>NC_134581.1:127067500-129600000 GCF_037038515.1 Microtus pennsylvanicus
CTAAATCCCAGGATAAGTGAATACATGCCTTATTAATCTTTCTGAGTCTAAGTTACCTCACACCAGATGATTTTTTTCTAGTTCCATCCATTTGCCTGCAAATTTCATGATATCATTTTTTGACAGCTGAGCAATTCTCTATTATGTAAATACACCACAGTCTAAGTTTCTGCCTATTACAAATAGAACAGAACTAAATATAGTCAAGCAAGAGTCCTTGTAGTAGGATAAAGCATCTTTTGGGTATATAACCCAAGATACAGTGGGATGGAATAGAATCGTGAGGTAGATCCATTCTCATCTTTGTGAAGAACCACATATTGATTTTTATAGTGATTTATAAGTTCACACTCTCGCCAGCAGTGGATGACTATTGCCCTTCTTCCACATAATCACCTGCATGAGTTGTAGCTTGTGTTATTAATCTTAGCAATTATGACAGATGTAAAATGGAATCTCAAAGTGGTTTGGATTTGGATTTCTCCAGTGGCTATGGATATTGAACATTTGCTTGTTTCTCAGCCATTGGAGTTTCCTCTATTGAGAATTACCTGTTTAGATCTGTACCACACTTTTAATTGGATCACTTGATTTTTCCTGTATAGTTATTAAGTTCTTTCTGTATTTTGTGTAGTAGTCATCTATCAGAGGTAGAGATGGTAAAAACCATTTCCCATTCTATAGGCTCCTACTTTTTTTCAAATTATGGTATTCTTGGCCTTACAGAAGCTTTTCAGTTTTTGCTATGTTAACCTACCTGCTTAAGCAGCCAGACTTGCAGTCTCTGACAGTGGGTCGAGGTTTCAAAGGAGATTTAAGGCTGTCAGAATATGTGAAACAAATAAACTGACGTGCAAATGAGTTAGTACAATATTCTGTCCAGTGTGGACTCTCATTTGTGTATTCACCTGAGTCAGCCAGCGCCTTTAGGAAACAATTCTTGGTTGACAGAGGTTTCTGTCCCACCAGGTCCCACAGTTGCACAGACTTCTGTGTGCCTCTGAGGCCGGACCTAATAATGTCGTTCCCAAGGCAGTTAATTTTGAGCTGAAAAATGTTCTAGTTAAAGCAAAGACAGTTTAGTTTCAGAACTACTTTGACCTCAGTAACTTTAATGTCATTACAAAAATGTTTTATTTCCATGTTCAATGCTCCTGAGTTTCAGGCAGACACCATGAATAAATTGTCAAGATTTATCGCATAACCTGTCACTGCAGCTAATACATTACATAGATGAAAATTGTTAAGAGACTATATTTTTTGACAGGTCTCACCAAACACACATGCTCAGGCAAATTAATTAGTTCAGCTGTGGTAATCAAATTGCGATGTATGCATATCACAAGACATAATGTCAAGCTTTATCAAAATGCATTTAACTATTTGTCCTGCTAAAATGCACACTAATTAGCTTCTTGATTTAGGTAAATATGTTTATTACAAAATAATACTTTGTGAGATTAGGCTACATTTTTTAAAAGTCAGATAAACAAGCCGTATTCAGTCCTCAAAACCTTTTCATAAAGGAGGATACATGTAGAAGTATAGGCAGGTAACAAACGAAGATGATATCCTAAGTTTCCTAGAGCCACGAATCAGCCATGTGCACCTGAGTTTTGCAAGCAACCTAGTCAGGGGAAGGAGCGGGAAAGCTTTGGAGTGGATTAAAGCTTACTCTTACTAGGCTTACTCTGAGTGGAATCCATTAGCCTGGGGAAGCTGGGGGTAGCCAGCCAGCAACGAAACATACTTTGTGATGGATGGAGGTTATGTATTATTTTAAATAGACAGGAGAGGCAGAAATTAAGAAAGGTGTGTGTTTCTCATTTTGATCTGCTTATTTCAAGTCAGTTAGTAAAGACTTTTAGTTTCCTGGCTAATCAGAGGAATGATCAGGGCTTCTAGAAGTCTGACTACAGGACAGGGAATAATCCTTGTGAAGTCAAATGTCTGGGTCCTGTACTTGAAAAGGAAGGATAAATAGAACAAAAATTATTTTGCATGCATTCCAACACTTAACAATAAGTAAGTGAGAAGAGTCACTTATATTTCATTTTGACACAGGGTGATAAATTATATATAAGTGGTTAGACAAAGAAAAAGGGGCTTAGATCAGGGAGATCAGTAAGGTAAACACATGGGGAAACTAAAGAAATATAAAGGTCATTTCAGAGGTTTGTTTATGCAGAATAAAGTCCCCGATATCTGCAATGGTGTCATCTCTACTGATTAAAGGCATTCTCCTCTTGGTATGACAGACCTGAGAATACATGGGAAGAAATATATATTCATCCTCTGTGCAGGCCTGAGAGGGTAGAGAGCTTCTTTTTGGTTTTCTATCTCTCAATTACTTTTAGGTCAAAATAATCTCTGTTCCAAAGTAGAATGTAGGAAGTTTGCGGTGATGTGTTCCGGTTCTGCATGGTTCTGATAATAGACTAGCTATAGGATCCCTTACTGTAGTTTAGGATTGCATCCCAAGGTAACATTTAGAAATTACTTGGGATTGTGAGAAACAGGAAGAAACACCTAAGAACAAAGAATTGCTATAATTTCATCTTAACATTTTGCTCACTGTCTTTATCTGTCATATGCAAGGACGGGGCGGTAATCAAACTAGGGTCTCTGCAGAAATTGCTGAACTAGAGAGCTTTTATGAGATGCACATTGTGGCACACTGAAAAAGCTTAAGGCTTGAAAAACTAGCTAAAGATTATGTTATAATCCTTATCATGCACTTGTAGTTGCCCCTGCACACTGGCTTCAGTGAGCCAGTGCAATAGACTCATCCTTAGATGCACTTAGAGTGGACAATGCTGCTAACTCATTTGCACAGGGATAGAATCCTTTAGAAGGTACCGTGTGGTGATCATATGACAAACTGAATCATTTCTTGCCCTTGGTTTACTTTGTGTTCACAGAGGGGGCCTCACTTGTCTAAGAAAAGGCAGTGGGCTACCCTGACTCACAGTGACCTTCAGAGAGTCACGAAGCAACAAGGTAGCAACAGTCTGTCTGCACAATTCAGAGACCTCTACTAATTAGGAGTGGGGAGTCTCTTTCCACCCTAATTAGAGAGAAAATACTCTTTGTTTGGGTGCATCTTAATTCTTTTTACACATAAAGAAATCCTGAAAGGTCTTCTACCCAGTGCGTTTCTATGGCTTGAGAGTGTGTGTTCACTATGCTCTGTGAATATGACATGAAGGGTGGGGGTGGAGGGAGAGACTCTGGGCGAGATGCACAGGCCTCCACAGCTGTTAATAAGTCTTTGAATTTTACTCTTGAATATTATGTCTGTAGTTCATCTCATTGTCTTGCTTTTCTGGTCTTGAGCATCTAGCTCACCATGAGCACGGTCTGTGCCCTGCAACCATAGGAACTTGCCAGAGGCTGGCATTTAATTGCTACTTATCAACACCAACACAAAAGAAGACATGAGGGTTCTGCCAAGAACAAAAGACCTCAGCATATCTTATTCCATCTGAGAAGGCTGAATACAGTCTAGGACACTTTGCAATGTTAGATATGAACATGAAAAAGAGCAAGGTTGTTGTAGGGTGACAAGGGTGTCAGACCCTCTTTGATCCAGGTTCTTGTTCCTGTTGATAAAAAAAAGGTTTATTTTCAAGAGAAGATATCCAAGAAAAGAAAAGCATACATACTAGGAAACAACCAAGGGACCTGTCAGGTGAAGACTGAGGACCCACTGGAGTTGGGGTACTGTGTTTTTGGGTTCAGAGACATTGGTGGGAATGGACTATTTAATGGGAGTCATTTGGCTATAACACCTGTGAAAACGAAGTCACATAGTCATAGCAACATCTCCCTCTAATGGCTGTCGGGATTTTCCCCAACTATATGCTATTTCTTTTCATCATAAATGAATAATATTGTCCTTGAGCTTCCTTTGAGTTTAAACTGTCATTTCTGAGACTAAGAACTGCAAAAGAGAACCTCTTCCCCAATAACACTGACTGGAAATCTTTTTTCGAGTTTAAGTAAAATCTATAGGTGGCCATTGTTTTGAATTAGCATTTTCCATTGTGTTTCAATAAATCAGACTAATCCCAAATCGGATTGTCCATGATTTGAATAGTAACACCTTATCCAAAGTCTAAATGTTGAAACCTAATAATTGATACATTCGATAGTATTAAGAAAGGAGCATGGGAGCCTTAGACTGTTACAAAGGATACTTCACAGTTTCTTTGGCCTCTCGTGCTTCTGCTTTTCTGTCACAAACCTACAGAGGGCAGTCTTCACCAATACCAATGACAGCACCTTTCAACCTTCGTTCTGTGAGAAATACATTTTTACCCTTTATAAATTTCCCAGTCTCTGGTATTTTGTTATAGCAGCGCACAGAGATTTAAAAGGCACTTATACCAATTCCTATGTAATCAAATGGGCCAATTTTGTTTGTTTGTATTTTCAATAGTAGCCACGCAGAAACTGCCTTGTCTATTTAACAGACGCGACAAGAAAGTTCTGTCTACTCTAACCCCAGAAGTAAAGCAAATTTGAAATGATAATCTGCTGTCGTAGAAGAATGGGGCTGACTACAGCAAATCAACACTTTTGTTCTAATAAGATGTCATTCTCTGCTAAGCTTGTTCTGTCATAAGATGAGACATTTTCCCTTACACAACCGCAAGTGAATGCCAGAGAGATCTTTATACTAACCTTGTTCTAATTTTCATTAGATAGTGGTCGTGCATCTTGTCTTTGTTAGCACATAGCTCGCTAAAGTCTCTCATGTATGAGCTCACTAGATCTGAAAGTTGGTCCTGAACATTACCTAAGGCAGGCACTGCCATCTCTCCCTTGGGATTCCTGGACGTGGGGGCAAGAGAACCTACAAGGTGAGCCCAAAGGGAATTTGTCTGTAACAGAACAAAGACTTCAATCCAACTCTTCTAAAAGTATGTGTGCAGGGTTTTCTCCCATCTTGTTTCAACGGTTATCTGTTGGGGGGGGTGTTTGTTTGTTTGTTTGTTTGTTTTTCTCAGGTGCTAATAAAATTTCAGCTCTCAGTCTTGAAATCTGATATGGAAAAAAGTATTTGGGGAGAATATGCTTCATCCATGAATCACTTAACTATTCCATTCAAGACGTTTGACTATACTATCTCAAGCTTTATATAATAAAAATGTTGTGGATATTTCAGTTTTTAGAAAAATAGACATATACCCTGCAATGAAAAAAATCATTTTTGTAAATTATTTAAACCAACTAAAATCCGGAAGCTTATAAGCATAGTAAATAAACAATTCTGTTCTACTTATTTCTGTATAAATAACCATTTTAGGACAATGAATTGATCATATAGTTGTTTCAACTCAGATGTTTCTTGGTAGGAAAGAACTGATTTAATATTAGAATTATTCTTCCATGCACAGTAGCAACGAGTCTAAATATTTTAAAAAATATGATGGCTTGGTAAGTTCCGAGGAAACCATCAAAAGGTGATGGAGGAGAAGGATCTCAGGATATTGTAGTGTTGCTGGTGGAAGGACCTAAGGCACAAAGTTGCCCAACTCTATTTATAGATACATCAATTCATACTTCTGTAGACTCCTGTTCCTAGATGTGAAGACATGAGAGGAATGTGGAGATCAACCAAGGCCAAATGAGAGCATCAAGCTGTGGGTTCCCACTTGGGTTCTCTAAATTGGGATGATGATTAATTTAAACTAAAGATATGTAAGACTCAACAGATGTTGAAAGAAATGGTTGTAAGATGTAGAAACTCATTCTAGAAGCCAAATATTCAGAGACAGACTTCCACGGCTTTAGCTTGAGTCTCAAGGCCCATGAATTAAAGCTTTCATCTCTAGATGCAGCATTTAGGAGATTAGGCCAGTGGAGGTGGTCAGTTCCTCTGAGTGTGCCATTGACAGAAATAATAGAACCTAGCAATAGTTATTTTTCTCATTATGTTTGGACACTTGGCAAAAATAGGATTTATGACTACAGTCCACTGTGATAAGGAGGTAGGTTCGTAGTTTTTTATATCACCTTGACAGAAGATAGAATCATATGAGAAAAAAGAAATTTAATTGAGAAAGTGCCTCTGTACAATCAGCCTAGAGGCAAGCCTGTGGGACATTTTCTTGAGTGATAGTTGATGTAGGTAAGTCCAGTCCACTATATGTGGAATCCTGCAGGCAAGAGCTGAAGCAGAGACCATGGAGGAGTGCTGCTTACTGGCTTCCTTTTTATGGTTTTCTTTCTGTCTGTCTCTTTCTTTTTCCTCCTTTCCCTTCCTTCCTTCCTTCCTTCCTTCCTTCCTTCCTTCCTTCCTTCCTTTCTTCCTTCCTTCCTTCCTTTTTTCCTTCCTTTCCCTCCTTCTTTCTTGTTTATTATAGATGCTCACTGAATGGTATAAAAGAAAACAGGCTGAGCAAGTCCTGTGGCTTTTCCATTGCCTCTGCTTCAGTTCCTGCCCCAGGTTCCCAATTGAGTTTCTGCCATGACTTCCTGGATATCAGACTATAATTTGTAAGATAAATAATTCCTCTTCTCTGCAAGTCAGTTGTATATATTTTATAATTTATTACTGCAAATCTATGTTTTCTAAAGAAAATATTTGATCTACCCATAGAAATCATTTCTCTTTCCATCCATTTGCATGCAAAATTCAAGAAGTCCTTGTTTTTTATTGCTGAGTAGTACTCTAATATGTATATATTCTATACTTTCTTCATCCATTCTTCCATTGAAGGGCATCTAGGTTGTTTCCAGGTCTGGCTATCACAAACAATGCTGCTATGAACATCGTAGGGCATATACTTTTGTTGTATGATAAGGCCTCTCTTGGGTATATTCCCAAGAGTGGTATTGCTGGGTCCAGGAGTAAGTTGATCCCGAATTTCCTGAGAAACCGCCATACTGCTTTCCAAAGTGGTTGCACAAGTTTGCATTCCCACCAGCAATGGATGAGTGTACCCCTTTCTCCATAACCTCTCCAACAAAGGCTATCATTGGTGTTTTTTATCTTAGCCATTCTGACAGGTGTAAGATGGTATCTTAAAGTTGTCTTGATTTGCATTTCCCTGATCGCTAGGGAAGTTGAGCATGACCTTAAGTGTCTTTTGGCCATTTGAAGTTCTTCTGTTGAGAATTCTCTGTTCAGCTCAATGCCCCATTTTATAATTGGGTTGATTAGCCTTTTACGGTCTAGGCAATGGGTTTCTGATCCTAGTGCACGCACTGGCTTTGTGGGAGCCTAAGCAGTTTGGATGCTCAACTTACTAGACCTGGATGGTGGTGGGGATTCCTTGGACTTCCCATAGGACAGGGAACCCTGATTGCTTTTCGGGCTGGGGGGGGGACTTAATTGGGGGAGGGGGAGGGAAATGGGAGGCGGTGGCGGGGAAGAGACAGAAATCTTTAATAAATAAATAAATTTAAGAAAAAAAATAAATACTCACCTGAAAAAAAATAAAATAAAAAAATAAATTAAAAAAAAGAAAAAAAAAGAAATCATTTCTCATCTCCCTATCTCATTAAAGGTAGTGGAAGAATTTTAACTGTCCAGAGAGACACTTTTTTGCACTAATATTTCAAAATATTAGTGTTTCTAGAAATTAAAAAAATGAAGGCCAATGTAATGATAAATACTGCTGGTGTCATTTTGGTAATTATGATGAGTATCATAATCTAATGAGTCAAAATCATTAATTTTAATTAAACTAATTATCAGCTACTCTGTTCATTCTAGGCTTTTTTGCTATCATTCATAGGCAAGACCTAGGGCTAAGATGGTGTTTAGGATAAATGCAATCAGGGCTATCGAGTTTAGATTATGGGATTGTATAGCTCATGGTAGGGGTAGTAGTAGAGCAATTTCTAAGTCAAATAGCAGAAAGATCATTGCTACTAGGAAAAAGTTTATATAGAAAAGTAATCAGGCGAGATTATTGGGTCAAACCTGCATTCATAGGGGTTAGCTTTCTTTGTATATAGATTTAAATGGGGCAGTCAAAAGGCTACCGAGATCAGGACTATGGATAAAGTAATGATGATTAGTAGAACTAGTAATATGTTAATTATTACTAGAGCTAACTGATTGGAAGTCAGATGTACTGGTTATACTAAGAAAGTAAGATCCTCATCAAAAGATAGAGACATATAGAAGAGTCAGACTACACCTATGAAGTGTCAGTATCACGCTGCTGCTTCAAAGCCAAAGTGATGTTTAGATGTAAAGTGGAATTTTAGTTGTCAAAGGAGACTAAAATGAGAAAGGTGGATATAATAATTATGTAGGCCATGGAAGCCTGTTGCAATGAAAAGTGTTGACCCTTAGATTCTGTCGGAGATAGAGAATGAGATTTGGAAATATTCGGAGGCTTGGAGGATGGCAAAATAAACTCCTAGTAAAATTGTAATTAATAGGGCTTGATTTATGCTGTTATGCTTTCCTTCTACAGGCTGTGGTGAGCTCATGTAATTGACCCTCCTGATGCCAGGAGGACTGGTGTGCTTAGAAGAGGAACTTCTAGAGGGTCTCATGAGGATATTCCCGTTGACGGTCAGCAGCCTCCTAGGTTGTGTGTGGGTACTAGGCTTGAGTGACAGAAGGCTCAGAAAAAACCTGCAAAGAAGAATACTTCAGATACAATAAACAGGCTTTTTTGAACAATAGGTATATGGAGGCCTTGGTATGTGCCTTCTGGGATTACATCGTGTCATCACTAGTATATTGTAAGTGTGTTTGCTTCTAAGCCTAATTATGAGAAGGTAAATGAATTGTAGTGGAATCATCTTACTAGGCTCCTGTAAGAGGTCATGGGTTAACTATGTGAAATGCATGTGTTTGGTGGGTCATCATGTGTTGTCATGTAAGTAAAGACTAGTAGGGTAAACATGTAAGCTTGGATTAGGGCTATGGCAAATTCTAGAATGGTGAGTAGAGCTAGGATAATGAATGTAATTGTGGTGGTAAGCGGGCAGATACTTGGAAGAACTAGTGTAGTTCCCCCAATGAGATGAATTAATAAGTCTCCTGCAGTGATATTGGCTGTTAGACGAACTGCTAGGGCCATAGGCTGAATGAATAAGCTGATGGTTTTGATGATAATAATAAGTATAGGAATAAGAGAGCTAGGAGTACCTTGAGGTAGAAAGTGGGCTAATGGGGCTTTTAGTTTATGGCAGAATCCTAGAATTACAGCCCTAGTTCAGAGGGGGATTGCTATCCCTAGGTTTGTAGAGAGTTGTGTTGTTGGGGTAAATGTGTGTGGTAGTAGTCCTAGAAGGTTTGTTGAGCCAATGAATATAATTAGGGATACTAATATTAAAGATCATGTTTGTCCCTTAGGTGAGTGAATTAGTATTATTTATTTAATGAAAAATTTTACTAATCATTATTAGAATGAATGGAAGCAGTTAGAGATTAGTCGTTTAGAAGAAGTTATTAGTATTGATGGTAATATAATAATAAGAATAACAGTTGGAAGGTCTATTATTGTGGAGGGTAATGAAAGAGGCAAATAAATTTTTGTTCATTTTTACTCTCAAGGGTTATTAGTTTTTATAAGTTATACAGATTTAATTGATGGTGCTTGTGGGAAGTTGTGTAGTGAGATTTTAAGTTTCATATAAAATTGATAAATGCATTCCTTTCCCCTTGTCCTACTTGGTGTTTCTATTGCTGTGATGAAACACCGTGACCAAAGCAGCTGGAGAGGAAAGGGTTTTTTCAGCTTCTGATTCCATATCACAGTTTACCATCAAAGGAAGTCAGAACAGGAACTCTAGCAGGGCAGGAAACTGGAGGGAGGAGCTGATTCAGAAGCCATGGAAGAGTGCTGCTTACTGGTTTGCCCCTCATGGCTTGCTCAGCATACATTTTTATAGAAACCGGGAACACCAACACAGAGATAGCATAATGGGTGGAGACCTCCCCCATAAGTCACTAATTAAGAAGATGCCCTACAGGTTTGCCAACAGATGGATCTTCTGAAGGAATTTTCTCAATTGAGGCTCCCTTCTCTCTGGTGATTCTAGCTTGTGTCAGGTTGACATAAAACTTGTCAGCACATCCTTGTTATCAGCTAAATTTATAGGTCACTTTCACTGACCTGAACTGGTAGAGGAAAAGGTTTTCTTCCTGACACTGTAATATGAATGAGCCTCAAAACTATGCTAAATAAAAAAAGCAGACGTAATTGATTGTCATCGTATGTTTCCATTCATGTGAAACTCTAACCCAAATCCATACACAAAAGCTAGATTGATGACTACCAGAAGAGAAGACTGGAGAGTGTGTGCTTGTGAGGTCAGGTTGTCTGAGATATAAAGGTGCTGGTTGCACAAGTTGTAAATATAATAAAGGTTGCTAAAAAGGCCACTCACAGTCAGTTCTGGTCTCCAGGCATGTGTACCAATCAGTACACTCAGTCATACCTCAAAGTAGATTCTCTTTGGTTGTCTAAAATATTTTGTGGCAATTAATAGATAATATATTTCTGTAGATATCTTTTTTGTAATTCACACAGTACCTCATGCTTTGTTCAATAGTCCTTCTTGGATTTGTTCATCTTTGCCCATAGAACAGCAGGTCCTGAAGTGGAAAACTTGCCTTTTGAATGTAGTACCAGGGGTCAGAACAGTGCAAACAAGATAAAACTATTCAGTCAATGGTCATGAACTTCATCTGTGCTTCATAATGGGAGCTGTAAGGCTTCCCTTTCACAGCTACATAGTCAATATATAATTCAGATCATGCTCCTAACAAGACTTCCAGTATGAATTTGCTAAATAAATGAATGAGTTAATTAAGTTTGTGTAATAGGCTGCCACCCAGAACCAAAATAATCACATAGAAACTATATTATTTAAATTACTGCTTGACCCACTAGCTCTAGCTTATTGACTAACTCTTACATATTAATTTAAGCCATTTCTAATAATCTGTGTATCGCCACAAGGCTGTGGCTTACCAGCTAAAGTTCTAGCATCCGACTTTGGCGGAGCTACATGGCTTCTGTCTGACTCCCACTACTTTCTCCCAACATTCAGGTTAGTTTTCCCTGCCTACCTCTATTTCCTGCACAGGCCCAAAACAGTTCTTTATTAACCAATGAAATTCACAGCATATAGAAGGAAATCCAACATCATAAGTTATACAAATATTCAGTCATTTTTATCGCCAATCCTGTATTAGAATATAGAGGGCATAAAAGGCCTTGTACACACAGATTAGTACTAGAGAAACCAAAATAAACTCACAGCTTACCTACCTTTTCAGCTGCTTCTCCTGAAATATTGGGAATGAATGTAGTTTTACAACCTGGTGATCTTTTGCTGTCAGATAAGCACAGCCTGAGACATTGGGAAACATGAGTACTGGAGCATAAACTATTTTATACATCCAGAAAGAAAGGTATAAGCATATACACATCTATAGTCCATTCTGCAGAAGCCCGTAGTTAAAGCATTTCATGTTATAGAGGTTTCTGACATTCTTGCTTCACTTGAGAAGAGCCATACACACTATAACTTGGAATGAAATAACCAGCTATCATCATGGCAAATATCAAGCTGACCACCAAGTTATAGTGGAGGAAAGGAGTTAGATATGACACATACATTTGTTCACCAAAATTATTATTACTGATGAAACCAGAATCTGCTTTTCACTGCTTCCACATTTCCTATGACACCTGTCCCCTAACTGGCCAGAGTGTTCTGATTGTTGATAATGTTAGTGTATGAATATAATCAAAATTAGTGTCTATGTGCGATAAATGCTAAAAATTTTAAGCTCCACAAGAAATAGTCCACTTTGCCAAGAACAATGTGAGCATCATTAAATCGTTTCTTGTTCCTTTGCATCTAGTGATTGAGTTTTCTTTGATGAGAGCTTCTGGGTTCTCAGCTTGATTTGCAGAGCCATTCCAGAGCTGTTTCTGTGAAACATGAATTTTTCCTTTGACAATAGCAAGCCAAGACAGACATTAGTTTGGTTACTGACTCTTATGTAGTTGGATATAGAATTTAAAGTTGAAATCATGTAAAGGAAACTTCAGATATTGCTTCCAAAAAACACCACTGTTATAACTATTAGCTGATCAAACAAGAATACATTGGCTAATAGCCTTGTCTCTCACATTCAGAACCCTTACAATACATAGATGATAGAGACAGGTATTGTGAGGGCTATACTTAGCTGTCAACTTGACTATATCTGGGACTAATTAAAATGCAAAAATGGAGAGCACACCATTGGGAATTTTGCTTAATTTGAATTAGGAAGATCAACTTCTAATCTGTATCTTTGAGGTAGGAAGAAACACCTTTAATCCAATCATTTGATCTTGGAAAACCAACCTCTAACCTGGGACATACCTTCTACTTGGAAGCTTATATAAGGATATTGAAGAAGGAAGCTTTTGTTCTTCCTTCTTGCTTTTGTTCTCCCTGCTTGCTCTCACCTTGATAGCAAGTCCATTTCTTCTTTGGAATTAGAGTCTATGTCCTAGAGATTCCAGTATATACTGAAGACGTGTTGAGACACCCAGCTTTGTGGACTGAGAAACTACTGGATTCTTGGGCATTCTGTTCATAGACAGCTATTGTGGGATTAGCTAGACCACAGCCTGTAAATTATTCTAATAAACCCCATAAACAGGTAGGTAGATAGACAGGTAGATAGATGATAGATAGATAGATAGATAGATAGATAGATAGATAGATAGATAGATAGATAGATGGATGTTGTAGCCACATGTTTCGGAGACATCGTCAGGGTGCCATCTTGGAGAATCATATTTTCTAATCCACATGTCCCTACCCTAGAACATGAGAACCCCATTGAGGTTGGGCCCAGACAGATGGAGCCCAATGTGGGGTTACAACAGATGGTGCCCAGATGTGTGACCAGTGGTATGGGGGCTCCTGATGGAGACCACAGATGAATAAGACTCTGCAGGTTTAGAAGTAAAAGGTGAGCACTTGAAAAAATAATTAAGGTAGAAAGGCAATGATATTTATCAGGAGTAAAAAAATTGTAAATAAAAATTATATATAATTGTAGATATATGGGACAAGAAAAGAGTAGTCAACTGTCTGTACATTTATTTGGGTGTGTTTTGATAGCCAGATGAACTGGGGTGGAGAGAAACAAATGCAGGTATTTTTAGTGTTTGTAGATAGTGTAAATATTCCCCCCACCCCACAACGCTGGAGGCACAGCTGCTGCTGTTCTAGAACTGCTCCAGGACCTGGAGAAGCCAAAGTGTGGCTCTCCCTGAAAGCTTCAGGTGCTGTGGTTTCAGAGCTGCAGCTGCTGTCAAGCTGGTAGAGGAGTGAAGGGAATTCAGGGTATGCAGCCTGGCAATGACTGAAAGCCAATGCCTCCAAGGTGGTAACCGCCAGCAAGCATCAGCTGAAGCTGGCTACGTCTGGCCCGTACCTCTCTGGATATCCAGGGAGCACAGGAGGACCTGGTAGTTTGGAGGGCTATGCCTCCTCTGACTGGGGTCCAGAGCTGGTTGGTGGGGAATGGCTAGAGGTTACATAGTTCGAGAACCCGGTAGGGATAGATCAATCAATTTTAGAAGAGAAGAGGATACAGGAATTCACATAATTTTGTCATTACAAGATTTAAGAAAGAAAAGAGGGAGTAGTAAAAATGGCTTGTCTCAGCCAACCTGAGCTCCCAGGCAGTCAGGCTTGTGAACATGGTGGTCTCATAGCTGATGCAATGGGAGGCACCTGAGAACCTGAGCTGCAGCTAAATTTGCCAGCTGGCTCCAATCTATGGTCAGACCACTAAGTGTGGCTTTCGCCTTTCCTCAGTCACAGCAGGCAATGAGGGACCAGTGTCTCCCAGTCCCAGGTCCTTAGTAAGATGGTAAAGCTGCAGAAAGTGCAACACAGCTCTGCCCTGCCCAGACAAGCATCTGTGAAAATGCAAATAGGACTTGAGTCAGGAGTCTGTGAAAATGTGAATGAGCAAATTACTACCTGTCAGCCAGTGAGGTTTGGAGCTTGGAATAGAAAGATAACTTACAAACTTTGATTTTCCAAAGTTACAAAAAAAAAAAAAAACACAACTGGATGGAATCTAGACAACATTTTGTTTGGGAGCCTAATATAATCAATGTTCCTTAAACTAAGCAACAGATTGATTGGTTATTTCAAAATAATGATTATTGGACAATTGGAAACAAGTTAAAATGCTATTTGAACAAATTCAAGATGCCATTCATCAAAGAAAATTGCCATGCTTCATGGGTAATATTAGAGCACATTCAAATCTTCCTGGTCAGTTGGTTGAAGGTAATGCTTTAGCTGATGAGCTTACTCAGTTGATTGCCTTATCTCAGATTGAACTTGCTCAGTGATCACATGCTTTGCATCATCAAAATAGTAAAAGTTAAAAACAAGACAATTTGGATTAGCAAGAGAAATTGCTCATCAGATTGTTAAGCAATGTGATATATGCCCACAATATTTACCTGTACCTCATCAGGGAGTAAGTTCTTGAGGCCTGCTTCCTAATCGTTTATGGCAAATGGATGTTACTCATATTGCAGAATTTGGGAAACTAAGATATGTGCACGTGACAATCAATACATATTCAGGTTTCTTAATGGCCTCTTCACAGACTGCAGAAGCCACTAAGCATTGATAACTCGATGCTTAAAGAGTTTTTTATATATGGGGATCCCTAAAATTATAAAGATGGATAATGGGTCCATCTTTATGTTAGCAAAGCATTTGAGCAACTTTGTTCTCGGTGGAGTATTAAACATAAAACAGAAATTCCTTACAATCCTCAAGGACAAGAAGTTGTGTAGTGTGCCCATGGCTCCTTGAAAACACAACTTCAAAAGATAAAGTTGGAGGAATTATACCTCCAGTAACTTCATCGTGTCTTAAATCATGTCCTTTTTACTCTAAATTTCTTGAATGTGGATATTGAATGTGCTATGGAATGTGGATATCCATAGCAATCTGCTATGGATAGATTTGGGCATGATGGCACCAGACCGACCTTCACTAAAGCAAAATGACTTTTGCACTGGATTGTGGGAAGGATTTGACCCTGTTTTAATATGGGGTTGAGGACATGTTTGTGTTTTTTCAAAGGAGAGACTGAGGCACAATGACTTGTGGAACATCTGCTCCAGTGTGTGCAGCGGAAGGATGCCAGCCCTGATGACATCGTACCCACTGATGCCCTCACAGAAAAGTCGCAGTGAGATTGCTGAGCCTGCATCCCTGACTGTCTCATGTCATCAAGCTGTAGTCTGAGAAGGAAAAGAAGATGATGGTGATGGATGGTGATTCCCATATTCTTGGCAGACCTACTGCACAGACATCCAGAGTCCTATTTAATTTAGAGCCGGCCCAAGAATGCTGAATAAATACTTGACAGTTTATACTGTATCTTGGGAGACAGAATTCATTTTTTCAGCTTGGTATTCAATCTGCTGTTGAAATAGAAGACCTGAAAACCAAAACCTCTGAAATTTCCCCTCTAGGGGAAAGAGACTTTTTAAGACAATGGAACACTATTATGAAGGCAATGTGTGATTGAAGCCCCTCTTCAGAAAATGAAGAGGAATGGCGTGAAAATTTTTGCAGCTAATCAGAGACTGGATAACTCAAACTTATTTTTGAAAGTTAATGCAGCAATACAATTAGACTTTGGATGACAAAAAAAGACTCATAGCTCACCCGTCAATGAAACCTCTTCTTGTCTTTTGATTAGAATGGATTTAAGAGAATTACGATTTGACAAATTGTGTGTTTATTGCTAATTTCCATACTGGAAATTTGCAATTGGTATTGACCTGTTAATGTTTGTAACTGCTTTACTTCATTATGAAGATGTTACTGATTAGAAAAAGGTTAGAGCTTGTCTGAGACAATCTTGATATGTTTAATAAGACAAATTTGGATTTTGCTGCAGCTGAAATTGTTAAAGACATCCTGGACCAATTTAAAAAGGCCATTTCATCTTGATCATCCTGTGGGCATAGGAGCATGCATATAGCAAAGCATTACCTTGCATATGATTATCTAATTAGTGAACTCTCTTGACAGAAAGTTGACTCAGGGGTGCACAGTGCCTAGAGATGCAATTCTCCTTTAACCCTTTATTAACAGAGGCTGATAGTCAATGACAGATAAGATCCCCCACACACAGGTAACTTAAGGCAGTACACACATAACAGAATCTATGTGCTAATGACGGGTAAGTCTGGAAAGTGGAAGAAGGCACCTAAGACAGCACAGTCATCTGTCCTGTAGAAGAAGCACAGGCTTTATTAAATAAATTCAAAATGGAGGAATATATGGGGACCCGCAGAAGTGGATCCACTCCACCTTGACTAAGGTCAGAGAGTTTAAGCCTACTATTACTGTTTCAAAGCTATTGATAAGGTGCGGCTACAAACAAGACATATTGACCTACAGTGTAGTTACTTGGTGTTTTGCATATTGAGGTGGCCCACAGAAGTGGACCCATTCCGCCCTGATCAAAGATCAGAGAATTCAAGCCTATTTCTGCTCCTTCAAAGATCTGACAGGAGTTATTGACCCTAAGACATCCCCCATTGAATTTATGGTGTTAAGGATAAGTCATCAAAGTAAATAAAGTAGAACACACAAATGCAAGAGTGATGTCCTCTACACAGAGACCTGATCAATTGGGATTATTAGGTTCTAAAAGTGTACCATTTGCATTTATAATTATTTTATTAACATGTATTATTTGTGTGTATTAATTGGGTTCAATGTGAAATTTCCAAACCTCGATGCAGCAGACATAGACCAAACCCAGGTCCCCTTTTATGGCAGGTTCTCAATTTCTAATAATCATGATTATACTTTCATGTCAACCTTTAAAAAATCCATATGTGAGAAAGAGTGCAGTATTTGTTTCCTGTGTTTGTCCTATTTCAGTTAGCTTAATGGACCAAAGTTCTATTTATTTGTCTGAATGTGACAGGATTTTGTTCATCTCTATGGCTGAATAATGTGTCATTGTGCACATATACACATTTTTTCTTCTTCCATTTATTAGTTGATGGGCACCAAGCCTGATTCTGTATCTCAGTTATTGTTACTTGCACCAAAATAAACAAAGCGAGAAAGTATCCCATTTTATGCTGATTTTACACACACACACACACACACACACACACACACACACACACACACACACATATATTCATATAACTCTGAAGATGCAATAGATAGGTCACAAGGTAGATTTACCTTTCATTATTTAAAATCCTCCATGTTGTTCTCCCATCGGCTATACTGGTTTACATTACTAAGAACAGTGTGCATGTGTTCAGTTTCTCCCTCTATAGCCTTGCCAGCATTTTCTTAGTTTCTTTTCATCCATGCTTGTCCTTTTGTTAATAATAGCCAATCTAGTAAAGATAAAATGATAACTCACTGCAATTTTGATTTGCATACTCCTAAATGTCTTAATATGATCCATGCTTTATATATTTGATGACCGTGGATATTTCTTATTTTGAAAAGTATCTATTGACTAGTTATTAACAGGTTTTCTTTTTGTTTTGTTTTTAGTTCCTTATATATACTGAACATTACCCTCTCTGTCAAATTAATAGTGAGCAAATATTTTCTTGAATTCTGAAGGTCACCTCTTGATGCTGGTGGTGGATTCTGTTGCTTGCAGAAGCTTTTGAAGATGCCATAATCCTCTTCTTCAGTTTTTGCTTTTGTTTCCTGTACTTTCAGCACTCTTCAGGAAAATCATTGCTCACCCTAAATCTATGTCTTAAGTACCTCGCTTCTTTTCTTCTAATAGTTTTAGAGGTTCAAATATTACGTTTAGGTACTTAATCCCTTTCAGTTTGATTTTTACACCATTTGAAACCTGTTATACTCATGCATATTTAAAATTAATATGTGTGAAATAGTTTGACTTAGCAATCAATGAAAGAACCAATAAGAAAATAAGCTAAGTTAAAAACTACTTAAGAATTTATCCATGAATAAAATGTTTAGCAAAATAGTAAAAATAGTACTGTAATAGGTACAAAATTACTTTTTGTTCAACAGGGTCATCTACCACTATCTTTGGGTTTTCTGATTAATGACAGAAATCATGTCTATGTCCACTGAAAAAGCTACACTTTGTAGCTGAGGAAATGACGAGATCAAGGGTTAATTTCAACACTCTCATCAAGTCACTCACGACTCCCTATAATTCCAGATCTAGGTAGCCCAACACTCTCTTCTACAGTCTATAACACATATATTTAAATAAATAAATCTTTTAGAAAAATTGCAAGTTAACATGTGCTTCTAGAGGTTGATTATCTAAAATAAAACTAGAAGGCCAGCACTGCACAGAAATACCATTCAACAATCACTTTTAAGAGTTTTCAAATTTCAGATATTTGTCATTTTTTATAGAAGTTGTACATCAATATTTGCTACGAACTGAAAAATATCAGTTAACATTATTTCTACTGCTATACATCAAATTAAGAAAAGAGCCTGGACCATAGCAGGCTTAAGTATCTTAGTCATTTGAGATAGTGAAGAAAAAAAATAACCTTTATACACCGTAGAAACTTATTGTTTATCACTCTGAAGTCTGGGAAATCCAAGATCATGATGTCAGATGATTTTATAGGTCATGGGATGTTGTTTTCACACAAACAGTAATTTTGCATGTGCTCTCTCATGGTTATGGTAAAAGACAAGCTCCCACAACAGTCTATGAAAGAGATTAACATATCATCATGAAAGCAGAGCCTTCGTGTAGCAGTTACTTAGGCAGTGTACTATAGAGTGTGGCCTTTGCTAAGTCAGCCAAGCTTCAGGGGAAGGCCACACATCCAGGAATATCTTGGCAGCACAATTTGGACTTGATGGATGACTTTAAACACAACGATGGGTGGATAGAGAAGTGGGCTGGATCTGAGAAGAGTTGGTGGAGGGGAAAAACGGAATCAAGACACATTTTATAGTACCAAAAAACTAATAAAAATGAGGAAAAAAGTGTTTGTTTTTGGTATTTTTAAAGCATAAGTCTGTAGTCCGAGGCATTCCCTGGAGCTGGAGTTACTTTAACAGCAGTTGGGAGTTTCCCAATGTGGATCCAGGACCTGAATTCTAGTCCTCTGTAAAATCAATGCATGCTCTTTACCGCTGAGCCCTCTCCATCCCCAATACTTGGAAATTTGATCTGCCACTGTATTTTCAGGTACTGATTGTTAAGTGTTCCTTTATGGGTTGATATTATATTTCAATTTTACTTTGCATTATTTACTTATTTATTTTGTGTGTTGCTCTTGTGCACACATGCCAGTACTTGTGTAGAAACCAGAGGACAACTTAGTTTTCTTCTTCCACCAAGGGATCTAATGGATCCCAATCCTGTTGCCAATGGATCCCAATCCTGCTGCCAAGCACCTTTCTTAGCTGAGCCATCTTCCTGGCCCTGTTGATAACATCTTAAATTCATAATTTGGATAAATATATTTCATATAGTATGAAAGAAACTCTAATTTAGAAATCACACCCAGCACTGAAGCCTAAACATACATTAGATGAGCTTCTTCTAATCTTTGTAGCTCCCACCACCTTCAATGCAGTTTTCCTTGAGGCCTTTTCCAGTGACTCTCAAAAGTCTGTTGCAAAAACCTGAGAGCTACATAGCTGAGCTCTTGGTGCCACCTAGTGATCCAATGAATACTTACAAAGTGGAGAAGAAGGTGATGGAGTACCAAGGTGTGCAGGAGACTGGTAACTTAATGGTACCTTAGTAACATAATCTTCTTAAAATAATTCATTTGTCTTTATTACTTACTGAATAAATATTAATTACAATTTCACGACATCCATATTCTCCAAAATTGGAGATAATTTTCACAGCATTAGAAAGATATTTTAACTTTTATTTTTTAATGTTTACACTTTTTCTTAGTACTTCCATAGCATTTGCTGCTTAGAGTTTTATGGGAGGCCTTTAAACAATGTGATGGCTTGAATGGAAATGGCCCCCAGAAGCTAAAAGGGAGTGGTGCCTGTAATCTCAACACTCAAGTGATGAGACAGGAGGAGTGAGATCTAATCGTAAAATAACTAAATTAAAACTCAAACAACAAGTGAAAATAAATGGCTAATGAGCCAGGGGCACACAAAACTGAGAAAAAGCAGAGTCTCATATACACACATGAACCTATATCCACACTGGAGGCCAGAGCACACTTCTGTCATCTACTGGGAAGAATTCATATCCAAGATGCACACACAGAAATACAGACCAATACAGGTTTATTAATAAATAAATGTATGTATGTAGATATACATATAAGTATATAAACACATAAATATGTGACAGTATTGCATAAAATACTCCACATCCTCTCCAACATAAGCTGTCCTCAGTGTTTTTGAACTTAGCCATTCTGGCAGATGTAAGATGGTATCTCAAAGTCACTTTGATTAGCATTTCCCTAACGACTAAAGATGTTGAGAAATGCCTTAAATGTACTTCAGCCATTTGAAATTTTTCTGTTGAGAATTCTCTGTTTAAATCTGTAACCCATTTTTAAATTGGATTATTTGGTATTATCCTGTCTAGTTTCTTTAGTGGGTGCCTTTTCTATTATTTTTATTAGCTATTTATTCACAAAGAAAAGTTGAACGTAACTCCTCTCCTTTTAGTAGTTTGAGATAATCTTAGGATGGTTGAATGGCCGTGATCATTATGAAGTACAAGGTGGCTATGATGAGAAGAGGGATAGCAAACAAGCAAATAGGTAAATGACAAGCCTTTAGATAGTGACAAGGGAAGAATTGAGACACACATGCAGGTAATGTCGTGGCTGTTTGATTGGAAAGACAAACCTTCCATTCTACAGGAGGAGAGGGGGCATTTGGCAGCTTAGATGTGAGGTGAAGGAATGATTCCACATCTGGGCATACTAAAAATAAAATATATGAATAAATATGCCCATTATAATTATTAGTTAGATTAGCACACTTAAAATAAAGGTGTGGGCCGGGCGGTGGTGGCTCACGCCTTTAATCCCAGCACTCGGGAGGCAGAGGCAGGTGGATCTCTGTGAGTTCGAGACCAGCCTGGTCTACAAGAGCTAGTTCCAGGACAGGCTCCAAAGCTACAGAGAAACCCTGTCTCGGAAAAACTAAAAAAAAAAAAAACTAAAAAAAAAGGTGTGGCAGTAGAGAAATGAAAAGTCCTGCTATATGTTCAATCTTTAGGAAATATTATGTCATTAAAATGACAAAATTCAGAACATTATAGAAAGATAAGAACTCAGCAAGGCTGCCAGGATTGTCATTGTTGTTGAGTTTACTTACAAGTACATCATGGCTCTTCTTTCTGACTTTTATGTTTAGTTTCTGTTTATATTTTTTTTAATCTAGCATTGCTGCAGTCTAAGAGTTTGATATTTTGTGTAATTCATCGTTAAAATGTTAGGCAGCTCCACTTTTCATAAAAACCTTAAACAAAAGAAAGTAGCTCGTGTTGATGTCTTCAGGAGTATAGTTCACCCTGCTGAGAAAGCAAACAGAATTAATAAACCAGTTTTCTTGCTCATTTACTGAGTATAAAATATATTCACAAACAATATTTATTTGAATAAAATTTTAAAAGAAAAAATGGAGCTTTGAAACACACCAAGAAGGAAAAATAATCTCATGTGATTTTAAACGATTTTACAGTAAAGAAAAGCTTCTACCTGGTGTCTAAACAAACAGTATTGGTTCACACTTTAGATCCAAGTGTATGTAATATAAAAGAGATTTTAGTTGATTGCTATAAAATGAAGTTTACACAGGTATTTATACCTTTCTAGAGAAAGGAGCAGGTAAAAGAAGTAAACTAAAGTCCCATACAGTGGCCAACTTTATTCAGAGCATCAGACAATTTATACTCTCACAGGTAAGAGGAGTCATTTGAATAAAGTGTCCAATCACCAAGACAAGCTGCAGCTGGCAAACAGTCCTTCATGAGCTTCAGCAGGTTCTAGATGGCATAGATGTTAGGGTGGGCCAACCAAAGGGCCTGCTGTAGGCCTGGGCGGTAGTTGAGAAGGTAAATTCAGGTCACCGGGACCATCTGCCTCAGGTGAGGAGGTGGTCAAATTCTCCCTCACCTATAGTGAGAGGTGGGTCCACCTCTTTTTAGTGCGGGGGCCTGCTTTGCCATGCAGGTCAGGGTCAGCTTTCTTGTTGCCATGTCCAGCAAGAGGCAGGGCCAGCATTTCCAGGGTCACTGAAGGACAGGGCTGGCTCAGCATGGCCCTCTAATTTCATCAAGCATGGTTTCTATGGTCTTCAGAGGTGACAGAGGCCACAGGCATCAACACAGACCCTAGATACAGCCTAACTATAGACCCAGACATGGCCCTTGGCAGTAGCTCAGGTCCAGATGACATCTTATCTCATGATAGAAGCACTGACCAATCAGATCAGGGATAGAAGCACTGGCCAATCAGATCAGGATTACCACTGGCCAAGTCAGAGGAGCAGCAGTTGGCAACCCAGGCCTCAGACTTTAACACAGACCGTGGCTGCAGTTGGACTTGGGCTCTGACATGGTTCTCAGTGGCAGCCAGCCCTTGATATCTAGATGGCAGCAAAGGTCACACAGAACATCATGGCTCCAGTGGCGTAAAGTCCTAGATACCAACACAGTCCCAGGTGGTAGCCCAGACCCTGGAAATCAGACGGCCCTCAAAGGTAACAGGAACCACAGACAACAACACAGACCCCCAACTGCAGTCATGGCTTGGACTTAACCATGGCACCAGGTTGTAGTATATACCACTCAGATCTGTATGGAGCCAGCTACAGCAGGACCTTGTGTTCCATTCAAGTGGCTGATCAGACCCCAGTCAACCACACAGCCTTTAGCCCTCAGCAGTAGCTCAGGCCTAGACAGTACCAGGGCCCAAGGTGGCAGCACCAGCCACTTAGACCAGCATGGCTGCAGCGATGGCTTAGTTCTCGGACACCAACAAGGCCTCAGACCCTGGGCTTCTGTGTGGCCTTTAGTAATAACATGGGTCACAAACATTAACACAGACCCTGGCTGCTATAGGGCCACGGACATGGCTCTAAGCAGCAGCTCAGGCCTAGATAACTCTATGCCTCTAGGTGGCAGCACAGGCCGCTCACATCAGCCTGGTTCCCGCAGTGGTCCTCAGACACCTACATGGCCAGAGGGGACATCCCAGATTCTAAGCATCCCTCTAAACATTGGTGGCAACTTGGATTCTGAGGGTCCACACAGACGCTGGCTGTGATAGGACCATGGACCCAGACATGGTCCTTGACAGTAATTTATATCCAGATGTCACTGTGGCCCTGGGTGACAAGCAGGCCTCCCACATCATCCTGCCCACTGCCTTCATTTCTTCCATTCTTCCTCTTTCCACAGAGCATGAACCATTCCTCTTCTCTTTCTCTCCCATTTCTCTACCATATTTGCTCATCATAATGGGACCTAGCTGCCCATCACGGCAAGGCTCCTGGTGGGCCCAGGGATGTCTTTCTACCATGCCAGGTCTTGAGGGTCCTGACTGGACTGTGGGTGGCTAGCATCCACCTGAGCAGAATTGCATGGGGGAAGGATCATGAATTTCTTCCCTAATCATGAGTCTAAATGAATAAAATAGTGATATAAGCTTCATCTCAGAATAAACAACCGAATTAACTCTTGAAAGGCATCAGGTCTAGAAGGAGTAGACAGGAGTGCATGGTTCAATGAAGTTGTCCAGGACAGTCCTAAAAGCTCAACTCATATATGTATATTATTAAGATAAAACTAAAACTATTGAAGGTATAAAACATTTTTTACATAAAAGACTATGTGGGTTATTGCTTTTTCCCTTTTCTCTCATTGTGTGTGTACATCATGGTTACGTGTGAGAACAAATCACGGCTCCAACATGGCAGACAGAGGACACCTCGGGAGGTGGTTCTCTTCCTCCATCTTTGTATGGCTTTCTGGACTCAAACTCATATTGCCAGGCTTGAGCAGCAGGAACCTTCCCCCACTGAGCCATCTTACTGGCCCGCAGCTTGTTCTGAAAGATTTTAAATCACCGACATATAATCTTCCATTCGAGTGCAAACAAGATTCAAGAAACCTCACTTTTGCACACTTAAAATGTTTTTACATTTACTTGTTTTTCTGAGCTCCATCTAACTTGTCCTGAAGCTTTCCCAGAGCTATATGTACAGGTTTTCCAGATAAATTCCCCGCACTCCCGTGGCCAGTGAAGGCATGGTCATTTTTCAGACTCTTCTCCCCTGCTTCAGGCAATCTTTCTCTACTCTCTTGTCTCTTGATCACACTTGTTTTGCCTTCCTGACCATGGGATGCAAGTTCATTTTGTGGGGTAAGATTTCCCGGGTTTGTTTTTGTTGTTATTGCTTGGTTGATTTTTTTTTTGTTTTCTTTTCTTTGTTGCCTTTTTTTTAAAAACACAATATACATTCATCACACAGAATATTTCAGCTTTTATTTTAGACTGAAGTCTGCAGTTGTTTAGCAAATTCCTGCATTTCTTAAAAAAGCATTAAAGCCACATTTTCAATTATACTAAATTAAATAAAACCAAATCCACATTTTGAAATATTAGAAGTGGTAAACAGACAGCATAGTTTACACAGGCTGTAAGAATTAACATGGAATTATAGATTCTACTCCTATATGACTTGTTTGCTAATTTATTCTATGTATTACCTAAGACATAAATGGAAGGTATTAGACATACTGTCTGGACTCCCAAATCTCACAAACTGGTGATGGCCTGGAGGTGATACAGTGATAACCAGAAACCTAGGAAGCCAGAGTGACACTGATACTGAGTTCTCTTTGTGCAAACTAGGTTGCCAGTCTGTACCTGGATGTGAGGGAAGGGACAAAATAATATCCCTAGCTGTGATTTTCCACCAGCATCCAGAGACCACAGAAGAGACACAGGCCCATCTCAGGAAGGCGTGACGCAATGAACAGGAAGCTACCTGAGTCTCCCTCTGATCTGTGCTGTTGCTGTGCTAGTGAAGACCAAATTTCCAGTTAAGATGATGGTGCTTAGCATCTGTGGTCAAAGTTCCATCATCTCCTTTATCCATCACCCTGTGCAATTTAAATGTCACTCCATTTTAAAACACTGTTTTTGAAAAATCACAGAGCATTCATACAAGAATTAAACTTTAATGAAATTCCTATAGAATGTTATCCAGAAACTTATAGGCTATGAATAAATTCCAGATCCTCCTGAAGACACATCAGAGGCTAATGGTTCAAAGGCATGACCGATGGAAAGCTTTATTTAGACCAATTTGCTGTTACTTACACACAGGATACACAGCTTCTAGATTAACTTTCTTAACTAATACTCGAAAATTATCTTAATTTTCCTACATTCCCAAGAACTAGGGAGCCAATTCTCATTCACCAAAATCCGAGACAGACTTGGTCTCCCTCTTTCAAGAGAGAGCATTTCCCTTCTGCGTATTTTTGAAGGGTCTTTTGAATGTAAATAACAGAGAAATTCGCTTGGGTACCAAACTAGCTAAACAAAATCTGATACCAACACTTTTGTTACACATAAAATCCAACTTTTCCATAGGAGACAAACCTTAAAATCATATCATTCCTTCCAATGATTCATCCTAAACACACCATTTAAGACAGTGCAGTCTTTGATGAGTGTGGTCATCCCAGACCTAGTGTCTGAGGTGCAAACTGCAGAAGGCTGGTCAGACCTCTCTCTAAGCTTGTCTTCCATAGGTAGATATAACGAGATTAAAAAAAAAACAGGTAACCAGAAGTCCCTGTGGGAAAGCAGAAACAGGTGTTCCCTGGGCTTTTAGAGGCAATCCCTAGAACTGAACAAAGCTTGGGAGTTTCCTGTGGTTAGAGTGTAAGCAAGGGTCTAGCCAAGAAAAGGCTGGGGTGCCATGTAGGTCTTATTCCGGGCTATCCCTGAAGGGAGGTCCTGAAAGAATATTCAGGAAGTGGAACCAAGGATGAAACAAGTTGCACTTTTATATTTTACAGTCCTCTGAGTAGCCTGTGAGATGACGACATATGTATTATTTACAGAGTTCGTCCTGAAAAACTGTACACACATATAAATTGGTCCAAGTGGTGAGTGAGACCAGTGAAGTCCAGGAGGCAGGAGGGATGTTTTGGAGTACTTACAGACACCAGGAAGGACAGGGATGTTAAGAGCTGCTGGCTGGTGCCCCACAGTGTAAAAACTGTTCTCGGAAACTCGCTGGATACCTGGCTCCTCAAGAGGGCGCTGGAACCCGGCTCTGGTGATTTCTCTGGACTCTTGGCTCTTGCGATCTTTTAGCCTGAGTCCAGGGGTTGGAAAGAAGGTTGTCTGGGAAACTGGATGGGTGATTATCTCTATTCCTGTCAGTCATAGCCAGGCTCCAGCCTCCTTCATCATGCAAGCTCAACTCCACACCTCTAGTGATTGTGTCTTTAACGCCGTTCCCGGCAATTAGAGTGTTCAGGACAGGCTGTTTACCAGCGTGATCAAAATCACTGGCGTCTGTCCTGGAAGGCAAAGAAGCAAAATAACACAGCCTAGCGCTGAGTCGCCGGAGGGGGGCGCCTGCTACATCCTAGGGATGTACTACTCAGGAGAAGATGAGGCAGAGTTGGATTCATGTTTCAACAACACTGCCTGTCACTTTCCCTAAGTTCAGGGGTCAAGTTCTGCCCTTAGCTGTAGGGAGAAACCAGTGCCGTGTCCTTACCTAAGCTGTCCTGGACCTCACCTAAGGGCTGGTGAAATCCAGGATCGCTCAGTTCTGAGAAGGGCCGGAGGCCCTGTATGCTGGGAAGGGGCCGCAAGACGTCGGGCCTGCTGCTTGGGAACCGCACTCCCAGGGTTCCCCTGAAACCAGCTGGCAGTGCTGCCTCGGGTCCACAGGGCGTCAGGCAGCACGGCAGGATATCAGCTGCCGAAGGCTCCTGCGGAAGCCGTCATCCAGGAAGGCGTAGAGAAACGGGTTGAGGCAGCTGTTGGCGTAGCTCAGGCTGGTGATGAAGTAAGAGATGCCGATGACCAGCGGTGTTTGAGGCAGGTCGGTGGTGAGTGCCACTATGGTGCTCAAGTGGTAAGGCGTCCAGCAGATGAGGCACACGGCCAGGATCGCTGTCACCAACAAGGTCACACGCTTCTTGGCTCGGTCCAGAGCCTTGGCGTGACTGTCTAGGTGGATGGCTCGCAGCCGGCACAGCAGGGTGGTATAGAGAGCGCAAATCGTGGAGACCGGGATGGCGAAGCCCAGCACCAGTGTGTACAGGCGGCTGGCGCGCCACCAAAAAGCCTCTGGCTGCGGGAAGACCAGCACGCACTGGCGCCGGCCTTGCTCCTCGTCCAGCCGGGCGAACACCGCGAAGGGCAGCACGACCAGGGTTACCAGCACCCACACCGCCAGGCTGACAGCGCGCGCAGCATCGTAAGTGCGCCCCGACACCCGGCGCGACTCGGCTGTGGCCAGCACCACCAGGTAGCGGTCCGCGCTCATGACGGTGAGGAAGTAGAGGCTAGAGAACGTGTTGTACTGGTCGACGGCCACGATGAGCTTGCACATGGCCTCCCCGAAGGGCCAGCGCCTCAGCAGGAAGTCGGCGATGTTGATGGGCAGCACCAGGGTGAAGAGCTCGTCGGCGATAGCCAGGTTGAGGATGAACACGTTGGTGACAGTCTTCATTCGCGGCGCGCGCAGCAGCACGTACAGCACCGCCGAGTTGCCCGCCAGTCCCACCGCGCAGATCACCGCATAGACGACAGGAACTGCGACTGCCAGTGGCCGGGGCAGCGGCAAAGGCGCGGGGCTCGACCCGTTGAGACAGCCCAGAGCCGAGCTGCCGCACGACATATTGCCTGCGCCGGGCTCAGAGAGCGACAAGTTGTACATCTTGGCGACGGCAGGGGAGCCGGCGACCACTCCGATTCCACTCAGTAGCCCCGCGGGATGTGTCTGTAAGTCTGCGTTGACAGGGATCTGCACCCGGGCACTGTCTGAATCTCTGAGCCTTTTTGTGGCGGTGCACCGGAGGGGGCGTTCCCCGCTAGCTACTCAGCCCACTGTCGCCGGGGACTCACTGGCTGGAAGCAGAATTAAAAACACAGGTTAGATTCCTCCAGGTTCAGAGTTGGAGGTGGCTGCTGGGTCCCAAGCTCTTCCCTCCACTTGGCGAAATCTGATTCCAGCCCCTTGACTACATCAAAGAAGCTTCTTAACTCCTAAGAACATGTATACCCAGCTCACGCCCTGTTTTGGAGCGCCGGGACACATTCGGTCACCCCACCGAATTCTACAGCCTCAAGTTTCCCTGCATGCTGGATAATAGGACTACCGGCAGCAATCTTTATCTTACCTGGCTGGTCTCACAAAAGATCTGCGCTTCCTGGGGAGGTCAGAGAGGAATGCCACCTTCTGCTGGAGGATGCTGCAGCAGTGGTGTCTGCCAGCCTGGTCTGCCTCCTGGAGTCTGCCCAGAGGCAGTGTCTCCTAAGAGTCTGAAGTGCAGGCAGCACATGGCCACAGTGACTAGTCTCTGTCAACCTGTCGCTGCTGCCCATTCCACTCCTGGTAAAAAAAAAAAAAAAAAAAAAAAAACAAACAAACAAACAAACAAAAAAAAAAAACCAGCGTCCCCCCAAAGGTTTCTTTGCTGACTTCCTGTAGTTTTTAACTCAGTTCAATTGGAATCATGAAAAGCTCTCTTGTAGGGAACTGAACCTAAGAACAGCATAGTTAAGATGCTAATATTCTGTTTTAAAGAACAGTTGGAGAAAAGGACCCCGTATCAGGTTTTATTTATTCTTCTTTTTTATATTTCATTATTTTAAATTTTTAAATTTAAATATATTTTGATCATATTCTTTCCCTCTCCCAAGTCTTCTAGATCTTCTCCCTACCCACTCAACTTTAAGTTCCTTCTCAAAATAAACAAAAAAACAATACAACAAATCTAAGAAAACAAAATGAAACAACACTCAAACAGAAAAAAAACAAACCTATAACCAAACAAAAGGATAAAAAAATAACTGTGGAGTCCATTATATGTTGGTCAGCTACTGCAGAATTTAAGGCTAGAGTGCTTGATATACCCAGTGTCACTCCATTGGAGAAAACAAACTTTCCTTCTCCCAGCAAGTAGAAATTTACATTTTAGTGTCTAGGTTTTCAGTCATTTTAAAATATATATAACAAAATAATATATAATAAAAGAAAAGAAAAACTATCACATCAAAGTTGGACAGGACACACCAACAGAATGAAAAGAACCCCAAGAGAAGGGACAGGAAACTGAGACCTACTCATTCACACATTTAAGAACATCATAAGAACACAAAACCAGAAGCCAAGATAAATATACTGAGGACCTGGTGCAGACCTGTGCAGGCCCTGTGCATGCTGTTCCCCTCTCTGTGAGTTCATATGAGCTCTGTTCATGTTGATTTAGAGGGTCTGATTTTCCTGGTGTTCCCCATGCCCTCTGGCTCGTACTGACTCCTTTTCTCAGGGGATTTCCTGAGCTTCTGATGAAGATGGAATTTAGCATTGATGAATGAGTATAGTGGAATATCATTAGGAGTCATTTTATCACTACATCTTTTAAAGAGAAGTATTATTTGGTTTAACCCTAGGTCCCTGTGTTATCTAGTCTCTGGTTCTTGGTCAACCAAGCAGTGTTGGATAAGGGTCCCATCTTGTGGAGTGGGTCGTAAGTGCAATCAGGTAGTGGTGGTCACTCCCACAAGCTTTGTGTCACCGTTGCCTTAGCATATCTTGCAAGCATTGCACGATGTAGACCAAATGACTTGTGGCTGTCTTGGTGCTTACATTTCTCTTTTGGTAGCATACAGACTACCTTCCTGTGCCAAAGGCACTAGCACGTAGAAGTTTAGGCTTTATGTAGGCACCTACTTGACATCTTCATGTTCGATGAATTGTGTAGCTGTTGTCTTCAGCAACAGAACCTTGCTGTCAGTTTGTGGAGAGCAACCTACAGACTTGACAATAACCTAGAGTTTTGGATTCCCATGGGACCTCTTTGGCCAAAAACTCAATAGATTGTAACCCAATTCTGTTTTTTTTTTTTTTTTGCTGTTTTTTTGCTGCTTTGTTCATAATAGTCAGAAATAAAAGAAACAGCTTAGATGTCTGCTATTGGATGAATGGATAATAAAAACATAGAGCAGTTACACAGTGGAATATTACTCATGTCTTTAAAATATCAAATTATAAAATTCTCACATATATAGATGAAGTTACGAAAAAAAGAACCTCCTTAGTGAGGAAACTCAGAACCATAAAGATAAATATGGTATGTTTTATAAATATGCCCAATTCCATGTTTTTTAAAAAAATGCCCCAAATGTACTAAAGTATTTGAAGTTTTAAAAAATTATAGGCATACAACATTAGTGTACAGAAAGGAAAAGTGAATGCAAGTTAAAACACAAATCACTCATTTTATGATACTGTAGTCTTCAAATGTTAGAAACCCACCTATGACATGTCATGATTGACACTGACAATTTGGAATATGTCCATATTTTCTAAAACACACGTGATAACTTAGAAAAGACCAACCAACCGCTTCAGAAAGCCTTCAGTGCATCTTCCGTGAAATGTTACCAGCTGCTCAGCATCCTTCTGATTTTCAGCTAGCTCTGAGTCTTTCTTAATGGGAGATACCTGCTTGCAAGTGTGCGGTTGCCTACTTAGCCTCTACTGTCTCCCAGACCCTGTCGTCTTTTCAGAGAGTAAATTGGCTAAGGCACTTCACCCTTTCCTTTGAAGATTATTTAATTCTTTACCATTCTTTCTTCCTAGTCTCACCTTTACTTTGGGATGTCAACAAATTAAAATACTGGATTCAAAAATATAACCTTTAACAAACTTTCAACCACTAAAGCAGATAAGGCTCAGATAAAGAGCAGGTATGATTTCTCATGGCATCAGCATTTAACATATTGAGAAAGAGTTCAGGTCACCAGGAGCATACTACTGCAGAACAGCAAAATTATGCTGTCTTTCACCCATTCTGCTCTAGCCTATGGACATTTGCAAGACCTGAAGTTTCAAATCCTATGTGAATAAAGATTCACAGACTATGCCCATGAGTATTTTCCCAATTGTGTGATCAGTATTATTGTTTTAAAATGAGGTTTCTCCAACCTAGATACCCTTCAATGGAAGAATGTATGAAGAAAGTATGGAATATATACATATTAGAGTACTACTCAGCAGTAAAAAACAAGGACTTTGTGAATTTTGCATGCAAATGGGTGGAAATAGAAAACACTATCCTGAGTGAGGTAAGCCAGACCCAAAAAGAGGAACATGGGATGTACTCAATCATATTTGGTTTCTAGCCATAAACCAAGGACATTGAGCCTATAATTAGTGATCCTAGAGAAGCTAAATAAGGAGAACCCAAAGAAAAACATATAGGCATCCTCCTGAATATTAACCTTCATCAGGCGATGAAAGGAGACAGAGATAGAGACCCACACTGGAGCACAGGACAGAAATCTCAAGGTCCAAATCAGGAGCAGAAGGAGAGAGAGCAAGAGCAAGGAACTCAGGACGGCGAGGGGTGCACCCTCACACTGAGACAATGGGGATGTTCTATCAGGAACTCACCAAGGCCAGCTGGCCTGGGTCTGAAAAAGCATGGGATAAAACCGGATTCGCTGAACATAGCGGACAATGAGGACTACTGAGAACTCAAGGACTCAAGATCAATGGCAATGGGTTTTTGATCCCGCTGCACGTACTGGCTTTGTGGGAGCCTAGGCAGTTTGGATGCTCACCTTACTAGACCTGGATGGAGGTGGGTGGTCCTTGGACTTCCCACAGGGCAGGGAACCCTGATTGCTCTTTGGGCTGATGAGGGAGGGGGACTTGATGGGGGGAGGGGGAGGGAAATGGGAGGCGGTGGCGGGGAAGAGACAGAAATCTTTAATAAATAAATAATAAAAAAAGACTCAATAAAATAAAATGAGGTTTCTCTCCTACTTTGCAACAAATAAATAAATAGAAAATGTGGTCCATGTGAGCATTATAAAGTAATTTGGTCTAGCATTCCAATGTTACGATATTTGCCTGTTTTTAATATGATCGCTATGCTGCCTGGATGGATCACAGATTCTTGAGTTTAAGTGATGAACCCTTCCATCAGAGTTTTCAGAGTTGCTGGAGGTACAGGCATGTGACACCATGACACGTTCATTATTTGCCTTTCACGTGGAAATTTTAGATCATAATATATCTAATACAATTATAAGTGATATTAGAGTAGGTATGGTCTGAATGTTTCTGTCCGTCTTGCAGTGATTTGAATGATACGTGTTCCTTATAGTCTCTAGCCTTTGCATACTTGGTCCTAGTTGGTGACACTGATTGGCGAGGATTAGAAGGTGTGGCCTTGTTGAAGGATGTATGTTACTAGTGGTGGGCCTTGACGATTAAAAGTTTACATCATTTCTAGTTTTCTCTCTCTGCTGATGCTTTTGGTTCAGTATGTGAGTTCTTACCTTTCCGTTCCTGTTCCTATAACTTTTTTAAATTGTCTTCCTCATGGTATTTCATCACAGCATTGGAAAGCAATTAATACAACCTTCAATCATCAACCACAGATAATGCTGATTCACAGTGTTTGCCTTGATTTTTTAATTTTATAATGTACATATAATAGAAACTGTACTTGGACTTTTGTATTTGGGTATTTTTTGTTAAAATTTTTACTGGACAACAGAAGCAAGCCATTGTTCTCAACAATCCATCCTCTACAGTGTACTGGGTTGCCAAGCTATCATGGTCAGTAGATTTGATGCATTAAATGCATTTTGACTTATGGTATTTTCAATGTGGTGTCATAATGAGGATATAACCTCACTGTAAGCTGAAGAGAATTGTAATTAAAATGTAGCCCCTGATGTCCTGGTATGTGGCCTTCAGAGGTCACTGGGTTATGAAAGTATAGCTCTCATGACTAGACTAGTGCCTTTATAATCATCTACAGGCCCCTGAGAAGTTCTGGTTCCCTTTTATATTTTAATTTGTAGTGACAAGATATTTGTACAGGAAGGAGGATTTTGTTAGAGTTCAGTATTGCTGATCCCTTCATCTTGAACTTCAAAACCTCTTGGATTATGAGAAATCAATTCCTATTACCTATGAGCCACTTAGTTTTTGGCATTTTGTTACAGAATCCCAAAGAAACTAAACCAAGATGCGAGATGCTGCTATAACAAGTATCTAAAATCAGTAGAAGTGGCCTAGGGACTGAGTAACAGAGAGGCGGAAGAAATTTTGAAATGAATGCTAGAAAAGACCTAGTGAGGGCCCAGACCTTAGTGGAGAGCTGGAGACAAAGTTTCAATCCTGAGAATCCCCTAAGTATCAGAAACAGAATGTTGGTAGAATAGTAAGGACAAGAAATAAAGAACTATTGGAAACTAGATTTAAAAACACGCTCCTCGTTATAAAGTGGTAAAGAATATGGGCATGCCTTGTGTTTGTGGTATTAGAACTTGTGAGCTCAGGAAATATCTGTAAATGCAAATGTTTAAGAAATAATTTAGTTCTTGAACACATTTCGTAAAACTGTGGATGTAAGAAATGACTCAAAGATGGAATTATTAATCCAAAAGGTAACAGGACTTAAAGATTTAGAAAAGTCAAGACAGAGCCCTATCGAAAGGACTGGGAATGCTTGTTCTGTAAAGAACTGAGAATGCTTGTTCTGTAAAGAATTGAGAATAATTGTTCTATAAAGAATTTGACCAGATAACAACTTGCATCTAACAAGAAGACTAACCATTGACCTGAGAAGAAACCTAGACTATTCTTTTCTCTAAGCACACAGAAGACTGCATTGTAAAATAAATAAATAAACAAACAAACAAACCAACCACCAGGGTGTGATTTCAGCCTTTGGGTCACAAGGCACAACTCAACTACCACAGGAGTGGACCCACCTGGCTGGGAAGGTGCACACCTGTGCAATCCCCACACTCTCACAGCTAAGGCAGGAGGAGTATCATGAGTTTGAGGTCAGTTTGATCAATACAGTGATTTCCAGGCCACCTAGAAGTACATAGTGAGACCTTTCAAACATGGGGAAAATGAGGCATACAAACTGTGGGAACAGGAAGCAAGGTATCCCTTGTCTGAGTAGTTAAAGAGAGCAAAGCATCAAGTCAGAGGATTATTCTCAAGACCTAAATATTAATATTATTTGCAGCACTAGATTTTAGAATTGTTAGGGACACATCACTCCATTCTTCTTTCTGATTCCTCCAAAATTTAGACACAAAGAGAAAGAGAAACTTTAGAAATGTAACAAAATTCACATACATTTCACCACAAGAGGTAGAAGTTAGGGATGATGGTAATGTCAAAAGAATAAAATATGTCAACTGTGACAGATGAAAATTTTTCAAAGACTCTGGAAAATCAAAGGATTCCAACCAGAATAAATATTAAAAACTCTAGTAAGGAGACCACTTGTTCATTTCCTGGCTGCCCAGACTCCCAAAAAAAAAACACACAGAAACTGTATTAATTAAATCGTGGCTTGACCAATTACTTAAGCATATTGATACCTAGCTCTTACATCTAGAATTAACCCATCTCCATTATTTTATATTTTACAATGAGCCTTGTGGTAAACCCACCAGCAAGGTTTCAGCATGTCTGTCTCTGGTGGCAGCTCCATGGCATGTCTAAACTGCGCCTTCCTTCTCCCAGTATTCAGTTTAGTTTTTCTCACCTACCTCTGTTCTGCCCTGCTCTGCTATAGGCTCAAAGCAGTTTCTTTATTCACCAATGGTATTCATAGCATATAGAGGAGAACCCCCACATCAAAAAAACTGTACAAAAAGGAGACAGCCTTTTATCTCATCACTAGAGAGGTACGGGGCCAATATCTGTGAGTTCAAGTCAAACTCAGTCTACATAGTGAATTCCAGGACAGCCAAGACTACTTAAAGAAATGTTATATCACAAAATATAACAAGATAAACCTGTACTTCTCATGCTATTATATTCAAACAGCAGAAAAACAAAGGACAAGATGTAAAAAAGAGAGAGAGAGAGAGAGAGAGAGAGAGAAATACTTTCCTACAGAGGAGGCACAAGGGACTTCTAAGTACTCAAGCTAGAAGGGTAGTATGTTGAAAGTCAACCCCAATAGTCTAGATTGCTATATTCAACACAGTTAGCCTTAAAAGGAGGAAAGTTAAGTTAGAAATTTCTACACTGAGAAAAGAAGCACATCAGCAGAGACAGAGAAGAAAGTGAAACAATATGGCTTCTCTTGCTTTTCCAAATTGAATGACTATGTAATGGCTCAACACAATGCTAGCAATATTAAATTTGATTTTACCTTCTATACACAAAATTAATGATACATGCTATAAAGAATAGAAGAACCAGAAACAGTGATATAAAATACTTACACTGATGACTGAACATGTGATTGAAAATAGATTTACATTAGTTGTATATGTATTTAAACATATTCCAATCCAGTACAATCACTACAAAAAGTCAAGCTATAATTAATACATTCTAGGAAAGGACATAAAATAGAATTATAAAATGTACAATTAAAATTAATCAAGTCAGTAAAAACTGAAAAAAAGAAAATGGGAAAAAAATAACCAAGAAAATAATTGGAGAACAGCTATAAACATGATAGAAATAATATAAATTTATCAATAATCATTTAAAATGAGTAAATGTATGGTGTGGCATGAGAGAGAGAGAAAGAGAGAGGAGGAATGAGAGAGAGAGAGAGAGAGAGAGAGAGAGAGAGAGAGAGAGAAACAGAACGGTTTATGTTCTGTAGAGAAAGGCAGTCTAGATTCTGTAACTGGGGATTTGAAGCTTGCAATTCTCTGTAGACCCAATAAAAGCTATGGGTCTTAGTTAATGATATGTGTCAGCACTGGCTCCCCAACTGTTACATGTACACTACCAACCCAAGATTTTACCATACAAGCAACTGAAGAAGTGGGGTTTGGGGATGCTGAATTCTCTATATTTTCTGGGGTAAAACATAAAATGATCCTCTATATTTTATGCCCTTTTGGTGTGTGTGTGTGAGGAGGGAGAGAATGTATACACATGCATGCCCACATGTTGTGGAGTAAACAAAGGCCAAGAACAAACTGTTCTATTCTCTCCTTCGACCACATGCATAATCCCAGAGATTAGGTTTAACAACAAATGCCTTCACCCACTGGGCCTCCCTCAATTATTACTGTACACCTCAGAGTTACTTACAAAATAAAAGTCTAATAAAATTTTCTAAAAATCGGGAAATCATTTCAAAAGCCTGAGTGTGGCTAAGTTCCTAAGATGCTACACCCCAATGAATTTTTGTTTAGATACACAAGAAGATATCCTGAATCAATTATGTTGTCAGATCTCTCTGGTTTTGCTACACTAGAATTTGTAAGCCAAGACACAAATTCCAAAGATGAAATTTTGCATTTGTTAATGAATTAAGAATTTTCAATGTCAAATTCTTCTTACTGCATTTCAGTGCTAAGTCAGATTCAAATATGAACAAATCTCGGTAGCTTTTTCTTTGCGAAATTGCATTTAATTCATTTCTTTCATGTAAGCCAAAGGGAAGGTAACATTTGATAAGCAACCAGCTATCTTCAGGATAACTATTTTCCTTAGGGACTGAGAGAGAAAAGGAGCTGGGGGTCCCTGTATCCCTCCAAGGTCATCCTCCAATTACCTAACTCCCTTCCACTAATCCCTTACTCTGAAGGGCTCTATCCCCTCCCAAGGAGTCTGACTAGAGACCAAGCCTCAGGAAGACATGTAGAAATGCTCAAAAACATACCATCTCTTTTGTTTGATTCAAGGCTTAAATTTCATATCAAGAGCTTCAGATGAAAGGTTTGTGCAGACATAAGGAAATGATCTTTATGATCTGTGCAAATCACTTTCTGTTTTTTGTACTCCTATGGAATTAGTCATAGGTGGCCAACTATTGTTTTTACTAATTAATTAATCAATCATTTTTTGTATTACAGAATTTAAGCTGAAGGTCAAAAGAGTTAAAAGGTCATCCTGGTGGCAGCTGTTTCATTTGTTTGTTTATTATTGTTGTTTACAGATAGCTTATAAAGATAATATAATGAGAGATGGTCAAAATGCATGTGCTTTCATGTAGACAGCAGTCTGTCCATCCCACAGTCATAGAACAAAAGTGCCTGCACAATGTGGCTTTGTTTCCTCAGCTGTTCTTGTATGACACGCCACATAATGAAGTCAGTTGCGCTATTCATCTGTGTTGAGTGTTTGGAATCAAACCACTTAGAGCTGCTTGGTTATTACTGTTTCAAAATGAAACGCTTTCCATGACACTACACAGATGACTATACTTCCCACTTTCTGCACGCTGTGCTCCTGAAAGATGCGCCGCAGAGAACAATGAACAGAGCAAAGTGGTCACAGCACCTATTAATCAGATCCTAGTGGAGAACAGTTCCCTTTGCTGCGACAGAAATCAGATGATCAGCAGGCTGACTGATGCAGCTGTAGATGTAAATTCTTAGCATATGGTGCCTACATGCCCTGCAATAACCAAATCACAAAAACAGTCCCATCATCGAAGTTGTCATAGGATATAGATTGTGTTTCTGAATGATGATTCACGGGAGCTTTATTTAGGATAACTAATGCTGCCATATTTAATTGGAATGCTGAGTTTCTGACCGTTCTTATTTTGGATTTCCACAAGGCAGAGATCCTCTCTCCCAATGTTTGCAATTGTTTCATTTCAAATCTGGTGGTGTAGGTAATTCATTGTCTTCACGTCTCCCACTGATCACGGCCTTCAACAATTCCAAATTGTTGATGAGAATTTTCAGGGGTCGTTTATTTCCTTTAGTTGATGATGGTGTAGATGAAGTCTGCCCGAGCTGCCTACAAGAATGAGATACCATTTGATGTGCACTTGAACATTTAGCACATCCAATAATCATTAAGAAACTACCATGCTCAAGAACATATAGGGCACAGACAGTAGATATTACACAGAGCAAAAGCATTCTGCAACACACAATAGCAGATGATATGTGAAAATGGCAAACTGGGTAAGTTTAGGATGCATAGGTTTCTCTGCTAAAGATCCTTTTGGAGTCTTCCATATGTTCACGTAAAAGAGCACAATCCAAGATGAAAGACAATGGGCAGAATTCTTCGAGTCTGTTACCTAACAATGCTGCTGAGGGGTTGGTATTTGTCAGAACACACTTTAGAAATGTAATTCAGAGCAGAGCAATGTAACAAAGGCAAACCAATGCTCAGAAGAGCCTTTGGGAGCTCCTGAGAAGGAATTGTTCTCAGCAATTGGAGAAAATTATGGAAAGTGTCATTACGGGTGTGCCACTGAAATGAGTCTCTGGGGGACAGAAAAAGTGAGGAAAAATGCAGCCCTGCTCTGAGAGAGCGGAGCGCAGTCTCCCGTGCTGCGTTACTCTTAAGCGTTTTGTTTTTTTTTTTTTTGTAAGGACTAAGGGGATCACGGTCCTGATAGCAGTGTCAGGAAAATCTTAAGCAAACAATTTAGTTCAGAGGCTTAGAACTGAAGATGACAGTGTGTGGACTAGAGAGATAACTAAATACTTCCGACTTGTTCATGATGAAGAAATCCCTGGCAATATTTTCAAGACAAAACTGGAGACAACACTGGAGATTTTAAGGGACTCCTAAAAAGGCAGCAAGGACTTTATCTTCTCCTGTAAGTGACATTTTTAAAAAATGAAAATGGTTTAGTTTCCTAGAAGAGATGGACTTACATTCCTCTGTGGGCAGTAGCGGACCATGTGATAAGGGAGGAGAGAAGACTGGATGGGAAGCTGGATGAGGAGAGAAGTGTCTAAGTCTTCCAAAATGGAAGTACATAAAGAAGATATGTTTGTGGAAGTGAGTTACTGACTTTTGTATAACTATTAATGATTATCCCCAAGAATTGAGTGGCTTAAATTAGTAACTCACTGTTGGTTTGGCTGGATCCTTCTGTTGCAGGAACTCATAAATGTTGGTCAGGGCCTCAGATAAAGGATCTCTGTGCAAGGGTCCATTTCTACGATCTATCTTCCAGGGAAAAATCAATTCTGAGGCTCACTCATTTGGTGGTTGCAAGATTTAATTTCTGAACATTAAAACTTTAGTCCCTTGACAGCAACTGGCCAGTGATTGACCACTATTCCCAGGTGGGTAGTGGAGCACAGATATCCCCTCTCTCCTTCCTGACTACAGACACAGTTCACCCGCCATGCCTTCCCCACAATAATACCCAACTGCCTTCAACAATAAGCCACAATGAGGAAGGCAAGAAGAGTTGGAGAGAAAGTGCAAGCCAGGGAGAGATGAGTCTTCACAGCTAACCTTGGAAACGCCATTTCAACATCTTTGAAGAGTTCTGTTTCTTGAGCCCAGGACCCACTCAAGAGAAGCATGAGCCCCGGTGTCAGGAGTGACCAATCCTAGCATACTGTCTTCCATACCATCTGGATGACTCGGGTATAAAATGCTCCGCCCTCCTTGCCCCCCACGGTCTTGTGTGTTTGTGTACTGTACTTGGTCCCCAGCTGGCAGTTCCGTTGAGAAACATTTGGGATGGAGAGCCTAGCTAGAGTAAACTCTAAGGACTATAGACTAGCCCTGCTTTCATTCCCCTCTTCGTCGTGACCCACTAAGATGTGAACAAGTCATACTGGCCACCCCTGTTACCAAGAACACTTTGTCATCCTTGCCATAACAGAATATATTCCCTGAAACTGGTTTTCTCTTGAGTTGCTGTTACTGAGTGTTTTGTATCCAGAAGTAGAAAAGTAACAAATAGTCCATCTTGTGTGATCACTTAATCAAACATCTCCTGCAGAGGTGGTTCTCAGCAGTCAGGTAAACAAATGTGCTCTGTGGGTATCCCTCGGCCTTGCATGTTTTTATGAAATCAGAAGCTTAGCACCTTTATGGATCTGTCCTCTGGCTGTGGGCATCCACATACATCTGAGCAGTGCTAAATGGACTCATCAAGTCGCACATATTTATATTCGTTATATATATATATATATATATGTATATATATATATATATATGATTTAATGTTCATTAAAACATTATATTTTTAAAAGAGATAGTGAGAGGGCAGTGAGCAAGTTGCAATGATATAAGACTAAAGGCCTGAATACCCTCAAAAAGAACCACTCATCCAAGCCCATATCTCAGGACTGAAGATCCCAGTGTCTGGTGAGCCCAGTGGTGACAGCAAGAAAATCCCCCTGTTCAAGAAGTGAGTGTGTGGGGCTACCTTCCTCTTCTCCTCCATTCTGTCTGGTCCCACCGTATACTGGATGGTGCTGTCTGTACTCAGGGAAGATTGTCACCACTCAGTTCACGTGCCCACACTTCAGCCTTCTTGGACATACCTTCACAGTACACACAGAAGTGTGCGTTACCCGCTTTCTAGGCGCCTTCGACTCAGTCATGTTAACAATGTTTAGCCGTTATTCATGTGTATGGTAAATATTAACTTTCAGCATTACAGGACCTAGGCTCACCTAGAAGGCAAACCTCCATACGCCTCTGAGGGAGTTTCTATGTTGAATGTATGGAGGTTGGAAAACGACCCTAACTACAGGTAGCACCATTTGATGCATGGCACCTGCACTAACAAAAAGAGACTGTGAGTGGAGTGCAGACATCCCTTCTCTGCTTCCTGACTTCAGACACAGCTGCCACTTGCCAGCCGTCTCCCAGTCCACTCGCCCATGCCTTCCCCACCACAATACCTAATTGCCTTCGACTATAAGCCACAACAAACCTGCCTTTTTGTATTGCCCTTGGAATACATTTTATCACAGCCATGAGAAAAGTAACTAATTAAACATGCTTACAAGTAAATGTCAGTTACCTCTGCCTCTGACCACTAGCTTTTAACTTCAGGGTTTTAAAAATACCAGACACAGTTTTGTGAATAAGTATGTGGAAATAATGAGTGCTGGCTTTGGGGAAGATAATTGTGGATATTATTTATTTTCTTCCATCATTTTATTATTTGTCAGTAATATTTCAATGGCTATACTTTTATTTTATCTTTCCTGTTCTATGAATACAGTCTTTTCTTGAGAAGATACCTTATGAGGGTACAAGCACCAACAAAGAACAACTACCTAAGTCTCACCTACCTCTACAACTGAGGGTGCATTCAAAGGCACCTCCGTGCAATCCTTCTGGGACGGCACAATGTTCAATGTCTTTGTAGTAAAAGCAAAAGAGACCACAGGTCTGTCTCTATTATAAGAGCACCATCTCAGGTTTTAACTTGGAAGGCTCTCTTAAAATGTCAGAATAAAGATTTTGGGCCAATAATGGTTTAGAAGCTTAAGTTTGCTCATTTGAATATACCTTTAAATATTATTTCCATTAGCATTAGTGAGTTATGTCGCCGGGCGTTGGTGGCGCACGCCTTTAATCCCAGCACTCGGGAGGCAGAGGCAGGCAGATCTCTGTGAGTTCGAGACCAGCCTGGTCTACAGAGTAGTTCCAGGACAGGCTCCAAAGCCACAGAGAAACCCTGTCTCGAAAAACCAAAAATAAAAAAAAGAGTTATGTCCTCGGGACATATTTATTGTGTATCTTGATTGAGAACTGTACTTGGTAAAGGCACAGGTAACTGAAAATCAAAATCTGTACCATTTAAATTTTGTAAAATAGCCCTGACAGACTTTTTACCCTGTCACAATGTAGAAATAAGAGACAAAATCTGTATCTAGGGATGCAAATGGGACATAATGAATAAATCATGCACTTGTGTAGTTAGTTTTGAAAAGGAAAGAAGTGTTCCTATTGAAAATTATTGTAGGTAGATGAAGTACTGTCCCTTTTGTTTGCTGAGAATACGATATCCCTTTTTGGCGCGGTAAATAAATTAGAATTACTTAGAATAGCATGAAGTTTTATAATACAACAATGCCCTCTAAGAGCTCCGGTGACATCAACAAAGTCACCTGAAAAAACTTCCACTACGCACTGGAAAACATGTTCGCACCCTTCCCTGGAAACCTAAACTGTTGTTTGTTTGACGTTGTCATGGTCTGTCGGGTCCACACTATAGCAGGTTACAGACACTTACCTCCAGCCTCTCTGTATTGGTGGTATCACCCTCGTGTCTGCAGCCAAGCCCAGATCTCTCCTCATCGTCTGTGTATTTATATCTAGGTGCACCTCCAGCCTCTCTGTATTGGTGGTATCACCCTCGTGTCTGCAGCCAAGCCCAGATCTCTCCTCATCGTCTGTGTATTTATATCGAGGTGCCCACTGATACCTTCCCTCGCATACACGAGCATCCTTCCCTCAGCTGTCCATGCCACTCTTCCCACCCCTCAAACCTGCCATACTGTTTGTGTGAACGGCACCAACTTGTATCAAACCTGCCATACTGTTTGTGTAAACGGCACCAACTTGTATACGACAAGACTGACAAGTGACCATCCCTGTAACACTCATTTCTAGTCAGAACTGCTCAAGGTGGTCTCTGAGTTCCCCTCGAATCCACATCCTTCTTTGTATTCCCGCTAAGCCAGTCATAGTCATCGTATCTATCCTAGACAGCAGCTGCCTTGATCTCTCTGCTCTGGCTTCCCCAGCCTTCTGTCAGAGTAAGATCTGTCAAACTGAGATTTAATCACATTTCTCATTTATTAAAATCTATCAATCTAATTGCATAACTTGCAAAAACTAATACAAGTACTTTGGTCAAATAACCACATTTATCTCCTCACACAGCTTCATTACAGTTGGTCTCAATTGCACATCCTTCCTTAGCCTCAGGCAATGCTTCCTTCTGAGCTGACAGTGGTACAAGACAAGAAAGTAGGTGTCATCTCTGTACTCTTAGTGACAGGCACAGAGTCACTCAGAGTTACTCAGGCTGTATTTAATAAAGGAACAACCTCCCCAAACACGACCAACAATGCCATTAGTTTGGTAGAAAGCTATCTCAAGGAACATTTGCCATTTTGAGTCTTTCAGCATTAGTTCACTGCGAAGAACACACCTGCTCATTTTGAGGCCCAGAGCTGCTAATGGAGAAGCATTTGCTGCCCACACTGCATCTGATAACTGGCAAATCACTGCTGATAAGCTCCCTGTGAGGAACTCACTTAGAGGCGCGAGCATTTAGTGGCATATAGTCATTCATGGCTTCTCCATCACCTTTCTTATCCAGCTGAGTCACTTTTGCGGTTGCCCTTTAAATGAGCCATTTTTACAGCTTAACTCTGACACCAAGTCATCCCGCCTGGCTGGCAGTTTGTGTACGGCCCAAGTTTCTGTAGCTTAAAGGTCACAGAACTTTAACAAAAGACTGAAGGCTATTATCATTTATCTCTTCTCTATTCTGGCACCACAGAGGTACTACTGATAATTCCTCATAATACAGAATTGAGAACAGGAGACCACAGGTGTGCACGGCATAATAACCACTGTATCTGCAAGGCAATTTTCTACTCAGATTTTCGTTTTTTTGGCAATATTTCCCCTTCCTGCTATTATCTGAGAATTCTGTTGCTGTGCTCACAGAGTGGGTTCTGTTTGGATGACCTTTGCCCTTCTAGTGTGCAGATTCTGGAAACCAGACCAAGTCTGGGAACAGCTCAGTACAGAGCAGAAGCTTAACATGTACAAGGCTTAGGAAGGGAGAATAAGGGGAAGGAGAGAGAGAGGCAGGGAGGGAGAGGGAGAGAGCCCGGGGGTGCCTTAGCCACCAACTGTAGAGCACTAGGCGCCAGAGTAAGCTGTTTTCAGACTCTGCAGGGAATCATAAAGTTGGCCTGGTCTAGCTACCTTAAGAGACACACATCACAGGCTTTTCAGGTTCGAGTCTGTGCATCCTGGGGCACTTTTGCCTTCCAGTCTCTGAGAAACTGAGACAATCCCTTAGGCAGTGGAGCATTTAGGCTTCCTTTGTATCCGAATCCCCAGAAGATAGCCAAGCACACAGAAGCCTGAGGGAACAATTACTCTTAGACATTAATCTTGTCTACCCTGTATAACTAGCTAGCAAACATCATTGTATCCTGGCAACGACAACTGTATTCGTCCTGGCAACCACCATTATATTCTGTTTCTGATAAAAATATAACAAGTCTGATTGCTTACAGCAAACCTGTCACAGCCTCATTCTTCCTGTGACCGCCCCCCCACCCCAAACCTGTTCCTGGTGACTGAAATTCTCTCTGACCCCAATCAGGTAAACCTGGCTCAGTAGGTAAGCACTTACCAGTAACTTACCAAGTTAGCAGTATACATGTATGTCCTGGAGACTGAAGAACATCTCAATGGGCTAACTAGGAAACTGCCTGAGAGCTGAGGCCCACAGCATCCTCCACTCTGTGGCCACCCTAGGAAAATCAATCAGCATCATTTGGCTTCTTCCTAAAGATTGAATTATTTCAAGATTACTTAGCGGTAAAGAAAGAGTTGAGAAATCTTACACCCCTAGTGATGAACTCCAGTAAATACTTCATTTTACCACCTGTTATGGGTAGGAGGAAACGAGGTGTGCTTGAAGGGGGACTACAAAAAAATTCTGCTTAAGGAAAGATAGCTTACATGCAATGGAATCTTGTGCAATGCCAGGTGCTGTCTGAAGTAACTCACCAATTCCAAACACATCAAATCCTCAGAACCACAGTGCAGAGAGTAAGGCATTTACGTAGAGCACTTGATCCAGGGCACAGAGTGACTAGCAGAGACCATAGAGCCTGGCCATGCCCCTTGCTCCCTGCTTACTCCCCTGAGCTGCCTCTCCTTTATTTTCAAAGGACACCAAGGAACATATGATACCCAAGATACCTTATAATAATCTGGACGAGAGGAAATTCTTAGAACTTAAAATTATGGAATGAAATACACAATTTAGACTCAATAAAATTAGCCAGTTTGCCCAATATTGTCCAAGACACAAACACTTGTGGGTCCCTGGCAAAATATTGCTGGAAAGGTTAGTTCTTGGTGCTACTGAAATGGTACTCACCAAGTTGACCTTCTTGTGTCCAGACTGCGTTCTGTCTGCTTTTAATAAACATCAGTAAGGGTCTTTCAGAGGGCTATCAGCTATGCTGTAATAATCTCTTCCACTTTCAGGCCAAGGAGAACAGGATCTTTGAGCAGAAGGCATACCAGTTTTAAAAATTGTGCTTTTTCAATTTTGTAATGAAATTTAGTTTGGAGGATTTTTCCTACTATGAACACATTTTTATTCTTAGTTATGTACTATTGTCATATTTATTTGTTAATATTCACTGATATTCTTGTATGAGTCGGTTATAGTTACATATGTTAGACTAGTGTGAGATCATTGTTACTTTCATACATTATGATTTTCCTATCAAAGCTTCTACATAGGCAAGGCTTATTTCAGTTACATATAAAATCTAATATATAAATTTATAATGAGATAAAATTTTATGAAACTAGAGTTCCCCCTTGTAATTGGTCAACTCTTTATCCCATCTTACAAAGGAAGGTGGCTCTTTAAATTCCCAATTTAGTCAATTTATACACTGATCATCTGCCAGAGATTGTTCAAATACACTCTATAGTGCCCCATCCCAAGACAATCCAGCAATGTTCTGAAACTGGGCACTCCAAGAATTTTTAAAAGAACTATAAATGTAGTTAATACCTAGAGAAATAATAAGAGATAGAAAAAAAAGCACCATGATCTAGATATAGTGGGCCATGCCTTTAATCCCAGCACTGAGGCAGGTAGATCTCTATGAGGTCAGTCTGGTCTACATTCTGAGCTCCAGAACAACCTAAGCTACTAGTGAGACCCTGTCTGGAGTTTTATAAAAGTAGAAAGAAAGGGAGGAAGGGAGGGAGGCAGGGAGAGAGGGAGGGAGGGAGGGGGGAGGGAAGGAAGGAAAGAAGGAAGGAAGGAAGGAGGGAGGGAGAGAGGGAGGGAGGGAGGGAGGGAGGGAGGGAAGGAAGGAAGGAAGGAAGGAGGGAAGGGAGAGAAAAGGAAAGGGATGAACTATGGAAGAAGCCTCAGAGCAGGAAGGGTAAACTGTCTGAAGGAAAGAAACAAGATCTTATTATAGTCAGAGCTGCAAGACAGGACACCCCCACTTGCATCCTGCCCTCTGGCCTCCGGCTGGTGTCCACTCCATAAAGCAGGGGAAGCCAAGGAGCAAAGGAGGCTGTGGGTGTGGGCCATGGAGGTCAGCCTCTAATGTCCTAGACAGACCACAGCAGGAGGGGACTGGGCTCTGAGGGGAGGAACTGAAGATGCAGCCAAGAGCCTCTCCCTGGCTTTTATCCTCCATCAGCTTCAAGAGCCTCATGAAGAGCAGCCACTCAAGATTTAACTGAGAAAAATTAATAGGCTCTTTTAGATCTTCCATCCTTTTTCCTTTCTGCCTCTCTTTGGATTTAAAATAATTCTAACTCAAAATTGAAATAACCCGTCTACAATTCTAGGTTGAAATATAGGGAAAATGCATATTAAACATTTTGTTTGGTCTACCTAATTCACTATTCTAATTCTCTGCTTTTCCCAGCAAAAAAACTATGCAAAATAGCAAAGACAATATTTAAAACACAATTTGGAAGAAAGGAAAAAAGGATATTTGAAACTAGAATGATGCTATTATGTCTTCTGATTTCAGCTCCATGGCATTTCCTGAGAGCTGGAAGCTACGTAAATGAACAGAAGAACAAATGAGATGGTTCAGTACTTCAGCATGTAAGTTTGGTTCTGATACCTCCTCCACATTATTTCTCTGATGTCATAACTGTACCTCTGTGTGTAAAGTAATTTGCTTATATGTGTGGGTCTCTGAACAAGCTATAAATTCCTGGCACTTGGTGTCATGGTGTTCAATAAATGCAGCAGGGAACTAAATTTACATTTTTAAAGTTTGTTGGTGAAACAAGGGTTGAAACACTATTATCAAATAGTTCATCTGAGAAAATATTTAATCCAGTATACTTTATGCCCATTTTATCATGATTGTGCTTACTAATAATATTATTTATTACTTTGCCCTCTTCAGATACTTCTACTTTAAAAACTAGATTTTTTTACACCAGTCAGGGAAGCAGGTAGGTGATATTCAGTCTCCCCTTCTCCTCCAAATCCAATGCACCAGTCTCAAGCCCACTCTGTAGCAGACCACCAGCTGCAGCCTCCCATTCGTCTCTACCCCCATCTCCAGCAGATCAAAGAGCTCCTCTACCACCTTCCTCACCATCCCATCCCATTGTCTCCACTGCCACATCCTACAGCCATTCCCTGAGGAACACACCATACATGCTGGCCAGGGAAACAGGTAGACTAAATTCCTTCTCCCTCCTGTCCTCTAAATCCAGGTCTGCATCTCATCCCCAGGTCTGCAGCAGACCACATCTCTGTCTCCATTCCCAGGAGACTATGTAGATCCTGATGGCACACCCTTCTTTCCTTCCTCCTGTAAACTCCCTACGTCTCTGCTTCTAGCCCACCCTTGTTCCTAAATATCAATGCCTAGAAACACACTTGACCTGGCACCCGCAGTGGCCTCATCTGGTAGAGTCTCAAAAGCATTCCCTACTAGGCAACACACAGCCACCACACTCTCCTAAGAACCAGAGAGGACAACAGAAACCACCATATGGAATGCCCATCCAACAAAGGCAAGACCAAATATCAACACCCAGAATCACATTTGTCCCAAACCTAAATGCCTGGAAATCAGGGTAAAAACACAATTAACAGTCAAGAAAACATTTCTCAAATAAAGACTAGCAACTCTACTACAGTAGGTCCTGGGATAAATAATATAGCTGATGCACAAGTTAAGAACTTCAAAATAGCCTTTATGAATATCTTAGAGGCCCTTAACGAGGATATGAACACATCCATTAATGAAAATATTAACAAGTAGTGGAATGCAATTAAAAGAAGCAATTCTAGACATAAAAACAGAAACAGAATCAGTAAAGAAAACCCAAATATTGGGAAATCTGGAGATGAAAAATTTAGTAACTCAAACAAGAACTTCAGAGGTAAGCTTTACCAGCATAAATAAGAGATAGAAGAGAGAATACCAGGTATTGAAGAAAAGATGGAAAAAGAATGGACACCTCAGTCAAAGAAAATGTTGTCTAAATTAATAATAATCCAGGCTCAAAACATCCAGAAAAACTGAACACTGTAAAAAGAACAAATTTGCAAATAATAAGTACAGAGGAAGGAAAAGAAACACAGTTCAAAAGCAAATAAAATATTTTCAACAAAATCATAGAAGAAAATTTCCCTAACCTAAAGAAACAGATAGCTATCAAGGTACAAGAAGCATGAAAATACTAAGTAGACTGGACCAGAAAAGAAAGTCCCTATGACATATAATACTCAAAATAGTCAACACAAAAAACAATTAATATTAAAAGCTGAAAAGAAAAAAAGACCAAGTAACATATCAAAGCAGACCTATTTTAATAATACTTGACTATTCAGTGGAGATTCTAAAAGCAAGAAGGGCCTTTCCATATGTTCCACAGACCCTAAGAGACCACAGATGCCAGACTACTACACCCAGCAAAACTTTCAATCACAATAGATGGTGAAAGAAAGACATTCCATGATAAAACCAAATGCAAGAAATATCTAACAAAGCTAACTTACAGAATGCACTGGAAGGAAAGCTTCAATATGAAGAGATTAACCACACACCCCAAACACTGCTTTTATATATGTGTGTGTGTGTATATATATATATATATATATATATATATATATATATATATATATGAAGAAATATAATCATATATATCATCCTGCCTACTGCTGTATCCAAGAAGCACACCTTAACCTCAAAGATATATTGTCACCTCAGGATAAAAGATTGGAAATGCTCTTCCAAGAAAATATACCTAAGATGCAAACTGGTATATCTGACAAAATAGACTTCATACCAAAATGTCAGGAACCAATTTCCTCCTAAAATCATTACAGGAACCATCACCCTGGGGAGTCTGCAGAGGACCCCACATCCCTAATTGTGTTAGGAATAGTTCTATTGACAAAGCCTACCCCACACCCAAATTGGCTGTTTATGGAGAGCTATCTGTTAGAGGAACCCACCCCACATTCCAAACTATCTAAAGATCTAGGTGTGTCGACTCGTGACTTCTTGGCCTACAGTGACTTGACCGAAGATAACCTCCTGCCTACATGACCAACTCGGACCATGTGACCAACGAGAACCACGCAGCAAGAGCCCAGGCCCCTGTGCCCATCCCCCAACTCTTTACCCTATAAAAGTTGTATCCCGTCCCTAATAAACGGAGGCTTTGACAAGAACTCTCGCTTAGCCTTCTTCCTGTCTCCTAGCCCATATCTTCCAGGTAGTGCCTCTCCGTGACCCTGGAGTAACTGATTGCAGGGTGGGTTACAACCCCTAGACTGAGTAGCCCACCCAAAGGCAATCGACACCAAAACTAATCAGAAGAGATAGGAAAGGACACTATTTACTCATCAGAAGGAAAAAAAACTACCAAAAGAATATGGTAATTCTTAACATGTATGCACAAAATACAAAGGGACCCAAGTTCATAAAAGAAACACTACTACACTGTAGCTTAAATTACATATTGGCCCTCACACACTGATAGTGGGGAATTTAATATCCCACTCTCACCAACAGACAGGTCATCCAGACAAAAACTAAATGGAAATGCTAGAAATAAAGGATGTCATAAACCAAATGGACCTAGCAGATATTTATAGAATATTTCACCCCAAATTAAAAAATATATATATTCTTCTCTCTAGCTCATAGAAATTTCTCCAAAACTGGACACAAGGCAAGACTCAAAAGACACAAGAAAATTGAAATAACACCCTTCATAATTGAAATAACCTACCTGACCACCACAGATTAGAGCTATATATCAACACCACTAGGAAGTTTACAAACTCATGTAAATTGAACAACTCGGTATTGAATGAAAAATAGGTTAAGAGATAAATTAAAAAGAAGTTAAAATATTTTAGAATTGAAAAAATGAAAAAACATCCCAAACTTATAGAACACAAGGGAGATAGTTCTAAGAGGCATGTTCTTAGCACTAAATGCCTACATTAAAAAAAGTTGGAGAGAACTCATATTAGTAGCATAAAAATAACCGGAAAGTTCTAGGAAAAAAAAGAAGAAATAGCACCTAAAAGGAATACATGGTGAGAAATAATCAAAGCCAAGGCTGAAATCAATAACACACACACACGTGCACACACACACACACACACACACACACACACACACGTCAAAGGAACAAAGAGGTTGTTCTCTGAGAATATTATTAGTAAGATTGACAATCCCTAAAAGGCAGAAAGAGAAAATCCAAACTTATAAAATTAAGGATGAAAAGAGACATAACAACATGCATCATGAAAATCCAGAGAATCATAAGGAAATTCATTTAAAAAAACTGCACTTTACCAATCTGAAAAATGCATAAAAAGAAATGGATAAACTACGTGCTTCTCTAAATTCTAAGAACACAGAGAAACACAGGTAGCCAGAATGCTTCACTTCTCAAGGAAGTGCCTCAGTATTGATTTTACTCAGTAAAATTTTGTACTGAGCACTGAGTACAAAAACCACTGTGTAATGATGGACTGACTCCACAGAAAGACATAGTTAATGATCCTCAACCAATGCTGGGTTCCTCGCTCTTCTGAAATGTACAGCATTTACTTTTGTGTATTTTATACATAGGCCAGATGCTCTTCTGACCCTCCTGAAAAATAGAAGAATGTATTTACTTAATTGTATGTTATAAAATGAATAGTTTACAAATTTTCTATGAATCATATGTGAGTGTAGTTAGCCAGCTCCATGAGAAAGATTCAACAGCTAGTCAACACACACCTCATCCCTGGCTTTTGGTAACTGAGTTCATGCTCATATTCTTTTGAAATCTTTAGTAAACATTCAGGCCCACATATTTTTTGTTACAAACTGAACCTAAAGGGAGAATTTAATCCATGAACCAAAATGTTTACCTAGCTACCTAGTAAAACTTTTTATACTTCAAAGAAACTCCGTTAAAGTTGCAAAAGAAACTGTTGAAGGGGAATATCTGAAGATATTTTTGCTGATCTCCCATCCCAGGCACAAATTGGAAGAGTGGTAGGCACAGTCTTCTAATCAGTCCGTGTATGGAGAGGTCTGATGTGTGGGTGGTAAAAGGCCTTGAGATAAAACCCATCTCTCACCCTTTGTGTTACTGAAGCTATTTCTCAATTCATGATGAATTGAATTGCATATAAATGCATCATCTGTGATTAGAAAGTGATGACCCTCAGTGTGGGTTCTCCTTATTATTTGAATATCAAGTAAAATTTGTACAGGAAAACTAAAGTAGAGCTAGAAATCAAATGTTCAGCCATTCCCAACTCTTCTACTTTGGTTAATGACATGAAATGGAGAACTTGCCATGTTCAAACCTCAGAAATTGTTTTCATACTTCAATTTCAAAAACATGTGTGTGGGCAAAACAAGAAACCCTTCTTTCCTCGCTTTTCTTTCTCCTACCACGTGATAGTGATAATTTTTAGCTTGACAACAAAATAACTCTTGTTTAGAGTAAAGCAGAACCAGATGCAGCTGAGTATTTCTACCCTGGCTGGACGTGGAATGATGAGCCAAACACATCAGAAAATAAAGGGAGGGTGGGCGGCACAGCAAACTCCCATACAAAAAATTAGGAAAACAAAAGGCAAATGAGTCTCTTTTAAAAAAAAAATTCCTTTTGGGGGTTGACAAGATGGCTCAGTAAGGAGAAGAGTACATCCTTGAGGATTTGAGTTCAGTCCCTGGTGCCCACATGGGAAAGGGGAGAACCAACTTGCAAAAGTTGTCTAAACCTCTGTGGGGGCCAGCTGGGGCAGGTCACCCAAAGGTAGTTCTTTACTTCCAACCATTATCACCTGGGACTATAGCCATCTGTGAATTTAAATGGAGTCTGGAGTCTCAATAGTTTACCCTAAGACAATGTCTGGCTGGAGGAGGAACCACAGGCCAAGACAGCCCCACCCCCACCCAAGAACAGACCATTCAAAGGAAATGTAGGGCATTCCAAGAGCTGTAGAGACACCTGCCAGGGCACATTCACCAGGACACCCCTAGACAGATGTCAGCCAATCAGAGGTTCTGAACCTCAGAAACTCCTCACCCCCACCTTTACTACTATAAAAACCCAATTCTAATTGAGCTCGAGGCTCTCCGGATATTCCAATACGTTGGACATGTGGAGAGACCGAGTTTACAAACTTGATTAAAATAAAGGCTCTTTGCATTTACATATGGGACTCCTTTGTTGGTTTTTGTGGGGGCCCCGTGGATTTGGGCATAACAACCTCCACACCCTTCAAGGCACAAACACAGCCACAAACATATGTACACATACACAATAAATAGGTAAGTGTTATTAAAATTAAAGAAATACTCTTCCATGTCTAAATCACAAAATTGTTCACAATATAAGGTATCTGCTGGAATAGTAAATATATTCACATTATGCATTTGCAAACATTATTTATATCTAATTTTACGTGATTATATAAATTTATGCACATACTGTGGGAATTAAACTGAAGTGGTTTTAGATGAAGGAGTTTCATAGTGTGGGTGGATTCAATAATGTTAATGCTTATAATGTATATAATAAATCAAAGATTTAGGAAAGGAGTAGCTTAATGTGAATAGCGGTACCAAACTACTTTTTTTTTAATTTATTTTTTTATTAAAGATTTCTGTCTCTTCCCCGCCACCGCCTCCCATTTCCTTCCCCCTCCCCCAATTAAGACCCCGCCCCCCAGCCCGAAAAGCAATCAGGGTTCCCTGTCCTGTAGGAAGTCCAAGGAACCCCCACCTCCATCCAGGTCTAGTAAGGTGAGCATCCAAACTGCCTAGGCTCCCACAAAGCCAGTGCGTGCAGTAGGATCAGAAACCCATTGCCATTGTTCTTGAGTTCTCAGTAGTCCTCATTGTCCACTATGTTCAGAGAGTCCGGTTTTATCCCAGGCTTTTCCAGACCCAGGCCAGCTGGTCTTGGTGAGTTCCTGATAGAACATCCCCATTGTCTCAGTGTGTGGGTGCACCCCTCGCGGTCCTGAGTTCCTTGCTCGTGCTCTCTCTCCTTCTGCTCCTGATTTGAACCTTGAGATTTCAGTCCTGTGCTCCAATGTGGGTCTCTGTCTCTGTCTCCTTTCATCGCCTGATGAAGGTTAATATTCAGGAGGATGCCTATATGTTTTTCTTTGGGTTCTCCTTATTTAGCTTCTCTAGGATCACTAATTATAGGCTCAATGTCCTTGGTTTATGGCTAGAAACCAAATATGAGTGAGTACATCCCATGTTCCTCTTTTTGGGTCTGGCTTACCTCACTCAGGATAGTGTTTTCTATTTCCATCCATTTGCATGCAAAATTCAAGAAGTCCTTGTGTTTTATTGCTGAGTAGTACTCTAATACGTATATATTCCATACTTTCTTCATCCATTCTTCCATTGAAGGGCATCTAGGTTGTTTCCAGGTCTGGCTATCACAAACAATGCTGCTATGAACATCGTAGAGCATATACTTTTGTTGTATGATAAGGCCTCTCTTGGGTATATTCCCAAGAGTGGTATTGCTGGGTCCAGAAGTAAGTTTATCCCGAATTTCCTGAAAAACCGCCATACTCCTTTCCAAAGTGGTTGCACAAGTTTGCATTCCCACCATCAATGGATGAGTGTACCCCTTTCTCCACAACCTCTCCAACAAAGGCTATCATTGGTGTTTTTTATCTTAGCCATTCTGACAGGTGTAAGATGGTATCTTAAAGTTGTCTTGATTTGCATTTCCCTGATTGCTAAGGAAGTTGAGCATGACCTTAAGTGTCTTTTGGCCATTTGAAGTTCTTCTGTTGAGAATTCTCTGTTCAGCTCAGTGCCCCATTTTATAATTGGGTTGATTAGCCTTTTACTGTCTAGTTTCTTGAGATCTTTATATATTTTGGAGATCAGACCTTTGTCAGTTGCAGGGTTGGTGAAGATCTTCTCCCAGTTAGTGGGTACCAAACTACTTTAAAACGGTATTTGTCTTATTAAAGCTTTCACAAAATTACTTTGTATATCAGACTATCAGAGGAGGAATTCCAAATCTATGCCTGAAACTCTATCAAAATATCCACATCTGTGAAGGATGGCTCATTCTGTGCTTAACAGTCTCATTTTTGGGAAAAAGAATTTAAATTTACTTAGCTTATTTTGTGAAAGGGAAGGCAAGTTTCTTTTGATTTATTTCCACCACATTATTTATTTGATTGTACTTATGCTGACTCTAAAATAAATAATTGCACCATGAAAAGTTGATGAAATACACTTCCATCTAAAACAAACAAACAAACAACAAAACCCCTGTACTCAAAAGGCTAGGATAGGATGACCCAGGGTTTGAAGTGATCTTAGCCGCCATACTTTGTCTTTAAAAAAGTTTTAAAAATAAAACTTGCAGGGGGCACCAGAACAGGTGTAGCACTCACCTGGCACATGCAGACCTCGAGTTTGAGTCCCAGCACAGGAGAGACACTCACCTTTAACTTCTCCTACATCCTCATCTTCTCACCTGAGCACATCATGACAGTGTCTTCTGAAAATGCAATTCTAAAATTCATGCCAAGAGTGTATCCTGGAGAGGATATTGACAGGAAAGACTGACCTTTTGTGTAAATTGGTTTAACACCCAGTGTCTGATACACTATGCCAGCGACATGACTAATACATCTAATTAAATTGCTGCTCAGAAGGTTGAGAGAAAAAAAAAATCTTCAAACTTTGAAATGAAGCCTTGATTCACTGCCTCATATATTCATATTCTAACAACAAAGACTCAAATAAAATTTTTAGGTGATTTTTTTTCATCAAACCCATTAGGACAGCACAGGTGAGCGCTCCCTCTTTGCAGTACTTGCTCAAGCTGGGCTTCTGCAGCCCCCAACTCATTATGCCTTTCCCAGTGTTGAATGCATTAGTAAGAACCTCAGAGTACTGTCACATTAAGAAGAGGAAATTACTTGCCTTTGGAGTAATTTAACCAAGAGTGAGCCTGGATTTGGATTCTCTGCTCTTCTTTTCCTGTGTCTTTCGGAGTTGCCTGTCAATAATCTGTCTGGTGTGTGTGTGTGTGTGTGTGTGTGTGTGTGTGTGTGTGTGAATCTGTGGCTGCCTGAATACCATTTCACATGAAAGCATTCGGAAAATGAGTTCTGAGGTACACAAAATGTCTGTCTGTGTGTGTATAATGTGTATGCTAGGTGTGGGTCCAACTGTGTGTGTCTCTAACAAAGGGCTTTGCTCTATAGTTACAGAGCAGCACAGAAAGAATCACATGAGGAAAGCAATGAGGGGCACTTTTACAAAAATATTTAACAAAATTTTACAAAGGATTAAGTCACTGACTCCAACTGACCCAGACAACAACCAAATGTTATCATGCAATACTGGCTTGTGGCTTCCAATATTTATGGCTGTTTTTTTTTAAGGTTGCCTTCAACCTGTTTTGGTTTGTGTTTGTTTGTTTTGTTTTATTGAAAGTAGTTTTTCGTACAATGTATTGTGCTTATTGTTTCCCCTCCCCCAACTCCTCCCAGAGTCCTCCTACCTCTCCACCCATCCAAATGGACACCATTTTATTCTCACATTAGAAAACAAACAGACCAGTGCACTGGTTCCCGTCTCATCTCATCATTAAAGCCTCATGTGATTGCAGCAAAAAAAAAAAGAAAAGAAAACAAACAGACATCTAAATATTAATAGTAAAAGAAAATGAACAGACAAACAAACAGAAGAAAGAGAACCAAGCAAAAGCACAAGAAACACATATAGATGTTTGTTGCTTTCAACCAATGACTATCATTGGACATATACAAACACACATAGATTGCTCTCCAAGTCGGGGCCCGGAAGAGGGCATAACATTAAATTATAGCTATGATTTAGCTTAGGTTTTAAAATTGACCATAAGGGAACTCCAAGGCAAGTAAGGCTAAGCAGTTAAGTGGTCAGGCTGTTAACCTTAAGGCCAGGGTCACATTGTACAGGAATTTATAGTTAGTCCAGAGACCAGTTTACTCTTCTTTGTAGCTGACAGAGACTAATTTACTCTAGGAATTTATATCTGGTTTAAGTGACCAGAGAACTATTTTAGCCAAGATAGTTTTAGCAATTAAAATACTCTTGAAAATACTTTTACAGGATGGCATAACTATAGTTCTGTAGCCCACTACACTGCAGGATTGCTCTGGGGAATCCTCTCCGAGAATGAGGCTGCTGAAGATCACAAACTTACCCTATGACAATCCTTTAGCTACGGCAGGCTGCGAGGAGGACACTGATGGAGGTCCAGGAGGTCCTTGAGAGCACTGACCAATAGCTAGTGCTGACAAGTGGGCCTTTGTGGGCCCAGTGACAGCTGCAGAAGTTCCAAGATCACTGAGACCAAGACCACACATGGAGTCTCAAGTACACTTGCAATGGGTGACAACACAAGACCAGAGAAGTCCTGTCTTGGGAGCACTACTGTGCTAGAGACCATCCCCAACCTTCCAAATCGCCTATCACTAGACAGCAGCTTTGTGCTTCCAGGAGTCAAAACTCGGAGCTTGTTCTCTAGCAACTCAACACCATCTTAGGGTTAGTTCTTGAGCATATCGAGACCTGCCTGGGGCTAGATAGGCATCATATTATTTCAAGTCACATAAAATGTTCAACTGCTTTCTGTGAAGTTCATTAATGTGGTTTATTATATTCATTCACTTGTATAAGTTGAGACATCCCTGAAATTCAGGAATAAAGCCAACTTGATTATGTGGAATATTATTTCTGATGCATGCCTGTGGTCTGTTTACAAGTATTTTACTAAATATTTTTGAGACTATGTTCATCAAGAATATTGGTCTACAGTTTTCTTTCTTTTTCTATTTTAGGTGTCTTTATCTGATTCAATGTAAGAATGATAAATGATTTGGGAGTGTGTCTTCTGTTTCTTTTCTTTTCTCTCTCCTTTTAAAAAATATTTTAAGAAGAATTTACTATAGATCTTCTTTGAAAATCTGGTAGAATTCTGCCTTGAATTTATCTAAACATTTTTTTATCTGGAAGGATTTTTATTACTATTTCATTCTTCTAATTTGTTATGGGTCTTGCTATGTTGTTGATTTGTTTTTGGTTTAATTTCTATGGTATAACTGAATATAGAAAGTCACCAGTTTATTTTAGACTTTCCATCTTTAATAAGCTCATGTTTTTAAAATATTCTTTTATACTATTCTGATTTTCTTTTATGTCTGCTGTAGTGTTGCCTTCTTCATCTCAGATTCTACTTATATGGGTCCTTTCTTTCTTTTGTTTGGTTAGTCATGCAAAGTGTCTGTTAATCTTGTTTATCTTCTCAAAACACCAGGTCTTAGATGCATTGATTCTTCATATTGTCTCTATTTCATTGATTTCTACTCTAATTTTTGATATTTTTGTCAACGGGTTTGTTTTGTTCTTGTTTTCCCCAATTTTTGAGTTGCATCATCAAGTCATTTACTTTTGTTTCTTTTAATTTTTTGATGTAGGTACTTACAGCTATATTACCTCATGTTTCATTGTTATTTTTGCTAAGAATATTTAAAATCCTCTCTTCTACCTATTTTTAAGTACAGAACATATTAAATTTAATATTTCCCATACTGCGCCACCCAAAACCAGGACTGATTACAACCATATGTGGATTTGTACCCACTGTGCTCATGACTTATTCCCCTTTTCTCTCCCCAGACTTTCTTCTCTACAATTTTATTTTCTATTTATATGAAATCAACATTTTGGTCTCTTGAAATATTGTTCCAAAAATAAAGCTAATTTTTAGTTTTTAAATATTTTATTAATTATTTTAGAATTTAATATAGTATCCTTTGATCATACTCATGCTTTCACCTCCAACTCTTCCTTGATCCACCTTCACTTCCTGTCTTAATAAGGGTGACTATGGCTGTGATGAAACAACATTATTAAAAGCAATGTGGGGAAGAAAGGGCTATTTGGCCTACATATTCTGAATCACAGTCCGTTGAGAGAAGCCAAGGCAGGAATTCAAATCGGTCAGGAACTTGGAGGCAGGAGCTGATGCAGAAGCCATGGAGGGGTGCTGCATACTGGCTTGCTCAGTCTGCTTTCTTTTAGAAACCCAGACCACTGTCCAACATATTATTGCATAGATCATTATTGTAGCATGCAGGATCCACAGCTTGGTGAGACTATTGGTTGTTTTTCTCACTCATGTATATATAGCAACTCCTAGAATATAAAAGTTAGATAGTGGGAAGAGATCTTCCATCTCACTTCCTGCTGGATTTTTTTTGAATCCTACAACCAAGTAAGTAGTGTCTTCAGCAAAAGTTCTACCTTCTGGTTCTTCGTAGACAAGAGCAATGGCAATGACCTGTATTGTTTGAAGAGGGCACTCTGGGTCCTCCCTGACCAATAACTCACAAAGATGTATCCCATACTTGGCACTGGAATTTTTGCTTATTAAACCTATGGCTTCTGAGGACATTACCTACTAGTACAAGAAATATCCACTGAAACTCTTCTTCAATTTGCTTTTAAAATTGGCTTACAAATGCATGGGTTCCCATAACTCTTTTTCATATCTATTGATCTTTCTTATACTCTCTGCTTCCTCTCTCATTCCTATAACTCATACCTGTTTAAATCCTTTAACCCCAAGTATATCCCCATCATTTCCTTATATAGTTGGACCAAACATTTTGATTCATAAGAATTTCAAATACTTCTTTCAATCTATGAATTCAACTATTATAGAAAAGTTGCATTCTTTAATAGATAGACTTGATGTCTCAGTAATTTTAAGTTGTCATATAAATACATGGAAAATACTCTTAACCTCCATAAAATACTCCATTCACATGCAAAGCAAGAAAAATAATTTTACCTTTTTCACCTCGTTTATCAAACATTAGTGTATTAGAGTTCTCTAAAGGAACATACCTAATACAATGAATGTGTGTCCATGTGTATGCATATACATATTGGTTTATTAGACTGTTCCATGGGTTGTGGTTTGAGTAGTCCAGTAATGACTGTCTGATTATAGAAAGGCTGAGAATTTAGTCTGTTGTTCTTTCCATGAGTTTTGATGTCTTAGCAGTTCCAATCTGGTACTGCATGCCTTCTTCAGTCTATGTTGGGATCCTGAAGGAGTTGGAATTAATACTTACCACAACAACAGTAAAGATAAACTGCTTGAGGGCAAGCAGGCAAAAATGTCTCCTTCTTCCTGAAGGTTAGCCCAGATTTAGGGTGGATCTTCTTGCTAAAATTTATCTGATCAAGAGAGTCCCTCATAAGCATACCCAGCCGGTTGGGTTTCAGTTGATCCCGCCTGTTGTGAAATTTCCAACTAAGATTTTCAATCACAATTGGTGCATGCTTTGAGAAAAATGTTGGGAAGCCTAGCAGCATATTCTTATTTTGAGGCATTCTATTTGCATGCTGTATGTCATAATGCAATAGGTTGAATCAAACTACTGTATTTTCTCCATATATGGTTCTTTCTTCACCTTCCCTGACATTTCCATTGCTGATGGTGACTAATCTATTGTCTTAGTATACTCTTTAAGACTATCTTTCCTAAAACTGTGCCCAGTAGTAACTAATCTCTTAAATATTTATTTGTTTTTCTTCTTTGCTATTCAGTGTTCTATTTTGCTTCTACAACTTGAGGGCATTCACATGCAGTTTCTTTGAGGTACCAGAGTTCCTGATGCCTTACACAGAGATGCCAGGCTCCTGATGTAGCCATGGAGGTGAGATGTCAAGCTCTTGCTATAGCTATGGAGGTGAGATGCCAGGCTCCTAATGTAGTCATAGAGGTGAGTGTGTAATGCCTGACTCAGAGATCACCAGTATCCTGATGTACCATGGAGGTGAGATATCAGGCTCCTGATGGAGGTGAGTGTGCCTGACATAGACAGATGAAAGAGAGAGAACTTGAATGCCGAGGAAGGGGTGGAAGACAGTGCATAAAGTTCACGGTGCCCATATGCTCTGGAGATTTCAGCGGATTTATAAAGGAAGCAACTGTCTTATTTCCTTCCCTCTAAAGTCCTTAATCACACTTAAAGTCATACTCACACCATCTTAGTTAAATATTTTATCTCTGTGAAGAAACGTCATGACCATGGCAACTCTTATAAAGAAAGTGGTTAGTTGGGGTAGCTTGCTTACAGTTTCAGAGATTCAGTCCATTATCATCATGACAGGAAGCATGGCAGCATGCAGATAGAAGTGGTGCTGGAGTAGCTGAGAGTCATACATCTTACACTTAACAGGAAGGTGCTGAGACCCTATGCAGTATCCTAAGCATAGGAAACCTCAAAGCCTGCCCCCGCAGTGACACACTTTCTCCAACACGGCCATGCCCACTCTAACAAAGCCACTCTCCTAATAGTGCCACTCACTATGAAATTATGGGGACCAATTACATTCAAACTGCTTCATACACTTAAAATAATGCTGTCACAAATTCTGGTCACCACCGGCAATGGTATGGCATTTCATGTGTATAATGGAAAGAACATATGTGAATATATATTTACTATATAAATTCTCTTTTCCTCAACTAGAAACAAATTCTCCCCCATTTTTTTCTCCATGAAGCTGCATCAAATACCTTTATTCATGGTTGACTGCCCAAAGTCTATGTGTTTAAAGTCTGGTTTTTATAATGGTGCCATTGAAAAAAATATGAAACAGTCAATATCGGCTGGGGCCTAGTGAATGGTTTTTTGAGACACTAGATATTGTGTTAATCAGCTTTCCTTTAAGATGACAAAATGCTTGAGATATCATACTTAACAGGAGGAAAACTTCATTTGGGCTCAGGGTTCACATATTTTGGTCCACGGGAACTAGCTACTTTTCTGCTGTGTTGTGGGAAATCACTTGTTTGTTCTCTGCTGCTCAGCCCCGAAATAACCACACAGAAACTGTATTAATTAAATCACTGCTTGGCCTATTAGCTCTAGCTTTTTTTTTTATTGAGAAAATGAGAAAAAAAAGTTTCCACCTCCTCCCAGCCTCCCATTTCCCTCCCCCTCCTCCCACCCTTCTCCCCCTCCCCCCACTCCTTTCCCCCTCCCTCTCCAGTCCAAAGAGCAGTCAGGGTTCCCTGTCCTGTGGTAAGTCCTAGGTCCTCCCCCTCCGTCCATATCTAGGAAGGTGAACATCCAAACTGGGTAGGCTCCCACAAAGCCAGCACATTACATAGGATCTAAACCCCTTGCCATTGTCCTTGGCGTCTCATCAGCTCTCATTGTTCGCCATGTTCAGAGAGTCCAGTTTTATCCCATGCTTTTTCAGTCACAGTCCAGCTGGCCTTGGTGAGTTCCCAATAGATCAGCTCCACTGTCTCAGTGGGTGAATGCACCCCTCGTGGTCCCGACTTCTTTGCTCTTGTTCTCCCTCCTTCTGCTCCTCATTGGGGCCTTGGGAGCTCAGTCCAGTGGTCCAGTGTGGGTCTCTGTCTCTATCTCCATCCATCACCAGATGAAGGTTCTATGATGATATGCAAGATATTCGTCAGTATTGCTATGGGATAGGGTCATTTCAGGTTCCCTATCCTCAGCTGCCCAAGGAATTAACTGGGGACCTCGGCTTGGGCACCTGGGAGCCACTCTAGGTTCAAATCTCTTGCCAACCCTAAGGTGGCTCCCTTAACTAAGAGTTGTGCTTCCGTGCTCCCCTATCCAACCTTCCTTTATCTCAATCCTCCTTTTTCTCAAAGTTCCCCCTTCCTCCCCTTCTCCCTTGTCTCTCCCCATCTCCCCTTACCCCCATCCCACCCCACTCCCAAGATCTCAATTTTCTCCCCGGCAACTTTGTCTACTTCCCATAGCCAAGAGGATAACTATATGTTTTTCCTTTAGTTCACCTTCTTACTTAGCTTCTTTAGGATCACCAATTGTAGGCTCCGTGTCCCTTATTTATGGCTAGAAACCAATTATGAGTGAGTACATCCCATGTTCATCTTTTTGGGTCTGGGTTACCTCACTCAGTATAGTGTTTTCTATTCCATCCATTTGCATGCAAAATTCGAGAAGTCATTGTTTTTTACCACAGCATAGTACTCTAATGTGTAGATATTCCACACTTTCTTCATTCATTCTTCCATTGAAGGGCATCTAGGTTGTTTCCAGGTCCTGGCTATTACAAATAATACTGCTATGAACATAGTTGAGCAAATGCTCTTGTCATAGAATAGGGCATCTCTTGGGTATATTCCCAGGAGTGGTATTGCTGGGTCCAGGGGTAGGTTGATCCCAAATTTCCTGAGAAACCGAAACACTGATTTCCAAAGTGGCTGCACAAGATTGCATTCCCACCAGCAATGGATGAGGGTACCCCTTCCTCCACAGCCTCTCCAGCAAAGGCTATCATTGGAGTTTTTATTTTAGTCATTCTGACAGGTGTAAGATGATATCTCAGGGTTGTTTTGATTTGCATTTCCCTGATCGCTAAGGAGGTTGAGCATGACCTTAAGTGTCTTTTGGCCATTTGAACTTCCTCTGCTGAGAATTCTCTGTTCAGATCAGTGCCCCATTTTTTAATTGGGTTAATTGGCATTTTAAAGTCTAGTTTCCTGAGTTCTCTATATATTTTGGAGATCAGACCTTAGTCTGTTGTGGGCTTGGTGAAGATCTTTTCCCAGTCAAAAAGGTTGCCTTTTTGTCTTGGTGACAGTGTCCTTTGCTTTACAGAAGCTTCTCAGTTTTAGTAGGTCCCATTTATTCAATGTTGCCCTTAATGTCTGAGCTGTTGGGGTTACACATAGGAAGCAATCTCCTGTGCCCATCTGATGTAGGGTACTTCCCATTTTCTCTTCTATCAGGTTCAGTGTGTTCTGACTGATAGTGAGGTCTTTAATCCATTTGGACTTGAGTTTTGTGCATGGTGATAGATATGGGTCTATTTTCATTCTTCTACAGGTTGACATCCAGTTATGCCAGCACCATTTGTTGAAGATGCTTTCTTTCTTCCATTGTATACTTTTGCCTCCTTTATCAAAAATGAGGTGTTCATAGGATTGTGGGTTAAAATTCGGGTCTTCTATATGATTCCATTGGTCGACTTCTCTGTTTTTATGCCAGTACCACACTGTTTTCATCACTGTAGCTCTGTAATAGAGTTTAAAGTCAGGGATGGTAATGCCTCCAGACAATCCTTTATTGTATAGGATTGTTTTGGCTATCCTGGGTTTTTTGTTTTTCCATATAAAGTTGATTATTGTCCTCTCAAGATCTGTGAAGAATTTTGATGGGACCTTGATGGGGATTGCATTGAATCTATAAATTGCCTTTGGTAGAATTGCCATTTTTACTATGTTGATCCTCCCAATCCAAGAGCAAGGGAGGTCCTTCCATTTTCTGGTATACTCCTCAGTTTCTTTCTTCAATGCCTTAAAGTTCTTGTCAAATAGATCTTTCACTTCCTTGGTAAGAGTTACCCCAAGATATTTTATGCTGTTTGTGGCTATCGTGAAAGGTGAAGCTTCTCTGATTTCCCTCTCTGCTTCCATATCCTTTGTGTATAAGAGGGCGACTGATTTTTTGGAGTTGATCTTGTATCCTGCCACATTACTAAAGCTGTTTATCAGCTGTAAAAGTTCGTTGGTGGAGTTTTGGGGGTCGCTTATGTATACTATCATATCATCTGCGAATAACGAAAGTTTAACTTCTTCCTTTCCAATTCGAATCCCCTTGATCCCCTTATGCTGTCTCATTGCTATTGCTAGAACTTCAAGCACTATATTGAAGAGGTATGGAGAGAGTGGACATCCTTGTCGTGTTCCTGAGTTTAATGGGATGGCTTTGAGTTTCTCTCCATTTACTTTGATGTTAGCTGTCGGCTTGCTGTATATAGCTTTTATTATATTTAGGTATGACCCTTGTATCCTTAATCTCTCCAAGACTTTTATCATAAAGGGATGTTGAATTTTGTCAAATGCTTTTTCAGCATCTAATGAGATGATCATATGGTTTTTTTCTTTCAGTTTATTTATATGCTGGATTACATTGATAGATTTTCGTATGTTGAACCAGCCCTGCATCCCTGGGATGAAGCCTACTTGATCATAATGGATAATTTTTCTAATGTGTTCTTGGATTCGGTTTGCCAGTATTTTGTTGAGGATTTTTGCATCGATGTTCATGAGTGAGATTGGTCTATAATTCTCTTTCTTGGTTGAGTCTTTGTGCGGTTTTGGTATCAGAGTAACTGTAGCTTCATAAAAGGAATGTGGCAATGCCTCTTCTGTTTCTATATTGTGAAATACATTAAGGAGTATAGGTATTAGGTCTTCTTGGAAGTTCTGTTAGAATTCCGCATTGAAACCATCTGGTCCTGGGCTTTTTTTGGTAGGGAGGTTTTTGATAACCTCTTCTAATTCTTCGCGAATAACAGGTCTATTTAGATTGTTCACCTGGTCCTGATTTAACTTTGGTAAATGATATTTATCTAAAAAAGTATCCATTTCCTTTACATTTTCCAGTTTTGTGGCATATAGGCTTTTGTAGTAAGATCTAATGATTCTCTGAATTTCCTCTGTGTCTGTGGTTATGTCCCCCTTTTCATTTCTGATCTTATTAATTTGTAAATTCTCTCTCTGCCGTTTGATTAGTTTGGATAGGGGTTTGTCAATCTTGTTGATTTTCTCCAGGAACCAGCTTTTTGTTTCATTGATTCTTTGGATTGTTCTCTGTGTTTCTATTTTGTTGATTTCAGCCCTCAGTTTGATTATTTCCAGTCTCCTACTCCTCCTAGGTGAGTCTGCTTCTTTTTTTTCTAGAGCTTTCAGGTGGGCTGTTAAGTCTCCAATGTGAGCTTTCTCTGTTTTCTTTAAGTGAGCACTTAGTGCTATGAACTTTCCTCTTAGGACTGCTTCATAGTGTCCCATAAGTTTGAGTATGTTGTTTCTTTATTTTCATTGAATTCCAGGAAGACTTTAATTTCTTTCTTTATTTCTTCCTTAATCCAGGTATGGTTCAGTAGTTGGCTGTTCAGTTTCCATGACTTCGTAGGCTTTCCGGGGGTAGCATTGTTGTTGAATTCTAACTTTAATCCATGGTGATCTGATAAGACACAGGTGGTTACTAATATTTTTTTGTAACTGTGGATGTTAGCTTTGTTACCGACTATGTGGTCGATTTTCGAGAAGGTTCCATGAGCTGCAGAGAAGAAGGTATATTCTTTCCTATTTGGGTGGAATGTTCTATAGATGTCTGTTAAGTCCATTTGATTCATTACCTCCATTAATTCTCTTATTTCTCTGTTAGGTTTCTGTCTGATTGACCTGTCCATTGGTGAGAGAGGAGTGTTGAAGTCTCCTACTATTAGTGTGTGCGGTTTGATGGCTGCCTTGAATTTTAGCAATGTTTTTTTTTTATGTACGTGGGCGCTTTTATATTAGGGGCATAGATGTTCAGGATTGAGACTTCATCCTGATGAACTGTTCCTGTTATGAATATAAAATGCCCCTCTCCATCTCTTCTGATTGATTTAAGTTTGAAGTCAACTTTGTTAGAGATTAGTATGGCCACACCTGCTTGTTTCTTAGGTCCATTTGCTTGATAAGCCTTTTCCCAACCCTTTACTCTGAGTAGGTGCCTGTCTTTGTGGTTGAGGTGTGTTTTTTGTAAACAGCAGAATGTTGGATCCTGTTTTCTTATCCAATCTCTTAGCCTGTGCCTTTTTTATAGGTGAGTTGAGTCCATTGACATTAAGTGATATTAATGACCAGTGGTTGTTAACTCCGGTCATTTTTTTTTAGTCATAGAGTTTGTGTGTTTCCCTTCTTTGATTTGTGTTGATGAAGGGTCTCTAGATGTCTGAGTTATTGTGGTCATTGTTGGACTCCTTGGTTAGTGATTTTCCTTCAATTACTTTCTGTAAGGCTGGATTTGTGGCTGCGTATTGTTTAAATTTGTTTTTATCCTGGAAAATTTTATTTTCTCCATTTATAGTGAACGAAAGCTTGGCTGGGTATAGTAATCTGGGCTTGCATCCATGGTCTCTCAGTTTCTGCAGTACATCTATCCAGGACCTTCTGGTTTTCATGGTTTCCATGGAGAAGTCAGGTGTAAGTCTGATAGGTTTACCTTTGTAAGTAATTTGGCCTTTTTCCTTTGCGGCTCTTAATATTTTTTCCTTATTCTGTATGCTTTGTGTTTTGATAATTATATGGCAAGGGGATGGTTTTTTTTGATCCAGCCTATTCGGTGTTCTGTATGCTTCTTGCACCTTCATAGGTATATCTTTCTTTAGGTTGGGAAAGTTTTCTTCTATAATTTTATTAAATATATTTTCTGGACCATTGATCTGCACTTCTTCTCCTTCTTCTACTCCTATTATTCTTAGGTTTGGTCTTTTTATTGTGTCCCATATTTCCTGAATGTTTTGTGATGAGAGTTTGTTGGACTTGCTGTTTTCTTTGATCATTGTGTTTATTTTCTCTATGGTATCTTCAGAATCTGAGAGTCTTTCTTCTATCTCTTGTATTCTGCTGGTTATGCTTGTTTCTGTAGTCTCTATTCGTTTACCTAGATTTTCCATGTCCAGCCGGCCCTCTGTTTGTGTTTTCTTCTTTGCCTCCATTTCAGTTTTCAAGTCTTGAACTGTTTCCATTATCTGTTTGATTGTTTTTCCTTGGTTTTCTAGGGTATCATTCACTGATTTATTCAATTCTTCAAACTTTCTGTTATATTTCTCATCCATTTCTATAAGGGCGTTTTTTACATGCTGCTTAAGGGTGTCAATCACTTTCATGAAGTCAGTCTTTTCTCCTTCTTGATTAAGGTGTTCATGTCCTTCCGTTTTGTGAGGTCGCTGGTTTCTGGTGGCTTCATGTTGCTTTTCAGCTTGTTGGGCGAATTCTTGCCTTGGCGTCTGCCCATCTCTTCTTCCAAATGCTCCCTTATGGATCTTCTTTTACCGGATCAGGTCTCCTTGCCTACCCAACGCTGGCTCTCCCCAATGTTGGCTCTCCTGGTGCCGAGAGATCAGGTCTCCGTGCCCAACGCTGGCTCTCCCCAACGCTGGTTCTCCCCAAAGCTGGTTCTCCTGGCGCCGAGAGATCAGGCCTCCATGCTGGTTGGGCAGTTCGCAAACAAAGCACCTACCCCGCTTGGTGCAGGCAGGCCACAGAAACAAAGGAACTGCAGCCCGCCCGGGTGCCCCGAGGACTCGGACCCAGCGCCCAGACAGGCTGGGCTGGGCTGGGCGATGCCACAAGCCTAAAGAGGGCAGTGGGGCCGAAGTGGGGAGGGCTCTGGGCGGAAGCTGGGTGGGCCAGGAAGAAAGAGGCAGCCCCCAGGGAGTAGAGGCCCTGTGAGAGCCCAAGAAGGACAGGGGGCCAAGGAACCCCTGAGCTCCCCGCCCCAGGCTGGCGCAGCGGGCCAGAAACTCACCCCAAAGCTGGTTCTCCTGGCGCTGAGAGATCAGGCCTCCATGCTGGTTGGGCAGCTCGCAAACAAAGCGCCTACCCTGCTTAGTGCAGGCAGGCCACAGAAACAAAGGAACTGCAGCCCGCCCGGGCACCCCGAGGACTCGGACCCAGTGCCCAGACAGGCTGGGCTGGGCTGGGAGATACCACGTGCCTAAAGAGGGCAGTGGGGCCGAAGTCTAGCTCTAGCTTCTTATTGGCTAACTCTTATATCTTAATTTAACCCATTTCTACTAATCTGTGTATCACCACGTGGCATATCGGCAAGGTTCCAGCTCGTCTGTTCCCGGCAGTGGCTATATGGTGTCTCTTGACTCCACCTTCTTTCTCACATCATTCAGTATAGTTTTCCCTGCCCAGTTCCCTATCAACAAGCCAAGGCAGTTTCTTTATTCATTAGCCAATAAAAGCAACACACATACAAAAGGACCTCCTACCCAACTGGTGCTGTGATAAAATGCCATAACCAAAAACTACTTAAGGAAGAGATTATTTTGATTTACAGTCTCAGAAGGGCTAAGGCATTTACAATAGTGGAGCAGGAAGCAGAGAGATCGTGTCCCAACTATGCAGAGATAGCAGAAAGAGCAAACTAGAAGTGGGGCACGGTTATAAAGACCCCAAGCCCACCCACAGTGAAATACTTCTTTCAGCAAGGTTAAACTTCTTAAAGTGCCATTGTCTTCCTAAACAGTGCCACCAACAGAGAATCAAGTGCTCAAATACATGAGATATAAAAAATATAGAGAAGAGAGTTCTCATGTTACCCTTTATAGTTTTGAGGAAAGAGTGATGATAAACCCAAGCCTGGTGCCACTCAGATCTTGTTTTGAAAGCAGTTTCTTACTTCCATATTCTCCCCACAATTTTCATCACCCTCAGCTGACATTGTTGCCTATTCCTATGCTCTTGAACCTTCAAATCTTTGAAGAAAATATATCCCTCTTTGGAGCTAGTTTGTCTTTGTTATAGAGTTATGGTAAGGAAAAAAAAAGAAGATACCTAACACAAATGTAACTTTTGAAATACAACTTATAAAAAAAGGTGAAAGGATATCTGGAATAATATAATCCCCGATGCTTTTAATGGCTTAAGCTTCCCATGCCATATTCTGAAAACCGCATCTTGTATAAATGAATGAATGAAGGCACTGGGTAGGTTTTTGTTTGTTTTTGTTTTGTTATTGTTGTTTTCTACAAATAAAAACCCTGACAACAACTATTTAAGAGATGAAATATTTGCTTAGTTTATGGTTTCTGAGGTTTTGGTACACCATGGTAGAGAAGGTCTGGTGAAGCCAAACAGATCACATCATAGTGTCCAGGGAGCAAAGAGACGATAGAGAGGGGCCAAAGATAGAGCCTCCAAGTGTTGCTACTGACTCACTTTCCCGGCCTAGGCCCTACCTCTTAAAATAATAGGGCCACAGCTTCAGACAAAGCACATGGCTTATTCAAACATGAACATTCTACCTGGCACCAAAAGTTTAATGATCATCAAACACAAAATGCATTTAGTCCGTCTCCAGGAGACTCCAAGTCTTGCCACTTGTAACATTGTTCAAGTGCTTAAGCCCAGAGTAAAGATTCTTATAACAAAAGAGAAGAACTGAAGAGGGGCATACAAGACCAGTCTCACAGAAGGTCAGACCAAAGCAAGACCAGAACCCAGAAAGGCAAACCCTAAATCCTGTAGTTCTGTCTAGCATCCTGGCACATGGTTACATGATATGAGCATGAATGGGTCTTGGCAGCCCTAATTCTACGGCCTTGTCTGTGACAACCCATAGAGCCTATCTTGTACTCAGGAAGCAGATGGATTCTGTGAGTGTGAGGCCAAGCTGGTCTATATACTGAGTTCCATGCCAACAAAAGCTACATAGTAAGGCCCTGTCTTGAAAACAAACAAAAATGCTAACTCTTCATTTTTAAGCTTTTAAAATCTTAACTGGAAATAAAATAATCTGAAGTGTCTAAAAAACTAAAAAAATAAAAGAGTAACATCAAACGTAATAAAAACTCACCAAGATGCAGACAGCTTCTGAGCCTCATTATTTTCTCTGCTGCAGGAACCCGAGAAACAGTGTGTGGCTCTCATGGGTCTGTCTAGGCTTTACTAGCTACAGGAACAGAAAGACATCCACACACTTTAGGAGAATTGATAGTTTGCAAATTGTAGCAAATATTTTTACTTATACATGAGAAAAAGAAGTGTCCAAAAGAGTATGAATATCAAACTACTGCAGACCATCTGTGAGAGAATTTCTGCAGGTAAATATGTCGAAATTAAGTAACAAACAGGCGGGTGATACAAGCCTTTAACTTTAGCAGCTGGGAAGCCAAGCCAGTCAAATCTCTAGAGATTTGAGGCTCACCTGATCTCTCTAGCCAGTTCCAGGCCAGCCAAAGCTACAAAGTGAGATTCTGTCTGAAAAAAAAATCAAACAACAAAAACAAACAAACAAACCTTAATTAACAGTGGCATGTCAGTGTGTTCAAATCTCTACACAGATCACCTGTCTGGTTATGTTCTGGTGACAAAATATCATGATGCCACATGTCTGGAGCATGTCATTGCATTATAAATTCCACAGAGCTCTGCTCTTCCAGAGATTAAAACTGTTTTTTTTTTTGTTTTGTTTTGGAATAATTCAGCAGCAAAATGTAAAGCAGTTGATCAAAATAACATGTCTATCACATTTTCAGCACTCAGCAACAGACAGGAGTTCTGCCCCTCCAGTTCTTTCTGAATTTTTCCTTGGCACTGTTGCTTTAAGTGTGTCTCCATAGCTTGTTCCCTATTAAGCCAGTTTACTGACCATAGTGTCGTTCAGAGAATTTATCTTGGGCAGTAGAACATCATGCACCACTCCTCTCCTGATGCTCCAGTTCAATGAGTTGGTTGATCGGATTATGTGGTCATGAACGCTGTTCTCCACTATGCACTGCAGGAGCAAGCTCTCCACATCAGCTACATCAGTGTCTAACTCCTTACACATATAAGGACTATGTATTCTGGCGCAAGGTTTAATCAATTTTATGAGCACTTGCGTTCTTATTTAATAAAAGCTGCACAGCATATACTTATATGAATGGGTCATCCATGATGCTGCTGTGGCCTATTTTTAGAATCTTTTCAAATTCAGTGATGTCATTACTCTAAGAGACATGCACGAATCCATCACAGCTAGAACTTCGGATCATTTTTATACAGCTTGTCCTCCTATGAGTCAAATGCATTCCTTCCTGATTTCATTAGCATATTTGCTAAGATCAAAGGTTTAAACCACTACTGTGTCTCGGGCTTTCTGATTCATCATAATTATTGTAAGCTTAAAAAAATGTGGACATCTTTTGAAATGACCTTCTCTCAAGTATACTTTATGCCACATTCTCAGATGATTCCATAATCAGCAGATGAGGGATAGTGGACTCAATGTGAAGGGTTTTGTTATTTTCTGTGTTGCATATATTTGAATTCCTAATAACTGGATACCTTTTTTAGGTCATCTTTGCCATCATGATTCTGACAAGATTTATATAACTGTCATAAATTTTGTTGAAGCTTTCCATATTTTTCCCATTCTAAATATAATTTTGCAAACTTTATGTATTACAGTCTTCAGAGCTTCCCGTGTTGTTTTATAAAATCGATGCAGTGCATCTATCTTGCTGGAATATTACAGATATACTCAGGAATAGAGTTCAGAGATTTTTTTTTTCAGACCAGCCTTCTATTTGCCCTCGGAACACAGGCCAACAGCTATTATCTTTTTATCCCTGCCAAGTTTATCAACTTGAGTTTATCTTGATCTTCTGCTTCTCCTTCACCTTCTAGTTCCAAAACTTAGATAATGACTTGATGCTGCTTTGGGGTCTTCTATTAATGTGCTGGTATTACGGTACTCATTTTCCGGATCCACATTTGCCTCAGAGTTCTGGTCTTTGGAGTACTCCAGGTCACCATCTCCCTATCTGAAACAGTCCTTGTGTCAGCCATCTTAACTAGAGTTGGGAGGGGAGGAGGAATTGGAAACCCACTGTGCACACTGCCATCAGCATTTTAGTGTTATGAGTTCCCATTAACACATCCTCCTGTTGCTCTGCTGACAGAATTATGGACTTTCTCTAAATTCTTCCCACAAGCCCCCTCCATGGACTTGAAAACCACATGGCCAGGTGTAGTCAAAGCAATGAGCTTCTATAGTGCACTTATATAGGTACACTTCTAGAACAAATGTTCTCTAGTAGATCCTTTCACATTGCTGTGACCAAATAGCTTAACAACACAAGGAAGCAAACAGTCATTTAGCATACAATTTCAGCATCATGGTAGAGAGGGCTGGCAGAAGACAACAGTTTACATCATGGCATCCAGAAAACAGAGAGAACACCAGAGTGACAACCCTGGGGCAAGATACGGTTCCCAAGAGCATACTTCAAAGCAATCCCAGATAGTGACATTGCCACCAATCAGGAACCAACCCTTTAGGAGCAAAGCATTTGAGAGGGGGGCATTTCTATTCAAATTATAATTGGTAGGACAACCCCTAAGACTGTAAGTACAAGGATGTTTCTGTTGTGATCTGTTTCCTTCCCAATGACACTTCTCTGTTATTTTTGATGATACTAATGCATGTAAAGTAATTTACTTACACGTCTGGCTTTTTGACCAGCTGTGCATACCTTGAGATCTAAATACAATGCCTCACTGAAAGAACCCAAGAATCAGGTAGAACTGCATTTATCAGAATGCCTAAAATACTTGAGAGGTTGAGGCAGGAGTAGGGCATTCTGGGGCATACAGCGCACCATGTATCAAGGGAAATGTGCTTGGTTTGAGTCGTATGTATTTACGAAGCCACGATTGTAGCAAGAATTGTCAGGAGTTTTACAGAGGAAGCCTCATAAAGGAAGTTGGAGGGCTCAGAATGTATGATCTGGAGAAAAACCAGAGACTTTTAAAAATAAAATAATAGTCACTGCTACACATTTACTCACCACACATGTTTCAGAGCTTACCCGTCTCGTTAGTAACCATGCTGTAGCGATTTCATCTCTAGTTACCACGATATGCTTTCTATACGTTGTCTTCCTCCTTGTTTTCAACATTGTGTGCATGGGGGTGGGGAGAGAAGGGAAGGTGGAAGGGAAAGAGGAGGGGAGAAGAGGAGGGGGGAGGAGAACATGAAGGAACTGGATAATCCAGATGAGTGCTTATTTTAATAGTATTAGAGTTGAAGTACCTTTTTTTCAAAGGCAGAAGCTATAAGGTACAGAACAATAAAACTGAAATATTTTAAATTTTGCATACCTAATAATTCTTTTTGCAGGTTAAAGAAACCTCAAGGTACTCATACAGGCTTGAATCCAGTCACAGTGCTGTTGGTACTCAGGCCATTATAATACTTTCTAGTTCCAACTTTTCCCCAACCAGCAAAAAAGCATGATTTTGTATGAACTATAGGTTTTATTTCAGCAAAACTATTCTGTAAAACACTTAATGGGACTTGCAAAGGTGGTGCACTGGTATCTGCTGCTCCCACAGAGTGCCAGAGTTCAGTTCCTGACACTCATGTCGGATGACTCCTACCTACCAGTAACTGATCTGAAACTTTCTTCTGGCTCTCATTGGTACTGCTATACATGTGGCATGGATATATACATGCGACAGAGACCTACACATGTACACATACATTTTTAAAAATTAGTATTTTTAAATAGTCTACTGGGGCTTTTTGAAACCTGTATATAGAAATCTACTTTATTTTCAAAATAAGTTAAATCTTTTTGAAAAGGTTTATTCATTTGTGATTCACTAATTAGAATTTTTAAGCATTTTATTTCATTTATTTATTTTGTGTTCTGGAGGTTAGGTGTGTGTGTGTGTGTGTGTGTGTGTGTGTGTGTGTGTGTGCGCGCGCGCCCATCACTAAAGAAAGGAGTCAGTTCTTTTCTTCTAGGATATGGATTCTGGAGTCTCATATATGCTCAAGCCATCCCGAGTGAGACAGATCACTTCCTGCTGCCTGAGAATAAAGATGCAAGGACTCTCAGCTCCTTCTCCACCACCATGTCTGCCTGAACACCACCATGTCACACCATAATGATAATGGACTAAGTCTCTGAAAATGTAAACCACTCTAACTAAATATTTTGCCTTTTTAAGAGTTGCCTTGGTCATGGTGTCTCTTCACAGCAACAGAAACCCTCAAACAGCTAAATTGCTAGTTTATAAGCACACATGTAAAATTCCCTATGTAGTAAAGTCTTCAATGGCACTAATACTACTCATAAAACCTGTGAACTGTACAAATAGCAAAAGTGTATCTATGTAGCCCCAAAATATCTATTCTTCTGACTCTGACTGTTTCAACTTGGAGACAGCTATAAGAATTATGTAGTTAGAGCCAGGGAATCCATGTCTTGAAGCAGTAACCCATTCTTGAGGATCAAATGTAACATCAAATTAGCTAAATTTGCTTGTTTCTGTTTTTATTTAACTTTTGTGAGTTAGCAAAGGATGGCCAGCATTAGTTGAAATCCGTGTCCAGGCAACAGCCAGGGAAGGCTGCTTACTGTGATTCATTCAATAATTGACATGCTCAGCTTGGGTTCAAACATCCTTTCTTCTCCCTCTAAGAGGCATGCCTGATGTTATCAGACATCATCGGTGAGTTCATTTAGTTCTCAAATAAATAAATTGAATGCTTCATGCTGTTTTGTGAGCTTCATTCTTTTGTTCTTTACCTTAAGATCTCATGTTTTAAGAAATTAAAGAAAGAAATACTAAATAAAAATACAAAAAAAAAACCCTGACACATGGCATTTCAGCTGATTTGTGCTCCAGAGCCTCTTATATCCAGATGAGAGATGCCTCAGGCTTTCTTCATCCTCTGGGCTTCTAAAGTTGTCAATTTGCAAAACAATGGGGCATGCTTGTGTGGCAGATATTGATACAGACCAGATCTTTGTTGTTCTCAGGAATAATGAGCCATTACATGTCAAACCAAATTACCCTCAGAGCTTTGAACCTGAGACAAACAAAAGCAGGCGCTGACTCTGTAGGTAAAACCAAAAGTTTTAAATTGAGATGGAGAGAAAATATCAAAATTTACTTTTCACTAACCTATAACTTACACATAGTATTTGTTCAGCTACAGATGTAGAATAGAGATCACAGTGAATGTCAGCAGCTATGGACTTGCTAACAGTACAAAGCACACCTGTTGGAAACTTTGAACGTAACTTGTTTCTTATATAATATATATTATTTTATGTTTTTAATATGTTTACTTTCATTTTAATTGTGTGTTGGGAAGGGGCATATATATTGGTGCCTGGCAAGGCCAGAAGAGAGCATCAATTGTAGGCTTCCTAATGTGGGTGCTGGGAACCAAATCTGGGTCCTCTATAAGAATATCAAATACTCTTAACCAATCAGACATTTCTTCAGTCTCAATTTTATGTACTTAAAATATTTTAAGAAGGTAAAACCAACTTAGATTATCAAAGGACATGAGTACATGCAAAAATATTAAATTCTACTCTAAACTAATTTACCCAATGCTTTCCCAGTATTCCAACCCAATTTCAAATTTCTTAAATTAACTTAAGGTGTGTGATAACATGGCTCTTCCTAGCCCATAACACTCCCTTCAGCATCAGAAGATGGATTTGCATATTGACTACCCAACAGTGGGTCACACACCACCCACAGTCTCCTTTCAATCCCATTCACCAAAATACACATGACCCTTGAGCAATTCTTGGGCAATTCTTGGGATGTTATTACTAAAACCAAGTGCCAATTTTAGCACTGAAAATGCAGTGATGTAATAATTTTTTTTCCTGAAACTTCCCCTTTATTCTGGTTTGTTAACTGCAGCAAATTGTGAAGCCAAGCTCCCACCAATGGGAAGAGATGAAGTCACGACCTAAAACTGAAGAAAAGAATGGGAGGCATCTTGGCTCTGTGTGCTGGGTGGCCTGGTTTGAAAATAATCAAAAATAATAATCTTTGCCTGAAAGTAATCACCTTGTTGAGCTACTTTGCTTTGCTCATGTTTCTTTGTGTGACACTGGGATTACTCTAACAATCATATAGACACAATAATAAAATATGACACTGTGCCCAAGTATTCAGAAACAGCAAAGCTACTAAAGCACACACAAGATTCATGCACTCAAAACTCCACACCTATAATCCCAGCACTCAATAGGCAGGAGCAGGAACACAGTGAGTTTGAGGTGAGCTACATAGTCATTTTAAAGCCAGGCTGGCTACATGAGATTCTGTTTTAAAAAGGAAATTAAAATTACAATTAAAACTCCACAGCACTGATGAAAGAAGCTCTTGAGAAACAAGAAGACACACCACACTTTCAACATTAGTCAAATATACTAGGGAAATCCACTCTCCCCAAACTGATCTGAAGAGCTGAATATGATCCCCACATAAAACCTGCCAAAGAGATGCATATAGAGAGATCTTTAAATATATATCAAATGCATAAAAAGGATAATTAAAACAATTTGAAAGTGAATGAAGAAGAAGCCACTGACTTCATTTGAAGTCATGTTCTTAGTTCTAGCATTCAAGATTGTAGGGCTTTAGCAGAGCAAGTCATAGGCAAGTCAACAGAATAACAAACTTGCCCAGCATCTCTAACCAAGACCTTAGTTCGAAAGCAATCTGATGAAGTAAAGATACTTTCAATGCATAGGGAGAAATAACTGGGTATCCATAGGCAAAAGAATACCAACATTTGCCTAAGCTTTATTCTTTAGAAAAAAATGCTCAAAATAAATCAGCATATATTCAGGGTCTGTAATCCATCAGTAGTGAATTTACCTAACAAGCAGAAAGCACCCCCCCATCACAAAAGAAAAAGCAGTAAGAACAATAATATTTTTTGAAAATGTAAAACATAAAGATCATATAAGTTTTAGGGGGAAAGGTATAGAAGAAAAATCTTGAGATCTAGTGTCAGAAAAAATAATTTTTGAACACCAAAAGAAAGATTAATCAATAAAAGAAAAAATTTAATAAATTGGATTTCAACAAAAATTTGCTCTGTAAAAGATAATTAAAACACAAGCTTTTAAGCATGAGGAAAGTATTTGCATGTAAGAGGTAGTGAATTCCCAAGAGTGGTATTGCTGGGTCGAGGGGTAGGTTGATCCCGAATTTCCTGAGAAACCGAAACACTGACTTCCACAGTGGTTGCACAAGATTGCATTCCCACCAGCAATGGATGAGTGTACCCCTTCCTCCACAGCCTCTCCAGCAAAGGCTATCCTTGGTGTTTTTGACTTTAGCCATTCTGACAGGTGTAAGATGATATCTCAAAGTTGTTTTGATTTGCATTTCCCTGATTGCTAAGGAGATTGAGCACGACCTTAAGTGTCTTTTGGCCATTTGAAGTTCTTCTGTTGAGAATTCTCTGTTCAGTTCAGTGCCCCATTTTTTAATTGGGTTAATTAGCCTTTTAAAGTCTAGTTTCTTGAGTTCTCTATATATTTTGGAGATCAGACCTTTGTCTGTTGTGGGGTTGGTGAAGATCTTCTTCCAGTCAGTAGGTTGCCTTTGTGTCTTAGTGACAGTGTCCTTTGCTTTACAGAAGCTTCTCAGTTTTAGTAGGTCCCATTTATTCAATGTTGCCCTTAATGTCTGTACTTCCAAGAGATGCTCTATCATATGTCAAAAGCATTTGTTCAACTATGTTCATAGCAGTATTATTTGTAATAGCCAGGACCTGGAAACAACCTAGATGCCCTTCAATGGAAGAATGGATGAAGAAAGTATGGAATATATACACATTAGAGTACTACGCTGCGGTAAAAAACAATGACTTCTCGAATTTTGCATGCAAATGGATGGAAATAGAAAACACTATCCTGAGTGAGGTATCCCAGACCCAAAAAGATGAACATGGGATGTACTCACTCATAATTGGTTTCTAGCCATAAATAGGGGTCACGGAGTCTACAATTGGCGAACCTAAAGAAGCTAAGTAAGAAGGTGAACACAAGGAAAAACATATCGTTATCCTCTTGGATAAGGGAAGTAGACAAAATTGCCGGGGAGAAAAGTGGGATCTTGGGGGTGGGGTGGGAAGGGGGTAAGGGGAGATGGGGAGAGAAAAGGTAGAAGGGAAGGAGGGGGGACTTGGGGAAACAGGAGGATCGGGATAAAGGAAGGTTGGATAGGGGAGCACGGAAGCACAATTCTTAGTTAAGGGACCCACTTTAGGGTGGGCAGGAGAATTGACCCTAGAGGGGCTCCCAGGTGCCCAAGCTGAGGTCCCCAGTTAGTTCTTTGGGCAGCTGAGGATAGGGAACCTGAAATGACCCCATCCTAGCGCAATACTGACGAATATCTTGCATATCATCCTAGAACTTTCATCTGGTGATGGATGGAGATAGAGACAGAGACCCACACTGGAGCAATGGACTGAGCTCCCAAGGTCCCAATGAGGAGCAGAAGGAGGGAGAACATGAGCAAAGAAGTCGGGACCACGAGGGGTGCACCCACCCACTGAGACAGTGGAGCTGATCTACTGGGAGCTCACCAAGGCCAGCTGGACTATTACCAAAAAAAGCATGGGATAAAATTGAACTCTCTGATCATGACGAACAATGAGGGCTGATGAGACGCCAAGGACAATGGCATGCAGTTTTGATCCTACGCAATCTGCTGGCTTGGTGGGAGCCTAGCCAGTTTGGATGTTCACCTTCCTAGATATGGACGGAGGGGGGAGGACCTAGGACTTACCACAGGGCAGGGAACCCTGACTGCTCTTTGGACTGGAGAGGGAGGGGGAGAGGAGTGGGGGGAAGGGGAGAGGGGTGGGAGGAGGGGGAGAAGAGTGGGAGGAGGGGGAGAAGAGTGGGAGGAGGGGGAGGGAAAGGGGAGGCTGGGAGGAGGTGGAAATTTGTTTTTTTTTCTTTATTCTTCTTTTATCAATAAAAAAATTTAAAAAAAAAGAAATAAAAAATACAGTAAAATGTCAACGATGGCCTTAAAAAAAAAAAAAGAGGTAGTGAAGAAAACTTTTTTTTCCTGCCAAACACAGTTAAAACCAGTTTTACCTGCCCTCACTCCTAAATACGTACAGGTTTTCAGAATTGTCTACTCAACTCATGGGCAGAGATTTGGTCCTTTCAAGAAAACAGCAGTGTGGTTATTTCCCTTACATCCTTCTTCTGTCTGATTCCTTTGCCAAAAAAAAGAACAAGTTCACCCAGAGGTAACCATCCTGAAATGATTCAACTGTCAGACACCCCGTCGCTCCACCTCTGCCTGGCATCCTTTCTTTCCTCCATTTTTGGTTATGTTTTTAAAATAACTGATTGGTGCAAATTGTGTGATTAATCCTCAGCCAGTGAGGAACAGTCAAGCTCCCCACCAAGTCGGGACATAGATGCCACCTTGGGCACGTGTCCTTGTTGCCTGGCTTCTGAGAACTGACATCCTTTTGATCAGTACATTTTACCTTACTGTGACATTTCAGTCGGAGGGGTAGTACTTTTCTTTGTAACCCTGAGAATATTTCTTTCTTTCTTTATTTAAGAGAAAAGTTTTACTTTGGCTTAACAATTTTAGACTTCACAGACCCTTAAGGAGAAAAGCAAAGAAGAAAGAAGTGAAGCCCAACAGAGCCCTCCAAGGACAGGCCCTTGAAACCTGAAGACCTCCAGTTAGAGTCTCAATTTGATTTTTTTTTTTTTTTTGAGATAGAGTCTCGCTGTATGGCCTGTGCTAGACTAAAACTCACTCTGTAGACCAGGCTGATCTTCAGCTCACAGAGATCCTCCTGCTTCTGCTTCTAGAGTGCTGGGATTAAAGTTGTGTGTCATTGTCACTACACCTGACAGGGCCTCAGGTTTTTTTCCCTTTTTATTAATGAAATGTATTCATTAATTCTATATCCTGATCACAGTTTCCCCTCCTATGCCCTCTCCCAACCTCCCATCTATCCCCCCAATCCACTCCTCCATTTCTGTTCAGAAAGGGGCAGGCCTCCCATGGGTGTCAACAAAGAATGGTATATCAAGTTTAGGTGGGACTAAGTTTTTCTGCTCATATTAAGACTTGGTAAGGCAATCCAGTATGAGGAATAGACTCCTAAAACCCTGCCTAAGCATCAGGGACTGACCGTGCTCACACTGCTATGAGTCCCACAAGTAGACCAAACGATACAAATGTCACACATATGTAGGGGACCTAGGTGAGTCCCATGAGGGCTTCTTAGCTATTGGTCCAGTGTCTGTGAGCTCCTATGAGCCCAGACTAGTTTCTCAGTGGATTCCCTTGTGATGACCTTGCTCCACCTGACTTGTATAATCCTTCCTCCCTCTCTTCAACAGAATTCCTGGAGCTCAGCCCAGTGCTCAGCTATGGACCTCTGCCTCTGCTTCTGTTAGTTACTGAATGGAGGTTCTGGTGACATTAGAGTGGTGACCAATCTGATTACAGGAGACGATCAGTTCAAGCTACCTCTCCCCTATTGCTAGCTGTCTTAACTTGGGTCATCCTTACAGATTATTGGAAGTGCTCCTTGCACCAGGTTTCTATGTGACCCTGAAATGCCCCCCATCAAGACGTCTCTTTCATTACTCTCCCTTCTATCCCACCCCAAGCTGATCCCTCATGTTCCCATCCCTACCTGGCCCCTATTTCCCCTTCCCAGAAAAATCTGAATGGTGCTGTCATAACTGGATGTCAGCATGCAGCAGAGTGCAAATAGATCCATACCTATCACTCTGCATCTGTATAATAAATCTCAAGACCAAGTGGATCAAAGACCTCAACATAAATCCAGCCACTCTGAACCTCATAGAAAAGAAAGTGGGAAGTAGCCTTGAACACGTGGCACAGAAGACCACTTCTTGAAAATAACACCAGGAGCACAGACATTGAGATTGAGAATTAATAAATGTGACCTCCTGAAACTGAAGAGGTTTTGTAAGGCAAAAGACACTGTCAATAAAACAAAATAAGACACTGTCAATAAGCCAGACTACAGAATAGGCAAACATCTTACCCCACATCTGACAGAGGGCTGATCTCAAAATATATAAAGAACTCAAGAAACTAGACATCAAAATACAAAATAATTCAATTAAAAAATGGGGTAGATATCTAAACAGAGAATTCTCAACAGAAGAATCTCAAATGGCCAAAAGACACTTAAGGAAATATTCAACATCCTTAGCCAATAGGGAAATGAAAATCAAAACAGCTCTAGGATTTCATATTAGACCTGTCAGAATGGCCAAGATCAGAAACACTGATAACAGCTTATACTGCGAAGGATGTAGACCAAGGGGATCCTTCCTCCATTGCTGTAGGGAGTGCAAACTTGTACAACCACTATAAATATCAGGATGGTGGTTTCTCAGAAAGTTGAGAGTCGATCTACCTCAAGAGGCAGCTATACCAATATTGGGCATATAAGCAAAGGATGCTCAGTCATATCACAAGGGCACTTACTCAACTATGTTCATAGCAACATTATTAGTAATAACCAAAACCTGGAAGCAACTTAGATATCCCTCAACTGAAGATGGATAAAGAAAATGTTGTACATTTATACATGGAGTATTACTCAACTGTTAAAAATAAAGACATCAAGAAATTGAAGGTGAAAGAACAAAACTAGAAAAAAAATCATCCCGAGTGAGGCAACCCAGACTCAGAAAGACAAACATGGTATATACTCACTCATAAATGTACATTAGCTATAAAGTAAAGACTAACTATGCTACAAGTCACAGTCCAAGAGAATCTAGGTAACAAGGAGGACCCAAAGAGAATATTTCTAATACCCTACATTGAAAAAGAACAAACTTCTATAATATGTTCAAGAAAATAACTCCCAAATGCAATAGAAAGATAAAGAAATAACCCACTTAGAAAACGTTGCAAGCCATAGAGACACATTTCACTGAGAAGCATATGCAGATGGCCATAATCACATGAAATGTGCTCAACATCTTTAGTCATTAGAGAAATGCAAATTAAAGCTGCAGTAAATGTCACTAAACACCACAGAGAATGGCTAACATAAATAATAATGACAACCCCAAAGGCTGAAGAGGGTGTAGAAAACATACACTATCCACACATGGCTGCTACAAACGTGATGTTTGGACCCTTTGGAGGGCACTCTCTGTACTCATGAGGACTCTAGAGGGATAGAACCAGCAAAATGAATATATATTGAAAGAAGCGATATTAGCTTGGTTTATTCAATACTCTCAGGATAGTTCAACAATGACTGCCTCCTACCATATGTGCATCCACACGGCTGAAAGCCTTGGTAGCCTTGATCTGGTAGCTGAACCTTCCTGGAGAACTATTGGTCTTCAATCCACATGGGAAGCCTGAAGAAGCTGAATTTTCCAGCAGCCGAGAAATAATCAGAGGCAGAAAGTTCTCGCGGTATATCAAACTCGGGTGCTATCACAGTTTTTCCCAGCAGCTCTGCCCCTAAGACTCATGGCTTCCCACTCTGAATTTCCCAGCACATTTCATGTATAGCACTGTCTACAGTGGTAGTCTAGAACCCTGAGGCCAGGGATTGCTCTGAAGGTGCTAGTATATAAACTGAGGGGTGTTTAAGGGGAAAATAACAGATTTTAAATCTAGCATGAGAAAAGTAATCTAAGTCACTTTAGTAACTTTTGATTTGTTTCATGTTAAAATGATCGTATATGGAGCATTGTGAGTTAAATATGGTAAGAAATTAATTGTCTGCTGCTTATTGCTGCTGTGGTTACCGTGAGATGGGAAATCGCATTGTGGCTCATGTCACATTTCAGCTGGACAGGGCTGACGTCTCCACACTCAGCCTCAGCCGGTGCACGTCACTGCAGTTCCTCTTCAGCAGCAAAGCTGCCTGCTGTAGTAGTAGCTTGTATACTCTATCTGCTCATGTCAGAGCTCACCTTTTCCAACACCCTTCATAGCCTGTCCTTCTGAGCTATACTTGCAGAACTAACCTCAATTCATAAGACCTTTGCAGCTAGGTTCTTTTATGAAGCCCAGCTTCTGTAATCACACTAAATGGTTCACAAATTAGTTGTGGCATTGAGAAAAAGAAGTAGCTACACAGGGAAGAATCATCATTGGGCATAGCAGTATGGCCACCTCGTTTTCTGGGCAGTTCTGACTGAAATTCTGGCTTCTGATAACACCCACTTTCAGTGCTAAGCCCAGCACATGGCATCTGTGTGGTTTCTGCCAGGTCACGGTGTAGTAGGAGATCTCCTAGGCGGGTTGCTCTTCATTGCATACTTTCTTGAGTTCCAGAATCTTCACCTGGTTCTTGGGCCCTCTCCGCCGTGTATATAAGATATTCCTCTAAGCACATATGTACCAGAGTAGATATCCAGAACTCTGACCAATGCTGCCTACCGAACTCAGCACGTCTTTACGAGAAGGACCAGTTCAGTCTCTTCTAAATGTACATCATTAACATGATTTACAACATGCAGTAAGACATCCAACAAGGGCCAGCAAGTTGTCTCAGCAGTTAAAGGTTCAACATGTCTCAGTAGCTGGAGTTGGCTCAAATTTCTAGAATTTGACCTGGGACAGCTTCTTTTAGGCATATTTAAGTACAGTACAATTGGGGGAAAGTTTCCTGGTGTTTCCTCCTGTGCACAGGAGGCATAATTACATCAAAACTCTTCTTAAAGTACGTCACCTCTTCCATGAAGATGGGTCCTAAGATAGGCTACATGTGCTATCATAAGGAGTTAGTGGAGGATCTGGTGTGGTCTCCGTCATACAGATAATGCAGAGGTCATCTGTTCTAATAGCACAGTTTTGGTTGTGGGAGCTTGGGAGAGGGAGGAGTGGCCTTGCAAAACAGATAGCAAAGGGGTTACCTAGGCTATTAGGATCCTTCACTCCAAGGTGTCTTGGTGGACAAAGGATTATACTTCGTTTTCTTTGAAAGGAAGAGCCTGAATGTTTAACATTCCTGGTTTCCTTTGTGCTATCTTTGAGAACAAGAACCCTTTGCGCTCCTAACACAAATCTAATCAATAAATTCCATTAGTGATCATGATAGATGGATGGTTCTACAATGTAATCGTTACTGTTTTAAAGAAAAAAAATATGTACAGTGTGTATAACAGTGTGGACCATGAATGTCACCAAAGGCCCTGTTGTTGAAGGCAAGGTGCCAGTCTTTGGAGCTCTGGAGCAGTAGAAGAAGCATGGGCATAAGTGAAAGATCCTTAAATGGAATATCAGAGTGCTGGCACTCTCCTACTTCTATGTACCTCTTGGGTGCCCTATGACAAACATGCCTTCTCTGCCATCCACTCCATCCATGATGTATTATGCTACCCCAGACCCAAGTAATCATGCCCTGAAAACCTCTAAAACTGTGAGCCAAGACAAGCGTACTATCTCAGGTATCCTGTCACAGTGCAAAGAAGTAACTAAAACACCATGGCAGAGATATGCTTTAGCTGGCACAGTGTATCCTACTGAGAGTTTCCCCTGACACACTGTGATGCTCTGGTGACCAACACTTCTACCAGAGCTGGGTGCAATGGTGCATGCCTATAATCCCAACCCTTTCAAATTGAAGGCATGAGGCAGATCAAGGGGATCTTGGACTACTTAGTGAGTTTAACAGCTGTTGTTTTTATTCAGTACAGTGGCTGCAACTTCAGCAACTGCTGTCCCAACCAGCAATTTCAACTCTTCAACTCCACAGCTACCAGTAGCCGTTAGTCCACAGGGGCACAACCAGGTGGGAACTCTGTTCCCTCAGGCACCAGCTCTATCACAGCTGCTAAAGGAAACCTTACCTAAATCTCTATCCCTCTACAGAACTCAGGATTCAAAGGCTGAGGGGAAATCCTTCTAGCTCTGAGAGGCTGAATAACAAATAGCTAACCTCCTCTCTTTGCTTGTGTCTTCCAAGAAAAAAGGCCATTCTTCTTCTGTTCCACCCCCACTGAAGAACCCTAGCTACACTTAGTTCCTCCCTACCACTTCCTGTCAGCGAGTTGCTTACGCAGCCTCCTGATCCCCGGTTAATTTTATTTAATCAAACAAATGTAGCACTCTTTGTATTGTTAACAAAAGCAGCAGAAACAAATGTAACCCAGCTTTATACAGTTAAAATAATATTCCCCTACCAAAATCAGTCTGTGCTACATAAAGGCTTGCCTCAAAACTAACCAAAACAAAATTCCATTAATATAGAATATCATTCTTCATACTGTATATCTAAGTGTTTTGTTGATAAATTAGATTTTATGATCACCATATTTCTATTTGCAATACTATCCTCTATCTGATCATAATTCCATATATTTTTCAGTAAGCTCATAATGACATTCTTGTTTCTTTGAACACAACTTCCCTACAGGCCCTTTCAAGGTCTGTCAAGAACACCAGGAGCCCGGCGGTGGTGGTGCACCCCTTTAATCCCAGCACTCAGGAGGCAGAGGCAGGCAGATCTCTGTGAGTTCGAGACCAGCCTGGTCTACAAGAGCTAGTTCCAGGACAGGCTCCAAAGCTACAGAGAAACCCTGTCTCAAAAAACCAAAAAAAAAAAAACCAACAACAACAAAAAAAAAACATCAGGCTCTGGTCTAGAGTGTAGATAAGTAATAGAGTGTTTGTTTAGCATATACAGGGCACTAGATTCCAATTACAGTGGTAGATAATGCCTCCTTCTGAGCTCAGACTCTCTGACTTTTTGGAGGTTCCCCAGGTGCTCCCCTTTTATTCCACATGTAGATGCCCATCTGGGGTGTTCATTCTTATTGGACTTAGAGGACGAGAGAAGAAGTAAGTTACTGTGCTGAAAGAATTTTTTTTGCCTCTATCACAAGACTCTGTGCCCACTTCCAGTTTAACTTGCAGTCTAAGGAAGTAGGATTAAATCAGTGCAACAGCTGGCATCTGGTGCTTCAGAGGAGCTATGTTTGATTTTGTAAATACCAAGGAAACTATTTGCAGGCTTCATGGTAATAACTTCAGTGAAACTCAAATTCGGTGGGCCATTTCAGAGCCACCAGAAACCATGATTCTCTAATGTGGGCAATATGAATATTTAAAGATGTATTGTCAGAAAGCCTGTTCAATTTCCAGACTCCATTAAAATGTGATTGCATTTTGTACTATTATTATCTTTTGTTCTGTTTAATTACTCAGGAAGAGTATTTATTGCTTAAACTTCTTGCTCATTTTCCACAGAAGAGCATTTGTGAATTGAAATTGTGGTTTTCCCCTATTTCAGCCGCCACTCAGGCTTCAGAAGTGCCAGTCATCCAGGCCACCTCTTTTCCATGTTCATTGCTCAAACATTTATCGAATGGCTGAAGACATTGGGTTGAGTGCAGAGAGAGGCATGGGTACGTACAAGGCAGGGTCTCAATAGTAATAACCATACATTCCTTGCTGAGGAAAGGAGAGTGCTAGAGGCAGGCACAGAGAAGGGCATTGAAGAGCCAGTCAACAACACAAAACTAGTGTGAATGGAAAGACAATGACTGAGGGAAAGACAGGGGTTAGGATAGAGGAGAGGAAAAGAGAGGGTAAGAAGGTTCAGGCAGAAGAAAGAAAAGAAAAGAGTCTGCTGAACTACAGGAAAAGCTTGCATAGGGCTGCTCTATTCTGTCTTCCAGGAGCAGCACTAGACAGAGAGAGGTGTGAGTTACAAGGCTTGGGGCTTCCTGGAAACCACCAGATTCTACAGACAGAGGCAGAAAATACAATAGAGGCTACCAGGACACAGTTTGAAACCTGATGGGGTGGGGATGAGAGCGAGCACAAAGCTCATACCTCCCGTTTTTCCCCACCTGTTCTCTGATGAGGGAGGGGCAAACCTCAGAATCACCTATCAAATAATTGTGAAGCTTTGATTAAATGTGTTCTAAATTTTAAGAAGGTTATGTAAAGTTTAAGAAAATAATATTGTTGCCCCATACACTGTCAAAGCACCACATATGAGGCCCTTCCATAAGACTTCATACCTAAATATAATAAAAGCTATTTACAGCAAGCCAACAGCTAACATCAAATTAAACGGAGAGAAACTCAAAGCCATCCCACTAAAATCAGGAACACGACAAGGCTGTCCACTCTCTCCATACTTCTTCAATATAGTGCTTGAAGTTCTAGCAATAGCAATAAGACAACATAAGGGGATCAAGGGGATTCGAATTGGAAAGGAAGAAGTTAAACTTTCGTTATTTGCAGATAATATAATAGTGTACATAAGCGACCTCAAAAACTCCACCAAAGAACTCCTACAGCTGATAAACACCTTTAGTAACGTGGCAGGATACAAGATCAACTCAAAAAATCAGTTGCCCTCTTATACACAAAGGATAAGGAAGCAGAGAGGGAAATCAGAGAAGCATCACCATTCACGATAGCCACAAATTGCCTAAAATATCTTGGGGTAACTCTAACCAAGGAAGTGAAAGATCTATTTGACAAGAACTTTAAGCCTTTGAAGAAAGAAATTAAAGAGGACACCAGAAAATGGAAGGATCTCCCTTGCTCTTGGGTTGGGAGGATCAACATAGTAAAAATGGCAATTCTACCAAAGGCAATCTATAGATTCAATGCAATCCCCATCAAGGTCTCATCAAATTCTTAACAGATCTTGAGAGGACAATAATCAACTTTATATGGAAAAACAAAAAACCCAGAATAGCCAAAACAATCTTATACAATAAAGGAACTTCTGGAGGCATTACCATCCCTGACTTCAAACTCTATTACAGAGCTATAGTATTGAAAACAGCTTGGTATTGGCATAAAAACAGAGAAGTCGACCAATGGAATCGAATAGAAGACCCGGATTTTAACCCACAATCCTATGAACACATGATTTTTGATAAAGGAGCTAAAAGTATACAATGGAAGAAAGAAAGCATCTTCAACAAATGGTGCTGGCATAACTGGATGGCATAATGTTTTTTAATGGAATTATGAGGCCTTCAACACACTTCCAATCAGTAATGGATCAATTTTTGCATTGCCTTGTGCTAGAGGATCTAGCAACCCCGTATGGGATCGGATGTGTGTTATGATTATGGGACAAAGCCTATTCCTGATTATATCTTGAACCTGCATGAATAACGGAGTCATTTCTGTATCATCTGGTATAAATTCAGTGGTTTCAGTATGCAAGACAACTCTTTCTGCATATTGTGAATCAGTAACTATGTTAAGAGGTTCTTTTAAATCCCTTAGTACCATGAGAATATCATGTAATTCTGCCTTTTGGACAGAATTATAAGGGCTTTTTTCCATATTGCTTAAATCTTCTGATACATAATTGTGTGAGCATTTATTATTAATTACCTTGCTGTTGAACATTAAAATCCTACTAAGCAAAAATCTGTTTCACGTACATGACAAATTCTTTGAGTTTATTTTCTTCAGAAACCACTTCAAGTAACTAAAGCATGTAATCCCCATAGCAAATTATAGCCACAAAACATTACTATTAATATTAAAATCAATAATCCTTGTATGCTATTATTTTAGATAAGCATTTGACATTTGCCAGCAATGGACCAGATAGTCACCCCCAGATTAAAGCCAGGGAACATAAAGATGCTATAATTAACAGTTGCAAAGTGCTGAGACATAAGAACTGGCATTTTGAGTAGTGTTCACACTTTTCCTGGTTGGTGAAAGGGATAGAGAAGGGTTTCTTTCATTTTTAATGAGGGTTTAACAAGGGCTAAACGATGCCGATTCTGGATCTCTAAACTTGAAATGTTTCTGCGAATTCAATCCTGATGCTCTTGGCAGCAGTGTCTGATCTTGTAAAGCCCTCTGAGAAGGGTAGCTGCAGGGTGTCTCAAACCCCGGGGAGACTGCTGGCTAGCCGTGCTCCATCTGACTCTGATTCATCAACACTAATGCACAGCTGCACGCAGTATCCTCACCATGCTGGGCCAAGGCAAGACGTGAATGCAGCCTGAGTTTCCCATTTTCTAATTCCTAGGTATAACGCATACCACATACGCAGTTCACATTGGTCTGATCATTGTTTGATACCTTTCAGATATTATGACTATAGCCGTGTCGTGCCATCTGAGTGAGCCATTTAAACTAATCCCTAACAGTAGGAATCAGGGTTGGTACTCTAGCTCAGTGGTATAACACTTGCTTAGCTCATGTGTGAGCATCTGGGTCGAGTGCCAGGAAGTGGGTGAGGGGATGCTGGGAAGTGATGGGCATGGTTTTTCAGGCCTGTAATCCCATCAGTCAGGAGTCTTGGGCATAAGAACTTTTAAGTTGAAGGCCATCCTGAGCTCCATAACAAGATCCCTAACATTTCCCTTTCACTACTGCCACCATTACCACCACCCTGTCCAAGGGATAAAGCAAACAAACAGACAAAAACAATTGCAATCAAGCCCATTTGGGAAAAAAAGCTTTCTGATAGGCTGTCTCAGAATAATTCATGAGACAATGGCAATTTTACTTTTTACACAATAAGCATTTGACAGTAAATATTTATATACACTGCCAAATGCATTTTAAAAACTATATTATTATTATCATTATCATTGTAGCATAATCATCATTATTATCATTTTACACAGGTTCCCACTATGCAATTCTGGCTGATTTGGAAACTACTGGACCAGGTCTGCTTCAATCTTAGTCCTTTCTACCTGCCTTCACCACCCTAGTGCTGGAATTAAGGGCATGTACCACCATGCCCAGCCATCTTTTTTTCCCCAGAAAACCAGATACCAGTTTTGAATGTAAAATAGTTTGTTTATAATTCTTTGAGTCTTGTCTCAGCCTTTAGACATGCCTGTGATGGGATCTCATTGCCTATGTTAAGCGAAGTGGGAAGACACACTCTACATATATGGGCAGTACTGCTCCACAAGCTGGTAATCTGTACTGCAGAAAAACAAAAAAGGCAATAGTGGGCCCAGGCATGCATCTTTCTCTCTCTGCACCCTGTTGCCTCTTTCTCCCTTTGCATCTTGATACTCTCCTGTTTCCGTGCTTTGTCTGCCATGATGGACTATACCCTCACACTGTGATTCAAAATAAACCCTTCCTTCCTTCAAGAAAGCCTTGTCTCGGGTGACACTCGGGTGATGTTATGTTTTGTTATGTTTTGAGTGTAATTTAAAAACTCTTTAACGTACTAAGGAGACCTACCGGCTGCCAAGTGTTCACAGGTCTGCTTAGTGAACTCTAACACAGACTCGCTAAGCAGTTATTGAAGATAAAAGCTTATGAATGAGGTGGAGAAAAGCAAATTAACTTAATATTGATCATCTCATAGTCTATAATGTATTGAAAAATCAGTTATACCCCAACTATGTAATTTTATGCCAATTATTTTTTTAAAAAAATATCAGTGAATACATTTAATAAAGAAGAGAGTTACTGCCCTGGTGCACACACAAAATGAGGAGCTAAAAGGTGGCACTCTGAAGGGAAGTTACCCCATTGATGTTGTCCTAAACTGCCATGCTGTCAAACTCCCCTCCAAATATTTATGTTCATCTCTGTAGATCTGTGCCGCTCTCAACCTGGCCAGAGAAGCTTCCTATGTAAGACTGCAGTGGGGAATGGAGAATCCCATAACTGGTCACAGTGCTGGGAATACAACATAGATGGAGCACATATATCAAATCCCACTATGGCCATGATGCTCCGAGCACAAGGAGGAAGAGGCGGGTGGAATGAATGCACTAGCTGGAGAATGGGAAAGAGAGCTGTGAAATGCTGTCCTCTGGGCATGGTGCAGCCATTCCACACATAACTTCCCAGGAGCTTTACCCATACAAGATGTTCACATGACCAAGAGAGAGAAAATTTCAAAGTAGAGTTGAGAAAGGCTCTTAGCCACTCTGTCCCTGCTGCCACTTGCTGCTGTGATGAACTGAGCCCTCTGAAACAGTAAGCCCAAATAAGCTCTTACTTCCTTAAATTGGCTTGGCCATGGCGTTTTTTTAACAGCAAAAGAAAAGTAATTAATACAGTTATATTTTAAAATACATGAAATATTTTGATAGATATAAAATTGAGAAGAAAATAGAAGATAAGTCAAGGGCAGAGGAGCTGCGAGGAGGAAATAGGGGTGGCTATGACCAACGTGCACACATGCATAAATTTTTCAGAAAAGGAGACTAACATCTTTGTAGCTGTCGAGTATAAAATTCCATTTGGTGTGTCCTTTTAAAGCTTCCGTAGCTTACCTGAATGTCTATGCCCTCATCTGGAAAATGGAGATTCCGTTATTGTTGCTGCATATTACCACGCAATTTGACTTTAGAATGACTGGCATAGCACAGCATTCTAACAGTGTCATCAGCATGGCCTCATAATCACGTCACTCTCCCCTGTTCTGCAGTGCTATTTGTAACGGAGAACGTTTAATTGCCAACCATGATTGAACACTGAATTTTCTGTCATCAAGGTTTATGCCAATACCTTCCTAGTTAAAAAAAAAAAAAGATCAATCAAGCTAATGAAGATCCAATCAAGCTAGTTGGGGGGAGACAGGCATTATCAGAAATTTTCAAAAACCTTAAGAAAGTAAGGCACAAAGGGAGTGTGTTACCACCGGGGGTTTTGCATGCTGGTGTCATGCTTCTGCTATGCAGGCTCCACTTTTTGAAGCTCCAAAGCCTCCAAAAAAAGCACCATGAAATGGGGGAACGACTGCTAAAGCATGAGTCTGTGGAAGACATTTCAGATCAAAGCATAATATCTTTTATCTTCACTTTCTTTTTTTAAAAAATAGTTTACTTATTTATTTGTGTGTATATTGTGTGTATATGTGTGGAGGGAGTGCTGGTGTATGTGTCTGTGTACAAACATGGAGGCCAGAAGAGGGTACCAGCTATCCTCCTCTGTCACTCTCTACCTATCCCTTTGAGGCTGAATACAGCACTGATGTATGAGTATAGCAGAACATCACTAGGAGTCATGTTATCACTAAATTTTTAAGACAAGTATTATTTGGTTTTACATTACGACCCTGGGCAACCTAGTCTCTGGTTTTCTGTCAGCCAAGCCGTGTCAGGTATGGGTTCCAAATCATAGAGTGGTCCTTGAGTACAATGAGTTATTTGTTGATGACTCCTACAGGCTGTGTTCCATCATTGTCCTTACAGTTCTTGCAGGCATCACACCATTGTAAGTCAAACAGTTTGTGGTTGGCTTGGAGCTTACACTTCTCTTTTGGTGGTGTACAGAATACCACTTTCTGTACTAAAGACACCAGAGCATAAAGGTAAAGATTTATGTAGGCACCAGCTTGACTTCTCAATCTTCAAAGAGTTGTGTAGGGGTTTTCAGCAATGGGGCTTTACTGTCAGATTGTGGAGAGACACCTATTGTCTTGGAATCAGCATGGGTTGTTTGGGTACTTCCATGGCATTCCTTTGGGCAACAACTCAATTGGACATAACTCAGTCCTGGTATTGGACACTTCATTGGGTGACAAGAGATGTCAGCATGGTCTCTGGTAGCAGTACAGACCACAAATATCAACATGGTCCTCTTCCATAGTTTGGGCCGTCGACACCATTATAGCCCTTGGTAGCAGCACAGGCCAAGGACTTTAACATAGCTTCAGGTGACTGCACAAGCCTCTCACATCAAGATGTCCCCCTGCAACAGCTTGGCCCATGGGCGCCAACATGGATTCAGGAAGTGACACAGATCACAGACATTCGCATTTGGTGGTAACATGGGACACAGATATCAATATGGCTCCCAACTGCAGCAGGACCTTGGACCCCAACATGGCCCTCAGCAGCAATCCAGGCCACTCACATCAGCATGGCCTTCAAAATCAACCAGATCACGGATACTCCTGCAGTAATGCAGTTGTCCACCTGGGCTCTAGTGGTACCAAGGGTCTCAGATATCCTCATGGCCTCAAGTGGCAGTCCAGAACTTTAATTTCTTTCTTGATCCACTTTTCATTCAATAGAGAGTTGTTCAGGTTCCATGAGTTTGTAAGTTTTCTGTTGTTTCTGTTGTTGTTGATATCCAGCTTTAATCCATGGTATTTTGCTGTAGGAATTCCTATCGCCAGTAGCCCTTAAGTTGTCCAACCACTTGGGCGTGGCCTCTTAGAATATATATGCTGATGTAAAGTGCGCTTCTGGCCTCTTTTCTGGCTGCAGGATTTGAGTGCTGTTCACTGTTTCAGTAGAGGACTGTGATCTGTGAGTCTACCCCTAAATAAATAACCCTCTATTATACTCAATTCTGAGCTAGTGTGGGATTTCTTTTAAGCATCCTTCTTCAGTGGATGCAGGGTGTTATTTGAATTTTCTTGTATCTGTTGAGACTTGCTTTGTATCCAAATATGTGGTCAATTTTGGAGAAAGTTGTATGAAATTCAGATAAAAAATATAGTCCTCTGTCTTTGGGTAAAATATTTTCTAAGTACTTATTAGGTTCATTTGTTTATTATTATTTTTTTTATTTTTATTGAGCTCTACATTTTTCTCTGATTCTCCTCCCTACTTCTCCCCTGCCCTTCAACCCTCTCCCAAGGTCCCCATGCTCCCAATTTACTCAGGAGGTTCATTTGTTTAAGACATCAGTTAGGTTGTAGTATGACTAATAAAAACCGAGAGACAGATATTGTGGTTTAAGCTGAAAAATCAGAGAAGCAAGGCAGCCAACCGCAAGAGAGCTGTTATCTCTACGAAATCTTCATACTGAAAAGAGAGTGAGTTTCTATCTCATCCTGCCTTATATTTCTTTCTAATATTGCCATTAAAAGCATGCACCACTACCACCAGGCCTCTATGGCTAACTAGTATGGCTGCTGGGATTAAAGCTGTGAGTCACTGCTACCTGGCCTCTATGACTGACTAGTGTGTCTAGCTTTGCACTCTGATCTTCAGGCAAACTTTATATATTCAAACACAAATAAAATATCACTATATTAGATCTAGCATTTCTCTGTTTGTTTTTGTCCGACTGACCTGTCTATTGGTGAGATGGTGTATTGAAGTCCCCCACTCTCAGTGTGTGTGATTTAACATGTTCTAGTGCTTCTTTTACAAATGCAGGTGCCCTTGTGTTTGCAACATAGATGTTAGAAATTGTAATGTCCTCTAGTGAATTTCCCCTTGATAAATTTGTAATGTCCTTCCCTAACTTATCTGATTTGAAGTCTATTTTGTTAGCTATTAAAATAGGTATACCAGCTTGTTTCTGGAAATATCTTATTCCACTGTTGTTTGTGTTTTCATAGATTTCTTTAAGGCTAAGGGACTTGTTTGTCTCTTCCTTGTGGACCTCTATCATATTTATAAAGTCTCTTCTAAGGTCTTTATTCTTGTGCTTCAGCCATCTTGGAATACTCAGAGCCTGCTCTGGTAGCTTGCTAAGCTCTAGTGGAAACATACTGTCCTGGCTTGTTATTGGTAGTGAGTGTTTTTAGACTGGTGTGTACACATCTTTCATTGGGAATATTGTAATTCTAGATGCTACTATCTGGTTTTGTCTTTGTTGGATGTATGTTTTCCTTTGTTTCTGTATCCTCTCTGGTTCTTAGGAGTTTGATGGTTGTGTGTTGCATGGTAGGAAATTCTTCTGTGGTCATGATAGTTATGAGCACTACTTCCCTGGTAGTAGTCTTAACTTTATTTTCTCTCACTGAATCTAAAATTTGCCATATTGAGTAGGGTGGCTGAGCATTTAATGGCTGGGGTCTGTCTGTCTCTACATCCCAGCTCTGATTTTCCAAATATACACTGCTGGGATTCAGATTTGCATCCTAATGTTTGTGCCTTTGTACATTAAGCCATCTCCCAAGCCCCCATATAAATTTTATAATAATTGTTTTTATTGCTTATCAGAAAAACAACTCAAGGCTAAAATTTTAATTGCTGTTAAAGTTTTTAAATTATTCTGTAATTAAAAATAAATTGTACAAAATCTTTTCAAACTATCCTCAGAGATCATTATAAATCTCTGTAAACATAAGTTATGTATGGCTTTATTTTATATTTGATATTATTAGGGATAATTCCAGGATCTTGTACATATCAAGTGAACATTCTACCACTAAGTTATAGCCCCAGTTTATAGAATATTCTAAATAGATTCAAAGTAATTGAGGAACATAATATATTCATGGATTAGAAGTTCCAGTTTATAAACATGCACATCTAAGTCGGCTTCTATGAGTCTTATCAAAATTCAAGAAACCTGTGAGTGAGAATCTGTATATATTTGTACATATTTGGCAGAGTGTGATTCTAAGATATACACAGTAGTGGGTGTGTTGATGCATGCCTGTAATCTCAGAACTTGAGAAATAAAGGGATATAATCTGAAGATCAACGACATACTTGTACACGTTGTGTTTGAAGCCAGCCTGGGCTACATGCAACCCTATCTCAAAAGAAAACAAATCATTGGGGCTGGATAAACAACACAGTAGGTAATGTCACTTACCACCAAGCCTGAAGACCTGAATTCTAATTTGATCACTGGGTCTCACATGGTAGGACAGTTCAGACTCCCATAAGTCTTCTTCTGACCCCCATTGCCTACACAAATACACACAATATACAGATAAATTCAGTTAATTAAAAAGAAACTTGTTTCCTAATTAAGTTTTCATGTCTCAAAAATAATATGTAGAAGAACGGGGTGCAATTCCCCAGTATTGGGGAAAAGTAGACTTTATGAAAATACAGCAAAAATATTTTTTCTGTATTTTAATGTTATATATAATTTATGCATAATACATAATGATGTTTATCAAAATAAACTACTCTTAGCTTTTGGAGCTAGATATGTTGGCACATCTGTAAGCCCAGCATGTAGGAGGACAAAGCAGGCAAACAGAGAATGAGCCCCATCTGAGATAGGGACCAATCAAGTCTGAAAAAGACAAGCACATTGCGTATCTTTCAGTTTTCCTAAACTTTTTAATAGTTAAGAAGTCAGTCCAAGTGGCCCTGCATCTGCCTCTAATTTTAGCCCTCGAGTGGCAGAAACACGTGGGTCTGTAAGAGTTCCAGGCAGGCCAGCCTGGCATACACAGACAGTTCCAATCCAGGCAGTGTTACAAGGTTAGATCCTGCTTCAAGGAGGAGAGGAGGAGGTCACCTGGTCATGTGATTCAGTGACCTGTCTCATGTTTTGCAGAAGCAGACATATATCCCCTCAAAGAACAACAAAGGCCAATTTTATTCCTTAACTAGTGACATTAGAAAGTTATCAAGTAGTGAGCCTAATGTCATGTCATCAGATGGTGTGGGCACTGTCCTCTCTACTATCACACAGGGAGCTGGTACCCGAGCTGGCAGAGGAAAAGTCCAGTTGCAGTTGCAACACTTGAGGGACACTCACCTGAGGCTGACAGCTAGTTGAGGAGAAGGGAGAACATTCCTTCATTTGCCATTTGCAGAGAACATGTGTTTTAAGGCACAAAAGGGCGCATAATCAAGACCCTCCCACTCTGTCTCTCCCCTTTGACCTTCTGCTGCCCTTGTCTTACTCAGCTTTAGAAATATGAGACATGCTGTAATTGAGAGCTAGGAACAGGCAGGGACGTTGGAGCCAAATTTGAGCAGTTTGCAGCTCATCCATGTACAGTGTGTGTGTGCTGCTTCTGTGTGATTGATTGATTGATTGATTATTTGTTTGTCTGCTCTGTAGTGTTGGAGATAGAATCCAGGGCCTCACAGGCACTCCCCGACTGTGCTAAAACAAGCCAGAGATGTTTAGCACAAGGCTTGTCATTCGGTAAATATGTGTGCAGAGGGAGTGAACACAGGCAGATGGAATATGATGAGAAAAAATCCCCTACAATCTACTACAGAGTGGGTTTCAAACACAGCCAAGGCTCACAGCCTCAGTAGCGTTTAGTCTTTGAAGCACGATGCTTGTTTACACCTAAGAAGACAACCCTAACTTACAGGGCTTTTCAAGTTAATAGATTTTGGTTAATCCTCGCCAGGTGTCAGTTCTTGATACAGTGTAGATTCTGGACACAGTTACTTAACCTCATTATAATTGAAAGCACGTTGCTAGGGAACTACGTCCATGATTTTCTCTGATCCCAGATCAAGATATTCTGCCAAAAAGCATGCAAGCTAATTTGAGGAGCAGAGCACTAATGCTCTCTCATGAGATCTGTAATATCTTTCACTACACAGCTATAGCTACACGAGCAAAAATCTAACATTTTCCAACAGAAACTGAGCGTTCACAAGCCTGGTCCACTGAGGGATTCTGGACCCCAGTGACAGGGACTGAACCCAGAGTAGAGGCAAGTTCTCTTCTACTACAGAAGATGCCTTGACCTTTCTTAAAGGTGTATTTCATTCCATTTTAAATGTTTATTTATTCTGTGAGAAATTCCCAAATGTATACAGTATATTTTAATCAGATCCATCCCAATTCCCTCCCCAAATCCAACATGTCCCATCTCAACTTTATCCCCTCTTCTTTCTTATAAATAATTCACTGAGTCCAATAAAGGCTGCCCCTATGCACATGTGTATGTGGCCATGCACTGGAGTATGGGCTACACAATAGTACGCAAGTCCCACAAAGAAAAATGCCTCCCTTCCCCACCAACAAGCAACTGCCAATTGATCTTTTCCTCAGGTGGGGTGGGGCCTTATGAGCGCCTCTCTAATCCATACAGGAATAATTTAACTTTGAGGCAGGTATTGCAGTTTACCATGTTGCTCTTGGCCTCTCAATTCTCCTGTCTCAGGCTCCTGGGCTAGGAATACACCCCCCCCCAAATTCTTAGGGATTTTTGTTTGTTTTTAACAGCATGAGAGAATAATACAAGTTCTTCCCATGAAGAGCTCTCTCTCCTTTTTGTTGCTGTTGTTCATTTGTTTTGTTTCTTAAAGCAAGATCTCACTCGGCAGCTCTTGGATTCGTGAGCCTTCTGTAACCTCAGCCTCCAGAGTGCTGGATTTCTGAACAAGAATCAGCAAGCTCCACTTCTCTTTGACTTGTTTGATTGACTGAGTGACTGGCTTGGTTTTTAGACAAGATCTTCGGTAAGCTAGGCTGGCCTGGAACTCACTGTACAGCCAAGCATGGCCCCCAACTCTTCTTCCTGCTGTCTTCACCTCCAAAGTATAAGGATAACCTGTGTGCACTACCATATCCTGCTTTCTTCTTGTTGTTAGGCAAAATTAGAGAAGTATGGAACTGTGTGTGCATATAAAATACAATTCTAACAAAAGAGAGAACTTGTTCGAGTGAGCGCTGTGGAAAAGAGCAGCTCCAGAGGTGTGTCATGGTGTTAGATCATTAAGTTCATTCAGTACAGGGACAAGAGTCTCCAGGACATGAGGAAGCAGTGTGTTAACAAAGGCAAAAATACAGCACCCAAAACAAACGTGAGATGAAACCGGCCTGGGTGAACACCCAACACATTAGGAGAAACAAAAACTCCAAGGCAGTCTATGCTACAAGGCAAGACCTGTCTCAAAAACATCTCAAACACACAGAAAAGGGAAAAAAGGAAGAAAGGACGGAAGGAAAGAAGGAAGGGAAGGAGAGAAAGAAAAGAAAGAAAGAAAGAAAGAAAGAAAGAAAGAAAGAAAGAAAGAAAGAAAGAAAGAGTCCTTTGGGTTAGATATTTATTCGACAAGTTATTAACACTATAGATAGATGGATAGGGAGCAGCATAGCAAGGGCTCCAAGCAGACTACAGGCTCATATGGCAGAGTGAGGGTCCCTTCTTGCAGATTTTGCAGGAAGGGGTTTCAGGATAGGATTTACAAGTAGTTCACAGAACAAGCTTGTAATTAGCATTGCTCAGGCTGTCTCTGGTTCCTGTGTGACAATGGGAGGGAAGGAGGTTTTGCATTTCAAGGAAGAAGTTTATAACTTAAGGGTGTGTAAGTGGGGAGGAGCAGTCACTTAAATTAGTGTGTATCAATCATAGGAACTGCAGCCATGAGAGCTTGGACTCTGTTATCCCGAGTCCCATGTGTGAAATTAGCTGCGAGGAAGGAGAAGACACGGCTGTAGATGACCGTGACCTAAGCAGCATCTGGACTAGGTTTTAGCAGCAGGGAGGGAAACAGAGAGGAAACACTGATGGAGACGTGGAAGCAGAAGCAGGGATGGGGAAGAACAAACCGGAAAAGAGAGAAGATGAAGGGAAGGAAGGATGGAAGAGGAAAACATATGGTGACAGAAGAGGAAATGAAAGATAGATGTATAGAAAGGGGGAGTTTGGAAAAGGGAGAGGGAAAGAGGGATGGCAAAGAGGAAGGGAGACAGAAACAGACTGCCCGAACTCATGGGCGCTGTTGTGCATACATTTTCACATGATTGACTCAAGCATCCCTACAACGCTAGACACTTACTATGCACTTGTTGGTCAGTAATAAAACGATAACACCCTCTGAGAGTGGGTGCCTATAAAGACGGCCGAGACAGCTGTCAAATGGCAGGAGCTACACCTGACACATCAACGCTCTGGAAGAATTCCCGCACGCGGGCTCATTCATCAGCACGTTCTCCCTAATCTTGCTTGAATAAAACACGATGGAGATGCGGTGCACATGGCACAGAAGCCAAACAGATGGGCAGAGCAAGTGTTTCCCGTAAAGCCCGAAGGGTGTGCTCGCCCCCTTTCCTCTGATTCTGTTTTTCTCGTTAAAATCCAATCTGCAGCACACTCAGGGTTCCCTCCAGATAAGACAATATGAAGAAAGCAACAGTCTGGCTTAGTCTGGAGTGTAAAGGCAGGTGAAGTCTCTCTGGTTTCCAAACTCTGTAGCCACTCAGTCTTCAGGACCTAAGGAATCACTGATCAAGTCACTGACTGCTTGACTCTGAAACTCTTCCCTGTAGGCACCTGTAGGCACATTGACAGATGCCAGAAATCTAGCGTCAACCTGCACACAATTCTTTCCCATTGTACTGGAGGGAGGATAATACAGCAATTGAAAAATTAGACCTAGGGAAAAGGACTTCTACTCTGGGAAATTAAAAGCATGCATAGCTGGCAGCCCTGGCCCTTTCTAGTATAATTGCTCAACTCAGTTTGGCTTTCTAACCGAGATGCGTTTGACTGTAACTCATGGTTCTCTCTTGCAAAACCAGCCATGCTTTTCATGTACTTCCCAACGCTTTAGAGAGTGCACCATCTTCCAATGATAATTTGACAATGAATACAGACAACCCTAAATGGCTCAAGATCCACATAATATCTTCAAGGATCGTGGAAAATAAAGCTTTCGTGTTTAAAATATGTATATTTTAAAAGCAATTTGTGTCCATGTAATAAGTACTCTTGATTTTTTTTATCCTGAAATATTCTTTTGAAAGTTAATTCCAGGCTTGATTCTGTAGTTTTGTGGGGATGCTGCCATGTTTGTCCCTGAAGGGATGTATGACTAAAGCCAAGGGGCGTTCTCACTGGCATTCTGTTGACTGGAAGATAGAGAGGTCACTGTGGTAGTTTGAACATAATTGGCTGCCATAATCTTATAGGGAGTGGCACTATTGAGAGCTGTAGCCCTGTTGGATTAGGTGTGTCATGGTGGGAGTGGGTTTTGAGGTCTCTTATGTTCAAGATATCACCCAATGTCTCAGTTCACTTCCTGATGCTTTCTGATCAAGATGTAGCCAACACCATGTCTGCTGCACACTGTCATGCTCCTAACCATGACGATAATGGACTGAAGCTCTGTCCCGTAAGCTGCCTTCTCACTTTAATGTCTTTCTATAAAAGAGTTGCCACGGTCATTGTGTCTCTTTACAACAATGGAATCCCTGACTGTCTGTAGCATTTTGCTGCAGAGACAGGATTCCTGATTAGTGGTGTTGGTGAGTGGATGATTTGCCAAAGTTGTCCATGAGGAGTAGTTTGCCCCGCAATAGGGAACAGTAAGCACAGTGACTTTGTAGCAGGTCCTCAGCCTATAAAAGAAAATGGTATGGTTTGAGGAGAAATAAAACACCAAAGCTTCAGATTTTGAAGGCTTCATTCCCAGATTAACAGCTCTTTAGAGAGGTTCTAAAACATTTTGGATGGGAGCCCACCTAGAGGTAGGTCACTGGGGGCAGTTGGCCTTGGTGGCTCTATCTTATTCCAGCCCTTCTCGGTCTAACTCTTTCCTTCCTGCTACCTTGAGATCAAAGACTTGCTCACACAGCCATGTTGCTCTGCTAAGATTACCATAATCACAATCACCAGAGCCAAGGACCCCAGACTGAAATGTCTGAAATATTTCTTTAGGTATTCTGTCAGGTATTTAGTCACAAGGATTAGACTGTCTGAATGGTGTAGAAGGGGGTTGATCTATTCATCATTTTTTTTACATATTAGCTTATTTTTATTTTATATCTATGAGTGGTTCAGCTGTACATATGTATATTTACCACATGTATGCCTAATACCTGCAGAGGCCAGAAGATGGCACAAAATCCCCTAGAACAAGAATTAAAGGTGGCCGTGGACGCCATGTGGGTGATGGGAACCAAGTTCGGTTCCTTCGTAAGAGCAGCAAGTGTTTTTGACTTCTGTGTCATCTCTCCAGTCCCCCCTTTTTCCTTTTGAGGATTGTACACTTATAAGTTATATGCTTATTTGGTACGGTTTGCACTTCTTCCCTATAAAAGGAAGCATAAAATACATTGTATTCTCAAACCTGTCAGTCCTATGCATAGTAAATAAACCTTGTTTGATCGGCTTTAATTTGAATGGTGGTTTTCATTCTCATTCAGTGAGATCAACAGCAGATCGCCATAAGTTCAAAGCCAGTTTGTCAGCAGAGTGAAATTCAGACCAGCCAGTGTTACACAGCAAGAGCCTAGCTGAGAAAAAAAAAATTAAAGAACTTCAAAACTTCAGCCCAGTAAAGTGAATGTTTAATAATCCATGAAGCAAACCATTACCATTATATGAAATGAAGGTTTGGGCATTGCAAAAAGACATTTTGATGTATAAAGCAATGCTGTTGACAAAGTTGCATTATTCAAAGAGTATGTATCTGTAGAGTGAACCAATTATTTTAATCATACTCTTGAAAAAGTTTGAATTCAATTAAAAGTGACTTCTACTAGATGTCATTTTAACATTATAATTATGATCAAAATGACTTGACACTTGTCATAGAGTATTTGGACTGTGGTTTGTCCTTTGGAAACAACATGAGCTTGTAGCAACCAAATTAAAAATTTCAACAAATATTAAAATTCAAACTATATGAAGCCTCGGGCTCATAGGACATGCATAACAAAAATAATAGCATTGTTTTTTAAGAAAACATGTTTTCCTTTTATATATCTTTATACAAAAGAGTGGTTTTAATAAATTTATACAAAATAATGGTTTAAATAAGCAGAGATTAATCAAAACCACAAAATATAGTCTCTCGGTCTATATAGTAAGTTCATATGGATTGCCCTAGTTAGAGCTACTATTGCTGTGGCAAAACACCACAACCAAGGCAACTGGGAAAGAAAGGGTTTATTTCACTTACACTTCCATATAAATGTCCACCAAATGAAGGAAGCCAGTACACAAACTCAAACAGGATGGAACCTAGAGATGGGAGCTGATACAGACACCATGGAGGAGTGATGCTTACTGGTTTGCTCCCATGGTCTTCTCAACCTGCTTTCTTTTATTTCATTTTTTTGTTTTTGTTTTGTTTTGTTTTCTGAAACAGAGTTTCTCTGTGTAACTTTGGTACCTGTCCTGGAACTAGCTCTTGTAGACCAGGCTGGCCTCGAACTCACAGAGATCTGCCTGCCTCTGCCTCCAGAGTATTGGAATTAAAGACCTGCTCCACCACCGCCCATCAGCCTGCTTTCTTATAGAACCCAGGACCAGGAGCACAGGGATGGCACCACCCCCAATGGAAAGAGCCACCCACCCACATCAGTTACTAATTATAAGAGGTCCTACAGGCCAAACTTAGAGAATTATTTTTTCGATCGAGGCTTTCTCCTCTCCGAAGAGTCTGCTTGTGTCAAGTTGACCCACAACTAGGTAGCATTTGGATTAGTGCAGCTAGACTCGCAGATGTCATTAGCTTCATTCCAGTAGAAGCTTCTAAAGGACATGGGAACTCCTCAGGCCACTGGTGTCAGTGTGGGCTGTCTCTTGGTGTACCTTGACTAAATCTGTTTGGGGACCAGTCTGGGATTCATCACCAGCACTGCTCATGAAAATTTTATTGGCTGCTGCTTTCTCTGCCTAGCGTTGCCTTGTTTCTTTTCATGTGTTAAGTTAGAAAACCCTATAGGTATGTTTAGCCTACCCTACTATTCCATCCAGATGGAATAGGAATAGTACATTGCTTGTCCAGCGGAGTATCCTGCAAGAGCTGATGTTCCCATATCACTTTGTTGCTTCCAAGAGACCTACCCAAGATTCTGCTGAGGTAGGATGACTTTTAGTGATATTTGGAGTTACACGATGTGACAGAAAGTCAAAGCATGTTGTTGAAGCCCCAGTTAGAACTACAGCAGCTTTCAGCAAGCCTTGGAGGCAAAAAGACGACTCACGCCTCTTTCCTAGAACTGGGTGCAAGTCCATCACCTACAGAAGCAGAAAAAGCATAGGTCAAACAGCAAAGACGTACACTGAAGTCAGATGGTGGTGGTTCAAGCCTTTAATCCCAGTACTCAGGAGGCTAAGACAGGTGAGCTCTAGTGAGCTCTAGCCAGCCTGATGTACATAGCAAGTCAAGGACAGCCAGAGATACACAGAGAAATCCTATCTTGAAAACAAAAACAAAAACAAAAAATACACACTGAAAATGTCTGAGAAATGAGATTCTATTGCCCCAAGCAGATTTAAAAACAAATTATTAAGAAACCTCATGACTCATGACAGCACAAAATGCAGAGATTAACTGTGCTAGTTCTTTGTGCCTTTGGAGAAAAGTACTACAGAGTCAACAACAATTAATAAGGGCCTATTTGCCCTATCTCTATAAAAAGCTAAAATATGAAACAAGCCTCCACCTCCCTGTAATGTAATGCAAACATGTAGTTGCTGTCTGGAAGATATTGACAACTCAGAATCCCTCATGCTACCCCATCAAACATAAATATCATCTAATGTTTTGTGACACCATTTGGCTGCATCAAGGCCTACTCCACCAAAACTGAATTCAGAAAAAAAAAACCCTACATTCTTTAAAGCTATAATGTGCTCAATAATCGCCTCACACAACTGTCCTTTTGGTCTACTTCACCACTGGATCCCCTCTTGAAACTGGTCTTCTCTACTTTCTGTTTGCATACAATCAATGTATAACTGTCAGTATGTTTACTCTACAGTCCAGGAGATCTTGGTCCTCAACGCAAAGGCTAAGATGGTAAAAGCAGCTGGGTTATAATAGACTTCAATAGTCATTGCTATTGTAACAGCAGCACAAAGAGAGCCTGTGCCTAGAATTATATTTCCGAATTTAACCCACATTCTGTCCTACTTTTCAAAGGTTTTCCAACACCACAGATCTCAGATACTCAGGGATAAAGAGGTCCTGTTATTTTCCATGGTAATCTTGGGATCAGGCTTAACAATCTGCTGTATGCTTTATTATTTATGTGGTTTTGATGTCTCATGAGTAAGATCCTCCCTTCCAGATCCCTAGTGATGGAGAATACTTTGACCTGTAAGGATAGCCCTTCCAAGATCAGATAGGCCAAGACTTTGGTTGCCTGGATAGTCAGGGTCTGGGCTCATGTTCACCAGCAGGAAATGGACTTTCATCCTTCTTAAAAACCTTAATATTAAGAGATCAACATCTCAGTGGGGGAGATTCAGACAGGATAGAAGGACAGAAACTTATGGGGATGTAGGAAAAGGGAGGAGCCTCTCACAACAGTGTCCAATCAAACCTTCTCTGAGAAATTTTAGTCCAATGAACACTCACTGCAGAGGCTGTGTACACAGACAGTCCCTCCTTTTACAGAGATATTTCAAATAAGAACATTGAAATAGCTCAGTGTGTTGGTACACTCCTTTAATCCCAGAATTTAGGAGGCAAAGACAGGCAGATCTCTGTGAGTTCAAAGCCAGCTTTGTCTACAAGAAGTAGTAGCAAGTTCTAGGCCAGCCAAGGATACATGATGAGACCTTGATTCAAAACAAATTAAAATGGAGATCAGAGAGATGACTCAGTGGATAGAATTGCTTGCCACACAAGCATGAAGCCTTGAGTTTGAATTTCCAGAACCCACAGAAGATGTGATATGAACATCTACAGGGCACCACACAGTTGCGCCTATACTTGCTCCTTTCTGCTGAATCACCCAGCTTCTCTGGACTGGACAGCTAGCTCCCCTGTCACACTCCCTTTGGGAGTCCTAGTGCTTTTCCACCCTGCATTTGAAATGGAGTCTCCTCTTTGTCACCATGGCTTCTCTCATTCGCTACATCAAATGGGTGTAGTATCTCATCTGCCTTCTAATCTGCTTCTCATATCATCCCTACAGCTTAGATTTTATTCATGATGTTTATTGTGAAAAAAGAGATGTACTTTGAATTACCGAAGTTTTGAGTATGGGGCTAGGGAGAGGACTTGTTGCTCTTACAGCAGTCCTCTGTAGCTCCCATCTGCAGAGGACAAGGGCGTCCCCTGAACTGGACATACACATGCATACATATACACCCAAATGAATGAAAATATATCTCTTTAAAAACTTGCTAAATATATCAGCATTTTTTTAAACCAAGGACTTCTTCCTAAACATTCAAATTTGCTGCCATGGCCAGGAGATGGCTCTATGAAAGTGAAATGATAGTATGCTTTTAATTAGCAGTCAATAATTTGTATTTCCCCCAAATGCAGAAGCAGATATATGGCATTATGGACAGCATGCATGCTTTGTGGCTTTCTATGACTTGAATATCTGCAGTGTTCCCAAACCGAAAGCTTTCCTTTGCGGTGTCTCCTAAAAGCATGCTCGTATTCCTTCTTTCTCCTCATAAATGTGATCTTTAAGTTTAAAGGTCTAATGCCTTTACCCTTTATTAAACACCAAAACACCCTTTTACAGAATGATGAATTTGAACCTAATTATGCTTTTTAGTGATTCCTATTTCCTATGAACCCATTCCATTTAAATATTCTCACCGCTCTAATCACTTTCTACCAAAACAAAAGAAACAATAAGTACCTTAAACAACAGCAGTACAAACCCAGCTAGGGTTGTGTTCCTTAGACCTGAGAAGGTGATGCACTCCTGCAGTCTCAGTCCTCGGGATGCTGGGGCAGGAGGCTCAAAAGTTAGAGGCCAGCATTTTATTTATTTATTTATTTATTTTAAATATTTATTTACTTATTATGTATACAATATTCTGTTTGTGTGTATGCCTGCAGTCCAGAAGAGAGCACCAGACCTCATTACAGATGGTTGTGAGCCACCATGTGGTTGCTGGGAATTGAACTCAGGACCTTTGGAAGAGCAGGCAATGCTCTTAACCACTGAGCCATCTCTCCAGCCTGAGGCCAGCATTTTAAATGATCCACTATTCCCCCACATTGATTGCTTCTAGTGTTAGCTTACTCTTTATCTTTGGAATCCCTCACTTATTTCTTACATTTGCTTAAAACACCATTCTCTGTAAGACTGTGTTACTGAAGTAACTTTCTACCGTAATTACAAGCTGCATCCGGTATGCTAAAATCATTCTACAGCCCTGCTGTCTGATGCTACCTTTCTGACCTCAACATGATCTCCTCATTGAATCAATTATGAACTGTCTCATGTGGCTTTATAGAGTTGGAATGAATAATGGCCACCCTCTTTTTTCTCTTGTATTCTCTTTGGGTTTTAGCTTTCTGCTCTGACCTATCAAGAGTAGATCTTCATAAGCACAGGCCATGTTAAGTCTCATTTCTTTAACCATCACTTAGCAATTCACCTCTTTGTGAAGAATCAGGTTAAGCTGTGCCTCCCTCAAGCCCTCTGTAGTCATTATAAACAATGTGACCCTTTTAGACCCTTAAACTTCATTTACATATTAGTTCACATAATTATTAGCTAAATTGTTCTTTCATTCCAACTTTAACATTGGCTTGTCTTTTCATCCCATTTGTAAGCTCTCAGATACAAGCTTCTTTCTTAACAGATAAGCATGCAGTGGAAACATAAACTTTCTTTGTAACACCAACAAATTTAAAATAGTTTAACCAAAAAGTCCATGACTACAATATCAGAGCAACCGTATAGACAGGAGTCTGCAGCAATGTCTATCAAAGAAAGCTAAAGACAAAAGAATGTGCTGCTGTTGTAGGAGCTTCCTTATTTTACAAAGTTACAATTCCAGATTAATCCATGAATGCAAAATACCTGCCACTTTCCCCTCTCTTGGCAAATACTTTCTAGTTTATTTAGAAAATAAATGCAAGAATGACAAATATTTTAGAAAAATACATTACTGATAAACATATAACAACAAATAATCAAGAATTTTGTAAGCATTTAATAACTAAAAGAGTATATTGTTCCTTTAATCCCAGCACTTGGGAGGCAGAGGCAGGCGGATCTCTGTGAGTTCGAGACCAGCCTGGTCTACAAGAGCTAGTTCCAGGACAGGCTCCAAAACCACAGAGAAACTCTGTCTCAAAAAACCAAAAAAAAAAAAAAAGAGTATATTGTTGCTAGGAGAAATGGTGCACACCATTATCCCAGCATTCTGGAGGCACAGGCGGGTGGATCTCTGAGTTTAAGGCCAGTCTGATCTTAGGAGCTAGTTTCAGGACAGCCAGGGCTACACATAGAAACCCTTATCAAAATCCAAAAATAAACAAATAAAAAGTCTTTCTTAAGAATAAAAAAGGTCTTCAGATCTCCAACTCTTTTCGGCTATCTTGACTGCAACATACTCCTTTCTCTTGGTCTCGTTCCCCTCCCTGCCAGCAGCTTTCCTTGGCAGGTATCTCTACCACCTTGGGGGCTCCAAGGCAATCCAGGCATCCCTTTCATAGCTTCACACAATGGCCTCTCTAGGGCTCCATGCAGAAACACCCCTGACATGTGCCTGGTCTCAGTGACTTTCCTTAATCAGAGAGGGAGATTCCATAACCCTTTTATTGTATCCTAGACTCTAAAGCTGAAACCATGTGGCCCAAGCTGCCAAGTTTTGCTGCTTACTGGAGCTGGTGTTAAGTCCAAGTCATGAAACCCACAATCCACCACCAGGAGCTAGAATATGATGCAAATACAACAGAGTCTTTATGGAAGCAGGTCCGGACCAGGGTAGCAACTCAGCACTTGGTAGACTGAAAGTGGCCCTAAGCAGTCATAGGGTAGAGTTTATAAAGGAAAAAACTATATGTAGGGGGTCACAAGTCTTGGCATTACTCAGAAGATATTGGAGTGGTTACCATTTAACCTGATTGGTTAAGACAAGCAGTGAAGCACAGAGTTGAAGGGTAGAGTGGCTAAAAATACATCAGGCATGGTTAGTAGCTGTCATCAGTCAAACCCAAGGTGGAGTTCAACCCATTCCAGGAACTTGGGATCATGGAGAGGGCATAAGAAGGGTGGTGTTAGTTTAATTTGTATTTGACCAACACACTAGAGGAAGGTGGTGTATCGCTACAAAGCCATGCGTGAACACGAGTCTCAGCAAGCAACGTTTTCTCTCCCTCCCCTGCTCTCTGTTCTCCCTGTCGCTCTATTGTCTCCTTTATGTTCATCAATGTTTACTTCTCTCCCCCTCCATCAATTGTCTTTCCTCACAAACATCTTTCTTCTCTCTCATGCTTCTCTTCTTATTTGAGACAGGGTCTCATTAGTACGGGCTGGCTTCAGTCTCCAACTGGCTATGTAGCTTAAATTGCCTACACTTTCCAAATTCTGAGATTATGGTATTCAAGGCCTGTGCTACCATACCTGGTTTGGAATTTTTTTCTTTTTTTTCCTTTCCTTTCTTTTCTTTTCTTTTATCCTTTTCTTTTCTCTTGCTTTCTCTTCAATATTTTGAGACATGGCGTCTCTGTGTAGCCCTGACTGTTCTGGTACTCACTCTGTGCTGCAGTTTAGGTGGGCCTCAAACTATCTGCTTACCACTGTCTCCCAAAAAGTTATGTGCCACCATGCCAGGCTTAACTGAAATCAGGTCTAAGATCCAAGGCTGATTCCTTTGTGACAATAGTGACAATGACAGATTCTGGATACTTGCAAATGTGTGCAATTCCTTTAAAACACTATTTAAGAAAACTGAAAAAAAAATGTAGCTTCCCCTATTGTACAGCACATTTAACAACATGTAAACCATTTCATTCCATTAGCAGAGACATTTTCAGCCAGTATTTAAGGTCTATCATGCATTAATACATCCTTCACCACAGACCACAGTGATCTCTTGTCTATGTCTAATTTCAACCAGATTTTACTCAAAAATTGTGGTATTGGCTTAATTATTGCAGGTATGGCCACTGAACCAAATTTTAAAATGCTGTTTTCTACATCCTTATATGTCACAGAATGAAGAATTTTAAAAGATAATATTTGAATTACTTTTCGGTAATAATTTATATGAATCTGTTATTAACATAAAAACTACAGCCCTCATCTTTAAAAAAGATCAGAGATAGTATATTCTGGAGAGATTTTGAGTGACCATGACTGTGAACACAAATTTAGTTTACTACCCCAACTCTGTGTTTCAACATGGAAGCCATTTCTTAGTTTTACAGGACAAAAAATGTCACAAATCAAGGGAAGTTTAAAACTCATTGCTAGGTACAGTAGAGAGTTCATTGCAACAAGATGTGGGATGCTTTTCTATGGGCCCAAGATGCTATGTGATGAGAGTCTCAGCGGTCAGGTTGGTGGGAGCTATTGCTATGTTAATAGATTTCAAAGGTTTGCACTTACTAGTCACAGATGTTAGTTTTAACAGAGAGATGGGCAAGGAATGGCTATTCAGAGGCTAAAGCTAGCCCAAGATAAGGCAGTCTCTGAACCTGTAACATCCCAATCTCTCCACATTACTGCAGACACAGTTTCTTCCCAGGAAGAAACTATTTTTTTTTTATGGGAGAGAGGGCAGAGATCCACCTGCCTCTGCCTCCCAAGTGCTGGGATTAAAGATGTGCCACCACCACCCAGAGAGAAAGTATTCTTATAAAAATAAAATAACAAGATCTTGGGGCAGTGAGATGGCCCAGTGACTAAAAGTGCTTGCTACCTAGTTTAATGAACTCAGTTTGATCATGAGGACCCTTGTGAAAGGAGAAGCCCCTCACAAATTGTCCTCTACCTTCCATATGAACACTATGACATGTGTGCACATGCACACACATACACACAAACACACACAGCAAATAATATAATGAAAATAAAGAACATCTTATAAAAAGTTAATTTTTATCTTTAAAAAATAACTCATTTCCTCATTATATCTTTTCCAAGTTCACTACTGATCACAAACCTGTCCAGCCATACTTCTTAGAAAAGATAACCAATATCCTAACCCCGAAGAAAGAGCAGTTGGCAGAAGAGAAGCCCTGAATGAGCCCCAAACTTAGTAAACAACAATGTCCAAAAGCAGCATCCTTCAGAGAAGGCTGGCTACAGATCCCTAAGTCTGTATTTCTGCTTACACTTGCTGCCAGCAGCTACCTGAACTTTGGCAGGCTTTTGGCACCTCTCAGCTTCCATTTCTTTCATGTATAAAATTAGGAGATAAAAATAGAACCCCCAGGTTTATAGCACCATAATTTTATTCTAGCGTAATATCATCATTGTCATTTAGAGCAATCTTTGAGGATATATGTGTGTGATTTCTAATCTCATATACACTTTTCAAAGCTCAGAATATTTTTATGTAAAACACTACTGATAGGTTTATCTGCTGGATCAGTTATTCTCTTGCAAATATACTGACTCAGAGAGCAACATGATGTTATTGTTTTGCTCTGTGAAGAGATTGCTTGAGGGTCTGCAGTCCTAAATGATTTAGTTTGCTCCTCCAGCAAACACTACTTAAATGTAATATTTCAAGCTTTGTCTGTTGATGTAGTAGGGATGTAGGAAAATATGATCAAAATGAACCAAAGCCACGTTGCAGAAGGAAGTTGTTGGGGAAGCTAGGTGGAGGGAGAGTGAGGTAAGGGAGGGGAAAGTAGAGGGAGGGTGAGTGGAGGTTCTTTTTTATTTATTTATTTATTAAAGATTTCTGTCTCTTCCCTGCCACCGCCTCCCATTTCCCTCCCCCTCCCGCGATCAAGTCCCCCTCCCTCATCAGCTCAAAGAGCAATCAGGGTTCCCTGCCCTGTGGGAAGTCCAAGGACCACCCACCTCCATCCAGGTCTAGTAAGGTGAGCATCCAAACTGCCTAGGCTCCCAGTATGTGCAGTAGGATCAAAAACCCATTGCCATTGTTCTTGAGTTCTCAGCAGTCCTCATTGTCCGCTATGTTCAGTGAGTCCGGTTTTATCCCAGGCTTTTTCAGACCCAGGCCAGCTGGCCTTGGTGAGTTCCCGATATAACATCCCCATTGTCTCACTCATGAGTGGAGGTTCTTGCTTGCCTTTCAGAAATAATGAAATGAAGATACATTGATTCTGTGTATCTACTTTCTACAAAAAATACCATAAAATTCCTTAAAAATGAGGAAATCAGTACTCTAGCACCATAAAAGCCTAAAGAAAGAGCATTTTCTAATTAGCTGTCAGAAAAATATATATTAATTACCAAAAGACAGAACAGCACTTTTCCTAGCTAGTCCCTCTTCTTTCTTTTGTTGTTTGGTAGTGAGGTATTGCTCTGTGACATCAGCTGGCTGCAGAATTTAAATCCTCCTGCCCCTACCTCCCAAGTAGAGAATGTATGGTATGCATACTCCCATGATAGATTTATACAGAGGCTTAAACCCAGGGCTTTACATATGTTACTCAAGTTATTCTACCAACTGAGCCACATCCCCAGTGTTCTCATATCATCTTTAAGTAGACAGTGTCTTATCAAACAGCTTTCCAGAGCCGGGCGGTGGTGGCGCACGCCTTTAATCCCAGCACTCGGGAGGCAGAGACAGGCGGATCTCTGTGAGTTCGAGACCAGCCTGGTCTACAAGAGCTAGTTCCAGGACAGGCTCCAAAACCACAGAGAAACCCTGTCTCGAAAAACCAAAAAAAAAAAAAAAAATCAAACAGCTTTCCAGGATTAACTTGTCTAGGCCCACTGTTCACCAGGTAGTAGTTTAGACACCACCAACCAATACAAGACAGGTAGATGGGCTTTGGTTCCTAGGTTACTATAGCTATAAAACTTGACTAGATGTATGTCTGGGAAAACTACAGTGGTCCCTCACCCACAGAGAACATGGTCTCTGTGGTGCTATAGAGTCAGGCCTGCTTATCCACACCTCTAATCCCAGCATTCGGGAAATGGAAGTAGAAGGAAGTTCAAGGACTTCCCTGGCTACATAATGATTTGGAAGCCACCCCAAGCTACACAAAATTCTGACTCAAAAGAAAACAATAGAGCCATTTATCCACAGGTAGGTTCCAGACAAGCAAAAGAGTTAGGATGAAAACTTCAGAACTTTTCAGTGACTATAGGGACATTCACTTTCAGTGAATTCTACATGGTAAGGTTTTAAGATTCACCAGGAAGAGTATCTTCAAAGGAAAGGAAAAAAAGCAATATGGACAAATGTGAGAAGAAAGGACAATGACTAAGCTCCCATTTGGAACAGTATCCTATAGCATAGACTAGATTTAGCTTATACAGCTTGGAGACAGACTAGAGGTCTGCTGTTGTGGCCTCCTTGTGCCCTGGCAAGGAGCCAATCAGACTTAAAGTGAAAGTGCCTCTTGATTCTTCCTGCCATGCGAGCTGGAACTCACCATTTTAAATGCACCCTATGCACACTAAATTACATCCTCTCCACTGAAGAAATCCTTCCAGAAAGTAACCTTGTCTTAGTCCATGTTCTATTGCTGTAACCGTGTCACCTCTTATAAAGGAAAGCATTTAATAGAGGCAATCTTACATACAGTTTAGAGGTTTAGTCCATTGTCATCATGGCAGGACACATGGTAGCAGGCAGCCAGGCATGATGCTTGGGAAGTAGTAGCTGAGAGTTCTACATTTGGATCAGCAATCAGCAGGAAGATTGAGACACTGGTGTTGAGCTTTCTCCTTTTCATTACAGATTTGCATTAAGAGTGGCCAGAAATAACCATATGACGCAGTCAATATTGGGTTAGCTTGAAGTCACCTCTGCAATTAATCCAAAACTCTTCAATTTAATGTCAGGCATATGTTTGTACAAGGGTAAAAGGCAACCACCTTTTAAACCAAAATACCACAAGAAGGGTCTCTAAGCCACTTACTAATATTCTTCCCTTCTGAAACGCCTTGAACTGAGTCTTACAATCCAACTTGCCTTCAGCACACTGTCTTCCTTGCTCCTACTGGTAAGGCCCATTAATCCCCAGTTAAAGTGTTCAACTGTTTTCCTAGTCTGGGGTCATAAATTCCACATTCCACCAACAAGCAATATGATCAGGCATGTCACAACAATACTATCCTGGAACCAACTTGTCTCAGTTTGGAATTCTATTGCTGAGATGAAACACCATGAACAAAAGGCAAGTTGAGGAGGCAAAAGTTTATTTGGCTCACACTTCCATATCATGGTTCATCATCAAAGGAAACCAGAACAGAAACAGAAACAGGGCAGGAACCTAGAGGCAGGAGCTGATGCAGAACCCACCATGAGGTGATGATTCAGCCTCTTTCTTATAGATTCAAAAAATAAACTGAACTAGGCAGTGGTGACACACACCTTTAACCCCAACTTTCAGGAGGCAAAGGCAGATAGACCTCTGAGTTTGAGACCAGTTTGGTCTACAGAATAAGTTTCAGAACAAAGAGATAGGGGTGGGGAGAAGCAAACTGAGAAATCCACAGGAAACAAGCCAATAAGTAGCTTTTATCCATGGCTTCTGCTTCAGGTCTTGCCTCCAGGTTCCTGTCTTGAGCTCATGTCCTGGCTTCTTCCAGTGTTGGACTATGATGTGGAAGTATAAGTCTAATGAACCCTTTCTCCCCAAGATGTTTTTGATCAGTGGTTATTATCACTGAAACCAAACTAGGGCAATTTTCAAATAAATATTTCCCCAAAATTATCCAAGAAGGCATCTGCTCACAAGTGGGTATTCATCTCCTAAAGCACTGACAAGAAAACAGAGAATGAAATTGGGACAGAATTGAGGTTAGGAGCTAAGTGAACTGAGTCCAGTCATTTTGTTAGAGAACTAATACTTACTTTTCCAAAATTCAAGTACAGGCTAAGTACCTTCTCTGATTCCGTGTATGTTTGACTGCAATTTCATTCTAGCATCGTCACTTTTGGTTTGGTTTTTCCTTTCTTTTCCTTCTTTCTTTTTCAAGGCAGGGTTCTTCTGTGCAGTTTTGGAGCCTGTCATGGCACTCACTCTGTAGACCAGGCTGGCCCCAAATTCACAGAGCTCCACATGTCTCTGTTTCCTAAGTGCTGGGGTTAAAGGTGTGTGCCACCACTACCTTCATGAGGGATTCCCCTTTGTATGCTGTGAATATTTTTTGTTAATGAATAAAGCTATTTTGAGCCTATTGCAGCACAGAATAGGGAAAAACATGAATTCCAAGCAGATAGAGGAGGAGAAAGTAGGCAGAATGAGAGAGAAGCCATGGAGCTGCCACGGGAGTCAGATGTCGGATGCTGGATGGAACCTTCTGGTAGGCCACAACCAGATGACAATACAAGGATTAATAGAAATGGGTTGATTTAAGATGTAAGAGTTAGCCAATAAGAAGCATGAGCTAATGGGCTAAGCAGTGTTGTAATAATCCAGTTGCTTTGTGATCATTTTGGGTCAGGGCATCTGGGAAAAAACAAGGAGCCTCTGTCTACACTACCTGGCTTGGTTTTGTTTTTCATTGTTGTCATTGTTTAACACTATGTCTCATGCTTTAACCTAAGATGGCTTAGAACTCTCAAGTCTCAGTCCCCAGCCTCCTAAGCACTAGAATTAAAGGCTTGGTACCACCATACCCATCTACAAATGTTTGTGTTTTATTTATTCCCATTGATATAGCTGGGGAAAAATAAGTTTTAAATGCATCATGGGGAATGACCTATCAAATTAAACCATGGTAACTAGAGGATTGCATATTGAAACAATGCCTTTGCTTTCTATTTGCCTTTGTCAGTAATTTGGAGACATTTTAGGAAGAATGAAGAGCCCAAGTCCCACTCCTACACCTCTTTCAGTATAACATCTTTCCTTTATCTTCTTAGCACAATGGCGGAAATCCTGCCTATGTTGATTAACCTTTGGTATTGAAATATTGTCCTCACCTAGTAAGAATTTACTGATATAAACTTTTCTAAAATGGGGAATATGCTGGAAAACAGATGAAGGTGGCGCTTGACTCATGGGATTTATGTTTAAATGGAAAGTAGGAAAACAAATCTAACAAAAATAATTTAAGCATGGATTTTTACTGTGAATCTTTCTTCAGAAAACAAAACAGAAAAGGTGATGTGATAAAAATGAGGCCGTGTGGGTGGAAAGAGGCCAGAGGAGGCCAGGAGGTGGGAAGGCCACTCTCAGAGTCTGTACAAGCTGAGCCCTTCATCAAAGAAGAAACCAGGTCACAATGAACGGAAATGAGTTTGAAGGGTTTATAAAAAGGCAAGGTGTGTCTGTCTCCTCCAATAAGAAGGGAAGTAGCAAGGCATGGAACTGGAGGCTAGGTCAGATCTCAGGAAATCATAGAGGCTATGGCAAGCTTGGGATTTATTCTAACTATAGTGAAAAGTACTGGGCAATTCATGCAAATGACTGCCGTAAGAACTCTGTTTAAACAGAGAGGTATTTCAGATAGGTGACACGCCAGTTAGAAAAAGAAATAACACTTCTATGGCTGAGCAGAGAGGAATAATTTCTGATAATGTGTGCCAGCAATGCTGAAAAGGCCTAATTGGGACAGTGCGGTGTAGAGACAATGAGTGCGGCATGGTGCCATAGGCCAGCAAGGGGACAATGGGTCCCCCTGGGGAAGAGGCAGAAGCACATTGTTAATTCACCCACCTGGCAGGAAGATCTGGGCCAGCGGCAGTCAGTGCACGTAGACATAGAAACTTCCCATTAAAGAGCATCTGTGATTCCCTGAAGGATGGCATTGTCTAGCCTGGGTCTCCTACACCCAGTGGAGGTAGAAGGCAGTTGGAAAATAAGGAAGATGGTGATGCAAAAAGCAAGGGAAATAACTACTTTTCTCTTCTGAAAAATCACTGAGGAAATTTGACTCTTTCTGCAGTGCCATGAGTTTTAAAAGTAAATTCAGAGCTCTGTAAACTAAAAAGGGGTCAAAGGTCAGCATGGGGATTGTAGTGGTTTGAGTAGGTATGCTGAGGAACCAGTTTGGGCAGCTTGCAATGCTGAGCTCACCAATGGGATGACGCATGGCCACCACCTACATGAAGGATATAAGCTGAAATCTCTCCAGCACTCTTGCTAGCCCCGTTGGTGTTGAGACACATCCTTTTTTATTAATTTATTTATTTATTAAAGATTTCTGCCTCCTCCCCGCCACCGCCTCCCATTTCCCTCCCCCTCCCCCAATTAACTCCCTCTCCCTCATCAGCTCAAAGAGCAGTCAGGGTTCCCAGCCCTGTGGGAAGTCCAAGGACTTCCCACCTCCTTCCAGGTCTAGCAAGGTGAGCATCCAAACAGCTTAGGCTCCCACAAAGCCAGTACGAAGGCACATCCTTATTACGAAAAGGATTGCCTTGTCAAGCTGCTTCTTGCTTTGTTCCTGGGCACCCAAATCATTCTTTTTAACAATTTGAGGGTTCATCTCAAACCCATCTGAGAGAGTGCTCAAAACCCCTTCCGGGGGAGAAACACATCCCTGTCATGTGTTTCTGTGGTTCTCTGGGTCACTTTCTGAATGGTTAATGACCCCAGGATAGAATGTTTCATGGAGATGGGGGTAAAGAACCCAGCAAGGTGCCACAGCAATCAGGAAAGCTGCAGAGAGCAAGGTAAAAGTTCCTTGGTGGTCAAGTTTTCTGGAGGTTGTTTGAGAGTGAATGAGTGAAGGGTTTTACCACAAAGGGACTCTCAACTTAGACGTACGAAATCTCCTCAGATAGCTGAGCGAGCGAGCGGTGGTGACATACGCCTTTAATCCCAGCACTTGAGAGGCAGAAGCAAGTGGATCTCTGTGAGTTCGAGGCCAGCCTGGTCTACAAGAGCTAGTTCCAGGACAGGCTCCAAAGCTACAGAGAAACCTTGTCTCGAAAAAAAAAAAAGAAGAAGAAAAAGAAAGAAAAAAAAAAGGAACTGGGTGCTAGGACCAAAAGAGGAAACAATCAGGCCAAACAAACTCCAATAAATAAATTAAAAATAGATTCCCCTAGCTAGTACATTTGGCTTTGGCTGCCCCAGAGGCTCCACCATTTCATTTAATATACCACTCGCTGCCTGAACTAAAGATAGTTAAACAATGTGGAAGAGACCTCCCAAAACCCAGTTTAACTCCTTATCTCCCCACCCCTCTTGTTTCTCAACCACGTTTCCTCAGAAAACCTGGGAGAGCTTGGATCAGGTTTCTGGGATGGGAGAAAATTAGTGTGCTTAGATTTGATACCGTTTTAGACCATGTGGTCCCAAGCAGCTGCTTTTCTGAGTAAAATTGTTACCAAGGCTACTGTGGCTTTTAATCAGGATTAACTATTTTCAGGAGTTGGTGTCTCAGAGCCTTGGATTCCAGCCTACACAGAGCTGCCCAGATCCATCTGCTCACAGCCTATAGAATGCTTAAAAGAGGCAAAAAGGTGCTAAGGTCGCGCTCTGTCCTGGTTCTCCGTGTGACAGAGCAACAGCCCCGTCTACCGGCAGTCAGGACACCTCCTCACTCCTGCTTCCGTCAAGGGTTCCTTTCCCAGGGACGCCTGTGTCTATAAACTGAGGAGAGCTCAGAGATTCACGTGATATCACTTGGCGTTCACTGTTACAGTTTATGTGCTAAGCTATACGGATTCATCCTTCTTTTAGCAGCTCCCCCCCCCCCCCGATTTCTAGGAGTTTTCCATTTTCATGGATCCTATACTATTGCTATACTGGTGGACTGCAGAAAATGCACCTTTCTCCTTTGTATATCCAGGCTTGGCAAAAGCCCAGCTACCTCTGGTGTACTGATGCAGAGGGCGTATTCTTTTGACTTTCCCATTCCAGCTGTCCTCCACAGGACTCTACCCACTCGCACTGCACAGAGCATTTGGAGGAAGTGTTCCGAAAGGTTTTGTAGATGATGCTTTGGCAAGGGAGGCTGAAGGAAAGACAGTCAGTTCTATGTAGTTAGCTTTCCCTTCTCACCACTGGCAGAGTGTTGGTGACTGACAGGCATTCTTAGTGTGTCCTTGCTGACTTTGGGAGGGTGTACACAACAGACACACCTGAAACTGTATTAAATTTTTGTTGGAAAGGAGATTCTGAAGACACCTCATGGTAAACTACTTTGAGGCAATGTTTTCTACAATCTTTTTTTTTTTTTTTTTTTTTTTTGGTTTTTTCGAGACAGGGTTTCTCTGTAGCTTTGGAGCCTGTCCTGGAACTCCCTTTGTAGACCAGGCTGGGCTTGAACTCACAGAGATCCGCCTGCCTCTGCCTCCCGAGTGCTGGGATTAAAGGCGTGCACCACCACCGCCCGGCTGTTTTCTACAATCTTAAGTAAGTTTTCTTTTAAGTTGAATTAAAATTAGACAATGTAAAGATGTTTAAATGTAATGTAGACCAGTAAATATGGGTGGGTTAGAAACAGTCTCATGAATAAGCAAGTTTTCCAATAAATCTCGTGAATAATATTAGCTGGACACTTTAAGATAGTGTTGAAATTGCTAGCTTACAGTGCCCTCTTGTGTTACAAAGAAAGACAAGCAGTGTGTTAGGCCCCCTCCTGCTTTTTGTTTTGTTGTTGCTTTTTCTTCGAGACAAGGTTTCTCTGTAGCTTTGGAGCCTGTCCTGGAACTAGTTCTTGTAGACCAGGCTGGCCTCGAACTCACAGAGATCCTCCACGCCTCTGCCTCCTTAGTTTTGAAATTAAAGGCACGTGCCACAGCCACCACCCGGCCCCTCCTGCGTTGTCACGGCTGGCCTAGAACTTCATGTAGACCAACCTGGCCTCAGAACTCAGAGATCTTCCTGCCTCGACTTCCCCAAAGTCCTGGAACTAAAGGCATGTGCCAATGTACCAGACTGATGTGGCACAAGGGATCAAATCTAGGCTTCACGAATGCTAGGCAAGCACTTCGCTAACTTCAACACACTTTCCAGGCCCCCCTATCTGTAATCAGACAGCCCATTCTTGGGAGTCAGGAGGGTGGATGCTGGAAGCAAACCCAAGGCCTCCTCTGTGACATGTACGTACTCTATCCCTAAGTTACATCTCCAGTCCCCAATGGCATCTTTTAAAATAGCTTCTTGCAGGAGTGGGCAAATATGCAAACTCATTCTTGTCAGGCCTCAACTTTTAAAACAATTAGATAAAAATAAAATTATAGGAATTCATCTACTGTGGTAGATAGCAGTATCCTAAGTGAGTGATACAGACGATTTCATATTTAAGAAACCACTGGTAGCTTACACTGTTTGAGGCTTAGCTCTCGATATGATTATTCAAGGACAGTTCTTCCTTAAATCCTTCATAGGACATGATGAGATGAAAGAGAAAGGCAAAGGAGAAAATTAGCAGAGGGGAAGAAAGAAAAAATATCATTCGGTCACATATTGCATTATAATTCTGTAATGACAAGGATAGAAGGATAGGGGGTGTCTAATCCAGTTCTTTTCTATGTTTCTAGTGCTCAGAAACTAAATTCCATTGGTGATATTTGATCTCTACCCCACAAGACAGTTCCAAGACAGAGTCAAGTGAATGATGTTCTGGAATAGTCGGGGGCCAACCTCAACAAGAATACCTTCCTTCCAGAGTGGAGGTGTGGGAATAGAAATATAGCGATGAATACAAAGACACGAATGAAAATAATAACATAGAGACATATAGGATAGTATCGGGAGAGAATTTTTCAGTGAGTACTGAAAATTCACCTGTGTTTAATTTCCAATTGGTTAATATACCCCTGACCCTAAAACATAGGGGTAAAACAGAAGACTGCATTGACGTACAAATTGAAAGACATGGGCAACTTTTATTGCTCACGTCCTAGACCAAACACACTGTAGCGAACCACTCCCTGGGTGGAATCCCAAGTTATTTCCATAAAGGGAACTTAGTTGGCTCCTTAGACTTTTGTTTTAGGTAGGAACCAATTGCTTCCCTATTTCAGGAGCAGGAGGTCTGGCAACTAGCCACACCTGTTGATGATAGTCTTCTGATTTACATATAGGTGGGACCTTTGTTTGAGTTAGAAACACAATAATCTTAAATAAACTAAAAACAAGTCCCAAACTCTCTGACCTTTGGTCTTTTTTTGAGACAGGGTTTCTCTGTGTTGCTTTGTTGGCTGTCCTGGAACTAGCTCTTGTAGATCTGGCTGTCCTCGAACTAACAGAGATCCTCCTGCCTCTGCCTCCCGAATGCTGGAATTAAATGCATGCGCCACCACCGCTCCGCGTGACCTTTGGTTTCTTTGGCCTCCGCATGGAATATATTATATAAAAGAACTGTTTTGTGTTTTGAGACCAGCTAGTTCATACTTGTGATCCCGCTGCCTTTGTCTCTCAAATACTGTAATTGTTATCTACTGGAGCTATCTCCCCACCCCCAAATCACTGTTTTTAGAAACTGTTTCATTTCTTTGTGCCATTAGCTGATAGAGGCATCTCTGAAAAGATGGATGTGGAGAACAGAACAACAAAAGGCAGACCAGGAGCTGGACATACTGATTAATGCCTTAATCCCCTCACTCATAAGGTTGAGGCAGGGAAATCATGAATTGGAAGCCAGAATGGAGCTATGTGGACAAATAATCAAACAAACAAAAATTAAGTTAGAGAGAGATGGATCAGTTGTGTTTTTTTTGTTGTTGTTTTTGTTTTTGTTTGTTTGTTTTTTTGAGACAGGTAGTTTTGTTTGTTTGTTTTTTTGAGACAGGAGTTTGTAGACCAGCCTGGTCTCGAACTTACAGAGATGGCTCCCGAGTGCTGTGATTAAAGGCGTGTGCTGCCACCGTCCAGCAAAGAGATGACTCAGTTATAACAGCACTTGTTGATCTTGCAGAAGACCCAGGATTACTTACCAGTTCCAGGGATCCAATGGACACATTCTCCTATACCATACATACATTCATACACATACAATGAAAATAAATCATTTTAAAAAGAGAAAAACACCCATAAAAACAAAAATGGAAGCAGAAAATGAAAACGAGCATAGGAGGAACATACAAATGGTTTGTAATTCCAGACAACAAGGAAATGACATGCAGACAGTAGACTAGCCAGCCCCTCACCCCTCCATCCCCCACCAAAAGCTCCTGGGATGGGAGTTGGGGGCAGAAGCAGCACAGGCTGAGGAAAGACATGGGCTTGGAAGAGGAAAGGGTACTTTTCTAACTAAATGCAGGCCATGTTAATTGACCTGCTACTACCTGTCAGGTGCTGTATTCAACTCTAAGTATTATACATAGTACTGCTACGGAAGTGGAAAAACAGAGGCATACAGAAAAGTTAGGGTTTTTTTTTCTCTTTCTCTCTCTTTTTTCTTTTTTTAAAAGATCATTCATCTGCTAAGAGGCATGGGTAGGGTCCAGAGCCAGCTTCAAGTTCTCCTGCATCTCAGTTGGGACTGAAACAAGCTGAGGACTCTTCAGAAGGCAAGAGGACTGCAGCAAGGTCCAGATGAGAAGTCTCTCATCTGCTGCTACTCATCTTGAGAATTTAGGTTTGTGGGAGGCCATGGTGCTCCATGCTCCCAACCTTGTGGCCTATCTCATGCCTTCCCTCCAGGCAAGGGGGAACCTTTGTGATAATCACTGAAAGTTTCTAGTGGACAGATATATGCTTCAATGTTGATTGCCTCGACGGGTTACTTAGTCTAGGGTTAGTAACCCACCTAGCAGTTCAGTTATTCCAGGGTCACGGAGAGGCACTACCTGGAATATAAATGGGCTAAGAAAGAGGAAGGAGGCCATGCAAAGTTTGTCAGAGCCTCCGTTTATTAGGGACGGGATACAACTTTTATAGGGTAAAGAGTTGGGGGATGGGCACAGGGGCCTGGGCTCTTGCCGCGTGGTTCACGTTGGTCACATGGTCTGAGTTGGTCTGAGTAGGCAGGAGGTTATCTTCGGTCAAGTCACTGTAGTTCAAGAAGTCACGAGTCGACACACCTAGACCTTTAGATAGTTTTGACTGCGGGGTGGGTTCCGCTAACAGATAGCTCTCCATAAACAGCCAATTTGGGTGTGGGGTAGGCTTTGATTCCTAACACAATTATGGGTGTGGGGTTCTCTGCAGACTCCCCAGGGTGATGGTTCCTGTAATGATTTTAGGAGGAAATTGGCTCCTGACACTTCAAGAATCAAACGTTTCCAGGGGAAAGTGAAGTTTCTTTTTCACAAGTGTGCCATAGGTGTCTAGTGTAACTTCCTAGAAATACCCAGTATTTACAGCACTTCTGTCTTCCAGAGGTGACTGAGAGTTAATTATATACATTATATATGTTCCTTACTCTTTTATCCTGGGTGCAGAGGATTTATGCACCACAAATTAATGAATCTCTTTACTACTAATGGACAGTCTTCTACTCCCAAATAATATTGCATTGCTATTCATGTTATTCTCTGTGCACGCTGACATTAGTGGATAAATTAATTTGCTACTCATAATATTGTAATCAATTGCCAAAATCTCTCCCTTAAGGTTGAAAAAGTTGCCTGACTTTTTCATTCCAATACTTCAACTTAATAAATGCTTTAAACTTTCACTTAAACATGGTTTCTGCATACACATGCTGAAGCATGTAGCTCTGGTTTGTGTCTTTTTCTTTATTACAGAGTGGCATTCAACTGTGTGAATGCACTACAGTTTGTCCACATACCTCCTGATGGACAGTTGGGGTTATGCTCCACAACATGTTTCAAGAGCTCTGTCCGGACTTGTAAGAGGTGAACAAGGCAGACTCCAGAGTCCCGGGTATGCTATGAGGAGAGGCACAGCATGCACCTTAGCTGTAATTAGTTCTACACAAACACCTGTTAGACTGTCTGATCTACCACAGGTATTTGCTGCTGAGTGAAGCAGTAAGACTGTGTCTGAGGGCAGGGAGTGCAAAGTGTCAGGGTGAACACTTCGCTGTCCTCTGTTGATAGTCTTGGGAACTGCAGCGCCTAAGGGGATCTGCAGACACAGCTAGTCTCCAGAAAGCCCAGCTGTCTGGGGCAGTTATTTTAAGATGGAAATGTTTAGGTTGAGAGGGAATAGCCTTTTTGTTAGGGACTGAGATGAATCCCCAAGCCCCCTATAACCTTTTATTGCTTTTAGATTCTGGTTACTCCTTTTTTTTTTGGAGGGGGGGGTGTTTTGAGACAGGGTTTCTCTGTGGCTTTGGAGCCTGTCCTGGAGCTAGTTCTTGTAGACCAGGCTGGCCTCGAACTCCCAGAGATCCGTCTGCCTTTGCCTCCCGAGTGCTGGGATTAAAGGTGTGCACCACCACCGCCCAGCTGGTCACTCTTTCAATTTATTAATTGAAGAAAATATGTCACTAGTTAGCTAAAAAAAAAAAAATACATCAAGACTGTTTTTTCTACTCTAGCGTAAATATGCCCTGTGAGTCATCTTTTGAGTAGAAGAAATAGTCCCAGCTCCCTAATGGCCACCGCACCCAGCTATATTTACAGAGTTAATTCATAGGTTTGCTCTGTGAAAGTGATCAGTTCTCTAAAGTTTGAGTTCAACTCTGCATATCACGACAAAGAGGCAGCTTCGTCTAAGAACTTCATAACTATACGCTGGCATTCTAATATTTGTGTCATGATGTATTTTGTGGGTAGGGCAACAGAACATATCATATATTGGAAATCCTGAAGCAAAGTGGTCCGTACACCCCCGCCCCCGCCATCACCACACTCAATACATTCCAGGACGTCCCCAGCTGTCTATTTAAAGAACACACTGCTTTACAAAGCAAAGATTTTGTTTATTTGTTTCTAGTTTGGCTTGTCGCGTGACTCAGAATGAAGCACTCTGGGTTCTTGAAGCATCAGCTCATGAGGGCTGATGGTGTAGCTCACAATACACTTCTTTTTTGGGTAGGTTTTATTACCTCCACCCCTTGCCATCATTAATTGGAAACTTACGTTTCAAATGTATGGTTTAAAATGGATTGCTTACAAATCTCAGGCCACTGCCAGAATACACACCAAGGAAGCAAAAGCAGGTCATGATAAACACAACCCATTAATTGCATGTTTTGGAAGTTAGCAGCTTCCCCTTGTAGTCTCAGCCTCTCATTTTCATCTTTCTTATCTTAAGTTCACAAGTTTCCACCTACCTCTCAACTATTCCTTTCCATTTTAAAATGCTTTTTGTCTTCTCTTTCCCTGACCTGTGGGGTGTGCCCAAAACAGACCATTGTTTAGCACTTCCCTCCTCTATAGAAGAACATTATTGTTAATTGTTAATATTCATTATTATTATTAATTTTAACAGCAGGGTCTTACTGTGTAACCTAGGTTGAACTGAAACTTTTTTCCTACCTTAGTCTTCCAGAGGCTGTAATGGTAGGTAGGTGTCTTAAGGTTTCTATTGCTGCCACAAAACACCATGACCAAAACTTTAAGTTGGGGTGGAAAGGGTTTTTTTGGTTTATACTTCCAGATCAAAGTTGGAGGAAGTCTGAACAAGAACTCAAACAGGGCTAGAACCTGGAGGCAGGAGCTGCTTACTGCCTTGCTCCCCCTGGCTTGCTCAGTCTGCTTTCTTACAGAACCCAGGATCACCAGTACCAGGACAGCAACACACACAATGGGATAAGCCCTACCCCACTGTCACTATGAGAAAAATGCCTTAAAGATGGATCTCATGGAGGCACTTTTTCAACTGAAGCTCCCTCCTCTCTGATGACTCATTTTTTTGTCAAGTTGACACAAAACCAGCCAGAACACCAAACAGGTATTGCTAGTCTTTTACTGTGGGGAAACGTGAGTCCTCTAGCAATGTTAGCACGCCCTCAATCATTGCTGCTATAACCCTAGTCTAAGACAATTAGAAAGGGTTTTTACCCTCAACTCGTATTCAACTCCCTATGTAAATAAAGTTGACCTTGAACTTCTGAGCACCCTACTTTCACCACCGGAGTGCTAGAACACACAACAGCAACTGTAAGACAGTTATTTTTTATATTCATGAAACAAAATACAAAATAATGTGAATCAGTAATATTTTATTGGTTTTGACTTTTATTACTATACAATTCAAACTTTTTCCCAATCAATTTAAACACAGTGCAAAAAAAAAAAAAGGAAAACATAATAGGTCAGTAGGTTTCTACAGTGTGAACAGATATTTTGAAGCTAGGCTGAGGTGGTCATAAGATGTATGGGAAAATGCTGTAGTTCTGAAGAGCATATACACACAGAATGATAGGACCGAAATTGCTTAGTTTGTGTCTTGGCCATTTTACAGTCATGGTGCTATTATTATTATTCTGAATATGCTGTCAAACTCTAGGATTTAAAGTACTCAAGAGTTGAAGGCATGAACTGTGTTCAACTCAATTTACAACCTTGTGAGTGTACTCTATATACCACCACACACAAAAAGCTGGGTCGTTGTATTGGGGAACAACTATGCAAGACCAGATAAACTCATCAAAAGAGTGAAATGAGGCAGGGCATGTGGCATAGGCCTTTAATGACACAGTCAGCTGGATCTCTGAGTTCAAGGCAAGCCTGTTCTACAAAATAAGTTCCAGGACAGCCAGGGCTACACAGAAACCTTTTCTCAAAAAATAAGTAACAGTAACAAAATAGAAGAAAATAAAAAAGTGAGTCAGGTGGAGGTGGCACATACCTTTAATCCCAGCACTCGGGAGGCACACACAGGCAGATCTCTGTGATTTTGAGGTCAGCCTAGTCTACAGAGTGAGTTCCAGGACAGCCAAGGCTACAGAGCAAAACTCTTGTCTTGAAAGAAAAAAAAAAAAGAATATGTGTGTGTGTGTATGTGTGTGTAGAGAATTAATTAAAATGATTTTTAATTTTTTATAATGTACTCTTAGATAATTAAATCTGAAAACTACGAGACATTGCTGAAATAAGTTAAAACCAATAAAATTATTCAGGTACAAGGAATGGAAGAATTAATTTCATCAAATTAACGATCATACTACCCAACAGAATGCAATGCAGTGCCTTTGAAAAGCCCAGCAACAATTTCTATAGACATAGGAAAAAATCTGAAACTTCACTAAGCTAACAGACATCACAGTTTCTGATTTCAAACTGTATTATATCACAAGGCTATAATAATCAAATGTACAAGATGTTGGGCATAAAAGTAGACAATGGATCAATACAATAGACAGCTGTAGCCAATGTTACCTTGCTGGCCACCTTAGGGGTAACCATCCCCATACAAGTCCAGAGCTCCATTCACCATTCTATTTTGTTTTCCTTAATGTAGTAGATGCAAGGAGGGTTAAATCAGTTCTGTCTTAAACACCACTCAATGGTGGTTAAATAACAGAGCTGATTTAGCAGCGTGGTCACTGAGAGCTAATACATTTCTTGCTTCTCTTTTCTCAAAGCAATTGACCACATTTACCATCATCAGTTGATGTTTTGATTGTTTCTATTCTAAAATGCTCTCAACATTTTGTTTTGACCCATTTGTGTTGATATGTTTGGTTTTGTTATGACTATTTATTTTAGTTTGTGTTTATAATCTGATTGTGCCACAGTGTGTATGCGGAAATCAAAGGACAGAGTTCACAGGTCAGTTCTCACTTTCTGCTATGTGGATTCTTGAGGTCACACTCAGGTCATCAGGCTGAGTGGCTGAACCATCCCAATAGTCCTTTATTTATTTTAAAAAAATCCATGTATAGCCAGGCAGTGGTGGCACACACCTTTAATCCCAGCACTCAGGAAGCAGAGGTGGGTAGATCTCCTTGAATTCGAGGTCAGCCTTGTTCTACGGAGTGAGTTCCAGGCAGTCATGGCTACACAGAGAAACCCTGCCTCAAAAGACAAAAGTTAACACTTATTTATTTCAGGTGCATGTGTGGAGGTCAGAGTTAGTTCTTTCCATTATGTTTCAGGATTAAACTTGGGTTCTGCCTTTCATCTTCACCACTGTTGGTGTTTTACCAAAGTAACTGCTTTGCCACAATCCAAGCAAACTCCATATGGAGATTCTTCAATGCCCATCATCCTGTTATGAAGCAGATTGGTGCTGCGGGGAGCAGATGTGTCTCACTGTCATGAAAAGCCTTAGGTTATTAAAGATCTTAAAAGTCATATAATATAGGCCTCTGAAACGTTTGAAGATCATCTATCTATTAAAAATATATCTGTTTGGCCGGGCAGTGGTGGCACACGCCTTTAATCCCAGCACTTGTGAGGCAGAGGCAGGCGGATCTCTGTGAGTTCGAGACCAGCCTGGTCTACAAGAGCTAGTTCCAGGACAGGCTCCAAAACCACAGAGAAACCCTGTCTCGAAATATATATATATATATATATATATATATATATATATATATATATATATGTTTAACTTTGAAACATACTTAACAGGACTACAAGTTTAAATGTTAAAGATGACTACTAATCTGCATTTTTAAAATTATCCTAACCAGTTTTAATAATAGCTTTCAAGAACTAGTATGTTACATTTTTAAATGAGCTGCACAGGTATAATACTTTCTTTTAAAAAAATATTTATTTATTTATTATGTATTCAATGTTCTGTTTGTGTGTATGCCTGCAAGCCAGAAGAGGGCACCAGACCTCATTACAGATGGTTGTGAGCCATCATGTAGTTGTTGGGAATTGAACTCAGGACCTTTGGAAGAGCAGGCAATGCTCTTAACCGCTGAGCCATCTCTCCAGCCCCGGTATAATACTTTCTACAGGAATACATACACACACACACACACACACACACACACACACACACACACACACACACTACCAAAAATAACCTTAAGTTTGTGCCAATATACAAAACACATATGAATGTAAAATACTTGAGATGAATACTTGTCTTTTTATCTCATAGTCTTATATTCCCACTAAACAACGACAAACATTCATAAGCCACCAAATAACCAAAAACCACCCTCCCCACCCTTGAGAAGGCAGACACTGTGTTTTCTAGACTGCTTCCTCATGTCTGGGAGTGACTGCATCGCCAGGGGATGCTGAGAAAATTGAGATAATGGTCAAGTCCTAAGAAAACTAGCTCTAAATCTCTGTGTAATGGGAAAGTCCAAGACTTATCTGAAGTCCTCGATAGAGCAGCCTGTGAGGCTGGACCATCTTAGCTAGCAGCCTTGAAGTTGTTCTGAGTACAGAACTCTGAGGAGACTGCAATAGTGGCACTCTAAAAGGTTGGAACACCAGGGCCACCCATTTTCATTGGTGTCTGGTCCCCTTGCTCTGAAAACACACAAACTTTCAAAGGTAACATACACATCTGCATTAACATAAATATGGACAGCCAAAGATGTTTTTTGCTTTATATTTGAGCAGGTAAAAGACATCTGTCCAAAAAAAAAACAAAAAACAAAAAAGCCGGGCGATGGTGGCGCATGCCTTTAATCCCAGCACTCGTGAGGCAGAGGCAGGTGGATCTCTGTGAGTTCGAGACCAGCCTGGTCTACAGAGCTAGTTCCAGGACAGGCTCCAAAGCCATAGAGAAACCCTGTCTCAGAAAAAAAAAAGACATCTGTCAACTTAGAAGTTTGCTTGGATTGTATAACCAAACTTCTATCCATGCCTATGAAATGATGGCATGTAATGATAATAAATCATGAGGATTCTATAACCAACAAGAATTATCTTGTCTCACCCAGTCTCAGAGCTGTTCCCATGTCAAGGGATCAGCATGTATGTCTCCTGCTTCGCAGTTTTTCTTGGTTTATTTCTTTATGTCTGTAGTTAAGATTTTCAGATTTTGATTCTTCCCCAATCAAATCTGGTCTCTATTAATTTTGAAGAACCCGCAACCTTCATTTCCTGTGGAAACAAAAGCATAAGCTCTCCCCCAACACAAAGCATCTCTGAATTCTATTTTAAAGTTAAGACATCCCTAAAGTATCTAGGCTGGTTTAATTCATCAACTCCTTTTACAACCCCATGTCTCTCAGCAGCTGTCATTTGTACATCAGCAGTCAAAACAATTCAAAGTGGGGCTGGAGAGATGGCTCAGAGGTTAAGAACACAGGCTGGTCTTCCAGAGGTCCCGAGTTCAATTCCCAGCAACCACATGATGGCTCACAACCATCTGTACTGAGGTCTGGTGTCCTCCATGCCAGAACACTGTATAATAAATAAATCTTTAAAAAACAAAACAAAACAATTCAAAGTCAGTAAAGCACTATACTTTATAAAATCCAAACTCGCTGTGTATTTCCCATCTTTACGTGGCTTTTAAAGAAACATTATTTTACTCTTCTTTAAAGACTTTACTTGCCGGGCAGTGGTGGCACATGCCTTTAATCACAGCACTCAGGAGGCAGAGGCAGGTGGATCTCTGTGAGTTTGAGGCCAGTCTGGTCTACAAAGAGAGTTCTAAAAAAGGATTTAAAGCTACATAGAAACCCTGCCTTGAAAAACAAAATAAACTAAGAAAAAAAGACTTTACTTATTTTTAAACTATTTTTTTTTTTTTGGTTTTTCAAGACAGGGTTTCTCTGTGGTTTTGGAGCCTGTCCTGGAACTAGCTCTTGTGAACCAGGCTGGTCTCTAACTCACAGAGATCTGCCTGCCTCTGCCTCCCGAGTGCTGGGATTAAAGGTGTGCGCCACCACCGCCAGGCTAAACTATTTTTTCCTATGACTGTCTAACCCAGTTTCTTTTCTGCTCTTAAGCACCTACACATACTGTTCCCATTTAAGTTTTTCAGTCTGGACCTGTTTTATTGTGCACCTGCAGTGTTCTCTGACCATATGAGCCAAACCTTGAACGACTAAGCCACAGTTAGGCCCTCCACCACATGGCTTTGGTGGTTGGACCTCATCAGGTCCACGAGAGCCAAGCCTTAAGCCTGTAGCCGTGGCTGAGAGATGAACCAAGAGCTGTGTTTAACTGCATCTAAGCACCCCAGCTCTAGTAAGCCAGCTGCTGGCTGCTTCTACTTATTATGCCAGTTGCTCAAGAGCTCTGTTGCACAGCAGCACCTTGTAAAGAAGCTGGACCCATGGTTTTCTTTTTCCAGCTTCCTCAGACCCTATGTGATTTTGGGCCCCACGTTGGGCACCGTTTGTAGTTGGTATTTTTTTTGGATGGCCAACCCGCTTCCCAAATAAAGATATAGAGATTCATTATTAATTATGAATGTTCACCATTAGCTTAGGCTTGCCCACTAGCTCTTTTAACTTAATTTAACCTGTTTTTATTCATCTACATCTTGCCTTGGGGCTTTTTACCTTCCTTTCATTCTGTATGTCCTACTTTCCTGCTTCCTCCATGTCTGTCTGTCTGGCCTCTGGCACCTCCCTTTCTTTCTTCCCTGCCTGGAAGTTCCACCTCTACCTCCTCCCTTGCTATTGGTCATTCAGCTTTTTATTAGGCCAATCAGGTGCCTTAGACATGTGAGGTAAAACAGCAACACATCTTTACACAGATATTATTCAACACCTACTTCTTCAGAATTCCAGGATATATTGAAGGTCAGAAGAAACAGCAAGTCTCATGGACCAGACAATTATTGGATTCCTGGACTTTTTGTTAGGAGATAACCATTGTTTCACCAAAGCCTATAAACCATATGAATCACACACACACACACACACACACACACACACACACACACACACATTTCTGTCAGTTCTGTTTCTCTAGAGAATCCTAACTAATACAGTATGTCTGTGTGGGGGTAAACAAACATGTATATAGGCACCTGAGATGTCCACAAGAGGGCATCAGATCCCTTGAAACTAGAGTTACAGGTACTTGTGACCAGTCTGATTGATGTACGTGCTAGGAACTGAAAACTTCTTAACTACTAAGTGAGTCATCTCTGCAGTCCCTTGCTTAAATTCTTCTATCACATAGTCTATTGTTTGAACATATAATTACATTTGGTCACCCATTCATTAGCTGAAGCCTACTTGGACTGTCCACCTTTTGAGCTGTGGTGAATTGTGTTTTATGAGCATTTGTACACTTTATTTATTATTGTTGTTAGCTACTATTACTGGTGTTTCTGAGACAGGATTTCTCTACATAGTCCCAGAATTCATAATGTGGCAGGACAGCCTCAAACGTAGAGATCTCCCTACTCCTGCCTCCCAAGTGCTGAAATTAAAGGTACATGCCACCACACCTGGAATTTGTAAACTTTTGTTGGTGGCATGTTTTCGTTTCTCTGGGGGTGGAACTGCTGGACCATGCAGCAACAACTATATTGAGTCTTAGGATAAATCCCTGAGCCCATTTCTCCAAGGGGTCACACCATTACAGTTCCTTAGCAATAGAAAGGTTTCAGTTTCTCTCCTTGCCAACATTTGCTTTTGTCATTTTAAATTTTGGCTAGTCTAGTACACATTATAATTTTGATTTGAATTCTTCTTGACTAGTGGAATTGAGGATGTTCTAATGTGCTTTTAGCTACTTCTGCATACTTTTGCAGAAATGCTTTCCACATTTTTATTCCTTTGAAAATGGTGGCACAAGCCTTTAATCCCAGTATTCTCTGAGTTCAAAGCCAGCCTAATCTATAGAGCAAGTTCTAGGACAGTCAGGGCTACAGAGAAACCGTGTCTTGGAAAACAAAACAAAACAAAACAAAATTTATTTATACATTCTGGATACTTTATCTTTATATGGCTTACAAATATTTTCTCAAATTCTGTGTTTTCTTCTCAGTGTCTCATGAGAATAATGAAGGTTTGATAGCAAGTGCTTTTACACACTGAGTCATCTCACTAGCCTGGAATTTCTCTGAATTTTCAATTGTTCATGGATAGCAATGCAGAAATATGTTCCCAAATTCCTAATACTTTTGAAGATACATGAAATATGAAAATGATAACATTTCTTCTTTAGATTTTACCTTTAAAATTATTTTATTTATTTAAATTTTTTTGAAACAGGCTCTTGCTATGTCCAGAACTCACAATTCTCCTGTCTCAGCCTGAGTGCTAAGATTATAGACATGAATTACATCTAGCTATAACTTTTTGTTTCTAGCAACTCTATTATTCTAAGTTTTATTAGCATTCAATAGTTATACATAGTAATACATTTCATCATGCCATTTTTAAAAATTTTATTTTATGTGCATTGATGTTTTGCTTGCATGTTTGTGTGAGGATGCCGGGTCCCCTGGAAATGGAGTTACAGACAGTTGTGAACGGCCAAGTGTGTGCTAGGAATTGAACCCAGATATTTTGGAAGACCAATCAGTGCTCTTAACTGCTGAGCCATCTCTCCAGACCCACATTATGCCATTTTTATACATGATTACAATGTGACTACAATGTTTTTGATCACATTCACTCCATTATGTCTTCCTGTTGACCGCCTTCTCCCATTGATCACTTCTCTTTCCAGTAGTAACCTTGTGTTTTTATTCTGCCCACCCAATGGTGACTCAGTGAGTTTCATAGGAATGTATCTTACCAGAGCATAGATGAAAGGTTATTTACATGAGCAGAGGCATCTTACCAATGGCTATACCTGTTGGAAGAGGCCGCTAGTTAGTTCTTGGCCCCTTAGCCCCTAAATAATCACACAGAAACTGTATTAATTAGATCACTGCCTGGCCCATTAGCTCTAGCTTCTTATTGGCTAACTCTTACATATTAACCCATTTCTAGTAACCTGTGTATTGCCACGTGGCTGTGGCTTACTGGCTGAAGTTCCGGCGTCTGTCTCTGATGGGGCTACATGGCTTCTCTCTGACTCTGCCTCCTTTCTTCCCAGCATTCAGTTTAGTTTTCCCCACCTACCTCTATTCCCTGAGCAGTCCAAAGACATTTCTTTATTAACCAATGGTATTTACAGCATACAGAGGGGAATCCCACATCATACACCACTAAAGAAAGCATATCTGGCCTTCAATCCCAGCACTCGGGAGGCAGAGGCAGGCGGATCTCTGGGAGTTCGAGGCCAGCCTGATCTAAAAGAGCTAGTTCCGATAAGGGCACCAAAGCTACAGAGAAACCCTGTCTCGAAAAACCAAAAAAAAAAAAAAGCATATCTGCCTTCATGAATTATCACTACTTGCCGGTAAATACTCAATGAAGGGTCTTCACAAGTCTCTATTATTCCTTCATGACAGAATGTTGATGATCCCTATTTTGTGCAGGTCTTGTGCACACAATCACAGGAACTGAGAGCTTAAGACTGCTACATCTACTTCGTGCCTAGATGACAGCAGTTCACAACACCCTCTCCCAGTACTCTGGCTCTTCCCGTCCTCTATTCTGAAATGTTCTGTAACCTTGGAGGGGGTGACACAGATGTACTGCTTATGGCTGAGAATCCATTAGTCATTTATTCTTAGCACTTTGGTTCACTGTGAGTCCGCAAACAGCATTGATCACTGGGGAAAGCATCTACTCTGATCAAAGCTGACAACAGTATTAATCTATGGGGCATAAACACAATTATTTAAAAGGTAGTTTGTCAGGTACTTCGTCTTCATTTAGCAGAACAGCTGTAGTTTCCATGTTAGGGTTTATGGCCTCCCTAGCCAGGTGCTTTGACCAGGTTTACAATGTGGGATGTGAATTCCCTCCTGTGGAGTAAGCCTGAAAACTAATCAGGAAGTCATTGGTTACACTCACAGCACATTCGCCACTACTATACAAGTGGGCACATGTTGCCTGGTCAGTATTGTACCCTGCAGGACCCACAGCTGAGGAAGACCACTGATGACTCTTCTTCCTCAGCAGCCTGCACAGCACTTCACAGGACTATGAGGACCAACCAGGAGTAGGGAAGCTTCCATGTCAGTTCCAGCGTGGTTTTTCTATGTTCTATTATACCAGCACATTATATACCAAAACTTAAAACCAAAATCTGTAACTTAACAAAAGCTGGCTGAGATTATTTCTTGGTGACATTCATTTTTTTTTAAATCTTAAAATGGGATGGTAACATTGTTATTGGGAACATCAATATATGGAAGGAAAAGAAGCATTCATGCAACTCTTGTCTTTGGTCAGCTCCCAGACCCTGGGATATGGATTCATAAATAGGAGGTGACAATAGGCTCCAACACATGAATGTAAATGGATTAAAAAAATTAAGAAATATTTTGAAAGAGTTATTTATTTAAAATATTCTTTTAAATTAAATTAAATTAAATTAGTGTTTAAACTCAAGTACACACAAACATTATAGATTTCAAAAACTGCTGGGGTTAGTTTCATTGTCCAAGGAGTACTGACTGAATTCTAGGGTGTATTGGGGAATGGATACTTAGGCTTCTAGAAAAGAAAATACTACATGTTAAAGGTTCTACAAGGCTTGCTGATTGGTTACAACTTCTGTGATTATGGAGACTGGAAATGTTGCAGGTCCAGAGTCAGATTATCTAGGGCAATTTTACTTTCCTTAGTAGACACTCATTGCCCCCTGGCTTCCACTAACCCAAAAGTTAAGGATGTCAACAGGTAACATTTGAGACCTATAGTAGAGATTTCCCCACTTTCCTGTAACCCATCTGACCTGATGCTACTACCAATGTATTTGGGGGGAAATGCCTTGATTTAGGACTTTCTTTTGTTCTAGAATTAAATACTTATTTTAATCATTTTCATAAACTAACCTGAATCCATGTTGTTTGGGTCATGGTTACTTGACCTTTTTGAGGTGAGAACTGTATTTGTATAGATAATTAATACAGTTAGTACTGTATAATGTCCCATGTAATGTACAGAATTAGGTGACAAAGGTTAGGTGTTCCCAATATGATTTTAAGAAGAATTTGCTGGACAAGATGGTACAAACCTCCAATCTCAGCAATCAAGAGACTGAGGTAGAAATGATATTCATGAGTTTGAGGTCAGTCTATGAAGCCACTCAGTTGTTCTCAAATGCACACACATAATATATAAATGCTTTAAGGTTTTGTTTTGTTTTTGTTTTGGCTGGCCTGGAGCCTCTATGAAGACCATAGAGGCTGGGCTCAAATTCACAGAGATCACCTGCCTCTGCCTCCCAAATTAAAGGTGTTCGCCACCACACCTGGCATCTGAAAACTTTTAATACAAGAAAACAACTAAAACAAAAAAAAAAAGGAATTTGATCACCATTCAAATGTAAATTAATCAATTTTCTTGCTCCTACATGTCACCTAACCTATTAGCTATGTATGTGTAAATTACATACCTAATTTTTTTTTCAAGACAGGGTTTCTTTGTGTATCTCCAGTTGCCCTGGAACTCACTCTGTAGACCAAGCTGGCCTCGAACTCAAAGATCCTCCTACCTCTGTCTCCCTAAGTGCTTGGATTAATGGTGTGTGCCATACATACCCATTTTTTACAAAGACCAAGGCAGAGTTGAGAATGATAAATTCAAATTAATCTTAGATCCAATATAAAAACTCAGAAAGCTTTGCAAGTAGATTTAGGTTTACTTGAGGTATGCATTTGAATGACCCTGGATTTCATTCCTAGGACTACACAAAATACACACAAAAAGACAGGTCTCCCTAGACTTTGTGTCTGGTTAGTGGTGTAATTAGTGTATGACACTCAAACAGATACATTTTAATACTTTTGTTCTAGTATGTTCAAACAATAACCATAGAAAAGTTGAATTTTTAAAAAATTGAAACTTTGTAAGTCAATCAATATTTAAAGAGAGTTTAAAACAAATTACAAAACAAAAATATTAAACTAGGCTGGGTGGTGGTGGCACACGTCTTTAATCCCAGCACTTGGGAGGCAGAGGCAGGCGGATCTCTGAGAGTTCGAGACCAGCCTGGTCTACAAGAGCTAGTTCCAGGACAGGCTCCAAAACCACAGAGAAACCCTGTCTCAAAAAAGCAAAAAAAAAAAAATTATTCAATATTTTTTGTTGTTGCTGAGATAGTTTTTCACTATGTAGTCCTATAGGCTAGGGTGACCACACCCTTACTATTTATTTAGGATGTTTGATACAGGGTCGATGTAGTTCTGGCTGTCCTGGGATTCCCTGTGTATACCAGCCTGGACTTGAATTTACAAATTCATCTGCTTCTGCCACCTGAGTGCTGGGATTAAAGTTGTATACCAACACTGCCAGTTACAGAAGGTTATAAGCCACTATATAGGTGCTGTGAACTAAACCCACAAGTGCCTTTAACTGCTAAGTCATTTTTCCAGCCTCTATTCGAGTCTTTATGTAAGCCTAAAAGTTATAACTAATCATATCATTTGTTAATCTTCAGCATCTACTAATTTTGTTTTATAAAACTGGAGATTGAATCCAGTGCTTTATGCTCTATTACTGAGCAACATCCTCAGCATCAACTACTAATTTTAACAAAACATCTGCAAAGGATACAATAATGTATTAATTTATACTTATAAAAACAAACAAACTTGGCCGGGCGGTGGTGGCACACGCCTTTAATCCCAGCACTTGGGAGGCAGAGGCAGGCGGATCTCTGTGAGTTCGAGGCCAGCCTGGTCTACAAGAGCTAGTTCCAGGACAGGAACCAAAGCTACAGAAAAACCCTGCCTCGAAAAACAAAAACAAACAAACAAACAAAAACAAACAAACTTGTAGCCAGGCAGTGGTGGCGCACGTCTCTAATCCCAGCACTCAGGAGACAGAGCCTGGTTTACAGAGTGAGTTCCAGGACAGGCCCCAAAGCTACACAAAGAAACCATATCAAAAAACAAACGAACGAAAGAAAATTGTAGGTAGTCAAATATGTACCCACTAGTCATTCTTTTTACCCTAAATAACATGTTCTAACAAAGTTTTACAAAGTTTTTGTATTTAAGAACGTCATAAACCAGGTGTGGTAGCACACGCCTTTAATCCCAGCACTCTGTAGCTAGAGGCAGGAGGATCTCTGCATTTAAGGCCAGTCTGGTCTACTTATGAAGTTCCAGGACAGTGGGGACTACTTAGGGACACCGTCTGTAGGAAAAGAAGAGCCACAAATCAAGGTACCTTTCGCGGGGACTACATAGAGACACTGTACGAAAAGAAGAGCCACAAATCAAGGTACCTTTCGCGGGGACTACATAGAGACACTGTACGAAAAGAAGAGCCACAAATCAAGGTACCTTTCGCGGGGACTACATAGAGACACTGTACGAAAAGAAGAGCCACAAATCAAGGTACCTTTCGCGGGGACTACATAGAGACACTGTACGAAAAGAAGCGCCACAAATCAAGGTACCTTTCGCGGGGACTACATAGAGACACTGTACGAAAAGAAGCGCCACAAGTCAAGGTACCTTTCAAATGGGTGGAAACACTGGTATTACAGCACAGGAGGAGCAGTCCCAGCTGTGGGTCTGAGTTGTGTGTTATCTGATGACATTCTGTTTCTGGGTTGGAGGAAGTGAGCCATCAAAACATTCCTAAACAAGTCACAGGACTGGTAAGTCATACCAAGGTAGGCAGTGAATAGCGCCTAAGAGGGCTGTTAGTCCAAGATAATTTAGCTCTGAAGCTGCACTATTCCAGCTTTCCACGATCAGTAAGTTCTAATCAACACCTCACCTTTAACAAAGATATGGCTTTTCTCTGGTAAATGCAATGCACAGCACTTAAGTGGTTTTACAGAAAAACAGAAAGAGCTGTAAGATGAGCTACATTTAAAGCCAACAACCAGAAACACAAGGAACAGAATTATGACTGGCATGATAATTCATTCATTAGGATTGAAGATTTCATGGCTGAGAAGTGAAGATGTTCTCTTATGAATTAAGAGAGAACTGTGAAGGTGTTGGGAGTAGGGATTTCAGGATAATACAGCTTGGAGAGTAGGGAGACAGTGGAAAGCCAGGAATCCAGATATGCAAATATTCACTTCAATATTTCCTTTACAGTAAATTGTAATTGGACATTTCTCTCTCATCAGGGCCCAAATACCCAGGGCTGCTTTCCAAATAATTGGTTCAGAGGCTTAATATAAATTATAAACGCTCGACCAAAAGCTCAGGCTCATTAACTAGCTCTTTTTTTGTTTGTTTTGAGACAGGGTTTCTCTGTGTAGCCCTGGCTGTCCAGGAACTAGCTCTTGTAGACCAGGCTGGCCTTGAACTCAAGGAACTCACAGAGATCCGCCTGCCTCTGCCTCCCGAGTGCTGGGATTAAAGGCGTGCACTACCACCGCCCAGCTTAACTCTTACATTTTAAGGTAACCCATATTCTGTATTTACGCTCTGCCATGTGGCAATACCTTTCCTCAGTACAGCATGCCCATCTTGCTCTCTCCTGAGTCTGGTCAGCGGCTCCTGACTCTGCCCTTCTTCCCATCATTCTTAGTTTGGTCACTTATACTTCCTGCCTGGCTACTGAGCCGTCAGCATTTTATTAGACCGACTAAAGGAGAAATCTTTACAGTGTACAAAGGACTGTTCCACAGCAGTGAGTCACACTAAAAAATGAATGAGGAGCTTGTGAGATGGCTCCGAGAGTAAATACACCTGCTGCTGAGCTTGATGACCCGAGTGCAATTTTCAGGAAACCGTACGATTGAAGGAAAGAATTGACTCCTGCAAGGTGTCTTCTCTTCTCCACGCGTGTGCTATTGCACAAACATGTGTGTGTGCGCGCGCGCATGCGTGTCTCTTAAAAATAAATGACTCCTGAAAAAGTATTTTGTATGTACAGAGAGCAAATTGATTAAAACTGAAGGATCGCTGGAGGACATAAACTTGAAAACAAATGTTAATAAAATTAATAGACTTTTGGAAACTGGAAAGAAACATTTATTTTAGGTTACAAAAGGCATGCAGTTTACAAAATGTATAAAAGGTACAAATAAGACAAAATGTCACTTTGTATTTTAAAGAGTTTTGATTGCTGGGTGATGGTGCACACCTTTAATCCCAGCATTCAGAAGGCAGAGGCAAGCAGATACCTGAGTTTGGGGCCAGCCTGGACTACAGAACAAGTTCCAAGCCAGCCAGGGCTATAGAGAGAATATAAACAAACCAATGGTATAGGGCAGCTTTAGGGTCTGTAAACAGAACTGAAGACAGAAAATCCTCTTCATCATCAGTGCCCATGGCACTTTCAATAGTGACTGACAACAGCTGAGTTATCATTTAAAAAATTAAAAATATTGACTTTATGTTGATGAGTGTTTTGCCTACACTACATATGCCTGGTACCTAAAACTGTCAGAAGTGGGTGTCAGATACCCTAGAACTGGAGTTGTGGGTTTTTGAGAGCCACCAAGTGGGTATTGTGATCTAAATGCAAGTGCTCTTAGTCATTAAGCAAGCTCTTAAAAGCAAAATTTCAATCAGTATTTTAACTTGTTCAAAACAGACATAATTTTTAAAATGAGTCGAGGACAAGAGTAAGTATCTTTCATCTCACACAGCACCTAATCCAGAGTGTTTTCTAATTACCTGAAACTTGAGGAAATAATTAAGTAATGGACAGGGGTTTTGAAGCAGCAGGAAGGAGACAACACAAGCATGGCCAATGCACCAGTAAGTTCAAATAAAAAAGCTTCAGCATTGTCCGTTCAACATAATTTAAAGGTCCCTGAAAATCTGTTTGCAGTTTCATTGAGAAAAGCCCAGAAGGCAAAACTACGACTGGATTAAGATGCTTCAAGTGGTGCTGCAAGAGGACTTCATTCTTGTTTATTATGGAGTAGAGTGTTGAAGAGAATGGGGGAAAATGGTTTATGAAGAGAAGACTTATAGGTACACATGATTAGCAACACGTATCTCCTAGGTACTCAAAAATATATTTAACAGAACTCAGGTAACACGCTTTCACTTTCGTCTTAGTAAAGAATTTGAGATGCATATAAACTCTAATCATGTCCTCTGCAGTATAAAGTGGCAATGAGACATTTGTAATAATAGTTCCCCAAAGAAGTCAGGGTCAAGATCATCACATTAGTTTTTAGTAGATGGCCATGAGGATATGTGGTGCTCTCACGTTTGAAACCCGACTGCATCTGTACGGATGAACGGCACCGATTAACTGTGAGAAACACCAGGTAAAAGCCCTGCTGTGCTAGTGTGCGGGAACTCCAAAGAGCTGGTTCTCTCCTCCCACAATGTGGGTCCTAGGACGGAGACCTGACTGTTGTAAATTCAGTGTGAGAGAGACCATGGCTTACCCTCTGGTCATCTCACCAGCCCTGTTTTTCAGTCAATCTCTAACTAGACTTTTCTTATATATGTAAATTTGATGTGCTAGTAAAAAAATTTTTCTTTAGTCTTGACAATTCATTCCTTACCCTGATGCATTATAATTTTGTGCTTATTTTCTTCACTCTTGCTTTACTTTGCTTGGCTAATATATTAAAATTCTAGGTTAAAAACACCCAATATGTATAATAGCATGTCAAAAATCATAAAGACAAGTATCTCTGGGATATGGTGCAAAGTTCAAAACACAGTGATCTAAACAAGCTCCGCTCCAGAACAACTCTGAGACGCAGCTAATGCTCACCAGCCCATGCTTTCCAGTCTTTACTACAATAAATGAAGGACTGCAGATCTGGCTCTCAGTTTGTTTGTTTTTTTACTTTGAGATAGCAGTCCTGAACTTTTACTTCAACCAGAAATTCCTGGAAACAACAATTTAATAAGTGGGTCACAAAATTAGTCTGCGTGTAACATTGGCTCATCAGATTTTAAATTTGTAGCTTCAAGTCCTTGCCTGAGCACGATTACCTTTCCAAATTTAATATTCTCCCAAACGGACGTCTTCGTCCCTAGTCTTGAAGTTGTTGACTCATTAGAGACCTCGGTATCGCACGGTCGTGCCGCTTACAGTCCAGTGCACTCAGCTTCGTTTCTCCTCTGCTGGACGTGCTCTCGGTTTACCTGGTGCGCCTGATTCTGTGCCGCCCTACCCTTACGAAGATGCCAGGCATACTTTCCGAGTTGCCTGCCGCCCAGGCGGTCAGGGTATGAGTGCCCCAGGTGACAGTCGGCTGACCCAGTCACCGACCTCAGTGTTGCCCCGGCAGTCAGGGCGGCCAAGAGGCCCCGGAGCTGGACAGCGCTCAATCTTCCGCCTCCGGTTCCTCGCCTGGGGCTGCTCCAACTTTGGCGGGGTCGCTGTGCCGCGGCCAGAAGGTCAAGCTCACCTTGGGGGATCGCAGTACCTTCCCGTGACTGGGCTGGACAGACGAGCCGCAGCCGGGCTGCGACGCCGGCGGACCCAACCGCGCCCTTCCCGGCTGCTCAGCGACTTCCGGATCTGCGCAGACGCCCCGGCGACGCCGTCCGGAGCGCCCCTCCCCCGGCTGGCTGTTTCCCGGCGTGCTCTGCGGCGGAAGGGCCGAGTTGACAATAACAAACCCCGCGGCGGCCCCGACCCGGTGTCACCGAGCTCGGGCTGCCTTGGGTCCCAGTGCCTCGGCGGGCTGACTCCGGTCCCCGCGCCGTGCCAAGAGGTCTGAGCAGCGGCTGCGGCCGACCCCGCAACCGCCAAACCTCCGGGCCGCGCCGGGCTCTCGGCGGCCGGGCGCCGACGGTTGTGTCGGTTGGCGGCGCCGCTGGAGCGGTTGGTGGCCGCCGCCGAGGCCAGGGCGGCGGCAGAAGATGGTGCCGGGGGCCTCCGGCTGTGCTGCTGCCGCGGGCGGAGGAGGCGCTGCCGCCGGGTGAGTGCCGCCCCTGCCCCCATCTGGCGGAGGGCTCGGGGTCCCTGACGGGATTGTGGGAGCGGTTGTCGGCACGGGCTGTCAGGGTCGCCGCGCCGGTCCTAACCGGGGACGGTGGGATCCGCCGGCCGCTGACAGCACCGCGGGAGCGGCGGGGCGCCCCGTGCCCGCCAGAGGTCTGGAGCGCGCGGCCTCCGCCACCTGTGTTCGGCGCAGCGGTGTGTCGGGCTCTGGAAACCCGAGAAGGGTTGGACCGCGGCCGAACGGGAGTGCACTGAGGGGTGGAACCCCAGAGGTGAAGCCTTTGTCCCGACCCCGGAGTGCGAGCATGGGTGTAAAGTTACTCCACGGAATGACTCAGCCTCCGCTCGCCCCACTGATGAATTTGGGGTGAGGGTGTATGCGGGTTCCAAAACTTGGTAAAAAAAAAATGACAGCTTCCGAACGTAGTGTCTGTAGTTTCTCCACAGGCTGGTGGATATGCGGTGGTGACTGTTTATGGTTTCGTAATTTTGCCCTTTCCGTCATGAGTCTTAAAATGTGATCATTCTGTGAACCTGTATAGGCCTGGTGCCACGACATTTATGCACTCACTTATTGATAAAGTCCCTGTAAGACATTCAGTTGGGTGGGGATGTTGTCATGTTTTTTATAACTGTTAACATTTGCCCATTTTGGTAAGCATTTTCTGTAAAAGGACTTTAGCCTGATAAGACTTATTATTTATCTGGGGGCTTGCAAGGCTAGCAGTTTAGAGGCAGCCTAAACAGTCAAGCATGTGTGCTTAACCAAATATTGTTACTGTATTTCAATAGGTGATTTTTTTTATCATTGGATCTATAAATAGGCCGCTGTTATTTTGTGTGAGGATATCTTTTATTTAGTATTAATACAAAACATGGCATGGATTGACATTTTCTAGCTAATTTTTGTCACGTGTTTAGCGTTTACAGCTGTGCTTAAAACTTTATCTAGAATCTAGGGTTAGAATCTTGCTGCTAAATTTATCTCAGCATTCCGGGTAACTGAGACAGGAGGATAGCTTTAGGCTATTTGGGTTACTTCGTGAGTTACAGTGCTTTTGGGAAAGGTAGTGAGACCAAGTCTTGAAAAAAGAAAAACAACAAAAATGGTAGTTATGTCATGAGGCACATAACGTATTATTTGCATTGATTAATCTATTGCTGTAACTAGTTAGTGGACTTGGGCCACATTTTAAAAATAACTTAGTTTGTTTTGAATTAAATTGTGAGGTAATTTGGATCTGATTCTCCCAGTGTTGCTGGCAGTCAGCGAAAACAATAAAGCAGTCAGCCCAGAGACAAGAACTGTTTGGTTCTCTTTGACAAACATCAGGGTGTGGTGGGGGCACACCTTTAATCTTGTCATTTGGGAGGAAGAGGCAGGCAGATCTCTGAGTTCAAGGCCAGCTTGGTTTACACAGTGAATTCCAGGCTGGGCGGGGTTCCATACTTAGACCATCACTCAATTAAAAATCAAAAGCTAGTAAAGTTTTTTCAGTTTATCCCTAAACCTATCTACACTTTTTTTGAGACACAAGAGTTTCACGACGTAGCCTCCGCTGTCTTACAGCTTACTCTGTAGTGCACACGCACACTAGCTCTGACCTCCGGCAGCAGTCCTGTGTCAGCCTTCTAGTCCTGGGGTGGTAGACTCTAGCCACTGCAGCCTGCTGCCCTTTCAGGAGACGCAAGGGAGTACCTGACAGTATCTTTCCATATCCATCATAGTTCTTTCACTTCATCTATCTACCTATCTGTCTGTCTGTCTGTCTATCTATTTTCGAGACAGGGGTTCTCTGTGACTTTGGAGCCTGTCCTGGAACTAGCTCTTGTAGACCCAGGCTGGCCTCGAACTCACAGAGATCTGCCTGCCTCTGCCTCCCGAGTGCTGAGATTAAAGGTATGCACCACCACCTCCCGGCTTCTTTCACTTTATACTTGCTACATTGAGACCATTGAACTAAGGAATAAAAGGAACGTAAGAATATCTTTAGAGGCAGGTTCTTAAGTAGCCCAGGCTGGCCATGTGCTCACTGTGCAACTGAGGCTGGTCTTTAAATTCTACCTTCTAAGTGCTAGAGTTACAGGTGTATGCTATCATGTCCTGCTGTGAAATAGAATTGGATGTTCATATAAAATAATTGGCTCTATTAGAAATTGACTCTTAAGTTTAAGGAATGTAGAATTAGCATGGGAGGAGAGAAGTGATATTTAAAAGTCCCCTTTTCTTTAAGAACACCCTAGACATCTCAGTTTTATAATGTTTTGTTTGTTTGTTTTGGCTTTTGTTTGGAGAAAGGGTCTCACTCTAACCCTTACTCACCTTGGATTAAGTGTTTAGCTCAGATTGGCCTCCAGCTCTTGTTCCCTTTGCTTAAGCTGTCACATCTGACACATCTTGGAGTTTTGATAAGTTTTCAAAAAGGAAAATAAGAGCCCAGTGGAAGGCTGTGAAGTCCTGTCTATGTGGTTTTGAAACTTTACATAAGCTCTCCTTATAAAGTGGAGCATATGGGCCCTTCATGTGTAAAGGTGGAGAGTTGAGCGCTAGTGGGGCCAACTTTCAGGAACACTTGGACTTGAGTCTATCCCTTAAATTGGATCTATGCAGTACACGTGCATTCAGTAATGCGCCATGAAATATAGTAATGTGTTTGTACGTGTGTGTTTGTAGGACCATTGGGCATTTTAAAGAAGGCAAAATGACAAATATCAATTGCTGGGAAAAGGTGTTTGAGAAGGAGACTGTGGAGTGGTGGTTTGTAATTGTGAAAACAGTGATCTATTTTCTTTTATTTATTTATTTATTTATTTTCTTCTTTTTTTAAATGCAGATGATGTCTTTTTTTTTTAGATTTATTTATTTACTATGTATACAACATTCTGCCTCCATGTATGCCTACACACCAGAGGAGGGCGCCAGATCTCATTACAGATGGTTGTGAGCCACCATGTGGTTGCTGGGAATTGAACTCAGGACCTCTAGAAAAGCGGACAGTGCTCTTAACCACTGAGCCATCTCTCCAGCCCACAGTGATCTATTTTCATATTATTATTAATTTGAAACTGTCCACATCAGTTTTTCCTTCACTATCTATACACAAACATTGGTTAGTAACTTCCCAGAATGTATAGCAATATAATAATTCAGTACTATACTGTTATTTCTGTGTATGGGCTTGGGTGACTTTGAGTGCAGATATCATTTGAGCAAGCTTTTTTAAAAAAATTTCCTATGTTTATAGTCTTGGTTTAATAGAGTAAAGCTATTTCAGTATTATAAAGGCAATTTGGGTTTGTTTCATATTTAGTATACACTGTAAAGCAAAATATAGCAACTAGAAATTTTTCTCTAAAGTCATGGATTTCATAGAGCAATGAGTTAATGTCCTGCTGTGGAATGATTTCTGTATATGCAGTCCAGGAAGAGTACACACTGACGTGTGTGTCGTGGTGGAAAGAAAGAACTGAATATCATTACTTGATCTATGATCTTCACATGCACTGTGGGAAATGCAGTCACAAAATAAATGAATGTAACCTTTAAAATTTGGGGGCTGGAAATTTATCAGCTTTAAAGGAACTCCAGGGCTGGAGAGATGGCTCAGTGGTTAAGAGCACCGGCTTCTCTTCCAGAGGTTCTGGGCTCAATTCCCAGCAACCACATGGTGGCTCACAACCATCTGTAATGAGATCTGGCACCCTCTGGTGTGTGGACATACATGGAGGTAGAATGTTGTATACATAATAAATAAATAAATCTTAAAAAAAGTAAATAAAGGAACTCCAGTTCAGTCCCAGCACTCACACTACCTGTAGGGAAGTTTCAGTACCATCTTTTGTTCTACTTGAGTACATGCACGCGTGTTCACATACATAATTGTGTGTGTGTGCGTACACGTGTGTATGTGTGTAGAGGAAGGAGACAGTCTTAAGTATGTAGCCATGACTGGCCAAGAACTCCTCAGCTTTAGAAAACCATGTTATTTTGTATATGCAGATGCCTTCTGTATGCTGAAGGAATAAATCGTTCGATATACTCCCGAATTCCATTCCTGGTTTAAAAGTATTTCTTTTCTGGTTTTTGTCACGAGCTTCTTAAACCGCCTGGTCCAGTTTATAAAAGACAGGCTGTCAGTCATTCAGGCCCTAGTACTGACCCATCAGTATCACATGTTACCACAACAAGATACCGAGGTTCTGTAATTGCTTTGAGTAAAAGATTTAACTCATTAACAAAAGAAAAAGGGGGAAATGAAAGACCCCACAGACCCCCTCCTCAAAACCCGCAGCTAGCATGCTCCCGGGGGAACGTCCTGTTTGTTTTAAACAAATCTCCGGATCAGCAGCCAGCCTGCTCCCGTAAGAACATCCCAGGTGCCTGAGAGAGCAGGAGATAGAGATAGGAAGACTGCAAGGCAAGATGTCAATAAGATAGGATGTCAACAAAGCCGGTTAGTTATAAGATAGGAACAGGATGACTGTTGCCAGGCATCCATGCTGAGAGAGGAAACCTTTCATGCCCCCCGCCGCATTCCGATAACCACGCTTTTGCTTCTGTAAACTTGCTTCTTGCTGACACCCATGCTAAGAGGGGAAACCATTCATGCCCCCGCCTCATTCCGGTCGATCGATAACCACGCTTTTGCTTCTGTAAACTTGCTTTTTGCTCTTCCCTATAAAAAGCCCGTCCTCCAGTTGGCAGGTGCGCAAGTCCTCCGAAAGACTTGCTGCCCGCAGGTACCTGTGTTTACTCAATAAACCTCTTGCTAATTGCATCCTGTGGCCTGGTCTCGGAGTGTCCTGGTTCTGGGGTCTTCATCAGAGAGGAAAGGTCCTCTCTGAGGGTCTTTCATTTCATGTGTTACCTCCATTTGCTGTTTATCTGAGCATGCTTGTCTTGTGTCAGAAGGCACACATTGAGCACTATGAACCTTTACGAAAAAGGTTTTCTTTGGTAGAATGTTAGGAAGATGCCTGTTGTTTTCTTTTACTCTTGGCAGATAAGGAGTGGTATTATCGGGGGATGGTGCATCTGATCTGCAGAGGCTGACCCCCAGTTCTGGGTCTGGCTCACCTATCTGTTCTTGGTGGTGGATGTTATTTTCATTGAACACACCAGTGAACACTCGGTGTGGTAGAATTGGTAATAACTGCAGATTGCAGAATTAGAAACGAGACAAAATGATTTCAAAATTTCTTTTCTTCATGAGGCCTTCAGTTTGCTTTCTTTGGTAACATCCAGATCTTGTGCTCTGTTAAACTTGAAAGCAACTTTATTTTTATTCCTATTAAATCATACATATCCTATACCCTAGTATTGGAATTTAATGAGTGTGTTTAGTTTTGAAGATCAGATTTTCTCATGGGGTTTCTCACTTTCTTTCCCCATATAGGAAAGCTAGTTCTGATGTTTTAGTATCTTAGAAAGTTAGTGGTAAGGATAGACTGGACCTTGTCATTACAGTGATAATTTTTCTTTTTGTTTTTTGTTTTCAAAGATTTGTTTATTAATTATGTATGGAGTGTTCTGCCTGCATGTATCTGTGCAGGCCAGAAGAAGGCACCAGCTCTTATTACAATGGCTGTGAGCCGTCATGTGGTTGCTGGAAAGTGAACTCAGGACCTCTGGAAGAACAGTCGGTATTCTTAACCTCTGAGCCATCTCTCCAGCCTCAACACAGTGATGATTTTTCATGAGGAAAATTAGAATCATTCCAGTTGAAAGGTAGGCTAGACATTTAATAAATTAATTTTGAGATAAGTTCACACTATGTAGCTCTGGGTTGTTATGGAGACCAGGCTGGCCTCCAACTTGGAGATTTGACTACTTGTCTGTCTTCAGTGCTGGGATTACAACAGTAGGCCTGACAGGCAAGTCAAGATAAATTTTTTTAGTTGATTTCTGATTACTTTATATAGAGACAAGTCAAGCGTTATCCATATATTCTGTATAAATACAATAAGCTCATTTTTATTTTTTAATTTTTATTATTTTAGATTATTTGATGTGACATTGGGTACCCTGGAACTGGAGTAAAAGAGTTAGGAGTTACCATATAGATGCTGGGAATTGAACCTGGGCCCTCTGAAAGAACAAGTGTTCTTAACTGCTGAGCCATATGTCCAGCTCTTCCCTTCACCTTGTACAGCCAAGTACAGAGTCAAAGGATCTAAGGAGAAGCAAATTGTCCTTTTTTTTCTCCCACTTTAGTCCATCCATATCGCTTATGTAGCTAGTTAGAGTTCTGTATCTTGAGGAGAAAATAATTCTGAGTGTCACTTGGAGCTGGGGACAGTGATGATAGGACCATACTTAGACTTTAAAATTCAGATAAGCAGAGATTGGTGGAGGAAGGATTTTTACCTGACCTAAAAATGTTTAAAGTGTTGGTATAGTTTTTTTTCTTTATGTATGGGATCCTTTGATGACACTTCTGGAAAAAGGAAATAGGGTTAATTTTGAAGCTATTAATATTGAAGCTTAATATCCATCACTTAGTGATTTTTATTGTACTCTTGGGTACCGTGAAGGATTCTGATGTGCATTATTAACTCTCCTGTATCAATGCTCTAGAATGTATAGATGAACAAACTCAGATGTTGACGTTATTGAGTCCAGTTTGTATAGATCATAAACTCAGATGTTGACGTTATTGAGTCCCCGTAGAGTAGGTAAGATCTGGATGGAGATAAGTCTTTTTTTCAAGCATTATCTTCCTGGGTTAATTATGTGTCAGCATTGTCAAGTTCACATGCATTGGGGTTGCCAGCTAAATAAAGGAAGTAAGTGGTATCAGGTGGGTGCTTTGTTAGACGTTATAGCACACAAAAGATAGCTTCAGATAAGATAGGAGAAGAGACTCAGAATCAGATTTGATGTCATCTGGTAGAAATATCGGAGGGGAATTGGAGTGAACTAGAAAGTTAAAAAATATTGTAGACTCTAAAGGTTATGCCAGGGAAGATTAGGTGTTAGATTCTAAAAGAAAATCAGTGAAAGATTTAAAGGAAAAGCATCAAATTAAAATATGGAGTAGTTAGCCAGGTTATGGGTATGTACCTCAGCAGTTTATGTGGTTTTGGTTTGTTGCTGTTTGTTGGTTGGTTTGTTTTAGGCGGGATCTTATGTAGCCCAGCTTTGCCTTAAATTTACTATGTATATAAGGATACCCATGAGGTTATAATCAACTTGCATTTACCTTTCCAGATGTTAGGATTACTGGGTTACTCATTACCATAATTGTGTTGGAGAGTGAGCCCTAGGCTTCCTCTGCGCTCATACAGGGCAGTCTCTTTACACCACTAACCCCCTTTTTGAGCTAAATCACCAACCCCAACCCCCTGTGAGCCCCATGCTTACTCCTGTGCCTTATCTTTTGAGTCCCAGTGCTAGGATTCCAGATTTTCCCAACCATCCCTACCAGTGGTAGAGCTATCCCTTAGCAGATACTGTGTTCAGTCCCCACAACCAGGAAAGAAAAAAGAAAAAGGAAATTTTGGCATGTTTAACAGTAGGATTTGTAGTTGGAAATATTTTGCACCAGTCAGTACTCTCTCTGAGTTGAGGATAAGCCTGAATTTGTTATTAATGTTAACTGAGGTTGTTTTCATACACATGTGGAAGAGTTTGCACAATTCTGTCACATATATGAAGATTGTTCTTTAGCTCTTCAGAACCATCTTGGGAAATAGATGTTTTCTCTCTATTTTTTTAATTAAAGAAAATTGATAGATGAAGCCAGTCAAGATCACAGAGTAGTACAGGGCTTAATACAGGTTTTCTGTTGTTATTCTTCTGTCTCCCTATAAGTAATAATTAGAGGAATAAATATGAGTGGCATTTAGGGGAGCCAACGTAGACCATGGTCTACATAGTGAGTTCCAAGACAGCTACGGCTATGTAGAGACCTTGTCTCAAAAAGAAAGAAAAAAACTTTAGGAGTCATGGCATGCACTTAATAGCAGAAAACCATTAGAAGGTGAAGTCAGGAGGACCAAAATTGATATTGAGGTTACGCCTGAGTTACGGGAGACTCTATCTAAAAACAAACTTTTGTTTTGTTTTGGTTTTGTTTTCCAAGACAGCATTTCTCCCTGTAGTCTTAGTGGAATTTGCTCTGTGAACCTGGCTGGCCTTGAACTCCTCCTTCCTCCCTCTCAAATACCTGGATCAGAGGTGTGGGCAGTACCACCTGGCTCAGAGAAACAATTCTTAATTTGTATATTTTTAGTACACATTGCCGGTTAATTAAGTCTCCTTAAGAGTTCCACCAGCTTATATTCCTCCAGAAATGTGCCCGTAGAGCCAGGTTTGTGTGGACCACATCAGTACCGGTCAACCTGCTACCTAGGAAGTTTTAGGCTACTTGGGCTACATGTAACTCTTTTTTGTCTCAGGACAAAAAGGGAAGAGAAGGGAAGGAGAAAGAAAAAAGTAGGAAGGTAAAAGAAAGAGAAAGAGCCGTTATGTGAACTGCTTATTACCTTTTCAACATAAAATAAGTCATTTCCATCTTTAGTAGCATTGTGAATGCTAAAAATGGTCTTGTGGCCATCTTAGTTATCATTTCTTAGTTTAGTATGTACAGCCAGAGTTTATTTAACTTACTATTTTTGTTTTGACATATGGTTTGGCTATACAGTTCAGGTTATCCCCTATACTCCAGGGTATTTAGGTCATACAGGTGCTACATCATGATGTAGATGGATTTTTCTTTGGGCCACCAGCTCAAATAATGACACAGACTTATTATGAAAATTATGAAAGCTCCGCTTTAACTTAAGCTTGTCCCACTAGTTCTTAAACTAGTAAGTTTGAGTATGACTGACATGTTTTGATATTTCTCTCCAGTGTTGTCCCAATGAAACGTACTGTTTTGTCTTATTGGACAGAAACTAATAACAATACTTAGACACGTAGTCAAGAGCTGGGAGTCTGGGGTGATGAAGAGATGGCTCATTAGTAAGAACACTTGGTACATATCCAGAGGACCCAGGTTTGATCCTTAGTACCCACATGAGTTTCAGTCATCTCTGATTCCAATTACAGGGGATCCAACACAGCTGCCTTCTACATGCACCAGGCTTGAGTGTGATGCCCTCACATGCGTGCAAGCAAAACACTTATACACATAAAATAAAAATAAGTCTTAAAATATTGTGAGTAGGTATGATGATACATACTTGAACTCCCAGAACTCAAGCCAAGGCAGGAGTACTGAGAGTACCGATAGTTGGGAGCCTCAGAAAGTATAGGCATGTAATTGCAATTACTGTACATATACAAACTTTCTAGTTATGATTCCCTCAGCAATTCACTCTAACAAGTATTTACAGACGTTTAGACACTGTGGTAGATTAAAATGCATAGCCTGTGTGTCAGGTAAACACTACAGCCTTTAGATAAGGACTTCCTACTGCAGATTTAGGTATAAAGATTTGGATATCCATGGAATCAGTTCCCCAAGAATAAAGAAAAAAACATGACTGTATTTGTAATGTTGTGTATAAAGCCACAGTCAACTTTTTTTAAGCTTTCTGTTTTACCGGATGACTTGTTTAAAATAGACATTACTTTCTGTTTGTGTGTTGTTTCTCATCTAAACACGATACAAACACTGTACAATGAGTGAAAATTTAAAAATTGGATGAGTTGAAAACTCTCTCTTCCATACAGTAAAAGGGGGGCAGGGAGATTGTTATTGAAGTACATTTTTCACAGAAGTGATCTTGTCTCACGTTTTCAACAAAATTCTAAAGTTGGAAAAAATATTAACCACAGGCACAATCAATTTTTATGCTAATACTGAAAATTAAATGCAACAAGCAAATTTAGATCATATAAGAAAATCATGAAGTTTAAAAGAGTTTACATACCGGCAAATGTACATAATGAACAATCCCAAAGTTATAAGTTGATAGGAGCACTAGTTCTTCTTTTGTTTGTTTGTTTATTGTGTGTAGGGGTATTGTATGGAGGTCAGAGACATTCTAGTCCACAAGCAGGAGACAGACAATTGCCATTTCTAAATTTTGTTTTTTAGTTATGCCTTCATTGTATGCATTTTTGACTGTTCTTTTTACTGTAGCATTTGCATACCTCCCTTCTTGATACTTGGTCATTTTATAAGATACTTAATATCAAACTTTGGCACTACAAACAAAAAAGGTTAAATTTGTTGAATGACTATGTAAGGATTGGGCTTTATGAATGAATAGTCTGACGATGTAGCAGTTTTTAAAACATTGGTGGAGTGAACTCATGTATCTCTTGACTTTTGCAAAAAAAACAGATTTGGGAAAACTAGGTAGCTACTAAGCCAGGAGTGTAATTATATATGTGCTGGGTTAGTTAGTTCTTTTGTTTTTGCTCTTGTTTTTAATGTATAAGGGTATTTTGCATGCTTTGTATGTCTGTGCACTAGCCACTTGAGTGTCTGTCTGCTCCCCTTGGAGGCCAGAAGAGGGCATTGGGACTGGGGTTACAGATGGTTATGAGCCTCTTGGATGCTGGAAATCAAACACAGGTCTTTAACAGAAGCAGCTAGTTTTCTAACCTGCTGAGCCATCTCTCCATTGATACTTTAAAAAAATATCTTTTTATTTTATTTTGAAATTAGTATCTGTAATTCTAACTGGTCTGGAACAAACGTTTAACTATCTTCCTGTACCTGCTTCTTGGTACTGAGATTACAGACATATGCCACCGTGTCCACTTTAAACAGACAATTCAACTTCGGATCATCTTAATTTGACATAGTATTGTATGAATTCTCTTTGAGCCATTTGAGTTTTTTATTACATAGTTGAGATATTTAGTCCTCACATCATTTATGCCTCAAATCATTGACATCATGTATGTTCAGTATTACTGTAGTATTTATAGAACAGTATTTCCCAAATATGTTGGCTATCATCTTTTAGCCTACCACTTAGAAGGTTAGAGGCATGGAAGATTGTGAGTTTGAGGCTAGCCTGTGCTACAAGGTAAGACCTGGTTTCAAACATTTAAAAAAAGTTTGACAAACAATTTTCTACTGTCATTTGTTATACAATTTGTGCCATAGAAAGAAAGTATTTGGCAGCAGAAACAAAACAAAAAACAACAAAACAAGGTATAGCAGGGTTACGGATATGACTGTTAGAACCTGAAGTTTGGCTTGTAAGTGGCTGTGAAACAGAATATTGACCGCAAAGACTACCAGAATGTTGGTGAGTTCTTGGCTATAAAACAGAAGCATAGAATGACATGAGTAAAGGCATGCAGACTCAGGGATTATTCCTCTCTCATCAATTTAAATGCCATGTCGGGAGCCATGGTGGTACTGGTGGAATGTCCATCACATATATAGATTTGAAGAAGCTGGTTTTGGTTTGAGAAGTATAGCATTTAAACAGGACCCAAGCATGCTCTGTTGGTGCTTTCCTGCTATTATGTTGTCAGGTTCAGGTATATGTTAGTAAGTAAAGACGAAACAAGAATGGAATGGAAGACAGGAGATAGTCTTAATGACTTTTAGTTATGTGCTCAGGGAAGAAGTACTTAATCACATGATAGGCAACCAAGTAGATTTTTAAAAGTTTACATGTCTTGTAATACATTGGCTAATAAAGAAGTTTCCAAAAATTAGCTATCTGGATGTATTCTGTCATTTTTTTGTAGTGCTAGACGTTGAATCTTGTGACTTGTGCCTGTTAAGCAAGGACTCTTAACAGTGAGGCACACTCCTAGCCTCTCAGTTATTTTTTTAACTCTACTTTGTCTATTGTAAGACTTCTAGTAAGAGTGGAGTCAGCAGGTGCTTTGTGGTGAGATTTTATGTTATAACAGTCAATTTTTATCTCTAGATAACATTTTTGGAACAGTTACTGTGAAATTGGTATTGTACAAAATATCTTTTACTAAAATGTTTTTCTATAATATCTATGTGAAGTAGACATTATTAGCATTCCCATCTATATATTGAGAGTTAGAAATTTATTTTTTTAAAAAAATAGAAATTTAACAGATGTGTATTGTAGGTGTAAATTTCTGTTCCACAAGCCACTCCCAAATATCTGACACAGAGTTAATATGAATTATAAATGCTTGGCCAATAGCTCAGGCTTGTTAACTAGCTAATGCTTGCATTTTAAATTAATCCATATTATCTATGTTTTGCCATGTGGGTTGGTACCTTTTCTCAGTACACTATGCCCATCTTGCTTTTCTCTTGTCTGCTCATGACTCCTGACTCCATCTTTTTCTCATCATTTTCTTTCTTTCTTTCTTTCTTTTTTTTTGAGACAGGGTTTCTCTGTAGCTTTGGAGCCTGTCCTGGAACTCCCTTTGTAGATCAGGCTGGCCTCGAACTCACAGAGATCCGCCTGCCTCTGCCTCCCGAGTGCTGGGATTACAGGCGTGCCCCACCACCACCCAGCTTCCCATCATTTTCAGCTTGTCTTTCCTTCCTATCTTTATCCTGTTCAGCTATTGGCCAGTCAGCTTCTTTATTAAATCAGTCACAGCAGCATATATTCACACAGTGTAGTATAGGAATATTCCATTTTTCCCCCCTTTTCAAATCTTCACGGTGTAAAAAAGGGTTATTCCATAGCAGTGTATTGATAAGTTTCTTTCTTCCTCCCCAGACCCTCATAATAAAGCTATTTATGTTTACTTCAGGGATGAGCTGGAGAAGAACCATTTCAGTGATTTTTATAACTTTGAGTTAGAATACAAAATTGAGCTTTGTAAAGTTTTACTAAGACAACATTAAACATAATAAGTAAATTTTTTTTAATAAGTAAATTTTTTATGGTGATGTTAAGGATTGAAACTTGCCCAAGGGCCTTGTGCATGCTAAGCAAGTATTCCACTAATAAGCTTCATTTCCTGCTTACTAAATGTACGTGAATTAAGATTCAAACTTTTATCTTGCTTGCACAGAATTTTGTATTTGCCGTACTGTGTCTAGTCTAAACTGTGGAGTAGGGAAAATGAAATAAAACCTTTCCATTTCCAGACACAACTGTGGTGCTCTAAAGCTGTGTCATGGCCACCTAAAAAATTAGCATCCAGGCTTCAGGTTGAGATAGAGACAATTTGTCTCTTTGGTGTTGGAGTGTAAACTCAATACCTTGAACATGTTGATAAACTATCTACCACTATACTACATACTCAGCCCAGAGATATTTTTAAAAGAGTCAGTAGTATAAGCACCAAGGCAGAGAGAAGGGTTTGTAGAAATGGCAGCTTTAGGAGGAGATTCTATGATTTAAAAGAAGGTCTGTGGCAGAAGCTGAGTAATCTTGATTACTTATACAGCAGTCCCCTCAGTATTACTGCTGTAGAACTGACTTCCCACATTTCTTTTTAAATCAAAGACGGTAAGCCCCTTCAGTCAGATAGTCTTGAGTTTTGTCTATCTACTTCCCTATGGCTGACTTAAGAATACATGTACTTTGCCTTGTTGACATTTGAGTACGTAGATACCAACCAGTCAAAATAATTTTTTATTTTCTTTCTGTTTTTTTTTAAACTAGAAGACTGGGTATTACTGGAGATTAAGAGAATCTTGAATAACGCTTATATTGGTTGGTTAGGTGTTGATGCGCAGTGGGAGTTTGATTTGTACGTTTCTGTACATATGTACTTGCATAGGAAACTGGTATTTTTATTTCAATGACTACCATTTTACATGTTTTAATAAGGTATATTGTTTATATGCTGCCTTGGATACAAGGTGGTGGCAGCACTTTTGTGTTAGGCATTACTAGATATTATTTGTATTTCTGCTTATGTTCATGGATTGGCTACAAATGGTTTGCTAAGAGCTGATACATGATTTAAGAACATGTTGATTCTCCTTGAAATCTTACAGGAAAGAAAACTTGTAAGATCCATCTTACAGAATTAAAAGATGTTTATTTTGAAATGGGGTTTTCCTGTGTAGTCCTAGCTAGCTTGAAATTGCTGTCTTTCTATGTAGACCTCAAAGCTGTCCTTAAAGTCATCTACCTGCCTGTGCTATGATTAAAGATAGTATCACCACACCTGGCTTTTAGTGTGCTCTAGACGTTATCATGAGTAAAGATGGCCAGTAAGTGTTGGCAGAGGTTTCTTTCCCACCAGGTCCCACAGCCATTTAGTCCCAAATAAATCACACAGAGGTCTACATTAATTATAAACTGATTGGCCTAGTATGTCAGGCTTCTTATTAGCTCTTACAACTTATATTAGCCCATAATTCTTGATACCTTTTTTTGGCGAGGCAGTCACATCTTGCTTTCTTGCTTGTCTATGGCTGGGTCTCGACTACAGACTGAAACTTACCTCTTCCCAGAATTCTTGTTGCTCCGCCTCTACTTCCTACCTAATCACCCCACCTACACCTCCTACCTGGCTACTGGCCAATCAGCGTTTTATTAAAAATAATACAAGTGACACAATAAAAGACCATTGTCCCACAGTAAGTTAAGTGTGGGAAAGAATTGTTTGTATTATGAATAGCAGGTTTTTATGTAGCACATATTTAATATATGTACCTAAAGTACCGAAGTACCCACACTGCCAGCTCATGTAGACCCAGTTCTTTCCAGTAGGCTTTTAGGAGATGGGTTTGCTTTTGAGAAATCATTCTTTTAGCTCTATTTAAAAAAAGCAAGTAAATAGGCAAGCCAATTTATTGATGAAAACTTCTACCTATAAGTAGTTTTTGCATGCTTGTTGCTGCTGTCTGTTGTGCAGTCTTTGCTGGGGGTAGGGTAGACAGAGGGTGAAAAGATTGGAGACTAAGACAGACTCAGAGAGATTCCCTTGCAGAAGCTCTTCATTGTAAAAAAAATGTTTATGGGCTTAGGGAAATTAAACTGCTGCAGGAACGTTTCTTGTTGGTCCTTTTGAAACTGGCGATCACTACTAGTGTATTGTGATTGGCTAGTTACCTTGCTTTTGGGCCAATTTTGCTTACTCATTGTGAGCTTGCATGCACTTGCTTGTGCTTGCACTATTGCCCTACCTCACCATTATAATTTTTTGTCCTGTAGGTAGGAACCTGGAAGTGTTTGTAAACTTTGCTTTTATGTTGCAAATATTGTATTTTTCAGAAACTAGAAACAAAAACCTGGCTGTAATCGACTGTGCCTATTATACCCACACTGTGTCTCAGTAGCTTCCATCAGTTCCCACCTTGTTTCCGCTAGATTTCTGCCTCCCCTTTTCCTTCTTATTTGGCACTACAAGGAGTATATTATCTGAATTTGAGAAGAGGGCTGGAAGTCAAAATACTTTCCTCATTGTCCAGCCTGGAATGACAGAAGAGGGATATGTTAACCTTAGCCTAAGTCAGTTGTTTTTGTGTCTTTCTGGGACAAATTATAACCAGGGAGGTAACAGGCATAGTGGCACTTTTCCGTAATTTTAACATTTCTCAGGCTGAGACAGGGAGTGATCACAAGTTCAAGGTCAGACCCTGTCTCAAAATAAACAACAAAAAATGTAAACATAACAACCAAGAAAAATACGTTCCAATAGAAGCTGTTGCTAATCCAATACTTCGAGATACTTGTCATTTTTGCATTGTTTTCCCTCTAAACATACCCTCAATTTTCACTGCTCATCTGTGATTACGTGTTTTATTGGGAGATGGCAAGAGACCAAGATTGTGTCTAAGGCTGGTCTGGAACTTAGAAAAGTCCTCCTGGTTCAGTCTACCAGTGCTGAGATTATATCATGAGTCATCACACCTATCTGTACTTGTGTTATGTGTATTGTTCTGTTACAGCATTATTAGCCTTACTAAACACTATCCCATGTTTTCTTACAGTATCTGCACTAGGAAATGAATAACCACAGGTTTATTAATTATAATAGTAAAGTATCTTTTATATACTTTAAACAAATTGTTTCATTTTGCAGAGAGGGATTGAGAGCAGAGTGTGTATGCCTAGATGTTTTGGACTCACTAAGTAGACCAGATTGACCTTGAATTTTAAGAGAATTTGCGTAGATTTAAAGGCAGGTACCCCCTTGCCTGTCCACGGTTTTCTTAACATGGTCTTTATTGTACTGCATGGGTATCTGTGCTCATGGTGCAATAGAAATTTAATATCTGGCTTTGTAGACTTCTTGGCTTTGTTTATTTTTCTTAGTTTTGTGTTTGCTAAGCCTGATAATTCTATTGATGCAGTTTTAAAGGAAAAAGGGTGGGTTTTCTAGTATTACTGAATTAAGTAAGATCTGAATTTATAAAATCTTTCTTACCCTCACAGATACCATTTCCTTTCTAGAAAGGTTATAATTATTCATATTAAATTCATATCTTCATTATGAATGTTGAAAATTACTAAAAATGGTTTGCTTTTTATGTTTTTTTGTGGAAATTCTAAAATATACAAAGTTAGAATATTTAGTGAGCCTTCTGTATCCTTCTCCCTTGTTTGTATACTATTCAATATTAAATTTATCTACCTTTCATGAACGAAATTCATTTCTGCTAACCTTGTTTGCTTTTTTTAATCAATTGTTTCCATTAAACTAATAGTTTAAATCAAATATCATCTTACACATTAGTTTTTTGGATCTTATTTTGTCCTAACTACAATGCCAGCCATTATCAACCAAACAAAAGTGGGTTTATAAATACTATTAATTATATGTGTGTCAGGTAGGCATGCTGGTAACTGTGGAGGTCAGAGGCAGATGATTACTTGAGTTAGGGGCCACTACCCAATGTGGTGCTGGGAACTGAGCTCAGGTCTCCTGGAAGAGCATCAGTAGGAGAACTCTGAGCAACCCCTCTCTAGTCTCCACTCTAACAAAATTTTAAATATTTTTTGGATAATGGAGGTTTGTGCTGGAAATCAAACTATGCATGCACACCGGGCATGCATTTCATAGTTTCAAACTCCCAGCTTGAAATTTTTTAATTTAATTTCTAGCTCAGGATTAAATTTCTGTATTTATCTAAAATTTGGCTTTTATTATTAGTTGCTTTGGTTATTTCATCCCCCCCCTCCCAGCAGGTCTATACATGCATTATTTTTTTAATTTATTTTAACTTATTATAAGCTTCCCTTTTTGAGGAAATAACTTATTGAAGAAAGTAAGTTGATGTCCTAGGGAATGGTTATCATTCTATGTTCAGTTGATTGTTTTCTTACAAGCCTATTTTCTATTTTGCATTTACTGTATTGCTCATAGGTGTGGAATCTTTATTTTGTGGAGTAAGCAAGAAACTGTCGATAACTTTATCCAGTTAAATCATGTGAAATGTTTATATTAGCATGTTATGCTTAGAGTGAGTGCCAAGTGATCTCTGTGTTCATATCTCTCAGCCTTCTTTACCCATCAGAAGTATCTGTACACATTTTCCTGATTGTTTTAATTAATTTACATGTTATTGCATTTACAGTACATGTAGAAGTCAAAGGACAACTTTGGCATTGGTTCTGGCCTACCTTTACATTGTTCCAGGGATTGAACCATGTTGTAAGATCTGTTGATGTGTAGATCTGTTATTTTGGTGTGAAATGACTATCCCTGTGTTTCATCTGCACTATTGTCGGTGTTTTTCGATGTGTTTTGTGGTTATCAGCTGGTTATCTTGAAGTACATTTTCTGTAAGAAAGGTAAATGCTTAATTTTTCTCTCTAGTTTTTATGAGTTCTGAAACTAGTTCACCAAGTTGTTTATTTTGATTTTTAAATTACATGTATTTATTTTGTATGTATGGTCATAGTACACACATCCTAATGTCTGTGCGAGTCAGAGGACAACTTGATCTCTGAAATCTATTTTCTCTCCTACACGTGGATACTGGGATTGATCTTAGGCTGTCATGTTTGGTGTAGGTGCGTTTACTTGCTTAGCTACCTCACTTGTCCCAGAGTTTTTGTTTGTTTGTTTGCTTACTTGCTTGCTTGCTTTCTAAGGTATTGTTAGAAACAGATGAGTTTTTATGGATTTGAGGCTATTCAGTTTTTGTAATTTTTTTTTTTAATGATTAAACTGTGCCAATGAAAGCCATTATAATGTTGGCTTTGCCATTTTGGCATGGTGCACTAAGATGTTCTAAACATATATGATTGGTACATTTTCTGCTCTGCTTTAGACAAATTTAACCCCTTTTAATAGCCCATTTAGAAACCACCATGTGAATGTTCAGTGAGTTTACCCAGAAAATTTTCTAGTTAGAAAAGTCTGTGAAAGACTGCCTTTCCTGTGGAGACGAACTGAAAACATGGTGATTCACATCAACAGACAAATCCCCAGTCCTGATGAACACCACTCCACTTCTATGGAATAGCTCACAAACTAAGAGAACACTATATGTAATTGCAACTTTCACTGTAGCAAAAGATGCAAGTTAAAATAAATAAGGCTGTTGTTCACAGAGCTATGGCCCAGAAACTTCAGAAGTCGGCCTGCTCACTTTTTTTTTCCTGCTCACTCAGGAAACTTTCCCCTTTCTTCTTTCTGTATGTTTAAGCATGCATTTCCTATCATTTTGACACTATTTATTCTAAAACTTGCTACCCTGTTCTATGATTGCTGATCTGCCACGTGACTATCACACTAACTTAGTTTAAATGGCATGACCTTTTTCTTTCCTTTGTCTTCCCCCTCCAGACAGCTCCTGAGGTTTACTTGCTGCCCTGCAATTTTTTTCCTCCTTTTCAAAACAGGGAAGATAAGCAGATAGCAGAATCTGGAAAGGATTGGGACTGAGTCTCTTTGGCTGTCTTCTGGTGTCACAGTCTCATTTCCTTTAGAAACATTGGTTACTTTGAAGCCCATTTGGTGTGAAATCCCATGAACTTGGAGATGATTTGATAGATGTTGAGGACAGATCAGATCCCTTTTCAGATGAGATTGGTTCTTCACAGCAGTGGGTGCTGTGAATGCTAAAGCTGTTTTTGCTGCCTTGCTTTCATTGATGTTGCGAGAAATACATACCCTAGAAAGGATTATTCCCTGTTGGTACTATCATTTTCAAAATAATCTTCCCCCATCTCCCCGTGGTTGAAGCAGGACCTTGAGCAAGTACCCTACTAGTGAGCTACATTTCTAGCCCAGCCCTTTAACTTCTTTATGTATTCCATGGTTCTGCCTTCCCCTCTGAAAATGTTGAGTTTGTTTCGGGTTTTTGTTTTTGTTGGTTTTTTTATTTGTTAATTTTAATAGCTTTAGAATTGAACATGGGATCTTACAGTGCAGGCATTGCAAGTGTGTGCCAGTTTTTCCAGTTCTGGCTGCTATTTTTTTTAATTGAAATTATATTGCAAACTGAACTTGAACTCGGCCCCTGGGATTTTTATTTTCTGCATTTCTAACTCTAAGCACACTATGTAACTTCTGAATCATTCTTCATTTGCAAATAGAAACAAGAATAATTCTGTTTTACGTGTTGTGATAAATGAAGCAGTGTATGTAAAGCTATTTAGCATAATGATTTTAACTAACAGTCTCTTGGTGAGAGCAATGATTGCTAACTTTATGTATCGCATTCTTGAATGTGTAGATAATAAAAAGCGTTTGTGGCCAAAATCCATGCACTGACTTATTTTAGACTACAGATATGGGTGGAGCCCTGTTATGTGACTTGGCTTCTCATTGTTCTTGGGTGGAACTTTGTTACCTGCAGTTTATGGGCATATAAAGAATGAGGGTACAGATTCAAAAGGGAACTTCTCAGTAAAGCTGCCAGTCTTGCAATTCATAGCAGTCATCCCACATCAGCCTACTCAAAGTGCCAATCTTGTATCTGTAAATCAGTCGATGAAACCATAGGCTCCCATATCTAAGTAGATTAGGGGTTGCTTCTCAACATATCGTTAGAGGCTGTTAGACTTGAGCACCTATATGTATAAAATATGAGGTTGTGTGTGTCTGTAGCCTTGCCTAACCTTTAAGTAAGATGACCCTATATAATGGAGTATGCACATGTGTGTGTATTTTTTTCTGGTGATTGAAGTTTATAGTAGTTTAGAGATTATGCTTATCTTGGTCATTGCAGTGTTATACTCTGTCTTTTGTCGTGCTTGATGTATTTAGTAGGGAATCTGTTAATGAGTAACAACCTTATTGGCAGCCAAATATGGCATGTAAATATAAAGTAGTGAATTGTTACTGGCAAAGATATTGTAACCGTATAAACAAGATATATGGCCTGAGGAGTATGAGTGGGTAAAAGCAAGTTTATAGCATACTCTGATAACTATGAACTTGAATTTTTTGGTTAGAAATGAGACGTGTGCCTACAGTCCCAGTACTTGGAGCTTGAGCCACACTTAGGGCCAGTTTGGACTATATAGTGAGGCCATTTCTCAACACCAAAGAAACCAGCAAAAATTACATGTTTTGGTATAGCAGTTTGACTTCTGAAACAAAATATTTCTGTTAAAAATAATCCTAAATAGAAGTATTTATTATGAGATTAAACCCTAAGGGGTAATAAGTAAATATAGTGTAATTTTGAGGGGAATGCTTTGTTAGGCATTATTAGTATTGCTGACTATGAAGCATTTATGATAATAAAAAATGATTAAGTGAAGGGAAATGATTCTGATACCCATGATGCACTTCTACTTTTTTTTATCATTCCTCAAGACATGTTACTATAAGTACATTTTAGTTAATGTTAATGTGTTAACTTTTCTGTGCCTGTGATAAAATACTATACCTCCCAACATACATGAAAGTGTTTATTTTGTATTAGTCTATCATGATGACGAGGCATGGAGGATCAAGAAGCTGAGATCATATTTTCAAGAGCAACCTGGCATTTGCTTTTGAGATAGATTCTCAAAGTCCTCCTGCAATAATGGACTTCCTCTAGCAAGGCTCCACTTCCTAAAAGTTCTATAACCTCCCCAAACAGTACCACCAGCCAGGGACCAAATGTTCAAATATGTGAACCTGTGGGACATTTCTCATTTAGATTCCCACATTCCATTCTCTGTCCCCATATGCTCATGTCTGTGTCATAATTAAAAACACCTTTACTCCAACTCCAAAGGTCCTCATCGTCTTTCTTAGTCTCAACAGTTTACAAGCCCAAAGTCTTTTCTCAGACTTAGCTGGCTTAGCCCTTCTAGCTTTGCTTTGTCTGTAACAGGTTACATGTTTATGTTGGGCCAGGCCAAATTCAAGTCTTGGCTTTGAAAAGCTTCCTTTCTGATAAATGTGAAGAAATATATGAAAAACATTGTAATGTATATAGAATATATAGCATAACTAATGAAGTGATGAATATCATATGATTGTCTATCAAAATGGGTGTATGTGAAGGTATGGCAGGAGGAAAGAGTAATCAGAGTAGAATGGGTAATCACAGGGACCAGGGAAGACTACCCTCCTGAATACTCAGAGATGAGAGTTAGGAACTTGTCTGCTTTGAAGAATTTGACCGGTGTTGTATTTAGGTTTAGAAGGGTGAAGATAGAGAGTTTGCTGGTTTAAATAGTACCATAATTATTGAAGGCAAATTAAAATGGAAGCCTTGGATTATGTAACTTTGAGCCAACACACTCATTAACTTAATGACATCAACTCCTTAGTCTTCTTACCATAAAATAACAATGACCATCTATAGGATTGTTTTTCTGAAGATCAAATGAAAGTATTTATGGAAACACATAGAAAACTAGGCATAGTAAAGCCTTATAACCCCAACATTGAAAATGTGAGACAGAAGGATAAAGACTTTGAGGGAAGTCTGGGCTATCTCCTGAAAACCTATTTAAAAAATCCATGAAAGCATATGCAGTGATGGCTGCTGCTGTCAACTGATGTAGTAAGATTTACATAGCAGGAGAACCTGGGTTTACTTAGCATTTACAGCTAGGGTCCTTCTTTTGTCTTTGACCCTGTGTGCCCGCCCAAGGAGTCCCCATAACTTGCAGTTCTGATGCTCTGCTCTGTGTCCTGAGTGTTTGTTATTGTGGTCTATACTACTACAAACTCGCAACCAGAGTTTCTGAAGGCAGTGAAGATTAGGTGTACTAGAGATGAAGAAATAAGAGCCAGATTGAGATTGTTTTAAACAAGGAGAAACTGATTTACCTCAGTAAATAGGAGTACATAATCTGTGACTATCTAAGTTTTAGAATTAATGGATAGATGTGCTAATGTCTGCCTGCTAAAAGTGCTGGACAGCGTGCGATAGACTAGGTAAATGCAGATTCAATAAGCAGAGAGAAATTAAAAACTAAAAGCAAAGAGAATTAGGAGTTAAGTTTTACAAAGCCAGATGAAGATATGCATACTAGGAAATAAATTGGATATGTTGAGTTTCAGAAGAGTTTTTTTTTTAAGAAGGATTTATATTCAATCTTGGGTCAGGTTTGAGAGTTGGTAATCAGCAATATTAGAATCTACATACAGCCATAGGAGTAGGCCACATTCTAGTCTAGACTGGAAGGAGGCCTGATATTTCAAGTAGACATTGGTGACCCACATTATTATCTGCCTCATACTGTTCTCTTACATTGGTGTTTTTTTTTTCCTTTTCTGTAGTCATAACATCTTTCTGATGTGGTTGTACTTAATGTATTATCTCTTGCTGAGTAAAAACTTACCACAAACCTGTTTATTTGAAGCAACATAAATATTGTATCTAGGGATTGTATCTTGTAGGTTGATCAGCTGGGAAAGCTCTCTTCAGAGTCAAGTAGTGTCAATTCAATTCACTGAGAACTGTCAGACTGAAGTTCCTGGCTTCCTGCTGTTAGCAAGCGGCCATTTTTTTTTTTAAGGTGTAGCTCTCTGTATGGCCATTTGCTAAGCAAGGTTGATAAGGAAGTCAACTGTAAGATGGAAGGTTTAATTTTAATAACCATACACCTAATCCTGTCACTTTTTCTTATACTGTATTTATTAAAACCATAGGCTTTGCTTGCATCTTGAGGCAGTGGAAGGGTAGATGTTGACTAATGAAAACCAGGACGTGGGGGTCCCAGAGATAACAACAGATGCTTTTTTATGGAGCTTGCCTGCTATTTTTATCCTTGTGTGCTTATGGGTGGATGTGGGTATGTGTATGCCACAGTTCATGTGGTGGGAATCACAGGATAATTTGAGGGATCTGGTTCTCTTCCGCCATCGATCAACAGGCTTGGCAGCTATGTAACTCTGGAGCCATCTAGCCCAAACTAGGTATTGAAATGGTTCAATAATATTTATAAGTGTCTTATTTAAGTAATGAGGGTACATAAAGAGATGGGTCCATCAGAAGTTTGTACTACTTCTACAGAGTTGGTTCCCAGCACCCATTTTGAGTGGCTCACTGCTGCCATACCTACAATTGCAGCTTTAGTGGGATCCCAGTGCCTTTAGCCTTAGTGGTCACTTGCCTTTACATGCACGTACACAAGTGTGTGAACACTCATACACAAATGCATCTTAAATAATTAAAATCTTTAAAAAGTTATGGGGTATTCCCAACCTAAAACCATCTGATTCTACAGCCTGGACTCCTCCTTGCAGTTGTTGCTCTGACTTTTTTTTTTATAATATTTTTATGGTTTATTTAACTTTGTTTTATGTGCATTGGTATGAAGGTGTCAGATCCCCTGGAACTAGATCTTCAGACAATTGTGAGCTGCCATGTGGGTGCTGGGAATTGAACCCAGGTTCTCTGGAAGAGCTCTTAACCACTGAGCATCTCTCCAGCCCCTCTGACTGTCTTTGGTGAACCCCAACATGATCTTGAATGATTCCTGATCCTCCTCCTGTCACCATGCCTGTCTGATCATTATATTTAAGGTGTGAAAGATGGCTGTAGAAATAGCAATTGTTTGTCTTTATGGGTCTGTATCCTAGTTGTGCTATGCATTCAGTGAATACGCAGGTGAGAAAATGTACCGAGGTACTGGACCAGGTAGAACAGTACTGTAATTGGCAGCGTTAGAGGAAGAGAATGCATAATTGCATGTTGTTTCGTCATTGAATTATTTCTCTATAGTGACTCTGAAATTTGTCCTTTCCAGTTCTCTGAGGTTCACCAGTAGTGCCACTCAGTTGCCAATATCAAGCAAGCCCATATAAACCGTTTGTACTCTTTTAAGAAAGGCAATAATATTCTTCACGGAACCAGGGTAAGTCACGTACCTTCAGAACTGCAGTTTTGATCCACTCACACTTTCCTATGAACTCCATTGATATTATAGGTGCTTGGGATTTGAATTCAGGTCCTGTTGCTTAAGCTGAAAGTGTCTTTACCTGATTAGCCATCTTCCTAGCCTAGTAATGGCTAATTCTAGTTTTTATTTATACACTGAAATAGGAAAAAGGATGAGCAGTGCCTTTGGGGGTTAAGTGTTAATTTGTTTGAGATCAGAATCACTGCTTCCTAGGTTGGTCTGGAACTTAATATGTATCTGAGGCTGGCTTTGAATACAAAACCATCCTTTTGCCTTAACCTCCTGATTGCTGGTATTACAAGTATATAACCCCCACTCTACACACACACACACACACACACACACACACACACACACACACACACACACACATTTTGTATTATTTTAATCCTCAATAATGGATTAAACCTAGATCTTTTTGCATACAAGTCAATTACTCTGTTGAACTACACCTCTAGGCACCCAAAATTTTTATTCTGTGGTTATTTTAGTCTAGTGGTTAGGATTCGGCGCTCTCACCGCCGCGGCCCGGGTTCGATTCCCAGTCAGGGAACCAACAACAACAACAACAAAATATGAGTTGATTGTGTTATCCAGTTCACTTCTGAAAATCAACCTACATTTTAAATTTTTGTGTGTTTTGTTGCGGTGATGAAAGTATTTAACTTACTCTTGAATTACCCGCTTTATTTTTTCCATTTAGGAAGTGCACCAGAGTGTGAGGTACGGCTCACAGATTCCAGAAAGATCATCATGAAGTTATATGTGTTTCTGGTTAACACTGGGACCACTCTAACATTTGACACTGAGCTCACTGTGCAAACGTGAGTTGTATTTCACTTTTCTCTGGTTTTTCATCCCAAATTGATACCGTATTTTAAGAAAATATCCTATTGTGGTGTAGGGATGGCATAGTCAATAAGAACTCCTACCTTTCAAGCACAACATGACTTTAATGCCCACATGGGAAGGCCAGTTGTCACAGTGTGTGGTTGTTATCACAGTTTTGGAAGGCCCCTGGGACTCACTGGTTAGACAGTCTAGCCTAATGCAAGAGAGTGAGAGATGCTGTTTCCAAGAAGGTAAATCATCTTCCTGTGGATAGCATGAAGTTGTGACTCTGTGCATGTGCACATATACCACACAGATGTGCATATACATACAAACATTGAAAAGAAGCCTCTTTGTAAAACAGCTAGAGAGTTGGCTTAGTGACTAAAAGCAGGTGCTCTTGAAGAGAACAGTTTCAGTCTCAGCACTCATAGCTGCAGATCCAGGCAACAGGCACATGTATAATGCCCAGTACACGCAAATACACACACACAAAAGAAAAACACTTTTTTATAACCACTCTATATTGAAAGTCACCAACTGGATGTGGTGAACACACTTTTTCCCCCAGCAGTTGAAATGATAGGCTCAGATTTCTTAAATTGTGCTTGTGTCATTTTCATGACTATATTAGCAGTTATAATGAAGAACCGGCAATTCCAAACTGAACATTTATTAGAGCAATATGCATCACTTTGTAGTTTTCAGTAATTTGTGTGTTTTAAAAACTTTGTGTTGTGCCAGGCGGTAGTGTCACATGCCATCAATCCCAACACTTGGGAGGCAATGAGACCAACCTGGTTTACAGAGAGAGATCCTGGACAGGCTCCAAAGCTACACAGGGAAACCCTGTCTAGAAAAAAAAAAAACCCAAACCCTCAAACTTTGTGTTGCATTTTATTTCTTACTGTATGTATTTATGTGTATACATGCATGTGCCAGTGAGTTTGTTTGGCTTATTAATGAGAGAATAAAACAAATGGAATTTATAAATTAATGCAGCTCATTTTTAATCATTTTCTGCTTTGATTAAGATGTCAAAATTTGAATGTTCTCTTAAGCTTATATGGAAAGGAGAAACAAGTAGTACACACCATTTTCAAGGCTACTTTCTTCATAGTAATGATATGATAGCATTACGAATAAGCTAATCTCATATTGAATTTATTGCCAGTAACTTGAACCATACTCATTCTAAAGACAACAGTGAGATGACTGGAGAGATGGCTCAGCACTTAAGAGCACTGCTGCTCTTGTAGAGGAGTTAGGGTCTGTTTGAACATGGTGACTCACAACCACCTGTAACTGTAGTTCCCGGGTATCTGGTGCTGTCTTCTGACCTCTGTGAACAAGAAACACACAAGTGGTGCACAGCTATCTGAGGGAAAAGCACATATACACAAACTAAAGAGGGTTTTTTGTTGTTTTTGTTTGTCGTTAGTGGTACTAAGGTTGAGGAACGGCCTCACATAGTTCTCTCCCTGAGGATCCATAGTGAGTTAGTGAGTTACTGGAAGCAGAGATTTTCTTTAGTAGTGGATGCAATGGTAAGTTGCCTAAACACAATCCCTCACCCATGCTCTTCACGTAAACCTAATTCTAGAAATAAAAAGTAAGTGTGGCAGTAGGAAAAAGATGGGAAGTGGCTGGAAAGAGGAAGGAGGAGACTAATGAGAATGGGAGAGAAAAGGAGAAAATATGAGAATCTGCAAAAGTGTCATAATGAAACACATTATGTATAATTAACGCGCTAATAAAAAGCTTTTTTAAAATGTCACTAAGGGAGCTTAGTAGTGCTGTGTAAACAAGAGGACCTGAGTTTGGATTCCCAATGCCCATATAAAAAACCTGATGTTTCAGTGTTTCCTGTAACCCAGCCCTTTGGGGGGAAAGGGAAAGCAGGCAGAGATAGATGAATCCCTAGGGTATGCTGTCCACCCAGTCTAGTCAAAACAGTGAACTTTTAGGTTCAGTGGAGGATAACCCACACCATCAACCCTTCATGTCCACATTCAGGCACAGGCGAACATACCAAAATGCACACAAGTACACATATGTACAAATGCCACTAAATGGTTATTTTATGATTTTTATTTTGTTTCATACATGGTGCATGCTTATGTACATATGGGTATGTGTACAGATGTGTAGAAACTAGATATAGATAGATGTCTGATGTCTTGATTTGTCACCCCTTGATGAGGGCTTTCATCTGGGGCTTTCTGATCTGTCTAGACTGGCTAGCCAGTGTATCCAGGCATCTGCCTGTCTCCTCCCTACCCTAGTCTTGGTTATAGACATGGGCCATCACTTACTCCCCCTTTTTATACGATTTCTGCAGATTCAAACACTGTTCCTTTTGCTTGTGCAATAGGCATGGAATTTTACCCACAGAGCTATCTTCTCTGCCCTTATTTATTTTTTAAATACATACATTTTTCATCAATATAGTTTTATTTCTTTAGGGATGACTTTTCTCATTATTTAAGCCCAGGCTGGTCTTGAACTTGCTCTTCCTTCTGGGATTACAGATTACACATGTGGCTATGGATTATTATGAATTTTTATGAAAGGAAGGAGTTTTCACTTGGTTTAGACTTAATGTTTTTCTAGAGTGTATTGTGAAAAACACAAATTATGGGTTCTGAGGCAGTCGACCAAACTAGATGTCACATGTATGTCCATTTATACCTTTGACAATTATATAAAAACCCAGAAAAGTAATCATAAGTGCTGCCTGTGTTTTATGGGTTCACTTTTAGATGTGACCCAGTAGGCATTCAATTCACTGACAGTCAGTTGATTTGTGGTATCTAATTAAAAAATCTGAAACTTGCTACCTTTTTTTTTATTTTTGAGATAAATATTAGAATGAAATTCAGTAGCATATTATGGTATGTGTGTTTTAATGAAGTGCTGCTTTTATAAAGGCACTAGGCATATGTAAATAACTGGATTTTGTTTTTCTAAGTGTGGCTGATCTTAAGCATGCCATTCAAAGCAAATACAAGATTGCTATTCAGCACCAGGTGCTAGTGGTCAATGGAGGAGAATGCATGGCTGCAGATCGAAGAGTGTGTACCTACAGTGCTGGAACGGTAAGTGTCTAAACTGCACATTTTGCCTTCTCAAAAGATGGGGAGCAGTGTGCAAGATCATCATTTATAACATTCCTATCATTTCTGCATTTTTTAATTACAGGACACAAATCCAATTTTTCTCTTTAATAAAGAAATGATCTTATGTGACCGTGCACCTGCTATTCCTAAAACTACCTTTTCAACAGAAAATGACATGGAAATAAAAGTTGAGGAGTCTCTTATGATGCCTGCAGTTTTCCACACTGTTGCTTCAAGGACACAACTTGCAGTGGTAAGATCTAAACATTTCTTTTTAATTAATTGCTTCGAAAAGCATTCAAGTCTAGTTAGCAGAGAAGTCAAAATTACATGGATAACATTAAAAAATACCCAACTTACATTTTTTATGTTCTGTTTTAGTGTGTGTGTCTGAGTTTGTGTGCATGTGTGCATGATCAAGTGTGAAAACCACAGAGGTCAGAAAACATCTAGTGATAGTAGGTTCTTTTTCCAACGTATTTTCCTGGGATTAACTCAGCTACTTGGCAGTAAGCATCCTTCTGATAATTGTTTCACAGGCCTCTTCTTAAAGTCAGGCTTCTTTCTAACTTACACAGGAACCTTCACTCGTCTGGCATGCATACATATCTATAATTCAAATTAATAAAAATAAATCTTTGAAAGTTAATCAATTATATTTTATAATACCTATTATAATAAATACCTAGTTTTAAAATTTTAGTTCTCTACATTACTAGATAGTGTGAGAAGGTTGTCTTAAACATGACTTGACCAGCATCTCACCAAAACGGGGGTGGTCAGATAATTACTTTAGAACATTCTTTTAGTTGATTAGGTACCCATGTTAGAATAGAAAAAAAGCTCAGGTAACTTTTAAACAGTTCTTTTTCCTTATCAGAAAAGGAACCACAGTCCTTTTTCATCTATATTATTTACCAATACTTTCAATCCCCATATATTGTTGACAATTAATTTGATTTTCCTGTTTTTTTTATAGTATTTCTTTTTTTAAGATAGGGTCTATATGTGTAACTTCTGCTAGCCTCAAACTGTCAATCCTCCTGTCTTAGCTTCCAGAGTCCTAAAATTACAACAGGCATACCCTATGCCTTATTTTTTCTTATAGTTTACTATTACTTAACTGTAGTGCCATTGACTCTGTGCTGTCAAGAGGTTGCTATGTTTTTCTTTGAGATAAAGAATGAATCTTAGAACATGTGAAGTAATAGTTTATATTGTAATTTTTAGAAGGTAAACATTTAGTAAAGTTTCAGTGTTGGTTAATAAAACTTAGGACTGAACGGAAGGTTCCTGTGGCAGGGAAACATGAGAATTCACACATTCCAATCAAAGTGGCAACCTGAAGCAGAAGGGAGTATGAGCTGTGAAGCCTAATAGTGAGCATCAGGCTTTTATTTGAGTTTTTTTTTTTTGGCGTGGGGGTAACATTTTGATATTTGTCTATTCATTAGTCATGGATTTTAAAAGATTTTTTTCTTGTACACAAACATTCAGATTTTGTGATTGACTGATAACAGGAAGTGACCTTACTCAGAACTTGATATTACTTGACTCGGGCTGAGGTCAGGCCCACTTGATGGTGGTGTCATCTTCTTGCATAAACCTTTTGGTCTCCTAAGAAAATGTAATATTGAATATTTAATATATTTTAACTGATTAAATAGAAAGGTGATAACATGTAAATTAACAAAAACAAGATAAAGGTATTATACAAGGAAAACGTATGGCAGGATTATACTCGGGCATTAAGAATAATGCTGTCATGAAATTGGTCCTAATACCTTCCCCAGCTTTGCCAGAGCACCCTTGTCTACCAAGATAACCTGTGCGAAGGCAATAGCAGTGCAAGAACTCACAACTAAACTGGGTTAAATGTGCACTGCTAAGTTTTCTGCACATAAATATAGCAAACTTTAAAAAAAAAGAATAATGTTGTATATCAGGAGAGATGATTTTTATTATGGATGAAAAAACATTAAAAAATTTAATAGTTGAAATGAGTGAGGAACATTGGTATTGAGATTCAAGTGAATCAAAATGCCAGTCCTTGTATTGTTTTATAGGCAGTTTGGAAATTACCTGGTTATTTAGGGCCTTGTGTACTTTTAAGTAAAGGGGGAAATTTTCAGTTGCTTTTAAAGTCTTTTTAAAGATTTAGACATATTAGCTGCTTAAATAACTTACCTTTGTTTAAAGGAAATTGGTCTGCTGATTTCTTTCTTCTAGAACTGAGTTTTTCTATACTCCATGAATATTTTTTGTGCTTTTGTATTTTCTCATTTATCATTTTCATATATGTATACACACACACACGACTCAGCTAAGAGTGAATGTCATGGGTGATCCATGAGACTCCTGATCAACTGAAACATACTTTCTGCATTTTCTACAGGTCCAGATTTTTTTTTTGTGTCAGGGAATTTCTCTAAACAAGAGAAATCTCTCACATCGGTTTTTATCAGTTTACAGTTGATACTTCATTCTTTGTAACTAACTTCCAGTCATCTGTTCTTAAAAGTCATTTGACTCTTTTTTTTTAAGATTTATTTATTTATTATGTATACATATACAGTATTCTTGGTATTCTGTCTGCAGGTCAGAAGAGGGCACCAGACCATCATTACAGATGGTTGTGGGCCACCATGTGGTTGCAGGGAATTGAACTCAGGACCTCTGGAAGAGCAGGCAGTGCTCTTAACCACTGAGTCATCTCTCCAGCCCCTCATTTGACTCTTAGGGCTGCAGAATGGTTCAGATGGTAAGAATACTTGCTGGACTAGTATGACGACTTGAGTCCCCAACACTTATATAGAAATCTGGGAATAATTGTATGTGCTAATCCCAGTAATTGGGGTCAGTAGATAGAATTGTCACTAGGGCTTGCTGGCTACCAGCTCAGCTCAGACTGTGTATCAAAGGAATAAAATGGAAGTGATAGCACACCTCATTCTCTTCAGGCTTCCATGCTTATACTATTGCACAGGTAACATATACATATATACCACAGCGTGTGCCTGAGTGTGCGTGCACACAGACACAATTATATTTTGAGGACTCTGACAGTTTCAACATGTGTTTGTGTTACTCTAGAATTTGATAATGCATTTTCAATCTTTTATGTTTGGCACAAATATTTGTGAAAATATATGTGTGTATGTATTTGCAAACATGTACACACACATCATTGCTTTCTTTTATTCTTTCTCCTTGTAAAACAGGAAATGTATGAAGTTGCCAAGAAGCTTTGCTCTTTCTGTGAAGGTCTTGTCCACGATGAACATCTACAGCACCAAGGCTGGGCTGCAATCATGGCCAATCTGGAGGACTGTTCAAATTCATACCAAAAGCTTCTTTTCAAGTTTGAAAGTATTTATTCAGATTATCTGCAGTCCATAGAAGACATCAAGTTAAAACTTACTCAGTATGTTTATCATTAAGTGGATTTTTATAATGCCTTTGAAATTTATCAGTAATTTTCAGTCACTGGATATTTGCTCCTTAGAGGCCATATGTTTATTTAACTGATGATTTTAGAGTCTTAAAACATTTGATATTATTATAATAATTGTTCTTATGTGCAAGTACAGGCCTGTGTGTTTCATGGTGCTTATGTTGAAGTCAGAGGACAAATTTTAGATGTTGATTTTTTTCTTTCCGCTGTGGGATTCAGACCTTTCCTATTACCCACTCAGCCATCTCACTGGCCCGTATTAGAATCATGCTGTAGTTAAGTTGTGGGTTTTTGGTTTGGTGCTTTGTTTGTTTGTTGTTTTGGTTTTGGGTATTTATTTACTTTTTATGCTGGTATTCATCCATCCATCCAGGAGACAGAATCTCTCTGTGTAGTCGTGTCTGTTCTTGAATTCACTGTGTAGACCAGACTGACTTCAAACTCACAGAGTTCCGCCTGCCTCAGTCTCCCAGTGCTTGAATTAAAGGCATATGCCACCAAGCCAGCTATAAATTATGGCTGTTAATGTAATTTTTAAAAAATACATATTTTGATTCCCACAACCTTTTTTTCTCCCTTGAGTGATTTAGTCATGTGAAAAACTTAGAGTAATATGTAAAAATAAGAATCTTTCTTTATAATTTGCCCAAAAGAAAAAAGTAAAATGGAGGAGAGAGAAAAAAAGGACCTGACCTCACGTCTCATATAAATAAAAAAGCCATCAGACATGGACAATTTTAAGTTATCTTTAAAATATTGCTCTCCTACTATAAGTTCTTTACATATTAAAGAAACATACTACAGAACTATAATTAATATTAAATGAGCATTAATTCAGCCTTAAAATAACTATTGCCAATTCATGCTCATATATGTACTTTCCAGATTTTGTATTCTAGTTTCTTATTTTCTTCTTTGCTTTGAATTTTTATTAGAGGTGATAGCATGTTCTCTTAATTTTCTACTTTTCCTTTTTTTTTTTTTTTTGGTTTTTCGAGACAGGGTTTCTCTGTGGCTTTGGAGCGCCACCACTGCCCGGCTTTCTACTTTTCCTTAATCTTTACTTCTTTTTTTTTTAGTGATGCGGGGGACTCAATTCAACTTCTTCCCTGTATTAGACAAAGATTATTGCTCTTAAATTGCATCCTGGCCACATGGCTCCTTTCCCTCAGTTTTTCTCAGCATTATAGGTTGACTATTTATTGAAAAGTTTTGGTCTTTATTAACACTGAAAGAAATATCGATAGGAAAGAGAATGAATAGTCAGCATTAACAGATCATTTTTAATTGTTTATTACAATAACTTTTCTAAGTACCTATTTTGGAGGGACTCCCAATAACCAGATCAATTTACTTTAAGGACCTGAATCTTTTTATATACAATATAGTTTTGTGAAATCTCAGAGATTTCATATTTTCCTCATTTTCTTTTAACAGTTCATGTCTCAGTCCGTTTTCCTGAGGTAGTGAGTATAAGAGTTATCTTGTGCTTTCAGCACATTGAATTTATTTGATTGTGTTAATGGTAGTGTTATAGTCTGAGGGACTATTCTGGCCAACCTTTGTTTTATTATATTTTTTCTAATAAAAAAGTTTTACTTGAAAAGAGTTTGATTAAAAGTCAACATCTATATGTTTAGTATAATCAAGCTAGCTTTACTATAAATTTATATTTTGATGTTTGCTATCACCTCTCTACTAAACTATACTTTTAGCTGGCTAATGAAAGAGCGCATATGTATGGAACATATGTGGAACAGCGGTAAGGCTGGTGTTTTGAAGTTTTGTGATTTCATTGCATGGTACTAGAACACACTTGCTTTACTGACTGATGTTTTGTATATTAAGTTTAGGAACCGCGGTTTCAGTAATGGCCAAGATTCCTCTCTTGGAGTGCCTAACCAGACATAGTTACAGGGAATGTTTGGGAAGACTGGATTCTTTAAATGAACATGAAGACTCAGAGAAAATTGAGATGAAAAGATCCACTGAACTGGTGCTCTCTCCTGATATGCCTAGAACAGCTAACACATCCATGTTAACCTCATTTCACAAGTCAGTGGAGCATGTACCTCCAGAGCCCACCGATGCTGAACGGGGCAAAGGACTTAGGGAATCTTGTCAAAGTACTGTCCAGCAAGAAGAAGCTTCAGTAGATGAGAAAGACAGTGATCTTCCTTTTTTTAATGTGTCCTTGTTAGACTGGATAAATGTTCAAGATAGACCTAATGACGTGGAATCGCTGGTCAGGAAGTGCTTTGATTCTATGAGCAGGGTAAGTGTTGTGTGTGTCAGGGTTGGGCTTTAAAGTTATAGTTGAAGCAATATACCTTAGATTGGAATTTGTAGATTGGATCAAATAACTTGTAACCATGCTTTTGATTTTCTTGTGAGAAGGGTTTATGTAATTTTTGAGTAGTTGAAAGATAAATCACTACCAACTAAAAACATAGTGTTGAATATTTCTGTCGTCCAGAAAGTTGTCTTTTTCTGGTTAACACCTCCCTACATGAGAAATTATAACTATTCTATCAAAATTGTTCAGTAAGGCGTTACAGTTACAGTTCTAGAGGCAAACCTGGGATAAATGTCACTTTATATCTACTCTGTGAGTTGATGCAAAACATTTGCATCACAAAGGAAATTGTTTTGTTTTATTGATACAAAATACTAAGGTTTTGAAGATTTCAGTTATTAGAATATGAAGACTGGAATAGTTGGGCTTTGCTTAAAGGGGCACTTAGTGAGAAAACAGATTTGGTTCTTGATTCAATAATTCTTTTTAAAAAGAAAAAAAAAACCTGGTCTAAGTATTCTAGGATGCCTGGAACAGCACTGCCTACCTTAAGTTATAAGTCAAGTGAATGCCTCTAACATCTTGGTTTCCTAATCTTTTGAGCATCTGTGTCATTGATAACATCTGATCTGATAGGTAGGTATTTCATTCAGTTAGGCATTTGCCCCAGCAAACACTATTGTCAAAATGCATGAAAGCTACACTAATATTTCTGCTTTATTTATTTATTTATTTATTTATTTATTTATTTATTTATTTATGACACACGGTTTCTCCATAGCTGACCTCGAACTCACAGAGATCCACTTGCTTCTGCCTCCCGAGTGCTGACATTAAAGGTGTACACCAACACTGCCTGATAGTGTTTATAAGTTTCATAGAAATTATGTTAAACTCAAAATCCATTATTTTCTCTTTCTGACCATTGTTCACATCACTTGAACTGTCTTCCTGTTTCATCCTCTCTCTAGCCCCACTTAAACGGCCTCATATCAAATATTTCCTTTACAGATCAGAGGGACAGTCCAAAGACACTGGTCAGTGAGATGACTTAGTGGGTAAAGGATGGTGGAGGGAGGGAATTGACTTCCACTGGTTGTCCTTTGACCTCCACATGTATGTCATGGCTTTGGAGAGCTCACACTGATGCCCACACATGTACATGTGTGTGCTTAGACACACACACCTTTATATTGATATTAGCAGACACTTTAAGATCACATCTGAGGCTTGAAAAACTATGCTAGGTTTCTTCCATTAAAAGTTGAGTTTAGGATCTGGCAGTATGACCTAGTGGGTAAAGCTGAAAAACCTTACTTCAATCCCCAGGACTTGCATGAAAGAAGAGAGCTAATTCTCAGAAATCTTCTGACCTCATGTGCAGACAATGGCGTATCTTTTGCTCAGAAGTAGAACACTTTCTACCAAAGCCGCAGGCTCAATTTCCAGTACCGCAATAACAGTAATGATGAACAATTCGCTGTTGGCAGTATCTCCCACCTATAATACCAACACTGAAATTTTTTTTATTTATTTTGCATACAACATTCTGCCTTCATGTATGCCTGCATGCCAGAAGAGGGCACCAGATCTCATTATAGATGGCTGTGAGCCACCATGTGGTTGCTGGGAATTGAACTCAGGACCTCTGGACGAGCAGCCGGAGCTCTTAACCTCTGAGCCATCTCTCCAGTCTCCAAAACTGAAAATTTGAAACTAACCTAGGCAATATAGTTTGAATCCCTGAGTTAGACCCTGTCTTAGGATGGATGAATGGATGGGATATGGTGCCTAAGATTAAAACTATAACTGTAAATTGAATAGTTAGATTCTGAGAAGAAATCTGCGAAGGAACCAGCCGGACCTGAAGAGATTGGCAAAGGTTGTCTGCCTTTAATGAACAAGGTTTTTCGATAGTTGTGACTAGTTTTTATTAGAAAATAGTCACCATCATACATGTAGAATTAAAGCCAGATAGCCGGTAGAATTAGAAATTAAGAAAGCATATTGATCAAGCTGTTTCCTTTCAGTAAAGATTAAAATTAAGAAAGCACATTGATTAAGCTGTTTCCTTTCAGTAAGTTTTCTGTATTGCTGAGGAAGAAAAAAATCTTGCCTTTTTAAAGATGGGGGTGAATTGCTTGTGCAGGCCTGTCTTCTGCATTGCTTCCTAATCTCTAAATTGCAAACATATGCCAAGGTGCCTGATTGTGGAGGATGCTTTGAGAGAAGTTGAACTGATAAAAGTTAGAGCCCAAGAATGAATTTGTCACTATTGATTGGCTCTACTTTATATGACTTTGATGACATTGGAAAATAGCATTTTCTTAAAGATATTGAGAAATGATTAAATTATAGCATTGATTGAGATTTGTGATTACTGGATTATGCACTTGATTTTTTTTATTGTATTTGCTTAGCACCAGCTGTTTAGGATGAGACGAGTCTTAGTAACCTTCCTTTGGAAGTGTAACTTGATTTCCTGCGCATGGTTTTTCTCTGTCGTTTTCTATCACTTTTATATCTGACTCTGTTCAATTAGTGTGAAATATAGTTGAAACTATTTCCAGAAGATTTTACTCCTATGTTTTTTTCTCATTTAGCTTGACCCAAAGATTATTCAACCATTTATATTAGAATGCCATCAAACTATTGCCAAACTTGATAATCAGAACATGAAAGCCATTAAAGGACTTGAAGATCGTCTGTATGCCCTGGACCAGATGATTGCTAGCTGTGGCCGACTGGTAAATGAACAGAAAGAGCTTGCTCAGGTATTATGTTTGGCTCTTTTGGTTTACTTTAGTACTTAGTGTACACATTTATACATGTTTCCCATCACTGTTGGTAATGTATTATTATTCTCGTGTATTAATTAGGTTTGCCTGTTCTATGACTATATAACTAACACTATGGTTAGTTTAAGGGAAAAGAGGTTTATTTTGTTTGGTTTCAGAAGGGTATAGTCTGAAATGATGAAAAATGTAGGGCACCAGGAACAGATTCAGGAGGAGCAGAGGTACAACTTGCCTCTTTGCAAGATAAGAAAATAGGATACAGAAGCAAAGGATGGAGCAGGCTGGGCCCATACCACAGTGATCCATTTTTTGACTAAGTCTTATATCCCAAAGGTTCCATCTCTTCTCAGAACAGCACCAAGGGAGGGCTATCACTCAAAAAGTGAGCTTGTGGGCACAAATCAGATTTATAACAGTATACCACAAAACAAAAGATATGTTATGTGTTGTTATTCAGTCTGAGGCAGGATCTCACTCTGTTACCCACCCTGAGGTGCATCTATCTGCCTCTTTTTTTGTGTTGTGAATACAGTTGACAGCCATCACACACAGCCAAGGCATGCTCCTAGTGGTTGAACTTGCTAACGTGAGGTCAGGTACTATGAATGAAAACTGAAATACAAACCAGGAAAGTACTTTCCACAGCTGGAGTGGAAAAGATTATTGTTAAGGTGTTAAAAGATAAAGGAAGCTGAACTAATTAGTACCTTGTATTCTCCCTCAAAACAAAAGACAAGAAAAAGAAGAAATCTTGAAAATCGATTACTTCTTCATATTTATGACCACTTGTTTTCCAGTCCCTGAGAAGAATAGTTGCTGCTCTGTCTCCTTCTTCCATTTCCTTCTTCCTCTCCCTCCCTCCTGCCCTCTGTAGTTCATGGTCTGTGTAGCCCATGTTGTTCCTTCCTGTCTCTGGTTTTAAAGTGCTGTGGCTTCTATTCATGTTTAAATTTTTATTCCTGGTGATACTGATATTTTATGTGTTTGTTTTTAATAAGAAAAAACAAAGAAATATAAAAATCTAAGGTAGCTTAAATTTAATGTTTAAAAAATTAAATGTTTTACTGACATTTTAAAAAGAACTTGCTTTGGGCTTATGTTGGAATAGTTATTTTAGTACAGCTTTCAAGATAGAGATTATTTTAAGTTGGTCCTTCAACTGGCCATTTATATGTGTTTCCCCTTTAGGGTGAGACGGATTTTAGGGGACAAAATAGAAAGTGCACCATTGTCTGTTTTTCTCTTGAGTGCTTATGTCATTTATTTAACAAAATTAAATACTTTTAAAACTTTTTTTCTCAAAGGGATTTTTAGCTAATCAGATGAGAGCTGAAAACTTGAAGGATGCATCCGTGTTACCTGATCTGTGCCTGAGTCATGCAAATCAGCTGATGATTATGTTGCAAAACCACAGAAAATTGTTGGATATTAAACAGAAGTGTACCACTGCCAAACAAGAGCTAGCAAACAACCTACATGTCAGACTGAAGTAAGAGATTCTGTCATATTTAATTTAGGTTCTTGAGAGTTTATGCTTTTATTTTCCAGTAATGAGTGATTTCCCCTTATGATTTCATTGTAATTGATTAACCCTGAGATTAGATGTCAGAATCTTGACTCTCACAGCTTACCTACAAGATAATTTTTAGCAAGTGTTGGGACTGTTGAAAACAGTGAATTACAGAATAACGCCCGTACTCTGTAGGTGGTGTTGTTTTGTGATGCTTCATGCTGATCAAGATGGAGAAAAGCTGCAAGCACTGCTGCGCCTTGTCATAGAGCTGTTAGAGAGAGTCAGAATTGTTGAGGCTCTCAGCACAGTCCCTCAGATGTACTGCCTAGCTGTGGTTGAGGTCGTGCGGAGAAAAATGTTCATTAAACACTACAGAGAGGTAAGCAGTTCTAGCTGTGTAATTATATATGAACATTAATAATTGGCATGTCATTAACATAAACTTTTCTTCTCAGTGGGCCGGTGCTTTAGTCAAAGATGGGAAACAATTGTATGAAGCTGAAAAGTCCAAAAGGGAATCCTTTGGGAAATTATTTAGTAAGCGCTAATTTTTTTATCCTTCTTTTTTATTTTTTACCTCTTAAATAGTTTCCAGAATAACCATGTTTCTAATTCTTCACACAGGGAAATCCTTCTTAAGAAATCGTCTATTTAAGGGACTGGACTCCTGGCCCCCCTCATTTTGTGTATGTATTTTCTCACTGTGACTAAATTTGTGTATTGTAAAACTTCTATTTTCAGGATTAGAAGCATTTATCAGAAACAGAATAGGATTAAATCAGCATATAATGGTTTTGGTTTTGGGGGTTACCTGGTGTAAGCCTTGATATGTGTTAATGGTTATTTTTCGTTGTAAATTTTGAGATTCTAAGTTCAATATTTCTTCCTCTCCTCCCTCTAAAACTTCTTATAAACCCTTCCTGCTCTCCTTCAAATTCATGGTCATTTTTCATCAGTTGTTACTGTATGTGTCATATATTCCTAAATATATCCTAATGAGTCCACAGAATGCTACTTGTGTGTATATTTCAGAGTTGACAGTTTGGCATTGGACAATTGATTAGTGGACTCATTTCTGGGGAAGGCCACCTATCTGGTTCCCAACTTTACTCAGTTGCCTGTAGCTCTTTGTGTAGGATTCAGGCCTTTCCCCCATGTAGGTTGGGGTCCTTGTTTAGCTCACATCTGCGTGTTTGGTGAGACTTTGCAGATGTAACTTTTAGTGTTACTAAAAGGCAAATTCCCCAATCCTTTCCTCGTTTTCCACCCCCTCTTTACAGTTGTCCTGTGGTAACGGAGTGTACCTTTACTACTGTCTTCCTCAACTCTTCACATTGATTGCTTGTGCTTTTCTTTAGTGGTTTGTGTTGCAAAGAGAAGTTTCTTTGAAGACAAAAGATGTATATCTATCTGTGGGTATAAGAACAAATATCTATAGGTATGGATATATGCTAGTTTAGCAAATCTCCTAGAATCATGATTTCACTAGCACTGAGTGTTTCCAGTATCAGACACGGCCTCTTTCTTGTTGAACAGCTCTTTAAAGTTCAATTAGAGAGCTGTTGATTGCTGCAAAGTATGTGTGCCGCTCCATCACCCAGCAGCCCACGTTAGGCTGTCAAGCAATGGGAATGCCATTTTTAGTTGTTTTGCTTTCCGTTTATTTTTTGTATTCTCATCTATTTGTTGCCCATTCATCCTTTTGTCCCCATATCATTATTTGATAAGTTAGAGTAACTTTTGAGTCTTCAGTAGATGTTTATTAAAATTAAACATGAAAATAGCATTTGTTATATTTTAAGGACAGTTAGCTGGATCTATTCATTTTTCAAATGAGGTATTTTTATTAAAAAAATCGTGAAATGCTTTGTACCCCTCTCCCATATTAGGATTTCAGGGGTTTGTTTTGTTTTGCTTTTTGAGACAGGGCTTTGGAGCCTGTCCTGGAATTAACTGTTGGCCTTGAACTAAAGGTTGGCCTTGAAATCACAGATTCTCTGCCTCTGCCTCCTGAGTGCTGGGATTAAAGGCTTGCACCACCACCTCCCAGCAAGAATTTCACTTTTAAATATGTTTTTGCAAGGCAATATATTAAGAGTGTACACAGATAACATAATTGGAATTCACGTATATACTTATTTATCTATGTTTTATATAGATTGTCCTGACATAGGTAAATCTTCTTGACTAGTAACCAAGATAATTGAAGTTTTTTTTAAAAGATACCACTCTTGCCAGTATTATATATATATAAAAAAAACAACTAGTAGGACTTTACAATTAATACTTTTTGTTTAGAGTTAAAAGTTGACCCATAGTATTTTTTAAAGTGTGAAGAGCAAAGAAAGAAATATTCCTAGGTACTATGGGGAGGCATTTTATGTTCATTCTGTGGGTCAAGGGGAAATTTGGAAATAACCTATGCACAGTCCAACTAATGGCACCCTTTAGTGTTGATAGGATTCTAGAATTTCTATAAAGTGGTGCAAGAACAAAAGAGAAAGAATAAGCGTATTGGTTATCACTAAACAGTTCATTGTCCCGACTATTAAGGTTCACAGAGCTAGTGTGCCCTTTAATCTTTGCATGGTTTTTGATTTTAATTCTGTTGTGCTTTTGTCAGTCTCTTATGTTAGATTCAATTATAACAAGAAATATCTAAATTTATTCTTCATATTGGTAAAGTTTTTTTTTCTTTTGTAGACTCAGAAGCCTCGAAAATTTGACTGTGAACTTCCTGACATAACATTAAAAGATTTACAGTTTCTCCAATCATTTTGTCCTTCAGAAGTGCAGCCATTCCTCAGGTAAAGGCCATAAGCATTTTTAGTTTATTAGATCTTTTTTTTTTTTGGATTTTTCAAGACAGGGTTTCTTTGTAGCTTTTGGTTCCTGTCCTGGAACTAGCTCTTGTAGACCAGGCTGGCCTCGAACTCACAGAGATCCGCCTGCCCCTGCCTCCCAAGTGCTGGGATTAAAGGCGTGTGCCACCACCAACCGGCTAGTTTATTAGATCTTGAAGTGGTAAAAGTTATTTGTTTTCTTTTGGCTCTCCTGACTTGGCATACATGTATTTTTAGGACACAGGCTTCTTCCAGCTAGCCCATCCTTGCTTAAGTACTGGTCATGCTGTTGTATTGTTTTTGAAAGAATGAAATTGTTTATAGTTCTTATAAGAAACTGAAAATTCAGTGTAGTTTATTTGCGTTCTTTTCCAGGGTTCCCTTACTTTGTGACTTTGAACCTCTACACCAGCATGTACTTGCCCTACATAATTTGGTAAAAGCAGCACAAAGTTTGGATGAAATGTCACAGACCATTACAGATCTGCTGAATGAACAAAAGGCAAATGAGTTTTAAATAATTTTATGAATACAAGATGTTTGCTTGTTACAGATCTTTAGAAGTCTCATTCTGTGTTCCAGGTGTCTGCAAGTCAAGCATCCCCACAGTCAGCTGCTTCTCCAAGGATAGAAAGTACAACGACTACCTCACCAAAAACTCCTCCTCCACTAACTGTTCAGGATCCCTTATATCCAGCAGTGTGTCCCTTAGAAGAATTGTCTCCAGACAGCATTGATGCTCATACATTTGACTTTGAAACCATCTCCCATCCAAATGCAGAACAAACAATTCACCAAGCTTCGTTAGACTTGGATTCATTAGCAGAAAGTCCCGAGTCTGATTTTATGTCTGCTGTGAATGAGTTTGTGATTGAAGAAAACTTATCATCTCCAAACCCTATAAGTGATCCACAAAGTCCTGAAATGATGGTGGAGTCACTTTATTCATCAGTCATCAATGCCATAGATAGTAGGCGCTTGCAGGACACGAGTGCACATGGGAAAGAGGGACTGGGAGAGCGTGCTGCTCTGCATGTCCAGCTGGAGAAATGCAAAGTTGCTGCCCAAGACTCTCATGTCGGTATACAAACCATCAAGGAAGATCTGTGCCATCTCAGAACATTCGTACAAAAAGAACAGTGTGATTTATCAAATTCTTTAAAATGTATAGCAATAGAAATAAGAAACATTATTGAAAAAGTCAAATGCTCCCTAGAAATAACACTAAAGGAAAAACATCAGAAAGAACTCCAGTCTTTAAAAAGTGAGTATGAATGTAAACTTGATGCTCTAGTAAAAGACAGTGAAGAAAATGCAAATAAAATTAAAAAATTGAAAGGAGATTTAATATCCCTTGAGGAAGTTTTACAAAGTAAAGACAGTGAATTTGCATTGATTAAACACGAAAAGGATGCTGTCGTCTTCTTGCAGCGTGAAAAGGACCAGAAGTTGGTAGAAATGGAAAATATTATGCGTACTCAAAATTGTGAAATTGAAGAATTAAAGCAGTCACGAGAGATGGCGTTAGAAGACCTGAAAAAGCTACATGTTGAAAATGATAAGAAAATAGAGTCACTGAGAGCTGAATTTCAGTGCTTAGAGCAAAGCCACCTAAAGGAATTAGAGGATACAATGCATGTCAGACACACACATGAGTTTGAGAAAGTTATGACAGACTATAAAGTGTCGGTGGAGAGATTGAAAAAGGAAAATCAACAAAGAATTGACCAGATACTAGAATCTCATGCCTCAACTCTCCAGGAAAAAGAACAACAGTTGCAGGAATTGAAACTCAAGGTTTCTGATTTGTCAGACATGAGGTGTAAATTGGAGGTCGAACTTGCATTAAAGGAAGCAGAAACCGATGAGATAAAGATCTTGTTGGAAGAGAGCAGAACTCAGCAAAAGGAAACTTTGAAGACTCTCCTTGAGCAAGAGACAGAAAACTTGAGGACAGAAATAAGTAAACTAAACCAAAAGATTCATGAAAATAATGAGAATTATCAGGTGGGCTTAGCAGAGTTAAGAGCTTTAATGACAATTGAAAAAGATCAATGCATTTCCGAATTAATTAGTAGACACGAAGAAGAATCTAATATACTTAAGGCTGAATTAGACAGTGTAACATCATTGCATCATCAAGCATTTGAAATAGAAAAAAACTTGAAAGAACAAATAGTTGAACTGCAGAGTAAATTGAACTCAGAACTGAGTGCACTTGAAAGACAAAAAGATGAAAAACTAAGCCGACAAGAAGAGAAGTATGAGGCTCTCATCCAGAACCTAGAAAAAGACAAGGAAAAGTTGGTCATGAGCCATGAACACGACAAAGAACAGTTAATTCAGAGGCTTAATAATGAAAAAGACGAAGCTATTCAAACTGCACTAAATGAATTTAAGTTGGAGAGAGAACTTGTTGAGAAAGCATTATTAGAAAAAGTTAAACATCTTGAGAATCAAATAGCCAAAAGGTAAGTGTTAAGCTTAGTGTGTGATTATTATGGATGACTCAAATGTATGTTTTAATCATAGTGCATTGATGTATTCATTTGCTGTAGCTAGAGGAACTGAGGTATTTTTACAAAGTAAAGACTTAGAATATTGTTTATTATAACTGTGAAAATGACATTGCATAAACTTACTATTTCTAGAGCTTGGTATGATAGCTTGTGCCTGTAATCCAAGTACTTTGGAAGGCCAAGGCATGAGGATTGCTATGAGCCCAATCGTGGGACACAGAGTGAACTTGTTCTAGGCCATACCTTGTCTTGAGGAGTAAACAAGCCACAAAATAGATCAATTATTCAAAATTTCTTTTAGGTTTGTTGCTTTTACTAAATTCTTCAGTTGAAATTTTGTTCTCTTCCCGTGTTGGTATGAAAGTTTAAATTTCCTGTGCCTGTGGTTTAGCTGAGGCTAAATCAGATGGGAATATGCACAGTGTTCCTCACTATTCGTTTCTTGATACCACAGTTCCATTGTTTTCTCTGGTTGGAAAGATATTTTTAAATTCCAGATTTAAGGATTTTTTTTCATTCATTATTGCCATCTGTTAATATTTTTTAACTACCACAGATTGGTTTAGAAACATTGTAATTGAATTTTGCCCATTTTGTAGAGTACCGTTGGTGTATCATTTATAGTCTCAAATTGAATATTTTAAAGGGTTACGTGTAATATATATGTGTATGCTTGTGTGTATATGTGTTTGTTTTTAATTCCCACCTCTTGCGTCACCACTTTTAAACACTCTTAATTATCTTCCTGCAACATAATGCTAATTTTAAAATAGCTTTTTGTATTTTTAAGAGATGAGAGGATTTAATAGAGAAATAAGCATTGTGGGGGATGGTTAGAGTACTATGGGAGACAAAAGTTAAAACAGTTTAATTACTATGGAAAAGCTCAGGACCAGAACTGATAATAACATGATAATATTGTATTAAGGAATTACTGCAGTAGGCAAAATAAATTGTCACTGTAGAAGTGAGCTTAGTTCTAAGTACAGCATGGACTAGTTCAAGGTTATTCTAGGTACTAGGGTCAGGATCAGTAGATGGAGCCTTATAAAGAGAAAGCAATCAAACAAAAGGAAATTTAGCAAAACTGACCTGCCAAGATTCTGGCAAGCTAGAGTGATAAGAAACCAAGGTAGGAGATTAAGAATTTGATCCAGTATTCAGAGATATCAGATTACAGGAGTGGAGAATTCTCTCCAAACTTGTTGCCACAACTGAGCAGTGCAAGCTGGACAAGAGCAGTTGTCAAGGTTGGAGTCTAAAGGGCCTAGAAGAGACTGACTAATGTTTAGTGAGTCTGTATCAAGCAAGCTCTAAGTGAAATGTCATGAAGATATACTCTGATGCCCTCATCATACTGACAAGCTATGGCAGCACTCAGGAATCTCTTAAAGCATCACATGTTGGCTTTATCTGCAGCATAAATTAATAGTTTTTAGTTACTTGTGAGAGAACTGGCTACAACCACTTTGGAGAATAGGACTATGTCTTTCTCCTGTCTGCCACACCATGCGGATGTTCTTTTATCGCTATACTTGAAGCTCTTGAAGGGATTTTGGGAAATGCACAATCTCCTGAAGTTTACATGAGATTGCAAAAGGAGTAGCAGAAGAGAGCTGTCTGACATTGTGCCCTTTTAGACTCAGTTCTCAGGTGTACGTACTTCTTTACCCATACTGTACGCCCAAATAATGACACTTCAGTATCATTTGTTTCACGTGATGCAACTTCTGTCCCAGTATGCCTGAGATTTTCTTATCCTCTCTCTTTTCAAAGGTAAGACTAAAATTGATGTTATTTTGTCTTTCCTCAATGGAACATCTGTTCTTTTCTGTTACAATCACTGAAATTCTGTAAGATAAGTTGAAAAGAATTCAGGGTAACCACCATTATCATACTTCACTTCATAATTGGGGGAATGAAAGTGGTTAAAAAATAAATGCCTTAATGTGGATAGACTTAATTACTAGGTAATTTCTGTAATTACCCTTGCAACTCTAAATATTTATTTGGAGCTTTCTTCTATTACCCACTCCAGTCATTACCTAATTCTTCACCTGACAGGCATGACTCACATCTTTGTGTGTGTACATGGTGGGATTTCCATCTTCAGAGATACATCCATGGTCATTTTCCATAAAGTGCCACTATTTCCACCCCCCATCCTTTCAGTACTGAGAATTGAATTAAAGCTAGAAGATATCAGGCAGAAGATATCTAGTTATACTGAACTAGCCCCAACTTTCACAAATTTCTTGTCACTAGCTTTTTTAATTGGGTGCGTAAGAGGACTATGGTTTCATTGCACAGTCCAGGTTATCCTTGAACTCAGAACCCCACCTTAGCTTCTTTTGTGCTTAACATAGTCCTGTACCACTATAAATAGCCTTCTTACCAAATTTAATCTAGATCTCTTAAGTCTACTGTCTGAAAATTCTTTCACCCACCCTTAATGAATCATAAGTCCGTACTCCTTCCCTTGTTTTCTTTCTGTGAGTTCAGATGCTCTGCATGATTCTACAGCCTTTCCTTTGGGAACGTCACCCTTCCCGCCTGCTCTGCTGCCCGTCAGTGTGGCTTTGCTGCTTCACCTGTGCTTTTGAAGGGTGTCAGCATTTAGGCAGAATCATTAGGATATTTATAATAATTAGGATATTATAAATTCAGGTGTAGAAAAAAAACAAAATAAATGCTGCTATGTATAATCCTCTTAATGAGTTAAGACAGCATAGTGGTTTGAATAAGGAATGATTCCCACAGTCTTGGACATTTGAACACTTGGTGCCCAGTTTGTATCGCTATTTGGGGGCCTTGCTGGAGGAAGTACATCACTGGGAGCTAGTTTTGAGATTAAAAGCCTTGTAAATTTCCAGCTAATCCTGCATCATGCTTGTGATTTAGAATGAGCTTTCAACTTTGCCTGCTGTTTGCTGCCACAGTTTCCCTCCAATCATGAAAGACTTAGCCTCCCAAGCAAAAGGAAAATACTCCCAAACTCTAGGGTCTTAATTATGATTATCCTATAGTATCCACTATATTGCTATGCGTCCTTCATCACGAGTGAAGAAACAAACAGTGATTTGTATCTGCTACAAATAGTGGGGTAGCTGCTAGCTCAGGTGGGTGACTTACTACTGGTCTAGAGTCTTAACTTTTTTTTTTTAAGATCTCTTTGTGTGTATGGGTATTGTGCCTGCATGCATGTCTGTGCCACATATGTGCCTATTGTGTCTTTACATGCTAAAAGAAGCTGTTATATCCCATGGAACTGGAATTACAGAGGGTTTCTCTGCTGCCCGGTGGGTCCTAGTAACTGAAGTAGGTTCCTCTGTAAGAGCTGCAAGTACTCCGAGCCAAAGAGCTATCATCTCTCCAGCCCAGTGCCAGGGTTTTTTGTTCTTTGGGTTTTTTGTTGTTGCTTTTGTATGTATGAGTGTTTTGGTTGCATGCATAAATATGTACCACATGTGTGACTGATGCCTACAGAGTTCAGAAGATCCCTTGGGACTGGAGTTAAAGGTGGTTATAAACTGCCATGTGGGTGCAGGGAATCAAAGCAGAATCCTCTACAGGAGCAGAGTGGTAAGTGCTCTTACTACTAAGCCAGTTTTCCAACCCCGCAGCACATAGTCTCAATACATAATGTCTTCCTGATGAGTCACGGTAGGCTCAGGATGACCTGTGGTACAGTATCCTCTCAGATGTCTAAGAAAGGCAGAGTAGTCGATTGCTGGCCCAGGTCTTGTTATTCAGTGGAAAATATAATTTTCTAGAGCTAATTAGATTCCCAAATACCCAATTTAAACTTTATTGTTTTGTTTTTTTCTATCTTAGTAAGTCTTTATCCAGCCCGTTTTGTGGGCTGACACTAACTGACCACTGGGAAAGATTGTCTAGGATGTGTCTTCTGATATCTGCTTTGGATCCACTGCCTGAAGAAGAGTCATATTTTGTCTCCATGATTTGCCTTTAATTGTTCTCTGCCACTGCAGAATCCAGTTATTTTCATTAAATACATTTCATTTCAGCTCTTATCTAACCTCGACAGCCTGTGACCCACAGAGAGTTAGTCCTTTAGTCCTAGGTTTTTTGAATAATTGGGTAAATATTCCTTTAAACATTCTTAGGGTGTACTTAAGAAATGCTCTCTGATGCCTTCCAGTAGAGGCAGGATTTTTTTTTCAGACATTTTCTATTCAGTCCCCTTTTTACCTAAGAAATCTTTACTTGACCCTGAACATATGTATATAATTATACAAATGAAAAACATACTACTAATAATAGGTCAGATTTATTTTAAAACCTTTCTTGATATAAATAGGATTTTACCGTGGCTAACCTAGCAGTATATTTTGATTGAAATATAACATTATTTAATACATATTTAGTAGTCTTCCCATAATTTTGCATGTCCTTTGTTATGAAATTAAAATGCAGTAAGTGTTAATTTTCATTGGTTTCATTGTGTGACATGAAACTGCCAGTGAGCCCCCCTCCCCCCCCACACGAGCGCGCGCGCAAACCCATGTCTTGTGCATTGAAAAGAAATCCTGTGTGATTTTGAAAGCACCATGAACACTAGTTCACTAATCATACAAATGTTGACATGTTGTAAAATGAAACTGACAGTACATATCCAAAATATTTGTATAAGTATTTTAATGTAAGGTGCATTTATTATTATATTTTGATTAGTTGTCAAAGAACTTTATAAATATTTTTCGTTTTATGGCACAGATTTTTTTTTTTTAATTGTATGTGCATTGGTGTTTTATCTGCTTTTTTTCTGTGCGAGGGTGTCAGATCCCCTGGAGCTGTAGTTACAGCTGTGAACTGGTGTGTGGGTGCTGGAAATTGAACCCAGATCCTCTGGAAGAGCAGTCAGTGTTCTTAACTGCTGAGCTATTTTTCCAGACCCAGCTAGAATTTTGCATACTTAAGGAAGAATTAATTCTTACTGTGTTAACAAAAAAAAAAAAAAACCTTCCTCTTCTCACCATTATAATGAAGGGTAAGATGTCAGACGTATAGTTCTGAAGTAGTTTTTAATTTGTTATGGTGTCTGGACTTCCATCAATACAAGTAGCAGATGAAAAAGACATGTTATTTTCTTTTTTTCCATTTGATATTTTTTGCTTCTTTGTCAAAAGTCAGGTGTTTATAGGTGTGTGGAATAATATCCGGGTCTTCGATTCGGTTCCATTGGTCCTCCTGTCTTTTTTTTTTTTTTTGCCAATGCCAGGCTGTTTTCAGTACTTTAGCTCTGTAGTAGAGTTTGAGGTCAGGAATTGTGCTGCCTCCAGAAGTAGTTCCTTTATTGTACAGGATTCTTTTGGCTATCCTGGGTTTTTTGTTTGTTTGTTGTTGCTTTTCCATATGAAACTGAGTATGGAATGCCTGATCTGGTGTTCCACTTCGTCATTTCAGACTCATATCTAAGCTGAGTCTGATTGAGCTTAAACAGAACCACTTCAGCTTAAGGATGGCAGCCAATTAGTGTTGGATTTTCAGAGCCTCCTTTTCTCACCACTACCACCCCTTTCTCAGAAGGCAGTTGGCTGTGCCGAAGCAAGCCAGTGGTGGTGTGGAAAAGCAAAGCAGTTACTGTTTCACTACTGTGTTAGTTAATTCATCTCAGGCCTTAGGGTAAAATAAAATAAAATTATGTACCTGATAACCATGTAAAATCATGTCCAGTAAAAACTCATTGTAGAATATCTTTTGGCACGGAATGTGCTTTTTGTTCTGAGATGGCTGGAGATGATGTCTTTTTGGTAGAATGTTTATCTAGTTGGAATAAAGCCCTGGGTTCAATTCCCACCACTCAGGAGGTGGAAGCAAAAAGAAGGCTAAGGTCACCCTCAACAGCAGACATGAAGTAGAGGCCAGCCAGTGTAAAACATCAGTTTGTGTCCCAGGATAATTATTGGTTGTTCTCTGTATCTTAGGCCTTTTTTAGTTTTCATTGTGCGGTACACCTGTGCTAATCACAGGGAGTAAGTGTGGTGGCTGTATGTGCTTGCTTGACTAGAACCATCTCTTCTAGCTGTGCCCTCTCAGCCCAGCATTTATCCTGAAACAGTGCACCTGGAAATACAAAGATAAAAAACATAGAATGATAAGTATTTGTCCCTGTGCATACATGTCCCCAGTGGCACAATCTGTTTTATTCTTAATAATACAAACCTCTTTTTTAGACTTATTTGCTATGTTCTGTTCTTTTATCATGGTATCATTCAGAAGGTATTTTGTTACAGTAAAATTTGAACATATCACTCTTTCAGCTCATTCTATACAGACAGTCTGTCTTTGATTATCTAATGTGGCCAGTTCCCCTCTAGCTGTAGGGATAATTCTTCAGCTACTGTGTTAGCTCTGCCCGTGCCTGGTTATCCATTGTTACAGTCCTGAGACTTATATTCTGTTTTCTCATTAACATTTCCTGTGTGCAGCCCTGCTAAATGCATTCTAGCTATGTCAAAGTTTTAACTTTCACAGTTCCGTTTCTTTCAACTCAAAGGAGAAATAGAAATAAATTCTTTACCTTTAATTGGTTGTGTTACATTAATTAGAAAATCCCAACCTTTCTGCACTAAGCCACAAATCAGACATCTCCAAGTGTGTGTGTGGAAGATTTGCCTGAGTGTTGAGATTTGAGTTAGTTTTCTCTATAAATAAAAGATTCCCAGTGATTTTTTTCCACATTATTTCAGTTCTTATAATATTAGTTGTACATTGCTACCATTATTATAATAGACAGCTATTTAGGAGTGAGCAAACTAAAAACTCTGGTTATAAATGCATCTCTATTCCAAAAAAAAAATATCTAGTGTCTTTTAAAATCAAACAAAGACACACTGAAAATTAATTTTCTAATAATAAGACAATAGCCTTTATTTTGTTATAGCATTTTAAAAGAATTACATAGAGAGGTATTGAGAAAGTCTGGTCGTTCAGACCAGGCTAACTTGATACTGTGCGAAGCCCAGGCTTGGGTAAACTTTACTAAAACTTGATGCTGGGATTATAGACATGAACTACCATGCCTGGCTTGTCTCAACAGCTTTGAAGAATTTTAGGAATCTTTTTTTTGTTTGTTTGTTTATTTTATTTTTAGTTGTTGCAAAAAAAAATATTTCCCATTTCCCCCCCCCTCCTCGCACACATCGCCCCTCCCTCCACTCCCCTCCCCTCCCCCCCCCACTCCATTCCCCCTCCCTCTCGAGAATGAAGAGCAGTCCAGATTCCCTGCCCCGCGGGAAGTCCAAGGTCCTCCCACTTCTATCCAGGACCAGGAAGGTGAGCGTCCAAACAGGCTAGGCTCCTACAAAGCCAGTTCATGTATTAGGATCGAAACCTAGTGCCATTGTCCTTGGCTTCTCATCAGCCTTCATTGTCCATCACGCTCAGAAAGTCCGGTTTCATCCCATGCTTATTCAGTCCCAGTCCCGCTGGCCTTGGTGAGCTCCCAATAGATCAGCTCCACTGTCACAGTGGGTGGGTGCACCCCTTGTGGTCCTGACTTCCTTGCTCTTGTCCTCCTTCTGCTCCTCATTTGGATCTTAAGAGCTCAGTCCGGTGCTCCAATTTGGGTCTCTGTCTCTATCTCGATCCATCGCCAGATGAAGGTTCTAAGGTGATATGCAAGATATTCATCAGTATGGCTATAGGATAGGGTCATTTCAGGTTCCCTCTCCTCAGTTGCTCAAGGTACTACCTGGGGACATCTCCCTGGACACCTGCGAGCCCCTCTAGAGACCAGTCTCTTGTCAACCCTAAGATGGCTCCCTTAATTATTAGGCTATATATTTTTCTGCTCCCGTGTCCACCCTTCCTTTATCCCAGCCATCCCATTTCCCCAAACTCCCCCCATTCTCTCCTTCTTACGTTTCTCACCCCATTTCCCCTTAGCCCCATGCCACCTCATCCCCAAGTTCCCAGGTTTTGCCCTGAAATCTTGTCTACTTCCCATATCCAGGCGGATGACAGTATGTTTTTCTTTGGGTTCACCTTATTTAGCTTTTCTAGGATCACAACTTATATGCTCAATGTCCTTTATTTATGGCTAGAAACCAATTATGAGTGAGTACATCCCATGTTCATCTTTTTGGGACTGGGATACCTCACTCAGGAAAATAAAGACTCAACATACTCAAACCTATGGGACACTATGAAAGCAGTGCTAAGAGGAAAGTTCATAGCACTTTAAGTGCCCACTTAAAGAAAACGGAGAAAGCACACATTGGAGACTTAACTGCCCACCTGAAAGCTCTAGAAAAAAAAAAAAAAGAAGCAGACTCACCTAGGAGGAGTAGAAGACTGGAAATAATCAAACTGAGGGCTGAAATCAACAAAATAGAAACACAGAAAACAATCCAAAGAATCAACGAAACAAAAAGCTGGTTCTTGGAGAAAATCAACAAGATTGATAAACCCCTATCCAAACTAATCAAACGGCAGAGAGAGAATACACAAATGAAATTTTCAGAAATGAAAAGGGAGACATAACCACAGACACAGAGGAAATTCAGAAAATCATTAGATCTTACTACAAAAGCCTATATGCCACAAAATTGGAAAATGTTAAAGAAATGGACACCTTTTTTGATAAGTACCATATACCAAAGTTAGACCAGGACCAGGTGAACAATCTAAATAGACCTGTTAGTCGCGAAGAATTAGAAGTTGTTATAAAAAACCTCCCTACCAAAAAAAGCCCAGGTCCAGATGGTTTCAATGCGGAATTCTACCAGAACTTCCAAGAAGACCTAATACCTATACTCCTTAATGTATTTCACAATATAGAAACAGAAAAACCATTGCCGAATTTTAGGAATCTTTTAAAGGTTGGAAGCAAATTAAGATTTAAGATTAGTAACCAAGGTGTAATCATTTACTTAGGATTGCTTTTGTTTACTTGCCCATTCTTATCTCTGCTGCCTTGTCAGCAACTCCTAAAAGATGAGCAAATTTTGACTGAATGAAACAAGTCAGTTCAGAATTACATACGTTTACTTTGTCTGGAGAATTCATTTTAGCTTCACTTTTATTCATTGAGTATCAAAATAAGCCAAAAATCTATGTTATGGAAAGTAAAACTTTCCATCTTAAAGTGCCTGAGAAGAACATTGGATTCATAGATGCCTGTGGAAGCCCTGATAACACCATAGGGCCACGTTCCTTGCTGTCATCAGCCATGTTACTTAACATGCCTATACTTCATAGTTCATAGTTCACTTTTCAGTCCTAAGGACAGGATTCACATGGAAATACATTTCCCATTATCATGGGTTTCTGGGAAGTAAATAGCCTAAGTATAATATTTGATAGATTGTGATTATGTTTGTAATTGTTTTTAAAAATTCTCTTTTCAATTTTTAAGTTCTGCTCTTGAATCAGCCAGAGAAGATTCTTCAAGCTTAGTTGCTGAACTTCAAGAGAAGCTTCAGGAAGAAAAAGCTAAGTTTCTAGAACAGCTTGAAGAACAAGAAAAAAGAAAGAATGAAGAAATGCAGAATGTCCGAACATCTTTGATTGCTGAACAACAGGTGTGTTTCAGAGTTGGGGAAGCAGGATAGAAGCCAGCCAAGCTAGTTCTCTGTGCAGCTGAGGAGGGTTCTTAGATGTTAGTTTGTTTCCATTACTTGGTTTTCTTAATTTTTGTTTGATCTTCTTAATAATAAAAGCATTTATTTAAAAGGAAAACTTAACAGTGATTTGTCATATGACTGTAGCTAGCAGACTATGTAAGAATTTTCAACTCAGGCTGACATGGAATCTCTGCTTTTGAGCATGTGAACTTAGAGCTTCTTTGGCACAACTCATTCTACATGTAATTGACTAGGCTCTTTCTGTGCAAATTCTCACTGTGTTCTTTCATAAGCACATACTCAAAAAATATAAATAAAATAAAAAAGCATACTGGATTTCAAATTCCCATAATGGATTAGGGGCTGAATTAACTGATTTAACTGAATCAGTTTAATTGATTTAACTGAAAAAATGTGAAGCTAACAACTATCTGAATTATCCTAAGTTAAAAATGTGTTTTAAAAAAATACTAGAGATGACGTCTAAGATACCTAACAATTTCAAATAAAGGCCAATTGGTTCTTAATCTCACTACTCCTTTTTATGTAAATTTGCTTATTATAAATTTTGATTATTATTTTAATCCATTTCATATCACAGAAATAGAAAAGTTTTCAAAATGGTTAATATGCTTTTATATGTATTAATTTTCTACATATTAACAAATTTAATAGTACTAAGCTACATTTTTTTTAATTTTTATTTTTGGTTTTTTCAGACAGGGTTTCTCTGTGTAACAACCCTGGCTGTCCTGGAATTCACTCTGTAGCCACACTGGCCTCAAACTCACAAAGATATGCCTGCCTCTGCCTCCCAAGTTAATGCCTCCTGCCCCTAAACTATTAATTATTAATATTTCCTTTTTAGAGGTTTTTCAGTGTCTTCCTTGCCTGAAATCATAACTTAGTTTGTTCTTTACTAATAGATATTGTCTAAAACTATCAGTTAAATCTCTCTGTTGCCATTAATGGATTCCTAAAAGTGTGAGGCAAGGAGGTCTGCTAAGCTGATAAAAGAGTTAGGGTAGGTCATTCTCTCGTGTATCTTCTATTTTAGGAAGATTTTAATGAACTCTTATAAACAAATATAACCTCTTTTGTAAATGAAACTGTAATTAAAATTGCCAGTTATAAGAGCCCTCTAAGCAATTGGGTATGTGAACATCTTTGCAGTGAGAAATGGTGAAACCTTGGGATTAATAAGTCTCGTTACTGTACGGGTCCAGAGGCCATCGCAAAAGTAAGACCGAAAGAGAATTACATGCTAGTGTGGTAATCATGAGTTAGCCAAAGATCAAAGATATCAGAAAAAGGAAAATTACCCAAAGAAAACGTCATGTATGCAACAGCACTCTTTAAATTGTGCATCCTTTTACTATTTTCCCTAAAATATCAAGCATTTGATAATACCTTTCTTCTAATAGTACAGGCAAAATGAGAAAATAAAATTTGTTTTCAAGATACTAAGTCTCAACCAAGAAAATATAACCTTTATTGGAATACATACCACTAGCTTTGTTGTGTGACTCCATAATATACCTCAGAAAAGAGTACCTGCAACCTATTTTCATAGCATTGGCTGCTAAGTGTGTGCAGATGATTGACTCTTACTGTTGTTTCAGACCAATTTTAACACTGTTTTAACAAGAGAGAAAATGAGGAAAGAAAACATAATAAATGATCTCAGTGATAAATTAAAAAGTACAATGCAGCAACAAGAGCGAGATAAAGGTTAGTGGTGTCTTATAATATGATTTTAAAAATTTTTTGTAAAGCACTTATTTATTATTAAGTAATGCTTCTTTAACTTGGGGTCTTAGATTTGATAGAGTCCCTTTCTGAAGACCGAGCTCGTTTGCTTGAAGAGAAGAAGAAGCTTGAAGAGGAAGTGAGCAAATTGCGCACCAGCAGTTTCCTTCCCTCGGCCTCTGCAGCTGCTGCCCCAGAGCTCTACGGGGCCTGTGCACCTGAGCTGCCTGGGGAGACAGAGAGAGCAGCCACGGAGATAGCTGATGAAGGAAGGGTGGACTCAGCGATGGAGACAAGCATGATGTCTGTCCAGTAAGCAGCTCTGTCTTCCACTGTGTTCATCACGGCCACACTGGGCCTGAGCCTGCTGTCACAGGCGGCTAATCTCAGCCTTGAAGGATGCCAAGGCAGGCAGATCACAGGGGAAAGCTCCACGTTCAAGGCCACAGTACACAGTTTAGTTGAGGCTCTGTTTTAAAATTACAGAACAAACAAACAAAAAAGGAAATACTCTCTAATAATTTGTGTTTTGTGATAATGGGTTTTTTTTGTTTAAAAGCTCTGGCTTTGCAAACCAGGCTGGCCTTGAACTCAGAGATCCACCTGCCTCTTTACCTTACTAATTGTTCTCAGCCCGTGTAAAAGTGTGATTTTAAAAAGGACAAAGTAAAAGACACTAAGAGACTGTTGAAATTAGAAGTCATAAATGATACAAATTAATCCAGAGTGGAAACAACCTGCAGGGGGAAATAAACCTAACTATATTCTATATACAGGAGAGGCAGTTAAAACAATGTAGAAAGCTCAGTGTAAGGCCAGGCACATAAGAGCATTTATCTAGTATTCCCAGTGTGATGGTGGTGGCATGGGGGACAGAGACTGGCAGATCTCGAGCTCATTGGCCAGCAGAATTATTGAACTCCAGGGTCAATGAGAAAAGTCAAAAAATGGTAGCAAGCCCTCTCTCAACGAAGACTCCAATGCTGACCTGTGGTCTTCATACATACGCACACACACACATGCATAGACCACACATACACACCCAAAATAAGGTACAGTCACCATAATATTCGCAGAGAGCTATATTACATCATATACATTTCTTTGGAAATGAATTGAGTGAGATAAAAACATATTTAATATCTGGGAAAGTATGGATTTTTGAAGAAAGTCTCTATATAAAAAGGTATGCAAAGTTTTGCTTATTATTTTAGGAAGTATCTGAGTTTACATACAGATTAATAGCTACTCTAATCTATATGGGTTACTTTTGAAAAATTTAGTACAAGTTCTTATTCTACTAAAGTTATCTGAATTGGTACTAGTATTTAAGTTTCTAGATTTTTTTTTTTTTATTTTTTGAGACTGGGTTACTTCAGACTGTCCAGGCACTGTGTAAACCAGGCTAACCTTGAACTCACAGAATTCACCTGTTTGCCTCCTGCATTACCACACCTGGCTAAACTTCTAAAATTCTATTTGATTGTCTAATTCAAAGTTTTAAAGTTCTTAAACTTTATTAACAAATATCCTCCCACTTTCAGAGAAAACACGCTATCCGAAGAGAAGCAGAGGATCATGCTTCTGGAGCGGGTGAGCAGACCTTCTGTGCAGTGCTTGTCTAATATGACAACAAGTACAAAAGAAAAACACTCAAATTCTGAGACCAGTACATTTTGAGGTGCTGTATGAATTAAATGTTTTGTTATTGTCTTTTGTCATTTGTTCTCCATTAACAGTTAGCAATTGGGTCAGTGAATATTATCTATAGAGTCAGAAAAGAGCATACATTTTATTAATGAGAGCCCAGGAATCAACAATGATTAACCAATCCAATAGATTAAGAATTTCATTACATTTGCTTTTTAAAAAAGATTTTCTTTTTTGAGATGAGCAAGAATATAAGAAAATTAATAAATATTCAAGTAATAAAGTTGTTTTTTTTTTTTTTTTTTTTGGTTTTTCGAGACAGGGTTTCTCTGTGGCTTTGGAGCCTGTCCTGGAACTAGCTCTGTAGACCAGGCTGGTCTCGAACTCACAGAGATCTGCCTGCCTCTGCCTCCCGAGTGCTGGGATTAAAGGCATGCGCCACCATCGCCCGGCAGTAATGAAGTTTTTAATAAATATTAATTAAAGCAAAGAAGACAAGTTGGCAGTAAGGGAATTCCAGTTGCAAACAAAATTGTATATACAAACTCACAGAAACACATAGACATAAAAAGATAAAAAATTGGACAATTTTTATGAATCAACAGTACTTTGAAAAGAGCACGAACTCTCCATGACTAGTTTCATTCTCGGCATCATAAAGTTTCTTACCAGTGTCTTCATTCTTTACAAGCTTAGATGCGTGACAGTGACCCAAAGTCAGGCCATCTCATCTTATTCAAATGATTCGGCCATTTTTCCTTTTTGTTTAGCTTAGAATCACACAGCATGTAGTAATACACTGTAATGCAGGCTCCACCTCTGAACTAGAGAATCTTTTCTGATAAGTGCAGATATTATTGTGTGTTTAAAATTCCACAGCTAATGACAAAATTTGAAAACTTGAGAAAGCAAGTCTTGGGACAGTGTAGCCAGTGTTGTCATTCTCATAAAGTGATTAGTGATGAGAACAGTTAAAGTCTCTGGACATACATACACACAGTGTAAAGATGAGAACCTTGCTAGCTGTTCCGGGTAAACCATGGCTCTCTCTCGCTCTCTCTCCCTGCAGACGTTGCAGCTGAAAGAAGAAGAAAACAAGCGGTTAAATCAGAGGCTGGTAAGAGTCTCTGGTTGTCTTTTTCAAAACTGTTCAGTTTCTATTTTTTAAAATGTATTTATTTATTATGTATACAGTATTTTGCCTGCCTGTAAGCGCACGGGTCAGAAGAGGGCACCAGATCTTATTGCAGATGGTTGTGAGTCACCATGTAGTTGCTGGGAATTGAACTCAGGACCTCTGGAAGAGCAGCTAGTGCTCTTGACCTTTGAGAGCAGCCCTCAGTTTCTATAAAGTTACAGACATCTTCCGCCAGTTTTTAAAACACACTTAAACAGGAAGGGAGCACATGTGCCACCATGGTTTGAATACAGAAATCAGAGGACAGCTTCACAAAATACGTTCTGTGACCATTGGGCTTGGGGATTGAACTCAGGTCATCAGGCTTGGGGGCAAGTGCCTTCAACCTGCTATGCCATCTTACCAGTCCAGAATGTATATGATTAACTCATACTAGTGTTTGTAAAGCCATTTGGACATTGGCCCTCACTAGCTCTCAGTAGATGAAGTCAGGTCAGAGTAATACTTGGTTGTAGAATTACACCATAGATGTATGTATGAATATTTTGCCCACATTTCTATATGTGTACCTGTGTGTGCCTGTGGTAGTTGTGACCCATCATGTAGATGTTGGCACTGAACCCACGTCCTCTGGAAAAGCAGTCAGTGCTCTTCACTGAGCCATCTCTCCAGCCCATCCTGTTTTTCTTGACTTGAAAATAATCCTCGTGGAAATTTAACCAAGTAGACCTTACTAGGATATTTAGGGGGGAAAATGAAAAATAATATAGTAATTTATTTAAGAAAACTATATTTCTTGAAGTTCCTTGTTTGTGTTTGTGATCTTTGTGCATATAATTGAGTGAATTAGGAGTGCTTTTTAACATTTATATTTACTCTGATGAATCTTGTATGTGAAGATAGCTAGCTATGCCCTTGTGACTTTAATTCCTCTGGCAGCCCACTGTAGAGACAATCATATTTTGCTTTATTTACCCCTAAATCAGATTGTGTTCCTTGCACTTAAAACAGTTTTTTATACATATCACAATACATACATGGTTAACTTTTGTACAAGGCTAACTTTTAGAAGTTGGTTCTCTCCTTCCACCATGGTCCCAAGGCTTATGCTACAAGCGCTTTTACCAATTAACCATTTCTACTGGCCCCTGCAATTGATTATTTTAATAGGTAACAGTGAGCCCACTGTAGTGACACATACCATTTATTCCAGCACTCAGAAGGCAGAGGGAGGCAAATCTCTGAGTCGTGGGCCAGCCTAGTTTACATAGAAAGTGTCCCTTCACCTGGGGCTATAAAGAAAGAAGCTGCCTCAGAAACAATTAACTATCCATGTAATCCCTGTGCTCAGGAGGCAGGTGTATCTCCGTGAGTTCCAGGACAGCTAGGGCTACACAGAGAATCTCTGTGATATGTCAAGAAACAAAAGTAAATGTAGTGAAGCATATCCTCTCTTTTCCTTTGTTTTTGAGACAGCATCTCTTTCTAGTTGCATGCAGTGCAACTAGAGTTTAGTAATCCTAGCTCCAGAGTTTAGTAATTCCAGCAAGGCTTTTACCACCATTGACAGCCTCTCTTTTTTTCCTTTTGCCAATATACAAACAACAAAAATTAGATGTTCTATACCTATAGACTACAAATTAAGGCTTTAAAGATATTATCCAATACATTTTTTAATATAGTGTCCCCAAGGGAAAATAAGCCCCATTTGGCCGAGATTTTTACTAATATTTATTGTTTTGTTTTCATAGGACAATAGGGTTTGAGAACCATTTTTAAGCTGCTTTGTTCTAGCATGTAGGATAGTAGTAACAAGAGAAACAGATACTCCCACATGACCCAGAGAGCTAGCACATGCATCCATACCTGGTTTCTAGAGAAGTGTGCTTTCCCACTATCTTCACACAGAAGTATTTATATGTTGTTCTCCACACTAGAGCCTTATAGAGTGAACCTGTGTAAGACTGAACTTCACTGGTAGAATATATGTCATTTTTCTGGTTAATTTTATCAAATCTCTGCAAGATGTGAGGCCTTCCTAGTCAGTAAACTTCCTTGTTCTCTAAGCTCTGCTCTGTACCAAATAGTATTTGGAAGGGAATGAATGAAGTTGGTACACCAAGTTTAGATTTCATTGTTGACTTATTCCTGAATGTAAATATTACTTAAGTGTGGTCTTTTCAGCTTGAACATTTCTGGGGAGTGTGGTATTTTAGATGTGTGCAGCTCATGTGTGATTCCTTCTTTTGTTCCAGATGTCTCAGAGCATGTCCTCAGTGTCTTCAAGGCATTCTGAAAAAATAGCCATACGAGAGTAAGTATTTAATTTTTATTTTGTGAGTTTTGAATCAAATTATTTGTTAATGAAGACGTTGTCATCATAGTGATCATTTAGACTATGCTGAGTGCCTTGTGTAAAAGCTCGTTGGAAAACAAGGATTTTCACAATTATCCTGGAGCCCTGTGCACTGTGTTCCGGGTCATTAGCGTTGTGTCATTGGCATAAAATGCTTGCAGCATTTCTTGTACTGGCTAATACCTGAGCTGCCATCTACTCTGAAAAAAACTTCCTTAGTCCTCGTTTGACAAATTATCTGGTACAAATTAATCTAACCTGTTGAAGTAGTTGTTTCTCCTGTGGGTTGTCTGGCAGGATCTTCGGAGTAATAAAGAAAAGCAGCATAGCTACTCGTGAAGCCTGGCCTGTTGTTCAAGAATTGCTGAACTTTTAAACATTTATTTGGTTTTTTTACAAGGTAGCCCAGGCTGGTCTGACCCACACACACCATCTTCTTGAATTGTTTCCTCAGATGTTAGGATGAAAGGAGTGGATCCTAGGGCCCAGCTTCTGAATTAAATGTTTGTGAAGACCTTGATTGTACTTACAATAGATTTTTGTTGTTAATTGGTTTGAGATTTTTTGTTTGTTTGTTTACTTTTTTATGGTTCTTAGATATCTGTTCTGGCCCTGGCATCTGTTTTATCTTCTGTTAGTGATGAAATGTCAGGATGGCTCTCTGTACTTAACTAGCTGTGCATCAAATCATTGCTATTTGGAAGATGAGATGAGCTTAATATAACTGGCTCAGAAGCTTAATATTTAAGCTTTTGCAGTTCACTCAAACAGCGCTTACCCCATCATCGCAGCAGTATTTCAAACTCTTCTTACACCATGCTTGTGTCATCGCCTGTCGCCTTAGTGCTGAGAAAGTGAAGGCCAGAGATAGTTGCCTGCAAGTCAAAGGCCAGCCTGGATCACATAGCAAGAGCCTGTCTCAAAAATAGGAAAGAGAGGACTGGAGAGATGGCTCAACCATAAAGGGCTATGCTCACAACAAGAAAAGGGAAGGAAAGAAAGCTTAACTGATTTGTCAGGTAGAGAACCTAACACATAAGATTACCCTGACAACTAAAATCTGAGGCTCTCTAGAACCCATTAATATTTTGAGCACAATTTGACAGGTAGACACTAGTAAGTGCATGTAAGCAGTTGCAACTTCATTTTCATATGTTCTTTAAGGTTTATACTGAGGCTTTCTGAGACCTACCTGAACACATGGACTTACTTCAGTGGCTTTTACTTTTAGAATAAAGAGTGTCAGGCTGTTTTCTTTGTATAAAATGAAAGATTACGGAGGGAAACTTATCCCGTGGCTAAATATTTCTCCTACCTGATAAAAATGTGGTCGTTTTTCTTTTCTTTTCTTTCCTTTAATTAGATAATGAAAATTTTATTAAGAAAATTTCTGGTTTTTAAAAGTTTCTGGCTGTTGATTTGAACATCTGTACAATTAAATGCAAGGGACTTATGGGGACCTTCAAGTCATCCCAATGGGTGTACATCACAGGATGTGTGTGAAGGTTAGGGAACAGTCTGCAGATTTCTCCCACCATTGGGTTCTAGGAACTGAGCTCAGGACATCAAATCTGTGAAAAGATTCCTTTGCCCATTGTGACAGCTTCCCACCCTCTCCAATCTCTTCTATTTTATTGTACAGTATTTGTGTGTGTCCTGTATGCGCATCCTATCTACTTTAAATTATCTCTAGATTGCTTGTAACCCCTAATGCAAATGCAGTACTAATAGTTTTAACCTGTACCACTTGGTGTATTGACAAAGGGAAGTTGTGTGAGCATCCCTGTGGTCAGCAGACACCTCTTTCCATAGCAGTTACACCTGGACAGCTGAATCCGGTGGATATAGAACCCACAGATTCAGAGCCAGCTGGATACTATGAAGTTTGTATCACATGTGATAAACCCTCTCTAGGACAGTAACCTTCCTCTCCTTAGTTTTCAGGTGGGAGATTTGGTTCTCATCATCCTAGATGAACGGCATGACAATTATGTGTTGTTTACTGTTAGTCCTACTTTGTATTTTCTGCATTCAGAGTCTCTTCCTGCCCTGGACCTCAAACCAGGTGAGGGAGGTAAGTGTCACATACAGTCCTAAAATATTAATCTTGAGTGGAGGATATATATAGTCTCATGTTGTGTATTATATACACAAAGTAAGTCATTTGGAGGAAATATTGTTCACTTTTTGTTACAAAATCTCTACATTAGTTACATAAGTTTTATGGACTTAATCTAAAATTTATTGTAGTGCTCTCCAGCGGATCAACTGATCAAATGGTATACATATTCAAACACGATATAAGTAAGAATTCTCATGTTCATTCTGTTGACAATTAGCATATGGTTAATTTAATTTATTTCCTATGTATATTTCTAAACATGTAAATCTGGAAATGTGCACAGCTACTATAATTCTGAAAGAAAGGGCTTGCCTCCTCATTAGGCGTCCTGTACTGTCCATCATTCTTGGTCTCTCTGCACAGGAAGTCCACTTCAGGATTTAATTTGGTTTTTCATTATTAATTGCTTACTGAATCCCAATTGTTTTGACATTGCTGTGTTAGGCACTGTGGTTGCAGGTTCCAATCCACACTGAAGGACAGAAATCTGTTTTCACTTGGATGCTAGAATTGTATTACCACTTTGAGAAGTAGAGGTCATCATAATAGTTCCTTCAGCAGGTGGCAGTGTCGAGTTAATTATTTGCTCATGATATCCACCTAGTTTGCTAGTGTTCTTTGAGGGGGGTATCACTTTTTGAGGGAGTAGCACCCGTATATTTGCATGTTGGAAAATGCAACAGATTGTTTTTTCAGTAAATAAAAAAGTTAGTTTTAGTAATTTCAATGTTTTTTAGAGTATTGAATGTTCTTGAGAACACCATTACTCTTTTGATTCTGCAGTGTTTTTTTTTCCCATGAACTTTGAAGAGTAAATTAACAATTTATTCACTAGCTTCAGGTGCATCTCGACGACCCTGGGTCCTTGGAAAAGTAATGGAAAAGGAATATTGTCAAGCCAAAAAGGTAAAAACTATAGCTTTTAACTATAGTTATACCCTGTCATTATACCCTATAACCTATGGATATTATTGTATGGAAATAGTAACTAGTATTTTGAGATTTTTTGCTAAGTTTAATTAGAGCTTGAGTTTTATTAAATTTAGTTTAAGCCAGAAATCTTGTAAGTATTGCTGTTGTGTTTAGGTAGAAGAGATAGATTACAAACATTCCATTCACCTACAAAGCAGAACAGCTAGTGTAACTCATGTTGACAGCACATTGCATAACTGCAAGCAAAAGTGAATTCTGTGTATAGAGTTAGTCTTTACTCATTGCTGTATGCTACCCCATTGGTGAAAGATGCTCTCAGGGTTGGAGGTTAAACTGAAATTAACAAGCCAGGATTGGTAGTACACTGTAATCATATCAATTAAGAAGCCATGGCAGAGACAGAAGGATCAATAGTTTTAAGCCATTCCGGGTTATGAATATATATGCCTGTAATCCTAACCTTTGGGAGTCTGCAAATTTGAATCGAGTCTAATCAGCATAGTGAATGCAGGGCATCAAGGGTATATAGTAAGATTGCATTAGAGAGAGGAGGAGTTATAGCATCCCCACCCTCCACGCCAATGTTAGTTACCCGGGATATTCTCACTTGGTCAAGAGCGTTATCCTTTGTAGTCTGTAGTAAAGAGTCTACTTTACGCCCCTCCCCAATATTCTAGCAGTAAGCAGTGCGGTTGAAGGGGACTTGTATAAGTTGATTTAGTCATTCAATGATTTCATTTTTTTCTTTCCCTCCTAGGCACAAAACAGATTTAAAGTTCCTTTGGGGACAAAGTTTTACAGGGTGAAAGCTGTGTCATGGAATAAGAAAGTATAGCCATAGAAGAAATCTACATCTGATACCATTTTCTGATTTGTCCTCCAGTGCTAATAAATCACTCAAACAACTGGCCATCCTGTTTTTACAAAAGTCAACACAACAGTATACTTCATTGGTGATCTGCACATTTAAGTGGATACATCTTAAGAACAATAAATTCATCAAAATTCTTGGCTGAATCGAAATGGTTTTGTTTTGTTTCCACCCAAATAACTAGAAATGCGGACCAAACTAGTTAATTTCTTCAAGGGCGGAGCCTGCACTGTGGCTTGTGACTAGCCTCGTTAATTGCCTGTTAATAAACATTAGCTAAATAGATACCAGTGTTGTCGTTACCAGCATCTGTTCTCTTGTGAACTCAAGAGTCCTTTCACTCTTTAACGCGTACTTTATAAAATGTATAAATCCTTCCAAACTATTTAAAAAGGAGTGTTACTGCATGCAGATAATCATAATTTTGAGTTTGCCTCAGAAGACTGCTAACGCAAATTCTTTAATTTTTTAAAATGCCCTTTGATGTTTCAAAAAATAAATAACAGTGTAATTTGACTGACTTTAAGATCAGCCATAAATGATGAGCAATCTTCAGAAGCACTCTTCAGACAGCCCATTGTTCTTCTGGGGAAGGAGAGTCTGCACCGCTGAGATTTTCAAGTGCAGGACTCAAACGTCTCAGCATCTTAGAACTGTTTCAAATAATCATATTGATGAACTCATAGAGATATTCATTGTACATTAACATATAGAGGTCATTCAAATAACAAAATACTGTATTGTAAAGGACCTGTACAATTTTAAGACAATAAAGAATTGAAAGTGTAAATGTGTGTGCCTTTTGAAGGTTACATTTCTAATCTATTTGTGTGATTGCTGGGAAGGGTAAAAAAATGTCTGTATCAAAGAGAAACGTGTTAATTATAAAAATATTGTTTGTATCATATGTAACAGTGAAGTGGTGCTCTCTGGAAGGGAACCCTGTAAAGTCAGGCTTTAGAAGCTGGCACTGCGCTAACTGTGCTGAAGCAGCTGGTTGATTGGAGAGAATGTCTTCAGGGCTATTGCTAGAGAGCAGTAAGAAAGTCTTTTTCAGAAATATTTAATTTCTTCATAAAAATAAGTTGAATATTTTTATAAGTATGTAATCTAATAGAACAAAAATAGAATAAACATAGTGTATAGAATACTGAATTTGACAACATTACTGAATAAATGAACAAATGATTTCATACGTTTCTATTCAATCCTTCGATGACATCTTTATGGAGTAACTACAAGTATATCAGAAATGACTGTATTTTTTTTTAACAATTGTGTTTGTGTCTGAGTCTCAGGCCTTTTTACTTAATGCTCTTCAGATTTAATATATGGTATTATGCTGTAGAATTATTGGAATCATTGCTGTAACACTAAATTTCTCCTTAATACTGATCTTAATGTTAGTTGTGGTTGTTGATTATTTTTGTTATATGGTGCATTCACATTCATCTTGTCAGTGTTCACACATCTCATAATAAAATGAAAGCTGAGATAATTTTGTTAGAAGAGAAACAAAACATTCCCAAGAAGCTAAATTCATTGAGTCTTAGTTTTGTACAATTCGAAGCAATATGAGCTTTGGAACTAGAATGCATAACTTTCAGTCTCATATGACTTCCATAAACTTACTCCTCATTTGTGCCATGTTTAAATCAGGGTAATGGAACCTACATAATGTAGTTTGCACTTTTAATGCAAATTATAAATATTAGTGTTTAAGCAGTTTTAGGAATGTTCAATACTCAACAAATGTTAACTAATATAAAAGTTTCTTTATACGGACAGTACTGTCATGTGGCAAAAGAAATGTAGCTTTGGTGGGGCCAGATTCAGTTCCAGCATCTCAGGAGGCTGAGGTTGGAGTGCTTGAGCAAAAGGAAGAGCCCATCTAAAGAGCAGGTGGGAAAAAGCTTTTTACCATAAACTTTTTGGTTTTCCCAGACAGGCTTTCTCTGTGCAACCCTGGCTGTCCAGGAGCTTGGCTTTGTAGGTAAGGATGTCAGATAGTGTTGGCACATGCCTTTAATCCCAGTAGTTGGAAGGAAGAAAGAGGCAGACAGATCCCTGAGTTCAAGACCAACTTGTGAAGCCAGGGCTTCACAGAGAAAAATGCATGTTATATGTGACAGCAATTTGTAATAATAAAAGGACTATATTTGACTGACTCATGCCTATAAATCAAGCATCTCAAACATCTGAAGAGGATCCAAAATTTAAAGCCAACCTGGGCTCTAAGACTCTGTCTCCGAGAAAAATAAATGTAGTGTACAGAACTCTTACAGTTGTACTGTTTTGAAATAGTGAATAAGGTATCTGAGAGGCTTCATCCAGCGACTGATGAAAACATGCAAACTCACAGCCAAAAATTAGGATGAACCCAGCGAATCCTGCAGAAGGGGGGGAAGGATTGTAGGAGTCAGAGGGGTCAAGGACAACACAAAGCCCAGAGTATCAACTAATTTTGGCTTACAGGGGATCACAGACTGAACCAATAACCTGCAGGCTGTGGAGCCTGCAGGGGAATTGCCTAGACCCTTTGCATATATGTTAGAGTTGAGTGCTTTGGTCTTCTTATGGGACTCCTAACAGTGGGAGCAGGGGCTGTCTCTGATGCTAAACTGGATTTAGGATCCTCTTCATCATACTGTGTTGCCTTGCCCAGCCTTAATATAAGGGAAGGTGTTTAGTCTTACTGCATTGTGATATACCATATTATGTTATCCTTGAAGGAACTGCTCTTTCCTGAACAGAAGTGCGAAAGGAGTAGATTGGGATGTGGGGAATTGTGGAACTGAGTGGAGGGAGGGAAACTATGGCCAGGATGTTAGATAAATGACAACAAACAAGGTATGAAAGATTTTTAAAAAATAGCCTCTAATTTTTCATAGTTTACTTTTGCTTTTGAAACAGGAACTCTTTATATCCCCGGCTGTCCTGTAACTCACCATGTAAACCAGGCTGGCCTCAGACTCACAGAGGTTCACCTGCCTTCCAAATGCTGGGCTTAAGACATGTGCCGCCATGCCTGGATAATGTGAATTTCTATGTCCCCTTCATTGTTTCCTTGGTCTTTAACATATAATTTTATATTGTAAGTGTTCCTTAAGAGTCTGTTCCCGCAAATTTACCTGCTCCTTAAAATTTAAGAGTAAGATATTAAGATCTGATTGTGAACTATATTTACCTATCAGCTGTGAAAAATGGACATGACCAAGGCACCTTACAGAAGAAAGGTTGGTGGTTTCTGGTTTCAGAAGAATACTAGTCCATGGTAACAGAGCGGAGGTGGCAAATAGTACTTAGCTAGCCGAGCAGCTTCTGAGATTTCACATCTGAACTGTCTTTTACATTACCAAGTTCAGTTCCATGAGGATAGCATTGGACCTTCTGGATCACAGCTTCTGTCATGATCCCGAGGAAACATTTTCTAGAAGAGTTTACCTCCATGATGCTGGCCCCTTTTTAATCGCAATTGATTCTTCTACCTCAACTGGCCAGTATTGACTTGTTGCAGCAAAGCCAAGATTTCATTTTAGTGCATCTGGTCACTTGTTAATGCCTCTGAGTCACAGAGTCTCAGCTGACCAAACACCACAGATTCTTAAACTTCTGATACTGAACAAGCCAAGACCATGTCATCTGCCCTGCTCCCATCTTCTAAGCTCTCACAAAAGCCCAGAGTCCCAAGGTCCTTCCACAATACTACCAAAACATGGGTGGTCTGTCCCGCAGTGTCCCACAAACCTGCCGATAACCTCTGCCTTCATTTTCTATTACATGGTTTCTATTACTGTGTTCAAACACTGTGACCGAAAGTAATGTGGGGAGCAAAGGATTTCATCTTAACTCTCACAGGTCATACTCCATAACTGAAGGAAGTCAGGGCACAAACTGAAACAGACCATAGAACAGTGCTGCTTACTAGCTTGCTCCCCACAGCCTGTTCACCCTGTTTTCTGATAGAACTCAGGACTACCTATCCAAGGGTGGTATCCCTCCTCCTAATCTGGCCCTCCCACTTCAATCATTAATTCAGGAAAGGCCCTACATGCTTTCCCAAAGACAACCAATGGAAACTTCTCAATTGAAGTTCCTTTTCGCGTACAATTCTAGCTTGTGATAAACTTAGTTAACATTACATTTATTTGATGGTGGTGGGGTGATCGTTAGGATTTTGATACAGATCACATCGAATATGTCGATCACCAGAGGAGTATTACCTATTCGGTAGTATTATTTCTGTTAAACCATAAAGGAGGTTCTTTTTCCATCTTGTCAGTTCTCAGAATTTTACCATTTTGGTATGCAAGTCCTTCCCTAGGCACTTTCTTCTTAGATGTTTCAGTGTTGCCTGATGCCACTGTTTTGTCATGTTTCGCTAATGTTCATTTGTTGCTCTTATATCCTGAAACTTAAGTGTTTGCTTTACTCTTGGGCTGTTAAGGCTTTTGTGGAGAGAAGGGGGGATGTTAAGGCTTTTGTGTCACCTGTCAGTATAGCTCCACTTCTTTGGTCGCCTTTCTAGAACATCCATATTTTGTCATGTAGATTTGAAAATGGGCACCCGTGACTCATTTATGGTGAAAAAGCATTGCCCATCACCATTATCATGTTAGGTGAGTCAACAGTTGTAGGGGTCTCTTTCTCTAGCTCAGCAGCCTGACTTAACAGTGACATCTTAACAGAGTCTCACAGAGATTTTTATGTTCGTTTCTACCACACAACATCCATACTCAAAATCTTCAGCTTGTTGAGCACAGTTCTGAGTAGTATAATAACTGCTTTATTTCAGCTAAGTTACTCGCAAAGACTGAACATTTTAGGATTTGTTTCCTCTTTTTTTTTTTTTTTTTTTTGGTTTTTCGAGACAGGGTTTCTCTGTGGCTTTGGAGCCTGTCCTGGAACTAGCTCTGTAGACCAGGCTGGTCTTGAACTCACAGAGATCCGCCTACCTCTGCCTCCCAAGTGCTGGGATTAAGGGCGTGCGCCACCACCGCCCGGCCTCCTCTGTTTTATCTTGCATCACCAAAACAGCTAAAAATACGCCAACTGACATGCTTCGAGCATGTCCTGACAACCTTGGCAAGCATGGCAGGCAGCTTTGCTAGTGTGGCCAATGGTTTTTGCTGTTTCTAGACAGAAGTCTCCACATTTGTAGCCTCCAACAGCATTTTCTCTACCATTTTCTCTATTACAGCAGTATGTTCGGAATATTTGTTTCATCCGCATCTTTCTGTTGAAACTTCTGTGTGTTGTGTGACTGATCATTTTAAGACTTTGTTGCCTAAGATAACAAAATTTATTTGCACATTTGGCTCTAGAAGTGTTTTGATGACTGGGGCTGAGTAGTCTATATGGTGATGTCCTCACAGCTTAGATTTAGGAATGCCTTGTGTAGCCCCTTTGAAAACTGATGCTTCCAAAAGGCATTATAGTAAGCATGTCAACACAATCAGAGGACTGGTCACATTCTTGGTCAAAGTCAGACTCAACACAGAGTTAACATGTTAGGGATAGCTTCGGGGGTCTAAAATTACATTCCTTTTTTTTAAAAAAAAATAGGTAGGCTTGAAATAGCTGTTGTCCTTCAATATTTAGACAGATTTACATATATCATTGGGCTTTTAAAAATACGCAGGTTGGGAATACATCTTAGTTGGACTGCTTGCTCATCTTAAGGTCTTGGGTTTGGTCTTCAGCACCACAAGAGCAAAAATCATGTGAGTGAATGTGGACTAAAATCAAGCGATGTTGGTAAAGCTTAATCGTTATAAATTTACCTATCTTAATTATTCAAAATTAGGAAACATGACTTATTAATGCCTACTTATCGGTAGCTCTTATGTTCATCATACTCTCACTAAGTTTTCTTTAGCCAAAATTTTTAAGTAGTTTAATTTATAATCTTTATGGATGAGATGGAAATTCTTGCAAGCAGTTCTTAACATAGTGGTCAAGAGATGAAGCAGTCAGCTCTAAACTATGTGGTTTACATACTTCTTGGGTGTCTCAGACTTGGCAGTAACTTAGAGTAAGCAATGCCTTTCATTTCTACCTTAAAGTTACTAGCAATGGTGTTTCCAATGTTAAGAAAAGGTGGCACCCCTCAAGGTAAATGCAGGTTCCACTCTTCATTTAATCTCAGATCTAAGCAGCAAAACATGTGTCCTATTAGAGTGCAGCCCAGGGCTGTGTTTCTATAGAGAAGATGCACCCCATGGAAACACTGCTGATTGCTTTTTCCGCGCCCATCACCACTTATGTCTGTACTTGAAGTTGCTCTGAACTTTTCATTTTGACCATTTTAGGGGATTCCAGTGGTTTCTATGGCTCTTAACAGCTTTTTGTTTTGTGTTGTTTTGCTTCACAAATGTTAGGGTATATTTCAGAACTCTGGTTTTGTGGTACCTAAAAAAGTAGCTTCTGACAATCTGATCTCAAAATGATGTTGTAATCTTTCTTAACTGCTTTAGAAATGTCATCATCCAATTCCAGTAGAGCTGGAGAGCTTGTGTTGTTGGTCTTACTTGTAATCTCTCTGGAATTCTGCTTTGCCAGTGAATGTGACCTTAACTAGCCCAGGAGATGAACGTGAATGCTTATGTTTTAAGTTCTCTGAAAATGTATAGCCTGTCTCACAAGCATAAACTGTCTACATTCTCATCATATTCTGCCATCCTGGATTGTATATTTGTTTCCATATGCATCATCTTTCAGTATAGCCCTGGAGGCCTATTACTGCCTTTAAAGCAGGCTTGAGTTTCCTAATAGAAATTCATATTTTCCCCTTCTGCCATCATCCACTTAATAGCTGTTTCACAGAAGTACCGCATTCTCGTGACTGTTCCCATTTAGCCTCAGTCAAGGGGGTGGAGGTGAGAGCAGTGTTTGTGGATCTTGACAGGGTTATTTCCTCCAAAAACCTCCAGCAGAGGGCTTGCCTTAAGTCATGAAAGCAATGCACATATTTGTGAATACAGTGAGATCTGCAACTTGATATGGCACTACTGGCCAGTACCCATGAGGCCTGCCTGTATCTGAAGAGAAACGGTGGAAGAGGAGGGGGTGGGGTGAGGTTGGGGTGGGGTGGGGGACTGAGGAGAGGAGGGAGGGGGCGGTGGTAGTGCACTCCCATAATCCTAGCACTAGAGGCAGAGGCAGGTAGATCTCTACGAGTTCAAGGCCAGTCTGGTCTACAAAATGAGTTCAAGGACAGCCAGGGGTGCTACACAGAGAAAGAGAAACCCTGTCTCAAAACAAACCAATAAATAAATAAAAAACGTAGTGAGATGTCCTAGAAGTAACAGTGTCCTACTAAATAAAACTGTGGGTTGGAGCATCAGTCCAGTCCTGTTAAGGCCATGTGGTTGGGAGCAGCAGGTCGTCCTACAGTTCTAGATCCTGGTTTGTGAACAGATCTTTACACTAACCCGTGCTGCCTAAAAACACACGTACCCTTCACAGCCATGAAAGTCAGTCTAGCCATTGTCTGCTAAGACAGTTAAAATCTCACATCATACACTAGCAATAGTTCTTAGGCCAGAAAATCCAAAGCCAGGCAGGTTTTATTAACCTTTGTCCTGCTGCAACAGAATGCCTGACCATAGTCACTTAAGAAAGCACTCGACTCCTGTCTTCATAGCAGCAGAAAGTCAGATCATGAAGGCAAAAGTGTGTGGTGGAGTTTGCTCCTATTAGGCTGATCTGGAAGCAGTGAGACATGAAACAGGAATATCCATATCTCTGAGAATTTCCCGCCAATGACCTACTGCTTTCAGGTGGTTGCCACTTCCCGAAGTCCCCAGAACCTCCCCAAACAGCTGGGTCCAAGGGTTCAAAACATGATCTTACAGAGGACAATTCAGGTTCAACATGTAATGAAACTGGATCTAACAAGGTCAAAGGAAATGGCTCTAAGAAAATATGAGAAGCCATCTCAACATGAAGCAGTCATCACTTAACTAAAAGTGCTATTGCAGCCTACAACTATGTCCAGTTTCCCGAACACTTTCAAGAATCAATATTACTCTCATCATGTTTTTTTCATAAATACGCACCAAACCAAAAAGATATTCACTTGTTGTAAGTAATAAGGTTACCAAGAGAAAAGTATTAATGAATTCTTTATCCCTGCTGGAAATTAGAATTATGAAAAAGTTGTCAAATTCCTCCTGGTTACTCTCCAACTCTTCTGATGCTGAAGACACCACATGTTTGAGTCATATAGCGTAGAGAAATCAGGCTGGAACTGACCTGGAACTTCCTTGCTGGCTAGCTTTCATGGTGCTGCAAGGGGTAATGTACTTATTAATCCTCCCCTGTGCTGAACTGTGAGCTACAAATACGAGTATCTTGTCCAGATATACCCACTGATGACATGGAAGATTTAAGAATAATCAAATATTTTTTTAGTGGATTTAAGGCCCACTCTATGAGATGGAGCCAACACCTGTTGGTTATGATGCCAAGAACCTGTGGCTAGATAGCTCTGGGCGAGGGAGAACCCACTACTATTATTTTGCTAAATGAAGATAGGATTATAACTAATTGCAATGGCATTACTATGCCCCTAAACTAGTGCATTCCTCGGCCTTCATCAGAGAAGCTTCATCTTATAGTAAATGGCAATTAACTCAGAAACAACTGCTTAGTTTGCAAAGAATAGGAGGCTTTAGAATGCTCAGCCCGGAAGGAAACATCTATATCACACTTCTCCCCCACAAGGCCAAGGGATCATTGGAGAAGAGAGGGCAGAAAGATCGTTGGAGTCAGGGGTGATAGATGACTACGTGCAAATAGTGTTTCATGGACACATGGCCATTGGCCCGTGTGAATTCACAGCTACAGTGACAGCATGCACAAGACTTGCGCAAGATCCAGCCAGACAAAATCCCAGGATGGATGAAGAAGCTGGGCATGAAATTCCCCCCAGCTGAATAGCTATTTGCATCTGCTAGTTGCTTAGAGAAGAAGTCATTTTTCTCTAAGGTTGTGACCACTGGGAATCTGAACTCCTTCCAGGAAAAGCCCCACACTCAGGAGTACTTGAGCAGCACAAACTGGATTCCACAAGGTTTTATTTGCTTGTTTTTTGTTGTTTGTGTGAGACGGGGGCTCTTTACATAGCCTGGCTGCCCCAGAACTTACTATGTAGATCTGCCTGCCTCTGCCTCCCGAGTGCTGGAGACAAAGATGTGCACTACCATGACCAGATGACTACATAATGTTTTTAAAAAGTGAAAATGACAGGAAGTTGAGTTGGTAAGGAAGTGAAAGTAGATCTTGGTGGATAAGGGAGTACGACCAAGCTGCATTTTATGTAATTCTCTAAGAATTAATAAAATGTTATTTTAAAAGAGACTGGGTTGCCTGGATATTAAGAAATAAAAACGAAAGATAGATGATTGTGACGGCCAGATGGAAGAGACATCTGACCTGGGGCACGCTTTCCTGGGACTGCTCAGCAGGCACATCCTAGCTCTCCCTCGCTTCTCTTTTCTAGGGCTCTTCTTTACCCCATTTCTTTCTTGCTGCCCATCTCAATTGTTCAGGCCTTAGCTGATGGTCTGCGTACTGTGTCCCTGACAGACCTGGTTCAGGTCTGAGCTGATGATCTGTGTACTGTGTCCCTGACAGCCTTGGCCAGGCTGCTCATCCATTTAGAAGCCACAGCCCCTTGGACTGTTTCTCCAGTTTACGTGTTATTTTCCCATAGCCTTTCTTTTCTCATTTTTTTTTCAAGCCAGAGGGAGTATCTGACTCTCTGTATATGTTCTTCATAGTTTTTTTAAATATAATAAACCCATCTGGAATTGGGAATCACTCAAGTTATTTACACATGTCTTGACAATTTGAGCACTTTTACATGCCTACTCTCTCATGCTGTTTCTGTTTTATGTGTCCAGATGCTGAGTGTAAAAATAGATTAGGATGATGTTCAGAAAGTAATTAAATAATGGAGTAACTTCAAGGTGCTCATGTCATGTGAGAAAATGTAAAAAAATATTTATTTGACTAGGAGAACTGAACTCCATATACTAACAACTACAAGATGGAAGATCACATATTCAAGATTCCTGTAAACCAGGCACCGTAGTAACCCTGACACTCTGAAGGCTGAAACAGGTAGAGGACCACATTTTAAAACTAGCAAACAGATAAAACCACAAAGAAAGGGTCTGGGGAGATGTTCATTTGGCACACTATTTGCAACATATGAGACCTAAGTTCCAATTCCCAAAGTCCAATGTAAGAAAGCACACACACACAGAGAGAGAAGGCTTCTAGACCCACAAAAATGGAAGTCAATTGGAATTTCTTGGTAGCCACATATTTTCAGATAGGCTCTGCTTGCTGGCCGTAAGAAGAGGTGTGGCTCCTTTAATTCCAGCAGTTTCATAAGTCATTGTGGCAGTCTATGCCTGTAATCCACACACTCAGAGGTAGAAGTAAGATTAGGAGTTCAAGGTCATCCTCAACTATATATAGCTAGTTCAAGGTCAACCTCGGCAATTTGATCAATATTGATTGATCTACCTAATATTTTTCTAACTATCTGCACATGCAGATATGTATCTCTGTATATATATATATATATATATATATGATATATTTATTTTATATTTAAATTTTACCCTTGTTTTCTTACCATTCATTAGCATCTAGCATACTTTTTTCCCACAAAATAGTTTTTTTTTATCTATTTTGTTTTTAATTGTCTCTTGTAGAAAATACACTAAATTTATTTTAAGCATGTATTTTTTTTTTTTACTTTATTTTCCCATGAGAACATTTAGTTCTCAGGATTAGTATTCTTCTTTCCTTTTGTTCTCCATGTAAAACCTACATACTTGGAATGTTCTCCTGGTGGTCATTTCCATTTTGTTGAGAACAGTTTATATGGTTCATTTTTTCATAAGTTTCTATGACTTTGTTTCTAGTCCTAACCCCTTTTCCTCTAAAAAAAAAAATCCAGTCTTAACAAGATGACAAACCCCTGTGTTTCTCTTGATATTGTTCCTATTAGTATTTTAAGAATTTTGATTCCAAATTATTTTGACTATCCATCTCTTTTTTAATATTTCAAGGACCTCACCAACCTGTGATCCATGTTTTTCAACCTGAAATAAGATCTTTCTGTGTGTCTTCCCATGTAAGCTTGCTGAAGCTCAGAGGTTATTCTAGGCTATGTTGATCAGCTTTATTTGGTTGTTGCAGTTCTCAAAGGGAAATGCTGACACTGTTTCGGTGCTGGGAATGGACCCTAGGATCTCGTACATGCTAGACAAGCTTTTGGCTTACACCAGTCTTGGATTTTGAGAGATCTCTTCATCTTCTGATCCCCCTGCATCCACCTCCTATATGCTGTATTTCATCCAGGCATCACCAGACCTAAAACAAATCTTTCATTGACAGGTGAACAGTAGTTAAACACAGGAAATCTGTTCTGCAAATGTGAAAATAAGTATGCTGAGCGTATGTGTAGGGCAAAGTATTTTTTAAAATGCTAAGGGATTCTCTAAAAAAGTGGAACCTCTTTTTGTAATTTTTGTTACATTCATTGATTTTTTAGTATGAGTGTGTACACATGGATAACATGTAACCTCCATGTTACCATGGTGATTAGAGGACAATTTGTTAAGAGTCGGTTCTTTCCTTCCACCGTGTGAATCCTCAGGATCCAACTTAGGATTCAGGTCATCAGACTTGATGCCAACCATCTTTTCCCTGAGTCAGTTCAATGATACACCCATGGGTGTTTTTTTTTTAATTTTGTTTTGTTTATTTGGAAAGGCATATCAATGAAGTATTAACCCACCCCCGCCAACAGGGCTAAGTCTCTCCTGAAGATGTGCCAAACGATCTGTGCAGGAGAACCAGGGAACTCCAGGCGTTTGAGCTCAAGAGTAGTGCAAAGCCCTTCTCATTTTTATTGCTAAAAGAAAAGCAGAACATGAGGTGATGTTTACAGTTAGCTTAAGCAAATACAGGTACAGCAAAAAAGGAAAACACCTGGTGCTATGTCTTATCATCTTTGGCCTCGTGAAAAGAACCAGGAATGTCCTTTGCCTTTTTCTTTCCCTAAGAGATAACATAGACATGCCAGGGCATTTTCTTCATGTCCTTGATTTGAAGGGCATTCGCTTACCACAGTTTATGCGATTCTTTCAAAAGGCCACCTTGTGTAGAAGGCTGCATTCTGCACTTTGTCCCATCTATAGTTCATAGTAGGTTTACAGTTTTCTGACACAGGCTCTCACAATGAAGCAACTAAATTTTCTTTTAATCAGTGGTTTAAGACATAGATTTTACCAACAATTTATTCCACCAGCCTCTTTAAGGATTTTAAATGCTCTTCTGGGGGTGAACTTCAGCTTCCAGTAACGTGGAGGCTGTTATATCCAAATGTTTGGTCTGCATTCTATTTGTGGTTTTGGAACCTTTGGTAACTGGTCAGCCTGTAACCTTTCCCTTAGCTGTCTTTATAATTTCTCCGACCTCTTCTCATCTGTGAGTCGCTCCCATGCACTGACAGTAGCTTTGAGCTACCTGGTAAACAGACACTCCGTTATGTCCTGACCTATGTTTGGAGAGCAAAGTAACAGGCACCATGATAAATTTAATGGCATTTGCCATCTCATCCAACTCGAGTCAGTCTGTGTTGTACACACTGTTGTACACATGGTCGTTGAAGAGGTTTGGGAACTGTCTCTTCAAAGCGTCCAAGTGCTTGCACTTACAGGCTTTAAACCAGCTCAAGGGCTTTGCATTCCTGCATCAGGCGGGGCTGAGTGAGACTCCCCAGGCTGCCTTTTCTGTTTGCTATCTTTGGAAATTTTGAACCTGCACTCCTCCTTTCAGCTTGTCTTGTTGAATTCACATTCAGAACTCATTGCCACCATCAAGAAGGAAAAATCTGGAAAACAAAGCTGGTCTGCTCTCCATCACTGCTGAGACTAGTTCGCAGGGGCCAGGAAACACCCGGAAAGGCATCTCAGGAAGCAGAAGTCAGTCCTCGGAGTCAATGCCAGGAAAGGACTCCATGCAAAACTGCCAGGAATAAAAACACCAAAGGAATGCATGTCTTACACCTGTCCTATATAATTTATGAACAGTTCAAAAACAGACATATTAAGATTTTAAAATATTTAATCGTCTTAAGCTAACCAATCATTCCATAAAGAAAAATACTAACCTTATGAGCATCTCCGGGCAGGAAACACAAACAACCAAGTGAGCTCCAGTTTAGTTGTATCATAATTGCCAACTAGATACTACCTACTATGTGGCTTTTAGTAAAGGGCACTCCTGTCCACTGGAGGCACAGGGGACCCAGCGCCATGACAACAGAGTGCAGGAATGCTATAGGAGCAGGTCCCTAGAACTGTGCCTCGGATAACCACTGGCCAGTACAATGGTGGTACTTCTGCCATCTAGACGTGACTATAAGTCACCTAGGTGACTCTTGCTGCCTAGTAGCTCACTCTACTTGCTGGGCAGTGGGAGTTACGTTCTTATCTTAGGTTCTGCGTGGGAATGAGCACAGCCACACCAGAGAACTGTATGCTCAGTGTGTGGTGACAGGAGTTAGCATCTGTAGACAGGGAAAGCCAAATGAGTTGTCTCTCTCAAGCACCCCCACACACATCAGAGGTGGGGGCACCTAACGTACAAAACTGCTGAAACTAGCTTTGGTGGGATGAAGATGCTCAGTAAACAAATGGCTGCGGAGTGAAGAAACTGACAGCAGAGAGTCCAGAGCATGGAGCCCAGAGAAGCCTGCCAGGGGTCAAATCTGCCTCTGCTGTTCACCAGTTCTGACCTTAGATAGTGACTTGCTCCACGACTCAGCTTCTTTACCTAGTCAACGGAAATGGGAACGTTCTGCTAGGAGCTTGAAGGGCAGCTTTGAGGGTGAGTGCTTACCATATGTGATACTCACGGTGTCTCTGTCATGGCGAAACCCTTCATGGTCCTCCTCCATGCAGGCACAGGGCACAGATTTCCGCATGTTTTTATCTAACTAATAATTCACACGTTACCCTCAAATTCATAGCTACTAATAACTAAGGGAGTATAATGGGTTTCAGTACACACTGCATGCTCATATTGAAGACTATTATTTTGAAAGCACGATTATTTGAAAAATGCCTGAAAGCAAGCAAAAACTACTCTGTTTTCACTCATTATACTTAACAGCTACAAAAATTTGCACTTTAAATTATCTAAACCATAGCCCTCAACTGCCTGAAATTATATACCTGATGATTCTAAGATACTTGAGAACATAAACTGTAGGCTGATAGTTTTCAGTCATGCTTGTGTTCATAGACATAATCTTAGAGATTTATTCTAGTTTTCTTTTTATTTAAAATTAGCTTATCACTAACACAATTACATCAATTATTTTTTAGTTGCTTTGACCAAAATTCTTAGCAGAACTTCCAGTAGGAATTATTTGTTTTGCTGACGGGCTCAGGGTTATAAGCACCATGCGTTTGGAGGAATAGCATATCAGTCTAACCATGTGGCAGAGACATTCTCTCTCTTATTGTAGACAGGAAGGTGCCAGGAAAAGACACCCCCAAGGACTTCCCACAATGACCCGCTTTCTTCAAGAGAACCCCAGCTACTACACTTTCCAAGTTAGCACTGCTACAAGCTAAGAACCAAGGACTCCTTTGTTGGGAACAGTCATGGTCAAAAACAAACTAACAAAAAAATTTCTTGTTTACAGAAATAAATCACAATTAAAAGATATTTTCACACAATAGGGCAAATTTAGTCCTATGAAGTTATTTTCACCGTAATATCTTCCAAAAAGACTCGAAGACCACTTTACAAAGAGTCCTTAAGCTTGCATTTCTAAGTAAATTAGCAGAGAAGTGTAAAACGTCATCAATGTCAATTCTTGAGTATCAGGAAACAGCAAATATTAGCATCTGCAACAATGCCTTGTGGATAAATATGTGTTTCAAATGTTTGAAGAGATATGTTTGAGGAGGTATGTTTGAAGAGATATGTTTGAGGAGATATGTTTGAAGAGATATGTTTGAGGAGATATGTTTGAAGAGATATGTTTGAGGAGATATGTTTGAGGAGATATGTTTGAAGAGATATGTTTGAGGAGATATGTTTGAGGAGATATGTTTGAGGAGATATGTTTGAGGAGATATGTTTGAGGAGGTATGTTTGAGGAGATATGTTTGAGGAGGTATGTTTGAGGAGATATGTTTGAAGAGATATGTTTGAGGAGATATGTTTGAGGAGATATGTTTGAGGAGATATGTTTGAGGAGATATGTTTGAGGAGATATGTTTGAGGAGATATGTTTGAGGAGATATGTTTGAGGAGGTATGTTTGAGGAGATATGTTTGAGGAGATATGTTTGAAGAGATATGTTTGAGGAGATATGTTTGAGGAGGTATGTTTGAGGAGATATGTTTGAGGAGATATGTTTGAGGAGATATGTTTGAGGAGATGATATGTTTGAAGAGATATGTTTGAGGAGATATGTTTGAGGAGATATGTTTGAGGAGATATGTTTGAGGAGATATGTTTGAGGAGATATGTTTGAGGAGATGATATGTTTGAAGAGATATGTTTGAGGAGATATGTTTGAGGAGATATGTTTGAGGAGATATGTTTGAGGAGATATGTTTGAGGAGATATGTTTGAGGAGATATGTTTGAGGAGATATGTTTGAGGAGATATGTTTGAGGAGGTATGTTTGAGGAGATATGTTTGAGGAGGTATGTTTGAGGAGATATGTTTGAAGAGATATGTTTGAGGAGATATGTTTGAGGAGATATGTTTGAGGAGATATGTTTGAGGAGATATGTTTGAGGAGATATGTTTGAGGAGATATGTTTGAGGAGATATGTTTGAGGAGGTATGTTTGAGGAGATATGTTTGAGGAGATATGTTTGAAGAGATATGTTTGAGGAGATATGTTTGAGGAGGTATGTTTGAGGAGATATGTTTGAGGAGATATGTTTGAGGAGATATGTTTGAGGAGATATGTTTGAGGAGATATGTTTGAGGAGATATGTTTGAGGAGATGATATGTTTGAAGAGATATGTTTGAGGAGATATGTTTGAGGAGATATGTTTGAGGAGATATGTTTGAGGAGATATGTTTGAGGAGATATGTTTGAGGAGATATGTTTGAGGAGATGATATGTTTGAAGAGATATGTTTGAGGAGATATGTTTGAGGAGATATGTTTGAGGAGATATGTTTGAGGAGATATGTTTGAGGAGATATGTTTGAGGAGATATGTTTGAGGAGATATGTTTGAGGAGATATGTTTGAGGAGGTATGTTTGAGGAGGTATGTTTGAGGAGGTACCAGTGTCTCCGTCATGTGAGCTCCTCTGATGGGGTGATGAGGAACTACACGAGTGAAAGAGAATTTAAATTCCGGCGACAAGTTTAGGAAGCACGCAGATGACTGTCCGTCTGCTACTCTCGAATATGCCTAGACCTGTTTCCTAGTGGCAGAAGGTGAGTCTAGGCAAAGATCTCACAATCGTCAGTGTATGGTCCCACTGAAGACAGCAATTCTCGTTCTAAAGTAAGTGTGATACGTTTCAATGATTGGTAATTAAGCTTATGATATTCGATTTTCTCTCTTCAATCGGATCCCTATGAGCACTGGCTATAAAAGTGACCATTACTTTAATGACTAGGCTACCACGAGAGCATATGAAGTCAAACGTGTCTCCTTGAAATTGGCTACTCTCTAAATGCAGAGTACAGCAAGCTTCTTCATCACACGCATACTTCCAATCTCATTTTCAGCTTAAGAATAATGGAGAGAAAATTAAAGAGAGCTGAAACACAACTTAGCTGTAGAGAGCTTGCCTAACATGTACAAAGGTCCCGAGTTCAATATGCAGCCTCACCGCAAACACAATTTGACATGATCATGTAGCTTTTTCTATTTATCTAATATTACTCATACAATAAATATTTGATGGTACCTACTTATAATTAATAACTTGAAATTTATTTTCTTGACTAGTAGATGAATTATCAGGAAATTTTTAATAAATTATTTAACTGAGATGTATGGAATGATTAAGAGACTAAAATAGCAATAAATAAATTCTGGGGTCAGCCTACCAGTACTAAGACTTCTGGGAGCCATGTACTAAGCAGGCTCAACCACAGTAGAAAGGTCACATACGGTTAAGGGAACAAAGCTGAGAAAGGAACATCGTACAGGTACAAAAACGACACCATAGCATGAACAGTCTTGTTTATTACAGTTGGTCCCTTAAGGTCATTTTTATGCAAAGTTACCACATACTGAGTACGTACACTCTTTTACCTTAGCACCAGGTACGTATTAGTAGTAACTAGATATTCTAGACTAGAAAGTAAGAGTTTTTACCTATAACTCACAGTTTAGATCAGCTGCCCAAACATAAAGCTAAATGTAAACACCTACAGTTTAGGGAAGGCAGTCTAGAAAATCATTAGTAGTCTTGGAAAATCACAAAAGGTCTTCAGCCACAAACCAATAAAGGAAGATATAGTCCATGATCAGGGGAAGACTCATGTTTTCATGAAAAACTCTACTGAAAGGATAAAAAGAGGTCACAAATTAACAAAAGAAGTTTCAAATCTTCAAACCACATATCTAACAAAAGTCTCAGCTATAGACGATAATAACTCTCAAAACTCAACAAAGATGGTCAAAGAACTCATCTGGAAAATGATGGGAGATGTTTCATAGAGCGGATGTACAGATTAGAGGGAATACATGAAGGTGGTCACCTGCACAAGCCCTTAAGGAAAACAGTCACAGACGCACTAGAAATAAAATTAAAAATGTTGACAGAACCAAGCGCTGTCAGAATTGGCAGACAGCTTGGACAGCATTTATGCAGCTGAGGGACTTGTAAAGTGGTGGCCTGGGAAGACTGACCATTTCTTCTTACGTAAAGCATTCTTAGCCATGTGACCCAGCAACCATACTCCAGATTGTTATCCCAGAGAAATAAAAACTTAAGCTCAAACCAAATCTAAATGTGAATGTTAAGAGATACTATTGAAACCACCACCATAATATCTTTAATAGAAAAGTCAAGGAAACAGGCTCATCCATACATATCATGGACTTCCACTCAGCAATAGAAAAAGAGAAAATGACTGATAAATATAATCCAGGCCTGCTCAGAGGCCAGTAGGTTGATTGAAGGATTTAGAAAATAACAATAGGTGATATCCAACATGATTCTATTCATAAGATATTTCTAAAAATAAAAATAAAACAGAGAGATGGAATAAAAAGCAAGTAGCTTCTGGAGACCGGGGGAAGCAGAGAGAGGCTGGGTGGTATTCATACATCCCAGGGACTTCGATGCGGTGTTCTCTGCCAGTTAAAGAATTAAAATCAGAAAAAAATCTGATGCGCTGTGTGTAGCAGCAGAGAAATCTCAAACACCACAGAGAGAATAAAGTTGAAGAAAGGCATTTGTAGGGGAAGGGAAACACACAGAGAAATAGACCCTCTGCTAGGAAGCCAAACCTCTTCAAGGGCTGGGGCTCTAAAGCCTTAAGGAGTGTTCCTCCCCTCATTTAGGATTGGTCAACTTGAAGAAAGATGGAAAGATTGATTGGTCCAGAAGTGTTGTGTGACTTGCCCTGAGCAGGCCTTAAACTTGCTGAGGAAGTCCATCAGCAGGGAGCCTTCTTCTGGTGAGAGGCAAAAGCCCACAAGGCGTTTGTTTTAAGCTGTGATATTTTCACCCCAAGTCAGGAGGATGCAGCAGTAGCTGGCCATCTTGAAAATTAGCCCCTTAATTACCTAGCCATGGGCCCCCTCTCCCTATCTATCCTCCTACCAGAGAGACTGTCTTAACACCTCCTCTCCCAGCACGGACACCTTCTTGTGACAATAGTTTCGCATCTGGGCTCAGTGCCACCCACAGGTACACCACTGGGAGGAGAATCTATAACAGCAGACCTCAGCTGCACCTCTGTTAGTTTTCTGGTTGACGGTAAGACGTACTGATGTCAAGTCACAGCTCTGCATGTGTGTAAAGTCCAGCTAGACAGCACCTGGGTAAGTGGGGCAAAGTGCATGCAGCTCCTCTCTGCACTGCCGTCTTTCTTACCACAATGCCAGAGAGACCCGAGGACAGGCTTTGGGAAACACTGCTCTGGCCTGTGTCTCCTCTAGGAAATGGACTCCCTTTAACTTCCTAATCAAGTCTAAGCTAGACTGACTGAAGGATAAAAATGAGTAAAACTGGAGAAGTGGACTCAGAAAAGCAGAGATCTTAATGGTAAAAATAGTGTCTAAGCAGATGGGAGCAAAGGTGATCTCAGACTACCTCCAAGTCCTCATGGGGAGACCTTCGGTAGAAACAGGCAGCCGAGAAACCCCATAGAAGGTGCAGTTTATTCAGTGATATTTTACCTTTAGAGGGACAGAAAGTGAGCTCGAAACTGTTGTATGTTTTACCCAGACGCTGCAGTTGAGAGACCGGGACCATCAGTCTCCTCTGGCGCACTTTTCCTGACATGACTTTGGGACTGCACTGTCCACCAGCAAGTCTGGAGGAAAGGCTGCTGGCACTGGTCTGGACTAGGTCTGCAGGGGACAACTCAGAGAAGCCCCAGCTTAGCGCTCTGCAGTGGGAGGAGAAAGACCAGCCCTAAAACAGGAAAGAGCTAATCCCTCGTAGCTGCCAGAAATCACAGGAATCACTCTCGGGGATTTACAGCGATTAGCAGATACAGCAGACAACTTTTTTTTTCCTTAAAGGGTGTGAATTTGTTTTATATTTAGACTGTTTAATAAGACAGAAGAGAGAAATGTAAACAAACTTTATGGTAGGCTTACCATACCCTGCACTACAGGAGGGCTAGAGACTGTACTGGGCTCGTTTTCTCAGCCGTAATGCTGATCTCACTCAGAAAAAGTCCATTATTTAATATGGGGCAGAGTTCATTCATGAGAAATAACCATAATATGAATGGTTTACTTAAAGCAATAAATAATTATTGTTATCTATAATATGTACTTCAAACTGCATTTCTCAAAGTTTATTATAAATTAATACTCTATATTTCTGAGTAAATATATAGAATAAAAGCAAGAAATAGCAAGTAAATCAATAGTCCATCGACTTGGAGTGAGTTGTTTTTATTATTATTCAAATCGTATTTAACATTTTTACAGTCTCAATAAAACATGGCACTTTCTTCAGAGCCCCAGTAATGATTTTAATGCTCTTTATTTCTAAGAACGACAATCCGTTAAATTCATTCATGGTTTACAGTAACTGACAACGTTCATTATCGTAGTGCAAACAAAAGATGCTTTCCTGAATTCTGATCTCGCTGAAACATCCCTAATAAAATAAAATCTAAAAGAGAAAAGAAAGAAGTGGGATCCACAGTGCACTACTCAATCCTCACCAGAGAAACTTCTTCCTCAAAGCAAAACAAACCAAAAAACCATTTGCTTTTATTGTTATGTGTCTTTTGCCTGCATGAACATTAAGTATAGCATTTGTGGACAATCCCCTCAGAGGACAGAAGAGGGTGCTGTCCCTTGAAACTGGAATTAGACAATGGTGATAAAGTATGTGTGTACTAGGAATCAAATCTGCGTCCTCAGCAAGAGCAACAAGTGCCCTTTAACGCTGAGGCATCTCCACAGCCCCAGAATTTTCTTGCAAAAAGATGGCAATTAGTACAGAGAACCATGACTGGTCAGTGAGCAGAAAATAAGAGATGCTTGCACATTCGGCCCTAAACAGGAAATTATACCCTCCCCTCAAGCCTTAGAGATCTACATGGAAGAGGGCCAGAAGGAGCATAAGAACCAGAGCTGGTGGATGACTTCAAAGTATCTTTGTTTTCTAGACATATCAGGCATGCACATATAGCTCACAGAGATTGTAGTAGCATGTGCATGAGCTTCAAACTCAAGCCAGACAAAGTCCCAGCATGGAAGAAATAGTATCTCAGTGTTTTTTTCATGTTGCTGTGATAGAATACCTTAACAACAACAACTTAAAAGAGAGAGAGTTTATTTAGTTCACAGTTCCATGTTAAGGTTTATGATGGTTACTTTTAAATGCCAACTTGCTACAACTTATAGTCACTTGAGAATGCAGGCCCAATTGAGTAATTGCCTTTATTATGTTGATCTGTAGTCATGATTCTGGAGGATTGTCTTGGTCAATAATTGATGTAAGAAGATCAAGTCCACTATGGAAACCTCTTTCTGTAGGCAATGCATCCTGTACTATATAGGGCAAGAGAAAGCACAAACAGACAGGCAGTATGAATGAATGATTTATTGTTTTCATTGTTCTTGACTATTATCTTGGTTAGGGCTTCTATTGGTGTGAGAAGACACCATGACCTGGTAACTTTTGTAAAGGAAACATTTAATTGGGGCTGACTTACTGGTTTAATTAATTATCATCATGGTGGAAAGTACAGTGGCATGCAGACAGACATGGTGCTAAGGAAAGAGCAGAAAGTTCTATATCTGGATCAGGAGGCAGTAGGAAGAGAGAGTGAGTCACCGGGCCTGGCTGAGCTTCTGAAACCTCAAAGTTAATGCCAGGAACACACTTCCTCCAAGAAGGCCATTCATATTTTAACAAGGTCACGGGTTCTAATCTTCTCAAATAATGCTACTCTCTATGAGCCTATGGGTGCCATTTTCATTCAAACTACCATAACTATGAACATTATACGACTACCTGCTGTAAGTTCCTGCCTTGGCTTCCCCTCAGTGATGAACTGAAACCTGGTAGTGTAGGTCAAATAAATCCTGATACTCTATCTTTTAGTCAGAATATTTTATCACAGCAAGAGGCATGAAACTAGAATACAGTTCATTCTTAAAGAGGAGTCACAGTATCAGGATAGTAAAGGAGCTGGCCACATCACATCTGTAATCAGGAATAGAGATCAATGAACATATTGATCCTGGTGCTCAGTTCACTTTCTCTATTCTTGTGTAATCCCAGATCCCTTACCTAGGAAGTTAAAAGACTGATAAGTCTTCAGTAGTCAAGACAATGTACTGTAGTCATAGCAAAAGGCCCATCTCCCAGTAACTCTGACCTCTGTAAAGCTGACAATTAATGGAGACATTCTTCGGTGGTGTGGGCACTGTATAATTGCTTTTGCTCAGATGAACAAACCCTACCCATGCTCATATAAACCTTCATTAAAAGAAGTGTGTCACAACAATAAATAAGACAGTATCCATACACAAATGAATGGATAAAGAAAATGTTGCATGTAAGTAACACAATGGAGCTTTATTTACCCATAAAGAATAATGAAATTATGTCATTTGACTGGACATGGACACATTTTGGAGATTATCATATTAAGCAAAACAATCCAGGCTCAGAAAAAAAGAAATACTGGTATCTTCTTTTATTTGTAGACCTTTGGCTTCATGTCTGCACATACGCACATATACACATACGGAGAAAGAAAGAATATAAAATGAAACAAGAAGAAAGTATGTGGAAGATGTGGAAAGAAAGGAAGAGAGTAATAAAAGAAAGAAAAAAGCAAGATGGTATGGGAAAGAATATGGTCAAAAAAACATGAAACAGGCTGGGCGGTGGTGGCGCATGCCTTTAATCCCAGCACTCGGATCTCTGTGAGTTCGAGGCCAGCCTGGTCTACAAGAGCTAGTTCCAGGACAGGAACCAAAAGCTACGGAGAAACCCTATCTTGAAAAATAAAAAATAAAAATAAAAACAAAAACAAAAACATGAAACATGTGAAAGAAATTACTGTTATGAATCCCAGCAGTCTGTATTATGATTATAAGCTAATAAAAATGAATGGACAGCTAATGACCACAGAAGACCACCATGCAGAAACCACAGGACTGAGAGCTGAATACTGTTGCAGATCTTGTTGGATTCGACAGTTAGAAGCTTTAATAATAGACCGAGCCTCTGAAAAGCCTGAGGCCATTGACCCAGTAGAAAATTCAAACCATTTTAGAATCAGAGCTGAAACTACCCAAGGCTCATGATTAGAGGGGGATTCTAGGTAAACCGCTGCAGTAGCAATGGAACCCGAGGTGGCTGAAAGGAGAAGGTCCGGAGGCTGATTAGAGAAGTAGGGAACCAGTCGAGAATAGCCATACAAAGGTAGAGTCATACAAGTTCACTTGACAAGGGCAGGGAAAAGTCATATACCCTAGATCCTGCTGGATGTCAGGTAATATAGAGACGTGGGGGTCAGGCTGGTTCCCAGGTCAGTAGGGGTGTGTACTCACAGATGAAGCTGTCAGAGGTCAAACCTGTGGGTGGTTTTAATCATGACATTTTTCTTCTAAATTTCATTTTCATTTTATGTATTTAATTTTCAAGTATTTGTTATGTGTTGAATATGTTTCCGCCTTTTTTCTTCCTTCTCCCCATCTTAGTCCCCATGATCTAAGAGACAATTTTATTCCTATTTTCATGTCTTATATACATACATGATTTTATGAATATATTTATATTTAGTATCATCAGTGAGAGAAAACATGGTATCTGTCTTTCTGTGACTTGGCTTAATTAGTCAATACAATTATCCCCAGTTGTATCCATTTCCCCATAAACAATGCAATTTTATCTTTATACCTGAAAAAACATTGCTGTGTACCTATACCCTATGATGGTTATCTGTTCACAGTTGGAATGTCATTTTTACTTCCTGGCCATCCTTTGAAAAACTGTTACAAGTGCTGGTTCATCAGTGTGTAGTATTTTACAGATGGAAGCTCAGCTGTTGATCATACCTCTGGGCAGTCTTTCAGAACCCAGTTCTGGCCGCTGGTGGTACTTGTGTGCCTTTGGAACTGTGTCTGTTTCTTTTGACCCTCTGGCATGGTTTTGTTTTCAGGTTTCTTCCTGATGGCTGGCTGAACAGTACTCTACAGGCCAGGTTTCAGTATACAGTCATGTGATATTTGCTCCACATATCCTCACAATAAAGTTCACCGTGGGTCCCAGGCTGCTAAACTGCAGTCATAGCAAGGGTCTTTTTTTTTTTTTTTAGTATTTAATTCTATTTCTTTCTTTCTTTCTTTCTTTCTTTCATTTTTTTTTTTTTTTTAGCAAGGGTCATTTTGAAATGGCTATGGTTGCTATGGTCTTGAAGAATACCAAGAGAGTTTTCCCAGCATTCTGTTCTGTTCACACTTCTGTTGCAAACACATCTTACGTTTGGTTCTGCCGTCTTTTTCTGCTCCTTTAAGTGCCCATTAGTGGAAGTATAATGCAGATTTTGTGAGCTTGTGTGGTTTATGCTGTAGTTCCTGCTAGGTGCTGTTGATGCTGCCTCTCCTTGGGAGTGGAAAGCAGCTCAAACTCAGCCAGGCCCTCTGGAATGGAAAGTGAGACTTTCTTGCTTTGTATCATTCCCTATTTTATTTTTTAAGCTAAAGTTGGTTGGATGTTATCTACTTCTGATAGCTTTTATCCAAATTTCTCCATGTATTCCCTGGACACTGTGGTAGATAATAGCTGGTTGTTATTTGCCATCTTCCAGTATTACCTTTTTAAATTTTAAAAACTATTAATACATATACATATATGTATAAACTTACATTTGTTCACAACAACAGCACATCTATTTCTCATCATAAAGATAGCCTATTCTTTAAGTTCAACACATGCATATATGTTTATGGAACTACCTTTATTGTTTATGCAATAATGCTTTAGATAATCAGATAGATATGGTTATGCCATCTAGAATAAACTACCTATAAGATTTACATTTAATTATCTTTATTTATAAATCACCATCCTAATAATTGTAATTCCATTACCTTGGCCATGGCCAAGAGTATAACCACTCACGACTGAAGCTGTTCACTGAAAATGAGAGAGGAGGAAAGGTCAAATGCTGTCAGACTTCTGGCTGTGATTGTGAAGGTTCCAATTCCAATTTCTGGAGGTAGAATCCACCCTGAATGAAATTCAAATTAGAAGGAAAAGGTCCACTGAAGAAAAGGCAGGAGGAAACCTCACAGTGAGCAGATTCTTTTGCACACCAAGGTGGTCCAAGAAAATCCCTTGGTGGGAAGCCATCTCTTGAAGCTTCATAGATGTTTCCTAGGAGAGGGGAAGGGAAAGGAGGACCCCATCTCATCCAAAGGATACTTGGATCTAGTGGAAGTCATGGACCAGAGATGGGGTGAAGAGCTGAGTCGGAGGAACAAGGCCAGGACCAGATGCTTTAACTCAGCAGGGGTCTGGCAGTCAGGCACACATGACAACCTACTTCACCCTAGCTATCACTGCTGCTGGATTCCTCTTCTGAAGACACTGGCTCATGACTTTATCCAGAGGAGGCCTAGGAAAGCTGCCAGAATTAAAATATAGTATGCTGTGGTTTTTTTCCTAGAGTAGATTCGGAAGGGGATGTGATTGGTGTGGAGGAAGGCTCATCATCTGACTTTGGAGGTAATTGTCACTAGGCATTGTTTGAGGATGAGGATGAGACTGAGCCTTGAGACAGTCCACCATCACAGGTGGACTCTCCTTCCTTGTTAATCTGATGATGCAGAGCATACTCTGGTATGCTCTCTTCCTTTTCCCTCCTTTATTGCCCCTCACCCTTCTTCCCCTTCTCTCCTTCACTTCTCTTTTCCCTTGTCTTCCTCCTTCTCTGAATTTTCTTTCCTCTCATTCTTATTTTTATTTATTGTTGACTTCTATTTTTCTGGTTCAGACAGGTTTCACCTTGTAGTCTAGACTGACCTAGAACTCTTAAGTGAACACCCTGGGGTAGCAGGCCCTCGGTCTTGAGATAAAAGAGTGAGTTAATGTGACTAGCTTACTGCATCTTCTTGTAGAAGTTTTCCCTGGCTCTCTTAATGATGGTGACTGCTGTTCACATTATTGTGCATTCATTCTGCAGGCCATTCTTCACGGATCTGAAATATCCTGGGGATCATGGTGGCTTAAGCTGCTGGCAATTTGGGTGCTTTGTTTGGGAAATCTGCTATAAACAGAGTCTTTTTAAAGACCAGCCATTCATTCTGTATGGAATGTTCAGACATCTTGTAGTCCTTTCTCTGGAAAAAGTAGTTCATCACCTTTCAATGTGGACCTCCCAGCTTCTTTTAGCTTGTCTCCAAATGCTTTGCTTCTGTCGACTCCTTTCCAAGAGGATATAGGTGTGCATTTTTTTTCCAGTGTCCAGAAAACTGCAGAGCAAAACAGGCTTCTAATTGAAACTCTCCATAGCATCAAAAGAACATGTAGTCTCATCTTCACACAACAGTGCCATAACCTGCACATTCTCCCAGGACCAGCACTGGTAGAGTTCTCAGGGCAGCCCTGAGTTCTTTGCTGTGCAGTGGCAGGCTACTGAATAGGTTGCCTGAGCATCCCGTACCAGGCAGGACACAACACAGAGCACAGAACACATAACATCACCTTCAGAAACTGAACACACTGGATGATGGTGATTGGGAGAACTAGTAAGGAGTATATGGTGTAGGGTCTCTGGGACCTGTGTGACTTTGTGACCTGGGGACATGTGTGACCTGTAGGATCTGAGAGACCTGTGGGACCTGTGGACCTGTGGGACCTGTGGACCTGTGAGAGCTGTGGGAGCTGTGGACCTGTGGGACCTGTGGGACCTGTGAACTGTGAGAGCTGTGGACCTGTGGGACCTGTGGACCTGTGGGACCTGGGAACTGTGGGACCCGTGGACCTGTGGGAGCTGTGGGACCTTTGGGACCTGTGGGAGCTGTAAACCCGTGGGACTTGTGGGACCTGTAGGACCTGGAAGCTGTGGAATCTCTGAGATTGTGGAATCTGCGAGACCTGTGGAATCTCTGGGACTTGTGGGACCTGTTTTACGATAATTAAAGGGCGTGCTTTTTAGTGAGTGAGAGGAAGAATAAGATAACCTGCCTCCAATTAGCACCAGAGTCCTCCTCTTCCTGAACAGAAGGAGGTTAGTGGAGCTCAGATTCATATGGAAGGGATTTTTTCAAACAGAATTTCATTTGCTCTCTTTCAGGAAAAAGACAAAAAAAAAATAAAATTAGGATAGGGTTGGATTCTGGCCACAAATTTGGAAACAGACACGAACATCTGCTATTCTTACATTACTGGCTTGTAATAGTGAGGTTACCGTTCTCACTGCTTCACGGGGTTTAAGAAGAAAATGACAATAATGTTAGAGCAAATTCAACATGTAAAAACAGTATAAAGCCAAGATGATGAAAACACATGAGTAAAAATTAGATCCTTGGTAGGACTGTCTTTCTGCCTTCACTCCTCTCCTGTTTTGAGACATAGTCCCATGTAGCCCAGGATGGTCTTGAATTTGCAAAATTTGGGTTAATTGTCGAGTCCTGGGAGAGGTAGCTGTATCATTTGTTGTTCATTCTTTACATAATGGGAAAGACCAGGACGTGTCTCAGGTCCTGGCTAGAGTTGTCTGTAAGGCTGGATCATCTCAGCTAGCCACCTCGAAATTGTCCTGAGCAGTTTATAGTCCAAAACTGATCTGTAGGTGGTTCATTTCAGCTTAGTGGTGCTATCATAGTCCTGGTGGAATCATCATTGTGGGGTTCCATCCTCCTTTTGGAGACTTCAAATATCACTGTTAGGCATGGTCTTGGTTCATTGCAGAAACCTTAAACATTTTAAATGCCATGTGCAGCAGAACTAAAAGAGGTTAAAGGGTCAATATCTGTTATGTACATCCAGAGTGCAAAAACTTAATTTCTAATCACCAGGTAGAGAGACTCAACCTCAAATCATGTACACGAAGCAAGACAAAGCCTTTTTCTAGAATTAGTTAGTACTTTATATGACCATTAAATAGAATAAAAACTATAAATATACATTTTTTAGTCTGACAAATTTTTAGATAATATTTATACCTCAAGAGAAGCTTCAAAGACTCAAAATAGAACCAAAGGGTTATGAGATTAGTGCAATATAATAGTCCTTTAATTTTGTTTTTCTTCTGTCCCATATCAGAAGGTTCTTTGTAATTGGAGACTACACTTTTGTTTTCTGGCTGCTCAGACCCAAATAATCACAAAGAAACTATATTAATTATGACTCTGTTTGGCCAATGCCTCAGGGATATTCCTAGTTAGGTCTTACATCTTAAATTAACCCATATCTATTAATCTATATATTGCCATGAGACTGGCTTACTGGTAATGTTGTGTCATCTTTCTCCTTCAGTGGGTACATGGCATCTCCTTGTTTCTGCCTACTCTCTTTCTATATCTCTGTTTGGATTTCATGCCTGGCTCTACTCTGCTAAACCACTGGTTGAAACAGTTTTATTTATCAACAAATAAAAGCAAGGACTGTCTCATCTTCTTTTGGCAAGTTCAGCAGTCATTTTTCTGTGGGCCCTGAATGTCCAGTTTATACAGCATAGCATCTAGCAGTCCAGGCAAGAGCAGTTTCTTGCCCAAATGGCTAGCCTTGTCACATAGAAGGCAAATTCCATAACAAGCTTCTTCAATTCCCATCAAACTCTCTGAAGTAGTTAATGCCACCAGAAGCAGACAAGTCTGACTGTTGAGAAAAGCCTAAGTTTTTAAAACCTGTAAAATGCCATATTCAGTAGGTATTTGAAATGTTGAAGATTATCTAACTGAAATGCATCTTTGTATATCTAAAAAACCTAACCAACATGACAAGTTTGACTATTATAAATGACTACCTATTAATCTGTACTTTGTAATTATATATTACATTGTTCAACGAGCTGTATAAACCTAATACCTTAAAAAAGAATAGAACTATACATATAACAAAACTGCCCTTAAATTTGTATCAATAAACCAAATTCATTTATCATTTGTATATAGGAGGGCTACTGATTTTTTTTGAGTTAATCTTGTATCCAGCCACATTACAGAAGGCATCTATCAGCTGTAGGAGTTCCTAGGTAAAGATTTGGGGGGTCACTTATTTATACTATCATATCATCTGCAAGTAGCAAAAGTTTTATTCTTCCTTTCCAAGTTGTATCCCCTTTATCTCCTTTTGTTGTCTTATTGCTCTCGCTATAACTTCAAGTACTCTATTAATAGATATGGAGTGTACAGCCTTGCTTTGTTCTTGATTTTAGTAGAATTGCTTTGAGTTTCTTTCTGTTTAATTTTATATTGGCTGTCAATTTGCTGCAAATTGCTTTTATTATGTTTAGATATGTTCCTTGTATCCCTAATCTCTCCAAGACCTTTATCATGAAGGGGTGATGGATTTGGTTGAATGTTTTTTTTTTTTTTGGCATTTAATGAGATGATCATGTGGTTTTTTTTTTCTTTCAGTTTGTTTATATGGTAGATTAAATTCACATATTTTCATATGTTGAACTGTCCCTGCATCTCTGGGCTGAAGCCTGATTTATCATGGTGAATGATTTTTGTTGTGCTTTGGATTTGATTTCCCATTAATAAATTGAGTGTTTTTGCATCAATGCTCAGGAGGGAGATTGGTCCATAGTTCTCTTTCTTTGTTGCATCTTTGTGTGGTTTGGTTATCAGGGAAACTATAGCCTCATAAAAAGAGTTTGGCAGAATAGAATTCTGTTTCTATTGTGTGGAACAATTTGAAGAGTATTGGTATTAGCTCTTCTTTGAAATTCTAGTAAAACTCTACACTGAAACCACCTGGTGTTGGCCTTATTTTGGTTGGTAGAGTTTTAATGGCTGCTTCTATTTTCTTTGGGGTTATAGGCCTATATAAATTGTTGATTTGGTCGTGGTTTAATTTTGGTTTGTGGTATCTATCCAGAAAATTGTCCATTTCTTTTAAATTTTCCAATTTTGTAAAGTTTTCTGAAGTATGGCCTGATGATTCTCTGGATTTTCTCAGTGTCTGTTGTTATGTTCCCCTTTCATTTCTGAATTTGTTAGTTTGAATATTCCTTCTCTGCCTTTTGGTTAGTTTGAATAAGGGTTTGTCTATCTTTGAACAAAGTCTTTGTTTCATTGTATTATTCTCTTTGTTTTATATCATCATTTAAAACTGCTTTTGGGGGTTGGGGATTTAGCTCAGTTTTAGAGCGCTTGCCTAGCAAGCACAAGGCCCTAGGTTCAGTCCTCAGTATCAAAAAAAAAAAAAACAACAAACAAACAAACAAAAATACAAACCAAAAAACAAACAAACAAAAGACCTAAGAAAACAAAAAACTGCTTTGGGTAATTGTTATCAGCACTGTAAGCCTTGGTATAACCTTCCAAATAAGTACAGACAAATATCTCACCAGCTTGTGTGAATGTGGTTTGAAAGAGGGCAGACACTAGCATCTAGTTAAAGGATTTGCTACAGCTGCTCAGGTCAGACTTCAGAGGGATAATGAGGACTGTGGCAGGGGAAGGAAGATACAGTACAGAAAGATAAAATGAAATAGCCAATTTTTAGCAGTATGCTGCTTTTCTGTTCTGATAATCTATCCAGAAATTAAATCAGCACTGCCATCTATTGGTGGATTTCTTTCCCAATATAGTACTTGCCTGCATTTTACAAGACAGTAGCAGCCCCCAATCTATGGGGAATGAAGTCCAAGACACCTAATAGAGATCTGAAACCACAAACAGTGCAGAATCACACACACACACACACACACGCACACACACTTCTTATATATACATAGCTATTATAAAGTATAGTCTATGTACAATAGAACAATCATAAGCACACACTGTAGGACAATGAGCAGATGTGCTTCCTGTCACCTGGTACCTTCCTACACTGTGTCTGTCTTTCTAGTGACAGTGAAATGACAGTTGCCTATGAGATGGGGTGTGGTAGGAACAAAGTTCTCTGGGACATCCTATTCTCTTCAAGTAGAGCACATTTTCCATAAACAAACAATAATTTCCTAACTTTTCTCAGAGACAGCCTTGATTAACTCAAACTCATAATTCCTCCGTCTGAGCCCCATGGCTAAGATACTATGAGTACTTCACAAACCCGGTTTTTATTTTTTAGTCTAATCAAGCACTTAGCACACATCAAGGCTGTAACATATGTTATCTGAAATAGTAGCAAGGAGTATAAAAAACATCAGTCTTTTGTCTTTATCTTTTTCCTCCCCTGGCTGTTAAACATCAGCATATCATTTCCCCTTATTACATTAAGACTCCTTTTTACAACCAAGAAACAGATATGGTTTCCCTCTGACAAATCTGAATAGCCAGCATCTCTCCTTTTGTATTTGGAGGCATTGCTAAGATACACGGGTGTTACTGGGCATTACAATAGTTAAGTGGCTAACAGATCATCAGCATATGACTCAAATCCTAGGCAGCATGGAGCAAGTTGTCTTGAGATTTCCTCACACTGCTAGGATGGCACTTAATTTAAAATGTGTTTGTTTACTGCTATCATTTTCAGTCTGTGACTGACCATGGGTAACTAAAGGAAAGGAAGAGGACACCACTCTATGTTGACAAGATCACTGCTTATGTCTTTTCCCCTGCCAGGCCCTCAGTGTTTGAGACCCTTTTGGTGTTCTGAGAGAAATGAGAAATACCCATTCTTCAGGCTGGAATAGTTGGGTAGTAACACTTGCAAAACATCCATCTACTAAATATCAAAGGCAGTGTGATATCCCAGAGAGGAATTTAATGGGGTAAGACATTGACTGAAGTGTCTACCCAGAAGGAACATTTACAGAAGGCAAGATTTAAAATTATCCAAATGAACCCACGTGTTCGCTGTAGTTAAGACAACATTAGTCTTAGAGTCTTCTATGTCTAACAAGTGCTTTAAGAGTTAATTGTGCATTCTTTAAGCAGGGACACTATTCTGAGAAATATGAGAAAGGAAAAAACTTATTTGCAAGTAAAAGCCCTCCTTGGACACCTCTGTAAGTGTAAAAGATGTGTATTTATTAAAGAATCAGGGATGGTAATGCCTCCAGAAGTTCCTTTATTGTATAAAATTGTTTTGGCTATCCTGGGTTTTTTGTGTTTCCATATAAAGTTGATTATTGTCCTCTCAAGATCTGTGAAGAATTTTGATGGGACCTTGATGGGGATTGCATTGAATCTATAAATTGCCTTTGGTAGATTACCATTTTTACTATGTTGATCCTCCCAATCCAAGAGCAAGGGAGATCCTTCCATTTTCTGGTGTCCTCTTCAAATATAATTGAAAGCAGCAGCCAAGTTCCAGTCCCAGCAAACAGCAGAACTTGGCGGCTCTGGCCACTGGGCACATGGTTTTGGATGGAGTCATGGAAAAAGAAAAGGGGGAGGCATATGCTAATTATACATAAAAATGTGCTGCATTCTAACATTTTCGTATATAATATATTTACCTCCAATTCCTCTCTCTCATCCTCTCCTCATTCCCGCTGAACCTATTCCTCCACCCAACTAATATTCCTTTTATCTTCATATGGTTTGTTTTGTTTTGGTAAATCAACGAGTTTAATTAGGGCTACTTATGTGAGTGTGGATGAAGGGTATTTACAGGAACATGGACAACTTACCAGTGGCTACATCACTGAAGAACTGTCTCCCTCTGCACCAACAACCATTTAACTTCTGGGAGCTCCTTGGGGGAACAGAAGGCTTCCTAAACCCCTCTCCCATTCCTGACAAAATGTTGATGGGTCCAAGCTTGTGCAGTTCTTCTATGGTTATCAAAGATGCTGTGCCATGCCCTGGGCTTAGATCCTAGACTCTCAAAGTGGGAAAGAACTTGCTGAGCACAGACATCCAGCTCTCTGTACTTCCTGGTTGTAGATGTGATTTGAGCAGCTGCTGCAGGCTCCTGCCTTGACTTCCCTGCCAAGATGGATTGAACACATGAACTCAACAAATTCTGTCTCTCATTTCATCACAGCAACAGGAAAAGGGTCTGAGAGAGGGGGCTTCCAGCAAAGGAAGTAGCCTGTGAAAGCCAAAATCACTGTGTGATCTGCTAAGCGGAGATGCTTTAGCGTCTGCTCTTCCCAGCTCTCAGCTGTTATCTGAATACTTTTCTAATGCACTAACCTTGAATAGACAAAATTCACTCGTGTGCTACTATGCCACAAAATGATAGGGTTTTTTTCCCTAGAAAATAAAATACCATTTCTGGATCAATAATATTTAAAATATGTCATTCCTTGTTTGTCTTTCATTTGTTTTGTCCATGTATTCAGTTCCTTTGTTTGGCAGAGTTCTGCCAAGTGCGCTTTACCTACCCACTACAGATTACACAGTCCCTGCTGGATATGTACTGAATCGTCTTTGGTGTAGTTTGTCCTAATTTGTGTGTAGAACACAGTTACTTCATGACAACATTGTGCATGCTCTTTGTGACATTCAGAGGGAAAGCCAGATTCAGTAAATTATAGTTTGAAAAATACTAAGATAAGTAGCCACTGTTGAAGTGGTAGTGGGGCTTGGGTCCCTTTATAGTCATCTCCCCCTCTCCCCCCTTCTAGTTTACTGTGTGTCAGAACACGGCCCAAGAATGGAGTCATGTCAGGAGATTTCGGAGTGTTTGTGAAAAATTTTCAACTAACCAAGAGTCATGAAATCAGACTTTTCAAAAACACAAATTGCTTTTAGGTTATGGTTTTGTGCCCCTCCCAGGTGTGGCAGAAGGGCGTGAGTTCACTTTGCAGTACTCATTACTACTGGCTATTGTAACCCTGTTTACACGCCCTTGTGGAAAAACATATTTTTGCTGTGTTGGTCTCAGCTGCCACCTGCGGTTAGACAACCTACTCGTTCGACTCTTCTTGGCCTCGGAGTAAAAGTCACCTGGTGCTCTGAACGCTGTCGATTATTTTAAGAGACTTTAGTCCACTTCGTTTTCGGGCTTCCCTTTCCCAGGTCTCATGGCTCTAAGTGTAGTGAACAACGGGAACCCATATTCTACTTGGTTTTTAGTGATAGGATTCCCCCTGACTTTAAATAGTTTTTAAAGAAAATGCTTTATTTAAAAAAGATAGAGATCTCATTGGTGGCACACACCTTTAGTTCCAGCACTCATTAGGCAGAATTAGCAGGCGCATCTCTGAGTTCAACGACACCCAGGTCTACAGAGTGAGTTGCAGGACAGCCAAGGTTATATAGAGAAACTCTGTCTCAAAAAAAAAACAACACCCAAATAAATAAACAAATAAATTGAAATAGAATTAAACCTAAAAGCAGAAATTATTTACCATTCAGTCCACCACAAAAAGATCCATATTATCTATGAAACTGTATGCAGCATTAATACTAGTTTGCTAAAGGAAATATGACAATTTATAAGTATGTCTATAACTTAAGTTATAAATGACCTCTCTCACCTTTCACCTTACTTTTCTCTATTATATAAATATTTAAATCACATCTACATCTTATGCTGAAAACTCTGAGGAGCTGATAGATGAAAAAGATAAGAAAATTAAACACATTTTTTAAAACTTTAAAACCTATAAAATTTAAAGTCAAACTGGAAAAATAATACAAAGTACATGTTGATGCCCTATTTCATGTGGAATTGTCTGACACTGATCTTTCCTGCTGATATCTCCCAGAGAAGAGCCAGGTCAGGCAAGAACTACCTAGACACCTTCCCTGCTAAGAGGTGAAGGCTCTTTGCATAATGATGCAGTCTGTTGGAGAGCAGGGATGTAGAACAGGGCTATCCATCTGACCACTGCACTTGAGCATCCTATTTCCTATTACTGTGCCCACATACATGAGGGAATCCATCTGAAAAGAAGACAGGTCTGTTTAACTGGGTTGTGGAAGTTTCTTGCCTGTTGCTGTTAGGCCTGCAGTGGAGCAATGCATTACAGGGGAAGCGTGTGGCCAGGGAAGCTGCTCATTTCCTGTTCATGGAGGCCTGAGAGAGAGGAAGTGGAGCCAGAGTGTCAATATTCCGCTCTTGAATGAGCCTCTAGCGACCTGCTGTTTTCTACCGGGACCCACCTCTTAGTATTTACCACATCCTGATACCATACAGGGCAGATTTAAGTCTTTAACACATGGGCTTTGTGGGATGCTCAAGGTAGAAACTATAGGAAGCATATACAAATACATAAAAATTCCATGAAGATTACTATGAATTTTATTATATTCAAAAATAGGGAAATAGGACTATGGATGTAGCCCAATGATAAGACTTTGTCTGGCATGAGACAGGCTTTGGGTTCAAAGCCCAGAACAGCAAAAAGAGGAGGGAAACTTATGATATAGTAAAGAAAAGAGAAGATATTTTAAAATTCTATTTGTAGGAAAATGTTCTATGTCATGGCCTGCATGACTCTGGGATTCACCCGACAGAGGAAACAAAGAAAGGACAGAGACAGACACATGTATAGAAAAGCTGGAATTACATGTGCTGTGTTCTCTGATAGAGACACACTAGCACTGTTGATTGAGGTGGCTGGTTTATCGTAGACAGCTAAAGAAAGGTGAATTTATTATATACAAATGAAAGAGGAGGAGGTGGCTGTGGTTGGTAGTTTCTGCACACTCTGGTTCTAGCTAAAGGTCAATTGTTCAGAATGTACTCCTAGGCGAAGCCCTTGATACTGCCCCAAGCCCAACTTCAGGAAGGCTTTACAATTCATACGGGTCAGAGGCATTGGGGTTGCTCAAGTCAACAATATTCATTCACACAGAACTTCATCTGCTCCCCACAGTCATACGATTCTGTTTACGCGTTTATATTATGCGGTTTTCTGGTTAGTAAACAATCTTGCAACTTAGTGTGTGTGCATGTGTACATGCAGTATTCCATGAACAAAGACATGAGACAAATTGTGGAAGACATTATCGTAAAGCATATGCAAGGGAATTCAACTCATTAAAGGAGGGCAGACTGCAATAGGTCATGCCACTAGAGCCAAGTGGTACGCACAACTTTACTGCTGTTTAGAGAGACTGCTTTGTCACAGTATGACTTTATCTTCTTGGAAGTTCTAACTTTTTTTTCTAAACTGGCCTGTTCCACAGACTTTTAATGAAATCAAGGAGGTCTGAAATAGTAACAGATAACTTCAGATCCATACCGCTAGCTGGCCTGAAACAGGACCCTCATTTATCTTGCTCAGGAGACTGACCTTGGAAGATACACAAAGATGATCACATTTTTAAAAAAATATTAGTTAGACCAAGAAACTGTTTTCCTAGTTTGCTTTCTCCTGCTGTGATAAAGATCATAGCAAAAGCAGCTTGGGGAAGAACAAGTTTATTTGGTTCACACCTCTTGAGTCAGGTACTGTTGAGGAAAGCCAACACAGGAACCTTAAGGCAGGTACTGAAGCAGAAGTCATGGAGGAACACAACTCACAGGCATGTTCAGCTATCTTCCCTTTTCAACCCATGATCATTTGCCCAGGGGTGGAACTACCCACAGTGGACTGGGCCCTCCCACATCCATCATGAATCAGGAAAATCACCTGCCTACATGTCAATCTGATGGAGGTAATTCCTCAGTTGACTTGCATCTTTTCTAATGACTCTAGCTTGCGTCCTGTTGACAAACCAACCAGCACAACTGGCTTTCTTTCAGAGTGCCAGAAGCTGCGCTACAGGCTGCTGGGGAGAAGTGATATCAATGGTCTTAACTGTTACCTGCCCCTGGAGGCTTCAAACCAACCTATCAGGGAAGAGGTGCCCACAGGTGCAATAGTGATACAGCAATTATGGAGCAATTAGTCATACTCTGATTGGGTCTGAGCCCTTCTCCACAGGAGGTCATTTCATGTCTAGTACTATGATCCTAATCAAAATTCCATGGCTGTCCCAGGATGTCACAGGTCATAATGTAGAAACTCCTATTGCTATTTTGCTAAATGGTCTAGTTGCCAAATTGCTTTTTAATAACCACGTTCATATCCATAGACCTAGGCTGTTCTCAACCTTAGTCCGAGAAACTTCTGCAGTTGTAGGAGTCAATGTTGAGAGGAATACCGCTCCTTTTCCTGAGAAAAAGAGGCTGAGTATTTGGTTCTAAATAAGACGCCTTTCTCAAGGAAGCCACTCCCCATTGTCACCACAACAACTCAGGGCATATCTCAGAAGAGGAGTAAGAGCCAGGTGAAGGAGAGCAGTTTTGTGAAATGCACATTTTTGCACCTCACGTGATTAACTCAATCATGAACTCACAGCAGTCTGCACATGATGTGCACAAGATCAATATAGCCCAAATCTCTGGAAGCACTATTGGCAGTGGATGGCTACCAGGGAAGGAAAGACCCCCAGCTCTTGATAGATTTCTCATAGTCCAGTGGACGGCCATGCAGCCATCACTACTTGGATTTGGTGTGTTCTTGGGCTTTTGGGGATTTCAGGGAAGTTGGAGAAGGGAGATGGGGAGTGGGTCTGACTATCTTGCATTGGATACATGTATGAAATTTTCAATAAGAAACTGTAATATTAAAAATATTAATGTTAACATCCACCATTACTTTTGAGTGGGGCTGTGTACGTAGTTTATAGATAGAGCATTTGTCTAACATATAGAAGGCCCTATGTTTGATCTTTAGCACAGGAGAGAAAAATGGAAAATACCAAGGAATGAATTTTTCCCTCTATTTTTTCTTTTAAATTTTTGGTTTTGGCATGTCAAATTCAGTGTATTAAATTTGTGACCATAATTTGCAATGGTGAATAAGGTGTGTGCAGTGCTTTATTGGGTGGGTTTTAGTTGTTACACAGGATTCTGCTTGTCTTCCTTATCAATCTTCTGATGAGCCCTTGACCAAAACAGTGAAGAGGTTCAGGCACCACTAACTTCTGTTTCCCTGAAGCAGTCACAGCCTGTCTTTGTCATCTTGATTTTACCACGCAGAGAACAAATGCACTTACTATGTTGACTGAATTCACTGATTTCTTTCTGCATTTTCCAAGGGAGGCACCATAGCTGGCCTGGCATTTATCAATGATTTGGCTCTTTGTTGTGTCTTGTCATGTTGTTCCAACCAGGTCCGAGCCCGCAGACCACTGGTGCTAAGAATGTAGAGGAATGCAACTTGTTTTATTTAGTAGATAATTTAAAAGAAAAAAAAATGGCTTGATTTTTGTGGTATTCACTGTAGGGATAAGTCCCGCCCCTTGGGGGGCGTGTTCGCCTCGGGCTAATGTTTGCCTATGAATTTGGCAAGCTTGCTCCCAGCCGTCCCTTCTGCTTTCCTGGTCTCCGCAGGAACAGTGGTTCTGTAAGTCTATTTCGCCATTAAAGCTGTATATATATTTTTACAATCTGTCTGCATTCGTTTACGCTGTTACATTTTGGCGTCCAACGTAGGGCTATTTTGCCCCCGACTCAAGCGGGTAGCCTGCTAGCTAACACAGCACCCTCCTGGGTGCTGTTTTTTAGTTCCTGACTCAGGCCCCAGTTCCGAGTCCGAGACACACTTGGCCACACAGGCCCATTCTGCCCCGCCTGCTCGCCAGAGCAATTAACCCCTCCCTGCCTGCCTTGGCTAAGTTTGGAGCGGAACCCCACTGCCTGAATTAGCAGAAACTCAAGTACCTGCGGTTTTGCAACAAAAGCTGTCACAGTGGCAGATTTGGTCTGATACAAAGTGACTTGGCCGGGCAGTGGTGGCACACACCTTTGATACCAGTACTTGGGAGGCAGAGGCAGGCAGATCTCTGTAAGTTCAAGGCTGGCCAGGAGGTGGTGGCACTCACCTTTAATCCCAGCACTTGGGAAGCAGAGGCAGGCAGACCTCTGTGAGTTTGAGGCCGGCCAGGCGGTGGTAGCGCATGCCTTTAATCCCAGCACTTGGGAGGCAGAGACAGGTGGATCTCTGTGAGTTCGAGGCCAGCCTGGTCTACAAGAGCTAGTTCTAGGATAGGCTCCAAAAACACAGAGACCACCACTGGCAGGAACCAATCATTGCAGGTAAAAAATTTTTCTTTTATAGAAAAAAATGTCTGAACACGTTACTGTTCAAGAATTTAAGTTTTTTTAAATTGTACCATGTGGGAGATTTTACAAGAGGTGTCTATCACCCCACATCTATGGATTCTTCTGGGATTCATAGTTTTCATTGGCACTAAATGGTTTGATAATAGAAATATGATAAAGTCTTTACGAGACGAATCCTGGATTCTTAAGGCAGAGATTGAACGCTTAAAAACAATTGAGAATGACAACAATCTTCTCAAGAATCAGTTTGAAGTTCTCCAGGCTGATGTTAAGAAGAAATTCATTACTATGGAAGAGGGAACAGCTGATTTGGATCGTAAGCTTCAGTCCCTTTCTGTAGGAAATGAAACATTAACTGAGAGAATCAAAACTGCTGAATGTGACAATCGGATTTTGTCTAAAGCTTATGACAGATTGACAGAAAGATTGTTAATACAAGAAGGCACGGTTTATGCCATAAAAATTATGTCCAAAGATGATATGTTATTTCTAACGGACAAACTTCATACTTTAGAATCCTCAATGAAGGCTTTGGAACATAATTCTGGACAGGAGATTCAGACATTGCAGAAGGCAATGGTGAATAGAATTGAAAAGATTGAGGAATTTCTAAATTCTGATGAAGAAGAGCAAAGGGTAGAAAGGCAAATTTTAACTACATCTGTGGGTAAATCTCTCCGGGACAATTTCCACAAAGCTCTACCTACAGCTCTACCTGCCTTTCCAGTAATAACAACAGAGAAGGTGATTGGTTCCAAAAACCCTAGGGTCATCAAGGAGGATACATGGGAGCCTGTCTGTATGAATGATCTCAAGGAAATAAAACAGGCTGTCATGACTTTTGGGATGCAAGCCTCTTTTGTTAAAGAGATGCTAAGAACTTGGGCCACGACAAGCAGAGCAACCCCCTCGGACTGGCTCCAGCTGAGCTCTGTGGTACTTGAGAGTGGACCGCAATTGAAATGGAAATGCTTATTCAGGCAAGAGGCTAGACTCTTAGAACAGCAGGAAAAAGCGAAGGGAATTGACATTTCCCTAGATAAAATTCTAGGTGAAGGGCTCTTTTCCGACCCTCAGGAACAAGCTAATTTGGATGAAAACACACTCTCCATGTGTACTACAGCAGCCTTAAGGGCTTGGGACAGGGTACAAGACCCAGGTCAGAGAATGGAATCATTTGTCAGAGTTAAACAGGGTCAGAGAGAACCCTTTAGTGACTTTTTACAAAGATTAACTAAGGCTGTACAAATAGGGATATCTGACCCAGAAGCAAGACGTATAATGATTGAGTCTTTGGCTTATGAAAATGCAAATGTGGAATGCAAAAGGATTTGGGGCCCTTTAAAGCTCAGATCAGCGCCCTTGGAAGAATGGGTCTTGCATACACTCAATGTTGATACATTTGATTATGGCACTGAAGCATGGGTAGAATAAGCAATTTCCAATGGTAAAAGGAGACACCAGAATACCAAATGTTTTAATTGTGGCAAAATGGGTCATATGAAAAGGAATTGTAGACAACTGATTTTCAGAAATAATAATAATAATAATAATAATAATGCATCTTTCAGAAATAATAATAATAATGCATCTTCTAGAAATAACAGGAATAGGAGGACTCAGCCTTCAGGTTTATGTAGAAGATGTGGAAAAGGCAGATACTGGATGAATGAATGCAGGTCTACAAGAGATAGACAAGGCAACCTGATACAGACGGGAAACGTGAGAGGGGGGGCCTCACAGGCCCCCATGGCAAACATGGTTCAGTCATTTCCAGTTTCTGCAGAGAACGTGCCTCATCAGGACAATTAGGAAGCCCCATGCCTACTGTTACAAGCAATAATGATCAGAAAGATAAGTTATGTGTGTTTTGGCAAACTTCTATAAATGATCAAAGACCTAAATTGAGAGTGTGTATAAATGGCATTTTTATTACTGGCCTGCTGGACACAGGTGCTGATGTAAGTATCATTACCCCCAGAATCTTGGCATCCATATTGGCCTCTTCAGAATGTAAATGTTCAGCTCCTGGGAATTGGAACCCTATCTCGAGTAAGGCAGAGCACGAGATGGGTTGAATGTATAGGGCCAGAGGGACAAATAGGAAAATTAAGGCCATATGTAGCCAATATCGCAATGAATTTATGGAGTCGTGACCTATTACAACAATGGAATACCGAAATTAACATTCCTGCTACTTCTAGAGCCTATATTTCTGAGAATAATATTAAAAGATATTACAAATGGAGAAAACCAGCCATTCGGGCTGTACAAGAACAAGCAATTGATGTCCCTTCAGAGATACCAACAGCTTTGCCTCTAAAATGGTTGACTGAGAAACCAATATGGACAAAGCAATGGCCTTTAGCTGAGGAAAAGTTACAGGCTTTAGAACAGCTGGTACAAGAACAATTAGATGCTGGACATATAGAAGAATCTACCAGCCCTTGGAATTCTCCTGTATTTGTGGTTAAGAAAAAATCAGGTAAATGGAGAATGGTGACAGATCTCAGGGCCATCAACAAGGTTATTCAACCTATGGGCCCTCTGCAATCTGGAATTCCTTTGCCCTCTTTATTACCAAAAGGATGGCCTCTCATAGTTATTGATTTAAAGGATTGGTTTTTCACAAAACCTTTGCAAAAAGAAGATAGAGAAAAATTTGCCTTCACAGTGCCTACTTATAACAATTCTCAACCTTCGAGGAGGTACCACTGGACCGTCCTCCCCCAGGGTATGTTAAATAGCCCCTCCCTGTGCCAATATTATGTGAACCAACCATTGCAAATAATACGCAAGAAATTTCCCAAATCTATAGTATACCATTACATGGACGACATTTTGTTATCCGATTCAAACATGGATAGATTGAACAGACTGTTTGAAGAAATAAAGATACTTTTACCTAAATGGGGATTGCAAATCGCTCCTGAAAAGATTCAGAAGGGAGATTCTGTTAATTATTCAGGTTATAAAATAGGTTTGCAAAACATTAAGACACAAAAAGCACAAATTAGGAGAGATCGCCTACGGACTCTTAATGACTTTCAAAGACTGTTAGGAGACACTTCCAGTCTACGACCAGCTATTGGAATAACACCTGATCTAATAATTCATTTGAACAAAACCTTGGATGGTGATAAAGATTTAAACAGTCCCAGAGAATTAACAGCTGAAGCAGAAAAGGAACTGACAATGATTGAGGAAAAATTACAACAGGCATATGTGGACAGGGTGAATCCATAGCTCGATTATATTCTCGTCATACTACCATCAAAAATTTCTCCTACAGAAATTTTAATGCAGAGAGATGATATTATTTTGGAATGGATCTTTTTACCACATAAACCAAGTAAGAAACTGAAAACTTATGTGGAAAAAGTCTCTGAGTTAATTATAAAAGGCAAGCTGAGACTTCGTCAACTAGCAGGCATAGACCCAACAGAAATTATAGTGCCTTTCGCTGCTGATGAACCAAAGAAATTATGGATAGATAATGAACCATGGCAAAGAGCTTGTGCTAATTTTTTGGGAGACATTAATAACAACTATCCAAAAAGCAAGAGGCTTAACTTCATAAAGAGAACTTCTTGGATTCTTCCTCGAATTGTCCGTGATGCTCCAATAACTGGAGCCCGTACATTCTATACTGATGCCAATAAAACAGGGAAGGCAGGTTACAAATCAGAAGACTTGGGTAAGGTGGAACAAAGTCCTTATAATTCTGTCCAGAAGGCGGAATTATATGCCATTCTTATGGTGCTAAGGGATTTAAAAGAACCTATTAATATAGTCACTGATTCACAATATGCAGAAAGAGTTATTTTACATATTGAAACTGCTGAATTTATACCTGATGATACAGAACTAACCTCGTTGTTTCTCCAGGTTCAAGATTTGATCAGGAACAGGCTTTGCCCTATGTACATAACACATATCTGATCCCATACGGGTCTGCCAGGTCCTCTAGCACAAGGTAATGCAGAAATTGATCAATTATTGATTGGTAGTGTGCTACAAGCCTCTGAATTTCATAAAAAACATCATGTTAATAGCAAAGGTTTGAAGAAAGAGTTTTCTATTACATGGCAACAAGCTAAGGAGATTGTGAAAAAATGCCCTACCTGCTCTTTCTATAACCAAACGCCACTGCCTGCAGGGGCTAATCCAAAGGGCACCCAAAGGAATGAAATCTGGCAGATGGATGTGTTCCACTTTGCAGAATTTGGCAAATTAAAATATGTTCATCACACCATTGACACTTATTCAGGCTTTCAGTGGGCAACTGCTTTAAGTTCAGAAAAAGCTGATTCAGTAATCACTCATTTATTAGAAGTCATGGCTATCATGGGTATACCTACACAAATAAAGACGGATAATGGTCCTGCTTATGTTTCTAGGAAAATGAAACTGTTTTTTGATTATTACAATATCAAGCATGTTACAGGTATACCATACAATCCGACAGGTCAAGCAGTCATAGAAAGATCAAATCGAACTATAAAGGATATGTTGAACAAACAGAAAGGGGTGGAAAACACCCCCAGAAATAGGTTACATAATGCTTTGTTAACCTTGAATTTTCTCAACGCTAATGAGAAGGGAACAACGGCTGCAGAAAGACATTGGATAATGGAAAAGTCTACTGAACTAAATCAACCAGTTTATTTCAAGGATGTGCTGACCTCACAATGGAAGCCAGGAGATGTGCTACGTTGGGGAAGGGGGTTTGCTCTTATCTCCACAGGTGAGGAAAAATTGTGGATACCATCAAAATTAATAAAGGTTCGGTTTGAAGAAGAGAAGCCACTTGGAAAAGATAAATAACAATTCTTCCATAAGGATGGCGAACATACTGATGGTAAGAAATACAGATAGGTTGGAGGCAGGGTTCTTTTCTTATCTCCACAGGAAAATACTCATCTTCAAAGAAATTAAGGGACCCTGAATATTTAATTACTGATGGATGGACACATTTTGTTAGTATTAATTTATATATATGTCTTATTAAACATTTCTTTATAAATATGTAAAGCTGATTTTGAAGTTGGATTCTGGCTCAGTCCCTCTCCAATTCCAAGCCTGTTAGTAAGAGAAAAACCCAGAGTTTCTGGAGTTTCTGTCTCATGTCAAGAGCCATGATATGGGACAGAAAGAAATATGAGTTTAGAAAACATCTTCGCTTTTCTTCATATCTTTCATACTTTTCATTGAATATATCTATCATGCCTTTCATTGAATATATATATATATGTATATGTCTATATGATTAATGTTTAAGTTTTTCACAATGAACAATGAGCCTTTTGGCAAAGAAATGCCCATACCTCAACCACTGACAGAGATACAGAGCGTGCATCAATGGATAAAACAGGACTGTCATATCCTGCCAAGACAGGGTAAGATAGTTTTGAAAATTTCCTTGCCTTTAATAATGGTATGTCAGTTATGTTAGACCTTAGCCAATATTGGTTGACTCAACATTGCAAATGAGACTTTGGGTGATTGCCCAGGTAGTCAGTTGTCTCTGTCAATTGTTGCACATTTTGGATATATCTCGTTTGTTGAGTAGTGTTTATTCCCTATTCAGATCTTTGACGGAGTTGAAGATTATATAATTGTAGTTACTCTCTACATTATTTGGACTCCTTGAGATAGAATGTTTAGCAAAGCTTTTGTTCTCAATATTTTTTGTTATATTTATTATTTGTTGTTATTGTATATAGTTGTATTTGGTTTGGTCTGTCTTATTTAGACAAAAAGGGGAGATGTAGGGTGTTCGCCTCGGGCTAATGTTTGCCTATAAATTTGGCGAGCATGCTCCCAGCCGTCCCTTCTGCTTTCCTGGTCTCCGTGGGAACGGTGGTTCTGTAAGTCTATTTCGCCATTAAAGCTGTATATATATTTTTACAATCTGTCTGCATTCATATACGCCGTTACAATTCACTAGCAATCCTATCACTAAGGATTTGAAGCAGGGGAATTACAAATTCAAAGCTGACCCTGATTATTTAGTGTGAGGCTGTTGTACAAAAGAAGAAACCTTGAGCCTTAGGGCTTTAAAAACATATTTTGAAATGTACACTTCAAAGTGTGAATTATTTTCTGCATGCATTATTTCTGTAGTTCTAAAGCACAGGAGGCTGACATGGGAGTATTTCCATGACTTCAAGGCTACCCTAGGCTACCCATTGGGCTGCCGTCTATCCCGAAGTACAGAGAGAGACCCTGGCTACCAAACATGCGGAGAGAATTACTAAAACATGAGTTATTGTCTTGGTTACTGTTCTGTTACTGTGAGGATTTGCCACGACCAAGGCAACTTTTAAAGGGAAGTGTTTAATTGGAGCTGTCTGACAGTTTTAAATGTTTTAAGTGTTCATGAGCACAGCAGAAGCAGGCAGGCACAGTGCTGGAGCAGTAGCCGAGAGCTCACATGATCCACAAGTTGCAGGCAGAGAGGCAGAGAGAGAGAGGGAGAGAGAGAGAGAGGATCTGGTGTGGGCTTTTGAACCTTCTACTCAATCTCCCGTGACACACGTCCTCCAACAAGGCCACATCTCCTAATCTTCACCAAAGACTCCACTACCTGGGGAACAAACAGTCAAACATATGAGCCTATTGGGGCCCTTCTGGTTCAAACCACCACAGTTGCTAAGTGTCTGTTCCTAAACAGACATCCCAGTCTTTATATGAGAAATACCACACATGGGAAGCTAGCAACTGTTGTGAGATTGTATCTACAGCAAAACTTCAAGCAGCAACTGAACAAACAGGCGTTGGTAGCAAGTAGTACCCACTGGAATAAAGCAGAGAGCTACTTCAGTAAGGGCAATCTGCTTGGTCATGACAAGACCCATTTTTCTGGGCAGCTAAATCCATGAAGCTAGTGCTTCACAGAGACAAGGATTTTCATCTAATTTACTCAGATGGTTCCTTCCGTGCCTGGCCTATGGTTTACCTGTAAGTAATTTCTGTCAAACTGAAAGCCTGTTTGCTTTAAAACTACCCTGCCTACCCTGAAACACAGATCCATGGATCCCTCCAGAACAGAATGCTAAGAAGAATGGAGTCTGCATTTTAAAATAGCTTTAAATGTCCTAATGGGTTTTGACTGTGTTTCCCAGGCTGGTCCAAACCCCCAAGATCAAGGACTCCTGCCTTCTCAGCCTCCAGCTGGATATCACAGCCCTGCGCCACCTTGTGGAACTTTGGACTCTGCCCTCTTTCACTTGCCATATAGAAGACCACTAAGTTCTGTCTGAGAGAAACCATGGGGCTTGTTCTGCCTCACACTGCCCATACCTGAGCAACAAACCCCACCAACAGTCATGATCTGTGAGGTCTCTTGGTTTGCTGCCTTCCCTTGTGTTTGTCACGGAGAAGAGAAAAAAAAAGCCATCAGCTTTCTTCACTTGCAGCGACTTGAGGAGCACGCCCGTCACTTCTCTATTTTCTCTAGCGTTATATCACACTCTGGAGCTCCACCCCCTGCTCTCTCTCCCTGCCTTTTTTTCCAGAGTAATACCCAACTTCCGATTATTTCTAATTAAATTTAAATGTGAAATTCTTTTTTTTAAGTCTGCCAACTTGTAATGTTTCATTGTTTCACTTGAGTTGAGATGTGGAAAGTTTGTTTCTTCTGCTAAGGTCTCTGTAGGCTGCCTAGGCAAAGAAGCCATTCTTACACTTTGTGGTGTCTGGGTCTTGTGCTTACTCAAGCATCTCGAGTCTTTGTGCAACAGCTTTCTTGAAAGATTTCTCGTCAAAGGCGCGACCTTCTAAAGCTCTTAGAAAAGTGCTTTGTGCTTTGACACCCATTTCCTCCTAATGTTTGAAAATAAAACGCTTAGGTCAACTGTATGAGTAAATCGAGAGTATCTTTTCAGTTTGAGACAGACAAGCTGTCTTTGAAGAGAAATTTCGAGTCAGTCAATGACTAAGGAACCACAAAGCCTTCTATTGCCCTTAGTTATAAGAAGCAATCAAGCCGTGGGCATGTCGACATGTATACTTAATACAATAAGACAGGCAGACGAAATGGCTCAAGCCGTAACTGACATAGTACTGACCCATCAGAGATGCTATCATTTTAAACGAATGGACTCCTCCCATTATTGATGCTAACACTGGCAGAACTTTATGGTAAATGTTTCATAACTTAATCCCAGCCATGTCAGGCTCCAGTCGCCTGGCCAGAGGGACCTGGGTGTGCCCTGGTCTGGGACTCCTGGCTTGTGTTGTCCTGAGTGCCAACCCTTAGACCTCCTGGGGGCACCCCGGCTCTGGCTCCTCAAGGCCTCTGCACAAATGGATTCTCTGGCACCTGAGCAGGGACAGCGCCTGTGCCCACCTGGTCAGCCCTGGGGCAGAGCAGGGCTCCTGGTCAAAGAGCTCCTCACCTTGCCTCTGCCATCAGAAATTCCACCCCGATTTCCATGTCCAGTACTAGAAGTTGCGGGTTCTTTCGAACCTGCGATGAGCGGAGAAGGTGACCCAGACGCTCACAATGTAGGGCGTGAGGAACACGGGAGAACCTGGAACTAGCTGTGCACCTTGGCTCTATCTCGCCCCAAACCCTGGAGACAAAGAAAGGATCCCCAGGAAGGTGCCTTGTGCTTCCGAGGGACCTGTCCCCTGATCCGCCCTCGTCCCGGGTTCCCCTGGTCCCCAGCGCCGCCCCACCTCCGGTCCCCGCCCCGTGCCCGGGAGCGCATAGACCTCGCCACGCGCCTCCAAGTCCCAGTGCCGCGAGCTCGCCTGTCTCTCCTCGCTCCGGATGCCAAAGCCATGTGGCCCGCTAAGCCCAGCGCCCGGCTGCCCGCATTGCTGCTGCTGGCGCTGGCTTTGTCCCCGCCCGGGACCCAGGGGCGGCCCCGGGGACGCAGGGCGGTGCGTCTCGCTGAGTTCAAGCCACAGCCTTTCCTGCCGGTAACAGGGTCTCGCCAGGCTCCCAGAGCCTCCCGAAGCGCAGGTAAGCCGTGCCCGCCCTCGCCGCCCTGCCCTTTCCTGCTCTTCACCACTCTTGCTGCTGGGCAAGCTCCTGTTGGGAAGGCTGAATTAAGCACAGCAGAGGGTGGACACCTGTAGATTCCTGGGACTCTTCCCTGGGAAGGAAGTAGCCGGCTAACTCTATTTGCCTTGGTTGAGACTTCAATAACAAAACCAGGCTGGCAAAGAAATCAGCCTATGTGCTCCTTGCTAATTGTGTAATGTGTTTTGGAAATAAACTGACCCAACTGTCCAAACACTTGGGCTGTAGCCTCACCTGCCAGGATGAGGGACGACCTATGCATCTGTCAACAGCTCTGGGTCTTCAGGAGTTTAACTAACATGGCCGTCCTTAGTCAACTGAACATTCTGGAATGCCCCTTTCTTCCCACTTTTAAGCTAACCCCAGAGATTGGCATGTGAATTTCAGTAAGCTGCCATGGCCGGTCCTGGCTTGCATTCTTCCTGGGTCAGCTAGAAGGGCGCCGATTCTGGTCGTTCCTGCTGCTAAGATGCCTAGGAAGAAGGTAGGAAAAGTCAGGACAGAGGAGCACGAGGCACCTACAGAGATGTATGAATGAGAAGGAAAGGGAGATAGCCTGGGGGACAGGAGGTGTAGGGGGCTTTGGGGGAACGTATGCAAGGTGCTAGCAGGAAACATGGTGTGAGGAAGAGAGAAGCCACTTGGTGTCTCTGCTGAAGCCTGTAGACAGGGAGCAGGGCAGAGGCTGGAGCAAAGGGCCGTCTCCCGGGCCTGCACTGAACTTGCTGAGAGGAAAAAGCATGGGAATGGCTTGGAAAGCTCTGGAATTCCCACTACAGCCATGGCCTCTTCTCAACACTTCCTTTCTTCCCTCTTTCCTTCTCTTTCCTCCCTTCCTCCTCCCCTTCCTTGACTCCCTCCCTCCTGTCCACCTTCTTTACTTCCTTCCTTGCTTCTCCCCTCTCTTCATTTTGTTTTCTCCCCTTTTGTCTGAAGCAAGGTGTCTCCTGTAGTCTTGAGCTCCTCCTCATCCTCAGCCCTAGAGTCATAGGCACACAGCAACATAAGTAGTGTAGAATTCAATTTTAAGAAAACATAGGGGAGGCCTGGAGGGATGGCTCAGCCGTTAGAGGCTAGGCTCACAACCAAAAATAAAAGAAAACAGAGGGGAATTTCTTAGTTTCTTTCTTTGCTGCCTCTCTCTCTTTCTCTCTCTCAACAGCCTCACTGAATAGCTTAGGCTACTTGGATCTCATTCTATAGTTCAGGCAGAGACCTAGACTTTGCAGAAATCTTCCTTCCTCAGTCTCCCAAGTGCTAAGGTCACAGATGAACTATACCCGTCTTTACAGTTAGGGCATGAATGTATATTTAGTCAGTCCACAGTTTCCACTAAGAACATATCTTCCCACACTACCCACCAGGGAGCTGAGGCTGTGCAGACGGGCAGGAAGCTGGGTGTGCCTGCCCTTCCCTGCCCGTTTCAGGCAGGTGGGGGAGAATGGTGCTTGTGGACAAACCGAGTGAAGCAGGTGGGGAACACAGCAGAGGGAAGGGACGGGAAGGCACAGGAGGCTGATGTGTGCGTCTAGCCCAAGCCTACTTATCTGAGAACCCTCCAGAAGAGATGGGGGTGGTCACGACAGGACGGAGGGCGCCATGATGTGACAGCTTTCGTCATACACTTTGACTTATAAATTATTGCTAACAAAAATATTTACCTCAGGAGCCAGTGTTACTTCAGAATACAAAACGAATGTGAGAAAATCTCAAACTGCAAAATTATTCATGGTAACACACAAACTTCACCTGTTTTATTTTAGTGTAGCAAGTTAAACTTCTCTGGTGAAAGACAGTGACTGGGAATTGGGGATGTAGCTCAGTGGAAGAATATTTTCCTAGCATATGTGAGGCCCTATGCTTAACCCAAAGTACCTCCCTCTCCCAAATGGCAGAGAAGACTCAAAACAATGTAGCTGGGGGAAAAAGAAGTATGGCTCACCCTCCAAAGCCATTACTTTCCACGGCTGTTTTAAGTGGCCTAATATTTTGATCACTGTATTTTGTTTACACGGGGAGAGAAAGAGTGGCTGTCTGCACTTGAGGCTGGCTGTGAATGGAACTCTTGACATGGATCAGGGAAAAATAAGGACATGAGTACAGACAAGACAAGTTCCCCTCTGGATGTTCTCACAGGAGTGGCAGGGCTCATAACTCATCCCAGAGGAAGCATCTCCCAGGTCCTAGAGGCCAAGGACTGTCATCCCTGTGGACGAGCCTGGAATTCCCCACTGGGATTCTCAAGTGTGAACCTGCAACAGAGAGGACCAAGCCCAGGGGACGGTTTAGAATGCCTTGGAACTCCCACTGGGCTGTCACAGGAGAGCTGCAGAAGTCTCTTGTGTTCCACATTTCACTTTTCCTTTTTCCTTTTCTTCACCTCAACCCCTGTGTTTTCAGGTTTAAGCTCTGGAATCTTTGCTATACATGAAAGTAGCAAAAACTAACTCAGACCCAGTTTCTCCTCCTGTACCATGACCACATAGCTCATCCCTGGCACTGCACTGCGGGGTTGTGCATCCCTGCGCACTTTGGCGGTGCGGCGGCAGCAGCAGCAGCAGCAGCAGCAGCAGCAGCAGCAGTAGCAGCAGCAGCTCTGCAGTGAATGCCAGCTGGGGTTCTAATCTACCTTAGTTCTGGTCCTTGCTCTCCCCTGAAGATGGGCCTCAGAACGGACAAGCTGAGGACTGCCTCTGGTGCCAAATGCAGCCCAGTGCAGTCCCCGCGTGCTTGTCCCTGTAATTCTGAGTCCCTAGCTAACAATCAGCTTTCCCATACTCTCCTCAAATTCAAACTAATTTGCTGGAGTCGCTCATAAATGGTTATATATGAAGAGATGCACAGGAAGGGGCATGTGTGAGGAAACACCCACTCCACCTCACCCCCAGCTTCTTGAATATATGTGTTCAGCTATCCAGAAACTCTGAACTCAGTGCTTTTGAGTTTCTATGGAGGCTTCGTTATATAGATAAGATTGATCAACTAACCCATCAGACCCATCCTGAAGCTATTCAGAAACTGCCAGACCTCAGTCAACTTCTTAACACACTATCATTTCCGAGATTCCAAGGGGTTTATGATTTTGGCCAGGAAGGCTAGCTATGTATTTCACAGTATCATGACATGGAGTTGTATATCATTCCTTATCAGTAAGCTGGCCAGCTTCCCTAAGTCAGAGGAGAGGCTGGAAGTGGGAAGGCCATTCCCAGGCAGAAGGGACAGGAAATCCAAAGCCTGGGACGAGAGTTGACAGGCAGAATTCCCTCCCTAGAATTGATGTTTGAGCAAGGGTTAGGGGGTATTGGGCTCCCTGAAACAGTGATAATTAGCCATCTGTGGTGTTCTCTTCTCTATAGAGTGTCCGCCATTCATAATGTATTGGTCAATTGAATTAGACATTCAACAATGTTTGAGATCATTTTGATAGACTTTTGATTGTGAGTGGTTTTGATTGCCATTTTCAACTCAGTTCTGCTACTAATTGGTGCGGCAAATGCCTAGACTCTATTTTATTGTCTGTCCAAGCCGTTGTATTTCCGTGATCTTCCAGATTGTCTCTCAACTCTTTCAGTGTCCCTACGTCTGTCTGACTTGGGTAAGAATTACATGTATGTGTTTCCATAGTCTTTCTTCCTGCCCTCTGAAACCAGCTCTTCTGTCCATTATCACGGTAGCAGAAAGGAACACGGTGGAACCCTACCACAGACTTGGCGGGTTCTAGGCACTCATGCATGCACGTGTAGACAAGTTCAGACAGCCGAAAATGGGCTGTGATGGAATAGAAAAGTGATTTGGAAGATTTTGAGATGGAAGGAAATTGGCACGAAATATGGGGAAACAGTACAAAAGGGGAGTTTTGACTTTACTATTCCTCCTTTTGTGACTTACACACTTCCATTATTTCTATAGAATTTCTAAAGCTGAAGACTCAGGGGTTGTTTAAGTCAATGTAAGACCATGCTGATTAATGGTGGAGCCTCCAAACAAGCTTAAGATCCTGTTAGGGAGGTTACTCTAAACAATTGCAAATGACATTCTTTATTAAATAGTGTGGGATATGTCCCCTCTGCAGTCATAAATCAGTATTGGCCTCTCTTGAGTTTTCCAAGAAGGCCTAATCCCCCTCAAAGGCAATGAGGGACCAGGAACTAAACAGATCCCCTGCAGGCAGACAGAAAAATCCTACACATTTTTGATTCTGTGGTTAAAAACAATGAGCTTTTCATACTCTTTTGCCTAGCAACCAAAATGACAAACTTCTGTGGTGTTAAAGGTATAGGACTCCCCCTCTTACAAGTAGCACAGTCTACTCTGCAGCAGATACTATCTATTGTCCTTGAATCTAGCACAATCCTGATGCTCTCCACCTGAAGACAGGGTCCAGCTCCAGGAGTGATCCTACTTCATACCTAGTCTCAAGTCTAAGAACCTGACATTCTGATTGTTGAATACGAGCAAAGTCAATCTACTTACAAACAGAGAAAATTAAATTTATTTGGGGCTAATTAGGATGGCAGTATGAGAAAATACAAAATCAAGATGTGTTCCAATATCTACAAAATATTGTATTTATTTAACTTCAAATGGTGACTTACTAAGCATTCTGGCCTGAATTGGCAGAAGAAAACAACTGGTCTAGGAGAAAGGAGTGTTAGTACAAAGGCAGGGATGAACTGTTTTGAGAAACTGGTATGGACTGTGTGTGTGTGTGTGTGTGTGTGTGTGTGTGTGTGTGTGTGTGTGACACATTCAATATGGGGGAGTGGAAGGTAGGAAGGCACTGTGTCTGCCACCTAGTTCTAAGGTTCAAGCATGCAGCTTCATGGGGTATGATTAACTATGACCTCCCAGCTCCACTTCAAGTGCCCTGCACAAGTGCTAACTCCAGTCTGATTTTCCTGACACCCATCTACAAACTGGGCTCTACATGGTTTGATTCACTAGAGCAATGAACAGAACTAGGGGAAACACTACACCTACTTTTGTTTATCATAAAAGGGTTAAAGAGATGAAGGCTGGGGAAAGCCACTAACCTCCGTGCCCTCTGCGTGGAAGTTCCCCTTCTCTGGTCTCCATGTGCTTGGCTATCTGGAAGTTCTGAAATCCCACCATCGTTTGGGTTTGGCGGCGGTTTCATAACACAGGCAGGATTGATTGAATCATTGGTCGTAGGTGTTTACTGAATTTTCAGCTCTTCTCCTTTCCCTGGGGCGGGACCTCTTTGTTTCCTTCTTGTCTCTAGTGAGGTCTCCAATCCTGAAGCACTCTAAAGGCTTCTGGTCCTCAGTCAAATCACTAGCATGCAGAAGATAGGAATGGGCATCAGGAAGCAGGTCTGAAAGCCAGGACAGATTTCCTAGTGTCTCATCTCTCTTCATGATATCTCTTTTTGTTCAAAAATAGCTAAACATGCCCCAGAGTTATGTTTATTAAAAAATCTCAAAAAACCTTAGATATGTTTGGATACTGATGGCACTTTCATTATAATGGAACTCTATTCGTAAAATCCAAATTTCCTTTATTGTAAATCTGAAAGGTTTCCCTCTTCCCAATTAGACAGTCATACTTTAATACCTGGTGACTAACAATGAAAATAATTTTTGTTACTTTGCATAGTATCAAGATAGAGCGTATAGTTTATTTTTCATACTGAGTCTCACTATATAGCCCAGGATGACCTTAAGCTGAATCCTCGACATGCCACCATGTCTGGTTATGTCAATTCTTTCTTAAAACATTTCTAGTAAACATAATTAACATTCATAGCTTGTTATTTCCTATACATCTACAGAGGGAAATGATTATTACAGTCAAACAACCATGTCCCTCCCCTTTGGTTTTAATGTGCGTTAATATTTTATTGGTAGGATTGCTGAGAGTTATTTGTTCCACTGAAAACTGTTAGGGTGGGACGAGGTCAAGGTGGAAAGGATACATATGATTTCACTCCACGTTTGTATTTGGCAGGTGCTATAAGCAGATGTCTTCTGTCTGCTGGGCTCCGTAGCCAGATGCTCCAATCATAAACATTCATTATGAGCATCCAGCGCTCACTTACATGAATGGATCTCTCCCTGTTCACAGTGCTTCTGGCAGCAACAGTTATCTGCTTGAAGGATCCATTTGTCTCAGTTGAAAGTAAAGAAAGTCCATGTAGGAAGCCGATAGAGTCGCCCAGTGTTGCTTCCTTCCCCCAGAACATTGCTTTTAAATCAGAGATTGACTGGGGAAGCTACAAATCTTCAAGCTTCTTTAAAATTTGTATTATATTTATTTATATGTGCACGTGTGTATATTGTGTGCATTTGCTGGGGTACATTTGTGGAGCTCAGAGAACAACCTGTGGGAGTCAGTTCTACCACGTGGCCCCCAGGGGTTGACTTGGTCATCAGGCTCAGCAGCAAGCACCTTTACCTACTAAGCCATTCTACTTGCCCTGCAATTACATTTTAATCATACTTTTTCCTCTTTGGTGTTCATTTTTATGGTTGTAAGTAAACTCACAAATATTAGGAGCAGATTTCCAACACTGCTGTCAGGAGACAGAGAGGCAGGTGATGCTTCCCTCCTGTCTCTGTGGCAACAGGAAGCACTGTGGATGTGAAGTACAGTAGACCTGGCCTCTGCTTAGTGACACTTTCAGAGTGTTCAGATACCTACAGCCAACCAAGGCTTGACAGTGTTACATGGGGACAGGAGAGGTAGCTCAACGGTTAGAGACATAGCCCGATCTTAGGACGCAAGATTGATTTCCAGCCTTCACATGGTAACTCACAATTATCTACAATTCTAGTACCAGATGATCCAATGCCTCTTCTGGTATCTGAGGGCACTGAATGTGCATGGTATACAGATATACATGCAGGGAAAATACCCTTACACATACAATAAATAAGAAAGAAAGTGTTAGGGGGAAATTACAGCAGTAGGTTCCTGGTGAGATGGTTCAGTGGGTACAAGCATGAAAAGGCACGTCAGTCGAATCTCCAGAACTCACGCCCAGCCAGGTGCGGTAATGTGGACCCCTAATTCTAGTTCTCACAGACAAGAAGCCTGCCCAGCCATCACCCCGTGTTCAGTTCTGAAGGTGATGCTGCTGGGTGTTCTGTGCTCTCTTCTCTGTGCTCCCTGGCACTGGCAGCTCAGGCACCTATGCAGCTCCCTGGCACTACACAGGAGCCCAGGGTTCTCAAGAGCCCTGCTGGTGCCGGGCCTAGAAGAATTGTGTAGGGTGTGGCACTGCTGTGTGGAGACCAGACCTCAGTTCCTACCCTTTCTCACGGAAATTGATCCTGTGTCTCGCTAATGGTTACTGCTCTCTTGGTTTTACAGAGAAGCTTTCCCCCATTTAGTAGGTTGCCTCATGTGGAAAAAGAAGAACACTTCTAGAGCTTTTAGGACTCAGTGAAGAAAATGTGAAGAAAAATATGCACTACTTGAGAAGGGTAGGGGTTACTTGAAAAGGACAATAAAGCCTAGAGGTTTCTAGGAAGGAGCCAACAGAAGCAAGAAGTTGGAGGCAAATGGAAAGAAGCTGGAGAGAAAAGTTCATGCTGAAAGGTGATGAAATACAGTTTCTAGAGAAAGAACTAAGAGATGTCTGAACATTCTGCACAGAATAGATTGATGGCCTGTACTTCAAAAAGAATACATCACTAGCAAACAGGCTGAAGCTTTCAGATTATGAGTAGCCGAAGCCAAAACGATGCTCAGGGTAGTTTAAAGCTGAAATGTGGGAAGAACAGGTGATCTGAATAGAGAGAAAACACACTAAGAGTCCCAACAAAGAACAGAAAAGCTGTCACAATAAAGAAAGCAGCCTCCAGCCTTTCTGTGTTGGCTGGCCAATGATGGAGATTAGGTCCCCATTTTTGAAGACGATGTGGCTGATGATGGCAAACTGGAATTGGATGTATAGTGAATCACATAATTGTGTTGAGTTCAATGCCAAAAGGAACTCAGAAGGAACAGAGTCAAGCAACTGAGTTAGAAGTTTCTTTTAAAACCACAGGAGTGAACATCCAAACTGGCTAGGCTCCCACAAAGCCAGCACATTGCGTAGGATCAAAACCCCGTGCCATTGTCCTTGGACTGGAGAGGGAGGGGGAGAAGGGTGGGAGGAGGGGGAGAAGGTTGGGAGGAGGGGGAGGGAAATGGGAGGCTGGGAGGAGGTGGAAACTTGGTTTTTATTTCTTCCTTTTCTCAATAAAAAAAATAAATAATGATAGAAAAACCCACAGGAGTTTGATTGGTAGCGGGAACAGAGAATGGACCCCAGAGAGCCCTGAGAGCTCTACCACCACTGCTGCAGGCCTAGTCAACATCACACCCCAAGAGGAGCTGCAGCCGTCGCTGCAAGCCTCAGTCACCACCACTGCAACCATGAGCAGCAACGCAGAGACCCAGCAGCTGCCCACCGCCCCCACTGCCACCTTCAGTGCCGCCAACACCAAGCCAGTCTCCACAACAAAAACAAAACAAAACAACAACAACAACAACAAAAAAAGCACAGAAGGAGGAAGAAGGAAAGTTTCATGCAGGTATCTGAAGATGCTAGAGTGAAGTGGTACCTTACAGAGAACAGTACAACCTTTCAGACTAAAGAGGCGTCTTTGCAGCAGAAATGCACAGGCCGAAGTGTTTCCAGACACAAAGCAAAATCCCACATCAAATTAAGAGAGGAAATTACCAGCTAAGAAGAGAAACTTTACGATGCAGAACAGAGCACCAAGCAGCTGAGGAAAGCCATGATCTTGAGGAACTGGAGAGAACCATTTCTTCTTTTCATGGGCAGATGACATCAAGAACAGAAAAAGACCCATTGCCATTAGCACTTTGGGTGCTGAAAACTGCATTGTTCTAAGGAGAGAAAATTCCTACAACAGACAATTGACTGAAATGATCTTTAAATCTGAATTTCTAGGGAAAGAGTTTTGTGGACTTGATATTCTAAATACAGCGTGTGTCAGAGTGACCTCTTCATGTGGCCACTCACCCTGCATGCAGTCCTACCCTATCTAGCTTTGGTGCAGGAAGGAGGAAGAGGTTGAGGAACAGTAAATTGCACCACCTGATTGGCAGCCAAGGGGATCCCACCTGTGATAGACTCGCTAATCCTCCGCACTGCTGACTCTGCACCCTTGTTACCTCCTCAGGAGCAAAGCCAGATGATGACCCCTCCACCCCACCAATCACATCCCCTTCCAACTCTACTCTAGCAAAAACACAGCATGTTGTATTTTAATTCTGGCAACTTTCCTAGGCCTCCTCTGGATAAAGTCATGAGCCAGTGTCTTCAGAAGAGGAATCCAGCAGCAGTGATAGCTAGGGTGAAGTAGGTTGTCACGTGTGCCTGACTGCCAGACCCCTGCTGAGTTAAAGCATCTGGTCCTGGCCTTGTACCTCCGACTCAGCTCTTCACCCCATCTCTGGTCCATGATTTCCACTAGATCCAAGTATCCTTTGGATGAGATGGGGTCCTCCTTTCCCTTCCCCTCCCCTATGGAACATCTATGAAGCTTCTAGAGATGGCTTCCTCACCTCCTGGGATATAAAGGGCTGTTATAGTTCCCCTGAGACTCCACCAGCATTGCTCAGTCTCCACAAACTCTGGCCATCTCCAGGTGATAAACGTGCATTCAGAGAAGCACTCATATTATGTGTGGTTTATAAAGAAGTCAATATGTAAGGAAAATGCTGTAAGTCTAACTGCACAATTGGCGGAGAGTGAGATGGCTCAGTGAGTAGGGGTGTTTGCTGTCAAGCCCAGTGACCGGAGATTAATATCTGGAACCCACATATTGGAAGGAGAGAACCAAACCCCTGAAAGTTGTCGTTTGATCTCCATATGCATGCTATATCTCAGATACCAGCCTACATAAAATAAAAAGTGTGGTAATTTCAATGTAATTGGCCCCCATAAGCTCATAGGGAGTAGCATTATTAAATAGAAGTGTGGCTTTGTTGGAGTAGATAAGGCCATGTTGGAGGAAGTGTGTCACTGTGAGGGTAGGCTTAGAGGTCTCATATATGCTCAAGCCACACCCAGTGTCTCAGTTCACTTCCTGTTGCCTGTGGATCAAAGGTGTAGAATTCTCAACTTCTTCTCCAGCACCATGTTTGCTTGTATGTTGCCATGTCTCACCACAATGATAATGGATTGAGCCTCTGACCTGTAAACCACCCTCAATTAAATGTTTTCCTTTGTAAGTGTTTCTGTGGTCATGGTGTCTCTTCACAGCAATAGAAACCCAGTCAAGCAAAACATGTTGAGGTGGACTATTGTCTTAGTTTGGGTTTTATTACTATGATGAGACACCATGACCATGACAACTCTTATGAGGAAAAGCATTTAATTGGAGGGGACTTACAGCTCAGAGATTTAGCCCATTATTTTCTTGGCGGGAAGCATGGTAGAATTCAGGCAAATGTAATGATGGAGAGGTAGCTGAGAGTGTATGCTGGGATTGGCAGGCAGCAGGAAGAACAAGTGAACTCCTGGGCCTGACGAGCTTCTGAGAACTCAAAGGCCACCTGCTTGTGATGCAGTTCCTCCAACAACACCACACCTACTCCAATTAAGCCGCACTTCCTAATAATACCACTCCCTATGGACCTATAGGGAACATTATCATTTAAATCACTACAGCAATGCAAGCATTAAAGAATGATGATATTCACTGAGGTTGGGGAACACAGGATTGGGGAAGCTCTGGGAAGTCAGAAAGTCAAACATTCAGCAGTAGATATTGGTGAGGGGTCTGGATGGTTCCCTGGGGGAGGTGTAGAACAAACACCTAACAAACAAGCTAAGCCAGAGCTCCAGAGCCCTGGAGAATGGATCGGGCCAGAGCCCAGTGATCTGAGACTTGCTATGCCTACTGCATAGATCTATGTGTATAGTGTTATACCTATGTTTTAATAGTGGAAATCTATCCTAGAAATTATGAACTCTTTATTTTTCTTTTCAGAAATATTCCCAAGAGACATGACCTTGAAAGACAAATTCATAAAGCATTTCACAGGTAAGTTTACACTATTTCAGTGACTCAGTTATAAAAGGAAGATTTTTAATATAGAATGCATTCATAGACAGTGGAGCTATTGAGATTAATGTCTAGAAGGGCCTTGAGTTCAGCTGGGTTTTCAGTCAACTGCTACCAACTTGTATGATCTATAAAGTGCACAAGAATTTGATAAGCAGTAGAATGTAAAGGATCTTTTAAAGGGCAACGAAAAGGATGATTTACTGAGAGCCAACCTTGAAAGCTTGCAGTATGACAGGCTTTCTAAGTTGGGTTTTAAAGTACGAGAGTGTGGTCATGAGGCACTCACTGGGCCAGGCTTGAGGGCTGTAGTGAAAGAAGACAAACAGATAATAGGCATGGGCTGGGGATGAAGGGTGAACTTAGGAAGGGGATGCATTTGGCTAGTCGGGGAGGATGTAGTGTGAACAAACCAGATGGCAAACAACCTTCAAGGGCATGCTGAAGAATTTAGACTGTGCTTCGGCCAGCCCAGCATTGAGGTTTAATAAACAGGAGACAGATGAGCATATGTTACACACACACCTCTCTTGGATGCTTTCTTGTTTGTTTTTAAAACTGCAATTTAATTATAACATCTCTCCCTTTCCTATCCTCCCTCTCAACCCTCATATGTACCCCCTACCCACTCTCCTGCAAATCAATTGCCTGCTTTTTAATCAATTGCTATGCATGCATATATGTATAAACATACATTCTTAAATATAACCTATTGAGTCCATATAATGTTACTTGTATACATGTTTTTTTGGGGGGGCGCTAATCATTTGTCATTGTTCTCCCCTGGGAAGCGAGGGCCACATTGCCTTCTCCCAACCTTCCTCAGTTGCTTGCATTTCTTAGTGCAGGCACGAAACCTCATTGCCTGCCTTCCCATATCAAGTATTAGAATTACAGTCCAACACAACTACACCGAGCTGTTAACTTTCAAATGGTGTTTCTGAGTGTCATACAGAGACACCTGTAGATGAGGAAGGCAGCCCTGAGTGTTGGGGAGATGCCTGTGGACCGGGGGGAAGGAGGAAAGTTTTGCTGCAGTTTCAAGGCCCTTCCCCCTTTGCAGTAATTCCTTACACTAATGAGCATACATTGCTTCAATTCAAAACAAATGTCATCATTAGAAACATGACTTCCCATTAAGTAGAAAAAAAATCAAGGGGCCAGAAAGCCACTCCCTCCTGATTTGCTCTCTGCATTTCCCTTCTATCTGGAGTGTCCCCTTTCAGTTCATCACGAGCTCTTCTAGCCAGAAGGTTCCATGATGTGAGATACTGAGAATGTGGTGCAAACTTAGATCAAAGTTTAGCACCTCCCACAGTGTCTGGGTAAAGGAAGGAATTCTCAGGCCAGTTCTTTAAAGGGTAGGAAGGATGGAATCTACAGTTGCACCGTCTCCAGCCATCGAGTGCTAGAAACTTGTTTGGGAAACACGCCCAGGTTTATAATAAGCATTCTTTCCCTTTCTCTAGGGCCTGTCACATTTTCAGCTGAATGCAGCAAACACTTCCATCGACTTTATCACAACACCAGGGATTGCTCCATGCCAGCTTGTAAGTTGCCTGGGCAGATCTTAGAAAAACAACAACAACAAACAACAACAATAACAACAACAACAAAAACCCAATCCAACAATGAATGCATACATTTTTAAGCTTCACCTCTCTTTGGATGGGACTCAGTAGACTAAACATTGCATGGGATGCTATTTATAATCTTTCAGTACTCAAGCTCAAGGTTTTGTGTACTGTTGAAGTATAAGGAACTAGAGATCACATTTGGGTTGGGAATATTTCCAAATCTGAAAATAGCCAGGTTTTCTTAAAGACTAGAATGTTTGTCAGGACAGAAATCTTTGATCATTATTCAAATTCCTTGGTATAAATAAAGTGGTTTCTCACATAAATGAAAAGAAACCCAGTGAGCTGACTATGAAGAAGTCAACATCTCTCCCTAAGTTATTTTGAAGTAAATGTTTTTATATCGTGTCATTTGTACAGTGTGTGCTGGGTTTCCCTGAATGATGACAGCCCTTTGTACAATTAGTTCTTTTGAACACTTAAGTTAATGGAGTTAACAATAATTCCAAACATAGCACTAAATAACCATCATTCAAAATGCCCAGTTATGATAATATATGGTAGCTGAATTGCCTGTTTCAAATTCCTTTCTAAATCTAAAATTTCCTTTTACAGTGAATTTCTTCTGAGCATTTTATTTCTTGTAATCTAGATGACCCTGAGGAGTATTTAACTTTACTTAGGATTGAATATTTGAGTCAGATTTTTGTATTTTTTTTTTTCAAAAATGAAACCTTCCATTTAATGACTAGGGAAAATTAAGCCCAATGGATTTATTCTAGTCAGCTTCTCTGTCGCTATGGTAGAATGCAGACCAAGAGTGATGGGGGGGGGGGGAGATTTATTTCAGCTTACTCTTCCACCACTGATGGAGACTGAAAGGAACTCAAGGTAGGGACCTCAAGGCCAGAACTGAAGCAAAGGCAGTGGAGGAATGCCGCTTACTGGTTTACTCCCGTGCCTTCCTGCTGTTTTACACACCCCAGAACCACCTTCACAGGGTGGACGCCACTCGCTGTAGTCTAGTCCTCCCATGTAACCATTAATCAAGAAAATGCCCTCAGATTTACTTACAGGACAACCTAATGGAGGCAATCCCTCAACTGAGGGCTCCTCTTCCTGCTTGACTCTAGTCTGTGCCACATTGACAAAAACAGAAACAAAATAATAGCTCAAGGAAAAGACAATGGATGACGGCATAATTTGGTGGAGAGAAGGCAGTTTTGGGAACTAAAACACTTCGCTGTTGTGAGATAAGTAATCTTTGAAGCTGTTTTCTCCTCTCTAAAGTGAAGGCATCAAATTTCCGTATCTTTTCAGAGGAACAAAAGAACACACGCGTGTTAAGTTAGGGACTTTTAAAATTATGGTGGTTACAGGCATCATTGACAGTAACACTTTTTTCTCATTCATAATACTGAACTCTATGTGTTATTATTTTTAAATTGCTTTTCTAGATTATAAAAGGTGTGCTAGATTGCTGACGAGATTAGCCGTGAGCCCGCTCTGCTCCCAGACCTAGGAAATTTACCCTGTGAGTATCTATTTATTTATTATTTATTTACTCATCCTAAGAATATTTCTCTTCCCCATTTCCTTTCTGTCCTCTCACCCCGCCCCCACATAGTGCTGGGGATCAAACACAGGGTGTGCACAAAACAAGGTAAATGCTTTATCATTGAGTAGATCCATCAGCCCTAATACTATGACTTAAGAAAATGTTGCCTTTAATACCAAATTTCAGATTCTGGCACTCAAGAGACTAAGTTGCTACATAAAAATTTATATGAATCTCTTACATTAATAAAGTAATTGGATTTGTTTCTCCTCCAATATTGCATGGTCATTTAAAACATGGGACTTGGGATGTAGTTTAATGTTAGAGCCTGTGTTTGTGTATGTGTCAGGTCCTGAATCCAATACTAAACAGCGCCCAAATATAGGTAAAGGTAATAAAATATTGTCCACAAACTACATTTGCCTGGAACTTTCTTAAATTAAAGAGTTTAAATCATGAATGAAACAGTTTTGAGTTTCAGTGATTTCTTGTATAATATTCCATGTAAATGTCTGCTTTAGATTGCTATGTATTTGAGATTTTGTTTACTTTTATTTTATTTGTATGGGTTTTTTTTTTTGCATTTGCGTATGCCTGGCACTGGAACTTTGAGCTGCCATGTAGGTGCTGGAAATAGAGCAGGATTTTCTGGAAAAGCAGGCAGTATTTTCAGCTGATGAGCCGTCCCTTCAGACCTGCTTCAGATTATTTAATCAAGAGATTATAATCACAATAATCCAGTTTAATATGTTCTAAGCACATTTTCTGAGTTACTTGTCAATAGGAAGATCAACATCTTCCTTCTATATAAAATTCCCTCCTTGAGGGGAGAAAAATGTACAGTACAATAAAAATAAAATAAAATCCCCTCCTTTACGTCAGCACACTAGCCTGCTTTTTCAGGGTTATATTAAAAAAGATAATATAGAATGCAAATATTAAAAGTATCTGGATATTTTATGTGTGTTAAAAACCATGTTGCCACTATTTTATTCTCTTTTTCCTTTCAGACATTTCATAAGATGCAAATCTAATTTGAAGAAAAAGTATTCGGAATCATATTTAATGTTTAGCTTCACATGAACCTGCATAAAGTAACTTCCCAGGAGTAACTGATGAGTGGTGTCCCGCAGGAGGATGAAGGCTTTCTTGGCTTGCCTTTGTGTAAACAAAAATTCATAGTATTTTTTAAAACAAACTTTAAATTATATATTGTAAATAGAATATTTAAAACTGTGCATATTTTTGTTAGAAATCTTATTTTTATATGGTTAACATTCATAGGAAACATTTAATTATGCAAATTATGTCTTGGTATCAGTGAAAAATAATAACTATTATACATGATTTTAGTGATATGTTGTACAGATATTTGTGTACTCTGCTCAGTTTTGTAATTCTTATTTAATATTTATAAAGCCTTTATAAATAATTTGATGCATTTATTATTTATTAATAATTATTTTCATTAATTTGAACTGTGAATTTTATTAAAACAGAAATATGAAAAAATTGTCATTTCTTTTAATGAAAGATATTTGAGTAAAGCAATATTATTGAAACCTCATACACATACATACACACATTTATTAGTATCAAGTATACTTAGGTAATTTTGGTTTTAGAGAGTAAATCTCATGGTTTTGACATCTTAAGTAGAATAAAATCCAGGTGTTCTTGCACAGTGGACATCTGCATCTGGCACAGAGATGAGTATGTGCTTTCTGGATGCATTCTTTGAATAGGAAGAAGTTATATTCAGATACATTCAGTTACCTTCCCTTAACTACAACAAGAAAAATCCACAACAAAACATTTGAAAATCTGTATCCTTTCAGATAACAGACAAAATGCAAGTTTCTCAGTGATGCACCAACAGTAAAAATGCTGGCTATTTGTTATTTTGGGAAAGAGTCTCAGGCAGCCCAGCCTTGAACTTACTTTGTATCCAGAGACGGATGACTTCTAACTCCGGATTCTCCTACCTCTTCCTCCTGAGAGCTGGTATTGTAAGTGTGAACCACCATGCCATACTCAGCACAAATACTGAAGTTGTTTTCATCACCTTTCAACTGTTCGCATTGTGTCGTGAAGACCTGTAGTCTTCTTTCCCCGCTCCTTCTTTTCCAGCACCTTTGATTTTGTCCATCCCTGAGTATTTGGAATGCATTTGTGTGTTTATGTGCACACTCCTCTGTCCATCAGAGGAAGAAAGACACAATCACAAGTGTCTTTGGTTTCAAAAATATTAAAGAAATACATGATACATTTTAACCATTATTTTCTTTGACCTATAGGCAAATATTTACAAATAATCATACTCAAGAAACCAGGCATGGAGCTCATACATGAAATGCCATCCCTTGGAAGCTGAGTCAAGAGGGTCATAAGTTCAAGATCATAGTAGACTATATAGTGAGGCCTATTGTCTGAGTTTATTTCTCTTTGATGTAATAAAACTCTGATCTAAAACAACCTGGGGAGGAAAGGGATTATTTCTTCTTACATGTGTTCCTTGAGGGAAGCCAAGACAGGAACTCAAGGCTGGAGCATGAAGCAGCAATGGAAACAGAGACCATGAAGGAACACAGAATGTCTTGCTCCTAGACACACATTCAGCTAACTTATTTTCCCTTTCCTTCACCTTTCTCTTTCTTTCTTAAAGATTTTTTTGTTTATTTTATGCATATGTGGTGACTTGAAAGGAAATGGCCCCCAAAGGGAGTGCTACTATTCAGTTGTATGGCCTTGATGGAGTAGGTACGATCTTGTTGGAGGAAGTGTGTCACCACAGAGGTGGGCTTTGAGGTCTCAAGACACCACCCAGTGTCTCAGACGACTTTCTGTTGCCTGCAAGATGTATGACTCTCAGTTACTTCTTCAGCACCGTGTCTGCCTGGATGCCACCATTGCCCACCATGATGATAAAGGACTAAATCTCTGAAATGTAAGCGAGTCACCACAATTAAATGTCTTCCTTTATAAGAGTTGCCATGGTCATGGTGTCTCTTCAGAAAATAGAAACCCTAACTAGGACAACATGAATATTTTACTGCATGTATTTAAGAGCACTGCATGTATGCCTGGTGACTTCACAGACTAGAAGAATGTGCAGGATCCCCTGTAACTGGAGTTGTGGATGGTTGCGAGCTGCCATGTAGGGACTGGGAACCGAACCTGGTCCTCTGCAAGAGTAACAAGTGCTCTTCTTGATACTGAGCTATCTCTGCAGACCGCCATCTATCATTCTTATACAGCACAGGCCCCCTTGTCTAGGAATGGCACTATGTGTAGTGGGCTGGATCTTAGCAATCAAGAAAATGCCCACATGCCAATCTGATGGGAGCACTTATTCAACTGTGGGTCCCTCTTAGGTATCTCAGGTTGAAAATTAAGGTTTAATCATCACACACAGTCTCAAATGTAAGGGATGAGAGTGGACATTATAACCACAATAATGCCATGTAACATGGATGGGAAAGAAAATTATGCTTTCCATTAAACTACTATTATATTTGTTACTTTTGGAAAATGAAGTAGTTTTGCATGTAACTATCTAGAATAATGAAGAGGTTATTGGATAATGGAGAATAGAAGCTTATCTGACAGAGATAGAAAGTAGCCTAAAAGGCTTTGTGATTATTATAGTTTCAAGTGATAAGTTATTTAAGAAATAAGTCTATGCGACTGGATTTTAAATATCTCATAGATGATTAGTATACTTCAAAATTTTGTTCTATGCTATCTACTTAAAAATCCTTTCAGGTTAATTAAAAATACCTGTTAAGAGCCGGGCGATGGTGGCGCACGCCTTTAATCCCAGCACTCGGGAGGCAGAGGCAGGTGGATCTCTGTGAGTTCAAGACCAGCCTGGTCTATAGAGCTAGTTCCAGGACAGGCTCCAAAGCCACAGAGAAACCCTGTCTCGAAAAAGAAAAAAAAAAATACCTGTTAAGGTGCTGTTCATTTTACTTTGTGTTACACAGCTTGTTGTTGTACAGACTTCACCATAGACAGGTTAGAAACTAGCAATCACAGTGAGTTTATCAAGGTTTCCAGGATAGGTGAACTGAGGAATGAGGAGAGATAAGAAGTAGGCCATGAGCATGGGTTGTTGGTTAGGAAATAGGAACTAAGTGAGTGAGTCTCCACCTCAGCCTCAGACTGTCACACTTTGTATGAAGAGAACCACACAGAACATTGATTGAGGTCTGCCGTCCTTGCCTCTTCTTCATGCTTATCTTCTGGATAGAGGGGAGACAGACATACATCTGCCAAGGGAAATGGCAGTTTATAATGGTAAAATGGGAAGCCCCTGTTTTTGGATGAGGTGTTTAACTTTAATTGGGCAATGTTAATTAGGCAAGCCAAAGGGGGCATTTGCTTGCTGGACTTTGATCGTGAGTCTCAGGAGGAGGAAGAGGTCAAATAAGGGAAGAGATCTTGGTGGCTAGCTTTAGGAACGTAGTCTAGTAGCTTTCAGAAAGGCAGAGGGAATAAGGAAGAAGGGCAAGGTCTGTCAGAACCGCATGCTTGAGTAGGCTAGAGTTTGCTCCTGGACTCACTCAACTTTTTATAAAAAAAGACTTGAAAACATGTTGGAATCAAAGAATCAGATGCAAATTCTTTTCAACAAGCAGGGTACACTTCTTTCTCCTGAAACTACATCAGTGAAAATTCTGTTTGATTGAAATAGAACCAGCTAATTATTTAACACGAAGTATAATGGACTGGGGAGATGGCTCAGTCATTAGAAGTATTTGTTACTCTTTAAGACAACTGGAGTTCAGTTCCCAGAACCTATGTCAGGTAGCTCAAAAGAGCCTGTAACTTCAGCCCCAGGGGATCTTCCAGCCTCTGCAGGCAGTAGCACATAAACCCACACAGATATATACACTTAAATAAAAACAACATTTAAAAAACTTAAAAAGAAAAAAAAATCATATTTAGCTGAACATCTCTGCCCTCTAGTGGACTTTTACAACCTAACAAACAGTCCCAATATTGCAGCAAAGTCTCTTATATTTAAAACTGTTTTGTTTTTTAATTTTATCAAATATATTTGTGTACATGCTCAAATCATAAAAATGATCCACTTTAGACTGGGGGTGGGGGGGAGAGAGAGAGAGAGAGAGAGAGAGAGAGAGAGAGAGAGAGAGAGAGAGAGAGAGAGAGAGAGGAAGGGAGGGAGGGAGGGAGGGAGGGAAGGAAGAAGGGAGAGGGAGAGAGGCAGAGAGAGGCAGAGAGAGGGAGAGAGGCAGAGAGACAGAGATTGAGATTTAACTTCCAGTTCAAATCCTGGCCTGGAAAACTTCTGGATCATGCTAGCCAAATCCCAGATCAATTCATGAGCCGACCTCTGACTTCAAAGAACGGAGTTTTCACTGCTGTCCACTGGGGACTTTGTTGCTGTGGGGATACAGAATTCCAGAAATCCTATGAAGTTTGTTTATGAGAAAAAAAACCCCACATTTTGAAACGGAGCTATATCTTGCTATATTGTCCAGGCTGTCCTCAAACTCCTAGGCTCAGGTGTCCCTCCTACTTTTCACTACTCATTACATAGAATTAAAGAATGCTACCACAATGCCTCTTTGCTTTTTCTCAGAAATACTGAATGACTATTTTATCCATTTGATTGAGTTATCTGCCAGGAGAAGTGTAGTAGTAGCTTTTCACTGGGACTGCCAGCCCACAGATAATGATGCGAAGGCTTCTTATTAATTATGAAATTATTGCCTTAGCTTTGTCTTGTTTTAACTTGCTCTTATAACTTAATTATCTTATTTCTGTTAATATTCATCCTGCTACATACACCCATCTTGCGTCTTCCATGTCTCCAGTCCCCCGCCATCCCCTCTCTGCTTTCACTTAGCTTTCTCCTCCTTTTTCTCCTGGGAAATCCTTCCTGCCTAGTTATCGGCTGTCCAGCTTTCCATCACAGTACATTTTCACACGTTTTACGAATATCCCACAGTACAGGAGAAGTATACTAGAGGCAGAAAGCATTGGCTTCTGTGTATTTTTCTGATTCACTGCACGGTCAATTCATCACTATGATTAAGAGGGGCCATCGGGGAGTCTCAAAGCAAACTTGATTTGTACAGTGATTTGTGTCTTTCTCTATCAACACTTAGAATTATGTTATTGCTACTAAAATGGCAACTTCCAAAATTAGAGCTTCTGCTCAGTAGCTCTAAAACATTTGTTGAATGCCTTAACACGAAAATATCAGTAAATAAATACATTTCTGATCTACATTTTCATGGAGAATCTTTATGGTACTTATTGGAGTAAAATACAGACATCCACCACATTATTATTATTATTTTGATTTTCGAGACAGGGTTTCTCCGTAGCTTTTTGGTTCCTGTCCTGGAACTACCTCTTGTAGACCAGGCTGGCCTCGAACTCACAGAGATCCGCCTGCCTCTGCCTCCGGAGTGCTGGGATTAAAGGTGTGCGCCACCACCGCCCGGCCACCACACTATTTTTGAATGTACTTCATGTGCCAAGTTAAGCAGTTTCCTGTCTTATTTCATTTTTGCTTTAATTTTTTCACACAAGGGTTTCACTGTATATCCACTTGCTTCAAACATGCATTCCTCTTGCCTCAGCATCCAGTGTTCTGGAATTACAGGTGCATGTCACTATACATAATACATGTTTCCTGGTTTTGTACAAGTTTGGTGAGTAATATTGGTATTTAGTCTTATCTTAAGCAAAAAGGGACTGAGGTGCTGGCTGCTGGCTGCCACTCCCGATGACCTGAGTTGGTTCTCAGGACTTCCGTGGTAGATGGAGAGAACTGAGTTCCACAAGCTGTCCCCTCTACTCTACACATGCCCACTAAAGCACAGACCCTGCCCCTACAAATTAGTGTAACAGAAAACAGAGAGACCAAATCAAGAGATTTCCCATAATTTCTTTGAGTTTATGTAGATAACATGCACCAGATTTGAGATTTGATCCTATGGTTTCACCTAACCCTGACTAGCAATATTTGGACTTTACCATGTTGTTTGAAATATGATGAATCTTAATAGCAACCTTTGGTAGGAATAGGAATGGCCGTAGAGGAAAAAAAGGGTTCCCAGGAAAAACCGTAGAACATTCTGTGAGTTTTTAGATTCTGTGTCTGTTTATTGTTGGAGGTTTTATTGTCTACTGTGAATGGTAGATAACACCCTGGTTCTTAAAATTAATGCTTCCCCCTGGCTCCCACATCCCTGAACTGCCACTACTAAAGCCAGAAGCCACTCTTTCCCCAAATTCCTGCCAACTCGGGGCAGAAGACTCTTTTCTTGATTTGTCTCACTTTGGATTTTTATTTTTTATCATTTTATAGTAGGTCTTGCTATGTAAATTTGTCTGGCCTTAAACACAAGGCAATCCTCCTGCCTTTGCATCCATCATTCCTGACTAACAGGTGGACTGGTATGAACTTGAGAGAAACCATCATAGCAGATCAAGTATATATGTCAGTGGTGTTGCTGGTGTGTGGGTCACTCATACAGTGTGGACACCTAACACTTCTACAGATATCACCTCACAATCCAGGAAGTACATCAGAAGTCATGTCACCCACCAGCCAGCTACAGATGCTTCAAGTTTCTCTGGCTGCCTGGGCTCAGACTTTGGGCTTGCAAGGCTTGACTTTGGTTTTCTTTTGTTTTCATGGAACCTTGACTCATTTCCAACTTGGCTGCTGTCACCACCCAACAGTTTTGCTCTGCTAACCTATTAGGCAGATGGACAAACTGGTCCCAATGGCCCGACAAGTAAACAAGACAGCAGGCGCACACTCGTCTCCTCATTTTCTTACCCTTCCCTTCTTCACCCTTTCTGAAACAAGAGAACAAGAGAAGACACAAGCCTTGATCTCGGGTCCATTTCTGACCCCCTCCCTAGGTTTTCCTGTGTACTTCTTTCTAAAATCAACTTCTAAAAGGAAATCCTGCTAAGTAAGTTTATCTAGAAACACTATCCTTGCAACTTCTGGCCTATGGCTTAGCAGAGTAAAGCCAGGAGGGAGATCCTAATAGAGAGAGATAGAGAGAGTAGGCAGAGTCAGACAGATGCTATGTAGCCACCCAATATGGTTTGTGACATAACAAACCATGAACCTTGTGATAGAATATAAAATAATAGAAACAGATTCATTTAAGATATAAGAGCTATCCAAGAACACACCTGAGCTGTTGGCCAAACAGTGTTGCAATTAATACAGTTTTTGTGTGATCATCTGGGTCTGGGTGGCCAGGAAATGAAAGCTCAGTCTCCTTTTACACTGCTTTGCTTTCCCAGCCATTCAAACCCAAATAACCGCACAGAAACTATATTAATTACAGCACTCTTCGGCCAATGGCTCAGACATATATCTATCTAGGTCTTACTTCTTAGGTGTCCCTTATTTCAAATTTCAGCTTTTCATTCTTCTGGATAGCATTTCAGCATTTAGTAATAATATTTCTGCTCTTGGAATGTTGATTGGAGAGGGTGACCAGATAGCATCTGGGCGACTTCTACCTCTTGGTTGGTTTGTCCCAATTAGACTAAAAAACAAGAATAGCGACAACAAAAACATACAAACATCAACAGCAAAAAGACCTTCCAGGGCTGTTTGCTTTAGTCATTGTTTTGAGGTTTTGACTTTTCAACACTTAATCATGACTCTGTCGTAAGTGGCACCAAAATGCCAAATATCAATAAAGAACAAAGGACAAAACCAGGTATGCACAGTGTCTTGGTTAAGGTTTGCACTGCTGTGAAGAGACACCCTGACCATGGCAGTTCTTAGAAAGAGAACATTTAATTAGGGGGCTCACTTACGGTTTCAGCGGTTCAGTCCATTGTCATCGTGATGGGGAGCATGGTGGTGTGCAGGCAGATGTGGTGCTGAGAGTCCACAGAAAGTTGCCTGACCATGACACTGAGGGAACCTTAAGCAAAGGACCTCAAACTACACTCCCACAGTGACCCACTTCCTCCAACAAGGTTACACCTCCTAACCGTGCCACACCCTTTGGGAGTCATTCTCTTTCAAACCACTGATTTTTAAATCTTCACATAGTACATGGGTCACAGATTGCTTTATTAATTTGAGTCTTTTATATAAGAACAAAACGAAGTAAAAAGAAAGCAATGCAGCAAATGGGAGTTTGAATAAACACCAGATACCTTAAGGTGCAAGATGTTGGCTCAGAATCATTCTGTTTGCACAGAATGATTGTTCTCTTTCCACGTGGACATGCACTCCTGTATTTCAGCACTGCAACCTTTGTTGAAGCCATTTGCAGAGAAAGCCTCTCCGTAGAGACGGTGGATTCTGGAAGTGCAGATGTCACTTCCGCTCACTTCTAACAGAGCCTTGCCGCTCCAGCTCTGCAAGTTAGTCCACGTGTTGTGGCTGGCACCTGAGCTAAGACAGACGTGAGGAAACATAAGAATGGCAATGAGACTCTAAAAATACATGGTCTGTTTTGTCTATTTTTTTGATGTCTTTTTTGTTTTATTTTATTTTGTTTTTATTTCTACAAAACCACCTATACTTGAGTATAATCTATTGTGGTAAATAAAGACCAAACAACAAAGCAAAGCTCGGAAGTCAGCCTCTCTCCGTAGCAATTATCTTTATGCAGAGCCGGCTTTCTCCCACACGGTGGCGCCTCTCTGGCAGACTTTCAGTTAAAAACAGGAGAAATTTCAGAGGCCAAGGGCTCCAGATGGGCTCGCTACTGCTAGTTACAGTTTGAAACAGAATGCCAGTACTTAACAACAGATCGCTACTTTGAGTACCTCTTTCCCCCTAGATAGCAAAAGAAAATATAAATAGATTGTGATAGGGCTTAGGGAAGTCGGGACACCGAGTCCAGAAACTTCAGTGTTTTTAGAACTCCTTGGAAGCCAATCAAAATGGAGCTGTTCATTTCCCAGCTCAGAACCTGCTGCACTGGGACTAAACTCTGGGAGACTTTGCTCTGTGACAAACTGCTCAGGCCTTGGAGTTACACTCTAGTTCAAGCCCGAGCTCAGCTTCTGAGGTGACTAAGTGACCTGGGATTAAAAGCATGCACCACCACCATCTTGCCCGACATAAAATTTTTAATGAGAACTATTCTCATTCAAGAGATGCAAGAGCATATTTGCAGCTTGGAGGATGGAGGATATAAGAGGGAAGTTGGTGAGCTTGGGTATAAGTTTTTGAATTCTGTACAGACTTGTTAGGAACACACTTATCATTACAGTTTAGGAACCAATTAAATAAAATTATTTAATTAAAGTTTTAAAATATTAATTTTGCATTTCCATATAAAGAAAAGTTCTTTCTTTCTTTTATTGTTTTTTTAAAAGAATACCAGGCCATATTTTTTTTTCTTTAGAAGAATATCAGCTAATGTACATGTTTTCCTAACTTTACTCATTTTATTTAATAAGCTTTTATTTAAACATTTTCATAAGTTTCACCGGGTACCTATGGAGGCTACAAGTTGCTTGCCCACACAGTGACCAAAAACATGAAGGAAAACAAAAGGTTTCATTCTGCAGAAAGCAAGCCTGTGTGTTTTACAGCTGTGACAAGAGCTCCGCTTAGTGGCTTTGCTCGTCATTGTCACACTTGCCTGATGAATGCGGGCTGAGGCTTTTCACGGAGGCTGTAGAAATGATCCTTCGTACCAACCTGGAGTGAACTGAAAGGGTTACACAGTTCACAAAGCAAGTATTGAGAAGCACAGTAACCTAGAGTGACCATATAGCTGCTATCTATCTTGAGTCATGTTGCTTTATTTGGGAAAGACATAGTCTGAGTCTAGAACTGCTCAGATGAAGAAATGAGTGAGTGAACACATCTAGCTGTGGTCCTGACGTTTCTTAAGTTGCTCTAGCAAATTTTTAAAAAGCAATTATAGGGAAGAATGATTACAAAATTTTAGATTATAATATATATATATATACATACATACTGGCCATTAGTTTTTAAAAAATTAATATACATAAAAAATTAATACCTGTGTGTGTGTATTTACAGTGGTGGGGCTAGACCCAAGCCCTCACGTATGCTAGACAAGTTCTCCACTGCTGGGCTACACCTCGCTCCATTAGACCTGAGTCCTGAAGACATCCTTGCGGGTGGGGTGCATGTAGTGAAGGGCTACTTTAAAAATTTACATCCAATTAGAATTTAGCATAAAAGCATTGTGTTAACATTTCTAGCTTAGGACAATATTGCATGTGTGATACATTCTTGTGCCTTTGTTCTGACAGCAATGCATTGGTGAAGAAGTCATGCCATTGCAGTAACCAGAAAAGCACGGCCTGTTCTCTCCCCTGCTGGGACATCTCTGGACCATTCTAACAGTGGCTTGTTACTGAATGTGACACCCGTTTAACGTCATGCTGACTTGTGGGTCTGTGGTTACAGAACACTTTCTTTTTTTTACTATGTTTGCAACAACTTCACAATCCTGATTTCCTTCCCCCCTTTTAGTATCTGTCCTTGAGCAATGAAGCAGTTTTGCAAAGTGAGTAGTCACAGACTCTGTCTAGGAGTTTGCTGTATGTTGTAAGCAATAAAAGGCAATGTTAAAAAATAAATAAAAAACAGTGACAGCCTCTCTGCTGCTTTCCTGTTTCTCCTTACAAACACTAATTATAGTTTCTGACATTGCCCCATGTCCCTTTGGGAGCACTTATAACCACATTCTTGCCTCCAATTATTTATTTTCTCTTCCCACTTTGGTTTTCCAAGACAGGGTTTCTTTGGGTGTGTCGCCCTGATAATTCTGGAATTTGCTCTATAGTCCAGGCTGGCATCAAACTTAGAAATTTGCCCGCCTCTATCTGAGTGCTGCGATTAAGGGAGTGCACCCACCACTGCCCAACTCCGATTATCTCTTAATAGTAGTCCACATAGTGCAAATGTCTCTCTGAAATAAAATCTTCAATGATTAATTCACCTGTATCCTGCAATTCAATGAACATATTTTCACATATTCTATTACCGACTATATCTCCTCTTTAATTATGACCCATCATACTGTGGCCATAACATACTGGGTATGCATATAGTTTATTAAGCATTACAGCTTTGAAACCTGTTGGCTTATTACCACTTACTAAGAACACAGTCTTCGCTACCCACCAGTATCTGAACAAATTTATGATTTAATTGGTACATAGGGGATACTAAATGCAAACTAAATAAACACTGTAAAATATAACCCCATTGTAGGGTGATCTTTATGTACCCACCCTGATTAATTGATATAACTGTTTTTCACATAAGACACTGTTCTGAGCAGCTATTCTAAGAGACTCATTTTCTACTAGCATGGTGTGAGCACAAGAACAGCATCAGTCCAGATACCAGGAAGAGGGAAAGGATACACCATGCCTAACACACACAAATGGTCATGGAAGAAAGAGTCACCAGTTTCTTACTCAGTATTATAGATCTTGCCCAGTGTCCTCCCAAGGTATCGGCTGCAGTCTGATCCAAGGACACTTTCACAGACTAATGTGGTTTGATGGACCAAGACCCCTCCCCCCAAATCCTGAGAGTGCAAGGTGTTTCCAGCAATAGGGTCTAATTTTCAGGATCTAGTAGGGAAACAGTGGCAGTGGCAATATCCTGTATTGTTTGGGACTCTTCTACACCCATCCCCTGACCATCAAGGGTTTCTGTTGGTTTATGGTTCTATGGGTGGGGAGATTTATCACTCCTTGTGGTGTAACTCTATTTGAAAAATAAATATATATGACACACAATGTAACATATTTGTATTTCAATTAAAAATTTATCTAATTTTAACAGGATGAAAGTTTTGCCGGCATGCGTGTACATATACCATGTATATGATTGGTGTGTGTGGAGGTCAGAAGAGGAAAATAGAGCCCATGGAAATGGGACCATAGATGGTTCTGGGCCATCATGGGAATCAAATTTGGTTCTTTCACAAGAAGAAAAAATGCTGTAAATCACTGAGCCATCTCTTTGGCCCTATATATGTTTTTTTTTTAAGTAAGCTTATAAAACAATGTGTCACTTGGATGTGGATTTGAGGTTATTATTATTCAGAGTTATAATTGAAAATTGTATATTAAAGCAGTCTACTCTGTCACTTTGTTAATTTTGTGGTATCTGATGTTTCCTATTTCTTCCTTAACAATGACTCAAGCACAATTTATTACTTCCCACCACCTCACTGATTTGCCTGTCTTTCTCCTCTGTCGGAAGCATGTACTGTAGACCTGGCTTAGTGGTCTCTTCTTTTCTTTCCTATTTTTTATCTCCTAGAACACATTTCTTGGCTAAGTTTGCAGAATCTCTGCATTTCATCCTCCTGAAAACTGGGAAGGATAAGCATCATCCAATTGTCTTTATTTCACTGTTTTCAGTCAAATTTCATCCAAAACAACCTCGCCTTCCCTGTTTTTGTCTCTATCATTCCCTGTTCTATGCCCTGACTGGACCTCTGTGCTAAGAAGGCAGGGCTGAGAGGAAATGGGGAATGTGTCTCCCCCCAACCAACTTCTCTTAAGGTTGGTGTGGTGCAAACCCACAGCAGGTGGCAGCTTGGTTTGGTGCACACCCGCAGCAGGTGTGAATAATTCAGCTTTTGTTTCAGTCCTGAATGCAGTTCAGGACCCAGCTCCTTGCAAAGCCTTTTCTCACTTACTGTGAAAACTGTGACCAAGTGCCCTCAATCTAAGTCATAACAAACCACCAGAGCAGCAAAAGCCCTTCCTTGAAAAACAATGACAAGCTTTGTTTGCAAAGAAACCCAGGAGAGGAGGATACACTACACTGTCTTTGCAAGGTAAAATTTCCAGAATTTCACCAACAGAGAAAGTTATGTACTCCAGTTACATGGCCTTTCACTGGAACACTGACCACCGGTCAGTCCCTCCAGTTCTCCGGGATTGCTGGTGGCGGGTGTCTGGAGTAGGTGCCCCTGCTCAGGGTACCCAGGTGCCTTTGGTGTCTTTATAGGTCGCATGGAGATCAGTACTCCAGCACTGCCTAGCCATCTCCTCAGACAATGTGGCTTTACTTGTCTGCATGCTCTTCAGAGCTGAATTTTTACCTAAGCAAATGAAGCCATCTGTCTACATAAAGTTTTCCTTTGTTCTGTAGTGCAGTGGCTTCTTAGGCAAATGAGTAAATGTTCAGCTGCTTCAGGAGAAACAAGAAACCCTGCTTTCTTCCTTTCACTCCCTCCTTCCCTTCTCTTTCCCCCTCCTCCTCTTCTTCTCGTTTCATTTTTATCTTTGAAAGCAATAACTAATTTAAAACGGAAAGGTAAAGGGAAGTCTACAGGGTTTGAGTTGAGCAAACTTACTAAAGAGCAGAACTAGGATTTCAGTTATAGTTTTAAAACTTTTTTTTTTGCTCAAATATTTCGATTTGGTTGGCTCTTTCAAATTTTAAGATGTACAATTTAAAAATACAAAGGAACGCCTTTTTGTTGTGTCTCTGTTTTTCTCTGTTCCCTACTTGCTTCACTGATGTGGTGATGTAGTCTACTGCCAGCTCTGCATCTGAGCTGCACGCCTAACCCAAACCTCTTTTAAAACTTACCTAGCCATGACTTTACAAACCAACACAATGACAGACATATAAGTAGTAGCTTTCTGAGCTTTGCCTGGCACAATTTTTCTCCCAAGAATAACACACTCATGAAATGATGAAACCTGACCTAGGGGTCCTGGTGGTTTCATTGTCAGGTCCAAAGGGTACTCCCTCCAAAAAGCATAGGTCCACTGACTATTGCAAAATTGAGTCTAGGTCCAGCTCATCCTGGACTATAAGAGGATTTCTGGTAGTTAGATAAAAGCCAGAATTCCTCAAAAACTTGTACAGTGGATTCTGACCTGCCAAAAGGAGTTAATTCCCTTACTTCTGGCAAAAGGGACGTATGTCCCTCCAATTTGTATTTCAAAGACCATGCTGGCATCCTAGCCCTTCTCACCTCCTCGCTCACCCAAACTTAGTCCTGCTCACAGGCAGCCCTCCTCACAGCTCCTCATCCTTTTTATTATAACCTGTCTATTCTCTAGGCTCCGGCTTGTGCTGTCCTCTCTATGCTCTCTGCTGTCCTCTCTATGCTGTCTCTGCTGTCCTCTCTATGGTGTCTCTGCTGTCTTTCCTATTCTCCGCTATCCTCCCCTCTCTAGCTAGCCCTGGCTATGTCCAGTCTACTAGTCATGTTCAGTCCTCTTCTTTCCTTCTCTTCTCTGTACTCTTTCAGATGCCTCAGGCTGTTCTTTTTCTCTTAAGTACAACAAAGCCTTCCCATACCATCGGGTGGCCTTGTTGTCAACTTATACGTCTATAAGTCTAACAGAGGAGACAGTGGCAATACTGGCCAAATGGAAAGCAAGACTGCTTTTATTTTCCAATTCAAATTAGCTCTGGATAAATTTGGGTTAGAAACCTACTTATATCTAAAGAAAATTTCAGAAAAATTCAATCTCCAGAATTATTATTTGGCATTTGTTCTACTGAGCACTAGTTTATTTTGATAAGGTACAATGAGGTGGCAAACTAGCTCACGATTGCAGAAAAATGCCTTTTGCCAGTTGTGGTAGCTCTCTGAAGGTAGAGGCGGTAGGACTGAGTGTCCAAGGTTGATCTGGGTGGCATCGCAGAGACTCTGACCCTTTCCAAATAAATTACTCCTGGACACACTCACATTTAATTAGGTGTCTATTCTCTAGCAACTGAAAGTGATAGAGGCAAATTGACAATGTTTTTTTTTCTAAAATTACTTAGACTTTGTCAGCTTTTTAAGAGAAAGAATATTCAAATAAGAAGAAAAACCTTTTAAAAGTATTTTAATGAGATCTTTTGAATTTACCCAGTAATCCTCATTCCAGTGTGTGTGTGTGTGTGTGTGTGTGTGTGTGTGTGTGTGTACATATGTGTGCAGGTACTTATAAAGCCAGAGGACAACTTTAGGTGTTTGCCAGGTGTCACCCACAATGCTTCCCTGGGATAGGAACTTTTCAGTGAACTGGAACTTGGTAAACAGACTGGGACCTCTGGCTGTCTAGGGAGGCCCAAGGAGCTGCCTGTTTCTGCCTACTCAGTGCTGAACTTGCAAGGGTATATCAATACACCAGCTTTCTAAGTCAGTTCCCTGGATTGAACTCAAGCACGTCACCAACAGAGCTACCTCTCTAGCCCTGTGTTGAGAGTTTCAGATGTTGGATATGAAAAATTACTGTTGGGACAGAATGCTTTTTCTTTATTAATATTTGTGATTTTTATGAGTTTTATTTTGCATCTTGATTGAGTTTGTTATTGAATGTCGAATGATTTGCTATTGAATGTTGTTCCTTCTGCCTAAGTGTATTTTGGTATAATTTAAATCTAAATTTGATATTATTCTCTACTCTGAAAATATCTGTTTGGCAGATAGAGCGTAGGTTGGGACGGGATGTGGTCAAGCTGTGGAGAGCCTGGCTGGCATATGTAGGGCTCTGGGTTTGATCTCCAGCACTTCAGAGGATAAAGGATGTATGCTTTACCAAACATTTTGCATGTGAATCATATTCTCTAAGTGAGTTACATGCCCACATTATCAGTACTCCCAGAAGGAGGGTTGAAATGTTGGGGGAAGGGGTCTATAAAATCATGGTAAGAGACTATGATATTTGAATCAAATAGTGAATAGAATCAACATCCAGGTCATGCTTAAAATTTGTAACCTGGGGCTATGGCCCCTGCTCCTTCCTGCCATTTCAATCTTGTTGTGAGTGCAGCCACATGGAGCACTGGGCAAGCTGACACTTGAGTTCTGATGTAATCACAGGTGCTGCATTGCACTCTGACACCATCAGGTCACACTCTTTATATATGTGATCATTCACTGCACAAGTATGTGTCAAACCCAAACACAAAACACACCTTCCACAGCTCTTTCCATCAATGGGAAATTGGCTTGACTGTAGAGTGCGACAATTCAGCATCTTAACAATTACAGGAACACATGAAATAGATTACAGTTCACTAGTTAAATGGGCTAGGGATAATTCTACCAAGTTTTTCCAAATGGTAAAATGTTCTGCATTATACCATATCAGATATATTCCTTCAAGTTTAACCTGTTTAATTGCCCTTATGTTACCTCTATATGTCTTTTAAAAATTATAACATTTAAAGATGTCTTTATTAAATTAGTCATTTTAGCATTCTCTTGAATCAAGAAAAATAGATAAAGTCTCCATTAAACATTTTTAAATTATATTAATTAGTAAATAATTTAATGTGTGTGAGTATTAAGTCTGCATGTATGCTTATACACCATGGACATCCTGGCACTTGTGGAGGTCAGAAGAGGGTGTTGGATCCCCCTGGATCTGTAGTTGCATATGTCTGTGTGGTTGCTGGGTCCTCTGGAAGAGTAGCCAACACTATCTCCACAGCCCTGGTAAAGGCTCCTTTTAACCATTGCATTTAACTTTTGTTTCCTGGCTTACACTGGAATTCTCCTTCGCAACCACGTGGCTGCAGAGCAACTGTGTGCATGGAAACCAATGCAAAGCCGCTCATGCAAATCTCCATGGAACTGCGGGACTATGGCTCTGCTGCTTTGACTGCCCTTTGGATTTTTCTTTTTCCTTGTTCTGGTTTCCTAATGCACTTGGTCCCAAGCTGGAAGGGTCACTCCTGGATTCTAAAACAACCATTTCTTCATACACTGAATAGTTCTAATCTGATAGATGCTTCTAACGATGCTCTAGACAGCATTCAGGATTTTAAGTCACACTTCAAAAAGGTGCCATAGGCTGTGAATGGATATGAATTCTGACAAGAAACTAAAACATTTGAATTTTAGAGTTTTACGTTCTATTACATTGCTGATTGTTGTTTGAAACACCTATTAGATAGTTTCATAGAATATCCTAATCCAGATGTCCTGAAAGAGAAGCCTACTGTTTTGGTTCCTGTTCCCTTTGCTCCTGGAACAGCAAAGGGTTGGCATTTGGCTACAAGCATGAATGCTGCCTGCTGTTAGTACCTAACTGCTTGACATTAAATCTGGCCATGAACACCTGCCCCAGTTTTATAATAGCTTGCTTTTTTAGACAGAGTTTCTCCATAGCTTTGGAGCCTGTCCTGGAACTCTGTAGTCCAGGTTGACCTCGAACTCACAGAGATCGCCTGTCTCTGCCTCCCAAGTGCTGGGATTAAAGGCGTACGCCACCACCACCCTGCTTTGGACTACTGTATTTTTGTTCAACAAATCTTGCTTCTAGATAAGAATATGTCAGCATGTGATTGTTCCTATTACCAGGTTCTTGGAAACTACATATTTTAAGTGTTGCTTGACATTGGCAGCCAGCTTGAGTAGCATTGGACCTCACAAGCTGCTCCCAGGATTTTCATACATTCCGGCTTGTTTGTTATCATTGTTGAATTAAGACAGAATTTGTAAGAACTACCTGAAAAGTGAACTTGACACAACTTGGTTCTTTTTTTTTTCTCCTCTTGGGTTTTTGTTTGATTTTTATTTAATTCAACCACAGCTTTCTTTGATGAGTTACCTTAAACTCAGGATAAAGGTATCAAGTGACAATTAAAACAGTCTTAGCGCCTCTAAAGGGACAGATTACAATCTTTGTAGGGATAAGAAAGTGATAGAAAAAGTTTAGTTTTTCACGAAATGTATTACCTAATTCGTGACTCAGCCTTTGGTAGAGGAGATGTAAATTCAAGCCACCTGCTCATAATAAATGAATCTGTGGACGTGAGCCTGAACGCTTTGAATATGAATAAACAGGGGAAAAGGAGAAGTCATTGAAGGGACCAAAGTTTGAGTCATGTGGTTTGAAAGTTTGTGGAAAGATTTTGCCCCCCTTTTTATGCTCTGTGTGTGTGTCAAGGTTTTAGATGAGCGTTCTCCAGTCTTGTCCGACGTTTCTCCTCAGTTGCTTTGGAGCTGACTTTTCACAAGTAAGATTTTTTAAACATTTCAAGAGATTATACACTTGGTTTTCATTGAAAATGTAGATGGGAGATTTAATTGCTGTGGTTTCCCTGCTGAGAGTTCTTCTCTTTCTGACTCATTTTCTTTCAGACACCAGTTGATAGGGACACTTTACAGTTCTGTTACCTGTGTGAAAACTGGTCTTTCTTTTAATCATTAGTTTGGCTTTGTTTGATGTGGATGCTTCCCCGCCCCCTTGCCCCTATTACTTTGCACTGGCTTATGGTTTCTTTTAAAGGGCACATGCTGTATATTTCACTGTCAAAAGCATTTGTATTGCTTAACATCAACAACCAGAGCCAGGTAAAAGTAGCTGGGTGTCTGTTCAAGCCTGTGTCTATTGCTGCAGTGCTTAGTCCATATTTGGATGGGGACAAGAGAGTACAATGTACAGCTTTTTGTTAATCTCACACCGTTCTGTAAAGAAACAGCTGTTTTCCAAATCGCCATGAATCATGCTGCCCAGATGTAACTGCTCTGTGTTACTCAGCGGCACAGCTGCCATTAGACTGGTAAAAGTTTCAGGTCATGACCAGAGGTGTTTCTCCCAGGCATTGGCCCCTTTACCCATTGCCCCGAGAACCTGCCACGAGCCCCCTGATTGCCTCTTTCCTACCCTGTCATCAGAAGCTGCTCATCTAACACTAAGAATCTCCTGGGACAAGTATCTCGTTGGCTGGATGTGCAAGTGTGCCTGCCTCTTCAAGTCCTCCTGAAACTTGCTTGGGTAATTGACATACAGAGCATTCTTGCTAGAAGAGAGAAATAGATGGCAATTTGTACAAGATGACTGCTACTTTTTGTCACCATAAGAAATCTCTTATACTGTGAATTCTACTTATTAACTTACTGGCTCAGATGCCTGTATACCTTACAGTACATGAAGAAGGTATCACAAAATATATTCTATCTTCTACTTATTATTCAAGTGAAAAGGGACTAATTAGCTGCATTTGTTCCATTTATTCAATAGTGGTCTTAGTTACCTGTTCAGAAAGTCTTTCTTGTGCCAAGGAATTCATTCCTATTTCCTATTTTCTTTTCTGTCAGATTCATTGTATCTGGTCCTTTGTTGATGGAGGATGACTGTATTTTAATGAATGCACCATTTTTTTGTTTGCTTTTTAGCAACTGGGATAAAAAATTGTTTTCAGTAAAATGTAAGTTTTGACTGAATCATGGTCTGTCTGAAAAGCAGACACCTACATCAGACATGCTTAAGCCCTTGTCTTTTCTGGGCAGCTGGCAAAACATTGAGAGCAGGACCAGAAGTTTCTGGAGACGGACCATAAAAGTTTTTCCTCATTTTGGTCATTGAATTTCTTAAGTAGTGTATATAAAACTTTTATGCAGTTGTACTTGTGTATAAACAGGTAAATAGAAAAGCCCAATTATGTACTTAAAACAAAATCTAGTAGGGACTGGAGAGTTGACTCAGTGATTAAGAGTATTGGATGCCCTAAATGGGATGTCTCTATCAAAACCCTCCCCTCAGAGCTCAAGGGACTGTGTGGAAGAGAAGGAAGAAAGTGTAAGAGCCAGAGAGAATGGAGGAAACCAAGAAAACAAGACCCTCTAAATAAGCATGATCAAAGCTTATATGAATTTACAGAGACTATGGCAACAAGCAAAGAGTCTAACGGGGTCTGCACCAGGTCCTCTGTGTATATATTATGGCTTCCAGTTTAGTGTTTTTATGGAATCCCTGACGACATATTGGTGATGTACTCTTATGGGAAAAAAAAAGGAACATATTCTAGCCAGTTAAGGTACAGACTCATCGGAGCCAATGAGGACTTACGTCGATACTCACATATCAACACCCCATTTGCCAAGCACATTCTTTTCACTTTCACTACAAGTGCTCTCCACATGTCCTCCTGTATGACATTAGTGTGTCCAATGCAAAGCGAGAGCAGGATTTCCACCTCTTTTCTGTGGTAAGTGCTGTTATAGTCTCTATGTTGTATCACCAGAATGTGAGTTTCCCAAGTGAAAAAAAATAGCTTATTTTTCTTTGTGTCTTTAGTACTTGGAATACTTTGTGGTCCCTTTATATTTGCTAATCACAATGTGTTAGTTCCTCTCAGGACATCAGAGCCTTGATAGTCACAAATCTTCAATTTGCTAACTGTCAAGGACACATCAGGATGGTGAGCCTGGCAGATTTAAGGAATGTCCGGTGTGCAGGCAGAGGACACAAGAAAGAGGTACCCAGCTTTGGGGGTGCAGAAAGTGTTTTCCTTAAGCCACGACAAAGTACCCAACCAAAACGCCTTCAAAAGGATTTAGTTTGGCACAGAGGGTTCAATCCATGTATGCTTGGCTCCAAGCACTCCAAATGTCATGGCAACAGAAATTCATGGTGGATACCTGAACCTCATTGAGGTTGAGAAGGAAGTGGGGGGTGAAGGGGGAGGGACAGGAGAGAAGAAAAGGAGAGAGGAAGGAAGAGAGAGAAAAAGAGAAAGAGAGAGAGAGAGAGAGAGAGAGAGAGAGAGAGAGAGAGAGAGAGAATGTGTCAGAGTCTCAGGAACGATATACAGTAGTCAATGGCCTACTTCTAGGGTTTACTTCCTCCAGTTATGGTCTGCCTCCTGAAGCTGTGACTTCTTCCTCAAGTAGCACCAACATTGGGATCGTCTATTCAACAAATGAGCCCATTGGGGATCTTTCATATCAAAAACTAAACAGGCTTAGAGTCAATAGCAACTAAGTTTGCAAGGAGATAGAGAGATGTGAGGCTTCACATGCAAAGAAAGATGAAAGCTTGTAAATCAAGTTATGAAGACTGAAGTGTGCAATTATCTCAAAACAATGAAGATATAAAATAATGGTTTGTTTAAAAAGAAAAGAGGAGAGGAGGTGGAGTGATTTCAACGCACAAACTTATTTTTTATTTTTTATTGATTTTATTGAGCTATACATTTTTCTCTGCTTCCCTCCCTCCCTCTAAAATATATAAGATACAAAGAGAGTTTTTAAAACATAGAAAATATGAAAAAGTTAAAACAATTTGTTGCAGTCTATCTGACTATGGTAGAATGAAACTAAAAACCAAAAACTAGAGGATTTGCACAGCATACACAAACTCGTGGAGATTAACCACCACACTATTCAATGAGAAGTGGTCACCAATTAAATAAAAAAAGAAAGTTGAAAATGTCCTAGCATCTAATGAAAATACAAAAAAAAAATACCAAAATTTATGGTAGGATACAATGGGAGAGGTTGTAACAAGGACATTTGTAGAAACAAGGGCCTACATAACATAGAATCAGATATATCAAATAAAAATCTTAATAATGATTCACCTTAAAACCTTGAGAAAACAAGGGGAAATGAAACTACAAACCAGCAGAGAGAAAGAAATAACTAAAAAAAAAAAAAAAAAAAAAAAAAAAAAAGAAATAACTAAGATCAGGTAGAATTTAATGAAATAGCAATGAGAACAATAATACAAAAAAACCCAATGAAACAGAGTTGGTTCTTTGAGAAAAAAAAAGATGGGCAAATCCTTAGCTAAACTAAAAGGAGAGGGAAACAGATTAACAGAATTAGAGATTAAAATGGAGCCATTTGACAAAAATCAATGAAATTAAACAATTCACTAAGATGCACCTCTGACAGGGCCCATAGGTATGCCATTCTATCTTGACTAAAGGTCAGAGAGTTAGAACTTACTTCTACTTCCGTTCCTTCAAAGTTATTTTCTGTTTCTACCTAAAACAAAGGTCCCACCTTGATTTAGGTAAGAGACTTCTGCTCACTCAAGGTTATTGTCAACAGGTGTGGCTAATATCTAGCCCTGCTATTTCAGGTATTAAGAAGTAGATCTGTTTCTACCTAAAACAAAAGTCTAAGAATCCAATTAAGTTCCTTTCCCCGTAGGAAGGTAACTATGAATTCCGCCCGGCGAGTGGTTTGCCTATAGAACGCTTTGGTCTAGGGGGTGAGCATCAGTTATCCTATTCTTCCAGTATAACATTTAACTAAGAATGTAGCCTGTAATCCTTCCTCTGGTCTGTTCATTTCCTTGTATCGTGCCAGTGCAGTTTTTATCTTATTCCTACCTTTTGGGGTCGGGGAATTAAGCAAATGGAAATTAAACGCAGGCAATTTCAGTATTCACTGGAACTCCCTCCCAGTGCGATCCTATGCTTCTCACTCACGTCTTCATTCCTTTTTCTTATTTTTCTAATGCTCCAACCCTGGTAAGTGCTATCCTTGTAGAAGCTGGTCTCCAGTAAACCTGAAAAATATACATTTCATTAAATTCTAAAAGAAATACTCTCACAATTGACAACTGGGCTTCACGAAGTTAAAAAGTTTCTGCACAGCAAAGAAAATCGTTATTCTAGTGAAGGGGCAGCCTTACAGAACAGGAGAAAATATTTAGTAGTTGACAGAGAATTGTTATCTGGAATATACAAATAAATAACAAGAAATCAAACATCTAGTCAAGAACTAGCCTAGTAAAATAGACAGTTTCCAAAATACAAATGATCATTAAAATACATTAAAAATATTCAATTCTCTAGCCATCACAGACATTCAAATTAAAACTGTATTTACATTTCATCTTACCCCAGTCCGGATGTCAGTCATAAGAAAAATAATCACAACAAATAGAGACTAGTTGAGGGAGGATGAACCCTAAAACACCTGCTCGTGAGGATGTAAACTGGTCTAGTCACTGTGGAAATCTGTACGCAGGTTCATCAAAACTAAATATAAACCTAGCATATGATCAAGCTATACCACTACTGGGCATTTACCTCACAGGTCACCAAGTCAGCACCTCACAGATACTTGTACATCAACTGTTGATAGGTTGATACGTCATGGAACCATAGGTGTCTGTGCTGGTTAGTTTTTTGACGGCTTGACACAAATTAGTGCCATCTTAGAAGAGAGAACATTGTATGAAGGGTTGCCTCCATCAGATAGCCTATAGGCAAATCTGTAGGATATTTTTCTGATTCATAACCAGAGGGGGAGGAGTCAGCTCACTTCGGGCAGTGCCACCCCTGCACAGGTGGCTCTGGGTGACCTGGGAAAGAAGCTGAGCCACCTATGGAAAGGAAGAAATGCTATTCTGTTGCTTCTGTTTCTGGTCTTGTCTCCAAGTTCCTGCCTTGGCTTCCCTCAGTGATGGACTGTGATCTGAAAACCAAATAATTCCTTCCCTTCCCAAGTTGCTTTGGACGTGGTGTTTATCATAGCTACAGAAAAGAAACCAGGGCAGTATCCAAACAGCAGAGCAATGGATAAAGAAGGTGGGGCATAGACATATAGTAGAATTTCCTCTAGTTCTAAATAATGATTTTATGTTGTTTTTAGGAAAATGGATGTAAAGTCACGGTAGATAATTCTTTGAAGCAAATTGAGCCAATCACAAAAAGACAATCACCATGCTTTCTCTTGTTTGCAGCTCCTAGATTTCATACAAATGCCTAAATAATGAGTGTGTGTGTGTGCCATGAAAATAAAGGCAAAACTATCTAGGGGACCCGAGGTGACTAATAGGAGGAGTAACAGGTGGCAAATGGGAATGCTAGGTACACACTGGGGATGAGCTCCACTTATAGTCTATACTGCTGTGTAAGCGTCCTTATGAAACACAATACTATGTATGTATAACACATACATACAGTGGATTTGTTTAGGAAAAGAAAGATGTCCTCTTTTAGAAACAAAGGTAATATTTTTTTCTGAAGCTGATCAAAATTGTGAAATGCCTTGAGAATACATTTTCCCGGAAAGAAACTGGCCTTGTATTATGTAAACTGAGCCAGTCTGAGCACTTTCCCAATCCCCTGTTTTTCCTCTTGTCGTTATTCCATGGATGGTAGAGTGACGTCTCTCACTTTCCCCACAACACTGATCCAGTTGAAGCTTTAGTGTTCCCTTCTTTGATCCCATTAGCTTTCTTATACAACCAGTGAAACAAGTAGCATGGGTTTCATTTTTCCCTCCCTTTCCTTGGGGAACATGATGATAGAAGGTTATTGGAAAGCTGAATGGCTCCTACTCACTGCTTTGCTTTGGAATGGCTTAGGTTTGGGGGCATCCTCCATAGGTCCATGGTGGAGACCTGGTTCATAGTCTGACAACGCTGAGAGGTGGGGGAGCCTTGAAGAGCTGGAGCTTAGTAAAGTAATTAGATGGGAGAAGCTTTCTAGGAGCTGGGATGGCTCATGTGCAGTGACTCGGTTCTCTCAAGAAGAATAGTTGCTATTCTATAGCTTGACTCAAGTCTCCAACCATCCATATTGTTCTTGTCACCCTTCTCCCCCTCCTATCAGAATGCTGTCCTTCCTGGGCCCCTCCCTGGAGGCCCAACAGGTGGGCCACCTAACCGTAGACGGTTAGTCACAGAAAGTAAGCTAACTAAAATTTTAAAAACATATATTTCCAGAACCCAGGAAAAAAATAATAACAAGAAAAAATAGGCCAACACAGGACAATTATAAAATTCTAGACTAAGTCTTTTGAGGAGAATAAAAAGCATTGTGTTTGGTGGGTATGGGAAAAGTGGTTGATTCTAGCAGGAGTATGATGCATGTCACTACTTCTTAGTCCAGCACAGGGATTTCCTCTGTCCCTTGGCCATGTTGTGGTTCTTAATGTTTTACCTTTGAGATTCTTTTGTTTTTGTTTTTTTTGGATTTTCGAGACAGGGTTTTTCTGTAGTTTTTGGTGCCTGTCCTGGAACTAGCTCTTGTAGACCAGGCTGGCCTTGAACTCACAGAGATCCGCCTGCCTCTGCCTCCCGAGTGCTGGGATTAAAGGTGTGTGCCACCACTGCCCGGCTACCTTTGAGATTCTTGTTTTTTTTTTTTTTTTTTTTTTTTTTTTTTTTGGTTTTTCGAGACAGGGTTTCTCTGTGGTTTTGGAGCCTGTCCTGGAACTAGCTCTTGTAGACCAGGCTGGTCTCGAACTCACAGAGATCCGCCTGCCTCTGCCTCCCAAGTGCTGGGATTAAAGGCGTGCGCCACCACTTGAAGCATAACAGGAAGCTCTTTCAGGGATTTAAATTTTTAGAAAAACAAACACGTTGAGAGTTTTTTTTTCTCATTACTGTTGCTGTGGCACTAACTCCTTTACAGGGTTGTTTTGAAGATGAAATAAATAATATGCATCAAATTGCTCTGTGAATAACAAATTTAAGTACAAAGAAAGACAGTTCTATGGGTCACATTAAGACATTATAAGGCTTTTGCTGAAATTCCACTGGAAGTATATTGCTTTAATCAGAAATCATGGCAATTCTAGGCAAAGATTTGGACTTATGTTTGTATAACACTAAAATAAACAAATATTAACTAACTTATATTTTCTTATTTCCTTTTTTCATATTAGTATCTTTGTACAAAATATAGTTTCATTGGGGTGTTTGGTATGTTTTTGCTACCTTTCCTGAAACACCCTCAAAGACACAACCAGAAGTTTGTATTTCTGGTTGATTCTAAATCCAGTAAAATCGACTGGTATTTTACAAAATTATAGATCATAGATCTCCCTCACTCCAGACACAATAGAAACCCTTAGAATGAGTACCGGTGGGATATGCTGCGGCAAGCGGTATTGTGTCCGCCCTGTGAGAATCCTCACCCTCCAGCACCACCGTACCCGGGAGAAGAATGTAGAGACCTCACTAAATAGCAGCTCCCGCAGAATATTCTAGACGCTTCACACAGAGACTGTTCAAAGCAAGGGCAAACATATAGCGGGGAAACTCTGACCAAGACCCAGTCCTCAGGAAGCACCTTTTATTCCACTACAACAACCGTAGCTGCATTTCCCTCTTAGCCAGTGTTTTCTGATCACTTCCTATGAGACAGACAGCTTCTTTAGGTAAGTAAGAGCAGCATGAATTCCCGCGATGAGGAGACGAACATACTGGCAGAAGGACGAGCGAATAAGCACAACTGTCTCTCAGTGTACTTGGGGACAGGCGCCAGAAGCACCCAACTCTATGAAGGGTGGTAATTCCTCAAATTATATAACATTTGCAAAAATATATGCAAGTTAATCCATCTGTGGAGGGCACTTAATACATAATCCATGTTTACAGAGAGTAGTCATTTTATCATTTGATGAATAATAGCGAAAACTGTCTCTATATGTCAAAGCATAGCCACTGTGGCACCTCCAACACTCGTATTCAGATTGAGAGAATCTGCTGATGCGAAACCCAAGATGCCAAAGGCTGCTTGGATAGCAAGTCACGTGGAGTCAGCTCCATGTAGGACCTGCAGACTGGACGGTGCTACTCAGATGAAAAGTTCTAGAAAAGGTAGGAGCTGACAAGGGCCCAAGGCGAGGGTACAGGACGAATAAAGGAACAGAGGGCTGGCCGAGAGTGGGCATAGTGAGACCAAGGCTGAACAAGGCCAGAGCAGAAGCAGGGCAAAGCAGGGCAGCGCGAGGTGCGTGCAGGAGCAGGGGGCTGAACACCCGGAGGGTCTTCTGGTACTAATGCTTATGAAGGGAACCTGAGGTTTAGCATCATGCACAGTTTCCTGAAGAAACACGGAAGAACAGATTTTAGGCTGGCTAGAGCCTGTGGCACAAGACTTGGGGTTGAACTGTGAGCCTTAAAGTGCTTGGGGCTTACTCAAGCACGGACAGTGGACCAACATGGAGAACACAAGTTTCAGAATGTGACTGTTCTTATTGTCCGCTATGTTCAGAGAGTCCGGTTTTATCCCAGGCTTTTCCAGACCCAGGCCAGCTGGTCTTGGTGAGTTCCCAGTAGAACATCCCCATTGTCTCAGTGTGTGGGTGCACCCCTCGCGGTCCTGAGTTCCTTGCTCATGCTCTCTCTCCTTCTGCTCCTGATTTGGACCTTGGGATTTCAGTCCTGTGCTCCAATTTGGGTCTGGACAATGAGGACTACTGACAACTCAAGAACAATGGCAATGGGTTTCTGATCCTACTGCACGCACTGGCTTTGTGGGAACCTAAGCAGTTTGGATGCTCAACTTACTAGACCTGGATGGTGGTGGGGGTTCATTGGACTTCCCGTAGGACAGGGAACCCTGATGGCTTTTCGGGATGGGGGGGGACTTAATTGGGGGAGGGGGAGGCGGTGGCGGGGAAGAGACAGAAATCTTTAATAAATAAATAAATTTAAAAAAGAAAAAAAAAGAATGTGACTGTTCATTTTACTACCAACCTGTTTGACGTAGCTAATAAGCACAATTGCACCTCAGTTTTTTTTTTTCCCCCGAGACAAGGTTTCTTTGTAGCTTTGGTGCCTGTCCTGGAACTTGCTCTTGTATACCAGGCTGGCCTCGAACTCACAGAGATCCACCTGCCTCTGCCTCCCGAGTGCTGGGATTAAAGGTGTGCGCCACCACCGCCCGGCTTCAGTTTTATTTGTTTGGAAATATCTTACTTAATCCAGTTTACACAAATGATTCTCAGGCTATGTGGGACCTTGTTTAGACCAGCATTCAATAATTCACATGAACTCAAAGAAGTTATATTACCTGCACACACTCATTACCCCCTCCCCCACACTGCCCGACTCCCATCAAAAGAAAAAGCAGCTTGTCATGACTTTTGTCCCATTGAAAGTAGACAGACATGCAGAATGTTCCCAAGAATTTAACTAATAGGCTTGGAAAACAGTGATCTGTAACTACCAAATCCACTTTTCTTTGAGACACTGAGGGTTCTGGAACTTGCTCTGTAGACCAGGCTGGCCTTGAATTCAAGAGATCCGCCTGCCTCTGCTTCCTGAGTACTGGGATAAAAGGAGGCCAGTGCCACCACCACTGCCGGGCAGAGGTATTTTGTTGTTGCTGTAATTTTATTTTATTTTATTTATTTATTTTTATTGAGAAAAGGAGAAAAAAAAACAAGTTTCCACCTCCTCCCAGCCTCCCATTTCCCTCCCCCTCCTCCCACCCTTCTCCCCCTCCTCCCACCCTTCTCCCCCTCCCCCCACTCCTCTCCCCCTCCCTCTCCAGTCCAAAGAGCTGTCAGGGTTCCCTGCCCTGTGGTAAGTCCTAGGTCCTCCCCCCTCCGTCTATATCTAGGAAGGTGAACATCCAAACTGGCTAGGCTCCCACCAAGCCAGCACATTACGTAGGATCAAAACACACACACAGTGGCTTTGCACCTGAGATCAATTTTTTTATTTGAATCCATGTGTTCTGAAATAAATGAGAGGGGAAGTTTGCTTCCACTCTGAAAAATATGGTGAAGGTTAACTTATCAGTGATTCAGGCGAAGCCGTATTATACATGGTTATTCAATTGATAGAAATGGTCCCCATTAAAATTTTTTTCCTATGGGCTGCTAATTGCTATTTTCAGCCTACAATTTTTTGCAGATGATTTGTTTGAAACCATGATTGTGGCTTCAGCTCAATCCTTTGAATTTCAGCCCTTTAATCCTATGCTATACAAATTGTTTTAAAAGTACTGATCTAATTAAGCAAATCGATGCAGATAGCACTTGCCAAGACCAAATTCTCGTCTAACGGACATCCATTGTTCACACCGTATCTTAATTAAACTCATGGATTCCAACATGCCTCAATCATTTGTCACAGCCATGTCTATGAAATTGGATTGCCTAAGTTTCATGGCACAGGGGTGAAGCCCTGAAGTTCTCTGTTTAAAAATATCACAGACAAAATGTTTATACCTTTCTGGTCACCTCTGTACATTTTTTTGTATCTATGTACATCCCTATGGTCCAATGGCTTACAGTTAATGGATTGAATGGTACATTGATAATTATAACAGCATCTTTTCATACTCATCCAGCGTATTTTCCTTTCAGATATTGTGTATTTGATATACAAAGTGCCCGTATGAGTTATTTTGTATTCCCTTCTCACTAAATTGTAGTCAGGTTTCTGACTATATTCTTGGAAATAAGAAACAAAATCAGAACTGTTTTTTAACATCTTTTATAATTCTGTCACTTCTGTTATTTGTTACATAACAAAAGATCATACTTTCCTGTTTTGTGTGGTAAATTGTAGACTAATGTTAGTTATCACTGGTCACTGTAAATGATGTGATGATGTTGGGTGCTGAGTTTTTTTGCTCTGTTTCTTTAAATACTGTTAGACTGGGTTCTAGGATGCAATTCCTTATAACCAGTTGTATTATTTAAAGGCGGTTTTTCCTAATTTTGTTGGGTAGAGTCTAGAACATTCTTTTGTCTAAGCATAATTCAGTTCCAATTCTAATGCTTTTCTGGAATGGAGTTCAGATTTTAAGGTGTCTCTTCACTCTGGTTACTGAGTATGTAAATTACTCCCAATGCCCACAGCATTCTCAGCACAAGTGCCTTTGCCTTGGGTAATTTTGTTTCCTGCAGGGATTAGCCGTCAGATTAGGATTTGAGGTGTGTGTGTGTGTGTGTGTGTGTGTGTGTGTGTGTGTGTGTGTGTGTGCTGTATGCATGTGAGTATGCAAAACACACACCTACACACATGCATATGAATGTCAAAGATTGACATCAAATGTCTTTCTCTGTTACTCTCCACATTAATTTTGTGGCAGGGTTTCCCACTGAACCTAGAACTCACTGACTGGGGTGGCCAGCGAGTGGCCAGTGTCGCTCTTTCTGCCTCGCAGTACTGGAATTAGAGGCACTCTGCTGTGCCCGGCTTTTATGTGGGTGTTGGGGAGATGAACTGAGGTCCTCACGCCCAGCCACCACTTCATACCGAGCCATCTCCTCAGCTCCGGGAGTTTTTTTTTTTTTAGGACTCGGCACCCTAGGCTGGGCTCAAAATTGCAATCTTTTTGCGTCAGTCTCTTGAGATTAAGGACATGTATCTTAAACCTGAGGAGTGGGGGCTTTAAATCAACAGATCTGAGGAGCTCTGCCATATTGCATCCTCTTCTGTGAATTATGTTTCCTTGTCTTTACTGACTTAGATCTCTGTCTTTTCCACTCAGCTAAATTCTTAGGCTTCCACCCAGGCATTTGGAAAGTACCTCCTGTTGTATGTCACAGACCTGCACACAACTGCCTAAATCTTGTTATTTCCTGTGTTTTGTATGGCTTTCTAGCCATTTAAGATGAGAGGGGAAAGTCTGATCCCTGTTACTCAAGAGGAAGTTGCTAATCTGTGTCTAATGATCTGTGTCACACACTAGGTGATGAACCAGGAGGCCATTCCATGGATGCTCACTGAGGACATGCTAAGTCATGTTAAATACCATGAAGAATTAAAGAAATATCAAGATTTGTTCTCAGCTTTCTAAGATACTCAAATGGGAGAGAGAAGGCATTTTGTGTCATGGGAGATGAAACAAGAGAGAGATGAGGGAAATAGAGTGTCAGGGATAAGGAGGACACAAGGTGACCATGTAGGACAAGGCAACAAACTGGCACAGAAAGAGATTGTGTACGCATGGTGTGGTGATTCTTGTATGCAGTTCCAGCACCCAGCAGCAGCAGTAAACAGTTGTAAATTAGAGGCCAGCCTGGTCTACACTGTGAGTTCTAAGACAGCCGAGGCTACACTGTAGACATTATTTCAAAACCACAAAACAAGCAAAACCAGCTTGTGCTTTGCGGGAGCTTGTGGGAGACAGGAAGAGAAAGGGAGGGAGCAGGGCCTTGCAGTAAAGCCTGTGGTGGAAATGACTTTACTGCAGCTGAGCTTAATCTCTCTCTGAATGGTAAATTATATTCTGCTGTATTATGGTTGCCAGAGACTTTCTGCTTAATTTCAGTGTCTTATATCCATAACCATCTGTTAATATATTATTTTTTTGAACTTTGTGATAGGCTGTGTGATGATCCTTTCCAGTCTGCCCACACTCCGTCTTTAGAACCGTGACTTCTAGTATATCTGACACAGGCACCTTGCAGGTGTGATTAAGTTTGGGATCTACTGATGGAGAATGGTCCACGTGGGCTGTGTGGATAAGGGAGCGGCAGCAGTCCCCAGAATCAAGGAGGAGAGGTGATGATGACAGTAGATATTGAAGTGGTGTGCTCTGAAGGTAGAGGGACGAGCTACAGGCTGAGGTACACAGTTGATCACTAGAAACTGGAAAAGGCAAGGAAACCAATTCAGAGCCTCCAGAAGAATAATGGTTTTGTCAGCACCTTGATGTTAGCTCGGTGGAGTTGAATCTGAAGTTCTGACGTCCATAACTATAAGAGAATATTATATGAATCTTTCTTTAAACCATACAATCAGTGATTTGTTACTGTAGAAACAGGAAATTAATACAACTTGAATATTCAAAACAACAAATTCAAATGCTTATTGGATACATCGTTCTTACTAAGTGGAAACAGGAGGTGGAGGACGGAATATACAGCAGCTTGCACTGTGCTGTTTTATATGTCATGATGCTTTCCCTTAAAGTCTGTGTCTGAGTTATGTTATTGGCAGGGCTGCTAATGGATAAGGTGTCTGGTACTAGACCAAATATACACAGGCCATAAAAAAGACGAGGGAATTACTTATAAATGTTGTAAATCTTTTAATTCGAGGGATTTTACCCCTGTTCAAGATTCCATTTTTAACCCTTAAAAGTGGTGGACTTTTATTTTTATTCATGTCTGTGTGACTATCTGCATGTATGTGTATGAATATCACAGGGAGACAGAAGAAGGTATTAGATCCTGCCCCCAGAATTGGAGTTACAGGCAGTTGTGAATGGCTTGATTTGGATGCTGGGAACTGCACTTCAGTCTTCTGGAAGAACAGCAGGTACTGTGAGCTGCTGAGCAATATCTTCAATCCCCCATTTTCTCCTCTTTTAAAGTCAATCAATGATCATCATTATCCGAAACCTAGGTGAAGTGCTAATTATACATTTGAGAAATAATAGCTTGCTGAGTGTGGTGATGCTTGTCTTTAATCCCAGAGCTTGGGAGGCAGAGGCAGATGAGCCTCTGTGGATTCAAGGGTAGCTGGCTCTATATTGTGAGTTCCAGGACAGCTAGAGCTATATACTGAATCTCAAGAACAAAACAAAACAAAACCCCCAAACAAGTACAAAATAAAAATGAAAAGAAATAACAGATACTGATGATCATGAGTTCTTTATAAACATCTTTAGTCACACAAAAATGCCATAGTTCCAGTAGTTGGAAGGAAGAGGCAGATAAATCTCTGAATTTGAGGCCAGCCTGATCAACAGAGAAAGTTCCGGGACAGCCAGGGCTACATAGAGAAACTCTCGAAAACCCAAAAGAAAAAAAAAGAGAGGTTCTGTGGAAAGTTCAGAGGTGACCCAGGACCTCTTTTTTAAAAACAGTATGGGTGGGTACTACTATTTTTCTCATTTTTTACATTAGAAACTTCAGAGTTTATTAGGTCTTCCAAGTCACCAAAAGGGAAGTGTTAACATCTGCATTCCCTGCCTCACTAACCCAAATGCTGGTTAGTTTTATGTCCACTTGACAGAATCTAGAGGGATCTGAGGAGTGAACCTCAACTGAGAAAATGCCTCCATAAGATCTGGTTGTAAGCCATTCTCTTAATCAGTTGCTGCTGGGGTAGGTCCCAAACCATTGTGGATGGTGCCATCCCTGGGCTGGTAGTCCTGGTTTCTATAAGAAAGGAGGTTGAGCAAGCCATAGGGAACAAGTCCGTAAGCAGCACCCCTCCATGGCCTCTGCATCAGCTCTTGCCTTTAGGTTCCTGCCCTGTTTGAGTTCTTGTCCTGACTTCCCTTGGTAATTGACTGTTACCTGGAAGTATAAGCTGAAATAAGTTTCCTCCCCAACTTACTTTTGGTCATGGTATTTCATCTCAGGATTAGAAACCTTAACTAAGACAAAGGGGTAATTTAAAAATTCTGTCTTGCTCATAACTTTTGTTGATTGTTTCTGGAGGAGATCTTTGCGATGACAAATAATCTTAAGTTACACTGTTGGATCTAGCTGAAGCTATCTCTCAGAATTTGTCCTTCATGGGTAAATGTCTCTTCTGCAATGATAGGGGACAATTTCTGGACTCTGTGGCTGTCTTCCATAACATCAGACTATTTGCCATATTAATTGAATAAAAGGACTGACTTAGTCCTGGGCAGAGGGAGAACTAAGCAATGCCTCCCTCTGTCTATTTGTTAGCCCCAATCTTGAGGGTCTCCACCTAAATGATAGACAACCATATAGATCGATGTTGTCCAGTAGAAACAGAATGTGAGCCATCCATGTGGACTCTAAATCACTGAAACTTTTGAAATGGCTGTGTTAGAGAAAGAAAAACAGAAAAGGTAGTATTGGAAAGGTATTTAAGCCGTATATAGTAGCACAAGCCTGTAATTTCAACATTTAGGTTGGTAGGGCGGGAGAACTGTGTGTTTGTGGCCCTCATGAGCCACATTATGAATTCAAGCTGAAGTATACATTAAACTCTTTTTCTCAAAAAATTTTGAGTTGTGGATGTAGCTTAATAATAGACAGCTTTTTAAATATGCATAAAGATCTATTTGATTCAACATTCTGAAAATATTTCAGGGTCTATTAATAAGTATGAATATGCTGCCTTTCTTATTTATGCACATGGTATTGAATCAAATGTGTGTTTTACGGTTAAGGTATACCTAAGTTTGGTTGAGCTATATCTCAAATGCTTGTGGTGTAGTGGTCACCAAACTGAACTGTACCATATATGTGGGTCATATGCCATCCTGGAATGAGGCAGAAATCCTCTTACATTTCCAGGCCCACAATATGGGGTCTATAGGAAACAGTGAGATCATAGTGTTTCTGTGCCCAGAGTCCTCCCACAATTGAGGGGAGGGAACTTAAAGTCTCTATTTCTCTAGTTTGGCCAGGCGGCAAATCTAATGTCTCCAACTGTACATGTAGGAGCCCCTACCTTAGCAACACTTAGTCTTCTAGTTTAACCTAGGCAAGAAGTGGAGTGATGTGTTTTTCTAGATTTCAAGTTTGTTTTCATCTTACATATGCACAGTATTGATTCTGGTAGCAGCAGCAGCGGTGGCAGCAGCAGCAATGGCTCTGTGTGTGTGTGTGTTTCAGAGAGAACAACAACAAAAGTGGAAAATGGTGTTTCTAGTTAGAGTATGTGTTATGGTAAAAAGCAAAATGCTGCACTTCCCTGAGCGGCCCACTGGCCACAAGAACCAGCAAGTCCCATGCAGGGAGCCAGGCGGCGGATGAGAGACAGAGATGTGCCAGGCAGAGAAAGTGGGTCTTTATTTAGTGGGTTATGGAGGGGAGAGGGGAAAGGGGAAAAGGGGGAAGAGCAAAGAGAGGCAGAGAGAGGCAGAGAGAGAGAGAGAGAGAGAGAGAGAGAGAGAGAGAGAGAGAGGGAGGGAGAGGGAAGGGGAGAAGGGAGCTAGTGAGGCAGAAGCTATGGAAAGGAAGGGACTCAGGCTGGAAGCTGATGATCAGCTTGCCTCTGTGGGTGGATGGGGGAGAGTTGGTGGGGCTTGTCTCTTAAAGGGACAGGAAAGACTATTACATTATGGAAAAGCATTCCAACATGACAGGATAAAGGACTCCCCACTGGGAGTTCTCCCTTCAGAGCCCCTTTGCAGATCTGTTCAGGGAGCCTGCTTCATTTACTTCCTGTGGAGGATAAATTTTGCCCTAGCCAGCTGGCCTTTTCTAACTTTGCATTAAGAGAATTATGTTGCTCTGCCAAGTAATTAATATGTTGTTGAACATTCTGTGATTATTTTTTTCCTACCATGACTGGCTTGTATCTATAATGTTTTAATGTTTACATAGGTTTACAAAGTAATGAGTTTTAATATGGAATTTTCCTAATATATGGTTATACTTTGTTCTGATTTGACCTCCTCCCAGTGCCCTTGCCTGTATTTCTGTCCCTACCCCATGCTGATTCCTTTCCTCTCCAGAGTAGTCTTTTTGCTTTCTACTTTTTCATTATGTAGTGTGCATTTTATTATTCTCTTCATCACCAACTCATTATTTTTAGTGTGTGCTTTAGCAGCTAGACATTGAATATCCTGTTTCAGTGAGAAATAGACAAATATATTAATTACTAGAGAGAAATACACAAATCAGTAAATATGCCTTTTAGTTTATCTCAAATAATCCTTTCTGTAGTCACACCAAATAAGATCACAAGTAGTTTTCTAGTCAATCTTTGCATAAAAACATTTACAGTTAAAGATCCAAAGGCTTAGAATGTGGAGTAGGGACATAGTGTTTTAGAAAGCCTCAGCAACTAAGATGTTTTGTACTTTGTGCTCAAGACACAAATGATTTACAGAACAAAGTGGAACACCCAGAAATAGACTTGGATTTCCAGGGGAAATTAAGTCAACATTTAGGAGCATTTAAAATTCCTGGGGAAAAGTATAATTTAGATGTGGCAGGTAGAGGCACCTTTGTATATACTCTTTTATACTGAGCTAAGGAGCTGAGATTGGGGTAGTTGATCACATGAGTGTAAAGGATTAAGTAAAATTCTGCGGATCCCTAGCGGCTGCAGTGGCAGAAATGTTGCAGGTACCTGAGTGGTGGCAGGCAGCAGGCCATGTGGTAGCAGGCAGCAAATAGTGGGTCCCAAGAGCAGCCAGTCTTAGGCACGGACAGCCCAGTGGGAACTTTGATTGAGATAGAGGCACAATAACCTTGAAGGAACCAGAGGAAAGTTCCAAGTCTCTGACCTTAAGTCTCTGTGGAAACAGGCTCATATATTTGGGCCTCCATAATGGTCCAGCAGGGCACACTAGTAATTAAAATGTGGTAGACTCAGGAATTGGAGGATCAACATCACTGTGAGAATGTGCATAGAACTTACTTTGGTCTACTGCAAAGGTCAGAAAAGAATTCCCAGAGTGTCCTTTATTCTGTGTGCCAGCCATGTACTTCCTGCCTGTCATCTCCAGTCTTGCCCTTGAAGGATTTATTCTTATGTAGTACAGAACCCCTGATCCACTCTCTTGTGACAGTGGATCAGTGTTAGCTTCCAGTAAGAAACACAAAGAGCAGATGGAGGAGGATCAGTGGAGAAGGTTCTTGCTCCTTTTCAGTATTCAGTACTCTGGAAATGGCCATTAACAGCTTTCTTTTCCACATGCCTTTGAAAGTATTCACAGAAATCACCTAAGGAATGAAAGATGGCTGTATCAGTAGTCTTTACTCCAGTTCTATGCTCTACCCTTCAGCATCCCCAAGAAGTAGGAATGCAGGATGTGCTGGCTAGATTTATGTCCCCTTGACACAAACTATAGTCCTCTTTAAGGAGGAAACCTCAATTACAAAAATGCCTCCAAAAGATGGCGCTGTGGGCTAGAAAATGTAGAGCATTTTCTTAATTGGTAACTGATAGGGGAGGCTCCGGCCCATTGTGAGTGGTGGTGTGTATCCAGGACTGGCAGTTCTGAGCAAGCCATGAGGAGCAAGCCAGAAAAGCATCCCCACTCCATGGTCCTTACATACCTCCAGGTTTCTGCCCCATTAGGATTCCGGCCTTGACTTCCTTTGATTGTTGAACAGTGATATTTCTCCCTAACTTGCTTTTTGGTCGTGGTGTTTCACTATAGCAATAGAAACGTAAGAGCCTGTTCAGCTACCAGTCACATTCCTGAGTGTCTTGGTGTTGAAGCTTTTTCCTCCAAGAGTTGACATAGCTAACATGGATTTCTTCTACGTGGATTGGACACACAATCTTTCAGGATGAATAATTAGCTGTGTGAGTAGTGAAGGAAAACTGTTCCTGTGAACAGAGAAAAATAAGCATAAAACAGGTGGCCAGTTCTATTTCCTTTTAGAGGAATCCATCTGGCTTGACTGTTGGAAAAATGAATTGATTCGCAACAAGGCCGCAATAAAAGGCTAACTAAGTCATCCCCAAGATTCTGCCCATCTTCTTAAGGGGAAAACACAGTTCTTTCAGGATACTTTCCTTTTCTTAACTTTATTAGCACCATTCCCTCAATGCTCTTTTTTATTTTTTTACTTATTAGCTTATTTATTCTTTTGTCTTTCACATCATGCATCTCAATTTCATTAATCTCCCAATCCCCTTGTATCCACCCTCTGCCCTTACACCTTCCCCACCAAAATAAAATAAAATTTAAGAGAAAAGGAGAAAAAGAGAAAAGAAAGAAGGAAAGAAGAAAGAGAGAAAAAGAAAGGAAGATGTTGTCATAGAAGTTATAGTGTGACACAGTGAATCACACAGGATTCATTTTTTAATGATATTTCAGTTCATATACCTATACTTGCAAGTATTCATTACAAAGAATCATTGATCTTGTTCAACACCTCTGGTTTCAGCTATACTGTTGACACTGGGCCCTTTCTGGGACTTCTTTTGGAAAGCCTGTTGGTGCCCTGTGTTATTGATTCACCCAAAATTCATCAATAGGGTAAGCTCTACTCTGCTGTCCAGGCGAGGTAGAGCATCCACTTTCCTGAGTGCTGTGACTGGTAAGGGGGAGGGTCAGCTCCCTTGCCTACCTCAGGTAACACGGGCAAGAGGAAAGGGCATCTTTCCCTTACCCTCACCACCACATGGCAGATGAGAGGGGCTGTATCCCCTCTCCCACTCTCCCACATTGATTATTAAATAAGTAAATAGATATGCATGTAACATAAACGATAGTGACACTTTTATAGTTTGTTCCAGTACTTCATTAAGGATAAGGAGTGTGTCTTATTCAGTTAAAGAAATACAAAGATGTTATAGGCCTTTTTGTTCTCTCATAATCCTAATTATAGAAGTGTAGATTACCACTTCTTACAAGCGAACTGTGGTTCTAGGTGCCTTACTCAGAGTAAATTACACATACTACATAGGCACTGCTATTGCTGTGCTGTATAGAAGACAACACAGCATTTACTAAGTGTCTAGCAGAGCTAGGTCTCAGACCTTTGCCATTCATGTACAATAACCCTCCTGAGAGAAGCAACCTGGAGTCTTCCTGCCAAATTCCCATATAAATTAAAAATGTCATCCATACATTAGTTCTGAGTAAACGTTCGGTGTTGCTGCCCAGCAGAAAGTCCTCGTATTTTAGCAATGTTATCCTCTTGAAATAAATACAGTCATCACTGCATTTGATGCAACTACAACAGTCAGGTGCCTTTCGAAAGCACGTTGCATTTTGCATGCACTGTTAGTCACGTGCCTAATCTCTACCTTGGCTTGTATTATTATTATTTATTTATTTATTTATTTATTTATTTATTTTTAGCAATCATTAGTTAGTGGATGTGCCTTTAAAAAATCATTCTCCAGGACAGGCTCCAAAGCCACAGAGAAACCCTGTCTCAAAAAACCAAAAAATAAATAAATAAATAAATAAATAAAAATAAAAAATCATTCTCAATAAGCCAAAGCCTTAAAAAAATTGCTCAACTTCAGAGAAGTCCAGCATCTCAAGTATAAAACTGGCAATTAATGTTCATTGTTTTTTTTTTTACCTCAAAATGATTAGATGCTCCCATGAGGGAGAAATTTGAAGTGGCCACATTCGGTACCAGGTGTTTGAGCAAAGGGTGTTATTTGTCTTGAAATGTAATTGGGGTCAGCTATTCAATAAAGAGGTTTAAACTTTATACCTCGTCTGTTATTACTGGGCCAGTCTCAACCCCTTTCATCAAACTCTGGCTCCATTACCATCACTAACAATCATTTTCTCACTGGGGGTTATCAATAAGATTATAGCTATTGCCAGAACCTGTTAGCCAGAAATTACTGACTCAGCACTTGGAGTTCAACAGCTGCAGAGTTTCTGTCATTCAGCAGGACTCTGAACAGTAAAGATGCAGACACACACACACATACACACACAGTGGGGGGGGGGAAGGCAAGAGAGAGAACATCAAAGCAATTATAGCTAGATGCATATTAAATTATGTACAAAGATGATTTTATTTTGGAGTATGTGTTACCAGTGATCTAAACCCCTCTACAACAAAGTTAAAAAGATATTTGTATGTATTTATAAATTTATTTGTGGAAATGGAAATTTCTTTATTTGTGGGAATCATGTGAATTGGTTACTGACTTCAGTTTTTCAAAAAAGCAATGTGAAGAAAGGAATCACGTTGTTCTAAATGTAGAAACCATATATAGCATCATTACATTAAAATGTGTACATTGCCTGTATATCCCTTAGTATGGGGCATATAGACGTTATCAGAATGTTGACTAAAATGGAGATGTGCAAACCAAGAAGTGACATTGACTGTATTTTTGAAGAAACATGCAACCTGTGTAACATGTATTTTAGTTCTTTTGGTAACACTTTACAACGCCTAACCTTCTTACGTAGTATAGGATCCCCAATGTTGGTAGATATCAGTTTAATGGTATATAGTTGTCACACCACAGACTCTTTTACTAAATAGGCACTTTAAAATTTTGCCTAATTGTTCATGGATCACAGAATTCTATTCAGAACTCTCTTTCCAGCTGAGATTATTTTAATGGTTCTCTCTTTAACTAAGTCTTCACCATCTGTTCTTGCTTTTATTTTAAATGCTAAAAGAAAGTAATTTAAAGGTGTCATAAACCAGCTATTTTATGTTTTTAACATCTCTGTCCAGGTCCTGACTCTCAGTTTAAATATGCATTGATGATCTCCAAAAACATCTGGAGCCAAACAGCTGTCCTTTGACTTCTGATTTGGAATTCTTCCCAGGGAAGAGAAGAAATCATTTTTAAATGAATGCCTTACAGATGACACTCATGCCCCCTCTCTGCCTGTTTAATGTGTACTGTCACTATTATACTTATAAAAGAATAGTGATTTTAATATAATATTTTCAAGGTTTTGTAATTAAATTGTTTTTATACTTGGGACATTTTCTTTTCTTTAGTATTTTCTAAAATATAATATATTACCACTTGGAATTTGACTAACTGATTATATTTTTGTTAGACTTCAGCAAACACTGTTTCTGGAGTCTAGAGAACGGGTGTGACAGAGGTCGCTGATTGTCCTGTGGCAGGCGGAAGTCTGACATGCAGAGAAAGTCCAAGGGAAGGGGCATTAGTGGAAGCTGCCCTCTTAACCTGTAACAGTGTCAGGCAGAGCTTGTGAGAACCAAAAGAGGCCTCTCCAAAGAGTTTCTAATCCCTTGGACTCAGCCTGTTGGCTGTGATCACCAAATACATTAACTGGGCACCATGACAAAACAAGCCTTGGTGTTGAGCAGTGTCTGGTGGGCCACGTGTCCACGCCTGCACTGGGACTTGCTCCCACATAGGGCTAGTACATGGTACTGCTGGACCTGTCCTGTGTTCTTGCCTTCCAGCAGGCACAGTGCAAAGATTAGTGCTCTGGGTACAGGATAGCATTTTAGGGGATGGCGTCAGAGTTCCAGGGCAGAGTGTCGTCAGTCCTTTCCTACAGAACGTGAGGTGATTGGTGACATTCATTGCCGCAGCTTACTGTGACTTAGGGTGCACTTGTGCTACCCCATCTCATACCATCTTTTTACCTTGGCTTCCTTGGAAACAGAATGGTCTGACAAATGATTGGCACTAGCAGCACACAAACTGAAAGCTGGGAGAGAAGACGGCGGTGGGGGTGTATGATGTGGTTTTTTATTAAAGAGTACCAGGTGATACTAAAATGAATTCATTTAGGAGTCAATCATAAAAGGAAAGAAATTTCTCAAAAGACAACTGCCTTAAATGTGTAACTGGTATTTTAAAATGAACGGAGTATATGGTATCGTATATTAAGTAAAAAAAACACTAGGGTCAAAACTCATCCTTCATTTAAGTATAGAGAGGGCAGTGCAAATCAGAAGGACTTAGAAAAATAAGAAAAGGCCTAGCAGGAGGAAGATGCACAAGTATAAGGAAGGGGGGATAGATGAGGAGCATTCTAAATGAGCAGCAGTTACTTCTTCTTCTTCTTCTTCTTCTTCTTCTTCTTCTTCTTCTTCTTCTTCTTCTTCTTCTTCTTCTTCTTCTTCTTCTTCTTCTTCTTCTTCTTCTCCTTCTCCTTCTCCTCCTTCTCCTCCTTCTCCTTCTCCTCCTTCTCCTTCTCCTCCTCCTGCTCCCCCTCCTCCTCCTTCCTTTTCCCCATCCCCTCCCCCTTCTCCTCTTTCTCCTCGTCCTCCTTATTCCTTCTCCTCCTCCTCCTTCTTCTCTCTCTCTTTCTTTTTAGAGGTTCCAGTAGACAAGGCTGGCCTTAGAGCTTTTATGTAGCTGAGGATGATGGATGACTTTGACATTCTAATCCCCCAATTCATTTAGGAGCACAGACCTTAGAGGAATGCACCCCACTTTCTCTGGTACTGGAGACTGAATTCAGTACTGGATAAACATTCCAGCAACTAATCTCCATCACAACCCACATTTTGCTGTTGGTAGATTAATTTTGTTTGTAGATGCTAAGTTGCCATCCAACCTAAATTTTTAGAATAGATAGTAAACATTCAAGTATATTCAGTGGCCCATAGGAAGTTAAAATGAGTAAAGCTGTCTGCATGCAAAAAAGCAAAACAAAACAAAAAATGAAACAAAAAGCTCCATTTTTCTGAGCTGTGATTTAATAAAAACACATAACACACACACACACTAATGTTGTTTGTTGTCCTTTTAATTAAGAAATGGAAATCTGACATTTTACTTCTGATTTCGAAGTCCTGTATTCCATTTTAAATTATGATACAAATGTAGAATTCACCATTGACCCCTTCAGTTGGGAAAGAGACTTAGGTTAATGGGCAGCTGGTGCAAAGTCAGGTACTTGTGCACCTAGACACAGGCATTGGAAGAGCTTTTCATCTTTGTGCTGCTGGGGAGTGAGCATAGGCCCGGTGCATGCTGGGCCAAAGCTCCACCATTGATCTACATCCACAACCCTAGACACAATCTTTGAAACTGACTTTTATTGTCCTGAGATAGGTGAAAATGTGTGAATTTTTTTCTTTGTTCTTTTAAAATATAGTCTCATGTATCCCAGGTTACCTCCAGCGTGCTGTGTAGTCAAAGTTGGCTTGAACTTCTGATCCTCTTGCACCAACTCCAGGCTTTTGGGATTACAAATGTGTTGTATCACATTTGGCTTTGTCTCATCTTTAGATGTAAATATTCTGCTAGAGTTTGACAAATTTCCATTTGTAACTTCTAATTCAGCTTCTATTATGCTTGAGAAAAGGAAAATTCATTGGTTAATAGCTCTTGTAAATTTATTAAATTCACAAAGTGCCATGAGTATTTCAAATATCATGCTGTAATTTCATGTTTTATTTTTAAAATGTTTTTAGATTTTTAAATTTTATTTTTTTTGTGTTTGAATTCTTTCCCCACATGTATATCTGTGCGTAACTCATATCTGTCTCATATCAGTGGAGTTTAGAAGAAGGAACTGGATCCTCTGGAATATGAGACCTTATGGATAGTTGGAAGCCACTGTTGGGTGTTGGGAGCTGATCTCAGGTCCTCTGACAGAGCCAGCAGTGGTCTTGAGAACTAAGCAATCACTCCAGGCTCCTTGCTTTACTCTTAAGAACTAGAAAAATTTCTATTCTGCCTGATAATAAATTTTTGGCAAGCTGTCTCCCTCTAGTGATACCAATAGTTATTACCTTTTTATTAAGTTAATGAATTCATCTTTTCAGTCTAATCACAGTTTCTCTTCCATCTCTCCTCTCCTCCCAGTTCCTTCCCCACAACCTCTGCTATCCCCTTACCGTCCACTCCTCCTCCTTTCTCTTCAGAAAAGGGCAGGCTTCCCATGTATTAACTAGTCATGGTATATCAAGCTGCAGTGAGACTAGGCACCTCCTCTTTAGTAAGGCTTTGCGAGGTGACCAGTAGGAGGAAAAGATCTCAAAAGTAAGCAACAAAGTCAGAGAGAGCCCCTGCTCCCACTATTAGGAGTCCCACAAGAAAATCAAAATATACAACCATAATGTATATGCAGAGGGTCTAGGTCAGTCCCATGCAAGTTCCATGGTTGTTGGTTCAGTCTCTGTGAGCCCCTATGAGCCCAGGTTAGTTGATTCTGTGAGTTTTTGTGTGTGTGTGTGTGTGTGTGTGTGTGTGCTGTCCTTGATCCTTTTGGCTCCCGCAATACTTTCTCTCCCTCCTTGCAGAATTTTCCGAGCACTGTCTAACCAATACTTATTCTTATAAAAAACAGTGGGGGCTGGAGAGATGGCTCAGTGGTTAAGAGCATTGCCTGCTCTTCCAGAGGTCCTGAGTTCAATTCCCAGCAACCACATGGTGGCTCACAACCATCTGTAATGAGGTTTGGTGCCCTCTTCTGGCCTTCAGGCATACACACAGAGAGAATATTGTATACATAATAAATAAATAAATAAATATTTTTTAAAAAAACAGTGGAAGGTGGACTCTCTGAAAGAGGCATATGTTCCAATCTAGAAAAATATAGTATTTGTGAAGAGTTAATACTCCCATACCTGGTGCTTTCTTGACTGTTGTAAAAGAGATTTGCATATTTTTTTTTAAATCATGATTTCAAGTGAGTATCCATTCTTATAGGATTATGCTAACTGTAGAAAGTGTAGCTAACTTAGTAAATTCTATTTTGTCAAATAAAGGGCTGGCAACTCACTTGTTAATTGCCACACTGGAAGTAGGAATTCCTGCAGCTCTTTTCACTCCAAGGAACAGAAACCTGTGTTGTGCCTTGATCACTTGAGCCTTAGTTCCAGACCAGATCCTGTCTCAAAACCAGACAAACAAAAACCAAAGTCTAATTCACTTTTACTTAAATGGTATGTCTAGAGGTAAATCCCCCTTGTTCTGCCGTCTCTCAATTGCAAGTGTGCACTGCAAAATACAAGTGTAACCAGCACTGCCTTGTGGATCTGTTGTCCCAACAGAATAACCTCTAGGAATGTCTCCGATCATTCCCTGTACTTCTTCAGTGTTCATGTAGCTTCGTGTGAGTGTTAATTTGTGGCATCTTCTCCCTACCAATCTCTGAACTGAAGGCTATGCTCCCAGAGGAAGGTTCTAGGTTGCAGAAACTAGATATTACTTATTGGGTTACTTTTTAATTAATTTTTATTGAGCTCTACATTTTTCTCTGCTCCCCTCCCCACCTTTCCCCTTCCCTTCAATCCTGCTCCCTTATTGGGTTAATTGTGAATATCCAGATCAGACTATTTATAAGATCAGGTTATTTATGAATCTAACAACTTGTTGATCATCTGGCTTTACTGCTTTAAAGTAAAGAAAGTAGTTTGGCAAATAAAAGTAAAATCAGTAATGCTTTAAGTCTGTGAGAGCTAACCTCAGTCTGTTGGCTGTGTTTGGGGTTTGGGGTATGGAACTGGAATGGTTAGTAGGGAGATGTGTAACCCCAAGTTCTCTTGATTCAGTTCCAGAAAAGCCCCTCTTCTCTCCACTGTAGCTTATTGCCACATAGCCCAGACCTCAGAAGTCAGAGCCAGCCAGCCAGACTCTAGAGGAGACACTACAAAGGCCCAGTGAGCTGGTTTGTTTTTGTCAACTTGACACAAATTAAAGTCTCCTGGGAAGAGGGACCAGGGTTGAGATGTTTCCTCTATAAGATTGGCTTGTAGGCATCTCGGTGGGGCATTTTATTGACTTAGGATTGATGGAGGGGAACAGCTCACTGTGGATGGTGCAAGCCCTGGGCAGGTGCTCCTGGGCTGTTAAGAAGATAAACAGAATAAGCCAATGAATGTGATTCATGAAGCAACTCTGCTCAGTGGCCTCTGCATCAGTTCCTGTCTTCAGGTACCTGCCTTGAGTTTCTGCCCTGGCTTCTCTCAGTGATGTTAGTGGAAACAAACCTCTCTCTCATCAAGTTGGTTTTGGTCACTGTTTTATCACACCGACAGAAGACAAACTAGGACACAGAGGAAATGTCTGCAGACTAAAATCCTCTGCAGAATTCGCAAAGAGAAGTTGGGTGCTCTTCCTCAGTTCCTAGACTCCCAGTGCCCCTCACCTTTCAGCCTCTTATATGCTCTCTGGAAGGTTATTACTTTGGGAATGTATATTAAATCAGTGTTTTTTTAATTACTTTCAAGTGATGTACAAGGAGGTTTTTAGAAAAACAGAACCATTGGGATATGTAGTGATCACTATCAGAATGAGACCCAGAGAAGAGTCGGTGTAGTTCAGAATTCCCTCATACATATGTATCCATGTGCAAATTTTCTTTCCTCATAGGGACACCTGCAGTTACATTATGTCCTGACTTCAAGACCTCACTTTAACTTATTTACACCTGTGATGGTTCCATCTCCAAATTTTGTCATCGTTTGAAGTAGTGGAATAGGTCCTCAGCATATTAATTCTGCAGAGATCTCTCAGACCATGACATAGGCACAAACAATTACTTTATATTAAAAAATAAAATAGGGGCCGGGCGGTGGTGGCGCACGCCTCTAATCCCAGCACTCGGGAGGCAGAGGCAGGCGGATCTCTGTGAGTTCGAGACCAGCCTGGTCTACAAGAGCTAGTTCCAGGACAGGCTCCAAAACCACAGAGAAACCCTGTCTCAAGAAAACCAAAAAAATAAAAAAAAAATAATAAAATAGGGGCTGGTGGTGTAGGTTAGTGGGGTTCTAGGGTCAGTCCCCAGCATTGAAAAAAGTTGCAAAAGCAGACTACAGTGACTTCCCATATTGATTTTAGGGTGCATTCAGGCACGTCCTTGTGATGTCTTAGGGTTGTTGCAATGACTAGTCAATACTATAATCTAAGTCAGGTTTGGTTATTATGTCCGACCTGAAGATACTGAAGAGGAAACATGCAGAAGGTGATGAGTACTTGTTCATTGGTGTTACGGAAGGAAATGGTGACTCTGAAAACTGAGCCCTGGCTGGTGCTGTCTCCAGAGTGACCCTGCTCAGTTATCATTAGAATGTTGATTCTGAGGTTCAGTATTGGACTTTTTGAACAAATCTATTGGGAGTTGGAGATTGGAGGACAATGTATGGTCTAAAATATTTAAATTCTCTCTCTCTCTCTCTCCCTCTCTCTCTCTCTCTCTCTCTCTCTCTCTCTCTCTCTCTCTCTCTCTCTGTGTGTGTGTATGTGTATGATCATACATGCTTAAACATGCATGATCAGAAGACAGCTTGAGCAAATTGGTTCTTTCCTTCCACCTTTTTCGGACAGGGTCTTTCTTTTTATTTGCCCCACTGCATCCTCCACACTACCTAGCCTTGCTGGTATCTATCCACCCCTGTCTCCTGTCTTGCTGTAGGAGTGCTGGGGTGTACCACCACATCCTACTTTTTATGGAGGCTCTGGGTATTGAACTTGGTAGTCAGTCTTGCTCTGCTTACTTTTCCCCATTGAGTCCCATCTCCAGTAGCTTTAAGATGACGTCATTTACCCACAAAATTATAGGAGTGCTAGAATTTTTTATAAGGTTCATCGAATTCTGTTTTCACTTCCCAATTTCTGTATTTAATGATGTTCACTTTCTTGTGGGGTGCAGCATTGTTTTGAATTTATTCAATCAATGTTCACTCTGTTATTTACCTTTGTCCGTGACACAATAGTGGATGGAAACAAAGGCGAGTTTACTCTCGCCCTTGACTCAGAAAATATAGGTCACCATGATGGAGAAGGCATGGCAATAGGACCAGCCCCTGTCCTTAGTAACAAAAATGGAAGACTGCTGACATCTTAGTGAATCAGGAGGTAGAGAGCTGGGGCCAGAACCAGGGCTTTGGTATAGCCTCTAAGACCCACCCTCTGGATCTCCATTGGTCAGCTAGGCTTCATGTCCAGGAGTTTCTACAACTCTCCAAAATGGTACCAAGAGTTCAGGACCAATTGATTAACTAGATGAGCCTTCAGGAACAATTCACGTTCAAACCAGTGTTTTCTGGTGAGTGTGGATAGGCTCTGTAGGTTTATAGGGGTTGAATTACACATGGGATTTTCCATTCAAAGACCATGTAATATGATGTGAATACTATTGTAGTTTTTAATTTTTTTAAACGAGAACTATACATATCTCACTCTTCTTTTAAAAGCTCTGTTTTTCACATGTATGAGTGTTCCTATTTCCTATTCAGGAGTAGCCTTATATAAACCGTGCATTTTAGTTAACTCTCTCAGTTTTGTGCTGTAAGGTTAATAATATGCATTATTATCTATAACTTTTTCAAGACTCTGTTTCTGAGAGAAGAATTTTTTAAAAAATTGCACAAGCCCAATGGTGTCCCTCGGCCTGGGTGGGTGAGCGCCATTACGATGAACAGAAGCATAACTGTAGAAGAGATGGTGGTGAGGAACAAGCTGACATGGGTGACCTGCACTGCCACCTGGGGCCATGCGATGTTAGTGCTTGTGCAGCTGAGGGCCATGTCTGTGTCTGTGGCCCTACTGTAGCTGGGGTCTGTGTTGATGTCTGTGGCCTTTACAGATAGATGCCTGTTGTCTGAGACCATGTTGATGTCCAAGGGTCTTGCTGCCACAGGGACCATACACATATGAGTGGCTTTCACTGTCAGCTCAGGCCATGGTGACATCTGGGCCCCAGCTGCAGCCCAGGGCCATGTCTGGGTCTGTGGCTCTATTGCAGCCAGGATCTGTGAGGATCTCAGTAGCACACGTTACCACCGAAGGCTATGTGAATGCCGCCTCAACGGGAGAGCTGTCTCGAGTACTAGCCCCAGTGGTGTGTGCTGACCTCTGCAATGGAAGAGCTGGTCCTATCTCTCATCATGCACAGAGAGAGCCTCTGGCCCTGATGACTAGGGCATAGGAGAGCTGGCCCTGACCCTTTCCTGAAAAGGTGGACCCAGTAGAGGCCCAAACTTACCAACTTGGCTACCACCCAGGCCCACATCCAGGGAGTCACCAGCCTGGGTTTAGGAGAGCTTCCTAACAAATAAAAGAGTGCCAGCAAGCTTCACAGAGTCCCTAGTTCAGACTCTAGGCACTGGGTATTGCTGATTGGCTTCCTAAGTCTCCCCCTCCTCCTCCTCCTCTTCTTCCATTTTTTTTCTCAAGTTGTCTTCTATAAAAAGCAGATATCACAGCTGACCCTCACCAGTTACTGGGCAGCTCTCTAATACAAAGCTAACTCACACACGTAGAAAGAGGACAAGGGCCTAATTCATCCTAAGCTTTGGAAGCATATGGCTCAAAACAAAGCAGCCTCTACCTTCCCAAGCCTCTCTAACTTTTCTGCTGACAACTCACTGGGAAACTTGTCGCATAGATAAAAGAGCATTCCCGCAGTAGGTTTGCACTTTATGTAAGGTGGCACGTTAGCAGTCTCTTTTAAAGCATGCTGCTCTTTTCAAATATGTGTTATGCTTACAGAGCACCTTATAGATTGTAAGGGAGTCCTGGCCCCTGACTTGCAAGCTCATCTTGGGGAGCTGGATATCAGTATGGTCCTTTGGTCCTGGCAGCAGATAGGGGGTGCTGAAGAGGCAGTGGTGCCAGGTGGCAGCAGCCAATGAAGGCCATGCCATCTGGATCTTGGAGGATGCACTTGCAGAGGAGCGCCCAGCTCTGCACTTCTCTCCAGTACCATCTTCTTCCCCTTTGCAGCTTCCCACTTCCCATCTGTGCCCGCCCACTGATTTCTCAAAGAATTAAAAAAAAATTGGCATGGTTCAAGGAAAGAGAATTAGGAATCTGTGGGCTGCCCCTTCCTCAGCTGATTTAGTGTCAGTGACTGAGGACCACGATGGCCTGGCCTGCTTCTCACACCCTTTCTCAAGGTTGTAACCCGGTGTCAACCAACGGGGCTGTGCATTTTGCTGTACCATACTGTGGAGATCTAATTGCTACTTGTGTTTTGGAAGTTGCCAGCAAAATGCTTTCTTTTTCATTTCATCCTTGCCAGTGTTGCCTGCACACTCCAAAAGGCATTTTCAGAAAACAGATTCCACAAGTTACAGAGTCCAAGACCGACATCATTACCTGTTCTGCTTGGGTGCAGTTCTTTAGAGACAGTGACATCTTTGCCAATACCTATTAGGTCATCACCTCGTCACATTAGCTCCTTCAGGAAACGTCACTTAATAGATAAACATTAGGACAACCTTTGCTGTTCAGTTCCCTAATTCAAACAGATGTAGTTTTCTAGGGAGATAATTCACAACAACCCAAACCTTAAGCGGCAGTTATTTCTGAACAGAATGTAACTATATGATTGTTTTAAGGACATTTTGAAAAATGAGTATTTGGTAAATGGCTGTTTTACACAGGAACAAGCACTTTCAGGCAGCCAGCAAGTGAGAATTTCATAGCACATTTTGTGGAGTGCTGTGTGGATTTAAACATTTGCTGGAGTGTTCCTACATTGTTCTGAGCAATTTCTTCTTATTAGAAAGTGAGACTTCATCTGGGTAAAGTGGATTATCTCAAAGTCAGCTTCCCCCAGCAGTGGCCCTGACATATTTGCACACATCATGCTTTGTTGGTGGACTTTGCAAGTAAAGAAAGTGCGAGTGGGAAAGGGAGAAATGAGATTTGCATGTAGGCTGTCCGAAGGACGTCTTTCCTAGGGCTTCTTACCCCACTTCCATCACTGAAGAAGGAAGAAGGCTGAGGGTGACAACAGGTGGAATCAAGATATCGTCCCCAGAAGGAAGCCCCGTGGTTGCTGCTCTTAGATCCCCCATTCTTAAACACAGCACCGGTGGAGATTTGGCTAACTCTTTTCACCAAATTTATCTAGTACTGGGTGCTGAAGTCAGCTCTTGCAAGCAAAACCCCTCCATCAAGGGTCCCAGGATGTGCTTGGGATAAGGGGCTTGTTAGTGAAAGCTTAAAAGATTTCAGGAGTGAAGGGAGTGAATAGGCTGTGCTTCATTGGCCAAGAGTCTTGGTTGTTAATGCCTAACCACATGCTCACTCTTTACTCACACCCTTTCACACTTAGTCTCATTTGAGAAAGGGTTCTCACCTACTCATTTCTAAATCCATATTTCATCATGTAAGGATTCCATCTTTTGAGATGTGCCCCTGGGTTAACAGTTTCACATAGCTTTTGAAAAAAACCACTTCAAAGTTAGATATAGAAAAAAATTCTCATCTGAAAAATTTCGGCAGTGGAAGTTAGATTTTGCAAGTTTGTTTTGGATGAGCAGCATATTTCTCTCGGTTGGTTCAGCAGCAATATTTCTGTCCCGTCATCTAGTTAGGGATGAATGGCATATTGTGGTTTCCCAAACTGAGGCTGCATATGCTTGCCCAAACTTGCTCAGTTTGGGAAGCTCGCTGGTGTGCTTGCTTGCCTCCTTTCCTTTCCTTCCTTCCTTCCTTCCTTCCTTCCTTCCTTCCTTCCTTCCTTCCTTCCTTCCTTCCTTCCCTCCTTCCCCTCTCTCTTTCTTCTCCTCCTTTTTTTGCCAAAGTGAAACATTATTAAATATATAACATGTTATTAAAATACTTACCTTGAGTTGCGAGGCAGAAGGGATCTTTTCAGAGATTTTGTGACTTGGGAAAGAGGTAGGATATAATGGGGATGCAAAGGCTGTGAAAATGTTTGGTGTTTGGTGAGAAAACAAAATACTGAGGCTGATTCACAGTTAGAAGCTTCAGGAATAGATATTCATCTGGAATTCTCTAAAAAGACCATAATGAAGAACATTGCCCTAAAGTGAAACAATCAAATTCCAGCTGGGAAAGTAGCCTGCTGCTGTGGGCCAGGCACTGTGTCTGACCAAGGGGAAACTGCCATAAAATGCAAGCTCCTGTCTTCTTGGGGATTCCACTCTGTCGGAAGTGTCTATGAGGGGTGACTTAGTTGAGCACTTGGAAAGGCTTGAAGGAATCAACATAGAGCTTGCTGTTCTCATCCTTGCTTTCTTTTTATTGGAACCAGATCTCCAGACATGGGATAATATTCATGATATGCAGGTCTGACACCCTTCTCGGACCAAGCACTCAGGTATATATGGGATATATAGGAAGGGATAGGATCATCTGTTGTGATGTGTATGCCTAGCATTCTGCTTTCTGTCCTGACTGACTTTGCTGTAACTCTCTATAATGGGCGTTCTAGAGCAGCAAACCTTGGGCAGCTAGCGCCTGATAGCGGTCTGCCCCACTCTTTGTCCCCCTGTTCTCAGGCAGGATGCTACTCACTTTTTTTTTTTTTCAGATGACCCTACAAATACCTTCCTCAGCCCTGGTATTTTGTGGTACACTGAAGGTTTTCTCTTGATGGGTCTCAGACGTGTTTTGAATTTCCTATATTTTGATAAAGACCCTTGGGTAGTCTGTGCTCTCCCTGTTTATTTCTCCATGTCCTTGATGTGATCAACAGAAATAGTAAGCTTTATTTTGAGGCTGACAACTGGAGGGAGAGGGAGAAGGGAGGCACAGGAAGGGTGAACGGGGAAAGTATGGCAATGCTTCAGTGAATGGCTCTAGTAAGTGACTGAGGTCTCCATGGTTTAAATTACTTACCAGAGGCCATCCGCTCAGGAGTTACCTCACCAGCTTCTTCTTTTGTCACCTTGGTGACATTTTGTCCATATGGGACAAAGGAACCTTTTGGGAAAGGGCTACTGAAGACAGACAGAGATACGGGGCAAACAAGCAGAGAGACTGCAGAAGAGTAAGTGAAGAAGCCCAGCCCCAACTTACTTCTTCACTTCTAGCTTTGAAGGTCCCAGGCTGTTGACAACAGACCCTTGTAGGATGCCTGAAGTCTGTGCCACTCAGTGTCAGCCCACAGCCAGCACTGGACCACTGGGGATGTGACTGTGGCTTGGGACATGAGCCCGCTTGTTCGCTTACTCACAGTGAAAAGAGTTTTGAAATGAGTTCTGAATAGACAGCATTTTCTTTGTGTGATTGGTAAATAATACAGCGCAAAGTTAGCAAGTTGCAGGCTTCTGCATTCTGATTCTAGGCAACCTTTTTGTGGGGAGAAGGACAGGATGTTTCTCACAGAATGTGACCTCACGGGAATACTCGAGGTAAGGAGCAAAAAAAGCCTGATCTGAAAGAATAAATGTGACTTTTTAGTAAAGCTACGAGAGGAGAGGTTTCTGGTGCTGTAGTACACAAAAACCAACACCTGTTAATGTGCCTTTGTTTAGCCCCGATAGGAAAAAAATGAATGACCTTTCTTGTGATAATTTAACATTTTTCTCTTTTAGAAAGTAATGAGATATCTGAATGGATCAGCGTGGAGAAACCCTAAAAGAAATAGCATAAGAACATTTTGGAACATATCCAAGAAAAGATAACTCTCCACGTACCTATAGACATCTTCCAGGTCCAGGTAAGGGCAAATATTGTCAAAAGTAGATTGTAGTTATTTGATTACATCTCGTACTGGCTTGGACTTGGGGAGAAAACAAAGAGGACTGAGGTGGACTGTGGAAGGGGGACCTGGGAAGACTCACTGCGGTTTCTCCTCTCTTGCAAACATGGGTATGGTAGCCCTGTGTGACCATTGGTAGTCACCGGGAGCTCTTTTTAATAATGCCAGCTTTGCAGGAGTAGAGGACATGTGATCTAGTTCCAGGGGGCATTGAAGATTATCAGATTCTGCAAGCCCTTCTGTAAAGTGACAGCGTGTTTATATTACAAACGCTGCTTGTGCAGTATGGATTCGTACTGGGACTGACTCATTTTCTATTTAGGATTTTCTTTTAGAAAACCACTTCTTAATGGTGCTCAGATAAGAAATACATCTGTTGCTTACATATAATAAGCATCGAATATGAAGATAAGTTGAGTACTTGAGTGGTTGTTTGTTGCTACGAGAGACCTCTAACATATGTGTGCTGTATGTCTCTTTACTGGAGTACAGGCTCCAAAGTAGGAATTTCCTCCCCTTGCAAAATAGAGTTTGTTCTTAATGCCAAGCTCACTTGGGTTTCTAAAAAATGAACATCTCTTCAGAACCCTCAAATGGGTGCTTTGACGGATGTCCAGAGGGACAAAGATTTCGCTGGTCACCCTGTGGTACTTCAAGACTCTGAGAGTGTTTCTTAGAGCAAAGCTTAGAAACACTTTCTTTTGTTGCCATTGTAGTGTGTAATGTGAGCATTGTAAGGAGATTCTCCTTCTGTGGTGTGGGTTGAAGTGGAGCTCTTGGTTTTGTGGACTGTGCCACATCTCCCTCAGGACTGATGAAGCTAAACCGGAGAGGAGGGGAATGAGAGGCCCACAGGAAAGAATTTCAGCTTTCCCCCTGCGTACTACCTAGAGCCTTGGTCTTTCCAAGTAATTCATAAACGTCAGTGTCAGATTCATTGGCCAAGTCCATTAGGTCAACTCAGATGTACCATGAGGGAAGAAGTGATTCTCCTGCAGCTTTTTCTCACGCTACTGAAAAGGAATGGTGATTGCCGTGAAAATCGGTCCCACCTTAGGGAAGTTTATAGCGACATACTGATTTGCTTACTGACTTTGTATAAAGTTAAACTTCTGGGGTGACACATTATCCTTAGTTTGTCACTGTGTTCATCTTCTGAAGAGAGCATTGTCTCAAAATCAAAGATCTCAGGCTGAACAAGCTTTCCTCCAATTCATTACATGTTAAAATGTAAAGATAGTTTTAAAATTTAAAAATTTAATTTTTAAAAATGTAAAGGGCTGTCCTCCACGTTGCCACATTCCTGAACGAGAAATTAGAGGGATGCTCTTGGATAGCACCCTTGATGGATGGGGTAGAGATGTAGAATAGTTTCCATAATTTTTTTATACCAGCAGAGGGCAGCTCAGAGCAATAAAACTGTGAAAAGTTTCCAACCAATTATCAAAAACAAAACAACCAACCAACCAACCAACCAAACAAACAAACAAACAAAAACCTTCAGGGAAAATATCTGCTTAAAATCTTCCCTTTTAGCTCATGGACTGTGGACTGACAGCTAAGCAACCTGCCTGGGACTGAACTAGACCCTCTGAATGTGGGTGACAGTTATGTGGCTTGATCTGTGTGTGTGTGTGTGTTTGGGTAGGGCCTGGCAGTGGTACCAGGACCCATCCCAGGTCTTTTTGGAGCCCATTCCTTATGGGTGGGATACCTTGCTCCGCCTTGATATGGGGGAAGGGGCTTGGTTCTGCCTGTAGTTGGTATGCCAAACATTGTTGACTCCCCAAAGAAGAATGGGGGCTGGGAAGTGGGGTAGGTAGGTGAGTGAGAAAAGGGGAGGAAGGGGGAACTGGGGTTGATATGTAAAATAGACACTAAAAAAATTAATAAAGTAGCTGTCTTTTCAGAGGGTGTCCTTCCCTGAAACTACAGATTTCTGAAGTAACGAAGCAGCAAGCACGACGGTCCCTAAGTGGGCATTTCACCTGGGGTGTTGAGGTGCAAAGGACAAAATGAATAGCCCCAGGCCCCAGTGATGTTTGAACTGTCATTTCTCTTTTCTTCTTCTACTAGGCACTAGCTTAGGATCTTTTGTATGTAATGCTCTCCTATTGAGCTGCATCCCTGAGGAACTGGGTTTTGATTTTTCTTTTGGTTTCCTGTGTTACAAACATCTATATGAGCTCCAATATCAGCAAGGTGTGCAAGTCCTCATGATGCAACTTTTCAGGATTATATTTCTGGAGAAAAATAACAAAATCAAATTCATTGAGTAATCTGTTCTCAAAATATGCTTTGGGGCAAAATGTATATTAGAAAATTTCTCCTATTGCAGCCAAAACGATAACTCATTGTTCCCCTTAATTGTTTTTCTCCTCAGAATTGCTACAGCAAATGTTTGCTGTTGTTCTGTATCAAGGCACATTTAATGTTTAACATTGGGACATACATTTTTGTGCTGGAAATCTGTAAAGAAATCCCGCTACTAGTCTACACACTAGACTTCACCAGCGTCACAAAGGCCACAGGGCACAGTTCTGTATGACCCCTTTATGTTCTGTTGTAAAATTGCTGCAAACTCCTAGGTTTAGTACACAAACGTAGGAAATTAAAATGCCTTTATACTGAATCTTATTCTGTATGTGAAAAGTTGGCATTTGGGGCATTTAAGAAATTATGAAGCCTTTTTCTCCTTTCAGAATTTTAGTTCTGAGAATGTAACACCTCGAGATCACCCCCTTTCATAACCATTTGCTTGCTTGGTTTTACTGTCTACATAACTTTGGCTTATGTTGACTTAAGATATTTGACATATCAAATATTGTCGCTTTCAAAGGTTTCCCAGGCAACTGTAACAATTCATCTGGCTTCCATCAAAAGCGCCCTTGAACTCTCGTCTCATTTTCCTTGTATATTGTAACATGTGCGAAAGGAAAAAAGACCAGAGACTTCGGGTACTGGGTTACTGTGGATAATCTGGTGAAGAGAAGGGGAAGTTTCACATAATTTTTTCAGTAGGTTGATGAGTCTTCAGCTTCCTGGCTTCTTCCTCTTTGTTGAAAACGGGGAAGAGCAGGCTTGTGTTCAGAGTTGGGTTTGGTCCTTAATGTTCTAGGCTGGCACTTGACTGCTAAGCCCCCAATCTGTGCCCTACAATGCTATGTTGGGATTGATCTGACTAGGGCAATGAAGAAAGACAGACACCTGTATAGGAAAGCTGGGATCAGGTGGACTGTGTGCCCTGATCGAGGCTCAGCAGCAGCCAACAACCTCAGTGAGTTTATTATGGAACAATGAGCAGAGAGGCAGGCTTACTACACACAGCTGTATGAGGAGGTAGGTCATTGCATACAGTAGAACAAGGGGGCAATTTGAGCTAATTTGGGTGACAGGAGTAGAAGCTCCTCTGTGGAGGAGCAGTTTCAGACTGTAAACGCCAGGAGGAAGACACTGTAATGTATTCATTGTGTACACGATATCAACATCCACACACAGACCAGGGCAGGCCTTTGGCATTCTCATGGGTCTGAGGCATTGAGGTGGTTGCCATTGCTGTCCTCATGTCAAACATACATTCTCTCAGGGTGTCACCTGCTCCCCTCACTGGGCTGGACCTCTCGGGCCCACAAAGGATTATCCACCCCCACATTTCTGACTGGGGTCTTCCCATGTGCTTTGCTGACTCTCCCACGATGACGCTGGAGTTTCAGATGTCATGAGCCCAGCAGCTCAGAGGAAATCACTGCAATCACCTCCTCAAGAAGTCCTAAAGCTGAGAAGGAGGAAGTTTGAATCAGTGATCCTGCCGTAGTTGCTGCTCCTCCTTTTCCCACTGATCATATTGTGTTTTCTTTAAAAGTAAGAGATTTTATATCATCTAAAGAAATAGTACAGCTTAAGCCTCATTTTCTTCTATTTTCATTTACTCTAGCTCTTGTCTTCCAAGCTGGTTGTATAGTCCCCATACCAGGATATTTAAACTTCAGATCCCCCAGTGGAATTCTTTTATTCTTTTATTTTTTTTTTTTGATTTTTGAGACAGCATTTCTCTGTAGCTTTTGGTTCCTGTCCTGGAACTAGCTCTTGTAGACCAGGCTGGCCTTGAACTCACACAGATCCATCTGCCTCTGCCTCCCGAGTGCTGGGATTAAAGGCGTGCACCACCACCGCCCGGCTGGAATTCTTTAATGGAAAAGAATGCTCTTCTAAGGCTAGAATTCTGTAGAAGTCTCCAAGTTAATGTTAAATTGAACCGAAGTTTAGAGAACGGTCCCGAGCGCGATCATGCCTGAAGTTACTATCGCTCTTGTTTCTCCCTCCTCTTCTGTTCTTACCATCCTTTCTCCTGGATCTGCTGCATTTTGTTCTCTTTGCTATACCCATGGGGACTGAAACATTTCACGGAGCTGTTTCTAAGCAGGGTTTTGAAAATCAGTTCAATAAGGCCCCCTCTCTGTGGAAAGGAAAGCCCATATGATATGACACACGTTCTAACAGTCATTTAGTCCCTCACCTTCCCACCGAGCATGATCATTGTGAGGACGATGTTGTCTAATCCTTTCCTTGTTAAAATCAATACACATAAATAGACTTTTATAATAGGAAATGGAGTTTTCAGGATGTGAAATAATCAATTTGAATAAATATTTGCTGTTTGTTTTCATAAAAGTTTTAATCCTAAGAGAGAACTCTGACCGGAAGAGGGATATAGCAGGATCAGAGAGACAGGTGGCATGAGTCATAGTGTCGCCTTAATTGAAAGGATGCTGCGTGCGTTGGCAGGGACTGAACTGCACGTACGTAGTTTAGAATTTCTTAAGCTGCAATCCAGCTGGAACGTTCTCAATCAGATGGATGTGTTTTGACCATTTATCACCTATTTCTGCATTCAGAGCATTGATGTTACGTTTTGACACACAAGTCACAGTTTAAAAACCTCGGAGAGTTCTATGACTCCTGATATGCGGACAGTTATTCCCGAGCCAGGGGATTTTGTGCAAAGTTAATTTGTATAATAGAGAATCAGTCTTTCACTGTAGCATTTTGCTATCATGTTTCAATAACTGAATGAACATTCTGAATTAATAAGCATAACGTTTGTGTAAGCTAAAGACTAGTCTAAGCTCCGCACTCACTGAGGGGAGCCTTAAGCAAATGCTTTTTTTCATCAGCTTGTTCAAAAAGCATAAACACCACCATGAGCTTGTTCCAGGAGGGAATATTAGCCTGGTTAACACGGTAACTGGCTCTGAGCAAAGTGACTTTAAGTTATGGGTGCACGTTGTTCTCACTGACTGGGAGAACTGGAAGGACTTGTTTTCCAATATGTAGATATTTATACTTTTTGTCTTACAGAAAAGGTTTGCGCATTTAAAGACAATCAGGAGGATTTGCAATTTGTTTTTTTTATTTTTTATTTAAGGCTTTGGGTAAAACTGTACCAAACAATTGGTATTTATTACTTGAAAGAAATATATAAAAGTGATAGACATATTCAAGGAGGAGTTTCTTATGCACTTCTCAGTGTGCAGCAGGTAAGGAGGGGCTTGGCTCCCTGTCTTTCTCCACTGTTCTGGACTGTCTCTTGCTCCAGTTAGTTTATATCCGCAATGTTGTGCTGCAAGATCTTGTCTTGTTCTGTTGTCATTTCTTCCTTGTTCCTTTCTCTTTTGCACTGCGTACTTTTTCTCAAGTACTAGGGTGGGTGTGAAACCAGAGGAAGTATGTTGGTTTTTGTCTAAGTTCTATTCATCCATTCATTTTTTCAACCAGTGTGCAAGGACTTTTTGGAGACCAGCCTGGTCTCACAGCTCTGAATGTGTTTTTTAATGCATCCTCTCCAGAGCCCTTAAGACAGCAATGCTTACTTCTGTTTGTAATGCTCACCTCTGCTTAATGCTTACCTCTGTGGCACAGGTGAGGAACCTTCAAGAAGTAAGGAAGAATTTCTGAGAACATGGAAGGATCTAGCCTGTACTCAGGACATAAACCCTGAGTCTCAGCTGTCCTTTTTTTTTTTTTTTTTACTATTTCAACAACTTGGTCTTAAGGAACATGTATTTTATTCAGCCATGTGGGTTTTCTAAGTTACTCCACAGTGATGTATAACATTAAGCTGTATTCTCCTGTCTAAGTGTATCAACAGTTTCCCTACCTCCCAATAGTATCTTTAGTAAATGTTAATGGGAAAACGTATTTCCACATGTAAGAGAATGAAACTGTACATTATTTTAGACCACACGTGATAGTCAAGTCTAAATGCAGAGAAGGCCTGCAACCAGAAAACTAGAAGAGGGCAGAAGGGAAAGAAACTGTGACACTGGCTTCTGGAGGGATGTACCAAAAGCTCTTGTTACAAAGTTACAAAGCAAAAAAAATTAAAAAATTGAATGAGAGAGTTTCTATACACACATACACACACATACACACAACAACAACTGAAGAAGAGACAGCCTACACAATAGAACAATATAGTTGTAAAGTACAGATTTGCAATAAAGATTTGTTATTATCCAAAATTTATTAAAACCTCTTACAATCCAATAGCAGCAATGCCTGAAAATGGGCAAAAGACCAAAATGGACCCTTTCTCTGGAGCAAACATAAAAACTGCCAGTCTATGTAAGATGCTTTGTATCATTAATCATCAGAGGAGCTCAAGCCATGATGAGATATCATGTAACACATATAAGAGTGGATTTGGGTGCAAATCTAAAGGGTGTGCCGGTGTTTGCATGCCAACATGCACGGCAGTATCGTCATAATAACTAAGGTAGAAGCAACCTGTGTCTGGTAGTGGCTGAATGGATAAGGAAACTGTTGTGTCTATATAATGGAACATTATTCAGTCTCAAAGAGAATGAGATTTTGCTGTTTATAACATGGATGGACTTGAAGAACATTATGCTAAACAAAATAATAAGATGCTGAGAAGTTGAGTTATCCCACTTGTATGTGGAATCTAGAAACACTTTCTTCAGGTTCATCCATTCTTGTTTCCTGGACTGTTGTACCCTCTGCTATTAGTTCCTCTTCCATTTAATTAGTCAGTTTATTTATTTTGAAAACCCAGCAAATTATTCAAGCACAGTAGTCCGGTTTGAGAAAGGTTACCCATCCATTCATGTAGCAAACATTTTATTACAGTCTTTATTCCAATGAAGGGATGAGAAAGCTTGGATAGGCACACAGTGAAGGGGACTGGGGTGTAACAAATGGTGTCCACCCTCAGTGTCTCTTGGGACAGGAACAAAACAATGAGATATAAATACAGTTTCTGACTTTCTATTGTAATTATTTGCACATAACCATACACATTATTGGGATTCCCTGATATTTGTATGCATGTATATATCATGCAATAATCCTCCCCACCCTCCCTTTTTCTACCATTTCTCTTTAACTGATTTCTCTTCCCTCTTCCCAGTCTGCTTCTGAGTCCCTAGTAGTTCCTCTCTTGCTTTCAGATGAGCTGATTTTCTTTTTGTTTCTGTGTAGAGAATAAGCAATAGTTAACCTGTGCCTGACTCATCATACTAGCATGATGTCCCCTGGCTCCTTCCACTTTTTGATTTTATGAGAATCACACCCGGATGAAGGTCCTCCAGTTTTACAGAGTAAACAGCAAATGGAGCCAGTCCGGACTAGGATTTGGAAAAAAAAAAATCAAAGGGAGGCCTAGAGTCTGTGTTGAAAACAACATTCCCCTCCAGGTTTTGAGATCTCCAGCCCACCTGCATCCTCTTCCTTCCAGGTGACACTACAATAAACTCTTCACTGTTGCAGTTTCCCAAAGGAATTAATTGTTTTTATTTTAGAGGGGAACAGGAGCAGGGAGGGATACACAACACAAAAGAAAAATTTGGCAGAATTGGCAGGCCTTCTTAAGGGTGGCTGTGGGGCACGAGAGACACTGGGGCAGGAGCCCTCTGTGTACGGAGAAGAGACCAGAAGCCATGGAGAGCACCGTGGGGCTTCTGTGATATTTTGCTAGAGAGCCCTGAAGATGAAAATGGATGTTGTGGAGGATTTGTGAGCAGAAACATGACGACTAAGTTTAGGTTCTCTTGCTGGTACCCTGTGTTTTAGAGTAGAGAGAAATAACTGCACATGTACCTTTGAGTGGAGTAATGTGTTATTATGTTGTCCAAGAATGTCAGTAATTATTTCATAATTTTTTTTACTTCCCTTAAATGTGTACAATCAATGCTCTGTTGTGTGTTATTTGGAAGGGGAAAACATCTCTAGTTCTCAGAGAATCAAAAGAAAATGAAATGTACAAGTTAACATGTATTTGATGCAACGTCTCAGAAACTACGTCTACATCATGACTCCATTCCACATGCACCTTCCTCCTTTGTCCACTAGAGACCACTGACCTGTAACACGGTTCTCCATAGAACTGATCATGCTTTCCAAGAACCCTGAGCAGGGTACATTGCTACCATTTTCTGTCATGAATCAACTGAACCAGTTTACATGTAGCTACCATAGGGAAGTAGGCAGAAAGTGGGTCAGTACTCACAAAGAACTTTGAAACCCAGAGTTAACCTACAAGGGAATATATCTATTAAATTGAGGTCATTAATGTTATACTAGTATATTTTCTATTTTTCTGAGTTCTGTCTCTTATGTTTATAACTATGCTGGCCTGCCCTGATACCTGGGTATCCTGTCCCTTTAAGAGACAAGTTCTACCCATTCCCAATCTCCCCATTCTTGACCAGACAAGGGCCCTCCTCTCTCTCTCTCTCTCTCTCTCTCTCTCTCTCTCTCTCTCTCTCTCTCTCTTTCTCCTCCTCCTCCTCCTCCTCCTCCTCCTCTTCTTCTTTTTCTTCTGAAGAGGAAGTTTTTCTGTTTCCCTTCCCCTTTTCCTTCTCACTTCTCTTCTGTCTCTTTATGTCTTTTTATTTCTCTCTTTCTTTCCCCCATACGTTCCCACCCTTATATCCTCTCAGTACCCACTAAATAAACTTCCCATACCCAAGCTCTATTAGCATGGCATATCTGTCTATCCCTTACCCACTGAGGTCCTCCACCTACTGTGGGATTTGCCAGGGTTACTCGTGCCGTAAATCAGAACCCTGTCTCTTCTTAGTTCTTGGCAGGTGTCTTTCTCACTATCCTTATGCCACGTGCTCATCTTTCCCAGCAGAGTGAATTGATCAGTACCACCAGTACCCTGCCTTTGACCACCATCATCACTTTAGGACCAGGTGTTATCAGTTGTGTCAGGTACTTTTATATTCTTGCTGTAAAGCACTGTGACGAAGGCAGTTGATAGAAGAGAGAGTTTATTTCCAGCTTATGTTTCCAGAGGGATAAGAGTCCCTTATCATTATGGCAGGAAAACAGGCACAAGGCAGGTCTGGCAACTGGAATAGCTGAGGGCTCATATATCAATCTATAAGCAATAAACTTGGAATCGTCTGAATTTTTAAAGTCTCAAAACCTGCCCCAATGGCATAGTTCTTTCAGCTAGGCTAGGCCTCTTAAGGTTTCCGAATCTGGAGACCAAGCATTCAAGTGCCTGAGGTTATGGCAGGCATCTCATTCAAGCATTGCCGTTCCTTGGCCCCATAGCCTCAGGGCCATATCAAATCGAAATGCATTTAGTCCACCTTCAAAAGTCCCTATAGACATTGAGACATGGAGGTTTTGCAGCTATACCCTTCTCTTCTGGTCGTATAGACTACTTCCATTACCATGAACACTAGTCAGTAGGGGTGAAGGTTCTAGATAGGCACCAGATCAATGTCTTTGTTTGGTAACTTGTGTAGGCGTTGTCTTCAGCAATAGGACCTTAAAACAGTCAATAGCATTGGTAATAACCAGGGTAGTTTGGGGAGTTCTATAGGGCCCCTTTGGCCAATGGCTCAGTTAGATATAACTCATTCCTGGTACTAGAGTGTTATTATTATTATTTTTTTTGGTGGCAAAAGATATCGAGTTGTGATTTTAATCCCCCTCTTATTTGGTGATTTCATTCAGATTTCTTTCATACATGTATATATTTTAAGAAGCTTCTACTTTAGTAGGTTTCTATACAAACCCTCAAATAGTCCTAATTTTATCTGTCCCTGTTCATATTCCCTTCCTTCCCTTCTCTTTCCTCCCCCTCATTGTGGGATCTTCCTGCTCCTGCTCCGCTCCCATCAATCCTACTTATCTATTCTATATTCCCTTCCTAGGGAGACTTTTTGTCCTCTTCAGTCCCTTACTCTGTACCTAAACTCTCTGGTTATACAGATTTTAACCTGCATATCAAAGACATAATAGCTAATATCCACATGTAAATGAATGCATACCATATTAGTCTCCTCGAGTCTACATGACTTTACTCAGGATTTTTTACTCCTAACTGCATCCATTTACTGTGAATTTAATGATTTTATTTTTCAACAACTGAGTAATAATCCATTACATTGTGAAAATGTATCACACTTTCCTTATCCTGTCATCCACTGATGGGCATTTAGGCTGTTTTGAATGTCTGACTATTCTGAATAGAGCAGCGATGAACAAGGAGAGTGCATGTCTTTATAGTAGGATGTAAAGTCCTTTGGGTTTGCGCTCAAGATGGGTATAACTGAATCTTGATGTAGTTACATCCTGTTTCCCGAGTTGCTGCCACAGTGATTCCATAATGACTGTACAAGTTTGCATTCCCACCACCTACTGATAAGTGTTCCCATTACACCATATCCTTGCCAGCATGAGAGGTCATTTGTTTTGGTGATTTTGGCCACTCTGATTGGCATAGCCTTTTACCATTCTGTAGCCTGCTCCTTTGTTTGAATGATGATGTCCTTTGTATTCTTAGTCTCACCAGAACTTTATCATTAGTGTTGTTGGATTTTGTCAGAGGCCTTTTTATTTTTTTTTGTATTTAATGAGATGATCACTTGTTTTTTTTTTGTCTTTCAGTTTGTCTATATTGTGATTCCATTTATCAGTTTATGAATGTTGAACAATCTCTATGTCCTTGGGATGAAGCCTATTTGATCTTTTTAATGTGTTTTTGGATTCAGTTGGCAAGCATTTTATTGAGAATTTTTGCATCTATGTTCATTTGGGAAGTTGGCTTGTAATTCTCTTTCTTTGTTGGGTATTTATGTAGTTTAGGTATCAGGGTAACTGTGGTCTCAAAAATGAATTAAGCAATATGCCTTCTGTTTCTGTTTTTTCCAAATCATTTGAGAAGTATTGCCCTAAATCCATGTGCTCATGGCTTTTTGTGTTCAGAGACTTTTAATTACTGCTTATATTTCACTAAGAATTATAGGTAAGTTTAAATCACTTATTGGATCCTGGTTTAACTTTGGTAGGTAATACATATCAAGGAATTTATCCATTTTAAGTTTTCCAATTTGATGGATTGCAGGTGTTTAAAGTATGTCCCTATGAGTGTCTGGATTTCCTCACTGTCTGTTTTTAATGTCCCCCTTTTTTATCTCTAATTTTATTAAATTGAATCTTTTCTCTCTATATTTTAATTAATTTGTCTAAGGATTTGTCAATCTTATTAATTTTTTCAAAGAATCAACTCTACATTTCATTGACTCTGTAATTTTTTGTTTCTATTTTATTGATTTTAGCCCTGTTTGATTATTTCTTGCTTGCTCCTCTTTTTGGGAGTTATTCTTTCTGTTTTAGAGTTTTCAGTTGTGCCAGAGTTTCAAATATGTGATATCTCCAGATTTTTTATGAAGCATATTTTATTGCTGTGATCTTGTCTCTTAAAACTGCCTTCCTTATATTCCACTCATTTGAGTATCTTGTGTTTCCATTTTCATTTCAGTTCTTATTTTTTAAGTTTTCTTAATTTTGTCTTTACCAATTTTTCATTCAGTTTGCATGAGTGTGAAAGCTTTCTGTTATTGTAGCTTTAATTTGTGGTAGTCAGATAGGATGCAGGGTGTTGTTTTATTTTTTTCTACCCATTGAGACTTGCTTTGTGTCCAAGTATGGGCCAATTTTGTTGAAGTTCTAGGAGGTGCTGAGAAGAAGGCATATTCTTTTGCTTTTGTGTGAAATGTTCTGTAGATATCCATTTGGTTTATAAAATTAGTTAGCTCCAACATTTCTCTATTTTTTATAGATGACCTGTCCATTGGTGAGAGGGGGGTATTGAAGCCATCTACTAATATGTATCAGATACCAATACTTAGACCAGCTTGGTTCTTGGGTCAATTTGCTTGTAATATCTTTTTTCTATCATTTACCCTGAGGTTATATCTATTCTTGATTAAGTTTCTTTTCTTTTGGATACAATAGAAAGATAGATCTTGTTTTTGAATGCAATCTGTCAGTCTGTGGGGAATTGAGATAATTGATGTTGAAGATTATCATGAGCAGGTTTGTTGATTCTTGTTATTTTGCTGTTATGGTATTTTTTTTCTCCTTGATTGGCTTGTCAGAGATTATTTATTGCTTGTTTTTTTGTTTTTGTTTTGTTGTTGTTGTTTGTATGTGTGTGTAGGAGTGTGGTTTGTGTGTTTAGGTGTGCGTGTAGGTGTGCTTGTGTAGGTGTGTGTATGTAGGTATATGTGTTGTGGATAGGTGTGTGTAGGTGTGTGTAAGCATGTGTATTTTGGGGGCGGTGCTGTCATTAACCTCTGCAGGTTAAAGTTTTCCTTCTATCACATTCTGTAGATCTTAAATTTTGTTTTAACGTGGAATTTTTCTTTATTATTTGTGATAAAATAGTGTTCTGGGTGTAGTAGTCTGGGTTGGCATCTGTGGTCTTTTAGAGTTTGTAGAGCAATTATGTGGGCCCTTCTAGATCTTAGAGTTTCCACGAAAACTCACGTGTTATTCTAATAGGTCTTCCTTTACCTATTACTTGGTCTTTTTATCTTCACAGATTTTAGTATGCTTTGTTCTTTGTACTTAATGTGTTGATTGTTGTATGCTCTGGTTCAGTCTATTTTCTGTTTCGTATGTTCCTTTTTTCTTTTTCTTTTTCTTTTTTTTTGGATTTTTCGAGACAGGGTTTCTCCGTAACTTTTGGTTCCTGTCCTGGAACTAGCTCTTGGAGACCAGGCTGGCCTCGAACTCACAGAGATCCACCTGCCTCTGCCTCCCGAGTGCTGGGATTAAAGGAGTGCGTCACCACTGCCCGGCGCCCTTATGTTTCTTGTACCTTGATAGGCATCTACTTCTTTAGGCTGGAGAAATTTTCTTCTGATATTGTTGAAAATATATTTTGTAGCTTTGATCTGGGTTTCTTCTCTTTCTTCTATGCCTGTTATTAGTAGATTTGGTCTTTTTATACTGTCGTTGAGTTCCTGTATGTTTCGTGCTCGTATTTTTTTAAACTTAAGATTCTCTTTAACCAAGATATCCATTTTTACTATCTTGTCCTTCATACCTGAGATTCTTTCTTCTGTGTCTTGTATTCTGTTGCTGAAATTACTTCTGAGTTTTTCTTTTTTGTTTAATTTCCTATTTTTTTAAATTTATTTATTTATTTATTAAAGATTTCTGCCTCCTCCCTGCCACCGCCTCCCATTTCCCTCCCACTCCCCCTATCAAGTCCCCCTCCCTCATCAGCTCGAAGAGCAATCAGGGTTCCCTGACGTGTGGGAAGTCCAAGGACCACCCACCTCCATCCAGGTCTAGTAAGGTGAGCATCCAAACTGCCTAGGCTCCCCCAAAGCCAGTACGTGCAGTAGGATCAAAAACCAATTGCCATTGTTCTTGAGTTCTCAGTAGTCCTCATTGTCCCCTATGTTCAGCAAGTCCGGTTTTATCCCATGCTTTTTCAGACCCAGGCCAGCCGGCCTTAGTGGGTTCCCGATAGAACATGCCCATTGTCTCAGTGTGTGGGTGCACCCCTCGCAGTCCTGAGTTCCTTGCTCGTGCTCTCTCTCCTGCTCCTGATTTGGACCTTGAGATTTATGTCTGGTGCTCCAATGTGGGTCTCTGTCTCTGTCTCCTTTCATCACCTGATGAAGGTTATTATTCAGGAGGATGCGTATATGTTTGTCTTTGGATTCACCTTCTTATTTAGCTTCTCTAGGATCGCGAATTATAGGCTCAATGTCCTTTATTTATGGCTAGAAACCAAATATGAGTGAGTACATCCCATGTTACTTTTTTTGGGTCTGGCTTACCTCACTCAGGATAGTGTTTTCTATTTCCATCCGTTTGTATGCAATATTCAAGAAGTCCTTGTTTTTTACTGCTGAGTAGTACTCTAATATGTATATATTCCATACTTTCTTCATCCTTTCTTCCATTGAAGGGCATTCCAGCTTCTGGCTATTACAAACAATGCTGCTATGAACATAGTTGAGCATATACCTTTGATTTACAGTAAGCCGACAGCTAATATTAAATTAAACGGAGAAAAACTCAAAGCCATCCCACTAAAATCAGGAACACGACAAGGATGTCCACTCTCTCCATACCTCTTCAATATAGTGCTTGAAGTTCTAGCAGTAGCAATAAGACAACATAAGGGGAACAAGGAAATTCGTATTGGAAAGGAAGAAGTTAAACTTTCGTTATTTGCAGATGATATGATAGTATACATAAGCGACCCCAAAAACTCTACCAAAGAACTCCTACAGCTGATAAACACCTTTAGTAATTTGGCAGGATACAAGATCAACTCCAAAAAATCAGTTGCTTTCCTATACACTAAGAGTAAGGAAGCAGAGAGGGAAATCAGAGAAGCATCACCTTTCACGATAGCCACAAATAGCATAAAATATCTTGGGGTAACTCTGACCAAGGAAGTGAAAGATCTATTTGACAAGAACTTTAAGTCTTTGAAGAAAGAAATTGAAGAGGACACCAGAAAATGGAAGGACCTCCCTTGCTTTTGGATTGGGAGGATCAACATAGTAAAAATGGCAATTTTACCAAAAGCAATCTATAGATTCAATGCAATCCCCATCAAAATCCTAATTTTTTATTTTACAATTTTACTGCAGTTTGGGTTTTGTTTATCAATTCTATTTCTACTTTCACGTCTTGAACTGCTTTCTTCATTTCACTGTTCGTGTTTTCACAGACTTCATTATTATATTTATTCATATAAATATATTTGATGTCTTTGAGCATATTCAAAATACCTATTTTTAAGCCCCTGTGTTTCAGCTATATTGCATTTCCCTGTGCCTACTATGGTAGCATTGTTGGGTTTGATGACACCATATTGTCATGAGTATTAATGATTGTATTATGTGTTGCATCTAGGCATCTGGGTTTGGAATGATTGTGTGTATAGGTGTTGATATTTGGTCTTCTCTGAGATGAATTCCATTCCTTGATTTTTCTTGCACTGTCTGAATCTTAGGGATGTGTGGTAACTGTTTGTTGCCTGGTAAGGAGTACTTCTGAATCCCTTCTAGATGTGGCCAGTGGGGTCTTGAGAGAGAGTATGCGTGGGTAAGGAAAAAAAACTGGGTCTGCCATGAAGTTTTCTGGAATCCCACATGAGTGGAGTTAAAGAGGAAAAACAGGCCTCAGCAGGTGTTCTGCTTCAAGACTGAAAATGAGACTGACGAATTGGAAATGGAGCACAGGAAAGTGACAGAAGGTTGTCTACCCAATTCCCAGGTCAACGTGACCAGCAGGTTCCTAGGTAGAGCTATTTAATATATCTTGATCATGTTTACTTAATTCCTTCTTTCTTTTTTCTTGTAAATAACTAACCAACTCGTATTTGTCTTATCTGTATACTCTTGAATGTATGGCTCATTTGGAATGTCCCCAGCCTGCTAGGTTGCTTCTTCCCCCGAAGCTATCAACTGTTCATTGCTCCTTAGGCATGGGAGTTCACAAGCCCCTTTCCACTCCATGCTAGCATGGTGACTGTCTTTATCTTATGTAGGTCCTATGAAGGCAGCCATAGCTGTTATGAGATCAGGTGTGCAGAAGTTGTGTTATGTTCAGAAGACACTACTTGACTGTGGTGCTTTTGATCTTTGGATGTTATAATCTTTCTGTTCCTGTCTTCCATGATGGTCCCTTAGTCTTGAGGAAGAGGTGTGATATAGATGTTACATTTGTAGCTGAACATTCTGCTGATACTTCTCTACATTTTGAGCAGGTGTGAGTTTTTGTGGTAACTACCATCCTCAGCACAAACTTCTCTGAAAAGGTGTGAGCACTGCACTAACCATGGACACAGAGATAAGAATTTAGAGGACTGTTTTAATGCTGGTCCCATTTGGCAGAATAATGGTAGTACATCGGTACCCGGGGGCCATGAGTTCCCTAGCCCTGGGTTCTTGGTTACACTTACAGTACCAGTTATGTGTTTCCTCCTGTGATCTAAGGTTATCCCCATAACAATAATCGTGCCACTAATCCATTGCCATATCTTGCCAGACCATTTAATATTGGGATTCACAGGGTACACGATAAGGCTATTTGATAACATTTTCCCTCAGAAATCTAAATAGAACCTTCTGGTAGTCAGCAGGAAGGAAGCTTCTTAATCAGTACAGACTTGATTTCTCCAAATCCTGTGACTAAAGGGTGTGGTATTTTTAGCAGTATTTTGGTTCACACAGTGGAGATGTCATGACAGCAAGGGCTTGAGGTAGTTGATTACACCAGGTCCTCAGTCAGGAAACACAGAGAAACGAATTTGGTTCTGTTTACTTTCTTAATCTTATTCAGTTCAGACCCTCAATCCATGGAATCTTGCTACCTGTATTTAGAATGGATATTCCCACCTCAATCCAACCTAGAACCCCCATCCCCTCTCCCAGACATTCTCAGAGTTTTGTCTTCAAAGTGATCCTAGCTCCTGTCAAGTTGGCCATGTTTACCACATACACCCCTCTTTAGGGTCTGGTTTCTGTGCGTGACTTGAATCTTCCTTCCTCTTTGCTCCCTTGGTGGTCTATTTACAGTTATGTCCTACTACATAAGGTGCCTGTTTTGCTTCTGTGTGTTTCTGCATCCCTCATTTCTATGGGTGAAGGCTTGTTTTACACTGCGGTTCCCCCCTCCTGTCTGGGACAAAGCTTTGCTTACTAGATAAGAAGGAAACATTTGTGAATTGACCTGGAACTTTCCCTGGAGAAGTAGGAGGTACTAAGCCTGGGTCTGGAACACGGGAAAGGGTAGGGTAGCTGGCCAAAGTCCTGGCACCTGGTAGAAGAGAAAGCTCTGACCAGCTGGCTACGCAGAACACAAAGACAAACTTTGCCTCACTCACAATAGGCAAAGGGCTTTTCCTGGGTACACACAACTCCTTTTTATTAATAATACGGTTTTGTTCATGGTGAACTAGCAAGAAGAAGATGCAACAGGTGCCAACGATGAATAGGTATTATTTTTCATTTATTGGTTGGAAACCAATCCTAGATTTTACTTCTTCCTGTCCTATCAAGTGGCCTTTGCAGAGTGTAATTTTTACTTTTTAGTGCTGTCTGCACCTGTGGCCTTTGGACCTACTGTTTATGACAGATGGGCCCGGCCGTGTTTGCACCATTTAGTGGCTGCTCTCCTCCTGTAGCACTCCGCTGCCATCACTGGCTCGGGCCCAGCGGCCGTGGACTGCTGGTAAAGCTGGGGTCTATTGCTCAGCTTTTGAACGTACGTAGCACAGCCCTCCTATGTCACACATCATTCTTCCTTCTTTTCAGGTCACCGTCTCTCGACTCACAGGGCTCAGTTGGGAGAGTGAAACATCCACCTCCCAGGTTGAAATAGGACATACTGCTGAAGTTCTCCAGCTGTTTATAAAAAGGCGGAGATACACCTTGCACAGGAAGGATTGTTTTATGTATCAAAAGAGTGATGTGCTTTTAAGCAGTGTACTTTGGACTTTCTTAGGGAGACTTACCTGCTGGCTTTGTTGATTTTTCACCCTAACAGATGCTAACTCAGATTTTAGATCAGCACTAAGTAAATGTTTGCCTAATAGAGATGCTAATGAATGGCGATGTTTCATTTTGAAGCTGTGTAAATCTGGGGAAATAAACTCAACACCCAAGTCAGAACAATATCCCTTCTCTTTTTAACCCGACTCCTACACAGACATTAGTATCACACTTTTAGTCTTTCTGGAATTGCTCGTTGTTATTTACTCTGACAAGGAATGTGGTCTAACATGTCTATCCAGATACTTAAGTGTTTATTCAACTATTTTGATATCATTGAAGTAAATGCACAAAGAGTAGTGAATGCTATCCCTCCTTTCTTTTTCTATAATTCACTGCTTCTACCCCAGGGTACCACACGGACAGATGAACAAAGGCAGGCTACCTCTCAGCCGCACGAAGTCATATGGACAAGGTTGCGGGGGAGAGAACTCAGACTGATACATGATACAGGAAGGTCCACTTTGAGCCGTCTTTGGCAGCTCCTAAGGGCAGCCTCAATCCCCCTTGAGGGCATGCACTGGACATACGTATTAGTGGAGTCCGTGGGATTCCATGACTCTTCTGCTTTTCTCCAGATGCGCAGCCAGTTTGCCCTCCTCTCCATCACTAGGATGGGTGGAATTAGAGTACACAAAATAATGAGTTTAAAGCCTGGAGGGAGAACTCAAAATATGTGTGGTGGATGTACTCATGCGCATTGGAGCCACCCAAAATGATTGACTCTTTCCTCCTCTGCCCACGTTCTTCTGTTCTTTCAACATCCTTATAGTTCATTGTGCAGAGAGCCTTACAGAGGACATCTCTGGAATACAATATCCCCAGCCCAAGGAAAGTGATGTTTTCCTTTTAGTCTAATGTGTTCCTCATGAAACTCTCTGACTGCCTCTCCTATCCTTCCTGGGAATTCTTACAAAAGCCTGCTTCAGAGGTAGAATCTTTGGTGGAGACTCCATTCTTTCTCCTTTCTTCTATGAGACGTCTGAGCTCTGCAGATGCCTTGGAGGCCCCGAAGAACAGGGTGTGGACTACTGTCTCCATTTTCTACTCTAGCTTCCTCTTGCTTTCTCTTTGCTGATTGGATTAGGCACCTTTCTAATGCTGTGATACCGTACAAGGCAATCATAGAGGAACGGTTGGTTTGGGCTTACAGTTCCAGAGGGATAAGAGTCGTCATCATCACTATGGGGAAGCTTGGCAGCAGGCATCTGTGGTCCTTGGAGCAGCCAAGAACTGAGAGCCCCCATCTCAAACCAAAGACAGGAAGCAGAGCAAGTGACCTTGAGGTAGTAAGAGTGGAGTGGAAAAATGAGATAAAAGAATATATTGCCATTTGGGATATAGGTGGTTCTAGTTTTTTAATTGTTCAGTTTTGTACGCTGCTTTGTTGGACTGACCCACTTGATATAGCGATAACAGAAATTCGGTAAGGGGAATGATTTCATAGCACTGGTATTTTCAGATTAATAAAATATTTCTCTGATTTGAAAATGCAAATCACCACCTTACTACACCAGGGTAATCCCTAACGACATTTTAAATATATCTTCAGGCAATCCTCACCCCTTATCAAGGACACTTATCTTTGAAGCAGATGGAGACTATTATTGAAAACTATAACCAATCAAAATGCAGAGCTGTAGGGCCCGGTCCTAATGGATACATCTATTAAACACCTCTGTACTTATGGCTCAGGGAACCTGGCAGAAGATGGGGTAGAAAATTGTAAGAGCCAGAAAAAAGCGAGTTTGCTACAAGATTGTGTATCCTAATAATGTCATAAGCTACACCCCTAAAATCTCACCCACCTGACTGCCTAAATATGAGCTGGATCACAACAACAGCAAACTTCATGCCAAAATAAAGACAGAAAGTCAAAGAGCCCTCAGCTCTACACAAAGAACTAATGGGTGATTTTGTTCTAGCATTTGGGTAGAATGGCAACTGAGGAAGGCCAAGAGTAGAAGAGAGTCTTCTCCAGGGAAGAACACACCAATTGATTATCCAACTCCAAGTGGTCATCCCTAAAAACACTTACACAAGTAACTCTATACAGACTGAGGAGGTTATATATTTAGGAATATGTCCAAATATACAAATATGCATGTACTAACAGTTACTGAAAAAAGAGGCAATGGGTGTGAAAGAGAACAAGTTGGGGTATATAGGACAGATTGGAAGAATGAAAGGAAAGGGGAGATGATGTATTTAATCTCAAAAATAAAAGAAACAATAATGAATACAATACAATCATAAAGTTTAAGAGGAGATGGTTTGATTGTATAAAACATCAAGTGAAACATTATTTTATAAAATTATCTTTTAGCATTAGTTTTTCCATAAAACACCATAATTTCTGTCCCTTCTTAATTGGTCTTTATTATTTATCATTTCTAAAATAATATGTATTTTTCTGATTAAGAAAATGGTACAACGTCACTTAGAAAGTAGGAAGAATACCAAGGTAAATTTATTTGTGCTACATCACACAAAATGATAACATTTTGTCATAATATTTTTAACTTTCTTTTTATTTATTCTTTGTGTTTTTCGCATCATGCATCTTGGTTGCATTCATTTTCCCATTTCTTTGTATCCACCCTCTCCCCTTGCAACCCCTTCTCCAAAATAAAATAAAATTTAAGAAAAAACAGAAGAAAAGAAAGAAAGAAAATCAGGTGCAGGGCCCACTTTCCTGAGTTTTGCAGCAGGTGAAGGGGAGAGTTAGCTCCCTCACCAACTGGAGTGTGTAGGGCTAAGGGGAGGGCACGAGAGAGGAGTGCCAGCTACGCCCTTTTCATGCCCTTAGGGCCGGCTCACCTGCTCCCTGTCTACAGGGTCAACTCTCCCGTGCTGCACAGGTGAGGTGCAAGGCCTGTTCTCCTGAGTGTGGCTGCTGATGAGGGGCTGGGTCGGTCAGGTTCCCCACCTACTGGAACTGCTGAATCATGAGGGATGGAGGGCATCTGTCCCTGGTCCATGCCACCACATGGGCTCAACCTGCTCTCCCATTCTCATGCCTTCAGGGCCAGCTCTTTCATGCCCCTGCGAACAGGGTCAGCTCTATTGAGCTGCTGAGATAAGGTGTAGGATCCTCTCTTCTGAGTGCTTCATCCAGTGAGGGGCAGGACCAGTCCTCTCTCATGCAGCAATCAGTGAAGTGTGGAACCAACTCTGTACGGATATATCCTCTCAACCTTGGATGGTATCAGGAGCCAGAGACATCAACAGAGACTGTGGCTGCATCAGAGATGTGAACACGACATGGGCCCTGCCAGCAGCCCAGGTCCAGACATCAACAGGGTCCTCAGTGGCAAGCAAGTCACTTGCCACCTCAGCTCATTCCTCATCCCTTTTGCCTCTTCAGATATGGCTCCATCTACAGGACATGAGCCATTCTGTCTCTATCTCATATACCACCCCATACAGTTGCTCACCATAATAGTGCCTTTCTGCTTGGAGCTGCAAGGTGCTGAGCCAGTCTGTGTTTTCCCCCCAGAGCCCAGGCAGACTACTCCAGGCCATTGTGTGGACCTTCTTATCCTGCTCAGTCTGTCATGGCACTGAGCAGGACCATGCTTCCTCATCACAAAGGTATCATAATAGTGCCCAGCCGCCTGGAGGCTCAGAATGCTATTGCTGGACTCCTCTCACAGGCTGGGGCTTGAAACTCTGTGCTGCATTTGGTTTGCATACATGGATGAGAAAATAGCCCCCTCCCTTTATGGGTTCTTTGTTAAATTAGATGAGAATATTTACTGGGATAGGGGGTTACATGGCAGAGCAGGTGTAGTGATATCTCATTTGTATTTTATTAAATAAAGCTTGCCTGAAGATCAGAAAAGTAAAACAGTCACACTGGCCAGCCTTACAGAACAGGCGACAATGACACACTTTTAATCCCAGTAGCCACACTAGCTTGGCATAGAAATCAGGTGGTAGTGGTGCATTCCCTTAGTCCCAGAACTCAAGGGGATTATAAAACCAGAGGAGAAAGTTCTCAGTCTCAATCTCATTCCGAGTTTCATGGAGGCAGGATCCCCATTTTCAGACAGAGGTCGAGGTAAGAGCTAATAGTCCACTGTTTGGCTTTCCTGGTCTTTAGGTTGAATCCCAATATCTGTCTCAGAGTTTTTATTAATTGTGCTTCAAGCAGGCACTAAGTTCAAACTCAGATCCCTTTTTCATACTGTATTTGGCTTTGTAAAGAGCCTTTGCCATTAGACATCGCTGTCTCCACTATAATGAGACCTTGCAGGAGAACTGACTCATCTCTCCTGTCTTCTACATCTGTTGACATCTTTCCTAATGCTTCAGTCATGACAACCGAGAATCTTCACGTCAATGATGCTGGAAACAATCCAGATCTTACCTTACTCTCATGGTCAGCTAGTGTCTTTAGCTATTTTACCTGTTGCTGTGATAAAATACTCTTATAAAAGCAACCTAAGGGAGAGGCTCTGTTCTAACTCACAGTTCAGGGTAAATTCAATTATGGTAGGGAGGTCAAGGCAGCAGGTGCCTTAAGCAGCTGGCCATGTTGTCTTCACACTTAATGCATGCTCTTACTCAACTTCCTTTGTCCTCTTACAGCCCAGATCCCAGGTTAGGGAATGGTCCACGCACAGGAAGTGGGCCGTTCCACTTCACTTAACCTTAATTAAAGGAATCAAAGCAATTTTAACAGACATGCATAGAAGCAAACCTAAATCAGATATCTCGCAGGTGTTTTCTGTTGCCGGTCTTCTAGGTGACTCTAGATTCTGACTGGGGTGGAGCCTTGGCCTCTTGAGGAATTAAATGTGCAGAATGTGTTCTGAGGATGCCCTTGAGGCATTTCTTTGTTGTAAATATGTTTAAAAGTTAAAAATCATAGTGAGGACGACCACCATCTATCTAAGTTTTTCATTTCATTTTATTCCAAATTATCAGAGATCAGTGGTAACTTATGAAATGTGTTTTTCCCTGTGTTCTTCCTGAAGAGAAAACAAGAAAGACCGCTTAGGATGATAGAATGTATTCTTCTTTAAATGCTCCCACTGGCGGGTGCACTTACAATTGCAGCTGCCTCTTTATCTTTCTGACAGTGAAGCTACCCTGGAGGCTGGTCCCTGCAATGGAAGTGTTCCTTTGAGTGTCCTTTTCTTTGTCAGTTTCGAAACCTAAACGTTGAAGTGCTGGCTTCTGGTTTCGTTTTGTAAAAGGATAGCATGGGCATTCAGCTTTATAGGGTTTACTAGAAAGTGCTCTACGTTGGAAGGTGACAGATTGTCTTGTCTGGGCCTCCTCCCCAGAAGCCAGCTGCTTGGTCACAGGATGTCCATCTCCCTGGGGTACATGTCCTTCAAGAGCTATGTTGCCGGACTGAACCCTACTTTGTATTTTAAAAGTCTGACAGTTTGTAAGTTTCCTTTCATACATCGGCCTGTATTTCTTTAAAAACCTGTTCTTAAATCTCCCCATAGCAGCTCCCTCCTTTCTGATTTTCACTGTTTCAGATTGACTATCCTCATCAATTGTTTCCACTTTGTGTGAAAAATCCCTCCTCCTTTTCTTCCCTTTCATCTCTGCTCTTCTTTTTGGACAACATGTTTTTGTCTCCTGGTTCCAAGCAAGTAAGCCCTTCATCTGTTCAAATACAAAATCGGGGGGAAAAAAAAGAAAAGAAAGGAAAATGCCTTGGAACAAGGCAAAGTAAATCTCTTGCCTTCAAGATTCAGCTGAAAATGTTTCCCTGTGCTTCATGCTTTATGTCAGAACATCTGAACGTCCCCCCACTGAACAAGATGATAACACAGAGTGGTTTTAAATGTTTGCTTCTTGCTTTTTTTTCTGCCAGTAAACCATATCTGCATGAAGCCAGGGCCACCTTTCAGTGAAAATGGAACAGGAGGCTGCCCTCTGCGATCCGAACATGCCTCCAGCCCTATTTATTTATGAGGAGCTTTGTGCCATAATGTTATCCAGCTTTATGGGAGCCATCACACAGTTCTGGTAATCTGATAGAAGGCTTTAAATGGATAGGCTCTTCTGCCAGTTTTGTGTGCCAGAAGGTTTTGGGCTTTGAAAGAAAGAAACAACAAACAAACCTCAAAACCTTAAGATCAAATCATAATGCCGAAGGAAAACATCCCAAGTCTTTCTGAAGAGGATTTTCTATAGATATGATACAGCAAAGAAGATAGCAAATACGTAACTTTTAAAAAGTAAAAACAAAACACACTAAAAAAGTCTCAAAACTTAATTAGTAAGTTATTACAATATTCTTTTCAATTTCATGAAGAAAGCAATGCTAATATATTTTGAATAAATGATTTTTTTCATATTTGTAATGTGTTTCAAACACATCATTTTCTTTTCAAGGCAGAGACTTCAGGAAACACTCCTACATTTGTCTCAGATGGGAAAATGGAGACATCATTAACAAGAACACATACTAGTAACACTCAGTGTTCAGTCTCAATTGACTGGGATCCAGGACTTCGTGCAATCTGCCCAGCAGAGTACGAGGATTATTAATGTAATGAGACAACACAGTGCACTCATGAGACAGATCCAAAAATCTTTGCTGTAGGGGAAGGACATAAGACACAATGGCTCGATTAGTTTATAAAAATAGGAACGAAAGTAGCATAAAGACGCTACTCTGCTAGATGTGAAAGAATTTACAGATACTTCATGGATAGTGGTGAATATTTGGTGTCCTGGGAGAGCAGGGGTTAAACATAAGGTCTCTCCCTTCCAGGAGTTCTGCTTTAGCTGGAGACAGTGCTGCAGGGAGCACAAAAGGAAGTGTAAGGTGATAGGGAAACAAGCACCTGGTGGTGTGAGCCTTCCCCTTAGACAGCAGCTGCTCACAGGGCTTCAGGGCTGTGGCGTGGACCTCCCCTTCCTGATCTTTGAGTTATTTTGGCTGCATTTCTTTTACCTACTCCACTGAGTACCTCCCAGATGCCAAATAGTGGAGATGAAATAACTTGACTTCAGGTAATTGAGAAGGTTTAGAGAAGTGGATTTGGTGTGGTTTAATTAAGTCATTCAGTATTGATGCCTTTGCAGTCTGCCTCTTCTCTACTTAAAAAGAAATTTAGTTTTTTCCCCCCAGTAAATGTACAAAATAATGAGCTCTATGGAACTTAGTTATTTTTCTGTGTGTTTTTGTGTACATGTTTATGTGTGTGTATGCCTCTGTGCAGATATGTGTGTAATATGTGAATGCCAAGTTTTATATCAGGAGTCTTTTTCAACCGTTCTCCACCATAATATATTTCAGGGTCTTCCTGTTCTCACTCACCTCTCAGTGCTGGAATCACAAGCACATCCCCTTGCACATTTTTAACGTAGGTGTTGGCTATTGAACTCAGTTCCTCGTGTTTGCATGGCAGATGCTTTGCCAATTGAGCTATTGTTCCAGCACCTTAAATGATACTTTCTTACATAAGTAAGAATATTAGTCAATGTATTGCTATGGAGAGACACCAAGACCATGGCAAGTCTTATAATGGAAAGCATATACTTGGGACTGGTTTATGTTTCAGAAGTCTAGTTCCTTATGAACATGGTGGGAGGCATGGAGCATGCAGGCAGACATGGAGCTGGAGAAGTAGCTAAGAGTTCTACATCTGGATTGGCAGGTAGCAGGAAGAAAGAGTGAGACCCTGGTCCTGGCTTGAGTATCTGAAACCTCAAAGCCCACCTCCAGTGACTCACTTCCTCTTAGAAGGCCACAGATACTCCAACAAGGCCACACATCCTAATCCTTGAAAATAATGCTGTTCGCTGTGATCCTAAAGGTGTCATTTTCATTCAAACCACATATAGATATATTAGGTAATCATTGCCTTGTAGTTTTATGAACTTGTATATACAAATAAGTTTTTTCCCTTTATTACCAACTTAATATTTTGCTATAGAGTAAACCTATTTCTATTGGTGAGGCTACTGGTGGATGAAATAAAAAGAAGAAAGGATTCAATGGGAAAGGAAGTGGGATACCAGAGGGTGATGTTGAGTATATACAAACTTTAAAAACTTAGATTCTATAAATGAGAGTAAACATGCTCATTTGTCTTTCTGAGTCCCACTTATTTTGTTTACTATAATCTACCTTTACATCCAATTTCTTATAAATGATATCAATTTGTTTATGACTGAATAAAAGGCCATTTTGTGTACATATACTGTTTTCTTTGTCAATTCATCTGTTAGTGAATGTCTAGGCCCTGTCTTGGCTATTGTGAAAGAGCTGCTCTGATATTTCTTTAATGCGCTAACTCATGTCTAGGCCTTTGATATGACTGGATCATTTAGTAGGTCTAGCTTTAATTTTAGAAAATTATTTCAAAATTTTTAGATTATAATTTAATTACATATTTTTCTCCTTTGATTCCCAGCTTTCAACTCTCCTATATATCCCTTTGTAATCTTTGACAAATCCATGGGTTCTGATTTTAGTAATTCTTACTACATGCATTTGTGTATATGCTTATGCAGAAATATTTCTAAATGCAACCTGCTTAGTCTGAGTAATTGGCTAACTCTCACATCTTAATTTAACCCATCTCCATTAATCTGTGCATCACCACTAGGTCATGGCCTACCAACAAAGTTTCAGCATGTCTATCTCTGGCAGTGGGTCCATTGTGTCCCCTAACTCTGCCTTCTTTCTCCCAGCATTCAGTTCTGTCTTCCCCGCCTACTTAAGTTCTGCCCTATCAACATGCCAAGGCAGTTTCTTTATTCACCAATGGTATTCACAGCATATAGAATCCCACATCATATGAATAATGTTTAAGTTTTCCACAGTGAACAATAACTTTTCATGCAGTAATCTTTGAAGTTTTCAGGCATCCCTATAGGAACAAAGTTGAAAGAATGTGTATGTATTCCAATAGGGATTTTGTTAGACTGTCTTATGTCTCCAGGTGCTGGGTACAGGTGCATGTCATCATAGACCCATCAAGAAGCATGTCTCTTAGTTGATTCCAGATCCCGTCAAATTGAAATTAGGAGATTAGCCACCATATTATTTATAACTCTTTTATTTCTTTCTCTTTTCTTACTTCTATAGCCCAGGCTTCAGGCACTACATCAAGTCAGAGTGGAAAAAGTAACACACCCATTGTTTTTTTATTGAAGAAGATTTCAAAAAAGTATTTTTTTTTGAGATAAGGTTTTGCTATGTAGCCCAGGTTAGTCTTAAACTCCTGATTCTCCTGCCTCAGCCTTCTAAGTGATGAAACTATAGATTTATACTATCATTCCTGGTCTTGTCTCCTTTCTTACTGCCTGTTATATGTGTGACTGATATATATGTGATGAGTTTTGAGAGTGGACCTGATAGTACGGATGTCTAGGCATCACCCTCTAAGTAGTATGTCCCAGTCGAAGTGTGTCCAAAACACTCTCATGGCTGCTGTACCCACTCCAGTCAGTAGTAGCTATTAATTGATTATGTAATTCCTATTGAATTATAGAGATCCTTATAAACCAATTTTAGGTAATGGGAATAAAGCAGGTATTAAGATAATAGTGGCCCAATTGCAAGAAATCAATTTTTAAGGAAAAGACTAATTTAGTATTGCTCTATAAGGCACTTTCAGATGATTCTGGATTTTAGATCATATAAAGATGTTTCTAACTTTGAAACCAGTGTTTATGTATGCAGAATGCATGTGAAAGGTGAGGTAGAGAGAGGAGATGGGGTATGGTTTCTTTGTGGACCAGTGTGTTAAAGAAGAAATGTCATCTTGTTGCGGGAGGTCCTCCCACTCCTCCAGCCAATAGCTGCTGAGATACCAGCCCATTGGGGCGTGGTCTCTCTCCCTTTAAAAAAGCAGCCACTTCCTTCTCCTCTCTCTCTTCACTTCCTGCTCCGCCGGCCACTAGACTCCTGGTTGTGTTGCATAGAGGGCTGTTGCCTGGGACAGTGATCTGTAAGTTTTTTCCCCTTTAAATAAATATCACCCTATTAATCATAATCCCAAATTGGTGTGGCATTGTTTGTGACTTACGCCTTCATCATCTTAATATAAATATGCACTCACTATAGCTATAGTCATACTTTATTCACACTTTAGAGGAAATTGAATGCATATCACTATTTGTGTGACTCCTTTGATCTACAGTGAAGTTTGTGATTAGATATACTGAATACAGGAACTATGAACTTATAAAATATGATTAAGATCACATAAAATTATTGCTTGCAACAGTTCTGTTGAATAGATTTTTCAAGGTTCAGACATATGAAACTTGATGCGATGTTCCTTGTTACTCTTTTCATTTTTTACTTTGAAAAAATTCAGGTATGTCTTATACAATAAAGACTCATGTATTTATATTATCCAGTTTTATTTGTTTATTTCACTTTTCTTTGCTATCTTTATTTTGCTTAAATGCTTGGGAAGTTCAGAGCATGTCATGTCATTTTTCTCATTGTGTAGGTCCTATGAAAAAGACAGTGTTTTAATCAAGATGCTATACTGTACCTGAAATCCCCAGTGACTCTCCAACAGTTTCTTTCCAGTCATGACTTTCCCCAGTTTTCACAGCTCACTGTTGTGAATTCAGAAACATAATGACTTCAGTGAATGACCAACAGTAAGTTCATGTCCAGTAATCATCAAATATTTTGGTTTTTAAAATACATTTATTTCTAGCTGGTGTTTATTGATCATCTTTTATGTGGCAAATTTGTTCTCAGAACTTTTTTTTATCTTTTTTTTATTGAGAAAAGGAAAAAAAAACAAGTTTCTGCCTCCTCCCAGCCTCCCATTTCCCTCCCTGTCCTCCCACCCTTCTCCCCCTCCTCCCACCCTTCTCCCCCTCCCCCTACTTCTCTCCCACTCCCTCTCCAGTCCAAAGAGCAGTCAGGGTTCCCTGCCCTGAGGTAAGTCCAAGGTCCTCCCCTCTCCGTCCATGTCTAGGAAGGTGAACATCCAAACTGGCTAGGCTCCCACAAAGCCAGCACATTAAGTAGGATCAAAACCCCGTGCCTTTGTCTTTGGCTTCTCATCAGCCCTCATTGTTCGCCATGTTCAGAGAGTCCGGTTTTATCCCATGCTTTTTCAGTCACAGTCCAGCTGGCCTTGGTGAGCTCCCAATAGATCAGCTCCACTGTCTCGGTGGGTGGGTGTACCCTCGTGGTCCCGACTTCTTTGCTCATGTTCTCCCTCCTTCTGCTCTTCATTGGGACCTTGGGAGCTCAGTCCAGTGCTCCAGTGTGGGTCTCTGTCTCTATCTCCATCCATCACCAGATGAAGGTTCTATGGTGATATGCAAGATATTCGTCAGTATTGCTATAGGATAGGGTCATTTCAGGTTCCCTATCCTCAGCTGCCCAAGGAACTAACTGGGGACATCGCCTTGGGCTCCTGGGAGCCACTCTAGGTTCAAGTCTCTTGCCAACCCTAAGGTGGCTCCCTTAACTAAGAATTGTGCTTCCGTGCTCCCCTATCCAACCTTCCTTTATCCCAATCATCCTTTTCCCCCAAGTTCCTCCCATCCCCCCTTCTCCCTTTTCTCTCTCCATCTCCCCTTACCCCCATCCCACCCCACCCCCAAGATCCCAATTTTCTCCCCGGCAATTTTGTCTACTTCCCATATCCAAGAGGATAACTATATGTTTTTCCTTGGGTTCACCTTCTTATTTAGCTTCTTTAGGTTCACCAATTGTAGACTCCGTGACCCTTATTTATGGCTAGAAACCAATTATGAGTGAGTACATGCCATGTTCATCTTTTTGGGTCTGGGTTACCTCACTCAGTATAGTGTTTTCTATTTCCATCCATTTGCATGCAAAATTATAGAAGTCATTGTTTTTTACTGCATCGTAGTACTCTAATGTGTATATATTCCACACTTTTCTCATCCATTCTTTTATTGAAGGGCATCTAGGTTGTTTCCAGGTTCTGGCTATTACAAATAATACTGCTATGAACATAGTTGAACAAATGCTCTTGTCATATGATAGGGCATCTCTTGGGTATATTCCCAGGAGTGGTATTGCTGGGTCCAGGGTTAGGTTGATCCCGAATTTCCTGAGAAACCGAAACACTGATTTCCAAAGTAGTTGCACAAGATTGCATTCCCACCAGCAATGGATGAGTGTACCCCTTCCTCCACAGCCTCTCCAGCAAAGGCTATCATTGGAGTTTTTTATTTTAGCCATTCTGACAGGTGTAAGATGATATCTCAAAGTTGTTTTGATTTGAATTTCCTTTCAGAACTGTTTAAATGGATTGATTTACTGTATATGTTCAGGCTGGGGGTGTAGCTCAGTGGTGCAGTATTGCTCACTTAGATGTACAAAACCTTGAGTTTCATCCCAGCACAGAAAATGAATGACAAAATATTTTTTTCAGTAATGCTCTGGGTAGATGTTATGATCTGTCTTTTCCCATAAGGATCCATTTTCACAGTCATCTGGTTTTATAGGCAGAGGAATGGGGAGGCTATGTAGCTCAGCGGCTGTCACCACAGATCTAAGCAAGTGGCAAGGCATTCAGCTTCACTCCCTGTCTACATACTGAAGTAGCAATGAAACCCACTATGCAGACCTGATATAAATGTTTACAGTAGCAGGCATGTGAGTGTTTGCTCTTGTATTGGTATTGCTACTTTATCATTTAAGTCTGATTTTGCCTGACTCTGTGGCACAGATATGACCTTTGTATGCAATCCCAATTACAAGTATTTTGCTATGACATTAAAGCCATTATTGTAGGAGAGGGCTGTTCATTGGTTTCCAGCCGCACAGCTAGCTTAGACCCGAAATAATCACACAGAAACTATATTATTTAAAATACTGCTTGGCCTATTAGCTCTAACTTCTTATTGGCTAGCTCTTACATTTTAATTTAACCCATATCCATTAATCTGTGTATTGACACGTGGCAGTGGCTTACCGGGAAAGTTTTAGCATGTCTGACTCTTGCAGGGGCTCAGTGGCATCTCTTTGACTCTGCCCTTCTTACTTCCAGTATTCAGCCTAGCTTTCCCTGCCTACCTAAGTTCTGCCTTGCTATAGGTCCAAAGCAGTTTGTTTATACATTAATGGTAATCACAGCACACAGATGGGACTCCCACATCAAAACATACTTGTCTATTTAGGTAACAATGAGTCTATCTGTTTAATTTATCACATGAAAAAAAATTGTTTGATTGAGACCATATATAGTCATAAATGTAGGGCTTGTGATTAGTATCAACTTTTTGTTATTACCAGAGGATGGAGCCTGTAACAGTGAGATCCCCTGAGAAGCAGAGACTGAGACTCCTACAGGATCAATGGCAGGAGAATAGCCCATTGCCTCCAGACATAGACTGGCATCAGGCAGCCTGTTCATACTAAGAACTTGAATATTTCAATAATATTCAATTTTAACTGTACAACCTATATTATTCTAGCAATATAATACCTAAATAAGCTCTAGAAAAGCTTAAACACGAACACACAAAACCCTTGGCTCCTGGTATGTCCTGAACTTGGGAGGGTAACTACACTGTAATTCTGTGGTTTGAATATGTTCATTCAAAATTCAGGTAATAACCATATGATGGCATTAGTAGGTGGAACCTGAAGTAGGTAGATATGATAGTTTCTTACCTGCTAATGAGGTGATGTGAAGGGTCTTGATGGAAATAGTAAGTTCTTTTTTCTTTCAACAAGGTATATTGGAACCCAGACTGTGAATCTGTCAGGATCTTACTCTTTGACTTATCAGTTTCCAGGGGTATGGGAAACGAGTTTCTATGTTTTATAAATTGTCCAGACTCTGGCATTTTATTGGAACAGTATAATGGACCTAAGAAGAGTGGGTGTGTAGTTGTTTCTCTCTCTAAGGAGCCTCAGTGCTTAGATGCTGAAGGAATGGGTACATGATATGTGTGTTTACACACTCAACCATTCTTAATGTAGGGCTTGGAAAGAGTCTTGTTGAAGTTTACTTTTATCCTGTTGATCTTAGTCTCTGTACTTAGATTACTTTGGTTCTTTACTTTTTGCTCTCTTGGCCATAGACCTTTTCATTTCTTAAAACAATCCTAAATGCAAAATTCAATTCTTGGCCGGAAATTTTACTTTTGATCTAATTATTGTTGAATGTCTGCTCTCATGGTTAGCCTGTCTCTCTTGTGTAATATATGCCTTCTGATGATGTTGGCAGGTACAGTGAACAGTGTCTGGAAAGCTCACAGTTTGATGGGGTAACTTTGATTTTGGCAAATATTGCCCCATTATATCCTAACAGAATAAAAATAAACCCTCCAGTACATTCTCAGGAAGTCATCTAAATAAACCATGAAGCAACTAGTCATAGCAGTGCCTGCTTATAATGCCAACAGTTGGGAGAGAAGTAGAAGAATTCTAAATTCAAGGCCATCTCACCAGGGCTACATAGTGACAACTTATCCAAAAACGGGTCATTTTTAAATGAACATTACTAGATAAATTTGGCCCTTGATTCAGACCTGTGGCTATGGTTTATTATGTTATCTTCATTAGTCACTGAAATCCTTAGGGCATTGACGTTTAGCTCCTATCTTCTGTGACTGAAATATGTATGTTTTCTGTCTTTGACTTTCTTTCATTCTCTTTCTATGTTATTTTAAGAGTTGAATCAATAGTGAACAGAATTCCATATTGTTTTCCATATGTATTGGTTATAGATTTGCCATCTGTAATACACACACACACACACACACACACACACACACACATTACTCAAACAAGGCAGAAGTGTGTTTCTCTTCCATTTAACTGTCTGGACATAAACAGGCAGGATGTTGCTAAAATCTGGGCTCTTTGGATCTTTTTCTGCTCTCTATTATGAAGGATCTGCCTGCATTTACATAGTCCTGGATGGATTGCTATGTTCCATGCATTCCAGTCAGCAGGAAGGGAAGAGATGAGGAGACCATATTCCCGTTTCCTAGAGTGTTTCTCAGTGATACTCTTCCCCTGAAGCTGGTTCCTCTGCCGGACATCTTGTAACAGAATCTTGCTGGTTATAAAGGAAGGTGGACAGTACATCCAGGCTGGAAGACCGGGTGCTGCTTCAGATATTCATGTCCTCATACAGTAGAAAAGGAGGCAGAACGAGTCTGCCACAGGCTCTGCCACATCTTGGAAACAGCATTTTCACTTGTATTCTGGAAGGTGTTATTATAGAGTGCATACCTTTTGCTAAACTTAGCAGAGATTGCTTTAGGTCATAGAATCCACTTAAAAACACTTTTAGTGAGCTCCAAATGTATATGCTTGGTCTCCAGTCCTTGCTGTTGTTAACTCATTTCGCTCCTGAGAATGGTTGAACAATGGATGGAGATGTGAGAGGAAGGAATATGTGTCTATCCCTGTTGAGGCTGGACAGGTGGCTATATGACCTCCAGGTTTTGTTTTTACTTTGATTATTTGAGGTAGATGATGAGGCTCTAAAGGATGATGAGGCCATAATATAAAGAAGAAAGTATGTCTAAATCACTGTGTGGCATGAAGTCCACTCCCTATATGAAAAGTTCTTTGGGCCATTTCATGAAAAAAAAAACCTTAAATATTCTTATGTTTGAATATGATAAGATTTGGAAATCTGTTTATTAATACCACTTTGCCCTACCATAACTAACATGTCTTGCTTTTAGGACCCCATTTGCTATTGATTTTTGTAGTCATTGTGGTTGTGGAACTAAATGTTCCACAAGGAACACCAGAATTTTGATTTCTAAGCAGCTGGTGAACATTTTTGGGTTGTAACATTTCTCCAAATTTTGTTGTTATTCACAAATTTCCATTTGTTTGTGAATTTTGTTCTCTGTCAAAACATTTAAGACTATTTTCCATCTTTTAGAAATTGAACAGCAGTTTTTCTGACACTGTTTTTTTTCTGATGATAAATAGTTTTTCCTTTCTACTTTCGAGATGCTAATGAAAAAACAATAAGTCTGTACTGAGACAGGAATTTTGTACAGTACTTGCTGGGGTCGTTTTTGCATGATAGTGACATTGCAACTTATTCTTAGAAAACAAATGTTATGAATCTAGAACATCTGTAGGCTTATAGATTAAGAAATAGACATAATACAGTCCTCACATTAAATTCTCCAGTGACAATGATGTCGTAATGTTCTGTAGAACCACCAGCTTATTAATTATCTGTGCACTATTGATTTTTACAAAGACATTTAACATATTTACAGAGTCAAGATAACAGTGCACTTACTTGCTTCCACCATTCTTAGTCCTTAGTTGGAGTCTAGGGTTATAGACTGGGAAGTGGAAGATGATCAATGACTAAACAAACAAACAAACAAAAAACCTCAGTCAAGACCATATTGTAATGACTACTCCTCTTATCTTTGGAAAATACCACTTAGTAATACCAATAAACCTTGTTAATTGATTTCAGCCATGAGTTTCACTGAGTATGATATTCTAAGAGATAGGTCATAACTCTGGTTGATAGGTCATGTGGCTGTAAGCCTTTGCTCTTCCTTTTAAGGTTTGCTTTTGCTTGGTATTTTAAACTGCTTTGGAATATTGCAATTATCTATAAGCGTTCATCAGACAAATTTGCTGTGAAGAAAATGCAGCATATGTCAGTGATCGTATGTGTTTGTGCCCTTTGTGCTGGTAAGGATTATAATTTCTTAATGCCTAGCCAACAAATGTTTGAATTCTAACTGATCAGTTAACTATACAAAGCTGAACTCATGGGTTTGCCTTTTCAGAGGTAACACGACATTCAAGTCAGAAAATACAAAGAAACTGTGAGAGTTATCAGGTAGTACAGGTGTGATGATACAGACAGGAACAGGTTAAAGCTCCTGGGAACGTGTATGGTGTGCTCAGAACAGTGTTTACATAAAAAATGACAAAGGGTTTCTTGAGAAGATGGCTAGCACAATTACTCGAGTTAAGTGAGTGGCCTAGGACTGAGATCACCGAGAACATCCAGTTCGGGGTAAAAACAAGTATAAATGCTCTTAAGAGACAACAAACCAGGCCAACTTTGGAAAATCTAGAAAAAACAGCTGGATTGCAGCAAGACATAAAGTTGAAAAGAGAGAGGCACCAGATCATATCAAATTGCTTGGTCTGGGGAAACCTGGAGGAATTGTTCAGAGTAACATTAGTATTCTTGTTCTAATCTGATGTGGGAGTGTCATATATCAATTTGTTGATTCCTTTGGCTAAGCAATAAAGAAACTGCTAGGCCCATTTGATAGGCCCACCCTTAGGTGGGTGGAGTAAACAGAACAGAACGCCCAGAGGAAGAGGAAGTGAGGTCAGACTCGACAGCTCTCCTCTCCAGAGCAGACGCCTTCAGAGAGACGCCATGCTACCTGCTCCAGGGAAGATGCACACCATGCCCCAGCTCCGACCCAGGATGGACATAGGCTAGAATCTTCCCGGTAAGCGCACCTAGGGGCGCTACACAGATGATTAGAAATGGGCAGAGCAGTGTTTAAAAGAATACAGTGTCCGTGTAATTATTTGGGGCATAAGCTAGCCGAGCCGGGCAGGTGGCTGGGGTGTTTGGGGACGCAACCCTGCCGCCGCCCCATATTACTACAAATGACGCCCAGACGTGTGGCTAACTAAACCCACTTAAAAAACCTGAGAAGGCTTAAAAATAAGGAAGAGAGCGTTTAACACAGATTTTTGCTGTTTGTTGGTGGCGTGCTGTAGAGAGATTTCCTGATTCAGCGACAGCAGCAGAAAAAAAGCTGCGTTATTTTAAAGCGCGGCTTCCTGGGGCTTTGCCGCCAGTGCAAACTCTGGCTTTATGTTTGTGTTCCCGCTTGGGATCGGAAGGAGAGTGCTCTGAGACCGTGGGATGACTCAGAGCTCCCCGCCTGCTCCTGGGCAGAAGGCAGAATCAGGCTTAGGCAGGCGGAAGAGCATGGCGGATTCCTGCCGCCATACAGAGACGTGTTTTTAGACTGCGCAGTGCTCTGCGTGTCAGATTTGGATGTAACTTGGATCAAAAGAATTTCTGTGCTGCACGCTCAGTCTCAGAATTAAAGTGCTGAGTGCCGCTCCTACCTGGTAGCCCCAAGAGGCTTCCTGACTCAGCTTTAGCTGCAAAACCCTGCGGCTCATTAAGAGGTCCTGCCACAAAACACTTAAACAGTGTTGATGAAAAGCTGAACGCATGCTTTTTGGTTTTCAGGCGTAGCAGGAAAAAAGCTGCGCCGTTTAAAAATGCCGGCTTTCTGGGCCATCCTGCCAGGGCAAACTTCTGACTGTTAGAGGCAGGAGTGCCGGCTACTGAGAGAGGACTTGAGTGTTGTCTGTTGTAACTTGCTGGCTGGCAGGGACCTTGAAATGCCAGTTGTGGCTATAAACATGGCTGCAGCCTGTATTTCCGCCATGAGGCTGGAAAGCTAAGGAATGGACTGGATCTAGCTGGCAAAGCCACGCCTTTAGTCCTACTGATATTGCTTGGCAAATTAAAGGCTCTTGTGGTCAGAAAAAGAGATATACAGTAAAGAGAGATTCAAAGACAGAGAAAATTTCTGAATGGTTTAAAGTGTGTTAAAAATATATGCAAGCTGAAAGTTGAAGTTCTTAAAGCAAAAAACAAAAAAAAGGAAGAGAGTTGTTGTGTGTACACACCTTTAATCCCAACACTTGGGAGGCAGAGGGAGTTAGACCTCTGTGACTTCAAGGTGTGGTAGCACACGCCTTTAATCCCAGTGCCTAGAAGGCAGAGACGAACAGATCTCTGTGAGTTCAAGGTGTGGTAGCACACGCCTTTAATCCCAATGCCTGGGAGGCAGAGACAGGCGGATCTCTGAGAGTTCAAAGACAGCCTGGTCTACAGGGTTATTCCAGGTCAAAGATATATGCTCAAAAAGCAAAAAGTTAACCTAGGAATGTCACAGCTTAGATTCTTAAGCGCCTAGTGATTTAAAGGCGCAAATCAAAAGTGCTCCTGGATAGTAAAAAATTGCAGATTCACAATAGGACAGATTCAGACCGCTAAATGAGTAACACTGTTGGATGAATGTACGTAGGCTTGAGGGAGAGAGAAGAAAAGGAATATAGAGAATAAAGTTAATGGTTTAAAAAGAAAAAAGTAAAAGTAAAGTCTTTAAAGAGACAGAGTACAGATAGTTATAGATATAAATAAAAATAAGCCGCGTAAAGATGAAAAATTCACAGAGAGTCTGGATTATGTACATTGTGTTTTCTTTAAAATTTTTGACTGTGAAGGAGCTAAGTACAGAGAGACATTTCACTATATGGGCTTCCCAGTGGAACCAGAACGGATATCATGAGGGTATGATTTCAGAATTTGGATCTAAGGATATGATACTTTGGAAAAGAGATTCTTCTTTTGTTTTCACAGAGGATGAGACTCTATGGATTTCTTCTATTCCGATTTGGTATGATGGACCACGTCCTCCTGAAGGGTTGCTGTGAACATCTTCAGAAAATTGCTTTGCTCAACTGCCAACTGAGATGAAACTAGCACACAGGTTATACCATGAAAGACCTAATTAACGACGCCCCCATTCAGCAGGAAGCAGTTTGGAGAGAAAAAACTGCGCCCATGTTCCCAAATATAGTTTATAAATGTTCTTTTACATTTAAAGGGGGAAATGATATAGGTATGAATAATTTGTATTGATAGAGATTTACGGTCAATTTTGTTACATGTATAAATGTTTCTGATGTAATTTTTACTTGATAACTGTTTTGTTATATGTAATTTTGCTATGTTAAGGTTAAAGCCTTCCTTTTTTTTGTTTAAACAGAAAAAGGGGAAGTGATGTGGGAGTGTCATATATCAATTTGTTGATTCCTTTGGCTAAGCAATAAAGAAACTGCTAGGCCCATTTGATAGGCCCACCCTTAGGTGGGTGGAGTAAACAGAACAGAACGCCCAGAGGAAGAGGAAGTGAGGTCAGACTCGACAGCTCTCCTCTCCAGAGCAGACGCCTTCAGAGAGACGCCATGCTACCTGCTCCAGGGAAGATGCACACCATGCCCCAGCTCCGACCCAGGATGGACATAGGCTAGAATCTTCCCGGTAAGCGCACCTAGGGGCGCTACACAGATGATTAGAAATGGGCAGAGCAGTGTTTAAAAGAATACAGTGTCCGTGTAATTATTTGGGGCATAAGCTAGCCGAGCCGGGCAGGTGGCTGGGGTGTTTGGGGACGCAACCCTGCCGCCGCCCCATATTACTACACTAATCTGTTGCCATAATAAACACTTGGATCAAAAGCAACTTGTTTTTTTTTCCCTCAAAGCTATTTGCCTTATACCAAGTCACAATCCATCACTTAGAAAAGTCAGGGTGAACTGAGACAGGAATTATGGAGGAATCTTGCTCACGGGCTCATCTACTGGTTCATGCTTAGATAATTTTTTGTACAGTCCAGGGTCACCTGCCTACAGTACCACCTTCGTTGGGATGGTCCATCCTATATCAATTAACAATCAAGACAATACCCTACAGACATTCCCGCAGGGCAATATGATCAAGGTTTAATTGAGGTTCCCTGAGGTGGCTGATAACTGTAGGTTACATCAGGTGACAATAAAATCTAACTTGGACAATGAGAACCCACTGAAGAGTTCTGAGAAGAGAAAGGGGACATAATGCATCTTTAAATAATTCATCCACTTAGCCTGCTGCAGAGATCACTGTTCATGAGACATGAACAGCCAACCTTTCTTATGTTTTCTAACTCTTAGCTCAGTTCCCAGTTCCTATTGTAAAGATATAGAAAATGTATTATCCATTTTCAGACTGGATAGGAAGACTCATTTGTTGAATGCTGGCTCTTTCTATAGTGTAAGTCATTCAGCTTTTTCAAAGCTCATTACTTTTATCTGCAAAGTGGTAGAACAAAGATTGGTTAAAAGAGATCATTAAACAAAGAGGACATAGTTCAAACATTTTAGAAATACTGGATTTTTTTTAGTTTCTATTTTCTTTTCTACCATCATGTTTGTATACATACATTTCAAAGTTGTCAAAGAAACTTCACAGAGGAATGGAAAAGTATACAATGCTGAAACCTCCCCCCAAAAGGTGGGCCAGTGGCACGGTCTTCCTCTCTTTTTGGAGGCCATTCTGGCACCCTATAGCAAGGAGAGATGTTTAACTAGCTGAATAACCATGTGTCTGGCAATACCTCTCAGTTTAGTGAAAATTACATTTGGTGTCAGTAGACTTGATCATAATGATAATAGACTACCTGAACTGTCTTAACTTCTTCTGCATAAATAGATCTGTTGTTTCTTCCATATGTACAAAATTAACCCTTCAGGTTTTCCTTTCTGTGTGTATTGGTCTTCTGAATGCAACCGTCTTGGACAGGAGATCTCAATGGTCTGGGAATGGAGATGACAGATGCTGACCTTTGGGCTAGCCTCTTTCTCATTTAGGGACCACAGTCCTTTCTTTTGCAGATCAGGTAATGCGAAGTAATGGGAAATAAGGAAAGGCTCAAAATTAAATACATAAATATAGGGGGAAAGCCATGCAGGGATGAGAAATTATAACTTCAGCACTTGTTTTGTCAAACAGTGACAGAATATGCACCGTCAGAAACAATAACTGGAAAAATTCCATACACATGGCTGGTTGAGCAGTCCATGGTAGATGAGTGCCAGAGCTGAAGAAGATGAGCCGAGGTTCTCCCGCTGTCCTATTGGGAAGACCTTGAAGAAAACCTCAGACTGTCAACTCTGACTGAACCCCCAGTGTCTTCTTTCTGTCCAGAGATGGACTTAAGGAACCTAGAATTAATTAGGATTGATTTTGCAGTCAAAAGTCTATGGCATGGTTGTTGCAACAGCTTAAAGCTTTAAGAAAGCATGCAGGCAGTGTCGACCCGAAGAACCTGAGTCATGGTGGAAAGAAGGAAGCCACGTGCACATTCTCACATTGCTGGTTGTAACCAAAATGAATGCCAGGACTCTTCCTTGTGTTTCTTATGCTGAGACTTAGCACACAGAATATGCTTAATGTGTAGAGAGCGATGGCATGATAAATAGCTAGCATAGTTGAAATATTATAACGCAATTCAGGTATTATAATAGAAACACAAAACTTTGTCAATTTAACCAATGAGGACTCTAAGAGCGCATGCACACACAACCCATGTCTTTCATAGCCATGGCTGTGCTCAGAATAATTGTTTTATTAATTATCAGGCCACGGTTGAGGCAGATAGACAAAAGCCTAAAAGGAAACACAAGAAGCAAGCCTTCCATGACCCAACATTCACTAGCAATTAGCAAAAATTCTCAGTGTCTGCTGTCTTAAAATTTCCTTAAAATGTATGAGGAAAAAACGGCATGCTATGCAGGTGAAGAGGACAATTGCAGCAGGTCTTCTCTGATAGCTGTCAGGATTTTCTGTTTCAGGGAAGGTGCCGGAGGAGAAGGATGACTGGTGTTGAAGTCTAAGAGATGTGGTCTTTGGAAACTAAACTGTTTGATATACACACAGCTGGAGAAGTATCTGTGTGCCGATGACTCAAAGTGCTGGGAGAATTAGTCTAGAGAAATCTACCAAATACTTAAATTCGATTAACTAAAATTGAAGTAGCCACGTGCCAGTGATTGTTTGTGTCTCCCAGTAATGTATCAGGAAGGAGGCTATATCGTTCCTGACTTCCATATAAATACCTAACAAGGGTGAGGCTTTGACTGTGGGTGACAGGCATCTTTTTTTCTCAATATTGATTAATGTAATTTTTATAGCAATCCTGTTTGCTGATTGACACTGTGTTATTAATTTTCCACTTTTCCTTTTATGCCTTTATTTTCTCCTCTGTCTGTCTCCCTCCTTCTCTGCCCCCCTCCCTCCCTCTCTCTCTCTGTCACCCAACCCCAGTGAACTCAGGGATATGACATGTGCTTTACCACTGAATTGTACCTCTAGTAGGTTGTCTAAATTAGTAGATTGGGAAATCCAGGTGAGAACATAAATTTGGCTAACGTCATAAAGTGCTGAAAACAGTATTTAAACAAGCGCCTGACAAGTGTGTTGCCTAAGACTGCTGAGTGATGGTTAAAATTTTGATTCGTGGCAAAATTGTTCAGTGAGTCTAATTTTATCAGCATTTGAAACTATGATGCATTACATTATTTATATTTATATAATATGCCTTATATGCCAATGTGAGGAAATAATTTTACATTTCTGAATATTAGAAAGAGTAGCAATTAGTACAAATTGCTAGTCACCTGAACTGTTCACCTGAACAATCTGCAATAGCAACAGGCAAGGAGGGCTCATTTTGTGACTGTCCTCTTGATAAAGTGAAAGCTAAGGTATTGGTCTAAAGTGTAATAAAACATAAAATTATCGATAATGAACCTAAGATTGAAGCCAAGCCTATAGAAAAGACATACTGAGTTTCATCCTGTAAGAGAAAAACATGAAGTGTGAAAGCCACAAATGCTTGAATTGCAGGAATGAAAATAAAGATCTGATCTCTAATTAGTTGAAATAATTGCTAATAAACAAAATCTAGAAATAAAAATTCCACTTCTCAGCATGATCCCAAATATCAGCTTCTTTCATAATTAAGAATATTTTTTCATGAAGATGTTAACTCTTTCTTCCTCTCAAAGCCCCCTTGATATTAGCTAAAATCTGAAATTTGGGAAAAATATGCCATTTATTCACACTGTCTTATGAATTATAGAGAAGTCTTAAAAACAAGAACAAGAAGAATTATTTAAATGTCATCACATTTAAATGGTAAATGCCCATGACATGTTTTTCAGCTTATTGGCAGTGAGTGAACCCACCGACATGGCCTCTTGTTTTGAGTGTCCTTTTTCTCCTTCTCCCACTCTCCGACATCTTCATGTCTTCCATATGTCTGGATCAATCTGCCGGTTTCCTTCCGAGCTTCCCATCCCCCTCAAGACTCCAGTGAGTCACTGCAGACTCTTTGATGTGTTCAGAAATTAAGGAACTTAGTGATTGCATATTTTTCCACAGATAGTTTTTATGCTGTACTTCTTGCTGCTCCTTTAGTGATTGAAGGTAGATGAATTTCAAAAGCATACAGTCAGGGACAATAGATACTATAGGTATATAAAATGAACTGTTTCTGTGGTGTAGTATACCGACATAAAATACACTGACGGCAGGCAGATAACACAATGCCTCACAGTCTTACATACAGTATGCATACTCCGTCATGCAGTCACATCCCAGTCTTACATACGGTATGGAGTATGTAATTATGCAATAGCGAAGAGAAACCTCATAGTAAAAAACTTCATATTTTTTTCTTTTCAAATACTTATGTATTCGAGAGGATTCGTAAAAACACATTTCAGTATGCTTGGCAGTTGCTCAAATTTGTGTGCTCTAAGTTTAGAACCAAACTCAATCTGCCCCTGTTCAAGTTCTGTTCTGTGCTGGCAAAATACCACTTGCTTGTAGAGGGAGTGAAGGGCGGAAGGCCGCTTAAACTCACACCCCATTGGACGTAAACAACAGTTTAACAATTGCTTTCTCAACGGTGTAGAGCTGAGTTAAACACACCTGTGCAGCATTTTTATTTCCACACGTGGAATAAGATAAATAAAATAGTGCACAGCAACACTTGTGTGGGGCTCTACACCCTGAAGTTTACCACGGTTCACATGTTTTTTTGAAGGCTCTTGGATTTCCTATCTCTGAGTTCTATTTTCTTTTTCATTTCCAACACTTCTTTTTCTATTTTGAGAAAATGTTTGTTTAGGTAAAATAATTCTTTTTTTTTTGGTAAAATAATTCTTACATAGCATTTGAAATCGTATTTTGTTATAGTGTGCTAAGACAATGAATGGGATGTGAAAAGGTATCGCTTAATCTGTATTGATTTTGCAGCCTGAATGAAGCATAATACAACTTGTGTGTGTGTAATGTATGTATACATACACGTGGGGGCATACCAGATGTCTTCAGTGGTCACGTTTCCACCTTAAGTTTTGAGACATCACCTCTCACTGAACTGCAATGGCCAGCTTGGCTGGTCACTCTGCCCTTGAAATCTGCCTACTTCTGCCTCCCCAGCAGCTAGATAACAGGCATGTGCTGCCACACCTGACTTTTTTGTGGATGCTGGGTATCAGAAGACACATCTGCATGCTTAGACAATAAGCACTTTACCAACTCAGTTGCCTCCTGCTACATGCATTTTAAGTATATAGCTGTTTATAAATTTTCAACCTATTTCATATGAGTATACAGTTCAAATTATTTTCTACACCAACTCTAATGGTTTGGATGAAACTGGGCCCCATGTTCAGATATATGAACACTAGGTTCCCAGTTGGGAGAGCTTTGGGGAAGTTTAACCTTACTGGGGGAATTATGTCACTGTAGGTGGGCTTTAAGATACAAGTAGGGTTTTGACTACTCTAGTATGCCATTTTTGCTTGATGCTTGCCATTGAGGAGATGAGCTCTTAGCTTCCTGTTCCTACCTCCCACTATGCTGACCCTCACTACAGTAGCCTGAAATTTTAAGCTCCTAATAAACCTTTTCTAATAAATTGTATATGTGCCTTGGTCATGGTAGTTCATCAAAGCAACAGAAAAGTAACTCATGCATCAACCGTGTCAAATTTAACAGAAAGGTTTGTGCAGCTGGAGGTAAATCACGCTGGAAGGACTCACCTGTCCTTTAGGAAAGTATCCTAGAAACTCTGGCCCGTGGTAATAAGATATTTAGTTTCTCTTAAACCTTTTCTTTAGCTAGGAAAGTATGGCATTTGGCCTTGATAATACTTATATTTGCTTCTTAAGCTAATTTCTTTTAAGTCGGTGATTCCTGGAAGAAGCTTGAAAATTGCTTGAGATTTTTATGGGGAACAGTCTGAATTTTAGCTGGATTTGATTCTCTGTTTGTTGTTGTGTCTATTCTTATCTCAAGTGGATGGAAGCCAAGTTAAATGTTCCTTATTCTTTTAAATCCCTGCAGACTACTTACTGTGTCTTTTACTTTTATCAACTGGAATGTGCCACAGACAAATTTAATTATTGCAGGCAAAATGTGTGTCAGCCAGGCACTCGGGATTCAGCAGTGTCATGAGTGTGGTATTCTGTGTCCCACCCCTCAGAGCAATGACACTGTATTATAGAATAGTTAGGAAATCTCTGAGTTTAGGTTGTTTGACTTGAAACACTGGCTTGGCCAGGTCATGATTATTTGGTTTGGACTTGCTGTGTTAACTTTCTGTGTCTCAATAGTTTTATTTGTAAAAATATGCTAGCCTATTTCACTGGGTAGGTCTGAGAACTTCCTGACTTTGTAAAGTGCTTACACATTACACAATAGTGCTCAACACATTATTCCCATGCCTCTTATCAATACAAAGCTCTCTCAAAGAGAAATCTCAACTGTTGTGTTCATTGTGGTTGCTGCTTCCCCTTCATTATCTTGCTTCTTCTTAATTTTTAAAGCGTTTCAAGTCAAACAACCTAAACTCAGAGAACCGATGTAGAGCCGCGCAGGTCCTGTGCACGCTGCCCCAGTCTCTGTGAGTCATATGAACTTTGATTATGTTGATTTAGAAGGTCTTGTTTTCTTGGGATTCTACATCCCCTCTGGCTCTTTTATTCTTTCTGCCTCCTCTTTCACAGATTTCCCTGATCCCTGAGTGGAGGGATTTGATAGGGATATCCCATTTAGGGCTATGTGTTCCAAGGTCTTGCTGTGGGTCTGTATTTGTTCCTATCTGCTGTAGGAGGACAGTTCTCTGATGATGGCTAAGCAAGACACTGATCCCTGAGTACAGCTGAGTGTCATTATGAGTCACGTTATCACATCATTTTGTTGTTGGTGGTAGCGGTTGTGTTTTTGTTTTTGACCAGTAGTATTTGGTCTTAACCTGGTGCAATGGGATAGCTAGTCTCTGTTTTTCAGTCACCCTGGCCATGGCAGTTATGGGTTCCATTTCTTGGAGTAAGTCTTAAGTCAGATCAGGTATTGGTTGGTTACTACCAGTAACAGTTTGACCTTACCCTGCAAATGCAGTTCCTTGGTCTGCTTGTTCCTTTGACTCCTCTTTGCCTTTGATGATTGTCTGCTATCACTGTGATATTTCTTTCAAACCCAAGGCAGATGGTACTTTTTTCCCATTCTTTAAAACTTCCCTGTCATTCATTGCACATTCAGAATCTTATATACCTACAGGCCAGCTGGTAAACTCATAACCCATTCTGAGTGTCGACAATCATGTCGATGACAATAAGTTAAGGTTTTAAAAGATGGAACATCTCTTTGTAGTTGAGCTTTGGGCTGAGTATTGAGCTGGGATTTGGAGGAGGCTCTCAGAAAGTGGAATGGACTTCCAGAAAGCAGAAACCAGAGGAAATAAGCTAAGAAGTGAAGAGCTGCTTTATGGACTCTGTGGTTCTATAGCACACTAGGAAGTAACTCTTTGGCTTCAGGCAGATGGGGGCACATTTTGTTTGTTTCTTTCTTTGTTTTGAACCTCTTTCTACCAAAAACATCAGTGAAGCTGGCCTATGTAAAGATTTAGACACTGACTGTTTTCTTTGAGCCATTTCTTGTGGTGGTCCAGTTATGTTCAATACTACCCCTCCTTTGTATGATTCAGTCCATTTCCTAAAATACAAAACCTACAATTATTTTTTCAATTCTTCCCTGTAAGATACTTGGAAACCGCTGATAAAAATTTTATTGGCATCAAAATACATAACTTTGATTCTCATTAACATGTACACAAGTACTGTTGTAATTTTTAAAATACTAGAGAGAACGATGCCATACAACGAAGTTCATGTGGAGGGATTTTTTTTTTTGATTTTTTTTTATTGATAAAAGGAGGATAAAGAAAAGAAAAAAAAAAACAAATTTTCACCTCCTCCCACCAGCCTCCCATTTCCCTCCCCCTCTTCCCACTCTTCTCCCCCTCCTCCCACTCTTCTCCCCCTCCTCCCACCCCTCTCCCCTTCCCCCCACTCTTCTCCCCCTATGTGGAGGGATTTTTATTAGGGGGAAGGGAAAAGGAAAAGCGGGAGTGGGAGGAGGAACCAGTATCTGGGGACAGGCACAAAAGAAGAGGAGAGAGAGAAAGAGAGAGAGAGAGAGAGAGAGAGAGAGAGAGAGAGAGAAGGTGAGCAGGGCCCTTTTATTTATTTATTTATTAAAGATTTCTGCCTCCTCCCCTCCACTGCCTCCCATACCCCTCCCCCTCCCCCAATCAAGCCCCCCTCCCTCATCAGCCCAAAGAGCAGTCCCGGTTCCTTGCCTTGTGGGAAGTCCAAGGACCTCCCACCTCCTTCCAGGTCTAGTAAGGTGAGCATCCAAACTGCCTAGGCTCCTACTAAGCCAGTACGTGCAGTAGGATCAAAACCCAGTGTCATTGATCTTGACTTCTCAGTAGTCCTCATTGTCCGCTATGTTCAGCGAGTCCGGTTTTATCCCATGCTTTTTCAGACTCAGTCCAGCTGGCCTTGTTGAGTTCCCGATAGAACATCCCCAATGTCTCAGTATGTGGGTGCACCCCTCGCGGTCCTGAGTTCCTTGCTCATGCTCTCTCTCCTTCTGCTCCTGATTTGGACCTTGGGATTTCAGTCCGGTGTTCCAATTTGAGTCTCTGTCTCTGCTTTCATCGCCCGATGAAAGTTAATCCCGAGGAGGATGACTCTATGTCTTTCTTTGGGTTCACCTTCTTATTTAGCTTCTCTAGGATCACGAATTATAGGCTCAATGTCCTTTATTTATGGCTAGAAACCAATTATGAGTGAGTTCATCCCATGTTCCTCTTTTTGGGTCTGGCTTACCTCACTCAGGATAGTGTTTTCTATTTCCATCCATTTGCATGCAAAATTCAAGAAGTCATTGTTTTTTTACTGCCGAGTAGTACTCTAATATGTATATATTCCATACTTTCTTCATCCATTCTTCCGTTGAAGGGCATCTAGGTTGTTTCCAGGATCTGTCTATTACAAACAATGCTGCTATGAACATAGTTGAGCATATACTTTTGTTGTATGATAGGGCCTCTCTTGGGTATATTCCCAAGAGTGGTATTGCTGGGTCCAGGGGTAGGTTGATCCCGAATTTCCTGAGAAACCACCACAGTGCTTTCCAAAGTGGTTGCACAAGTTTGCATTCCCACTAGCAATGGATGAGTGTACCCCTTTTCTCCACAACCTCTCCATCAAAGGCTATCATTGGTGTTTTGTATTTTAGCCATTCTGGCAGGTGTAAGATGGTATCTTAAAGTTGTCTTGATTTGCATTTCCCTGATCGCTAAGGAAGTTGAGCATGACTTTAAGTGTCTTTTGGCCATTTGAACTTCTTCTGTTGAGAATTTTCTGTTCAGCTCAGTGCCCCATTTTATAATTGGGTTGATTAATTTTTTACAGTCTAGTTTCTTGAGTTCTTTATATATTTTGGAGATCAGACCTTTGTCATTTGCGGGGTTGGTGAAGATCTTCTCCTAGTCAGTAGGTTTCCTTTTTGCCTTAGTGACAGTGTCCTTTGCTTTACAGAAGCTTCTCAGTTTTAGTAGGTCCCATTTATTCAATGTTGCCCTTAATGTCTGTGCTGCTGGGGTTATATGTAGGAAGTGGTCTCCTGTGCCCATGTGTTGTAGAGTACTTCCCACTTTCTCTTCTATCTGGTTGAGTGTTTTCGGACTGATATTGAGGTCTTTAATCCATTTGGACTTGAGTTTTGTGCATGGTGATAGATATGGGTCTATTTTCATTCTTCTACAGATTGACATCCAGTTATGCCAGCACAATTTGTTGAAGATGCTCTCTTTTTTTCCATTGTATATTTTTATCTCCTTTATCGAAAATCAGGTGTTCATAGGTTTGTGGGTTAAAGTCCGGGTCTTTTATTCGATTCCATTGGTCGACTTCTCTGTTTTTATGCCAATACCAAGCTGTTTTCAGTACTGCAGCTCTGTAATAGAGTTTGAAGTCAGGGATGGTAATGCCTCCAGACAATCCTTTATTGTATAGGATTGTTTTAGCTATCCTGGGTTTTTTGTTTTTCCATATAAAGTTGATTATTGTCTTCTCCAGCTCTGTGAAGAATTTTGATGGGGATTGCATTGAATCTATAGATTGCTTTTGGTAGAATTGCTATTTTTACTATGTTGATCCTCCCAATCCAAAAGCAAGGGAGATCCTTCCATTTTCTGGTGTCCTCTTCAATTTCTTTCTTCAAAGACTTAAAGTTCTTGTCAAATAGATCTTTCACTTCCTTGGTCAGAGTTACCCCAAGATATTTCATGCTATTTGTGGCTATCGTGAAAGGTGATGCTTCTCTGATTTCCCTCTCTGCTCCCTTGTCCTTAGTGTAAAGGAAGGCAACCGATTTTTTGGAGTTGATCTTGTATCCTGCTACATTACTAAAGCTGTTTATCAGCTGTAGGAGTTCTTTGGTAGAGTTTTTGGGGACACTTATGTACACTATCATATCATTTGCAAATAACGAGAGCTTAACTTCTTCCTTTCCAATACGAATTTCCTTGATCCCCTTATGTTGTCTTATTGCTATTGCTAGAACTTCAAGCACTATATTGAAGAGGTATGGTGAGAGTGGACATCCTTGTCGTGTTCCTGATTTTAGTGGGATGGCTTTAAGTTTTTCTCCGTTTAATTTAATGTTAGCTGTTGGCTTGCTGTAAATAGCTTTTATTATATTTAGGTATGACCCTTGTATCCCTAATCTCTCCAAGACCTTTATCATAAAGGGTGTTGAATTTTGTCGAATGCTTTTTCAGCATCTAATGAAATGATCATATGGTTTTTTTTCTTTCAGTTTATTAATATGGTGGATTACATTGATAGAGAGCAGGGCCCTTTTAAAAGGAAACAGTGAATGTGCACAGAAGGTACTCCTAGTGGCTACAGCTGAGAATGTGTCTTGTTAGAGCCCCAAGGGCTGGCCAGTGCAGATCTCTGAATACTCACATTTACTGCATGTTAGTTTCTACTTGCTCATGCATCTTGTATGTCTATTTGTGTAGGGTGTTTGTTCTAATTTAGACTTTAAACTTTCTGATAAAAATGCTGTAACTTCTGTTTCTTCTTCTTGTCTTCTCAACATTTGGTAGCATGACCTGTTGAGCCCAGAAGACTTTGCAAAAATTAAATCTAGTGTTTTAAAACTATTGAGACTGGAGTTATGGCTCAATTAAGAGTGTGGCTGTTCTAACGGAAGACTAGAGCTGGGTTCCCAGTACCCACATCGGGTGACTCGTCATTGCCTGCAACTCCACATCTTCTTCTGGCCTCCATGGGCACCTGCATACACATGACCATACATGTACACAGAAATAATAATAAATATGTCAAAAACATTACTTTCTTTGGGGAGTTACATTATTTATATTGACTTTAAAATGATTTGTGTTTGTGGGTCAGATAGATATCTCAACAGTTATGAGTACTTGCTGTTTTTGTGGAGGATCAGGGTTTAAGTCCTAGCACTCTCATGGCAGCTGACGGCTGTTCCTAACTTCAATCTTAGGGGATCTGATGGCCCCTTTGAGTCCTCATGGGCCCTGCAGACATATGCATTGACATACCTATAGGTAAGATAAAATACACATAAAATAAACATAAATCTTTAAAAATTTATTTATTTAAGGTCAGGTGATGGTGGTATATGCTTTTTATCCCAACACTTGGGAGACAGAGGCAGGTAGATCTTTGTGAGTTCAACACCAGCCTAGTAAACAAAGAGAGTGCCAGGACAGGCTCCAAAACTACACAGAGAAACCCTGCCTCGAAAAACCAAAAATTAAATTATTTGTTTATAATAAACCAATTATGTTATTTTATGCTTATGTTATATTTTAGCAATTTATACAAAAGCAAGTGCTTTTTGTATGTTAAATGCTCAATAAATATATTATTCATCCTGAGGCCCTCAATAACATATTTTATTTTCTTTTAGCACATAATTTTGCTCTAGGTCTTATGCCCACAACTGCTATAGTTTATGTGAAAATTTCTCTGAAGGCGTGTGTCTTAAAGCCTCCATCACTTGTCTGTGATTCATTTTAGAGGTATTAGAACTTTTAAGAGATGTCGTCTAGTGAGAGGTTTTCTAGTCATTACGGTAGTCTGCTGAAGATTATAGTGAAACCCTGTCTTCTCCCCAAACCCCAACCTTTGTTTGAATTTTTATTATAAGGTAAATTACTGTATCTTCTTATATTCTCCTATCATAATGTCCATCTTGGAAAGAGATCTTAATAATCGTTGGCCAAAGTAATTTTTTTCTTTCTTACTCTATTGGGTGTGTTTTGTAGTTGAAGTAAAGTAATGAGGCACGTTCTTTCTGAACTCTGTTAAATCCTTTGATTCTAGGTCGCTTGTGCTCTGCTTGTCAATGTGAACACAGTGTGGCGAAGGAAAAAGATGGGTTTAGGAGCAGACTAAACTGCACGAATATTGAATTTCCAATAATTATTTTGATATTACAATGGAGGTATTTTATTCCATGATGAACTTGACTTTGACCCTTTAATGAAATTAACAGTGTTTGCCTAATTCAGAATACATGTGAGCTGGAGATGAAGTGCCTGTTAAATGGGTGGCAACTTAGCAATGCTTGCCTTTTTCTCTCACCATTTTCTGTAGATTTTTTTTTCTAATTCAGTGCTTTTCCCAGTCTCAGTACTTGCAGACTAAAAAATAGTTTATTTTTTCTTTTTTTAATTATTTATTTATTAATTAAAGATTTCTGTCTCTTCCCCGCCACCACCTCCCATTTCCCTCCCCCTCCCCCAATCAAGTCCCCCTCCCTCGTCAGCTCAAAGATCTATCAGGGTCCCTGCCCTGTGGGAAGTCCAAGGACCACCCACCTCCATCCAGGTCTAGTAAGGTGAGCATCCAAATAGTTTATTTTTTCATTCTGCTCAGTGATGAAGATTCTTCTTTGCATGCATTCTTTCAGAGCCTCCCACAGTGCCTGACACACAACAAAAGCCCTCTAGGTTCCTGCTAATCCAATATTCAAATGCCCATCTTCATCTGGAAAATTAGCCTAGTCTTGTCTTTAGAGGTCATTTTTCTGCTTCTGTTACTTCCACTTAAAATATAGTCGTAAATATTTAAAGCAAGAATTTGCATATAGATGCCAGGAAAACGAAGACTGTATGTGTTCTGAACACTCTCTGGTTCCATGCCCACTTGGAGATGTTGATTTGTCTTTGTGCTCCCTTGTGATTTGGATATCGAAGAAACCTTATACCACACAAGGCAAAATGATTCCAATGCCCAGAAAAAGGAGGATTTGAGACTAAGAGCCAACTACGGTCTAGATTGACTTTGTCTCCTTTGTCTTTTAGTCACATCTGACTCCTCAAGAGTCATTCTCAGCATCCTTGACAGACTATGCCAAAGTATAAGAGGGCACAAAGAGGTAGGGGCAGGTGTGAAGCTTGGCTTTGCAGCCTGCCAAATCTACCACACTTTGCATTTCTGGCTCTTTCACTCACCCAGTTTCCAACTCCAGGTTCTCTTCAGGCTTGGGTTTTCATTGACACCATTTACATTGTTCTGAATTTTCACTACAGCCACTTGTATATATTTTTTTGGATCCTGAAAAATTGACTTCAGTGTTTAACACATATTTGGAGCCAAAACTGAGTTATTGTTCTTTAATTATGTGACTACATAACATGAAAGTTATTTGGTTTTCTCTCTCACCATTAGCATTCAGATTTTTAATTGATTATTTTTTGTTCTCATGAGTCACCCTGATGTAGGATTCCCCTCTGTATGTAGAGGATATCATTGGTTAATAAAGGAACTGCGTTGGGCCTATAGCAGAGCTATAGAGGAACAGAGCTAGGCAGAGCAAACTAAACTGAATCCTGAGAGAAAGAAAATGGAGTCAAAGAGAAGCCAGTAAGCCACAGCCACGTGGTGATACACAGATTACTAGAAATGAATTAAATTAATATGAAAGAGTTAACCAATAAGAAGCCAGAGATAATGGTGCCAAGTGGTGATTCAATTAATACAGTTTCTGTGTGGTTATTTCAGAACTAAGTAGCCAGAAATGCCCTTCAAATAAATCAAAAATATATAAATTCTTCTTTAATTGGAACTTAAAATTTCACCCCAGATCTCTCAGATTATAGTAAATATTTGAAGTTACTCTTGATTTTTTTTTTAGACTTTTTTGCTTGAGGTAGTGAAAAGAGCATTAATTCCATTTGACAGGGCAATGTGGTCATGTGTTGGCCTCCAGAATCACACAGAAGATGTTTAAAAGGTGTCCTGTGTCACAGGTTCTTCTAATATATCTCGGCCTCACAGATTCGATGTGTATTTGATGTGATGAGGAATCAAGTACCATGTGAGAAAACAGTGTGGTAGACAAGGAATCCTTGTGCAGGAAAAATGCTCTTCCCTCCAAGGAGCAAATAGAGTGCAGAAGAATTCCCTGCAACCTGAAGGCAAGCTAACAGTTCCCACATGGAAACAGTGCTCACACTGATAGTGGAAGGCTTCCTGAAGGCTGTTTCACTTGGAATGAGAAGACATTGCATTTTCATCTCACTAAGGACTGATAAATTTGAATTTAAAAAAAGAAAAGAAAAGCTGGCTAGAAACAAGCCATGCTAAAATCGGGATTTCATAAAAAAGAGTAAGTCTCCATATGTTTATTTGGGAGCTGGGTGGCAAAGGCAAACGAGGAAAAAAAAAGAAAAAGAAACCAACAATAACATCTGTAAAATCGACCCCAAATATTTATATCAGGTTGGTTTATTTCAAGTCGAAAACACCACAGAAACTCATCTCAGCAGGGTTTTGTAGAAAACACTAGCATAATAACTACCTTAACAAATACAAGAATTGCAGCACCTCAGCTCTGATACTGTCAGCTAGAGCATCAGGATATACCTTCGTCCCCTTTTCCTGTGTTCCATTTGCTGTGGTTTCAGTCACCCATGCTCAGTTATTGTCAGGAAACATTCAATGGAAGTTTTGAGATCAAAATGCTTTGTAAATTTTAGATTGCATGCTATTTAAGTAGCCTGACAAGAACCTCACTTCCCCTGCACTGTCCACCTAGAATGTTAGTGATGCCTTTGTTTGCTTCATTCCCTTCCCCTGGCCTCTAATTAGCACCTTAGATCCACTGTCGCACAGTCAGAGAGTTTGCATGCAAGTAGCTCTGCCTTTACTTCATAGCGGCCATACAGCAAAAGGCTGTGAGACTGCTGCTTCCCATGAACTGGATTTTACCACAGTGCTTGTGATTCTGTGACTTCATCGTGTGAGGGAGCACTATAAAGTTTTGAATAAAATACTTGAGATATTTGAGTATCCCCATTATAAACCAAACACCTATACATTGTTTGTCATTTGTTGCTTTTACTATTAGTATTGTTGGAAATTTCTTACTGTAACATGAACAAATTAGCAGAATTCCACACAGTCTCTGGGTAGTGGTTCATGCCTATAATCCCAGGACTCAAGAACCTGAGGCAGGAGGATCATTATTTGGAGACTGGTAAGATTTACATTGTGAGACCTTGTCTTGTAGTGGCATTTCATTTGTATTTTAATAAATAAAGCTTGCCTGAAGATCAGAGAGTAAAACAGCTGCACTGGTCAGCCTTACAGACCAGGCAGTGGTGACCCACACCTTTATTCTCAGGAGCCACACTAGTTTGCCATAGAAACCAAGTGGTAGTGGTGCACACCTTTAATCCCAGCCCTAGAGAGGAATATAAAACAGGAGGAGACAGCTCTCAGACACAGTCTCATTCAGAGGATTCCTGGAGGCAGGATTGTCATTTCGAACTGTGGCTGAGGTAAGAGCCAGTGATTGGCTGCTTGGTTTTTCAGGTCTTCAAGTTGTACTCCAGTTTCTCTCTCTGAGTTTTTATTAATCGTTTTTCATTTTCTCTAGAAGAACAGTGTTTGTTATTGTGTGGGTTTTCTGTAATTACCTGTTAGTTACATGATGATGTTACCTGTTACAGCATGGTCTCTAAATCTTAGTCAAGATAAAACCAGGAAAAATAGCACTGATTCTTTTTAATGATTTTGGTTTTCAGGCACACAATTCATTATTATTATTCATAGTCCTCACAATATATGTTCAAAGCTTCTAGTTCAAGATAGTAAGATAATTTCCAAATCTTTATTTAAATCAAATCATTTTTACATTTCTCTACATCTCAAACAATTTTGAGTCCAATACTTGTTATACAAACAAAGTCTATTAGTTTGGCAGAAAAATAAGGTTTCTTTTGTGCTATCTTGCTCTTTGTTAATTGATGAGCTATTTATATCACTTTGGGGGCACGTTAAAATTATACATCAAAGGAGTCTTAATAACTTTTTGATAATAACAAAAGTTCTGACTAAATGTAAATTGATTTTAGGCTATAGTATTAATAGCTATAAAGCTATTACACAGCTATTAGTGATGATACAGCTATTATAATTAGAGCTATTATAATAAATGAGGGAATTATTTTACTGGTTAAACATTACATTATCATCTGCATAAAATGGCAATTTTTTTTGTTGCCTGAAAATACTTATTAGCATATCCATACAATGTATTTGTGTTAGCTTATAATGCTTTCTCCGTAGAATATAGTATTACCTTCAATATATTTGAAAATATTAGTATTTTCAATTGAAACATAATTGGCTACTTAAACATATCTCAAAGTAGTTCAACGGTATGTAATGAAGATTTAAGAAAAAGAAACGTTCTGCAAATCTGTAATTAAATAAAGTAATCCCATTATTTTATTTGACTTCTTAGCATGCCAGCAACAGTCTTGCCTTTATCATAACCCTGGGTTCACAGTGACCCATTTATTCCTTTGTGATACTTTTAATTCGTTTCCAATTACTGTGCAGTAGGTAGGTCATCTCTGCTCTGTCCTTTCTGGACCATGGCTCTTCCACTGTTTAGGAGGGATTTGGGCTTTGGCCAATGAGTCTTGCTCCTAGGACTAACAGAACTTCTACAAAGCCAGTGTGGTCCTCACCTTTGTTCTTAGGGGAGATTTTATAATCCAATTTAAAGACAGGTCTGCCTATGGTTGGTACATTCAAGGACATTGTTCCCAGCTCTGTGAGTAAAAGCTGTAATCGCCTCCTATAAAGAGGGATGGAGATGAGGAGTGGGGACCTGAACTGCACATTAGGGAGCACTTTCAGGCAGGCACTTTGAAATGCAGCAGGAAAGTCAACTCTCCTGAAGCTTTACTGTCTGGCAGGGACTTGTGACTGGGTTTATTTCCATACACAGGGCTTTGTCTTCCCTGGCACCCCTGCCTCTGACCTGGCTAGAGCGCTTCATTTTCCTGAAGCTGCTCATGAGTCCTCCCCACCTGTTTCCACATCCTGCTGGTAGTGCAACACCTGCTTGTTTCTCAGGCCGAGAGTGTAGGGCTGTGGCCTTTTGAGTTCTGTTTTGATGAATCTGGCAACAAAGTTCAAGATTGGAACCCCATCCCTATAGCTCTTCTCCAAAATGTGAAAATATACATTGTTCTTTCATATTTCCACGTTGTGTGATTTTGGTGGGGATCCAGAGGTAATATTTCTAATATAATTAGTTAAGCAGGAGAGGCAGGAAAAAGACGCTTGTTGGAACGAGACAAACACTCTTGCGAGAGCAGGAGTGAATGCTGTGGTTGGCACAGACTGGGAGTCTTGGGTTCGAGCGCTTGTTTCCTCCCAGTGCTTTCCTGGGGGCGGCAGCTTTGGCATCTCAGAGCCTGTGGGAAGGAAAAGATCTAGGTTCTCACTGGTCACACATAGTAATCTTCCCTACAGTGGTGCCCAAGAAGAAGGTGACGCTCAAGCTGGAGATCTTGCCCTGTTGGGTTAACTCAGGGAGATGGCTCAGAGAATTGTCATTTCTGCCGAGGGAGGGCACAGTGTAGTGAAACATGTTCTCTCTGTGTCTGGAACAGCAGAAGCAGACATAGCGCCTGGAAAAGAATAAGCCAAGTCCTGACTAGCTTATCGAGCATAGATGATGGCTTCCTTCCTAGAGCCACTTAGAAATTCCCTTTCCTGACCCTTTACTCACTCCAGACAATTCCAGGTACCTCATAGGGTATAAATCAAACACTAATCCTAAATCATAACTTTAAAAATACAGTTCTTTGGTATACCCATAATTTTTCCATCTACTAAAGATGAAGGTAAATTTGCACACTGCGATAGCTGAGCTTGTTTATAGTTACAGAAACAATGATATTGTAGTTGAGTAATCAATACTTTAAGATGTAACATGTGTTCAATGTTTTACAAATTTTAGTCAATCTTTATTTTATATTTAATTTTTTCTGTTCGTGCTAAGGATCAAAGTTACCACTGAGCTATATTCCCAACTCCCCTGATATTTAGACTTGACAATCATCATTTATAAGAACCCCACTTTGCCTAAGTAAATAGTACAAAATGGCAGAGGTATATTTAGGGCCTTTTTGGAAATTCTGTCCTAGACATTCACATAACAGCTTTTAAAAAATAAAACTCAAGGCAACAACTCAAACAGAAAATTCTAAAATTCAAAAGTTCTAGTATAGTACATTTGAAATATATATGGATATATGTTCTCCTGCCTCTCTACATCTTAAATAAACACTTCTCAGGAACATGCTCTTTGAACAGACTTCTTTACAGAGTTGGGTAGATACCCTTTTGCTGCCTGCCAGGAGGCCCAAGGGCAAATATCAATGGGGCCGAGAAGCCATGAGGCAAGGTCCAGCCTTCCAGCTCTGGGTCTGTTGTGGCGCTTCTGTGCAGTAGCTGTGAACTTGCTTCTGTGTGTGGAGCTGTGGCAATGGGTGGGAAGAGGCAGAGAAATCTCAATAGTTGTGCTGGCAAGTTTCATGTCAACTTGATACAAGCTATAGTCATTTTGGAAGAAGAAGCCTCAATTGAGTAAATGCCCCCAGGAGACTGGCCTGTGGGTAAGCCTGTGGTACATTTACCTGATTGTTGATTGATATACAGGAAGCCCAGCTTTGGGCGCAGTGCTGTTCCCAGATTTATGGTTCTGGGTCCTACAAGAAAGGCTGAGCAAACCATAGAAAATAAGCCAGTCAGCAATGCTCCTCCGTGGCCTCCGCTATAGTTTCTACTTTTAGGTTTTTGCCTTGCTTGAGTCGTGTCCTGACCTCCTTTGATGATGATCTATGATGTAGAAGCATAAACAAAATAAATTCTTTTCTTCCCAAGTTGTTTTTGGTCATGGTGTTTTACCACAGCAATAGAGACCCTAACTAAGATTTATCAAAATTAACCCGAGAGAGCACAAGACTAATTTGTAGTAAAATTCTACCCAGAGGCTTAGGAATTGTTTTTAAAACTGCACAAATGTTTAAGTGTTGCATTATTCTAAGCTTGATTATATGAATTGAAGTATAATCCAATTGACTTGATTGCATTTTGTTCTTGCAATTTGGTGGGTAGAAAATACATTTTCTCTTGTGTAAAGACCTCTCAAGGGCAGAACATAAAACAGGAATTTGAGAGCCTTTTCTAAAACTCATTCCCCAAAGGCTTCACACATACAGAAAATGGCTTGACTATTTTCAGGATCCCCGGACAACTTCAGCTAAGGGAGGATCATAAACTATAAGTCCTGGAATGTAGTACCATTATGATATTCACACCTTTTGATGTTTATGCAGTCAGTGGCTTGATTCTGCTAACCTAATATACTATTATAAACCATTTGGTTCACAAGGAAAGGGCAGATTCCCAGTAGTGATTCAGAAGAATCAGTTGGAATTTTTTCATGAATTGGTTAATAAAAAGGTATTAGATGTTGTTTTGCTTGTTAATGGTGTATAACCGATGACTGCAAACTTCTTCTTTCATTTATTCCTTTCCTCTTCCTTCCTTTCCTTTTGCCCTCCCATCTATGAGACACGGTTTCATAGAACTCTGTCTGACCTCAGGCTTGTTATGTCGTCTAGTATGACCATGAATTCCTGTTCCTTTTGCTTTAACTGGCTGAAGAATGCTGACTTTCTGGGTGTGTGCCACCACCATACACAAATTTATTTAAGTTTTGTACATGGGAAGCCTCTCACATGTGTCACCAGGCTGGGATCACGGTGTTGACAGTGCTTTGTTCTTTCACAGAGTCCCAGAGGGTCTGCTTCCGTGCCTTCCCAGCTTCTAGAAGCCACCTATATATGTGTTAATTTCCATTTTGTTAAGTAACACACTCATGAATTTGTAACATTAGACTGGTGGGCATCTTTAAAAGGTTATTATTCTGTCTACCACAAATAGGTGAAAAGAAAAGTTCTCGATTTATTAGCAAATTTTTAGACTCTTTTAAGATCCTGTTCCATCAATTTCTTAAAAAGTCAAATCTTATTAATTGCATCCTTTTCAATTCAGGCAACCATATCATGCTAATGATTTCCAGATGGAAGGCTTGAGTCACCATTTTCTAAGTATTTGATCCTGAGATCTCCAATAGAGAAAAAGAAAACTCCACATGTTTGGAGGAATGGATTGCAATTCATTTTGTGTGAGTCTAATGTGACCTGGGAAACTTCACTTGGCCATGTGCACAATAAAGTGAAATTAGATTGGACAAGAAGGTTGCTAGAAGCATCTTGTTTACTTTGATTTAGCATGCCATCCTGTCTCTGTCGTTCTAATTCATATTTTTATTTGCACACTTGCAATGGGGACACTCATGCTCTCAGTGTCTTTTTCTTAAATTCAAGAGTGCATAGGCACTTCCAGGTTCTCTGGTCTTCCAGAAGTGTTTCTAAGCCTTACTTCTCTGCTTTCTAGATCCACTTCAGGACATTTCATTTTCCCCCTTTCTCACTCATAGTTAAGATGAGTTCAGGGAAACAGACAGATTTTAAGTTGTATATTGGAAGAAAGCAGAAAACATACATTCCACTTCCGAGTGGAGTGAGTCTTAGAGCATTAGAAGACTGGGGAGCAGATGGGTCAGAGTGAAGTGGGGTGCACCATATTGCAGCCCTTATGAGCACAGAGTTAGTGGCGATGACGCGTCCTTAATGCTCTGAAGTAGAAACAAAGTCATGTCGGGTCATAGACACATGACACTATCATGAGGAGATTTACATAAGTGTCACAGGCAAATGTCTTATCAATGCCAGTGCACATTGGGATGGGGCTATGAGCTCGCAGAACAGTGACCAGAGGAAAGGCTGAGGGTGTCCATGTGTTCCTGTGTGTCAGAATATCTCCAAAACATAGCTGGAGGCAAGGCAGGTTGTAGAAACTTACTTTTCTAGTATTAGTAATAATAGCCCTATCTGAAAGGCAGGGGTGGTGCACATCTTTAATCCCAGCCCTTGGGAGGCAGAGGCAAGTGAATCTCTGGGTTTAAGACCAGCCTGATCTACAGAATGAGTTCCAGGACAGCTCACAGATACACAGAGAAACCTTGTCTCGAGGAAACAAAACTATAATAATAATAATGATGATGATGATGATAATAATAGTAATAATGCTAGTCCTATTCTTAACTTTTTGGAGGGTTTAAAAGAATTTGAATATGGGAAGATTGTTGTAACTTTTTCTTAAAGCTTGTGCTCTCGGTCTGGCTGGGCACACATGCCCTGGCTAGATGCCAAAAGATGAAATTGTTTTTACAAATCAGTTTTGAGCTTCAAAGCAAGTTTTCAATATTCCCTTACCTCCCCCATGAATTAATAGGCATGTGAAAAAGACTTTAGCTCTAAGGAGCCCAAAAACCTTCTGTGTAAAATAACCTCACTCCATGCTACTTAACACTTTACAGCAGAACCGAGGCAGGGTTAAAGGCAGTGCAAAGCAACTGACAGAAAACAGCAGTGGTACAACATCATTTGGCAAATTATTTAACTGCTTCTAATGCCAATATCAAAGGGTGAGAAAACTTAATAGGCGTGGGAAGGGAAGAGCAATTAAAGGTGTCAGAAGATCCACAAAATGAGTAACATTCAATCCACTAAAATAGAACGAGGGAAGAGTTGACAGGGGAAGGAAAGACGACAGCTCTGAGCAGTAGCCTCCAGGGCAGTCTCCGTGTGGCTGGGCAAATAGCCTTGGGATGGCTGGATGGGTAACCTGACTGACTGCTGATAAAGGACTGAGCTCTATGGCCCAACTTGAGACTGTGGATTTCACCCATGACTATGTTGCACTGTCCTCTAGTTGGATACCTTGGGACGATCAGCCAATAGACAGATGGAACCCCAATTCTTTAATAAAATTCAAAGCTGTGTATGTGGAGGCAGGGCTCTGACATGACCTCTAAGATCTGTGCTCTTTGCTGTACACCTGCCTGATCCCTGAGACCGGGAGTCAAAAGGTGCCACCTTCGTGAAGGTTTAGTCATACTGCATCTAATGTTAAGAAGGGTTTTATCCTTAGTGGTCTGTCATATCCTGTATAACATTTATATCTAGGCATATAGATCCAGGGAAGAGGACATCAAGGGTTCATGTCTTAAAGGGATTCAGTGTGAATAAGACTTCCTATTTTTTGATATAGAGATAAAAAGACCATGTATAAACCATGAAATCCTCCCAAGATGAAACTATGAAATTCTCCCAAGGATTAGATTTTCTTGGCAGACAGTGAGCAAGGAAACAAGGACCAATCCTTTAGTCCCCAGGAGGCGAATCTTGTTACAACATGGAAGAGCTTTGTAAATGTCCCCAGCCCCAGATGAGTCCTGCTAGCACCTTGCGTTCTGACTTGAGAGACTTAGGTGAAGATCTGAGTCACTCAGCACATAAACTTCTGAGCGAAAGAAGCCCAAGCAGCCAGTATGTGCTGTAAGTGGATACATCTGTAGCAGCATATCACACAGCAGCAGAAAGAACTTACTGAGCTCATGTTATAGAGAGTTTCCATTAATGGGATTTAGTGATATCTTTTCTCTCTTGACTTTCTCATAAGATATATGAGTTAGAGATCATCAGAAGATATTCCATTAGAAAGAAGACTGAACGGCTAAAACACTACTACTCCACAGTAACTGACGTAATAAACGTTACAAGAAAATTAAATTCCTTGAAATAGATGTGACTGTCTTTCCTTCACTTTTAAAAAGTTCATCCTGAGAATAGCAATTTACTTGACCCTACCCAGCTCATCCTGACATTCTTGCTTTTATAGATGTCATCACCAAATACAAAGAACACAGACTATATCTCTAAGACAGCTGTAAGACAAGTTTGACTCAAATCGTCAGCAATGAAAGAAACCCAGTGGGTTGCAGCTATTTTGCGTTCCCTTGCATAACTGCTGCTTGAAGACCATTTCTAGGGATGCCAGATTTTGTGTCTCTCGCCTCTGAGTCCAAGGTGCCTATGGTACAGCTTTGTGAGGTCCCCGAGACTGTGTGACGTACAGTGTGGTAAGGGCTCACTGAGCGCTGGCAATTTCTGGCTTTTGTCAGCAACAAAGGTGACTGATGGCTCGAATGAATCTGTTTCCCCAGAGATTCTTCGTCTGCTTTTGTGGGTTTAGCTCTCCACCCCTTAGTCTGCCTACTGGGGTTTTGTGCTCTCCATGTGGGAGAGGGTACAGAGTTGCAGCATCTCCTACACGAGACTGCATGGGTTAATTGTCCTTCTGGGTCTCGAGTGAATAGTCCAATTGTTTTATCTTAAACCCCCGTTTCTAACAGCTTTTGGCTTGTTTCATCGTTTCTTTATTTCAGGGCAGAAAGGTAGGGTACTTTCAGTTTCCACTAGTAGACAGGCATAATAATAATCAAAGAACATGAAACAGAAGCCAAAACCTTTGCCAGACTCAGAGAAACAAATTGCACCAAAAAAAAAAAAAAATGGCAGACTTGCTGGCTGCTGCGAGGGTGGCCTTATTGTGTATCTCGGCTCTGTCATTCTGTTTTGCTTATGGCAAATGTCACATTGTTGACTTCCGTTCATGTAATGTCAGAAAGAACGATCATTAGGCAACCTTTGAAAAAACAAACATCTTCCTTTGCTTCATGCAGGATTTGGAATAAAGGAATTTCTGAAAATGATCTTTCTGTATTTCAGTGGCACAAGCCCATGAAGCAGCCTTTGCTGGTCTGGAAATGTTCGCTGAATTGCAAGCTATGTGCTTTGAAGGTAGATGCCGTTTCGGTTAAGTTAGAAGCAATGGATGTATTCAGGTATTCTGAAGATGGTAACAGTGTCACAGATGGCATGGTAATAATCACTATAACTCAGGTCTCACGTATATCATCCTTAAATGTCAGACAGTTTCATTAGCTTTTTTAATTGACAAGTTAAAGTTGTTTTCTCCCTCATCCTAGTGTTTAAATATGGAAGTTTCTATTTGTCTTCTTTATATATCTGACAAATTTACACTTGTCCTTGATAGGCCAGGAAAGAAGACCTCCCTGTTTCCCACTCTCTTCATTGGTAGGTAACAAGAGCCTCCCCCACTGAAGGCCTTTGCACAATCCCACCCCTTACTACCCCAAAGTCACTACTGGTGCCTTCACATTTTCCCAGTTGTGGGTACCACTCTTTCTTTCCTTGCTGACTTGTAAGGGAGCAGGAAATTCAGACCTAGTTCTTGAGATGACTCTGCTAATGTTACCCAAACAACATGAAATGTAAGAGTAACAGTGGCAGAGACCATTGACTCTATGTCTGTTTACCCGTGACAGTAAGGCCAATGAGATGAGGCCGTAGAAGAGCAAACGGGATGGACTGCGGGGAACGGGTGAGCTACTGAACTAATGTAGGGCCGAACGGTCCACCTTAGGAACCACGGCAGCACTGTGAACTGGGAAAGGCATGGGCCTGGGGCCACAGGATAGGGCTCCTGCTTAGGAGTACGTGGATGACTATAGCATCGAGAGTGGGGAAAAGAAGGAAAGAGTGTAGAGGACAATCAGGAGGATAATTCTCAAGGGGTGGCAGAGTAGAGAGGTGAGGTTCTGGCACTTTTTAAGAGTTTAGCCATTTCTGAGATGTGTGGTTGAAGTAAACCTCAGAGAAGAGCTGACTTGGCTGTCTGACTATCCCTGGCTGTCTGGCTGTCCCTGGCTGTCTGTTCTATGCAGTCTAGATGGGCAATAACTTTTTTCTTATTTATTGTTCTCCTCTTTCTCTGTTCCAGAAAGAAGGGTTGCATTCCATTTTAGGTATATTAAGTTAGGGTTCATTTAGTTAGACAAACAAGAGACATACAAGGACATCAAGTGGTTGGTGTATTTATTATTTTGTGGGAAAAAATTAAGAAAATTAGGCCAAAAGTCACAAATAAAATCATATAGCCTCAAACAAAACAAAACAAAACAGAAAATGGAAATCACCAATTCAATCCTCGAGATATGTTCTTCTAAGTGGAGTAATTTTGTTGATTTTCCCAACACCTCTGCAGGATTTTTATTTCTGATGTAACTTCTGAGAGGAAAATAATACGGATGGGTCTACGGGTTAGTGAGCTCAGAAATATACTGTGGGCTATGCCAAGGGAAGCGAGGGTGGCTGAAAGACTGGACACGGAAGTAAGGGATGCAGAGGAAGGGAGCGGGTTTGATTTGGACCTAAGAACGTCATTGAATGAGAAAACTGTAGAGCAGCGGAGGGAAGGTATGGATATGGGGTTTGTTCTGTTTCTTCACAGACCACATCAGAAAACATTGATTTTTGAAGGGAGAGATATAAAAAGCTACTTCATCACTACTAAGCCTCAATTCTTGGACATATGTTTTATCAGCTACTTAAAACAAGACAAAATGTTTTACCAGAAAAATATCCTATATACCAGAAACAATGAAAGTAAATCTAAACTCAGTATCTGCCTATATATTGTTACCCATGTTTAAATGATGTGTGTCTATCTATTTGTGTGTCTATATGTGTACTGTAATTTTAGTTCACTTATATATCTGCTTAATCTCAACTAAACCATATATACTGTAGCATCAGATATCATACAGAGACTATGCAGAATTCTAATTTATTTTGATTTTTTGTTTGCATGTTTGTTTCAGAAATTCCTGCTATATAGCCCAGGCTGTGTATTCATTATGTGAATTCATTATGTAGTTCAGGTTGGCCTTAAACATGAAATCATTCTGTTTTTGTGAGTGGCCTAAACAAAGATTCTACCTGAAATGCAGAGGAGGTTTAGGTCAGTCTTGCTCTAATGCCTCCATGAGAAGCCACATTTGAGTGTGAATATCCTTGTAGCATCTTTCCTGATAGGGGACTCATTTCCCTTCTTGAAAGGAAAGTCTTGGATATCGCCTCCTTGCTTTTCTGGATTACCAGTGCCCTCTACCTCCCCTTTCTCATTACTTTACATTGGCATCCTCTTTTCTGCAGTTTTCTCTTCTCAAGAATTTTAATGTTCACTGAGTCCTTTTCTTTCCTTCCTTGCACTTCATTGTCTTCTTTCAACTTAAGCTACAACCTGGCCATTGAGCCCAGCTGCATCCTAGCTACAGCATGTGGCTGACTAATTGGCTACTGTAGGCACGCTGCTGAGCTGGTAGTTTTCTTAAGGAATTCTCAGTGATGTCCTTTCAGTAGCTTGTGCCCCCCACCTCGCAACATTTTCCCCTTTTCTTAATAACAAATTCCATACAAGTCTTGAAGTATGATGAATAAAAACCCAAGGACAGATGTTGGGGTTCAACCTGAAGCTCAGAAAAGCAAAGCAGTCAAGGCACTAGAGAGCTCTTACCTCTAAGAAACCTTCAGACTGAAAGAGTTCCTATCTCATCCGGCCTTATATTCCTCTCTAATACTGGGATTGAAGGTGTGAGACACAACGGCCTGGTCTCTAGTGGCTTAGTTTTATCTTCTGGTCTTCAAGCAAGCTTTATTTCTTAATATATAAATGAATTATCACTACAAAGTCTTATTCTGGTAAGAGATTAGTCATACAAGAAAGCAAAGAAAATGGTCTCTTTAGAGACATTTAGAATAACCTACAATGAAGAATTTCCTCTTTAATACTTCAGGGACATACTTTACTCCATACAGTGCACCATGGCTAGAAGAACAGTTAATTCCTTTCAATAATTAGAGTTGGTGGGAATTTGCTTGATGGGGTCTAAAGTCAGACAGACCAGGGTCTGTGTTTTGCCTTTGTTTTTTTATTTGTTTCTCCATGTTGCTGGGTGGGGCAACTTCCCCACTCAGCTAGAAACTGTTTCGTCATTTGCAGAAAAATAATGTCCTCTAGGTTGTTGAAGGATTGGTGCAGGTGCCTGGTACACAGGCACAGACTACAGAACTTACCTTCATTGCCTTTTAATGATAACAATCCATGCTTTGGGGGTGCTCCTTACCCCCTCATTCTTCATTTTCTCCCTCTCCTTCCCTTTCCTGCTTTTTCATTTTTTGTATCTCTCTTTCATTTCTAGAGGAGGGGCCTCCCTCTGTTGCCATAGCTTGTCTTTAAACTTTTGATTTAAACTTTTTAGGAAGCTGTGAATAAAGGTACTGGCTACTACTCCAGACCAAGAAAACTCTTTTATCTTTATTGGTGAAGGAAACATTTTACAATTTCAAGAAGTTTCATGGTGAAAGTTTTGAGATCTTAGAAATGGGAAAACAACAATGAGAGGTAAAGTCATTTTGTCCAAATTAAAATCTGTCAATAAACTGATCAAATCCCCTGTCCTGGAGCTACAAGAATAGTTTGGTGTGTGTTTGTGTGTGTGTGTGTGTGTGTGTGTGTGTGTCATGTGTCAAAACCCTGCATCGGTCCCCAATAATGGCCACAGAGTTAAAACAAACTTCTGTCCTATTAGAAGTATTATTTTTCTAAAACAGTGTATCATTATTGGCTACTGTTCAGGTTGCTTAGCACAATATTTAAGATATTTGCTATATTATAAAGTACATGGTTACACTTTATAATGGATAACAAATTCATTTAGTTATATGTATATCATATGTATTTATTACATATACATATACTATACGCATGTATTTATATATACTTTTTAATGTCTGTGTTGTTGTTGGAGTATAATATTTTATTTTTAATATAAATTTTAAAAGTATATTTATTTTTATTTTCTGTGTATGTCCATGCATTGAATGCATGATTGCTTTCCCAAGAGGACAGAAGAGAACACTAAAGCCCCTGGAATTAGAGTCACAGACAGCTGTGGGCTGCTTTGTGGGTGCTCAAAACGAACTGGCAGCCTCTGCAAGAACAACCAATGCTCTTCACTTCTGAACCATCATTTCCAGTCCCTTAGTATTGTTTGATCTTGAGGACATTGTACAGTATTGTTGGGTCTTGAGAACTTTATATAGTACCTTTTGATCATAATCCCCCCTAGTTCCTGCTAGAATTGTCCCCCACCTTCCTAGCCTCCCTGAAATTCATAATTTTGTGTTCTTTATTTATTAAAAAAATAACCATCAAAGAGCGTTTTGTGCCGATTATTTGTTTGCTCTTGGGTAGAGAACCATCCACTGTTAACTTTGCATGGGCCATACCCTTAAAAGTTGTCTCTTCCTTTCTCCACAAAAGGAAAAACTTTTCTTTCTTTCCTCCATCTTCCAAAGTATTAAGAATTTTTACTAAATAGGAATTTATTTGGCTATGGTGACTGTTACAAATACAGATAATACCTCAAGGCTCACCCATTGCAAAACAAAACAAAAACCAACCAACCAACCAACCAAATAACAACAAAAAAACATGATCTCAGTTCTAAGTGGTTTTGTACTCTGAGAACATTACTTATCTCCTATGAAGGACTAATTAATTCATTTGCTCAAAATCAGTAGTAATTGTTAGGCTATGTTAACTTGTATTCATTTATACAGTATTTATTACATAGCTGCATTTTTCAACCATTTTACTAGGTTTTATTATGCAGGAATATAAAAATGTGCTTCTGAAAATGGTCAACCTTCTGGCTTCTCTCCATTTCAGAGACTAGATTTGGGGATATATGATTATTGTGTAGAGTAGGGGCAGGGCAATTATCTGAAAATGACTTCTTCAAAGAACTGTGTTTTATCAACATCTTAAAATTATTTCATATATAAATGTGTCTCTACATATTTACTTGTATATATCTTCCAAAATAGATACTATTTTTAAATGCAAGTAAATATATATGTATGTCACATACATATAAATCTGTAAACATAAAAACGAATATCTGAAAATAAAAATTCCTTGTTTATTTACATTTCAGAGCTTCTAGTGGACATAGGTTGATAAGATGTACAATATGTTAGCACAAATTTACCTTGTCCAGCCAAGCTTGTATCTCTCAGGTAGCTGGGCAAACAAGAGGTAAATAGAGAGGAAGAAACAGATAAAGTAAATAAAGTCAGTCAATTACAGAGATCAGTTGCACAGCAACTGCAACCAGGGAAACTGTTCTTTAGAAGCAGCCAATCAGACAGAAATATGAATTACCAGAAAGTGCTTGCGTCTCCTGTCCCATATCCTGTTCTTTCTACCCTTCTTTGTCTAGTTCTTGTCCCTAGAACACTCTTCTTCCTCTTTCTGCCTCCAATTTATTTCCTCTTCAACCACTTTTCTCTGTACATGCATCCTAAGATTTACCTAAACAGAGGGCTTCAAAGGCAGCAGAGGGTCTTTTAACCATATTAGTCTCTCGAGTTCTCTGCTCTTACCCTGACAGTGTTCCTGCAAGACAATACACTTCCCTTCTTACTCTGTTACTACTCACATGGTTGAATGTGACACTATAATCCATATTAGCTTTGATATATCAACATCAACTATAACATAGCTATTACAGTAACTTCATTTATAGTACAGAATGATACATAAGTAAGCTCTGAGCCAGCCATCTATGTTTACTTTATATTATGCAATAAATTCTGTATTAGCTATTCTTTGAAAAGGACATTTGATATCAGAGTTCTGGTGAGGCTTATAAATTTTTGTAAAAGAGGTGTGTTGTTGGCCTATAGCCTTGAAGAGTTCTTATTAACTTTTATTATTATTATTATGAATTATTACTATTATTATTATTTTATCTTTTAAAGCCTAGACTGGTAGGGGATTTCCACGTATTAATTAATTAACTTCATCCCTTTTTTGGCAAAGTGCCTTGAAAGGGATGGCATGTCCTGAATGACCCTCATGTGTGCTTTATACCAGTGATCATTAAATTCTCAAAACTGTCTCATCTGGTTTCTTAGGGCATTAAATGAAGGTAACAAGAACAATAAAGTAGTCTATTAACACAAAGGAAATATTAACCTACAAAACACATAAAGAAAATGGTGTAAAATGCTTTCTGGACCTTAAGGAAAATATGTATTCTAAGATCACTGAAACATATTTGCTTCTGATAGTTCAGTAAGAGTTCCAAAATGACCAAAGCTCTACTTTTTGCTGTCATTTGCACAATAGTTAAACATGCAAATGAAGGGTCCTTGTGTCAGATTCTTAATCACTATAGCAAAGTATAAGCAGTGAATAGTAAACCCACTATTAGGTAGGAAAAAATAGTTCATATTCTTGATACAAATAAATATAAGAAGGGGTAATGTATGATTGTAAAATATTTAAGCTTCTGGGAGAAACATTAGAAGTAGGATTTATACTCAACTCTTTGGTTAGCCATTTGGACAAGAAACTGCTCTTGCCTGGAATTTTTGATGAACTGGACATGCAGGACCCATAGAGAAATGACTGCTGAACTTGCCTAAAAGTGAGATGGTCCTTTGGGGTTTATGCTTCATGAAAGAGTCTGCTAGATATCCTGCAGGGCACAGAAGAAAGTGACTGAAATTTCCTGCTTCATGGAAAAGTCTTCCAGATCCTATAGGCCAGTAGGTTGAAGATGGATGCCCCAATAGTATAGAACTTTGGGAGACTCTCCAGGCAGCAAGAAGTCTCTGTCAATTCTAGAGTTTTGGAAGTTGCTTACAATGAAATTATTGTTTACTTAGGTAATATTGTATCCTTTTGGTGTCTTTGATTGAGTTTAAGAATAGATAGTTATAATTATAGTTTTCCTTGGTTGTGATAAAAGATAAAGTAGATGTTTAATATTGTAACTGTAATTTTTGCCCTATATCTGTTTTCTAATATGTAATTTTACTGTTAAAGTTAAAATCTTCTTTTTTACTTAAATAGAAAAGGGGAGGTGATCTGTGTGCTGTGATTACCATAAGTGAATAAAGAAACTGTCTTGGCCTGTTAATAGGGCAGAACTTAGATAGGTGGGGAAAACTAAACTGAAGGCTGGGAGAAGAAAGGCAGAGTCAGACAGATGCCACAACTTTACCTGGTAAGCCACAGTCATGTGGCGATACACAGATTAATAGAAGTGGGTTAAATTAATATGTAAGAGTTAGCCAATAAGAAGCTAGAGCTAATGGGCCAAGCAGTGATTTAAGTCATATAGTTTCTGTGTGATTATGTCAGGGCTAAGTGGCCGGGAACTAACTAGTGCCCTCCTTCAAACACAACACCCACATCAGAGGGCTTACAGCTGCCTATAATTCAGCTCCAGATGGTGTCTTCTGGCTTCCATGGACACCAACACTTTTGTGCACCCCATAATTTAAAATAAAATGAATTTTAAAAATATAAACAACAAAAAAAACAAGCCTGCGTTTTCTGCTAGGTCCTCTGCTCAGGAACAGTTCTCTGCTCCTACACTAAGGCAACCCACCCAGAGTTGTGAGTGCCTGTCTACCGGGCAGGCCTCAAGGACCCCCGAAAGGGAGCCCAGGCACCTTCAACTTGTGCTCCAGGGGTGCCTGTGCACTCCTGGATCTCGTCCCGCCTGCCCGGTTTCTTCCTTTTGTCCCTGGATCATTGGGCTACCAGGTGGCCCTGTTTAGGTACTGAAGAGTTCCATCTGGACGGGCGACCCACCCAGAGCGGATCTCGCCCCACCTGCCAGGTCTTTTCCTTTTGTCCCCGGATCATCGGGCTATCAGGCGGCCCTGTTTAGGTACTGAGGAGTTCCATCTGGACGGTGCTGAGAAGTTCCATCTGGACTGGACGGTTCCTACTTCTACACTGAAGAGTTACAACCAGAGAGTCAGTCACAGCAAAGACTGGACCAAGACACCAGGCCTCTCCTGGCTCCATTTGAAGGAAGAGATGGGAAGGCGCCAAGGCAAGAATTCCTCCAACAACCTGAAAGGCAGCATGACATTACCAGAATCCAGAGATCCTAAAATAAGGAGAATTATACACCCTACTCTAGAAGAATTAGAAGAAATCGACTCAAAAGTGAATTATATGAAAATAATAGAAGACCTTAAACAGGAGGTGAAAAACTGCCATAAACAATTAGAGATCACAAACAAAAAGGTAGAGGAAATGAATAAAGCACTCAAAGATACCCAAGAAAACCAAGAGAAACAAGAAAAAGCAATCAAACAGGTAAGGGAAGTGGTTCAAGACATGAAGAATGAAATGAAAGTAATGAAGAAAACACAAACCGAGGGAAGGATGGAGATGGAAAATCTGGGTAAACGAACAGGAAATACAGAGACAAGTACTACCAACAGATTACAAGAGATAGAAGAAAGAATTTCAGACACTGAAGATACCATAGAGAAAATAAATACATTGATCAAAGAAAATAGCAAAGCCAACAAATTTTCATCACAAAACATTCAGGAAATCTGGGACACAATAAAAAGACCAAACCTAAGAATAATTGGGATAGAAGAAGGAGAAGAAGTACAGCTCAACGGTCCAGAAAATATATTTAATAAAATTATAGAAGAAAACTTTCCCAACCTAAAGAAGGATATTCCTTTGAAGGTTCAAGAAGCATACAGAACACCGAATAGACTGGACCAAAAAAAAAATCTCCTCGCCATATAATAATCAAAACACAAAACATACAGAATAAAGAGAGAATATTAAGAGCTGCAAAGGAAAAAGGCCAAGGTACTTATAAAGGTAAACCTATCAGACTTACACCTGATTTCTCTATGGAAACAATGAAAGCCAGAAGGTCCTGGATAGATGTACTGCAGAAACTAAGAGACCATGGATGCAAGCCCAGACTACTATACCCAGTCAAGCTTTCGTTCACTATAAATGGAGAAAACAAAATTTTCCAGGATAAAAACAAATTTAAACAATACGTAGCCACAAATCCAGCCTTACAGAAAATAATAGAAGGAAAATCACAAAACAAGGAGTCCAACAATAACCACAATAACTCAAACATCTAGAGACCCTTCACCAGCACAACTCAAAGAAAGGAAACACACAAACTCTACTACTAAAAAAGTGACCGGAATTAACAACCTCTGGTCATTAATATCACTTAATGTCAATGGGCTCAACTCACCTATAAAAAGGCACAGGCTAAGAGATTGGATACGAAAACAGGATCCAACATTCTGCTGTTTACAAGAAACACACCTTAACCACAAAGACAGGCACCTACTCAGAGTAAAGGGATGGGAAAATGTTTATCAAGCAAATGGACCTAAGAAAAAAGCAGGTGTGGCCATACTAATTTCTAACAAAGTTGACTTCAAACTCAAATCAATCAGAAGAGATCGAGATGGACACTTTATATTCATAACAGGAACAATTCATCAGGGTGAAGTCTCAATCCTGAATATCTATGCCCCTAAGATAAAAGCACCCACGTACATAAAAGAAACATTACTAAAACTCAAGGCTGCCTTCAAACCCCACACACTAATAGTAGGAGACTTCAACACTCCTCTCTCACCAATGGACAGGTCAATCAGACAGAAACCTAACAGAGAAATAAGAGAATTAATGGAGGTAATGAATCAAATGGACTTAACAGACATCTATAGAACATTCTACCCAAATAGGAAAGAATATACGTTCTTCTCTGCAGCTCATGGAACCTTCTCGAAAATTGACCACATACTGGGTAACAAAGCAAACTTCCACAGTTACAAAAAAATATTCGTAACCTCCTGTGTCTTATCAGATCACCATGGATTAAAGTTAGAATTCAACAACAATGCTACCCCCAGAAAGCCTACAAACTCATGGAAACTGATCAGTCAACTACTGAACCACACCTGGATCAAGAAAGAAATAAAGAAAGAAATTAAAGTCTTCCTCGAATTCATTGAAAATAAAGAAACAGATGAAAGTTCTAGGATGATACGCAAGATATTCGTCAGTATTGCTCTAGGATAGGGTCATTTCAGGTTCGGCGATGGATGGAGATAGAGACAGAAACCCACACTGGAGCACTGGACTGAGCTCCCAAGGTCCCAATGAGGAGCAGAAGGAGGGAGAACATGAGCAAAGAAGTCGGGACCACGAAGGGTGCACCCACCCACTGAGACAGTGGAGCTGATCTACTGGGAGCTCACCAAGGCCAGCTGGACTGTTACCAAAAAAGCATGGGATAAAACTGGACTCTCTGAACATGACGAACAATGAGGGCTGATGAGAAGCCAAGGACAATGGCACGCGGTTTTGATCCTACGCAATGTGCTGGCTTGGTGGGAGCCTAGCCAGTCTGGATGTTCACCTTCCTAGATATGGATGGAGGGGGGAGGACCTAGGACTTACCACAGGGCAGGGAACCCTGACTGCTCTTTGGACTGGAAAGGGAGGGGGAGAAAAGTGGGGGGGGGAAGGGGAGAGGGTTGGGAGGAGGAGGAGAAGAATGGGAGGAGGGGGAGAAGAGTGGGAGGAGGGGGAGGGAAATGGGAGGCTGGAAGGAGGTGGAAATTTGTTTTTTTTTCTTTTCTTTATTCTCCTTTTATCAATAAAAAAAAAGAAAAAAAGAAAATAAAGAAACAACCAACTCAAACTTATTGGACAGTATGGAAGCAGTTCTGAGAGGAAAGTTCATAGCACTAAGTACCCACTTAAAGAAAACAGAAAAAGCACACATTGGAGACTTAACAGCCCATCTGAAAGCTCTAGAAAAAAAAAGAAGCAGACTCACCTAGGAGTAGTAGAAGACTGGAAATAATCAAACTGAGGGCTGAAATCAACAAAATAGAAACACAGAAAACAATCCAAAGAATCAATGAAACAAACAGCTGGTTCCTGGAGAAAATCAACAAGATTGATAAACCCCTATCCAAACTAATCAAATGGCAGAGAGAATATGCAAATTAATAGGATCAGGAATGAAAAGGGGGACATAACCACAGACACAGAGGAAATTCAGAGAATCGTTAGATATTACTACAAAAGCCTGTATGCCACAAAACTGGAAAATGTAAAAGAAATGGACACTTTTTAAGATAAATACCATATACCAAAGTTAAACCAGGACCAGGTGAACGACCTAAATAGACCTGTTAGTCGAGAAGAATTAGAAACTGTTATCAAAAACCTCCCTACCAAAAAAAGCCCAGGACCAGATGGTTTCAATGCGGAATTCTACCAGAACTTCCAAGAAGACCTAATACCTATACTCCTTAATGTATTTCACAATATAGAAACAGAAGAGTCATTGCCAAATTCCTTTTATGAAGCTACAGTCACTCTGATACCAAAACTGCACAAAGACTCAACCAAGAAAGAGAATTACAGGCCAATCTCACTCATGAATATCAACGCAAAAATCCTCAACAAAATACTGGCAAACCGTATCCAAGAACACATTAGGAAAATTAATCATTATGATCAAGTAGGCTTCATCCCAGAGACGCAGGGCTGGTTCAACATACGAAAATCTATCAATATAATCCATCATATAAATAAACTGAAAGAAACCATATGATCATTTCATTAGATGCTGAAAAAGCATTTGACAAAATCCAACATCCTATTATAATAAAAGTGTTGGAGAGATTAGGGATACAATGGTCATACCTAAATATAATAAAAGCAATATACAACAAGCCGACAGATAACATCAAATTAAATGGAGAGAAACTCAAAGCCATCCCACTAAACTCAGGAACACGACAGGGTTGTCCACTCTCGCCATACCTCTTCAATATAGTGCTGGAAGTTCTAGCAATAGCAATAAGACAACATAATGGGATCAAGGGGATTCGAATTGGAAAGGAAGAAGTTAAACTTTCGTTATTTGCAGATGATATGATAGTGTACATAAGCGACCCCCAAAACTCCACCAAAGAACTTTTACAGCTGATAAACAGCTTTAGTAATGTGGCAGGATACAAGATCAACTCCAAAAACTCAGTCGCCCTCTTATATACAAAGGATATGGAAGCAGAGAGGGAAATCAGAGAAGCTTCACCTTTCACAATAGCCACAAACAGCATAAAATATCTTGGGGTAACTCTAACCAAGGAAGTAAAAGATCTATTTGACAAGAACTTTAAGGCATTGAAGAAAGAAATTGAAGAGGATACCAGAAAATGGAAGGACCTCCCCTGTTCTTGGATTGGGAGGATCAACATAGTAAAAACGGAAATTCTACCAAAGGCAATCTATAGATTCAATGCAATCCCCATCAAGGTCCCATCAAAATTCTTCACAGATCTTGAGAGGACAATAATCAACTTTATATGGAAAACCAAAAAAACCCAGGATAGCCAAAACAATCCTATACAATAAAGGATCTTCTGGAGGCATTACCATCCCTGACTTCAAACTCTATTACAGAGCTACAGTAATGAAAACAGTGTGGTACTGGCATAAAAACAGAGAAGTCGACCAATGGAATCGTATAGAAGACCCGGATTTTAACCCACAAACCTATGAACACCTTATTTTCGATAAAGGAGCTAACAGTATACAATGGAAGAAAGAAAGCATCTTTAACAAATGGTGCTGGCACAACTGGATGTCAACCTGTAGAAGAATGAAAATAGATCCATATCTATTACCATGCACAAAACTCAAGTCCAAATGGATTAAAGACCTCAATATCAGTCCGAACACACTGAACCTGATAGAAGAGAAAGTGGGAAGTACCCTACAACAGATGGGCACAGGAGATCGCTTCCTAGTTATAACCCCAGCAGCACAGACATTAAGAGCAACATTGAATAAATGGGACCTACTAAAACTGAGAAGCTTCTGTAAAGCAAAGGACACTGTCATTAAGACAAAAAGGCAACCTACTGACTGGGAGAAGATCTTTACCAACCCCGCAACAGACAAAGGTCTGATCTCCAAAATATATAGAGAACTCAAGAAACTAGACTTTAAAATGCTAATTAACCCAATTAAAAAATGGGGCACTGAACTGAACAGAGAATTCTCAACAGAAGAAGTTCAAATGGCCAAAAGATACTTAAGGTCATGCTCAACCTCCTTAGCAATCAGGGAAATGCAAATCAAAACAACTTTGAGATATCATCTTACACCTCTCAGAATGGCTAAAATCAAAAACACCAATGATAGCCTTTGCTGGAGAGGCTGTGGAGGAAGGGGTACCCTCATCCATTGCTGGTGGGAATGCAATCTTGTGCAACCACTTTGGAAAGCAGTGTGGTGGTTTCTCAGGAAATTCTGGATCAACCTACCCCTGGACCCAGCAATACCACTCCTGGGAATATACCCAAGAGATGCCCTATCATATGACAAGAGCATTTGTTCAACTATGTTCATAGCAGTATTATTTGTAATAGCCAGATCCTGGAAACAACCTAGATGTTTTTCAGTGGAAGAATGAATGAAGAAAGTGTGGAATATATACAGAGTAGATTACTATGCTGCGGCAAAAAACAATGACTTCTCGAATTTTACATGCAAATGGATGGAAATAGAAGACACTATCCTGAGTGAGGTAACCCAGACCCAAGAAGATGAACATGGGATGTACTCACTCATAATTGGTTTCTAGCCATAAATAAGGGTCACGGAGTCTACAATTGGTGAACCTAAAGAAGCTAAGTAAGAATGTGAAACCAAGGAAAAACCTATAGTTATCCTCTTGCCTATGGGAAGTAGACAAAATTGCAGGGGAGGAAAGTGGGATCTTGGGGGGGGGGTGCGTTGGGGGTAAGGGGAGATGGGGAGAGAAAAGTGAGAAGGGGAGGATGGGGGGAACTTGGGGAAACAGGATGATTGGGATAAAGGAAGGCTGGATAGGGGAGCACGGAAGCACAATTCTTAGTTAAGGGAGCCACCTTAGGGCTGGCAAGAGACTTGAACCTAGAGTGGCTCCCAGGAGCCCAAGGCAATGTCTCCAGTTAGTTCCTTGGGCAGCTGAGGATAGGGAACCTGAAACGACCCTATCCTATAGCAATACTGACAAATATCTTGCATATCACCATAGAACCTTCATCTGGTGATGGATGGAGATAGAGACAGAGATCCACACTGGAGCACTGGACTGAGCTCCCAAGGTCCCAATGAGGAGCAGAAGGAAGGAGAAGATGAGCAAAGAAGTCGGGACCACGAAGGGTGCACCCACCCACTGAGACAGTGGAGCTGATCTACTGGGAGCTCACCAAGGCCAGCTGGACTATGACTGAAAAAGCATGGGATAAAACCGGACTCTCTGAACATGGTGAACAATGAGGGCTGATGAGAAGCCAAGGACAATGGCACGGGGTTTTTATCCTACTTAATGTTCTGGCTTTGTGGGAGCCTAGCCAGTTTGGATGTTCACCTTCCTAGACATGGACGGAGGGGGAAGGACCTTGGACTTTCCACAGGGCAGGGAACCCTGACTGCTCTTTGGACTGGAGAGGGAGGGGGAGAGGAATGGGGGAGGGGGAGAAGGGTGGGAGGAGGGGGAGGGAAATGGAATGCTGGGAGGAGGGGGAAAGTTTTTCTTTCCTTTTCTCAATAAAAAAAAATCACACTACAAAAGACTAAAGCTTTTGTTACATGGTTCTTTTACTTGTTCATTTAGAGTTACCCCAAGATATCTTATATTTTTGTGGCTATTGTGAAGGGCGTTGTTTCTCTGCTTTCTTTCTCCCATTTATCATTTGTATATATAAGCGCTACTCATTATTTTTAAGTATGGAAGGTATTTATCAGCTGAAGGAGAAGTTTTGGGGTCACTTATGTATACTATCATATCATCTGCAAATATCAAAAGGTTGACTTCTATCTTTCCAATTTGTATCCCCTTTATCTCTTCTCACTGTCTTAATGCTCTAGCTAGAACATTGAGTACTATACTGAATAGATATGACAAGAGCAGACACACTTGTCTTGTTCCTTATTATAGTGGAATTCCTTTGAGTTTCTTTCCATTTAATTTGATGTTCACTGTTGGCTTGCTATATACTGCTTTTATTATGTTTAGATATGTTCCTTGTGTTCCTGATCTCTCCAATACATTTATCATGAAGGAGTGATTTTGCCAAAGGATTTTTCAGCATCTAATGAGATTATCATGTTTTTTATCTTTCAGTTTGTTTTATATAGTGGATTACATTGACATTTTCATATGTTGAACTGTGTGTGTGTCTGCATCTGATAGGTACTTAGTGAATATACATTGTGCAAGTGATCACATTACTGAGAATCTTCTCATTCCTTTAAAATAATGAAGGTTAATAGTGCCTGGTTCCTTTGTGTCCTCTTATTAAATCTCTTATCTTCTTCCTGGAAAAAAATATAAACAAAAAAGCAAACTATTGTGGCAAAAGAATGATGCTGGAGAAGAACCGCAGCAAGTTCCCTCTTGAGCAGTCCTATCCCTGTTTCTGTGTGAATGACTGGAGAGCTTCGGGGAGCCAATGCCAGCAGATATGCATGACACACCCATACCACCAGACTGCAACTTCCCTTGTGTTTCAGCAGCCTGGCACTCATCCATACTCAGTTCACTTTCTTGAAAATGCTAGCTTTCATATTTTTAATTTTTTTTATGGAAGAAACTGAACTTTTAAGTTCCCTGTCAAAGGATCACATCACCCATGTCCAAGATAATATTGTGTGCAATAAGTTGGAAACCCTCATACAGTGAGCACAGGCTTAACCTGACCTGTTCAGAGACAGCTTGTAAGGTAGCTTTAAAATCATATAAAAATCTTGAAGGATTTGGAGGGTGGTGATATAGCTCAGTGGTAAGATGATTGCTTAGCATTCATGAGGACCTGGATTTCACACTGTGAGCTCAAAGTAAAAAAAGAATTGTGTAAATTTTGGAAGGCTGAATATCATGTGCTAAATTCTGATTGAGAAGCATGGTATTTGTGGATGTTATTCTCAGTGCCAGTCAGTTACTGAGAATTACAATCACCACCATTGTTAATAGATGGTGGTTATAATAAAAAGCAAATGCACACTGAGCACCTACTGTGCCACCGTCTTGTAACCAAAATGAGGATCCTTGTTCTGTCAGCTCCATTTTACAGGTTGCAGGTCCTGTAATTTTGCCCAGATCACCCTATTAATAAGAGCTCATTTTCTTCCTACTATTCTAGTTTTTCATTATTGAATAGCTTAGAAGATAAGAAATTTATTCAGGTTTAGAGCATAACCATGTATTTCTATGTCCTGTTACTCAAGTTAAGAGTAAGGTAAGTATTCAGAGATGATTATTCTTGGGCTATCTCTCATTTTGGAAGGCCTATAGGATGAGTTAAGGTTGTTTTTATGTCCCCAAAAGAAGATGTGCTATTCTCATTTCCCAGGTGGGATATGGATACCCACATCTAACTTAGTTATAAAGCCAATTACAAAAACAAGATCTGCAAATACAAATTAACAACCATAGCTAAGCCTAATTTTTTCTCTTACAGAAATATTACAGGGATCACAGATAAATGGAGTGTCTTTGTGTGTACCCCGTAGGAGGGAGGTAGAACATGGACTCAAGAGTTGGCTCAACTTCATGATGAGAAACCTGGATACCAATGGGGCTTAGTTTGATTGGATTCTGGAACTTGCTGTACTCAGCTGGGTGTAGTCCAGCAACTGGGTGGCACTGGCAGAGGGAGGCCTGATTCTGCAACAATTACTGGTCAATTGCGAGTGATTATAATGGCACCGTGTCTAAAACAATATGGAGAAAAATGCTGCCTGGAAAATATGAAACCCTGGTGCTCCACCACGGAAAGAGGGGGTTGGTAGAAGTGTCAGAGTAATGAGAGCTACTGAAAATTTTGAGTTGTGACTCTTGATCACTTTTCAGAAAGACATATCTATGGTGCATCTGTAATCATGTCATCCTTCATAGGGAGGGCATGGTACAGTGGTCTCTACATAGTGTCTTTCAGTGAAGGTGCTGGACAGGGAAGAATAGGAATGATATAAAATACTACAGCTAATTTCACTTACACTTCAGTACCTAAGTGAGAAGCTCTGTGGATCTAGGATTGTAGAATGCCAGAGATGGATGGCATTCAGTGTACACTTTAAGATGCTCATTAGATATTTTTCTAATATTTGTCCACAATAGAGTCATTACTTTCCCTATGTGCACTATTGCTTCTGAGTTGTATGGACATAGAAATTTCCAAGTGTCTGTGTAATACAGACACCAAGAAACTATAAAACCAAGCCCAGATGGCTCCATCCCCAGAAAATATGGTTTTTAAGGTAGGCACTTTCTCCTGTGTACTCCCTCTATGACTTACCCAGAAAACCAGTTGGATGGGTCTGGGCCAGTGCACTACTTGCAGGGTGTCAATTGGCTGCTACCAGCTCTTGTGATGGTTTCCCCTCCTGTGAAAAACTGTGACATGTTCATTCTTGGCAGTCAGAATCTCAGATGTTAAATCACTTTTCTCAAATTTCCAGAGTTCTGACACATATAATGGACTCAGTAGGGGATTTGCAATAATTCTTTTTCAGTATTTATGAAGCGGTGTACTCCCCATAGCTTCTGGGCTTTTTACAGATCACTGCCATAAATTTCCCAGGACTATCACTTCCTATCTCTAAAATATATGCCTTTATGAAATGCTATGGGAATGAGGGAGGCAGTGTTGACTTTGCCTTTTGTCATTGGTTCGTAGTAAGTCTTTAGTCTCACCTGTTAAATATATAGTAATTAATGGTTATTTAAACACAGAATGAGCCTCGTTCCTATGCATTTTTCATTTCTCTAAACTGTGTCCTGTGGTTCTCTCAATCATAGAAGCCTTCACACACTAAACCAAAGGTCACACCAATAACTGATTCCTACATGACAGCACCTAAAGCTGCCAGGACAGTCTTGATTTTAGCGCTCTTTGCCTGTCTGGGGTAAATTTTCTCATATCCAGTTTTTGTAATGTCACTCCTTCTCGGTTGTTGTCTCCAAATTCAGATATTACTGCTTTGTAAACTGGATTAGATATAAGATCAAGCTTGCCCATTAAAATTTAGCCTCATTTGGGGACTTCATGTTTTCAGTTAGAAATGGAAATGATTGGAATTTTGTATCTTCTCTTTGAGAAGCATGGGGTTTCTGAGGTTTTGTGTTTGCTTTGCAATTTTATGTATATGACATGATGCAAGGCACATCAGAACAAGGATCTGAAGGTGGATTAGGACTTGCTGTAAGGTTTCCTGGTACCAGGAACTCCTGTGTTCCTGCCATTCCTTTCTCCCCTTTTTGTTGAAAATAGATTATTTTCTTATACAATATATTATGATTATGTTTTCCCGTCCTTCTACTCCTCTCTTCCCCTCCCCTCTGGATCTACTCCCTTTCTTTCTCACATTAGAAAAGAACAGGCTTCTAAGAGACAACAACCAAACATGACAAAATAAAATGTAATAAGATAAGACAAAAAGCATCACATTAAGGCAACCCAACAGAAAGAGTCCCAAGAGCACACACAAGACCCAGAGACCCACTCATTTTCACATCCAGGAATCTCATAAAAATACTAGGCTAAAAGCTAAAATGTATATGCAGAGGATCTGGGGCAGACCTGTGCAGACCCTGTGCGTGTTGCCTCAGTCTCCATGAGCTCATTTGATCTGTGCTTAGTGGATTCAGGGGGTACTGTTCTCCTGGTGTCCTTCACCTCCTCTGGCTCTTTCTGCTTCCTTTTCTACAGGGTTCTCTGAACTCTACGGTGAGGGATTTGATGGAGACCTTCCAGTTAGACTCTTTCTCTAAGTAATGTCCATCTGGGAATCTATTTGTTCCCATCTGATGATGGGTGAGTAAGACTCTGATTTATGAGTACAGCAGAATATAGTTAGGAATCAGTTGATTACTTTTTTTGAAGGCCGTGCCTGCTTTGTTTTTACCCTACATCTCTGAGCTATCCAGTCTCTCATTCTTGGTTACCCAAGCAGTGTCAGTATGGGTTTCATCTCATAGAGTGAGCCCCAAGTCAAGTCAGATATTAGTTAGCTACTCCCACAAGTCCTGTGCCACCATTGTCCTAGCATGTTTCGCAGGCAGGACAGATCGTAGGTCAAAGGTTTTGTGACTGGATTGTATTTATATGTCTCTTTTCTGATAGCTTCCTGAGTACTTTCCCTCACCAAAGACACTAGAACATAAGAGTAAAGGCTCCATGTAAGCACCAGCTCCATCTAATTCTCCTGTCCCCACTCCCACGCAAATCCAGTCCACTCATAAAATCTATTCTATTTCTGCCTCCTAGGGAGGTCTATGTGTCCCTTTAGATTCTTCCTCTATACTTCTTCTCTCTGTGTCTACAGATTGTAGCTTGGTTATCATTTACTTAATGTCATTTACTTAATGTAAGTGAATACATACCATATTTATCTTTCTGGGTCTGGGATCCTGACATTCTTTACAGCTACCCCAGAAGCAGTTCAGTGTTGTTTTCCTAATACTGATGAACTTTAAGAAGAAATGTAAAGCTTTTAGCATTCTAGACAAAGCTTGGGGCCAGTTTTTGCCTACATACATTCAACCAGTTTGCTGAGAATTCTCCATAGTCTTTGTCTTTTTGACATTTCTTTTTTCTTTTTTTTCTGAAATAAGAATGGGAAAAATACAAAAAATAGTAGCTCAGATTCTTGCCCATGTAACTGGTAAAGCTGGGAGGTATATTGGCCAAGGCCCTGATATTTCTTTTTGAATTTTGAAACAAAGTCTCAATAAATAGACCAGAGCTGGCCTTGAATTTGAAACATAGCCAAGGCTAATCTCAAACTTGTGATATTTGGGAGCCTCTATTTGGGAGAAACTGTAATTGACATAATCCTAGTAGCTGTTGGTAGCCTAAAGCAACACGATTCTTAAATTCAAGATCAGCCTTGCCTATAGACTGAGACCCTGTCTCCAATAAAAATGAAGAAATAAAACAAAAGTATATTTAAAAACACTAATGGGCAAATGCATTTTGTAGTATTTTGAACTTGGCTCTTGCATCCTTGGGTACTGTTCTGAGAAAAATGAGGGAGGAATGCTTTGGAAGGAACGTATTACTCATACCGCTTGCCTCTAGTGAGCTCAGGCTGGACAAGGAAAGCCCAGAGCCGCTAGTGCCACTGAATTTTCCCATTTGACCCTCCTGGATTTGGCACCGATAAAGTGTATAAAGTCCGGGTTTTGCCACCAGATGTATGAAAAGAGGACATGACCCTCCAAGGTATGGTTGAGGGGAAGGTTTTTATTGCAGATATGAGGAGAGTACAGCCAGAAGCATCTGGTAGAGTCCAGAGCAAGGCGAGAAAACAGTAGGCTGGACATGGCCAGCAGAATGAACCAGGCCATGGCAGTAAAGGGCAGATTGGGGCAGGGGTGGTGATGGGGACCAACAGAGAGAGGACCAGGAGGACCAAGGGTCAGGAGAGCAGATGGTCCAAATGGCATGGTTATACCATGCTGAGAAGGGAAGGGAAACATGTGAGCTGGAGAAATTTAGGGTAGGGGGCTGGGTGAGAAGGCCTGAGAGGAGCCGTGTTGCCAGGTGCACTCTGTAACAGGCTCTTGTGGTGCCTGGAGGCCAGCACATGCTTTGCTGTGCTATCAGGTCCACAGTTGCCAACTGTCCCAAGTTCCTTTTGGACCTGACATTAAAGCTTTTCTTTCTGACCACTAACTTGATAAGGAAAATCTTCACGACTCCCTACCTATTCAATTTTGCCTTTTAAAATTTTATTTATTTATTTTTTTTTATTTATTGCTTTTCAGTACTGTGAAGAGACCCAGAGCCTAAATGCCTAAATGTGCCTCCAGTTCCTTTCCCAGACCATCCATTTTCTCTTAGGTCCTCTGGTGTTCAACCTTTGCTGATTAGGAAGTGGTTTTTATATGTAAGAGGAGTGTTTGATTTTAACTAGATGAATCTCAACCAAAATTTCCTTCAAAGTAGGATTGAAACACGTTTTTTGGCTTGCCGTTGATTGATGATGGTATTACAGAAAATCAGTGGCTTATTTGTACACCAATTCAACAACTATTGATAGGCTTCTACAGTTCTCTAGAACTTAAATCTGCACCATGAGCCATGCCTGCTATTTGTGCAGTTTATTTTCATGTCACGAAGATGGTCAGCTGGCAAGCTGGCAAATAATTTATCTCTCCTCTCTCTCTCTCTCTCTCTCTCTCTCTTACACACACACACACACACACATGTGAAATGGATGCCTTAGCTGAGGCTAATTATGATTGCAATCTGGATTATATGATCTTGGCTGTAGTGCTGTTGTAGTTTGATTGTAGGAAGTAGACCAGCTGCCCAGAATCCTTCAGTTGCTTTTAGCATCTTCTATCTCATCCTAATATTAATGTACTTGTTGCAACCAAAATGCTTTACTTTCACGCCATCACCACTTCCATTAAACTGTGTGAAAGAGACATGAGCCTTTCATTTTCTCTCTAATCCATATGTTTGACACTGCAGGGTGATGTCACACAGGTAGGCGTGCATGTGGAAGTCAGAGAACAGCCTCAGATGGCAATCTTCGATTTCTATTTTGTTTGAGGCAGGGTCTCTTAGTGTTTACTGTCTTCTAGATCATGCTAGGTCTTCAAGCCTCTGGGATTCTCCTTTTTTCTTCATAATAGTACTTGGATTACAGAATGTAATAATACATATTCTGTCTATATTGATGCCTGTGTAGGATCACAGGGATTAGGGCGACTTGGTAATCTGATAACATGATATTCAAGGCTGAAACTGCATATTACAAATACTCTCATGCTCAACCATGGTACATAGATGGTCAAGGCTTGGTTTTCTATTATTTCACTGAATACTAGCAGCATACCTACTGTATATTAGTTGCCATAGGAAAAAAAAGACATGGGTCCTGAAGACCCAAACTCAGCTCCTCACATTTATGCAACACCTTTACCCACCATGTTCTCAGCTATTTTTAGAGTCATTTATTATGTTCATATGATTGTTAGTTGATACAATTTCACACTCATATAAAAGATGGGTGAAAATGGACATTTAAGTCTAGAACTATTAAAGATAACTTTCCAAAGAGATGCCTTAGCATCCCATGTATTTTGTTGTACCTGTGTGTGTGGACTCACCTATGTTTAGGCTAACGGCTGACTTCAGGATGTCTTTCTCAGTTGTCTCCCTACCTTATATTCTGAGACAGGGTCTCTCACTAAATAGAGGGCTGGCCATTTCTGTACTACTGATTAGCCATCAAGACCCAGGGATCCAGCTGTCTCCACTTACCATCACTGGAGTTACAGATGCGTGTGTGTTAGGTGGTTGGGGATTGAGTCCTCAAGCTTGCCCCCAAACCACTTTAACCCATTTGGCCATCTTCTCTGGTAGACACTTTGGTAATTCCTACAAGCAAGGAATTCTTCCTTTGCTTCAATTCCATTCTTCCATTGAAGGGCATCTAGGTTGTTTCCAGGTTCTGGCTATTACAAACAATGCTGCTATGAACATAGTAGAGCATATACTTTTGTTGTATGATAAGGCCTCTCTTGGGTATATTCCCAAGAGTGGTATTGCTGGGTCCAGAGGTAGGTTGATCCCGAATTTCCTGAGAAACCACCACACTGCTTTCCAGAGTGGTTGCACAAGTTTGCATTCCCACCAGCAATGGATGAGTGTACCCCTTTCTCCACAGCCTCTCCAGCAAAGGCTATCATTGGTGTTTTTTATTTTAGCCATTCTGATAGGTGTAAGATGGTATCTTAAAGTTGTCTTGATTTGCATTTCCCTGATCACTGAGAAAGTTGAGCATGACCTTAAGTGTCTTTTGGCCATTTGAAGTTCTTCTGTTGAGAATTTTCTGTTCAGCTCAGTGCCCCATTTTATAATTGGGTTGCCTTTTACGGTCTAGTTTCTTGAGTTCTTTATATATTTTGGAGATCAGACCTTTGTCAGTTGCGGGGTTGGTGAAGAAGAGTAACTTATTTGATTTTCACGCTGTCTATCTTATTTAGGGCGGCTATTACTGTGATGAAACACCGTGACCAAAAGCAGCATAGGGAGGAAAAGGTTCATGCTGCTTGCTACTGTTTCATATCACAATTTACCTTCAGAGGCACCCAGAGCAGGAACTCAAACAGAGCAGGAATCTGGAAGTAAGAGCTGACGCAGAAGGTATTGAGGAGTGCTGCTTACCGGCTTGCTCTTCATGGCTCACCTAGCCTGTTTTCTGATAGCACAGAGGACAACTAGCCCGGGGTGGTACCACCTCTAATGGTCTAGCCTTCCCTCATAAGTCAGTAATTAAGAAAATGCCCCACAGACCTGCCTGTCATCCACCCTTATGGGGACGCTTTCTCAGTCGAGGTCACCTCCTCTCAGATGGCTCTAGCTCAGCAGCTCTCAAGCATGTGTCATGCATGACCCCTTTGGGGGTTGAATGACCCTTTCACAGGGGTTACTTAAGACCCTCAGAAAACACAGATATTTATATTACAATCCATAACAATGGCAACATTACAGTTTTATGAAGTAACTAGGAAAATAATTTTATGGTTGAGGGAATGATCCTGTACACAGTGAAACACTGTGTTTATTTTCATGTGCTGTTTGGTTCTTTTCAGTGCTTACATTTTTGCTCATCTTCTATGTCCTCAACTCTCCAGAACTTTAACTTCCTTCATTTATAATGACTAGTGCTAAGATTAAAGGAAGGAAGAAAAGAGAAATGGGAAGACTGGGAATAAGGATGTAAAGGAAATGGTCAGAGACATATTTATTATACTAGGAATACAAATTTTTTTTTATCAAAAATGAGTGTTGAACTCTATCAAATATACTTTTCATACATTTCATGATATTTCAGTCTTCCTTTACCATTGATTTACTAACACAAATATTAACACATGTATTAATATAAAAAAATCACTAGAAAAGGTAATATTATGTAAATCACACCATTCTTACATTGATAAATAGGATTTGATTATTTTTAGGAATTATTGTTTATCTTTTTCATATTTTAGTTTCAGGGTTATACTAATTTTGGGAAATAAATGAAAAAGATTTCCTTTATAATTTATGCCTAAAAGAATTAAATGGGATGGAAATTATTTGATGTGAGCATGCCTGCTAATGAAAGCATCGGCTCACATGGTCATTTTGATGGGAAGGAGGCCCATCTCCATGGCAACTTTAAACACCGCTTCCATTGTCGGCAGTCTGTTCATTCTACCTCTTCCCGGTAGAGGTTTGGTCATGTGGATTTTCCTAGAAAATCATCTGTCGATGATATTTCCAAGTTTACTTTGGAAGACAGTGATGATATTGAAAACCTCTTGCCTTAATGATTTTAGTCCCCTTTAAAAGTACACATGCCGTGTATCTACTTTTCTTCCTTTCTGTCTCCTAGGTATTCCTCCTAGCAGCTGCCTCAGAGGTTTGTTTCTTCCAGGAGTTTGCATGGCTTTCTGCAAAGGACCAGGGATTGCTATATGGCTTCCTGTACCGTATGATTTCTGTTAGAACTGTGAAGTCTGTTTTGCAACATGAGCGCTGTCAGGCCTGAACATAAATAAGCAGGTGTGGTTCTGGGGGAGCCTTGGTGCAAACAGTGACATTGGGATTTCCTGTGCCATGAAGTATTTGTCTCTTCACTCTGCTGTTTCAGACTGCAAATAAATAAATAAGTAAATGGCTTATGTGTTAATACAGAAACTGGTAAAAGAAATAAAACCAGCAACCAAAAAAACAGGATTTGGCCTGAAGCTCCTTCTCTATGCCACAAATGTGGAGGAAAAGGCCAACCAAATAAAGCACACTTAACTTTATCACATTTGTCCCTAGCTTTATGATCTCTAAAGTGCATGTTTTAAAATTTTAGTCATCTCTTCATGTACTTTTATTAATATTGTTTTTCTGTCTTCTTAAACTTAGTATTTGGTTTCTCTGCCACATTTTTGATGTATACTTAAGGATACACCTGTCTGCACAGTAATAAAAAAGCAGTCATGTGATTTAAGAAATAGGAGACTGCAAACAGGAAAAAAAATAAAAGCTTCTTTTGCACCAGCAACTTAGGCAGAATAACTTACCCTCTCAGTGGAAACCATGACAAACCAGAAAAGCCAGGCTGTTTCGAAAGGTGCTAAATAACTAGGTAAACAGAAGGGATCAACAGGAGGATGAAAACCTTTCAAAAATTAGAGACCTCAAAGGATTTATTAAGATGTCGGAGTGCTCGTGTCTGAACGAGGCAGCTGCATCACCCTCCTCCCAGCTCTGCTTTGCCCCTAAGGCTGAGATCATCACAGAGGTAAAGCAGAGATATTGAAAGTGCCAGAGGTGGTGGACATCTGCAGTAAAATTGCCATTGCTGGGCATGACCGCACCATTGGGAACACGAACTCAACAGCAGTTCTGATTGCCCAAGACCTGCACAAGATCAAACCAGGTTTTTGGATCCTGGCATGGGTTGGGGAGGGGATGATAAAGTCCCACCCCTAGCTGAGGAGCTATTGGCAATTGTTAGCTGCTGAGACAGACAGACAGATTGGCAATTGTTAGCTGCTGAGACAGACAGACAGACAGACAGACAAATAGATCGATGGATAGATAGATAGATAGATAGATAGATAGATAGATAGATAGATAGATAGATAGATCAATCGATAGATAGATATTTCTTTGGGGATGCCATCCCTGAAAGGCTACTCATACTCAAATAGGTGACCCTACACATAATGGCAGTGGTAAGTGAATTCAGCAGGTTTTTGTTTTCGTTCTTTTTAAAGTGCAGAGCATATTAAATTGAAAGGCAAAGGTGGAGAATTACCAGAAGAAATAGAGAATACTAAAAGGGGAATGCATTTAATTAAAATTCTTTTCACCCATATATGACATTATCAAACAATAAAAAAGTAGTCCTGAAGGCCGGGCGATGGTGGCGCACGCCTTTAATCCCAGCACTCGGGAGGCAGAGGCAGGCGGATCTCTGCGAGTTCGAGACCAGCCTGGTCTACAGAGCTAGTTCCAGGACAGGCTCCAAAGCCACAGAGAAACCCTGTCTCGAAAAACCAAAAAAAAAAAAAAAAAAAGTAGTCCTGAAAGAAGTTAAAGTTTCAAAGCCAGTTTTGCTTGGTGAGGACTACATTCCAATTCTTGTGGTCCATTACTGTTGTTTTGATGCTTAAAGTACCCCAGGGTTGAATGAAACAATGAAGAATTCTGAACAGAACGAGGGCACCAGAGACTGTTTCCACAGGCAAGGCGAATAAAGTTAAAACAACACAACGTGAAGTGGGCTCTGTGGGGGACAATGAGCTCTTGTGACTGCTTGTAACCCAGAATCGCATTTCACACGTGTAATCTCAGTTCCTATGCTGTGTGGTTGAAAGACTAAAACTGAAAATTTAAAGTAGTTCAAAGTGGATAATAGGTTCAGGTGACTGTCAAAAAAAGCAAAAAACACAGTCACCCCCTCCAGCAATGCTAACTCAAGAAGGCCTGAAGAAATGTTGATACCAGCATGTGAGATCATGGTTTAAAGTCTTCCGAAGCCATGAGAAAAAAATGCCTGAGAATCTCATGTAGATAGGCATTTGTATATGGTTACAGACACAGATATAAAGACAGACAAAGATGCAGAAACTAGGGTCTTAGAAGAAGAAACTTGCTGTGTGCAATTGAAGCAATATTCTAATACAGCGACTGAGGTTTACAGAATTGCTGAGATATACTTAGATCAAAAACCCCAAGAATCCAGTGATCCCAAAACCAAATAAAATGAAGAAATCTGTAAAAGTGCAATTAATTCTCACATTTGAAGAAAGTGATCAATGAAAAAAAAGGTATGAATTGTGGTAATAACTGAATGTCTCTCAACAACAATGGAAAACAGGAGGAGGAAAATAATGTCCTTCATGGGCTGAAACAGCAACCCAGCAGAGTAGACTGTGCAGAGCCAGCTGGAATGTGACATCATCATTTTCTCAGGTAGATAGTATGCAGAATGGAAAGTGGGGTGCAAATAGCCGATGCACTCAGATAATCGTGAGCATGTGGACACACCTCCACGAAGCCCAGCCTCCCCCAAACTGGGGTTCCAGGTGTGTGTATCCATGGACTGTTTATAATTCCTTGAGCTGATCGGTTTTTTTTTCCTAGATCCTAGACCCTCCTACAGCACTTTTTGTCTAGACAGATTTTTAATACTAGGTAGAAGTTTTACTTTGCTTGTGTGCATGTTGCTTTTCTTGTCACCATGACCAAATAAGTGTCAAGAAGTAACTCAAGCCTGGAGGGGTGTATTTAGGCTCAGGAAAGGTATGGTAGCAGGAGTCCATGAGTGCTGTTGGTGGCAGAAGAGTGAAGCTGCTTGCTCATATGTTGGTAGATCAAGAAGCAGAAAAGAGAGATTCTGACACCCAGGAGGCTGACTACTTTTTCACTTTTGTTCAGCAGGTCTCTTTCAGCATTTGTTGCTTTTTGTTTTCTTCGTCATAGACATTCTTACTGGAGTCAGATGGATCCTCCATGTAGTTTTTATTCATATTTCTCGGCGAGCTATTAAGGTCAGACTTACTCATATGTTTATGTACCACATGCAATTCATATTCATTTCTGCTGAGTAGCCCATTTATTGAGTTTCTTCTTCTTCAGCTGTTTTAATTATGTATACATCCTATGCATTAAACCTCTACTACATATCTAGCTACAACTGAACTCTCCCCCTTTCTGTAAGTTTTGGATCCACTTGAGTAACTGCTTCCTTTGCTATGCAGAAGATTTATAACTCAAGGCTGTCTCACTTGTCATTTGTAGACCTTATTTCCCCAGTGACTAGGGTCCTATTCTGAAAGCCTGTGCCTATACACTGTAGTGTTTTCCAGGTGCTTTCCTCTGATACTTCCAGAGTCCTAAGTAAAGGTCTTTGGTCATAGAAGGTTGATTTTTGTGCAGGGCAAGAACTAAGGATCCTAAGGATTTTTCTTTTGTCCTTTATTTGTTTTTGCTTTTTTTTTCAGACAGGGTTTCTCTGTGCAACAACTCTGACTATCCTAGAACTTGCAGTTTAGACCAGGCTGGCCTAGAACTTGCAGAGATCCACCTGCCTCTGCCTCTGCCAGAGTGCTGGAATTGAAGGCGTGCACCACCAGTACCTCGCCTAATTTGTTTCTTTATTTTGTATGCGGACATCTGGTTTCCCACCACCATTCACTAAGGAGGCTGTTGCTCGAGGTGTGGTTTTCTCACCTTTGTGTCTGGGTCTTCTGTGGATACTTGTATCTGTGTTTGTGTCAGTGCCATGCTGGCTTTGTTAAACAAAATGTCTCTGTTGTATACCTTGATTCAGGTGTGATGATATGTTCATTATTATTTTTTCATTCATGACTGTTTTTGTGACTAATCTCATCTATATTCTCAAATTAATTTTGATATTTTTTGCTCTATCTTTATGAATAATAATATTGGAATTTTGATGAGGCTCATATTCAGTCTGTAGAAGGATTTTGGTAAGATAGCCATTTTCATGATACTGAGTCTTCTGATCCAGGAGCATGGAATATCTTTTCATCTAGTGTATCCATTTTTCCCTCAGTATTTTAAAATTTTCTCTTATTTAAAATGTTTTTCATATACTAAATTCTGATTATAGTTTTCCTTCTCCCTACTCCTCACATTTTTTCCTATTTCCCCTCTCATCCTAATCCATGCCCTTTCTGTATCTCATGAGATTCAAACAGGAATATAAGGAATAATAATAAAATAAGATAAATTAAAATATGACATAATAACCAAACAAGAAAAGCAGCCAAAGAGAAATCACAATAAATTGTTATAGATACACATACATTCACACACACAGGACTCCTATAAAAGTCCAAACAGGAACCCACAATATATACACAAAGGACCTGTGGACCTGTAAGGTTAGAAAGAAAGCCCTGACTTAACATTATGAGATTAATTTTTTTCCAAAATGACGTTGAGCTTGCTTTGTGTCATCTACTGCTGGGCATAGAGCTTACCTTTAAGAGTAGTTTTTTTTTTTCCCTGTAAGACTCTCTCGGAGCAAACCAATTTTTCATTTGCAAATGGATTTCAGTTGAAGCTTTTGGTTTCAGAATGGAGGATATGGGCCCATTTCTCCTCTCAGCTCTAGGACACCATCTGCTACAGATTCATTTGGGCACTGTGCACGCTGCCATAGTCTCTATGAATTCACGTGTGTGCCAGCCCTGTTGTGTCTAGAAGGCCTTGATTCCTTTGTGTTCTCCATCCTCTCTGACTATTATGCTCTTTCTGCTTCCTCTTCTAAAGAGTTCCCTGAGTCATGAGGGGAGAGGCTTAATGGAGACATCCCATTTAGGGCTGAGGGTTTCAAGGACTCTCTCTCTGCATATTGTCTGGCTGTGGGTCTCTGTATTTATTCTCATCTGCTGCAGGAGAAAACTTCCCTCATGATTCCTGAATAAGGCACTGATGAGTTTTGGAAGAATTTTGGTAGGAGTCATTTTGTTACTACATTGATTTTCAAGCTTCCTAACGCTGCCACCCTTTAACACAGTTTCTCATGTTGTGGTGACCTCAAACCATAAAATTACTTTCTGCTATTTCATAACTGTAAGTTTTCTACTGTTAAGAATCATAGTATAAATATCTGATATTCAACCTCCAAAGGGGTCAGAACCCACAGGTTAGCAGAGCAGTAGTATTCGGTGTTTCCCTCGGTTCATGGCTTATCTAGTCTGTGGTTCAGTGTTGTATATGGGTGTCGTCTCATGCAGTGGGCCGTAACTCAAATCAGATAATGGTTCATTACTCCCTCCAATGTTGTGCCAATATTGCACCAGCATATATTGCAGGCAGGTCACTCTTGCAGATCAAACAGTTTGTAAATGGGCTAGTATTTACCTTTCTCCTTTGGTAGCATGCAGAGTACCTTCCAATACCGTGAATACTAGTCCGTAGTGGTAAAGCTCTAGCACCAGCTTGGCTTCTCCATGTTCAGTGACTTGTACAGGTATCTCTAGAAATAGGGCCTTACCTTCACTTTGTAGAAATCAACCAAAAGTCTTGGCAATAGCCTGAGTTATTTGGAGTTTCAGTCAACAACTAGATTATGTGCACCCATTGCTGGTACTGGGCTTCATAGGGTGACTAATGATGTCCAAGTCAAGCGCTTTATTTGGAAATTTAATTTAGAACTTCTTTATACATGTATATATTTTAAGAAGCTTCTACTCTCTTGAGCTTCCATATAACACTTCAAACGGCTGTTAGTTTTAGCTGTCCCTCCCTATATTCTCCTTTGTTATCTGTTCCTTTCTTCTCTATGTGATCTTCACATTCTAACCCCTCTACCTCATCCATTCATAACTATCTATTCTATTTCCTCTTCCTATGGACATTCATCCCTGCTCCCTAGTCTCTTTCTCTATACCTAACCTCTGTGGTTCTGGAGATTGTAGCTTGGTTGTTATCGACTTAACAACTAATATCCACATCCATATTTGTCTTTCTGGGTCTGTGTTACCTCACCCAGGATGATGTTTTCTAGTTCGATAAATTTGCCTGAGAGTTTTATGATTTCATTTTTTCATAGACAAACAATATTCCATCTTATAAATATGTTACATTTTCGTTATAAATTCAACTTTTGAGGGACATCTAAATTGTTTCCAAGTTTTGGCTTGTATGCTCAAACGTGGTTGAGCAAGTGTCGCTGTGGTAAAATGAAGAGCCCTTTGGGTATGTGCCCAAAAGTGGTAGAGCAAGCTCTTGTGGAAGATTGATTCTCATACTCCTGAGGAACTGCCCACACTGATTTCCACAGTAGCCATACAAGTTTGTACTTCCACCAGCAGTGGGTAAGTCTTCTCCTTACTCCACATCCTCACCAGTATGAGCTGTCACTGGTGTTATTGGTCTTGGCCATATTAATGGGTGTAAGATGAAATCTCAATGTAGCTTTGATTTTCATTTCCCTGAGGACTAGGGAAACAGAACATTCCTTTAAGTGTTTCTCAGCCATTTGAGTTTCCTGTTTTGAGAATTCTTTTTTAGATCTGTGCCCCAACTTTTAACTGGGTCATTCTGATTACTTGATACCTAGTTTTGGGGGTTCTTTATATACTTTAGCTAGTGACCCTCTATCAGATGTGTATATGGTAAAAGTCTTTTTTCTATTCTGTAACCTGTCACTTAGTTGGCAGTGTCTTTTGCCATGCAAAAGCCTTTCAGTTTCATGAGCTTCCATTTATTAGTTGTTGATGCTGGTGTCTGTGCTCACGGTGCTCTGCTCAGCAAGCCTTCTCCTGTGCCAGTGAATTCAAGGCTACTTCACATTTCTTTAAATTTTGATGACACCCTATTAATTTGCTCTTGCAGAATTCTAATTCATTCTAGCATTCTCCCTGTTTTACTTAATATTCATTTGTACACTTGATTTAAATCCTATGCTGGATTTCAAACTTATTAAAGATATTAGATATTCATTCCAACCTCATGTATTCTGACATCATAGTTTCCATTAAATAATTATCTGATTTAATTATTTTTCCACTGCTTTATATTTATGGAACTCATTTAGTGTACATTATCACAGTATCTTCTGTGTGCCTGACTTTATTTGAAACATAGAAGAATCTAGTAATGCAAGAATTTTTATGTACCTATTCTGCTGGTGGGGAAGCTACGTCATGAAGGGAAACAGGAGGGTCAGCATTTGATTCTGGGCTGGCTGCTATGTTCTATGTTCCCTGTACAGTTGTGCCTTCTGCTAGTGGACGATGAGGCATTGGGGCTATGCTATGTATGTTTGAAGTTTCTGGAAAAGATATAACACTCTACTGGGTCTTGAAGTTCAGGTAAAAATAAAAGGAAGCAAAAAAAGAACCAGTTCCATAATGTGGGAAAAGCAGAAACATATACTTTGTACAAGTCAACAGGAAACCAATGGATGAAATTGCTGAGAAATGCAATTTTTGAGGAAAGATACGATACCAGTATGTCATTATTTTAAAACATCTTTTGATCCCTGATTGTGTATTGAACCTAGAATTCTGCTTCCTCTAGCATTGTGTTATCCCAGTCTCCCTGTCCCCCACTGTGCCATGCTGTTAAAACAAAGATAAAGCTAAGAAGGAGAAGAATTCACCTTGTAAGTTTGCATTTCCCAGGTAGATATGGTGGTAAGTGGGGAACTTACGCTGCCAGTATTTTTCTAGCATGACACCATCATAGATGACGTGCTCCCACCACATACCCGCATACAGATGCTCTCCTGTTCTGTTTGTCCTAAGCTCCTCGAACTCTGCGGAAGTCAGATGGGAGGCAGAATGTACTGGGAGACAGGCTGCCTTCACAGGAACAGGGAGGCAGACTGCGCCTCAGTAAAGGGGCAGGCAGCCTGGATGGTCCAAGTCCAGCTTAGACAAACTGTTTTCTCTGATAAATGTTAGTATACTGGAATTCATCACCCTTAATTTAAAAAAAATGGGGGGAGGAATCCTATTTTATTTGAACTTCAAAATTGTACCCTATATCCCCTTTGCTTTTTAGCATTCGACCTTTCTATAGAGGAACCACGACTATTCCATTTCTAAAGGGAAAAGTTAGAGATATGTCAGAGAGAGGGAAAATAGAATTTTGCTTCAGGTGAAATTTCTGCACAGATATTTTAGAAGGATTCATAATTCTCTGGCTGTATACAAATGATCCATTTTGTTAATCTGAATTTTGAGGGTCATTAAAATTTTTTTCTTCTCTGTGGAGTAGTTTATTACTTAGAGAGAGGGGGGATGCCAGTTTAAAACCAAGTAAGGGAAGAAAGCTGACAAAAACATAAATTAGAGGAAGAACTTAATTTAAAAAGTGTCAAAAAGGATAGATAGTCTTAGTTCAATAATAAAGTCAGGTTCAAGAGCCTTCTATCTTTAAATAAAGCATTTACGCACTCTATTACCTGTATACAACCAATCTTTGATTTCCAATCTGGGTCTATTTTTGCTTCTTGTGATTAGCATACAAATGTGAAAAAAAAAGTGGTTACATGCGTGATGATTAGGACATGTCTTTGCCTTAATGTCAATGGTCTGTCAGGCTGCAGGTGATGAAATGAATTGTTCCTTTGAAGGTTTCTGTGCACTAAATTTTTTTCTAAAATGACTCCTATCCATCTCCTTTTATTTTCATCCTAAGTTCATCACACAAGCTGCAAGCATATAAGCATACATTTGTTTTAAAAGAAATAAAACACAATAGCACATAGCACCTGGAGGATGTGTGTAAACAGCACGGTGGTTTGTATTGTTCTCCAGTAATGCCATCCTTTCTACCAGCCAGGGCTTCTAAATGTGAGGCTCCATGCAGTCCAGAATAACAGGCTCCACGTCAGGGAGAAATATGCTGAGGCACATCTAGGGTTGGTGCTTTATTGCATGCACAGGAAGACGTGAGGCTGGAGAATTCTGCCGGGACTAAGCCTGTTGAAAGATACCACTTGTTTGAAAACAGTACCTTATTTACTTTTGTATGAAAAGAGTATAAGTTCTCTGACGCTATTGTTAGGAAGGGATATATGCCAGTACCCACCTCCTGGCGTTTTAGTCTTCTCCAGAGTTGTGTTGGAAGGCTCAGTCCCCTGCCTGGCATCCTCAGGCCTGAGCTGTGTGAAGACTGCAAGTTCCTGGGGGCTTTGTCCCATGTGAAAGGCCTTGTAGAAACAGAGTAGATCACAACATCTGTGGCTGCTGACGGATGGCCCCATTTGCATCAAAGGCGGTTATTATGCATGAAACCATTCGAGCGTCATTTGTTTCAGGGAGTTTAACAAGTCAATTTTTCAGTCCCTTTCTGGTTCAGGGTCAGAAGCAAATGAAGGATCTCAGGGTGCTTTCATTTTAGGCCGGTGATCTTCTCAACTTAATCACAGTAAATTTGTTTAAAGAGTATCCCGTCTACAAACTACACCAAAATGTCCTTTCCTTGTGCTTCCAAAAGGCTACAGGGAAGTATTAACAAGGCCGGCGTGAGAATGCATCGTATGTGAACCCACCATAGCAAATAACCTGGACCAAAACCCAGGAGGCTATGGAAACTGTAAGCTGGTGAACAGGAGCCGTGAAGAGATGGAGACAGTGTGAAGATGCACACTGAAGCCAAGGTGCTGGAAATTCCACACGAGGTTCCAACGTCACTAGAGTCTGGAGTTTCCCCTTAGAAATGGGGTTCAAATTTGATCCCCGCACAAGAAAGAACCGATGTCATCTTGGAGTACCCTCCAGTGCTTACTAGCTTCTGTTCAATGCATTACAGTTTAACAGTGCTACACTGTTTGTAAATAATGTTATTTAATCCATAGGATAACCACGGGAGGAAACCAACTTCTCACAAAAATTAATCAAATTTCTTAGACAAAATAAGGCAAAAAATACAACAAAAAGGGGAAAATGACTTATTTTTCACATTAAAAAGCCTACAGGAATCATGGTGTGGGTGAAGAAATGAACAGGCAAGGTGATGGGTATTGTTATGCTGGGTGTTGACTTGTGAATAGAAACAGGGCGACAGATACTCTTTGTTTATAATTGAGTTATGGATAGAAGAAAGCCATTTCACTTGAAGGAGCAGGATAAGGCCACCCTAATGCTAGGCATGTTTTTCCAAGTCACCCATCGTAGTACTACATGCTGTGTGTTCACCATATCAATCTGGCTTCTTTCCCTTCCCTTCCTGTGGGCTCCTGCATTTGAATGTTTGGTCCTCAGCTTGTAGACTGTTTAAAAAAGTTGGAAAGTGTGACCTTGTTGAAGGAGATGTGTTACTTGGGGTGGGTTTTGAGGCTTCAAAACCCCATGCCAGGCCCAGGCTCTCTCTGCCTCCTGACTGCAGATCAGGATGTAAGATCTCAGCTGCTGTTCCCCTGCCATGCCTGTCTACCTGCTGCCATGCTCCCATGGCACAATGCTTATGAGCTAACCCTCTAAAACGGTAAGCAAATCTCCCAATTAAATGGTTTCTTTTAAAGATTCCTTGATCATGGTGTCTCTTCACAACTATAGAACTGTAGCGAGGATAATTCTCTTTAGAGTTGCCATTGGGTCAGTTCTGGTCCGTGCATGAAATCAGGACTCATGTATGATGCAGTATCCTTTTCCACTTGGTGACTCCTTAACACCTCTTTTAAAAAGTCATGAAATAAAAAAATAAAATACTTTATATGTTGTGTAGTGAGGCATCTTTGCTCCTAAACACACGAGGAGAATCTATTTAGATGTTTTATCATCTGCACACATAGAATTTAAGGTACAGAAGAAAAATACATAATTGCTCTGTTCTATTAAATTCCACTATTCTGCAGTAAGATTTGAAACTGTCATAGGACAATACTTAATTTGATGAGTTCTGTGTGCCTATTCGTTCATAGAAAAGAAGCCAGAATAACTTGATTATACACAGATCCCATATCTGAGACTTTCATCCTTTATTTGAAAGGAGGAGATAGAATTGATTGACAGTCTAATTTCTAACCATTAGTGTTTTGGTATTACAAAACCAAGGCTTTGTGTTTGTTTGTTTGTGGAATGAGTAATTGTAGATGAGTCCCATCATTTAAAAACACTCTATTGTAAATCTGAATAATAATAAAAAACCAATTAAACTCAATAGACACACGTTGGAGTTAAATGCCTTCTTCATATTCCCAGGGATCACTGAAAGGATTGCTGAGCCAAGACTTTTCCCTATAGAATGGTGCAGTACATTAGTAGCTTATTCATTTTATGTTAATAATATTCTATAGCCAAAGGGTGTGAAGATTTTGTTTGATAGGCAGGCACCTGAAGCTTTTTGTAGTAGTTAAGTACTTATACTTAGATGAAATAATATTTTCCAGTACTCCAAGATATTCTAGTAGATATTTTACACACGCAAAATATATTTAATCAAACATTTCCAATAACACACGCACATGGCAAAAATATAACCAGTTCTGTTTGTCTCAGCCCTGTCATATGAGGAAGCACCATCTGGCATCCAGACATCAGTACCTCTTCTATCTCTGAAGTTCTGGTGTAGGTGAAATGACATTGTTGTTAAAGCATATAAATAGATACTTCTTCAGCACTGTTCAGAAACAGAAGTATTTTTTTTTCAGATGCAATGCATGGGGTACTAAAATGTATCCCTGGGCTTATTTCTAGATTCCAAAGTTAAGCTTTTTTTTTAAAAAAAAACAAACAAAGAGTTAATAGCAACTTTAGGGATTTTCATTAATAGATATTTTCATTAATACATATTTTCATCCTTTGAATGAATACTTTAGAAAAAACACACAGAACTTTAGAGAACACACATCTTGCAGGCAGGATAGGAGGATAGGTTGGAGGTTTTATGACTGAGCTGGTGTCTCAATCCCCTTGCTGGAAGCCTTGCCTGCTTGTAAGAGACAGCCAGTTCAGGTTCTGTATCCCCCATTACTAGGAGTCTTCACTAGAGTCACTTTCATAGATTCCAGGGAGTTTCCACTGCATTAGGTTTTTATATCATCCCCCAAATGTGCCCCAATTCCAGTCATCTCCTGAAGTACTCTCCCAGTTCATAACCCCCAAAATTATCCCTTATATCCTCATCTACATCTATCCTACTTTTCAGTTTCATGAGGTCACTATTATTGATCTCAGTGCCTGTGCTATTGCTCTTCTATTCAGGAAGTTGTCTCCTGTGCCAACGTGTCCAAGGCTAGTCCCCATTTTCTCTTCTATTCAGTTTAATGTATCTGATTTTATGTTGATGTCTTTGATCCACTTGGGCTTGGTTTTTGTGCACAGTGATAGATACAGATCTATTTACAGATGTTATGAACCAAATGAACCTCAAAGATATTCGCAGAATATTTCATACAAACACTAAAGAATACATCTTCCTCTTGCACGGCATAGAAAATTCTCTAAAACTGACCACACGCTCAGTCACAAAGCATGTCTCAGCAGAAATAAGAAAATTGAAATAAACTTCTGCATCCTATCAAACCACTACTATTAAAGCTGGATTTCAACAATAGAAACAACAAAAAACCTGAAAATTCATGGAAACTGAATGATTCTCGATTGGATGACTACTGGGTCAAGGCATAACTAAAGAAAGAAAGTAAATACTTCCTAGAACTCAGTGAAAATGAATGTGCAGCATATCCAAACGTATGTGGCTCTGTGAAAAGAGTGTTAAGAGGCAGGTTCGTGGCACTAAGTGCCTGCAGAAGAACCTGCAGAAACCCCACACTAGCCAATTAGCAGCACAACTAAAAGCACCAGAGCATAAAAAAGCAAGCTCATGCAAGAGATGTAGACAGAAGGAAATAATCCAACTGAGGGTTATAATCAATAAAATAGAAACAAAGAGAACAATAGGAAAAAATCAGTGAAAGAAAGGGTTGGTTCTTGGTGAAAGTCAACAAGATAGGAAAATCCTTATCCATTCTAACTAAAAATTAGCATTAGAATATTCAATTTAACAAAGCAGAAACAAAAAAGAATTTGACCACACACACACAGGAGGAAATTCAAAGACTCATTGAGTCAAGCTTTAAAAATAGGTACTCCACAAAATTGAAAAATCTAAAAGAAATGGATAATTTTTATGACAGACAGCACTAACCAAAGTTAAATCAAGGTCAAATAAACAATCTATAAAAGCCCTAAGGAAGTAAAAGCAGGCATTAGAAGTCTCCCAACCAAACAAAAAGCTCAGGGCCATGTGCTGTTAGTACAGAATTCTACCAGACTTTCAAAAAAGAGCCAATGCCAATACTCCTCAAATTATTTCAAAAATTAGAATAGAAAGAACATTGCCAAATTCATTTTATGAGGTCACAGTCATCCTGAAACCCTACCGACATGGAGATTCAACAGAGAAAGAAAACTGCAGACACATCAGTTGGAGAGCTGGCTGAGAGATTGGAGCGCCACCTGCAGTGCCCTAGGTCCTGAGTTCGATTCCCACCTGGGTAAGTAAGTAAGTGTGTGTGTGTGTGTGTGTGTGTGTGTGTGTGTCTGTGCTGTATGAATGTGGGTCGGCATGCATAATTAATTGGGAGAATAACTGCAGACTAATTTCCCTCGTGAACATAGATTCAGAAATACTCAATAAAATACAGGCAAACTGAATCCAAGAATGCATCAAAAAGATCATCATCCACCATGATCAAGTAGGCTTCATTCCAGAGATGCGGGGATCATTTAACATACAAAAATTAATCAATATCTTCACCATATAAACAAACTGAATGCAAGTAAAGCATGTTATTATCTCATTATATGCTGAAATAGCTTTTGACAAAATCTAGCACACCTTAATAATGAAGTCTTGGCGAGATTAGGATAAAAGGGACATACCTAAATAAAGGCAATTTACAGCAAGATGAAGACATCAAATTAAATGGAAAGAAACTTAAAGCATTTCCACTAAAATCAGGAATAAGACAGGATGTCCACTCTCTTTATATCTATTCAATATAGTACTTGACATAGCTAAAGCAATAAGACAACTGAAGGAGATCAAGGGGATACAAATTTGAAAGGAAGAAGTCAAAGTACTGTTATTTTCAGATGGTATGATAGTATACATAAGCAACCCCCAAAATTCTACTAGATAACTTTGACAGCTAATAAATACCTTGAGTGGAGTAGCTGAATAAAATGTTAACTAAAACAAACAAACAAACAAAAAACCTCAATAGCCCACCTATATACAAATGACAAACAGTCCAACTGAGGAAGAATTCAGAGAAACAACATCTTTCACAATATCCACAAATAATATGAAATATCTATGTGTGACTCTAACCAAGCAAGTGAAAAACTTGTATGACAAAAACTTCAAGTATTTGAAGAAAGAAATTGAAGAAGATAGCAAAGATAGAAAGATCTCCCTTGCTCATGGATTAGTAAGATGAACATAGTAAAAAAAATGACCATCTTACCAAAAGCAATCTGCATATTGAATGCAATCCCGATAAAATCCCAAAAAAAATTCTTTACAGATCTTGAAAGGACAATACTCAAGTTTATATAGAAAAACAAAAAATCCAGGATAGCTAAAACAATAAAATAACTTTCAAAAATATCACCATCCCTGAATTTAAGCTGTGCTACAAAGCTAGAGTAATTAAAAAAACTGCATGATATTGGCATAAAAATAGAAAGTTTGATCAATGGAGTTGGATCAAAGATCTAGATGTAAATACACATACCTATGGATACCTGATTTTTGATAAAGAAGCCAGAAATGCACAATGGGGAAAAAGAAAACATCTTCAACCAATAGTGCTATTCTAACTATATATTAGCATATAGTCTTACAAATTTTAAGATAAGATTTATACCTTAACAAAAGTTTTAGAGAGACAAATCAAAATCAAAAGAGGAGGAGATGAGTAACGAGAGTCCCTATTGAGAAGAGTCCCTTAGTTTTACTCTCCTTTCTCTGCCATGTAGTCAGGTGTCTGGCCTGACATGGGATAGAGATTTTGAAAGAAATCTGTAAACAAGCATGCTTGGGTCTGGAGAAGGGCAAGTCACATCCCAACTTCACAGCCAGTCTTTTATTGAAGTAGAACAGCAGACAACAACAAATTAATGTTACTTGTACTTGACAGATACCAAAAGATACCTGAATTCAATTAAAACTGAGTCCAATGAACTGAGAGCAAAGATGGCTTACAGACAGGAATTTCCTGAGCCCTGGATATAGATAAATTGTGCTGCAGGGGGATCAAAGAGATGCACTAGCCAATGAAGGGTGTATATATTTTGCAGCTGGCCTACTCCTTTCCTTTCTCCCTCTCCTGTTGGGTCTGGCTTCCAGCTTCTACTTTGCAACACATTACAGATCTACTAACAGTAACTTAAAAGACAGTTTCCACAGTGTGGAGGCGAGTCCAGTCAAAAACAAATAGGGCTTCAAGCAGAGAAAAGGGAAAGCTTGAACATAGGGAGTGGGGAATCTCTTTCCATTTCTCTGATCACTCTCAGTATTTTAAAGGTCCTGAAGAATATTGGGATCTAAGATGCTGTTAGGCAGCCATTTGGATTTGCTATCTAAAAGATATTGAGGTCAGATTTGAAAGCAAAAGTGAGTAAATTTAGGGCCTTTCAGATTTGATGCCAGGTGAAGGAGATGGAGGTTTTCTACAAGAAATCCCAAAGTGGAATGAGAGCATAGAACACATTTTCCCTGGATGAGAGAGGGAGCAGAGAGGACACACGTTATTCAGTGCATTGTCACCACACTCAGTGTGGCCTGAGAAGAGACTCTTCCAGTGGAACCTGCCTTATGAATTTATCTTTTTCAATATGAAGCCCCTCAGTAAGGTAAACTGCTCTGTGAGTCTACCTTTTTCAGCAAGGAGACCTAGCAGCTCTAGAAAAGCAAGGTTCACTTGTACATATTGAATTAATGGGTCTTGGCTTTTTATGTAACCACCAGAAACCACCTTCAGTCCAGGTGGAGTTCATCTTGTAATAGGTGGATGGTAAGATAATGGAGCTAGTGAACCTGGCAGGTCAAACTGTAAGTGAGAGCAGAGAACAAAATATGCCATGCAGAGAGAGCTTGGCTGTGGAGAGTTTATTTCAAGGGTGTTGGTAATGTATGGCGGGGGGCGGGGGAGGGAGAGATGGACACAGAGAAAGGTGATTGAAGGGAAGTGTGTTAGGACCAGGGAAAGGTGGGAAGATTTGGGCTCTTAGGGTCTGGGAGGGAGAGTGGCGTCTGACTTGTATAAGGTGAATCTCCCAAGTCAGCTCCCTGAAACTCATAAGAATTCTTTGAATTTGTGAAAACATGAGTTTTAGATACATATATTGTATAAATGACAGTATATTTATGCCAGAAATTACTGCGACAGATGTTTTTGCATAATGAAAGTATCTTTTAGGTCTATGATTAGAGAATGACCAAAGAGAATTTAAAATCCTGATTTTTTAGTATAGTAGTGGTAGCACTCTGCCAGAGCTAGAGTCATAGCTCATCAGCATTTTATTGATTGATGTTAAGACTCTGGATGGCCGCATAATGAGAGAGAAGTCTGATAGGTTGCATTTGTACAACGTAAAACATCTTCTTATACTCTGAAATGTTTTTATCCTCAGACCTCTATAACTGGTGTGACTATGTCTTATTTTTATTTATTCATTTTGTCATTTTTCTTAAAAAATCCATACTTTTGTTTATTTTTGCATAGGAAACAAAACCCATTCATCTCACCTTAGTCCAAAGTTAGGGTTTTTTTCCACCACTAACTCTGGATTTTGTAAACAAACAGAAGCTTCTGAAAAATGATAGATCCATACTACCATCTATGAAGAAAATCCTTCCTAGAACTTTGTAGAAGCCATTTTCATTGCAATCTTTACAGTCATGCCCAGGATAAGCATGATCTGTAATGTATAGATCGCAAATCTGTAGCAGTTAGGGTCTTTCAAAGATGCAGTGTGTCTCCTGGACAGCATTGTCCTCCAGAATGTACTGCAAATTTACAAAATAAGAATTTGAGAATACTTTGAGTATTTGTATTCACACCCTAATGATGCGTGGTGAACACTTCAACACCCCCTTCTACTCTGTATTCTAAGCGCTGATATAGTGCTCATGGTAGGTTACGGTGTCTAGAACTCTGTTTCTGCTTTCTCAGTTCCAGATTGCTAGTAGTAATAATGACTATTTTCTACATTCACTGTGTTTTGACAAGTATATTATTATCTTAAAATTTCATTGTGATGAGGTACTGTGATAAAAAAGATATTTAATTAATTTATTATGAAATCTGAGAGTATCTTGAGATGAGACATTTTTCCTGGGTTGAGAATCTCAAACTTGTAGTGAGTAAAGACCGCAATGTGCTGCTTGATAATTTTTTAAATTTTATGATAAGCAAAATCCTTGTCTTTCTTGATTTGGGAGGGGGGCTTCCTTGACACATGCGAAAGTTGAGTTGGGATGTGGCTGAGAAATCGGGTTTTATTAAGCAGAAAAGAAATTCTCTCCATATCTTTTACTGATCTAGCCTTTAACCTAGAAAGTGTAGGGTGCTCTTTCTTCCCAGGATGCTATTCCAAGCATCACTCAGGGCTTACTGCCTCGGCCCTGTCTATCCTGCAGGCTGACCAACAAGGCATTTATATGAGAACATGTCAGGCTCAGAGGAAGATGAAAGAAGAATCAAGGAAGAATCAGACCTACAAACACACACACATGCACACATATTCTGTATACCTGCATATACCCCTGTGTCTGCATACATATAAATGTGCACACACATCTTCATACCACACATACACATACACATCCATTTATACTTGCACATGAATGAGTCTCCATGCATATGAATATATACGTGCATCTGCACACACCACACAAACACACATACAAAAGACTGAAAAGGATGACTTTTCCTTGAACTCTTGTCAAACACAATGTGTTTCAGAATAGTGTGAATGTGTATGAGGTTTCTATGGTGTTTGCATATATACGGGATGTATTCTGTGTCACGTGCAGGTGGCATGTGGTGTGTGCCATTGTATTGTATGTCTGTATGTATATACGTGATGTGGTATATGTATGTCTTTGTGGTGTGTATGTGTTATGTACATATGTGGTATGCATATGTGATATGAGGAGTGCATGCAGTATATATGTGTGTGCATATATACTAGGATGTAATGTGTACTTATGACATATGTATTGTACATGTATTGCATGTATCAGTGTCTGTATGTATGGGGTAGTATGTATGTGTGTATAGTATATGTATCTGTGTGATGGTCGTGTATATATGTGGTGTATGTGTAGGTATGGTATAAGAAGTCTTGTATGATTGCTTGGTAGTGTATGCATGCATGCCTGATACTTAATATGAGTTGTATGGTACATATGGTGTATGTGATGTGATGTGTGTGAGTAGTATATTTGATATATATATATGGTGGGTGGGTATGGTACATATATGCTGTAATGGTAGTGAGATGTTAATGTGTGTGGTAAATATGTGGTTTGTACATATGTACACATGTGTGTGTGTGTGGAAGTATGTGATATATGTTTAGTTTTGAATATGTATACTATTCCTTGGGTAAGTGCTGCTCACATCTCTTGCTCAACTGTGGGCTCTGACCTATATCGGGGAACTTCTCTTTCTCTCTCATTCCCCTGTAAGACATGGGCATGTACTGTGCTGGGTGCTATGGAGAATCTTGGGCATTGAGAAACTAGGTGGGAAAGGACTCGGAAACTGGTTCCCTAGCATTCAGCAGCATCAAATATTGGTTTATGATGTTCTTTTCCTCAAAAATATGCCATGATTTATTATAACTTCATCATCTTACAGATAAGGTGCTTAGCTTCTAGAAACTGTAGCATATTTTGTATAACTCCTCCAACTTCTTGATTAGAAGGATAATAACCTACCTTAGATAAACATCTACTTGAACTGTACTTGCATTCCAGTAATGAAGAAATGATGATTGTTTAAACCTTCAACAGTGATGGATTGAACTTGGCAAAGCTCGATAATATACACACCAAATGTGCTGAGGTAAAATTGCTTCCGAGTTGATAAACTGAAACAAATGAATTTAAACTCGAATTGAACTTTAACAAAAGTCATTCATCACATTTTGGTCATAATTTACTTTTTAAAAGGACAGAACAGACATCATCATATTCTGGATGATGGCAGGCTGTGCCATTTCTGTTTGCAAGGTCAACCAGCTTTTGTCTATCTGTGGAGCTTCTTCCACATGCAGCAGCAAGGTTTAAGTTTCACTTGGAAAAACAAAAATACAAAACATGAACTTTATATCAGTTAGCGTGTATGGTTTTGGCCCTACATTTCATGCAAAAACTAAATTTGAAAATATGGAGAGGTGATCAGTGTGGGAGGGACAAGTAACTTTCAGTAATGGACAGCAGAGTTAGATGTCCTAAAGGTTTCATTTTGAGTTGGGTCTAAGATAAAACTACAAACTATTTGCAGTATATTTCATATACTAAATCATGAAAATTTGTTAAACAATGAGAGTAACTCTTATTTTTCAGACTTTAAGGCATACCTGAAGATCTGGAGTTTTAAATTAAAAAAATTAATTAAAAATGATTTTATCATTTTCCTCTCCTTCCCTCTCACCAACTCTTCCCATTTTCACTCTCCCCACCTCATCCAACCCCTGGCTCCTTTTCAGACTGATGGCCTTTTTTCTTTACTTATTATTGCTACATAAATATAAATACACATAAACATATAAATATTACTGAGTTTGTTTAGTGTTGCTTATATATCTTTTCAGGGCTGACCATTTGGCATTTGATAACCACATGGGGCTTCATCTCTAGAAAAGACTATTGGTCAGGTCTTATTAGGCAACCATATTGTTGAGGTATCTTGGGTAGAGTGTACCTGTCTTTTCTAGGAGACACAATCTCACAGCAAGCATTCAAGTCTTTTAGCTATTATAGGCTTTCTGACCCCCTTCCATGATGTTTTCTGTGCCTCAGATATAAGAGTTGTGTTTTAGATCCATGACTGTTCTCTGCATTTTGGACCACTTATAATTTTCTGTAATGCTTTCTGTTTGCTGTAAAGAGAGTCTCCTTTGATGAGGGATGAGAGATACATTTATCTATGGGTGTAACAATAATTATTTCGAATACTGTTAAAAATTATGATATCATACAAAGTAGCAGTAGCAGGTCTCTTCTAAGATCCATGACTTCAACTACCCCAGGATAGTTGGCTAGGTTTCCAGTATCCTGTTTGACTTCCTTCCTGTTGAACAGACTTCGAGTTTAGTTAGTTGTTGGTAACCAAGATGAGTACCAATATTGAACCTTTAGAGATATTCTACCATGCTGGTCATTGTTGTGGTTCAAAAGCATCACAGATGGGTGGGACTATCTATATTGCTTCCCTCCCTTGGCTTCTTGCTTTGCACCTTCAGTACTATGGAAACTAGACTTCAGAAAAGAGGATTTTAGATAAGATACAGCTAAAATCCTCCAAGTCCTGTATCCAAAGTACAGTATCTTCAGCTATATTGACCTTTCTTTCACCTCTGGGAGGTAGCTTATGGCAATAGCAATAACCTATATATATAGCATGAATAGTAAAAACCCAGAGGCAGATATTGAGGTTCAATCAGAAGATCAGAAAAGCAAAGCAACCAATCCACTGGAGAACTCTTACCTCTATGAAATTTTCAGACTGAAAGAGAGCAATTTCCGGTCTCACTCTGACTTATATTCCTCTCTAGTGCTTGGAGTAAAGGCATGCACCACCACTACCCAGTCTCCACGGCTAAATTGTGTGGCTTCTGGGATAAAAATTGTGTGCTACCACTACCTGGCCAGTATGGGTGACTAGTGCATCTGTTTTACATTCAGGTCTTCAGGGAAGCTTTTTATTAAAAGACAAATTAAATATCACTCCATTTCCCATTTTTGTCTAAAATAAAGAAGGTTATAACTAATATAAGAGAAATTATATACAATAATTATAATAACTATATACAAAATATACAGTCAGTAAATGTATCACCAATGTCTAGTATCCATTTATGCTGCAGTAAGTGTTAGGATGTTTTTAGAGAATAATAGTCCAATCCTTTTGAATAAATAACTGCAAGTGCTATTGTTAGATTCTATGGCAGCTCTAGTTCTTACCTTTTGAGGAGCCATCTGTATACAATTGTAACCTACTGACCTACATTAGAACTTCACCAATATTGTATCAGAGTTCTCTTTTTTTCCAGTCTTTATCAGTACCTAAATTTAGACTGGGTAATAGCAGTCATGGCAACTATAAGACAGTACCTCATCATTTAAGTTATGTGTTCTCACATAGTAGTGATTTGGACATTAGATTGTAAGGACAAAAGATTGTGAGGAAGGTTAATTCCTTTAGTGTTGAGAGATTATTCCATTGTTAGAGATATGTTTGCAGATATTTTCTCCCACTTTATGAGTTGAGTTTCAAACATGGGATTGTTTTCTTTCCTGTGCAGAAACTTTTGCTTTAGTGTAACTCAAACTTTCATTTCTGTGTTACATTGTATGTAGGAAGTCACTGTCAAGATCAATGCCCAGAAGTTCTCAAAGCATATTATTTTTGTTACAGAGTTTCTGGTTTTACATTTAAATTGATATAAAATTGATGTGTGGGTATGTTGTAAGATAAAAAGCCTGGAGACAATTCTTAAGATTATAAAGTCTTGTGTTCAGTTCACTAAATGCTTCTCTGCCTTAACTTGAAAATACTTCAGGAATTTACTTTTTTTTCTTCACCATTCAATAGTTAAATTGATACAGTTAAGTTAATCATTTAAGAATCAATAAACAAAAGTTGTATTAATGTTATATGCAGCACTATTAGGAAAGTATTTGTCTCTTTATTCATATGTTCTAAGAAGATTTGCTGCATATGTATTTGCTAAGAACCATAATGCCAATGGCAGTTTCTGTTTTCAGTGAGATGATGACTTAATGGAGAATATATTGAATATGTTAGGTGGAAAGGTAAAGGAGAGAGTAGCTTAAATGTCATCTGAAGGGACTAATATAAGCCTAGTAGAAAGCAGAGACCCTGCAGAGTTTTGTTATAAAATTCAGGCTCCCTCGCATGGTTTTTGCAAGATCTGTAAAACTTTAGACATTATGTTTCTGTGAGCTTTGTGGGAGAGAAAGTGGGGGAAGTGGTATTTAATGGTGGTGTTAAGTATTCGACAATGACACATTAATGTACAATGAGAAACAATGTTGGGTTGCTGGTTAACCATTGAAAGGATAAAATAAAAAGGACCTCACCTGCATTTATGTCGCTATCTAAGTAGAAAGCACACCCAGAAATACAAATAGTTTAAACTGTTTATATACTTAGGTGCTGTGTTGTTTTTGAGTCTCTTTTCTGATGTAAAAAGGCAATCACCACATTATCGAGCTATCTTCACATACTTGGCCCATTCAGTACTGCAATTTGATCAGCTTTTGTATAGTCACAGAATTGAGCCACCACTGCCACAACTGTTGACCATGGTCATCTCCTCAAAGACGAGTTCTTTATGCTTTAGATATCAACCTCAGCTCAAACAACTAGACTATTTCTTTTTCTTCTCTTAGGGTATGTATGAATTTTTTTACTGTATATATATATATATGTATATATATATATACATACATACACACATACATACATAAGGTATATAACTTAATGTGGTATGTATATTCATACACATATATGTCATATAGTTAACTTCTTTTTGCTTTTCAGTGGTGTGAGTGTGTGTGTGTGTGTGTGTGTAATATTGCATATGCAGATGTGTGTTGCTCATGGCAATCGTGGAGATCAGAGAGTAACTTTCAGGAGTCGGCTCTTGCCTTCTGCATTGTTGAGGTGGAGTCTCTTGGTATGTCTGTTGCTAAGCAATGCATTTCAGGCTAGTTGGCCTATGAGCTTCTGACTCTCCTGTCTCTACCTTTCTCCTCATGGTAGGAGTGCTGGGCTTTTTGCTGTGTTGTTATTTTCACATGGATTCTGGAAATTAAATTCAGGCTGTCTGGCCTGCAGGACAAGCACTTTCCCTGCTGAGGCCATATTTCCAGCTCCACATAGTTAGCCACTTTCAAATTTTCAGTTTTATAGGATGAATAGGTTTTGGAGATTGCACATGGCATTGTGGCTTCAGGCAATAATATTTATTATAGATTTAGAATTTTCTTAGCGTGAATATCTTAAGGGTTTTACACACACACACACACACACACAACGAGAGAGAGAGAGAGAGAGAGAGAGAGAGAGAGAGAGAGAGAGAGAGAGAGAAGAGAGAGAGAGAGAGAGGATGTTTTATACATGGATGGTCACCAGCGCATCACTTATTATGAAGAACCATGGGAAATCCCTATGTACAATTGAGTAGCATAGATCATTCCATGGAACAAATGTGATAAGCATAATTTATTGATTCCATTCACTGCAACAACATTTAGAAAGAATTAAGCTGATTTTAAAAAAACACACTTGTGCCATGATGTTAAGTAGAATTGCTAATTTGTGCGCATGTCCTAATTTATACACAATTGTACATATACTACATGCTCATTTAACATAAAAACATAACACAAAAACATTTTACTACCTAAGATAGATTTGGGAAGAAAATGAAACAAATTGCTAATATTTATTTACATTCTTGTTTTCCAAATTTCCTCTAGACACACATAACATATATGGAAAAGAAAAACAAACATTAAAAAATATAAATCTGTTAAAATTGGCAAAGTGAAAAAATCATCCTGAGTGAGGCAACCCAGACGCAGAAAGACAAACATGGTATGTATTCACTGACAAGTGGATATTAGCTGTGAAATAAAGGATATCCATGCTACAGTCCACAGAGCCAGAGAGGCTAGGGAACAAGGAAGACTCAAGGAAGATACCCGGATCTCCCTGGGAAGAGGAATAGAAGAGATTTCTTGGGTGGATTGAAGATGTATGGGGATGGGAAGATGGGGGGTCAGGTGGATTAGTGAAAGAGGTGACTGGAAGTGGGGTCATTTCAGGGTCAGTTGAAACCTGGTACAAGGGAAACTCCCAGGAGTCTAGAAGGATGACCCTAGCTATGACTCCTAACTAAAGCGGATATATAGCCCCAACTTACCACCTCCTGTGACCAGGCAAGTCTCCTAGTGAAGGAATTGGGACACCAACTTATCCACATAACCTTGCAACTACAGTCATACACATGTACATACCAATACACCACTGAATGGACTCAATAGGCTGTGGGTGTGCATGTGTAGCATGCGTATCACTTGATAATTAAAGAAGAGTGGGTACAAGGGGACACAGGAGGAACTGGACTGGAAGAAGGAGGTCAAAATTATGTAAATACAATAATCAATTGTGAAATTCTCAAGATAAATAATTATAAAGATATACATGTACAGATACATGTAGGCTAAACCAAAATGTTTTTGAAATTTCACCAAAGACTTAACATTCTTGCTATGAAGGTCTTTCACTTATTTGGTTAGTTACCTCAAAATATTTTATGATTTTTGTGGCTATACAAAAGGTGATGTTATATGCTTGTTCCTTCCCAGTCTGGCTGGAGTTGTTAAGCTCCCGTCAGCTTAGGTAAGCTGCTTCAGTGGGTGAACCCATCATGGTCTTGACCTCTTAGCTCATATTCTCATTCCTCCCACTCTTCAACAGGACTTTTGGAACTCAGTCCAGTGCTCCAATGTGGGTCTCTGCCTGTTTCCATCAGTTGCTGGATGAAGGTACTGTGGTGATATTTAAGATAGTCATCAGTCTGACGACAGAGCAAAGCCAGTTTGGGCACCCTCTCCTATTGCTTAGGGTCTTAGCTGGGGTCATTCTTGTGGATTCCTGGGAATTTCTCTAAAGCCTGGTTTCTTGCTAACCCCATAATGGCTCCCTCAGTTGCATGGCTGGGGCAGACTGTGGGGCCCAGAATTTATCCTTACGACTTGTACTGGCTTTTGGGGAACCTGTTCTCTTTGGAGGGATACCTTACTCAGCCTAGATATAGTAAGGATGCCTTGAACCTTCCCCAAAGCAATGTACCTTACCCCCTCTGAAGAGTGGATAGGGGTAGGGTTGGGGGGTATGTAGAGGAAATGGGAGGAGAGGAGGGAGTGGGAACTTGGATTGGTATGTATAAAGAAAAAAGATAGCTCATTTTCTTTTTTAAAAAAATTTAAAAATATATAAAAAAATAAAAATAAAAGTAATGGAAAAAGGTGATGTTTCTCTGATTTCTTTCTCAGTCCATTTATCATTTGTATGTAGGAGGGAAATTTATTTTCTTTGCATTCATCTTGTATTCCACCACATTACACTGAAGGTGTATATCAGCTGTACAAGTTCCCTGGTAGAATTTTGGGGGTCACTTATGTATAATATAGTATGTGCAAATAGTGAAAGTTTGACATTTTCTTTTCTAATTTGTATCCATTTGTTCTCCTTTTGTTGTCTTACTGCTGTAGCTAGAACTTCAAGTACTATATTGAACAGATATGGAGAGAATGGACAGCCTTCTCTTGTTCCTGATTTTAGCGGAATTGCTTTGAGTTTCTCTCCATTTAGTTTGATGTTGGCTGTCGGCTTGCTGTATATTGCTTTTATTATGTTTAAGTATGTTCCTTGAATCCCTAATCAAGGAGATTTCTCATAATCTCGTGGTATTTTTCATCATTAATAAATAGGTATTGAAAGATTTGATTTTTTTTTTTAGATTTTTTTTTTATTTTTTTTATTGATAAAAGGAGGATAAAGAAAAGAAAAAAAAAACAAATTTTCACCTCCTCCCACCAGCCTCCCATTTCCCTCCCCCTCCTCCCACTCTTCTCCCCCTCCTCCCACTCTTCTCCCCCTCCTCCCACCCCTCTCCCCTTCCCCCCACTCCTCTCCCCCTCCCTTTCCAGTCCAAAGAGCTGTCAGGGTTCCCTGCCCTGTGGTACGTCCTAGGTCCTCCCCCCTCCATCCATATCTAGGAAGGTGAACATCCAGACTGGCTAGGCTCCCACCAAGCCAGCACATTGCGTTGGATCAAAACCGCGTGCCATTGTCCTTGGCGTCTCATCAGCCCTCATTGTTCGCCATGTTCCGAGAGTCCAGTTTTATCCCATGCTTTTCTGGTAACAGTCCAGCTGGCCTTGGTGAGCTCCCAGTAGATCATCTCCACTGTCTCAGTGGGTGGGTGCACTCCTCGTGGTCCCGACATCTTTGCTCATGTTCTCACTCCTTCTGCTCCTCATTGGGACCTTGGGAGCTCAGTCCAGTGCTCCAGTGTGGGTCTCTGTCTCTATCTCCATCCATCGCCAGATGCAAGTTCTAGGATGATATGCAATATATTCGTCAGTATTGCTCTAGGGTAGGGTCATTTCAGGTTCCCTATCCTCAGCTGCCCAGGGAACTAACTGGGGACCTCAGCTTGGGCACCTGGGAGCCCCTCTAGGGTCAAGTCTCCTGCCCACCCTAAAGTGGGTCCCTTAACTAAGAATTGTGGTTCCGTGCTCCCCTATCCAACCTTCCTTTATCCTGATCCTCCTGTTTCCCCAAGTCCACCCTCCTTCCCTTCTACCTTTTCTCTCCCCATCTCCCCTAACCCCCATCCCACCCCACCCCCAAGATCCCACTTTTCCCCCCGGCAATTTTGTCTACTTCCCTTATCCAAGAGGATAACTATATGTTTTTCCTTGGGTTCACCTTCTTACTTAGCTTCTTTAGATTCGCCTATTGTAGACTCCGTGAACCCTATTTATGGCTAGAAACCAATTATGAGTGAGTACATCCCATGTTCGTCTTTTTGGGCCTGGGATACCTCACTCAGGATAGTGTTTTCTATTTCCATCCATTTGCATGCAAAATTCGAGAAGTCATTGTTTTTTACCGCATTAGCGATCAGGGAAATGCAAATCAAAACAACTTTGAGATATCATCTTACACCTGTAAGATTGGCTAAAGTCAAAAACACCAAGGATAGCCTTTGCTGGAGAGGCTGTGGAGGAAGGGGTACCCTCATCCATTGCTGGTGGGAATGCAATCTTGTGCAACCACTCTGGAAGTCAGTGTTTCGGTTTCTCCGGAAATTCGGGATCAACCTACCCCTGGACCCAGCAATACCACTCTTGGGAATTTACCCAAGAGATGCTCTATCACATGTCAAAAGCATTTGTTCAACTATGTTCATAGCAGTATTATTTGTAATAGCCAGAACCTGGAAACAACCTAGATGCCCTTCAATGGAAGAATGGATGAAGAAAGTATGGAAAAAGATTTGATTTTTAATGTGCTCTGTTGTTCCCAAAAAGAAGATTAGAATGAGGACATGACAGTGTCACCAAGTTTATATTAGTGGTGATTACAATCATTGCGTTTATTTTCATGTTCCTTCCTTTGAACCTCATTCTAATCTCAGATGTGGGTTTCCATGTGAATTTGATGCTGAGATGGAAGGGAGAGATGAGACGGCGCTAGAGGAAACCCTCAAGAGAGCAGGTCAAGATCAACACAGGGTCTGGAGGTCACTCCATGTTTCCACCTTTTGACACTGACTGTGACAGAAATATGATAATTTTAGATTCCAAGGTGAAGAGTGTCAATGTGAATAGCCTGCTAAACATTTGTATGGTAAAGAAAATGTTCAAACACCTATCTGAAATCCTAATGCACAGTAACTATTCCACAATTTTCTGTTAGTTAATAATAGATGTATTTTCCCAACTGATTAAAGGTTCTTGGGAACATACAATATCTCCACACATCGAGTGAAACATATCAAAGTGTCTCAATCACTTTGTATCAAAATGAGTGTGGATTTATCTTTATTCTCTTTTTATTTATATCTGAGATATACAAGAGTCAATGGTAGTTTTGCCTGGCAATATTTCCACTTTCTTCCTTCCACAGATTTCAGGCATTTCCAGTTTATTGGAGGTTAATGCTCTAATAACCACTTTTTGATGTTTCTTTTTCTGATCTAACAATCTCAAATGATTTGGGCACCAGTCTACGATCTTTTCACTCGTGTACTCTTAGTAACACCCTTGGCCGTGTGTTCACCCTTCTCACACTGACCTCCTCGCTCTCTCAGCCTCCTCACCTCCAGGAGTCCTTTCTCATCCTGCTTAGGAGTCATCCTCATTGTCCTACCTGTGACCTCACTATCACCATGACTATAGTGCCCCTGTAATCTGCATTCCATGCCTCTACTCCTTCAGGATTAATGTCCTCTCTTTTCCAAGCGTGAAGCTTCATTGAGAGTATGCCAGCCCTTTCCCTCACGTTCCCTCACTCTGTCAAACAGGAGATTGCTGATATCAACTACACCTGTATCCCGTTAGTCTATTTATTGTCACAATACCGTATCCTGGTGATTCCTTTACTGTGTCATATTTTCTCCTTAGCATATACCATTTTATTCTCACTCTTGTGAAAACTGCTCTTCCATGGTCACTTTTGATGCCAATCACCAGTTCAGTGATGTTTTCTGTCTTCGAGTTATGTACCCCTTGCCAGCACTTGATAAGAAGGACCATATGCTCCTTCTTAGCTCTTTCCTCTTGGCTTCAGTGGAATTATCTGCTCTAAGAGACTCCTCTTGTGCCTGTGTCCAAATACTATCCAGATGTGTGATATGATCCTTGGATTTCTGCTCTTCCCTAGGTATTTTTCTCCTGTGCAGTCTTACCTGGTCTTGCTATCTTTAAGTATGCCTACATTACTGTAACATTCACCTTTATGTTTTCTAAACTAAACTCTCCATTAAAACCTGGAATTAATCCCTATAGGTATTGAATGTGGCTGAAGGGTGGCTCTTTATTTCCCATCCCCACCAAGCCTTGATTCTTTTAGTTTCCCTTTGCCATTAATGAACTCATTTCCTTCTTGCAGTTGCTGTGTCCCAGAAAAGAAATAATTCTCATCTCACCTCCAACAAATTCCATGCATTCTGTTCCTTGAATCTGGCCATGTTTCCTCATTTCCATGGCAACCCTCCTAGAACATAAGCTACCTTATGTATCCCTACATTGGCTCAATAGTGTTTAGTTTGACTTGTTTTCTCTCTGTCTCTCTTCAGTTTGTTTTCCAGACAGTAGCTTTGGAATGCTCTAATACGACAAGTCAGACTGCATCTCTCTGGTTGGAACTGTCTTGTCATTTACCCTTGTACTCACAGTAACTCTGAATAGAAATTCTTGCCAGTGCCTGACCTTGTCTTCGACCCTTACCCTTGTTACATTGTTCCGCTTAATCCTTTTCCAGTTTCTTTCAAGAATACACGGGTCCTGGTTCTTGATAATCCTACACTTGTACTGTGCTCTGATGTTTGACCTCTGAGTTCCAGCTAATTGACTCCCCTTGGCTTCCCAAGTCTCATCCAGTGATGGCTTTCATGTTGATCCTACTCTTCCTGTAGTAGGAGCTGTGGGCTGCGTTCCTGCCGCCCAGCTCATGGCCACCAGCTAGCTTATGCTCCTAAATAATTACATAGAAACTGTATTCTTTTAAACACTGCCTGGCCCATTAGTTATAACCTCTTATTGGCTAGCTCTTACATATTGATTTAACCCATTTCTAATATCCGTATTGCCACTTGAGTGTGGCTTACCGGGACGAGTCTAACGGGCATCCATCTCGGAGAGGAGAGTCATGGCGACTACCTGAATCTGCTTCTTTCTCCCACCATTCTGTTCTGTCTACTCCGCCTACCTAATTTTCTGTCCTATCAGGCCAAGCAGTTTTCTTTATTAATTAACCAATGAAAGCAACAGATAGATACAAGACCCACCTCCATCATCTTCCCGTCCTTATACGTCTCATCACACTGTTTTAAGCCCATCACAGCTATCATTTCTTCTTATTCTTCTTTAGTCTAGAGATTATGCCCCTTAATAGGAACTACCACGTTGCAGTTTTTCCTTGGAAAACAGAGAGGAGGATTGGGCATGAAGAAGAAGTTACAGTGCCATTTTTGAAGATCTCCTGAGACAGGACGGCCCACTGAGCTTCTGACTCTAGGGTTTCTTTGGTTTTCATGAGATGTTGTTTTCTTGCACACTTTCAAAACCTTTACTTGAGTGTTACTCTGTTTCTTATACTCAAAACAAAGTATTGTTTAGGGCTCTTGCTCACAAGGACATATAATTCTGTCACTAAAGTGAAGAAGTAGGGTCTTGTGAGATACACTAAAATGCTTTTGGTTTCAAAAAAGTTAAAGACCTTCTTTTCCTACTCACTAAATTTCTCAGTGTTTATGACCCCAAAATGGTAACTTTTGAGCTCTGTGTTTTTTCAATCATTAGTCAATACTAGATGCATACATAAATACTACATATGTGTGTGTATGTATGTATGTATATATATATACATTACACATACAGCTATATCTGTATACGACTATATATATATATATAGCTTTATTTATATAACATTTTCAGTAATCATCTACCATGAAAGCTACCAAGTCAAAATAATGACCGTATCTGCCACTTCAAAATTTCATACCATCTTACACTTGTCAGAATGGCTAAGACCAAAAATACTGAGAACAGATTATGTTGGAAAGGATGTGGATTAATGTGTACACTCCTCCACTACTGGTGGAAGTATATACTTGTACAGTTACTCTGTAAATCAGCAAGTTGCTTTCTCAAAAAACTGATAATCAATCTATCTCAATAACCAGTGATACTACTCTTGGGCATATACCCAAAAGATGCTTGATCACACCACAAAGATACTTAGTCAACAATGTTGACAGCAACATTCTTCTTAATAGCCAGAACCTAGAAATAACCCAGATGCCCCTCAACAGAAGAATGGATAAAGAAAACGTGGTGCATTTACATAATGGAATATTACTGAGCTGTAAAAAAAACAATGAGATTATGAAATTTACAGGAAAATGGATGGAAGTAGAAAAATCATCCTGAGTGAGGTAACCCACATTCAGAAAGACAAACACGGTATGCACTCACTCGTAAGTGGATATTAGAAGTAAATAAAAGGATAATCAGACTAGAATCCACAGATCCAGAGAAACTAGGTAACAAGGAAGACCCTAAGAGGGATGATAGATCTCCCTGGGAAGGGGCATTACCTGTGATCTCCTGGGTAAATTGGGGGTGAGGAGGGGCAATAAAGGGGAAAAATGGGGGACGAGAACATGAGGAAACAAGATGGTTGAGTTGGGGGAGGGATGAAGTGGAAGGGCAATGAAAGAGATATCTTGTTAGAGAGCCTTTGTGGGGTTATGGAGAAACCTGGTGCTAGGGAAATGTTGGGGGCATTCACAACAAAAATACCTCTCACTAGGGTAAAGGCATGGGGGTTAGAAATATAGTAAAGAATGTGAAGACACAAGTGAAAATGATAAAATGGAGAAATATATAGGATAGTAGCGGAAGGGAATTTCCATGAGTACTTAAAATTCACCCATGTTTAATTTACAACTGTTTAAAATACCCCTGACCACAAAAGTTAGGAGTAAGACAAAAAAAAAGACTCCATTAACATGATACAAGGAAATGAACTGAACATACCGATTGAAAGTTGTGGGCTACATTCGTAGTTAAACATTCTGTTGCTAGAACAAAATAAGTCAAGCTTATACCCTAGACCAGAACATTCTGTAGTTAAACCATTCCCTGGGTCAAATGCCAAGTTATCTCCATAAAGGGAACTGGAACTTAGTTGGATCCTTAGACTCTTACTTGAGGTAGGGACAATCCACTTCTCTTTTCCTGGAGTACAAGGTCTGGTTATTAGCCACACCTGTTGACAATAATTTTGAGAGAGCCGAACTCTCTGTTTAAGATCTAGGTGGGCCCTTTGCTGGAGGTAAAAGCACAATAAACTTGAAGAAACTCAAGGAAAATTTCAACTCTCTGACCTCTAGTCAATGTGGAAACAGGCTCACATTTTCAGGCCTCCACAGGGAAACACCCAGGAATCCACAAGGATGACCCCAGCTAAAACTCCTAGCAATAATAGAGATGATGCCTAAACTGGCCTTCCTCTGCAATCAGACTGTTGAATACCCCAACTGTCATCATAAAACCTTCATCCAGTAATTGATGGAATCAGATGCAGAGATCCACAACCAAGCACAGTCCAAGCTCTGGGATCATCTAAAAGGCAGAGCAGGGGAAGCCATAGTTTCCTCTGTATGTGTGCTTGTCTCTTAGCAGACCCCAGCCGGGGTGTGTGGGATGTGGAAACTGGTAGTTGTGAGAATCCAAACTAGACACCTGACATGCTGAATTCTGTGCATACCCTAGCTGAGCACTGAATTGTGGGAGACAGTCACACTTAAAAAGTCCTCAAGCATCCTGCTTCTTATCCTTGCCTCATTTTCTGGGAATGCTCCAAAATAGCCTCTGGTCGTGTTCTCTGTTCCACAGTGTGTAAGGAAAACATTGTGCAATCTCTGGAATCATGCCACCAGCTTTTCAGTCTTCGAATAATTTATTTAGATGTTTTATCTTTTTCTCACCTCTTTAAAATTCAGGGGCAGGATGAAACAGAGAGAACTGTTCATTGTCATGTGTATCCCAGGAGGTTCTGTGTAGACCTTACATTCTTTGCTTAGACTGTCTTGACATTGCCCTTTCTCATTCATTCTGTCTTCAAATACTAACTGTTTAGTCTTGGGGACATTTACTGAAAACACATTAACTAAACTAGTGTACAAACTGTAGAGAACTCTCTATTTGGAACTCTGTTGCGTATCAAGTTATGGCTAGATGACAACTTGAACTTAGATTACATAGGAAATGTATAGGAAATGTAGAAATTTTCCTGAATGATATCATAGCAGGCATATCTTGCCTCTGTGAAAATAGAACTAAGCTAGCTTAATCTTTCTCTCCCCCCCTCCTGTGTGTGTGTTTGTGTGTGCTGTGTGTGTGTGCGTGTGTGTGTGTGTGCTGTGTGTGTGTGCGTGTGTGTGTATTATAAAGAAGGCGGTATACAGAGAAATGAGGAAAGTAGAACCTGAGTTGCTCAGATGACCTCACTCCTACCCAGAGCTGGACTTTGAGTTATGAGAATGCGATGCAGGAAGGTCAAGAGCACTGAGGGACGTGCAGAGGAGCATATCACCTGGTGTCCCTTTCAGATCATCTCCCACCCATGGTCCAAAGCCTCCATTTCTCCATGCACAGGAGTATAGAGAGGAATCGGAATCCAGGTTTTATGACTCTGGTAATGCCACATGTCATGTGGCAAATGAGGACCAGGCTGGTAGAGCAAGTGGCCAGGTGACACCAATGCATTGACCACATGCAATTTATTTGCTTGATAAAGACAAAACCTTGTTTTATTTGATTGATGTGGGATTCCCCTCTGTATGCTGTGAATATCATTGGTTAATAAAGGAACTATTTTGGGCCTATAGCAGATATAAATATTGTAACTGTAATTCTTGCTTGATACCTATTTTGTTATATGTAATTTTACTCTGTTAAAGTTAAAACCTTCCTTTTTTTCTTTTCATTTAAACAGAAAAGGAGAGGTAATGGGGGAATTCTGCTCTGTATGCTACGAATATCATTGGTTAATAAAGAAACTGCTTTGGGCCTATAGCAGAGCTAGAGGGGAACAGAGCTAGGTGGGGAAAACTAAATGGAATACTGGGAGAAAGGAGACAGAGTGAGAGAGAAGCAATGTAGCCCTGCTGGAGACTGATGCTGAACCTTGCCAGCAGGCCACAACCACGTGGCGATACACAGATTAGTGGAAATGGGTTAAAATTAAGATGTAAAAACTAGCCAATAAGAAGTTAGAGCTAATGGGCCAAGCAGTGATTTAAATAATATGGTTTCTGTGTGATTATTTTGGTTCTGGGCAGCTGGGACAAACAAGTAGCTCCTTTCAACATTTGATAGCATGACATATTGAAAAGAGAACTAGGTATAAGAAATATAGATGCATGCTTAAATACAGACATAAGTTCATATGCACAAAGAAATAATATTTCAAGCTTCTCTGAAAATTTTTTATTCTTTACTGCAATATAAAGTATGTCTTATTATTTGGATGATTCTCAAGGAATCTGAGAAAATAAAAATATTTAAAACATCTCCTCAATGTTATTGATTTGAAGCAAACACTGTTGGGTGCTAACATTTGGACAGTCTTGTAGGAGATGATTAGCGGTCACATTAGAAATCCCGTTACTGTTAACAATTTCTCCTTAAAAATATGGAAAGGTCAGAGAAAAGAATTCACCTGAGAATTTCCTCATCATCGGCTCCTGAAGGTTCTCACTGATCCACGTGAGGGTGCAGGGGAAGATGGCATTCACGTCAGTGTGGGAACACCAACATGGACTTGGAAGGCAGAGCCTGAACTTGAATACTAATTCGACATCTTTACTAATACAGAGTTAGGCTTTAGTGACTCCACTCACAAAATAATGTCTGAAAATCTCTTAGAACAGTGTCTGCTGTAGCAGTAGCGCTGAAACCAGTGCTGTTGACCATGGCTGCTGATAATCTACTGACCATCCTTCTCGGCGTTTTCGTGGTAGGAAGCATTTGGTCTCGTACGTACCAGCATGCAAAGTGTCTCATCGTTACTCATTTTCAAAAGGTTATTTGGTTTTATACTTTTCCTAATATATTATTTTCCTATATCATGGTGGATATAAATATAACTACTTTTACACATAAATCCAAGAAATCTCTGGTGTTCCCATATGGAAATTAAATAATGAAAAGGTGACCATGGCAAACAGTATCATTTTATTTTCAGTGTATTTGGCTTAATCTCAGACTACAGGTGACATTTAGGTGTGCTGTCTACACTCGACTTAAATAGGTTGTAAGTTCCTCAAGGATGTCCTGAAGCACCATGTCTTCCAAACCTAGAGAGAACGAATTCCAACTGCATCTCAGCAGCCTTCAGAGGGATGGAAGGGATGAAGCCTGGCCAACATCATGAAGGAAATCTCCCTAGGCATTTTTGAAATTTAAAAGATCAGGGGAAGGACTTCAGTTTTGGTGTCTGTAGGGGTTACTCCAATGGTTTTCTGGGTTTCAGTTAGCTTTTGAGTTAAAGACGCTTTTAGAGTGATTGTTAGAGACCACAAATGGGGTAACGTCATTCTAGTTGGTGAAAGACTGAACTGCTTCCTCTCTAAAATCAGGGACAAAATCGTGTCCATTCTTGCCATTTCATTCTGGCAGTCCTGCACAGGGCAGTTCAAGAACATAGTAAAATGAAATTCTTCTGGGTATAAAGACAATAGTGTTCCACCACCGCCCGACTGATAGAAGTAATTCTTAGCAACCTGATTTTGACAATAGGTTTTAGATGTCACACCAAAAAGCAAGTATATAAAGAAACATCAACAAATTGAAGTTCACACAAATTAGAAAATTTTGATTTTAAAAGAAACCATGGAGGATGTAAAAATAATCCCATACAGTGGGAGAACAGTTTAGGGAATCATCTATCTGATAAGAAACTTGCATCTAAAACACAAAAGTAAAGACTTTGTATGATCCAATAATTAAAAGAAAGCACCAATTTTTAATGTCAAAAAGATGTTTGACTAGACAGTCCCTAAAGCCCAATGTGTGGAAGGAAGGCTAAGAAGAGCATGAAAAGATGCTCGGAGTTGTTAGTCATTACAGAACGCCAATCAAAGCCATGTGAGACAGCACTTCACATCCATTGAGGGATCCCCAGGAAACAAGCCAGTTAACAAAGTGTTGGCAAGGTGCTGGGATGTCAGAACTCTTATAGACTATCGATGAATATGAATCATGCATGAATTATGACACTTCAATACAATTTCTTAGTTCCTCAGACAACTGTGTGGATTACTAAATGATCCAGCCGTTCCACTCCTAGGTACACATGCAGGAGAAATGAAGATAAATATTTATCATCTGGTAAATACAAAAATTAAATGTGATATTCCCAAATAATAAAATATTAATCAGTATTAAGATTAAATAAACAACTAATACATGATGCCAATAGATAGAGCTTAAACATAAGCAACAAATGTAATATTGATCAGTAGTGAAGAACAAAATATGGATTGTATGATCCTCATATTTTAGAAACTTCTAAAATAGGAAAATTTGTAGAGACAAAAGGCAGATGAGTATTTGTTTGTTCCTGAGGGAGAAAACTGGGGGTAAAGATTGACTGCTGTTAGTTATGGCACCTCTTGAGGGTGATGAAAAATCTTGCATTGTAATAATGATGGCTGACGTATGATGATTAAATTGTCTTCCGTGAATGAATCAATGGTATGATATATCACATAACTTAACAAAGAAAGTTGTTTTTAATGCTCCAGATAGGCCCTGAGTTTGTTCCAGTCATATAACGTCCTCTAGCCTTTCCCGATTTGGTCAGGTCACTGAGCTTTCTCTAGAAACTCTCCTGGCTGTGCCGTGCTTGGAACATCACCATGTACGCCATGTGTATCTCATGGAGTAGCCGGGAGCTCAGGAGAAGTCCGCAGAGTGAAGCTGACGTTCTCTACACACTCCTAGTGTGGGAAGTTGACAGTGGAAATTTGCTACCCCCTAACATGTCTTTGCCTCCAACTCTTGCCTTTAAATAGTACAATGAAAGTGTGTACTAGGCAGCTAAATATCTCAAGCGCCAAACATATTGCAAAATACTGATGAATTGATATTAAGCAACATTTGAGGAAAGGTGAATGTCAGCGCACCCACCCGCACCCACACAGGAAATGTAGGGACCTTAGAAGTTAGATCATCAGTTATTTCTGTGTGTGCTAGAGAAAGTGACTAGCTTTTGTGACTAGCTTTTTTTCTTTTCTCTGAAACAGACTTGGGATCCCAGCCTTGTGGTTGAGCACAGCGGGAGTCCTTAGCAGAGTGGATTCCCAGGGAAGCAGGCCTCACTTAGTACAGTGTCTGAGGTTTGCTGAATTATAAGATGCAAAGTTTCAGTTCTTCTTTTTAAATTTTTCACTCAGCCTCTTCGAGGACAGTAAATGGTCTTTTTTACCGTCTCGTTTTAAATTAGTGGCAGAGCCTAGGTTTCCTGTGTTAGATGGTATTGCCATAGTGCTTTTTCTTAGGAGCAATGAACAAAGTAAATTCCAACTTCAAAACTTCTGATATGTGGTTCAGCCCTATAAAGAAAAACATCTTTTTATCAGCCAATATGAAATTATGGAACAAATGCTTTTTAAAAGTTTCCAGGGTGATATCCGGAGATCTCCTATCCTCTGTTCTCCTGTGTGCCCTAGAAATGGCCTTGGTGGGCCTGGCAGTGGGTGAGTCATTCCTTTAAAACACAAGCGGGCTGCCTGCAGATTTTGAAGAACTGATTACTTTTTTTTGTGATTTCCATATTTTAGTGCAGTTCAAAGTGGTAAATGCATGGAATATTCGCTTGGAGTCTGGGATAAAAGTAGCCCTGTGGGGTTGGGGGGTGGTGGAGAGGGGAGCGGGGGGGGGGGGTAGATTCCTAGTGAGAAAGGCACAGCCTGCTGAGTGAGAGATGTGTGTGTTCCTGACAGCCAGTCCTGGAAACAGGCTCTCTGCCGGAACCAAGAGACTATTCTGTGTGCCACTCATAGGAGGCGAAGCTCCACCCCGAAGTGTGGCTGCCTTTGTCATTTTAATTGGTCTGTGTTTGTGAAGTGGGGCCTCTATTTACTTATAGCTTGGGGCTTGTGTTTACCAAGCCTGGTGGAGGCCAAGTGACAGGGCTCCTGCAAGCTCTCCCGCAGTATCTTGAGGCACTTTCCTTTTCAGTATCAGTGCTGTCTAATTCGTGAGCTTCTGTGAGGCAAGCGCAGGAGGGTACAGGGCCTACAGGGAGGAATTACACCTAATTACTCAAATAATTGCTAGGCTGTTGCCTTCTTAGTCACTGAAAATAATTTCCAGGTCCCTGGCTTTTATAGATAGTCTTCTAGAGGCAGGAGGACACAGCCCCCTTTTTAACTCAGCCCATTCACTCACAAAATCAGAACACTCGAGCCTGCAAAATTAATAAGCACCACTTCCATTACATATATTTTAGGTTGTTGTTGCCGTGGCGATAAAGTCAGGGACATTGAATCTCCTCTGTTGAGCCATTGTTATCGTCCCTGGCCATCTGCTGCAGAGGAGTGATATTCCATCTCATTTGCATGATGACTGATATATGGGCGGTTTGGAAGGACATATGCCACGGCAATCATGTGATGAAAATTAAAGTGAAAGTTTTGGGCCCGGAGCCGAAAAAAATCTGTGTGTGCGCATGAGGCTGTTGATGTGCAAATGTGGATCATATTGAGAAGGTCTGAATAGGGAGGTGTGACGTAAGGAGGGCTACACGCAGGTGCCTATCGCCAAGCAGCCAAAGGCACTGGATGTCATATCATGGAAACTACCTTTCAAGGCGACAGCTTTACTGTTTCCTCTCAGCACACCAGGGAGGAGAGAAAGAGTTTTGGAAACACACAAAAAAGTAAGTTTAAAACTTTTTTTTTTTTAAAACCACATTCTCTTTACCCTGACGTTTTAAGAGCTCAGACAAGTTTTCAGGTCTTGAGTAGTTAGTTAATAGTTACTTTTGTTCTCTCTCTCTCTCTCTCTCTCTCTCTCTCTCTCTCTCTCTCTCTCTCTCTCTCTCTCTCTCTGTGTGTGTGTGTGTGTGTGTTTTGGGGGGGGGCAGGTGGCGGTTTCTAAAGGCTGAAGTGCCCATGGTGTTTTACTGCTGTTTGCTTTGGTTTCTGTTGTGATGTATGTACATTTGGCATGATTTTAAATTCATTCACCACCACCCACCTCCTTCACTTTCCTACTCTCCTCCAAAAATGGGATATTGAGAAGGAGTTTAGAATAAAATATCACAGTGCAGTTACATTTAAGCTGCATCAGCTACTGCTTTTTTCATATCTATATTTCTGAAATATGTAAATCTGTAACAAAATATTTGATGAGACACTACACTTTTTTTCTGCAGAAAAGTATTGTTGAACTAATTTATGAGGTTGTAGAAATTATCAGCGAGATCTTGTGTCTTCCAAGTTTTTATTTAGATAGAAATCTTTGCTATGCTAAAAGTTATTAATGTAATTTTGCATTAATTGCTGTTACCTTTAAAAAGGGATTTGTAGATGTTTTCTGAAAAGTCAGAATCCCGGTTTTAGCTACATATCAGAGAAAAAGTTTGTGGGCAGTTTCTAAGATATTTAAATTCATGAGTTGGGTAAATATAATATTGTATTTGAGTATTTAGAAAATTGAATAAGACCAGTCTTAAAAAATGACACCCTTCGTTGTGGGTAGAAGTGCGTGTTGTGAGCATGCTCAGAAGTTAAAGAGTAATTCTTTAAAAGCAAAAGAACGAGACTTAATACTCACCTTGAACAAAATTTTACAGAAGGATGGTTTCAATGAAATATTACCTGGGGACAGGGAGAGCATGCTCATACCTTGATGAGCTGTATTTTACCTCATATTTCTTCTGTCAGCAAAACACCTGTTAAGGGTGTTTTCTTTGATGTACATTGGGAAAATCAAAGTTCCCTGAGTCTTTCCTTTCCGTTTCAGAGAACGCAGCAGCGAATAGGCGAAGTGTATCATGTGATGACTCTAGTAATATTTTATTTTTAGGAATAGGGAATTATGTCAAAAAAGATTGCATCACATCACCTTGGCACTGCAAAATTGGCACTGAAGTCCAATAAGTTAAATAGAAGTTTTGATAAATAAATATCGGGTATGGTCTTGTGTACTATCCTGATGATAAGGAAGTAATTTTCAAGAAATAAGTCCAGAATCAAAAGAAGGATCGAATGAAATTTGACTTCCTCTAACTTTACATTTTTTTCCTTGCTGATGTCACCCACAGAATATCCTAGTTCTATGCTGTAACCTAAGATCACCCATGTTCTCTTTTTCCTCATTCTAAATATTCAATTACTCAGTGGTGATTATTATGTGGCCTTCTTGGCTTACTACACTATTAGATTAATATAGATTCCTTATGCCAAATTAGCGGAAATCACTGTTGCACACAAGAGCAATTCACTCTTCTCTTAGTCATATTTGTGTTACAGCAGGAACAGCCTCTTAAGCTCCACGGTTTTAAAATCTTAAACTTGAACGTACCGTGGCTTGGAGGACATGTGGTTTGCTCGTATCTGGAACCTGCAGTCTGTTGGAACCTTTCACAAGACTCGCATTCAGTCCTGTTTAAGTGAGACTTTTTATAGTGACTGTCATTCTTCTATCACAACAAACAAAAAGATTTAAAGTTTCCTGGTTCCTCTTCTGTAAAACGACTGCAGGTGACAGGAAAGACAAGGGGTGCTTGGAGCTGTCCAAGGTAGCTGGTTTCTGGAAAGTTAACCATTATAGAACTGCATTGCTCTGTATCTCTGTAACTGGTTTAATTTCCATTTTTGAAAGTTAGGGTTGTATTGCTTTTAGAGTAATAAACCTAATGAGTGCAGTGAATATTTTCAGATAATGTTGCAGTCTTCCTTAAAATTGCATTTAAAAACTCAGAAACAGAGCACACATGAAGCTAACTAGGGCTCCAGTTTGCAGCTTTAAACGATTTAAGTGGAAATCAACAAAACTCACAGCTCTCAGATATAGAACTCCACGCTGTCAACATGAAAGCCCCATGGGAACGGTCTCTGGGGCACACAGCCGTGTGGACAAACGTATCGAAAAAATGCAACTTGCAGGAATTTATTGCTCTGGAAATCAATTCTTATCCTTATGTGACCTTCCATGTCTGCTATAGAAATCCAAAAGATCATAATTGTTTGATATGAAAATGCAAAAGAATAGTTAAGTTGAAAGTTTAACATCATGAAATTCAAAATCCCAAGTGGTATATAAACATTAAAAGAAACTTTGGGCTGCTAACCCTAGGAAATGAGTTTTATGGATCGAATTCAACAAGGCTTCAGAAATGGCTCCATCTGCTGCCTAGCAGCTGCTGAAAGGATAAATTTAATTCATTAATTCATTTGGATAAAAGGATCCAAGTAGTAAAGACTTCATTGCTTGTAATGCATATAGGTGGAAACACACTGAGATGTGGTCCCTTTCTCATCTTAGATAATGAGCTACATGGTCTTCTATTTTGAGGAAAGATCTTCATGACTGAGTCAATATGATGTTGATTTTTCGACAATAGTCAATCATTTTAAATTAGTTCAAAGCTAAAAAAAGTACACTCAGGGAAGTTTAAAGTCTCAGTTTTAATCTAGAGAAACAATGAATAACCGAATAAAAGAAGCTTTCTCATGTTGTACCTGTGACTATGGGAGGTAGTACATGTGTCCATACCTACCATATGTACATGGTTATTTTTGCTTACACATATTCAGTGAAGTGAATACCTCCTTTCGATGACATTTATATAAGGCAGACATCCTATATTATTTGCAGAAATATTCAAAACTGTGTAGTACCTAACATTAATTTAGGTAGATTATATCTTAGATTCAAAATTTATATCTGCTCAGGGTTTGGACATTTCTTGTCTAGTCTCTCTTTTCAGTCGTAGTCAGCAACGTGATTTAAAAGTCTAGAAAGTTGCACCTCAAGTCTTCTCCTTTCTCCTCGGTGACATTAATCATTTTGACAATGGTGTTAAAAAAATCTGTAAGACATGGGCATACAATTTAATTAAATGGTTATAAGGCATACTTTGATATTTTTCTACAAGTGTAATGAAGTTTTGATGCCAGGTTTCTCAAATCATATTCAATCATCATGATCGGGTATTAGAACGCTTATGTTGTTTATGTTTAAACTCCAAACACTTTGATGGATTTTCTTAACTACTATCATTTTACCTTAGAAACCATACAACTCACCTTTTCTGGCAAGGAAAATGTTTACTGGTTGCCAGTTAATTGATCTGTGATAGAGATAAGAGTATCCCCAAGACAAGGCTGTTTCAGTAACCAGTGTACATTTAAGCCATGTTTTTTCCTGTGGCCGGTGATTTCAGGAATGATGTTTAGCCTTCCAACATGGCCCACAGCTCACTGTGGTGTGTGTGCTGGGCTGACTCTAAAGGGTCTGTGTGTACCCTGTGGGCTGGGTTAAGAATTAGGGTTTATGCATTTACTTGTACTGTTGCATTGTTTAGACAGCTTTGGTTTAGTTTTGATCTTTTTTTTTTTTTCTTTTTGCCTTTGAGGCTCTTCCACAGTGTCAGCTGCTGACTGATAGTAGGGAAACTGCCTCGTGGTGTGAATGAAAGGGACCTAGCGGTTGGTAAACAGAGATAAGGAATAAATAGAGCACAGGCAAAAGGAGATAGTTCTGTGGGGGCCCAGATTGCTGCCGGTCTGTTCAGGGGAGATGCGGAGCCTGTCCTTTTCCCAGATTAAATTAGTGTGCGAAATCTCCAGTGACCTCCTCCCCTTCTCCCCACACTCTTCAGCCAAGCTGAACAGCCTCTGCTGTAAAGTATTCATTTTACCCAGGGACACACGGACAATAGCACTCTCCCTGATACTCATGGACAGCTGTCGTCATTCAGAGGGCTCTCAGGATTTCATTTTTCATAGGAGTTAAAAAGGGTTTTTACCTTGGACGTGAAAGGGGCAGGGGCACAACTTTGCCAGTTCTGAGGCTGTTTGGGCAAGGAGTCTGACTGAGGTAGGGGTGAGCTGGGAGCAAAAAGAATCTGCCCAGGGAACTGATTCTTTTTGTTGTGCTTAATATGATTAAGCTAGGACAGAAATTAAATTTCAACTCTGGGTTCCTTATTAGGAGAAAATACCTTTGATTTGGAAAGTTTCTTAAAATTAGGGTCATCAGTGTGCGGTAGATAATTTGTATCCACCTGGTCTACTTTCATTTTGCCTAAATATGCATGCATTTTATTGCCTGTGAATAAGCACGGGTAAATATTAAGTCTGTGAGGTACCTCGGTAGTCCCGTACTTTTTATATTTTTAGTGATTTACTGCAAATATATTCAGCATTTGACTGATTAAATAGACCTTCGGCAACCTTGAGGGTCACTGTGTAGAGTGTGTACATAGAAAATGCATCAGCCCATTGTACCCTGGCAGCTAATGAGATTGGTCGTTAAGTAAATGACACAAAGCCTACAAAAAAAAAAAGCTTACAGCTCACTAGAGTATCACAGAGTGTCCCCGCACACCACACAACGACACAAACACTGGACTAACCTAGCCCACCCTGCTTTATTCTACATCACTGCTTCCCTGATGTCAGCGTGAGAAGCAGAACAAAGGCTAGGAGGCAGCGGTAAGTCAGTCTGGCAATGAAGCCCTAGGGAGAAAGTGGAGCAATCTCAACCTAACTGTGGGGCCGAGAGTCCGTTTCTAAACAAGTGGGTCTGGATGAAGGGATTTTGCTATTACTTGTAGAAATATCGCCTCAGTGACCAATGTTTTGATTCTGTTGCTATTGTTGTATCGTTTTGCTGCTTCACAAAAAGTTTGTGAATCTCAGAGCCCAGGGCTCCTCAAATGGCGAGGGAACATAAATTTGAGAGGTGGGTGTTTGTTGGAGATGAACGGCTCTGGCAAGTAACTGCTGGTCAGGTGTGTGTGTGTTTGAAAACTTTCAGGTGCATGGGACAACTTTAATTTTAGTTTGTCCTATTGCTTGTAGGACATAAGGGGACCCAGGGCATGAATCTAACTGGTGAACTTCGTTCTCGATGTGATAAAATTGTTTCAGCCCTTAATGTGTATTTAATATCAGGTATGGGATAGTCAGTGCCTTAAAAATCCGTCAATCAACCAAGCGCAGCAAAACAAGAAAATAAAAGCTCCTCTTTTGCTCAGACATTTCTATTTTCTCAAATCTTGAAATAGAAATCACTGTGTTATGTGCTGTTGAATGGGATCAGGAGTCATTTGCTTGCTGTAGTTGGAGGGAAAAAAAATCAAAGCTATCTAATACTGAAGTCGCACTGGCTTACTCTTTCCTTGGAAAAAAAATGCACTTGCAGTATTGAAGTGTAACATTGCAGGATCCGTTTAGAGAAATATGGCAGCAGGGAGTTGCCAGAAAGTCTGATTTGCCTTGCTGAAATGTCTGTCTGGCTTAGATGTGGATTTTCTGAGGATGTTTAGTTCAAGAAAGGATGATTTTGTTACAAGACATTCAGGTAAATTAAATATTTTATTCTAACAACTCTCAGCTGAATGGGTTGCCAAAGGCATAATGAACTCTTGATGAGCTCGTGGAAAACATTTTAAAAGTATTGTTAACATAACGTTGTATTTGTAAATAGATGTATTCACGATAGCAGTCAGTGTCAGGACTCAATTTTTAAAGGCGCTGCATTTAATATTAAACTGGCATCTCATAGTCATCCGCTCACAAATTAAAACAACATCATATAGAAATCAGTTTGCTAACTTACAGTCCTTGTACTGAAAATTTATTATTTGCATAGGGATATAGAAATATTTTGACATATAATAGCCTATTAATAATCATGGAAGATTCATCACACAGGTTTGTGATATGCTGTAAGTGAATCAAAGGCTACATGCTTCCTGATATTTTTGTCATGAAGAACTTTTCCTGTTACAGATGCAGTCTCAATTTTCATTTTATTTATATGATGTAAGACTATTACTTACCTGTTCATAGTATGTTTTATATTCTTCAATTCTGTTCTTTTCCAAAGCAGTCAGAATTTGAAGGAAGTAAATTTCATGGCAAAGATTAATGTTATCTTATTGATTTCAAGTGAAATATGTGCAGGAAAGATGTGCTTTGATTTAGTTAACTTGAGAGAATTTGAAATGTCATCCCGTCAACATGCCTTTCATGTGGGAATCCTGGAAAAGAGAAAGCCATCTGAAAATGGCCACACTTGCTTCCTAGCAATTTTAGTTCAGGGCAGAGTTATACAGATAGTTGACTCTCACAGGCGCCGTAAGTCCTCCACGTTATCTTTCTCTGCTAAACATTTTTTTATCTGAATCACCTGTGTTATAATTTCTTTTTCCATAGTTGCTAATGCTCGTCCTGTTAATACAAGAGTGAGTGTTTCAGAAAGCATACAGCCCTTTGGTTGACATAGCTGTCCACTCCCACCCTCCCTGGTGCAGCAGGGCATGGCAAACTTGACCTGAGTGTGGAAGTCACTTCTCTGCAGATGAAACTAAATGTATTTACTTTACAGAAATGTAATTTTTCATTGCTCAAAGCAAATTAGGACTGGCCTGTAATTAAGACCAGAGGGCATAGGACATTATTTTTTGTCTTAAGTGAACTTACTTCCACCGGTACTGTACTTAAAAGATTTTCAAAACTGTAGCTAAGGAACCAGTGTTAGAGTTGGAAAACTCTTTTCTTAATAAAATTTAAAGAGTTTATGTTGAGAGAAAGAAACTTGGCTTTAATGAACTTTTACTTCAGTCACTTAATGAACAAATGCATCTTAAAATTGTTTGGTCAAAAGATTTTAAGATATGCTGTGAGCAATGTGGGAATATTTGCTGCACCCAGGGATGCGCCAAGAGCGACATTTCCTAGAGAAAGGCCAGCTGTTGCCCAGCAGCACAGAAAACCGTGCATTGGAAACCTGGTTCTTCCAGTCAGCGTGTGACGCTGGCTGGTTTAACTGTGTAAGCCTCAGTCTCCTGGTCTGTTTAATGGGGACCAGGATGGGAGTAGAAAACAAGGTTGTGTGGAAACTGAACAAGATAACGCGTATGATGCCCCTGGTGCATCACGCTTGTGGCTTTGAACTTGTGCTTGAGGTTCACTCGCAAGTGGATGCCACACCAGGCCACATCACGGTGCCTCTTCGCTCCCACAGTATAGACCCTTGTCCTCTCTTCACTTTCAGAGGCCCCAGTTCTGTGAGACCCTTTGAAGGACTGTGCCAGTTCCACGTTGTGTGGCTGTGTGCTCACACCAGTTGAAGGTAATGTGCTTAGACCGCTAAGTATATGCTAAGTATATGCCGCTAAGTTGACTTTGTGTATAGTTGTTTAGTAACTTTCCGAAGAGCGTATTAGAATTATGTTGTATTTCAATATAAACTTCCTGTAAGGAATATTTACTGGCATTTAAATAGAAAGTGAAGCATCTATAATTTAAATAATTATGGCAAAGTTCTTTAACTATTGAGATTATATTATAAATTTTTATTAATATTTTTAATTCATTGCTCCATAGGGATTTATTTAATTTTAAAGCTTACATTATTTCTTTTCACTTAGCCCTTGAATTAAGTATAAACATTTCTTCTTCAAAGCTATAGTTATTGAGAACTAATTTATTTTACTTTTTATCTATGTAATGATACTTGAGACCTATTTTTTTGCCAAGTGTTTTATATTAAAAGGCAAAAGTCCATACTACTGGCCTCTAAGAGATACCTAGATTGTATTAAAATATTTGAATATTGTTTTGTCAAATGCTGCAACAAATTTATGAGCTTTTCAGAAAAATTAAAGTTTCTGCTTTGGAAGAATGTTGTGGGTTAGGAAAAATTTTCCAATTCATATTACCTGTGTCTATGGAAGAATTTTTCTATTTCATATATCATATGCCTAAGGGAAATATTGTTGATTCACAAAAAATAGTGCTTTCTGTCTTTAAATTATTATTTATACTTTATATATAATTAAGTTTAATAACAGAGCAGTTTTCAAATTGAGATATTTTAAATTATTTCATTTATAATGTGTTAAGTACAAAGTTGCTAGAGATATCTGCCCATGTTTGCTAAAAACTCTTTAATGTATTTCTAGTTTGCTGATGATATGTTAATTGATACTAGTCTAATGAGGGACTGCACTTGGCAACTCAATGAAAAACATTGATACTACAATTTCATAAACACAAAGTATGAATTTGTGGTGTATTTTCGAGATCTCTTACAACTCTAAAGTTGCAGAGTTTAATTTCCTAAGTAAGAAGGTTTTCCCCATGCAGAAAGCATAGCCAAATGCTGGTTTGTCAAATGTACCTTGTTTTTCTTTTTATGTGTCACATACATATTCAACATCTATGTGGGTGAATTCATGCTTGGCCCAAGCAAAACTTAGCTTCCATTGCTTACACTGCCATGCAGAACCAGACTCAACTGAAACGGTTAACTGTTAAAAGGAACAAACAGCATTTTCTTTCCTGGAATATAAATTAAAAGAGAATATAAAAACAGAGACAGAAGAATTTTGCTGTTGAAAAGCTGATTGTAAACGATCATCAGTTGGCACGACACACTGTTTGCTTGTTGTTTCTATGGCAGATTTGGTAGGAATTAGAGTGGAAGTATTTACCTCTTTTACCTTTTCCTCTTCAAATACCAAACAGTTGTGGAGAATCAGCCCTAATATTTCCATTCTGTGCGGGTGAAAAAGAGGTGAGGATGAAATATGCTCTGAAGAAAATGAAATCAGGGAAAGATTGAGGCTGACATTGTGACTGCTCCAGAAAGAGGGCACGAATCTGAGCATACAACCTGCAACACACAGAGCCCGTGGTGCTTTTGTGTGGGTGAAAGATACCAGTGTCTCCCAAAAGGGTTAAGGAAATGCATTCTGTTGCATCTGCTTACTAAATCCCTTCCTTTAGCAGAAATTCAAATTTTGTAAAGATTATTCGTTTTATTGATGCATATAATTATAATCACAAGCCATCTGCTGATTTGGCAGGCATGGTTAAAATTCTCTAACTCTCATAACCTTTCAAGTACAGTGCCCTTGGGACTCTATTTCACTTTTATATTTTGGAAAACATGTAGGGACAAATAAGGGCGGTCATCTGCAGAATGTCAGACCTGGGGAAATGGAAGAATGGGGACTGTGTTGCTATGGCGGTGGCTTTCAATAGTAGGGGAGTTATTTTCCCTTTATTTCTGACTTCATGAAAGATTATCCTAGTTTCTATGATGAATTTTGGAAAATTTTTCTAGGGATTAAAGCTCTGTCACTACCCTCCCCAAAGCCAGGTTTCAAGTCTGACCGAAAAGAACATGCCAAAAAACCTTCCAGACATTTTTTATGTTGGTCTTAACAGATAAATTCAGTATATTTCACCTACTCCTTCTAAACTATGGAGTATTTATTTTTATTTTTCCAAAAATATTCAGTTAAATAAACTTACAGTCTGAGATTTGTGTTGGGAAATAACTTACACATTTTGTCATCAGTTTTTGATTGGAAGACCACATTTCTAAGAATTTTGACTGTATTGTTTGTTATGAAATTAGCACTGGTCATGTTTCCCATGGCAAGAGTCTTATGTGACCCTTCTCTGCATCTATAAACATTTGAAGTTTGGTGGACGTCCATGCCTGAATCGCTCACTCCTGTGGGAGTATTTCTTCCATAATCTGATGGTATCAACCTTAGTTCCCCAATGGTCTGGCTTTGCACACGGACGAATCTCAGCAGAATGTGAGTCTGCATAAGGAACTTGGAGAAAGCCATAGAAGGCCAGGACCAGGATTCATGAGATAACAGGAGCAAGCACATACGCAGCCAATGTGTTTCTCGGCCTCTGTTTCTTTCTCACCACACCCCATGAAATCCAGAGAATTATTTGTTAGAATTTTGAAAATAAGGCAGAGAATTTCTAATACTAGTATTTCACAGGTAAAGTTTTTTCCATGGCAATAGTGAAGTATATGGCCTGACTATACTTAACAATAATATCCTTCCACAATCACCAGATGATACTTGCTTTAAGCCAACGACTGCGCTGAGATCTTTAAAAGGTGGTTTTATTTATTACTCAGAATAATCGTGTCCGCCTTTGCAGAAGAAGCAATAGAGACTGAATCATGGGGTGTTTCTCATGTCAACGGATGGATGAAAACTTGCTCTTACTATCTCCCCACGTATCCTGGTCTCTGAAACAGTGTCAGCAATGTAGTTGCCAAATAATGCTGGGTCCCAGGTACAGCTGGGTTCTATTATAGTTAAATACCATGAAGGCATTGGATGAGTCAGATGGGGCGACCTGACAAGCTGCTTTATTTTCCTTATCACCAACATATACACTTTAGGGGTGACCTCTGGAGTAGTTTTGGTGCCCCAATTTCTGTAACTGTAAACATTTTATAATTAAAACATGAGTTTGAAAAATAATTTAAAGACAACAGAAGCACTCATGATACCGCTCAGATAGATGTTCACCATGCCAATTAACCCTGATAGCAGAAATAGCCTGTCAAAGAGCCACATTAACTTTAGGTCTAACCTAAATGTTAGAAGAGGAGTCCAACATTTGGTCTCATGCTGAAAACTCTCAGTTCTGAGATAAACACAAATGCTCACAAAGCATCTGATAATTGAATTTCAACTCTGTATATTTTGGTAATAATGTCGCACTGACACAAAACTATCTGCCAACCAAAGTATTTTATATCTATAAATTCTCACAACCAGGGCACCAAGTCACCAGGTCAGCAGCCAAATACACAAAGTCAGTTCTCCTCCCCTACTTGGAGGTGAGAAAACCACACTGGAGAGGGGTTATGCACAGCCATGACTCCACGAATGGCTTCAAGAGCAGAAGCCAGCTGAGGCCAGGCACTGCGACCCTGTGAAGAGATGTATCCCAGATTGCATGCTTTGCTTCCAGTTTTTTCTATGGGCTTGTCATTAAGTTTCACCTGAAAGAAAGTTCCACTGCTCTAGGCAAATGTTTGAAACCCTAAACTACAGCCTACAGCATACTTAGACACATCACAGTCTTTCTTCGGTACTAACTTAATTAGCCTGTGACTGTTAAAATAATCATATAGTTTCCTTAAATTATTACAGAATTAGCCTTAGGGTACTTTTTAATCTTTTGCAAATGAACAAATAAAAGGACAATTAAAAGGTTTGTTGAAAACCCTTTAGAAGATAAACTATCTTTGAAAGTGTTTGTTCTTCTTATTGCCTAACAGAGAAACTCGGGGCATTACTAAGAATTGCTTAAGTGTTTAGAGAAAAAAATAATAATTTAAGAAGGAATTGTTTCAATTATGATATTGTAAATCTTAAGTAGGTGTCCATTAAATGCCCCACAGTTTTAATATACTATTTCAACTGTGTATGACTTTAAGTAATTGTTTGTAGTATTTACTGTATTGCCCAGGCAGAGAAATAACAATATCAATATCAAAGGTAAATGATAAAATGTTGCTTTGGTTTTCTATAATTGGTTGACTAAGAAATATGTGTTTGCTTAGGTTTCTAAAGTGTAAAGTATGAATACAAGGCTAGACCTGCCCGAGCACCCATGAGTTAGCATAGGGCAAAGTGATACAAACGGATCAGTCACATGATGGTAGTTTATTGAAACAAGTCGTGGCCAGGTGCAGCTCCACTCAGGCTCTCAGCCTTAATGTGGAGGGCCCAGGAGTAGCCTGTTCTCCCCATCCCTTAAAACATGGTGCTGCAGCCTACGGAACAGAGTGGCTCTGAGCAGAGGCCATCTTACTTGGAGATGGCATCATGGAAGTTCTTGTGTAGAAAACTCTTAAACAATATTGAATCTCCACATTCAACAGACTTGCTGAGAACCTGTTTTGTTCCTCCAACTTTGTTAAGCAGTGAGGATAGTACATGAGGATTCACAGTGCTCACAGCTGGACGGGAAGAATGAGCAGAGAGTAGAATAGAATAGGACTTGTGTGGAAGGCAAGCCCAGGATTTGAAATTGACAAAAGATTAAGTACGTACTATGGGTATAGGCGCCTAGCATCTGGACACTGGGGATTTGATCCCAAGAATCACACACAAAGTAGAAACGACAATCTGTCTTGGACAGCTGTGTGAGTGATGGATCAAGACAGACATTCATAACAAAGAGCTGCTCAGAGGGAATGGTAGTGGGCTCTTTGGGGAGTATTACGTGTTTGATAACTAGTGATGCCAGTGAGTAGATGAAGGTCAAGATTGAGATCCAGGATGGAGAATGGACATGTGAATGTGGTTCTTAAAGAGAATATCTACAGTGAGAAAAGAGTCCACACTGAAACCGGAGGACCAACCATGAATGGGAAGATAGAGAAAGGGGGCTTAACAAGAGTATAATTTAGAGAAGACTACAGAAAACCTGGGTTATTAGGAGAGATATAGACATGTTTACACCAGCTTGGTAATAATGTTAACTACTCAGAAGGACAATCCACCCTTAGCTCTGTTTCAGTAGCTTTGACTTTGCAGAACAGAGGCAGCGGTATAGGAGAGAGGAGATAAGGCAGAACACTAAGAATTTGGAAGAAAGGGGAAGTAGAGGAAACAGGGCAGAAATGCAAGGAGAGATTCTTGGAGAACCCACCCTTAGAATGAAGAGGCCCCTTCGACTTTACCCAGCCAGAAGGCGGCACAGATTCAGGGAGATGTGCAGCAAGTACAAGGTGCACAGCACCGTTCAGGGTTGACCAACACAAAACTCCCTGGGCAGTTTTTGTTGACCCCATGTGAAAGGCAAGTCTCCAACTGTGAGTGTCTTTAGCATGTCAGGTTTTATTATTTAACTACATTTATATAATGGGATTAAAAATTGAGACTTCTACCTAAAAGAGCAACCCAAAGACCAAGAAGAGCTTGGGAGCGTCCTCTGGAAAGTAAGCTGTCATGAAAGATGCAGGCTGTTAGGTGGGTTAAAGCAAAGGGAATACCATTCTTTTAGCGGCAGCCATCTGCAGGAAGGAGTAGCAAAATGACGAGCGACTGGCTTCTCTTCAGGGCACGCGTCTGTGGAGGGAAGTGGTCAGAGAAAAGCTAGAGCCTAGCAGGCAGCACATAGCTGGTAGCTCTTCAGTGCATTCCACTTCATGCTTTGGTTTTCTTCTGGAGACCAAGCAAAAGTATTGCTAGTTTTCTCTTCATGTTTAACATCCCCTCCAGTCCATCTCCTCATGCCCTGCTTGCGTCTTGTCTAGAAGCTGGCCTCCAGGCTTCATTACCTCTGCTTAAAGCTGTTTAACATCTTTCCATCATGCTTAAAATAAAACGCAAGTGTCTTAAATGGTCTGTATGGCTTTACCAGGTGATAAGCAGATGAGATCTAGTTCACGTGGTACACACTAGACTCGTTTACAGTGAGGTCGGTAGTGTGAAGTCTGCGCTGAGTTCTACATCCATCACCAATGATCATTTCAGACTATTGTTATTTCCCCCCAACCTCTGTCCTTCTCACTTAGCAACCGTTCAAGCCTTTTCTTCCAGTTCTAAATAGCCAGCAATCTACTTTGTACATGTGTAGAGATGTCTCTTCTGAACATTTCATGTAATTGCAAACACACAATGTGTGGGTTTTGTGCCCTACTTCTTTCACTTAGCAGCATTTCCAAAGCTTGTCTCTATTTTAGCACATAGTAGTATTTCAATTAATTTTATTAGCAATAGTATTCCATTGATTAAATATGCTACTTTTAAAAATACATTAATTGAGGAATTTTTGGTTGTGGCTACATGTTGGTAATTGTGAATTATGCTATGAAGAACATTGGTATAATTTGCGTGGATATGTTTCTAATTCTCATGTACGTTGCTTGTAGTTATATTGCTGGATTAAAGGTAACTCTGTGTTTGACTTTTTGAGGTGACTCTGGGTGTCTCCTGATAGGTTGGACAACTTTATGTTCTTAACAGCAATGTACAAGCTTCTTCATGGCCTTGCCAGGATTTGTTATCTTCTCTTTGATTTTTTTTTCCATCCATGTGGGTGTAAAGGGACATCTTGTTTTGGTTTCAGTTGCATTTCTCTCTGTCTAATGATGCTGAGTATCACTTTCTGTGCTTACTGAATCACTTGTATATCATCCTTGGAAAATGTCTATATAAATTTTTTCTCCACTTAAAAATTAAAAATTGTAGCTATTATATCTTAATTGTATAGCCAGGCATATATCCTTCCTTGATTTCCAGGCAGATATCCTTCCTTGATAATTTATACTTTCTTTCACCCTTTCTTGTCCTCCTTTGACCAGTTCTAATTGGGCTCCTTTTTGTTATTGGGTTATAATCATTTATAATATAATATAGATACATGGGCTTCAGATGTTTATACACTGACATATGGACCTCTCTCCTCTGTCTCTCTGTGTGTAGTGTGAAGTATGTGTGTGCATGTGTATGCCTGTGGAGTCCAGGGGATAACTTGGGTGGCATTCCTCAGGTGCCATCCACCTCATTATTTTGAAACAGGATCTCTTGCTGTCCTGGTACTCAATGAGCAGGCCACCATAGGTATCCTGCCTGCCTCTCCTTCGACATTGGGATAACAAGCACACTGCCATGCTCTGCTTGTTTGTTTTTAACCATGGGTCCTAGGGTTTGATTCCAGGATCTCATGCTTGCATAGTGATCATTTTACTGATTGAGCCATCTCTCCCGCCCTGACACATATGACTCTTTACTGTCTTAAACATCAAGGCTTGATTTGCTCCCTTGTCGTAAGCATCTCCTGCACTCTGACGTTATGTTTCTATAGCACGTATCGCCTACTTTAATTTGCTTTGTGTGTATATTTACTCTTGCTTTGGATCTGGCTCCTCGGTGGTAACATAGTTTCACTGCTGTCTATGTCTGCATCTCTATCACCCACCCCAGGATGCAACCGATTGCCATAGTGGACCTCCTGGACCTTGGAGCAAGATGTCAGTCCCCAGTTCTAGGACACCAGTTAACTAGGAGAATTTGAAGGTTTCCTGTTTTAATGGTGAAATAATGGATAATTTCTGATTGGTATAGTACGTACTAATGAATCTTCCTGCTGTGTTCAGATCCAGTTTCTGTTTAATTAGTCTACGTTACTTTATGAAACAAGACGTTTCATCATGACATTTCTGCCCATGCATAATAGTGTACTTTGGTCCCATTTGGCCCCTTTTGCCTCTGATATCCCTCTTCCTCCGTTTTTTCTCTCTATTGTCCTTTTCTGCCTCCTGCTCTTCTGAAGTCCTCTCATCAGCGTTGTGACAAGGCAGGCTGCTGTAAGTGGCACACACACCTGTGGCCTCCACACACACGCTTTCCTGGCTCTGCTGAGTGTTCCCGGTGCGCCATGGCTTTGTGTACTGCATTGCTCACACAGTACTCACCATCCTAGAGTTTATTTCTGTTTCCCCCACGGGGATGGGAAAGGGAGGAAGATTAAGTGCATCTCCGAGGCCATAGAGTAGGTGTGCCAGAATTAGATCTCACGTCAGGCTATTGCTGCCTCAGGTCAGGGTGCATGGTCTCCAGCTATCATGAAGCAACCCCCAGCTCACTGACCAAGTCTTCTCCAGCATACTGGTTTTGTGACGCCTACTACATTCCAGTATACTATTTACTAATGATTTTCTTAGTCCCATCCCATCTATAACTGGCCTTATTAACCTACAAAAGTTTACCTTCCCTGAGTGACCTTATAATGGGTCTGGGATTTGGTAAAAAGATATGTTAAGTGGTAGATTCCAACTGTTTTTTAGCCAGAGAAGTCCAGCCTGAAGGATGGTGAGGCCAGCAGAGGTTTGGTTTGGGAACTCTTACGGTATAGTGCGTTCATTCGCCATAAACTACCAAGAGTGTCAACTCCTGAGGACTTTGGTCCAGTGCCCGAGACATTGTTCGTGTGTAAGCCTGGAAAGCACCATTATCTCATTTGGAATCGGTGTACTGAAGTAAATCCATTTGTATGTTTGTGTAAAAATATTGTCCTTTTGTTTTGTCCCCTGGTTTTTCTAAAAGTACCCAATTTAGTTCTTTGACACATGCAAACATGAAGTCACTCTTTGAGTTTAATATGATTGGCCTAACTGCGAAAGTCCTAAATGTGACTGTTTTCTCCCCTGTGTATCCAAGCGAGCGGCTCTGTGGAGTGAAAAGTACAGTGGTATCATGCATGTGTTTATCTTTTGGGTTTCATCTCTCTGTGTGGGTGAAAGAGAATCGCATGTGTGTACATGGTGTGTGGTGGCGAGCTCTCTCCATGCTTGTACCTCTTAAACCCCGAGGTTGAAATCGGAGTCTTCCTCTGTCGCTCTGTTGTTTTAGTGTCTTTTACTAAATCTGGAGCTCATTGCTTTGTCTAGGCTGGCCAGTACTGGTGAGGGAACCTCCAAGACCTGCCTGTCTGTCTCTACAAGTCTAGGATGACAGACGCATGTGACCGTACTGAGAGTTCACATAAATGCTAGGGTTCTAAACTCGGGTCGTCACATTTGCATAGCAAGCATTTTACCTATCAAGTCATCTTAATAGATGCTAATGCTTTTATTTGTAAAGTGGATATCAATTTATTAACAAATTGTTTATAATATTCTTTCCTAACTAGGTGTAGTGGCTCATTTCCTATATTCTCAACACTGAAGAGTCTAAGACAAAAAAAAATTGTTATGAGTTTGAGGCCAGTCTAGACTGCATAGTTAGTTTCAGGACAGACTGGGTTAAACAGTGAGATCTCTCAAAACAAAGCAAACAGAAGCTAAAAGGATGCTCTTTCCTTTTCAGGGATAGCATCAACAGAACAAGATAACCAGCTTGAACTGTGCATTTGTTCATCACATTGTCTACTCTGAATGGATACTTTCTGTTTACCGCTTTTGCACATTCTGTGGACGCTTGCATGCTTTATCTGTAAATATTTAATGCATTGATTTAATATATTATTTTCCTAACATACACACCACAGAGAACATGGTCTTACCCTAGAGTCTTCTTATCTTATTAATTAGCGGGCTGGTCCTCATTCAAATGACATCAGTCTGGCTGGACACCTGCTCCTGGAGGGGAGGTGGAGTACTCATCCTTGCTCACAGGGGCTTCCAGTCTGAGAAGAGCAGGTGGGGCTGGGAGGAGGCAGGTGAGGCTTTTCACAGGAACACATGGGGAAAGGAAAGAGTGAGGGAGGAGAAAGCCTTTCTAGCTAACGGTACTAAGGTGCTATTTTCATGAACATTCTTGTCAGCTTAGAAAACACATCGTGTGAATTAGATCTTTAAGAGCAGGGATTCCATAGTTTGCAGGCATTTGATTTTAGCATGCTTGTTTTCAGAAGACTGTCATGTGATAGAAAACCAAGAAAAATTAAACACATAGACAGCTGACTAGTGGTTATATTGGAGATGGGATAATGGGGAGATGGCCAAAGAAAGTCTAATGTCTTTATTAGAGTAGACGAATAACTGATAAATATTTGAAGTCATATAGGTATGTTAATTAGCCGGATTCAATAATTCTACTTCATGCCTATAAATGTGTATAATTATAACTTATTGATCTCAATAAAATAAATAATTTTAGAAGGAAATGAAGAAGATCAGATTCCCTCAGTGCCTACCAACACTAACCATGCTGATTCAGCAAAGGTCTGGTGGTTGATGATGGAATTGGATAAATAATACAGCCAGCATGATTTGAGCTGGACTGACCTCTGAGGCATCGCATGAAGCAGCAACCCTGGGTGTTCAAATGACCACATTTGTGTAGTCAGATTCATTATCATTCTTAAAGGTCATAAACGAGGGGCATGGGTTAATATCCCTTTGCACTTTCAGCCCATGCCATTGTTTATCTGCATTCAAAACTTGTGGCAATATGAAAAAACAGGGTTTCCATAGTTGCAAAGAATTTTATTCTTGTATCTCCTTTAAAAAATATCATGGCCAAAATTTGAGTTTTCTCTCAAACTTCATAACTTGATGTTTGTACTTCTGGGGCCTAGTTTTTTTTTTTTTTATCAAACTAGTCAGGTTGTTCTAAGTCATCAATAAACGAGTTCAACTCCTGCATCTAAAAGATCTTTACTTGATTGTCTCTTTGATTTGTGTGACAGAATTATCTTCCCTATCAGCATACAGAACCTGCATGTCTGCCATTTGGAGAGGACTAGCGCTTGCCTGGCTTCTTTTCTCCAGGTGAATAGGTACTGAAAGACGAATATAGTGTATAAGCTAGTAGCTCCCCTAAACAATGCAATTCTGCACCGAGATTATCCATTGCACAGATATTAAGTGAATTCGCTATTTGTGATATGACTGTCCCCTTATGTTTAGATGAGATTGACATCAGAACCAAGTACCCCAGAAAGAGCATTGATATCTTTAAAATCTTTCTCATGTATTTACTGAATCCACATACATGCATGAAGCCCTATGCTCGGAACTTTATTGGAGTTCTGGTATATATGCTCGTGTCCAGGACAATCTTCCCTGTCCTGGAGAGATCAATGCCAAAGCGCCTGGCTTCTGCTTTGTGAGAGCCTACTGTTCTGAGAGTGACTCTCCGTTTCCTTACAAAAACACACCAGGAAGATAGGTCACTCCAACTTCTCTTATTATTCCTTTCCGAGTTGCAAAATACCTTGGTTAGGGCTCTGACACTGAGCTATCAACATGAAGGGCAATTCAAATATATATTTTTGGTAAATGAAAAACAGGCTTTTCCATACTCTGAGAGGTCTCCAGCAAAATGTGTCCTTCAAAATAGCCATCATCAATACAGAACACTTCTCATATGAGTGTGTATCAGGAATATACTGTGCCATTTGGAGGAATTAGTAATCAGTGTCCTTGAGACACTGAATGTCTCTACGAATTTGTATCATAGTTTGACATTTTAATTTGTCTTTATTCTATAATTTGTAATCAATTTCTTCCCATGTTTTAGTTGCTTTCTGAAGATTTAAATGTTGTGCAAAGTCTTAATTTGTGAGCTTACGTTTGATAATACACCTGTAGTGAAGAACACAACTGTTGTTTATTTCTTGATATGAACGGGCTCATCTAACGGGAAGAACAAGCTCAATCATCTGTATAGTGTTTTTCAGGATGAGCTTCAACGTTGGGACAGAACATTCAGTTTGTGTCTGTTCCTTTCTATCATGAGGCATTAGTGCTCGAGCAAACAAATGGTTCTGAAATAAAGAGGACATACTTGTCTGTTCCGTATGGGCATCTGTTAGCCTTTGTGTTTGGGGACTCTTTGGTGTGCTTCGTAATGCATAGTGAAGGCAGGGGTTCACAAAGTGCAGTCTCCAGTGATCAGCATCAGTGGCCAGGTCCCCCTCCCTAACTGTGGAATCAGTCCTCTGGGCTGGATCAAACTTCTGCATAACTCTGATGCAGACTAATGCTTAAGGACCACCACCCTGTTTCTTGGCTATCAGTTTAGCCTGTGGACCAATAGGAGCACCTGGTGTTCCATGAGCACTGTATGACGTCACACCAAACCTTGCAGGGTTTACACGAGATCCTGACTAGTAGGAAGATGCCTAGGTGGTCTCCATATGTATGAAAGCCCAGGAGTCACTGGTCTAGGAGTTTAGGATTTAGAGTCTGGAACTTTCCAGTAGGAGAGGATCATTCATTCACAGGCATTTGGAGTATGTTCAAGTAGAACTTCATGCTGTTTTGCTGTTTGTTTGTCTAGCCCCTCAGCTGCCTCTGGAATAAAAGGGCAAAGAGATTTATAAACTTCTTCACTAAACTGTTCAAATTTAACTAGGGCACGCTGTTTCTACATCATGTGACAGAAAGAGAACTGTAATATAGTTAGTAAATCATCTATAGCCGTAGGCATATGTATAGACACATATATGTATGTCTGTGTGTTCTGTCTAGCAATGATCTAGTATAGGATGATGATCTTGTCACAGACAAAGACAGAATTTTCGAGTTTCTTAATTTTTGATTTTTATTTCTCAGTTCTAAAGCTATACCAGGCATCTTTTTCTCTTAATCTTTTTTCTACTGAAGAATTTAATTTTCAGTAACTTAACTGTTTTAAGGGAATCTTTTTATAAGTGAAGGAAAGCGCACAAATGAGAGCTTATTTGTCTTTGATTCCAGCAGGGCTTTCGCCATGCTGTGTCACTGAAGAACAAGGGGCACAAAGCTTCTGAGGGCGCAGTGAAGTTCGCCTCCTTCCCAGGCTTTTACTGTTATATATTTATCGGTGGCAAACCCCGTTTCCAAGGCAAAAGAGTCATTGGTCAAATAAAGCCTTATTTGTCAAAAATCATTATATCATGGAAACATATGAGCAGGAAAGGATTAAAAAAAATCCCTGTGAAATCTTTAGAGCACCCCCATATGTAAATAGGTCTGTCACTCCTGTGTTTGTCCACAGCTCCAGCTCCAGATGAACCAGGGTAGTGTGTGGTGGCAGGAACAGCTGACTCATTAGTAGAGCGCACTGAAAGGTAATTAACCCTGGGAAAAGTACAGCTGCCATGCGGGCTGTTCCTTTCTGTAGGATCTGATTAGAAATTAGTGTTAAACCACTGATTCTTTTTTTTTTAAAGACTATCATTGATAATTCATTTTCTCTCTCAGGTGTGTCCCTAGAAAAGGTTTTTAAAAGTACTTATGTGTAAAGGTCTCGGACACAAACAGTGTTTTCTTTTAATGGTAGACACCTGTTTTCCTTGTTATAGGATAGTTTTTAAAATAATATCTCTGGATCCTGAATGTGGTACTACCCAGACTCGTATTCTGTCGCTCGGTTTGCCCATTACTCTAATGCAGTGGTTCTCAACCTTCCTGATGCTGCACCGCTTTAATCCAGTTCCTCATGTTGTGGTGACCCCCAAGCATAAAATTATTTTCTTTGCTACTTCATAACTGTAATTTTCCTACTGTTATTAATTGTAACGTAAATATTTCCGGACATAGAGGTTTTCTGAGGAATCACAATCCACAGATTGAGAACCACTGCTCTAAAATAGTGTTTGATGCAGTTAATAAACTGTAGATAATTGATGTTTAATTAACTTTCTTTTTTCTTCTTTCATATTTTCTTGGTGATGCGTCCATCTGTAGCAATGGCAACTCTCTGGTTCAGATTCAGTAGCTGCTAGGGAAGGTAAGTGACGCCTAATTAAAACTAAAATTCCCCTCCAAAATGCCTTTCCAATGTCAGTGTCCTTCAGAAATGCAAAAGAAGAAACTTGATTTTAGAGAACCAATAAGGATGCTGGAATTTAATAATATCGGTACTAAGATTTGTGGCATCACCTGTGTGAAAATGAGGGGTACTAGTCATAAAATATAAGAATTCATGTAGGTGACAAGAGATTGTGGGCACGGGGTGATTGCCCCCCTCCCAAAGATGTGTCTGAAGTTGGTGAATGTGTTGCCTTGCAAAGCAGAGGGTATATGAGTCAGTTAACTGTGAGAAAGGAAGAATATTCTGGACTATGGAGGAAGAGCCACCTATCTACGGTTCTTATGGAAAGGACAGTATAATAAGTCAGGAGTTAAAGCAGGATAGAGTCGACCAAGCCACCCTTCCATATCTGAAGAGGAAGGGGACTTAGTCAAGGAAAATGTCAGCCCTCCAAGGCAGGAGTGACTCACAGTGTCACCCAGAAGCTCCATGTTGTCAGGAATAAGGGATCTGAACGCTATCAAACTAGCTGAGTGAGAAAACACATTGTTCCTTACAGAGCAACCTGACTTTATCTTACACTAATGAGACCATAAGAAGGACCCCCAGGCCTCCACAACTATAAAATAACAATAGGTCTGTTTTTCTAAATCTTCTAAGTTTTTGAATCTCAATGAAATAAAAAAGCAATAATAGAATAAGCCAACCAATAGGTAGGATAGATATCTACAGCTAGTAATGTAAATCCTAGAAAGACTATACTGCTTCTGAATGGAACAAATTCTTCTTTTTAAATTTTATTTATTCTTATTTTATATGCATTGGTATTTTGCCTGCATGTATGTCTGATCTTGTAGGGTGTCAGATCTTGGAGTTACAGACAGTTGTTAGCTGCCATGTGGGTGCTGGGAATTGAACCTAGGTCCTTTGAAAGAGCAGTCAGTGCTCTTAACCACTGAGTCATCTCTTCAAACTTGAAACAATTTTTTTTGAAACAAATTCTTAAGAGATTGAACGTAATAGCCTAAGATTATTTACTTGGGGATGTAAATGATAATTACTGACACCCAGTGATTATAACTTCTATTTTGTAACCTTCTGCCTTCTAAAAATGAAACATATCATATTTCTATAAAAATGGTATCTATTTTACTGAAAAATTAAAGGAATGCATATTTTATTGACCCCTTCAGTGAGTCCGAGTGAACACGAGGTTGGGTAAGAATAATGGAATATCAGAGAGGGAAGAAGCCAGGTCTCCCTCTGCTGCAGAAGTTCAGTTTATACATGAAAGCAGAGGCTGCCATGCTTGTCACATGTATGACACAGAGGATGGTAGTGATCTTACTTGACTGCCCTCTCTGTGTGTGTAAAGTGGGGGTAACTTGGAATTCCCATAGGCATGTTATGCTGATGAAGGGACATTGTGGGGTACAATGACTACGAAACTCAGGTTTCCTGATAAGACTCCAGTAAAGATGAGAGACATTTGCTTGGTAAATTCTATCTCCCTTCATGTATTGCTAGACACTCTTTGTCTTTCTTCCTGGAAATGGTTAGCTCCATATCAAACTCATCAATTTCAAGTAAAATGTACGTGGCCAATGGTCAGGACCTTCTGGTAAATTGTGAATGAGAAAAATGAGACTATAGGAATGAGGTTCTCATAGATCTTAAATGGGTTAGCAGCCATTCTAGGCCAGTCATTTTCTAAAATCTGGCTAACTGTATTTCATTTCAGATTTGGCATTTATTTCTCAAGAAGAACCAATTTAAGGTTATGTAATTTTTCATGTAAATGAAGTAGAAGTTGACATTGGGTAAAAATAAGATCTGTCACAATTCACACCATGTCTTCTTTGCATTAGGGAGCTATCTTAACACAGAGGAAGAAAAAAATGCTGGTGATGTGACTCAGAATTCTAATCCCAGGACGTGTGCATGTGAGGTCACCTGGGGTTTACAGCAGATGTATCTTATCTCAACCAATAAGCAAACCCTGTTCATTTTCTTTAGCTGACAGAACAGCCAAACTGACTAAACCTACAATATCCCAGATGCTGTGTGCCTGGGATTTATTTAAATCAATCGATAAGCTATAATCTCAAGAATCTGAAAATGATTATTTTGTGCTTATTTCTGCTGACCAGTATGTATTGATCACATACGATAGCCATAAAATGGTTTCTAGGGGACACAACTTTCCATCTGTGTTCCTACCTGAGCCTAGGTAAAAGCAGAAAGACTTGAGTCAGTAGAGAGCAAGGCAGAACCTACTTATCAGAATGAGCAGGCCATCAAAATTCTCTTGGAGTACAGGATTCTGGGAGATGCTGTCTACCATAAATGTAGGTGGATTTTGCAGTTCTCACTCTTAAGGGAGAACTTTCTTGGAGAGTTGCATATCAAACCAACAAATTAAAGGCATTTAATTCCAGCTAGTTAATTTAGCCACTTGCTGTCTTTGACCCTTTCACAACTGCTTAAAACATACCTTTAATGCATGGTTCAAGCCTGTTTGACCACTGGCATCCTTTCAGCTGGTCTTTAAGAACTATTTCCTACTTTATTCAGGCATTCTCTGAACGTCTCAAGAATCACAATCATCTGGAAGTTGTTTAGCCCCCATCCCGCCATGTCCACTAATTCCTCTGTGCCCTCTATCTCAGGACTTTCAGTATTATATTGGAACCCTTGACTTGCCTGATTGTACTGTTGAGTGAAATAACTGAGACTTTTTTATACCCATTATTTCCCATGGTACAACATGTATATTTTTGTTCAGTAACTGTATATTGAAACATTAATAGTATATTTTAGAAGAAAATAATCTACATTAAAGATTCCTGTTTATAATGAGAAGACTTAAAATTATTTTTTCCAAAATCCATTAGCTCATTGGCTTCAACAGCTGAGAGTCATGTTATTTTCTTTTTAAACTTCAGTAGATTCTCCCATTCCATTTTCACCATCAGGTAACAAAGACAAATGGCTATAGTTTTTTATCTTAATTCATATCTAAAGAATATTGTGCTGATGTTAATGAAAACCAAACAGTTATTATTGAGAAAAGTAGCAGAGTTGTTGAACTATTCTAAAGAACCTCTTGAAAGTAGTAAGGAAAGTGAAAAATGTCCAACAATATCAAAAATATTGTGTGACTATCTATATAATAAAATAGCTTAAAGAGAGAAAATTCCCTTTGCATAATGAAAAGCCTTGTTTTTTAATCAATAAGTGTTCTTTGAACTCCAATGAAAGTGTTTTGACATTATGAGGATATTTAGTATAGATTTACTCAAAATAGCACATTTAGTTGTAACACAAGCTTTGAAGTTAAGTGGTTAGTGTAATAGAACATGGTTTCCATAGTTACCACAGGAGAACAGAGAATAACTTTTATTTGTTTGGAAGCCAGGAAGGGACTTTTGAGAGAAGAATATGCAAACAGATCCAGGCAGGTTCATTATTTCTGGCTTCACATCTGATTGGGTTTTTAAATGAAGAAACTTGTTATTCTAAGAAATTAGAGTGTTTCCACTAAAATATAAGGTGGCACATTAAGAAATATCAATTTTCCTGTTCTCTGGGCATTTCAAACTCAATTCTGAGTCAGAATTGAGCTTAGCAGACAGCTCTGTCAGATACATTTTTGTGCACGGTACTTTGTGGCTATGCCACGTTGTAAACAAGTTGGTTAAAAGCTGCCTGCTGAACATAACTCATTGCTCATGGCAGACCAGCAGCCACAGGCAACTTTGTTATTTGCTATCAGATGTCTCTTGTTGGAATGCTTGGAAATCCACACTGGTGAAGATGTCTTCAGTGATAGCCTCGTTGTTTTCTCTGTTAGAGTTTCGCTATGTTCTCTCTGAGTGTTGACAATGGCCACTGTCGCACTGTCCTCTGCTGCATCTGACTCAAGGAGTTTTGCACAGTTGCCACTTGAGATCCAGAATGGTGTGGTTTCTTGACTTCACCTTCAGCTTCCCAGTCTTTAAAGCAGTTGTGATTAACAAGACTTTTGCAAAGTTTCTGTGTAGTTACAAGGACAGTTTCAATCTTCTGTCATTTTTTTTTGCATTAGCTATGATTATGCTTTTACCACAAAAATGCATTTGTTTTAAAGGTAACAATACAGACTGGGAGAATAGCTTATGTTTCATCTATATTTATCAGCATTCACTGTACATTTGTGTCTTCATTACCAGGAAATATTAAGGGACATTGTGCCATCTATTCCTGTTTACAGTTTATTATGCAGAGATAGGAAACACTTAGCATGTAAAATGAATGTAGAAATTATTCCTGGATAGAAACACGGACATTTCCCACTCGTTGGCTCTTTCTCCTCCATCACCGGATCAGAGTGTAATTGTCAGTAATCAGGCCTGCTTGCTGCTGATAAAACCACTCTGAATGCTAGCAGCCTTCTTTGTGTGATGACTCAATTATTCCAGAAGTGCCTCATCAAATCTGCCCCATCAGCTGGGCTAATAAATAAGGAGAAGAAACTGGCCCCCCAAAGCAAATTATAAATCCATTTGCATTAACCATTTCGCTGGTCCATGATCTAGGCAGAAATAAGCATGGCAGATTGTGTTAAGCTTATTTGAATATGTTTATAATGTTTACAGCATGCAACTTTTTTTCCCACAAGGTGTTGGAATTATCAGTCATGAATGGCATCTAAATGCGGTTATGTTAATTACCACATGGCTTTAAGTATCTTTGAGGGCTATTTTGTTGCTTAAATCAGGTAAAAGTTAAATCATTTTGAGGGAGAAATAGAGGTCTTACATAAGATATTGAAATTACTTCAGACTTTAAGGGATTGGCAGAACAAATATCAATACTAGAATGCATACTTGTGCAAATGTAATTGACTTGTCTGTGTGATAGTGGAAGCCACCATTGTTTCTGTCCTCTGTATGACTTCAGCCTCTAAGCAAAAAATGACTTGTTCTGAAAGCAAATCAAAGTTGCTAATAGAATTTCTTGCACTCAAGATTTCTTAAAATCTTTTTAGGACAAATATTCAAAACCTGGACAAATTACTGAAAATTCAACTAAAATCCCTCAGTGGTAATTAGTACCACTAATTAATTATTAAGTCTTACTTTGTTCTTTTTAAATGACCAGCTTTATTGAAGTTTGGTCTATATTTGAACTTTAGTGATAAGCCAAGGAGGCATAAAATATTAAAAGTGCATGATGAAAGGTAATTTGATAAATAATGTAAAATAATTTATCTTATCAAATATCCAATGATTGATAATTGGTAGCATCTTCTCCTGTCTCAGTGTGCAGTAGGACCTATTTTTCCTGTGGACTATGCCAGCCTTACAGAACCTCCTTGTCCGGCTCCTGCGGTGCTCACATACCTGACTGTGGTCTGGTTGTGGAAAAAAAGATTATGGACAACAAGAAGCACTTTTATTTGCCTAAAAGACTTAAATGAAACTCATACTTGCTTTGACTTGTTCTAGAAAACAAGTGTATTCTCTATTCCCAACCTGGAGAGCTTTTCAGCAGAAGAAATTTCTTTTCAACAACATAAATATTACATGGCAACAGACTCACAAAAATTTGATGCATCATATCCTAAATAGAGAATTGTGTGCTCTAATGGACAAAGGTTTATTGAGACTAGGATTCAAAAAAAAAAAACAAAACAAAGCAAATAAATCAAAAAAACCTCAGAAGATATAAATAGAATTAAATGTCAACAGGAATTAGGAGAAATAAAATAACAACTTTCCAGAAATAAAACTGAAGAATTGCATTGTGCTTGCAATTAGTCATCAATATTATATATACACATAAACTAATATATATGTAAGTATGGTAGTATGGGATGTTAAACATGTAAGTACTTATGTGCATATGATATTATAGTATATTATTTCACAAAATTGGACTGTAACTTAAATCATTATACTGATCAATGTAAAATAAATTTTAAAGTTTGGAACTGCAAAGAACTTGTGTTATTATCCCCAGGAATGGACAAATCAAAGATAATCCTTTTCTTCCATCTAGATAGTGAAGCTATTAAAAGTTAGAGCAGTGGATGAGACAGTAAAACTGTTAGAAATTGAGAAGTAGTGATCCATGAGAAAAAATGCTGGTGTTGTTATGTGAACTTGCTAAAGAAATAAATCCAAGTGGTCTTTGGAGACTGTTTGAAGTCTGCAGGCTTCTGAGAGGACTGCTGGTCTTACCCTTCCTGACTAGACAGAGCAGGTTGGTTTCTCTGGTAGGAGAATCCTACAAGAACATTGGCAGTGACAGTCAGCTTATGTTAGTTATATGGAATTGAGGGTGAAGAGATCATGTTAGTTAAAACATATTGATAGTGGTGGTGAGTTAATGTTAGAACACATTGATGGTGGTGCTGAGGTCATGTTAGACCTCAATGATGGTGGTGATTATGTCATGTTAGTTAGAACACATTGACGATGGTGGTGAGGTCATGTTAGAACCCATTGATGGTGGTGGTGATTCATGATAGAACACATTGATGGTAGTGATGATGTCATGTTAGTTAGAACACATTGATATTGGTGGTGATGTCATGTTAGTTATAACACATTGATGATGGTGTTGAGGTCATGCTAGATCACAGAGATGGTGGTGGTGACATCATGTTAGAACCCATTGATGGTGGTGGTGAGGTCATATTAGTTTGACCATTTTGGCTAATGGTGGTGAGTTCTGGTTAGACCAGAATTTGTGCATCGTGCACACATTGAATAACAAATTTGTTTGCTCCTTCACCAAACTTTTCACCTTACAGTTAGACTGGAAGATTTAATAAATATTTCTTCCTTTAAAACTATACATAAACCTACAGTTCTCTGTTTGGGGGTCACAGTTGACATATTGATCAATTCACTTAGTCCATTCATCCACAAGAACAAAACTCTACCTCAAATAATGCAGGTTTCTTTTCTTTGAAGTACCATGCCAAGTCATCATACTACATAGTAGATCTGAACAGAACTGTGTTTTTCAGAAGCGGGTACTCATCCATGAGGCAGTTATGAAGGACTGACATCCTCTAATTCTTTTTAGAAAGGGAAGTCAGCAAATGGAGTGCTTGGTGATGCCTTCATGGAGCTGAGACATCTGAGCATAGGAGCCATTAATTAGAAAATGCGGTGCAGCCCGTTGGTCTGCCACACCTTGATTACCATGTGGTCTCACCTTTTAAGGCTGTTGTTTCAGGAAAGCGGGGGCTTCCTTGAGAGTGAGTGCATGCCTGCAGGCAGAGCTAGAATGGTTGGGAGTTCTTGGTGCTTGGTGAAGCACCCAGGACTGAGGAAAACTCTTTGTTGTTGTTGTTGTTGCTGTTTGTTTTTGTTTTCAGAGAGAGATTCTCTGTGTAACAGTCCTGGCTGTCCTGGAACTCACTGGTAGACCAGGCTGGCCTCGAACTCACTGAGATCTGCCTGCCTCTTCCTTCCAAGTGCTGGATTAACAGTATGTACCATCATTCCCCATGGGCTATTATACATTTAAATTGGGGGAAAAGGTAATTTTTTTTTTAAAAAGAACACACAGAACAACTAAATAATGGCAAAGAATGATTGTTAAAACCTAAAAAATAGCACTTAATAAAAATGGGGCTTTGAATGTGTTTCCTTGTTGTGGGGCACACGTAGGAACCCAGGTTGCAGCGGGAGGGTCCTGTTTGATTATGATGGGCTTCCAAAGAGGAGCTGGGTGGAACTGGAGCAACAGACTCCGAGTGAGCATCCTAAGAGCCCTGCTTCCCATTCGTCTTTCCCTGTGCTTCCACGTCCTGGGCTTCTGCATGCCAAATCATATTCCTAAACTTCTCTTTCCTCCGCACCCTCTGCACACTTCTCAAGCAGATCTCAGCTGTGCTGCCTCCATTCCCGTCTCCAGGGAGGGAAGTCACAGCAGATGGGGTTAGGGCAGAGGGCTGACGCATGTGACAGCAAACGACCAGGCTGCTGAGTAGAAGCTGTGAGCATCAGGAAGCTCCTTCTCCCGGGAGACCCAACTAACCACTGAAGAAAGTTGAAAATGAGCCCCTGAGAAACGCTATTAAAAGTAGTAAAAAATTGCAATTGTGCCGATGACGTGCTGCTGTGTGCTTATTCTGATGCTAATGAGTTTGACATTAGGGAACTCAGAGGCTTTACAGCTACTCCCTTATGTGATTCAGTTCTTTATTGCCAATCTTTGAGAAAATAAATGGAAAATGTATTGCTAATAAATACATAACACGATAGGGCATTAGACAGAAAGCCATTACTTTCAGGATTTAGAAAGAGCTTTGTTCACCAGTGTGACTGCTTCCAGGATCTTTTGTTTTAGGTTGGTGTGTGGCAAACAAAGGGAACTAGGCAGGTGGAAAGCTCCAGAACTCTTTCTGAACCAAGAGTGCAGCAGAATGAGCCAAAAACCTTTTTTTAAAAAAAAAAAAAAAACAAATTTAAGTTGTGTTCAAATACAAAGTAAGAATTCTCTAGCTGCAGTGCTCCTTTCCATTCGTCCACATGGGCTAAGTCTGTCCTATGTGCGAATTTGCTGCCTGTTTCTCCTACACAGCCACAGTTGCTGACTTGAGTTGTAAAAGCTTCTGATCCATGCCTGGTCGAAGGCTGCAAGGAGGAGGCACCTGTGACTCTGAGGCCGCTGGTTCAAGACACTGTCCAAGGTGAAAGGCCAGCAGCAGAAGTCCCCTGCAAGGAAGCTTGGGAGCTTGGATCTTAAAACGTCAGACCTGCCGGCTGTAAACTTGTAACCATGGGTACATGCACGTGGCGTTAGTAGAGCAGGGACCTCTCTAGGATGCATGGTGCATTACACTGGCTGTCAGTATTGGGTTTTTGTTGTTTGTTTTCACCCTGGAACCAAATAGAGCTGATGCAGTCTTGTGCATGGTGACTCAAGTAAAGTAAACCAAAAGCAGGTTGTTTCCTTGAAAAGGAAGTACCAACACTGGCCCTGGGATCTTTACTGGCCTCTTTCGGAACAACTCCGAGAAACAGCCAGTCCATTCTGTCTTTTGCAGCTTCATCACTAGAGTTCATTGCAAACTTTGCCCTAAGTTTTTCTTTTGAAGGCCAAGATTAATAATAATAATAAACATCAACAATAATAAAAGTAATAATAGGACTGGGGATATCACACAGTAGTAAAGTGCATGTCTACCATGCATAAGGTCCTTGTTTTAATACTTAACGCCACAAAAAGAATCAGAAAATTATTAATAACAATACAGTTTATAGTATAACAATTTCATTGTGACCAAATTATAGGCCAAGGATGCCAACATGTCTTCTGTCGTTCACTGAAGTTCATTTAAATAAGCATTTTTCTTGTCCAGCCTGATATGCTTTCTTTCTTTCTTTTTCTTTTTTTACTTTTTTCCTTCCACTAGGATGAATTCCAAGATTTTCCACTAAATTGAACAAAAATATTGCCATACAGGTTACCTGAAGAAAAAGTGGTGTGGTCTCATTATTGTTATTAAAAATAGGATATATTGAAAGAAAAACAACTTAAAGAATTTATATAAAGGCTGTCCTGTCAGCAATGCTCACCCATGTGGATTTGTCTTGAAACTTATTGTTGCTTCTGAGTTTAAAACTGTGACTGTTTCAGTATCCAGTGAGCTCCCTGTTTTAAACTGCTAAGCAGCTGACATCCTCAGAGCCCACAAAGCTTTGCACATCTAGTTATTTGTGTCTGCCCTTACAGAAAGGTTCATGGTTAAAACAGATTTAAGAATTTACTGTGAGTTCATTTGTATTTAAAGATTAGTTAGCTTAAAGATATTTTGAAAACATATTCTGAAAAGTATTTTAGATGACTTCCAGGGATAGTTTCTATAAACACTGAAAAGTGAAGATTTGATTGTTTTGGGGGGAAAAAAAGGCTATTTGTAATAATATATGTCTTCCGAAGTAATTATTTTCTAAAATTTGTATATTTTGCAACAGATGTATCTCAAACTATGAGCAAGAAAATTTGACAAAGGCCTTTTATGTATTGCCTGCCTTAAGTTAGGTTTAAATGGGGCATACTTTTAAAATACACAAAACTCAAAAAGCCTAAACCTGACAATGCTCTTGCCCCTCTTCCCCTGTCACAAAACCGTGCCTCTGGGGCCACAGCACGGCGGCTAATAGAAATCTTCGGCATACGTCCGTTACCTATGGGAATAATAGAACTATTTGGCAGAAAGATGTAGACATATGGCCTTGGTTTGCATTCAGCGTTGCCCGTTGTATAACGTTTCTGGATAGACTCTACAACAGTGGCAGGGACTGGAGATCAGAAAGACAAGGTAATGAAGTCTCCGCTATAACATTTTCTGAGCTTCTCTCAGGTCGAGGCTATCTCCTCTTGCCGATGCTACATTTCTCAGGGAGCCTAGAAAGTTCCCTTTGGAAACTCAGTCACCTCTGAGTAATGTGCACAAGTGTGGTCCTTTGGTAGAGCTGTTGCCTAGAGAACTGTACCGATAGCAGTGCGAATCTCCTTCCTCCTTCAGGTTTGCTGTTTGCAAGGGGATTAGGAAGGGCTAAGGGAGACGAGAGGAATCGTAAATCTGAACTGGACACGCCACTCAACCCCTCAGCCTTCTATACAGACTCGTGCAGATTGGAGACCTAGAATCGAGAACAGGGCCTTAAATAAGCGAGAATTAGAAAATGCCTGTAAATATGTCGCCATGGGGGAGATAAGAAAGCATTGTGTTAAAGTTTACATTTTTGAAAAGGTTGACACTGAATATTCTATTCTTCCTAAGTAATTGATAAATATATTAAAAGCTAGACAAATTGGAGGGCAAGAATGGAAAAAAACAAATATTCTAGCCTAACATTTTTCACACATCAGCATTCTCCTCTCCTCTGTATCACTGCTCAGTTTTTCATGACTCTCCTTACCTAAAGTGCATATCTAGGCCACTACTTTAGACTGATCCACAGCTTTATTTAGAAGAGGCCAACAGCACTGAAAGAAAGGACATTTAATATTGGCTTCTTTGTGCTCAAGCTGGACAAATTTCATTCTGATAGACTGGCATCATCTAGTTTTCATTTTTCTTGACTTTCAGACCTTTTCTAGTATCTTAGATTTCTCTTCATTGTTTTTGTAAATTTTACTTCTGATAAGGAACTATCCATTAGAGATATATTGAATCTCAGGGTAAGAATTTCAGGACCTTCCAGTATAGCAACTAAACAGCCTCCCCATCTGCCATTTCTCAGGGTCCAAAGGACATTTCATGCGCTGGGGATAGAAGTCATAAGAAAGGCACTTGTTTGGCAAATGTAAGATCCTGAGTTCAGTCCCTACCTCCACCATAAATAATTAAATCAGAGAGAGTATCTCACAAGAATGATGTAATATAATTACATAATGTAATTTAATAAAATATTGCTATCTCAAACATGCCAGTAAACACTGCTTAAATGAACCCTGCTTAAAAAGTGAAAAATAAATAAAACATGGCTTGATTGATAAAAAAATCTTTTTGCCCAAGTATGAGGACCCGAGTTCAGTTCCCAATATCGGTGTAAAAAGTCAGGCATGGTGGTGTGCACTTGTAAATTAGTACTGGACAGATGAAGACAGGAAGGTTCCTGGAACACATTAGTCTGCTCGTCTGTCTGAACCTGTGTGCCCCAGATCACTGTCTCAAAAATAAGATGGCTTGCTACTGAGGAATGACTTCCAAGGCTGACCCTGGCCTTCCAATGCACATGTGTGCATGCACAGCCACATACTCAGGTACCCTCCTCCACATACAATGACTTCTCCCCCATAAACAAAGCACACAAAGAAAAAATAAAAACTTCAAAAGACGGGAAATTATTGGACATTGGATATATTGGAAGAATTTCTCAAATTAAAAGTTCCCATTTGGGGTAGATATCAATACAATATGAGCTGTGTATGAGTTTTCAGAAATTGCCTCAAAACAGAATTATTATCATGACTTTCCCATGTATTATGAACCTGCCCTTTCCCCCAAAGAACCAGACTCTATGAATCTGTCCTACTGTTATTGCATAGATCTTTGTTGAAGAAAAAACAAAATAAAAGTGAGTTTGCGTTTGTGAATTCTATATGGTGTTCCTTGAACTCTGCCTCTAAGAAGACACTCTGGAGCTTCCTCTCAAACCCAAAGTAGGTTTCAGATCTCTGCACTGCAGCGTTGAGATAGCAACCTGGTGTTTGCCCTTGATGTGATAAGTGCCAGTTAGAAGAGATCGCCAGGTACAATAGCTAGGAAATCGTTCACACATCTCTGTGTAGGTCTGTGAGTAAGTAAAGATGCCAAATAGCATCTTCCAACCGTCAACTATGATTTCATTCTGTGCTTATTTTTCCTCTTCATTGTGTATCTGCTATTTCTACTCCTGATTCTTATATATCCTCTGCAAAGAGTTTGCTGACTTTTTTCATTTTATTAATGTTTTCCCCACTTGCAGTTTGTTCTTACTTTTGCTTGACTACCCAGAACAACACATCAGGAAGCCTTTTGCAAAAAGTCTCCCATGTTGCTATATTATAAGCTAGATTTTGAATAGAAACTACCTTTTTATTTCTGTGTAATATTGTATGTGTTACAAGTGAGCTATATGTTGCCCTGAACTCTTCCCAGTTTGTTTGCTGAGACCGCCTCTCACTGTTTAGCCATGCTGACCTGGAACTGGCTCTGGAATGCAGGCTAGCTGGCCTCAAACTCACAAGATTTGCCTGTTTCTACTTCCCATGTGCAGGAATTAAAGGTGTGTGCCACCATGTGTAGCAAATTTTCTTAATGTAGTTTTATATGAAGAAAAATAGGATAGTAAATTAGAATTACTTGTAGGCAACTCAGAAATAGCTTCATTTTTCTTCATAAATAATGAAGTTGGCTATGGGAAAGCTGCATAAAATCCACAGGACAGGATTTTACAATAAATTCCTGTTTTGAAAAAAATTCATAAGTTTTACAATGTTCACTAAAATTGGTTCAATAACATTTTGGTGCCTAAACAGAAAGATAACAAAATATCACTTTCCAGTAAAGGGAAATACTATTTCTAAGAATTGTAATTTTCAAGATTGCATTATATGTTATTTAGGTCATTTTTCTTGACTCATGTAACAATCAGATGTCTACTTTATAACTCAAGAGGAACTGGACAGGATGGTAACCTCTTCTACCCCAAGTTTTCAAACATGCGCAGCACAGTGGTCTCTGCACCTTGAATTATGTGACTAGAGCAAGATACCTACCCTAGTAAGAGGTTTGACTCTAGAAAAACCACCCGTGTTCTTTGCAGTGTATCAAGGCCTTTGGGAATAATACAAATGAAGAACATTTAGAAGTTCCTGCTCCCAGATATAAAGTGCTAGAGAGTAAAGACCTGATGTATCTATTTTTATATGTGCATGTGTGTGTGTGTGTGTGTTTTCATAGTATTTTGGGCTACTGAGCTCTGCCATGGTCCAATAAAATATGGTTTTGAATTAGAATGGAAGAGAAGAAAAAGACATCTCACAAATGTTAAAATTCTCCACAAAAAAGAAATGTTTATGTATTTTCAGTTTCTGATATTGTTACTTCCCAATGACAGACACTGAACTTAACACTGCTCTTGAGGGTGAAGGAGATATCCTATAAATTTATAGCCTTGTTCCATTGCATGTCTGTTATTAGGCCCAAATTTCAACTTCAAAACTTACTAACACTTACAGCGGTTATATAAGTTACACCAAATAGAAAGGAAGGAAGGCAGGAATGGAGGGAGGAAGGAGGGAGGGAGGGAAGGATGGGAAGAAGGAAGGAAGGAAAAAGGAAGGAGGAAGGGAGGGAGAGAAGAAAGCTCAGCAAAATGGGTATGAGATGAGATTTTAAGAGCAGTCAAGGAGTGTTTATGCATTCCCCCAGTGGCTATGGTGAAGAGGTGGCCACGTAAGGTGGTCATAAAGCCCAGATCCATGGCTGACTCCTCAAAGCTCCTAAAAAGAATACTGCATTTTAGCTAGTTTCTGAAAGTTTTTTGTATGCCTTCTGGAACTCTTGGCAGTCTGTGTTCCAGTTTTGGTAAAGAAACTCATGGAGCTCAACCATCCTTCGTGTTGGGGGCATTTTAAGAGTGTCTAGGGAAGGTTAATAGCACCTGTGTTGCTGAATAATAGTCTTGCTTTATGTGAATTCTTGCCCATGGGAATAGCTTCCTCAGAAATATGTGATGTGTTTCATCATTTTAACCCTCACATGCTACTGATCTCCCTTAATCTAGTTATTTGTGTAGCCCACAGAGCTACGTTTGCATGAGCTGAGCCACTTTATATGCAGCAGAGATCCTCCAGGGAGGAGGGGGACTTCACAATGCAGTACTTGCCATCCTAAGTAAACCAAGCCTTTTTAATCCTAGGCATCTGCCATAAACTCATATGGTTTCAGAAGAAAGAAAATCAACAGGAAAAAAACCACCTCCGTTTTATTGTTGTTTTCTCTTATTGTGTACTTTTAAAATATTTATAACAATGAACCATTTTATTTAGACTAAAGCGGCTGCTGTTCAGTCAAAGCCGTGAACACTTTTTGTTTGCTAATTTAAAAAGCAGTTCAACGATTGGTTTATTATTATGAAGCAATGACAAAAGAGTTCTGGTGGGTTTAATAGTTTTAGCTTACGAGAGCTGTTGTTAATTTCATCTGTAGTGTTGCAGGTGAAAAAATGCACAATGGATAAATAGTCTATATTGGTTTAACTGAACATAATATATAGTGTGTTCTCGAGTTGTTTGTCTCAATAGACTATAGTAATCAAAAGTAATGAACCTATTATGTGCAGGACCTTGGAGAGCGTCGAATGGCAGTAAAAGTGTGGCACATAAAAGGTTTATTAAAGGAAATTAAAGTCCATCATTGCCACACCTGCTCCCCTATTATAAGTCCATGGCAGGTCAGTGCCTTCAATCACAACCTAGCCTCCGAGAGTGGAGCCTAGCTCCTATTACCATGGCAGTCACATTGCCACGGCTCGTGTCGGGCTTTAAGGACCGGAGCCACAGAGCATCTCTGCTGCCTGTCTCTCGTTTTCCGCAGGCAAAGCAGCTTACTTACATTTAAGAATTCTGAAAATGTGCAAAAGTGAATTAAACTGAGAGGTTATTTGTGGGTTCTAGCAAAATGGGTAGATGTCTTGGGGTCAAAGTATATGAAAACAGAAGGCTTTGAATGCCTTTGTATCCCTTTGATCATTTGTTTGATTACATTTAAAATATTCAGTAATGATGGGAATTTGGTACTTCCATGAACCTCACTTGGATTTTATGTTTCTTTTACATTTGAGTGATATGATGACTGTAATTTTTCAGGAATTCAGAGAGTAAATGTAGTTCATTGTGGATAGTTATAACTCCCAATGGTATTTTTGGGGGGAGGGGGAGCACTACAAGCATTTGTCTTTGGGTTGCATTTTTATATAGGCTTTTGTTTTTCCTAACTTAGAAGATGTGTACTCAGAAAGCATCTAGAAAGCCGAAGGCATTTGAAATCAGTAAATAAGTCTGGATCTTTTGTCTTTCTGTTTGGAGTTCTCATTTCGCAAGCACTGTCGAAGAGACAACCCTTTTTCAGTCTTTGGAATTCTATAAGTATGCAAATCATTAGCAAACACTTGTGGCCAAGGCCATCTGCACTCTGGCTGTTAGCATCTCTGGTTTCCAGCATCTGTAGATGTGTCTCTAAATTCGGTGGTACTCTCCAACAGTCAGCCAGATTCCATAGATCCAGAAGGGGATGCAGGAGCATGGAAGGCTCTTCATAAAGATCTTCAGAATGTCTAATTACATGTTTTCACAGTCTGATCAGTGACAAAGTAATGATCTCCGTACTTTGTGTTCACATTACAGATGGATGTGGAGGTTGAGGATAAATCATTGCCTACTCTCTCAAAAGGAACTGAAGGTGAGTTAGTGAGCAGGCGCCCTGACACTGCCTACCACACCGTGAAGGATGGGAGCGCCTGTGCTAGTCCCTTGTGTGTAGTAAGAGTCAGTGAGGGATGCTCCACAGAAACCTTTGGGTACCAAAAGTGATGCTCTCTAGTGACGAGAACAAAAACTGGATTCCTAGTTTACAGCTGAAGCTGAATTTTATTTTTATGCTGTCTGGCTTAGTAGTCCCAGTCCCTACTTAGTTAAAGTGAAACGGTAACATTTGTTTTTTGATTCTTCCTGCTGGGAGTTCCAGGCAGCTCCAGAAAGTAATGTTTGGAAGGTTCAACTTGCTGGCTACCCCTCTTTTTTTTTTTTGTAACCAACAGATGGTAATGTAATATTGAAATATAAACAGGCCCTTGATGATCTAAACAGCTGGAAAACAGGATTGACTGGCAATTACACCCCTCAAGGAAAATAACTTTTATTATAATTAGCTATATTTTTGTGACCCTGAATTCTAAGTGGAAAACTAGTTCGCCATGGCTCTGAAAACATCCTGGAAAGCTGTCCTTCACACTTCCTTCTGGTGTCCATGCCCATGCGGGAGAGAGCTGAGCCCTGCGACCCTGTCTTCCTGGGAAGGTTTGGGAGTTCAGAGTGATTACCCAAATGCAGTATGCTTGTTAGCTGTGTGTTTACATATGCAGTCAATGTAGTTAATTCTTGTTTAACCAAAATCCAGAGTACCAGCATTTTTCATTCAGTCAAGAATGAATTTTTTAGTTAAAATGTGTGCAGTTGTTGCCATTGACCGATGCATCCCAAATGCAAAGTAATGCTGTGTACAGTATGGACTTTTGTCCACTGAAACAGAGCTTTTACCCTGTACTAGTATTTAGTTTTACTTTAAATGACTTTTGAAATAACCATATCCTGTATCTTTAAATTTGACATAATGTGTTTTCTAGGGCATTAAATTTTTGTGCAGCAAACTTCACAATGGGATATATACTTAAGAAAAGTAGTCAATTTCTTTTTTATCTCCTTAATTAGAATAAACTCGTGCTTGCTCTAGATGGCAGGATTCTAGAGATTGGACTGTGTGTCTCTTATTTGGAGCTTTCAGAGCATGCTACTCTACCACACTTTCAAGATGTGGGTCTTTTAATTTGCAAATATCTTTGGTCTTTATTTTTATTTTATTTTACTTTTGGCAATGCACACACAGCCTTAAACAGAGCCAACATGTTCTTTTCGAAGTGAACTACTGTTCTTGTGAAGCATGAGTAATTTGGGAAGCCACCTGTTGTCTCCCTCCATATGCTGCTTACCCCTGTGTAGGCAGGTATTTATCAACACAACTTCCTTGAGCTCCCAGCCTTTCAGGCAGAAATTCAAAGCTCCTTCTTGTGAAAGGCTGTTGATATTAACAGTGCTGGAGCTTGCTCCTGTCTCCCGTATGGAGGAACTGTTTGGGATCAGCTTGAAGCACTTACTAGTGAAGTTAACATTTCCCTCCGGAAGCTTGCTTACGGGTATTAAATATGGATGCACAGAGCTGTGGTGCGGCACATAAGTAGACGCCTGCGTAGACTCCATGAGCCACAGACCTATCCCCAGAACCACAAAAGTAAATAATAAATAAATAAAAGCAGTAATCTTGAAATTCTTTTAAATAGTTTCTCACTGGTGGTGGTGGTGCACTCTTTGATCCTAGCAATTGGGAGGCAGAGGCAGGTTGAAGTCTGTGAAATCAAGGCCAGTCTGTTCTACAGAGTGAGTTCCAGGACAGCCACAATTGTTTCTCAGAGAAACCCTGTCTTGAAAATCCAGAAAGAAAGAAAGAAAGAGAGAGAGAAAGAAAGAAAGAAAGAAAGAAAGAAAGAAAGAGAAAACATTTAATTCAGAGAAAAAAAAACCAAAGGTTTCTTGTTTCTGATTTTTTTTTCAACATACCTCTAACTTCAGGTCATTGGACAGTCTCACCAACAAGGAGCCAAGACCACCCAGTGTACCAAACCTAGAATGAGTCTGTTTTGGGCTCTGTTGTCTGCTTTTTTATTTCCAAAACAACCATAGTGAAAGAAAACCCATTCCATTCAGTGAGAAGCCAGGTGGTGTCTGTCCTACCCAGGCACTAGTGTTATCTCTAGATAGGGGAAAAGTTTCAGTCATACGGTTTAAAAAATAAACTCAACTGAGACTCTTTCTTTTCTTTTCCTATCTTTGTTCCTTTCTTTCTTTACTCTTTCCTTCTTTCCTTCTTTCTCTCCTTCACTTTTGTTTTTGTGAACAGTACCAATGGATTCTCTGATCCAAGAGCTCAGGTAAGATCTCCCCTTCATGAGTCTTTCAAATATGAATTGCTTAGATTGGTTTAGAATGAATTGTCTTTCTCCAGCCTCCTTGCTTTAGAATGAGGAGCAAGCCAAAGAGGAACTTCACCTCCACTCTTTCTAACCCTCGGGGAAGCAGAGAAGAGCAGCAGCTGTACTGATAATCGGGCTGAAAATACTTTATCTAATGTCCTAATTTAAAAAAAAAAGACTTTTTGTATAATATCAGTGATTACCTGCTTTTCTTCACTGGCCACCTCTTTTCCATATGCCTGGATATCATGTGTGACTGGATTTTACATTGGTGCTCCAGGACACTGATGAGTGAATTACCTAGATTCTAAGTTATTCAGCTTTTTAAAAAATGATTAGATATTTCCAACAGCTGCTACTTTCAATTTTTAACTTACACAGTAGAAAATATTTGACTTGTTTTTTAGCAGGTTCTTCTATTTCCATTTTAGGTATTCTAACTTGGACAGACAGTGTTTGAAAAATGCTACCTTAGTGAGTAATGCAGAAATTCATTGGGGTTTCATTCACAGAATTATTGTCAAAGTATAAACTTTAAAAGTAAAATACAAAGAGAAAAGAAAGGTCTTTTGGTGGAGGAAAACACAGTATGAAAATACTTGCTTTGAGGAGCTCGATTGCTCTTGCAAATCCAGTAAGTCCCCCCACCCCTCCATAAACAGGCCTGGCTTTCCGAACTCAGAAACCTCTGTTTGTGTTCTCGGGAATGTTAGACAAAGGAGTGTGAACATGTCTGACCTACTTTCACCACAGAGGGACATATTAACAGGTTGCACACCTTATCCCAGGCCCTGCGCTTAGAAATTCCCTGAAACCTATCCTAGGCTCTTATTTGCCTCCTCTTTTATGTGATTGAATTTGTCCCAGCATCAATTCATTTGCTTGTTTGGAATTCTGGTGTACTTCTTTATGAAAAAATGCTAGCAGGAAATCTATAGGTTTGCCTGGGTTAATGATATCATCATTAAGAATTTAAAAGCTGGAACAATAAAAGCAGGACATAGGCACATACACCTGGGCCAGATTACAGTATGGAACCATCACGTATAAAGCATGAAATGGCTTGGCTCATTTAAAACTTTGCCTGTTAAACCTTCTCTTGTTTAAAATTCCTGAGTTGGTAGGCGGATGTTTAAATGATCCAGGGGCAGGAGATCACTCGATGCTTGTGGTACCATCTTTTGTCACCACGTGGCTGGCATACCTATGACAGTAACCACAATACTTTTAAGGTTCCAAACCATTCACAGAAAGGAAAGGGACCTTTTAAGTGATAGGCCTCAAAAAAAATGCCTTGAAAGCGAGAGAAATGTGAAGATATTATATGCATGCATTGACCTAGTCAGAGTGTTCACCTCAGATGAAGATGCAGGTGGAGTTAAAGAGAGAAACAAAATGCGGGACATGTGTTATGTAACGTTGTGGAGAAATTACTTTTTACGTATGCTATTAGTATTAACGACTAGAGTAATAATAGTATTTTTTGAGGTCTTATATACCAACTGCTGCTAATTTTATCATCCAAATACTTCATTTAATCCTCACAGTAACCTTATAAGATATAAAATATTATGGCTGCAGTTTTCAGAAAAATACATGGAAATTAAGAGCTTATGCAAATATCCCATTGATACACGGCTAGTACATCATCCTAACTCTTGGCTCACAGGTCTGTTTCTCTTCTGGGCTGTGTTCTCTCTCACCCACAACCAATCCAGGCTAGGGTGGAAATCACAGAGGTACTGTCCCATCACTTGGCACCTCAGGAGGCTAAATCTCAGAGCATGGCACTCAGCCTTTGACAAAGTCTATTTCTGGATAAAGAATTCCTTGTCTTCTATTTCTATTAAAATTATTCATATCAAATATTCCATTTTACCTAATCTGTTAATAGAGGAATTCAGAAAGAAGGCAATTATGACTGGGGAAATTCACACTTTTTCTGGCCTTTTTAATGAGAATGAGTTCAACAGAGTACTTCCTTAAATTTGGTCGGAGTTTATACCCTGCTTGGGCTTCTTGATCCCCAACTGTTTCTTACAGATTAACTTGACCCAGACATAGACCCTGTCTGCCATTCTGCATGTATCTTATGGAGGAGGGTAAAGTAAATATCTTAATGAATACATATGTTGTTGGTGTCCTTTTAATTTTGGTGTCCAGCTCCCTACGCTCACTTCTAACTGACTCCATGGGTTTTTTGCAATTGAGCATCACAGCCATGTGTCTGAATTGTAAATGTCGATAAGAAACGTGGAAGGCTTCCCCAGACTAGAAGTTATGATTATAGAGAATGCTAGTAGGTTTATATAGTTCTCTTTCAAATGAACTGCGCACGTTCCTGCTTTCAGAGTGACGACTTACAAGAAAAAAAATACGATACAAATGAAGCTAATTTCAACATAGTATTTATTGTTCATGGCACTAATAAAAGTTGATACTGACATTTCATCTTCTTATTTTTCTGTATGTCAGCTATTGCCATCACCATTAAAAAAGCAATTTATAACCACAGGCCCACCTTTAATCATCACCCTTACTAGCATTTCCAGTTTTCCTCCAACACATTCATGTTACAGGTGGCACAGAGAGAGTTTTGCTGTCTTCCTCAATCACAACCACTGAATTATCGTTGCTCTCTTCTTACTACCGTTTCCTTATTCCGGAATTGCCTCTGCTAATACTGCTAACTGCCTAGCGTTGGCAGTCAGTCCACCCCTTCCTCTAATTAGGAGGGCACACTCTTGCCTCTAAAATGACTTGCTTATGAGACTCCTTAGAGAGACAAATGAAGACAAGGCCTTACTGTCCTTCTGCGGTTTACTGCTGCTTACCAATTTGTTGGCTTATGTGTTATGATGGAATGTCTAGTTTGATGTCTCTTCTTACTTTATTTTCTCCACTATTTTATTTTTGTTAAAACCCCATGTTTGACATTTTAAGTTGCTGAGTACCTTATAAACTCTAATCAATAAGCTAAAAAATTAATGCTTTGAATATAAGTGAAACTTTTCTAACTTATATAGTTAGATGGTATCCTTCTTTGTTCTGTTTTAAAATTTTTTAAGTACAGTCTCATTTTAATATTTTACACATTCAATTTTAATAAAAAAACACTTCCATTGGTAGTCAAGATTATATTAAAACTGCATAAATATTTCTATACTCTAGGTAACAACTAAAGGAAATATTAACAGAAACTTATTTAGTTTATAGAAAAGCATCTTAATATCTATCAGAGGAGCCTTTTACAGGAAGATGAAGTTTGTTGCTTAATAAAAAAGCTTAGTAGACTATTTTAATACTCTCCTGTATTTGTGAACTTGATAGTATTTGGCACTGAACTTGTTACTGAGTGACCCTGAATCAGTCCATGTTGAATCAGCTCTTGAAACAATGTATACGGTGTCTAATTAGATCCACACAATAAGCTTGTGAAGCAGTCAGGAGAAATGATATTAGCTGCACCTAGCTTTTGAGCTGAGTACAGGGCCAGGACCTGCTTAAAGCACAGTCTGGCTGAGTAGAGGGTTCCAAGGCAGAGCACAGGTCCCGTTTGCCTATCCCCTCCTGTAACCACCATGTACTCTTCGCTGTGGAGGCAGTCCTTGGTGTCCCATCTGCATTAACTTAAGCTTTATCAGTATATCCTGGCTAAAAATCAAGCTGCTACAATTCCTTTACTCGTGGAATATCAGCTACAAAGAAAGCACCACCTTTTGCTTGTTTCCATGTGTTGGCTGTGGCTTTAAATCTAAATGAAAATGTTAAGAAATGATGCAAATCCCTTCTGTATTTTTTGATTTCCTTACTGGTGAGCTATCAAGGGCCTTGAACTTTGTTTTTGCATTGTGAGAGAGGTGTTTGGCTAGACATGAAATTCTAGCCCATCTAGTACCCTTAAACCAAATACAAGTGACCCATGAGTTCAATGTCCTCTAGTCCATCGCCCATGTGTTCTTCGAGCCTGCCAGGGACTGAAGCTCTACAGACTTTATTCTCTTATTCATCCCGAGCCATACAACAGCTAATCTCTTAACTTTTACAGTGTTAGGCTTATGAGTAATCGAGACATGATGTAAACCATCCAGGAGGGTATGTAGAGGACACGTGGTATCACTCTGTCATTTTAGACAAGACTCTTAAGCATTGCAGGTTTTGGTCTCTGAGAGAGGTTATGGAAATTGTAACCCAAGGATACTGAGGCATGGTTTTGTGTGTGCGTGTATGTGTGTGTGTGTGTGTGTGTGTGTATAGTGATTACATTGATAACCATGGTATGTTGTATGTTACATTATATCTCCTGCAAGAAAATACTAGGGAGCTAAAACGTAAATGCTCATAAAAATAAGAAACTTCAAAACAAATTGTGAATTAAAAGTGTGTTATGTCTTTCTTATCTCCTCCTTTCATGCTCACATACTATCCCAGGGAAAGTAGTGGCCTCTGCCAACCCACTGTTACATAGTTAGAGCCAAGCAATTAACATGTCTAGAAACCAGGACTGTTGCAGAATTCCACTACCAGACTGTATTCAGTTTAATCGTGTGGATTCATCTGCAATTTACTAGGATATTTTTCAGAACATTGCTAAATTTCCTGCTCATAAGCAAAGGAGGAATGTGTTTCGACATTTATCCTCCACTCCTTCATCTGCACCCATGTAGTGTTGATACAGTGAACTCATAATGGACAACATAGTAAACCCATGAGATCAGGTGACAGCATCTTCAGAAGGATGGGAGCAAAGTGCTCCCATAGGCAGTGAACAATGTCACTCTAATGTCTTCAAGCCATTTCACAGCAGATATAAGATGTAGACTTTCAGATTTTTATTCTAAGGATTCACCCAAAATTGTATTTCAATCAGATCCCCAATTCTTCCTTGTAAGAAGAGTTTCCTCCCCATTCCTTTGCAGGGGAATGGGTGAAAATCGAGGTAATGATATTTGTAGTTTCTGTCTATTTTTGAGATTGTAATTTAATTATGAGCAATGCTGCAATCAACAATAAGGACAAGTATATCCGTGAAATAAAAAGCAAAATACTCTTTGTATCTCCATCCTGCTACAGGTTATGGCTAACAGAATCCGTCCCTTTGTCTTTGCTTGTGTGGGATTTGTGCTTATTCTTTGCAGCCTAGGACTCAGAGCATCTCGTCTTTGTCGTGCCCCGTGACCTGCTAGACAGACCAATACATCCTTCCTGTGTTCCCAAAGCTTTTCTACTTCTCCCTTTTAAAGCACCAGCTACTTTGACTCATTGCCCTTTTGTTCCGCTCTTCCATTTGTCTGCACATTGAAAAGGAAGCAGATTCTAGGCCTTCAAATGCACAGTTAGATGGGAAAGACAAGAGAAAGGGAACAAAGTAAATAAAAACCTTATCAACCTTATGTAACTCTGTCTCTTTATATAACAGGCACTTCTTTAAGTATAAGGAAATACATTCTTCTGTGTATCCGTATGTTATTTAGAAATAAAACACTCTTACATCATTAACCTCTATTCGTCTTTAGAATAAATCATGTTGGCGGTTTATTGAAAAAAAAAATTTACTTAGCCTCTTACTTCTTTCCAACTGTCTTAGAAGTGGATGGGGGAAAACCACACAAGACCGCACTCCTTGAGGAAGAGCAACAGTCAGTTAATAGTTGCCGAGGGAGGGAGAATCATTCTTCTCTAGGATAAACTCCCTGATAGGCTATCAAGTTCCAGGTGGTCACCATCACCCTCCTCTCTCTCTCTCTCTCTCTCTCTCTCTCTCTCTCTCTCTCTCTCTCTCTGTGTGTGTGTGTGTGTGTGTGTGTATGAGTAACACTAAATGGACTCAGCTTGCTGAACCTTTCTCTCTCTCATGCACACACACAAATATACACATGCATGTAAAAACAATTTAAATGAGGTCATGAATTTGAGATGGTGTAGGGGCATGGGAGGATTTAGAGGGGAAAAGGAGGTAGAAATGATGAAAGCATAGTCACAGCATACAGAGGTGAATTCCACATCAATTATGTAACTATAGCACTTATGTATGGGATTCTCAAAAAGTTCAATTTAAAAAAGGGCCTGCCATGCTTCTTTTTCCAAATTCTTAAAATCTTTCCACTGCCTTGTACCTTTACTTAATTTTTTTGAGAAAAATTTATAAAATTGTGTTAACGACAGCTATCATATTAATCTAGCCATGACTCCGTTAAAGCCAAGGCTACTTAGACAGCAAGGCTTCTACTAGCCCCTCAGTTATAATCCAGCCAGTGTATATTTGTCTCTAATTTATTTTTATACCATCAATAACAACTTTTATCTTCTTTTAATGTATTGTGGTGTCAAATGTAAAAGTGAGTACTTTTTTTTTCTCTTTTTGTCAATACCTGTGGTCTGATTTGGTCATTTTCAGTTAAGAAGAGAAGACAAAATTTACAGAAATAAACACCACTAGTTCTGAGCGAAGGGATCTGAGGACAGGTAGCTCACGCACAGGCCAATACTCCACGAAAGTCTGTGAACACACAGAAGTCAAGGGCTGAGGCTGGCAGGTGGTGCTGCAGAGCACAGGGACAGAGCTCCGCCTGAGCATTAGCTGTGCTGCCGTCCTCCCAGTGAATCCGAACAGCAAACAAACTCCCACCTGCCAAAGATTCACTGAGGGGTGATTCTCAGAGGTGGGATTTGAAAGGCACCTCTGGGACTCAGGCCAAATCAAGTGCAGACTGAGTCTCTGAACCGTCCTGATGGGGGACTCACAGAGTCGACTGTTACTCCAGGTTAGCACGACTAAGGGAGGCCTGCAGTTTCCTCACAGTGTCCATGGTGATAGCTAGAGAGCCCCCCTCACACACACACATGCACCATCACGGATCCTGAGCCCTTCTTGCATGAAGATTCCACAACATAGCCAGGGGTCTGTGTGCGGGTGGATCACTGAGCTTAAAGAAACAGTTGGAAGGCCACTTTTCTACATTCATTCTCAAAAACACATGTTCTCTCAACATGGCAGGTATGTGGATTTTCTTCTACCACGTATGGCTAGCTTTTCTTTGATTCTCTAGTCTGAGGACACTGGGTTCCTCAAGGTATATCATTTTCTATACCCGTGCTTCTCTGAAGATCTCATTTGGGCTTTAATTTCACCTGCATGAAAATAAATCCACATCTCCTGCTCTCCCTACTTTCTTGAACTTCAGCTGCACAGTCATCTCCAAATGAGGTCCCTGGGAGGTTCCTTTGTATATGCAAACTTGCAACCAGATCCTCTCTCACCAATCAAGGATCCCCCTAGCCTTCCTCATGTTAGTAAATGGGGGAAAATGTAATTTATGAATTGACCCATTTCTTCATATGGTATAACCTCTCTGTCCAAAACTGTGGGCAATTGGCCATTCTACTTGCACTTGTATCCCTGGCCTTCCCAGTTCCCCTGTCCTGGAGCTTTCAATGGTCTCAGACCTTCCTGTGCTTCCAAGTCCATGGGATGCTGTTTCTCACTTGACTATGTGGCTCCTTCCCTTGCTTATTCTAAAACCTAACTTTGCCTCCCTGTTGACAAGACTTTCCCTGATGCAACCTTTGCATCTACAAGTCCCACTCCATAGCTTTTCCTATCCTTCACTTTTATGTTTTGTGGGAAAAAAGTCACAATCTGTCCTGCAGTCTAGCTGTGTTTTGACATTATTTCTAGTATGCTACTTTTATGACATTTACTTTGTGACAGTGAAAATTGTCATCTACTACCCCACTGATAATATCTACCTCATATAGGATAGAACTAATGAAAATGCCAAATAAAGAAAGGGATTCTGAGAGCTTCAGAAAATATTATGAGAGATAGAAATGATTTAAAGAAGTAACAGCCTTTAGTGCTTGAGGATTCCTATAAAACTGGCTGTTATGAACAACACAGCGGCGGAAGCAACCCATTCTCGCTGGAGTGTGACTAACTTACAAGTTCAGAACCCAGAGCAGGCCCTGCTTAGTGATGGGCTAAGTTAGACTATAAGACATAAGCTCCCCACAGCCTTCTTCTTGGTTGATATGTGTTCAGATGCTTGAAAGCAGGTTACAAAGAAAGAGTATTTAAGTACAGATGTGGACTCTTGAGTCCCTGTGAAGCACAGTTCTTGTCATTTCTTTGGATGGAGTTCTACTGGCTATGTTTGACAGGATATTAATAGGAAAATAGTATTCAAGAGAAAGGCTTGGTGGGTAAAGTTACCTTTAATCAAGCGTGATGGCCTGAATTTGATCCCCAGAACCCGTAATGGAAAGAGAGAACTGACTGCTACAACGTGGTATGGCATATGCATGCACATGCAAAAGATAACTAAGATTTTCTTAAACTGTATTTGCTAAGAACTAGATTTGCCTTTTATAATTTTGTGCTTTTGTCACTTAAGCCTTGATTTTCAACTCATTGCCCTGTCTAAAACAGGTGCAGAGCAGTTGCCAGGCAGACGAGTAGACAAGGGTTGCAAACACTGTCATCTCACCATTTTAATTCAGGAATCCTTACAAACAGTGATTTACAGACTAGCTTTCAGAAGTCTACCCAATGAGCATGTACGTCACAGGATACAGTGAGACTCTGGAGCTCCCCGCTCCACCCAGGCCCATAGCGCCACCTGTGCTCAGGAACTGTGAACACGCCTCAGCACGGCCTGCGCACTGGATTCTGAGCACCATGAAGTGGGTGCTGCTACCCACACCAGTTAGACAAACACCAGCTCAGAAGTCTATGAGGCGCTAGCTGCAGTATTCAAAAGAATACTGCAGAGAATACACCCCAAATGTTGTCAGAGTCCCGTGCTTTGCTTCCCTGAGAGAATAGTGTGGGTCTGAGTGAATTACAAGTGCAAGGAAAATCAAGATCTAGGGCTTAAAAAGTTGCAGTAAGAGCCTTGTACTCCACCATACCTGGGCAGAAGATATCACATGCCAAAAAAGATGACAGGGACACAAAATCTCTTCATAACTCCCCTATACCTGTGGAGACAGAGTTCTTAGGTCCTAATTACCCCGTAAAGGCCCCACTTTTCCATACTTTGCAAGGTTATTTCACTTTTTAATTGAGTCTTGGAGAAATCTAGAAACCACAAGTTTCAAGAGTTGAAAAGTTGTATAATGATCTGAATAAAATAAACTGGGAGAAGTCATGTTATGAAATATTAAGCAAGAATAGTTAGTGACAACATGGTTCCTACTACTGCCACTGATGAAATAGAAATAGCAAGGTACAGCCTGAGTATTAAGGCCAGGAAAGCAGACAAAGAATCAGCATAATCTGTCTTGGCCCCCAGAAAAGGAAGGAAGTAGGCAAGGAGGGATAGCATCAGCAGCTCAGGTATGGTGTGTGAAGGCAGATCTAGACACCCAAAGGTGCTATAATAGCCGTGAACAACATGTACAGACACCATGTGCCGATGTCATTTTTGTTGGAGTTCTTCTAAATCAAAGACGGGTTTTACTATTTTTTTAAGCTCATTTGTTATTTACTTACTTATTTTGGTTTTTCTAGACAGAGTCTTACTCTGTAGCCCAGAATGATCTGAAATTCCCTATATAGTCCAGACTATTAGTCTCAAACTTGAGGTAATTCCCTCGTTGCAGTCTCAAGTGGTACAATTATAGGAACAAGTTATAAAACTGAGTTTAGAGACAGCCTCTAGAAGCTGTTTCTAGTTCAGTAGGATACTTGGCTGCTAAAGTATTTCACAGTTTGGCATGTTTGCATTTATCTTCACATACCCACAATTCTATCTGCAGGGTATAGCAATGTGTCAGAGGAGACGGCCCATACAGAGTGAGCACTCGCCTGTTTCAGCACACAATTTCCTCCTTTGAAATTCCACTCAGATGTGATGAAGACTGAAAAATGACTTAAGATGTGCACTGGTGAAGATGAGGATAAATGGGAGCATTACAATTGGGAAACATCCATTTAAAAAGACCTTGTGCATATCTCTCTGTTCCAAAGATTTTTAGTACAGGAGTAATGACAAAAGCAAAGGGCGTATTTATGGATAAAATCTCTACATTCAGATAAATGTCAACAAATAAATGGATATTTTTGTTGCAGGTGTGAAGTGGACATGTGGTCTTGGAAAAGTACTTTATCTGAGTTTCTAAACTGCATTAGTGGAATAAGGGGTGCCGTTTGTTCTGGTTTATTTTCTCTCCCTCAGTTGTTGTGATGCTGTTTCTGCCAGGCATTTACTTACTGTGTCGCATACATGTGTGCGCCCATGGGCTAAGTGGTCACTCTTTTCCCTTCCACCTCACGTTTTACATCCTTGCTCCTCTGCATTCTCATCTCTTCTCCACATTTCTGGTCTTGGAGAACAGGAAGACATCTGTACTTTAATCACTGATGATTATAATATTTTCTAGTCTGAAAGCCCTTCTATTGTAACTCCGTGGAGTTTGAGTTTTGCTTCACAAAGCAAAAGTCAACAACTGGTGAGCTTTTTAGAACATGTTGACTTTTTCTTTGTCAAGTAGAATCATCTTAATAGTAAGGGAATACCTGCCTTCCATTCACACAAGAATCTGTAATGTGGTTTTTAATGATTTAAATATTTTAAATAATATTTTATTAATTACTTGAGAATTTCATACAGCATAGTTTGATCTCATTCACCTCTAACTCCTCCAGATCCACCCAACTTTGTATTCCTTTCTATAGCATTTTGTTTTGTTTTACACTGTCAGATTCAATCGGTGTTCCCCAAATCTCTTTATTTTGGGCCCTGCTGGAGGGGAATAACACTTGTAAAGAAAACTGATTCTTCTTATTCTGGCAGCTATCAAATGCCAATCTTTCTACAAATAAGATCAAAACATATCTATTTACCTCCTCACCTTCATACTGGGAATTTATCTGGCTTGGGTTTACACAAGATTTATTTGTTCTGTCATAATTGTTGTAAATTCAAATGTGCATCTGCCTTGTTGTAGCTGTAAAGCATGGTTTCTTTGTTGTCGTTCATTACTGCTGGCTCTTAATGATCTTTCTACCCCTCTTCAAATATAATCCTTGAGTGTTGGGTTAAAGGGTTTGCTATAGAGGTCCCATTTAGGACTGAGCCCTCCATAGTCTCTTATTCTCTGTAGATTCAATAGTTGTGGGTATTAATGTTATATACTGTCTACTGTATGAAAAAGCTTCTCTGATAAGGGTTGAAAGATGCACTACTCTGTGAGTCACTGGATGGTTTTAATACTATGTCTATTTAGCAGAGTGATATTAGTAGGCTCTTCCTAGGGCCTATGATCCTATCTAGTCACAGGCTCTCGCCCTGTAATAGTGTGAGATATAGAGGAGGTCTTAAATCCAACCAGAATGGAGTTGGTTACTCCCATTACATTTGTGCCACTATTGCACTAGTGGTCACATCTTACAGGACAATTACTATTGTAGCTCACAGGGTTCCTGTATGTGTAAGATTTGTCATTACTTTTCTCCTCTGGTAGGGTGCATAGCACCTTTCAGCACCATAAAACTAACCAGTCATGGGTGAAGCTTTAAGGTTATTACCAACTCAGTTTTTCTGCTTTATGGACTTACGTATATGGTGTCTTTAGCAACAGGGTCTTATTGTCAAGTTCTGGAGGGTAACTAAGAGCAATGGCTTGGGGGAGACTATGACTTGGGTGTTTTAAGAAAAATTTCTATTGTGAGTGTTATAGAGATGATTTAATGTACCTTAAACTTAATCCCAATTAAAATAGAAAATTATCTATTAACTCTGGCCCTACGGAAAGAAAAAATTTCATACCAAATAACTTTGCCAATTGACAGCAAACTAACCATTGATAAATAGCTACAAGTTATTATACACTGAATTTATGACATGGGTAGTGGAAGAAGCTGAAATTACAGGTTTGTTGTTGGATACACGCTAGCCTAACAGCATCTGTAGATGTGAGCATGATCATCAACTTTCAAAAGAAATTCCAGTAAATCAGCTAGGGATTGTCCTGGTACAATGAACCATAGCTTTGCAAGAATCAAGGCATAAGAGTGAATTTGTTATTCTGTGTGATCCATTAATTTTTGTAGGAATTAAAAGGCCAGTTTTAAATGCATTCATAGGACTTTAGCTTTCTCTTGGGCCTTGTTGCAAGGAAGGCCACTTTTTCGTTTCCTGGCCACCCAGCAGCTCAGACCTGAAATAACCATACATAAACTGTATTATTTAAATCACTGCTTGGCCCATAGCTCTAGCTTCGTACTGGCTAACACTTATAACTTAGCTTAACCCATCTCCACTAATCTGTGCATCACCATGAGGTGATGGCCTACCAGCAAAGTTTGAGCACGTCTATTTCCAGTGGTGGCTCCATGGCTTCTCCCTCTGACTCTGCCTTCTTCCTCCCAGCATTCAGTTTAGTTTTGCCTGCCTAGTCCTGTTCTGCCCTGCTCTGCTATAGGCTCCAAACAATTGCTTTATTAGCTAGTGGTATTTATGGCATTCAGAGAGGAATCTCACATCAGGGCCCTGTTTCCTGCTATCATGAACATGTAGAACAAATAGAAATGTTTCACTACCACATAGCAGTGCACCCACAGGGAAGTAACCAGGAAATGACTAGCTCTTCAAGTTAAAAATCAGTGCAGAGAACATAGTATTTTACCAGATGTGACTTTGGGTGTGGACAAAAAGTAGGTCTATGATTATCTCATAAATTTTAGCGGAAATTTAGGATAACCTGCTCCTCATACAAAATGTACGATATTAAAACTGCACCTTGTTTGACAGTTCTGCAAGTTGTTCCTTAGATCACTATAAATAAGCATGCATATTAGAAGCATATCTTGTTGGGACAGGAGGAAATTTGCCCATCCTGTCCCAACTTACCTCTTCCTCTACAACTTACTGCCTGGTTCACTTGTTTTAAACTTAACTGCATTATTTCTCATCATGTTTATACTTTCTATATTTTTGACTAGGGGTTCATCATTTAATACCATTGTTTTTAGTTTATATGTATTGATGTTTTGATTGCATGTATGTCTGTACAACATGCATGCCTAGTGCCCACAGAGGCCAAAGGAGGGCACTTATCTCTTTGGATAGGAGTTTACAGATTGTTGCTAGTGGCCATGTATGTGCTGGAAATCTAGTCCAGGTCCTTTGCAAAGAGCAGCCAATGTCTTTAACCAAAGAGCATCTCTCTAGCCATTGGTTAAAAGTTCTTGATAAATAAATGCCTCACAGTTGGCTGCTATTACAATGATCTAAGGATGTCACTGTAATCTAAATGTCATAATTTTTAAGCCAAATGCAGAATAGTCAAGACCAAAAATGAATGAATATTCTGATGGAACAAGATAATCAACATATATTACAGAAACCTACTGTGTTGGCACATAGATGATTATGTCTTTACCCATGTTGCATCAGTGACTATTGCCTTTCTAAATGGCCCATCCACTCTGACCTCAGCTCATGATTACCCCTGACAAATGTGTCTACTCAGGCTTTCATAATAACAGTGTATAATTCTCTGCTGCTGAGATATCCTTGCTCTAGTACTCTGTGAGTTTTCAGTGTAATTCTCCCATTATTTTTTTGCCTTAAAGGTCCAGAAGCATCACTTCCTACCAAAGCTATCTCTGAACCAATAATAGGTTCTACCAAGTTGTATGCCCAACAGGGCTGATCATGCTGCAGCCTAACATATAGTGTAGTTACTCATAGCAGGTTCTAGAACACCCTGTCTCTCAGAAGTATTCCCAAGTGTAGAATGTGCTATCCCCAGAACATAGGTGGGCCAATTTGGCATTTGGTATTTCCTTGTCAGTGGTCAGAAATGTAAAATGCAAACATTTAACATTTTAAAGAAATGAGTGTGTGTAGGAATGTTCCAGATCACTGAGCCTCTAAACATTTCCCCTCATACTCTAGATCACTGTTGGCTGCATGTTCTGCCTTCTTTCTACAGAGACCTCTCTAATACTCACTCTTTCTTGTTCATCTCCTCTCATTAGCATTGTGTAATCAGCATAGCACATTAATTCAGTTATTCAGATCCTTTCAGATGGCAGAGGGCAGCACAGATCTTGGTTTATTTGCATATGCATAACGAGTCACATTGGACATGAGATGCAAGTCTAAACACAAAATTCACTTAGGCTCTCTTTTACTTACACACAGTTCAGAAAGGTGATCTTACACAAAATTTTGACTGCATCTATGTTTTCAACATGACATGTAACGTGAGGACAGCTATAATGTCTGTCATGTTCATGCTTAAAGTCTTTCTGGTTTGGATGTATTTTAGTTTTTTTTTCAAATTTAAAATGATGTTAATTGCTACAGCAAGTATCCTGCACTGGTATCACACATGCAGTTCAAATGACTACTTGTTTGAATTTGTTCTGGACCATTAGTAGTAGTAGAGTCTACTTTGGAGAATTAATTTAAAAAGTCGGGAGCACCAACTGGGAAACTAGTCCAGTTGGAGATGTCAGCACTGCATAAACTCAATGTGGTAGTGCACACCTATCGTGAGACGGTAGGAAATCAGAAGTTTAAGGTCATTCTCAAGCACATAGTGAGTTCAAAGAGTTTGAGATCAACTGGAGCTACATGAGACCTTGTCCCCAAAGAAACAAATAACAAAGCAAAATCAAAACCAAGGAAGCATCAACCATTTACTGTTTTAAAAGTGGTACTAATTGGCCCTACCCACAATATTTCATATAAGATCTACTGCTTTAGTGATTCTTGAGGATTCTACTTGTTGCTTACAGTCAATCAACTGCTACTCCACTAGTTCAGAAGCCCATATTTATCTCTTCCAATATGCACACAGGCGCTAGACATCTGGCCATGAAGCAGGGCATTTCTAGGGCTGTATTTATGACCTGCCTCCATCTTTCTCTCCTAATCAGGGTCTTTTCTTCTGTTTTTATTTGAATTTTTCAAATAATAAATTATGATCATGTTTTCCCTTATCCATCTCCTCCCAGATCCTTCCCACCTACAGAAACTCATGTTCTCTATCTCTCTCTGTTTTTCTCTCCATCTCCATTTCTCTGTCTTTGTTTCTCTTCTGTTCTCTCTCTCTCCTCTCTCTCTCTCCCCACCCAAGGAAATGAATATGAAAATAAACAAACAAGCAAAACCAGTAAGGCAAAAATATCAAAACCAAACAAAAAGTTTCTCCAAACACAAAAACAAGAATCTGTTTTGTGTTGATGGACTCTGTTTTGTTTTTTGGTTTTTTTTTGGCCAACTACTATTGTCCTGAAGTATGTTTGATATACCCAGTGTTATTTCATTCAAGAAAACTGATTTATCCATTCCCCTGCAGTCATCGATTGCACGTGGCTTATTAAGGATGGGATTGTGTTCATTTCCCCTTCTTATCACAGGGATTTCTGACTGCTAACCTTGTTCTTGATGTAGCTTCATCCCCTGGGCCTCAATGTGAACACTGCAATAGTTCTTGAAATATTTGTGCAGTCTTTCCTCACCAGAGTAATTGTTCTCCTTGTACATTGTCATAGATCATCAGGGTGGCAGGTGAAGGAAACAATAGCCATAAAGACATCACCATGGTAAGGACCTCCCTCCCAGGGAATCACGGCACTTAGATTCTGAGAAGGGCCTCAGGCCTGCAAACTTGGCAAGGGATAATGGGTTTTTACACAGTGGGCTTCCAGGCTTATGTATCCATTCCAAAAATGGCCATGCCCCTCTTCTCTTTTCTTCTATTGTTTGCAGTGGCAGTTCTAGAATTTCTAAATTAGAATTAGATGCTGCTTCTCTAGCCTAGATCCAATTTATCAGTTTGCAAGTACCATCCCCAGACTTATTAACAGGGTGTTAAATCCTGTTACACGAGAGATGGCTTCCACACCAACTTCTTATCCAAGTTGATGTTCCATACCTTTGATCCAGCACCCCTGGGATCCGGCCCATATGTACTCCTCTAGCTCCTGCCATGAATAGTAGCTAGGTCCTGCAGCTCGCTTGGCATAAGGGCCTTTTCTGCTCTTAGCAGGCCAGATGATGTCGTGTATTGACCTTGGTTTCTGTCCAGAATGCAAGGAGGGAAGATAAAAGCATGCATTCTCTTACAAAATAAAAATCTCTGCATCATCTTCTTCATGGTATAAGGAGAGGGCACTTCATGGGATCAGAGAGTCCCGGCACTCTTCAGATACAGTATTTCTGAGTAGATCTTTTTTCTAGTCAATGTTCATGCCAATTTAACATGCTCCAGATTTTGCTGCCCTCAAATCTTGCTTCTCAGTCATGGCAACAACCCAGTTACAAGTCTTCAACTCAAAGCCACTTAAATCAGTCTCCATTCCTGTCCGTATCCCACATCTACTCTGGCAGTGATGCCGTTTAGCTTCCTCCTCCAAATATGTTCAGAATCTGCCACCCCCGCTTAGGTACCGTCGTAGTCCAAATCACGCACCAATTCTTACAGGCATGATTAGTCAACTTATTTTTCTACTTGTTTCTAAGCTCATGATCTGCAGTCTTTTCTGAATAGAGCAGAATAATATTACTAACACGAAAATCATGATATGTCATCTCTAAAAATTGTACACACTCTTTATATCTCAATCAAGTCAAAAGACCTAAAATAGTCTGTAATTCTCAGCACTATCTGGGCCCATCGTTTTTCTGATCTCGTATTCTATTACTCCCCTCCACTTGTTGTACATGAGCCTCTGTGCTCTCATGGAACGTTCCACACACAGTACCTTTCAGTTTGCACCTACTGTTCCCTGTCTAAAATTCTGGCCACTTTCTTACTGTTTTTTGTTTCCTGTATCCACTTCAATTTTTTTACTTTTTATAAATACAATATTTTTTATTAATTCTTCAATGTCATACATGCTTACAGTATGTATGTGGTCACATCTTACTCCACTCCTCCCCCAACTTCTCCCAGTCTCTCCTGACACCTCCCCATCCCATTTTTATCCTTTTTTGACAGCCTAAGTTCAATTTGTGATGTTTATATACTCATGAGTGTGGTTCCATCTGCCAGAGAGTGGTTGACTTACCAGAGGTGATATCCATAAAGAAAACTCAGTTTCCCTCCTCCGGAAAGCCACCAGCTACCAATAGTTCCTCAGCTAGGAGTGGAAGCTCATGAGACACCCCCCCCCCCGTCACACACGCACATACAAACTTAGGAGTTCTTTTTGTAATTTTTTATAGCTTTGAGATGACCTCCTATCTTTCTTCCCCCTAGACCCAAACCCTCCCATAAGCCCCTCCTTGCTCACTTTCAAATTCATGGCTTCTTTTTTCATCAATTATTGTTACATATTTAATACACTTGCAGTATACGTAAGTATAACCTGCTCAGTCTATATAGTGTTACTTGTGTGCACGTTTCAGAGCTGACCATTTGGTACTGGATAACCAAATGGTGTGCTCTTCCCTGAGGAAGACTATTTCTCCCACTTGCAGCATTCCTTAGTCACGTGCAGCTTTTTGTGCAAGGGTGAAGCCTCTTGCCTTTCTGCAGGAACACACACTCATCGATACTGGCACATCTATTGGTGTCCTATTTGTTCAGCTCATGGTTGGGCAGCCATGGAGGTGAGACTTTATGGGTGTAGCTTCTGACATTTCTACGAGACACAATCTCACAGAATCCTCTCTGATCTTCTGGCTCTTGCCATCTTTCAACCCATAACTTTGAAATGATCTCCATGCCTTACATGTTGAAGTGCTGGAGGTGTAGAAATATCTGTTGGGATGGAAGTTATGTTCTTCTGTGATGTTCTCAGACAGTCACAAAGAGAAGCTTCATTGATGAGAGTGAGGTATCTTATCTGTGGGTATAAATACGGACCAATACTTTGAATGTAGTTAGAGATATACTGTGTCAGTAGAGAGGTGCTATAGGTTCTCTTTCCTAATTCATTACTGTACTGGCCCTGGTAGGTAGCTCAGTTTCCTCTACCAAACATGATTTCCCTCTTGCTGAAAAGGAAAATCTAATTTTCTTAGTGTGGATTTTCCTGAACATCCAGTCTGCTAGAGATTTTATCTGGATGCCTCCCAAAAACTCAAATAGTAAAGGCTTGATGCTCAGCCTGGCTCCTTAAAGTGGGAGGTCAAGAGGATGTTTCCTGAAGGGGGTGGTGTGGCCCTGGCCCTGTTCTCCTCTTGCATGCAGCTCTGAAGTGAAGAATTTTGACATTTTTTGTTGCAATGGTGTAGGAAGCAGGGCCAGCCACTCATGGACTGAGTCATAGTGAACGTTTCTCTTCCTCTAAGCTGGTGATCGCAGGCATTTTGTTACAGGAGTCTGGAGCTGGCAAGCTGTTTGTAAGTCTGACCTTTACCTTCTGGTCTTTTATTCACCACTTTACCAAAGTATTTATCCTCAGGATGTATATGATGCATCCAGTGTAGAAATCTTTACAGGAATATTACAATTTTATGTCTCTTTTTTCTTTAATAAAAACTCTCAGAAGAGAGATTTTTTTCCCAATTTCATTCAATGCTTTATCTTTATTGGTACATATATATATATATATATATATATATATATATATATATATATATTGAATATTCCCTTGTGGCTATAATCTGAGCTATAATATTGCCCATATCAGTTAAAATTGCTGAAAATTGTTGAGTTATGTTTTTCTAAGAAACATACAAAAAGCCTCAGAAATCAACTGATTATTGTTCTAAGTATAGACTGAATTTGTTTTATAATTTTGTTATGTAATGCAAATGGACTCAAGCATAGTTTCTCTCTTTGGATAATTTGCACATGAATAGCATGTGCACACACAGATAGCATGTGCTCATATGGATAACACGCACACACACAGATAGTGGAAATATTTGCAAAATAAGTCTCTCTGTGATCATGCTAAGTTCTGTTCTTAGTCCATAAGAAAATTCTTTCCATTTTTGCATGAAAAATGTTCTTCACCAGTAGTTCAAAATAATTGTGTCACCTTTTAAGAAAAAGTTGAGGGTTATAATTGTAGGCTAACTGGGTTTCATCAGTTGGATATATTTCTGGCCTACAAAGGAAGACTGACATTTGCAAAGCCTCCTGGGGTTTTTCATGATTGATTGTCTCCATTCACTGGATTAAGCCCTGGCTGTTGATTAAACTACAGAACTAATGCTGGATGGCTCACAACCCCTGAAATCCCAGCTTCAAGGAACCAATCTCACCTCTGCTGGAAGAACAGGAAGCGTTCTAACCACTGAGCAATCTCAAGTCCCTGAGCCTTGTGCCCAGCAATAGCCTATGGTTTACATTGCTAGTCTGACTTTTTCTTATTGGGAAGAATTCTTTATATAGTCTACATCCTGCTTTATAAAACATATGTGTCAAGTCTTTTCTCTTGCTCTGTGGTTTTCTTCTTCATTCTTGTCTTTTGAATACTCTCTTGAAGAATGTGATGTCTGTGAAGAAGAATGGGCACATTCAGAGACCACAGCTCAGTGGACATTTCCCACTTGAGCATGCCATGGAAACTGATTGAGCCCCAGCACATGGATGGAATGGTCTGCATCCTGGTACCTTCTGATACCAGACCTTTTACATTTAAATAAGATATAATTTACTAGTCATATCCTTGGGAAAACCTTTACTTCCCTTAAGGTCCTGAAAATGTTACATCACATTTCTTACAGAATAAGTTTTATACTGTAACCCTTCCTGAATTCTTTTGGTAGAGTCATCCACCATTACTCACAAAGACATGGATGACATCAACCCTGTTCGAGCTGTATTTTTCTCAGTTGAAAGTTTCTCTACTTTCTCTTAGAGCATTGCCTGTCTTGTCTGTTAATCTGTCGTTAGGAATTTTTTACATTGCTATGCTATTCTTAATGGAATTATTTATTATTGGTTTATAGATTTGTCACTACCTTTCAAATAGAAGCCTCATTTATATTTATTGCCTTATCACCAAATTATATTTATAGGGTCTTTTGGATTTTCTGTAAATACAATCCCAAGGCTGAGGAGATAGCTCCATGTGTAAAGTGCTTGCCTTCAAGGGTGAATATTTGACTTTAAATCTCAGAACCCATATAAAACTAGGCACAACAGTATCTATAATCTAAGTGCTCCTATATTGAAATTAAAAAATGAAGATATGAGAATCCTGGAAAACTCATGGGGCTGATAGCAAGAAAGAGACCCTGCCTCTCAAACAAGTTAGAAGACAAGGAACGATACTGCTCATCCACACACAGTTGTTGCAGTGTATATGCGCCCACGCACTCATAAGAATATAAATATGATATATATGCAAATCATGTACTCACACTCTCACACACACACTTTTATAACTATAACCCCATTTCTGTAAAAGATCTGCCTCCAGGCTGTAACCCCACCCCCACCATGCCCAGGACTCTGCCCCTCCAAGATCCACTCTGCTGCCTAACCCCACACACCTGAACATCTTCCTCATGGCCAGCCTTCCTCCACAATTTCACCAGACTACATAGACAGGCGCAAACCACACTAGTTGGAAAAACAGCAGACTGCACAGGCACAGGTATAAACCACAATAGTTGGGAGAACAGGCATAGGCATAAATCATACCAGTTAGAAGAAAATATGGGTAAATGCCTCTGTAGGAATACATTCAAAAATCAAAAGAGCAATATGGCCTCACCAGAACCCAGTGATCCTACAACAGCCAGACCTGAACATTTCAATGCAGCTGAAACACAAGAAAATGAGCTTAAAAATTATTTTATGAAGATGATAGAGGTTCTTAAAAGAGAAATGGAAAAATTACCGTAAAGAAGTTGAGGAAAAGACAAATAAAAATTGGAAAAGATCAATAAATCCTGTACAGAAAGCCAAGAAAAAACAATCAAACAGGTGAAGGAAATGGCTCCAGACTTGAAAACTAAAATAGAAACAATTAAAAAAAACCCACAAACTGAGGGAATTCTGGAAATGGAAAATCTGGGGGAAGTGAACAGGAACTATAGATAGAAGGATCACCAACAGAATACAAGAGATGGAAGAGAGAATCTCAGGTGTTGAAAATACAATAGAGAAAATAGATTAATCAGTCAAAGAAAATGTTAAATCCAACAAATACCTAACACAAAATATCCAGGAAATCTGATAAACCATAAAAAGAACAAATTTAAGAATAATAGGGACAAAAGGAGAAGAATCCCAGTTCAAAAAACAAAATATATTCAACAAAGTCATAGAAGAAAACTTTCCCAACATAAAGAAGGTATGCATATAAAGATATAAGAAGCTTAGAAACTGAAAGGAAATTCATGCCCCGGCAATGCTGAAGCATGCATAGGCAGCCGTATATGGTGGTTCTGTTGAACTTGTCCATACTGGGTTTCATGATCTACATTGATGAGGATGACTGACCTCTTCCTCAACAAAAAGCTCACAGAACACCAAACAGGCTAGACTAAAAGCTGTCCTTTTCAAACAGCATGCCTTCATTTCTATATCAATCTTCTTAACCTTAATACAAATTTCTATTTCTCTGCCCTGGTTAGTGGATTTGTGGAGTTCTGACCAGTTACAAGAATTCCGTAGGAAGTCTTGCTTTGAATTTTCCAAGAAAATGTTGGAGCATGTAAATGGTTTCCATGGATGCAGCATTTAATAATCCCGAGCTATTTTTCTATTTCGTTTATTTGTGAGGGCTCAGGACAAATGCATGTAAGAATCTATAGTTTCAGTTGGCTTAATATCTCCTTGCTTACAGTGAGAAGAACCTACTATTGAAAATAGACTAGAAAACACATAGTAGCAGTTTCTGTGAATTCAAGGTTTCCCATGCGCTGTATTTTTTTTTTTCTGATGCCTGAAGTTCTCACAAATTTAACTTAGAGAAAACATCCTGAGGTGATCCTCCTGTGGAATTTGTGTGGTTTATCTGAGAGAGTTAAAATCTCAGGTATATGTCACACAGACACTAGCATTTTAAATTGGAATTCCAAATGGTGTCTTCCCAGTATTATAACCCAGAAAGTTCTCATGGGTAAATAGATAGCCTACGAAGTTAGTTTAATAAAATCAAAACCCAAACTATGATGTTTAACGTGTTTGGTGCATTGATTAAGCCTCCTGGGGGCTCCTGGTGTTTAAAGCAACAGTTTGAATAGGACAATAAATGTGGAGCTGACTGTATTTTTTCTGTTTCTTTCTCATCTGCTAGAAAAATATAGATAATAGAGCTCATTTATTTTCTTTACATTTCTGAGCTCTGCAGATGGGAAAACACAGCCCAGTGGAAATGATTTCTGGCAACCTTGAGAAGATATGTTAGCATTTTGTGGCATTTCTCTCCATGACATGTAAAGCATGGCTCTCCCTCATTGCAGTGTCACAGCGAAGTGTCACAATAAAGCCAAAATAGTGTGCCCTCAGGGAAAACTAGAAAGGCACCATTTTCTATGCACACACAAAGGGTAATATTTATTATAAAGCCTTTCATTTTAGCTCCAAATGCTGTCTGGGCTGTGAGTACTTTGCAGCAGAGAAATGCACAGACGTGAGCTTTAAAGCGAAATGTTGTGCCTAAACCTAATTTTTGTAAATGTAAATAAAAAGTGAAAAATAGAATGCTGTCCTGAACATGTGGGCATTCATGGTCTGGGCAGTGGCAGCGCTGGCTGCTGCTGGTGGAGCACAGGAGCACTGAATTGGCAGCCATGCAGCTCTGTCTTGACCTGGTTTGTCAGCACGGATACTCTTTCCTTCGTCCTTAACGTATAATATAGAAATTATTCTCCCATTTGCTAGATGAGAAATTTGATGTTCCAAAGATCTAGCAGTTTGTGACAGGTTACTCAGCCAGGATGACTGAATCTGCATCAGTACCCTTAATAGAAGGCAAATCTAAACCTGTACTATTTAATTTATTAAATATGTTCTTCAGTAGTTTCATGCTGCTTGTATGTATCTGATCCTTCTTACTCCACCCTTTTATCTTATGTCTCCCTCCCATCCCTGTCATTCCAACTCTCCCTAAAAGTCTCTTTTCCACATCCACGCCTTTTTGTTTTGTGACCCACTGAGTTTAGCCAGGGCTGTCTACCGTGGGTGGGGAACTATCACTAAAGTCTGGTAGTCTCACCTGTGGGAACACAACTGAAGGCAGTGATCTCCATCTCCGCTAATATCACTAAGTAGCCAGTAATGCCCCAGGGACAGTTATAGCCCTGTGACTCGGTTCTCTATCCATGACTGACAACTGACAAGTTACACAGACTCAAAGCAGGCAAATCCACGGTTGTGAGAATAGCTTCCAATGGCTGTCCTGTCCAGAAGGTAGCATTTCTCAGTCCTTCACCTTGTAATCCAGCTTGTGCATTTTTCCTATCCAATCTGAATAGTGTTCTGTGAGGCTGACGGGCCCTGGTGGGTGATATAAATGTCCTGTTTAGAACTGAGTGCTCACTTATTCTCAACACTCTGAATAACTGTGAGTCTCTATTTGTCGCTGTCCAAAGAGAAGCTTCTCTGATCAAAACGGTGAATGGTATTTGTCAATGGGCATAAATATCATTTAGAAAGCATAAATTTGTACTTGGATTTTAAAATCATTTACATAACTCTTCATCCTACACTTGCAAAATTATTAGTTGCTCCTAATATTGAGCTTGATTTTCATCACCATTGACAGCCATCTCTTAAGGGCCAAGTTACTTCTTCAATTTAATCAGATTTTATTTTTTTAAATATTTATGTTAGCAGAATTATGTTTCTATGTCTATGTCTGGGTGTGAGTGTGTGCACATGTGAAAGCAAGGGCCAGTGTCATACAGAAGCAAGTCTCTGGCCCCTTGGAGCTGGTGTTACTTGCTGTTGTAGTCAGTCCTATGTGGATGCTAGGGGCTAAATTCGGGTCCTGAGCAGCACCTGCTCAGAGCCAAGGAGAGGTCTCCCCAACCTTTGCAATGCTGTTGTTTTTTCAGTTGCTGCAGCTCAATATCATCTCTAGATAAAACAGCTGCCACGCAGGCACACCTAAAAATCCCTAGCAAAGCCCCGAGTCAAGCCTTCCCTTCAGTTAGGGAGTTCTGTTCCTTTATATTATCACTTGCACACAGAATTTGTCCAAATCTATTGTTCTGGTCTGGCAATATGGAGATAAAACAAGCTGTGAGACTCTGCACAGCTGTCAGTACCATCAGTTAGCAGTTTTGCTTGTTTGTTTGTGGACTGCCACTTTCTGCATAAATGAGTAATGGTATATGATAATATTTAAAAGGATAAAATCTGGAGGACTAGTTAACATGTGTGCATTCCCCCATCATTAAAGAAAGAAATATTTTCTTGGATGATTAGCCCTTCCTAACTAGAACATGACGAATGGCTGCTGGTGCCAGTAAATCTCTTCCTTCACCACCTTCGTCTTAAATGTGATGATAGCAATGCCGCTTCACATGCGCCCCGCCTTTTTAAACACAGATGTGTATGTGTGGTGCATATTGTTGACCTGAGAAAGGCTTCTTAATTTTTTTCAATTAACGTTTTGTATCTGCTTATTGGTAATTCTTCACTTCTGTCCTTCAACACAAACCAACCACTATTCTTTTTTAAGTTTATTTATTCTTTAAAATCTTCATACATCTTATATAATATATTTGATCATGCATATTCACCATTACCTCTTGCCAACTTCTCCTAGTGCCCGGACTCCATCTTACAACTTCAAGTCCTTATCTTTTCTTTTCTTTTTGTTATTAATGATCCCAAGTCCAGTTAGTGGCTCCCAAGTGTGCCTGAGTGGAGCCATCCACTGGGACATTGACTACCTTTTAGCAGTGATGTCCCCCTCTCTCAGCAACCCTTAGCTTCCAATGGCTGCTTCCACAAGAATCCTCTTTGGCGCTTCCTCACGTTCAAATAAGAATTTTGACTGATTTCATATCGGACCGTTCTTGTGGAAGGAACCACAGCTGCTATAAGCTGATATGAGTAACAGCCTTGTCCAGTCTAGAAGTCAATATTTCACAGCTTTCTTCCTTATCCACCAGCTCTTACCTTTTTTCCATCCATTCTTCAGTGATGCTCCCTTGACCTTGGAAAGGGGAGGTTGATATAGATTATTCATCCACAGCTAAGCTCTTTCAGTTACTTATGCTTCATTATTTAACAAATTTTAAGTTTCTTCATTAATTGTTATCCACTGAGGAGGGGGGAATCTTCCCCAATCAGAGTTGAGTACAGCAAATCTATGGGTACAAGGAGGCAATTTAACAGCACAAGTATTTAACATAATATCAGTGACAGTTTCCCCACGAGGGCCTGCGATCTCCCAAGACTTGAGTTTTTTGACCAAATTTATAGTACCAGGCATGAAATCTGTGAACCAGATATCATAGCAAATCAGAAAGTGGCTGTTTGTTCCTATAATATCCACACCACTACTGCAACCTGAACACACCTTGGCAGGGAGGAACTGGGACAGACCTTTGGTGTCTTCCAGCCCCACCCCCAGCAGCCTACATAGAACTTTTTGGCACTATAAAAGCTAGCTAGTAAGGGAATAATTCCCTGGTCAGTTAAGACAACCACTATTTCTTTAATTTTAAAGTTTAACTCTGTTCCTCATTTCTAAAAGAAGTTATGGACATTTTTCTTCCTGTGTCTATGACTTATTTTACATAGTGTAATACACATCTTCAAAGTATATCCATGTTGATAAATAAAACAAAATTTCTTTCTTGTTTGAAGTTGAATTGTACATAGTGTATTATAAACATTTTATTTGTCCATTCATCTGCTATGGTGCTGAGGTCTTCCCACATATTGGTCACTATAAATAGTGATACACACAACATTCAAATCAATATCACAATTCTTCAAAAACAGAGTCACCATTGTTTCACCAATCCAATTTCTGGGAAAAGAATTAAATCTGGAGCCTTCCTGATCAAATCTTTTGTTAGTTTCTTCTCCATTGCTAACTTAAATCACTCCAATTTTTAAAATGCACTTTCTGTCACCTAAACGGCAGAAGAGTCTCTCCTACTTTCTACAAATTTCCCTGGTTTCTGAGAAGGTCTTAGCAACTTTATCTGAATGTGTTCTGAGATCTTTCAATGAGAGAGACGTTGAGAATTTTTTGAACTTTTCACACACCTGTTACCCCTTACCTCATCTTCATGTCTTTGACTGGTCCTTTCAAAGTGCGCTCCTTGTTGGACAGTGAGTGTCAGGGCAGTTCTGTCTATCTCTCTGCCTGTCCCCCTTCTCTTTCCACCAGCATAGGATGCAGCTTCAGTCCACATAGTTCTCCACCTTCTGCAGGTCCTCTTACCGGGCTGTCTGAGGCTCTCCTTATCATCTAGTCAGAATTCCTTTCCTTTCCTGCATTTCCTGTACTCCTTCACTTTAAACCTGGGTTCAAATATGTAAAAAAAAAAAGTCATTAGTTTATTTAGGAGAATTTACTCATTTTTTCCTATCTGTATATTTTTTTGTTTGTTTTTTTTGGGGGGGGGATTTCTCAGAATGCCTTTATTTTCAGACATTATAGAACTTAAATACTGAGTCAAAAAAGTTTCAATAAAGTATAAAACATTTCTGTTTGGCCACACTGAAAGTAACCATATTCAGTGCCTGACTCTATCTGTATAATTTTTATTTTTCTAGTTTGTATCTTTTTTGAGATGTTTGTAACTATTATTCCTCTCTCCTTCCAGGTTCTTCTTTTCTTTTTTCTCTTTCCTCGCTTGGATGTTTTTTCATCTAACTTTTTATATTAAGAATGTGTATCTGACTTCCCTGAACTGTTTTCCTGAATATGTCATCATCTCTGTATAGTGTTCAAGTTAGAATGGAGGCAAGGGCTTCTGGCCAATTTCTTTTTCAGAGCTGGGGTTAGTAAATTGTTTCTCTGCCTCCGGGATTCTTGCTCTTGGATTTTTTTCATGTGGCACTCGTTCATTCATCTTCAAAGAGCATTTAACAATATCTGCCGTCGACACACTATTGTCAGGATCCTCTGATCTTCACAGATCATGCCAGGAGAACCATTCTCTTAACTTCACACAGTAATCTGCATTAATTCTAAGTGAGGTGTGTGGAGGAAATCTGTGTTGAAAGGGTCTCTCTCGGGAGCATTTCCAAACAGAACCATGTGAGACCAGGAATGAGGATAAACTGTTGGCCATTTTTCTGAAATCAAATCTTATCCATCCTCCTTTTGTTAGTTAGATGCACCAAATGAGTGAGAATCCAAAGACACATGTCTATGTAACAGCCCTCCACATTTCTGTGTCACTGGAGATAGGCTGGTGAAATGTCCACAGCTCGTTCCCTTGCGTGACTGCTCTTTCAGTCAAATCAGGGCCTAAGACCTGTGGTATCAAAAATTGGAGACATGGGAATGGCAGAAATAAGCAATTTTAGTGTTGTGTTACGATTGGAGAACCCACGGTTTTACCATACTGCACATTCTTTCTACCTGGGGGTATTTTTTTTTCTTTCTGTTTCTCGGGGCTTACAAACTGGTTCATGTCTTATTTCACTTCCTGGGTATGTGATAAAGTAAAGCCCGGATCGGCATATGCATACACAGTATCAAGGATAAGTCTTGAGATACTCCCGATGTAAAGAGGAATTCCCAGCAGACTGTTAGCACTAATGATGAACCCTAACTCCCAGTCCTGGTGCTTTGGGTGAGACTTGGTGAAAGTCAAATGTTAAGCAGCAGCGACTGCATTTTATCTTGTCTTAATCTGCCCTGCTCTGCTCAATCCAGGGCTGCATATGATTGCTCTATGGCGAAGAAGAGGAGAGCTGAAAAGCAGGCACTGGGGGTGCCAGTTAACAAGCGGAAATCCCTGTTAATGAAACCACGGCACTACAGCCCAGACGTGGACTGCAAGGGAAACCCGGACAACAGGAATGAGGATGATGGCCTCTTAGAGACGAATGATCACTCCACTGCAGGTAGCAAAAAGGCATGGCCCAAACTTTATATATTCCTGTCACCTGACGTCATTCTTATTCTGTAGAATATACAGTTACTAGGGCTGTGAAGTATATTTGGCTTTAGGAACCAAAAGCCAAACACTTGTTTCACTCAATATTCACTTAATAAGGCCCTACATATTTTAGTCAGATTCTATTTAAGGTCTGTAGACACAGCTTGATGATAGCCTGAGCTCACTTCAAGTCATGTTTAGGTTATGCCTCTTTGTGTAGAAAGTAGAAGATACTAAGCCTTAAAGCTAAAGAGTATGTCTGAGTAGGTGTTAATTTCTAAAAGAACCCTTCAAATTGCAGGACATATTTAAGCTTTAAGACAGCTTTTCAATGACAAAGGTAAATGTAATGTTCATTGCTGATATATATATATATATATATATATGTATATATAGCGCCTATGTATATTGCTAAAACATTAATACATAATTTGTTTTATCACTATGTAAAATATTATTTAGCCCCAAAATATAATAGTAATAATAGGACTCAATGTAGGTGTTTTGTGACATCCATATTTTTATAATCTTCAAATAATACTTAGAACAATAGATTGCAGCAGTGATCTAAGGTGATTATCCTTGAGGCTTCTTCAGTGGGAGAGCAATATAGAGAAGATATCTCTGTGCCTGTGTTCTAAAATAAGTCATTTAAGCTTATCTTTATAATACGTTGATTCAATCCTTGGCTCACTTTTCAGACATCTTTTTCAGGATGAATGAAACGTAGCTTCTACTCTAAGGACTTAGAGTTTGTGTCTTCCTAGATCTCGGCTGCTGGCAATCTCTCGCATCCACAAGTTGAAGTGTCGTTGATTGGTTTGTGACTGAGACTAAGGTGTCAGACATGCAAAAAAAATCCTCAAAACCTACGAAAAGTTTAAGTTATAAGGCTTGACTAATAAAAACTGGGATGAGACAAGCACATTAATATATTAAATATATACCCTTAAATATATTAAATATATTCCTATTAAATATATACCTTTTACTAAATGTGACATTTAGGGAATCGGCATAATAATAAGTTAATTATTTACTTGAAAACTTAAACAAATGGAAGTAAAATTCTAGAAATAGTCCTAGACATTATTTTTAAAAATATAAAAACATATTGACTGAGGATGTTCTCAGTTAGAGAATCTTCATTATCTTGGCTAAGTATTGAAGATTCCACGGCTAAAAGAGTGTTGTCTTCTGATTGGTGGATGGATAATGACGATTTTAGACTTCTCTCATATAGTAAACGATTTTCAGCATCAAGGCTCATATTTAAATTGTAATCATCTTTAACTTTTTCAATTTCCTTGATCTGGTCACTTTTATGTATTGATTCATGGACATAACAGATGAAATCTGATCTTAGGTGTTCTTGGACCACTGTGGAGTTGGGATCTTTGCTTGCAGCTTGTCCTAGAGCCAAAGACTTTATCAGGTCTGCGGGCCTCCCACCTTCTGCTCTAACAATTTGATCATCATAAATGTTGATTATCAGTTAAGAGAATGTTGTTCACATACATCCAGTAAAATATTTAGTCATAAGCACTTATAGGCATCTATTTGCAGGCTTACAAAGGCTGATGGTTGCATTTAATATTAGAACTACTAGTGATAGTGATGCTGAAATTTCCATGGTGACAATTAATTTTCATCTCTTTATATGTTGCACACATATAAACGACATCTTTTAGTTCATTTTACAGTGTCACATAGTATGTAGAACCTTGATCTTGGTTTTACAGATGAAATAATTAAACACCAAAAAGAGTTCATTCTGAAAGTAGCACAGGTTGCAGACTGGGGAGAAAGTACCTAGTAGACTATCTAAAGAGCAAGCAAAATAGCTCTATCTCAGTTTCTCTGCAGGTTCAGTCCCCCTGCCCATACTCCCCTCAGAATGCATACTGGGCAAAGTTTTCACAATGTCTACATGAAGCTACAATTTCTAAAAAATGACAAGCCATGAATGTCCCTCTCCGAGGTCAAGAGAGAAAAGATTTTAATTTGCCTTCAGTTTTTGAGAAATCTTAAGGCCAGCCACAGAAGGAGAGGGTACCGAGCCTAGTGCTCAGTGCAACAGAAGAGCACCTAACTTCAGTGCTCCTCTGATCCAGGCTCCTCATTGTCTTTGCCTTAGCAGGAGTCTGTCTAGTTGTATTTTCAGCTGGACCACTCAGATAATGAGAATATAAAGGACCCATGAAGGCTAAGGCCATGCTCTTGAATTCTGTGTTTCATTCCTCTGTTTGACTCAGACTGTACCCCACGCTCTAACCTGACTCAAAACTACATGTGGCCACTATTGTGGGTAGCTAGAAATTCCTTCCTGCCTGGGGAGGTGAACACCAGGAAGCAAGACAAACTTAGACTCCTGGAACAGACAGAAAATGATTCATCATGGTTCAAAGTATACCCATTATGGAGTTCCCAGCAGCATGACCATGTGCTTCGGACCTGAGAATACCTGCCTAAGACACAGAAGCTTCTAGGGGTTGAAATTACACTTATAATATGTCATCTTCATTAAAAAGGTAAAGAACAAACCACTCCAGTCTCAGAATTTTAGAAGATAAATTTATTTTTCAATGGCTTTTATTCCTGCCTAAATTTCATATTCAAAATCTCTAATAAATGAATTTACCTGTAAAAGTGTCCTTCCTGGATATAGAAGCAAAACTGAATCCAGTGTCTATAAAACCCAGTCACACTAAGAAGCTCATTCCAAACTCAGTGGCATTTTCAGAGGAGTTCAGAGAAAAGATAGATGATAGGTAGGTAGGTAGATAGATAGATAGATGATAGATAGATAGATAGATAGATAGATAGATAGATAGATAGATAGATAGATAGATAGACAGATGTGAAAGTATAGGATTACCAACAACTCATCATGGAAACCTTGGTCTACAGTCAGGAACTAAATTGAACTTTTATATACCAGACAAAACTGTATTTTTTTAACTACACAAAGGAAAGTTTCCCAGCCCAAACTACTGCCAACCATATATGCTTAGATGTTCGCACAGGACAGAGAAAGGCTTAGGTCATTTCTGAAACTGCCAGCCTGTTACCTGCTGGAAGTTGACCTTAGTGTTCCCAATTTGCCATCTTTGTAGTATTAGCAAAGTTAAGGTCTGTGTTGCATGAGAGTTTTGTTTATATTTGCATTTTTGACCAATAACTTAAGGATCATTGTTCTTTTTTAACCCAAATTAACTTGAAGTACATTCAAGTGTCTTCCTATAAATTTATTATGAAAATTGTTTCAATTTAGAAAAGCATTTGGCTATTTACATTCTTAGTATCATCTCCTGAAAATGGCTGTATTACATGAGACATCTTCTCTAGTAAGGCTTTCTAGCCTGTGGGATACTTGGGTTAGGTAACAGAAACAAGGACACAGGCTTCAAACCATGTGAACCCTGGTCTGTACTCAGCCCTCTCCTGAATAGCTGTGTGGTCTTGAGCAAGCCTCGGCAGACCTGGAACAGCAGTTTCTCTGGGAGATGGACTGGAAAGCACTTTGTAGTGTTGTAAAATAGATAATGGAGCACTCTGCTAGGCACATGAGTTCACTGTCCTAGGAAGGGTCACAGGATCATCTAGTCATTGGTCCATCCTCATTCTGAAGATGAAAACCCCTGCTCCAGAGAGCAAGAGCTAACTAGACCTCACGTGTTTGTGTATTGTGCCCCAGCTTCCAGTTCTGAGGGCAGATGCCAGTCTGTGCTCCAGTCCTCAAAGGCTTATATGGAAAGCCCACCTTGCTGAGCTTTCCTCTGTGCAGCCTCTGTTGTTCCTTAGGAATGACTTCTACTGATGAAAGTAGACCTAGCATGGTCACGTTGAGGAGTCCGCTAATCCCTTGATGTTACAGTCTTTTAAATAGTACCCGAAAAAAGGGGGCGGGAGCCATCACTTACTGAGTTGTGGGCTCCTGTGATCTCTGCAGTGATGCGCAGGCTGTGTTACAGTCCCCACAGTGCAAATGAAAACCCCAGGCTCAAACAAACGGAACAGCCTGCTCAGCAAGCATAGACACTTACAACAGAGCTCAAGCTCCTCCCCTCTGCAACAGACCTTATTACTCTTTCGGAAAACAATATTGCAAAATAGAGAAAAGAGGGGGCCAGTGGCAAAACTGGGAGAACCGGCACCTTGTCACTGATCTGTCATGTTAAATGCTAACTTAGGGTTTTCCTCCTGCCCATGGTGAGATCTAGGAAGGCTTTTCAGAAAAAGGTATGTGGATTTGTGGCTTGGACTATCCCTAGAAACCAATGCGTGTGACAGTGTGGACACCCCTGGCTTGGGGCTTCTATCTTTCTAAGGAATAATTAATAAATATTTTCTTTTAGCATATAGCAAACAGTTGAACCAAACAATGAGGTAAACTGGAAATGACCCGAAATGAAGTAGTTGGCAGTCACTCAGTGCAGTGCATTGTCGCGCACATGCGTGAGTTTGTCACCCCGCCTCTCTGGTGAGCTGCACTTAATAGGAATATTTTAAACTATGTAGCTAAGCAACAGAGGTAATTGTTGCTTTCTAGAGCTTTTGTTAGCACTCTAACACAGCCCAAATATGCATAATTAGGTATAATGTCTATAAATCATTATTGTACACATGTGGGTAGTTAAGTGGAGTGAGAGAATAGTTCAATGAATTGAGCATATTCACTGAAAATGCTTTTTATTTGTTTTCTGTAGTTCATAATACTTTAAAATTATCATAACCCTTTACACTTTCTCTTAATAGCCAACTGTGATATTGAGAAAAACTTCATTTGCATTTTAGACTATGTTTAATATATTATTTAAAGCTGGAGTTGCTCTGATGTAGGCTCAGGAGAGGATAGGCTCATCCTATCAACGTTATGTGCTTGTTTATACAGCCTCTTTTCTAGGAACTGAAATGTTAAATTTTTCAGTTTGTGTTGAATAGATCCCAACAAAAGACTGCACCCTATAATCAGCATTATTTACAGGGGCTAGTGTTGTGACTGAATTCTTCTCTGCATCCAAAAATGCTTTTAGTTACTATGGCAATATTTACTTGATCCTGGCAGTCCAGTGTTGATTTAGGGAGATAATTACCAGAAAGGAAGATGATGGAGATGTATTTTTGAGTGTCCTTGTCAGAGACAATGTTTATAAAAAATTGAATGAGACCAAAAAAAAAATGCACATTGTCTTCCAGGCAGACACCCTCTCCCAGAGCTTCATGCTGATGGCCGTACTTTCCTCCAAAGATGTTTATTAGCCCAGGAGGCACTTCACTTGTTGTCTTTACCAGTATTTAAGGGGGCTTATCATTTTATGTTTCCCATCCCCCACCTGTCTTGTTGGATTCTGTTGTTGTTCTGGCAGATGTTAGCAGACTCGTGGTGGGCTGTTTAGTACATTTTACAGCCTGGTGGGCATGGAGAATGCATGTAGTTTGGATTCTCCTTTGGAGAGTTTGCATGGGAGCAGCTTTGATGAACCTACCATACATGCATACATACATACACACAACAAAACAAGGAAATGAGTGGTACTGACAGCTGCTGTGGAGTGGACTGGACCCTTGGAGGTCTACTCTTGGCCACAGAATCCAAGTTGTTCACATCTGACACCCTCAAACCAACTCCCCCTCTCATTTCCTTTTCTTTATAACACACATACATGCACATGTCAGACAAGAACATGTATTACTATTTAAAGCACCAAAGCCCAATGATTATCCCATTTATGTTTCCCCAAATATAGAATTGTAACTTGACACTGAAAAGGAAGACTTGAGAGCTTCTGAGTTCCTCAGTTATAACCCATATAGAGGTGTGTGTATCTTAGTTAACGTTGCATAAACACTGAGATCATTTCTGAGAAACTACAAAGAATAAAATTCAAATAAGCCCCCAAAACACATTGCCATGATCCATAGAAATTTGATGAGCATTTTCCTGCAGTGTGTAGCATGCATATTCAAGGTCCCTCTGGCAGCTAAGATGTAGGGGGTGTAACAGCAGGAACCTCATTGTGGCGCTGTTGCGGAAGTACCAACCTTTGTCATAATAGTACCCTAAAAGGACTTAGCTCTTCATATGCAGAAGATTAGCAAAGTACTAATCTTATTTTATTTCATTTGTATTTTTCTCACCAATGTTTGCAAAATTAATAAACATTCCACATTATGCATATTTTATAGGCATACCAGTATCCATGCATATATACATGCAGATTTATACATATACACGAGTATATATGGTCATATGTATGTAAATAGTTATGGAAGCTCCTTAAAATATTTTTGCTTTCTTGTTTGGCTGATTGGCTACATTTTAAAGGTAGGATCTCACTTGTGGTCAAGACTAGCCTTGAGCTTGCTAACCTCCTTCCTCGGATTCCTAAATATTGGGATTACAGGTTCCCGTCACTATGCCCAGGCCCTTTAAATATTTTTGTTCTGCTTTCTGTTTTCTTTTCTTGTAGAGGGAAACATGGTAAAGCCTGTAGAGGAGACCCTTCATTCACCTGCTCAAGAAAACTCGCTCCAGACAGAAGACCAATATGCGTGTTATCCAGAGCTCATGGGTAAATCTCTAATGCACCTAGACAAATACGAAGAAAGCGTATCTGTGCCAACCATAAGAGAAAACTTAAACGACAGTGGCATCCAGTCTTTAAAAGCAGAGAGTGACGAGGCAGATGGGTGCTGTACGAGCCATTCAGACGATGGAAGGGACAAAGTCTTCAGCTCCCAGCCACCTTTCTGCTCCTCTGGCGACAGTGAAAGTGACTCTGACGGCGCCGAGAATGGATGGGGCAGAGGCTCCGTTTCCTCAGAAGACACGGACCCTCACAGAGGCCACAAACACAAGCCGGCATACGCTAAAAAAGACCTGCTGGAGGTTCCTGAGATAAAAGCTGAAGGTGACAAATTTGCCCCATGTGAGAACAGGTCTGATTCCGACGCCGAAGGGAGTGACCCACAGAACTCCCACACGGAACCCTTGGCTGTCAAAACCCGGCCTTCCTTCCCAGAGGCTGAAGATGGTGAGAGCCTGGTCCCCAGTACAGAGGAGCCTGGAGAAGTGGATAAAGTGAAGGGGAACCTGAGTTTGTTGGAGCAAGCTATTGCTCTGCAGTCTGAACGAGGTTCTGTCTTCCATCACACCTACAAGGAGCTGGACTGCTTTCTCCTGGACCACCTGGTGAGGGAGCGGAGGCAACCCAAGGTTACTGACACTGGTGGAAGACAAATCTTTAACAATAAACGTAAGCACATTTTTATATTCGTTGCAGGAAGTAAGGTGATTTAGAATTTGAAATTTTTAAATGCGCCTATTCCTTCTAAATTAGCCTTTTGACGACTTAATGTAATTTAAAAATCAATTCATAATCATGAAACTTGTCATTTCTTACTTTGCAGCCCCTCTTTTGTTCACTGTCAGCTCAGGGTCTGTGGATGCTTTGGTGTCTTAACACCTGACACATTTATCCTCTCTAGTTTTCTCATTGGATTAGCTGTTCAGAATCGCACCAGACCTTTTAACAATGCTTGACTGGATATTTTATTTAAGACTTTAACTTATTTCATTAGGCAAATCGAGTCTAGAATTTAATTTTTCTTTCGATATTTTGTTCTGGGATTATGGGGCTGCTTTCAGGCTTCAAAATGAAAAACATCACGTCGCTGGTAAGCCAGGCAGGATGTTCTGAGGCTCCTTACGGTTAAGCCAGGTGTTAATCTACTTGTAAGATGATGATTTCCCAGCTCTCCAGTGACAGCCCATAGATACCTGGTCAGATTTCAATTGGCAGGGGGATGTACTTGGAGAAGACCTTAGATTGCTCTCCCTACATCAGGGGAATGATGTATCTCCCCTGCTGGAGGACTATGCCTGTTCTCACACTCAAAGCCTGTAATGTGTGTTAGTAGCCACTCCCAGTAGTCCACAGGTGCCCAGAGGAACACTTAACATGGCTATGCCCAAGGTTGGTCAGATTAAGACCTCCAAAGAGTGTGGTTATTGTTCTTGTTTTTTTCAGCAGATTGTTGGACCCCTGGAATCTGATGACCACAGAATCATGGAAACATATAAGGGAATACCATGCTCCTTGATCTTGAGGGCTTGGAGGAATAACATCTGTGTGGTCAGAAGGTCTAACTGGGGAAAGTGATGCACAAGGGAATTGTTTGATAATCTGAAGTCACTGTTGATACTTACCTGCCACTTAACCATGCCTTGCGACTCTGAGAAAGTAGAAAGACTAAGTATAGTAAGGAAGGTGTGAGTGGGATGGAGCAGGATGCTAACGAGAAATGTGCAGTTGCAGACAGGACTTTCTTTATATCAGTAATTAATTTCTTAATTTTTCCTTATTTACCTTTTTATAAAGATAAACTACAAAATCTGTATAAAGGATGCACTTTAATCTAAGTCAGATTTTGTTGGTTTTGAGGTCTATATTTCTCCTGTTTACCATCCTTGAAATCAGAAGGGCATGCAACAGTTTAACCTTCAACTTTTTTTTAAATCACATATAAAATAATGTTATAGCTTTCAACTGATAATATTTTTCAGACAGTGAAATCCCAGGTTTGTAGAAATTTATTTCAACCGTAAGTTCAAATGCTTGATGGTTTTTGGTTATTTTATAACGTTTTTAAATCATCTTATATTTTCAAAATTAGTAACACAATAGGGTGTGTACAGCAACACTTGGTAGTGTAGTGGCTTAGGGCACTACTGGGGAGAGTAGATGAATTAACAGGATGTCGTGTGGCAGAGGCCTGGCATTGCTTTAGGTTTCAAAGCCCCTGAAAGGTGACCAGGCTCGTCTGAGGCATGGAAGGTGGGGTCCGGGTTGCTGTCTGTGTATGGATACTGGTACCCACAGAGTCTGCACTCGGCATCCATACACCCTCTGCTTGATGCTCCTAGAATCGGGAATCTGGGGGATTGTTCTTGGACCTGCATTCTCTGTTTGTAAGTGCTCGTTCAAGCTGTCATTTGCCGCCTTCTTTAAAAATACTGTTCCGATTTGGCGGACACCTTGCTCATGGACTCCACTGTTAAGGACAGAACACTAAGATTTTAACATGTCGTCCTACCCAAGTTCACAGAGGGGTCAGGAAGGCTCCAGTAAGTTTGCAAACTCTGCTCTGGAACATTCGGAGATGAGGCTGCGGTGTGGGCGCTGTGCTACCTATCATGTGGCCCTTGTCAAGTAAGAAGAGTGAGGGGAACAATGGGCAAGGCTGCCTGGGATGAAGGAGAACGGTCCCAGGCAAACCAGGACACAGCAGCACTGGAGGATGAAGGCCCTTCATTGTGTAGTACTATACAAAGAAAATGAAAGAAGAGGCAGGCTGAGCGGCTGCCCTGAGCCAGTACTCAGGTTTCTTATCATGCAAACAGGTTCTGCCCTCCAGAGCATTTTCATCTGCAGCTTTGTGTTAGGAGGCCCAGGAGAGAGCCGCAGACAAAGGGGTATGGTGGACTGTCAGTGAGCCCCACCTGGGCAGGTGCCAGCCCTGTTATCTCCAACACCCTTCCTGGCTTCCCTCAGACGCACAGTGTGCCGAAGAGGGGAAGTGCTCCCCGCCAGCCCTGTCAGTGCTTAGAAATGTGGTGTCATGTGGACAAGATCCAAGAGAGGAGGCACATCAAAACAGACTTAGTGGTTTCTCTCCTCTCCGTGAGTGGCAGTTTGCAATGGTGTCAAACCTCTCGGTTCATTTCTATCAAACTTCAAAGACTTTTACCTACAGGGTTTACATGCCTAGGACTTGAAACTTGGCATTACTGTTAAGTAAAACTTGTTTGCACCAAGTCCTAGAACATCACAATCTGAATATCCTTCTTTTCTCTTACAGAGTACAGAAAGGAGCATCCTTCCACATCCGTCATTTTAGTTAAATCTGTCTTTAATGAACCACGCTGTTTCCCAGCATCCCTGCCCTTGGTTCTTCTCTGTGCATTTGCAGTGCTCTGATTTCAGCCTCCTGACTGGTCCTAAACTGTCAGTGCTGGCTACAACTTGGGGGATCCTCAGCCCCTCCTTCTTTTCTGAAACCATGCCCCCATGTAATTGGATTACACACAGCCTGCTGTGCCCCATCTGCCTAGAACTGCTTGTAATCTAACAACTGGAATGACTTGGTTTTACAGAGATACGTCTGTTCATGCGGTGTAGAGCCATGGAAATGTCTGACACATCCCATGTCCGCGACCTGCTCTGGGTGGTTTCCTTAGAGCAGGAGGGTGTGAGCTTCCCATCCCCACATGACAGGGCCCTTTCACCTACTCCAGGCCAGCAGCTTCACGAGCAGGGTCTCATAGATTACTTATTGTCACCGTGGGCCTCACATCTGCTCAGTATTCTTGTTGGTCCACATTGAGAGCTGCACATCCCTCCTGAAGGCTGTTTTTGCTTCTTTCTCTGAGTACTCACATGCTTCTAGCTTTCTGACCACCACCACCACCACACACACACACACACGAACATACAATTTCTCCTGATTAGTATCATCCTGAGCTCAAGTTGGGTTAGTTTGGACCATAAGATTGCATTTCTGTGTCATTTACTTACCAGTTTGACCATATGTGCATGCATGTGTGTGCATGTGTTATATGATTGTACATGTATGCTTGTATGTTTGTGTTTCATATGTGCACATGAATGTGTGTGTTCATGTGGGTATGCACATGTTTGTCTATGTGCATACATGCACATATGTGTTTGCACAGATGCATGTGTGTGCACATGTTCATGTATGTGCTCCTATACGAATATATGCATATGTCTGTGCATGTCAATGCCAACCTCATCCATATTCCTATTTTGCACTCATGTTATGCATTTATTTATAAGCCTCTCTCTCAACACCCTGAGTACCAGGAAATCAAACTCCTGGCATTTTCTTTATCCCTTCCATCTTGGGCTCCTATCCTGTGGCAACTGTCATTCCTGGGAGCCCCACCCTCACAGGTTCTGAGTCCTCCCGTAGCTGGGAAGCCCGATAATTTTTCCTTCTCCTCAGATGCTACACTTGAACACTTCCCTTCAAAGTCTTCTCCATCACCTCAACTCCAAATTTCTGCAGCTGTGACCACAGTATCTGTGGTCACCTCACCTACTCCCGAGAGTTTGTCCCTAGGGGGCACAGATTTTTGGAGATATTTTTTTTCCACTTGCTTGTATAGGACACAGCCTATTGATTCCCATCAGCTGCTCTGCATAAAGCCAGCTCAACCTGTATGTGAGTAGCTGGTCTACCCTCCCAACTTCACCTGCTGCCAGGGACCCACAAGGACAAAGCCAGAGAGGCCATCTGCCTATATGGTGGGCTCTTTGTCTTGTAATTTTAAATCTGTCTTTCTCTAAACTCTTTCAAAAGAGAATGGCTTGAGGTTAAATAAATTCTCCTTTCTTGCTTTTCTTCTTTTTATATTTTTTCCAGGAGCATGGTCACCTTCTGGTACAGGATGACTTTTCATAATAAAGACTTAACTCCATTATGTGACATGACAACTTAAATCCATCTCTGTGTTTTAACAGTCCCTTGCCCTGTGGCAGCCTTTGCTTAGGAATCCAAGAAAATTAAAAATGTGTTTTGCTTCCATGGGTCTTAGTTGAGGGTTTTATTCAAGGCAACGTAAGAAGAATGTTTATGATGGCGAACCTGAATAGAGTGTGAGTGACCCCGCAAGGCCACCCTATTGAGTGAAGAGGAGGAAGCACCGTGTGAGTGTCTCAATTCAATTTCTCTTTAGATTCGCCAAGGCCTGAAAGGAGGGAGGCCAAGTGCCCCATCCCTGGCTGTGACGGCACGGGGCACGTAACTGGGCTCTATCCCCACCATCGCAGCCTTTCCGGGTGCCCCCACAAAGTGCGAGTTCCTCTGGAAAGTGAGTATCCCTCGTTCTGAGGTCACACCTATGCCATCATCCACATAGTGCAACCTCATGCGGCCGTCCCCCCTTCCTTCTGGTTAGAACTAGAATGGAAACATAATCTATCTTCACATGTTAAGCAATCTCCATGTAACTCTTTGTGAGGTGGTTGTGCATTTATTTGTTTCTAACTTTGAGACCAGGTCTGGCTTCTGCAGCCCTCGGGCGTCTTCCTCTCCCATGCCCAGTTTAGCTATTGTTCTAAAACATAGTTTATTAGAAAAGTTCAAGAACAGTAATTTCAGCCGTAGTGACCTCCCAACCTGCCCTCACCATGAGATCACATGCTCCTTAGAGTTCTCTCAGGAGGCTCTGTCCCATCTGAGCCCCCTGGAGCAACAGCAGCCTTTCCTCCCTCATCCCTGCTGTAGTTATTCAGTGCTTTGGGCTGCAGAAGAGAAGGGACAGATTAGCTGGAAACACTGGGATCTTACACAATTTCTCAACTTGTTACTGGGACAGTTCTTGGGCTACCCCATAAGTAAAAGTGGGGATACCTTGACATCCCCGGCTGTCAGGATTTGGAGAATCGCTAGTTTTTCCCCACCTAATCTAACTGCAGTATTAACAGTTCCTTGCTCTAACTCTCTTATCCTTCATTCAGACTTACTCTTACCAGTAGTCACGTGGCAGGGGAGGGTGCCACTTAGGAACCGTCCAGGTTAAGGTGAAAGGATTGAAAGAGGTGTGGAACTTGTGGAAAAACAAGATCTCTGCTGCTGTAGAGAAATGTCCTTAGTGGGTGACTAATGAGCTTCTCAGGTCAGACAAGAGAGAGGCAGCAGGCTCTGTCCCAGCACGTGTGTTCGTGGCCCCGGAACCACAGAGGACAGGGGCAGGGTATCTAGGGCTGAAACTGTTTGACAGTCAGAGGAGCTTAGACATGAACTAACTTTCTGGGTTTTCTTTCTGAAGTTATGAGGGGTTTATGTTCAGTATGAACACATTCCAGGAAGAATCATGGGGAACTGCCTATGTGAAGTCATTTGAGTGTAAAATGGAGAAGTAAATTTAATGCTATCTTATATATAACGTATGTATGTACGTATGGTAAATTGTTCTTACCTTTAACATGATATTTTATGCTTAGTTCTTGCCATGCATGAGAATGTGCTCAAGTGTCCCACCCCAGGATGCACAGGAAGGGGACATGTGAACAGCAATCGCAACACTCACAGAAGGTATTCTGATAACTTGCCAATTATTTACGTTGCAAAGTGCAAAAGAAACATTCCACAAATGAAATAATAGGCCACGGGTTGAGAGAACTGGTGCGTCATTGTTAAATATTACCTCTTGAAATAGCTACCAAGAAGTCTCAACCTCAGAAAAATTTACATTAGTGGTCAACTAAATAATGAAACAGTTGTGTTGGAAGATGCACAGGCCCCATGTCTACAGAGAAACATGCACAGGCTGGCATCAGTGCTCCCTATGGGTTAGCCCACTCAGCAGACATTTAGAAGGGTTTTACATTTGTAAGTATCGGACTTTGAGTGTAAACCACACAAGGCATATATGCCAATTTTATTAAAATGTAAACTAAAATTAAACTAAACTAAAAGCACACTGTATGTATTTACATACAAATATATCGTGTATACATGTGGATATTTTAAGCAAAATTTTATTTTATTTTTACCATGCATTTTTTTAATGTTTCTGTACCACATGTGTGCAGTGCCCACAGAGTATAGAAGAATGTGTGGACTTTCCTACAACTAGAGTTATAGATAGTTATGAACTGCCATGTAGGTGCTGTGAATCAAACCCAGGTCCTCTGGGAAAGTAGCCAGTGTTCTTAACCACAGAGCCCTCTTTCCATTCCTGAATTATTTTAATTTTATGCACACATTTTATATTATACATGGATTGTGTGGTTTGGCTTATAATAATATTGCCAAAAGTTTCATATTTGTGCCTTCAATTTAACTAAGATATGAAATTTAGCCTCTAAAATTTTGCTAAAATTCCTAAGGTAGGCATGGAGATTTCATGCTCGATTCTATAGTCAGACAATTGTCTGTGGGAATGAGAACTTTGGTTTTAAAAGACTGAATTTCAGAATTTTTTGGTATTTCCCCATTACATAACATGTTGATTTTTTTTTTAAATGTATTCACTAGTTGTCACCTCTGAGATGGAGGTCAGGAACAAATGTAGACACTGAATCTGTAAACCCTTTGGGATCTTTTGTATGACAATGGTGCTAAGTGAACTATTAATATGACTTAACATTTGCTGTACGCCAAGGGCGCTGTGTGTCTGTGCCAAGGCAGACCTCGTTGTCATGCTCACTCACATCCTCCAACGCTTCTTTTTTTGAAACAGTCTTTCGGGTTGTCCCATTGCTGCGGCTGAAAAGTTGGCAATGACCCAGGACAAAGGTCAACTTGATTCTTCCCAAACTGGACACTGTCCTGAGCAAGCTCACAGGTATGAACCCTCCTATTCATATTGGATCCCACCCAGCAGAGCCTCTGTTTCAAATGTGTCATTTCACGAACGTCTGCTTGTCATGTTCAGTCACTAGTAGGTTGATGTGGGCAGCCAGTTTGCAAGACCAGTAAATGATAACATCATTCAAATGATCTAGGGGATATTTCAGAAGTTTAACTTAATTTCCCTATCTTTACAAGGCTAGCATAATACTGGCATGCCCAAAAGAATGAAATATACAATCACATATATTAATCAAATTTCTCTGGCACTAATATAACACCAGGTAGCCCCCCATTTGTGATGGAATTCTTTCCTGCCTGGAGGAAACTTCATCAGGAACATTTCAAAGTATGAGATTATTATGTGCTGTTTTAGGTTTACGTATACACAGGGCTTCCATGGTAGGTATCTGGTAACAAATGTCTCCATGGTCCCCTGAGTGCCCAGGTTCTTCATAATATCTAGTAGTTTCAATGAAATTTTACATAAAATGAGCGTTGATACTTAAGGTGATAGAAAGCTTATTCTGCAACCATCATGTATATAGTAAAAGTTATTTGAGAAGAAATAAAGGTATCAAATAACTGTTGTCACTGAGCTACTAAAACTGCAAAAAACAATTAGTAGGTACTTTAGTATTTCCAGGGTGTTACTTAACATGGGGTTCTTCATTGATATTGGAATGTTCTCTTGATTCTTATGAATATGCTTATGAAAAGCTACAATTGAGTTTCTTGTTTACCATTGCTTTAGACACTAATGTCACTTTAGATAAGATTATTTTCACAATTTCAGGGTGACAAACCATCTTACAGTAACATCTGCTCATCCCTCAAGTATTTCTCTATTCAAAATCAAATTTTGCATACAACATATTTTGATCATATCATTTCCCTTCCCCAGGTTCTCCCCACCTCCCTACCCACCCAACTTCATGTGTGCTCACTTACTCTCTCCCAACTCTAAAGAAACAAAACCAAAAGCAAAAAGTTAAAATCAAAATAGACAAACAAAAATACCCCAGAAAGACAAAAAGTAACAAAATGTTTGCACATGCACACACAGACACACGCACTATGAAGTTGGTTTTGTGTTAGGCAATTACTCGTGGGCATTGGCCTGCCCTGGACTGTAGTTGATATACCCAGTGACACTCCAGTGAAGAAAATTGATCTTCCCTTTCCCAGTGAGAATTAATTGCAAAGACTTTCTCCACTGAGGGGCGGGACTTCATGATCATTTTCCTTCTCTATGCTGCAATTGTGTCTAGTTTGAACTTGTTCAGATTCTATGCATGCTGTCATATTTTCTGTGAATTCATATGTTTATTAATCTTGTTGCGTCTGGAAGACACTGTTTTCATAGAGTTATCCACTACCTCTGGCTCTTAAGATCTTTTCACCTCTTCTTCTTGAGGGGAAGGATTTGATGAAGACATCATCACACTCAGTACTGAGTGCTCAAAATTCTCTCACTCTCTGAACATAGCTGTGTGGGTCTCTGTGTTAATTACAACCTACTACATAAAGAAAGCTCCCTGATGAGGGCTGAGCAATACTCTTACCTATGGGTATATGAGTATAAATCTAGCAGTCATTTTAGAGTTATGTTCCTTTATGGTAACAGTATTATTACATTTTCCCATAGGTACATGACCAATCTAACCTCATGTTCTTGACCACTTTACCAGAGTCAAAAATGGGTTTCATCTTATGGAGTGGTCCTTAAGGTCAAAATGTGATTGGTTATTCCCATAACATTTGGGACACTATTTACTAATATCTTTCATTCAGGTCACTGATGTCAGTTGCAGGGTTATAGCTGGTGGTATTATTTCTTTTGTTCTCTGGTAGTGTGCAGAATATCTTGTACCATGAGTGCTAGTCAGTAGGGGTGACTACTGGTAAGGCACCGGGGTTGAGTTTTTAAAGACAGAAGTTTTGCATTCAACAACAGTCCTTACAATCAGGATGTAGAGAGTAATCAAAAACCTTAGAAATCACCTATTATTTCTAGAGGGTAAGTTTATAGTAAACTTTGGCCCATTGGGTCAACAAAATGTGAACCATTTCTAGCATTGAAGATTTTACTTGGTGGCATGAAATGTTTAATTGAGTCATTGTCTCCCACACTATATAGCAACTCCATTAAATTTCTTTTTTATATTCATATATGTTTTTTTATTTATTTATTAAAGATTTCTGTCTCTTCCCCACCACCGCCTCCCATTCCCCTCCCCCTCCCCCAATTAGGTTCCCCCCCCTCATCAACCCGAAGAGCAATCAGGGTTCCCTGCCCTGTGGGAAGTCCAAGGAACCTCCACCTCCATCCAGGTCTAGTAAGTTGAGCATCCAAACTGCCTAGGCTCCCACAAAGCCAGTAAGTGCAGTAGGATCAGAAACCCATTGCCATTGTTCTTGAGTTCTCAGTAGTCCTCATTGTCCGCTATATTCAGAGAGTCCGGTTTTATCCCAGGCTTTTTCAGCCCCAGGCCAGCTGGCCTTGGTGAGTTCCCAATAGAACATCCCCATATTCATATATGTTTTAGGAAGCCCCTATAGTAGTAGGTTTCCTTATGGCTTTACAAATGGCCTTCAGTGTTAGTTGTCCCTCCCCATATTCCTCCTTTGCCCTGACCACCCAACCCCCTCTCCCTTTAATCCTCACATTCTACTTTGTTCTGTATTCCTTTATGACACTAAATTCTTTTTCTTCTTCCTTGGGAGATCACCTCCTCCTCCTTAGTCCTAACCTAACTTCTGTCATTATTCTAATTAAAACACATATAACCATGTATAAGAGAAAAGACAATATTTGTCTTTTGAGGTCTAGGTTACCTCACTCAGAGTAATTGTTTCCAACTCTATGCATTTATCTGCAAATTTCATTCTTCTCCACAGGTGAAGAGTAGTCTATTGTATAAATGTAGCACATTTTCATTACACATCTTCAGCTTTGGACATCTAGACTCTTTGCAGTTTCTGATTCTGATGAATCAATGCACACGAGTGAGCACATATCTCTGCAGTAGGGTATAGAGTCCTTTGGATGCATGCCTCAAAGGGGTATAGTTGGCACTTGAGGAAGAATGAATGACATTTAGCTTTTTCAGAAACTCTGCAATGATTTCCATAGATGCTGTACCAGTTTTCACTTGTACCAGTAATGGATATGTGTTCCTTTTTTCCTGCTTTTTCACCAGAATGTGATATTATTGGCTTTATTGATCTTGGCCATTCTGACTGGGGTAAGATGAAGTCTCAAAATAGTTTTGATTTGCATTTCCCCAATGTCTACGGATCTTTAAAGTTCTCTGAAGGAGTTTCCCCATCATTTGAGTTTTATCTTTTGAGAAATCTCTTAGTTTTATACTTCATTTTAGCTGATTTGTTTCCTGGTGTCCAAACTTTAGTCCATATATTTTAAATATTAACCCTCTTTCAGTTGTAAGTTGCTTAATTTTTTATTTTCTGTTAGCTGACACTTTACTTGAGTTATCAAGTCCTTTTCTGTACAGAAGCCTTTTAGCTTTATGAGATTCCATTTATTAATTGTTGATCTCTGTGCCTGCATTCTCAGTATCCTGTTGAAAAATCCCTTCCACTGCCAATAAGTTCAGTCCTAGTCCCCACTTTCTCCTCTGTCAGATTCACATTATCTGGTCGTACATGGAGGTCTTTGATCTAACCGGGGTTGAGTGTTGTGAGGGGTGCAATCTAGTTTCATTCTCCTACATAGAGCCATCCTGTTTGACCAATATAACTTGTTGAAGATGTTGTCTTTTCTTCAGGGTCTATTTTCAGCTTCTTTGTCAAAAATTGGGTGTGTGTAGGGTATGTAGAATTATGTCTGGGTCTTCAATTCTATTACGTTATTCAGTATGTTCTATTGGTATGCCGACCTCATTAGTTGTTTTTTTTAATACTATAGCTCTGTAGTACAACTTGAAATCTGAGTGATACATCCATCAGTTCTTTTATTATTCAGAATTGTTTTAGCTCTTCAGAGATTTTTGTGTTTCCAATTAAAGTTGAAGATGATTTTTTTTCAATTTCTGTAAAGAAATGTGTTGGAAATTTTTTAGGATTTAATCTTTTTAAATTAAGTTTATTCATTGATTTTACACCCAGTAGCAGTTTCTCCTCCTTCCTACCCTCCTAGTCTCTCCCCTGCCCCAATCCACTCCTCCTCTATTTTCCTGCAAAAGGGGCAGGCCTCCCATGGGTATCAACAAAGCATGTTCTATCAAGCTGAGGCACAGCTAAGCTCCTTCACTTGTATTAAGGCTGGGCAAGACAACCTAGGATGAGGAATAGGTTCCCAAAAGCCAAACCAAAGTTATAGGGACATGCCCTGTTTCCACTACTAGGTGTCCACATTAGCATTGTCACATAATTGTCGCATGTATGTACAGGACCGTAGGTTGGTCCATGCAGGCTCCCTGGCTATTGGCCCAGACTCTGCAAGCTCCTATGAACCAGGTTCCTGTGAGTTCCTTGACTCACACCCCCCCCCCCACCGGCCCACCTCATACCCTCCTTCCTTCCTTTCTTTATCAGGATTCCCTGAGCTTGACCCAGTGCTTGGCTGTGAATCTCTGCATTTGTTTCCATCAGTTCCTGGATAAAGGCTCTCTGATGACAATTGGGGTAGTTACCCATCCCTCATACTTCCTGTAAGCAGGCCAGACTGTAGGTCTAAGGTTGTTGGGTTGAGCCAGCGTCCCAATCCATCTGCTGGAAGTCCTGCCTGGTAATGTGTTGGAATTTTGATGAGGACTGAATTAAATCTGTAAAGAACTTTTCTCAGGATAACCATTTTCACTATACTAATCCTACTGATTCATGAGCATGAGGGAAGTTTCCATCTTCTGATATCTTCAGTTTCTTCCTGCAGTATCTTCAAGTTTTTTTTAATCACTTTTACTTGCTTAATTAGCCCCAAGATTTTTTTGAGGCCATTGTGAAAGGTTTTGTTTTCCTGATTTCTTTCTCAGCCTTTCATTTGTATAAAGGTAAGCTACTAATTTTTGTGAGCAAATTTTGTGTTTTGCTCCTGTTTCCTGGTGGAGTTTTTAGGATCATTTATGTATAAAATTATATCTTCAGCAAGTAAAGATACTTTGACTTCTTCCTTTCCTACATGAAACCCCTTGATCTTCTACAGTTGTCTTACGCTAGTGAAGACTTGGAGAACTGTATCAAATAAGTGTGGAAAGACTGATTTTAGTTGAAATGCTTTGAATTTCTCCCCATTTTAGAGTGATGTTAACTGTGGACTTGCTGTACATTGGCTTTGTTATGTTGAGGTATGTTCCTTGTATCCTTAGTCTCCTTAGGACTTCATTATAAAAGTGATAGATTTGGCCAAAGGCCATTTCTGCATATGCATTTTCTTTCCTAGTCTGTATTTGTATTGGATTTTGTTGATTGGTTTACTTATATTAAATTATCCCTACATGTCTGGGATTAAGTCAATTTGCTCATGGTGGATAATCTTATGTTTTTGAACTCCATTTGCTAGTATTTTATTGAGATTTGCATATATGTTTATAGTGTATATTGTTTTATAGCTTTCTTTATGATGGGTCTTTGTGAGGATTTTGTTTGTTAGTTTTGTTTTTTTCAACACAGGGTTTCTCTGTGCGATAACTCTGGTTGTCCTGGAATTTATTCTGTAGACTAGGCTTGCCTTGAAATCACAAAGATCTGCCTGCCTCTGCCTCCTGAGTGCTGGGATTAAAGGTGTATGCCATCACCACCGGTTGTATACTTTTGATATCATGCTAATAGTGACTTTGTAAAAGGAACTGGAAAATATTCTCTCAGTTTTTATTTTGAAGAATTATTTGAGGATTATTGGCATTAGATTTTCTGTGAAGGTGTGGAATAATTCTGTGATGAATCTATTTGGCCCTGGGCTTTTTGGGGAGTTGGGAAATTTAGGTAGGGGCCAGATTTTTAGTTACTGATTCTATTTCACTAGGAGCTATGAGTATGCTTAAATAGTATATTTTAACTTAACTTTGGTAGGTCATATATATCTAGAAGTTTATCCATTTCTTTTAGGTTTACAATTTGATTGAATATAACTTTTTAAAATAAATCCTTTTAGTTTTCTGAATTTTTTCAGTATACATTGTAATGCTTCCCCTTTCATATCTAATTTTATTAATTTTTTTCTGTATATTTTAGTTAATTTTGGTAAGATTTTGTCAACCTTACTAATTTCCTTGTATCAATTCTTGTTTTATTGATTCTTTGTATTGGTGTGTTGTTGTTTCTATTTTATAGACTTCATAATTTGTGAGTTTGATTATTCTCATCTACTCTTTTATGGGTATTTTTTATTCTTATTTTTCTGGAGCTCTGAAGTGTATCACTAAGTTACTAACATGAAATCTTTCCATTTTGTATGTAGACACTTAGTGCTATGAACTTGCCTCTTAGAACTGTCTTCATTATATCCCATAGCTTTGGATGTGTTGTTTTCTTATTTTCATACAATTATAAAAATGTTTTAATTTCCTTATGGATTTCTGTCTTGATCCAGTTTTAATTAAGTAATAAGTTGTTTAGTTACTATGAATTTGTATACTTTCTGCTATTCTGTTTTTGATAATATCCGGCTTTAATCTTTGGTACTCAGATGCAGGGTGATATTTCAGTTTTCTTATATATTTTGACATTTGCTTTTTGTCATAAAATGGGGGATTATATTTGGAGAAAGTTTCATGAATGCAGAGAGGAAAGAATATTCTTTTGTGTTTTAGTGAAATGGACTGTAAATGTCTGTTAGGTCCATTTGATTTATGATGTTTCTTTTTATTCTGGAATTTTTTGTTTAGTTTGTGTGCATGTCCTGTCTATTGATGAGACTTGGAGACTGAGGTCATCTACTATCACTGTGTGAGGGTCAGTGTAATAAGGTGAATGCATTTCTTTTAAGATCTTGGGTGCCCTTGTGTTTAGTGCATAAAAATTTAGAATTACAATATACTCTTGGTAGATTTTTTTTCTTTAATGACTATGTAACATCCTTCCCTATCTCTGCTAATTAGTTTTGTGGGGTTTTTTTGTCTGCTTTGTTAGATATTATAAAAGCTATACCTGCATAGTTCTTGGTTCCATTTCCTTGGAAAAACTTAAGGTTGTGTCTATCCTTGATGAGAAGATATGTTTCTTATTATACAGTAGATATCTTAAGATATAGTGAAAAAGATGAACCCTGTTCCCTAAACCAATCTATTAGTCTGTATCTTTTTATTGGAGAATAGAGATCATAAATTCTGAGAGTTATTAATGAGAAGTGTTTTTTAATTCCCATTATTTTGTTGTATAGATTTCTTTTCTTCTCTTTGAATTAACTCTTCTTGGTTTACTTATTCCTTATGTCTTCTTTTGTATAGTTAACCTTCTCATCAGACCAAAGCATTCTTTCTAGTGCCTTCTGTACAAGTGGATTGAAGACAGAAATTCCTTAAATTTGACTTTAATCATGAAGTGTTTTTCTTTCTCTGTCTATTGTGATTGTTAGTTTTGCTGGGAATAGCAGTCTGGCTATCATCTGTGCTCTCTCAGATCTTGTCCAGGCCTTCTAGGTTTCAGAGTCTCCACTGTGAAGTCAGTTGATATTCTAATAGGCGTGCCTTTATATGTTACTTCATTCTTTTTCTCTTACAGCTTGAAATACCCTTTTATCATTCTGTACATTTAGTGTTTTGATTACTATGTGTTGTGGGGGAGTTTCTTTTCTGATCTTTTCTCCTTGATGTTTGTTGTGTTTCTTGTACTTTTATAGACTTATTCTCTCTCTCTCTCTCTCTCTCTCTGTATATATATATATATATATATATATATATATATATATATATATATATATACATATATATATGTGTGTGTATATATATATACATACATATATATACATATGGGATATTTTCTTGTGTGATCTTTGTTAAAATTATTTTCTGTGCTATTACTTGGGTTTCTCTTCCTTCCTCTATACCCATTTCATGGGCTTGTCTTTTTGTGGTTTCCTGGATTTCCTGAATGTTGTGCCCACTTTTTGTTTGTTTTAAAGATTTAACATTTTCTTTGACTGAGATACCCACTTTTACTACTTTGCCATCAAAATCTTAAAATTCTCTTTTCCATGCTTTAAATCTGTTGGTGAGGGTTAGTTCTAAGGGTTATATTTTCATTTGTTTTGAAATCCTACGTGTTTCATTTCCAATATTATTTTAGTTTGTTTCCTTTAGTGATTCTGGTTTTTTGTTAAATTCTACTTTCTTAAATTATTTTCATCCAACTGTTTGTTAATGTTTTTATAATCTTCATTAAGGCATTTATTCATATCCTCATTAATGTCTTTAAAATTATTTATAATTGCTATTTGGGAGCCCTTGTATTGTTTCTTAGCTAAATTGAATTTGTGTGAGCCTATTACAATATGGTTTCTGGCTTCAGGAAGAGGCATATCTTCATGGTTATTCATGATTGTGGTTTTGTATTGGAATCTAAGCATCTGGAGTTAGGACTTTTGAGTATTCCTTAGTGTAGCTATCTGGTCTCATCCTTTTTCTGGTGGGTGTTTCAGTCATTGGTTTCTCATGCTTAATAATCTGTGTCCTAATCAAGTGTGGTGGCTCTGGAATCCCTGGTAGGCAGTGGTAATTCTAGCTACTTTGAAACCTGACAAAAGTTTCTTTCTATTTTCTTAAAACTACTTCTTGCCTTTTACAAGGATGAATTTGGCGAAGCAAATTGAATTTAACTTCCGTTCACAAGCCATCGCCTCTCCAAGAGCCGCTGCATCAAAAGAACAAGAGAAGTTTGGGAAAGTACCATTTGATTATGCCAGTTTTGATGCACAAGTTTTTGGTAAACGTCCTCTCCTACAAACAGGGCAAGGACAAAAAACACCACCATTTCCCGAATGTAAGCTTCAAATTTTAATTCTAACACTCATTACCCTATAATGCATCTTGTGTAGAGGGGGTTATTTATTCAGATATATAATGTGTTCTATAGAGATCACAGGAAAGAATAGTGAAATAAGTAAGTTAACTATTCTTACAAATTTTATATCAAAGTTACACTGAATATTGTAAGTCATTAATTATTTCCCAGACAGTGCCATTATTTAATCTAAATATAACAGTGCTAAGGAGATCAATAGGATTGTGATTAATATATTTAAAACTATGACAGCTGTTATACTATATTATTTTAATTCATGTTGTGATCATGGCACTCTAATAATATGAATATGTAATACTATTTAAAATACTTAAATCATCAAAAGACATCAGACTGAAGGTAGGGAAAGCTGAAAAATTCAAGAAACTCAATTAAGGAATCTGAAATTTAAAAGGATAAAAACATGACTATGAAAACACTGACTAATAAATTTAAGGATTTGTTTATATAGAAACCTTCAAATAGGTTAAATAGTAGTCTCATTAATTCTGACATGAGTGGAGAAGGCTGAGCTGAACGGCTGTGCAGTGGAGAAGACTTGGTGGTCTTGCATATACATTTCTTTTAAGTATGCTAATGAAAATATGGAGAAGCAGGTGTCAGGCCCAAATGCAGAAAATTCAGTAAGAAACACCCACCCACCTGGAGTCCTCTGTGGGCCATGCATTTTCTGCAGCCTTAAACATCCATGACTCTCTCAGATCTTACACCCGAATGGAGCGAGCATCCTGTGAGTTTAGTGTTTGCTTCATTATGTCATGTTGACCCATGCTTGCAGGAACCTAAAAGGCTACTAAGAACCTGGCAATGGGGATCCCATGGATTCAGCAATGTCTAACATGTACAGAGTCTGGGTTTTCACCCTTTATCCCCCTCCAGATAGATCAGAAACTTGAAAAAATTTATCCATCATTGATGAGCACATAATAATATTAAAAAAGATATGCTTGCTCATAATCAAAAGTGGTCCCAACAAACCTGAGTAGCAACTGGCAACTTGTTAGATAACAAAATGTACACACATAATGTTTTTATCTAGCAGCCCAATTTGCATAAATATTTTTATTATATGTGTACAATGAATATATGTGCATATTTACTTAATTCACATGCAGGGAAATGAAGAGTGCACTAATGACTCATATTGTTTGGGTTTTAGTTATAAAAAACCATAATAGAGTTAGTAACATTAGTATTCTTGTAGTTACAAGAATAATATTCAGCAATATCTTTTAGAAAACAATTAGCAAATCTTTAAAATAAGCAACACTTAATCCAAAACTAATAGCTAAGTGTTTTCATATCGTTGTACCCTGGGTGTTTCTTCCATTACCTTGAGTGGAACTCACAAACAGCCCTCAGTAAAGAGAAATTTGCGTAACTATCCCTCAGAAAAGCTGTGACACCCACAACAAAACACAGAAGGTCAGCCTTGGTAACTAAGAGCCTTTCTCTTCACCTTGAAAACAGGCCCTCTCTGTTAAGAATAGAGCAAACATTCATTCCAAGTAATCAAAGTACACCCTGTGTCTAAGCAGAAACCTCAGTGAGTGCAGACCCTGAAGGGTGCCTGCTCTCCTGAGTCATGGTCTTCAGCCTGTTTAGCTCGTGCACACACCTGTCCTGGACAGTTTGCAATGTATGGTGGGTTTTGCTCATTTTTTTGACCTACAATTTTCATACATGTTGCTAATACACCTGCCCTGTAACATTGATGAGATGGAGTCTCTGTTACCTATAAAGAAAATGCAAGAACTGTTTAAGAGAATGGGCATCTTTGAAGGATTGCCTCATCGGGTCTGTGCACCTTGGTGAAACCTGGCTGTGTAACCTTCATTTAACGTACCAACAGATAATGGTTTTGCTTTAATTTATTTTAATGAAAGATGTTTTGTCTTTTTTAAAAAAAATCTTTGATGATTGAAGCCGAGTACATGCAATTGCTAATCAAGTCTCTCTTCAACAGCAAAGCATTTTTCAAATCCAGTGAAATTTCCTAATGGGCCGCCTAGTGCTGGCGCCCACACACAGAGCACAATCCGTGCCAGCTCTTATGGCCATGGTCAGTGCAGTGAAGACACCCACATAGCAGCAGCTGCTGCCATCCTGAACCTTTCCACCCGCTGCAGGGAAGCCACAGACATCCTCTCCAACAAACCACAGGGCCTGCGTGCCAAGGTAAGCCAGGCCAAGAGCGTGGAAGGTGGGCCAGTACGTGAGACTTGAGAATCAAGCATCTTTCATGTTCCTTACTGCATCCACTTGCTTCCTCTACTTTCCACCCAAGCAGGGATGACTTCTCAATGGGTTCAAGGAAGGGATGTGTACTTATCTTGGGGGTCTAGTAGTTTGCGGAGCAGTGCCTTATGAGGACGGTTGAGGAAAATGTCATCACTGTTTGTTAGGATGTTAGGATGCATTTGGTGAGCAAGAAAAAAGAGCTGCTGTTACAGTATCTCTACAGTGGAAGCTGTTTGCCATCTGCAGATCAGAGCCACTTAGAAACAGCGACTGGTGGAACATTTTTGAAACTGACCTTGAAGTTATGTTGTCCGTATCACCCCTGCACAGCGTGAGGACATCTAGGTTGTAGTATTCTAATAAGACCCACAGTACAGTGACTTATCAGACTGAGGAGAGGAGAAGCTTTACTATTCAATCCAGAACCACATTCTAGGATCTTTGTGATCACAGTGCATTTCCTAAGAGATTAATCATACTTTCTGTAGCCTTCCTTTCTAACTGTGGGAAATACATAGTCACACATACGGTGACCCAGTGAATACCCAAAGACCCTGCATGCAGTGGGCCACAGCAGAAGCTGTAAGGGCTCAGTGTTTCCCCTGTTTGTACAAACAGCCTCACTTAAAGAGCTTACCACCTATCTAGATAGCTAGAAGCCTGCCGACATAGAACGCCCAGACCTTCTCTTGCCACGGATTTTACCCTTGATTTCCTGAGTGACTCTCAGACCCTAAAGTCTGTGCAACACAAGCTGAGACATTTCCCTTTAAGGGCAGCTCCATCCTTGCGTGGTCAGCTGCTTGCCTGCGCTGTGCCAGGCCTTCAGGAAAGCAGGTAGCGCTGTGCCACCAAGCATTTGACAGAAGAATCAGAATTAGCTTCTGGAAGAAGCCAAGCCAAGTAAACCCCAGGAAGAGGTGGTTGCCAAAACCCACTCAAAAACAATCTTTAAACAAATGAGGTTCTTAAACAAAGGAAAAAAATATTCTCTAAAAATGTGAAGAAAATATGCAACTCTCTGAATTCATAATGCCAGTCACAAATTACTGACACAGGAGAAAAAATTGAGGGATTGTATAATGCAACTTTATTTTCAAATTGACATTTTAAGGCCTGATTTATTCTCCCTTTTAAAGAATGTTATAGAGGTGCCTGGTTCCAGAAATACTCCAATGTCTTCCTTCCTACTGCTCTCTGCCTGACTTAGATGCTGTCTTAGAGGAGATGGGTTATGCCATCACGTCCTGGTTATTCAAGGTGAAGCAGCTGACGACACTGCCAGGATGAACACTGTCCACTTGCACACCCACGCATTTCCTGCTATCTGGGGTACTTCTATCACCTGAGATCTTCAGGTTCCATTAAGTGGCTGATGTCAAGCAAGTAACAGAGATGACTACCAGTTGAGTGGCATTTTCTCGTCAGTCGGCTCCCTTTTAAAGCCACGTTTATGATCAGAAAAAAAAAAAACCTGCGTAATTACCACATTTCCAAAGGCCATACAATCCTTTTCTAAAGTATGTTTGTCCCCTCCGTGTGTCAGCAGACCTGGCATTCCCAAGACAACGTCCTCTCCAACACAGCCCTTCCCACTCCCCACTGATGCCAGGATGCGGACAGTGGAGACAGAAAGGGCTTAGATCAGCTTTTAAAAGGAGCCACTTAGGCCAGCGATCTTTGTAAAAAGTTCTGTGAGAAATACAAACAGTGGTTGTTAATGTAGGATAAACCCTCTCCCCAGCATCCCTGTGAACAGTACTGCTGAACTGCAGAGCAGACTTCTTCCATCCCCACACAACTGTATCAATGTCTAGAACTCTCTTCATTAGTGTTCTGAATATAGAACTGCTGCTCACAAATTTGCTGAAACAACTCTTTTAGAAACACAGCAAAACAAACACAGGTTCATTAACTCTTCAGACCTGCATCTAAGCGAACCGTGCTGGGTGTGCGGCTTTGCTGCTGCCAGCAAACCCGGGATTAGCGGTCATCTTCCCCTGAACATTGTATGCCAGCCGAATTCTTCCTCCAGTAGTTCTGAGTTTTGCTCTCTGCCACAGGTTGTTAGTGCCATTATCTCTCAAAGTTCACAGGCGTAAGATCTGCTATGCTTCATATTTAGAAGCAAATGAGGAAAATGTGTTTTCTTATTCTATCATTGTGTCAGTATATGAGACACATTGGCAAGAGGGGCTAAGCACTGGGGTTGCCTCAGCTGCTGGGTAGATTAGTGGTTGTCAACCTATGGGTTGCATGACCCATTGGGGGATAAAATATCCTTTTCACAGGGGTTATCTAATAGCATCAGAAAACTCACTGCAATTTGTAATGGTAGGAAAATTACAGTTATGAAGTAGCAACGAAAATCATTTTATGGTTGGGGGTCACCACAAAATGAAACGATATTAAAGGGTTGAAGCATTAGGGAGGCTGAGAACCACTCTTTTAGCCTGACTTCAGACCTGGAATTCAAGGAGCTTACTGATAAGCAGTAGGAAAGGAATGCCCCGCCCTTGGACGGCTGAGGCAGAAGTGGGCCTGTGGAGGCTGGGGCTTGCACAGGTGGCTTCACGGTGCTTTCCATCTGAACTGGAGATGGCTGGGTTTTTTTTTCTTTCCTCTTGTTTCCATCCAGAAACAACTTGCTGTGAACATCTCTTTGGTTGCTCACAGCACAAATCAGAGAATTTATTAAAGAGAACACTGAGGTCTGAAGGCCAAAGCCTGCAAAACTTCAATGTGCTGAAACCCCACCTCAGGTGCGTGCAGATTTTTCTACAGGGACGCCACTGACTCCACACTAAGTAGGGTTCTGAATTGGGGATCTGCAAAACACTCAGATGGTTTTCAGAGGGTCAAGGAAGCTCTGAGTCCCTAGGTAAATATAAAGACATGAGGGACGATGTTCAAGTTTCTATTGCTATGAAGAGATCTCATGACCACAACAACTCTTTTTTTTTTATTTTTAATTTATTTATTTATTAAAGATTCCTGTCTCTTCCCCGCCACCACCCCTCACCCCCCTCCCCCTCCCCCAATCAAGTCTCCCCCCAGCCCGAAAAGCAATCAGGGTTCCCCGTCCTGTGGGAAGTCCAAGGAACCCCCACCTCCATCCAGGTCCAGTAAGTTGAGCATCCAAACTGCCCAGGCTCCCACAAAGCCAGTGCGTGCAGTAGGATCAGAAACCCATTGCCATTGTTCTTGAGTTCTCAGTAGTCAGGAAAACATTTAACTTGGGCTGGCTTACAGTTCAGAGGTCTGGTTCATTGTCATCATGGTCAGAAGCGTATCAGCATACAGGCAGACATGGTGTCTAGAGAAGTCTCAGCTACGTCTGAATCCTCAGGCAGCAGGACAAGTGAGTTACTGGGTCTGGCTTGAGCTTCTGAAACTTCAAAGCCCACCCTCTAGTGACACACTTCTTCCAATAAGGCTACACCTACTCCTATAAGGCCACACCTCCTAATAGCGCCACTCCCTATGAATCTACGAGGATCATTTTTATTCAGACCACCACAGATGACATAGATAACTTAATCTGTTATGCACAATGTTGTCCATTTAATCAACCTGTGTTCTTTCCACACCAGGTACACACCATAACTGTGCAAAGAACATCAAGCCATGTCTAACATGTCTAGTAACTTCCCGAACCAGAGCTCACTACATTTTATATTTTAGGAGAAACTATTTGTGTTAAAATACCATTTTAGCTCTGAGTAACATAGTCATACCACCATATCTCTTTCATGTGGTTTAAGAAATTAAGAAAGGAGAGAATAATTTGTACGATTAGTTACATACAGGTTAAAAGGTCATTTTGTCTGAAATACTAGTATTTTTTTCTATTCTAGTGCTTTTGTTGGTTCTAAGATAAGGAGAATGTCCTCCATCTTTATTTGACATAAATAGGAATTTTGAAACATAAATTGGTCACACTGTCACATACCTTATGGTACTTCTGCCTGACCACTATGACTCTAGGTAGGAGAGCCATGAGTGTAGATGGCCAGAGAGTGAGCATCCTGGAATTGCTGAGAACGTTCTGTCAATGCCCCTGAGAGCTGTGCCAGCCTGTGGCAGATCCGGTCCACTTTTTCTACCCCCATTCTCATGCACAGAGGTAAAACAGGCTTCCAACCCATCTTTATCCTCATCCCTGCTGCTTGCCAAGCGTTCTGTTATTTGTTTTGGTGTTTTCCCCACCTGTTTAGACAAAGTGACATATGCACAGTTCCTTAAAAGAAAACAAAAATTTGACACTTACTTGAAGTGTTTAAAGTTCAAAGTCTGTTTTTGCTTGAACAAGGCCTGGAAACAGCATGCCATCGGTGCCGCCTGCTCGCAGGAATACCCCAATGGCCCCTGGGTGGTTAGAACTCAAAGCCACTTATAACATCGGAGCACATTGTACCGAGTGAAAGGTGATGAGGGTCTTGAGTCAGGGATCATAAAGAACTGAGTCTATAGGTGTATTGTAACTAGATACCCATAGATAGCTCCTTGCTGGGCATGGTGGTGCAGCCTGGAACCTCGGCACCAGAGAGACCGAGATAGGATGTCAGGAGCTTGAAGCCATCCTGGGCTATGTAGCAAGATCCTGCCTCCAGACATGTAAACAAATGAAATATTGACTCTTTAGCCCTGCGAACAGTAGTTGAGGGCTATGTCTCGCTGGGGATAGATTTATAGAATACCTACTATGTGCTAGGTAGCCTTTGTAGCTCTCTGACCATGTTAATCCTTCTAAAGCCAACAACATGGATACTAATTTTCCATTTTGCCATGGAAGAAATGGTGGTACAGAAATACTGAATAATTTTCTGCGAGTGGCACGGCTGCAATTGCTGGAAATGAAATTTGAATTCACACATAGCCATAGTTATTTTCTAAAATGCTTTATGGATCATATACTGTCATATCAAGAGCCTGATAGAGCATGATTTCAAACTCAAAATGTGTGTTCTGCTTGAAGAAGGCCTAGAAATTTGGGGAAGTAGCTCTAAATTTTATCCCAATTTCACACCTTGGGTTAGTCATTTCTTCTCTGAACTGCATAATTCTATGTCATAAGCATATTTTACATGTTTGTCATCTTTACAGTGGAAGCAGTTAGTTACTGTTGAGTAAGATGGAGAGGGCTTCCTTTCCGTCTTCAGTCATATAGGACTTTCTAACCTGTCATTGGCTCCTCCTCATTCCTGTCTCACTGAGCAGGCGATGTTCTAGTTAACAGAGGTGCTGCTCGACATCCAGGCCACTACTTATCTTCTAGGAGAAATGAAGATGACAATCACTATGTCTGTAACTTTCAGTTCCACCATCATTCCTAATAAACTTGGTACCTTACACTAGAAGCCATTACTCATAAAGGACCCCCCCCCCAAAAAAAAAGTCAGAACAATCTGCTCTTTCAGTTTCTCTTCTCTGGACCCTGTTCTGTTATGATCATGCTGTGCAGGTCCTCAGTAATACAATGAACACACCCAGCACCATAAGGTTGGCAACTCAAAGGCAGCATCAATCGATGGCCTATGTTCTTCTCCTAAGCTGAAAGGTATATAGCCAGCCCAAGGACACTTAAAGTATAAATACTTACAATAAAGATGCCAAATAGCGCTGCAGAAATCTATGTGTTGGAGGGTGTGAGAGGGAAGCGCTGCTTCAGCTGCAGCTCTGGCCCTGCCTCTCCCACCACTCAGATTTCTGGGCTGACATTTGGAGTTCAAAGCATAGAAAAATAATGCTTGGTGGTATCTGAATAAAAACCCATGCTGTGAATGTGTGATCCCCATCGTGGGTAGAAGGGCCTTTCCTGCTGCACTGCAATTGTTGGATGCATCTGCGCACTTACTTCAAGCCCATCTGTACCCATCCCCAGCCCAGGACGTCCCCTTTCCCCAAGTCAGGTGCCCTGTGCAGCAAGCTGAGACACCTCTTCCAAACAACAGGAGTGAGATTTTTCAAATTATGCAACACAAATAATTATAATGGCTTCTAGAATCTCTAAATTCTAAACAATATTTGAAATACTTTTATAAGAACTAATATATATGTGTATTTGTGTACATATATATGAAACTATTCTTGGAATAGTTGGTATTTTTCAAAGCTTAAATCTGCACTATTTATGGGTTTTGCACTATAAAACTCTGCAGCCCAGTCACATGGCTTCTCTTTCCTAAGCCATCTGTCACAGAGGTCTGGAATTTTATGTGAATGTTGGTTGTGCAGCTTTAACCCAAGTTTTTTTTTTTATGAAAAATGTCAGCAACTACAATATTTAGCATTTTACTTTACGTTGGCCATTAAACTTGATTACTATTGCTCTGTTTCATTGCTAGAGTTACACATCAGCTACAAAGCAAAAATTGCTTTGATGCCCGACTGGCAGAATGTACTGTGAGCTCATGGAAGAAGGGGGGCCGCTGGCTCTGATATGGTTAATATCTTGGATTTTTTTATAACAGAGGTTTATTAATGCTAGCATAAAAATGTATTTGATATTATACAGATGGCATAAGATGCTGTGGTTTCTATGTTATTATCCTGGATAAGCTGTAATGTCAAATTCAGGGCTTAAAACTATCACAGGAGATTAAACTATTTACTAAAACGGGACAGAAAAATATGGCCAAAGTATTTTAGCCTGCTGTATTAGAAGTGTATTTACCTCCCGTAAATGCTGATGGACTGAAAGACTAGATAGGAACTTTGCAGGTAAAACAAACAAAAAAGAAGAGGGCCTTTTATTTCTCAATCAAGGACCAATCCAGCTTGTGTGACTGCTGACAAGAGGGGCGTGAGCGGGGCATTAAAACATGCCCTGGGCAGTATCTGGTGACCACAAGATCTAAGGGGCCGACTCAAATGGAAAAGTCGAGAAATGGACAAGAAGTTAACTATAAATTGATGGGTGATCTAGAAATAACAGCAAGGTTATTTCATTTATTTAGAGAGTTGATAGGCATGTTTTCCCATGCTTTGAGGAGATCTGGTAATGTTGGCAAAAGCCCCCTAGAGTGTAAATCTTGAAGAACTGGGCCACAGGAGTAGTCCTGTGGTGGCTACTACCCAGGCAGACAGGCTTCTTTTCAGAAACAATTAATAGCTTGGCTTGGGATCCCAAAGATGGTGGTCCTGGAAAACCTCATCACTATTATGTCTCAAAGGAAACACCATAAAAAAAAAAAGACCTTCATCCTAAATCTTCATTACAGAACTGAACCTCGGAGACACAGAGTGAAGTCAGTTTCCACAATCACTTCTCCCTTCCCACTCACCTCACTTGAACAAAGCCTCTTGTCTTAGGGTTTCTGTTGCTGCAATTAAACACCATGACCAAAAAGCAAGTTGGGAAGGAAAGAGTTTATTTGGGTTATACTCTTACTTTGCTGTTTATCACTGAAGGAAGTCAGGACAGGAACTCAAACAGGGCTGTATCATGGAGGCAGAAACTGATGCAGCGGTCATGGAGAGGTGCTGATTACTGGCTTGCTTCTGATGGCTTGTTCAGCCTGCTTTCTTATAAAACCAAGGACCAACAGCCCAACGAAGGCAATACTCACCATAGACTGGACCCTTGCCCATTGATCACTAGTTGAGAAAATGTCTTCCATCTGGATCTCATGGAGGCATTTCCTCACGGACTCCCTCTCCGATGACTCTAGCTTGTGTCAGGTTGACATACAATCAAGCAGTCCCCTTCTCCAGTTCAGATGGTCTAAGAAGAATGTTGCTCTCCTACTCCTACCGTATTCTGAAAAATTCGTTTCTAGCTGATTAGATTTGCATGTTTATAATGTTAGATTATTATGATGATTCAGGGAGTTGGGAAGTTATGTGCTACTTTTGCTAAATACAAATATTAATGTGAAAATGGTGAGTTTTGGAAAGATATTTCCAGTGGGTGGAAAAGACTTTCGAAGCTCAACAAAATATGCAAGTATGTAAAACTGTTTTAGCCAATGCATCTCATTTATATTAAGCTTACTTTGTTTAAACCCAGAAATATGAAGCACATTAATGGGCTGTTCTTTAAAGTCTTCCTAAGAATTGAACGTTAGCCAATGCAAATCAGAAAGCTGGATTTAAAAGCAGATATACTTCCATAAAAGCTTACATTTTAAATTATCCCTTAAAAGCCCCACATGGCTAGGCTCTGACTGCAAACTGCTGAGATGTTTTCTGTTTCTGTTCTCTAGCAGGGAGCTGAGATAGAAGTGGATGAAAATGGCACATTGGACTTAAGCATGAAAAAGAATCGAATCCTGGACAAGTCTATACCCCCAACTTCCTCTCACCCGATAATTTCAACCCCATCTTCTTCCCCATTCAAAGCAAGCAGCCTTTTGGTCAATGCTGCTTTCTATCAGGCTCTCTGTGACCAAGAAGGCTGGGATGTGCCCATCAACTATAGCAAAACCCATGGAAAGACAGAGGAGGAGAAAGAGGTATTGTGTCAATGTGTCTGTCGACTAGACTTCCTTTCTAATTTTTCCTTCACATTCCTATCGGCACAAACAAGTGTAAGGCCTTGTTTCAGATTTTCCATTTTATTTTTATGTATATGAATGACTTGCCTGCATTTATTTATGTATTCCACGTGCATGCCTGGTGCCTATGAGGGTCATAAGAGGGGATCATATCCCAAGGAACAGGAATTATACGTGATTGCGAGCCACCATGTGTGTGCTATGAACTGAACCCCAGTCCTTTTCGAGAGCAGCAAGAACTATCTAATCAGGCCTTATGTTTCTGATCAAGATAAAGTAATGCTTTTAAATTTCAGATGAAATATATTAAGGAACTCAACTTTTCAGATCATTTGCATAAATTAGTATCATTATAGTGAGTTTTACTCACACAATGGTAACAGTTGTCCTCACAGTATCCTGTAGGGGTCCTTACTCAACACTAAAAGGTTGACTCATTAACACACTTGGAATCGGTGTCAAGGTGAAATCCAGTCAGGAACAATAAGAATCTTGAAAGCATGTCAGAGCCATGTCTTAGGTCTCTTGGAGGTCCCAAGACATAGGACATGTCTGTGGAGAGTTACGTGAGTAACTGAAAGGTCTCTGGACATCTAGGCTGAATGAGTCCAAAGACCAGGAGGCATACTTGTACACTTGATTATCTTGAGAGGGGCCAAAGTTGGTGAAAGGGTAGAAAGCATCTGGTCCTCCTCATTTCTGCAGAGGGAGCCATTGATGTGGCCCGAACAGATACTTACATCTCACACAATTACAAAAGTAGCCCTGGTGATAAGTATGGGTGATCCGATTGTGATGTTAATCAGAAATATCATTGAGGGGCTTCCCAGGTGGTGTTTTCAAAGCAGTGACATAGCTGTTTGCTGTAGAAATATGTATGAACAATAGTTCAGCTCTTTGTGTTTTAGACATGAGGAGTGATCTGATTTCTGCTTACTGCCTCAGTGAGTCAGCATGTGCAGTAGTGAGCATAGGTTTGCAGGATCGCCATTCCTTCCTGCCTTTCCCCTCCTTCTCTCCTTCTGCGCATCTCCTCTGGCATCTCCAAGGATAAGCAGTGAGGGAGGTCCAGGAGACACACTAGGGGAAAGGCCTCAGTCTCCGCTATGGTGCTCCCCTGGCCTCAGGCCTGCACATAGTGGCATGGGGCACACGCCTGTAATTCTGTAATTCTAACACTCAAGAAAGTAAGGCGGGGGCTTGTGAGCTCAAGGTCAGTATAGTCTATTCGTGGGATCCTTTCTTTTTTGTTTGTTTTGGTTTTTGTTTGGTTTGGTTTTTTTTTTATTGATTTTTATTGAGCTCTACATTTTTCTCTCTTCCCCTCCCTGCCTCTCCCCTTTCCCCCTTCAACCCTTCCCCAAGGTCCCCATGCTCCGATTTACTCAGGAGATCTTGTCATTTTCTACTTTCCATGTAGATTAGATCTATGTAAGTCTCTCTTAGTGTCCTCATTGTTGTCTAAGTTCTCTGGGATTGTGGTTTGTAGGCTGGTTTTCTTTGCTTTATGTTTAAAAACCACCTATGAGTGAGTACATGTGATGATTGTCTTTCTGTGTCTGGGTTACCTCACTCAATGTCTTCTAGCTCCATCCATTTTCCTGCAAAATTCAAGATGTCATTATTTTTTCTTCTGTGTAGTATTCCATTGTGTAAATGTACCACTTTTTTTTTTTTATCCATTCTTGGGTCGAGGGACATTTAGGTTGTTTCCAGGTTCTGGAAAGCTGCTATGAAGATAGTTGAGCACATGTCCTTGTGGCACGATTGAGCATCCTTTAGATATAGACCCAAAAGTGGTATTACTGGGTCTTGAGGAAGGTTGTTTCCTAATTTTCTAAGAAATCGCCACACTGACATACAAAGGGGTGGTACCAGCTTGCATTCCCACCAGCAATGCAGAAGTGTTCTCTTTACTCCACAACCTCTCCAGCATAAGTTGTCATCAGTGTTTTTGATCTTGGCCATTCTTACAGGTGTAAGATGGAATCTCAGAGTTGTTTTGATTTGCATTTCTCTGATGACTAAGGATGTTGAACATTTCCTTAAGTGTCTTTCAGCCATTTTAGATTACTCTGTTGAGAGTTCTCTGTTTAGGTCTGTGCTCTATTTTTTAATTGGATTATGTGTTCTTTTGGTGACCAATTTTTTGAGTTCTTTGTATATTTTGGAGATCAGACCTCTGTCTGATGCGGGATTAGTGAAGATCTTTTCCCATTCTGTAGGCTGTCATTTTGTCTTGTTGACCGGGCCTTTGCTTTACAGAATCTTTTCAGTTTCAGGAGGCCCCATTTATTAATTGTTTCTCTCAGTGTCTGTGCTGCTGGGGTTGTATTTAGAAAGTGGTCTCCCATGTCAATGCGTTCAAGTGTATTTCCCACTTTCTCTTCTATAAAGTTCAGTATGGCTGGCTTTATTTTGAGGTCTTTGATCCATTTAGCCTTAAGTTTTGTGCATGGTGATAGATATGGAGAGTCTTTCTTAAGAAGCAAATGAAAAGTCACATAAGCAGGTACCCACTGTGCCGAGCAAAGACATCCTTGTACCAGCACCATCCATGCCAGTCCTCATCACCCCCTGGAGCATGAATGCTCTCGGGCACAGCAGCATTCAGTAAGACTGACTTTAATCTACCTAATTGGAGTTTTTCAGATCTTGCATAGATTTCATCGGTTAAATATCCCTAACTCAAAAACATTTTATATGTTCCAAATACTTATAGAGTCACAGGCAGTTTATTGGTCTGAAGTAATGACTATAAACTTCTCCCATTGCCATCCTGTGTGCACACGGAAGAACCAAAGTTGCACCATGCTCCACCTCCTAGTGGAGCTGAGAAGGCAGCAGGCAGGGTGTTGGGAGATGATGCGTGCTAAATAAAAGTTCATTCTGTTTCGAGAGAAATAGTGCTTTACAGAGTAGCTCTCACGGCATCGCATTCTTGTATAAGTAAGAATCCTGGCATGTACTGATAGCTCAACTCCATGTGATGAGAGGCTTTTAACCATCCTGTTCCTGACCACATGACTGCGTTGACTGAACCATGGTCAGTTTATGTACCAGAAACCTTCCTAGAAGCGTGATGCCCAGTGTCAGTCAGGAGTGTGTGAGTCTGCGCAGAAATGCAGCAATGAGTCCTTGGGTATGTTGTCCTCTCATACAGGACATCCAGGGTTGTCTGGCTGTCACTACATTTGTGTGTCTTCTGTCACTTCTCCCACTGACCTCTTGTCTGTCCTTCCTAGAGTCCAGTGTGTCAGAAAATGAGTCTCCTAACAACATTTTACCTTTACTTTCAATCTTTTTTATAAAATTAAAAAAAATGAGTTCATTTGTATAGATTCAAATGTTTTATATTTCCTGCTGCTTCAACATACGTTTGTGGTAGTATTTTATTTTATTTTTCTGTGTGTGTGCACACACACACATACACAGAGGGGTGAGGGAGAGAAGGAGGGTCTTTTCCTGAAGTAAGATCCAACAGGACAGTCTTACACTATAGTGTTCAACTGAAGTATTCCGAAATGGAATTTAGAAGCTATGTTGGAATTCATACCTCTGACATGGTCCAGGACGACTGGGGGATACTAAGGGTTTGTGGACTCACAGTGCTTACACTGGGTGAGTTAACCACTTCTTTCATAGCTGTTCATAGTTGATGGAGACTCACATAAAAGTGATACTCAATTGTTGGAGCTCCCTGGTACAATTTCCTGCCTTTGTTCTTGTTCCCTCATCTGTACCAAGGTAGTCTATGAACAGAGTATTTTCACATATTATTTTAAGTCTTGAGGATAAATAAGTATGAGGCTCAAGAGATACCATTTCTGAAATGTAACTTAAATTAATAATGTCTATTCAGAATCCTTGTTTAGAAGACATTCGAGAAACACCACATGCAGTAAAAATATATATAAGTAAATAACTCTTTCTATACCATGTCTTATTATCCCAACAGTCCTGTGAAACAGTTTTGGTAATATTTTCAGAAAAGAAAAAGCATAATCAGGAAGGTATAGTTGTTGGTGAATAACTTGTGATTACCAAAGACAAAGGAAAAGTAAAGTGGAAGAAATGTATAAAAAAGAAAAAAATCACAACAGAGATTGCTAGAGAATAATGGGGAAAGTTTCAAAAGGGAAAATGAAATGGGAAGGGGGAGGACATGGAGAGGAAGAGGGAAGAGATAGTTCAGACCCGGTGTGTGGAAGCTGTCATCGCCTCGGGTGGGCCAAGGATGAGGACCAAGGGCCGATGCCCTGGCACATCTTCATGATGTGACTAAGGAACAAGGTCCCTTTCCTTGTGTTGCTTAGGGACACTGAGTCTACCCCAGCAGTTCATCAGGAGTGTTTGAAGACCTGAAAGCATTTCTTCCCATTTGCCCCTACATCACAGCACTCACACCACTGGAAATGGAGTGATTATTTCTAATTCATTGTTATCTAGTTCATATGCACAACAGTTGCTTAATTTTGGTGGTAATTTTCAGAAAATATTGTCTATCTCTCTCAGTGAAATAGCCTGTCCAGATGCCCTCTAAAAAATATCTGAATCTGGAAAAAACTCAAAATATTTCAAAAGGAAAGTACTGAGAAATAACTAGGGCTGTCTGCTTCATTCAACTGTCAGTTATCCAAAGATTTCAGGGCTTAAAATTTTAAAAGTGCCAGATGCTATTATCTGTTATTCATGTTACCATTATGTTCTGGTCTTTACTGAAATCAATGTAACCTTCCATCTGTACACTGAAGAATCTGATAGCACGTGTACTCTGTAAATGCACACATACATGTCTTTTTTTGGGCATCGTGCACAGAATAATATTACTATGTTAGAAACTATACATTTTTAAGTTTTGAATAACAGTCTCAAAAATGTTATTGAATTCTACATTGGGTGCTACTTAATATTTCATCCAGTACCATGTGTTTCTGTAACAGAACTAATCCTGAGAATTATTTTAGCTATGGACACATATGATACATTCCCTGCAGATTTGCAGAGTAGAATGTGAAGGCAAAGTAAAAGCAGAAAATGCAACCCATTTATAAAAAATTTAAAAGCACAAGAGTCTATGGTTTAAAAAGTCGTGATATGTTTAAAAGGTCTTCATCAATAAAACCATGGTGTTAAAACCCTTTTCAATACTTTATCATGCCAATTAAGTAGCATGTATCCAGTCAACACTGTTTCATATGCATCTTAGCCATATATTCGTTTGAACTTTAATAATATCGATCATTTCCTTTAAAATTCCTCCATAATCCCACATTCCATCATACACAGATTTTAACCAAAAGCACTCCCATGCTTATATGTAAATGGACATGCCTTCAGGGAGAATCTTTGTTCTCCACTCCATGATAAAGAAAACAATAAAATGATTATTTTACGTCATGCCACTTGGTGAAAAATAGATATCTCCGTGGGAAAACATGCCCTTGCACACCAAGACAGTATTGCACTTATTTAGCCTTCATATCAGCTTTCAAAAGGCCGAGGCAATTCTAGACTAGAATGGAGCTGCTCCTAAGCCAAATCCACATCAAGCTGAATGGCACAATGGGCAGGTGTAAATCTCCCTTATCAGGAATCTGGTGTGTGGGAGGGATCATTGAGAAAACCCTTCTCTGCAGTTTGTACATGTTCATGTTTCCCTTCCAGTGCATATTGGTATAAGATTTTTTTAATCAGTAACATAAAATACTTAGATACACAAACCATATGAAGGATAGTATGGTGCTATTCTGGAGTCTGTTAATTTGGTATAAAATAGTATCATATTGAGATAGTTCTATCAGTGCTCTTATTCTGGTACAATGTTCCTTCTATTCTGCTGCTGCTGCTATGACAGCTAGATAGGTAAAAATGATTCATGGGTTCATTAGGACATGTTTATTTAATAAAAATATTTGAAATGTGCCAGTATATTAACAACCATATAGTTGAAGAAATGTCTCCGTATGAACAAAGATGTGAATTTTTAAAAGGTGTTCCTTCTCAGAGACAATCCCTCTAGTAATCAGGAAATGTCCTTTTACAGAGTTTCATTTTATATTTTCATATATATCCTTTGTGGGACTCAAGGCAAGTCTTCAAGCCACTCAGCTGACACCAATAATTTCCAATGCAGTTGTCTTTCATGGCTCCCTAGCGTCTTCTACCTTTCTCCCTCAACTCACCACTTTTGGTTTTGGTTTTTTTGTTTTGTTTTGTTTTCCAGAAAGACCCCGTGAACTCCCTAGAAAATTTAGAGGAAAAGAAGTTTGCTGGAGAGACCTCTATTCCAAGCCCAAAGCCCAAGCTCCATTCAAGAGATCTCAAGAAAGAACTGATTACGTGAGTAGGGCTCGGCTACCTGCAGGAAAAGATTTGGCAATTAGGAGAGACAGATTTACAATTGGGTGTGATAGCACTCAGGTTTCTACAGTGAAAGTTCTAACTACTTCAGGGCATCTTAACTAGTGAGCAGGAACAGTGTTCTGCACTGCACTAGGGCAGCTTCCAAAAGTACAAGAGGTGAGAACCTCTGTTGTTTACGTACAAGAAAATGATGCATACTCTTTGGTCACTGATACTCAACTAGAGATATCTCAACTCATGGTATCTAAATCCTGACTTCGGGGAGGCAGCTAAGCTTGTAATTACTTTGAAAATTATGGCTTGGGAAAAAAGGGTTTCCATCCCTCTTAAGTTTTTCCTAACTCAGAAGAGTTGAATGAGCAATTATTCTGATTCAGCCATTAATACAAAGAATACATAAATCAAACAATCACATCTTACCCCTTTGTTACTCAGCTTTCTCTCATCAATTTATAAGAAGGTAAAGGTTTATTATGGCTTATGGATTTGAAGGTCTTTATCCATAGCCACTTTGTTCTGTTGCCTTTGGGTCTGTGGTGAAACAGGACTTTATGGCAGGAGCATATAATGCAGGAAACAGCTTACATCATTGTGTTTTGGATGGGACTCACTGATTTGTTTGCATCTGTATTAGTATGCTGATCTTTGTCTTATCTTTGTTATATCAGTTTCTTTTTAAAATGATAATTATACAATAACAACTTACCCAAAACGTTGAAATTTTATCAACTGTCCTCTGACTTGAATAGATTTGAACATCAATTGCCAAGAGAATTAACCAGTTTCCTTCCCTTAATTTTGATATTTTTATCTAAAAACTCTCCTAGATTTCATCACCCAACTGGTATTTTGCAATATTGCAGAATATATGTCACTATAGATTTGAATTTATGCCATCCATCAGAGGCCTATCAGAAACTCAATTAGAAATATCATTCCCCAATCAGGAATAATATTGCAATGAATTCCTTATTCTTTTTACCTTTTTATACCACAAAGCTTTACCATTTCATCAAGTCAAATTTATAGTTCATACTATATATTCCATAGGTAATATACAGATAATTAACTTGAAATTAGTATAACTTCTTTGCCTCTTTTGAAAATGTTAATGAACATAGTTGAAAATAGAAAAGAAAATAAACACAGTGCTTTTGGAATACTATTTGGGAGTGAAAATTCTTAAGCATTTGAAAGCCCTTCATTCCCTAGTTAAACAGTGTTCAGACACATTCTGTATCAATGGATAAGTGTTACCAAAAAGTATCACAGAATGTAATCATCATTACTTTTTTAAAAAGAGTTTTGTACATATATTTTATTGTCTATACTTTCTGATATCCCTTCCAGTAACAGGGACAGAATTAAATGGCCCCAGTTTAGATCAGTCCCTGAAAAGCAAGCATCCCTTTGAGATTCCTAATACTCATAGTTTTTTTTTCATTTCCTAAAACATATGATAAGTACTTAAAGGAGAAACTACTTAGAAGGGGATTGTATCATTGTGTTGTTAATCCCAGAACTTCTTTAAAAAGCCTCATTCTGAATTTTATTTACACGGAGAGAGAGGACTTTGCTTTGGGCGGGATGTCAGCAAAGACTCAGTGCCTTTCCCTCAGATCCTTATTACAACCACAGATAGCACTTCAGGATGGGTCCGTCTGTGCTCTCCAAACGAGCAAAGCATCCAAGAACTGAAGTAATTAAAAAAACAAACACTTTCTAATTGGAAAGGTACCTCTTAGGGGTCACAGAGTTGTTGGGATGTTTTTTAAATATATGTAAGAAGCCTAAGACAGAAGTTTCTGAGAAACTTGAAAAGACACAGATCCCAGTAGGCCCTTTGATAGATATCCTGGAATCTGTTTGTGGGCTAGCCGTGGATTTGGGGGTGCTGCGTTGCTACAGACCAAGTGAAGCTGCTATAGAGTTTTAGTAACAAAATATCTTGCCTATTTCTCTGTCATCCATAAATTTCCCACCTAGAATATCAATTTACATTTCAGTCAAAGGTTTTCTTCTTTGTAGTTTGTAAACTGTCAGAGTTGCTTAAAAGCCTACAGAAATCCCTTTCTATAATGTATCATACAGCTGGTGCTGGGATTCCTGTTCTCATATTTCTGCATTATGGAGAGATAAATTTATCTTTTCAAAGAACGGAACAGCATGGGTTGTTGACTCACAAACCACAAGGCAGCATGTTAGCATCACTTCCCACAACATTTGAGTTGGAAACTTGGACATAACATTGAAAAGAGAAAAAACTAAGGATGTGTCTGGACATGGCATGCTTACTTTTCTTCTACCTCTGAATCCTCTTTTTAACTTCTAAGTTCTTAGTGCTCTAGCTTCTGCACCCCTAACCAGTGCAGTCTTGGAAGGAGAAAATGCTTTGCAATCTCTCTGGAGGAACAGTAGTCTACGAAATGCCCTTGACACTCATGATGTGTTTTTCTGCTGACACAGCTGCCCAACACCAGGATGTGATGGAAGTGGCCATGTCACAGGCAACTATGCATCTCACCGCAGGTACCAAATGTCCTTGTATGTGTTCAGGTTTTCATCATCTTGGTCAGTTTCATGTCACCTATTAGAATAGCAAGCAGCTTTCTGGATTAGGAAATGGAGAGTGGGTGAGTTGGATTAGGGGATTATTTTATGTTTCAGAGATTTAGATATGGTACATAGAAGTCATGACTCTTGTTCAAAAGAGTAATCTGGTCCTCGTTACAAACCAACTCGGGGCTCATGGCAGGCTCTTGCCCCAGCTAGCATTAAACAAAGAAAGCACAGGGGCCTCCCACTAGTGGAAGTGGCATCTCTGATCCTGAATAAATAAATAAAGGTGCTGGTGTGGCTGAGCAGGGTGAGAGGCTCTCTCTTTTGTTTCTTGCTAATGGCAGTTACTGTCCCTTAGCCAGTGGCTTAAAGCTGAAGCTCTTGTAACTCACTGGTGCCGCAGTGAGAGTGGATTGCTGGTCATTGCTGATTACAACAAATAACTGAAATACCCATGAGTCCATGTTCATTAACAGTAAAACCAGACCCAGTTCCAGTTAATTCTTTTCAGTTCCTCGCCAACCAGAACTGGATGTATATCACAAACCCAGGACACCCGTGAGTCAATTCACCCATGTCAACGCTATACCTCTTTTCTTCTTCTCCCCTCTATAGTGTGTCCGGATGTCCTCTAGCAGATAAGACTCTTAAGTCCCTCATGGCTGCCAACTCTCAGGAGCTTAAGTAAGTGTTGGGAGACATGTCCTCTGTGCCCTTCTTCACCCTGGTAGAGCCCTTGTTGTTCAGTGTTCATATTTCCTTGCCAAGGGCACAGAAAAATGGTACCTGGCTGAGTAATAGCAAACAAACAAACAAAAAAAAAAAACTTGTCAAAATTTGAAAGGGCTGAAGCTCAGCCCTTAGACTTTGCCTGGGTTGACTTGGGAGGGACTAGGGGAATGGAAGTCATACTTGTGTTTTACACTGATTTGTAACAAATAGCATGAAAACACAATCCTTTTGCTCTTAATTTCAGAATTTATTTGCTAAACCAGTGACGGTGTAACAAAACATTTTCAGCATCAATTTTAAGAAAGCATAAGAATTTAAAATCTCCTAACCGCTTTTCCCTTTTGCTAAACATTGTCCTGGCTCATTTCTACTCTGTTTATGGTCTCTAGGTTACATAGATATTAATACTTAGCTGTGGATTTTATGTTTCCTACTCTTATTTTATTCCAAATTTGTCATTTGATGTATTATATAAAAATATTCATATTAAATATCCTATAACTTCATATTCAAATATGCCTTACAGTCTTCATAATAAGCAACATAAAATATTTTATACCAAAAATAATGAGAAGCTGGAAATATGCAACTATGTTTCTCCTTTTCAAAGTGTTAAAGGACAATTTATTGTATCAAGGTAGAGTCTTGAATATTGATAACTACTTTTGCAAGCTGAACTGTAGGGTGGTTTTGGGATTAGTAGCCAATGGGCTGAAATGTAAGGTACACTCTAATATCCTCCCCAGTCTAAGTGTCTCCACTGCCACATCCCAATTATAGCGATCACTTCACATCCTCTAAATTTCATTTGAAAAAACCAGAGAGACACGGGAAGCATTTGGATCAAGAGGGCCTATTGCAATGTCCAGTAATTAAATGTTTTATATAGCCACATAATAAATAATTTATCTATTTACCCATATAAGAAAACATATATTTCACTAACTTCTTGTTTAGATACTTAAGGAAAAATCCTAAAAAAGGCATTTCTTTACTTAATGGATAACATATAGCAAGATATATATTTGTGTATGTGTGTGTGTGTATGTATCACATATATAATAAACTATATAAGCTACTAAAGCAATATTTAACAAAAATGTTAATAAAGGGTTGCAGAGATGATTCAGCAATTAAGAGTTCGTACTGCTCTTGCAGAGGACTCAATTTTATTTCCCAGTACCTATGTCAGGAAGGTCGCCCACACATGGAACTGCAGTTCCAGGACTCTAACCCTTTTCTGGCCTCTGTAGCAGTACTGCATCTACCTGTCCAAACCCACACAAAGACACACATAGATACCTAATTAAACATAACTTTAAAGTTGCTAGAAAAGGGTAAGAAACATGTGTCTCGCAGCAGAGAATATGTGTCTGTATTTAGGTGATTAAATTCTTAATGCCCATTACTCTAACTGGGTGTTTGCTATTTTATTTGAGTTACGATGTTACTCCATACTTTGTGGCTCAGAACAACATTCCTTTGTATAAAAACATCCTATGAATGCTCACTGAGATAGAACTTAAGAAAATGTGTCTGTCATGGTGGCACATGCCTTTAATCCCAGCACTCAGGAAGCAGAGACAGGCAAATTTCTGTAAATTCAAGGCCAGTTTGTTCTACATAGAGTTCCAGACTACATACTGATACTGTGTCTCAAAAAAAAAAGAATGTATAATAAATAATAATATATTAGCAATCAAACATTACTCAGCAGTTTTTCGTGTTAAGTTTTGTTTTCAGCATGGGTTCTTTACTGAAAGACAATTGCTTAAAATGAAAGAGTCCCGACAGGAGTCATGATGCCCATCCCTCCCCTAACCAGGCAGCTTACTGTGTTCCTGTGTTTCCTAGGTGTCCGACACCAGGTTGTGACGGTTCTGGGCATGTGACTGGAAACTATGCTTCCCATAGAAGGTAAGACCAACCCCATTTGTCAAATGCAAACTAGTGTACTGGCAATGATACCCCATTGTAAATTCATAATCACAGTGCCTTGCACGGTTATTGGTTATTCATTTTAGCTTGTCTGGGTGCCCTCGTGCAAGGAAAGGTGGCATCAAAATGACCCCTACCAAGGAAGAAAAGGAAGACTCTGAACTTAAGTAAGTACAGCTGATAAAGAACTGGGCTGGGCTATATCTTGTCGACAAACTGGGAGGAGCTTCGAGATGCCTCTGAGTTACCACCGAATCCTGAAGGAGATGAATCATTAAGACCCAGGATATCTGGCTAAGGAGTCAAGTTGTTCAAGAATGTTTTCTCCTTCATAACTTCATTTCTACACTTCTTTGGCAATGAAGAAGGGAGGGAGCTTTTTTTCCTTGCCCGTCTTTTTTAAAGGAAAGCAACGCTGTGGAAGTTAGGCTTTTATGGGTTTTCTCTGTGTGTCTCTGTGTCTATATGTGTTTCTTGAGCCTTTTCTTTGTCTCTTTTATTTGTTTATCCAATTCTGGTTTGTTAATTTTGATTTTATCTATTTTTATTTTATTTTTAGATGCTTGTTTGTATCCTAATGGCAGAGAGAAAGAAAGGGTGTGGATTTATGTGGTGGAATAGTTGGAGGATCTGAGAGGAGTTGGGGGAGGAGAAACCGTAATCAATCAAAACATATTTTATTTAAAATCTATTTTCAATTTATTAAAGAAAAGAAAAACCAACAGTGGGTATGAATTTTAACTCCATATCTTGCTGCCTAATCATCTAAGCTCTTACACAAATTTCACTTTTCCCTGCCTGAAAACTGGGACAATATTCTCTACCCTAAGAGTTGGCAGTAAACAAAGAGGTGATGCACGAAAATTTCTCAGCTCGAAGCCTGCCCCCTGTTACTGCTAACACAATGCTGTTTTGCTGCTTGGTATCTTAAAATACACAATGCTGTTGTGTGTCTTAAAGTTTCTATTGCTGTGCTGAAATGCCAAGACCAAGATCCAGCTGACTTACACTTCCATACCACTGTTCATCATTGAAGGAAGCCAGGACAGGAACTCAAAAGGGCAGGAACATGGAGGCAGGAGCTAATGCAGAGAGCATGGTATAGAGATGCTTTCTGGCTTGCTCAGCCTACCTTCTTACAGTCTCCTGCACTGCCAGTCCAGGGGTGAGCCCACCTGCGATGAACTGGGCATTCCCATACCAATCACTAATTAAGAAAATGCACTGCAGCCTGATCTTATGGAGGCGTTTTCTCAGGCGATTTCCTCCTCTCTAATGACTCCAGTGTGTGTCAAGTTGATATAAAATTAGCTGGCATATGATGGTATCCTCTAAAACATCTGCTGTTGGTTGTTTCTGTAGAGTATGGAGGTGTCCGTTCCTTTATCCAAGCTGACAATGGCTCCACTGTGCTTCTCTAGGTGTCCCGTAATAGGGTGTGATGGTCAAGGTCACATATCGGGTAAATACACGTCACATCGCACAGCTTCTGGCTGCCCTCTGGCTGCCAAGAGACAGAAGGAGAATCCCCTCAATGGGTCCCCTCTCTCCTGGAAGCTGAACAAGCAAGAACTTCCCCACTGTCCTTTGCCAGGATGCAACGGGCTGGGGCATGTCAATAACGTCTTCGTCACCCACAGAAGGTAATGCGTGTTTTGTGTCTTTTTGTTGATGTGATTGTTTGTGATGTGAGTTACTTAGGGGAAGGTGAAAACCCTCAAAATGCAATTATTTATAACATTTTAGGTATAGAACACAGAGTCTTGCTAAGTTTTTACTAGTCTGAAGAATGGAAATGCATTTTTTCTGTGTCTGAAAATTCACTATACAGATTTCAAGTTTTTACTAGTCTGAAGAATGGAGATGCATTTTCTCTGCGTCTGAAAATTCACTGTACAGATTTCAAGGGCCCTAGAAACTCCATTTGTTTCTTATACTCTAAAACATCACGTGTGTTAGTATTTTTAAGTGTCTTAGTCTTTTCGTGCATCACTCCAATTCCAAGTGGTGCTATCCACTCTACTGTGTCATGAAGTTGTGAACTTTTACTTACTTGTTTCTGTCATCCCTGCCTTTCCCGTCGTCACCCAATTTCAGGCCAGGGTAGCATTGCTTTACTTCCAAGGAGATGTGATTTGCCCGCGGCAATCTGAAAGCAAGCAGCGTATATGAGTGCTGGTGGTGTGCAAGGACTGGAGCTTTGCAGTGATATCCTTCATCCCTGAGCCCCTGGCTCCCAAAGGAAGCCTCTATTGCACAGGGATGCCCTCAGTCCAGCTCTCTGGCTCACTTTGCTCCTGAAGGAAAAAAGCTAGAAAGTTCCTGATATACTTCTGCAGTCAGTGAGTGTTTCAACCCCTTCTAGTCTTGCAGGCTAATTCCTGTGCCTTCTAGTCTTGCAGGCTAATTCCTGTGCAGTTTTAGGGAAACTTTGATTCTTTTGTGTTCAATATACAAATTGAGCAAAGTTCGGAAATTTTGACACTTTTTCACTTCTAAAGGTATAGATCAATGACACCAGAAACGGATCCTGACAGGAATTGATTGCTTTCATGGTGCCAGTAAAACCGACATATGGAAAAACTTCCATTTTCTGTGTGGAGGTCAGAGGAAAACCGTGACATTGACACCAGAAAATTATCTCTCCATAAACTGCTTGGGTTTTTTTTTTTGTTTGGTTGGTTTTTTGGTTTTTCTAGACAGGGTTTCTCTGTGGTTTTGGAGCCTGTCCTGGAACTAGTTCTTGTAGACCAGGCTGGTCTCGAACTCACAGAGATCCACCTGCCTCTGCCTCCCAAGTGCTGGGATTAAAGGCGTGCGCCACCACTGCCCTAAAGTGCTTGTTTTGGAGTTGTTGGTGAAACCTGCTATAGAGAAAGTGTTTTCCAAATGGTGTGCTTTGTACGGCTCTCAGTGCAAGGCCATGTCCACTGTGGCATACATTGCTTAATTCTGTTTCGGTCAACATTTCCTATTTAGGAACCAAAGTCACAAACCGAGTGTGCCCTAAGCTAGGTCACCTGCCGTTTTGTTTTAAGAAAGGCAAATGAGTCTGTGGCTACAATGTAGTATGAGAAGCCATGGAGACATGCTCACCACTGAGTTGATGTACCTTAACTGAATTGCTGATGTGATGGAAATCACATAATACTCCTATTTTAGGTTGTTTTTGTTTTGTTTTTCTACTATGAAGCCCACACCCCATAGGCCTGTTCCAGGCCTGCCAAGCTCCACCTTCAGATCCATAAAGGATGTCTATCATAGGTATGGTCATGATGCATGTATGTGCATGTGTATGAGGAACCAAGGAAAGACACCTAAGACAGATCTGTGGTCTACACACACACACACACAGGCCAGAGACCTTGTGTGTCTTTCCTCAAGACCATTCATCTTTTGTTTTAGAGGGGATCTCTCACTGGCCTTGAACTTCAACAAGTAGTCTATGCTAACGGGCTAGTTAGCTCCAAAGATCCATCCCCTCTGCCTCCACCTTCTGAAGCCTTTCTCTCATAACAATACACAGTGGTTCTAAGCTGTGTGGTGAGGGCTGTGCTTCTTCAGCACTTTTGTAACACTGTGTCTACCTGGGAATTTACTGTAAGCTGAAAAGTAGATGTTGTGGGGGAGAAGATGGGAAGTTCTAAACGAGATGCTACCCTCCATTCTGTCTACAATGGACACCTTTAACATTCCACCACTTGTTAAGTATTCCTCCCCTTCACAACAGTTTTCTAAGAACATAATATGTGACAAAAAAAAATCCCGACAAACTCATGCACATTCTCCAGGGAAAGAGTGAGTCTCCATGAATCGTAGATAAGCCATGATCATCAGAAAGAGTCTCCAAAGCGGTTTGGAGCTAAAGTTGGTTGCCTCTCATTTTCTTTTCCTGCATAAATAACTTATAACTTACCAAAGATTAACAAACTGCATAGCCTTTTTGTAATGTAGCCTATTACAAATTACCCCTAAAGTTTTATGTTAGTTCCTGCACTTTATAGAATATTAATATAGAATAAGTTACTTATTCTTAAAGCCTGTGATACTTCATATTTATTGAAGACCCCACTCCAGAAAACTTTTCTTCCACTTGGCATAGCATCAGGAACTTCAGGTTGAAATGATTGTTTTAAAGATCAATTGAAACCACATTTCTGTGGGGGAGAAATACTTTAAATGGTTGATTATTCTCGTTTTTATTTAATTCTGAAACTGGTTTCTACAAAGATAGAACAAAACCTTGAAAGAATTAATGACTGCTTAGAACAAGAAAATTACCTGATCATAAACGATGGAAAGCAGGTTTTGTTCAGTGTTATCATTAACACACTGGTGCTATTTAAATACAGCAAGTGACATTAAAGGAAGGAAGCCTTCTGAAGAGAGCAGCAATTCAATGAACAGGGTCATGAGCACCAGCTTGGATAACAGATCTCCTTGCCCCGGCTGCACCTGCAGCAGATGCTTTTATTCCCATTTCAGGGGAGAAATATTTTAAATGAAAATAATGTTTTAACAGTTACAGGGGAAACAAAATAGGAGCTTTCCATCAGCCGATTGAATTTTCTCTAGCGAGCGGGATTTGTTGACTATTGTGGAGTCACCCTGAAGATCAGCCTGTGCTTTGTATGAAAGCAGGAAGAGCTAAACTCTGCCTTGTTCTTTATGGATTCCAGATGGGTGATAACAGTCCTTGTTCATGGCCTGTGTGGGCAGTTTGGTAGCTGCAGAAAAGGAAGTCTGTACCATCGAATGCACATTCATGAGTGCGGAAGACCAGTGCTCTGCCAAGTGAATGGGACTAGCTGTGTCGGCAGTGACAACCTGTATTTCTGATTTAAGAAAAGGAAATGCAAACACTTATCAATACTTTAGAACCCTCTGATTTTATTTAATATATATTTATTAGTTAATTTCTACAGATTGTGATGTAAAAACTACAGATTGTGATGTAACTACTAAGAAGGCAAACATATCAGTAGTTGGTAGCAAAAAAGTTTTAATTTTATGAGAAATGACATGCATTTCACATATGGATATAAATTCTCTTCTCACAGTTTATCTGGATGCCCTCTCAATGCACAAGCTATCAAAAAGGTCAAGGTGTCTGAGGGACTAATGACCATCAAGCTGAAAGCAACCGGGGGTAAGTCACCATCTCCACCAAGGTCTAGGCTTCCCAAGCATACTTTGTGTGCAAGAACAAAGGGGTTTCCTCAAGGTTAAGCTGCAACTGTAACCTCTCAGAAACATTTTCCTTGTCTTCTGTCTTCTCTATTATTTAATAAAGCTTTCCTACAAGGAAAGACATGAAATGACACACAGATAAATTGAAAGGCACAATAATTTTATCCTTCAGTGTTTTCAGTGTTAGTTTTTCTCCTAGGAAATGTGTACGTGCACATACATGTGTGTGCATGTACATGCCTGTGGGCTTATGTGCACACATGTGTGCATGCATATGTGTTTCCAGTGTATATTCCCTATCAAATTTCAGGAAACACAATTGTAGGCATACTTTTCTTTCCCTCCCACCAGTTCCCAAATAACCTACGCAGAGACTTATTACTGTAAATGCTCGGCCAATAGCTCAGGCTTGTTACTGTTTAACTTTTACATTTAAATTAACCTATATTTTTTATCTACCCTCTGCCACATGACTTGTGTCTTGTTCCCTCATTTTCTACATGCCCTGCTGCCTGTCTTCTGGCATCTCCTCTGAATCTGTCTTTCTTCATCCTGGCATACTCCTCTCTGTTGTCAGCAGTAGTGTAGACCCGTTTCTCCAGATTGTTGATATTAACTTCAGTCCAGACTGTGGCATTCTTAACCACTTTCCCAGACTTCCAAATAGTAAATGGATTCACAGTCACTCTACAGTATAATCATGGAAACTAACACCTGGCCACTGTCCCACAGTCTACATTTTATTGCATTCATGCTCACCCATACATACTTTGTATATTTTTATAGGAATTCAAACCTAAAGTTCAGAGAGTGTTCATATGCAAGAACGACAGTCAAGGCTGTATTCTTCCTTCTGAACCACATGTGCTCCTTCCCAAGTGCACACAGAGACATCTGTTACCATGTGCTGGTAGCCCAGCTCTGCTTCGAGGTGTGCCTCTTCGGGGTCCCCTCAACAAGCAGATATGTAATTGCTGGGAACTGGGACCTCACTGTTCTTGCAGCAGCTATACAAGAGTTTGCATGGATTTGAACACTGTTAGTTAATTCCATTTTTGTCAAGTTGTTTTAATTTTAGAAGCCTGGCAATTTCATATATGAAAAGACGACAATGGTTCACGCCTGTAGGGACTGTAAATGAGGGCTCACCAGGTCTTCTGAAACACAGTGGAACCACCAAAAAGCTGGTGCTTTTGTACCTCATTTTTTTAGAAAGCATTCGTCTCCCAAACTGTTTCCTTTTTTTAAGGCTCTTGCATAGATATAGTTTGGGTAAAAGCACTAAAATAAAGTCTCATATTTAAACATAAAGTAACCTGTCGCTAGGCCTTGTCTCTTGTATTCAGTATGAACTGTTAACTCTTCACAGGTATTGATGGTGATGAAGAAATTAGGCATTTGGATGAAGAAATAAAGGAACTGAATGAATCCAACCTTAAAATTGAAGCAGATATGATGAAACTTCAGACCCAGGTTCAAAAACATTATTAGTTATTTCTAAACTAATCATACTCTCTAGTGGATACAAAACATTGAGCTTACTGAATCTTGCATCTAAGCTATGCTGATACCCTAGAGAAATGTGTTTCTCATGAGTGGTTTGTGCCTGTGTCTCCTGACTGGGCAGGAGTGGAAGGAGTTACTGCTGCCTTTACTTAGCTGGCCGGGAAGACCTACTTTGTGAGCAAATAAAGAAGATGACCATACATACTTTTGGAGAGCATGTGTTGCTTTGTAGAGAATTGTGTTACATAGGGTGAAGGTCCTTCGTTTTATTAAAAATGTGCATACGACATCACACTCTTTAAATGTAATTCTTCAAGAATATTTGCTGGGTATGCCAAAAACAGATTCTTGTACAGGTACTTTATAAATACAAAACAAAGAAAACTCCAAGAGTGTCTAAACCTAGAATACTGGGAATTAAAAATTTGGCCTAGGAGTTTTAAGACACTAACACAAATTCCGTTATTAAGGACTCAGTTTGGTAGTAAATTGTTTGCCTACCCATGTGAAAGACTGTGGATTCAATCCACAGCATGTGAAAAACAAAAATAACTGCATTGCAACACATTAGAGGTGGAGAAACAAGACAATGCAGAGGGCAGAATGTTCTTTCTGGTGCCTTTCCCATTTCTTCTCCTTTCCCACTCTTAAGATGCAAGCTGCATTCATTTCTCAGCAGCCCTTACCTAAGCAGTCCAATCCACCCCAAATAGTTTCTTCATCCCGTCTTCTGAATGCCACAGAAGTCCACAGAAAGAGCTTGATGCTGCCTTTGGAAACCATGAACCTCCTCTAGAAACCATTAGCAAAGAAGACAAGCCTCTTTTTCATAGAGCTCAGTCCAAATGGGAAAAACAGTAAAGTGTGTGTGTGTGTGTGTGTGTGTATATATATATATATATATATATATATATATATATATATATATATATATATATATATAATCTGCTGCTGGAAGAAGGGAGTTGATATTAAACAGGATGGCCAAGCTCCAAGAAGGAAATGTGTTATCAATGACTTGAAAAATAAAGAAGTTAGCCAACAGTGATGGGGAGTTTGTCTGGAGTAAGCTAGCTGGGTAGGGCAAGTTCAAGAAGCATTCACATAGTGTAGCCTAGTCGATATTGGTGATTTACTTGTCATTTATTTTAAGTGTTGAAAGGCCCCCAAAGGGTTTGAGAATTAAGAGTCATTCAGTCAGATGACGTACATTTTAACATGACCTTCAAAATACCCATTCTGTTAGGGTATTGAGGAGGGCCAAGATGAAGCTATGTGGAGCAAAGATGGCACAAGGTCATCCATGAGAAGTGATACCATCACACCAATGGCTGGGTCCGGGTGGCCACAACACAGGTGGATAGTGGTATTATTATGTGCGTTTTAAAAGAACTGCTCAGTAAGTTTGAAATATGAAAGAAAGAACCTGAGTCTGGGCAACATTCAGGTTGTTAACCACTGGGGAAAAACAGAGGCATGCAGTTGGAGCAGCATTGGGGAAAATAACAGATTTACTCTGGGGCATATTGCTTTTGAGATATCTACCCTCCTGGCATATAGAGAAGTTAGACCTGCAATTCATGGGAAAATCTGTGTTGAAAGTACAAATCTGAACGTGTGAATCCAACAATTTAGAGCAGTAGGCAGTGCTACAGTTTGGGATGGAGATACCCCTTGGCACTCATACCCAACCACAAGTTTCCCCTTGAGGCCTTCCATGGCTTCTCATGCCATTGCCTCTGTTTTAGATAACGTCTATGGAGAGCAACTTGAAGACCATAGAGGAGGAGAACAAGCTTATAGAGCAGAGCAATGAGAGTCTGCTGAAGGAGCTGGCGGGGCTCAGCCAGGCTCTCATATCCAGCCTCGCTGACATCCAGCTGCCACAGATGGTAAGACCAAGAACAGCTCTCTGTTGTCCCTTCATCTGCCTCAGCGTCATTACCCTGTGGCTGAGGCTATCAGCAGTCACCTACCCTGGATGCATTCTCACGCTCAGTGAACTCCCCACCTGAGACCATGTAGACACACATAGATTAACAAAGGCCAGGGACGTTCAAAAAGGCCAGGGTCCTTTAAAGATGAAGTTTTGCTTGAAGATATCTTATAAAGTTAGATGAAAGCCGGAGACCAGCGCTTACTTGCTGAAAATGTTTCCAAATAGAAGTCCTCAGCATCATCCACCAAACTCATAAACCATAAAAACAACAGTCTCATTCCTAATAAACTCCCCATAATGTTCAACTCTTTTCATGGAGCATAGAAAGTATGGGTGTGATTGAGGCACCCTTATTTCAAAAGCCTAGCATGCAACTATTTAGAATTCACAAAAAGTGTATTCTACATTTTTATAAATATAAACCAGTCTTTGGAGTTAGAGCTGCATTGTTGAGGGGCTATTCATCAATATGTTGCTAATTTCCTCAGAATATATATTCTCAGATCAAAACTGATGGCTTACATGTAAGAGGACTTAAAGCAGCAGCAATGAAATCAAAATATTTGGGTTTTGTACAAAATACTAAATTGCTCAATTAAAAAAAAAACATAAAAACACCAGTTCTTTAACTTTGGATTCTGTCAAGGAGACACAACTCAAAGTTGGCATGAGCCAGGAGGGCGTGTGACAATGAGCTTCCTGATGTGGATTCTGTCAAGGAGATTATTCCATTCTTGGGTCACAACTCAAAGTTGGCATGAGCCAGGAGGGCGTGTGACAATGAGCTTCCTGATGTGGCCACCAGAATCATTGCCCCAGTCCATGATTCTGTAGGAAACACATGCCCAGCAGAGGTAGACACCAAAACGGAACAGCCACAACTAGACAGTGCACATAGTCCAGATCACAGCTCTGCTGGGCATGCCAGCTCATCTTCAGATCTTCTAAACGGTAGCGATCATAGTCATTGTACACTTGAGCTGTTCACTCATGTTTAAGTCCTTCCTTCCAAGGACCTTGTAATGTAACATGGCACTTACCAAGGGTTTTCAGAAATGTGGGGACATGGAGTGACCACATATGGCTGGAGAGTTTTCCCTTTTGTCCTCATGTCCTGCCTCTTATGCATGTGGTTTACACACAGGTAGTATGCACCTACTTTAAAACATATTATGGGTCCAGAGTGAGAGCTCAGCAGTTAAGAACACTGGACGATGTCCAGAGGACACAGGTTCAATTCCGAACTCTGAACTAGTGGTTCAGAAATGTCTGGAACTCCAGTTCCAGGGTATGAGATACCCTCATCTGGCTGCCACATACATGAAGTATATATGTAGTGCACAAATATACATTCAAAGCATCCATATACATTGTTTTTGAGTGTGTGTGTGTGTGTATGTGTGTGTGTGTGTGTGTGTGTGTGGCCCAGCATGGTGGCACTCCCCTTTAATCCTAGAACTTGAGAGGCAGAAGCAGGTAGGTCTCTGGGACGTTTAAGGTCAGCCTGGTCTACATAGAGAGTTCTATGCCAGCCAAGATAACAAAATAAGACCCTGTCTCACAAAATAAAAACAAATAAATAGAAAAATAAAACCATTATATAGGGCAAAGGATATGCCAAAATACCACCCAGGGTAAAGATGAGTCAGTCTGGACCTTCTAACACAGATCTTTTCCCTAAAGAAATAGAGAGGGCAAATGACCAGAGTTGTTGTATTAGCAAATCTTTATCACAACTGTTGGTGAGCAACTGGCTTAATCCCTGCCATTCCAACCTAAAACTGTTAAAGAACCACTTGGCACAAGCCCTGTACACACCTTCCACAGATGTCATTTTTGTACTGAGCAAGTGCAGTTGAGGCCAAGACTCCTCCCAGAGAAAGCATGTTGTTTGAAGACTTCTACCTCAGGTCCAGATTGATCCTCAATGTCATTCAATCAAGTTTCATTAAAGCCATGAATGAAGAGTGAACAGATAAACCCTACGAACACTAACATTTAGATTCCTATCCCAAACTGCCACAGTAAACCCTTCTCTTCCTCATTATATAAGTTGGCAACATTCTTCCCTGTCCCCTGATCTTCCCGGGGGCAGCTGACCTTCTGTGATTGGTTCTATGTGCTTTGTCTCCATCAGGGGCCTATCAATGAGCAGAATTTTGAAGCGTATGTAAATACTCTCACAGACATGTACAGCAATCTAGAACGAGACTACTCTCCGGAATGCAAAGCTCTACTGGAAAGCATCAAGCAGGCGGTGAAGGGCATCCATGTGTAGGAGGGCAGCTCGCAGGAAACAGAGGTCACCACAGCAGGGAACTCTAGCAGATCTATAGGGGACCTTGCACCCCTGGAGCCTGGAGACCGCCCCCTGCGTTTACAATTGCAACATTGCACTAATTTTTCCCTGGCTGACATAAAAAGGAAAGAAAAACTATGATAAACTCTTTGGATTAAAAGCAATGCAGTGAATTATTAGATCTCATTTATTTTCATATCTTTTTCTTTTATTTCTTCATTGCACTCTTTATTTTGTAAAGTATATGTAAAATAAATGTTACATTTTATATTTTATTTATTACTAATCAAAGAGTTTTTTATCTTTTAACTGCATTTTGGAGTCTACCATATTTTTACAGGTGTGTTTATTAATTTGTCTTCTAATAGGATTTAAATAGAAATCCTGTTCTCAAATCACACATCTTTCTGAGTTTAAATGAGAAAAAACAACAACAAAAAAGGAAGATGTGAAGGAAATCCCGGTGTCATGATTGCACTATGGTCAATTTTGGTTTCTACTGTGCACTTCTTTTCCCCCCATATTGGTTTTTGATAATGTGAGCTGCAAAGGAATATGAAGATAAATGGCGCCCACTAGTGGGAAATCCATGTTCATAAAAGCACAGGATGCTGGCAAACAGCATGCTCAAAACTTGATAGCAATAATTAAATAAAATAGTCAGCAGAGCATTCCACGTGGCTGCACGGATTTAATTAATATGAATTATTTATTTGAGCTGTTCAAATCATAGATTTTAAGTGAATCAGATATGTCTCTTTTTTTTTCAAGTCAGTCACATTGGCTAGTTGGCAACCCTTCCCCAAGATGAGAAATAAGCTTTGATGTGACCAGTCAAGCTTCTCCTGCTATATGTTAGTACAATATTACAAGTGACAATATTGGTATAGAATTTTACTTAGCAAATACAGACACATACAAATGGAAATTTTGTAGATAACATATCCCCTGAAATAGCATGTATCTTACTAGGTTAACTGGAAAAGAGTGGAAAACATAATAAGACAGGAAAGTGTTATTCCAATCTGAATATTGGCAACATTGGTCTGCACTGCCCATAATAAGACAACTTTCAATTTGATATAATCCTTGAACTACACACACACACACACACACACACACACACACACGCATACACACACAGTCACAAACACTTATCCACACATGAAATTGAGTCTACAATCTCAACTGGATCAGAGTTTAGTAATTGCTATAGAAAAGGCAATGTCTATTTCAGGGACTGTAAAGTAGTTTAAGCATTGTTTCAAAAGTTTTTTTATATTTATTTTTTTTAATGAAAAGGTATAGACAACCAGCTAAACTGCCTTTTTGGTGTGCACACACATTTCATGTGCAGATGTGCCTCTGTGTAAATGCACACATGAACTTTAGTCTGAGCTTAATTTTCTGTGCTATAATAAAAGTGTTTATTTTTTTTAGCCTCATGAATACTTAGATTTAGTGCGATGGCATTCACAGGCTTGAATTCACTGTTACTGTTACCTGCTCCGATACATGAAAAGTGGTCCAGTCGCTCGCTCCGCTCTCACGGATCTGTGGTTCCTGTTATGCATCAGGTGGGGCTTATCTTTGGCTTGGGGTTCATTTGAACTCTTGAATCTTAGTTTAGTGAAAATGAGATGTCTGTCCTTAGGTAGGGAAAGGTGTTTATTTAAAACTCAGTTCAAAAGAAGCAGCCGCCATGAGTGGTGTCTACTGAAAATGGGACACAAAGTTTCCTATTGAAGTATGTCTCTGAGCGTTTTGCTACACAGTACTTCAAAGAAGCACACAAATGGGCTCACTTATTACAAAGACAGAAGTTTACTTTGCTAAATATTTTAACATGTTTGTTATATATTTTATTTAAAGAGATCTCTTGCAAACCTATGTATTTATTACTATAATTTACATGGTCTCAGTTAATTTATTTGTGTTCACATAGTTTTATGAAGGGTGTCTGTATTTATTTGCCGCCTTGGTACTTGCGTTTTGTAACATGCACTGAGTTGTTTCCATTTAAACTGTGTTAATGACTGATACTGTAAATTGGATCTTTTGTAAACAAAATGGGCAATGATGTATGCGTTTTTATTTGAAGTAGTTTGTTTGTATACTGTTTCTCCAAACAATTACTATTTCTTACATCAATGCAACAAAATTGTGTTCAGTGCTGTACATTTGGTGTATGGTTAGAAATAAAATTGATAATGAATTTTGCTGTGATATTTCTTGGGCTAGTTTATGAGGACAGATGTCATTGTCCTTAAGACCTACAGCTCCTGATATTGTCAAAAGCCTTCTTCAACCAGAGCAATTCTGGCTTAACATTTTGCCCTCAAGTGGAGAGGATTTTTGGCTGCTTGACTATTGGTTAGCACCTTGGTGTGGCACGTATCTCCAGGATGAGGTGTGACCGTGACACAAGGCACCTCTGCTGGAACTAGAAGGAACTTCATCCATGTCTAAGGAGCAGGACCCGAGGAGTCCTTACCTGATAACGAACTGCTGGAGGTTGTGAATATAGCTTGAATTATGCTAGGTTGAAAACCATGTGGATAATTCCAGAGTACCTATTATGCTTTTGTGTTCCTATCCAAGTCATCAATACTCTCTATTTTTGAGGTTTTGGGCAGACTTCCATCCACATCTCTTAGAACTGGCTCTCCCTCACAGGTAATGTAAAATTCACACAGTGAAGTCCAACTACCTGAAGGGAAGTCTGGATCCCAGGGGCAGCTGGGTTCAACTTGGGTTTGCTTTACCAGGGCACCCCATTCTTCTAGTCACTGGAGCTGCTCCCATGATGTGCTCCGGGAAAGCAGCCTATGGGATGCAGAGCAGCTCACTTCGAATCTTAGTTTCACCATTGAGGATCTCTGACATCCTACGCTGGTTGGGACTGCCTATCAGAAAGTGGTATCTACAGTTCACGACATGAATTTGTCAGAACATTTTATGTCTTAATCCTACTGAAACATAGGAAGGAATAATGTGCAAAATCCATCCTTTCTTACCACTGATTTCTGATGAGAACCCGCTGAAAAGAGTCCCATTTCCTGAGGTCTTCAGTGCGGGTCAGTGAGAGCAATGGGACAAATCATAGGTTTTATAACATGTAAGTGTCCCAGATGAGTTGAGACAGCTTGGTAAAGAGAGACAGGGCAAGCAGAGGAACCACAAATACAGACCTTAGAGGGAGACATTCACCAGAAGCAGAGGCTGTACAAGAATCCAGGTGCCTGAAGGCAAAAAGTCCAGGAAAGAGGGACAGGAATTCCCAGTGTAAAGCTCCTGGCCTTGTGATTCTAATTCCCAGGAGCAGCTTTTGCTATGCAAAGAAAAGCTGAATTTCAAGGCATGGTGTGGTTCAGCTATAATGTCCTTACATCACAGGCATGAAGCCTCCCTCCTCTTCCATCCCTCAGTTTTCCCCCTGGAGACCGAAGAAACAGAGGATAATGGATTCAGATTTCCACTGGAGATAATTTGTTTAGCAACACAAATATTTCTGGCACCAAAGCAACACAGCTATGTTCAGTATATTCTGGGTGCAGTACGATGTAAAATCAAATAAAGACATTGCCTATCACCATTCCATAGATAAATCCTGGGGTTGTTAGAACTGTAACTCACATCCTTCTACTGTATCCCAAATCCTTTGTGAAGAGAAAGAGATGGATGGTTTTAGAACTTAACTTGTTCCAGCACATATGGATTTCACTGCTAATGTTTTCTGTGTGTCTTTTCACACATTGCACCCACTTCATTGTGGTCTGCAAGAAGTGCCTTCTGTTTCCGTTAGCTCTCCAGTGGACGACAGATTGAACTTGCTAATAGCTGTCCCTACTGTCATTCACAGTCAAGGGTGCTTTGTGTACACAGAAAATTCTCAAGTTTGTGGAGCCAGATCACCATATCCAATGAAAACAATGAGATGGCTGGTTCTTGAATAAGTTACTGACTTGCCCAAGACTATAAAACTGGGGAAAAACTGCATCCCAGATTCAGCCTTTCATTTACTTGAAAAGCTAATAAAGCTTCCTCCTAGTGTGTTTTTGTTTTTGTTTATTTGTTTGTTTGTTTTTTGATTTCTCTGTAGCTTCTAGAGCCTGTGCTGTAACTAGCCCTTGTAGACCAGGCTGACCTCAAACTCAAAGAGATCCACCTGTGTCTGCCTCATGAGTGCTGGGATTAAAGACACATGCCACCACAGTCTGGCTTCTCCACAGTGTTTTAAGGAAACCCACCAAAATCCCTGGTTTTTTTTCCATAGACACTGGCCTGCACTTCCAGAAATAAGGAAGCCTAGTGTACACTTCCGACCATCACGGCCTTGACCTCCAGGATCTTTGCAGGCTCCTGCTGGATATTGTTTTATCTGCAGGATATAAATGAGGATGCAAGAACCAAGAAGTAGACCACTCACTCCGTGAGTGGAGAGACAGCTTATCTGGGGATTCAAACTGCCAGCCTGGGGTTGTGGGGATTGTGCAACTGGCTGCAGGGAGAGTCTAAGCAGCTTGTGGGAGTGGGAAAGGGTGGGAGGAGTAGATGAGCTCGAACAGCCTGTGAGTTAGAGCAACAGGAAATTGCCGGGGAGAAAAGTGGGATCTTGGGGGTGGGGTGGGATGGGGGTTAGGGGAGATGGGGAGAGAAAAGGTAGAAGGGAAGGAGGGGGGACTTGGGGAAACAGGAGGATCGGGATAAAGGAAGGTTGGATAGGGGAACACGGAACCACAATTCTTAGTTAAGGGACCCACTTTAGGGTGGGCAGGAGACTTGACCCTAGAGGGGCTCCCAGGTGCCCAAGCTGAGGTCCCCAGTTAGTTCCCTGGGCAGCTGAGGATAGGGAACCTGAAATGACCCTACCCTAGAGCAATACTGACGAATATCTTGCATATCATCCTAGAACTTGCATCTGGCGATGGGTGGAGATAGAGACAGAGACCCACACTGAAGCACTGGACTGAGCTCCCAAGGTCCCAATGAGGAGCAGAAGGAGTGAGAACATGAGCAAAGATGTCGGGACCACGAGGAGTGCACCCACCCACTGAGACAGTGGAGATGATCTACTGGGAGCTCACCAAGGCCAGCTGGACTGTTACCAAAAAAAGCATGGGATAAAACTGGACTCTCGGAACATGGCGAACAATGAGGGCTGATGAGACGCCAAGGACAATGGCACGCGGTTTTGATCCTTCGCAATGTGCTGGCTTGGTGGGAGCCTAGCCAGTCTGGATGTTCACCTTCCTAGATATGGATGGAGGGGGGAGGACCTAGGACTTACCACAGGGCAGGGAACCCTGCCAGCTCTTTGGACTGGAAAGGGAGGGGGAGAGGAGTGGGGGGAAGGAGAGAGAGGTGGGAGGAGGGGGAGAAGAGTGGGAGGAGGGGGAGGGAAATGGGAGGCTGGGAGGAGGTGGGGATTTGTTTTTTTTTCTTTTCTTTATTCTCCTTTTATCAATAAAAAAAATTAAAAAAAAAAGATCCTGGGGGAGAGCATGGGAAGCTCGAACTGGCTGAGAATGTTGCCTGTGCATAAGGGAAGACGTTACTTTCTTGACAAATAAGACCTGGCTTCACAAGGTTTCTACGAATGCTGAGTTTAGGCTTCTATTCACCTGACAGCAATCCTTCTGCTTAGTCAGAGTTCTACCTGAGCTGAGCCCAAGCTGTCATTTATGTCATTCGCTTTTCACCACTGTGACCCTAATACAACGGGAACTTCTCTGAGGATGTATGCTGTTCTGGTGGAGCCTCCAGCTGGCCCCTGCATGGTCTGGGAAGCCCCAGTCCTCCCCTCCATCCCTCCATCCCTCCTTCCATATATATCACTCTCTCTAACCCCGCCTGCTCAGAGAGTCTCCAAAGAAAATAATGTGCTGCAAAAATCCAGTTGCACATTCTTGGCAGCTATTGCAACTTCCTCCCTTGACACTGCCAGGTGCCCAAGTCCCCACCTAAGCGCTCAGCTTTTAACCATACTTGGGCACAAAACCAGCTTGTGGGAGCATGTCATCACCCCTCACCTACAATCTAGAAAATCTTCCCGTTTTAATCCAGGCACAACTTCTCTGGCCTTGATCTCTGAGGCCAGTCAACCCATGAGTTGCTTTGCCCTAAATATACCTGCTGTTACATTTTTTTCAATTTGACTTGATCTGGCATACTGCATCAACAGAGAAACTTACTATGGTGCACGCAAGGGTGAGGAAGTGTTAAAAATCTGTTATATATACTTTTGATTTCAGAGGAGTTGGCGCAGGACAGTGAGTAGACAGAAAAGCAGAGTAGTCCTTACCAAGGTGCCTAGGAGAGAAAAGGAAAATACAAAAAGAGATATAAATAAATAAATAAATAAATAAATAAATAAATAAATAAATAAGGGATATACAGGAAGAGATGTAGCTGTAGGGATAAACCCCAGTGACATCCTTGTCCCAATTAGGCCTTCCTTTTACCCTTTACCACTTCTCAGTAATGACATTACCATGACAATCCATGGAAGATTAATGCATTTGTTAGGGCAGGACCCGCATGATCTTGCTGTCTCTAGAACTGCTCTTATTGGCACACTAATCTACGTGCTTATTAGCCCAGTTGAATGGACAGTCAAAATGGACCATTACATGTACCAGCTGGTATTAAGCGTGCTCCTGAGTTCACTGTCCTGGGCTTCAAAGCCACATATAATTGTAAATGTAATTATTATCATGCTCTAAGAAACTGGGATTAAGAGGAATAAAGAGCCTGCTGATGCCCCAGGGATAAGTACCACGGTCAGTATGCCACTCAACTCTGAAGTGAATATGAAAACCTGCCCTGTGGGTCATCATTGCTGCCACCAGCTGACCACCCTTGCTTCCTAACCTGTCTTCGTTCACGAAGTAAGACATGATCATTTACTCAGCACATTGTGGGGAAGTTTTTGGAAGAGGCTTTGCCATCATGCTTGGAGCACAGTATTCTGAACACTTTTCTTATAAAAGTATATCATAAAAATGTACAGTCTTCAACAGGACTGATAAACATATGTACTTATAGAGACCTTGGTAGCATTCACAAGATTGGTACAGTTTCAAACCAGACAAAAACCCAGCACAGAGAGAGGAAGGTGGACAAAAGCTTTATCCCTAACCTAGAAACTGTTTGCAATTGTGGCCTGGAGAGAAAAGGAAAATCAGCATCTCTACTAGACAGACACTGGGTCCAGGTCAGGCCCGGGCTCTGAAGCAGCTGGCTAACACAAATGGATTCCTTGGTTTTGTTGTTGTTGTTTCATTTTTTTATTGGTAATTTTTTTGTCTATTAGATTTTTGCTTGATTTATTGTCATGTTTTGTTTTATTTTTGGAGAAGAAGAAGGAAAATAATATGAAGTTTGATGGGTAGGAGATGGGGAGGATCTGGAAGGAGATGCAGGAGGAGAAATATGATCAAAATATATTGTGTGAGAAAATATTAAATAAAAATTGCATCTGTTTGAAGATCTGTAAGCTTTTCATCCAATTTGCTGTTTTCATAACTGACTCTGGGACTAAAAGCTTTAAAATATGAGTGCTAAAAAAATCATAAAATTGTAACCCTAACCCTAACTAATTTTTGCTTTTATGGGTTTTTTTTCTGTCATTAGATATTTCGTGTGTACATGACAGTTTTGGATTAACCCTTTGCCGATTAAAGTGTACTTCCTATTGATGTTTACCAGCTATGTGCACACTCCCCACTAATATTCCCCAGTTATAAAAATATTCTGCACTGTGCTCTTTCCGCTGTGAAACGCTGTTCACTGTGGAGTGTACTTTCCACCAATGCTCACTAGCTATGAACTGTTCCGACTGTAAACAGGAGGAGCCCCTGCTCTGCCTGAGGATCTGTGGCTTTAGCAGACTTTTACAGTTCAGGGTGTATTGGCATTATATAAGGGAGTCAGTTTTCTTTAGTCAATCCTGCCTTCTTCGGTTTTATATGAAAATTTTGGAGCTATGAGACAGATATTCTAAAATGTATGTGACGCTTTAGGGAGATGCCTCCAGTAATCCTCTTAGAGGACCAGGGTTTCTAGCCTTCGGTGTGGCTTCTAGAAGAACGCACGTGACTCTCTGTTCTGCCAGCAGGGTTCTGGCACATACCTTCTGCAGGAAACTGTTCAAAATGGGAAATGAAGAAAATAGGTAAATAAGATAAATACGCGGGTTGGGAGGAAGAAAGGGAGGGGGAGGCAGGGAGGCAGGAAAGAGCAAAGGAAAGAAAACAGAAAATGTCTTGCTTTTTACCCTGCCACAGCCTGGAAATCACATGCTTGCTTGTTTGCTTGCTTTCTTTTTTGTGGGGAAAAATTACAAAGCAGAAAATATCTGAGAGCGATGATAATTGTTTCTTTTCAGAGACAAAAACAAAGTGGTAATCACATTGTGATAGCCACAAATGCAGTGAACACCTGCCCAAGTGTCACTAGATCCCTAGTTCTCTCTCTCTCTGTGTCTCTCTCTTTGTCTCTCTCTCTCTCTCTGTCTCTCTCTCTGTCTGTCTCTCTGTCTCTCTCTGTCTCTCTCTCTCTCTCTCTGTCACACACACACACACACACACACACACACACACACTTCTTTCCTCATTTCTCTTATAATTGCCCATCTAGATAAACAAATTCTGACTTAAAGGATCGATATAAGACTTAGAATTGTTTTTAGATTTAACTATATAAAATACTGAATTCAAAGCTTAGAAAACCTACTGAAAATGAAAAAAAAATGGTAGTTCACGTTTGTTTTCCAAGTCCTCCAGAGGCAGAGGCAGGAGGATAATAAGTTTTAGGCTAGCCAGTCCTATATGGTTAAGACCCTAGTTCATATAAAGAGGGTAGGAGAAGAAGAATCCTTTTCATTTCTGCAAAAGCAGTCTTTTTTGCTGATAAGAAAATGGGGTTTTTATTGGCGTAATTAGTAAATGTACAGCCATGGCAATCTCAGTGTCATCTAGAAGAAGAAAAACATGGCTTGTCATTTCAGGGCACTGGTTTCAGAAGGGCCTTTCATGGCAGAACTAAGATTGTTACCAATAGTTATGATTGTGTGGCACAGGTTCAGAGGTGAGTTTGACAGGAAGTTTTGGCGGGTAATCCACTAACTTGACACCCTGTGTTGGAAGCTGGCTGCTCTGATGTCATGCACCTTGATTTCTTTTTCAAGTTCTAGAAATGAACAAGAGTCGTATTCAGCTTTTATCTTCTTGGGAAAATTTCCTCCAATAGTAAAATCCTGTGAGGAGACACTGAAGAACAAGCGTCATGGTACTTTACACAGAAGCTATGGTAGGGCGGCAGTTGGAGTCATCTTGAGAGGGAATGTGTTGTAAAAACTGAGCCTAGGAACAGAGAACACCCTTGAGTTACAGGTCATTGAGCCACAAATTGTCCTGCTTTCGCCTCCAGGTAAGAGAAGGCCCAGGGAGGCAGTGGAGGCGAGCAAATGGACCAGAGCCAATAACAAGCTACAGACTGGAAGCTAGCTCAGGCTGAGAAGTGCGTACAGGGAGAGAACCTATATTAAGTGATCAGGAATGGCTCTCATTAACTCAAAATAACTCTTCAGTTGGGTAGAGCTCAGCCCTGTGACAGCAAATGGCTCAAAATCTGGATCCACCTGACACTAACTGCTAGAAGACCCCAGAACTCCGGTACCACAGGGATGTACATAATACCAGCTACATCCCAGCAGGGAGACTAATACTCAACTGGTATAAAACTACTAAACTCAAAGTCACTGAAATCAGTCAAGTTGCCAGATGAAGACTTTGTAAGTTTTCTCGACCTAAAAGACACTATAAGCCAGTAAATTATTTCAATTTAAGGTCTTAAGAGGAAACTCAGAAAAGTGGAGAAGGAAACCAGTACTAACTGGGTTGTGGAAGGATGGCTCAGCACTTAAAGAGCATTCGGGGCTCTAACAGAGGATTTAGACTTGGTTGCCAGCACCCACGAGGTGACTCACATCTACCTTAACTCTACTTCCAGGGGATCCCACACCTTCCTGTAGACTTCATGGGCTCTTGTCTGCTATGTTGCATGTATCCTCACACAAGCACACACACACACACACACACACAAACCTTTTAAAGATAAACATCAGTGATGTGAATGAAAACGGAAGCTCACAGCTCACAGCCATGTCTTTAGTGGGTTGGACAGAGTAGGTGGCCAGCTCTCAGGGTAAGCCATGGGACCATAAATGACACACAGCCCAGTATATCCCAACAAGGTCTCCAGTAGGCTGCTGCCTTCACTAGCCGAAGTCTCTGGACCTGGTCCTGGGGAGACTTTCCTCCTTAGGGTGAGGAAGAAACATGGCTTCCCTCTTCTGTCTCCCTTCTCTTCCTTAGTTCTGAGTCTGCAGACACTTCCCAGGTATGAAATCCCCAGAAACTCCAAAAGCTGTTACGAGTTCTTCAACCCACACAGGAGGCATGCCCGAGTCCCATTGCTCCAGCTCTTGTCTGCTCAGTGTTGGATCATGTGACAGGCCTCTGTAATCACACACTCTCTTTTTATAGAACAGTCCTGTTAAATACAGCCCACCCTGCTGTGGAATAATCCTTTTGTACACTGTGAAGGTGTGTTGCTCTCGTTATTAATACAAAACTGATTGGCATATGGCTAAGCAGGATTTTACAGGGCAGAAAAATACTGAGGAGAAGGGCCGGAAGTACATACATGAGGTAAACAAGCCTGGAGCACCACATAGATGAATAGAAATGGTTTAATTTGAGGTATAAGAGTTTGCTAAAAATGAGCCTAAGCTCTCGGCCAGGAATTTATAATTAATATTAAGTCTCCATGCGATTATTTGGGAATGGGCTGGCAGGACAGACTACTCCACTTAGCTAGCCTCAGCCTCAATGTACCTTCCTAAGGACTCTATCACAAACCAGTTACCCTAAGAGTATGCAGCTCCAATACAGGAGCTGGCGGAGGCAAACATCAATCCATAATGCTCACTGAGGGAATTTGGTTTGTTTATTGGACATTATTTGCAGATATACTTACATGTGTGAGCAGGAAAGAAACCACCAGATGTGAAAGTGAGACACCTGAATACAGCGTCAGGGAAGAAGAAGAAAAAGGCTCTGAGGTTCGCAGAATCTGAAGATAGAAGCCAACACCTGCTGACCCCCAGAGCTGCCTGCCATGGTAAATGGAGGGGCATGCCATGGCCCCTGGGTGTAGAGGCCCTGGGACTCTAAGACACTTTCAAGGATTCTGAGCACCCGTTTTCGAGGTGCTTTTCAGCCTTACTGATACAGCTAACTGGTGGGTTCTTTTGCTGATGGATTAAAGAAACCAATGATACGATGAGTTCAGGACAAAGCAGTCAACTTTTTGGGCAAGTCCCATTTGCAGACTGAGGCTGCCAGAGTCAGGGAGACCTTGCTTCTGAGCAGTATGGATTTTTACTTGGGTTCAACTATCCTGCCTGGTGACTCTTTCTCTCTTCTACTGGTCCTAACATGTGTGTGTCCTTTCTGGATTGGGGTTGGGTCTCTGTTTCTGTCCATGAGTACAGAGACAGTTTCAACAGGACTGTTTACCTCTGAGCTGGTCCTTGAAGCAGCAACCACTGTTGTCTCTGGGTATGGGGTATGGGCACAGAGTCAACGTGGCTTTGCTGGGGTATAATTGGCGTCCCTACGCCTTCCCTTTCTCTGTGGTATGATGCAAGAAAGGAAATCACCGGAGAGGAAGTGAAATGGCCCTACTTTCCACTACTTTCCAGGAAAATGGAAACTTAAGTGATGGAGGAAAAAAAGTTGGGGTCATGTTCTGCCCTTGTGGGAGTCCACAGTTTCACTCCACTCCTTGACCAGGCTGCTATTGTATACCTTCCGGGGGAGCAGCATTATGTTTGTGTCCCCTCCTCAGGCTACCCTTGCCATAGCAGATCAGTTTCCTTTTTCCTGACCTACGGGGTCTCCAGAGCTCCCCTGCGGGATTGCTCCGGTTCTTCTCTGGAGGTCACTCTGAGTTGTTTCTGACTTGCCTCCTACCCTCCAGTCATTCTTTCCTCCTACCAGGCTCACAGGACTCCTGGCCTATGTCCTGGGGAACACATCAAGGAGGCCAGGGCATGTGCTGTGCTGAGCGACAGAGGGAGGGGCATACCTCTCTGATGGCTAAGTCTCACTTCAGGGACACTGCAGGAGAGGCCAGACACTCACTGTCGGCCAGTGGTAGAATCGCTGCTCTTTGACATTCATCCTCAAAAGTCTATAGACCACAGGTTTCTGCACAAAACTTGTGTCAAACTGCGATTCATTAAAGAAAAGAAATAATAAATAAATAAAGCGACCCCAGTGAGAAAATAATATAGCTCAATTAAAAACAATGAAGTATTAAAAAAAATAAAAACCAGTGAAGTATCTGGTGTCTTAGAGACGGAGGACACATACAACTGTATGAATATAGTTTTTACTCTTTAGCTAAAGGATTTTGGCACCAGGCATGGCCTGAAAAATATTACAGCCTCAGCCGCGTTAGCTAATGTTACATAGATTTAGGAAAACAAATTGGCCAAGGCTCAGGTTTTCAAAACTGCTATGCAATAATCGTATGCTAATTTTTCCACTGCAGTTACATTTGGACCTGGCACTCAACAGTGAGTAAATCAACTTTCGCAGTGGCTTTTTCAGCCTGATGCTCGGACTGAATTAGTCACATTCTCCTGGTGCTCCCAATTTCAAAACTCATTTCCTATCATGGTGGGAATCGTTTTTCTGAGCATCGTCTTATCATTTTGAGACCGCATCTATATAGATTCCTCTACCTGACTTAGTCAGAACTTACAGTGTAAGGAACCTTATGTCAACATAGGTCTCTGGAGAGAGCTCGTCAGAGCAGAGATGAGGACTCACACGTATATCATAAACTGTGACGATGGCCTGGCTCTGACATCTTCTAGAAGTCATTCTCACGTTACCTCCCTTGGTCTAATAGTTCTTTTTAGTCAAGCTACATTAGCCATGTTTGTTCTCTGGTTTAATCTGTCAGAGCTCTGAATGACTTACATTAAATTACTACCTACTCTTCCATTTAGTGGATCAACAACCACAGCCTTTATAGTGTCCTTAAGTCACCTCTTGAGTGTTTGAAGCTTTTTCTGAAAGTTTCTCAATAAAGTCTGCCTTTATTAGCTCTAGAGAAATCCAAAGAAACCAGACAAAAGCAGGACACTGTCATACTACAGCAGGTATCACCCAACAGTAAGGTAAGCAAGGCCACTTCACCTGCAACTCTTTCTATACATTAAGTCCCTTGCAATCCCCTGGCCTCAGGACAAAGACTGTGCTGCTCAGAGGTGACACTGGAAGCAGGGTTGCCTTGCTTCATCTGCTGACTGCCTGACCCACTGTGTGACTCAGGCTATTGGAACTCACTGCTGCAGACTGGGCTACCAGAAGTTCGGTTTCATTTCCTCAAGGCCTGTTAACTATAGGTTAGGTACCTTCTGCACCCGCTGAAGGAATTGATAGTGTCTTCTTGTGAGTTTGTGTGTGTGTGTGTTTATGTCTGTCTGTCTGTCTGTCTTATGCTCTTCTTAGTAGGGCAGGACCTTAGAAAATATGACCCACTCATTCTCAGAGTCAAGAGGTCCATAGACATACTCAGCTAATAACTAAAATATATGCGCAGAGGACCTGGTGCAGCCTATATAGGCCCTATGATTGCTGATTCAGTCTCTGAGCTCACGTGCTCCTTGCTTAGTTGATCAAGAGGGCCATGTTCTCCTGTTGCCTTCCGTCCCCTCTGACTCTTACAATTTTTCTGTCTCATCTTCCAAAGGATTCCCTGAGCTCTGAAGAGAGGAACTTAATTGATGCCTCCAGTTTAGACTCTCTGTTCACATACTATCTGCCTGTGTGTCTCTGTATCTGCTCCCATCTACTGCTATAGGAAACTTCTCTGATGCTGAGCGGGTAAGGCACTCTTCTATGAGTATAGAAAAATGCCACTAGGAATCATTTTATTGCCTTTTTTAAAAAAAGATCAATCATGGTTGATTTTGCTCTAGGCTATCTAGTCTCTGGTTCTTGGTTACCCAAGCAGAGTTGTGCAAACGGAGGCTACTTGGGCATTTCCTGGCTGGCCAGACCCGAATAATCACACAGACACTATATCAATTACAACACTGTTTGACCAATAGCTTAGGTGCGTTGCTACCTGTCTCATATCTTACATTAACCCGTTTCTATTCATCTGTGTGTTGCCACAAGGCTGTGGCTTACCGGGAAAGGTTCCAGCATGTCCTTCTCCTTCAGCAACTACATGCCGTCTCCTTGACTCTGCTTGCTCTCTCTATATATCTCTGTTCAGATTGCCCTCCTGGCTATATTCTGCTCTGCCATAGGCCAAAACAACTTCTCTATTAACCAATAAGAGCAACATATATACAGAAGGGCATTCCACTGATTTATTTGCTCAGCTTGCTCCTTCTCATTATAAATTTTCATCAGAATTAACATGAACAACCACATGACAGAGTCTATACTAGGCTGTTTTGAGATTTCCTCTGCCAATGGAATTAATCCAGATTTCTTCACTTTAGCCTCAGGTATACTTTTGAGACAAGGGCAAAAAACAGCCACATTCTTCATCAAAATATCATAAGAACAATCTCTAGGCAATATGCTAAAATTCTCCTCTGAAATCTCCTGAAGCAGCCCCCACTCTTCATCAAATTAAATTCTGTACCACTGTCTTCTATGTTCCTACTAGTAAGTCTCATTAAGAAGTACTTAAAGCTTTCCACTGTTTTCCTACTCCAAAGTCCCAAAGTTCATAGTACTCTAAACAAAAACATGGTCACGTCTCTCACAGCAATACTCAAGTCCCTGGTACCACCTTCTGTCTTAGGGTTTCTATTGCTGTGAAGAGACATCGTGACCGTGGCAACTCTTATAAAGGAAACCATTTAACTGAGGTGGCAGCTTACAGTTCAGAGGGTTAATTCATTCTCATCATGGTGAGGAGCATGGTGAGATAACAGGAAATGGAATGAGACACTGGGTAGCATCTTGAGCATGGAAAACCTCAAAGCCCACCCCCACAATGACACACTTCCTCCAATAAGGCCACACCTAATTCAACAAGGCCACACTTTCTAATAGCGCTACTCCCTGTAAGTTTATGGGGGCTAATTACATTCAAACTACCACAATAGCTCTGCACAATTATTTTTGATGAAACCAATATCTTACATTAAAATAAAATCTAAATTTGACAAATGAGATTAAGAAAAAATTTGCAAATTTCTCCATGTGATTGCTAATCTGTATTATCAACTTGACTGTATCTAGAATCAACTAAAACACAAGCTACTGGGCACACCTATCAGAAATTTTCTTAAGCAGAATATTTGAAACAGGGAAACCTAAGTCCAGGCTACTCCTTTTAATGGCAACTCAAATAAAAAAAAAACATGGATCAAGGAAACTTTGCTTTGTGCCTGCTTGTCCTCACTCTTGCTAGAAAGGGCTCCTATCCTGTTGCTGGGACATTCATTGGCTTGTATTAGAACCATCTACTTGAGCCAGTAAAGAATGAATACAGTTCTTCGAACTAAACACCAAACAAGGCATCAAAACCCAAGATATACAAATAACTATGAAAACTAAACTAAAATTTAAACATCCAATAAACAAATGGGTTTGTGAATTTAATAGACAGTTTTCCAAAAAAGAAATACGAATGACTAATAAATAATTTTAAAGAGTGTTCAATGCTCTTTGCCATTAGGGAAATCCAAATTAATTACTTTGAGTTTCTATCTCACTGCGCTCAGAATGGCAGTCATCAAGAAAACAAATGACAGTAAATTCTTTTGAGAAAGAGTTGAAAGAGGGACCTCATTCGTTGATGACAGCAGTGCAAATTTGTGAGGTCACTATAGAAGTTAGTCTATAAGTCTCAAGAAATTGAAAATAAATTCACCGTGTTGTCCAATAGCACATTTATATGTACCTGAAGGACTCAACACACCACAGAGATTCATGTACATCCATATTTATAGCTATACTGTTTACCAGAAAGAGAACGAGCCTAGATAAAAAATAAAGAATAAAAATAATTGACTAAAGAAACAAAGACTAAGAATAAATAACATATAGTGCATATATGCACAAAATTTATACTATAAACTATAGAAAAATAAAATTCTGACATTTGTAAAAGTGTATGAAATTGGAATTCATTGTGTTGAATGAAAGGCAAACACCATGTTTTCTCTCATACATGAAACTAAATATAAAAATGCACTTGTGTGTGTGTGTGTGTGTGTGTGTGTGTGTGTGTGTGTGTGTGTGTGTTTATGTCACTAAGCTAGGAGGGGGATCAGGAGGAGAGGATAAGATCTAAACTGAGGTGGGAAATACATTAATGGAATACACATAAGAAGAAAACAGAGGCAAAACTAACTGGAGAAAGGCCACCATCCCAACGGTGGGAGGAGGACAGGGAAAGAGAAGAACACATTAGAACAAAGTATCATGCCATGTATGCATGAAGAAGCTGCTGTGTCTGCTAACATAATATTAAAAAAAAGAAGAAAATGGCCTACATGCAAAATCACTCGCTATTATTTATAATAGTATAAGGACTAGAAATAGCCTAATGCTGCAGTGTTGTTAAAATAATTATTTAAAACTGTACAGAGAAATACAATGCAGCCATAAAATAGGCAGGGGCACCTGTTTGCAAATGTAATTTCAACAATCTATGTGACAAAATATTCTAAAAAGCAAGGTGTATTGCAATAAGTACAAGCAAAAATATCCAGCGTGGGTCAGACATAAACACAGGATCACAAACCCACTGGCCCACATCAGCAAACTCTTCTCTTCCCAGAGGTGAGGGAGCGATAATTGATTTCAGCTCAGCATGGGCATTCAGAAAACACTGTGTACCTGATTCTCCCTCAACAAATGTGAAGTTTCTATAAACCATCACTTCATTTATAGAGAGCACCACTAAGATCTTGAATCCAAGGAGCTGGCACCAAAGCCAACCCTCAGAGAGGAAAAAAAGGGCACACCAGGTCTTATTGAAGGCTTCCTTATTTGGATGGAATACACAAAGATGATGGTGATATGCAGGACCACGCTGTCAACACAAAATGCACAGGGCAGTGAAAAAGCATAGCTTGATTCAGGCTGTTGCAGTGAGAGAATGCTCACTTACAAGCTATCACAGGAAAGCAATAGGCTGGGCTAGCAAGGTGAGACTTATCCTAAGCCTGGTGGGAAGTGGGAGGTGGGACGAGGGACAATGTGGGTCTTCTCTTGGATGAGAGGTAACTCCTTTTGTTGTGGGAGATATTACAGAGGAAAAAGGTCTGTAGGGAAAATTTAAGGAGCAAGTGGATCAGGTGAAGATAAATGGTTGTCTGAGATTGGGGGAGGAGGCAGGAGACACGGGGCAACAAGGACACAAGGAAATTCAGAATGAAGCAAATTGACTTTGTTCTTTTGATCGAGGTGATGGGGTCATATATTACATAAACGTGAAAGGCTATCAGATTACACATTTCAAATATGTAGTTTGTCATATGCCAACTGTGCCTCAAACACGTGTTTGAGAAAGCATGCTAGATTTGACTGACTGTTTTCATCTACCTTTTCAGGACACATGCTGATTTTTGGAGGTCCCATCTTGTATTAACTATTCTGTCGGTCCTATTACTATCAAAAAGACAGACTGCAAGACATGTAGCTTACGGTGCCTGTGTCTTCACCTCTTCTCTAGTACCATAGTCAAAAGGATAGGGAAGGATTTGTTATTTCTTTAGAGATGTCAGTGGGGAAAGTCACCCATAATCTTTATTCTAGAAACAAACAAACAGAAAAAACGCGGGGTAATTTCAAGAGATAAAACTCATTCTAGTGGTTGACAGTTGCATGGCTGGAGCAAACTGAGGGGTCACTGGCAGTGACACAAGGATTTATCCCTACTGCTTGTACTGGCTTTTTGGAACCTATTCTCTTTGGATGTATACCTTGCTCAGCCTAGATGTAGTAGGAAGGGCATTGGATCTTCCACAAAGCAATGTGCCTTACCCTCTCTGAGGAGTGGATGGGGGTCGGGTGGGAGGTAAGGGGAGGAAATGGGAGGAGAAGAGGGAGTTAAAACTTGGATTGGTTATGTAAAATGAAAAAAGATAGTTTGTTTTCTTTTTTAAAAAATGAAAAGTATTTTTTGGACTTCCCACAGGGCAGGGAACCCTGATTGCTCTTTGGGCTGACAAGGGAGGGGGACTTGTTCGGGGGAGGGGGAGGGAAATGGGAGGCAGTGGCGGGGAGGAGGCAGAAATCTTTAATAAAAAAAAGTAAATAAATATAAAAACAAAATAATAAAAAAAAACTCATTCTAGGTGTCTTGAGGCATGGCTCAGTATCTCAGAGTGCTTAGTGCGTTTCCAGAGGACCAGAGCTTCTTTCCCAGAACCAACACTGTCTGTCTTTTTTTTTATTCCCCCCCAACACTGTCTGTATTACAACAGCCTGCAGTGCCAGCTCTAGAGCATCCAAAATCCCGCACATAATTTTTCAAAATATCATTCTACATGTCATAAAATCCTACAATTATTAAGAATTCTAAAAATGCAGTAACTTGACTAACATTTCTTATCTCGAGTTAATGATCCTCATTGTGTTATGAAAGTTCAGCTTTTTTTTTCATGGCTTAACTCTACTGAATGAAGTAGAAGTATTCCTTGAACTTAATGGTTAAGTACTAAGTTTTGTCAAGTACATATAAGTTAAGTCATTCATCATTAAGTTTTATTTACTTTGTCATAAAGACTTTAAAATCATCTAGCATTTCTTCAATTGAACATTCTCAGGATCAAAGAAAGGGGAGGGAGATGACTTAGTGATTAAGAGCACTTGCTGCTGTTTCAGAGGACGAGAGTTATATTCCTGACACCTCATGTAGGCCATGCCTTTGGATCTAGGATCTAACGCCCTCTTCTGCTTTCTGGAGGCATTTGAGCACACTTGACTGGTGCAGGAGAATTGTCTGTATTCTGTCAATCATTTTTGTGGGGGGGTGGATTTTTCGAGACAGGGTTTCTCCGTAGCTTTTGGTTTCTGTCCTGGAACTAGCTCTTGTAGACCAGGCTGGCCTCGAACTCACAGAGATCTGCCTGCCTCTGCCTCCCGAGTGCTGGGTTTAAAGGCGTGCACCACCACCGCCCGGCTTCAATCGTGTTTTAAATAAACACTGATTGGCCAGGCAGGAAGTATAGGCAGGTCAACCAGACAGAAAGTAGAGGCAGGGCGATGAAAGCAGAAGTATTCTGGGAAGAAGGAAGCCCAGGCCACCAAAGAAGCAGGATGTGACCTGTCTCACTGAAAAAGGTACTGAGCCATGTGGCTAACACAGATAACAATAATAATAATAATAATAATAATAGTAGGTTGATATAAGTTATAAGAGTTAGCAAGAAGCCTAAGCTAATGGGCCAATCAGTTTATAATTAATGCAGATTCTCTATGTGATTTTCCCTGGGACTAAACGGCTGGGGGAGCAGGCAGGACAGAAACCCCCAACAAGCCCTGCTGTCACGTTACACCTGGCATACTCTCACGTGGACTCACACACACACACACACACACACACACGCACACACAAATAATAAAAATAAATATCTTTTTTTTGGATTTTCGAGACAGTGTTTCTCCGTAGCTTTTGGTTCCTGTCCTGGAACTAGCTCTTGTAGACCAGGCTGGCCTTGAACTCACAGAGATCCTCTGCCTCTGCCTCCCAAGTGCTGGGATTAAAGGCGTGCGCCACCACCACCCGGCTAATAAATATCTTTTTAAAAAGAGGAAATAAAGGACCCTGTATGCGGCATGTTGCTGGGATTGTCCTATGTTTTAGGTGCCTGCTAACATGCTCAGCTAAACATGTGTTTTTAACTTGTTCCAATAGCAGTATTCATTTCTCCTTTGAGTAAGAGGTGAGGCTGAAGCTAACACACAGTGAAAGTGTGAAAAGGGAGAAAGAGACCGTAAGTACACAGGACACACATCAGCCGAGCATCGTAAGATATGTTGTGAGGAAGACAGTTTATGAATGACCACCTGAATGTCATACTGATGGCAGTTGAGATGTACAAGGGGAAGTGATTTGTTGTGAACATTATTCTATTTTGAATGGAGCTTGTTGTGTCTGTGGATTATCTAGGGACATACTTTTGATCTATTCTATAGGTTGAATGGGGGAGAGGCAGGGAGGGGAAGCAGAGAAAAATGTAGAACTCAATAAAAATCAATAAAGAAAATAAAAAAGAAAAAAGGAGAAGTGGACATCATCAGAGACCATTGTCTGACCAACAGAACTAAAAAGCAACAAAAAGCTTCCCCAACACCCCAGGCAGAAACATTTATAGTAGGAATTATGTCAGAAATTGTTTAGCTGTCTTCTTTGTGGTGTGCTGGCTAGTTTCTGTCATGTTCATACAGACATGACCTTCCTAGAAGAAGGAACCCTTAATTGAGAAGTTGCCTCCATCTGATTGGCCTGTGGGCATGTTGTGGTTCGTTTTCTTGATTAACGATTGATGTGGGAGAGCCTAGCCCATTTAAGTGGCAGGTGATCCTGGGATGTAAAAGAAAGCAGATTGAATGAGCCTTGGAGAGCATGGTATCTGCTTCAGTTACTGTGTCTAGGTTCCTACCTTAAGCTTCTGTCCTGACTTTCTTCTATGATGGACTGCGATCTATAAGCCAAATAAACCCTTCCCCCCTCAAGCTGACTTTAGTATGTGTTTTATCACAGCAACAGAAAGTAAAGTAGGGTATGGAGACATTTTATGACCTTCCAAGTTCATTATTTCTGAAGGCTGCTGGATATATATATGTGTGCGTGTGTGTGTGTGTGTGTGTGTATTCCCATTCCATAGGCAGATAAATCTGCTATAAGTAGTCAGAAATAAATTAATAAATAATAAAATAATGAGCATAACCACTTGGTTTCTGGTAAGATTTGAGGCCTGCTCTGTCATAGGAAACTCTTGCTTGGTATTGTAAGCCTGGTCAAGAGGTTTTGACTGCGTGGGTCATAAGCTCCAGGAATAACCCACTGCTCTGCGTTTGCAGGATGAACATAGTATCCAACTGCCCTCTAAATACTTACAGTTCTATTCATATCAGTGCTGCTTTAGGCCTTCACCAGAAAAGCTTATTCCAGGGGGAAGCTCTTTTATTCTTCAAATTTAACTTTTTATTGATTCTTTGTGGATTTCACATCATGCATCCCGATTCCATTCATCTCCCTGTCCCTCCCATCTGCCCTCTTCCCTTGCAATCTCCCACCCCCAGGATAAAACAAGGTAAAACTTAAAAGAAAAGAGTTTAAAAAAGACAAAAAGAGAAGGAAAAACTTCTTTGTGGAAACTGCTGTGTGACACAGTGAGTCACGGTCCTTTAGTCCATATGTTGCTACTGCAAATGTTCATTGCAATGAGCTATTGGTCTGGGTTGAATACTCTGACTTTTGCTACATCTTCAACCCTGGGTCCTCCCTGGGGCTCTTCTTGGATATCCCCTGGTTGCCTGTGTCATGGAGATCCTGTAATTTTGACTCTGCAGAACCAGCCCCTTCATGGGCTCCTGCAGTTCACAAATGGGGTGGATGATGGGATGAACCAACTTATAGCTCTGGTTCTGGCTCTGGGTGGTTGCTGGGTTGGTCAGCCTGCAAGATCTCCCTCACCTTCAACACCAGGATCAGTTCTTCAGTACCACCTAGGCTAGCTCACACTATAAGCAGCAAGAGGCAGGGCCAATTCTCCTGATCTCTTGTCCTTAGGGTGGGCTCACCCACTCCTACACCACCAGGGTCAGCTCTAGGTGTGTTGCCTAGGTGAGGCACAGGGAACAAAATTTTACCAGTTATGCTGCACTGGGCTGCACCTAACATACGTGGCTACAACTAGAATAAACAAGGATGCATGCCATTACATACAAGGACACATATCATCACATATAATAGGCACTTCGATGGGGAATGAGTTTAAGCATTAGCTCCCTGGCTCAATGAGTTCATTTGAGAGCCAAGCTCCTCCTATTGCTGTGCTCTGCTTTCTTAGGTATCATCAACAGTTTAGGGAGGACAGAGGCAGACAATGAAGATGGTCAATGTCTTCCCATGGTGCTCCTTTAGTCACAAGGATGCTTCCCCAGAGTACCAGCTACTGTTTTCTCCTCACCCTTCCTAGGAAGTCAGAGATCAGCTGGGCCCCTTGCTGTCTTTCTCTTCCTCTCTAGCTGTGGTTTTCTGGTACAGAGTTGACTGCATCTTTCTCCCCATACTTCCAACGCCCTATGTTTCTGCCTTTTGGTTTCTATGCACTAACACAGCCCTAAAAGTTCAGCCTACAAGATTGTAGTTATCACATCAGCCAATGTTGATCTCTCCTGAGTCTTACCTCCAAGATCTTCCACGCATTTTCTGGCCTCCATAACTAAGCTGTCTAACAGTTTATCAGCTACTCAGCTACTATACAGTCAGTCAACCAGGGATATTCAGTGGAACCTAAGATCTTTCTCAAACCCAGAACTTCACAGGTTATACCTGACAGAGAATCTACAGATGCTCGATTCAGTGATAAATAGAGGCAAGGGAAGTATCTAGTCATGGTGTTTTCATAGCCTTATTCCTCAAGAATTGATTGCAATTCTACATGAGCTAATTTGAATTGGGATCCTTTCACCACAAAGAATCCTATCTAATCAGTCACTCCTGACTGACTCAACAAGGTTTGAGTGCTTGCCCGATAGAATTCATACCTTAGCCTGAAGGGCTTCACAAAGCTAACTTGCTCAGGTCACCCAGGAAAAATGGGGTCCTGTGAGCAACAAAAATGCTTAGGGAGACTAATGGCACAGAAGGAAAGTTAAACACTGGGTCTAAAAGGGTGGGAGCTATATTATCAAAAGAAATTAGGAGCAAGTACCAATGGATAAAGAGATGAAGGCAGAGAAAGAGATGATAAGGATGAACTAGGAGAGTGACTTGATGCCTAGGTGTTGCAGTCAAGCCCCTAGAACATTCTCAGGGTTGGTAGTTTTCTTAAAATAGGACGAGACAGCACTGACCTCACAATGCAGATGTCAGCACTTGTACTCAGTACACGTGTGGGCAAACAGTGTATCTTGCCTCGTGGGCTTTTGTCAGACTGGCTGTAATAATGCAGAAGTGAATTGTGGAGGGATGGCATGTCCTATATCCTGAATTAATCATCACTCTCATCCCTCCTGCCTCTGTACACGCCGAAACAGATGTTCCGCGTTATCTGTGAGTTGAACCCTGCCAGCCAGTCAGCCTCTTCCATCAGTCTCTTTTCCCCTTTGTCAATGTCTTGGCTTTCAGTCAGAATTTTAGAAGAAGCACAGCCTGTGTTATACCTAAATTAATGGACTGTCTAATTAAAGTCATCCTTTAGAACACCGACTGTTAATATTTTTTATTATTATTACTATTTTCATTAAGGAATGGAGTTGAGAAATAAACTCTTCATCTATAACTTCTCAAGTAAAGGATACTAAGAAAATTGTCTTAGGTCAGAAGAAGCATATGGAACAGCAGAGGTTTGTTAATGTATCACCAGTTTATTAAATATGCAGATTTTTATGAGTCTATCTGCCAGGGCAGTCTCCCCACACGGTGTTCAGTAGGCTAGTTTTCCCACTTTAACTTCCTTTGGAAAGTAAGTTGAGTGCAATACATGATAATACTTGACTTATGTAGTTGCTACACACATGTTAAAATAGATAGCAAATAAGTAAATTCAGAATAATTCAATTAATTTATTTAGTAAACCGGGTTTACATTATTTCAAACCTTTTTTATTTCCAGTTTCATAGTTTGACTAAAATTGTTCGGGACTATCTTCCATATGTTAATACTTTCAAAAGTCAAGGTAGTTCAGAAAACTACTCTAAAATGAAAGGGAGCAAGAGGAAGGGAGTGAAACAGGAAAAAAAGAGACTGGCAGAGAGATGGGTGATGAATGGATGGATGGGTGGTGGGTGGATGAAGAACGCTGAGTTGAACTCATAAACATAATAAAATCACTTGTGAGCCCAAGACCCACGAGTGACTTTATCACACCATTAAGGCTACTTGATCAACTTTCTAGAAAAAACAAAATCAGAGTTTAGATTTCATGATCTCTTGGGTATTTTCTTCTCTAAGAAGATAATATTTTAAAAATCCCTCTAATGGAAGAATATCGGCCCCTGAAGTCATCTCATAACCATCCCACTGCTCTCTTTATGCCTCCCTAGGAAGCACCTTCTCTATGCCAGCCTATGATAGAAGCAAATGTTCTTTAATGCAATGCATCTGGCCAAGCTACTGTACAAAGTCTGAGCAAGTCAAAGTGAAGGTTGTTTAAATAACATGTTGGAAAGCAAAAGAAATTCTATGCCCATTAAGTGGATTATTCTGGAACTCATAAGCTATGGAATTACTCATATAATCTAATTATTACATAAGTTATCTAATAAGTCCACAGTAACATAAATTTTATTCAGGACTTGGCCACATGAAAGCTTGTTTATGCACGAACAGATCAAATCACCATCTTCATTCTAGACTGTTCAGCCACTTTTCTAAGATGTCCCTTGGGAAGTCATTTTGAGATGACAGGTTATATTAAAATATCAAATTCACAATATGAAAATATTATATTACACATTAAAATTTCTTAAAAGTAAGCTCTTCTAAATTTTGAGGGATGGCCTGGAAATTATTTTTTCCTTATACCATGAATAAGCAACTTAGTTCTATGACATTCTTCATGGGGAGACAATATTGATATTTGAATTTGACTACCATCTAGTGTGTTTGTGTTTAGACAGAAGCCTTTGGCATTTGTCAAAACTAGTGACATATCAATTCTCAGGTAACCTAACTTCTGATTCTTTAAAAACAGATGGACAGTTGGTGACAAAAGGCCAAAGCCAGCCAAAAGTTCCTGATATCAATTATCTTCTGCTGAAAATAAAGAAAAAAAATCTAGCAAACATTCAGGTAACATTCAGACAGTGCATACCTCCATTTTGTCCTTCTAGAAGCTGGAGTGCCTTACCCACCTGCTAGAGAGGTCCTCCAAAATTCCAGACCCGTCTGAAGGGCAGGTAGAGGATTTAATTCATGGCCATTTGGCAGGTGGGTGTTCCCATCTCAGCCCTCCTGATAGCAAGGCTGAGCCACTGTACAATCAGGCTGCTTTGGAAGAGGGTCCAATAGCTTAGTCACTTCTTTGATCTAGAAGGACCTCCACTGAAAACCTGGAGCTTTGCAATACGCATGGGGAATGTTTCAGAGGCCAGTTTTGCTGGATCCTGAGGAGTTCCATGGCACAAAAATTGATAGTAGTCACTCTACAAACCCCACAGAATCATTCTCGCAAGAACAGAAGCAATCATGCCTGTAATGGGTCCCTACACCTGGCCTTGCACTTGGTGTCTGCACTGCTTTCGGCGGACAGGTATGATGAAGGGGACCCTGGGATAGAAGAGAAATTATTTCTACTCTTGGTTAGGACTTTAGTGTTTCCTGCCTGCAGCTCTGTAAACAACCATCACCGTAGTATCTTGATGTTGGTTTGTCATTTGGGCTGGCAACAAGAGATCTCCCCAGAGGGAAGTGGTACTTCTTCCCTGGAGGAGACAGGTTTCATGCTTGTATAAGTCCCTATTCAGGCTAAATTTCCTGTTTCTGCATGCTCTCCACTGCAGGCTACTAAAATGGCAGGAGAGGATTGAGTTCTGGGCAAGGACATGTGCTCAGCACCGTGCCAGAAGGAGCAGCCACTCTGTGCTTCCCTTGTCACTTCTCCTACAGGTGCTCTCAGGAGATAGGAATAGCAATGTTCACCTTATACACATTGCATCAGGTCCATCACAACAGGACTGCAAAGATGCTTGAGCAATAGCTGAAAATCACATTGTAGCAAAAGGTCGATGAACCTTCATAGGTTTCAGGGTTTAATCCGTGGAATGGATGGGAGGTTGGTGTCTAAGGCTATGAATGTTCTGGAAGCATGAATGCCAGTGTTACATTGTCCGCTCAGTTTCATCTTCTTTTCCAGGCCTCCTCACACCAGAATTTACCTGCTATCTATCCTCACCAGGCCCACGGTCAGAGGACCATGCCTGAAAGTCTCTCCACTTGCCCTTACTCACCCGATGGGTTGAGGCTTTGGTGTTTCTCATTTCCTAGTAAACAGGAAATTCAAAATAAACCTGAAATCCAATCACTTGGAAAGCTGAGGCAGCAAGATAAATGATACTCCTTCTCAAGGAAATAAAATGGAAAAGAGGAAAAATGAATAAAAGAGGAAGAGGGAGGAAATTGGGGAGGAAGAAGAAACAGAACTGTTTTCTATCTAGTCACTAATCCAAGTTTGGGCAGCGTGGGTGTTTTATTTTCGGTTTTCTGCCCATCTGATTAAAAACTAAAACATGGGTAGATTTTGCCTTAAAATGATAGTAGACTAGAATTCTAAATTTTAACTAAAAAATGTATTCTCTTTATTCTTAAAATTGGTAAAAGCAAGAGAAAGAGCTAACTTAATATTGACTGTGGTTTTAAGAAATAAGATTTCTCGAATTGTTCCCAGAATCATAAATTGCAACATTTAAGAAGAATTGGTGATACATATCAAACGTTTTAAAAATGTTACTACCTTGACCCACCTACTTTATTTCTGAAAATAAATATATATGTACAAAAATGTTCGCTGTGGCATTGTTTACGCAAAAACAATGGAACTGCTTTCCTGGATAGTTCTTGCATTCATGACACAATTATACAATAGAATTGAAATATGATCACCACAAGGTGCTATGAAATTATACAGAATAATACAGCTTTACATATGCAAGAAGAATAAAAGGCATAAAATCATGTAAATTTATAGCAAGTATTCCTAGAAATTCTGTCCACTCAGTGAAACTACAGTTCAAATATTTTATTCTTTCTTTTTTGCTGGTCATGGTGGTGCACACCTTTAATCCCAGTGCTTGGGAGGCAGAGGCAGATGGATCTCTATGAATTTAAGGCTACATAGCAAGTTTCAAGCCACTAAAGGGTCCATACTGAGACCCTGTCTCAAAACTTTTTCTTTTTTGTATGAACTTTAAATTTTTTCTGTAGTAGATTTATTATGTATTTTGAAATATTTTTCTTGAACTGCTAGAAATCTGGTCCAGTGGCCTTGTGCGTGTCAAACAAGCAACCTGCTTTGAGATATATCACCACTGACAATATGAAGGTTTTTAAACTTTATGCTGATTCTATTTGTAATGTATCAATATAGCTATACTAGCTCAAAATAATACCAAGACAAAGTATTGCAATCAGCCTCTTCTGAAACAAAATAACAGAGGCATTGGTAAATAAAATCTAGGTAGTTTATACTGCATCTCTCTGGCTTCTCTCTTTAACCAACTGTGATAGTTTGAATAAGAATGGCATCCATAGGTTCACATATTTGAATTTTTAGCCATCAAGGAGTGGAAGTTTTTGAAAGAAGTATGGCCTTGTTGGAGAAGGTGAGGCCTCGTTGGAGGAATTATGTCCCCTGGTATAGACTTTGAACTTTCTACAGCCCACACCAGGCCCAGCACACTCTCCTTCACTTTCTCCCTCTCTCTGTCTGCCTGCTCTGACTGCTGTGTTTCCATTTCCCACAGCCTACCTGGTCAGGCCACCTTGGTAGTGCATAGCACTGGTTAAAGGAATGAGCTAAGTGACCACTAAGCACCTGGTTGCTGCTGCTCTGCCACCCTTAAACATCTCCTGGATCTGCAGTTAAGTCCGGTTGTCTCCTCTGCACCCCATGTTGTGGGAGATTTCAGGAAACTTCCTTGCACCTCACTGTGACTTGGCCTTGGTATCTTCTTCCAGCCTATTGTGGGGAACAGCTAAGGAATGGTGTATGTGTACAAAGTCAGGACAGGGTCCTAGCTGCCCTGGAACCCTGAAGCACCCAGTGCCCCTGGCTACACCACCTCCTTTTCAGCTCAAGAACTGAAATCAGTACTGGGTACGCTTTGCAACCGGCAAAACGAGTTACTTTACAGTGTTTTAATTTAATTCCATGCATTGCTTTGTCCCTGCATGCCTCAAATAGGAGAACTAATCTGTACTTCTTCCCTCAGCAGCTCTCCAAGCTGCCATTTGGTGCCTGGATAATGATTAGCATCAATCTAATAATGGGGACATTCTGTTTTCCTGGCGGTGACTGTGATGGCTTTAGTCTGCTCTGTATCATTTTTCTAAGTTTCTTCCCCTTATGTTATCAAGCTGCTAGTTTTTAGATTATTTAAAAAAAAATTCTGCTGAAATTAAGGGTGGTAACTTAATTGTATGGCCTTTGCCAATGTAGGGATGGAGTACTTCCCAACTTTATAAGAGGTAAAGACCTTGGGACACTCTCTTCCTATTTTTATTAAGTAGATTCACTTTTTTATTTAGTTAGGGGTGCAGAATTGGAGAGATTGCTTGGCAATTAAAAGCACAGCTATTCTTGTGAAGGACCCAGGATCTGTTATCAGCACCTAGCTGGTGGCTCACAACTGTCCATAATTCTAGGTCTGATGGATCTAACTCACATTTCTAACCTCTGCAAGCCTGAGGCATGCATGTAGTACAGTACATACATACAGACAAAATCTTCATGTGAACAAAAGAAAATGAATCTAAAAGAAGTTTCTTAAATGCCCTGCATGTCCATAGGTTTTACATGTTTCTTTCCTCTTAAATTTGAAAGTTTTCTCCCACTATGTTCTTTAATCAGTCTTTTAAGTTAGGTAGCATCAAAATTAAAATTGTGTGCGGATGTTTCTGTGTGTGGATGGGTGGGGTGGATCAAACTCTGGACAATATATCCTCAGCCTGAAATAAGTCCTTTTAGAGTTAGTTATAGCCAAGCTTGGTGGCTCAGGCCTGTAATTATATTTGGAAGGTAGAGGCAGCAGGATCGCTTGTGTAGGATAGAATCTCAGAGTCACTTTGATTTGCACTTCCCTGATGGCTAAGGATGTTGAACATTTCCTTAACTGCTTCTCAGTCATTAGCCTGAGAATTCTATGTTTAGGCCTGTTACCCCATCTTAAACGTCGATTATTTAGCTTCTTAATATCTAACTTCTTAAGTTCTTTCTATATTTCCAAAATTAGTCGCTGCCAGATGTGTGGTTAGTGAAAATCTTTTGCGTTCTGCAGGCTGCCATTTTGTCCTATTAATGGTGTCCTTAGCCTCATAAAAGCTTTTCAGTCTCTTGAAGTTCAATTTATCAATTATTGATCTTAGCACCTGGGCTATTGATGTTCTCTTGGGGAACTTGTCTCCTGTGCCAATGCATTCCCCATTTTCTTTTCTATCAGGTTCAGTGTGTCTGGTCTTATGCTGAGGTCTTTGATCCACTTGGACTTGAGTTTAGTGCAGGGTGTTTGATACACATCTATTTACATTCTTCTACATGCTGACCTCCACTTGGACCAGCACTATTTGTTGAAGATGCTTTTTCCCCCCACTGTATATTTCTGACTTCTTTATCAAAAATCAGGTGTCCATAAGTATGTGGATTTATGTCTGGGTCTGTGATTCAGTTCCATTGATCAATGTGTCTGTTTTTATGTCAATAACATGCAGTTTTTATTACTATAGCTCTGTAGAACAGCTTGAAATCAGGAATGGTGATATCAACAAAAGTTCCTTTATTGGACTATTTTAGCTATTCTGGGTTTTTATTTTCCATATGAGACTGAGTATTGGTCTTTCAAGGTCTGTACAAAAAATTGTGTTGGGATTTTGGTAGGGATTGTGTTGAATCTGTAGATTGCTTTTGGTAAGATTGCCATTTTTACTGTACCAGTTCTACCCATCCCTGAACATGGGAGATTTTTCCATTTTCTGATATCTTCTTCAGCTTTCGTCTTCAAAGACTTAAAGTACTTGTCATACAGGTCTTTCAATTGTTTAGTTAGAGTTACCCCAAAATATTTTATATTATGTGTGGTTATTGTGCAGGGTGCTGTTTCCCTGGTTTCTTTCTCAGCCCATTTGTCATTTAAATAGAGGAGGACTAGTGATTGTTTTCTGAGTTAATATTGTATCTAGACACTTCCCTGGAAGTGTTGTTTAGCAGCTGTGGGAGTTCTCTGGTAGAATATATATACCATCATATCATTTGCAAATAGCAATACTCTAACCTCTTCCTTTCCAATTTGTATCAACTTGATCTCCTTTAGTTGTCTTATTTCTCTAGCTAAAACTTTAAATACTATATTGATTATATAAGGGAAGAGTGGACGGCCTTGTTTTGTTCTTAACTTTAGTAGAATTTCTTTGAGTTTCTCTCCATTTAATTTAATGTTAGTAATAGGCTGACTCTACACTGCCTTTATTATGTATAGGTACACCCCTTGTATCCCTGATCTTTCCCAGACTTACCATGAAGATGCGTTGAATTTTTTTTCAGACTTTTTCAGTACCTAATGAGATGATCATGTGTTTTTTTTTTTCTTTCAGTTCATTTATATGGTGGATTACATTGACAGATTTTTGCATGTTGAATAATCCCTGCATCTCTGGGATGAAACCTGCTTTATCATGGTGGATAATCCTTTTGATGTGTTCTTGAATTCACTTTGCAAGTATTTTTATTGAGCTAATACCAATACTCCTCAAATTATTCCACAAAGTAGAACAGAAAGAACAATGTCACATTTATTTTATGAGGCCATAGTAACCCTGATACCAAAACCACACAAGGATTCAACAAAGAAAAAGAATTATAGGGGGCTGGAGAGATGGCTCAGTGGTTAAGAGCATTTCCAAAGGTCCTGAGTTCAATTCCCAGCAATCACATGGTGGCTCACAACCATCTGTAAAGAGGTCTGGCGCCCTCTTCAGGCCTTCAGGCATACAGACAAAATATTGTATACATAATAAATAAATAAATAAATATTTTTTTTAAAAAAAAGAAAAAGAATTACAAACCAGTTTCCACCATGACCATTAATGCAAAAATAATAATAAAATACTTCCTTCTTTTTGTTCAAGAGCTTTCAGATGTGCTATTAAGTTGTTAGTATAAAATTTCTTTATGAAGACATTTAGTGCTATGAGCTTTCCTGTTAGGACTGCTTTCCTTGTTTCCCAAAAGTTTTGGTAAGGAGTGCATTCATTTTCATTGCATTCTAGAAAGTCTTGAATTTCTTCTTTTTTTTTTGAAATTTTTGCCTTGTCCCAGTAGTCAGTTAGTAAAGAGTTGCTCAGTTTCCCTGAGTTTGTAGACTTTCTGTTGTTTCTGTTGTTGAAATCCAGCTTTAATCTGTGGTGGTCCGGTAGGAAGCAGGTGTTATTTCAAATTTCCTGTATTTGATGAGACTTCTTTGTGAGCAAGTATGTGGTCAGTTTTAAAGAAGGTTCAGTGAGGTGCTGAGAAGAAGCCGTATTCTTTTGCTCTTGGGTGAAAAGTTCTGTAAATATTTGTGAGGTTCGTTTGAGTCATAACATTTGCCATTAGTTCTTTGTTTAGTTTTGGTCAGGATAACTTGTCCATTGGTGAAAGTGGGATATTGAACTCTCCCACTATTAATGTTCGGAGTTTGATTGTAATTTAAGCTTTGCTAATATTTCTATTACAAATATAGTTCCCTTGCATTTGGGGTATAGATTTTCAAATTTAAACCTCTTCTTGATGGATTTTTCCTTTGATGAGTAGGAAATGTCATTCACAATCTCTTCTGGCTAATTTTGATTAAAATTATGGTGTGGGGTTTTTTTTGTTTTTTGTTTTTTTGGGTTTTTTTTTGTTTTTTTTTTTTTTGCTATTAGAGTGGCTATACCAGCTTGCTTGTTGGGTCCATTTGCTTAGAAAATATTTTCTAACTCTCTACTCTGAGGTAATGTCTATCTTTGTTTTTTTTTTAAATATTTATTTATTTATTATATATACGATATTCTGTGTATATGCCTGAAGGCCAGAAGAGGGCACCAGACCCTTTTACAGATGGTTGAGAGCCACCATGTGGTTGCCGGGAATTGAACTCAGGACCTTTGGAAGAGCAGGCAATGCTCTTAACCTCTGAGCCATCTCTCCAGCCCCATATGTCTATCTTTGATGTTAAGGTATGTTTCTATATGCAGCAGAAGGATCCTGTTTTTGCATCCATTTTGTTAGCCTGTGCCTTTTTATTAGGGAATTGAGTCCATTTATATTGGGAGATAGGAATGATTATTAATTCCTGTTATTGTTCTTGGTAGTGGTTGTGTGTGTGTTCTCTCTTTGAATTATGCTAGTGTGAGTTATTTATTTTCTGTGTTTTCTTGGGTATAGGTAGCCTCCTAAGTATGGAGTTTTCCTTCTAGTACCTTCTGCATGTCTGATTTGCACATAGACATCATTTAAATTTGAATTTATTCTGGAATATCTATGGTGATTGAAAGTTTTGCTGGGTATAGTAGTCTGGGCTCATATCTGTGGTCTCTTAGACACTGCAAAATGTCAATCCAGGTTCTTCAGGCTTTTAGTCTCTATCGAGATTAGTTCTAATAAGTCTACCTTTATATGTTACTTGCTCTTTTCCCCTTGAAGTTTTTAGCATTCTTTCTTTGTTCTGCATGTTTAGTGATTTGGTTATTTTAGGATGAAAAGACGTTTCATTTCTTGTCTTATCTGTTTGGCGTTTTGTAAGATTCTTGTACATTTATAGCCATCTCCTTTGGGTGAGAAAACTTTGATCTCATTGGAAATATTTTCTGGGCCTTTGAACTGAGAGTCTCCTCCTTCTTCTAGACTAATTATTCTCAAGTTTACTTTTTTCATAGGGTAACAAATTTCCTGGATGATTTATATCAGTAATATTAGATTTAACATTTTCTTTGACCAGTGTATCAATTTATTCTGTTGTATCTTCTATGCCTGAGATTATGTCTTCCATCCCTTGGATTTTGTTGGTGTTGCTTGCATCTGTAGTTCCTGTTGGCTTGCCTAGAATTTCCATTTTCAGGAGTCCCTCAGTTTATGTTTTCTTTATTGCTTCTATTTTCCATTTTTCAGGTCTTTAGCAGTTTTGTTCATTTCCTTCACATGTTTTCTAGGCTTTCTTTAAAAGGTTTATGTATCTCTTCCAATTGCTTGTGTTGTCCTGGTTTTCGTTAAGGTATTTAAATCATTTCCTCTTTAAGGGTCTCTGTCATCTTCATAAAATTGACTCTAAGGTCATTTTCTTGTGGTTCAGCTATGTTGGAATATCCAGGGCTATAATAGGACAACTAAGGATTGTCTTGGATGTTGTTGGTTGTGTTCTTACACTACCCTCTCGTCTGCGTTTAGGGTAATTGTAGATTTTGGTGAGGATTTCTGAGTTTATCTTTGTTGGATACATGTTTTTACCATTGGTTTCTGTTTCCTTTCTGGTCTGCTAGCTTGAGTGGTCTGTGGTTCTGGTGACTGGCAAGTGCTCTGGCTTAGTAAAATATCTCTGCTGAGATTTTGGTGGTCTGCATGCTCCCTGGGGTTTCGGGTGCCAATGCTGCCTCTGAAGTTCAAGACCTTTTGATACCAGCATGGCCTCTGGGTTTCCAGGGAGTAGAGGGTCCTCTGATAGGGCAGTGGGCTTCTGTCTGAATTGTGGGCCAGGATATGGAGAGCAGAGGGTAGGTGCTGTTAGGGAACCTGGAAAGTCTCTGAGGAAGCATTTGATGTCTGTAGGAAGGGTCTAACCTGGGATTCCAGGTACCAGAGTGGCCTCCAATAGAGCAGAACCTTCTGCCAGAGTTGTGGGCTGAAGTATGGAGATGAAGGGAGGTGGTGCTCATGAATATGTACTTTAAAGGGACTTTTTAGGTTGGTTTACAACACCATGAGGATGTGCAACAGTGGCTGTCTCACACCAGAGAGGCCAGCAGCTGCTTAGCCCACAGGCTTGTGTGTCAGCACTCCTAACAGAACACCAATGGCCTAGAGGATTCCAGAAGAGCTGATGATCTTCAGTACACATCGGAAGCCTCAAAAGGCTGATTCTGAGGTCAGTGGAAAGGTTAGCAGTGATGGCAATAGAGTAGATAAACTCTCTAGTAAGAATGAAGGCCAGGTGAGTAAAATGCCAAAGTTTTCCTTCCTTTTTAAAAGTGTTATTATTTTTATTCTTGAGGCTATAATATAATTACACCATTTCTCCCTTACATTTCTTCCTTCCAAACTTTCTGGTTTTTAAATTAATGGCCTCTTTTCCCATTAATTGTTATTACACACACACACACACACACACACACACACACACACTGCTACCAGGGGGTAAGCAGCTTTTACCACCTGTGTTCATGATGATCTCTCCTTGGTCAGGCCCAGAAGTACTGGGCAAAGTAACCATAGTCGGAGAGCTCTGGATCTCTGAGCCACAATGAATGTTACCATCTAATGTGGGGGAAATGCTGGCAAATACACACTACCTCTCAACATCGCCTTAGGTACCAACACCAGCGCATGGGTGCTGAGGCCAGACTCATCCAAACCACAAGGCCAGAAAAAGTAATTGCGCTTGATTATTGGCACTAAAATATGTTCAAAGTTTTATCACATAGTGTGTGCTTTTGAAAATTTTACATAATTATGAAAAGAATGTGCTCATTCTCTATTCAAGAATAGGAAGGTTTTCTTGTCATAGTTGTTTTGAAATTGCTATTAGACTAAATCCTGGTATGACTTCAGAAACATCACACATTCTTCTGCCTACTGAAAAAAAGTTATCTGCATAAATCTAAGGATAATTCTGAACTCTCACTTCAAGCTTTGGATGTTCATAATTTCACTGTTATGTTGACTTCTTTTGTTCTTTTTTAAAAATTTTGTTTTTATTGAGCTATATATTTTTTCTCTACTCCCCTCCCTTCCTCATTCCTCCCCTTCTTCCCTCTCCCATGATCCCCACGCTTCCAATTTACTCAGGAGATCTTATCTTTTTCTACTTCCCATGTAGATTAGATCCATGTATATCTCTCTTAGGGTCCTCTTTGCTATCTAGGTTCTCTGGAATTGTGAAGTGTAAACTGGATATATTTTTGCTTTATGTCTAAAAGTTACTTATGAGTGAGTATATATTATTTGTCTTTCTGGGTTACCTCACTCAATATGATGTTTCCTAGATCCATCCATTGACTTCTTTCGTTCCAAGAGTAATTTGCATCTTTAATATTGTTAATACAAAAAAATCCCATTAAATTGAAATAGAATAATAGTGTTAAGGAAAACATGCTATTCAAAACATTAAGAGAGATATGTAATTCATTTTTATAATTAGTGGCTCATAGCATAGAAAAACAAGAGTTTTAGGAAATAGATAAGATCCCCTGGGTGTGATCTGGAAGAGATGGAAAACAGAGCTGATTGGCAGCCTAATAGAATGATACAGATTAGGAGAGAAAACTGAGAGGTCAGGCACCATGGAGGACTCCACCAGAAAGCCCTCTGGGCCACAAGTCTCCCCTTCGCTTGGAGCCCCGTTTGCATCTGATCCTGCTGGACACTGTGTAATGTCTCCCTCTGGCTCCTGCGATCTTAGGTGCTTTAATGCTCTGGAAGTCTAGGGCTTCGTTCTGATGAACATTTATAGATTTCTGCAAAAAAAAATTTTTTTGGAGGATCTGCTCTCAAATTTAAATCTACAAGCAGAAGCTTGAGTAAAATTTTGTAAATTAAAATAATTCTGTCACACTGGGGCACTTGTAGCCCAAGTTCTCCTGGCATTCTTAGCAGGAACAAAACAGTAGTTGTACTATGCATGAATATTAAATAAGCCCTTTGAACAGCTTTCTGAAGGTGATGATGGAATTTCAGCAACTTTTCTCTCAGAAGACCTGTGTAAAGAGCAAATCGACTTCTCAAAGAAGCACCATTAATAGTTGAATCATCAACTTCACATCTTATCATGACTCTTCAGTGGACTGTGTGAAACCCCCCACCCACCCAGCTGTAATGCTGAAACAGCATGATTGTGCTAATCAGGATCAGCTCCATCTTAGCACCAGGAATTGCAGCCATAGGACGGAAGGCAGGGGGCGGCACACCATATCCACCATGAATCAGAGGTGTGTTCATAAAACTGCTCGATTCTTGATGACCTTACAAAAAGTAGGGAACTCTTAGCTCTCATGACAAGGTCAATGTAGTATATGTAGAAAGCTCATAGAAATCTTCTCTGGTTCTGCCTCAGGATAGAATCAATGCCTTCTTAAAGACGTCTCAAGCAGAAAACATATATAGAACAGCAATTTTATGCCATGTTTCCTTCATTTGGGAAGCACTTCTGAGGCAAGATGGCAGAGTAAGGAAAAGTTGGCGTCAGAATGAGCTGTAGTAAGCATTCCACACCCTGAAGCTGTCAGGAGAGAGCCAAGCTTCAGAGTAGCTCAAGCAATGCACTGACCCTCTCACAATGGGAAGGCAGAAACTTCTTACTCTGTGTTCTTTTTGAATGTAGAATGTTAGAATAAGAAAAACAAGATCATAATTTTTGAGTGGTTTCAGAACTTTGTCTACCAATGTAAAGATACGTATTATATTGGGGCAAGTAAGATAATAAACCCTTCAAAAACATGAATAATACCCACAAATTTCAAATTTTTAATGGAAACTGAATTCACAAGCATTCAAACTGATGTACTACTTCTTTGGAAGTCTGGTATCATTCTACATTGACTTCATCTGGCCCCCGGGACTTTTTTGGTTGGGAGATTTTAATTAGTGCTTCTATCTCACAAGGGGTTATAGGTGTGTTGAAACTGCTTATCTGATATTGACTTAACTTTGGTGGGTGGTATATATCCAGAAATTTATCTGTTTCTTTTAGGCTTTTGAGTTTTGTTTAACTTCCTATTTCTTTTGTATGAATTTTCTTTGGTGAGTCTGTTTTACTTTCATGTCTTGAATTATCTTCTTCATTTCATTCCATTGCTTGTTTGTGTTTTCAAAGAATTCATTAATGGGAAAAATTCATGCTAGCTGTGAGAAGACTTAATATCTAGAATATGCAAAGGTCTTAGAGAAGTAAACACGAAACTAACACTAACTGGACTAATGAAATGAGAAGACAGGTTTTCAAAGACAAAGAACAAATGCCTACTAAGCATATGAAATGTCTTTCATGATAACAGCCATTAGAGAAAACTGAGTTGACTCAAGATCTCCCTATGTACTCCAGGCTGGCCTAGAATTTCTAAGCTCCTGACTACAGGCCTTTGCCAGTTACTAAACTTTTTAGATTCTGCCCCCCACCCACCATGTGCATGTGTATAAACTCATATTGGGTTGGAATTAAAGCATCACTCATGCTAAGCAAGGCTTTAATCCTGGGCTGTATCCCCAGCCCTTTTCGTCTTAGGTAGGGTTTCTATCGTGATGAAACACCATGACCAAAGTAAGCTGGAGAGAAAAGGGTTTATTTGGCTTACACCTCCACGTCACTTTTCTTCACACAAGCAAATCAGGACAGGAACTGAGCCAAGGCAGGAACCTGGAGTGAGGAGCTAAAGTGGAGGCCATGCAGCAAGTGAGGCTTACTAATTTGCTTCCCATAGCTTGCTCAGCCTGCTTTCTTATAGAACCCAGGACCACTAGACCAGGAATGGCACCACCCACAACACACTAGACACTCTCTCATCAATTACTAATTAATAAAATGCCCTACAAGCTTGCCTTCAGTCTGATTTTAAGCAGGCATTTTCTTAACTGAGGTTCCCTCTTCTCGAATGAAGATAGCTTGTGTCGTAAAGCTAACAAGCACAGATGTTTTGAGTCAAAGTCCTGTAAGAGGATTGACAATATTACACAGACACATGTGTGTCAGTGAACAGCAGAAACAGTTTGTAGTCTATGGTCTGAAAATTCCCAGGATTCCATCAAGAAAAGTGAATTTTCACAATTAGCCAGTTCTAATTATGCCAAAGTCTGGAAGCTAAAACAGTCCTTCTAAACTCTATTTAAAATTCTTTGTCAAATTATCCCCATCAGAAGCAATTGAAGATTTCCATCAGGGCAAATTGCCCTTCCAGCTTCTGAAGACTGTTTGATAGTATCTAGATAAATATTTCACTAAGATTCTTAAAATACTTTTTTTCCATTGAAAAGGGTTTTCCTCAATAAGTTGCATGGTTGTTTCCCCAACTATAAAACTGTTTCACTCAGTAACTTAATAGGATGTATACATACATCATGGATTTTTTTTCTGAAGAGTTATGGGTTGATCATAAGCCTTGGAATTGACCCAGAATTATTGCTTATACATCATTATTCTGAGAAAGAAGTAACAGCTGGTATGAGAAAAGCATTTGGAAACAGAGCTGACAAGCTTTCTCCTTGGTTTCCAGGAGAAGGGGAGACTGTGTAGTTAAATCAGACCAGTGCTTTGCTACTTGTTGCTCATGCAAAACAAAAGTCAAACTGAGATGTGTGTGCTGGCACAGGAGCTGTCCGTGGCTGCCTTATGGAGTGTCACCATCTGGGTGACTCCAGCAAGGACACTTGTTTTCTCACAGATTTGGAGGCGGAGTCAAAGATCAAGATGATGTTGGCAGTACTGGTTTCTCTTGGAGCTTCCAGCATAGTTTGCAGATGGTGATGTCGTCATACTGTTCACATGTGTGCACATATGTGCCAGGGGTCACTGTCAGTTTCCCAGTATTGTCTTATTACACCTTAGGGTCTGCCCTCATGATCTCATTTTACTTCAATTACTGCATTAAAGATCTTCTATCTAGCAGAAGAATAACTAAGAGAACATATCCCCAAGTACAGCCACACCCTGAAGTACCACAGTGTGGACTTAAGTGTATGGATCCCAGGATATAACTCAGCAAACAGCAATCACATAGAAAGAAACACTTCAGGAGGCCCAGCTGAAGCTGCATGCTCCCTATACCTCTATGATCCTGTGTGTTTCCCCGTGGCACATAAAACATGGCATTCTCATGCAAGACTTTAAAATGGAAGTGGAAGTTTGCATACAAGGGTTTTGCAGTGGAAGGGGCATAGCCAAGGTATGGCTACATTGCAAAGCAAGGATAGAAGCTTCTAGTATCTAGTGCTCTTGGTCTTCCTGGAGTAAGAGAGTAACTGGAGCTGAAGGGGCATGCTACAATGCCCCACTGTGAAAATCCCTTTGTTTTAACTCAACAAGATGATTTGTAACATTGGTCCCCATTGTGATCAACTACAGCTGAGTTAAAGATTCGACTGAATGTTTCCAGGAAGAGAATTGAACTTATGCTGGAGGCATTCCACTTAGTTCCCTGAGACTGCCAACATTAGACTCTGGTGAGCCTGGAGCATTTCTGAGGTGGCCTTGGCCTCTGCTAAGGAAACACACTCCTGTTAGCAGAGGGCCCTTTAACAATACCACAGCAGACCACCACACTTCTCAGCCACAGATACAGTCAGCAAGGCTCAACAAGGTGCTCAGACCTGTGGACCCCAACAGAAAACAGGGGAGCCCTGCTCCAGTGAGGAAGAGAGTACCAGGCCCTGGCTATGGTCTTGATCCTACTTTCTACAGAGATGTCAGTTTTCAATGGATTAAACCCCTATGCATGTCAAGTATAGGCCTTGTACAATTTTCAGTTCCACACATATATAAAAATGCATTTCATAGGAACACTATTTCATATCCTAAGTGCCACAACATCGCTCAGTTATATGACTCAAAAATTATAAAACTTATAAAACTTAAATGATGACGGAGGATTTCTATCACAAAACTCCTCCCAAGAATGATCATCCAGCAAGCCGATAGCTAACATCAAATTAAACGGAGAGAAACTCAAAGCCATCCCACTAAAATCAGGAACACGACAAGGCTGTCCACTCTCACCATACCTCTTCAATATAGTGCTTGAAGTTCTAGCAATAGCAATAAGACAACATAATGGGATCAAGGGGATTCGAATTGGAAAGGAAGAAATTAAACTTTCGTTATTTGCAGATGATATGATAGTGTACATAAGCGACCCCCAAAACTCCACCAAAGAACTTTTACAGCTGATAAACACCTTTAGTAATGTGGCAGGATACAAGATCAACTCCAAAAAATCAGTTGCCCTCTTATACACAAAGGATATGGAAGCAGAAAGGAAAATCAGAGAAGCTTCACCTTTCATGATAGCCACAAATAGCATAAAATATCTTGGGGTAAATATAACCAAGGAAGTGAAAGATCTATTTGACAAGAACTTTAAGGCATTGAAGAAAGAAATTGAAGAGGATACCAGAAAATGGAAGGACCTCCCTTGCTCTTGGATTGGGAGGATCAACATAGTAAAAATGGCAATTCTACCAAAGGCAATTTATAGATTCAATGCAATCCCCATCAAGATCCCATCAAAATTCTTCACAGATCTTGAGAGGACAATAATCAACTTTATATGGAAAAACAAAAAACCCAGGATAGCCAAAACAATCCTATATAATAAAGGATCTTCGGAAGGCATTACCATCCCTGACTTCAAACTCTATTACAGAGCTACAGTAATGAAAACAGTGTGGTACTGGCATAAAAACAGAGAAGTCGACCAATGGAATCGTATAGAAGACCCGAATTTTAACCCACAAACCTATGATCAACTCATTTTCGATAAAGGAGCTAAAAGTATACAATGGAAGAAAGAAAGCATCTTCAACAAATGGTGCTGGCACAACTGGATGTCAACCTGTAGAAGAATGAAAATAGATCCATATCTATCACCATGCACAAAACTTAAGTCCAAATGGATTAAAGACTTCAATATCAGCCCGAACACACTGAACCTGATAGAAAGGAAGTGGGAAGTACCCTACAACAGATGGGCACAGGAGATCGCTTCCTATGTAAAACCCCAGCAGCACAGACATTAAGGGCAACATTGAATAAATGGGACCTACTAAAACTGAGAAGCTTCTGTAAAGCAAAGGACATTGTCACTAAGACAAAAAGGCAACCTACTGACTAGGAGAAGATCTTCACCAACCCTGCAACAGACAAAGGCCTGATCTCCAAAATATATAAAGAACTCAAGAAACTAGACTTTAAAATGCTAATTAACACAATTAAAAAATGGGGCACTGAACTGAACAGAGAATTCTCAGCAGAGGAAGTTCAAATGGCCAAAAGACACTTAAGGTCATGCTCAACCTCCTTAGTGAACAGGGAAATGCAAATCAAAACAACTTTGAGATATCATCTTACACCTGTCAGAATGGCTAAAATCAAAAACACCAATGATAGCCTTTGCTGGAGAGGCTGTGGAGGAAGGGGTACACTCATCCATTGCTGGTGGGAATGCAATCTTGTGCAACCACTTTGGAAATCAGTGTTTCGGTTTCTCAGGAAATTCGGGATCAACCTACCGCTGGACCCAGCAATACCACTCTTGGGAATATACCCAAGAGATGCCCTATCATATGACAAAAGCATTTGTTCAACTATGTTTATAGCAGTATTATTTGTAATAGCCAGAACCTGGAAACAACCTAGATGCCTTTCAATGGAAGAATGGATGAAGAAAGTGTGGAATATATACACATTAGAGTACTACTCAGCGATAAAAAACAATGACTTCTCGAATTTTGCATGCAAATGGGTGGAAATAGAAAACACTATCCTGAGTGAGGTAACCCAGACCCAAAAAGATGAGCATGGGATGTACTCACTCATAATTGGTTTCTAGCCATAAATAAAGGTCACGGAGTCTATAATTGGTGAACCTAAAGAAGCTAAATAAGAAGGTGAACCCAAGGAAAAACATATAGTTATCCTCTTGGCTATGGGAAGTAGACAAAATTGCCGGGGAGAAAATTGGGATCTTGGGGGTGGGGTGGGATGGGGGTAAGGGTAGATGGGGAGGAAAAGTGAGAATGGGAGGATGGGGGGAACTTGGGGTAACAGGATGATTGGGATAAAGGAAAGTTGGATAGGGGAGCACGGAAGCACAATTCTTAGTTAAGGGAGCCACCTTAGGGCTGGCAAGAGACTTGAACCTAGAGTGGCTCCCAGGAGCCCAAGGCAAAGTCCCCAGTTAGTTCCTTGGGCAGCTGAGGATAGGGAACCTGAAATGACCCTATCCTATAGCAATACTGACAAATATCTTGCATATCACCATAGAACCTTTATCTGGTGATGGATGGAGATAGAGACAGAGACCCACACTGGAGCACTGCTCCCAAGGTCCCAATGAGGAGCAGAAGGAGGGAGAACTTGAGCAAAGAAGTCGGGACCACGAGGGGTGCACCCACCCACGGAGACAGTGGGGCGGATCTATTGGGAGCTCACCAAGGCCAGCTGGACTGTGACTGAAAAAACATGGGATAAAACCGGACTCTCTGAACATGGCGAACAATGAGGGCTGATGAGAAGCCAAGGACAATGGCACTGGGTTTTGATCCTACTTCATGTTCTGGCTTTGTGGGAGCCTAGCCAGTTTGGTTGTTCACCTTCCTAGACATGGACGGAGGGGGGAGGACCTTGGACTTTCCATGGGTCAGGAAACCCTGACTGCTCTTTGGACTGGAGAGGGAGGGGGAGAGGAGTGTGGGGATGGAGAGAAGGGTGGGAGGAGGGGGAGAGAAATGGGAGGCTGGGAGGAGGCAGAAACTTTTTTTTTCCTTTTCTCAATAAAAAGAAAAATAAAAAAAAAAGAATGATCATTCAGTTCTAGATCAACTGCGAGAGAAAAGCAGGACAGAAGAGTTCTAGGAGTGATGCTATGGGGCCAAGGAGTCAAGTTCTACAGAGCTATAAGGAACTACAGAGGCGCAGGGAACTGCTGACTAGAAGGGGAAAAATCGTCTTTCTGCTGAGGCCTCTCCCTCTCTCTCTGTCTCTTTCTTTCTCTATCTTTCTCTGTCCTCTCTCTCTCTCTCCTCTTTCTTCCTCTTTCTCCTTCCCTCTGCTCCATTTTCTTCCTTATTCCTTCAGCTTCTGATGTTGAGGGATGTTGGTTTTCTACTGGCCAGAATTCATCAGGAGGAGCAGCCATATTCCACCCCAGGTCATGGTCATCTAAAGCCTATGATCTGGTAGAGAATAAGTTTGTTTCATGCAGAAGACACATGGTCTTGAGTAGCCAGAGACATGTGGCAATCTTTGAGCTTATTTATTTTTGTTTTCTGCAATTTTTGTTTTGTTTTGTTTTGTTTTTCAAGACATGCCAGGATTCGTCTGATCTCAGAAGCTAAGCAGGGTTGAAACTGATTAGTACTTGGATGGGAGGTCATGTATTTTATGAAATGTTTTCTCACTAAATTAGTGAATCCTCATAAGCATGAAAGAAAATGCATGGTTTTCACAGTTTCCAGTGAGTGTGTTAGACATGTACTTCTCACAGGATAAAGGTGGCTCAGAACATGAGACTGGAGTGAGGTGTCTTTTTTAAGTTTTTTATTATTTGTGTCAGGGAGTCACAAGAGTGTGGAGGGCAAAGAATAAATTTGTGAATTCATTGTCTTTCCACCTAACATTGATTCTTGGAACTCCACTTTTCAGGATTATGCTACCAGTGACTACCCATAAACTCATTCCACTGGCCTCCAGTGAGGTTTCTCGGTGCTTATGTAAACTCATTGAACAGAAAGAAAATAAATGAAATGCTTGAGAAGTGGGCTGCCTAGGGCACTTTGCTTGAGGTAGTGACAGCGAGGGACACATATCTTTGTCTTGGCGCTGGTGTCCTCCCACCAACTACAGTGAAGTGGGTGAGCTGTTTTACTCGGTACCTTGGTTTTCTTCTGTATAGATTCAGGGCAAAACTAAAAGGTGAATGGATAAGTCAACTGTGGTATATTCACACATTGAAATATTATTCCAGACTAAAGAGAAACAACCTTCCAAGTGCTGAAAACATGTGAGGGAGATGTCAGTGCATATTATGACTTGAAAGGAGCCCATCAAGAAGGCCACAGATGGCAGGTTCCAGCCATGTGACATCCAAGAAAAGCAGAACTCTAGAGACAGTGAAAAGGTCAGTGGCTGCCAGAGCTAGGAGCAAGAGAGGAATTGAAAAGAATTAATGGGTGCCTATTTTATTAAGTCTGTCATGAGGACGGTGGTGGTTTGAAAGAAAATGTCCCGCAAAGGGCGGTGTGTCCTTGTTGGAGAAGCGTGTTACTGTGTGTGCCTCGGGGGGCTGCAGGCAGCTTTGCGATCTCTTTTGCCCAAGCTTCCCTCAGTGTGACTTTCAGTCAACTTCCTGTTGCCTGCTTATGAAAATGTAAGGACTTTCAACTCTAGCACCTCATCTGCCTGCATCCCACTATACTCCCTACCCTGATGATAATGGACTGAAACTGTAAGCAAGCCACCCCAATTAAAAGTTCTCTTTATAAGAGTTACCAAATAAAGGAATAGAATAAATAAAGTTATGAACAAATGAATAGAAGAAACTTTAGAATATTGAAGTTAGAACATCATTTCAGAAAAATCAGATGGCAGAAGAAACATGTGTACAGCTAAGAGAGACCTCCAAGATACCTGTCCCTGGAACCCTCACAGTAAGGAGGGCAAAAATCCCAGGAGATGGGGAGGTAAGGGGGAGGATGGGGCTTCTCTGGGGAAGCCCCAGTGCTGACATTTCCACAGCATTCTCCAGTTCCTTCACCTTTAGAGACTCCAGAAAATGCCTGACAGGGAGGTACCAGCCACTGAATGACCGGAGGCAGTTGCAGAAGACAAGGCGAGAAAGAGGACACCACTCCAAAGGTTGTGCTCTTCACAAGAGGCACACCTGCAGCCCAGTCTCTGGAAGCTGCTTGGCGACAAGAGCAGCAATGGGGTTGACAGCTATGCTTCTGGAAGGTTTGTACCTGCACGGGGTGAGACAGCCTGGGGTGCATGCATCTGCATTTTGCGAAGAAGTGCTCAATAATGAGAAGAAACAGTATGCACCAATGTGCCTCTCTCAGTTGTGGTGAACTGGCTGGATTCGTAGGTTTCTAAGTTCAGTTAGTGCACTCAGGGCACAGCCACTTAACTGAGGGTAAAGGGTGAAATACAGATCCTCCACGTTCCTTTACTCCTAAAAGATGAGGTGTTGCTCTGTAAGTCTTAACTAGTCCCAGCTGGGTGCTTAAAGGTGCTTGTAATTTGTATTCATTGCTGAGTTCTGTTGATATCTTTCTTTTTCAGGTTAATTTTGATACCAAGATACATATATTCACATATATGTGTCTAGTAGGGCTACATGTGTGTTCATGTGTGTCTGTGCATATATACATGTGCGGAGATGTTTGTATGTGTAAATGTGTATACAGATGTGTGTGTGTGTGTGTGTGTGTGTGTGTGTGTGTGTGTGTGATTGAGTGATAGGAGGAACACCAGTGGTATGGGGAGTATATTCTCTCAGTGGGATTCTTGACAGTGAAGCAGTGGATCGGTTAGACCCCTAATGTCCTGAGAACAGTAGCGCAGCACTTATCTCAGGAATATCTGTTGCAGCCAGGACTTGCTGGCTGTGCTGAGAACAACACAAACCATGGACAATTGTGGTTTTCTTTCTTCTTAAGAGTGTGAGACTATTATGATTCATAGTACTGCAGCTAAAGCATTTTGCCTTCGTGGTGTTGTATCCTGGAGATGGGTTTTTTTTTTTCTTCCCCCATGATACCACCTGGCTGGACAGGACAAGGGATGGAAAGGAGAACAGGAAAAAAACGGGTCAAGTTTGGGGGTAGTCTCCTGAAGCAGAAAGGCATGTGATGCATATGTGTATGAGGACAGCACATATAGGTCTCCAGGAAGCAACCACAGCCTAAGGAAGCAACGGACCAGGAATATTCTTCATGCCTTGGGAATACTGGCCTGGCCTCTGACTTCCCACTGCTCAACTCTAATGGTCCTTAGAAGAGGCACCATTCCAGCTGACTCCTGCACGTGCTGAGGAGGGAGAAGAAAGGGTGAGGGATGTTACTGCAAGGCCTTGCTGTGACCAGGACCCCACCCATGTTTCTCACTCTATGAGAAGTGCACAGACTATGACAGCTCTTTGGGTTCTTTGTTGATTTCCGTACTGTGCCAACTTTGGAGAAGGAATCACAATGAATGGGACTGTCCTCGTTCAAACCCTACTATGGTAACAGGGGTCTGTTTGAATTACCTTTCTATTGCCGTGATAAAACATTATTACTGCGAGTTTTTGGGGGGATTATGGCTTCTGAGAGCTAGAGTTCACGGTGGCAGGAACACCTGTGAACTTATATCATCATCTGTAAAAAGGAAGAAGTGAGCAAGAAATACATAGAATGGCACCAGTATTTGGGCAACTCAAAGCTGTCCCCCAATGACATACCTCCTTCAACAAGCACACATCTCCTAATCCATCCCAAATGGTTACATCAACTTTATACCAAAAATTCAAACCTATGAGCCTTTGGAGGACATTCTTATCCAGATCACACAGGACCTTACTATCTATGGCAGGGCAGTGCCTTAGCCTACAGCTTCCATTTGAAAGTCATGTCTCGCCACATCTGCCACCACAGCATGCCTGGGGTGAGTGCTGTGGGGAGGCTTGTAGGCTGTCCCTTCGTGGGTGCCTTATCACTGATCCTTAGCTGACGATTACACCTGGTGAGAGAGATGACAGAAATGCATCCTACATGTCACAGCCAAAGTTCCAGTTCAAACCTTGGCCTTGACAAGCTGCTAAGGACTACTGACAACTAACCACTCAAGGCAAGCTCCCTACTCCCTGCTGCACACACAGGACTGCTCTCTCTTCTGTGTGCTCCTGGGAACTGCCCACACTTCCATAGAGACATGGAGCCTCCTTTAAACATGTCACAGCAACTACGCCTGTCTGCTGCTCAATTTAAGCCATGTAAAGCCAGGCACAATCAGCCTGCTGACTACTTGTCTCCAACGCAGTTATCTCGCTACCTGGTGCAAGTTTGTTCAGTAAAAGGTTTTGCCTCCTGTCAAGGATATGTGAAAAGCTTAGTCCTCTGCCGCTATGCAGTCATCCTTTGGGGAAATGTTCCTCGCCACCCACAAGGGTGGAATGAATCTCAGATGAAAGCTTTTGATTAAACAGGCCTTTCTGGCAAAGGCGCCTCATGTCACTGGCTGCAAAGTGTTGCCAGGATGTGAAACTGAGCCAGGTCCCATCCGGCTTTCGGATTTCAATAAACATCAATACTCATATGTTTAAAATGGAAGCGGAATCCCTCAAAAGAACTTAAACTGTGTAGATGTGAAGATGAAAGACAGCAGTGATCTGAGAGTTGGCAAGACACAGAGTTTCTGAGCTCTTAGATAAAGACTGAATGGGCTGAACTGGCCAGCGGAGAACAAGAGCATGTAGTTACACAGTCAAGATCCCTTCTGTAGATGAGGAAACTCAGACCAGTACACAGTGTCTCTGGGATCAGTGGATGACAGCTGGCTGGTGGTTCACTTGAGTCAGATCAGGTATTTTCTTTGCCCTAAGACTGGACTGAAGGCCATGACACCCCAAGGGACTCAGTTCACAAGAACCCAACTGTCAGAACCAGTAGTGGTCTCACACATCAGATGCCTTCACCAGAACAGTTAGATGGAGGTAATGATCCAGTCTCGTCACAGGCTAGGAAAACAGGGTCAAAGGACCACTGCAAGATCTTGGGCTTGTGAAGCTATTCAATGAGACAGCATCCATCAACTACACATCAAGAGATGCACTAACTGAACCTGTGGAAAACACATGGAACTGTAGGGAGAGCAAGGACCTATGAGCAAGGCATGGGCCTTTGGAGAGAGCATAAACCTGTGGACAGAATATGGACCTCAAGATAGAACATGGATCTGTGAAGAAGGATGCCATTTTCCAAAGCTCATTTATTTAATCAGCTTTTCCTAAATGAGTTGCAGATTTGTTCAGCTTTGTTAGTCTTAGTTTCCAGGGTTTCTGCTACATTTTTGTTTAGGGATATTCGCAGGTCTACAGTGAAGTCAGGGTTCATTTCTACAGAAAGGAAAATAGAGTCCCTAAATCTACCTGGTAGAGGAAGAAAACCACAAACTAACTAGATAGCTGCTCTACTTTAGGGTATGATGCAGCTACAAGAAGATCCAAGCGATGTCTCTGCAGAGCTGCAGCTCTGCTCTAAAGACTCCAAGGCTCTACAAGTCAGCTGCCGTGGCCCCTCGCTTGTGCTTGAAGTTGCCTGTGGATGATTGCAGCGCAAAGCACCTGCTTGACTTGGCTCTTTCAAGACAGAGAACCCGCATTCAGGGAATTTCTCTACTTCTATTTAAACTAGAGCGCCAAGATTTCATGTCAACATTTTTCAGATGTACTTTTCCCACCACCCTGCTCTGCTCTGAATGACTCCCCTCCCAGCATCCTCGATTCTGCTCATCACAGAATTTTAAATCTATTTTAATTGCTAGAGTATAACTATTCTCTTTTATTACTTATAATAATTATTAGTGTTATTTTCTGGCTGTGCCTATTTTATAAATTAAACTTTAAAAAAAAACACAATGCAATGAGGCAGGGTGGCCCCTGTAATCCAGCACTTAGGAGATAAAGGCAGACCGAAGAAAAAGAACATATACACACAGAAAAAAAAAGGAAGGAAAAAAATCAAAGTATAGTATACATGTGTTCCAGTGCTATTTGTGGTATCGGGTGTCTACAGGGGCCTTAGAGCTTCTCCCACAGAGAAGTGGAAACAATTGTAATCAAGTCCCTGTATTCATGTATAGGCAAATGCCTGAGATAATTCCAAAGATGAAAGGGCACTGCCATCACTGGTCCACACCCACCAATACTGTTCCAAGTTTTGCCAGTAGTAATAAATGTCTGTGATGTTTTTCAATAAAAGCATAGTAATAGAAGAACTGTGGATGTGTCCAGTGATAAGATGTTTGCCTAGTTTGGCAAGGCCCTAGGTTTGAGCCCCAATAACCACCCCCCCACGGGAAAAAAAACAGAAGGAGGAAAATCTTGCGTACTAAACCAATTATTTTTGCATTGCAAATTAAAGGAAACTCTACCAAGTCATCTTGTCCTGTGGAGCTAAGCAAAGACCAAGACAAACAAGCTTTCTGAGGACAGGAGAGACTGGCCAATACAAGATAGTATAGCAGATGTATAGAAATACACAGCTGTCTAAGAAGAGGAGAGAAGAGGAAACTTGAGGGAATAGGATGGTTGAGATGGAGGAATGAAAGAGATGAGTAAGGAAAGAGATATATTGATTGTGGGAGTCATTATGGGGCTTGCAATAAACCTGGCACTAGAGAAATTTCCAGGAATCCACAAGGATGACCCCAGCTAAGACCTTAAGCAATTGTGGAGAGGGTGCTCAAACTGGCCTTGCTTTGTATAGTAGGATCAATGACTATCTTAAACGTCATTATGTGGTGACTGTTGATTGAATGGGGTAGACTGTGGGGCCACTGGCAGTGAGACCAGAATTTATCCTTACTGCTTGCATTGGTTTTTCAAACCCATTCTCTATGGAGGGATACACTGCTCAGCCTGGGGAAGGCCTTAGTCCTGCTTCAAAGCAATGTGCTAGACTTTTCTGACTTCCCATGGGAAACTTTACCCTCTCTGAGAAGTGGATGGGTGGTGGGGTGGGGAGGAACATGAAGAGAGCAGAAGGAGGGGAGGGAGTGGGAACTGGGATTGGTGTATAAAATGAGGGAAATAGTTTTTTAAAATAAATAAATAAAATAAGAAAAATAATGAAGCAATCAGACATCAGGGCCCACACAGTGGACCCAGACTCACTGACTCCAGACATGACAGAAACTTCAGGAGAATGGGTGTTTTGACAGCAAGCTGGCCATAGGCAGTCTAGGGAGTGCAGTCAGCATAACCAGGCCTCTTCTCATCTTCTAGTTGACATCAGTGGATCATATATCAGACCCTTCCACAGGATGTAGACTTTTCCAACTTAAGGAAATAAATGAGAGGAAACCCTTCCATGTATCCAACTGCCTTTCCCTTCTCTTCTTTCCTTTCTTTCTTCCCAAGAATTTTAATGTCTGTTGTCCTATTTGTATTTTAATTGTTTTGAAATTTATTTAGATTCCAAAACAATAACCTGCAGATTAAGTAGATGGCTTTTAATAGTCATTAAAATTTTTCTCAATGGACTATATCTGTTTTCATTTTTCCTTGGCTATGTTCATTGTATACACTACTGTGTCACATAAGGGTATTTTCACACAAGTATACATGGTATGTTGAGCACAACCCCTAACTTAATTTTTTCTCTTTCTCAACCTTCCCCTCCTGTTCATTTCCTTTGTTCCACTAGACAGTTTGGCTTCTATTTTCATGAAGAACTGTAATTTTATCATAGGTGTATAACAATGAACTATGGAACACTCTGGCTTACTTGAAGCTGTGGGAGTACTGTTTCTACAGATCCAAACTCATGCTGAATGTGCCCCTTTTTAAATGAGGAAATGACCTTCAGCAACTCTAAAATGTAGAGTTTGGCATTTTACTAAATTTCATGGGGAGAAAATGTAATGAGTCAATAAACCCAATTTGGAGGCTGGTTATTGTCACATAAATTAATTTGCCTGCTAAATGATCGGATTCACATCCACCTTTTTCCTACCATCTGCCTCACAACAAAGTTGGCATTGTACTCCTTTGAGGGTGGACCATAAAAGTGTCATTATTTAAAGCCTTATTATCCTTAATTCCTGCTAGCTCCCAGTTCTCCGCACTTGCAGGTGAATCAGATAAGGATCATCCCTGGAAATTTTCTAAATAGACTCTCCTCTACCAATAGCAGACCTGGAGACAGCTCCTCTCACTGGGCTCTGGCCCAAAGGAGGAGAGCTGCCGTGTGACCTTGGGCTCCAGCTAGCAACCCACTCCTGTTCCATAGAGCAACAGCAGTCACGTTCCCATTGCTTGTTTTTGATTGTTTCTCCCAACACTTGTGATCTGTGAAATCTCGCCTGACTGTCACACTGAGTGATCCCATCCCATTTCTCTGCACAATCAGGCTCCTGGCAACTCTGCCTCATAGAGAGCTGGTTAGGGAGCCGTGGGCAGCAGCCAGAGCCTGCTCCAGCCAAGTCCTAAATGTGACCCTAATGCAATGCAAGGGCCAAGATCATCCTGGTCATGATCTTCTCCCAGCCCTTGTTAGATAAGGTGAAAAGGTGAATATTTTCAGTAGGGGAAACATGACAACCACTAAAAGCCTGTTTAATATTTAATGATTTCAAAACCCAGCAACTAATTCCTAAATAGTAAATAATGCCTGATCCAGAAAAATAACAACAAAAATACAAGTGATGGTTGGCACAGCATTGGTTTGGTTTTGAGGTAGAGTTTTGCTGTGTTTTCCTGAGTAGTGATCCCCCTGCCTCAGCCTCTCAAGTGTAGAGTGCTGGGGTTGGCAGTTATATGCTACCATGTCCAGGATTTGCAATTTTGCATTGCACTCACTTACATATGATTCCAGTGGTCTGGGTGGCATTTGTACCAGCCTGCTAACTGTGCATCTGCTGCCATTACAGCCTTGCTGCAGGATCAGGGTGTGGTTTAGTTAGATAATTCAAGGTTTTCAAAATGTGCAAAAGATTCGTCCAAAAAAAATCAGTGATAATTACATAAAATTCAAGGGAAGGACTCAGGGCGTTATAGTTTGACCTCATTTTCACAAATGCATTTTAGCCCTACTAAAGGCTTTAAGGTTTTACTATATGTAAATACACAAAGCAAATACAGTCCAATAAGAGAAAGTCTGCTCCTATAGGGCTTCTTGTCTAGACTCTAAGAAGAAGTTCAACAGCTATAATATACACTTTAAGAAGACATCACATTGGATCCTCTGGAGGCATAGTTTACAGGGATCGTGAAAGGTGGTGAGGATCTGGTCCCCAGGCAAGAAGAGCCTTGTATGAGTAGATATGTGTCACCGAGGCCTAGGTTGAGCTGTCAGGTAACTACAGACAGAGAGCATTGGGAAATAAGCGGAATTAGATCCTCATGCGTTTCAGAGGTTAGTTAGGCAGTGACAGCAGCGATGACAAGGAGTGAGTGGAAGGTAATATGAGTAGGGGCACCCTACAGTGACTGAGGGAAGCAGCGTGACCGACGAGAGAAGGAGTAATACAGATAGCTCCAGGAACTGTAAACAACAACAGCACAACAGCAAGGACTAAATTTCCATTCCAACATTAGCTGTAAAATTTCAGACCATGGGCTGGAGATAAAGCAGAGTATACGAGCACTCGCTGCTCTCCCAGAAGATCCTAGTTCCGTTCCCAGGACCCATGTCAAGAAGCGCACATCGACCTAGAATTCTTACACAGACATACACATAAAAAATAAAAATGAATCTTGAAAATTCATTCAAATCAATGGTAAGTTAAGTGTGTTGATGGGAAATAATGAGATTATATTCTTCAACTTCACAGAGAAGGAAAATGACAAGTATTTAATTGCCAAATATCACTTACTTTCTGCCTCTTGGAGAAGCATTTTAGAAAATTAGAATCAAACCACACCTAGCATTTTTAAAAAGGACAAAGAGCAAGTGTGTTTGGACTTTAATTTCTGAATGTGGGTTAGAAATCAATGAAAGGAAGCCAGGTGTGGTGGTGCACACCTTTATCTCCAGCACACAGAATGCAAAGGGAAGAGGATCTCTTTGAGGATAGCCAGGACTACATAAAGAGACCATAACAGAGAGAGAGAGAGAGAGAGAGAGAGAGAGAGAGAGAGAGAGAGAGACTGAGAGACAGAGAGAGACAGAGAGAAGGAGAAGAAAAATAAGAAGAGGAAGAGGAGGATGAGGAAAGAAGATAAGAGAAAGGAAGGAAGGAATGAAGAAAGGAAGGAAGGAGGGAGGAAGGGAGGGAGGGAGGGAGGGAGGGAGGGAGGGAGGGAGGGAGGGAAAGAAGGACAGAAGGAAGGAAGGAAGGAAGGAAGGAAGGAAGGAAGGAAGGAAGGAAGGAAGGAAGAGAAATCAATGAAAGGGCAGATAAAACATTGTGAAATGTACACCAGTCAACTTTCTGTTAGTGTACCAAAAACACCTGAGAAATTGACTTAAAATGTAAAGTTTTATTTAAGTTTATGACTTCAAGAGGTTTCAGTTCATGGTCACTTGGTATATGATCTTTTGTCCTGTGGTAAAGCAAAATATAATGGTTAAAGTTTATCACAAAAGAAATGTCTTACCTCATGGTGGATTGGAAGTAGAGCCTATCCTGGAACTCATTCTGTTATTTTGGAGAAAATTTAATTTATATCAGGGAACTCAAAAAATAGTGTTTCGGTGTTCTAGATCAGTTCTATGTTGTATTCTTTACAATAATTTCTGAATTCTCATCTGCATTGGTCTTTATTGTATTCTAATTTCTAGTATTATACTCATCATAACATGTTAATTTTATTCTCTACAAAAATGTTTAATGTGCCCATAGTATTATATTTTTGACATAATACTTACATATTGTCATAATAAAAAATTTACCACAAAGATTCTTGGTTGTCAACTTGACTATATCTGGAATTAACTAATACCCAAGCAGCTGGGTGTAACTGTTGAGGATTTTTTCAATTGGATAATGTGAGCTTGGAAGATCCACCCTAACTCTAGATCACATAAAGACATATGGTGGCAACCATGGAAGAAGCTTTTGCTCTTTGTGTGCTTGCCCTCACTCTGCCTGGCAAGTTCATTTCTTTCCTGCCACTAGATCAGACTTCTTCAGGATTCCAATGTATACCAAAAAACAGATGGACATCCACCTTCATAGACTGAACAACTATTGGATCCTAGAACTGGGAGACAGCCATTGTTGAACTGTCAAGACCACAGTCTACAAGTACTCTAATAAACCCCGTGTGTGTGTGTGTGTGTGTGTGTGTGTGTGTGTGTGTGTATGTGCGTGTGTGTGTGTGTCTAAGTGATAGATAGATGATAGATTCATTCTCACCATTCTTTTTCTCTAGAAAACATTCAGACAAAGATGCTGGCATGGAACTAGTAATCAAGTCTATTTGCAAGCATGTTCATTTCAGTTTTCTTCCTGACAAATCTGAATCCTAATCACTTAAAAGAAGCTTACTACTAGAGTAGAATTGTGTTCCTTCAACCAACATGAAAAATTGAAAGTCAGTCAGTTTTTAGGATGTGTTTAATGCTGAACACACACACACACACTCACACACACACACACACACACACACACACACACACACACACACACTATTACTAACAGGTACCCAGACCTTAGCACAACTGACACCACGATGAAAGTATTGTTCAGGCCTTGGAACCCAGCATGTAGGCAGTAGCACCTGCCAAGAAGAGAACAAAGGCCCAATTCATCAAAGCCTATAGTTCTGGGAAAGGTCCTAAAAGTACTAACATTGCTTTTTCGCTTCCATAATTCTGATTCTGGCTAACTCTTTTGCTAATTGTAGTAGGTCACCTTAGGATATGGTTTTTGTGATGAAAAGTTCATTTTTTTTCTTTTCTTTTTCTTTTTCCATTCAAATATTTACACTTCCTTCCCTCCTCCCACTCCCCTCCCACTCCCCCACACCCCCTCATTGAGGCTTCCAAATGGTAGATTTCCTCTAAATACTTTCACAAGGGAGCATGGTGGCAGAGCTCCTAGGGCCCAAGGTACATGCCCAAACAAGTTACTAAACTGACCAGAGGGCATCTAGAAAGGTGTCATGCTGGAAGGGTTCTGGAACTACAGGAGACTCCCAGATACCAGTAAGAACCAGCCAATGCACCAAAGTATTTTTATCTCAGAAAGTCATACCTGGGCCCCTTGCCCACTGAGCCCTCTATTTTAGAGAGCTGGGTGAGCAATTAAGAATATGTAGAGCTCTTGTAGTGGACTAGAAGAGAATCAACATAAATGTCCATCAACAGATGACTGGAAAGAAAAATATGGCTTATATAGACACTGAAATATTTCTCAGCTTTAAAGACAAGTGAAAAGGCGAAACCCATGGAGTTTCTCAGGTAAATTGATGGAACTGGAAAAAAATTACACCAAGTGATGTTACCCAGACTCTGAAAGACAAAAGTCACATTGTTTTCTTTTCTTAGAGGACTTTTTTTTGTTTGCTTAATTTGGATGGCATTGGAATCCATTGCGGATGAGGACTTTGGCTTGGGGGTAGGGAGTCAGAGAAATGCTAAAGAAAAGATTAAAAAATAAAGCAAAAGGGAAGGGAACACTTTGAGTGGAAATTTCAATTTGTGGGGTTGAAGAGTTGAGGAATGGAAGGTTTAAACCCAAATGAATGGTGTTACATGAAAACCCAGAATCTCCAAAATAAAGTAAATATTATGAACTAGAAGGGGATGGTAAAGTATGTGGAAGCCTAAAAATGTGAGCCTATTTCCACATTACCAAATGGTCAGAGAGTTGAAACCTCTATTTCTTCAAAGTTATTGTTTGTTTCTACCTCAAGGTCCCACCTAAATTTAGATCAGAGAGCTCTGCTGTCTCAAGGCTATTCTCCACAGATGGAGCTAATATCCAGGTCTTGTCTTTCAGGAACAGAGAAGTAGATATGCTTCTACCCCAAACAGAAGTCTAAGGATCCAACTAAGTTCCTACTCCCTTAAGGAGATAATGGATTCCACCCACAGAGAGATTTTCCCACAGAATGTTTTAGTCTAGGGTGTGAGCGTGACTTGTCTTATTCTAGCAACAGAATGTTTAACTAAAAATGTAGCCTGCAACCTTCAACTGGTCTGTTCGCTTCCTTGTATCGTGCTAATGCAGTTTTTTTTTTTAAATCTTACTCCTACTTTTGGGGATTGGGGTATTTTAAGCAATTGGAAATTAAACACAGGCAATTCCAGAAATCACTGGAACTCCCTCCTGGTACTATCCTATGTTTTCTGTTTTATTATTTTTACTCGTGTCTTCATGCTCTTTACTTAGTTCCTAATCCCCTTGCCCCTACCCTGGTAAATGATATCTTTGCCAAAGCTGGCCTCGAACAAGAGCACAGGTGACATGGAAGAAAATGGGGGCAGTACTCTGGGTGAAAGGAGGGAGGAGGGGAAAAGCCTAGAAGAGAGCAGAAGGTAGAAGTGGTTTAGCCAAAACTACAGACATATAAAGAAGACTAACAGAAACTCACTAGCTGTTGAGCTAATTTTAAAGCAATATAAACTGAGTGTAGCAGCAAATGCCTTTCATCTCAATACTGAGAAGACAGAGTCAGGTGGTTCTTTGGGAGTTTGAGGCCAACCTGGTCTACAGAGTAACCCTGTCTCAGAAAGCTGAAATATAGGTATATGAGGTTTCAATCCTAGGTTCTCTTCATGAGTGGACAGTACGAGGTTACAGATGATATAAGCTACTATGTGGCTGCTGGAAGTCAAACTTGCATCCTACAAAAGAACAATAAACTCCTAACCACTGTGCCAGCGCTCCAGCATCAGCGTGTCTCATTTTCATGAAGGAATACACCTTGTGAGAAAGGCATGGCTACAGACAGAAGGGAGAGTGGACTCCAGGGCTGAGTCCCTGCCCCAACTGCATTTGTTCCTCCATTGCTGGAATCCACTCTTCTATCTCACCCCATGGCCATGTGAGGCTTCTACTGCTGTAATAAAAAAGCATGACCAAAGGCAGTATGGGGAAGATATGTTTATTTTACCTAGAGGTCGTAGTTCATCATGAAAGGAAGTCAGGGAAAGAAATTCAAGGCAGGGACTCAGAGGCAGGGTCTAAAGCAGAGACCATGGAAGAGTGCTCCCTTATTGGCTTGGTCTGCGTGACTTTCTCAGCCTGCTTTAAAAAAAAAAAACTATCAAGGACCCGTGGCCCAGGCATGGCACCACCCACAGTGAGCTGGGTCCTTCCATATCAATCAGTATTCCAGAAAGTGTCTCACAGACTTTCCTAGAGGGCAATCTCAATTTGGAGCCAGTCTCAATGGAGAATTCCCCTTCCCAGGTGACCTTAGCGCGTATGTCCGGTTGAAAGAAAACTAACCAGCACAATTGGTTCCACGTGCTCTGAGGTCCTACAAAACCCTTTATAGGGTAGGCATTAGCTACTTCCTCTGCATTCCATTCTTATGCCCAGGGCTCTGGTACTGCTGCATATGCCGCGAGTTGCCATCCTCCCATCTGCTCGCTGTGATAGGAAATGTTGAAACACTCTATCGCCTTTGTGGAGAGTAGATTCAACATGTCACTCATTCACTTGCCTTTTCTTTTCTTTACTGTGGAGGGCATTAAGCAGTGAATCTCAGAGCAGCAGCTGATCTGCCTGCATACTGCAGGTGAGCTCTCCTTCCCCTCTTTCAAACCTTAGTTGTTTGCACATCAGACTTCTCTTTTTATTCCCATGCGACAAGAAGAGCTTGTGAATATTCCTTAAATTCAAAGAAAATACAAGAATTTAATGAGATTCATGTGAGGATGTTTGTCATACTGTCTTTTAAGAATTATTCTCAGAGGTTAAAAATTATTTTTCCTCTTTTCCTTAGTGTAACAATTTGCATTAAACCATTCTTCGAGATAGCAGAAGGAAAGCACACAAAGAGGAATCTTGTTTGACCAAAGGATAATACTCTATTTTGACTGGATTCATAGAAGAAACATGGTTGAGCTGTCACAAAGGAACGTCAAAAGCTGGCAATCACCATTAATAAAAGCTTTGTATTTCTTTCTGAATATGAATAGTGCTTCATTTTCTTTAGCAATGGATCTCCTGAGGCCCTGAGTCTGCAGAAAAGCTATGTGAGGAAAGCTAGTCACCAAAATGCAACTGCTTGAGTAACAAGGAGTTGTCTGCCCCTAAAAGACACAGAAATTTTACCAAGGGATTATTTACCTTGAACTTGAAATTGGCTTAACAAAGAAGTCCTAAAATAAAATCAGCTGTTCAAACAGAAAGCAAAACATAGTTTCTTAGCTCATTAATGTTTCTTTAAGTCCTTTTCCTCCACAAAATGCAAGAATATTTTTTGAGAAAGCACATCCATGGTGAATAATACATGTGATTGGGGTTAGACTGGGGTGAGTCCAGGTTGGAGTGAGGTCCAGGCTGGGATGGAGTCCTTTTCTGTGCTGCAGGACAGACATCCAGGCCATGAGCCTCAATTTTCTTGTGAACAATAACAAACAATAAGATCCAGGCATTAGGATGATGGAATTCATCTTATATTTCAACTTGACTGGATCACCAGATTCTTCATTTCTACCAGTGTCTTTGTGAGGATGTTTGTGAAAAAGGTTAACTTTAATTAGCAAACTACTACAGCATATTGTTTCTTTTATGAGGGTGGACCTCAACCAATTAGGACGAGATTTGACCAGAATATAAGCTTAACCTTTTTATCACCTTGCATCATGGTGGCTAATACCATGGCTTCCTTCACAGTCAACGCCTCTACAGAGGGTGACATTAACTTCTTGGGATAGCTTTACAAAGTGCACGTATCTCCATCCCTCAGTCTCTGGGGTATAGCCAGGCATTAGAGACTGTGAACCCTGAATTATAGATGAAGGTCTATACATGAAACATGCATGACCCAGGGATTTGAGTTATCATTAACATATTGAACACAGAGAAGGCTGCTATTTCCATGGTGCTTAGAACAAGGCAGGTACTTTATTCCTTCATTTCACAACTAGGCATTATTTCCCTTCTCTGAGTGTTGCCCTATCCTGAAGTCTACAAAAAGCTTTTCTTTGATGGAGTTACTTTGTGTTGGATGGTGGGGGTGTCAGATAATGAGCAACTAGAATAATGGAGGAGAAAGATCATGCAAATATTTGCTGACAGATGACATTGGATCAGAATCTAAGAGAAGCAGAAGACTGGGGTAAAGCAGAGGATCTTCTTGGTTAAGTGTCAGGGTGAGAGGTCAGACTCTTGAAGCAAAGTCATTGAAAGGGATGATGCTAGAGAAGTCATGGCCAGCTCAGGGGATGTGCAAGTCTCCAGAAGTGCTCTGGATTTGATTCCAAGAGCAGGAAGCCTCTAGGAGAGAGGGAGAGAGAGAGAGAGAGAGAGAGAGAGAGAGAGAGAGAGAGAGAGAGAGAGAGAGAGAGAGAGAGAGAGAGAGAGAGAGAGAGAAACAAGCTTGCTGTTTGGCTATGCTGGTTGACAAGGGAGCTCCGGGGAGTCAACTGTCTCTACCTCACCAGTGCTAAGATTGTAGAGCCGCTTCATCACCACATCCATTTTACTTGGACACTGTTAGTCCTTGTTTGTGCAGCAAGCAGTTTACCAACTGAGCTATGTTCCCACCTCCCTTCTGGATGGTTTTGAGCCCAGTGTATTATTTTTTTTTTGTCACTGGGTTCCAGATGAGTCTAAAGAAGTAGGGAACAAAAGATAATCTAATACCCATCATATTTTCATCATTGTTATTACTATTATAGATCACATTATAGGAAAGAACATTTGACAGACATATGAATATGTAGGATAAAAATGTCAAGGCAAATGCTTCCATGTATTGGGCACTGGAATCCTTTGGAGTCCTAGTTAGGGTTTTAATCCTATGAACATGGCATCTTATATAAAGGAGAACATTTAATTGGTGCTGGTTTAAAATTCAGAGGCTTAGTTCATTATCATCATGGTGTGAAGCATAGTGGCTCACAGGCAGACATGGTGCTGGAGAAGTAGATAAGAGTTCTACATCTGGGTCCACAGGTGGCAGGAAGAAAAAGTGAGCCACTGGCCCTGGTTTAAGCACCCGAAACTTCAAACCTAGTTAAATACTTCTTTCAACAAAGTCACACCTCCTCATAGTACCATACCCTATAGGGCTATGGGGGGGGGGGGGCATTTTCATTCTAACCACCACAAGGCCTGATCAAATATTAGTGTTTGAGTCCATTGTAGTGAAGAAGGACACTAAAAAGAAATCCCGCGCTAGCTCAGAATTGAGTATAATAAAGGGTAGGCTCACAGATCACAATCATCTGCAAGAATGAGGAACAGGAACCAAATCACACCCTGGGAAGAAAGGCCAAACACATGCTTTACGCCAGCATATATAGTATAAGAGGCCACACACAAGTGGGTGGGTAACTTAAAGACTACTGGCTATAGGAATTCACACAGCAATGTAGTGGCACAGGATAGAGCTCCAGCTACTCCAGGGCTGAGGTAGAGATGCTTGAGTCAGGCATTTGAGGTCACTCTGTGCAACACAGTGAGAGTCCATCTCAAAAACCAAATCCGCAGTAGCTCAGTGCACCAGCTGCTTCTTACTCAAGTATGAAGACTTGAGTCTGGATCTCAATCAGCCAGGTATGGTGCCATATGCTAGTAATCCCAGCAGTGGAGTAGGGAGAGGGCAGAGACAGACATATCTTACTGGCCAGCTAGTCTATTCAAAAGGATGAGCTCCAGTGAGAAATCCTATCTTAAAAAAATAAGAAAGACACTCAACATCTACCTCTGGCCTCAACACATGTCTTACTCAGTCTTCTATTGCTCTAAAAAGACACCATGACCTTGGCAACTCTTAGAAAAGAAAGCATTTAATTCGTCCTTGCTTGTAGTTGTAGAGGTTTAGTCTATTATCGTCATGGCAGGAAGCATGGCTGCACACAGGCAGATATGGTAGCTAAGAGCTCTACATCTGAATCAGCGGGCAGGAGAGAGAGAGAGAGAGAGAGAGAGAGAGAGAGAGAGAGAGAGAGAGGACCTGCCTTGGGCTTTTGAAACCTCAAGCCCACCCTCAGTGACTCACTTCTTCCAACAAGGCCACACCTCTTCTAACAAGGTCATACATCCTAGTCCTTCTCAAGTAGTGCCACTTCGTAATGACAAAGCATTCAAACATGTGAGCCTGTGGTAGCCATTCTTATCCAAACCACCACCACCACAAACTCCCCCATACACACACACACAGAGAGGCTCAAAATGAAAATTTAGAAGTCTCCATCAGTCCCTGGACCCTAACCCTAGAGCTTCTAATTCGATCCATTTGGAGTCGAACCAGAAATGAAGATATCTAACAATCTCCCAGGGGCTGCTGCTAGCCCGTGTCTACCCAAATTACATTGATCGGAGTATTACATTTTCTTCATGTCAATCACAGAAGGCTTAGTTGGCAGGAAGAAAAGATGCAAGATTTGTTCAGCTGTATTAGATAAATATTTTATTTTAAGCCAATAATTGCTGGCAGGTAAGTATTAACTTCCATCTTGATAGTACTCTTCATTTCAGAAAGCACTCCTCGTCTCATTGGTTCTCTCGAAACAAGTCAGGAGCCTGATTGGATGACAGTTGTCTAGGGGAATAAGTGTATACTGGGCTCAGGGACATATGGTGATCATATCTAATCTTATCTAATTTTGGAATGCCAGGTTCATCCCTATAGATTCTGTCCCTCCCTGGGTGTTGTCAGTGTCAGCTAATGGCTTTTGTGGAACCTGGTTCTGCCTGCCAAGTCAACTGAAACCCAGGCCTACTTTTTAGCTGGTCTCTATTGTTGGGTCTGGGTGTCACACAAATGATGTGGAACAAATCATCAAAGTCTATTAAACAAGAAGCAAACTTTATTACAGAAAAAGAAAAAAAATAATCACACAAAGCTTATTAGCTATAGCTGTGGCATAGCCACAGACAGAGATGGGTTTCTGTAGCTGTGACAATGAGGGCCTACTCTTATAGTAAATCCAGCACCACGTGTAGGTCAAAGAGCTTTTCCAACCTTGAAGTCAGGTTTAAAGTCATGTTATATTTTAAGTTTTACAACTTTTGATTGTAGGACAGTAGAATGTAAAAAAAAAAAAAAACTTAGAGCACTTGCAAAAGCCTGTGGCTGACAGAGCCACTTTGCACTATCTCTGAAAGAATGCAAGGCAGAGAGTAAAATCACATAGGGGGACAATTAAAAATTCAGGGAATACAAGAAGAGGGTCCCATTGAGGCAATAGTTAGAAGTTAACCTTCGTCTGCAGTACCTGCCTATCTGGGAAGCAGGAGACAACGGAGACAATTGTTAAGTTTACTTCTGTATACAGTGGCTGCCAGGATGTCTGCTCTTAAGGCAGAAAGTGTTTGTTAAAGGTTAACAGTAGCTTCAGGCTTTATTTTTAACAAAATGTCTTTGGGTTTACAGCTTCATATTTCTATATTGCAGGACCAGACCCTTTATTTCTATATTATATTCCTTGATTCTTCATCAAGCCTGCCATGGCAGCTGTGTGACCCGGGCCCCATATGTGGGGCCAGGCTGCTCCAGGCCCCACAAGAACATCATCATTTAAATTTTTTTCTATCATAATAAGGCAGGAAAAAAGAAAATGAAGAAGCAATTACAAAGCTAACATACAGGAGATGGTAAGGAAGCAGGAGAGAGTTGGCAGCCTTTAGTCCCCTGAGCTTCATTCAGCTAAGGGAGCATGCTCAGAAAAGCTCATAGTATACATACTTGGAAGAGATGGTACGATGGTAATGATGAATAAGGGGTCACTGTATATACTTGTCTCCCTTCCTGCCTTCTTTGTAGCATGCTGCAGGGGATGCACAGCCCACTTCCAGACTCCCTGTATCGCCTGCTCAGTAAGCGATCCTGTAACTATCCAGACATCTCTGTGCAATTCATCGTGAACAGACAGTGAGAACCTAGAAACTAAAGAATCTACCTTCTAGACTCACAATAACAGGCCTGTGAAAAATGTCTGTGGGTAGTTTTATAGAGGCTGTTTTACAGCTGAGAAAGCCAAGGCACAGGAGACCGTGCAGCCACACCCAGTCACAGGAACCAGCTGCTGCTAAATATTTACATTCATGCAGCACTGCTTACAACAATGCTAAAATTAATTTCCCCTGGAAATCAATTTCCCCTGAGCGTTAGGACTGTGGTTGTGAGCAACAGGCACCCATTTGACATAGTAAGTGAATGCTAAGTAACTTCAAGAACCTCAAGTGTTCTTTGAAGCAAAGAAACTGCAGAGTAGACGTCCCTGGACTCATGGATAAGCATTAGGGAAGCCAGGAATGTTAAGGATGCAGACTTATCTCTTCAATGGAGGGAATGTGTACACCTGATTTTCTCCTGGAAGTCTAGGAGTAGATGCTGTTCACAAGCAGGTAACTTTTGCTCCCTGTAGGGCCAGTCCTCACCCAAATCCCCCACAATGTTTATCCCGGACTTTTCCTCTCTAAACCTTTATCGTTAGCTTTGCTTCTCAGTCAATAGAACTCATCCTTAGAGATGTCACATACACTTTATAGTCTGGTGACCCCTACACTCTTAGTCAGAGAACACACCTTGGTCCTTAAACTACAGATCCCATCTTTACGGCAGAGGTCACAATGTAGTCATACCTTATGCTTTATTGTGCAAATGGAATTGGATAATTGTTACCAGGAAGCTCTTTTTCAAAACTATACTGTACTTTAATATATCTAAAATAAACTGTCTGGTGTCAGACTCCAGAAATTTGAACTAGCCCAGCTAAGGAATGCCGAACCAAATTTCCTTCTCTCATTTCCCCACTGGCAGTAGAGATTGCAGGAACCCCCAGATAGCAGAACTAGGTCTCGGGCACACTGAACCCAAGGGCAGTTCTGAAGACAGGATATCAGATGTGAGTCCATGCCTGTACTTTTTGACACAGTGGTTGGGAGAGATAGAGAACACCCAGTTGGCTGAGGTAGGCTGCCATGAATCAGCTGGTAAGGGAATAATGCCTTGGTGTGCAATCTAGCAAGGCTGGGGCAACATTTTACATATCCTCATGTAAAATGAGGGTGCGATGACCAGAAGGAGGAACGGACCCTGCAGGCAAAATGCCACCTTTCCTGGTCCATAACCCTGGCTTATTCTTGGTGTTGCTACATGCAAAATAGCCAAAGCCATTCTGTGCAATTTCCCGATGTACCTTACTCTTCACAAGGGGGGAAAATGTGGCTTAATCACCATAGAGCTGGGTGAAATCCGAAAGAAGTTGAAATCTCTAAGCCAGTGGGAAATCACTGTTTGATAATTGTTGTGGTTTTCTTCCAGAGAATGGCGCTATCAGAGCTGAATGGGACATTAGGAGCTCTGTAATTAATGGTCTGAATTAGGTTTGATTTTGTATGTAACCAAATTTCAAATGGTGGAGGACTTCTGAGGTTATAAATTCTGAGTCTGAAGGCTAGACGCCAGTTGTTTCAGCCTGAAATGGTTTTGTACAAGCAAATCAAGGATTTGGATTTGGGTTTATGGTTTATTTCTCTAATCAGAAGTCAGATGTAAAATACACTTTTATAAAATGACAAAATACAGATAAGGTTCAGCTAGAGTTTATATACTAAGCTAAACCTCAAGTCCAACTAGAGTTTGTATATGAACAGCAGTCTTATCAATAAATACATTCATCTTAATAAACAATATATCTACATATATAACGTTTATATTATTCCGTATGACACTTATATTATTATTTAACCATTCCATCGCTTTCTCTGTCAATACACATAATTGATATCTGTTGGCCTATTTATCATTAATTCAATTTATTTGAAATATTACTATATGCTGGACTCTGCCAGGACACTGGAATACAAAGAAATAATGATGAATAGAATCTTAAAGTGAGTACAGACAAGCCAAAATAAATGGAGAAATGTGTGTTGATTCATTGCCTCTTATATAACAGCTCCCTAAGGTAAGCATGAGTTTCTCTATTACATAGAAGCGATGGTCTGAAAGTCTACAGAACTGAGGTTGGCAAGGCTTGGACTAACCCTTACTCTACAGCTTGTGCTGTTTTCTCTGGGCATTCATAGAGGATTTAGATATGTGCCCAAGTGCAGAAGCATTGACAAAGGCTGTAAAAGTTAAATACACCCAATGAAGCCTTAGGAAAATGAATGGTGCATTGTTCCTGGATGAATAATCTTTAAAATGTGCCAAGTAATGAATAAGAGACAGGACTAGTAAAATGGTTCACTAAGTAAAGGCACATGCTGTCAAGCCTGACAACCTGAATTGGGACCTTTCATATAATTGGTGAGAGAAGTTTTAAAGGAGAAGCATTACTTCACTGAGGGAACTGAGTGATACATTCAAATGCTAAAAAGGTAAAGTTGCCAACCAAAAATTTACAAGAAACAAATGAAGAATTACACACACACACACACACACACACACACGAAACCAAGGGAGTTCATCACCACTTCTCTTTCTCATGAGAAATATTGAAGGAATTCTTCAAGCTAAAACAAAAGAAGTCTGAAAAGTAACATGATAGCAAAATGTAAAACTCCTTGAAAAGTATTTATATAAACAAGCAGAATGTGTGTCAATAAAATGGTGTAGATAAATCACTTTTGCCTCAAATGTAACTGGCAATGGTATCAACATAATCACAACTGGAAGTGTTGTTTTGAATGGTCACTGCGTTTTTGTTTGTGTGTGTGAATACACAGTCCCTGTGTAGGGTCAGAGAGCAACTTTGTTTCTGGAATCAGTTTTCTATTTCTTACATGTGAGATGTGGAGGAAGGGATTTAGGTCCAGTGGGACTTGGTAGCAGATGCCTTTCCCCATTAGAAGGACTCTTAACCATCCACAGTGGTTATTAGTAACACAGTGATATTAGTAACATAAAGAGGGAAATAAATTATGGAGATCTTGAGTGCTATTGATTTAAATTTGTATCAAATTCAATTAAACTGTTAACATCTTATGTTAGCATCAAGGTAAACAATGACCTACAAATGGGAAAAAGAAAGTAATTAAAGCATATAAATATTAAAAGTTTAGCAAAGCACAAAGCTAAATAGCAAAAGGAAAAACTAAAAGCAAACCAAGAGTTTCAAGCCTACGAGAAATTCATCAATAAGATGACAAGGGCTGTTCACACTGAGTAACTAACTTAAACCTAAATAGATTGAATTTCCCAAATAGAAAGCTATCAAGAGCTAAACAGGGTAACGGTGTGTATTAGCTAGCTTTCCACTGCTGTGACCAAAACAACATAAGGAGAAAGGGTTGATTTTTGGCATATGGCGCTGGAAGGATAGAGTTCACCGTGGAAGGGAATGGCACAGTTGACAGTCAGGAAAAGGGCATGGCAGCAGAGTAGGAAACCGACTGATCACATTTCTATCCACACAGAAGATGTAGACAGAGAATCAGAAACACAGCCAGTCTATGCTATAAACTCTCAAAACCCAAGACCCAGTAAACACTTCCTCCAGGCAGGCTCCACTCCTAAAGGTTCCATACATAACTCACAAACATCACCACCAACTGCGGAGTAAGGGTTCAAACGCTTTCAAACCATCATACGGTCAGGGTGAAGATTACCTAACTCCATACTGTATACAAGAAACATTTGAACTGGGAGCCTGGCTTGGTGAGCAGATCACTTGCTGTGCAAGTAAAGATCCTGGGTTCAAGTCCCCAGAATTTACATAAGCATTGTAGTGCAAATCTTTACTCTCATTTCTTCAAGAGGGGAAGCCAAGACAGGAAAATCCTCGGGAGTCTATAGGCCAGCTAACCTGATGTTCACAACAGTGAATGAGGGACTCTTTCTCAACACAAGTGAAAGGTAAGGATCATCATTTGAGGTTGTCCTCTGATCTCCACATATGTGCACACACAAGCATAGCATACATACAATAAGAGGGAGATTTGAAAAAATGAAGAAAAAACACATGTAGGCTTAAACATGTAAGCTTAAAAGTAAAGAAATGGAAAACTGTTGTCAATGTAAAATATCACTTAAAGACAGCAGACCTAGCTCCCTCTGTGTCTGAATCAACAGACCTTAAGCTAAAAATGGTCACATATTGTTTTTCTGAAGTCTTATTTTCAATAGAAGATAGAGTATTCAGAAGGGCAACAAGGAAATAAGACATGAACAACAGCATAAACTTAACACACATGATATTCATCTCAGTAAGAGAAACCACCTTTGCTATTTGTAGTTCAGTCCAGGGACTGAGCGTAGGGATTTGTATACTAAGGCCCACCCAAGAAAATACATGCTTTTTAAAAAATAGCTACACATCTTTCACTAAGGATAGTTTACACATCAAGCCCTAAAGCAAAGATCAGTGATTTTTTTAAAAGAATAAGATTATACAGAGGACTGATCTCCAAAATATATAAAGAACTCAAGAAACTAGACATTAAAATCCCAAATAATCTAATTCTAAAATAGGGTATAGATCTAAACAGAGAATTTGTAACAGAAGAATCTCAAATCACCAAAAGATGCTTAAGAAATTGCTCAACATCCTTTGCCATCAGGGAAAAGCAAATCAAAATGACTCACACCAGTCAGAATGACTAAGATCAAAAACACCAGTGATAGCTTATGCTGGGGAGGATGCAGAGTAAGGAACACTCCTCCATTGCTAGTGGGAGTGCAAACTTGTACAGCCACTTTGAAAATCAGTATGGCAAGTTCTCAAAAACTTGGGACTCAACCTACCTCACGACCCAGCAATACCACTCTGGGCATATTCCCAAAGGACGGACACTCACACCACAAGGAGATTTGCTCAGCCATGTTCATAGCAGCACTATGTGTAATAACCAGAACCTAGAAACAACCTAATGCCCTAGATGCCCCTCAATCGAAGAATGGATAAAGAAAATGTGGTACATTTGTGCAATGGAGTACTACTCACCAGTAAAAGATAACGGCATCTTATAATTTGCATGAAAATGAATGGAACTAGGAAACAAAAAAAAAAAACATCCTGAGTGAGGTAACCCAGGCATAGAAAGACAAACATGATATGCACTCACTCATAAGTGGATATTAGATGTAAAGCAAAGGATAACCAGCCTATAGTCCACAACCCCAGAGAAGCTAGGTAACAAGGAAAACCCTAAGAGAGACATACACAGATCTCCCTGGGAAGGAGATAATAGACAAGATCTCCTGAAAGAATTGGGAGAGGTGCAGAAGGGAAAGTAAAGGGGAGAAATGGAGGGAGGGGCAGAACATGAGGGAGTGAACACTCAAGATGGGGGAAGGACAGAGAGGGAGAGCAAGGAAAGAAATATCTTGATTGAAGGAGCCATTATGGGGGTAGCAGGAAACTTGGCACTAGGGAAATTCCCAGGAATCCACAAGGATGACCTCAGCTAAGACCCTAAGCAATAGGGGAGAGGATGCTTAAACTGGCCTTGCCCAGTAATCAGATTGAGAACTACCTTAATTGTCATCCAGCAACTGATGGAAGCAGATACAGAAATCCACAGCTAAGCACTGGGAGGAGCTTCCAGAGACCAGTGGAAGAGATGGAGGAGCAAAAGGGTTAAGACAATGATGGGGATACCCACAGAAACAGCAGACCCAAGCTAGTGGGAGCTCACTGACTCTGGACTTACAGCGGGAGAACCTGCAGAGGACAAAACTTGGCTCTCTGAATGTGGGTAGCAGTTGTGTGGCTTGGGCAGTTTGTGGGGCCACTAGCAGTGGGATCATTTTTCATCCCTAGTGCTTGAACTGACTTTTTGGAGCCCATTCTTGTTGAGGGGATACCTTGTTCAGCCTAAATATAGAGGAGAGGTCCTTGGTCCTGCCTCAAAGTGATGTGTAAGGCTTTGTTGACTCCCCATGGGAAGCCTTGCCTTCTCTGAAGAGTGGATGAGGGTGGGGATGGAGGAGTGGGAAGAAGAGAGGGACTGGGAATTGGGATAGGTATGTAAAATGAGGAAACATCTTTTTTTTAAAAAAATCTAAAAAAAAAAGAAAAAGAAAAAATAAATAAGATGATTAATGGGACAAAAAGATTCTATCAAGCAAATTTCCTGAGTACAGTGAAACAAACTCATAAGTTAATAGCAAAACAAACATGGGAGATACAATGTAAAAGTTAAGACATACTTGAACAATGGGAAGGTCAATGGAAAAATAGGAGAAGGAAAGTAGAAACTGCCTTCAGCTGAATGAGGAAAAAGAAGATTATAACACCAAAACCTATAGAAAGGCTTAGACGGATAAATGTGCAGGTAGAAGAGGAGGAGGACAGAATCCAGGTAAGAAATTAAAATTTATACAGAAAAGTCAGAAAAAGAAGGAAGCCCAAAGTTGACAAAAGAAAGAAAACAAAAACAAAGAAGCAAATAAAGAAGCAATGTATTTTTTAAATAATGGAATTAAGTGGTTTGAAAGGATAACATTGACAGACCTTTAATTAGTCCAAGAAAAAAAATATAACACTCAAATAAATAAAATTAAGAATATAAGATACTGCCTAACAGTGAATGACACAGAAATCAGACAGCTCACAAAAAGCTACTGTAAGCAGCCATATACCATCAAGTTGTATAACCTAGAAGAAATGGAAATTCCTAGAAATACATAACTTACTAAAACTAGATCGGGGCTGGAGAGATGGCTCAGAGGTTAAGAGCACTGACTGCTCTTCCAGAGGTCCTGAGTTCAATTCCCAGCAGCCACATGGTGGCTCACAGCCATGTATAATGAGACCTGGCGCCCCCTTCTGGCTTGCAGGCACACGTGGAAGGAATGCTATACACATAATATAATAAATAAATAAATATTTAAAAAAAAAAAACTAGATCATGAAAAAGAGAAATCCCAAAGTTGTAATGGGTACAGAGATTGAATCAGCATCGAAACTTTTTCACCAGGCAAAGCCCAGCTCCCAGAGACTTCACTGTTGATTTCTGCCAACCAGTTAGGAAATCACCAACACGGAGTTGTCTTCAGAATCTCCCAAATACTGAAGCCACAATAGCACCCCCCCCATGTCAAAGTCAGACAGTACAAATGGTAAAACAAAAGGCTGCTGTTTGTGGCCAAGATCCCCACCAACAACCCAGTAAAGGAGCAGCAAATCAGTCCAGCAACAAAATGAAAGGAATCCAGGGGGCTTTATTTCTAAGATGCCAAAGTGCTTCAGTACATGGAAATCAGTCTGGTTGTTAGTCCACACTAATACAGAATAAATTTAAAAAATGATATGATTTTCTTGGTAAATTTAAAAAAAAATTGACAAAGTGCAGTATATTTTATGAAAAATCTCAGCAAACTGGGGACAAAATGCTTCAACAAAGAAAGACGCCCTGGTAAAAACCCAGAATCTTTTTGTTTACTATCAAGAGTAAGGCAAGAATGTCAGCTCTCGGCACTTCTGTTTGACATAGTGCTGGAAGTAAAAGGCATCCAAATTGGAAAGGAAGAAATCAATTATCCCTCCTGGCAGAACAAACAGTTTTATACACATGAGAAAGACTCTATCTTTAAAAATAGAACTAATAAATGAATTCAATAAAGTTGTAGCAAAAAATATATCAAAATAGAAAAAAAATCAGTTAAGTTTCTAACCACTAAAATCAAATTATTGAAAAAGGAGCAAAAGAAAACAGTTTTTCACAGTAGCACAAAGAGTATGATGCTTTGCTAAGAAAAGATCTGTCTGAGAAGCCCCAAACACTACGTAATGCTGAGATGAAACAGGGCAAAACAAAAGGACACCATACATCTGTTGGACAGAGAAACAAAATCTTGTTAGAATGTCCATTCAACCCACTGACTCTCTAAAAATTCCCCCAAGCCTGTTTTATTGGGTTTTTTGTTTTGTTTTGTTTTGATTTTAATATGAGGACTGCATTAGAGACAGTGTTTCTCTGCGTAATCCTGCATGTCTTGGAACTTGCTTTGTAGGCCAGGCTGGCATCGAACTCATGAGATCTGCCCGTCTCTGCCTCCTTAGTGCTGGATTAAAGGTTGTGCCACCACCGCCCAGGAAGACTTTTTAAAATAGAAATAAACCTTAAACCAGGTGGCGGTAGTGCACACCTTTAATCCTAGCACTTGGAAAGTAGAGACAGGTGGATCTCGGTAAGTTGGTGGCCAGCCTGGTCTATGGGGGAGTTCCAGGACAAGCTACAAAGCTACAAAGAAACCCTGTCTAAAAAAAAAAAAAAAAAAAAAAAGAAGAAGAGGAGGAGGGGGAGGAGGAGGTGGAAGAGGAAGAAAAGAAAGAAACCTTAAAATTCAAGTGGAAATAGCAAAACCAAGCCAATCCTGAAGAAGAATGGCAAAGCAGAGGCACATACGAATTCTGTGTCATGGGAAGATGCCAGGATATGGCAGTACTAGGACATTCCTGGCAGATGCATAGACCCATGTAGCAAAATACCCCAGTAAAAAAATGTTTGCACCTATAGCAAGCTGATCTTTTACAGGGTGAAAAGACTGTAACTGGGAACAAGAGTCTTCACAACAAATACTGCTGGGAAATTGGTTATATCAATGAAAAAGAATAAAATTGAATCCTCCCATTGTATATGACAATTGACTCCAAAAAGATTAAAGTCTCACACATCACTGCAATCTTAAAGTGCTAGGAGGTCTTAGCACTAATTTTCATGAATATGACCCCAAAATGTATAAGCAAGAAATAAAAAATTAACAAACTCTTGCATAGCAATATATGTTTTCCATGCATATATATATATATATATATATATATATATATATATATATATATGAAAAGACAAGCTTAGGAAAAATGGGATGTATTTTATGTAAGAAATAACTGTTAATTGCCTTTTTGAAAATGGCCTAATAATTGGAAGAGACTTTTCTCCAAAGAGCTGTTCCAGTATCCAGTACAGCAGGTAGATCAAAACATGGCCACTGCCTGTGGAACTGGAGAAACTTGAAGAAAGTTGCTAGGCTGTATTGGGCTACATATGTCAGGATACCTATTCATTTTAAAAAGAGGATACATTTTGGCAAGACTGAGGGAAACTGGAACATTTTACATGTGAATACAAAATAGTATGGCTGCTAAGGAAAGTGGTATAGAAGCTATGTAAAAATTAGAGCTAAGGTACATGCCATGGCTCATTGGTGACAACACTTGCCTAACATAAGTGAAACCCTCAATCCCCAAACACTGAAGAAAAGCTTCTGTTTTATGGCATGGTGGTATTCTTCTGCAATCGTAGCACTGGAAAGGTTAAGCAGGAGGAGCCAAGTTCCAGCCTTGCCCAGGGTATATAGAAAGTTTGAGGCAAGTTCCAGGACAGCCGGGGCTATATAGTGAAACCTTGCCTCACACAAAGAAAAATTAAAAAGAGTTATCAAACCAACTCTCAGTTCCACTCTTGGGTACATAGTATACCCATCCCCAAGGAATTGAAATCATAGTTTTGAAAATGTGTCTGTCCTTCCAAGCTAATTATAGAATTATTAAAAAAAAAACTAAGAGATAGGAACAATCTAAAAAGTCAGATGCAGAAAGTCTAGTACTTCATGACTCCATTGTATCAGACCTATGCTAGATGACTCCAGAGTATCAGACCTAGTCACATTCATGGAAATCAGAGTATTGAAGTGGTAGCTGCTAAGGGCTTGGAGACAGCAAGAAGTTCAGTTGAGTGAGCAGAGTTAAGTACCAGGGATCTGCTATACATCACTGTCATGATAGCGACAATGGACTTGACACGTGAAATTTGCTAAAAGGATATGTTTCGTATTAAGTTGTTGTACCACAGCAAAGTTACTTTCTCTCAAAAATAAATATTTTCCCCAATTTGCAAAATGACCAAACATCCCCCTCTCCTGGCTAGTACAGGTAACTGCTGCCTCTTCCATAAAGACACAGTTGAATCTGTCCCTTCTGATTTTCTAAGAAAATAAGCTTTAGCTGTTCAATTACAAAATTGCACCTGCTTCCAGATAGTGCCAGCCTTAGCTCACATCCTGATAACACAAAACAATTACCCATTTCTTCCCAAGATCTCATCTGGTGCAAAGAGCAATAACTTCAGTCTTTATCCTGGGCTGCCTTCCTGGGGTCTCTGGCATTTCCCAGTAGGCTGGTTGCCTTTTATCATGAATTGTAAAGCAGGAAAAACCATCTCATCACTTTTCATATAAGTTAGTAAAATATTCCAGTATCATCTTTGGAACCTTAGTGTAGTACAAATATTATTGAAAATGAGAAGCAACACCACGATTTAAGTCACAGGGACCTCCTGAGAACTGCACAGTGGGTCCAAGTGGGTGCTTCCTCAGCACCTGAGCTCAATCCCTGAAACCAACTTGAAGGTGGGATGGAAGAATTGATTTCATAAAAGTTGTCTTCTAACTTCCACACACACGCTATGGCTCAAGTGACACACACATGTGTGTTCACACACACACACAGTAATTAAACTTTTAAAAAGTCGATAATGGTTATTTTTCTTTTTCTAAAAAGCCATTAGTCCTTGGAAATTCTGAGAGATTGTCTAGCTTATGCTGACATTCACCTTTGCCCCTGGGTATCCACTCTGTAGCCATCTGGCTGGCTAGCGTGTCTTTAAGCTATCAGAGCCTCTCTCAGGACTCATTAGTTTTGGCTATAAATATATTTCTCAAGATTTCCTTTTACTGACATCTAAAACTTTGTGTGATTTTCTGTCAGATCTGATTAGACATGCTAAGTCTGGTTTACGGTAGGGCTGTTAACGAACTTGTTTTAGGAGTAAATTGACAGTTCTGACCTTTTCCTATTTAACACTGTGTTATATATATATATATATTTGCCATTATCATTAAGTCATGATTTTTGTAGGAATCTTTTAAATTCTCTAATTCATTTTGCAAAATTGGTTTAGTTGATACCAGATGGTGTAATCTGCATGCACTTTTGACTCAGTTCAAATAGATGTATAACGTCACAGACACCCTACTGACCTGGGGAACCTGGGTCTTCCCACATCCTCTCTGCAGGCCCAAGCTGTGCTTCACAGAACCTGGGGACACAGATCTGTCCAATGGACTAGGGCACCTCATTTCCCTTAATTATGGCATACAGGTACAGGTCATAAATGATGATATTTTCTGTGTGTTCCCAAACAGATTGAGTAATAGTTCTCATGGCATCTTTGCTGAAGGGTTGGCATTGGTGTTATTGTTTCATTTTGTTTCTTTTCTTGAACACACACTATAATAAATGTCGGTGAAAATGTATTCCTAGGATAACATGGTATTTCTTCTTTTTAAGATTCCTTTTTCCCCCATTATGTTTATGTGTGAGTGTTCATAACGGTCAAAAGAAGACATAGGATCCCCAAAGCTGGAGTTAGAGGTGGCTGTGAACAACCGTGTGTGGATACTAGAAAGCAAATTCAGTCTTCATCAGGAGTTGCTCATAATCTCTGAGTCAGCGGTTCTCATGTTGTGACTTTCCTAATGCTGTGACCCTTTAATACAGCTCGTCATGTTGTGGTGACCCCAATCACAGAATTAATTCATTGCTAATTCATAGCTGCAATTTTGCTACTGCTATGAATTGTAATATAAATATGTATCCTTTGAAACAGTCTTGGGTAACTCAAAAGGGGTTGGGACCCTCAGACTGAGAATCAGTGCTCTGAACCATCCCTCCAGCCCCATTAAAACTAAACATACAATACATAGCTATATATATTAGAGGGGGGTGTCTAGCTCCCATGTGTGAGGTCTTGGATTTAATTCCCACAAATGAAAAAAGTTAATTAATTAATTAATGTATTAGTCTCATTTCCATTGCCAATAAAATCACCACAATCTGAGAGAGATGTAACGTGAGCATGAGTGTGTACAAGCACATGCATGCATGTGTGTGCATGTGTTACACCCTTCCCCACTGTGATCCAGCCCCATCCAGCTGTTTTCAAGCATGAAGCAAACATTTCCACTAGGCTCCTCTGCAATGTTCTTTGGAGCTGCACTCTGTCTTTCCAGAGTAGAGGTGCCCAGCCTCAGCCACACATCAGTAACCAGGCTTGAGGTGCCCAGCTGCAAAGAAGGGGGGCTGACTTTGGCAAATGGTCACTATGGCCCAGGTCTTTCCAGAGTATCTTAGCCCCCCTTTTCATGAGCAGGTCCATGTAGATCACACAAGCTGTACTCAGAAGCTCACCTTTGCTAACACATGTGCCTTATCAACAGTGACTGTCGATTGGAGCAACTGTGGCTACTATGGGCCAAGCTGGGAGTCATGCCTGCCTTGTTCCTAAGACAACGGATGGTAATGAAGGGAACTGTGGGAACTGTATAGCAAGAAACAGCTGTGCACAAGCATAGTGTTCCTCATGCTGTTCTGATGATCAGACACTCTACAAAAGGCAGGTAAGGACTGTCTTTAATGCATAGGACTAAGTGACATTTTATGCTTTTGAAATGAAAATCATCTATTTAAATATGTTCTGAATCTTCTATTATAGTAAAATTAATTTTGTTGGTCAGTAAATTTTGTTTTTAAAATTTAAACAATGTTTAAAATTTAAGGTCCTCTTTTACTCCTTAAATTGCCTCAGGTTAACTGGTCTATCCTCTAGCCATCCAATTACAAGGACAACCAAACCTACCAAGGGTTCTGAAATTTGGAGATGGACTTCAAGTGCCCAGTGTCCTGGTTCTGTTGGGACTATTTCACACACATCCACCCAGTTGGATCAATCTTCTTCGGGGTTTCTGAGACTCCTAGGACTTTCCACCATGTCACTCTTTAACTCATTGCCATTTGCTTCCTCTTTGAAGGACTCTACAATAAGCCTTAGATTTGTTACCATTTATGACTGCATTGAAGTAGCCTATAAAGAACTGCATTATTAATATATAAAATCTCTCAACCAATTTTCCTTTCCTGAGCAGTTCTCCTTTTAGAGAGACTTTCTAATGTAGTGTGGGACCCAAAGAAGCTTTGTTTTTTATGAAGAGCCTAAGTGACCTCAATTTATCATTTTTATTGCCTAGCAACTATACCTTTTAAGTCAAGAGAATACTAATTAAATGAGAATACTAATGGTATAATTTTCAATCATTACTTGACTCTGGGATATTTTTAAGTGTTAAACAAAATACAGTTTAATTTATTAGGTTATAATTATGCTAATTATACTAATTTACTAAATTAATTATCAACATATCATAAAATATTTTAGATGGCTTAAAAGCAAGCCTGCGGCTGTGAAATTGACACTGGAGCTGGGATTGTAGCTCAGCTGAAAAGGAGTCCACCTGCCATGTACAAAGTTCTGTATTCTATCCCCAGCACTATAAAATAAAATAATTGCCTATTGATTTTCTTTCTGCAAATATTTAACCCGAAGATGATCCTGAGGAAACTATCTGACAGATCCCAAAGTAGAAAATAACTTGTGTGGACCTTATACAAAATCAATGTTGTAAGAAATAAAGGCAGTGGGAGGGAGCTAAGGAAAGAAACACAGAAAAAAAACAGACTCACAATTATATGGAAAGCACAAAAGCCTAAGGATAGACAAAATAATCATGAACAAAAATAATTGTACAAAGATCACCACACCTGATTTCAAGGTATCGTACATGATATTGCCAGGGGTAAACACACACACACACACACACACACACACACACACACACACACACTTATGCACCAATGGAATAGAATGGAGAGCAGAGTCATAACTCCATACAACTATAGCTACTTGCTCTTTGACAAGTGCAGTAGAAAACAGGCAACGTCTTCAGCAAATGGTACTGGGAAGAAAAAAAACAGATTTCTTTTTATTTTTAATTTATTTATTTATTAAGGATTTCTGCCTCCTCCCCGCAACCGCCTCCCATTTCCCTCCCCCTCCCCCGATCAAGTCCCCCTCCCTCATCTGCTCAAAGAGCAATCAGGGTTCCCTGACCTGTGGGAAGCCCAAGGACCGCCCACCTCTATCCAGGTCTCCTAAGGTGAGCATCCAAACTGCCTAGGCTCCTCCAAAGCCAGTACCTGCAGTAGGATCAAAAACTCACTGCGATTGTTCTTTCTTTCTTTTTTTTTGTTTGTTTGTTTTTTTGGGTTTTTTTTTTGTTTGTTTAAAAGCAACTACTGGTTTTATTTTATTTTTTTCTCTTTTTTTTTATTGAGAAAATGAGAAAAAAAACAAGTTTCCACCTCCTCCCAGCCTCCCATTTCCCTCCCCCTCCTCCCACCCTTCTCCCCCTCCCCCCACTCCTTGCCCCCTCCCTCTCCAGTCCAAAGAGCTGTCAGGGTTCCCTGCCCTGTGGTAAGTCCTAGGTCCTCCCCCCTCCGTCCATATCTAGGAAGGTGAACATCCAAACTGGGTAGGCTCCCACAAAGCCAGCACATTACGTAGGATCAAAGCCCCTTGCCATTGTCCTTGGCGTCTCATCAGCTCTCATTGTTCGCCATGTTCATAGAGTCCAGTTTTATCCCATGCTTTTTCAGTCACAGTCCAGCTGGCCTTGGTGAGCTCCCAATCTTGAGTTCTCAGTATTCCTCATTGTCCGCTATGTTCAGCTAGTCCGGATTTATCCCATGCTTTTTCAGACCCAGGCCAGCTGGCCTTGGTGAGTTCCCGATAGAACAACCCCATTGTCTCAGTGTGTGGGTGCACCCCTCGCGGTCCTGAGTTCCTTGCTCGTGCTTCGTCTCCTTCTGCTCCTGATTTGGACCTTGAGATTTCTGTCCGGTGCTCCTCTGTCTCTGTCTCCTTTCATCGCCTGATGAAGGTTAATATTCATGAGGATGCCTATGTGCTTGTCTTTGGATTCACCTTCTTATTTAGCTTCTCTAGGAACATGCATTATAAGCTCAATGTCCTTTATTTATGGCTAGAAACCAAATATGAGTGAGTACATCCCATGTTCCTCTTTTTGGGTCTGGCTTACCTCACTCAGGATAGTGTTTTCTATTTCCATCCATTTGTATGCAAAATTCAAGAAGTCCTTGTTTTTTACTGCTGAGTAATACTCTAATATGTATATATTCCATACTTTCTTCATCCATTCTTCCGTTGAAGGGCATCTAGGTTGTTTCCAGGGAAAGAACAGATTTCTATCTAGTGCAAAACTCAGCACCAAGTACTTCAAAACAGAACCTCATACTTTGAAAGTCCTACAAGAAAGAATATGGGGTTCACTTCAAGACATAGGTACAGAAGAGGTCTTTTAGAATAGGGGCTCCCTGGGCTCAGGAAACAAGACCAACAACTAATAAATGAAATCTTGTGAAAATAGAGCCTCTGGAAATTACCAATCAAATATAAATTATTCATATCTATATCATTTCCCCCTTTAAATGTAATGTGATTTGGTGGAATAAAACTCCCCAAAAGGTCTCTGTGAATCCTAAAAGTACTTCATCCAGCAAACATCAGAACGCAGTTTGGAGTAAATTATGCCCAAATTCCCAAAATGATTGTTTATAAATGTTTGTTTTCATTTAAAGGGGTATATAATATAGAAATAAATACTTTACATTGGTATGGATCTTGGTCTATTGATACAAATTTAAGGCTGATTTTCTTACACCACATATATGTATATTTTACTTTTGTATAAGGTATTGTATGTGTGTAAATCTCATTTAAAATGTAATATATAGTTAAGAAATACAGATTAAAAGATAGTCATTTGTAATAGTCAAGCTTGTAGTCATGTTAGTTAGGTTTTCTAGATATACAGAAATATATTGTAGTTAGATAATCTTCAACACTTCAAGACCTACAAAATATGGACTTTAAAATACTTCAACAACAACAAAAAAATATTTCAACAACTTAGACTTTTCTAAACAGTGAAACATGTCTACTTCTGGCAGCACCAATTACCTCAGATAGGTTAATGGGCATTGAAAAAAAACTTGTTATGCAATTTGCCTTCAGTGTGACAAGGCTGGCCATTTGGGCAAGAAACTGCTCTTTCCTGGACTACTTTATGGTATGCTGTATGAGTTGAACATGCAGGACCCACAAAAAAAATGAGTTCGAGACCAGCCTGGTCTACAGAGCTAGTTCCAGGAGAGGCTCTAAAACCACAGAGAAACCCTGTCTCAAAAAACAAACAAACAAAAAAAGTTGTCCAAAAACTGAGTAAAGAAGAATGATTAAATACTGCTGGTAAGAGCACAGAAAAATATGTTCATTATGGAAGCCAGTATGTAGCTTTCTCAAACAAACACAAAAAAAAAAAAAAACAAAAAACAAAACTAAAACTAAAAGCGCTGTATGATCAATCCAGCTTTTCCTAAAGGGCACGTGAAGACTGGCAGCTTAAGCACTTGGAAGGTAAATCATGCAGTTTAGGAGCAATGGGCAGATCTGGGTTCCAGTAATTGTGGGGTTCAGTCATACAAATAATATTGAAGGTTCCTGCTTGGGACTTACCTCCAATTTATTCTTATTCTACTTTATTCTATGAAGTTTTCTTGTTCCACCTGTTTGTGACGAGTGGTGTCTTTAGTAGGTAAGAAGCACAATATATCTAGGGAATTTACCAAAAATAATTGACTTAAAACCTTACTTATGATTTTCCTTGTTGGAGCAGAGACAGAAAAAGGAGCTTGTTCTATATTAGCAAAAATTAAACTGTGATTTAAAGACACTGATTTGTTTAATCAGATGTACACATATGATTAAAATGCACCATTGCTGTGATTATAATGCAATCAGTGAATTATTCAGCTGCAATCAAAATGTAAACATGTCCTATGTCTTTGCAGAAGTCTTCATCTCACTGCTTTACCTGGAGCTATAAATAGTTTTTAATAGATAAATGGTTTCATATTCCCCAGTGGTTGCATCTCTTTTTTCCCCTTTAATTTGTTAATTGAAAGAAAATGAGCTGTACATTATTATGGAATGTTTTCTTAATGCAATTTAAAAAGGTATACAAATCTGGAGTTATATATGATACTACATAAAGTTTGTTTAACTAAAAGGATAAGCATGTTAAGCATCTTTTAAAAAATATTTTATGCATATGAATATTTAATTGTTTAGTTGCAGATAGGTTTGAATGCCACATGCTTGGCTGGTGGCCATGGAGGGCTGGAAGTGGAGTTACATATAGTTATGAGCTGCCATGTGGGTGGATGGGTCTAAGCAAGAGAGAGAAGAGAGAGAGAGAGAGAGAGAGAGAGAGAGAGAGAGAGAGAGAGAGAGAGAGCAGGTTGTGATGGTACAGGCTTCATACGGGTGTCTTAGTTAGGGTTTCTATTGTGGTGAAGAGACACTGTGACCAGGACAACTCTTATAAAGGAAAACATTTAGCTGTAGTGACTTACTTTTTTTAGAGGTATCCATTATCATCATGGTAAGACATGGTAGCATGCAGACAGACATGGTTCTGGCTACATTTTGATCAGAAGGCAACAGGAAGTGGGCTGTGATACTTGGAGTAGCTTGAACTTAGGAAGACCTCAAAGTCCATCCCCACAGTGACACAATTCCTCCAACAAGGCCATACCTCCTTACAGCACCACTTCTTCTGAGAGCCATTTTCTTTCAAACCATCACAAAAGGGTATGTACCATGTACACAGCAAAAATACAGCACATTGAAAACATATCACATTTGCCTTCGGTGAAGATGAGGTGTTGGTGCTGAGCCACTGAAGGTAGGGTGGGGGTAGGGAGCACGTGGCTTTAGAATGTGGGTGATTCTTAGTTGACTAAGATTTCTCCTTTTTGTTTATTATAAAAGGTAAGGAAATAGGCAACAATGGTACTCCAAGGCCAAGAGTCACCTCACCCACTGCAGGGAATCCACATTCTTATTTATTTATTTATTTATTTATTTATTTATTTATTTATCTATCTATCTATCTATCTATCTATCAATTATTTATTTGTTTGTTTGTTTGTTTATTATGTATATAGTGTTCTGTTTATATGTATGCTTGCTGGCCAGAAGAGGGCGCCAGATCTCACTACAGATGGTTGTGAGCCACCATGTGGTTGCTGGGAATTGAACTCAGGACCTCTGGAAGAGCGGGCAGTGCTCTTAACCTCTGAGCCATCTCTCCAGCCTCAAGGAATCCATATTCTTACAGTCACTACATGACACCTGACAAATTTTGCCCTATCTGCCCCAGATATTTTATCCTAATACTCTGGCTCTGGCTCATTTTGTCTAGGCTCACCTCAAGCCCACCCTGAAGTCGTGTGGTTCTAAAAACCCATCACTGCCTCTTGCAAAATCTGTCAAAAGGGAGATCCCAATTCCAAATATTGTAGCTTCCCTTTTCCTGCCCACCAGGCCAGGGGCTCCCTCTCCTGGAAACTGACTGGCAACCTGATTTTACTCACATGCCCACATCAGGTAGGTTAAATAGCTCGTGACCCTAGCAGATATGTTCTCCAGCTGGAGAGAATGATTTCCAGCCTCTAACGAGAGAGCCCAGATAATCTCTGACCTCATTCTCCAGGAGATTATTCCCTGGTTTTGGATTCCTGCCTCTTTCCAGTCCGACAATGGTCCTGAATTCACCTCCCAAATTTCCCAAACCTTATCTAGGGTGTAGATTATAAAAAAACATTTGGGGCAGCTTAGTAGCCACAAAAGTCTGTAGGTGGTTTGAAATCTGCTAGGACAAATAGACTAGGGACAGTAGGTAAAGTTAAAAAGTTTGGAGGGAATTTTTATGTTGGCTGGACATTTGAAATGTCCAGATCCATGGTTTTAGTAGTTTCAGGGAGAAGAAATGGGGAAAGGACCAGGAAAAAGGGGAGATATTCCATCCTCAGAAATAGACAGATGGGGAAACTTAGGCTGTTGACAGGAGTTGTTATATGGAGCTCATCTGACCTGTGATAGGTGGGTTCAAATTGATTTTCTGAAGCTTACAAGAATTTTTTTTTTTTTTTGGTTTTTCAAGACAGGGTTTCTCTGTGGTTTTGGAGCCTGTCCTGGAACTAGCTCTTGTAGACCAGGCTGGTCTCGAACTCACAGAGATCCGCCTGCCTGTGCCTCCCAAGTGCTGGGATCAAAGGCATGCGCCACCACCGCCCGGCCTTACAAGAATTTTTAAGTTTACAAAGAGAGGTGAATTTTTAGATATGTTAGCATTACTACTATTTATAAGCTGTGGTGAAAATCACATTGTAGAAAAGGCAGTAGACTCATGCCTTTGCATCATAGTAAAAGCTTGGGAACCCCAAAATGATTTAGGGCTAAAAGCATGAGCACTCTTTTCAGAATGCTGGTTGTAAAAATTTGACAGAAATGTTTTTAGCACTTTGAATCTATTCTTAGAAGACAATTGCAAGAAATTTTATATCTTGAGCTTATGAATGTAGTAATAGAAGTCAATGCTTATCAGAGCTAAAGTAATAGATTATCAGAATTCAATTATGTAATGTTAAAACTGAGCTTTTGAAGTCTTAGTATAACAATAGCATAGAAAGGGGAAGAAATGTAAGGCATTTTTCAATTTTATATATACCTTAAGTTCTTTTCTTAGAGCTTTACAACTTGTTTTTACATACCTTAAAACACTTCCTTAGATGTTTATAACTTTTGATTACTTTTCTGCTCCTTTGCTTCCCCCACCCCCTCCTGTTAGGTCCTACTCCAGCTCCAACTTTGTAAAAACTTACAGATGGATTAAGGTAACTTAAGGAAGTACATTTACATTGTGTGTGTGTGGGGGGGATGACATGAAAAACAACAACAAATAGTACGTGGAACAGAGAAATAGGGAGTGGGAAATCTCTTTCCATCTCCCCTCATCCTTTGCAGTATTTGTAAATGTCTGGAATAATAATGGGATCTAGGATGCCGTTAGGCATCCACATTTAGATTGATTCTTTAAATGATATTGTGACCAAATTTGGTTACAAAAGTGCAAGTTTGTCCCCCTTGAGAGTCCAGGAGGTATCCCAAAAGAGAGCCAGAAGGTATGGACAACACCATCCCCATGGGTAAAAAAGAGAATTCGGTCCTAAACCTGTACTCAAGGGAATCCCCAAAACTCAGGGAAGATGGCATAGAGAAGACCCAACCCATTAGTGGATTGTCACTGCACTCAGTAGAAATGTCAAAGCTAATAGATGGTGTCCCCAAGACCCCAAATTCTAATCTCCAGCACCATGGCAGAAACATGATTGTAGAAGTAAGAACACTAAACACTGTTAACTAATAGTAACTAATGTTAAGCTAATAGTAGTATAAATGAGATGGAAATTTGGAATAAGTCTAGGAAACTCTGAAACCCTGAATGCAAACATGGACTACTTTAGTAAAATGATGGTAATTAGTAATCTGAGTGCCACCTCATAGCTCAACACTGTAATGGTCTGTCCTGTCCCTTTAAGAGACAAGCCCCGCCCACTCCCCCCCCCCTTGCCAAGGCAAGCAGATCTTCCTCTTCCAGCCTGCACTCCTTTTCTCTGCCCCATCTCTCTTTGGAAGAGGTGGCTGAGGCCTCTTCTTCTCTCCCTCCCTCCTCTCTCTCACCTCTCTTCCCCCCTCCTCCTTTTCCTTTCACTGAATAAACTATATCAAACTCACTCTGCGTGGCATGCCATCCGTCTCTGTCTCTCACCTGCCATGGCTCCCATGTGGGACCCATTGCCCGTCATGGCCCCATGTGACCCTCAGTGAACTGCACCATTTTATCTAAACCATTACAAACACTGTAAGGAATACAATTAATCCAGTACTGCTATTTCCAGTGCCCTAAAATGCACCTCCATCATTCCCACCTCCCTCTAACATCTGTTGTGTAGAGTTCTAACTGACTGATAAAACAGAAATATATCCTTGGCTTCTTAAAATTATCAAAATTAGTCAGTAGTAATTCCCAGCTGTTTAGTGTGTTAAAAACTTGTTCTGTGAAGGCTCAGTGGTTAAGACCACTTGAGGCTCTTGCAGAGCACCTGGGTTCAATTCCCCTCACCCATATAGCACGTCCCAACCACCTATAGCTCCAGTTACACAATATCTGATACTCTCTCCTGGCCTTTTTGGGCATCAGACATACATGTATGCAAATAAACAAATACATTAGAAAAAAAGTTGTCTATATTGAATATGCTTGTATAACTTCCTATAGACATGGCCACTTTGGAACCCATTGAGGTAGACTTGTCAGTAAAATGTTTATGTTGAAAACACAAGGACTTGAGTTTGATTATCAGAATCCATACTTTAAAAAATAACTCAGACGTGCTAATAATAATAAAAGTCAGGTGTGGCATCCATTGCTGAGGAGTCAGAGCCAGGCAGATCCCCAGATTCACCAACCAGTCAGTCTAGTCCACTTGGTGAGTTCGAGGACAGTGTGAGACCCTGTCTCAGAGAAGGTAGATGGCACCAGAGGAACGAAACCTGAGGTTTTTCCTGCGGATCCACTGGCAGTCACATACACGTGTACCTATCTAGGACCCAGCCATGACAAGCTCAATAGAGGCCTGGGTCTCTGTAGTTTTCCCTAAGGCAAGACCTGGATGCAAGAAAGACCATAAACTGAGACCAGCCAGGCTCCACCCAGGAACAGACCATCCCAAGGAAATTCCTAACGTTCCAACCACTGTAGATAGGATCACCTGCCAGCATGCACCCATCTCTTTTCACCAGGACACCCTGAAAATGTCAGCTAGTCAGGGGCCCTAAACCTTAGAAATGTCTCATCCCCACCTTTACTACTATAAAAACCCAACTCTAATTGAGCTCAGGGATCTCTGATCATTCTAATACATTGGACACTCAGAGTGACCGTATTTCCAAACTTGTGTAAGAATAAAGGCTCTTTGCTTTTACATACAGGACTTGGTCTCCTGGTTGGTTTTGGGGGGACTCTGTGATCTGAGCATAACACCTACAAATGCAAAGGTAAACAAAAGATGTAAAAATTATTAAATAAAAGCATTAAGCAACTACCATTATGTAAAACTAAATTTCAACTTAATTTTTAGAGTTAACATACGTAAAGAACTAAAAACAATATTAACCGTAAAGTAAACACACACAGGGGAAACAATCCAGCTACGAGTTGGAAGCGGAAGGATCAGGAGTTCAGGATCATCCTCAGCTGTGCTGCCGATCCATTTCCACAAAGACTATTTCCTTCAGTATTGTCCCTGAATTTGCAGTGTGTGCCACAAGGTGGCAGTAGATCTCTTGCTTTATATAACACCATTGAATGAAATGAGAACCCGAAAGCTCCAAGGTATGGTTGAAGACAAGATTTTCGTTGTGGATATCAAGGAGACTATACTCACAGGCAGCTGGAAAAGAAGTGGGGTGAGAAAGGAAGAAGAGAGAAGACCAAGAGAAGAGACCAAGAGCTGGAAGCTGAGAATCAAAAGAAGCAAGAGTGAGACAAGAGAACAAGGAAAGAAGTCAAGAGAGAGGAAGCACCCTGAGAGAGCATGACCAAAATGGCAGGTTTTTATAGGAATCAGAAGGTGGGGGAAGGGAAGAGAAACCCCGGTACTAGAGAGATTAAGAATAGCAGCTGGGAGTGAGGAGGGCAGGGAGCAGCCACTAGTACCAATGGAGTGAGCATAGAAGTCAGCATCTGCTTTGGTATGCTAATATGCACCATTTGTCCTGGGTTTATTTTGGGACCTGACAGCCATCATTTCCAAACCCTTAGAAAGAATCAGCAAGCATCTGCACTCAAGTTAAAATGGAATAGAAGATTTCTTAAAACAGCAGCCTATAAGCCCAGCTCTTCGAAGACAGGGAGAAAGAGCAGGAATTCCAGGTCACCCTTTGGTTATTGACACATTGGAGGCTAGTCTGGGCCCCATGAGCCACTGTTTCAAAAAGCAAAGAAAAAAAGCATATTACAACGGGGGTGAAGGTTTAATTTGTTCCTCTTCCCAATAGTTCTAAGCAATACAATACTGTATTCTCTTTATGCACCTACTTCATGGAGCCAAACCTATCAACTCTCCATTTGTCTCCTGTATTTCAGATCCCACTGGAGAAATTTTACCTTCCTACCCACGGAATCTAAGGCTTTACATTTACTAAGCAAATTCTTTACCAGGACTGCACTTCCAACCCCAAACCTGTATTTGTATTGTTTTAACTTTTTTTACGTTCCCTTTTGTGATGCATACTACCTATGGGACCCAGGACCTCATGCATGCCAAGCAAGTTCTCTCCAGATGAAGGACAAGCCAGAAATCTTTCTGAAATAATTTAATCAGCTATGTGTGGGATATTCATATGTTCAAGGGCACCCATGTGTGTTAAAATTGCAATGACAGGCTGGAGAAATGACTCAGAGGCTGCAAGCAGTGGCTGTTTTTTACAGTAGACCCTAGTTTAGTTCCCAGCACCAACATCACAATCATCCTTAATTCCACTTCCTGGGGATTCAGCTCCCTCCTCTTCTAGCTCCTTGGGTACCAGACACAACATAGTGCTTGCACATACATAAAAGCAAAATGTACATACACATAAGATAAAAATAAATAACTATTTTTTTAAAAGTTAATTTAAGTCAGGCAGTGGTAATGCAGACTTTAATCCTAGCACGCAACAGGAAGAAAGTAGGTAGGAATGATATGGGGCACTGGCCATGTAACTAAGGTATTTCAGGAGCAGGAAGCAAGTGATTTCACCTGCCTTATGACAAAATACATGTGAACCAATTACTGTAATATCCACGCTACCCTGTTATCTTGGTTTCAGCTGTTATACCTGCAAAATCAGTGTGTTACCTATCTCCTAGGGTTGTTATATGGATGAGATTTTACCCGGAAATGCTCATTTTGTACTCATCAGCACTCAGCCAGCTTTAGTCAATATACTAGACTTACCACTATCCAATGGATTTTGGGCTGTCTTAGTCCCCTAAGGTTGTCTTGAGCACTAAATTAGCCTGAGAACCGGTGAACAACAGTGTTGTGGGATATTGATACACTGTGTGTTGATGTATTTGCTGTGATGGTGTAAAAAAAAAAAAGCCGAATGGCCAAAAGCTAAGCAGGAGGTATAGGTGGGATTTGAAGGAAGAAAAATCTAGGCACACAGGAGATGCCAGGAGACATGGAGAAGAAACAGAAGGTACAAGATGAAAAAGAAGTAACACCACGTGATAAAATGTAGATTAATATAAATGAGTTTAAGTTATCAGAGCTAATTAAGAACAAAAGCTATAGGCCAAGCTTTCATAATAATAAGAATAATACAACTTCCTGTCATTATTTATGAGCTGGTAGCCCAAAGAAAAGCGCTGCACCAAATATCATGCAACATGGGGCACATATTTCCACACAGGACCTGAGAAACCATTTAAAAAGTTTCAAGCATGCAAACATGGAGCCAGACATGGCTTTCTAGTCCTGTAGTCTCTCAAGTGGAACACAGCATACAGGGATGCTGCTGACAGTCATTGCCTCTAGGCTTGAGCCAATCAGACCTTATGGGCAGAGCAGCATGACACATTTAAGGCTCCTGCAGTCAGAGAAGGCACAAGCACACAGTGAAGTGGTTCAGACTGAGAAAACCTTTAAATAGACACAATAGAATATGGGTATAGACAGTCATAGAAAAAAAAGAAAAAGTAGTATAAAAAGGACAAGTCACATAAAGATGGAAAACACACAGGGTGTCTGGATCTTGTGTGGGACTTTGTTGACTTTGAAACAATAGCTGCTGAGAGAGTGGATTATATAAACCACTAAATGAAATCAACATATATATTTTAGAAATATCTTAGCTTCAAAATGGAAGTCAGAAAATATGCTGCATTCAGGGAGAAGTTATGTTTCCACTGTAAACAAGCAGTTATGGTTCTCTTCAAAATTAATAAAGGTCAAATTTGATCAGAGGAGACCTGAGGATCTTGGCTGCAGACATGAGAGGAAAAGCAAAACAAAACAAACAAACAAAAAGACTACTGGAGAAGTGTCATATATGCTGATCCCTTGACATGGGAACGGCTCAGAGACTCAATGAGGCATGATAAATATTGTTGACTACAGAGCTCTCATGACTTATTATTATAGTCCATCCTTTCATATGGCATGGATAAAGGTTTGGTTATATGATGCCAATGGATTTATAAAGTTGGCAGATGCCTTTTATTATTCCAATAGTGTGCCATAGATGGGAATTATCTCCTGGTAATCTTTGGAAGTCATTAAATATCTGAAATCTATCTCTTTTAATTTGCATCTTTTGGGGTCTAATTTTCTGTAACTCTATTGTGTAACCTAAATAATTAATAGAATCTCCTCTTTTTATTTTTTTTCAGGAACAATTTTAATCCCCAACAGAACAAAACTTTCTTTAATTCTTCAAACATTTTTCTAAAGTATCTGCATTTAAGTCAGATAGCAAAATGTCATACACGTAATTGTAAAGTATAGATTCAGGAAATTGCTTATGCATCATTTCCAATGGCTGAATTACAAAATATTAGTATAGGTTATGGCTATTTAACATGCCCTGTGGGAAATCCTTCTATTGATATCTTTTGTCAGGCTGTGAATTATTTTAAGTAGGCACTATGAAGGCAAATTTTTTCTCTGTTTTCCTTGAAAAGTGTACTGAAGAAACAGTCTTTTAAATTAATAACTGTAAGAGGCCATTCTTTAGGCAATAGGGAAAGTGAAGGAATGCTAGATTGTAGAGAACCCATTGGCTGAGTTACTTTATTAACAGCTCTTAAATCTGCTATCATTCTACATATTCCAGATTTCTTTTTAACAGCAAATACAAAAGAATTCCAAGGACTGGTTAATTCTTCAATATGCTGAGTATCTAGTTGTTCCTGTACCAACTGTTCTAAAGCCTGCACTTTCTCTATTTTTAAAGGTCATTGCTTAACCCATACAGGTTTATCTGTTAACAGTTTTAAAGGTTGTGTCCTGTTCTTGTATAACTTGAATGTTTGGTGACAGTTCTTTATAAAACTTTCTAATATTTCCCTCTGGAACATGTGCTAATTTATGGTTTGTTCCTATGATTGGGGGATTTTAATCTGATCATTCCTTTGCTGTAAGAACATCCCCAGAAATTCATTGCTATATTAGCAACATATGGTTTCAATATTCTTTCTGTCCTTTTGGCCCAATGCATTCAACCTATCTTACACTCTACTTTAACTGAGATAAAGTTCCAATCCCTAAAAACTGAAAATTTACCTCCTGAAGAGGCCAATTTGGATGACAAGATTCTGATAAAATTATTGTTACATCCACACCTGTGTCTATCAGACTTCAATGATAACATTATTTATTTATATTTTTAATATTGGTCTTTGTTCATTTACAGAAGTTTGCCCAAACACTCGTTTTATGGTTTCTCCTGAATTTTTTGTTCTCCGTTTTATTGCTGTTCTATTTTCCAGAGTAGTATGGTTTCTTACAATAGGTATCAGGTTCTTTACTTGATCCGGGGAGGAGTTTTCTGTACAGTGACAGGAAATGACAGAACAAGATTTGGTATGGGAACTAAATTTGACATAGGAAACTGTGAGAGGACCCTCATAAAATTTTCTAATGCAAAAGAGTACCATGAATATTACTCGTCCTACATTTGATAGTCCAAATGTAGTCCAAAATCCTGCCTTTGCCACACCTTCCACACAGTCCAGAAAAGATGGGCATTCCGAATGGATTATTCTTAGAAAAGTCATTGTTTCTAGGAACACTCTGACTACAAGCCCTTTTAAAGTGACCTTGTTTGCCATAACTATAACATTTGGCATTTCAATTTTTCCTCAAACCTCTTGAAATCACCTCTCTTATCCATATATCACCATGTTCATAAGATTCAACACTAATTATATCTTGAATCCATTTCTCCAAAAATTTTGCCTTAATGGACTAATTGTCTTTGTGCATAGAGAATTAGAATCCTGAAAAGCCAGAGATTCAATTATTATTTGTTTATCTTCTGAATTTGTATCTTCCTATTACTTCTGAAGTTAATTTTTGTAAGAAATACGTAAAGGTTTCCTTTGGCCCCTGAAATAGTGCAATTTTCTTTTCTATTTCTCCAATTCTGTCCCAAGCATTCAAAGTTGCACAGCATTAATCCAAGTGTTCATCATATACAGTCTGCCTTTCTATAGTAGCATAGTCTCCTTCTCCAAGAATTTGATCTTGGGAGATTTTCCTACCTCTAGCTTTATAGTCTGTTGTTCAATAATCTTCACCTCTTTTCTGAACCAGGTACTCCATTGTAATTGTGTATCAGTCTCTAAAACTCCATTAACCAAATTGTTCTAGTTGTTAGGGATAATTCTACTACAAACTGACTACAAGTTTAACATTTGTTTCACAGATGTTGAATAAGTGAATGCATGCCATATGAAACTATTGCTTCCTTGAATATCTTTAAATTTAACAATGTCACAGAAGTTCAGTTAGCTGTAATAGAGCCTCTGCGATTTTGAAATTCCTGTAAGGTTACTGGATATATTAAAGTTGGTTGTCTGAAAAGCTGTTCCACTAAAACTGTCTCTCCATTAAATTCATCTGTGTTTGAATCTCTCTATGATCTGTTTTTATTAGGTTTTTATTAGAACTTGTATCTGCATCATGAGCTGTGGCTGCTTTTTGTGCAGGTTATGTTCATGTGATAGAGATAGTCAACAGGCAAAGAATTTTCTCCCTTAAACACACATACATGCATAGTAGATGCCTAAGACTAAGTCAATGACCTCTGTTCTTCCACCCTGTTGAGTTTTTTATAATCATTCTAGGTTCAATCTTCTTCTACAAGTTGAGAAGGACATATATTAAAAGGCTGTAGTTATGAAATCAGCACAGACTCCAATCTGCAGCTAGTCCATGCCACTGCTTATGTGTAAGCATCCAGTTACTATGTTAGAAAAGTTCCATACATCAATGTGGGAGCCTAGCCTAGGTCCTGACTTTCTCAGGTACCTATCCCACCCATACCAACTATGTCATCACTTCTCTGGCACTGATTTCTGTGTTGCTATTGGTCTTGGCATGCTTTTAATAACTTTGGAGACAGCTCTCACTAGAGAAGTGGTTAGACATTAGAGTTCTGTGACCTTTTCTGACCTAGAATAAAATAAACCTAGTTGAAAACAAAGAAAATTTGGGCTAATTAAGATTGCAGTCTGGATAAACACAGATTCAATCAATCTTTAAAATATGCACCAAGGCTCAAGAATATGCTAAGTTTGTTGTACAGCTTTAAGGAAATTTTTAGTGGCTCACTGATGAACCAGAAATTATAATCTATCCTGCCAAAAAGCTGAAGTGTTTTATAAGAATGGAATTGGGTGTGGTGTCACTGGCTTGTTTGAGGAAAATGTCTATTGTACTGAAAGTCAGCAACCCAACAAATGTAGTATTATTTTTTTCATTTTTTTGTTTGTTTGCTTTGCTGTTGCTCTTTGGGGGCCCTGTTAGTACCATCATCCCAAATAAGTACACAAAGACCACTTATTCTTACTTAATGAATAAATACCAGGTCTCAGCTTGGCTTGCTTCTGGCCACCTTTTCTTGAATTATCACATTTACTTTTTGCTTCTGGGCTTTGGCCTTTCTCTATTCCAGTGTATCTTTTCTCTTTTTCTTATTCTGTGACTAGCTGTGTAGCTGGGTGGTTGGACCCTAGAATCGTCTCCTCCTCTTATTTCTCAATCTTACTTCTCAGATTTCTTCTCCTATTTACTCTCTCTGCCTGCCAGCCCCACCTATCCTTTCTCCTGCCTACCTACTAGTCATTTAACTCTTTATTCAATCAATCAGGTGTTTTAGACAGGCAAAGTGACACCGCTTCCCAGAGTTAAACAAATATAGCATAAAAGAATGCAACACACAAAAAAGAATGCAAAACATCCTTGCATCATTAAACAAATGTTTCACAGCGTAAACAAATTAGCAAATCTTCAACTAATATTCTACAACAAATAAACTTCAGTAATAAGGACAACTTTTTCTTTTTCCTTCCTTTCCTTCCTTCTTTCTTTCTTTATTCCTTCCTTTTTTTTTGACAGCCTCACCATGTAGCCCTGCCCAGCCCAAAACTTACTATTCAGATTAAGCTGACTTAGAACTCACAGAAATCTGCCTGTCTCTGCCTCTAATGTGCTGAGATTAAAGGTCTGTGCCACCAGGCTCCACTTCAAAGGACAACCTGAAATAAGGTGTGTCAGCAACCTAGCTCAGAGATACTTTGCCAATGTATCAAATCTGATTAGTAGTGGCCTCCTAGGAACTTAAAAATATTTAGATTTATTCATTTATTCTATTAGTTTATGTAATATAAGTATTCTGTTTGCATATATGTATGGGTATCATGTATTTCCTGATGCTTGAAGAAATCCAAAAGAGCAGACTGGAGTTACTGAGGGTTGTGAGATGCCGTGTAGGTGATGGGAATTGAAGCCTGGTCCTCTGGAAGAGCAAATGCTCTTAACTGCTCTTTCAACTCTACAGGTCTGACTCTTTTTGACGTGTCTAGAACAATGGTACTCTAGAAAAACCTTTATTCTTTTTCTTAACATACTGCTCTGCATCTTGTGTCACTTGGTTCCTGGGACCCTGACAAGCAGTGGCGAGAGAAAGAAGAAAAAAGGATAGAGAGGGGGAGAGATAAGGGAGAACGGAAAGACTGGAGAGAGCTTGGGGGAGTGGGAGGGTGGAGATGGAAGAAGGGCAGATATAGGAGCAGGGAAGAAGGTATCTACATTAAGGGAGCCATTTTAGGGTTGACAAGAGACTAGGCTCTTGAGGGGATCCCAGGTGTCCACAGGGATGTCCCCAGCTAGGTCCTTGGGCAGCAGTGCAGAGGGTGCCCCACTATCACACAGATAGTTTTTAAAGAGAGTGAACTTCTATGGGAGGAACTGGGCCAAAGCATAGAGGGCAAGATTAGCAGCTCAAGACCCTTCTGCACAAAGTCAGAACTTTTTTTTTTTTTTGGTTTTTCGAGACAGGGTTTCTCTGTGGTTTTGGAGCCTGTCCTGGAACTAGCTCTTGTAGACCAGGCTGGTCTCGAACTCACAGAGATCCACCTGACTCTGCCTCCCAAGTGCTGGGATTAAAGGTGTGCGCTACCACCGCCCGGCCAAAGTCAGAACTTTTATGTTACCTTAGCACAGGCTTTTCGTCTCATTTTCCTAGATCCAGTTATTCCTTCCACACTCTGCATATAGTTCTACATACAACTACAAGCATCCCATGTTCTCCACACAGGAATGTGTGTTTTAGTATTACAATGAGTCAGAGTCACTCAGCATCCTCTGGCGTGCTTCTCACCTGGTGTTAATGGAACCAGTCTGAATTAGTATGGCTAGCTGGGAGAAGGGGAAAGGTTCCTTGTTTCTTCTCTGCCCATTTGTTGGTTTTTTTTTTCTTTTCACTTGCTATTTATGTATTTGTTTGTTTATTGCAAAACTCTCTAACCCAGACCTACCTCAAATCTGCTATGTAGTTTAGAATGGCCTTGAACTTTAGATCCTCCTGCCTCCATCTCCTGAGTGCTAGGATTACAGGTATGTGGGGCCATACCACCAGATTCAGTTTTATACATTCCTGGGATAGAACACAGATCTTCATCCACACTATGTAAGCACACTGCAAACTGAGCTACATACCCATTGCTATGCGTTGCCAATTTTTTTTATATTTTGTGTGTATGTGTGTGGTGTGCATGTGCGTGTACACATATTCCTATGTGTTCAGGAGCGTGTGGAGGCCTGAAGTGAATATCAGCTATCGTCCTTGATCCCTGTCTACATTATTCACTCAGGCAGGGTCTTTCAGCTGAGCCCAGAGCTTACTGTAATGAATTATCTAGCTAGCCAGCTTGTGATAGAGATCCTTGTCTCTGTCCCTCAACCCTTGGAATTACAAGCAGTCTACCATGCTCCACCTGGCATTTATGTGCACTATGAAGATCTAAATGCTGAACTTCAATCTAGCATGGCGAATACTTTATACACCAAACCATGTCTCCAGCCAGCTAGTTTTGTAAGGCTTTGTGTAACAACGTGTGTACTCACTCTCTTCCTTAATGTTCTTCCTTCATCTTGACATGAAACATTCTGCCCTGAGCTCATTCAAAGAGATTTAATGTAGAAGTAGGCAAACTGAATTGGAAAAGTGCAACACTTTATTGACATGACATGCAAAAGTATAGCATCCTATGGGGTTATCCATGTTAAAGAACTACATTTGACTCACATATCTATGGGGAAGGTATACATTTTCTTTTCTTTTCTTTTTATTCAATAATTTTACTTTGACGAATAAACTAATCAGACAGTAAAGAAGAAACAGTTAAAATTCCTTTTTGTCAATAGAGTAACTAAAATCTTAAGACAGAAAACAAAAAGCATATGTAAATAGTCTTAGTCTACATGCTATTTGTTTGATCACTGCCTCAAATATAATTGTGCAGATGTTCTAATGAAATCCCTTTTGGATGGGAAATGAAATTGGCTCTCAACACACGATGACACGGGCTCCAGGAATGCCTCGTGATCAGCTGGCCTTGGTTGGGAATGACCCTCCAGGCTCTAATAATCTTGTAACCTATAGTTGACTCTCGACTTTCTTTTTGTAGCTAACATGCTATAAGAGAAAAATGATTTTATCTTTTAAAAAACGTGTGTGTGTCTGCATGTGTGATGTGCTCACATGTGATACACATGGAGGGATCAGAGGACAACCTGTAGGAGTTGGTTTTCTTCTTCAACCATGTGGGTCTGGGGTGTTGAACTGTAACCAGGCTTGGAAGGAAGTGCCTTTGCCTACTAAGCCATCTTGACCATGCAGATTGTCTGTTTCATCAGGATAATTGCTTATAGTTTCTAATGAATATCAGACTTCTAATTAGAAACTTAGAAAGTCAAAGTTTATTGAAAAATCTGTCTCTCTCTAGCTTTATGGAGCTGTTTTACAACCACTAAAATTTAAACAGTTTATTCTTCAATTTGATGTAACTGACCTTCTGAGTATTCAATAACCATACATGGAAGCAAAGTCAATTAGTACATGGGTTAAAAGGATAGCCAGGAGGCAGGAAATAGCTCAGTAGTAGAAGCATAGACTTCTCTTGCAGAATATTCAAGTTTGGTAACCAGCATCTAGGTTGCTTAGCTCACAATTTCCTGTAACTCTAGATTCAGAAAATCTAACAGTTCTAGTCTCTGATGGTACCTGCGTGTTTGTTCACCCAAACAGACACAAACATATGCACAGACACATGATTAAAAATAAAGTAAACTTAAAAAACTAAGAGGAGAAAGAGTTGGCTAGATCATCCCTCGAATGCAGGACATTGGTCATTTAAAGTTGCCCAAGCAGAACCAGGACTTCTAAAGCAAAACTTCATAGTACCAAGATGCTGCCTTTTCATTCTCAAAAGTAAGCAGAGGCCAAATGATGACAATGCTCAGTGACATCTGTCTTGTTAAAAACAGTGCTGTGAAGTTGAGGATCTCAAGGACAGAGGACGATGTAGGACACTATATTTGAACAATCAACTCTCTAGGTTGCACCTTCTATAACCTGCACACACTCACTTATCATGAGGTTGTTGACTTTAAACATTGGAGATTTCTTTGTCCCTAAGGCTAAATAAAAGAAGTGCAGTGTGTTGCCTTTTACATTAATGTTTTAATCATTTCCCCCAAAGTTCCGAATCATAAAGCTTCCACTTTAGAATTTAGTAACTTATACTTATTTAAGATAGACCCTTGATTTTTAAAATATAAGGCTAGCATTCCACTCTCTTTATATGCCATTGTGTTTTAAATGCTATTTAAGTCTACCTCATCGAAGAATTGACCAAAGAAATGGTAAGAAGTGAAAATGTGGATGTTGTGCTGTCATTTTGCTTTATAGATAATTTAATTTAGCATATCTTTTGACATATGTTGATTTTAATAGTGTTGATGCCAGCTATGATGAGGGCATTTTGAAACAAGTGGTTTAGAGTGATTCTTATTCTGAAAGCTATTGAGTATTTTAAATGCAGACCTGTCCATTTTCCATTAAAAAGAAACCAGAGGCTTCAAAGTAGATGTTAAAAGGCTGCTGAAGTATTCCATAAATAAGTAAATAAACTACTGCATTGCATTTGCTGGGAAAATATGTAATAGCTAGGAAAATTTAAAAGTCATATAGATGACAATGCCCGGTATTGCCCAGATAAAAAGACGTATTCACAGTAGTTCTTTTGAGTAGTAAGGTAACCTGTCATAATATAAAATTTTTCTGAAAATATAAATTCTTATTCATAACTCATAGATGTTTACCTTTCTTTGCTTGTATTGTTACATCAACTAATCAAAGTTAGACTTTTTGTGAAAGCTTGGCAATAAAGCCATGTGCTAAAATTATAAAATGTGTATGTGGGAGTCACAGGGTGAATTCCTTTAGTTCCAAAAATAAGAAGATAAAGGCAGGTAGATCTTTAAATTTCAGGCTTATCGTGGCTATAGAGTGGGACCCTTGTCTCTAAATGGTAGCAGCAAGGAGTCGGGGTTGTGGGGTTAGAAAGATGGTTAAGTGGTTAAGCGCTCTGGCTGTTCTTCCAGAGGGCCCAGACCCAATTCCCAGTACTGATATCTCAGCTAACAACTATCTTTTAGTTTGACACCATCTTCAGACCTGCATTCATGTGGTACACATACATGTAAGCAAAACATATATACAGAAAATAAAGTTAAAATAACACACACACTATATATAATAAATATATTATTATTAACATATATTATATTATTATTATTATTATATATTAAAAAGAGAATAGGCAGTTTTGAACTGCTCCCAGGTCACCAAGGCCCGGGGAGTGATTTGACACCCTTCAAAGCACTCTTGCAGATTCTTAGGATGTAGCTTACTTGGTAGAATGCTGACCTAGTATAGCAGAGGGCCTAGTTTGGTCTCCAGCACCTAAGCAGGAGTGGTAGTCTTATGATCCTAGTCATGCCAGAGGTGGAGTATCAGAAACTCAAAGTCATCTTCATCCTCAACCAGCCCCTGGTCCACCTGGGCTTCAGAAGGTCTCTCAAATATCAAAAATGGTTTAGCAACTCAGGTGAGTCTTCTGTCCTCTTGATCAGAGAGGCAATGGAGGTCCAGTGTACATTCTGAAAATAGGAGAAAAAACTTAGTGGTGGGTCATCACGTATATGTATTTTACACATCATATATGATATAATATAGCATATATCTTCATATGCATCATATACATATGCATATACATATATTTATCCTCTTCTAGAGAGCCACAGGGTCAGCAAGACCATGAGCCATCCTAGCAGATGGTACAACTGTCAGAGGAAAACTACAGGAGCCAGGGGTTCCTCCTCTGTCCCCAAAAGTAGCTCCTGAGGAGACTTGGCTGATCATAACAATGAAAAAATAAATAAATAAAGGTCATTGTGCAGGGCAACATACCTGACCTTAAACACCCAGCAGAGAAGTATAGCCAAAAAGTAGACCAACTGGTAAAAATGCAGAATCAACAACAAAAGTATACTAGATTCTTTAAAGGCACGAATAAGCTTTTAAGCTCTTCCAGTAATAAAGCCTGGATATGGATTAGGAACAGGCCACATGAGATAATCACAGCCACTGAAGTAATGTCCTTGGAAGTGTCTCTTTTCGGATTCTCTGCTTTGTTTGTCACTGACCACTCTCCACTTCCTCATTTTGGACCACACTAGTGGGAAATGCCCACAGAAGCCAGGTGTCAGCCAATATCAGTAGTTATAGAGTGCTAGGTCAGACATAGAGATAGGCAGCAAATGATCATAAAGGATGAAGAGAGCCTAGAATAATCTGGAACTTTCCTACTTTCCCCAATCAGGAGGTTCTAATCTTTCAGTCCCGAAGAATAGTTAATGTGGGTGTGGCTGCCGCCCTACCCACACTTTAGTTCACACTAGGATAAACAAGACTGGTGAATAAATCTTTGTAACAAGGGACTCAGACTAACCCTAAGAGGTGGATCAACCTGCAGGGCAGACTACACCCAAGTAGAGACAATTACTCATAAGTGGGAAGCCCCACCCCACAGCAGAAAGAACAACCTCAGGAGAACCAGCTTGGATATCAACTATGAGATCAACAACAAACCTTTTCAGCATTGCCTTGCAGGACCAGAATGAAGGCAATGAAAAGCTCACCACTATCTTCCAGAACTCCTTAATTACCGGAACTTCTAGCCTCCCAATTGTAACTCCTCTGTAGGCCAACTCCTGCCTCAGTCTCTTGAGTGCTGGGTTTGCAGGCTTACACCTTCATGGCCAGCTTGTCCTACCCAGCTCCTACTCTATATAAACCTAAAGCTCTTATCAGTGCCCCACAGATGAATTCAGGATCATGGGATTCCCTTTATTGCTTCTCTTATCAAGTGTGGACCTACTGAATAAACTCCCTTTTTTCCCCAAACCTAACCTCCTAACTTGGGATATTAGTGGCAGGTGTTTGAGTCTAGAGACTGCTGAAGCCCAGACTGCCTTAAAAGCTGCAATTACATGAGTGCACCCCTAGACAATAAAATGGGAGCATGTGGTAATAATCCACCATAGTGGCCAGAGTGATCTCAGACTACACTAACTCTACAAAGGAATCCATACAAAACTTTCCTAAATCTACCATCTTGTTTGTATTATTAATATGAACTTTCTTATGGTTTAAGATGGCATTGATAGGCACTGAAAAGTAATTTAAGTAAGGAGAAATTACAGCTTAAATATGGGCATCATAATGTTCAATAATAAAGGCTTATTAATGAAACTCTTCTTAAAAATTACTAGCAATGAAATTTTAATAACTTGTACAATGTCATTGAACACAATTAATTTGCTAATAAAGTCAGTATACCAAATGACCCTACAACAAGTAATTTAGTTATTCCTACCTATGACATAAGATAATATTTTAAGACTGAATTAGAGCAGGATTGGAGAGAGAAAGAAGGAGAAAATGTGTTTAATTCATTTCTGGGGATTAAACTCAGTCGGAAAGTTACACATGAACTCTGGAAATCATGGCAATTTTCAGGGCATCAATACTGGATTCTCCCAGTGGGACTGGTTTGTAGGACTAGACCTTCTACTACAAAAAGGAAAAGGAGAAATCTTCATTCTAAAATTTATCAAAACAGAAAGTAAGAATTAAATGAAACTTCATTTACAGGCAGGGAAGTGGGAAAGAGTCCCAGAAAATCTAGATGACTTTTGTAAGTCGTAAAGGGACTGAGTGCTATGGTTTAAGTAAAATGCTGCGGATCCCTTAAGGGTGCAGCGGCAGAAACACTGCAGGTTTCTGAGTGGCAGCAGTGGGCAGCAGGCCATGAGACCATGCCACAGGTTCCCGAGCAACGGCAGGCAGCAGGCAGTAGGTCCCGAGACCACGGAGCTGCAAGATGGGTGAGAGACCAAGAAGTGTAGGTACGCCATGCAGAAAAAGTAGATATTTATTTAGTGGGTTATAGAGGGAAAAGGAAAAAGGGGAGAAGAGGAGAAGGGGAGATGGGGGAAGAAGTGGGGGGAGCAGAGGAGAGGAGCCAGGGTAGCCGCTAACTCTTTGGGAGAGAAAAGAAAAGGAAGAAAGTTCAGGCCAGAAGCAGAAGGAATATCTGCCTTCCTGGGGGTATAGGGGAGTGGTCGGGGCTTGTTTCTTAACAGGACAGAAGATTACACGGGGGAAGCTGGGACAGGAAAGGAAACCTTTTCACACAGGTGTCCACTACCCTTCAGTGGTGCCAGGTAGCCTGCAGTAAATCAGTCAGTCCACTCTCCTCGCGTTTGGAGGAGGCCTGCTTTACAAACACGAGGAACCTGTCAAGACAGTCTGTGGCTCTGATAAGCCCCTCCGCCTCCATTTACTTATCTACTGTAAGGCCTCTGCCGTGTAACAGAGTAGTTTGAACGACAACTTCAACATTCGTACACTGCAGGACCATGATTTCACCTTGGCTTGGGTAAGTTTCTATTTCCTTTTTGTTTCACATGGGAGGTGGGGCCCTGGGTCCATGCACATGTGTGTTCTAAGCTATAATCCCAGGCTATTTTTTTTTAAAAAAATATTATTCTACCGAGCATGTGACTCACAACTGCAATCCCAATGCTGGGGAGGCTGGGGCAAAGAGATCTATTGTTCAAGGCCTGGCTACACATTGACATCAAGACCTAAAACATTCAGGCACAGTGATGCACCCCTCCCTGAGAGCTTATGGAGGCCATTTTTATTCAAACTACCACACTGGCCTACTTGATGAGCTCCTGGCTCAACAAGAGACCCTGCCCCACACTAAATAAAGTAGAGGACACTTGATAAAGGAACCTCTGGCCTCCAGATGCACATGAACACACATGCCCCCACACACACATGCACATCATACATATATGACCACAAAAATGAATAATAAATACATTCACTTATTCAGACTTGTTCAAGGATTATTTCATTGTGTTCTAATAGAAAGGATATTTTTAAAGTAAATGTGTACCTTCAAATAAACCAAATAAAATGTGAGTATTATATATGTATGTGTGTGTATATACATTTAATTAATTAAGGCACCATGTGGCCACATGTCTCAGGCTGGTCTTAAACTTTTGACCCTTCTGCTCCAGCCTCCAGCAGTGCTGGGATTACAGGAGAGCACACCACACTCAGCTTTGATGTTCTGAGTCTGGATCCTATTTGGAAAATTTACATTTGAATTTTGTCAGGGCTTGGCATTATGTTGAGATGTTTCTTTTCGATAGCAGGTATCAACTGGCAAAGGACAACAATAGCATGCATTTTACCTCAAACTACATGGGTCACCATGAGTATATGAAAGGAGAGACTCATTACATTCATACATCAGCACATTTTATTATTTATCTATTTATTTATTAAAAATTTCCACCTCCTCTCCTCCTCCCATTTCCCTCCTACTTCCCCCCCCCCCACTCCCACTCCCTCTCCAGTCCTAAGAGAAGTCAGGGTGCCCTGCCCGGAATGATCTGCATAAAAGCAACATTCTTCACCTAGAGCCACACAAAGCTCTCCCTGTTGGAGAAAGATGAGAGGAAAGCCACGCCTATCCTGCAGGACTATGTCAGCTAGCCGAGTCAGGGAGTCTTGTAAACGGGAAACTGCATTTTCCATCCTCTCTAAGTTATTCTCTAAGTCTATGGCTGCTTGTAGGTTGGAGTAATACTGCTATTGAGTGGCTGAAGCTGTCTTTCCAGTCCCGAGTCCTGTCAATGGGACACTCAGGGTGAGTGCAGGAATGGTCTCCCTCTTGGTGATGCTGGTTGTCCTAGCCTGGTGAAAAATTCAGAGTTTGTATGGTAAATTAGTCTGGGGACTAGTCTGACTAGCTCAAGGTTCTATCAAGAGCATCTAGGTGTCAACAGGGGATGAGCACCGTGTATGTAAACACAGCAGGCATATCATGAAACCACCACATGTTATTATTGGGAATTAAATAGTCCTGAAAAGTAAGTAGCTTTAAGGTTTGGTGGCAAAACGCCGTTGTTCTGAGGATACGATACCCAAGCAGAGCTCCTTCCCCATGACTTGTTGAAGAGTTAATTGGGCATTAGACTGCCAATAACAGTCACTGAGTTTAGGAGTGTTAGAATAGGATCCCAGAACTGCAATTCCCTTGTAAGATGGAGGGACCATGTCATAGCATAGCCAACAAGCTCGAGACATGTTAGGCTTGGAAGCATTCAAGACAGAGAAGGATGGATCTAGTAGCATGAGAAGGGCGCAAACTTCCTGGGGGCACTCTGGGGGGGGGGCTGCCAGAGAGATTGCTGATCCCTGACTTCAGCAGGGTGACAGGGACTAATTTTGGCACCAGTGTAGGTGGAAGTGGCATTGGTTTCGGTGGAGCCAGCATTACACTGCGTCCCACCACTGAGGGTTTTGGGACATGTACTAGCACCCGGATACCAAGGAGCCCACCCGGTCAGTAGGAGCCATTTGAGTTTCGATATGCAGCCTTATGTCCCAAGGAAACCCTCCCTGCTATCGACCATCTGCTCTTCCTTGTTTGGTAAAGGAAATCTTTACGGGGTTACAGTGACCCTCTACCCATGTTTTGGCAAAAATCTGAGCTCCGGTCCCTACCCAGATATGCCTCAGTGTCCTACAAGGCCCTTTGATACACTGGGGTGGGGCAACTCTTCTATGGAGACCAGATCATCAATCTTTGGGGCTGTCCACCAAATTTGCCCCATAGACACACAGTCCCATGATCTGCAATAAAAAATGTCAGCCTCACCCCTCGGCATTGTTTTTGTTGTTTGGACATGACCAGGACAGTCATAAAAGTGGTATTGTTGAAGGACTTTGTCCGATATGCTCAATTGTAAGAATGTGCCTAGATAAATCAAAGTTTAAGTCTGGGAACCAAGTCCAAAGCGGGGCTACCTTGAAATTTGAGCTCAAAATCTCTTGGGGGGCCAAGCTGTAGACCTCCCATGTTTGGCTCACTGGATTGTGAGGGTTCGATGAGACATTGGCACTGACTGGCAGAGGCAGCAAAGTAACAGTCAGCTTGATCATGTCACACCCGGAGCTTGAATGGATTGTTGGGGTCCTTGTTGGCTTTCCATCCTTTTCCTCTGTAGTCTTCTTTGAGTGAGAAGGAGTCGGTGGTCCGGCATGGGTATAGAGGATTCAGGAGTTTATGCCGTGGACCTTGATGGCAGAAGGTGTAGTCAGCAGAATGACAAAGGGTCCCTTCCACCTGGGTTCTTGTGTTTCCTTGCAATGTCTCTTAACAGAGCCAGTCCCCTGGTGGAAACTTATGGGGCTTAGGTGCGCAGGCGGGAACCAGACTCATAAAGGGCCCTAAGCAGGAAGGCTCAGCCTCATTGGTAAGGAGAGTTTCTAACTCTAAACAGGGCAAAGGGGAGGACGGTCACCCAGTCCACACAGTCTCCGAGGCTAATTTAAGGGTGTCTTTTAGAGTTCTGTAGCTCAGACTTCTTATTAACTCTTATAACTTATATTAGCCTATAATTCTTGTCTGTATTAGCCACATAGATTGGTACCTTTTTCGGCAAGGCAGTCCTTGCTGTGTCTGGCTTCCTCTGTGTCTGGGTGATGACTGCGGACTGAATCTTTCTGCTTCCCCAAATTCTCCTGTTCTCCTTGCCCTGCCTCTATTTCCTGCCTGGTCATCCCTCCTATACTTCCTGCTTGGCTATTGTCACAAAGTACAAGTGACAGGGTACAGATCATTGTCCCACATGGACCTTCATTTTAGGGTCTGTGAAGGTGGATCCATAGGGAGCTCCATCGGGCAAGAACTGCTCTGCTCCTGTAACTGTCATGGACGAACCAGGAGATGAGCCCTCCCCAGACTCTTCATCTAATCATGTTACAATCTTGAACTCCCAGCTTTAGCATGATGAGAAGTAAGTTTCGTATTCATCGGGTATAGTTTCTGGTACTTTATTGTAGTAGCCCTACTAGACTAAGATAATTATCATCTTCCCAACAAACTATACTTATGCCCTTGAAAATCAGTAAGAAAACAATTGTATTTATCAAACACTGACAAATAAAACAGAACATAGGAAGTTCTTTAGAGGGAATGTGTGTTTGTCACTGGTCTGGAGGTGGGGTTGAGAGGGAAAGACCAAAACAGAGCAAGGAAACAAAACAACAGGACAAAGCCATTCCAGACTTAGTAGGATTCTAGTTCACAGCTTTCCCAGACATTGACTGTGAAATGATGAATATGAGCAAACTTTTTCAGGCTTCACGATAGATTTGGCTCCATAAACCGTTACCTAAGGCTACTGTGTTAACAATGGTGCTGGAATAAACTTGGCAACAGAAGGAAGCCTCCAACTTTGAGGGTGGAGACAATACATGACAATGTCAAGGTCGTGCCTGTAACAAATATGAGCCCCCAGGAGGTCCAGAATAGTTTGTACTTTGAATATAATATATTTTGCTGAATACCTTATCAGTTAAATGACAGAACATTTCCTTTTTCTTCTTCTGGGAGGATGGGGTGGAGTGCTTTCGGCTGAGTCTCAAGGACCTCATGCTGGCTTTGAATTCACTATGTAGCTTTGTGTTATTTCAAAAGAAATTTTTTGAGATTTTATTGTAATGTGGTTTTGAGTGTTTGCCTGAATATATATATCTGTATACTGTATACCTTCCATGTCTGTAGAGGTCAGAAGAGGTTGTCAGATCCCCTGGAACTGAAAGACCTGGATAAATCCAGGTCTCCTGTAACGGCGTAAACGAATGCAAACAGATTGTAAAAATATATATACAGCTTTAATGGCGAAATAGACTTACAGAACCGCCGTTCCTGTGGAGACCAGGAAAGCAGAAGGGACAGCTGGGAGCACGCTTGCCAAATTTATAGGCAAACATTAGCCCGAGGCGAACACGCCACCCAAGGGGCGGGACTTATCCCTACATCTCCCCTTTTTGTCTAAATAAGACAGAACCAAACCAAATACAACTATATACAATAACAACAAATAATAAATATAACAAACAATATTGAGAACAAAACCTTTGCTAAACATTCTATCTCAAGGAGTCCAAATAATGTAGAGTAACTACAATTATATACTCTTCAACTCCATCAAAGATCTGAGAAGGGAATAAACACTACTCAACAAACAAGATATATCCAAAATGTGCAACAATTGACAGACAACTGACTACCTGGGCAATCACCCAAAGTCTCATTTGCAATGTTGAGTCAACCAACTTTGGCTAAGGCCTAACATAACTGACATAACATTATTAAAGGCAAGGAACTTTTCAAAACTATCTTACCCTGTCTTGGCAGGATATGACAGTCCTGTTTTATCCATTGATGCACGCTCTGTATCTGTGTCAGTGGTTGAGGTATGGGCATTTCTTTGCCCAAAGGCCAGTTCTGCCAAATAGAAAGGCTCCAGGTGGAGTGTCTTTGGTGCTCAACATTCTCTCGGGAATAGAGCAGTGTTGCCAGGAGCAATTGTGTCTCACTATCACGAAACTCTGAGTTAGATTAAAGGCCATTTTCTACAGCTCTTTGAAGAGGTCGAAGATTATCTATGCTGAGTATAATCTCTATATATCTAGAGAACCTGATTAGTCTAATTATAAATGACAAACTTAGATGACTATTTATCTATATAATTCTCAATATCTATCTAACTTAAAGACTAAGCCAATAAACAACTGTGTAACAAATGAGGATAATGACCTCCAAATATAAACACTGTACAAATATACATTGCAATATGGTAAATGTATATCAATATACAAACATTATATAAGTATCTTAATCAGAGGTAGAAATGTACACTGCAATATGGTAAATATATACAATATATATTTATCAATACAATATATGTCAATACATAAAAAATGTTTTAAACAGAGATAGAAACATGCATGCATACAATAGTCAATATAATTTAACTTTGTATCAATATACAAGAATGGGTACCAATATATTTGTCTAACAACAGTAACTCACAATTATAAATCTATTATCCCATCATTCCCTCTTTGTTTTTTTTTTCAAAATGATCCCCGAGCTTATAAAATTCCTCCCCCAACCTCCCAACCCCTAAATGGTGTCCCTAAACCCAGGGGTAAACTTTACTGGGAGAGGGGACGCTGTCCTCTAGAATTACTTCCAGCTGTCATGGGGGCGACGTTCTTTCTGGGGAATCCTGTGAAAGTAAAATGATGGTTATATTTCAAGATCAATGTCTTTTAAAATTGCAAATAGTCTCTGAGTATTTTGTGGAGGTCTGGTCAGAATGTTGTACAAGATGTGCACCATTTCAGCTAACCAAGTTGGGATCGTCTTGTGCAGCTGGTATCCAAAACAGGTCTTGTAGTAGCACTATCAGTATCATGACATCATATCAACCAGGTAGAATTGTTGTTGTGGGGCCCCATCTTCTTCCTGGAAACTTCAAATGTCACTTCAGGAAAAACTCATTGTTCATTGTGCAAAACTTAAACATTAATCATATAGACATATATAAACATACATATATATATATTCAATGAAAGGCATGATAGATATATTCAATGAAAAGTATGATAGATATGAAGAAAAGCAAAGATGTTTTCTAAACTCATATTTCTTTCTGTCCCATATCATGGCTCTTGACATGAGACAGAAACTCCAGAAACTCTGGGTTTTTCTCTTACTAACAGGCTTGGAATTGAAGAGGGACTGAGGCAGAGTCCAACTTCAAAACCAGCTCTACATATTTATAAAGAAATGTTTAATAAGACATATATATATACATATATATATATATATATATATAAATTAATACTTACAAAATGTGTCCATCCATCAGTAATTAAATATTCAGGGTCCCTTAATTTCTTTGAAGATGACTATTTTCCTATGGAGATAAGAAAAGAACCCTGCCTCCAACCTATCTGTATTTCTTACCATCAGTATGCTCGCCATTCTTATGAAAGAATTTTTATTTATCTTTTCCAAGTGGCTTCTCTTCTTCAAACCGAACCTTTATTAATTTTGACGGTATCCACAATTTTTCCTCACCTGTGGAGATAAGAGCAAAACCCCTTCCCCAACGTAACACATCTCCTGGCTTCCATTGTGAGGTCAGCACATCCTTGAAATAAACTGGTTGATTTAGTTGAGTAGACTTTTCCATTATCTAATGCCTTTCTGCAGCCGTTTTTCCCTTCTCATTAGCGTTGAGAAAATTCAAGGTTAACAAAGCATTATGTAACCTATTTCTGGGGGTGTTTTCTACCCCTTTCTGTTTGTTCAACATATCCTTTATAATTCGATTTGATCTTTCTATGACTGCTTGACCTGTATGTATGGTATGTATGGTATACCTGTAACATGCTTGATATTGTAATAATCAAAAAACCGTTTCATTTTCCTAGAAACATAAGCAGGACCATTATCCGTCTTTATTTGTGTAGGTATACCCATGATAGCTATGACTTCTAATAAATGAGTGATTACTGAATCAGCTTTTTCTGAACTTAAAGCAGTTGCCCACTGAAAGCCTAAGTGTCAATGGTGTGATGAATATATTTTAATTTGCCAAATTCTGCAAAGTGGAACACATCCATCTGCCAGATTTCATTCCTTTGGGTGCCCTTTGGATTAGCCCCCGCAAGGCAGTGGCGTTTGCTTATAGAAAGAGCAAGTAGGGCATTTCTTTACAATCTCCTTAGCTTGTTGCCATGTAATTGAAAACTCTTTCTTCAAACCTGTGCTATTAACATGATTTTTTTTATGAAATTCAGAGGCTTGTAGCACACTACCAATCAATAATTGATCAATTTCTGCATTACCTTGTGCTAGAGAACCTGGCAGACCCGTATGGGATCAGATGTGTGTTATGTACATAGGGCAAAGCCTGTTCTTGATCAAATCTTGAACCTGGAGAAACAATGAGGTTAGTTCTGTATCATCAGGTATAAAATCAGCAGTTTCAATATGTAAAATAACTCTTTCTGCATATTGTGAATCAGTGACTATATTAATAGGTTCTTTAAAACCCCTTAGCACCATAAGAATAGCATATAATTCTGCCTTCTGGACAGAATTATACGGACTTTGTTCTACCTTACCCAAGTCTTCTGATTTGTAACCTGCCTTCCCTGATTTATTGGCATCAGTATAGAATGTACGGGCTCCAGTTATTGGAGCATCACGGACGATTCGAGGAAGAATCCAAGAAGTTCTCTTTATGAAGTTAAGCCTCTTGCTTTTTGGATAGTTGTTATTAATGTCTCCCAAAAAATTAGCACAAGCTCTCTGCCATGGTTCATTATCTTCCCATAATTTCTTTAGTTCATCAGCAGTGAAAGGCACTATAATTTCTGCTGGGTCTATGCCTGCTAGTTGATGAAGTCTCAGCTTGCCTTTTATAATTAACTCAGAGACTTTTTCCACATAAGTTTTCAGTTTCTTACTTGGTTTATGTGGTAAAAAGATCCATTCCAAAATAATATCATCTCTCTGCATTAAAATTCCTGTAGGAGAAATTTTTTGATGGTAGTATGACAGGAATACAATCGAGCTTTGGATTCACCCTGTCCACATGTGCCTGTTGCAATTTTTCCTCAATCATTGTCAGTTCCTTTTCTGCTTCGGCTGTTAATTCTCTGGGACTGTTTAAATCTTTATCACCATCCAAGGTTTTGTTCAAATGAATTATTAGATCAGGTGTTATTCCAATAGCTGGTCGTAGACTGGAAATGTCTCCTAACAGTCTTTGAAAGTCATTAAGATTCCGTAGGCGATCTCTCCTAATTTGTGCTTTTTGTGTCTTAATTTTTTTGCAAATCTATTTTATAACCTAAATAATTAACAGAATCTCCCTTCTGAATCTTTTCAGGAGTGATTTGCAATCCCCATTTGGGTAAAAGTATCTTTATTTCTTCAAACAGTCTGTTCAAGGTATCCATGTTTGAATCGGATAACAAAATGTCGTCCATGTAATGGTATACTAGAGATTTGGGAAATTTCTTGCCTATTATTTGCAATGGTTGGTTCACAAAATATTGGCACAGGGAGGGGCTATTTAACATACCCTGGGGGAGGACGGTCCAGTGGTACCTCCTCGAAGGTTGAGAATTGTTATAAGTAGGCACTGTGAAGGCAAATTTTTCTCTATCTTCTTTTTGCAAAGGTATAGTGAAAAAACAATCCTTTAAATCAATAACTATGAGAGGCCATCCTTTTGGTAATAAAGAGGGCAAAGGAATTCCAGATTGCAGAGGGCCCATAGGTTGAATAACCTTGTTGATGGCCCTGAGATCTGTCACCATTCTCCATTTACCTGACTTTTTCTTAACCACAAATACAGGAGAATTCCAAGGGCTGGTAGATTCTTCTATATGTCCAGCATCTAATTGTTCTTGTACCAGCTGTTCTAAAGCCTGTAACTTTTCCTCAGCTAAAGGCCATTGCTTTGTCCATATTGGTTTCTCAGTCAACCATTTTAGAGGCAAGGCTGTTGGTATCTCTGAAGGGACATCAATTGCTTGTTCTTGTACAGCCCGAATGGCCGGTTTTCTCCGTTTGTAATATCTTTTAATATTATTCTCAGAAATATAGGCTCTAGAAGTAGCAAGAATGTTAATTTTGGTATTCCATTGTTGTAATAGGTCATGACCCCATAAATTCATTGCGATATTGGCTACATATGGCCTTAATTTTCCTATTTGTCCCTCTGGCCCTATACATTCAACCCATCTCGTGCTCTGCCTTACTCGAGATAGGGTTCCAATTCCCAGGAGCTGAACATTTACATTCTGAAGAGGCCAATACGGATGCCAAGATTCTGGGGTAATGATACTTACATCAGCACCTGTGTCCAGCAGGCCAGTAATAAAAATGCCATTTACACACACTCTCAGTTTAGGTCTTTGATCATTTATAGAAGTTTGCCAAAACACACGTAACTTATCTTTCTGATCATTATTGCTTGTAACAGTAGGCATGGGGCTTCCTAATTGTCCTGACGAGGCACGTTCTCTGCAGAAACTGGAAATGACTGAACCATGTTTGCCATGGGGCCTGTGAGGCCCCCCCTCTCACGTTTCCCGTCTGTATCAGGTTGCCTTCTCTATCTCTTGTAGACCTGCATTCATTCATCCAGTATCTGCCTTTTCCACATCTTCTACATAAACCTAAAGGCTGAGTCCTCCTATTCCTGTTATTTCTAGAAGATGCATTATTATTATTATTATTTCTGAAAGATGCATTATTATTATTTCTGAAAATCTGTTGTCTACAATTCCTTTCATATGACCCATTTTGCCACAATTAAAACATTTGGTATTCTGGTGTCTCCTTTTACCATTGGAAATTGCTTCTTCTACCCATGCTTCAGTGCCATAATCAAATGTATCAACATTGAGTGTATGCAAGACCCATTCTTCCAAGGGCACTGATCTGAGCTTTAAAGGGCCCCAAATCCTTTTGCATTCCACATTTGCATTTTCATAAGCCAAAGACTCAATCATTATACGTCTTGCTTCTGGGTCAGATATCCCTATTTGTACAGCCTTAGTTAATCTTTGTAAAAAGTCACTAAAGGGTTCTCTCTGACCCTGTTTAACTCTGACAAATGATTCCATTCTCTGTCCTGGGCCTTGTACCCTGTCCCAAGCCCTTAAGGCTGCTGTAGTACACATGGAGAGTGTGTTTTCATCCAAATTAGCTTGTTCCTGAGGGTCGGAAAAGAGCCCTTCACCTAGAATTTTATCTAGGGAAATGTCAATTCCCTTCGCTTTTTCCTGCTGTTCTAAGAGTCTAGCCTCTTGCCTGAATAAGCATTTCCATTTCAATTGCGGTCCACTCTCAAGTACCGCAGAGCTCAGCTGGAGCCAGTCCGAGGGGGTTGCTCTGCTTGTCGTGGCCCAAGTTCTTAGCATCTCTTTAACAAAAGAGGCTTGCATCCCAAAAGTCATGACAGCCTGTTTTATTTCCTTGAGATCATTCATACAGACAGGCTCCCATGTATCCTCCTTGATGACCCTAGGGTTTTTGGAACCAATCACCTTCTCTGTTGTTATTACTGGAAAGGCAGGTAGAGCTGTAGGTAGACCTTTGTGGAAATTGTCCCGGAGAGATTTACCCACAGATGTAGTTAAAATTTGCCTTTCTACCCTTTGCTCTTCTTCATCAGAATTTAGAAATTCCTCAATCTTTTCAATTCTATTCACCATTGCCTTCTGCAATGTCTGAATCTCCTGTCCAGAATTATGTTCCAAAGCCTTCATTGAGGATTCTAAAGTATGAAGTTTGTCCGTTAGAGATAACATATCATCTTTGGACATAATTTTTATGGCATAAACCGTGCCTTCTTGTATTAACAATCTGTCTGTCAATCTGTCATAAGCTTTAGACAAAATCCGATTGTCACATTCAGCAGTTTTGATTCTCTCAGTTAATGTTTCATTTCCTACAGAAAGGGACTGAAGCTTATGATCCAAATCAGCTGTTCCCTCTTCCATAGTAATGAATTTCTCCTTAACATCAGCCTGGAGAACTTCAAACTGATTCTTGAGAAGATTGTTGTCATTCTCATTGTTTTTAAGCGTTCAATCTCTGCCTTAAGAATCCTGGATTTGTCACGTAAAGACTTTATCATATTTCTATTATCAAACCATTTAGTGCCAATGAAAACTATGAATCCCAGAAGGATCCATAGATGTGGGGTGATAGACACCTCTTGTAAAATCTCCCACATGGTACAATTAAAAAAAAAACTGTTAAATTTTTGAACAGTAATGTGTTCAGACATTTTATTTATAAAAGAAAATTTTTTTACCTGCAATGATCGGTTCCTGCCAGTGGTGGTCTCTGTGTTTTTGGAGCCTGTTCCAGAACTAGCTCTTGTAGACCAGGCTGGCCTCTAACTCACAGAAATTCGCCTGTCTCTGCCTCCCAAGTGCTGGGATTAAAGGCGTGTGCCACCACCGCCTGGCCGGCCTCGAACTCACAGAGATCCGCCTGCCTCTGCTTCCCAAGTGCTGGGATTAAAGGCGTGCACCACCACCACCCGGCCAAGTCACTTTGTATCAGACCAAATCTGCTGCTGTGTCTGTGGCAGCTTTTGTTGCAAAACCGCAGGTACTTGAGTTTCTGCTAATTCAGGCAGTGGGGTTCCACTGCAAACTTAGCCGAGGCAGGCAGGGAGGGGTTAATTGCTCTGGCGAGCAGGCGGGGCAGAATGGGCCTGTGTGGCTGAGTGCACCCGGGAGGGTGCTGTGTTAGCTAGTGGGCTACCCATAGCCTGAGGTTGGACACCAAAATGTAACGGCGTAAAGGAATGCAGACAGATTGTAAAAATATATATACAGCTTTAATGGCGAAATAGACTTACAGAACCGCCGTTCCTGTGGAGACCAGGAAAGCAGAAGGGACAGCTGGGAGCACGCTTGCCAAATTTATAGGCAAACATTAGTCCTAGGCGAACATGCCCCCCAAGGGGCGGGACTTATCCCTACAGTCTCTCCAATGAAAGCCCTGGATAAATCCAGCCCCTCCCCCCCAAGCAGGAAAAAAATAACCAAAAATCTAAGCAGGAAGAGAAGAATCAGAAATCTAGGATTAGCCGGTTCAGTAACTGTGTTTTAGGAACTAGCTGGAGATAAAGTTAGATTGTAATCTTGAGAATAATCTTGAGTCCCCCCCCCCCTTGTGATTATCATTGGTATTTTTGGGAGACTGTGTTTCAGGAACTAGTTGATTATGATCTTGAGAGTGATCTTGAGAGGAAGGGAGTTGCCCCCTTGTGATTGTCACTATTATTTTCGGAATTTTCTTTGACACCCTCCCTACCCCTTTCAGGCTGTGGTTTCTTCCTTTAAAAACCCCTTCTCCCGGTCACTCGGGGTCGAACTCCTTCCCTGCATGGGTTATGAGTCTCAGCCCCAGTGCACTGGCTCCCGTCTTGTCAATAAACCTCATGTAATTGCAGCAAGGACGGTCTCTCGTGAGTTACTGAGGGGGTTGTGTTATCCCGAGACTTGAGTGAGTCTCCCCCCACACCGGGGGTCTTTCAGAACTAGAGTTATAGATGGTTGTGAGCTGGGAACTGAATAGAGGTCATGTGGAAGAGCAGCCAGTATTCTAAACCACTAAGTTATCTCTTCACCTCCTGGCCTTGCACTATTTTTCTTTTTCCTTTTGAGACGGAATCTCTCTCTGCAGCCCCAGCTGTCCTGGAACTCATATCTAGACAAGGCTGTTCTCGAACTCCCAGAGATCCACCTGCCACTGCTTCCACACTGATCATGCTGCATTCACCGCGTTAGTGCTGGCATTAGAAGTCTTCACTGCCACACAGGCGCAGGCCCGGAAATGTCAGCCTATTTCCACTTCGACCAAAGGTCAGACAGGAGGAACTTACCTCTAGTTCCTTCAAGGTTAGTTTGCTTCTACCTCAAAGGATGGTCCCACCTAGGTCAGAGAGTTCTGCTCTCTCAAGGTTATTGTCAACAGGTGTGGCTAATAACCAGACCTTGTATTTCAGGAAAAGAGAAGTAGAACCCAAACAAAAGTCTAAGGACCTAACCAAGTTCCAGTTTCCCTAGAGGAGATAACACTGAATTCTGCCCAGGGAGTGGCTTGCCTATAGACTGTTTTGGTCTTGGTTGTGAGCGTGACTTACTTTGTTCTAGCCACAGAATGTTTGACTGTGAACGTAGCCTGTGACCTTCAATTGGTATGTCTATTTCCTTGTATCCTGTTAATGCTGTCTTTTGTCTTACTCCTACCTTTTGGGTCAGGGGTATTTTAAGCAATTGGAAAGTAAATGTGGGCGAATTTCAGTACTCACTGGAATTCCCTCCCAGCACTGTGTTCTATGTTTCTTCGTTTTATTTTTTTCATTCGCATCTTTGTATTCTTTACTAATATTTTTTAAAACTCCACGCAAGAGGTATTTTTGTCGAGGCTGGTCCCCGACACACACCAGGGTGAACATTTGCGATAGTAGAAGGCTTCTGACTATATGGTTTTATGATTAGAGTGCCACGCCATATAGCATCTTGTAGTATTTCCTGCTGAATAGTAAAGGTGAAGCCACCTGGTATGAAAAATGAAGTCATTACAGCAAGTGTTACTACTATTCCCAGGACCAGGCTTTCTCCAAAGATAGATCAAGCATGCCAAGGACAAACTGCCTGTAGGCTATGTAAATTCTAAAATCTTTAAATAAATCTAGATGATGAAAGAATTTAAAAATTGACCAATATAACAGATTTGGAAACAGCCTGGCACTCACAGCACTCAGCCTTCCTAGATTACAAATCTGTGGGAACATACATACAAACGTAATAAAAGATAAACAAAAGAAGCAAGACACAGTACATGATTAAAAACGCGGGTGGGTATCATATGTAGACAAAGTTATTGTGTGATGATGGCAACTCAACAGAGCAGAGCAGAGCAGCTCCTGGTCCTGTTTAGAAACAGAGTACTTATTATTCCTCTTGATAAACATGACCACTGGTACACACCTATAATCTCAGCACTTGGAAGGTGGAGAGAAGAAAAAGGAAAAAAGTTGTCCAACTGTAATTCAATAGAAAAAAAAAGGCCTACTTAAAAAACAATTCCCACAGGGACTGAGAGGAAAGGTAGAAAAATAAAGTTTTCTAGCTTGTTATTTTAGAACAGGTGGCATGGAACACATCTGTAATTTCTCCCAAGGCCAAGGCTTGGCATGTGGATTTCAAGTTTGAGGCCAACCTGGAGACTCTGTTAAAGGAACCTCTTAGTATTTCTATTATCATAGGAATTTAATTTGTTTATGATACGATTCTTTTTAATTAATTAATTTTGAGACAGTCTCATATTGCCCAGGCTGGCCTTAAGTGAGGATGACTTTGGACTCTTGATGTGCTTTCATCTGCGGAGCTGCTGGGATTACAGGGTATGAGCCCTTACACCTACTTGGTGTAATTTTCTGTCTGGAGTATAGGAAAACTAATCCTGAAAGACTGTGATCCCATCACGATGAGGAGTGCTTTCCTTCCAGGCAAGAGATCCGAAGTTGGGACTAAGGAATCTAACCCACAGTCTTGGACTAAGGAACAGAGGAGAATGCTTTCCAGTTCCGAGCTAAAAGCCCACTGAGCAGACCGTTGTGATTTAAACGCAAATACAGAGACGATGTTAAGTTCAAAGTCAGGTCACCGCAGCAGCAACTTCACTTGTTTCCAAGTGATCATTTCGTGATCGCATGCTGACTTTACCAGCTTGTTCTTTCTAAACTCTACACTTTTTAAACACTGCACACTTGTAACCGAGGCGTCAAGACAATTTTGTTTTTGGGTAGGGACCTGATGTATGTATGCAGCCAGACAGGCCTTGACCATTCCAAGGGCTAGGGTTACAAGCAGATGCCACGACACCTGGCATCCAACGGTGTTCTAATTTTCTTTAGGAAACCCATAAATGTTTTGAATCATCGCAATGGTTTGGAGGGAAACACATGATGGAAAAAAATTACAGCATTTGGGAGACCATGTCTTTTATGCGCTGGAAACGAAAAGAAAAAAAAAACCCACAAAACCACTAAGTCTCATAGTTGGAAGAGATGTGTTTACGCGGAGGCCCATGGGCGGCGGGGTTCCCCTGCTTCTGCTCCTTCCCGTAAAGGCGACACCAGCGTCTGCCGAGGGGACCTGTGGGCAGGCATGGGCCCTGCCATCCGCCACAGAGACACTGAGAGGACAGGGGCGAGAGGCCCTGGTACATGCAGCCCGTGCATCAGACGCACCGGACCGGACCGACGCAGCAAAACAAACTCTGGCAAAGCCCAGAGCGGGAGCTCTCGCGGGATTTGCGTGTGGGGCCGGCCGCCTCGGCAAGTCTCGCGTTGTTTGGTCAAGGGGCGGGGCGGTCACCGAGGGGGCGGAGTCCACCCGGGCTGAGCGTTGGGGGGCGTTCCCGGCCGTGTTGACACTGGCGTCTGTGGGGGGGGGGGGTGTGGCGCCCCGCGCATGCGCAGCTCCCCGGCGGTCGTGGAGGCCGGGACAGTCCGGCTGCCCCGGTCCGCGGGTCGCGGGGTCGGGCCCCGCCCTCCGCGCGGGCGCTGGCGGACGCCGTGCCCGGCCCTGCAGGCTCTGTCTGCGGCGCTCCGCCCGCTGCCGGCCTGCTGCTGCTTTGGCCTGGAGGGTTCCCGCCTACGCAGGTCGTGACGCCGGGACGGCGCTGCTGCTGTCTGAGCTTCTCCTGCGTCCACGGTAAGTGCCCTGCGCGTCTGCTGCTTTGGCATTTTAGACCCCGGAGGGGAGAAAAAGGTAGAAGCACAGCGAGCTAGCTGTCTTGCAGAGGCAAGGTGTTTTTCAGCTTATTTCGTTTATGCTTGTCTTTTGAAAATCGTGAAACCACAGCTGTGCCTTTACAATTCTGAAGAATTTGGGCTCGGAGGAGGAGTAGGAGGAATCCTCTTAGCAATGGAGTTTTTTCATTACCAAAGTATTGAGTGCTCTGTAAGAAAAAAGAAAACAATGAAGACCCACGACTCCTGCCCTCTTTCAGGCTTCTGCTCCCCAGCCCCAGTGTTTACTCTCCTTCTGCTCAGGGTAACCCAGTTCCAAGTGTATGCAGTCAGCCATTCAGGATTTTGCCGGTGCATGTCAGGAGTGTATTTATGGACAAAAATTGCATTCGTATGTAGAACATCGATCCCTCCACTTTTTTTTCATACTTTATTTTTAAATGCCACTATTTAAAATTGGCTTCACACCTTCAATAGCAAGTCCCTTAAAAACTGATTGTGTAATTTGTGATTTGAGACTTTGTCTTGTAGCTCAGGGTGCTCTAGAACCCCTTGTGTAGGGGAAGCTGACCTTGAACTTAGGGCTTCTCCTGCCTTCACCTCCTAAGTGCCCGGATCAAACACGAACTTGTCGTGCCCGGCCAGCAAGCTTACAAGCCAGTGTTTTGAAACTAAGTAGCTGAGACTTTCACAATATCTAAGGCCACATGTGATCCTTTCATATGAAGCAGGTCGAATAGTGTTGACATAGAGCTCCGTCAGTGTTTACAAGAAGGAGTGACTGCCGAAAGATTACATAAAGCTTACTTTTTCTTTATTGCATGTTTTAAAGTTTTCATACCATATGGCAGCTTTTAATTCTTTACACTTGAGGTTGCTTTATGATGAAGTATGATACAAAATCAGTGCCTAGAAGTCTGTACTGAAATAAGAAATCGCGGATGAAATGTTTTGCTAGGTGACCCCTAGGGAGACGTCTGAAAGTGGAAGACTATCGGTAGTGCACGACTTGCTAGTAATAACACTGTAAAAGGGAGCAGGTTCATGCTGCAACCAACTTTATTAGAAATGGAGTACTTATGCTAATCTTGATAGCTTCCAAGGAAAACACTCCTGAAGTAATCACAGGCAACCATCTTGTTCTAAATGTGCCTTTCCTTCTATCGTAGACTTAGTTGTGAGCGTTCTATTTAGAAACTGGGCTTAAAAGACGTGAAGAGGTGGTTCTCTGGTGTCTTAGTTATTTCTGGCAACAATATGCTAATGCTGTTTTTCATAAAGGCTTAAGTAGTGTCTTCCTGATTCTGTGGTCAGTCAGAGGAGGCCCGGAGCGCCTGCCTCTGGCCTTTCTGGGGCTGCTTTGCTTTTGTGGGTGTGCTGAGCACTAGAACTGCATTCTTTTGGCTCTGCCTTGTTCTCCTGAACGGAACACCTTATCAGAACTTTGTGGAGAGGTGTAGGAAACGCTCATGGTGTTGTTGGAAATGAGGTTTCTGGTGGTTTCATATTAAAATAGATGAACCTCTGTAAGCTGGAAAGAATACAAAGTAGAAATTAAGATTAAATTTTGCTTCTTTCATGGGCGTTAAAAATCTATAACTGCCTCATGGTATATTAATCTTTTTATTTACAGCAGGTGCAACTACTGTAGTTTTAAGGAAATATAACCAATAGTAAGATGTAAATAAAGTATAGTTGTTACATATTTGATGCAAAATCCATGTATAGTAAAAGATTTGAGCTGTTCTTCCCCGTGAAGGATGACAAGTTATGAGTGGAATATTTCAGCCTAGGAAAATATTTTTAATAGCACATAAAATCTTTTCACTTTTAGTTATTGAAGCAGGGAGGACAGGGAATGTACTGAGTGTGTTTTCAAAAATTGAGAGTAATGGCTGAAGTTGGAGCTTAGTAGTTGCCTGAGGCCCTCCAAGATTCCTAGTACCAGAGACAGGGCAGTCCTGTGGCTGGTGGGAAAGCTTACTTTCTAGTTTAACCTGAACACATTCCTTCCTGTGAGTAGTCAGAAATAAACAACTCTGTTTTGGATCTTGTGGGTCCCCCTCCCCCTTCTTTTTCTTCTTTTTAAACAAAAAGCACAAGGGATTAGATTATATCACCAATTTAAATTATTATTAGCCCTCTCTCTTTTTCATTTGTTTCCTGTGTTTTGTTTGTTTGATTTTGGTTTTGTCTTGTTTTGGCCAGGGTAAAGAACACAAAACGTACTACATACCAAAAATGTGAGAGTACTAAAATCCCAATTAGGGATTTAAGAAAAGCCATTTCAGCCTGGCGATGGTGGCGCACGCCTTTAATCCCAGCACTCGGGAGGCAGAGGCAGGCGGATCTCTGTGAGTTCGAGACCAGCCTGGTCTACAGAGCTAGTTCCAGGACAGGCTCGAAAGCCACAGAGAAACCCTGTCTCGAAAAACCAAAAAAAAAAAAAAAAGAAAAGAAAAGCCATTTCAGATTTCATTCGGAGTTGTTCCCCCCAGAACTGGGATTACAGGGAGAAGGCAAAGTGCGAGGAGTGGGCATGAAATTGAAAATTGACTGTCAGTAAACAAAGGGAGGATAAAGAGATTCCCTGAAGTCAGATGTGTGGGTTCAGAAGAAGATGAACTCACAGCTCTCTTAGTTTTGAGATACTGGAAAAATATCTAATTATAAGTATTCTTTATTAGTTGTATCCTCTTGGGAATTGAATTAGAATAATTAGTAGCTTTCAGCACCTCGCAAGTTTTGCATACTTTGTACAGCAATCTCATGTGTGTTCAGTTCATAATTGGAAGTTATACTGCATTTGAAGGACTGTGGTTTCTACCTGCTCTAAGCCAGCACCCCAATGCTCCTGCCTGGATTGGGTCTTCATGGTTTTGGTTCTCACTTTTCTAGCTGTGCCTGCCCCCTCTCCCCTCTGTTTTGGTCTTGCATCACCAGCTCATTTTTCTTTAACCTTGAGATTTGCTGCTGCTTTTCTCTCTGATCAATTCTTACTGGCTGCCATTCTATTTTGAATCGCTGTACCTCTCACTTCTTTATTTTAACAACCTTAATATTTTCTTAATCACATAGGCATCAAATCAAAAGGTCACCCCAGATTTTCCACTCTTGCTCTCAATGGTATTTTCTGTCACCATGCCTTTTCCCCTTGTTCTAGTAGCCCTGTACACAGTAAGATACCTCTAATCCGGGGTTTCCTTTTCATTTGGCTTACTGATATTCATTGTCCTAGAAAACCCTGATTGTGTTGTCAGGTGACTAGTAAAAACCCAAAACACATTGTGTGTGTGTGTGTGTGTTACCACCATCGAACGCTTTCTTCTCAATTGGTCCTTGTGATGTATGTTAGTCGCGGCTAGTATGTGGAGGGGCTGGGATTGCTGCTCCAGGCGCCATTCCTCTGTGTCATCTCTATTAAATGGCTCCAGTGCTTCTTAAAAAACATGAATTTATATAGTTATAGACTTTAGCATTGGCCCACAAAAGAATGTAAACTTCTTTTCTCATGCATTGTTCATTTCTTGGGATCTTTTTCCTGTTTTCATCTTCATTTTTAAAAGTAAGCCCTGTGTAAAGACAAGCTCTGACCCTCTTCCTGGTCTGTGTGGTAGTGGATTTCGCCTGTTCACACTTCAGGGTGATGTGGTGTTGTTTCCTCCCAATGCTCTAGCCACTGTAATTGGTGTGTGATGTTCTTGGAGCATAGCCAAGTCCTGTGTTATGTCAGAGTGAGTTCAGAATTGACCAGTGATGGAAAAACTCCTCTGCTTCAACATGTAAGAAATATTTCATTTTAGCTGCCGCATCTTTGATTCTGTTTGTTCTGTTTCTCTTTCTTTTTCTGGCACATAGACACACATTGCAACATTGAGTTTTATGTATCAAACAATCTGATTTTCTTGTTCTAAGTATGTAGATCATGTGAAATCTTTATTTAAATGATTAGGAAATGGTAAAGCGCTTATATAAAAGTCAGTTTATTTACATAGTTGGTTTCTTGATATTGTATCTAAATTTGTAAGACATCAATGTTTTGGAATTTGAATTACGCCCACTTCACAGTTTCTTCTGTGTGTATGCAGATAGAAGAGATGGAGCAAGATCATGTGTGTTCCATTTTCATTTTGTTATATCTGGAAGCTCCAGTCGTCTGGATACCAGCACAGATTGGATGCTGCATCAGGCTCTGGGTTCAATCCCTAGGACTACTCTCTCCACTAAAACAACACCCAAACCCAGTAGATGAACTTCTTTTTACTGGAGTGGGAGGAACAAGTTTAAAATAGAGCAGGGTGGTGGTAGCACAGCCTTTAATCCCAGCACTTAGGAGGCAGAGGAGGGCGACCTCTTGAGTTCATGGCCAATCTGGTCTTCAGACCAAGGTCCAGGAAACAGCGTAGCGAGACCCTATCTCAATCCAGGAGAAAAGCATAGTGCATGTATAGATTTGCGTAGTTGATTACGTGACACAGGAGGCGTGTGGATTCAGAGGGTTTGAAGAATGGCTAGCCCTATAGAAGTGTAATTAGACAAGAGGTGTGGCCAGGTGCGGTGATGGAGGGGAAAAGCCAAGCAAACTTGTCTGCAAAGATTCTTCCTGGTGTCTCTGTGCCTTCCAGTTGGTACAGGTCAGTATGCCTGAATGAGAGCAACTGGATCCTTCAGAAAAGGTTGGTCAGAGTTTCATTACTGGCTCTGAGTACAAGAGGGGAGGGGAGGGTTAAAATAAAATGCCCGATTTTCTGGCTCACGTTCGTGGGTGGAAACTATAATTTCTATAACCTGCTTTAGGGAAGAGGAGTACTAATTTCGGTGGCCGGCTGTGGAGGGAAATGGAGCAGGAGAAATAAGGGTAGGCACTCAGAGGGCCTGTTCCTGAGGCTTCTCCAGTATGTTCTCCGCGTTCAAAGTAGCCAGCGTCCTGGGGCCCCATGCTTTGGGGAACTGTGGTTTGAACCAGAGCAGATGTTTCTTGTTTCTTTTTCTGACCTGATGGTTCCTGGCTGGTGAGTGAACAGTACTGGACCATCTACTTGCTAGAGTTCATAAGAACTGGGAGAATGGGATGCTACGAGCTTCCCACACCAGCTTTTCACTCTGAATGTGCTAGAGTCATTGCTCAGGCTTTGATGTATAAACAAGAAATTTGTGCACCTTAAGAATACAAGAGGGGCTGCAAAGACAACTCATTTGGCAACGTGCTGGCTGCACAAGCAGGAAGTAAATTTAGATTTTCAACACCCATTTGGAAACCCAGGGGCAGTAGTAGCATGCCTGGAATTTAGCACAGGGAGAGGTGGGGCTGGATGGGAGGGTCCCAGGGGCTGCTGGCCAGCCATTTTAGCTGAACTGGTGAGCACCAGGGTCAGTGAGAGAGAGACCCTGTCTCAATAGGGTGGATTGATGAAGACACTCCAGATTTACTTTTGGCCATCTTATTCACGCATGTGCATGCACACGTCCACATACATGCCCATAAATACATGCACATATACATGTACACATGTACACCATGCATTCTGAAACACGCATTATGTCAGGATACTCTTGAATGTCAAGGCGGTGAAGAACAATGAATACCCATATCTTATAAATAAACTGTAAAAGTGGAGCCTGTACTTCTGGTATTTGGGATGTAGAGGTAGGAGGATTCAGAGTTCAGAGTCCTCTCTTATATAATGAGTATGAGACCAGCCTAGGCTCTGCGAGATCCTATCTCAGTGATGTAAACTCCCAAACAAGTGGCTGTAGCGGTGCTGTGGCAAAGGAAATAGTGAGTAGCCTTTGATTCCTTCGGACTTAAGGGGCTAGAAATGTAGCATTATGGAAATCATAGCAGCTTCTTAGATCTGTGTCTGCTCTTTCAGGTAATGCCAAGAATAGGTTCCCCAGCCTATGTATTTGTACATATTTATTCGTACATATTTTTATACATAGTAGTTTGGTTATGGAGTATTTTCTCTTTTTTTAATAAATAGAGATTTTTCAGGTTTTTCTGGTAGATATAAAAATTAACTTTTTTACTTTTTCTTTAGACAAGGCTCTCAGACTGGCTTCAAACTCCCCACCTAGTAGAGAATGACCTTGAAATTGTGGTCTCCCTTTGTCACCTGGTGTGTGACGTTGCCGGTGTGCCCCTCCCCACCACTTATGTAGTGCTGGGGATTGAACTCAGGGCTTCCTACAATGCCATTTGAGTACTTTACCATCTGAGCTGTCTCTCAGCCCAGAAAATCTATTTGTAAAAGTTGACTATGCCATTTCGTTTTAGACTCCACTGTGTGTGTTTCTAAATTTGGTTGAAGATATGGTTCATTTGTGTTTATGCACATTGAACCAGTATTCTTTCATTTCTTCTTTTCATACTGAAAAGAAGTTCTTGCTGAAGTTCTTGCTGGCCTGGAACTCCCTGTGTAGGTCAGGCTGGCTTCGTCCTTAGAGAGATCACCTACCTTTGTCTCTCAAATGCTAGTAAAAGGCAGATGCCATCATGCCTGGCTTCTTTGCTCTTCTTATAACCACTATTCTTTATAAGACATTGTAAATAACATAATAAACCAAAAGGTATTTTGTTGGGTTTTGCTTCTGCATAGTACGCTCATGGGGAGTCTTTGAAGAAATATGAGAAAGTGTAAAGAAGTTCACAGTGATTGGAGCGGTGTCACTGTCCGGGACTACCATGGCGGGTAATTGTGAGGGGCCTCTTCATAAAAAGCTCAGCTTGATATTTAGCTCCCATGTACCACAGATAATGATGATAGCTGTGGACAGTGAGTGCTCAGATTCCCTTTGAAGTGGAACTGTGTCATGAGGACATGGTGCCTTCAGAGTCCAAGCTGTGCTGAGGCCTTCAACTGACATCAGGAAATTTTCTGTACATGCATGGTCAGACTTAATTGTTGAGTTGTTGGTTATGGAGCCACAGGCAGATGGATCACTCAGCGCTCTGCTGTTGTTACCTGTGCCTTGCCATATGTTTAGTAGAAGGAAGTAGAAATTCTTCAGTTCCAAACACTGGTTTATGATATTTGCGAGGACAGTTTATTTTATTCCTGTGACTCCTGACTCCTGATATGTTCAGTTTTCATTAGTATCCCCCCCGCCCCGTGTGTGTGTGTGTGTGTGTGTGTGTGTGTGTGTGTGTGTGTGTGTGGTCTTACTCTAGCCTAGGCCTGCAACCCTAACACTCAAACTCACCGTTTTCCTGCCTTGCGGTCTACATGCTGAGATTACTGCTGTGTACCACCATACCGAGCTCATCACTGTTTCTTGGTGACTAGATTGTATGTGTGTATGCATGCATGTATGTATATATGTATATGTATGCATGTTTTTGAGACAGTCTTATGTAGCCCAAGCTGCCATTAGTGGACTATGAAGCTGAACATAATTTTCACCTTATCTTGCTGCCTCCTTCCACCTCTTGAGTGTGGGGTTACAGGCGTGGTTTATATGACACTAGAATTTCCCTCAGGCCTTAGGCCAGCTAGGAGAGTTTGACTACATCTCTAATCCCTAGAGCCAATTTAAAAATTGTAGTTAGTTTTCATATTCATACATAGGAGCAGATTTTGGAAAACAAAAATAATCAGTTGGATTTTAGTGTCAAGAAAAGCATGCAGTGGTTTCTGCTGGTTCAACATGCATTGTAAATCCTCTCCTAAAAGAGTAACTTTTAAGTCATTTTAATGGGGTTGATTTGAATAGAATGATTTAAACGCATTCTTTTGGGAGCCAGAGAAATTAAAAATGAGAAGACGTTTGCACAGTGGCTTATAGATATCTGTTCATCATAATTGGTTATTAAATCATTTTGGCTCTTAAAAGGGTGAAATGCGTCGTTACTTACAATGAGAAAGACGCTTGCTTTTTCTCTATTAAGAACTTGTGTTACCAATGGCAGTCATTGGTTTTATTGTTTCACAAAGCATTTAACAAAGTAGATGTAGTTGGTACTAATTAAATGTGTGTACACATGTGTGCATACACACACTCCACACCAGGTGTGGTGGAAATAGCCTCCCTGCTGTGCTTCAGGAAAAGTGACAATTTTTATGTGAGTGGCAGTTCCCGGAATTGGGACCCTGATATTTTTGGTATTGTTTCCCTGGTGACACTTTGATCTTACTCTAGGGAAACCCGTGTCAGACTTGTGACTTCCACAATTACAAAATAACAGACTTGGTGGTTCATTAAGGCAGTGGTAGAAAACTGTCGTTACTGAGTATTTTCTAAACTTTTTATCCCTTCGGGAAGTGAATGGTCCAGGATGCTTTAAATATATATTATCATAACCTAGCAAAAATTGTTATGGGTAGTGATGGAGATTTTTATCAAAGCCACTGGGGATAATTGCAGAGAAAAGATGATTTGAAAGGGGAGGGGCTAGGTTTTAAATGTATTAGATTTGAAGTGCATAGTGGGGTCCACCTTCCCTGTAAATTAATCTAGAAATTTACTAGCTACATTGGAATTTTTGATCAATCAGTAAAGCAGAAGAAATAGTTATTCTGCTCTAAAACCTTCCAGACTAGTGGTCCTCAACCTCCCTAAAGCTGAGACCCTTTAACACAGTGGTCCTCAACCTCCCTAAAGCTGAGACCCTCTAACACAGTGGTCCTCAACCTCCCTAAAGCTGAGACCCTTTAACACAGTGGTCCTCAACCTCCCTAAAGCTGAGACCCTCTAACACAGTGGTCCTCAGCCTCCCTAAAGCTGAGACCCTTTAACACAGTGGTCCTCAACCTCCCTAAAGCTGAGACCCTTTAACACAGTGGTCCTCAACCTCCCTAAAGCTGAGACCCTTTAACACAGTGGTCCTCAGCCTCCCTAAAGCTGAGACCCTCTAACACAGTGGTCCTCAGCCTCCCTAAAGCTGAGACCCTTTAACACAGTGGTCCTCAGCCTCCCTAAAGCTGAGACCCTTTAACACAGTGGTCCTCAACCTCCCTAACACTGAGACCCTCTAACACAGTGGTCCTCAACCTCCCTAAAGCTGAGACCCTCTAACACAGTGGTCCTCAACCTCCCTAACACTGAGACCCTCTAACACAGTGGTCCTCAACCTCCCTAAAGCTGAGACCCTTTAACACAGTGGTCCTCAACCTCCCTAAAGCTGAGACCCTTTAACACAGTGGTCCTCAGCCTCCCTAACACTGAGATCCTTTAACACAGTGGTCCTCAGCCTCCCTAACACTGAGATCCTTTAACACAGTGGTCCTCAACCTCCCTAACACTGAGACCTTTAACACTGTGGTCCTCAGCCTCCCTAACACTGAGACCCTTTAACACAGTGGTCCTCAGCTTCTCTAACACTGAGAACTTTAACACAGTGGTTCTCAGCCTTTTTATTGCTGCAACCCTTTAATATAGTTCCTTGTGTTCTGGTGAACCCAAAGATAACATTATTTCGTTGTTACTTCATTAGGGTAATTTAGGTACTGTTATAAATCATAATGTAAATATTTTTGGACATAGAGGTTTGCCAAAGGGGTTGAGATCCACAGACTGAGAACCATCATCCCAGACTGTGTTGGAGGTTAAACAAAAAAGTTAACCAACTAACCAACCAGCAAAACAAAACAAAACAAAACAACAAAAACCCCACAGCTGCTTAAATTGCCCTTCTGGCAGATGGAAGCCACAGTTTTTGTATATTTCCTTTAAGGAGTCATCTCAGTTTTTACTGGAAGAAATTGCGCATATTTACTGTGCTTAGAGAAATACCTGTCTTGTGAGCTCTAGGCATGTGACAATACATTTCTACCCTGGACCAGCCAACTGTTTAAAAAAAGTTAACTAGTTTGCAGCAATGATGTTGAATATCACAAGTTACTAAAAAGTGTCTTTTTTTTATGTTATTGTTGTTAAGCATGTTGTTTTAGTCAGGGAGGGTAGTTTCTGCCTGTAATTTCAGCACTGGGAGAGCAGAGGAAGATTGCCACAGTTTGAAGGTTGAGCCCAGACTGGTTTACACAGAGCTTTTAGGGAGTGAGGGCTGTATTTCAGAAACAAAAACAAAAATCCCCAAGCTCCTGTTTGGTTCCTGCAAAACTTTTTTTTTTCACCGAGAACAAACAAGCAGAACACCCGTGTGTGTGATAATAGACTTTCCGGCGCATAGCACACGTCCGCGGAGTGCGTTTTTTTCTGTTGTTTTGTCTATCAACTTGAATGTCACAGGAACCTTCTCAGGTCACAGTAGATGTTACTGTTTATGATTGACATTTGTGTCAAGAATTTAACTTTGTCAAATTCTTTGTTCCCTTACTCCTTTGAGATTTCTGTCTTTTGCCTGTTAATTGTTCTGCTTGTCCATGCATAGTTGTGTTAATGATTACGGAGGTCTGTAGAGGAGAGAGGGAACAGGAAAATTCATGTGCTTCAGTTAACACTGTTCAAGCTGACTGTCACGTATGAAAGCCCTAAGGTGCCTTCTGATTAGAGCTGCGCCACTCAGTGGGCGGCTGCTGCTCTAGTACCCTGAGTAGCTCTGGGCATCTATCCACCTTTCTAAGATCAGAGTAGATGGAAAGCTGAAGGTGGACGCTGGGACAGGTGTTAGAACTCTTCCAGGATCTGAGGGAAACCCCGGAGTACTCTAGTTTAAGCCAGACAAAAGGAGTGTTTGTGTTTCGTAATGAAATCAAACTGGGCATTGTGGATGCTTTGTCTGGGCAGGTGGTAAGCCAGGTGTTAGTTGCATCCTAGGTTCTAACCCTGAGCACTGCCCCCATAATTCCCATTCTGGCTTTAGGATTCTGTTTCTCTGGCCCCAGACAAAGAGAAGAAATTATAGTAATTCGGGCAAAGAATATTTGGAGAATTTCTTAGTTTAAGAAATTGGCTAATCTGAGAGTAGGGACACACACTTGAGGTGGAGGCAGGAGGATCAGGAGCAGAAGGCAGTCCTTTCCTTTAGAGTTCTAGCTGTCTTCAACTGCATGGAACTCAGTCAAGGTGAGTGGGGCAGAAAGCAGCAAGAGAGAGAGAGAGAGAGATGTTGGCACAGCCATAACCACGCCTTGTTTTGTTTTTGGGACATAATGCTATGTAACCCAGGCTGGCTTCATCCTCCTGGCGATCTTCCAGATGACAAGCAGGTGCAGCCATATCTGGCTCAAATCTGCCCCAAGTTGAGGGTTGTGGTTGAGCAGCACCCAAGCAAGAAGCTAACCTGGGGCCTGAGCTCCAGGCCTTGGAGACATTGTGTCTTTGGCTGATGGGATAAGTTCTCAGTAGAATTTGCCAGGAATCTACCTATGGTAGCAGCAGAAACAGTTGTTCTTGTAGATAATTTGTTGAAGACTTCCTTCTCCATAATTCGCAGGGGAAGCCTGTGGGCTTGGTGCACTGTGGAAGCCTGGTGCTTGAAAAGCCTGCCAAGACTGCTGCTCCAATGAAGAAGCAGAGCCTTTGCCTCCTGCAGTATCTTCAGTGCCATCTGTTAAACATTAACTACTAGTTGACATCAGTATAGGAAACAGTGTATTCTTCCTTTGTCTGATCCACTGGTTCTTAACCTTCCTAATGCTGTGACCCTTTAACTATAGTTCCTTATGTTGTGGTGACCCCCAACCGTAAATTTATTTTTGTTGGTATTTTGTAACTATTATGTTTTGGTACTGTTATGACTCATAATGTGAATATTTTTGGAGATACAGGTTTGCCAAAGGGGGCTGACCCACAAGTTGAGAACCACTGATCTAACTCTCAGTTACTTAGAATGAGCTAACATGCTCCTGCTCTAGGCTCTCTTTGAAACATGTCTCCATAGCTTTTGTACTGTTTGCTTCTCGGTAGAATTATGCTGAACTCCTTTTGATTAGCGGCTACTTTTTCCTTTGCATTAGGTTTTTCCCATTCACCTTAGCTGCAGCTTATTTTCTGTTTGCCTCCTGTAGACCTACATATAAACATGTGGAAATAGTCATAGTCTTAGGGCGTTATTTTTTTTTTTAAAGATTTATCTGTTGTTTGCATGTGTGCCTGCAGGCCAGAAGAGGGCACCAGATCTCATTACAGATGGTTGTGAGCCACCATGTGGCTGCTGGGAATTGAACTCAGGACCTCTGGAAGAGCAACCTCTTAACCTCTGAGCCGTCTCTCCAGTCCCAGGACATTACTTTTTATCATTTCCCCCACATCAGTAAGATTAAAGGCTCTCCCTGAATCAGTAGAAGGTACAACACTATCCTTGAGTTATTTTTAACAAAAAGTGTTTTATTTTATAAACAACACATGGAAAGCATTTTATCTCTCAGTACCACTTCTAGTGGCTTTTATTTTATAGTGAAGTGAAAAGAAAACCAGGATGCTGTAGCCAGTTGGTTCTGTCACTGTGACCCTGAGTGAGTAGCTTTACCTGAAGAGAGGGCCAACTTTTAGAGTTAAAACATCTATATGTGTATGGATGTTTGCCTGTCTGTGCACCACGTGTGTGTTGGTGTCTACCGAGGCCAGAATCAGGTGTCAGATGCCCTAGAATAGGAGTTACAGATGGCTGTGAGCCATCCGGTGGGTGTTGGGAATCAAACCTGGGTCCTCAGAAGATCAGCCAGTGCTGTAACGTCTGAGCCCTCTCTTCCATCCCAATTATATTCCCCCCCCCCTTTATGATTATTTTTCTTGATCTGCTTTTCAGAATGTTAAGGCACTCTATTTTGGCTTGCACACACAAAGAAGTAAAATAGGTCGTAGCTTTTCCTTTGTGCTGCAGTTGATTTCAGAGTTCAAGAGAGCAGTTTTAAATGTCAATAATGACTGTTTTTGAGGTAGTAGTCTCACTTGATTGTTATTGTCACCATAGTTCAGCAGCAAAGAATTCATGTGCTGGAAAAGCTCTTGGGACCTTTAGGCAGGTGGCGCGACGATTGGTTTCTGATTGCTTTAGATCTGTGCTGTCCCTAAGTTTTGTGTACTCTTTATGCTTAGAGTGGTTTATAGAACTCCACTCTTGTTCTGTGAAGTCTCTGGAATTTCTTTTTTCTTTGTATTTTTATGTGTCTCTGTGTGCACCTTTTGCTGATAATAATGATCAGCTTGTGAGCTCGAGGAGGACACAGAACTGCTATTTCCTCTGCCTGTATTGGGTGTTCTTACAGGTCCACGGCAGCCTTTTATACGAACTCTGAAAATTACCTACAACTTTAACTGTGTTGACGTAAACACTGCTCTTGCTTCCAAGGAACTGTAGGGTGTTTATTCTGAGTCAAATCTGAGTGATGCTGCCTATAAGTGTGGGTTTGAGCAGTGTACTCCTGTAGAGTGGTTGTTCGGTTCTATATTAACTAAACATGTTGATGAGGGGAACTGGGTTTAGTGTGATGGGGAGAATCTTACGTTCTTAGTGTTTTGGTGGAAGCTAGTATGCTGCTAAGTGTTGGAGCCCACAAGACTAGACAGTTAACGCACAGCTGACAGACTAGTAGGCAGATCCACGGGAAGTGTATACGTCCACGTCCGCATGGAGCAACCTGTTTTGCAGAGTTGCGGGAACACTTGTCTTTTCCGAAGAGTCACTGTCATATCTGTAAAAGCCTTGTGAAGCCCTGATTCTTCCCTTTGGAATGGGATTTGTTCCCAAAGCACCTCAGCAGTTTGATTTCTGAGCAGGCAAGGGAATGACCTGGCTCCAGTCCACCTCACCATGAGGCCTTGGAACGCTGGCATTCACCCTTTGTTCTAGCAGTCAGATTTACATAGAGTCAGTCCCAAAAATTACCTGCTAACAGACCACATAGAAATTTCTATAGAAGACAGGTATTGAGCAGGAAGACAGCATGCCCCACCTTTACTAACAAACAAATACTGGGCATCCCCAAAGTTGGTTATCACCAAAGAGATTAGATGAGGAGAAGGGGTGAATCCAGGTCTCAGGGATGTTTAGTAACTTTATCTAATGGTTTGGTATGTCAGGTACTTTCCCTTGAATGCTGGCTCTTTCCTGGGTTGGGTCATCACCTCCCAGGCATCCAAGAAGGTTATTTTACTGGTGAGGACTTTGCCTTGATCATCTTTGGGGAATAACTCCTTTCTGGGCTGAAGTCTGTGTGGCCAGTGATAATATAGAGGTCCAGGTAGTCCAGTTTCAGATCTGTGAGGTTCTTTTGAAAGGCTTCCTTTAGCAGTTTTCTCTCAAAGCAGGTGGGCCACAACTGCTAAGTTTAACAGTTGATTCAAAGTTTTCCGTAGTGTCAGAAGAGTGTTAAGTTGGATAAGGAGCTTGATAGCTGCCTTAGAGAATCTACTGCTGTGATGAAACACCATGGCCAAAAGCAGCTTGGGAGTAGAAGGGTTCATTTTAATCTTTCATATAATAGTTCATCATTAAAATCAGGAACTCAAGTAGGGGGTAGTAACTGGGAGACTGAAGCTGATGCAGAGACCATGGAGGGGTGCTGCTTATTGGCTTGCTCCTTATGGCTTGCTCAGCCCAGGGATGGCACCACCCACAGTGGTCTGGGCCCTCCCCCATCAATCAGCAAGTGACTTTGTATCATCTTGACAAAGAAGTAACCAGCTTAAGTGTGTACACTGCTGAGTTTGCTAAATGGGGCAGCTGTTGTTATTAATACAAAGCTTTTCTTTTTTCCGTTTTTCAGGAGAAGTCTATGAGATGTAAATTGTTTCCTAAATTTGGGCATCTAGCAAGTTGTGGAATCAGGGTTCTTAGTTAGATATACATTACATAATTACTATTGTTATTTTAAATGTTTGTTTTTTTATTTATGTAGAATTGAGTGCTTTCTGTTAGAACATAACTCATAATGTACAGAAAACACGATAGGAAGTTATAATCTGATACACTTATTCATTTAATACAGCCGTTCTCAATCCTTAGATTAGGTTGAACCCTTTGGAGGGTCAAATGATCCTTTTACAGGGGTTGACCAAGATTACCAGAAAACAGATATTGTAATTCATGACAATAGCAAAATTGCAGTTATGAAGAAGCAACAGAAATATTTCATGGTTGGGGTCACCACCACATGAGGACCTGTGGCAACATTAGGAAGGTTGAGAACCACTTGTCAAATAGGAGTAGCAAATTAGTAAGGTTGCATTCCTATCGACATAAATCTTATCAAATTCTTACCAGACTTTTACATTTGCTGAGTGTTGTAACTCTATCATAACCTGTGTAGGTTCAGTTGAGATATCATTTTTTTTGGAGCTTGATAATTCAGAAACTTTTTGTATAATAATTTTAGCAGAATTTAAAAAGCAGTAGAAAAAGTGGTTTTCTGTTCATGTTTTGCAATAACACATTGCACACAGACACACAACACACACACACAGTTTTAAGAAATGAAAAGAGTAGGTAGGGCTTGTCTCCTTACATTCGTATTGTCTACTGTTTGACTCAACCTTTTCTTACGTTAGGATGCCTTCTAATGACTCACAAAGATTGGATTTTCTATTTTCTACCTAAACACCTCTTCCTACCTGTGGTCTTGGAGAAGGCAATTGCTAGTTAGGTCAATTTGATTTGACCTTTGAGGACTCTTGGAATTGAGCTCAGCTTTGGGTGTGTGCTCTGAGTCTTTACCGGGCATTGTTCTTGAAGCATAAATAGGAAGTCAGTTTTATTTCTTAGGTTAAAAAAAAAAGTGAAATTTTTCCTTGCAGAATGACTCAGATATCCAAATAAAAGGCAAAGTTTAATATTTTATTATTTATTTATTGAAAAATTTATTTTCCTTTTTAAAATTATATTCTTTTAGAAACTAAATCACCTTCATTGAAGGCACATTCAGAATTTTAAAGTGCACCATGAGGAGTAGTTTTGTCCACAGCTTACTGTTGATGTGAAGACCAGTCAGATTCATACAAAATAGTTACTGTTGATGTGAAGACCAGTCAGATTCATACAAAATAGTTACTGTTGATGTGAAGACCAGTCAGATTCATACAAAATACTTATTGTTGATGTGAAGACCAGTCAGATTCATACAAAATAGTTTTTCAGGTTTTTTTTTTTTTTGTTGTTGTTGTTGTTTTGAGACAGGGTTTCTCTGTAGCTTTGGAGCCTGTCCTGGAACTAGCTCTTGTAGACCAGGCTGGCCTCGAACTCACAAGAGATCTGCCACCTCAAAAATAAACAAGCATACAAATAAACAGATACAAATAAATACCTTTGAGAAACATTTTGATTGTTTGGTGAGGGTTTTCTAAACGAATATGATCGAGCAGAGGCATTAAATACTGATGACACATCCATCCTGTAAGATTAGCAGTGTAACCCTGATTAGCAGTTAGCTTTAGGCCTGAAGCATTATTATTGTCTGATACCATGTTGAGCTCCTAAACGTCTGTAATTCCAGAAAAATCCAGTGTTCTTCCGGCCTCTAGGTACTTGTACTACTCATATGTCATGAGTACATACATATATGCATAAAGATAAATCTTAAACACATTATTTGTGTTTATCATTGAATATCAAGTTAATTTGATGTTTTCTGTAAGCCAGAAACAGCCTAGTCTTTGCTTTCCTTCTTAACTCTTTATAATTTGCCCATCTCAGTAAGAAAATAGTTTTCTCTGGTGCAGTTGCCACCAGACTCAAAGCCGCCTTGATCCGTGATGCCAGGGACAGTAGCTCTCTGGGTGTTCGAGTGTTCTGTTTATCTCTTCAAACGTTGTGTTCTCTTGGATTCCATTCTCTTGGATTCCACTGCACTGGGGCCTGCTGAACTTGTTTCCTTTTTTGCAGAAAAGGAGCAGCTAGGAGCAGTCATTGGCTCCTCCTTCCAGGGTTCTGGGGAGGAAAGTGGGTCAGCATTCATTCTCTTCCCTGCCCTGCTACATCTACTCTCCACCTACTTGACTTGCCAGCACTGACCGTCCACCGGTCATCCCCAAGCAGCTCCCGAGATGCCCTAATGCTGTGTGGACCCTCAGCAGTTCATCTGTAGTCCAGATGAATTCAGTCCACGAGTCTAAATTGGGAAGAATAGCGAGTCTTCCCTAATCTCTTCAGGTGTGTGAACTGCAGCTTTGACTCCCACCCCTCCCAACACCAGAGAGAGCATGTTGAGGAGGAAACCAGCGTTTCTGTGGCCTGTAAATAGGGACTTTCTCATCAGACTCAACTGCTAAGTGCTTCAGCTGTTGAGGCCTTCGCTCTGTTACTCCTTTCCCTTTGCTTTTATTGTTTAATAGGATTTAAACCCTTCTAAAAGTTTTTCTTCTCCATAGATGAGGAAAAAAAGGCATGGATAATGCAAGTTGTGACCAAAGTAATAGAAATGCCAAGGTTGGGCAGAGGAGACCCAACTGTGTGAGACAGCAGGGAAATTAGAGCCAGAGGGTCCTGGGAAACAGTGCCCCACTCAAAGGTACAGAAATGACACCATAGAGACTTGGGGAGTTATCAGTGCCCACAGACAGGTGTCTCTTGAGGTGTATTTGACACATTTTCCTTTGAAATGATTAGTATTATTAACAAATAACCCTTTTATAGTACTGACTTATGGTACTATTTAATACTGTTCAAGTTAGAGGATTATTATTGAAACATAGTCTTTAATACAGACAGAGCAAGCTTTGTTGTACTCAGTTCATGGTCCGGTTACCTAACAGTTGGATTTTATGTCCTGCTGTGTATACATGTGATGGAGTGATGGAGCATGATGCCTCTGGACTTTGGAAGAATTAAAATGACTTTGGATGGTATGAAACAATGTTTTATTAAGTGGAAATACTAGATGATATTGTTAGTGAGCTGATCTTGGCTTCCCTCTTAATAAGAAAACTTAAAAATGGACTTGGAAGCTTGGGGACCATTTTACTAGTGTTTGAGGTAAAACAACAGTACAGATGAGCTGCAAATCTTACAGCTGTGGAAAGGAGGGAGGTAGAAAAAAGGAAGAAAGTCATGACTTTTGAGTTAGGGTCCAAGACAGCAGGCGTGGCATGTTCTAAGTGCTTAGCATGAGGTGGGGAGAGAGTAAGAAAGGCCAGAGTGTCAGGAAAAAGATGCTTTGGCTTTTAGAAAAAGGCATAGAAAGAAAGAGAAGGAAAAATTACGCTTTCTGGATTCATAATTCCAAGTGTGGGCAAATTTGTCAGTGAATATGGCATCAGAGGGACTTTTGGGAAGTTCCAAGTTCATTTCATTTTCATTATGAGGCTAGTTACCCCCACTCCATTTTTTCATCTCCTTAGCATGTCTTCAGATAAGCCATCTTTCCTGCAGGGATGGGGGAGGTTGGGAAGTGTGGGGGGAGATAGACTCCTGGCTAAGTGATTAACAGGTTCAGTCAAGATTAAATTGTTTTGTTTTGTTTTTAGAGGTAGGGTTTCTCTGCATATCCCTGACTGTCCTGGAACTCAGTCTATAGACCAGACTAGCCTGCCTACCTGCCTCCGCCTTGATTGCTGGTATTAAAGGAAGGAGTACACCACCTCGGACAGATTGAGACTAAATCTTTTTTCTTACCTTTTTTTCCCTGCTTTTTTGCTTTGATTTTTTTTTTTTTCTTAGACAGGGTTTCTCTTTAGCCCTTGCTGTCTTGGAACTCACTTTGTAGACTAGGCTGTTCTCACGCTTGCCTCTGCCTCCAGAGTGCTGGGATTAAAAGCCTTTCCCACAATGCCTGGTTTACTGGATTAATCCTTAAGGGAGGACACAATACTATATAATGGTCAAAGCCTATGATGGGGGTAACATCATCAGCGACTTCCAAGATTGCCAATCCCTGTCCAGCTCTCTTGACAGTATAAGCAGAATGCTGTCAGTACTGTTTAAACAGCATATAGTATGCCCAGCAAGATTGTGCAACAGGAAGAGTGTCTGGCCTTGAAAGCCGCACAGCCTGAGTTTGGTCCCCGGATTCCGCAGGTTGATGGAGAGAACCTGCTCTCAAAAGTTGTCCTCTGATGTCCCAAACATGCCCCGTGGCACCCCGGCATCCACATACATGATAATAACAACAATAAAGTGAAGTGTGTAGGTGCCTAGAAAGTTAACAGAAGTGGCTCTGGAGCACTGCTGTTCACTTCTGTAGAAACGCTGTTAGAGCCAGGTCAGTCAATATTATGAAAATGTTTACATTCACTGTTTCAGGGACTGTATAATGATACACAATAATACAATAGTGTAAAAGGAACATTACTGAAGTTCTAGTATTATTTGTTTGATCTGTTTTTTTCTGCACTAGACTCTTGTTAAATATGCATTTATTTCTAAAGAAGTTATTTTCCACATGACTTTATTATGTCCCTTGTAGTTTCTCCATGTGACCTTCGATTACCAATTTTGTCTCAGTGCTTCATGAAAACCCTTTAGGAGCTAAAGCCTTAAGCCTGGAGCTCTCTGGCTTTTTTGTGTTTGTATCTTTTGACTCACACACTAGAGGGAACTCGGGTTTACCTGTTCTCTAGGTATTTCTTCCACACCGATCATGAACATGCTTCTGGTTTTGCTCTAGCTGTTATTTTTGGACGGCATTTCCTGTCTGTGGTCGTTGAGGAGGTTTCAGTTTCCAGTAGAGCTCCTTGCCTCTGCTCTCCTCCTACCCCGTGCTGAGGAGACTGCCCCATTAAATCAGCTGCTGGGTTTCCACAGTTCCTACTACATGAGCAGTGCCACTGCAGCCCCCTCCGACAAGGAACACCATAAAATTGTTATACTTGTCTTTGACCATTTTGTTTTTTCTTAACAGTTTTTTTTTATTAAATATTTTTATTTGTAATGGGCAAGCAGTAGTTCTTTATGTCTATGGGTTGTTCTGCTTTGAATGTGAAATGTCCCCAACAGGTTCCTATTCTTAGACATTGGGTTTGCTGCTAGTAATGCTGTTTTGAGGCTTTAGAACCTCTAGGAAGTAAGGCCTACGTGGATGAAGTCTTGTCTTCCTCTAGCTCCTGCTTCTTGTCAGCCCAGTGTAGTAGCCACCGCCCACTGCTCCGGTGCCATGACTGGCCAGGATGGCCTGTACTTACTTAGGCCATGGAGTTGTTTAGAAATTAATAACAGTTATAATACACCATTTTTATTTAAAACCAGGCTATTTAATAGATCTGTTACTTCATATACTTAGTACAGAATGTATGTTCATTATATTATGATTTTTTTCTCTCTCTCTAGTGTGTGTGTGTGTGTGTGTGTGTGTGTGTGTGTGTGTGTAGACAAAGGACAATTTTCAGGAGTCAATTCTTCCCCCTGTCTTTACGTACTGGGTACTGTGGACTGACTGGCCAGTGAGAGTCTGTAGTCCTCCGTGCCTGCCTCCTGCCATGTTGTAGGAGTGCTGTGGTACAGATGTGCATCTGCCTCCTGTCATGTTGTAGGAGTGCTGTGGTACAGATGTGCATCTGCCTCCTGTCATGTTGTAGGAGTGCTGTGGTACAGATGTGCATCTGCCTCCTGTCATGTTGTAGGAGTGCTGTGGTACAGATGTGCATCTGCCTCCTGTCATGTTGTAGGAGTGCTGCGGTACAGATGTGCATCTGCCTCCTGTCATGTTGTAGGAGTGCTGTGGTACAGATGTGCATCTGCCTCCTGTCATGTTGTAGGAGTGCTGTGGTACAGATGTGCATCTGCCTCCTGTCATGTTGTAGGAGTGCTGCGGCACAGATGTGCATCTGCCTCCTGTCATGTTGTAGGAGTGCTGTGGTACAGATGTGCATCTGCCTCCTGTCATGTTGTAGGAGTGCTGTGGTACAGATGTGCATCTGCCTCTTATCATGTTGTAGGAGTGCTGCGGTACAGATGTGCATCTGCCTCCTGTCATGTTGTAGGAGTGCTGTGGTACAGATGTGCATCTGCCTCCTGTCATGTTGTAGGAGTGCTGTGGTACAGATGTGCATCTGCCTCCTGTCATGTTGTAGGAGTGCTGCGGCACAGATGTGCATCACCACTTCTGACTTCTTTCCCATGGATTCTGTAGACTGAACTCAAGTTTTTAGGCTTCCATAGCAAGTTCTTTTGGTTGTTTGTTTTTTGTTTTTTTTTTCTTTTTTTTACTTGCTGAGCCGTCTTACTGACCTACATTGTTTTTAATAATACATATCATTTTATGCAGTGGGGCATTATCATTTTGTCAGATTCTTTGGTCAGTATTTTCCCTTTTCCCACGGACTTCCTCCTTAGCTCTAGTAATAAACACACTTGTAGATTCCATGTAATGTAAGACCTTGCAGCATTTCTTTTCCTGTGTCTGACTCACTTAGGCTCGCACAGTGTCCTCCATGTTTACATGTGGGAGAACAGTATTTCATTTTGAGACAAGATCTCATGTAGCCTAGGCTACCCTCAGATTTACTATGTAGTTGAACTTCTAATCATCCTGCCCCACCTGCCAATTGGTGCCATTGCAAGTATGTACCCCACACTCAGGTGGGCACACACGTACCCCGTAGACCCTTTGAATACTGCGGTACTGACTGAGAATGCAGACACCCACTCGGGTATTGACTGCAGTTCTTTTGAATATATCTCTGTAAGTGGGACCACAGGATCATTTGGGAATTCTGTTTTCTAAGGAGCCATTCAGTTTTTCTGAAATGACTGTATTATCTATCATTCCTGCCAGCAGTGCTAGGGCTCCTATTTCTCCATTCCCTCATCAGCACTTTTTATCTTTTTGAAAAAATAATCCTTGTTACAAAGGTGAGGTGCTATCTTCCTATATGTGTTTGTATAGGTTTCTGTCCATGCGTGCAGTGTGTGTGTGTGTGTGTGTGTGTGTGTCTGTCTGTCTGTCTGTCTGTGTTCTGGGTGTGTTTTGATAGGATCTGGCCAGATAGCCCAGACTGACCTTAAACTTGTGATCCTTTCACGTCAGCCTCCCTAGCGTTCAGATTACAGGTCTACATGGCCTTGTAGTAATTTTGAGTTTTTCTGGGGAGTCATAGTGAGCATGTACCTGTTGGACATATTTGTGTGTTCTTCTAAGAAGGCTCAGTTTGGCTCCTGTTTCCTGGCGGGGTTCTTTCTTGCCCCTGAGTTGCATTCCTGGCCGTTGGTCTCTTCTCAGATGGATAGTTTGAAATGTTCTCTTTTAGTGTGCCATTTGTCTTTTCATTATCATTTTCTTTGCTCTGTAAAACTTTTCAGTGAACTCTTACTGTGCAACTCTTGGTGGCTGGGAATATTAGCTATGTAGACCAGGCTAGATCAAACTTACAATAATCCTCCTGCCTCTGTGCCCCGAATGCTGGGATTGTAGTTGGAGCCCTTATGTTCTGTTCCTCCATTTTTTTCTTATGGTAATTTTATGGTTTGTCAGTCTCATGTTTAAATCTTTGATTTTAATTTTTACATTTATGTATGTCCTCATGCGAGTATTCCATGTGTATGTTAGCTTTTCCTCAGAGGCCACATGAACGTGTTAGATCCCTTGGAGCTAGAGTAGAAAGCAGTTGGAAGCCATGTGGGTGCCTGAGCAGAACTCAGTAAACTCTTAATCATGGAGCCATCTCTCTAGCCCCTTATGGTTAAACTTTTAATCCACTTAGAAGTGACCTTTGAATGTAGTCTAAAATAAGGGCCTAATATAAATTTTTGTGTGGATACCCACTTTTCACAACACAGTTTACTGAAGAGATTGTACTTCAGTGTGGTGGTGTTAACATGTTCATTGAAAATTAGTGCAAGTTTATTTCTCGGGCCCTTATGTTCCTCTGCTTGTTCTATGTCCGTGCCATTCTATTTTGCCTACTGAAGCTACTGGAGTATGTTTGGAAATCAGGTCTTCTGGGTTGCTCTTTCTGCTTAGCATTGCTTTCTTTGACTTTTGCCACCTTGTGATTCCATATGCATTTAGGATTGCTTTTCTTTCATGTGTGTGAAAATAGCTTTGGAATTTGGTAGAAGTTGCATTGAGGCTGGACACTTCACCAATCCTAATCTCAGATCAGGATTCCACTCCCTTTATTTGTATGGTGCAGTTTCTCTGAGTTGGTAGACTTTCCTTCTTGCTACTGACCATCTGGCTGAGACCCTTTTCTGCACCTGGGTAGAAACTGTGTTGGCAGGGGAAGCTCTTCAGGTGCTAATTTATGTATTCTTGTATTCCTGGGCTCCTGAGGGAAATGCGTGGTGGTGGGTGATGTCTTGTGCAGTCCCTGTGTTGTAGATCCTCATGTCCACATATACGACAGCTCTTGCACAGGCCTAGCATGTTTGCCTTCTTTAGATCCGATCCGAGCAGCTGCAGCGGTCAAGGCCTGGGCTCCTCTGAAGGCCTTTTGTCTTCAGACCTCAGCTCTGCATCCTGTTCCTCTTGTTCTTATCATAGCCTCTTCTGAACTATTCAGCTCCCTCTTTTAGGCTGTCAGGTACCGCCTTCTCTTTGCTTCACTGCACTGCTCGCTGCTCTGCTGTCTGAGATGCCGCTATCTTTATACCAGCCCACACGCTAAGAAAGTAGGTAAGAGGTGGCCCCTGAAGAGAAATCATTTATGGGGCCTAATGTTGCAACAGGAGGAAAGGCTCAGGAGGGTGGCTCTCAGCCAACTCTCTTAGGTCAGCCTGAGTGGCCGGCCGGCTTGTTTCTGCTGCCAGAGGAAGGATATTTGCACTAATTAAGCAGACCTCACATGCAAATGAAGCTTTGGTTCCTATCTTCAATAACAGTGATAGTAATCCTTTGGACAAGTCATCAGGGGAAGGTTTAGTAACTGGTGTCAGCACTCAGTTGGACCCCACTGCTGAACGTTTTGAGGTGACCACCTACAACCGGATACCCCAGAGCTTTCCTGTATCCCTATGAGCAAGCTGGCTGCTTTTGTCATAAAGCCTCGTGCCCCAAATTAATCCCTCTTGCCAGTGTTTGGCTGCCTTTCCTTTTGTGGTAAAAGTCATTTTGAGCAGGTTACAATGACCATGGGTTCCTCAAGGACCCAAGGTACCAAGGGTAAGAAAACTTTTTTTTTATTTATTTATTTATTTATTTATTTATTTATTTATTTATTTATTTATTTATTTTTGCAACAGGGTTTCTCTGTAGCTTTGGGGCGAAGAAACTCTTTTTATGAAAATTAGGTCACCTGATCTTGCAGTTGACCATTAGATGTGTCCGGTGGACACACAGTCCCAGGATTTACAGTAAAAATCCTTGGTCCCTTCCCAGTTTGTTTGCTGTTGGGTCCTCTTTATGTGACCAGGACATACATAGAAGGAAAATCTTTGAAAAATTGCATTTACATGATTGCTTGGATTCATGGATAATAAGGGGAATGTGTGAGAAACAGGTCATAGAGTATACCCAGGTCAAAATACAAATCTGGGAACCAGGACCAAAGGGGAGCAACTCTGGGACTTCAGCTCAAAGTCCTCCCAGTGACTAGGTCATTAACTTCCCAATTCTGATTCACTGGATGGAAGGGTTTGAGGGGACACCGCACTGACCGACAGAAGCAGGGTAATTGTGAACAGGGTCCGAGGAAGCAGAGTCACTTGCGGTCTCATCCGGGGCCCTGGATGCCTCCTATCCTTTGCCCTGATGATCCTCTTTGAGAGTGTGGAGATGAGCAGGTCAAGCGTGGCTGTAGTGGATCCATGTGGGTCTCAGTCAACCTTGATGGCGGTAGGCGTGGTCAGTAGAATAACATAGGGTCCCCTTTACTGAGCTTCTAGAAACTTTGGGTTGTCCTCCTGACGACATAGACCCAGTCTCCTGGGCGGGAACTATGAGGTTCAGGGGGTGCGGGGACACCAGAGCCTTAAAGTGCTCTAAGCTTAGGCCAGATTTGCTTGTGAATCTATTGAACCCTTTTGAAGGTATCCGAAAGATGATATTTTTTCCAAAGAATGATTTTGTTTAGAGAGGCTAGCATTGTACATAGTTTTATCCTTTACCAAAGACCATGCAGAATTTCCCAAAGGGAAAGGCATTAATATTGAGAACCATTAGAAATGAAAGTAAAGGGTGCTGTGGAAGTGTGGTCTGCAGTCTTGCAGTGCTGGGACTTTTGTCGAGCATCAAAGGTCGCCACGCGGGCCACAAACAAACAAACCACACATCTCTGTTGAAAAAAGAGGGGTGAGCTGTGAGTAAAGATAACTTTTGTTTGGTTAAGACCATTTTGAACAGGATAGATTTTTTGATAAACTAAGAAGGGTCAATTGCCTCTTAAGCTTTGGAACTAATACTGAGGAAATCATTTTTCCCCCATCTGGTAAATGTATCATTTACAGTCAAGTCATTTGTTAAATGTTTGTAATCCAAACTACTCTTGTAAAATTGTTTGGCAAGTGCCACATTAGATACCAACAGATACTGCCTCTCTGTCTAATGTAGTCATTTAAACTCCTGTTATGAGAAGTGATTCATTCTTTGAGTACAAAATGAAAAAGTTGACAGATGTGTTGGGTATTGGGGTTGCGCAAAAATGAGGGACAGACCACCAAAACCTATTAAACTAGAAGCACACTTTATTCTAGAAAAAGAGAAAAAATTTTCATGGGGCATCAGAAACTTACCAGCTATAGCTGTGACCACAGCCAGAGATGGGCTTGTATGGCTGTGGCCATGGGCTGTTTCCGACCTCCCCTTTTTATAGCAAGAAGCAAGCATTAGGCATGAACAGAAGAATTTTTACAATCTCAAGGTAAAACTCGGATACAATTTTTTTTTTAAAACCAATTTCCATTAACAGGGTTTTTCAGTTAGACTAGTGTTTGTATTTAACCCATTGCTTCTCTCTGCCTCTTCCTGATGGTGTTTATCAAAGCTCTACACTCCCCTGATACTTCAGTTTTGCATAGCAGGAAGGGGTATGGAACAGTGCACAATCAAAAAGTCAGGTACATCCCATCACTTAAAAGTTAACTCAGCTCACATCAGTTGCTGGTCATGAGTGGCCAGGGGTTTTGCAGAGGGCTGCTTCAGCTATGCAGACAGAAGTGTGGAATGTAAATCAAAGTAAGCCACTGTTAATAATTAATCCTTCAGCTGCTGAGAAAGCTGCTGACAGTCTGTTCTCATTCTCCTAGGCTTACAACTTTATATTTCTTTATTTCTACTTTCCTATTTCTGGAACCTACATTTCTGTATTCTTATTCTTGGGCTTTTCAGATGTACTTAGAGATTATGTCACTTTAAAAGTAAAACAAACCTGGGAACTGGAGAGATGGCTCAGTGTTTAAGATACTTTCTTTTCTTCCTAAGGACCCAAGTTTTGCGCCCATGTCAGGTGACTCACATCTACCTTTAACTCCAGCTTCAGGGGATCTGATGTCTTCTGGCTTGCCCAGGTGCTTGGGTGTTTTAGTTCGGGTTTCTGGAGAGATGGCTCAGTGTTTAAGACACTTTCTATTCTTCCTAAGGACCCAAGTTTTGTGCCCATGTCAGGTGACTCATATCTACCTGTAACTCCAGCTGCAAGGGATCTGATGTCTTCTGGCTTAGCCAGGTGGTTAGGTGTTTTAGTTCGGGTGTCTTTGGCTATGAAGAGACACTACGACAATTACAACTTTTATAAAGGAAAACATATGATTGGGACTGGCTTATAGTTCAGATGTTTACTCCATTATCAGCATGGTGGGATGCAGGCAGGTATAGTGCTGGAGAGGTAGCTGAGAGTTCTACACCTGGATGGGCAGGTCGTCTGGAAGAGAGAGACGCTGGGTCTGGCTTGAGCATCTGAAACCTCAAAGCCCATTCCCAGTGACACACTTCCTCTAACTAGGCCACACGCTCAGTAGTTCCGGTCTTTGTGAATCTGTGTGGGACATTTTCATTCAAACACTAGCATCTTTGAGTGGAAATCTGAGTTGATCTTGATAGAGTATTTTAATACATCATACTAAATATACTATGTAAGTTGTATACAGTCATGAGTATAATCAATTCAGAGACACTCGTGGGTCAGTTTCTGAATTGTGAATGCCAGGCAAGGAAGGAAGTGAAACTGAAAAACTTGTGTTCCCAAAGAAGTGATGCCAGCCAACCCTGGCAATATTGACTCCTGTTCTTGTTAAAGTAGGAGATCGATCTGGGGTTTCTGTGCCCTCAGAGTCACTAAGGAACCCTCTCACCAGAGGGCAGGGTCACCCTACATGGTGTCCTCATTGTTTGAAAGATGTTGAAGTATTTCATTCAGCTGTCATTTATTCAGATTCATGATGAGATGAATGGTCCTTGCCCCACCTCCATCACCCTAATGAAAAGAGGATACAGTATTCTTTTCCCACAGAGATTATTCTGTGTAGTGTTACTGCAATGAAGAGATGTCAGTCTGCTGTTAACTTCCAGAAGTCTCATTCTGGAAACCTTTATATCTTAAGCATCTAGACATTCCTTTCAAGAGTTTTTTTTAATTTTTATTTTTAAGCATTTGTGTGCATGGTGTTCCAGTGCTAAACATTAAACTTGTTAATAAAAACTAATAGTGTCAATATTTATTATAACAAAATTATCAGAGCAGTGATTGTGTTTGTGCATGTGTTAAAACAGTGAATCTGGCTTTTATAATTTGGGACCTAGGCTGGCCTTGAGCTCATGAACCTTTATCCTTTGCTTTCTTAGTGGTGTAATTACAGAAAGGCATTGTCTCCATGCCTGGCTCCTTTTTGTTTTTGCATTTTATGTTTAGTGTTTAGGTAATATATATTATTAGAATTAATATTTAATTAAATTAAATATCTTATTACATTAAATATTTAAAATGTACACCGTGTAAAATTATTAGCTTCCAAGGTCAGGAATTTTAAGTCATTAAACTAGGATTACTCTTAATAGAATTACTCTTATTACTCAGTGGTTTAGAGCCATACTTTGAATCGGAAAGGCCTGATCCTGAAATGCTACCGTCTCATTCTCCAGATCAGCACTGTCCTATAAGACAGCCACCTGACAGCTGCCCGTAAGAGCTGCCGCAGGGAGCTGTTAAGCACATGGACTCTGACTAAGTTTACTAAGTGAATTTTAAATTGCATGTAAGTTTGATCAGTTAATCTCTGGATATGTGATCATGGTCACCATGTAGTTAATTTAAATTCCCAGCCCCACTTTTCTAATTTCCATAATTACAAGAATTAATTGAAATAGTATATTTAGATTGTTTTAACACTGTGACTGGAACAGAATATGTTCATGGAAAATATAATACATATTAATTTAAACTTGTTTATTTTTACTCTTTTCCAGGTTTAATTTATTTTTGGAAATCAAGTTCAATATTAAAAAGAAAAATCACACATTATTGGAAGCCATTTTCTACTAATTCCGATACATTTTAACTTATGATTTGATTTGAATACTGTCATGGGAGGAGCTGTGAGTGCTGGGGAAGATAATGATGACTTAATTGATAACCTTAAAGAAGCTCAGTACATCCGCACTGAAAGAGTAGAGCAAGCCTTCAGAGCCATTGACCGCGGAGATTACTATCTGGAAGGCTACAGAGACAATGCGTACAAAGACTTAGCCTGGAAGCACGGGAACATACACTTGTCCGCACCTTGCATTTATTCTGAAGTTATGGAAGCTTTGAAACTTCAACCAGGATTATCATTTCTTAACCTGGGAAGTGGAACCGGATATTTAAGTACAATGGTGGGCTTAATTTTAGGTAATTTTATTTTTGTAAATTTCTATTTATAAAGTGAGCTGAGTTTGCGTTCATGACCTACAGTGTTTGTAACTGTACCTAGTATGTCTGAATGTGTCTGTTTAAAGCTTAGGTGTGGAAACACACAGTTGTAGTCTTCTCTTTCCCAGCCCTGAACCTAATGATTGGTCATCTCTCATACTTTTCTGTCTAGTTACAGTAGATATAGCAGTCTGTCAGTATTTGAAATCAAGCAACTGGGCCTGGGTCTATAGCTGGGTTGGTAGGATTCTTACTTACCTAGCATGCACAAAACCCTGGTTTTGACCCACTACTTCACATACTAACACGGCGGTAGAAGAATCAGAAATCAAAGTCATCCTTAGTAACATACTACAGAGTGAGTTTGAGGCTAGTCTAAGAAACATGAGACACCCCCCACCCCAAGAAAACAACTGGTAGGCAAGAAGCTCAGGAGTATTGGGAGATGCAATGTGTTCTTTGTAGTGATATTTAATTTTTGACCGTTTTATCAGTGTCCCACTTGAAATGGAAAGGTAATTGTGTCAGTCTTGTAGACAGGAGTGTGGGAGTTAAACTTGTGGCCTGGTGAGTCAAAGCAAGAGACTGGGGAAATAACAGAGAAAGCAATTGTGGCATATTTTGGGTCTGTTGTACCAGACACTGGTGTCTGGTTATGAGCTGCCAGTGGGTGCTGAGAAGGAATTGAAAGAGCACCCAGTACTGTCACCCAGGCCATCTCTCCAGCCGCAAGTTTACACATTTTAGGTTGCTAACTTGGATTTTTAATAAAACTGTAGAGTTTGTAAACTTTGTCACAATTTAATCCTTAGGAACCTCTGTTATATTCACTTGTATCTACTCTTGGCTCCTCCCATAACCTTGGCATTCAGTTGCTCCTACAGATTGCCTTTCTGGACCTTTAATAGCAGTGGCAGCACACAGTATTCTTTTGCATCTCGTTTCTGTCTCTTATCTGTAGCTTCACAGTTCACATGCTGGAGTCTGACTGGGTAATAAATGTCACTGCATTCACAATTGTCTGGTGTTTTACCTACTGTTTTTGGTTATTTGGAGTACTGTCATGGTAATCTTGGAGCAACTTCATGTGGATTACTTTTTTCTCTTGAGTAGATCTTAGAACTAGAATTGTTGGGCTGAAGGTAAAATTATATTTACCTTTTTAAGACATTGCCAAACTTGTGTGGCCTGAGTGTTCTGTTTTTTCCATTCCTGCCTACATGGTAGAAGGGTTTGGTCCTCAGCATCCTCACTGACACTCAGTGCTGTATCTGTCAGCGGATGTGTATTTCCATCTGTTAGGTGCGGCTTAAACTTAGGGCTGGTGTATGCTATACATGCATTTACTCAACCACCAAGCTACACCTCCCTTCTGAGAATCTGAACCTGGGCTGGAGAAATGGCTCAGAGATTAAGAGCACTGACTGCTCTTCCAGAGGACTCAGGTTTGATTCCCAGCACCCACATGACAACAGACAACTGTCTGTAACTCCAGGATCTGACACCCTCCCACAAGGCATACATGCAGACACAACATCAATGCACATAAATTAAAAATAATAAATTTTTTAAAAGTAAAGTCTAATTAGTCATTATGAAGATTATTCCTGATAAGTGACTTGCTTTTGGTTGTTAACAAATCCCTTGAGGATGTTGTCTCTTAGACCTATTACACTTAAGCTGCCAAAGTGCCTTGCTGTGCACCCTTCACTCTGTACTGTGTAGGTATCTGTGCATCTTGTTTTCCGCCCTAACACCCTTTATTACATTATTAGCTTGGTTCTTCCTTTTTTTAACTTTAAAAATTAATTTTTTAAGTAATGGACTTTTTCTGGCATTTTCATACCTACTTTGTTTGGGTTGATTTTGCTCCTGCCATTTCTTTCCCCACTGTGCACTGTTCCATCAACATTCTCTCTTCAGTTTAGTATCTCGTGTGTTCTGCTGTCTTCTCTACTCCCCTCTGAAGACCTCCTATTTCCTGTCTCATGGGCCCCTTTCCTGGTTTTGGAGCCTTTATTCTACCTAGGTGCATAGATGTAGCGTTAGAAACTAAGAGTCACGTATACAAGAGAACACAGCATTTCTTTCTGATCCTGGCTACCTTGCTTTATACTTTCTCTAGTTTCATCCATTTTTCTGCAGATTTTATTTTTCTGTGCAGTTGGATAACAGTCCACTGTGTATCATGCTTTTGTTATCTGTTTATCAGTTGATGGACGTCTAGACTGGTTCCATTTTCCTGCTTTGTGACTAGAGCATCAATGGACGTGACTGTGTGTCTCTGGTAGCATATTGAGTCATCCATGCGTTTTATTGCTGCTGCCTCTAAAGGTTGGTATGCTGGTGATTTCCTTTATGGTTATTACCGCTGCCATTTACAGTAATAATAGCAGCAAAGAGTATGCGGATAACATACCGTGCAATAATTCATTTTCAGAGTAATTGCTTCTCTAGTTTTATTACATTAAACATTGTTACAAAGTGTGCGGAAATCTCAATGATAGGAAAGTTTTCCAAATAGTTCACCTGCGTGAGTATCTTTGGAATTAACATTTCCCCAATGTGGATCATCTGTATAGGAAATGGCTCTTTCTTGCTTTTTGTCAATTCTGAGGATTTCTTTGTTTGATTAAATTTAGTTATAAACCACATGAGTGCACCCCTTTTGGTCTGACCACCCCCTATGAATGCAGTGCTTTTTGTAGCCCCATAAATGTAACGCTTGATTTTTGAAACAGGGTTTTTTCCTAACAGCTCTGGCTTTCTTGGAACTTGTTTTGTAGTTCAGGTTGTCCTCAAATGCACAGAGATCCACCTGCCTCTTCCTCCCTAGTGCTAAAATTTAAGGCTTGTGCCACCACGGCTTGGCGAATGCAATGCTTTTCTAGCTCACGAGTGCAGCAGTGCTTTTGTAGCCCCCGTGAGAACAGCGTTCTTGTGACCTCACGAGTGCACTGCTGCTTTTGGTGTCAATTGTGCATAGAAGCAGAGATTTTGAGTCCCTGGTGTGTGTTTTTAGCAGAAGTGTAGCAGGGCTGAACTCTCTTCCCTTGCTTGTGCTGGGCAAGAAACTGCATTGTCCTGAGGCCAGTGAGCAAAGCTTCAGTCTTAAGTCTGGCAGCAGTCCCTGGGGCTCTTAGGCAAGTCACATTCTGAGCTCCTTTTAGCTGTAAAATTAAGTGAATTTGACCAGGATGAGTTTTAATATGTAAGATTTTAATCCCTCCCTCCCTCTCCCTCTCCCTCTCCCTCTCCCTCTCTCTCTCTCTCTCTCTCTCTCTCTCTCTCTCTCTCTCTCTCTCACACACACACACACACACACACACACACACACACACACACACACACACACACATCCTTAGGGACAGTGGTTTGGTGTTTATCGGTACCTGCTGAACTTGACAGAACATAACTACCGGTAGATTAGAATAGATACTTTCAGAAATTTTTGTTATTTGTCTCCCTATGTGTGAAAGAATTTATGAACGAGTCTTGTAGTATCAAAGCTCACAACTGTAAAATTGTTTCTTTCCTTGTGGTAAAGTTGTCCTTAGGCTGGATTCAGTGTTGGGCTGAATGAATAGGTCAAGTAGAGGCAGAGTTTATTCTGCAGGGAGGTTTTTGTCTTCTCTGGAACTGGTCTACACATTCTGTTTGAGTCTGCCTTCTGACAGAATTAGCATGTTCCATTCTTGGAATGTTACCTGTGTGTACGTGTGTGTGTGTGTGTGTGTGTGTACACGTGTGTATGTGTGTGTACGTGTGTGTGTACGTGTGTGTGTACGTGTGTGTGTGTACGTGTGTGTGTGTACGTGTGTGTGTGTACGTGTGTGTGTGTACGTGTGTGTGTGTGTACGTGCGTGTGTGTACGTGTGTGTGTGTGTACGTGTGTGTGTACGTGTGTGTGTGTGTGTGTGTGTGAGAGAGAGAGATTCATGCAATCTATTGTATTCATTCTTTCCTTCACAACCCTCCCTTCTTCTTTTGAGCCCCCTTTTTTCATTCATTTTCCCTTCTTTGTCTTTCTTTATTTCTCTTTTTTCCCCCCCACAGTGATTTTAAGTGTGGAAACTTTTGGGTTAAGTGTGTGAGCACAGTCGGATCTACTTACTGGTACATGGGGAACTTTGCAGTGGTTACACCAATGAAAAAAATGACAACCATTCCCTGCCAATAGCTCATCGGGGAGGGTCGGGGCCTCAGGAGCACTTCCCTCCCCCTCCCCCATAACATAATGGTAGCAGGAGCAGTCGTATATAGATCTTGTGCCTGCATATCCACAGCTGCTGTGTGTTGATGATTGTCAGGCCAGGACGTGCCATATCCCGAAGGCAGTGTGTCATAGCACTGCTTCCCCCTCTGCTTCAATGTCTAATTTCCAGATCTTCTGTTGTTTCTGTAATTGCCTTGTTCATTTTGTGTTTTAATTTCTTTGACTTTAGCCTGTAGTGAAGGATAGAGTTCTCTTTTGAGTATCCATGAATTTCCACAGCTTTAGGGTATACCTACCCAGGCCTGGGCGTGGATGTTGGAGAGTCCTCCTGTCTTCATCCTACGCACGCCACATCCTATTCTTCTTCAGTGTATATAAAAATTTACCCTGTCTTCAACTTAGTCCTTCCCTTGGTTTTTCCACACAACACAAGAGTTTCATTATATTCTTTTTTTCCTGTTTCCCTTCTTGGTGAGAGATGGAGTTTTCTTCTAAACTACTCAAGGTACAGAATTGAGTATCAGCTTCTTTAATCTTAAGCTGTTGAAGAGGCAGCAGACTCATTTCCAGGGCTCAAAACTTCGAAGTATCAAAAAGCATGCTTTTGAAAAGCTTTTCTTTTTTTAAAAAAAAAAATTCATTTACTTCAGTGACCTCTCCACTTCCACTGTAACATAAAGCCCCAAGGGCACCTTGATTGTTTTCAAATAATGTTTATGTGATGGATGTGTTGACTTGAAGCAAGAAGAAAAATTATTTCACAGATGAAAAGAAAATATTTAATGTGCTGCAAAGATTTTATATTAAATTAGTTTTGAGTCTAATACATTGATTTGTAAGATTTGCTTACTCTAATATTTTGTCATAATTTGCAATTTCTGTCATCATTTTCATGAAGTATTTACTTTAGATCCTATACCAACTGCTGAGAATACCCAATAGAGAACCATAAGAAGGCTTTCATTAGCCCTTCTTCGTTCTGCTCAGTAAATTCACATTTCAGTTGAGTTGGTCATTGATGGCCATGGTTGCCTTCAGGTGCAGTAAATATAAGGTGGGCATTGTAGTGGCTCCTGTAATCCCAGCCCAGATCAGGAGGATTAAAGTTCAAGACGAGCCTGAGCTACATTACAAGAGCCTGTCTCACAAAAAAGGAAGAAAAAAAAACCCAAAGAAAATGAATTCTGGGAAAATAGATTTTGTTAAAAGAAATTTGGGTCCACATCTGAAGCTGCGTATATTGTGTATGTGAGGTAGAGACAGGAGAAACATTAATTTAAGAAAATTCTCAGTTACATAGCAAGTTCAAGATATCAAAGCCAGCCTGGACTACAATGAGAAGCTGCCTAGAAAAGCCAATAAACAACAATAACAGAAAACCTCATGAGGCACTGTCTCAAGTAACAGTAACTAAAAGGAAGCAGTGATTATATCAATAGACTTAGAAGAGTCTAGTGCCTTTCAAGATGTTACTGGGAAATTCTAGGACCTTTTCATGAGACTTCGCAAGCCTAGAGAAGACAGTTTAGACAGTATACTGTCAGCCATCAAGAAAGCAAACGGGGCTGGAGAGATGGCTCAGAGGTTAAGAGCATTGCCTGCTGTTCCAAAGGTCCTGAGTTCAATTCCCAGCAACCACATGGTGGCTCACAACCATCTGTAATGGGGTCTGGTGCCCTCTTCTGGCATGCAGGCATACACACAGACAGAATATTGTATACATAATAAATAAATAATTATTAAAAAAAAGAAAGCAAAGTTGACTTTTTCATTGCCGTCATCTTCTCTGCAGTAGATTGGTGCTGTCAGAAGCAGATGTATCTCATTGTCTTGAAAAGCCTTATGTTATTAAAATATCTTAAATGCCATATTCTGTAGATTTCTGAAGTGTTTGAAGACCACCTATCTATCTAAAATATATCTGTTTGACCCTGAAAATATACCTAAGGTGACTGCAAGTTTGATTGTTATAGATTAACTACTATTTTACATTTCTTAATTTTTCCTAAACATTTTGCAACAATAACTTTCAAGGACTAGAATTTTACATTAAATTTTTAAATGAGTTGCCTATGTACAATATCTTAAAATAGAAATAGCCTTAGCTTTGTATTAATGTACAAAAATTTCCTAAGAATAGAAACATATAGTTGAAACAAAAATAGCCTTAAATTTGTGTCAAATACAAAAATCTGTACCAATGTAAAATATTTGAGATTAATAGTTTCTTTTTAGTTTAAAAGGAAATTTCAATAATCTAACCTTTTATCCTATCATTCCTATATCCCCTTTTAAAAATCTTTTCAGAAAGAGATCCCTAACTCTACCATCTTTGCTTAGTCTATTTTCCTTCGTCATGACCAGTAGTAACTTTCATTCCTCCAAAAGGTGATAAACATCCACAACCCACTGAATGACAAAAAACCAGTCACCCCACCTCTTGGTAATGTGAACATCATGTTCTTAAAAGAACTTCCTGTTGCCTGGGGACAACAACATCCTTTAGGGACTCTGAGAAAATTAAGATAATGGTCAAGTCTTGGGAGAGCTAGCTGCTGTCCACTCTCAGTGTGATGGGACTTATTTGAAGTCCTGACTGGAGAAGTCTGTGAGGCTGTACTATCTCAGCTAACCTGTTTGAAGTTATTCTGGATATGGAATTTTGAGGACGTTGTAGCAGAGGCATTCTGAGAGACTGGATCACCTAAGTTGCATGTCTGTATTGGTGTCTGTTTGACAGATTATTGCTTTTCATAGTTCACTTTTTACCTGTTGTGATCTATAAGTTGAATTATTTACACTTTCTAAAGTCTTATCTTACATAACTAGAGTTATTAATAATTTTTAAAAGGTATTTTAATGTATACTTTAATATCATTTACTTTATATTTGTTTCATAGAAACCAAATAATCAATATTCCCCCTTATGGTAAATATTAAGGTTTAGCCAAAAATCTTTTATATTAATAGTTGTTAACTTTTGGAATTACTTTGCAAATGAGCACGGAGATTTGAACGGTCCAGATCAGCTTTAAGAATCACTCAAACTGAGCTGGGCATGTTCTCCCGTATCTAGACAGACCAGGAGAACAAGGTGAAGACTACTTTTAAACAATTTCAATTACTGATGATTGCCGTTTTAAAAGCGCCATTTTCTGACAGGTAGAGGAGAACACCAGCCAAAACTTCCACTCACGAGATTCCATTATAGGTGACTGTCTGCAAGGCAGCTTTAACTTGAACAACGTTTAAAGCAAATACTTGTATTCTTATTATCTTATTGTTTAGATTGCACAAAGCCATTTCCATGCCTTGTAAAATACTTTAAGCATATTCTTTCCTTCATCTATTTTGACTTTCCTCTGAGCTTTTATGCTGAACTTTCTCCCATATGTATTTGTTTCTTTGGAAACTGAAATTCTCAAGATGCTCAGATTGAGTATCTGTTAAAGAGTAACATTACCATGTAGAGGATTTTATATATAATTTTGGGAGGAGGTTTTTTTGTTTTTAATGATTCTTCAGTTTACTGTTTATAATATTATAAATGTATTATATTACATATTATATTATATTAGGAAGTACTAAATGATGATGAACTGAAGTCTTGTCAGTTGGAAGCTGACCAGTGTATAAGTAAGGAAACAAAAGAAGTGCTTAGGATTGCTTCACCTTGCCCACTTTTAAAAACATAATATTTTATGTTAGTTGGCATGGTGATGTAATCCCATTGCTTGAGAGGTCATGACAGGAACAGCCCATGAGATCATTCTCCATTGCATAACAGTTCAGTGCCAGCTTGGGCTTTCTGTACAACCTTGTCTTGTCACCACGCCCAACCCCTAAAACAAAACAAAACTCCACCAAACTGGAAAAAAAATAATCTGTATTTTGTTTGCTAAGTCAGATTCTCTTTCATTAAGACGCTTGTCTAAATACATCTCTAGGTAAAAAATCAGTTTTCTGTTTTTTAAAACAACTGAACAGCATGTTGTTGCAATCTAGCATGAGAAAGCATTATATACATTTGATATTTGGGTTGAAGACTATGTGAGTATTTTGTTTTAGTTTTTTGTACTCTTGAAACATCTAAATTTGATCATTTGTAATTGACTGTTTCTTGTGACTCTAAAGTTCTTAGAGGTTAGTAGAGACAGGCCTGATAGGCATTGTATTGTAACAGACTGTAGTGGACACATCTAGTTACAGATTCCTTAAGGAAAATTGATAATCTGGGCCCAGTAGCACATGCCTTTAATTCCAGCATTGCAGAGGCAGAGACAGGAGAATCTTCAAAAATAGTTGGGTACTACATAGACTGTCACCAAAACAACAACAAAAAGCACAAGCTTCGTAAGAAACCTCTCATGTTATAGTAAGAGACTGTAGAGCACAACACGTTGATTCCATTACAGACAATGAAGAGATCTTGCATTGCCAGCTGCAATCAAGTATTGCCTTTGTGAGATAGTGGGCACATAGCATGTGTTGTAGTAACGTTAGAAAATGTCAGGTCCTACATTTCAGTAAGCCTCGCCTGCCAGTTATAGGGAGCACTGAGAAATTCCTCCCCTCCAGCCCTTTCTTGGGAGATCTCTCCAGCTCTCATCATCTGTAGAAAGGAGTGTGGTGTGAAAAGCATGTGGTTTGCTGGACCTCTTCACTGCACATCTGAGAACCATCAGGTTTTGAACAAATGATAAGTGAAGATTTTGGTAAAGATTTGAACTTTAGCTGCATGCGTATTTTCCCTTGCTGTGTAGGAAGTGGAGGCAGGAGAATCACAAGTTAGAGACTAGCCTGGGCTACTTAATGACTTCAGTAAGCTAGTTAGCAAAGTACAGAGCGCTGACTAGGACAAGGTCTGGTTCTAGTTTCAGAACCGCAGAGCAACACCACCACCCCTTAAACCTGGGGATATGTGATTATTTTGATCATAGTGTCCTGCCAAAAAACAGTCTTTAGAGATCTGTAGGTTTCAGCCTTATAATCTCTCTTGCTTTTGTGTTTGCTCCCTCTTCCCCTTCACAGAAAAGGTGAATTCTACCCTCCACATTACTATACCAAAGCAATGTAAGCGGGTTTCCATTCGCCCTGAAAATATAGCTAGTACATGTTTGCGTATTTCTTACACTTTCTTAATGGTACTTGATAGATAAGTGCACAGAAATTAGAACTTGGGGGGGGGGGGCACATCATTAATATTTTTGTAAAAATGCTGCTACAATTACAGGTCCTTTTGGAATAAATCATGGGATTGAACTTCATTCAGATGTGGTGGAATATGCCAAGGAAAAACTGGAGAGCTTCATCAAAAATAGTGATAGCTTTGATAAGTAAGTATTTCTACCTGTAGTTTTGACGTGAGAACGATTAGTGAACATGTGTAGAATGCCTGTTCTTGACCAGTATCAGCTTTTTCATACTGGCTAAGTGAATGCTGCAGACATCTGTGTACTATGAGGAAAAAAAATAGGCGTTACCACGTAATTTTTTTATTAAATTACAGATAGATAATATGTGTTTACTTTCACTTATTAAATGTCGTATGGGTATCCTCTGGAGAGAAACACAATGTTTGTGCTCCCAGGACTTTTCCATAACTGTTTTTAAACCTTCTGCATAGTAGTTTAACAGTCTGTCCTCTGTTGGTACCGTAATTTGTATGTCAATATTTAAGGGTCTCTCTTTACAGTATTCAGTTACTTCCTAATAGATTTAGTAGAAATTGCTGTAGAAATACATCTATGTGTCATTGTGGGATCGTGTTTGAGAAAGCCATTTTATTGAACTGTTTTCTTCCCAGGTTTCCCTTTCTAAGACATATTACATAGCTGTTGATGCTTGGCCAGCAGTGAAAGTGAAGATTTGGCATGTAATCACACTGAATCTCTGCCTTGACATTTTTATGGAACAAGGGCTCTTATGCTTGAGCTAGAGGAAAGCCCGTTAATTGAAATATCCTACTACATGTAGAGCTTTGGCATGTCATTTTTCTGTGTGGGTCATAGATTCCAATAGAAAAAGGCTTTAACAGGATAGGAAGCATATGCTTAGACAGACACAGCCACTATACAGGGTTTCAGTGTAGAAACTGACCCAGGCTTCAGACATGGCTTATTGGCAGGGGTCTCTCACCCCATCCCTGGCTGTAACTGCCAGTGTGAAAAACAGTGTGCATGTGCATGTGTGTTTTGGAGAGGTGGTTTCTGGGCCACCACAAGGGGTTTCATCTTGAGAGAGCACACCTAGAGGAGAGATCCAGAAGCCAAGAACATCTTGACTGTCATCCACAGAGTGTACTTTCCCTTTCTTCCCTTCTTTTGCTCCTCTGCCTCTTCTCTTTGCCCTTTCAGTTTTACCTCCTTCACTGTTGTGGGTTTTTTGTTTGTGCTGGTGTGAATGATGCTTGAACTGGTTCAAGAACACAAAACTCAGACTCCCTAGGAAAATCTGCAGCCCTGGAGTCCAGGCAAGCTTGTGCAACACAGGTGTGACTGTAGTCAGATTATTCAGCTCTTCGGGCAGGATTGAGGGTGTGCAGATACTCAGGCTTTATTTTTTTTTTTAATAAACACAATAGATTTAAGTCAGCCAGTTAAATGATCAGTTTGCTGAAAAAAACTTTCAGATTTTCAGATTTATTTTATATGTGTGAGTGTTTTGCCTACATATCTGTGTGTGCAGCATATGCATGCCTGGAGCACATAGAGTTCAGGAAAGGTGTCAGATCCCTTCGCACTGGAGTTACAGATAGTTGTGAGCTGCCATGTGGATGCTGAGAGTCCAACCCCAAGAGCAGCAAGTGCAGTAAATTACCGAGCTAACTCTCCAACCCCCCAAACTATTAATGAATAATTAGCACCTGCTTCATACTCTCAGCCATTTTCAATTATCTACTGCATTTATTCCAAAAAAGAAACACATTTAACAGAAACTGAAGTTTTTAGCCCAAGTTCTTTAATAAGAAATTGCGATTAAACTTTAGAATTTGTTTGTGTCTTCATTATTTTCCTCCTATCTAATGACTGATGTGGTTGCTGAGTCTTGAGATGTGGGCAAGATTAATTTTTATCTAGTCATGGGATTTTTTGTATTGTTTGATTGCCTGCAAAGTATGGCTTTTGATATTGAAAATTAATCTGGCCATAAGAACTTTTAAAATATATTTTAGCTTAGAAAGTGTAATGGTAATGTTAACAAATGCTCAAAATCTATAGCAAGATCTGTTGCATAGTATTAATACATTTCATCTGCTGATACGAGAAGGTTCAGTTTCTAATCATTTATCAGAACAGGCTTAAGGAAGACAAGTCACTAAACAAGTAGTTCTAGATAATAGTAAAACATGCAATGATTTTTATTTTGTATACATCATCTAATAACAAATCTTTTTTAATGCTATTTGGATGTCTCATTATTTGGTGTGTGTGCGTGTGTGTGCGGGCGCACGCAGTCTATATACTTGTTTGCGAGTTTGGACATGGAGGTGTATATGCATGGGTAGAGGCCAGAGATTGATGTGGGGTCTCCTTCCTTCATTGCTCCTTATCTGTATGTTTTAGATGGGATCTCTCAAGTTGAAGCTCATTTACTTAGCTAAGTGCCTGCTGCCATGCCAGGTTTCTTACATGGTCCTTTGGGGTACAAACTTAAGCCCTTACTTGATGGCAGGTATCTTATCCATTGGGATACCTATTCAGCTCTTCTCTCGCAAAAAATAAAAAAATTGTTACTGTTACACATGTTTTTAAACCAATCCCTGCCATTGATACCTATTAACTAAATGCTTACAGCGTGTTTTAGAAACTTTTATATTAATCATTCAAAAGAAGACAGTAGGGGCAATTTTATTTTACGTCTTAGGCACTGGTCTTGTATTCAGGTTTCTATTGCTGTGATAAACTCCATGACCAAAACCAACCTGGGAAGCAAAGGGCGTATTTCTGCTTACAGTCCATCACTGAAGGTAGTCAGGGCAGGAACTGAAGGAGAGACCATGAAGGAGGGCTGCTTACTAACTTGCCTCCTATGCCTTGCTCAGCCTGCTTTCTTATACAGCCAATGACCACCAGCCTCGTGATGACAGTTCCCACAGTAGTAGGCAAGGTCTTGACAAGTCAATCAGAAATCAAGAAAATGCCTCACAGACTTGCCTACATGTCAGTGTGCTGGAGATATTTTTTCACTTGAGGTTCCTTCTTCCCAGATGACCCTAGCTCATGCCAAGTTGACAAGCTAATCAGAACTGGTATGAAATAATACTTACTGTTCAATATATCAATTACAAATGGGTCTCATTCAAAGAGTGGCTAATACTAGGAAACTGTTTCATTTTGCATCAACTACAACTGGTAGAAAGTTAAGAAATCAAAGTTGATTCATTGGGCCAGTGCTTTATTCTTTTTACATAGTTTGGTTTTGGTAGCCAATTAGAGGATATATTTTTCTTCGTGTCATTTGTATTTTGATGATCTTTTAGGTTTTTTTTTAATGCTGAGTATATTATTGCAACTTTACTTAAATTAAAAAAGCATTTGTAGAATGCAGAGTTCTTCTAAGCAATTTCATATTTAATTGTGTATGGAGGTATAAAGACATATATTAATTAGTAACAGTCAATATCAAGGAAGATGGCTCATTAATTTTGTACTGGTCATCTCTAGAATTTAGCATGGAGAGAACAAGTCTTTAAAATCCAGTTCAGTTCTTCCTTCAGGGAGTCCAGAGCCTTCTCATCAGCTCCTTCCTCCAAAAGTATTGCCATGTTGGGCATGTTTTAATCTATACTCCAAAGGTTTTCTTACATATATCTGCTTCAGGTCAGGGTGAACTCGGACATATGAGAGGGTGAGAGGTCTATTAGCTAACCAGTGTTAGAATATGTAATGCATGATGTAGTGTGTGTGTGTGTGAGAGTGTTTTTTATGTACAAACTTGGATCTTTCATGTCTTAAATCAAGTTTTTTGAATAAAAGAGTTCTTAATGTCTGTTGAACTACATCAGCACTGCATGAACAGGTGCATGGCTCAAAGCAACTCCTCAGAGTTCATTGTACATGGACATGGGGAGCTAGAGTGAAGGACTTATTCCTTAGTGATAGTGTTCACTGAACTTCCTTATGAACCAGTCTGATTTCAAAAGTCTTCCTAAATACAAGTGACCAGATGATACTTTAGGATTCCTGGGCTAAATGATCTCTTAGGGCAGCCAGCAATTTTTACCCCTGCAGGAAAAGGTGGCTCTGCTACCAGGAAAAGGATTGGACTTGGCATGTTCTCGTCGCATTGTTCTGCTAGTGCTAGTTTATTAACCTCAAACAGTCTTTACATACCACAAAATGTCATTTTCATTTTATTGAACATTTTCATTACGTGTATTTATAGGAGTTAATTCTTACCTCCCACTGCGTGGGTCCTGAGGGTCAAACTCCAGTTGTCAGATGTAGCAGTGAGAAATTTTACTCATAGAGCCAAGAGTTCATTTGATAGTCCCAAAGTTTTTTGTTGTTGTTGTTGTTTTTATTTTTATTTTTTTTTATTTTATTTTTTTTATTTTTTGAGACCCGGGTTTCTCTGTAGCTTTGGAGCCTGTCCTGGAACTAACTCTTGTAGACCAGGCTGGCCCTGAACTCATAGAGATCTGCTTGCCTCTGCCTCCCGAGTGCTGAGATTAAAGGTGTTAGATCTAGAGTAGTGTTGGGGCCTTTATTGCTGAGTTGTTTTTTTTTTTTTTTGAGAAGATTGGGTGTTTAGTTGGGGGAGGGGGGATCTCTGCAAACAACAAGACCGGCAGAGTAATGATCTGTGTGAGGTAGAAGGGAAGCAGGTTCAGTTCAACGCAGTAGCTGGTGTTGGGTCAGACTGTTAGAGTCTGACACCAGGTGGTTTACTTTAGGCATATTTAAGCGCAACACATTTTTGGAAAGATTCCTGGTGTAACTAATTCAAGCTCGTATACAACAAAGCTTAAGACATGTTTACATTGAAAATCTTTACAAAGTACATGTGACCTTTCTCATGAAGATGGGTTCTATTCACTGAGAAATAATGCTTAATTTCAACATCTAGTGAGAGTGACTGAGATAAATGTAAAAGTTTGTGGGAGCCAAGTGAGGCCTGGCGCTATAGAAAGCATAAACCACCAGGCTGTTAAGTACATTGATTCCCTGTTTTCTGGACTAAAAGACGTATCCATCTCTTCTGTTGAAGAGACACCTGTGTGTTTAACACTCCTGGCTTCCCTAGTGCTTGTCTGTGAGCATCAGGACCTCATGCCCAATTTACCTTAATTCAGTATTTATGCAGTAAACAAATTACATCTCCCCAGCTGTGAATACTTGGGTGAGTATTTTAGCTAAGGAAGCTTGAATTATAAATTTGGACCTCATGGAAAAGTTTGTCATTAGTAACACATTAACTTATAATTGTGCATATGAGTTTACTTAGCATATATGTGCATGTACAGTTGATTTGACTCTGGAATCGTACGTCATAAAGTTCCTGTAAGGTCAGGAGGTTATATTTCCTTTAGAGTGACTAGAGAGAAAATTTTCGAAGTGATCTTTTATCTATAGCCAAATGAGCATAGTTTGCACATCTGCATATAGAGAGTGAATTTTTATTTCTATTTAAATGGGCACATAAAAGAGTCCTAAGTGATGAAAACTGTAGTGGGTAGTCAGAGCAATGGGTCTTATCTTAGGCCAATAATTCTCTACCTGTGTTGTGATCCCTGGGTATTGAACAACCCTTTTTCAGGGGTCACATAGCAGATATCCTGCACATCAGATATTTATATTACTATTCTTAACAGTAGTTAAGAAGTAGCAATGAAAATAATTTTATGGTTGAGGGTCACCACAACATGTATTAAGGGTTATAGCATTAGGGTAGTTGAAAATTGCTGTCTTAGACTCTGGCCAGTAAAAACGATTGCTTTTTTCATTGTTTATTCCTGCTACCAATAAACTGTAGCCTAGCAACTTGGCCCTGGTTACAAAGTGTAAAGCAGCACTATCATAGGTATCATGTATGTCCTTCAGAGAAGAATCAGGCAACACCGCTGGGCTGGTATACACCCTACACAGGACAACACCGCTGGGCTGGTATATACCCTACACAGGACAACACCGCTGGGCTGGTATACACCCTACACAGGACAACACCGCTGGGCTGGTATATACCCTACACAGGACAACACCGCTGGGCTGGTATATACCCTACACAGGACAACACCGCTGGGCTGGTATACACCCTACACAGGACAACACCGCTGGGCTGGTATACACCCTACACAGGACAACACCGCTGGGCTGGTATACACCCTACACAGGACACCTTGGCTTTATTGGAGGGGAGGAGGAGTAGTTTCCAAAAGTGTAATTGATGCATTGTAACAACTAGTACCCTGGTTTTACTTATAATTAGCTAAAGGTTTATTTCCCACAAGTGATTTGTATTTGAAAATTAAGTGCTTCTGTATTCAGTTTTATCACTGGAGCAGTCTCTTCTGTCATTCTTAAGAGAATTGTACTGAAGTCATTTTGCTTTTGTAATTGATTACACTCAGTATTTCTAATACTTTTTTGATGTGGCTTAGTGGTTAAGAGCACTGCCTGCTCTTCCCAAAGGTCCTGAGTTCAATTCCCAGCAACCACATGGTGGCTCACAACCATGTGTAATGAGGTCTGGTGCCCTCTTGAGGAAGAGACCTCAAGAGGTCAGTTGTCCTCGTCAACTTAGACCATGGAACCCAATATGGACACATTCAACAGAACGGCCATATATCGGGTGCCTATGCATGATTCATCATTGCCAGGGCATAAATTTCATTTTCATTCATCCATCCATCCATCCATTCATTCAGAAAAAGTCTTAATACAAATTATTGTAGACTGTAAGCAGGGTGTTTTTTTTCCCTTCTCTCTGGTAGTGAGGATTGAACCTAGGACTTTATACATGCTAGATTATTCTATCACTAAACTGCATCCTCAGCCCCCTTAAAATAATGCTTTTGCACTAATCATGATGAGGCATACTTTCAACCCTAGCCCTTGGGAGACTAACACAGGAGAGTCACTGAGCACTGCGTACTAGCCTACCTAGTCAACCTTGTCTCAGAAACATTAATTTCCTGCTTCTTTCCCTTCCTCCTGTGTGTGTGACAGGAACTTGTTAAGTTGCTCAGATAGGCTTCAAATTTGTGATCCTCCTGTCTCAGCTTCCAGAGTGCTGGGATTGTAGGCATGAACCATCACACATTCCTAGACAAATTTTAATGTCATAACACTCAAATTCTAGGAGAGAGTTCTTGAAAATATAAAAGGGCTACCAGTTATACATGTTAACATCTACGTGGAAATATTGAGTGGCTTTAAATGACTTAGCTGTCAGTTTTTTTAGGAAACATTGAACAGCCGTTTCAATACTGTGGGTTTCTACAATGTTTTCATTCAGTGTAAACAACATAGATACCACTGTATTTATTTTCAATACTCTGTTTCAAATAATGCCTGAATTGTCCTAAGATGAGTTTGATTCAGTTGGAAGGGAAACCATTTGAAAAGGTAAAGTCTTCGCTTTCTAATTTTCATTTACCAGTTTGGTTACTGATTATAAGGTAATTCAATGGTTTCTTTCAAGATCAAGAGTTTAATACTTCCCTTACTTTTACTCCAGCAGAAATGTTTCAAGTTTTATCTTATTTTTAGCAAATATTTTTAGCAAAATGGTCATAGCTCTTAAGACTTAAACTGTACTTTAATGAAATATTTTAAGAAAAAGATTTGTGATTCATTTGTCAGATTACTTTGGATGAGGTATGAGGACAAGGTAGGACTCTTTTCCAGGTCCTTGAAATTCCTTTATTCCATTGGAATAATTGTCTACAGTTTCAATGACAGTGTCCTCTGGCACCTTAACAAACTAGGTGCACAGTTGCCGGCCCCCACTTGACAGCGTATTGAAGGGGAATGTTGTTTTTTCTGCTCTCAGTCAGCTCCTAGACCTAGACTATCCGTCTAAGAGGGAAGCTACAGGGCAAGGCTAGGTCACCCTGCTCTCCTAGCTGCTTTTCAAAAGAATTATATGGGCAAGTTGGCAAGGTCCGGGCTGTGAACGAAGTCATCTATCCGTCTGAGATGAAGATAGTCCAGCATGCACCCTTAAAGAAAGCCACTACTGAGGTAAGTGACTGGAACCCTGGCCTCAACCAAATGTCTGTATGTTCTGCATTCTTCCATAAATGGTTTTCAGTACACAGCTTAGTAAGAGGGAGTGAAATGTGGTCCTGTGTGGCAGTCTCACAAGAGTCATTGTATTTTCAGGTTCATTGGTGAAAAGCCTCATGCGAATGAATTTGTGGATGTTTTACAGGCTTCAACACCCTCCCCCATGTATAGATAACTTTTATCTGGTAGTATGACTCCAGAAAGTGAGTTTGAGAGATTCTCTTTTGGATTTTTTTCAAAAAGGAAAAAAATGTTTGCTAATTTTAACCTAGGTACAGCTTTTTAAGAAACATCTAATTTTAATGTAAGAATTAGGGAAAGATAACCTGAGCCATTCATAAGTATGACCACACGTTTATAACCTGAGTCATTCATAAATATGACCACACGTTTATCATTCTCGTAGATCAGTTGCATTTCCCAGGTTTTATTTGATGTGTGATTTCTATGAAAAAATAGAATTTGGATTTCCTTTTTCCTTATATTCTAACCTGAATTACATGTATAATTTATCAGTGTACATGTGTAATATATCAGTTTATGTACAGAATTTCTGGAAAGTTTATTGTCTTCTAGGTTACACAGAAAATTTTGTTCAGGGTTTGAAGTCTGCTTTGTTTCTGTGTTTAAAGAACAGTGTGGAATAGCTTTTAGAATAGTCAAGAACTAAGAATTGAGTTTTTTATTTTCTAGTCTCCTTGGAAGAATCAATAGGTGTTATAATTTACTAGTCAGTAACAGATAACACTGTTAATAGCCCCATCTATGTCCCAATTTAGTTATTTAGTTATTCTAGTGTGCATATTAATGAGTGTATCTATAAATATGTGCCACCATTTAATAGGGGTATTTTAAATGATAAGAATTTTGGAAAAAATGTCAGCTATGGAATCTTTGTCATTCTCCAGCTGCGGTTGTAAAGGTATTGTGACGTTACTGAGGCATTTCCAGTTCTCCACTGCATGCTACTCAGAAGCACGTACAGGTGCTTTGTTAGAAAATCAATCTCTATACATATATAAGGCTTTACAATTTGAACAGTTTTTTTTCTTAACCAATTGTGAAAAATTTATGTATTACAGGTAGCAAAAGTTAAGCCATAATTATAAGTATAATAAATAATGGTTGAATAGGGAATATTTTAGGAAGAAGTTTTTATTTTATTTACTATTGTTATAAGGTGCTGGTGACTTCTTGTTGTATATTTGGCTTACAGATTCTTATTACATGTTTTATTGCCAACATTATTTCACAGTTTTAAATATGACTCTTAAAATTTTTATTACTAGAAACAGGACAATACTTTTGGGATTTAAATTTATTTTTCTCAATATGTTTTTATCTGTTTTGTTGTGGGCGGGGCACAGACTTGGAGGTTAGAGAACAGCTTGTGACAGTTCTCTTCTTTCCCTGTGGTCCTGAGGACTGAACCCAGATGATCAGGCTTATCAGCAGGTCCTTTACCCTCTGAGCCCTCTTACCAGCCCTAAGATATTTTCTAATTCCTGTAGGCTTTCAAATTTAAGTGTTCTGTTTAAGGAAGTTAGTATGTTAAAAGTATAGCTAGTGAGTGAATTAGGAGTCTATATTTTATTCGTATTAGTGGACATCAGAAATTGGATCTTTCTTCTAAACTAATGCTTTTATCTACACATTGAGGTAAATAGACTTCATCCTATCTCAACCAGAAGGGAAAACAAACATTCAGGTTATTATGAGAATAGTGAGCTTGGTTCTAGAGACTAAGTTATGACATTAAAGCATCTTGATTTTTTTCATGTGTTGGATACATGATGCTGCAGTTACCAGGTAGTATCATGACCTTTGAACCATTACATCACTATGGATTTAGTGGGCATTTACCAACCAGCATCATGATCTGAACCATTGCATCACAATAGAGGGCAGTGGGGATTTACCATCCAGCATCATGATCTGAACCTTTGCATCACTGTAGACTGTAGTGGCCATAGACTTTTTCTGTAACTATATTTCTAGGCAAATTTCTCTTCAGATCTTGAGATTTTTTTTTTGTGATCATCACATTTAGTTTGTAATTTGAGTTCTTATTCAAAGTCGGTGATTAGAAAAGATACTATAAAGCGTATGTATTTCTCATATGTTTTTCTTAATTGAATAAATGCATTTGGGGGTTGTAATAGGTGATACACATGCAGTTAAATTTAGATATATTCAGAGATGACAAAAACAGAACAAAACCAACTAAATGAATGACAACCAGAAACCAGGAAGATATTCTAAAGGGAAAAAAGTATGGTAAGGAGAAAGTTCTTGCACCATCTGTCTGCCTGAGACAAGCAAATGGCCAGTTGTGTGGTGTTTTTGTCCTTTGATGTAACTGTGTAAACTTTGTTTTATTGGTATGTAATGTCAAAGAATTACTAGAATAGTTTAAAAAGTAATAGTTGCAAAAAGTCTTTGAAAATTCATATGAATTTTATACATGGAATACAACTCGTTGGACTAGTCACATTTTAAGGTCTCAATGTCTGTGTGGTTATAAAGGCCATCTTGGGTAGCGTGGCTCTAGACAGTCCTGTCTGACCTTTCAGATCACAGCTTTTAAGTCACAGGAAGCCTCTCGTCTCCAGGACTGTTTGCTGCCTTTCACCTTCACACTTAAGGAATCCTATTCCTTTCCTCTAAATGCCAAAGCATGTGCCACAATGTAAATTATACTGCGGTGAGTGGAATTGTGTAGTGTTTGCCTTGTCCGTTCACTTGTGTTTGCAGTGAGCACCCAGAGCTGCACTTAGATTCTCCTTCACTAGGAACGGGAACCATCTGGGGGGAGCTTGTGCAGAGGCACACACTTAATTTTAAAATCAGGCACGAAATTTTTGAATGATTTTCTGTGGTTTTAATTGTAAGCTGCTCACTTCTAAAGAATGATGATTTTCCACATACTAAAAATGGCTTTTTAAAGAGAGCAGTCGTTATAGATTTAATAAAAACCATTAAATCATGTGATTTACAACATGATATTTACTTTTTGAAACTGGAGCGACGGCTCACTGATGAAGAACTTGTTGCTCTTGCAGAGGATGTAGGTTTGATTCCCAGCACCCACATTGCTGCACACAGCTGTGTTTAACTCCAGTTCCAGGGAATCCAAATGCTTTCTCTGGCCTCCATTGGCACCAAGCATGCATTTGGCACATATATATCATCGCAGGCAAAACATCTATACACATACAATGATAAATAAATCTAAAAAGAAAATACATTTTGACCCTATCTTAAACAGTCAGAGGTTGGGCTGTTTCGTTTTGTCTCTGAGAGAAGCTAAATATCCCTAATGTAGGTAAGCTATACTTTTAAAGATTAAGATTTCATTGTGAAGTTGATATGTGAAGTGTAACTTGAAGGTATAGTAGACATTGATTAATAGAAGATGGCCAGTGAGGGATTTGGGGCAAAGGGCCAGCGCATGCAGACACAGGGATGCTTTGCCATGGTTCTCACATGAAATTAGAGACAAGTAATTCAGTTTAGTGTCAGCAGAGTGTGTACAGGTTGCAGCTAGGCTAAACCTGTCAGTGCTATAACAACACAGCTGCCTTGGTGGGACCTCCTGATGCATCAGGACATGGCAGACAGCTTGGACATGTATTTGGGAATATTGTACAATATTTTGGGGGTGATCTTGCTTTGTAACAACTGATCAGTGTTATGAGTCCTAACCTACCCCTGTGACATGGCAGTTAATCCCTTTGGATGATTTCCTCGTGATCTAGTTACCTCCCTTCTTAAAGACTTTTCTCAACATTGCCTCCTTTGGACCAGCTTACAACACATAGGTTCTTTGAAGGAAGCACACACACTAAATCCAGAACATAGCAACCTCTAAGTCTCTGCAGGAGGACAAAATGATGGAATGAGGTTCTAAAAAATGTAAGCAGTGAGTTGGTGTTTATAGTAAAAGAAATGACGAATCTGCCTGGCTCAGTGTGAAGGTGTGGAAAAGAGAGTACAGTGTGTACTGTTTCTAACTCCTACCCCCAGCTCTTTCAGCCCTTCCATGCTTTTAGGGCACAAGACTGGTGGACTCTTTAAATGTATATCCATTGATGTATCTATGGTCTAATAAATTTTTAATAATTTAGGATGGAAGAAGTTCACTGTAATCATCAAAAGACAGGATATGTTTTGTAAAGTAAAATTAGTTCTGATTGAAATCATTTGGTCATCCTCCAGTGTATGCCATTTTCCCACTGTAAATCATTTCATTTCTAAATATTGGCTCACTCTTATGGGATGATTTTATTACCTTCAGCTTCAAAGGTTAAGAAGTAGTTTCAAAATACTGGATGTGGTTGAGAATGGGTACTCACATGTATAGTTCAAGCATTTTAGATGCTGAAGCAAGATTTCAAGGAGTTCAAGATCATCTTGGGCTATATAGTGAATTCAAGGTCTGAGAGGAAAAAGAATTGTGTTTGCATTGAGGTTTTAATTTTATGTTATATAATAGTCTGTTTTTTACTTTCTTGACAGAGTTTAAAAAGTAAAGTAGAGTCTGTATAGGATAGTTTATTGATGTAAAAAAAAAATTACCAGTAACTAGTGTTGTAACCAGGACTTAGTTGGATAAAATTTGAAACCACATCTCCTCTTGTATTGCTTAAGAAAACCATAGGAGCCAAAGCTGCAGTTCACAAAGTACCACTCACTTGCTTCTATCCCATTCTTCTAAGTTGCCTAGCCACAACTTTTCTTAAAGCCACCCTATTCTTAGTGGTTGCAAGGGTCATGACCAGTAAATTGGCATCTTTTGGCCAAAGCTACGCTGCTGTTTCTGTCAGCAACATTGTCAAGCAGAGAGGAATCCTTGAAGAGCTCTCCTCCTTTCTTTTCGTCCCACATATTGGAAAGAGAGTAGAAAGTGAAGCCTTTTTCTGTTGTTGACTTTCATCTTCAAACATTATTATGGGGGCATCTCAAAATTGTCATTTGATGAGCTTTTCATTACGTTCATTTCTATGCCCTAAGCAGGGTTTGTATGGCCCAGAATAGGTTAATGCTTTGTGTACTGTATCACGTATAACAAAACAATATTACTTGAACAGTGTTAAATTCCACACATGTGTTATTTCAAATTGCCTAATTGTATTTTATCCTTAAAATGAATTTTGGTAGCCTTGCTGTTTCAAGGACAGGGTTATGGTGATTTGTCAGAGAGCTATTTAGTTGTTTAAACAAATTAAAATGTTTGTTTCCTCACACAGATTTGAATTCTGTGAACCCGCATTTGTGGTGGGTAACTGCCTTCAGATAGCTTCTGACAGTCATCAGTATGATCGAATTTACTGTGGAGCTGGAGTGCAGAAAGATCACGAAAACTACATGAAGATCTTGCTCAAAGTTGGGGGAATACTGGTCATGCCTATAGAGGATCAGGTACCTTCTGTGTCCTGCATTCGTCATAAGAGAGACCACACAGTTGTGAGATTCGGAATTACCATTTTATTACAGGGAAACTAACCTTTGAAGCAGAAAAAAAGTTTTTATAGATCTACATATGTGCACAGAAAAAAACTTGAAAGAGATCTGTAATTGGTTTAAAGGGAAGCAGAGTAGAGAGGAAGTGTAACTGGGAGACTAGAGCCCACTTGACTAGTCAGCTCACCCAGGAAGTCAGCTAGCTGCCCCTGGGTTCATCATCTGGAAGGTAATTAGTTGAGTGCATGGGCTCTACCTGTAGCATGTTAAGTCTGCTTTGTGACTGGCTTCAATCGCTTAACTTCATAAATAAAACAAGAGGCTAAAATAAATCGCCATTGAGGGGTTGGAAAGATGGCTCAGTAGATGAGAATGCTAAAGATTATTAGACGTGTTTCTAGAAGGACTAGGGATGTGATTGGGTCATAGAGGACTTGCCTCTTAGTTGAGATTGTGAGTTCCGTCTCTAGCAACACACACACACACACACACACACACACACACACACACACACACACACACACACGTTGTGGGGAACGGCGGGGCTGTGTCCCGCCACCCGGCTAGCTTTACACCCAAAATAATTACACGGAAACTGTATTCTTTTAAATACTGGCCCATTAGTTCCAGCCTCTTATTGGCTAGCTCTTACATATTGATTTAACCCATTTCTAATAATCTGTGTAGCCCACGAGGTGGCTTACCAGAGAAGATCTTAACCTGTGTCTTTCTGGAGTGGGAGAATCATGGCCACTCTCTGATTCAGCTTCTTTCTCCCAGCATTCTGTTCTGTTTATTCCACCCACCTAAGGGTTGGCCTATCAAATGGGCCTAGGCAATTTCTTTATTAATTAACCAATGAAAGCAACAGATTAGAAAGAAATCACTCCCACATCACACACACATGTTATCTTCTCATTGGCAATTATTCCTTTAAAACGTTGACATTAAGGTAACCACATTGCTTCTTTCTCATTTTACTCCAAATAGTTAACACAGATTATGCGGACTGGACAAAACACCTGGGAGAGTAAAAATATCCTTGCTGTTTCCTTTGCACCACTAGTACAGCCTAGTAAGAATGATAACGGCACGCCGGATTCTGTGGGGCTCCGTAAGTAGATCCTTGAACTCAAAGAATGCTGGTCCCTGGTATTTCACTCACTGTTTGGACTTAGTGGATCATGTAACTATAATGAGCACTGCAATGAGTGGATTGATTCTTCTGTGGCTTTCTTTCTGGAAACAAGAAATAGATCATACCGACTGTGAGCTTACTAGTTTGTGATAGGCAGTAACTGGTTGTGGAACAGCATCTGGTCTAAGGGTGGTGGGAAGAAAGGTTTGTTTGCTGAGGCAAGATTTGAATTGTGATTGGAATGCAGTCAAAAAACCTATTTGGTCAAAATTTTGTGGTAGCATCTTTTGTTTTACTTGTTTTTTCAGTTATCAGATAACTTAATGATTTTTGTGTCAGCTTGATTACCACGCAGGATGAATGAGAGGAGAAGAGCTTAGATTTTCGTAGTTCTGTTAGACTTGTAACCGCCACCCAGTTAGAGGAGGCATGCACATGGGTAAACGGAACCTAGCTACTGTGTTTGAGTTTGATGGCAGCATCAGAGATGTAGGTGGCCAGCAGTTCATTTGTTTGTTTTACACACTCAAACTATTCCCACCTGAAAATTAAGAGAGAAGATACAGAGAAGGTGCAGAGACCTGTGGGACTGTGATGTCACACTCTGGAGGTGTCAGTGGCTTGAAGGTTTCTTCACCTGGATCCTGAAGAGTGCTTGGGAGATGTGGTGACTACTTTTAAGGATTTATAAAATTTTTTCCATTTTGACTCCTGTGTTTTTATTTTTATCTCATTTAGAAAGAGATTAAACTCTCGGTTATAAAATTTTTCATAATTTAGAAACTATTCTTGACCAGCTTTTAAGAAATGTGTTTATTGACTTTATACTTTTGATAATAAGACAGTATAGGAGGTAAACCATATTCAGGACATCTACATATAAGAGGAAAACTAAAAATAAGAATGGGTTAAAAACAGAGAGACAAAATTTGAAGTTAATGGGCTGCAGCATTCACATCCTTTCAGACTACTTAAAACAAGACTGTGTGGTGTCAGCACCACAATCAAATGAGTGTCCTTTAACCTGTTTTATGATTGGAGTCTGCATACCCATGCCATTCTGTACTAACTGAACTTACCTAAATTACTAGCTAACAAGAAATAACAACATAGAGTTATTTTCCCTCCCATTTTAAAAAACAGAATTGTGATTATATTTACTCTTTAGTTATCATAGCCCATTGGAAAGTAATAAAGAGCTCTTTGGTCCACGCTGCCTGTGGGCATGTCCTTATGCATGTGCAGCAGGCGCTTTGTGTGCAAGCACACTTCTTTCTGTTAGGCTCTGCAGTTGCACAGCAGCCGTGGAAGTGCTTTACTCACGAAAGCATCATAGTGGCAGCAATAGCTATTTTCTTTTATCTGACACTTCTTTTAGGTTAACTTATGTGAGTCTTAGCTGCAAATATGCTTGCACGCTAGGGAAACTGATGATTGACATGGATGGTGTACTTCAGGGTATCTGCCTCCATCCCCTACTCAGAAATAGAAAAGGCAAATAAGGCAGTTGGATATTTGGTTGAAAAATACACACACACACACACACACACACACACACACACACACACACACACACACATTGTCAGGGGCTAGCAAGAAGGCTCAGTGGCTATAGGTCTTTACAAAGCAAGCCTAATGTCCTGAATTTGATCTTAAGAACCCACAGAGGAGAAGACCAATTCCCAAAAGCTGTCATCTGACCTCCATACGTGTGCTATAAATCATACACACAGGAAGACACACAAACAGACAGATATTTAATGAAATAGGATCAATTGAAATATAGAGGCCCAAATTAAAACAATTTATCTTCCCCCTGAAATACATTTTCAATCGAAATAGCTTTGGTAAGGATGTTAAAGGGAGGAGGGTTGATGAAATTGTATTGGCATGAAGAGATAGTTAATTTCAGGGTCAGGGCACAGTTTTGTTATTTATTCTTTCTGTATGTAAACAGGAGTTTCCAAAAACAGGTTGAAAATTCTGAGTGTTGTTACCCCCAAACCCAAAATTTGTATAATAATCACACAGTGAAAAGTTTTAAAAATTGCTATTTACTAAAATTCCATGAAAGAATGGGGAATAAGAACAAGTGTCTGTTTTTGCTAAAATAAGTCACAGTATCTCTTTGTTCATAGAACATTATCCTATAATTACAGGGTATTAGAATATACTAGAACACTGACCGCAAAATCCCATAAAAACAGTACACATGTAAACCCCTTATCAGATGACTCTGTTAACATTAAAACTGTTCATAGTCAATAGTTGACTAAAATGAAGTTACAATTTTTCTTCGGATTTACCACAATTTTTTATTTAACTTAAAATCAGTTCTTTCTATGACTTTGTTTATATGCATGTGAAACCATAAAAACGTTATTTAAAATTTCAAAAATAAGGGCATATTGTTTTAGTTCAGGCAGGGGCAGAAACTACATAATAAATTATACAATTTTATCTTTGGTTTCTCTGAAATTTTATTTAATATTTGAAATTAGTTTTTTTTTTTTTTTTTGATTTTTCGAGACAGGGTTTCTCTGTAGCTTTTGGTTCCTGTCCTGGAACTAGCTATTGTAGACCAGGCTGGCCTCGAACTCACAGAGATCCGCCTGCCTCTGCCTCCCGAGTGCTGGGATTAAAGGCGTGCGCCACCACCGCCCGGCTAGTTTTTTTTTTTTTAAAGGAAAACCAAAATGTTTTTGTGTGGTTCAACCTAAATAAATGACTTTTCTTGATCTTTCCCTTTTTGTTGTTGTAATTGTGTATTTTTATGAAGCAGGGTGTCACTCTGTAGCTCTGGCTGTAAAGACATAGGTTTTTTTAATGTTTATTTTTTGTTTATGTTATGAGCATACGCATGTGGGGATGATATGTATGCACACACATACAGAGGCCAGAGGAACAACCCGCTTGTCTCCTGTACTTGCTGATATTGCTCCTGAAATGACCTTTGACAGCGGTGGCTGTCTCAGATTCAATACAAGGAAACACACTTGAGTTTCCTCTTGTTCTCTTCTCTGGGTCTACTGTTTATATCTGACACTGGCCCCTGTCCAGAAAGTCAGCCTGGACACTGGATGCTTTAGTGATACTTTTGCTTTGAGTCCCAGAGCCACTTTGTTTCTGTTCTCTGTTATATATCAACATTCTGTCTGTCTCTCTCTTCTGTCCCGCCCCTTCCTGTCAGTGTCCATAGCACATGGGATCACCCAAGAGTTCATTCAGCTGACCTGCTGTTGCAAACACAACCTACACAGTATTTAGTCCTTGAGCACGTGAAGCCCTTTCGGTTCCTAATGCCTTGCTCTTCTCTCTGCCCGGATCATTTTCATGCCTGCTGGGTGACTGCACTCCTTTAGACTCTGGCAGAGCCATTCCCTCAGGGAGCCTTCGCCCCTAGCTACTGGAAAGCAACTGAACATCTAACCAAGAACTTCCTGTTACTCCTGTTACATGATTGCTGTTTTGTTTTCTTCATTTCCCCTGTTTTTTTCCTTCTTTTGTTCCCTTTTATCTCTTCTGCATCTTTTTACCCTATCCCTTCCACAAATGTGAGCTACCAACATCCAGGGACTTTTCTAGTTTAAACCAGCCATGTATCTAAATGCATTCTTATGTGGCTGACCTATTGTTTAACAAGTAGTTTGTTCAATAATTTGTTAAACTATTTTGGATCAAAGGCACACTTGATATTTTGTACAGTTGAGTTTATGGTCCTTCTTCCTCCTTTTTGTGGCACATTTGATATAAGTAAACATTAGTGTCTTAGAACAGTGCCTTTGCAGTGTGTGTGTGGTGGGGGGGGTCTGTGTTAATCCACAGCTAGTACCGGAGGGTTCTTTGCCGTGAACTAGTGTGTGTGTTTGCTTACTTTCTTTCTGCTGCCCCTCTTTCTCTCTCTCCCACCTTACACACATACACACACATGGCCGTATGTGAGCACTCTCCAGAGTTCAGGCAGATATTGAAATGTTGCTTTGAGTTTTTCTGTATTTATCTTCATATGATTTATTCACTTTCTTAAGAAAAAAATTACATTTATTTTTAATTTATTTATATGACTGTTTTGTCTGCATGTATACATGTACAACATATGCATGCCTGGTCCCTCAGAGGCCCGAAGAGGGTGTCAGATCCTTTGGAATTGGAGTTATGAATGGGGTTGTGTTCAGCCCCCTCCACATGACAAAGAAACATAAAAGCAGTATAATGTAATATGCAGGGTAAAATTTCTTATGTACTTACCACTTTATCTTTACCCTTTTTCTAAATTATTATTTATTACTCCCAAGACTGCATGCATATAGATAGAAACATGGATGTTCACCTCATTTTTGCAAGCTGCCTGCTCTGCTCAGTGCGCATTAGTCATTTTGTACTAAGCACTCTCAGTGTAGATTCTTGTAGTTTTACGTTTTCTAAAGATTGTGAAGAAATGAACAGTGTATAATGTTTTCATTTTTGTGCTTGTTTTTAGCCCCATGTGCTGTCAGGAATCTCCAAGACTTGGCTCGTATTTACATTCGACGCACACTTAGAAACTTCATCAATGATGAGATGCAGGCCAAGGGAATCCCACAAAGGGCTCCACCCAAGAGGAAAAGAAAGAGAGTTAAACAGAGAATTAACACTTACGTGTTTGTGGGTAATCAGCTTATTCCTCAGCCTCTAGACAGCGAAGAGGATGAAAAAATGGAAGAAGACAGCAAAGACGAAGAAGAGAAAGATCCCAGTGAAGCTGTGAAGCACGAGGAGCCGCCCCAGAACTTGCTGAGGGAAAAGATCATGAAGCTGCCACTCCCCGAGTCTTTAAAAGCTTACTTGACATATTTTAGAGACAAATAACTTACAACAAGGAAGAATGCCTATTGATAATTCCCTTACTCTTGTAAATGTAGTGTTTATTAGGAGTTAGAGAATTAATTCATTAGAGTGAATTATTGCAGAAAAAAAGCTTAAGTTATTTCTCTTAATGACAGAAATGATGTATTCAGTGATTTAAAAGATTCTCTTTCCTAAACTCTATTTTTCTTAAATTTTGAGGGAATGCTGTTTTAGCTCAGTGATCTCAACGTGAAACGCATCAATAGCCAGGACTTTGTGTATAATTATTCTATTCTGGTTCTTCACTGAAATATAGAGTTAGGGTTGGATTTCACTCTATAAGAGGTTGATACATTGCCACACATATATAGGCTTATTCCAATTGCAGCTTGCATTTCCTTTGTGTGAGCTCGCTTATCTAATAAGGAAAGCAAATGTTTGTAGACCTGCTTACCTTACTTTGTTGTAGACATATTCCGGGCAACATATGAGTGCAATAATAATTCAAGATATTGAATAATTTAGCTTTAAAAACTACAGACATCATGAAATTTTACAGGCCTGAAACTTTTGCTTCTGATTCTATTGCCAAAAGATACAGGGAAAATTTCTGCTTCTCTCATAGAGATTTTAAGAGCACAGCAAGTGAATATTAAAGTAGGAGATGGCTACTTAACACAACTAGTTTGTGTAGGCCATTGTCTTTTCAGTATTTAAAGATAATGGGGTCATCTTAATGCTAGAATTTTAAAGATAGTATATTTAGGATTGCTTTTCTGTAATTATGAAGTATTAGATTCGAAAAGACATTCATTGTCCCGTTTGCCTCTGAATGTAGACAGTGAGTCACTTTCAGTTCCCCTCACTTACTACGTACCTCACGTAGCAGGGGAATGATGTGGTCTGCCAAGGCACTGTACGGGACTTTCAGTTACATGATATTTGTCTTTGACGAGGTAGGCCATGTTCGCCTCATCTGTTTTGAATCTTTGTAGTATAAACAGTCATGGAAGTTGTATGTAGATGCCTTTGTATTAAAATTTGGTTCAGAATCAATGAGATCTCTGGGATCCACACCAAACTCATTTCTTCCGTTCTCTGTTTTATTACTTTGGTAAAATGACAGTAGTTTTTATTTTTTGCTTAATGTTACATTCTTAACCTATAATGGGTGTCAGTGCTAAAACAGGCAGTGCATGTTGTTACCAGTTTTTTCCTCGTAAGGCTTGCACACAGTTCTTTGTTAAGATGTAAGATGTGAGCTACTTACTTACATTTTGCATCACACAGATTATATGTTTTTAATGGGAAGATTTCAAGGGTCTCACTTATTCTCACCACATCACTGTCAGAACAGCTACTCAGATTTGCCTAAGGAAATACAATCACTCAGATTTGCCTAAGGAAATACAATCATGATAATTCAAATAGTTTTAAATGACTCAGCCCCAATAATTCTGCATATACTAATCATTTAAAATAGTTTTGACTCAAATAAATCATACAGTTTTAGTAATTTGAGAGACAGTGTTATGGAAAGGGCTTGTTTGACTTTTGTTGGAATGGGCATGTCCAGGTTTTCTTAACATAATTAGCAAACTATTATTGAGAAATGCCCTATCTTGTTTCTGTGCAAAAAAGGAAAAAGTCATCCCCCTCTTCCCTGAAGTGGTACTGGGGATTAATCCCAGCCTGCTGTGACTGCGATTTAACCTCAGAGCCAACAAACTGTTACATTTAAAATTCTGGTTTAGAATTTTAATTTTCAATTCCTGATACCCATGTAGTTTTATTTGTCCCTCACATCTCTCTTAGTTTTTCTTGGCGCTGATGTACAGATATCTGAAAATCCATGTTCTTCAATGATATTATTTACGAGAGTGTTATAAGTGATATGTTTGAAGTTGGCTGTTCTTATACTGTCTTCTGTTAACTTTGATGAGTTGTACAGTAGATTGGATCATTGCATTTTTTTTGTCTTTGAAATGTATATTTTGTCCTTGTAGATTCTTTATTTTTTAGGTGTGACTTTATGGTTGGCTTTTAAAGGTAGGAATCAATGAAAATTTAAGGAAAGCAGTCTTACCTACTGATCTAAGTGTATTAGGTTGAGAATATTTGGGTTCATGCTTATTTTTAATGAAGTCATGTTTGTTTGAGTGTGGAAAGTTATGCTTTATAGGTAAAGAAGTAGCAAATACAGATGAAATAAACTGAAAAGAAAGAAAAATGCAAGTGATAGTAAAGCATTTGTGATGGTTCCCACCTGGAACAGCACTGGAGGCTGAGGCAAGAGGAATACTTGAGGCTTGAGACCACTGGGGGTTACATAGCAAGACCAGGCTTTGTTCTTCAAAGAAGAGAAACAAAAGAGAATATATAAAAATCATGGGCCATAGTCTCATGGACTTACCTACAGACAGAAATTTACATTTTGAAGGCAATAAAGACGCCTTGAAGGGAGGAGTGTGCTGCTTAAGTCTTACAGCAGGTTGGAGACAGGGCCTGAAGGAACAGCCACCATCACCAAAATCCCAAGAATCCAGAAATGAGACCATGCCTACCAAGGATCTAATTGAAATCTGTATTATCTATTGGTCAACGTATTGAAATCTGGTATTAATAAAATGTCAAAATAGTATACATGGTTAAAATACAAAGGTTTGTTGATTGTTTGAGGTGGAAGTAAAAGAAAGCCTGCTAAATCATTGGACATATTGGAAAATAATTTTAAATAAACAGATCACATCATTACACAGCATTATCCAGTGGCCTGTCTTTTATTTTTCTCTTTATTTTGAGTTCAAAAAATTACTCTGCATGTAGATGTTTTACCACAGTTCCTGACTAAACACCCCAATTAAAGAAGTGGGAATTGAGGAAATCAGAAAGGGATTTATTCAGTGTGAGCTCACAGACAAAAAGGACACAGTGATCTAGTGGCCCCACACCTGTCTTGTCTTAATGTATCAACATGAGCTTTGGGTTGAGAAGAATTCAGTCAAGGAGCATGGGTAGGTGTAACTGAACAGTCCTGGATAAAGTGTGCCCCTAGAAGGTGGTCCAAAGAAGTCATTCAAATGGGATTACTTTGGCGGTTATGACCTCGCCTATTAACAGAAGTTTCTATCCCATCTGGTTCCACTGCCATTCAGTTCCAAAGAAGCACCCAGAGGCCTACATTAATTATAAACTGGTTGGCCTAGTATCTCAATCTACTTATTAACTTACTCTTACATCTTAAATTAACTCATAATTCTTGTTTGTGTTAGCCCATGGCTTGGTACCTTTTTTCAAGGAGGCATTCTCATCTTGCTTCCTCTGGGCGTGGGTGACAAGTGCAAACGGAACCTTTCCTCTTCCCAAAATTCTAGTCTGCTTGCTCCACCTGTATTTTCTGCCAGGCTACTGGCCAATCAGCATTTTTACTAAACCAGTATAAGTCACAAATCTTTACAGGGTATAAGACCAATGTCCCACAGTACTCTCCGCTCCGTTTTTCTCTTTTCAAAACAAGAACTATAATCTTTTGTTTAGCTTTTTCCTGACCATTATCCATAACAACTTGTAACCAACACTCGAAACAAAGACACATTCATTATCCATTTTTTTGGAATATGAATGTAATTTTCTAGGCTACTTCCTGCTGAATGTGGGATTGTAATTTAGAGGTTTTTCTTTTTCTTTTTTTGGTCTAAATCTCTTTTTACTGTTTATTTATTTATTTATTTTTGACCACATGAGTCTTTAATTTCCTAAGGGATATGCCTAGATTTAAAGCCATGGCTTTGATGGCTGGATCCACCCCATTCTTCAGCTTTCTGAGAGTCTAACTTTATAGCTGAGGTACTGGTGGGTGCCATGTTTATTGCCACAACTCTGTGGCTCTTCAAAATGCCTGCCCCCACCAAGAAGCATGCTGTTGGCTATTCATCAGCACTGTCAAGTGTTTTATGCCAAGGCCTCTTAAAAAAGCTGCAAGGTTTTTGCAGCTAAAGCTGAGACAGGAAGGTTTTTTTTTAATGAGATATGCTTGCCTCTAGCAATCAGACACCTCCCAAGAAAATGCTGCTACCAAGAAGCCGTGCTTAATGCTGTTCTTTTATGTCTAGAATTACTTCCCAAGCTCTCTCAGGTTTTATGTGTATATAGCTGCCCACATTGGAGCCATTTGAAGATAGACACTATAAAGTAATCCCACGCCAGCTCAGAATTGAGTATAATAAAGGTTTCTTTATTCAAGGATAGACTCAACAGATCACAGTTCTCTGTATGATGGGAAAAAGGAACCAAATCCAGCAGCCGAGAGTGTACAAGCTTTATGGCTGCACTTACAGTATAAAAGGTCACACCCAAGTGAGCTGGTATCTTGAAGACTATTGGCTGAAGGAGTTCCCACAGCACTTGGCTTCACCAGAAGTTGCTCTCCTCCGAGGTTGTAGTGCTGTTGATGCTTCCATTAAACTTCTTCAATGTTTGCTATTCCAAGGAGTCTTGTGGTGCCAAGTCAGGAGGCCAGGCCTTTCAGCAAAAGCAAACATTTAAAATGTATGTGTGTCTGTTATGTGTATGCCTGTTAAACTGCTAATGTTACAACGTGTGGAAGCCAAGACCATTTTAGGAAGTTGGTTCTTTTCTGCTGCTGTGGGATCTGGGCTTGAACTCAGATTGTCAGGCTTCGGCAGCAAGTGCCTACCCTTGAGCCATGCAGCATGCTGAAAAGTAACTTCTAAGTGACAATTTGAGATGTGTTGAAAAAATGTAGGTATCTGCCTTTGGACATCTAACTTCCTTTAACTGTTGCCATCTATGAAGGTATTGAGTTCTGTTCACTGTAAAATACTAGACTATGAAGTGTAAGCAAAGCATGAGAGATGGAATTCAGTGTGTAGGTACAGGTGTGTATGATCGGTTCTGTCCTGATGTAAGCAAGTCTTACCAGTCTTTCAGTTTCTTCCTTCTCTGGGGTGGCTCTTCTGTGCTTATTTGTAGGCCATATTTCTACATGGTGTGACAGCCATAGTTGATATCCAGAGCAGTCACGTCCCCTCCCAGATAGGCTGTTGCTACCCTGACAAAGGCTCAGGATGTGTTCCTCCTTTTCTTTTGTAATTCTGTAGATCGCCCGAGAAGGGGTGTGACTTCCAGGCTAGTGACCTAGCTGCTGAACCTGACTGGAGGCCTGCTAAGCCCATGCAAACAGAATGTTAATGAACTTCCACCTTAGTTTACCTTGGGGGATAAAAGGCGTTTGGATAATAAACGCGGGGAGCCTGAGACTCCCTTCTGATATTGCTGTGTGAATGGCGTCTCAGTTATTCTCACGCCTCCATGCCGGTCCACAGAGGGAAAATAGTTTATGTTGGGGCCTCAGACCCCGACACTTACTACAGCCTTCTTTTCTGGTGTTCTTTTACCATGTGCTTTTATTTGTGTGCTCGTACATGATTAGTCTTCACATATGCTGGAATCATGCCCTACACATTACCTTTCTGAACTATGTCATGTGATTACCTTCAGAGGTCACCATTTATTTTACAGTGGCAGTTCTTTTTCATGAAGATAGTTCATGAAATTCTGTTTTGTATGTCTCATGGCTTTGTGTGTGTGTGTTTTTTTTAAGGGATACAACTAAGAGCAGAAATCTTTTGTGTTTGAGTTAGGGTTATACTGTGTTTATCCCCTGTCTATCCTAGAGCTTGATATGTCGACCAAGCTGGCTTAGACCTGTGTAAGCAATGGTTACTGAACTTAACATGGCTATTACCTTTCAGTATTGGGATGGGAGGACTGCAGAAAACTTTGGAATCACAGTGAAGGAATAAACAGGGAAATACAGCCAAGCAGCTAGGCTACATGATAGAAAACGGGAAGAAGATGATCACTGGAGTTCCTGGTTCTTCCCGTCATGTAATTTTGGGGATTGGTAGGATATATAGCTGTGAGATTATTTCCCTAATAGATTTACCCAATAAATGAAAGGCTACTGATTTTTGCATGTTAATTTTAATAATAAGCACTTTAATTTTACTGATAAGGCCTACTGAAAGTGCATATTATTTATATGAGTTTTCTACTGGAGTCTTTAGGGTATCCTGTGTATACTCAGAAATATATGCATATTCATGTCATCACATCTACAGATAGAGATCCTTTGACTTTTTACTTTCCTATGTATAGCTTTTATTCACTTACTACTCTGGCTAAGACTTTCAGTGCTATATTTAGTAAGAGTTCAGAGAGTGGACATCCTTCTCGAATTTGTGATCTTAGTGGTAATGCTGAGTTATCCCCATAAAAGTGATGTGGCTGTAGCTTTGCCCTATATAGCCTTATTATGCTCAGATATGATCCCTCTAGTTTGAATTTCTTCAGAACTTTTAAAGGGTTGTTGAATTTTGTGAAAAGCCTTGTTGCGTTTATCAAGACGATCATGTAATTTCTGTCTTTGAGCCCATTTATGTAATTTCTAACATGGATTTATTTTTATTGAACCATCCACGTATCTCTGGAATAAAGCCAACTTGAGTGTGAATTTTTATTTGATGGTTCTTGAATTTGTTTTGTAAATACTGTGTTGAAAATTTTTTTAAATATTTATTTATTATGTATTCAATATTTTTCCTGCGTGTATGACTGAAGGCCAGAAGAGGGCACCAGACCTCATTACAGATGGTTGTGAGCCACCATGTGGTTGCTGGGAATTGAACCCAGGACCTTTGGAAGAGCAGGCAATGCTCTTAACCGCTGAGCCATCTCTCCAGCCCCTGTGTTGAAAATTTTTGTATCAGTAAGGGAGATTTTTCTTTTTAAAATTGTGTCTTTGATAAGATTTTTGTCATCAGGGCATTCTAAAAGCTTAATAGTATTTCTTTTCTATTTTATAGAACAGTTTGAGAAGCATTGGGGTGTTAGCTTTTTTGGACAGTCTGGTAAAATTCATCTGTGAATCCTTCAGGACATGGACTTTTTTTTTTAAGTTGGGAGACTTTAAATTACTACTTCAGCCTCCCATTCTGCTGTAGATATATGTAAATTGTGTATCTCATCTTGGTAGATCAATCATATGCATCCATTTCTTTCAGATATCCAGTTTACCTAATGATTTTCTGCATATCATTGATATCCGTTGTAACAGCACGTCATGTTCAGAAGATAGCTTTCTGTAGCACTTGTTTTAATAGCTTTTCAGTTAATGTGACTAGACACCGTGACAAAGGCAGTGCACAGAAGGAGTTTATTGGAGCTTCACAGTTCCAGAGGGTGTCTATGAAGCATGGCAGCAGGCAGAAAGGCATGCCACATGAGCAGTAGATTATTGCAGGGAGCCACTGCTTGTTCATTCCCAGCCACCCAGAATAATCACACAGAAACTATATTGATTAAAACACTGCTTTGACCCACTAGCTCTAGCTTCCTCTTTGCTAACTCTTAATTTAGCCCATTTCTATTAGTCTGTTCTGAGATTAAACTCATGTGCCACCACATCCAGCTCACACTTTACAAATTTTTAAACTCTTATGTGTGTATTATTCCTTCCATCTCCTTAGGATATCTTAGGTGAATCTGATTTCTTAATGTGTAGTCTCCTGTCTAGGTAACACATGGTCTGTAGTGATAGCTTATGTTTTAACAAAGCTTGCCTGAAGATCAAGAGTACAGAGCTAAGCCACTAGAGTCCAGGGAGTGGTGGTATACACCTTTAATCCCAGGATTTGGGAGAAGTGTGGTGGGACCTCTGTTAGTTCAAGGCCACCCTAGCCTACACAAGGTTGTGTCTGTCTAAAAGAGAAACTGAGCTCACACAAAGGTGATCCCAGCATTTGGGACGGCGTACATTTAATCCCAGCACTAGGGAAGTGGAGAGAGGAGTATAAGGCAGAAGGGGCCAGGAACTCAGGCTGTCTGAGGCATGGTAGAAACAGTTGTAGTCTCAGGGAACCAAAAAAAAAAAAAAAAAAAAAAAAAGAAACAGTTGCAGTCTGAGAATCTCCCCTGCAGTCAGAAGATGAAGTCTGAGGACAGGATCGTCCCTTCGGTCTGAACATTGGTAGAGGTAAAAGTTCTCTCTAGTGACTGGCCCCTCTAGTGACTGGCACCACACACCAAAATCCAGCAGACTCAAACTATAAAACTTAATAAATTTATATAATCTAGAATTGGCATTCAGAATGAAATCTGTGAAGCCTCACAGCTCCTTCACTCCAATTGTGCCATCTGCTGGGACACACTGGTGTCTACCCGACTGTGTGGATTCCCATGGTTGGGCTTTACCAACTTAATACAAACTAGAGCCACCTGGAGAGAACTTCAACTGAGAAGTTGCTGTGTTCTTAGTAATGAGGGGGGCAGGTCCTGGCTACTGTGGGCAGTGTCCTTCCTGTGCTGCTGGGCCAGGGTTCTATTAAAACTGTAGTCATGATAAGCAAGCACTGCTAATCCATAGTCTGCTTCTGTTCTTGCCTCTAAGTTCTGACTTAGAGTTCCTGCTTTGGCTTTCTTCTATGGTGGGCTAAAACTTGTAAGCCAATAAACCTTTTTCTCCCCCAAATTGCTTTTGGCCAAAGTGGTTTATCACAGCCACAAAGAATCAAACTAAGATAGGAATTTATACCAGAGAATGGGATCTTGCTATGAAGGAACTATGTGACTTTTATGCCTTAGTTTTGTGGGAGTAGGCTGGAGGATTTTGGAGCCTTGGGCTGGAAGAGTCAGTGATTGCTCAGAGCTCAGTGGGTTCTACTATGTGAAGTGGAAGATAAGAATGTTGAAAGAAATGCAGATGATAGAGGCCTGGACTGTAAAGTTTCAGTGGGAAGTGAATATTCTATCAGGGCTGTTTGTGTGATATATTGGATTTGACAGCCTGTTAGAAGGAAACTTTTCCTTTGCTGGATAGCTGGACTTGAAAAAGCAGCTGTGATTAATGAGACTAGATTCATTAAGGCAAGTGAGCTAGGTTAGCAAGGATGAAGTGAAAGACAGAAGGACGTGTTAGGTTAGAGCAAATGACCTCATGTATGTACCTTCAAAGTAGCAAAGTAAGGAGCAAAGACTTCCATGTTCTGTCCCAAGGGAGGCTAGTCCATGCCTTACTATATATGTTGAAGAAGAAGGAAATCAATACTGTAGGGTGGTTCTGTGCCAGAATTTTCCTAGATATACTACTTTATTTGGCCACTGAATCTATTTCTTCTATGGTATCTTCATTGTCTGAGATTCTCTCTTTGATCTCTGTATTCTGTTATCTATATAGTTCCTGTTCACTTAACTTTGTTTTCTTGTTCCAGAATTCCCTCGGTTTGTGTTCTGTATTGCTTCTATTTTCATTTTCAGGTCTTGAACAGTTTTATTGATTTTATTCAACTGTTTGTTTTCTCTTGGTTTTCTTTATGGGATTTATTCATATCCTTCAACTTTTTTGTTTCTTTTTACTTAAGGAATTTATTTATTTCATTTCCTTCTTCATTCGTGTTTTTAACTTTTATTTCACATACATTGTGTTTTGCCTGCATGTATGTCTGTATGAGGGTGTCAGATCCCCTAGAACTGGAGTTATAGACAGCTGCGATCTGCCGTGTGAGTGCCAAGTCAATGCTCTTAACCGATGTGCCATCTCTGCAGCCCTTATTCACTACTTCTCTAAGGACCTCTATCATCCTCATAAAGTTGGTTTAAGGTCATTTTCTTGTGCTTCAGCTCTGTTGGATATTCAGAGCTGGGCTCTGGTGGTGATATATTTCCCCGGCTATTGCTGCTTACATTCTTGGGCTGCTTTCTAGGCATCTCAGTGTGGGGTGAGTATAGGCCTCAGTGTCAATTTCTGAGTTTTTCTTTGTTGGATGATTGTTTTCTTCTTTGATTTCTGTTTGTTTCCTTTCTGGTCTTCTGGACTATGTGACCTGTGATTGAGCAGGCTTTCTCCATTTGAGGTGGGGCCTGGAATTCTTGCAGATGTTGTGACCTCTGGGCCAGCAGGGAGGCTCAGCCTAAATTGGGGACTGAGACAAAGTGACAGGGAGGGTAGAGGGGATTAAGCATAGTATAGGCGTGGGCACATAGAGAGCGGAGGGAGTCAGAAGTCAGGCAGTCTACCTGTTCTGGCTGGTGTGGCCTGTAGCTGAACAGGGTGTCCAGTTCAACATGTTTTCTTATAGAACCCAGGACTACCTCAGAGGTGGAGCTACACACGATAGGCCAGACCCTCCCAAATCAGTCATAAATTGTGAAAATGTCCCAAAGACCTGCCTACAAGCAATCCGATGCATTTTCTTACCTGAGGTTCCTCTTCCCAAATAACTCTTGTGTCATTTTGACAAGGAAACCAAAACGCATGTTAATGTGAACATTTTGCCGACAGAGGGCAGTATTCACCTACAATTGACTAGAAAGGGCCTGGAGAGAGAAATCACTGCAGTAAAGGATGAACTTACTTTGCCTCTTCAGGTTTGTAAACTTGACAAAATTAGCTCTTCATTTCCTAGGAATTGAGTTTCCCAGTTTTCCTTTTGCATATACATTTTTGATGCTTGATTATATATAATTATATCTTATACACAATTGTATATTAATATACAATATATTTACATATAAATCATATATTTAGACACATATTAATCTATATAATTATATATAGGCAACATATAATTAAACACACCATAAATTATATGTATAATATGTGTGTGTATTATATATAAAAACACCATAAGCAGAAAGCTCTAGTCTTTAAACATGTTTTTAAGAAGTTAAAACTGGATTATAATAATCAGTGTTTAGCTCTAAGGCATACATTTCCAGAGTTAGCTGCTATCTTATGCTTGTGCATAGAGAGCTCATTGCTGGTGATTTCATGTAGCCTGCCGGTCAGCGCGTGAAAGCAGCTCAGCCAGTGTCTTTGCTCATAGGCTTCCACCATGCTGTCAGGTGGCTCCTCTACTAGCAAGGATGGAGCTCTTTACACAGACAGCTACTGATCATTACTGATGAAAGAAGCAAACAGGTGTGGCGAGTTGGACTCAGATGTGAGTGAGTGAAATGCATGGTTTTCTAGAGGAGAACAGAAGAAGAAATTAACATCTTTTTAAAACATGGCTTGCAGTAAGGAGGAAATGTACACCTAGATGAACTAATTATAACCACCTGCCCTTTAGGACTTGGTAATGATTCCATGTATAAAGAAGAAAAACTCTTCTGTCTGGGTTCAATAAATAATCAATTGAGCTTCAAACAGCTAAGGGCTAAGAGGCTGGGCCTTGTATGAGAAGTGTAGTAGAAGCATCTTTGGAAAACATTTGATTTGCATTTTCTGCCTAAAGAGGGCAGAACTTTGGTGTTCATAGTTCTGGTTTTACTCTGCTTTCCCTTCTAGTTCATTGGCCCCATGGTTCCTTCTCCCTGGGAATGGCTTTCCTGTTCCCAAACTAGTCTCAGCCCAGTTCTAGTCAACATAAGAGCTTCTGTTGGTGGGGTGGCTGCTGCTTTCCTGCCGAGCTTCTGAGGGAAGGCTGGAGCTCAAACTGCTGGCCTGAATCATGTGCTTTCTCATGTTTTCCTGGTGCTTGCCAGTGCTGCCCCGTCCCTGGTGGTGCCTTTGCACCACAGCAGTAAGCACTAGACCAGGGATTCTCAACTTTCCTCAATACTGTGACCCATTAAAACAGTTCTTCCTGTTGTGGTGACCCACAATTATGAAATCATCTTTGTTACTACTTCATAAATGTAATTTTGCTACTCTAATGAATCATAATGCAAATATCTGATATGAAGGATATCTGATGAAACCCCTGTGAAAGGGTTGTTTTCAGTCCCCCCCCCCCATGTTGCAGTGCACAGATTGAGAACCATTGCGCTAGACAGGACTGCAATCATCAGGTACCCCAGCGGATCACAGCCTTGTAAGTTAGCCTGACTTCCTGACCCTTTCCATGTACATCTTGGCTCCCTGCTAGCACTAAGGCATTCCTCCTAATTCAAGGCTGTTGATGCACTCTCCCTCCTTGCCTTCTTGGAAGAGACTTTTCTCTTCCAAAAAATCTTCATGACTTGGCTCTGTTGGCAACAAAAATGTGATTTAATGTAAATATAGTTATATTTCTTCTAGATATGGTTATTTTTTCCTAGTATCTCTGAGAACTTATCACAGAAAATTACCTTCATTCTCAATAACTATTCTGCAATATTTTGATGATTTATACTTTTAATTTTTTGTTCCCAAATCCTTTGGTTTTGTGGTTATGTCAGCATAGACTAAATTTAACTTGAGAATGAGGCACCAGTTGATAATATGTGAATTGTACCTCCTAAAAATGGGATGTGCATGCCCTCAGCAGAACAACAAAAGGCCTTGTAGACTTCTAGTTGCTTAAAAGTCTTGTTAGGGCAGGGCGATGGTTGCACACGCCTTTAATCCCAGCACTCGGGAGGCAGAGGCAGGCGGATCTCTGTGAGTTCGAGACCAGCCTGGTCTACAGAGCTAGTTCCATGACAGGCTCCAAAGCCACAGAGAAACCCTGTCTCAAAAAACCAAAACCAAAAAAAAAAAAAAAAGTCTTGTTAGACTAGTCAACATGAGGAGGTGTTAAAAGCATACACAATAGAGTCAAACAAACAAATGAGTTCAGATTGGCCTCATCATTTTTTGTTTGTTTGTTTGTTTGTTTTTGTTTTTCTAGACAGTGTTTCTCTGTAGCTTTGAAGCTTGTCCTGGAACTAGCTCTTGTAGACCGGGCTGGCCTCTCAAACTCACAGAGCTCCACCTGTCTCTGCCTCCTGAGTGCTGGGATTTAAGAAGTGCGCTACCACCACCCAGCGACTTCATCATCTTTAATATGGGAAAAAAATAGCTTTATATAATTTAACTGTTATTTAATTTAAATTTAAGTTAAATGTCTGTTAGATATTTAAAGAATGAGAAGGTCAAGTCTGCTGTTAAAATTTGCAAACTTTCAAGTACAAGAAAAAAAAAGAAAAAAAATATATAAATGTTGAAAGATCATGCTGGGCGAGGTGTTTCCGGGCCTTGTTTGTGGAAAGCCTGCTTTGGGGCTTACTGCTTATTCTTGGTCAAAGCAAAATAGCCCTCTCTCTAGAATTTAGAGGTATAAATGTTTAGGAAGTTCATTAGACTTTTCAGTTGTAATCATAAAAGTCGGATGTTACTTGTTAATTACAAGTCCTAGTTGCCTAAGATATGGCATACACGGCCCATAGAATTTCATTGTTGTGAAGTGTTTTGTTAACTTTATATATGTGTAAATATCAAGTATGCCTTGCTGTCAAAATGGATAGAATGGATTCTGGATCCTGGCAGCATTGCTAAACGGCTGTGCAAACAGAGCTCTGTAGCTGCCAATCCCTTGTGGCATTGTGGTAACAGTTTTCTTGAAGGGAGTAACAACACCTCAGAAAAAGAGCCACGTGTCTCCATCACGATGAAATGCAATAAAATGCCACCTAAGGTTCAATTGCTACCCAAACTTGCCTTCTTGTGTGTTTGAAGAAGTGAGTTGCATCCATTGCACACATACTTCTGAAAACTCTGAGAAGATATGTGGGTCACAGAGAGGATCCTTCATCTATGTGCAAAATTGTCACTTAGCAGGGGTTCCCAGGCTTTGAGCCGATGCCTGCCTGTGAATTGGGTGCCACTGCATACCACATGGGTTTGCCTTGAGAAAATTCCCAGTTTCTTGGTTTCTCAGTTTCCTAATCTGTAAAATATATATTTTGGAGAGCAGACCTTTGTCTTAGTGACAGTGTCCTTTGCTTTATGGAAGCTTCTCAGTTATTGAAAGCTCACCAAGGCCAGCTGGACTGGGACTGAAAAAGCATGGGATAAAACCGGACTCTCTGAACATGGTGGACAATGAGGGCTGCTGAGAAGCCAAGGACAATGGCACTGGGTTTTGATCCTACTGCATGAACTGGCTTTGTTCTGGAACAAATAGTTCTGGAACAGGATTCTATCATTTAGAAAACCTCATTTTTCACAAATGTATAGTAAAATCTCAGCAGGGTGGATTATGGCTCTATTCCTGGAACCTGAGAACCTAATGCTGGAGGATTGCTATGAGTTTGAGGCCAGCTTGGTTAACAGGAATTCTAGGCCAACTCAGACTATGTAGTAAAGCCTTATCTCAAAAAACAATAAGAGCGAAAACACACATGTTCTAAATAAAGACTTATGATGAGCTAGGGTTGTAGTCCAAGGCAGGGAGCTAGCCTACCAGGCATGAGAACGTGAGTTCCGTCTTCAGCACTGGAAAAAATTCACTGTGAAATCCTAAACATTTCATCATCCCTTTCTGTTTTATTTTTTCTCATTCTCCTTTTAAAATCAACATTTTAAAATATTAAGTATACACAATAATTGCTTTCCTATGAAAATTTCATACACGTCTATAATGTGCTTTGGTATTTTTTTTCTGTGGTGTTTTGAATCAGATATTTACCCATATTCTTGAGTATTGGAATACGGATCCCCAGCTGGAAGTGCCATTCCAGGAAGCTTAGGTATGCCCTTGATGAAGTTCAAAAGCCTCTACTATCCATCCCCAGTTCATTTTCTTGCTTCCTGTTTGTGGGAGGAATTGTGAGCTCTTAGGTCTCACAATTCCAGTGCTGTCCCTACCTGCTATACTTCTCTGCTGTGACAGTGATGGACTCTTATCCCTCTGGAATAAACCCTTCCATAAGTTGCCTTGGTCATGGTGTTTTATCACAGCAGTATCCCAATCACCTTCTCTCTTTTCTCCTCACACCACCTGTCTTTCTTCTCTTCTCAAGTCATCTCTCTTCTATTTTCTGGCTTTTTTCTTGTTTTTAGTCTAGGTTCCACATATAAAATAAAACATTTGTTTTAGTTTGGTTTATCTACTTGACATAATTATCTCCACTGTTTTCCAACGATTTTCCTAGAAATAGTAATCATAGTTTGTGCTTATGCCTGAATAGTTCTCTTTCTCTCTTTCCCTTTCTCTTTCTCACTCTCTCTCCTTCTTTCTCTCTTGTGATATATGCATATTAAAATGGAATATGTATCAAAATATAATATATCAAAATATAGCATATATATATAAATGTAATATATTTGGAGAAAGTTGTGCTATATTGAAATGCTATGTATGGAGAGCCACAGTGCACAGTAGCTGAGATAAGTGCCTGTTGCCAGATGAACAAATAGAGAGAGGTCACTTATTGCTATTTGTTCATCTGGCAACAGGCACTTAGCTGGTTCCTTATCTCGGCTACTGTGCATAATGGAACATAAGCATAACGTATGCAAACATCTGTGTGATGTGTACTTAGGAGTGGTGTAGCTGGGCATATGTTAGTTCTAGTTCTAGCTTTCTGAGAACCCTCCACACTGAGTTCCACAGTGACTGTACAAGTTTGCACCCCCCACCAGCAGTATCCAATTTTTGTGTTTCTTCCTAGCATCCTCACATCACTTGTGTTCTTGATGACAATCATTCTGACAGGGATGAGATGGAATCTTAATGTAGCAGTTTCTTGATTGTTGTTGTTGCTACTTTGTTTCGACAGGACCTCACTATTGCGAGTGTAAAGAACAAACTCCTTCTGATCAAGAAAAGAAAATCTCTGGGTAGAGACCTAACATTTATCTTGTGCTGGTTCCACCCCTAGCAAGGTGGACTCACCTTATGCCATACAAAAGAGTTAGGTGAATAGTTAATCTTTTCATGATATACTGTACTTTCCTTCCCAATATCCTGACTCCTAGTCCAGTAGCTTTTCAGGACACAGCTGTGCAGCTATGTAAATTTGAATTTTCAGAAGCATACCTTTCCCTCCCTTCTGTCTCCTTTCTATACATGCTTTCTGTACCATAAGTGTGCCTTCCTTAGCAGGATGGATTTCCCCAACATGTTGGTCTTTATTCTTTTTCCAAGTCTCCTTCACCACCATTTGGCTTCTTGTCTGAGCTCCCTGCCATCTTACACAGCATGATCTCATTTCATCTTCTGTCCTTTAGTTTCTAGGCAGCTGTTGAATTTGCCTGCTGTGGAGTTTTTCTTTTAAATGTTAGTAGAATTATGTCTGTTTGTTGCATTCTTTCATTAATGACACTAAAAACCTTAAAAAGAGACCCCCATTTCTCCAGTGTCACTATGTAGTTTGAGCTGGGGATCCTTCTTCCTCAGTCCCCAAGATCTGGGATTACAGGTATATGCCCACTTCTGGCTTCATTGTGCTTTTTGAATTTCTTTTTCAATTTTTTGACTAGCTTATCAAGTATCAGGATTAAATGTACTTTTTACTTGCCTATCCCTGATGGCTACAGATGAAGATTTTTTTTTCATAAATCTATTAGTCACTTGTATTTGTTCATTTAAAAATTGTTTATTCATGGGAAAGGGTAGAAGGGGAGGAAGGAGGAAGGGAGGGGAGCAGAGAAAAATATATGGCTCAATAAAAAAATAAAAGAAATTTAAGAAGAATATAATTTTATTTGTATTTTTGACTATTTAGAAAATATATTTTTAAAACTTTTTAATTTTAATTTACTATTTATTTGAATTCTTACTAAGCCTATTTACATTGTTGTTATTTTCAATTTTTTTATGTTGTACAAAAATAAAAATTTAATAATGAATTATTAGGAATAAAAGGCTAGATAAAATTTAAAAAACCTGTTTATTCCATCACTTGCCCATTTATTGATTATATTGTTTTATTTCTACTTATTTATTGATTTATTTATTTTATTTCTTTATATGTTTTAAGTATTAATTCCTGGTCAAATGAATAGTGAACAAAGTTTTTTTTTTGTTTACTTTTAAATTCTGTAGACTGATTCTGCACTCTGGTAATTTTTAGGCCTTTGAATCACAGATGTTTCCTTTGTGTAGGAAGCTTGCATTGCCCTCTAAACAGTGCATGACTGAAGGGAAAGGCTAGGTTGGGGGTGGAAAAATGATTTAAGTTTGGCTGTGGAAAACTTACCCAATGATAAAAGTTCACCTTGTTCAGGAAGGAATTGAATTCTCTTAGCTCTTGCAATAGTGCTTTGTCTTTTTTCTTTTTCTTTTCTTTTCTTTTTCTTTTTCTTTTTTCTTTTTTCTTTTTTCTTTTTTTTTTTTTTTTTTTTTTTTGAGAGAGGGTTTCTCTGTGCAGCTTTGTAGTCTTTCCTGGAACTCACTGTGTAGACCAGGCTGGCCTCGCTCGAACTCACAGAGATCTGCCTGCTTCTGTCTCCTAAGAGTTGGAATTAAAGGCATGTGCCACCACTACCGGACTATGCTTTGTCTTTTAATCTAAGCCATTGAGGTTATTTTGATCTTAACTTTGTGATAATGTGCTCAGCTCCCTGGCTGAGAGTGACGCCTTAGCTGGAGAAAATAGGCCTGAATATTGCTCATTTCCCATCTAATTAGCATTGAAGTGAGGAGCCCAAAACTCTGTTGAGCTCTGTCAGAATTCTAACCCACACTACCCTTGCCCTGTCTTAGGAACCGAGGGAAGTTAAAGCTGAGCCACCTTCCTTTTATTTAGAGAAAGTAACTTCTATAGCAAACTACACCAACTTCGGGGCCATGAAAAAGTCACTGGGTCACTGATTTAGGTGGGTATGTGTGCCCCGAAAGGGCTGGGATGGAAGACAGGTAGAGCAGGTGAGTGCTGATGGGTGGTTACAATCCAGTGGTATGTGGACTGGAAAGGCCAGTGGCTGATAGCCCTCCTATTCCTGGTAGCCATCTTTCCAGAAAGGATGTCAGGAAAGCAATGCATTTGGTAAGGGCAGGGATGCCAGGCCCTGAGCAGAGAGCTCTGGCTTTTGTAAGCTATCTGTATTGCAAGATGTGAGAGGGTAGCTATGGCTCCTCTCTACCTGGTAAGCTAGCACACCCCAGAAGAGTCATGCATCAGGACCACTCTGCTGTTCAAAAAAAGAGAGAAAGAAAGAAAATAATTTTGTTTTGCATTTGTGTAGTAAGAAGGGCTGATAGATGTCCTTGCTTGACAATTGTGATGTAGATGGCTACATTAACTAGAGAAGGGGGCAAAATTGAAGGACAGAGAATATGTAAATTTCCCTTGAACATCCTGCTGGAGAGAATAAAGGCTCAAAAATATGAAAAATTCAAGAGGGAAGAATGGGCAAAAGATACAGTTGTGGAGGCTGCTGGGGAGAAAGGGTGTGCTTTATTTTTTTTTTTTTTTTTTTTTGTTTTTCGAGACAGGGTTTCTCTGTGGCTTTGGAGCCTGTCCTGGAACTAGCTCTTGTAGACCAGGCTGGTCTCGATCTCACAGAGATCCGCCTACCTCTGCCTCCCGAGTGCTGGGATTAAAGGCGTGTGCCACCATCGCCCGGCAAGGGTGTGCTTTAATTAAGTCAAAAGAAAAAGTGAGATTTTCCAGAGGGAGCTTCTCCAGTTTTTTTTTTTTTTAAAAAAAGAATGTATAGGATAGAACGGTGGAAGGGCCCACTGTCAAGGAAACATCAGGAGAGAGACAGGAGTGATATGGACAACTGGATTGGTTATATACTACGTAAATACAAACCAGTCCTCCTGCAACTGTGAAATACATGGCCATGGGGGGAAAGGAGAAAGCAGGTGCAAAAAAGGGTACAATAGCGAAAACATGGGAGGAAATTAGAAACGAGTATGCTCCATTTCAAACAGGGGATGATAAACTCTGACAGAATATAGCAGACTTCAAGTTTCACCTCAAAGAACTCAAAGGAGGAGAGAGATGCTGAGGACCGCTGACCTAGCTTGAGTGTGTGGCGTGCACACAAATGCTGAGACAAGATGATAACCCCCACCCCCAAATCCCCTAGGCACATGAAACAAACAGGGAGGAGAAGCCAATGCCAAAGGTAGTGTCAAACAGTCGTATGTTTGTATGTTGATGTGCTGTTGGGCAAGCCCAGGGCTCTCCAAGGCTTAAGACTCTGTGGTTTAGGTCAAGGGTGGCTGCACAGTGGACGATACAACTGAACTCAGCCCTACATGAGCTCTTCCATTCCTGGCTACCAGCCTTGCCAGACAGGACTGTTGCATAACAGGCTGTATTTTGGTCCCATGATTATCACAGTTGAAAAGCTGTAAGAATGTTGAGAATTAACTTTTAAAGTGTTTTAAGTGAGCCGAATGCAGCCAAGTGAGGACTGTAGTTCAGACTGATGAGACTCTGAAATGGTACCACAGTGTTGTGGCCCCAGGAGGCTCGCGTTCTTATACTCTCCAATACTACTATAGTAAGGATTTGGTTTTCTTATTTATGCCTTTGGTTGGCTAGTTAAGAATTTCATGTTGGGGGCTGGAGAGATGACTCAGGGCTTAAGAGCACTGGCTGCTCTCCCAGCGGACCTGGATTCAATTCCCAGAACCCACATGGCAGCTCACAATAATCTATTATAACTCCTGTTCCAGGGGCTCTGACACCCTCACACAGACATATACATGCATGAAAAACACCAAATGTGTTGTCATACAAATTAATAAATTATATAAAAAAGAATCTCATGTTGGGTGGTGATGTGACAGAATTCATTGACTCCCCATGGGAGGCCTTACCTTCTCTCCTAGGAACAGATGGGAGCGGTGGGAGGAGGGGAAGATGGGAGGAGCAGGAGGGGAGGGAGGGGGAACTGGGATTAGTATGTGAAAAAAAAAGAATTCATGTTGGGGGTGAAGAGATTGACTCAGCAGTTAAGAGCACCTGTGCTACCCTTGCAGATGACCCAAGTTCAATCTCCAGCACCCAAGTCAGGTGCCACACAGTAGCGTATAATTGCAGCTACAGGGCATCTGTTGCTTCTGACCTTTGTGGGCACCTACAGTCTTGTACACAGACCCACATGTAACTCAAGAAGTTTACAGAGTGTTTGACAATTGTCTCTCAAACCTAAAAGGCGACTTTTGTTAGAAAGCACCAGAATAGTCGTGTTTAGTATATAACTCTGCCAAGGTATTTTTGTTAAAGTTCACACGAGGCAGGCTTGAAGCACACATGAGGTATTCTCAGGTGGGTAAACAGAACACTGCACACATTCTGTTGTCATGGTTTCCTGCTCAGCTTCTGCTTTGGTCACACCCACGCTGTGTTTCAGGAAGTATCTGTGGCTATAGAAAGGAAGAAATCCTTCTGACTTCTTAGGTGCTGGCATGCTTGAGATGCATGAATACTCCTGTTTTACTTGGTTACGGACATAATTATTTTCATGACTATAAATGGTAATTCTTCCTATGTCTAGACTGTACCCTTCAGGAACCTGAGGCATCCACTCATTCACTTGGGACTTTATTTTTCTGTCTTTCTTATTGGGGCTGGTTGCAGGGTGAAGGAGAAACCCAAAGCCTCTTGGACTTCTCTGCACACAGGTTTAGGAACTTGGAGCTCTAAAGTTCTCAAAAGTAAGAGGATTCCTAGGAGGGACTGGAGTGGGTTGTGAAGAGTTATGTATGTCTAGTTCTAGTTGGCTGGGAAGCTATGAAGCGACACCAGGTGGTTATTCTGAGATGACCACAGAGGTTATAATTGAAGACAGCTATGGTAATGGCCAACTATGTTCATACAAATAATAATGGAGAAACATTGTGGTTGTGCGGCTTAATCCCAGAAGTCTGACTGAGGCAAGTGATGAAGAAGGGACAAACCCACAACATACAGAAAAGCTGGGATAGGATGGACCATGGATGTTCTGATAGAGATGTACCGCCACCAGCAATCCAGTATCTCGTTCAGTTAATTTTATCTATCTCAACTGAGGAGGCAGGTTTATTGTATACAACTGAACCAGGAGCCTGGTTTAGCTGATTTCTGAAGGAGGTCTTTGTAGGGGAGCAGTCTCAGGATGCAGTCATCCACAAGGAAGAAGCTGTGCTTGATGGCTTTCGCACACAGTGGTCTAATTGTTCATTGTTAAACACTCAGACTCGTACCAGAGCAAGGCTGTGTCATTTCCATGCGTCTGAGTCACTGGAGTCCTTAACATGGCTGCACTCATGTCAACAACATGCATTTACTCAGGACTCCCTTTTCTCCCCATAGAGACAACAGTTGCTTTTATTATGTGACTTGATCTAAAGATAAGTAAGCAAAAATTTGTTTAGTGTTCTAATGTTTGATTGTCCAAGCTTTAAACTCTGTGAATTCAGCTTGTGAACATTAGCCCTTTGTCAGTCCAGTTTGATATCTATTCTCACGGAGTAAGTAAAAACAATCAGGAGACAGTCGTGTATGTAGTTTCTTCATTGTTGTCTGTTTATTTTCTGTGCTTGTGATCAAACCCAGGGTGTTGTAAATGCTAGACAAGTGCCCAGCCACAGAGTCACACCCCCACTCCATCTTCACTATTTTCATGTTGCACAGGCGTGCTGTCATGGAAAGCTGGGGAGGGAGGGGGGCAAAGCCTGTTCTTTTCTGGCTCTGCCAGATTGAGCATATCCTTCAAAATCCTGCCAACCCTCTGGATTTGCCTTCATTCCTAGTCTATAGACCGAATCTTATATTAATGGTTATCCTGGTACTTCTGAGTACTTTTTTTTTTTTTCTGTTTGTGTGTTTCTTAAACTCAACACTATCCTTCCCAGACAAGAGGAAAATCAGACTGTCTGCCTGTCCTGGTGTCTACTTAATGTGTTCTGCAGTCAGAAGTCCTCTGGATTATCTTATTACTGCAAAGGTGTTTTATAAGGTCTCTAGAACAACTGTGAACCAAGCATACACGTTCTACGAATAAGGTTATCGTCTGAGTGTATTATCCTGATCTGGTGATGAATTTATAGAAACAATAAAAAAGATCATTTGTCAACAAGACATAATTACATTTTGAATGGTAATATGTGTAGTTTGGTTCTTGGGTAATTTCACATGAAATTTTCATACATTAACAAATGCTGAAGTCGAGAACTAGTAGAAATTGCAAGATCATTTAAACAGTGGCCATTTCTTACTTTAAAAAACAAATGAGCCTCTTAAAGACTTGGTCTCACGGTGGTTGCTCATGCCATTAATCCCAGCACTTGGGAGGCAGAAGGATCTCTGCATCTGAGGCCAGCCTGGTCTACAGAGTAGGTTCCATGACAGCCAAGGCTATACAGAGAGACCCTGTCTTGGAAAAAAAGGAAAATAGAAAAAAAAATATGGTCTTACAGGGTCTCACAGTTTATTAAACCGAAAGCTGATGAGCAGAGGTGACTGCTAATTTACCTGTTTTCCGGAGTAATTTATTGAGAGAAAGAAAATAGTTAAACACAGTCCATGTATCTTCCAAGAGAGATGGAGTGCCACGTCATTACTTTGATATTTCGTGTAGTGATCAAGCTGGAGATGCTCAGAGTCAAGAGCCCTTGCTGCTCTTGATGAGAGCTGTGATTTGTTTCCCAGTACTCATGTTGGACACGAACTGCCCAAAATTCCAGTTCCAGGAGATCTACTGCCCTTTTTCGGCTTCCATGGGCACTTGCATGTAAAATGTGCACATAACAGGTGAGCAGGCACACACGCTTAACTACATATAATCATACAATAATGAAGTAAAAAAAAATCTGACCTCTAAATTACCTAAGGCACATAACTTGCACAACTGTTCATTTACAGTGTTTTTATTATATGTGGCCACTGCCTTCCCAAGAGACTGTTTCTAGTCTTCCTAAACCAGGTTATATCACAGACAGGATTCTCTATTAATCAAACCACTTGGGCTCAGAATTCTTTTTTTTTTTACAACAAAGAACGAATTTTATTTATTTTTTTAATTTTGTATCATATTTTTTGCTTTATTAAAATATAACTATAATATTTCCCTCCATTTCCTTTCTTATTTATTTATTAAAGATTCCTGCCTCCTCCCCTGCCACCGCCTCCCATTTCCCTCCCCTTCCCCCAATCAAGTCCCCCTCCTTTATCAGCTGGAAGAGCAATTAGGGTTCCCTGCCCTGTGGGAAGCCCAAGGACCACCCACCTCCATCCAGGTCTAGTAAGGTGGGGCTCAGAATTCTTATAATTTCCCCCTACCTCATAGACAATTTTCACCCAAATCCAGATGTGTATCACATTTCTCTAGAAGACTTTTGTTAGTTTTTCTTGTATTTATCTCAAATCCAGGATACTCGGGCTATTTCTGTGTTTTAGTTCAGGATATCCTGTGTTGTGTTTTGGTGTACTGACTTTATATAATTTTAAGAGCTTGGTTTGAACACTGTAGGAGGCTAACGCAGCCAGGGTAAGTTATTCAACTTCTATTCTCTGTTCATTGCCCCAGGACAACTATTCCAAAGCACTTCACTTTCTATTAGAAAAGGCATTAAGCGTTATTGGATTCATCAACCTTAAAAGATTTCCTGCAATATCCAGGAGTTCCTGGCTGTGCATGCTTCACATGGCTTATAATAAAGCAGTTTACTCTTTGGTTTTGAGGGTGTGCAGAGCTACTCAGGGCCAGCCAGTTCTGAGTATTAATTGCTCATTTAGGAACTCATCTATTAGCAAAAGAATTTGGAGTCAGACCCCTGGCCGTCTCCAACTAAACTATACCTATAAGGACCAATATTGGCTCAGGATTCCCAAGACCATGTTCTCAGCATGAAAGAGATTTTTATTTTTGTTCCAGAGGAACCGAAGGCACAGACTAAGAACTAAAGACAGGAGATAGAGGACAAGGGAGAGGGGAAAGGAGTATTTGTCTGGTGCCACTGTGCAGAGAGGAGATGCATGTGGCTTATAGGCAGATGATGGTTTATTAATGTAAAAGGGGAAACCCTGTGTGAGGGTAAGGTGCTTAATTTAAATTGGGCACATTAATTAGGTGAGCCAAAGGGGACTTTTGCTTTCTGGACTTTAATATTTTGATAGCTGGACCTTGGTAGTCAATCTCAGGAGAAGGAAATGGCCAAGTAAGAGAATAGACCTTGGTGGCTAGTTTTAGGTATGCAATCTAATGGTTTCTAGAAAGGCAGAGGAAATGCAGGAGAAGGTCAAGGCTTGCCATGCTTGGACTGACTAGAGTCCTTTCAATACTTATTTAAGGAATTCCCCTGACACTTTTACCCAAGAAGCTTTGTTTATATTGTTGCTATGGTTTGTAGATTGAATGACCCTCAGGTCCACATGTTGCAGGGTTGTCACCACTGATGGAGCTGTCAGTAGATGGTGGAGATTTAGGGGGTGGAATTTAGTAGGAAGTAGACGGCTGCAACTACAAATTTGAGTGGGCTATCCTCCCCTGTCACATGTCCAAGTCATGGTGTACTATGCCATCATAGGCCCACAGCAGGGACCGTAACCTCATAGACTGAACCTCTGAAACCAAAAGTCAAAATCAGCATTGCCCTTTGCAAAAATTATTTATAGCAAAGTAATTTTTTAAAGACAAGATCTCCCTATGCAACTTTATGTGGCCTTGAACTCCCAGAGATCTGCTTGCTTATGCCTCAGAGTATTGTTTAAAGGTTTTTTACCACCACATCCTGCAATATTATCTTTGCATAGCTTGATTTTCTCAGGCATCTGTCATAGGATTGGCAATACAGCTATCACCCCCATAATTATACAAAGCTGCTTGAAAAGGATTCTTTCCTCTGTGTAAGCGTGCGTGGATAGAATCTTCATATATAGTCCAGAGAAAGCTGGCCTTGAACTCAAGATCTTACTGCATCAGTTTCCTGAGGGCAAGGATTACAGGCAAGTGCTAGATCTCATACTATATTTTAAACTCATGTTTTGAAATTGCATATGTATTTGCTTCAGCCCCCATTCATGATGGAGAGTGCTCTGTTGTAGTAGGAGCTGCAGGGCTGCATCCCCGGCACCCGGCCGCCCGCATGGCTAGCTTTATACCTGAAATAATTACACGGAAACTGTATTCTTTTAAACACTGCCTGGCCCATTAGTTTCAGCCTTCTATTGGCTAGCTCTTACATATTAATCTAACCCATTTCTAATAATCTGTGTAGCCCCATGAGCTGGCTTACCAGGGAAGATCTTAACCTGCATCTGTCTGGAGTGGGAGAATCATGGCAACTCCCTGACTCAGCTTTTTTCTCCCAGCATTCTGTTCTGTTTACTCCGCCTACCTAATTTTATGTCCTATTAAAGGGCCAAGGCAGTCTCTTTATTTAACCAATGAAATTAACACAAAACAGAAGACTCTCCCCCATTAGTGCTCTGCTCTTCTACTAAGGCAAAACATTTTATTAATATTAATACTAAAATCCCATTTGTCCAGTTTCTTGAGTCGAGCACAGAGGGAATGCAATTGTCTGACATATTCAGGACGTTTATAAACAACTGAAGTGATTTTTTTCTGCCTGGAAGAAAATGTCCTGGAATAAAGTTACGTTACCTCTGAGGGTTGTTGTCAGGTAAAGCCTAGTGACATGATAGGGAGCATGTTTGCAAGACATTGGCTGAATGCTGTGCCTAATGGACTGGAATTCTTTCTCCTATTTGCATTCATAAGGGAGTGTGCATACATCAGAGAGCTCATGCAGCATCAGGAAATACACTAGGGGAGAGACAAAAGCCTTCAGTATTGTGTGAGACAACATGTTCAACGGTTATGGGAATGATCTGTTAAGATTCTAATGTGGGACAAATACTCAACACATTTGATCAAACATTTGACCACTGTGCTCCCAGAACTGTAGTAAGAGTGAGGATATGGCAAAGAATTAAATTTGATGAGTTTCTGGTCCTCGACAAAAGGTGAAAGCAAGCTGCTACGAGGCTTATGAGCCTGGGGAGGCAATGGAGAGGGAGGACAGGTACTTGGTGCACACTAGTCAGGACTCTGCTGCCATCACTTTCCTGATGGCTTAGGAGCATGCTGGGTGATGTTTCTGGTCCTCTTGAGCATCGGAGTTCAGCTTTCTCCATGAACCATGAAATGCCACGACTGCATCAACAATAAAGACAGGAGACACTGTCGCCAGCTAACACAACAACTTGTTGTACTCACTAACTACTTGGACTTGTAGGACCTTGTACAGACCCTGAGGAATTAGTTACTGGTACTCATGGGCTTTCTGTTTTCACAGTCTTGGCCTGCAGGGCACATAGTGTTTTCCCTGCATTGATTGTGTGCCAGTAAAAGTCCATGCACATAAATACAGATCGTGTATCTTTATCTCTAGTCTGATTACAATATTATCTTTTTCCTTTTTCCCTTTATTCATGTCAATTTGTTCTAAAATTGAGATTTGCTTTTAACAATGAATGGATATAGTCTCTTAGAATCATATGAGAATTAAGGTTTGGTGATACCCCTGAAATGGAAAAGTCCGGGTAAATAAAGCATTTTAAAGTTTTTACCTGCTGTTTTAATTTGGCCTTTTTTTTTTTTTGGCATAGTGTCTCACATAGCTCAGACTGTCCTCAAGTTTGCCATGTAACTAAAGCTGGCCTTGAACTCCTGATTTTCTTACATTCAGATCCCAAGTGCTGAAAATATAGATATAGACCAGCATGCCTAGCCTACCTACCTTAAAGTTCTCAGGATCTTTTGGAGAAAATTCAGAATATTCTTTAACAAGTAAAAAATGCTGCTGGAAAGGAATTTTATAAGAACTGAGTCATAAGTAAAGTATAGCTCTGGCAACAACCAGAATACCAAAAGAAGCCCCGCAATCTATTTTAAGAATCCCATTATCTTTCATTTGCAAATGCCAATGGGGTGGCTGCAGAGCAGAGCAAAGAGAGCTAACTTGGAAGGCAAGCTGGCACCAGCTTGGGTCTTCGCTCTGCCAATTCCTTGATCTGACCCCTCCCGGCAAGATGCTTGCAGCCTGTTTTGTGTACAGCAATGCTAATATATAACTTGACAAGTTCTGATTGTTGAGTGGATAGTGAGCATGAATTGTCTGAAATACTTCATTCCACAGTAACTGCTCAACTAGTAAGTTACTGAATGCTCACCCCATTTCTTTCCTTCTAAGAGGGCGTTACTGTGCATACTGGCCTGTGATCTGTAATTCCCCTGTCTCAGACTCATGCTGAGATCACAGACATGCACCTCTATACCTTGGTCTCTTTTTTTTTATTATCATTTTTCCTTATTCTTTTTAATATTTCTAAAGCATTGTGGTGCTCTCACACAGGACCTGAGGACTGTGACTGGAAGACACCAGCTACTGGCCAGACTTGCAAAAACAGCCTGTAACCAGCCTCTCAAATCCCACACCTCGGGAAGTATATAGCAGCCAATAGCGCTATAGGAAAATGCCAGATTGATGTGTTCTATTGTTAATATATTGATGAGTGTTCTCTTCAGGTCTTGAACTTGTGCACAGGTCAGTCAGTATCTACGGTGACCATCTCTGGCTTGAAGTGTCTGTTCCTTTTTGTTTTCTACAGCACACTGAAAAATAGCTTCAGTCTGTCTGAGCTGAATTTAGAAAGTCCATATACTCAGTTGAATTGATGTTGTAAATGTCAGTAATAAACTTGAGACCTGAATGTAAATTTAAAGAATAAATTTGATCATGTCTTTTTAATAATAGTTATTAATATCTTGTTGAGAATTGTTGCACTCTAACTGTCATCCTTAGCACTGGTAGGCATTGCTGCTTTTATTCTCTATAACCTTACAAGGTTTAGATAATGATGCTGTCACTACTGTAGGCTGCGGGAATGGCTCAATAAGTAGGTAACATTAATATATTTTATATGAATATATTTAAACAAGTATGTATCTACCTGTAAGACATGATTCAGGGATGGATAATTACTACATATATTAATCCATTTTAGATTTCCTTTAATGTGAAAATATTGAGGTTTCAATTGAGACTTGTGTATGTGTTATATGTGAGCTGTGGAATGACCATATACTATGGAATATCTATGTTTATACTTGTTGCTAGATTTACCAACACTCTTCTTTTTGCTTTTGTTTTGTTTTTCGACACAGGGTTTCTTTGTGTAACAGCTCTGGCTGTCCTGGAACTCGGCTTTCTAGACCTAGTCCTAGACCAGGCTAACCTTGAACTCACAAGAGGTCCACCTGTTTTTGCTCCATGAGTGCTAGCATTAAAGGTGTGTGCAAACCAGAACAAGAGAAAGGAGAGGGGTTAGTCTGCTTTCTGTTACTGCAACAAATGCCTGACATCATCAGCATGTAAAGAAACTTATTTTGGTCTACAGCTTTAGAACTTTCAGCTTATGGTCTTGCTGTGTGGTAGCATAACACACCAGTGACTCTGTGGCACAGCAAATATTTTTCCTTTATGGAGGTTGGGGAGTAAACTAAAGATGGGAAGAGGATGATTCTCACTGCTTCCCACAGTTATACCACCAATGAACTAAGAACTTCCCTTAGGGTCGATTTGTTAAGTGTTCTAAAACCTTTCAATGGTGCCGTGGGCTGGGCAACAAACCCTTAACTCATGGGGTACTTTTAAGCGAAAGTGGCAGGGATATTAAGAGAGATATTTCACAATTGAAACAGTGATTAAAAGAAGAATTTATTTCGTACTTGTTGTTGTACTACACCATTATGAAACTCTCTCTTAAATTCTAAGAGACTGGAACTTTTACTAGACCTCACACCCAGTTAATAATACAGCTGCGGAGCATTTAAGATTTAAGGCTGCTATCCTGCTGTGTACGTGGCCTGCTTCTTTAACCTGTCATTAAGAGGAGAATGTATCAATCAAACTTATCTATGCTAGATTTCACATGGAATTAACCTAAACCAATGCATAGCTGTAATCTTAAAACATGTACTCTTCCATAGCCCTACCCAGAGTAATGCATGTGTATCATTTGCTGGGAGCAACGGGAAGTGCTTTTATTTCTTTCCTTAGTGTAACAATGCTGCGTTATTGGTAACTCAGAGTTTATAACTCAATCTTCTAAATTAACCCCAACTTATGTTAAGACCATTGAAATAAGGAAAAGAGACTGGACTCAATTTAAAAATAGCAGATGTACCGGGGTCGTTACGCCAGTGAGTTGAGTCAGTATCCAATGGCTGAAAAGTTATAAAGGAGGGACATCAAAGACAAAAAAACAAAACAAATAAAAAACCTGTTGAATCTTTTTGTTTTGTTTTTTTGTTAAGAAATCAACCTGTGAATTTACACTAACGGCCTTTGTGGATGATCATCACTTGTTTAGATAGTAATTTATAAGCAAGCCGCTTAAATGAAAAACGTTTGTCCAATATAATTAATGGGAGAACAAAACCACTAGATGCTTTATTATTTTCATGCATGTACACACTCAGTTTGTGAAGGAAATAAATAATTTGGTAGCCAGTGCCAGACAAACTTTTTCTTTGAGTGAATTCTAAGCCAGGTAAAATTTTGTTGTCATATAAATAATATGGTTTGTATTTTATTATTGTGCATGAAAATCTATTACAGTAGATTGTAGTTGACATTTTAGGCTAATCTTACAAGCAGATATGGGGTAACTAGTTGCAAGCACTTTCATTTATAGATTTTTGTTTATTTTCCTTGTTTTTGTCCAGGTGATATGAGACTAAATTGAGGGAACAGTCTCTGTCTAGATGGTGTTGCTAAAAGGGCAAACACGAGAAGCGCAAACGACTTCTGGGGCTTCTTGAGCAAACCTAAGTCCCCGGCATACTAGACAACACATAACGGAGTCCCGGCACACTGGAGACCCACAGAATGAGGCCAAACCCAGGGCATTGTCTGCTTCCTGGCCTTTGCTCTCAGACACACGGCCAGGACGTGCTGCTCCCCACCCCATGCACACCCTCACACAACACAGGTAGATGTGATTTGTGAAAGGTTTTTACTGCCCAACAACCCTCTCTGCCAATGCAATAATCCAAGTCAGACTGACCAAGCTGAATTAAAAAAAAGCCCAGGTTTAATGGACGCCAGTGATCCTGGATGTACCTCTGGGAAAACACAGAGAGGAAAAAGGAGAACTGGGAAGACCACGTGTTGGGTCTCTGGGGGGGGGGGGAGGTGCAGTTTAAATAGCCTGTGGGAGTGGTTTTACCTTCTCTAGGGAGGAGTCACTGTGCGCTTTCTCAGGGGTGGAGTCTGGACTGAGGTAACTCTCAGGGGAGGAGGCTTCAAATAGAACTTTCCACCCAGATATTTCAAAATGGATGCCAGGGTCTGGGGCGAAGCCCACCCAAACTATTTGTACTAATGGGATCACAGCACATATGTCCTTAGTTGATGGGTAAAATATGCATACATGCCAGCAAACATTCACATTACACTAGGTCTGCACCCCAATGCTGCTCTCCGGGGTGTGATTCCCAGTTAATGCATCGTCACTCTGTGGCCCTTAGCTCCCAAGCCGCTGGCACAAACCCCCACAATGATGAAAAATATGCATATATTTTAATAATTCAAGTAAGAAAAAAGAAAGTCCACTCTTTTGCTTCCACTGTATTCACAGGCTTTTAATTTTCTATGTAATGAGAAGGTATACAAGGTTCTTTTAAATGTCTAATAAATCTGAAGTTGTAAATGTTTTAATATTTCTGCCATGGGTAATTAAGAGAAAGTAGTATGAAGAACACTCCTCTGGAAAACAATTAAGAATTGCCATTTAAAAATAACAGTTAATAAAGATTTTAATTAACTAGTAGTACTGCTGGGAGTTGCGCTCCTTCTAATCATAACAGGTCTCCATTGTTGCTGTTACATTGGGGAAAATTCTGTTACTCTTCTAAGGAATCTTGCTTTTATTACCATTAAGCAATTGAATGTACAGGGCGAGTTTCAAAGTATTGTATTACAGTCACTGGGACCATCACACATGGTACTCATGTGATGCTCTTACTACACAGTAATGATATTTTCGGTCTATCATTTGCATCTTGCTGCAATTTTTCTAAATGTTATTCCAATGTGAAAGATAATCTTTTTGAGTTAGCTTTCTTCCTTCCCCTTCCCCATCCAGGCTCTCTTATGTTCTCAGGCACTGACTGTTTGACACAGAACAACCAACTGGTGTACTCTTCCTTGCGGAAGGACACCTCTCCTGATCTGATTTCCTCAGTTGCCTATAGTTTTTTGCATAGGGTTGAGGTACCAGGAGCTTTTCTCTGCTCAGTTTGGTGTGCCCATTGGTATCATTCTTCTTCAGCTGATGTTTGGGCAGTCATGCTGATGAGACTTGATGGGTGTAGCTGCTAGGAGATACAATCTCACACCATACTCCCTGGTACTCTGACTCTTAGAATATTTCCACCTCCTCTTTTTTAATGTTCTTGAGTCCTAGATATGGTAGTGTTGTATAGATGAATCTATTGGCACTGTTTTACACAACTCTGCATTTTTATTGGTTCTGATTCTCTGTAATGATCTCCATCCGTTACAAAAGAAGTTTCCTTGATGAAGAGTGAAAACTATACTTAACTGTGAGTATTAAGAGAGATATTCGTAAGTTGTTACTGGGGATTATTTTGGTTTAGGAAATTAGTGGTTATAGATCCTCCTCCAATCACCATGACTTCGCTTACATGGAGTAGTTACCTTGCCTTCCAGTACTAGACATGATCTCCTGTGGAGCAATTGTTAAAAGCCAATTAGAGAGCTGTTGGTTGCTGTCAATGCATGTGTGCCACTACTGCACCCTTAGGTTTATCAAGGCTTGCTGGTTGTTGATGTGGGTCACAGGAGTCATAGCTGGATAGGGCTATTGGTTGCCTCCCTCCTTTGAAGTTTGAGTGGCTCCTTCTGTTACCATGAAAGCTATTTCTCAGGCATGGGGCTTTCAGTTTATTTCTAGTTCGAGGTTCTCTGGTCTCTGTCTCTAAAGTGAGTTTGTGTTTTATTTATTGCTTCTATTGCAGTTTGCAAGTCTTAAACTGAACTGTTTCCCTCACCTGTTCCATTGCTTTTTCTGGGTTTCCTTGAATTTCTTTAAGGAATTTATTGATTTCTTACAATTTTTTGTTTGTTTTTTCCCCTATTTTTTTAAGGGAATTTTTCATTTTTTTTTCTTTAGGGGCCTCTATCATCTTCATAAAGTTATTTTTAGGGTCGGTTCTTTTTGTTTCATCGGTGTTGGGTTGTTCAGGTCTTGCTGATGTAGTACCACTGATGTAGTGCCGTATTGCTCTTTGTGTTTTTCAATGTATTCTTCACAGCCATTTACCATCTCTTCCTCCAGTTGGTCCAGGTAGAGCCTGAACCTCTGGGGATCCCTTTTCCTCTAATTGGTACAGGAGGGGCTTGTATTTCAGGTGGTCAGTCTTCCTCCAAAGTGCAGCTGTTGTCTCTTCCTTTGCGTGCAATTGGGACCTGTGGTTCTGTGGTCACTGGTGCTGTTTCTCCAAGTGCAGTTGGGGTTGGTGGTGCTGGTGGTCATTGATGCTTCAGGTGCAGTTGGAGTGGTTGGTACTGGGGATGCTGGTGCCAAGGTGGGGGATGGTTGGCAGGAGAGGGTGCTGCTTCCTGGTTGTTGGGGGTCCCATGGGTGGGCAAGGGGTGGGGGCTAGGAGCTAGAGAACAGGACTCTCCAGCCAGGATCCTCCTGGTGCAGGTTGGACCTGTGCTTTCAGTTGTAGCTGTTGCAGTGGGAAAGGTTTGGCAGGCGAGGATCCTGCTGCCTGGTCACTGACGGTGCTGTGGGTTGGGGAAGGGCAGGGACTAGGACCTAAAGAGCAGGTATTTCCAGCTGGATATCAGACAGTCACCTGTTCCTCCCGGTGAAGGTGGGGCTGGTGGGTCCTGTGGTCTTTGTCGTGGTGGGGGACAGTTAGAGGGAGAGGATGTTGCCGCGTGGTCATTGGGAGTGTGGTGGGTAGGAGAGGAGCTGGGGTGGGTGAGGGGATAGGGCCTAGAGAGCAAGAATCTCCAGCAAGGATATCATACACTCACCTGTCCCTCCCCCAGATTATGAAAATAAAGCAATAAGTCACAAAAATATGCCCTAATTAAAGCTTGATGTCTATGATATATAACTAAGAGAACTAAAATTCTGTAAAATTGTTTGATTAAATTGGCTTTAATGTTCAAAACTGAGTGGGAAGTACAGAGTGTAAACATCCTCCTTCTCCCCCCTTATCATCCTTTCGTGGGAGTCTACTTGTTAAGCATGGCGTATCTGAACTGCTGTATCGTTATGTTAAGTTGACAGTTTCAATTAGGCATTGTTTCGGGTGCTGTATCTTCTCTAGGTTTTGAGCATTAAGTAATGGCGTGTGCCCATCGCCTCTCTTGTATTGGCAGGACTCTCCACTTCATACATCATCTGTGCCCCGCTTCCCCGTCTTTCCTTCACCCTCAGCTGTAGCCACTACTGATCTTACTGTGTTTTTAGCATTTTTCAGAGTGTAACGTAGTTCTACCCACAGTATGAAACCTTCTTCTTTAGCTTAGTAATACATAAGTTTCTTTTGTCTTATTTCAGGGTCAGATGGCATCATTTTATGTCAATATTACATTTTTCACATGCTGAAGGACAATTTGGCTTCTTCTAATTTTTGTTATTCTATGCATAATCCTTCTATAAATATCTATAGTAGATTTTATTATTATTATTATTATTTTGGTTTTTCGAGACAGGGTTTCTCTGTGGTTTTGGAGCCTGTCCTGGAACTAGCTCTTGTAGACCAGGCTGGTCTTGAACTCACAGAGATCTGCCTGCCTCTGCCCCCCAAGTGCTGGGATTAAAGGCGTGCGCCACCACTGCCCGGCTAATATTTATTTATTTATTTATTTATTTATTTATTTATTTATTTATTATGTGTACAATATTCTGTCTGTGTGTATGCCTGCAGGCCAGAAGAGGGCACCAGACACCATTACAGTTGGTTGTGAGCCACCATGTGGTTGCTGGGAATTGAACTCAGGACCTTTGGAAGAGCAGGCAATGCTCTTAACCTCTGAGCCATCTCTCCAGCCCTATATTAGATTTTATTGTGTTTTTTGACAGTTTTATGCTGCCAAGACTGGCCACAAGTTACCATGTGGCTGGGGATGAGATTAAACCCCTGATCTTTCTGTTTCACCTCTCAAGTGCTCGGAGTGGACTGTGGTACAATGCTCAGCTGGACCAGGTATTCTTGTTGACACAGTTTAAAACTCATTTGGTGAATAACAAGCAGCTGAGATACTAGATGGTATGGCAGAATTATATTGGTAGTACTGACAACTTTTTGCTAATGGAATATGGAATTCCAGAAGCCTGAGGTGGGAAATGATCTCTTTGTTGTATGTAGTACAGGGCAGGGTTCTCAGGAATGTAGAGGACACTGTCTTTGACCATGTCCTTGGAAACATTGTGTTCTGGAAGCACTGCTTTTAGTGTAGCTAAGAAGATCAAACAGCAATAAGTAGAAATAGATATTTATAAAAATAAGTAGGCTACTATGTTAATCTACTTAGCATATCTTTTGTTTAAATATTTGTGGTAACAAATATAGCTTTTATTTCCAACCCCAATCTTTTTACTGCAGAGAAAACTGAATAAGCCACATGCCTTACATGGCAGCTGCTTTCCTTCTGTGACCTGTCAATCATCCTGGTGCATTTCAGGTGAGGACAATGTCACTAATCCACCAACGTTAATGAAGGCCTGATGCTTTCAAGGCATTGTTGTCCAGAACAGTTTTTAAAGTTCTGTTTTTAGTCTCTGGCATAATATACTTCAACTTAGGATTTGAGACTTTGTGGTGGTATAGGAGTGAAGTATCTTTAGTAGATATAATTGGAAATTATTTTTTTTATATTTTTGATCTTTCGTTGCGCTTTCATGGCATATGGTTCAGTATCCCCTAGATTTGCTGGCAGCAGGAGTCCCAGTTTCCATCAGCCACACAGTCAGTCATGAGGGAAACCATTAGGAAGAACAGGATAGTAAATGGTTAATATGTTTAGTACATTATATATATTACATAGACATCATAATTTTTTATTATTGAGCCATCTCTGTAGCCTTGTACAGGACATTTTGACTTGAGAGATTGTGACTCATCATGAGGTTAGCAGGCAAAACCATCCTAAACTGGGAAAGAACTGAGGACTGAATACAAAAGGGGTCAAATTCCCAGTAATTGGTGGTGCTAAACAGAGTTCAAGTGTCCAAAGCGTAGCGATGGAACCTGGGAGGATTGGGGAAACCTAGCCCCTGGGTGACCAAGTAGGAACGGCTCCTGGGTCAGATCAGAATCAAATGTGACTTGTGACCTGTTGGAGAGAAGGGTAGAGCCGACAATACTCACAGAGAAGGCAGGGCCGGGAAACTGCAGGGATGAAAAACCGACAGGGATGAGATGAGAGTTCAGACAGAAAATTTCCAGTATCCTGTGGTCCAACATAGCTTCTGCACAGTTGAAGTGAGTGCTCTTGAATCCTGTCACTTAACTCTAGCTACTGTTGTGGCTGTGGTAGAAGTGACCGTGACAGTTTCTTGTCTGAGATGTGCTACTTGTTCTGAGCCAGTGGTCTGCTTAAAGAGGCTGCCACATCTTCAATTACTCAAGTTTCAGGCTCTCTTGAGAACACCCTCCTTATGAGACTGGAGATTCCCTTACCTTCTTCAACAACATTGAATCACCCTGTTATTACTGATAGCCTTGTATCTTGCTGTAATATGGCCTGTGACACAGCTCTTGCAATTTCACTGTGCTCAGGCTTGATTCCCCATTACTAATTTACTTTTATCCCATCTCTTCTAGTTACTAGCAAAAGTGATATTTCTATACGGCAAATCTGAGCATGCCCTTGTTTTATTTCAGGCTTTGTGACCTGACCCTCCTTCCAGACTTCTTGTCACCCGGGCTTCCTTCCCAGCCTGGATATCCTAGGGTAGTACTGGAAGATGCCGGGAGCATGAATGTCTACACCAGGCTGCAGAACACTTTCTGTTGTTGTGCTCAGAAGAATTGAACATTTTATTTTAATCTTATTTCCCTGCCTGGTACTGGGAAATTCCATAGGACCAATGGGGATCTGGCATCAAGAGAAAAAGCACAATGCAGATTTTGCCCTGGTTTATTTATATTTTTACCCTTCTCCACTGTATTTGGGTTTTAAATGTTCACTCAATAACCAGTTGGAAAGTAAAGAGTATGTGCAGTTTTTTGTAGTTGATGATTAATTTGACTTTTCTTGAATTCAGAAGTTTTCTTTTTTGGTTTTCAAGACAGGTTTTTCCATGTAGTTCTGGCTGTCCCTGAACTTGCTCTGTAGACATGGCTGCTCTCAAATTCAGAGATCTGTCTCCTCTGCCTCTTGAGTGCTGGGATGTACCACAACCACTGGGAAAATTTAGGAATTTTTAAGTGAGAATTCATCTCACCTAATTAAAAAATAGTAGAGCTATTCATAATAGATTTTCTAAATTCCATTCATAAACAGAACTCACATAGGTCATATAAGAAAGACTTTTACATCTACTCATAAAATATACAGTATTTATAACAAAATTTGAGTTAATAATAACTAATGTGTTTTATGTACATTCTCAATACATGAATATTTAGCCACATGTGAGTTGTATAAAACACAACTTTAGTATCCCAGGTCAGTATAGTTTGTAAGTAATAACAGCTCTATGAATAACAGCTGGCAGGAAGGTCAGGAAAATAGATATGAAAGAAAATATCATGCTTGTAAAGACATTTTCACAGAATCATAAAAAATTACTGAACATTAAACATAGCCCATTAAAAGTAGTTCAGACACAAAGTAGTTCATGTATTACAAAATGGTTTGCAAGAATAACTTTGTTTTTCATACTTATTTTCTAGTTTAGATGAAACATTTCTTTGGTTCATGCCAAGTACAAGTTCTCAGAGAATTAAAAAGCCCAGCATTTAGAGTCACAGCTCCAGGTAAGAGCTTAAGCAGGATTGACATTTACAAATACATACAACTCTCCAGTCCTTGGGTTCTCATGGCTTTCTGAAATGAAAGCTGTGAGGGAAAAAAACCGTGAATCTTACACTGCATAAGAAACATGACATCATAACAGAATTGCATCAGAATCCGCAAGTGAAACAAACATGACCAGTAAACAAGAAAAGAATGGGCAAGGATGATTTGTGAAAATCCAGGAAAAGGCAAACTATTAAATTCAGCTATCATTGTGATTTCTTGATTCACTCTGGTTGACTTTTTGGAATAAGAAGAATTTAAAAAAAAAAAAGCTGGGGCCAAAGGATTGTAGCTCAGAGCTAGAATCTTTGCCTAGTATATGTAAAGCCCTTGGGTAAATTCTCTGTACTGAAAATAAATGAATGTATAAATAAGAAAGAAAATTGAAATAAACAACAAAGGACCTGGAAATTGTCCTATCAGTTTCCAGGTATTTTTCCCTGTCTTTGGTGTAGATACCACTGTATCCAGGTAGCACCCAGAGCTCCTTTTTCCTTTCTGAGATGAAGCCTCTATATGCCTACAATGGTTTCAGACTCAACTCTCTTGCTCTGCCCCCGAGTACATCACTGCCATGGTATTCATGCATTCCTCCATCCTCATCACCAATATGAGGAGTCCCTGTTCTGACCCAACACTAAAGATGGATCTTGCTTGGTAACTAGAGCCTTCCTCAGCTAGGCATTCTCTTCTTCTATACCCGTGAAGTTGTGTGAGACTTTGGTCTTGAGGTTGACTTGTAACGCTGAGGCTTTGTTTATCTTCCTGCATGCCAACCACCCAACACTGTTTCTCCTCAAACAACTTACACCAAGCACAACTCATTTAAGAGATTTGGTGACTGCATGATGTGGGCCGTCCTTCTGTATATGTGTTGCTTTTATTGATTGATGAATAAAGCTGTTTTGGTCAATGGCTTAACATAGCAAAGACAGGAGGAAATCTTAACACAGACACACAGACACACATACACACAGACACACACACACACACAGACACATAGAGAAAGAGAGAGTAGGTAGAGTCAAAGAGATGCCATGTAGTTGTCAAAGGAGTCAGATGCTGGACCCTTAAGTAAGCCACAGCCTCGTGCCTATATATATATTAATATAAATGGGTTAATTTAAAATGTAAGCGCTTGGGAGGCAGAGGCAGGCGGATCTCTGTGAGTTCGAGGCCAGCCTGGTCTACAAGAGCTAGTTCCAGGACAGGCTCCAAAACCACAGAGAAACCCTGTCTCGAAAAACCAAAAAAAAAAAAAAAGTAAGAGTTAGTTAATAAGAAGCCTGAGCTAACAGGCCAAGCAGTGTTGTACTTAACACAGTTTCTCTGTGATTATTCTGGTCTGGGTGTCCAGGAAACAAATGCACAGTCTGCTTCAACTGCAATCTGCTTTCTCTTGATAAGTAAGCAAAGAACTTAGACAGGTGGTAATAACACCAAATGTGTCTCACTCACTTACATAACAGATAACAATTTAAGAGAAAATACATTAAATATGATCTTATCTTTCCCTTTGGTCACTAATTTTGCATGTCCTCCATGTAATTGGCAGAAAAGCCGGGAAGATTGCTGTGACTCCCCAGTTTGCCGGCTCCCTTTGCTTTCCCATAGGATCCTTCCAGTAGTGCTGTGCTTGGCTGAGTGATGTACTCATCTGTCCTTCCTCTCCTGCTACTCCAGTGCCTGTCAAGTTCAGTACCTCTTTCAGCTGCTCTGATTACTGGCTCAACCTGTGTCCTTCACTAGGTGGCACTGTCAGTCTCTTCTGTGAAATTTGGATTCTGTGCCGTGGGTGAGCAGGTTAATCAGATATGTGGCCCATGCAGAGAAGTTACTTCCTTAATACACTGCAAGGCTCATGACTGAGAGCCCTGCAGCAGGGACATATGATTACAGTGCAAGTGGGCATTATCCTCAGGGGGAGAGGAGGTCTGAGCTTCAAAGATTAAGTTCAAAGTTTATATATTGGAATGTTAATTCCCAGTGCAACTGTGTTCAGATGCAGGAACTTTAAGAGATAAATTAATGATACCATAGGAGCAGTTTGCTGTCTCTTTCATCTCTGTCTCTCTGATGCTTTCTTGTTCTTCTGCTTTCTACCAGAGGATGATATAGTAGAGAGGGCCTCACTGTATGCAACACCTTGGTCTTAGGCTTCTCATTCCCCAGAGACCAACCTATGTTCTTTATATTGTTTATTCTGTGACGATTGCATCAACACAGAATATACTGAGATAGCCCAATTGCTCTGACCTTTCTTGGTATCTTCACTTTCATTCATTTCTTTCAGATGCAGGGCTCCAGGGGTTTTGTGATTCCCAGGGGAAGCCGAGCTATATCTCATGATCTGCTTTGGAAGAGAAGGAGTAGGTGAAGTTCCAGTTTCTATGGTCTGCTTCGGGGAAGGCAGTACACAGAGGAAGAAGAGATGCCTTCACATTTATGTGGCTTTCCGGTTCCTTCAGCTATAAATATTCCGTATCTCAGGTTAGCCCTTCCTGTGCCTTTTAGGATGTTGACACTTACTGAAGGAACTGTAATTAAGAGATTGGGAACCAAACGGTAGACTTCTGCCCTCACCTCTTTGGTTAAACAGAGACTGTATGCAAGAAGTATCCTGTAAAACAAACAAAAACAAACAAATAAACAACAAAATTACACTTCCGTTCTGTGTCTTTCCTGCCTCTCTATCATCTCTTCATTCCTCTTGATGGCGTTGGAAGCTTCTGTGTATCATGCCATGTGCCCTTTTGTTCACTCAGCTTTACTTGAAAATGTTCATTGTATAATGTGTTGATGGTCAGTTTAAAGGACTCTGACTTCTGGTACATCATCAATACAGGACCCTCACTAAATCTCCTCTTGAGTATCCTGCAGTTCTCCTGAGTCATGGAGATTCTGCAACTTTGGTTCTGTAGGAGTAGTACCTTCATGCCCTTCAGCAGGTCATAGATGGGGTAGATGATGGGGAGTACCCACCCAAAGTTCTGGATATATGTCTCATGGTACCTGGGTTGTTCTGACTGGGCTGCTGGGAACACCACATCAGTCAGATGAAGGGCAGAGCCATGCCCATCATGAAGGGAGGTGGGAGAGAGTTTTCCCAAGTAGGGGGCAGCAGAGAGAGAAACCCTTGATCCTTTCAAACTTCTCCACTCAGTGATAGCTAAGCATTCAAACATATGAACCACTGGGGGCCATTCATATTCACACCAAAATGGGAGCCAAAGTTGTTGCTAATTAATATAGTAGAAAAAGTTATCCAGATTTACAAATATTATGATACTGATTAAAATATTGTCTAAGCCATCTTGCCTTTCTTTGTCATGTATACCAGGAGAACTTTGGGAAGCTGGTTCTATCTTCCCAAATGGGTCAGGGCAGTTGGTGTCCTTCTTTACATGCCCCTGTCTCTGCAAGTGTTTGACTCTTACGATCCCTTGCTTTTTTATATAGCCATTCATTTCTTTTAAAGTGGGAATTAGACACACACCAAAATAACCTAAAAAATTATGGTCTGCACTCAGAATTCTTACACCATTGTCCTTAAGGATTCTGAACTCTCTTATTTTTCACAAGATGTTTCCCAGCTAAGTATGTTTGACTTTCATTTATTTAATTTCATTTGGCAGGCAGCAGTTTGCAGAAATGCAAAGAATCAAACGACATTAGATAGCTACACATAAATGGAGCGACTTTGTCTCCTTGGAAGTCAACTGCATTTCATGGAAAAAGCCAGAGCAGTTGTGCTTTATGCACTTGAGAACATTTGTTTTATGATTTTTGTCTTGTTGGAAGGTAAAACAATAGAGCCAGAACTGCTATGGCCCCAAGATAGAGTTCTAAAAAGAATCACCAAAAGGAAATTGCTTCATTAAAACCCAACTTTCTTTTGTTTCATTAGGCTGTAACCAGATGGAAATTCAGTGTCTTTAAGCAGGCACTCATGTGGATATTGCTTTTGACATTGATGAATGACTGCCTGGATCCCAGGATGGAGGTTTTCACTCTGCACTCTGACTGCAACTTTTGTTGATTTAGACACCAGCATAAGCCAACCAGTACACAGCTGAACAGCCACAGTAGTAAGACACAGGTGTCTTACTGCATTGCCTGGAGAAAACAGACAGGGCCGAGGCAAAGCCTGCTCATATTGCAGCACTCTTAAGTGCCTCGGATCACTCTTCTCTCCTATCACCAGCATCCATAAACTTGAATAGGAACCCATTTCAGTTATTCCTTATAAGGACCATTATCGACTCAACGAAGTAGTTCATATTTTGGAATTTGAAGTACTTTGTTTGTGGTGGTGTACCACAGGCATGCAATGGTAGATGTTTATAATCATACAACATACGGCAATGGGGATGACGCATTCTGGGAAATATATTGGTACTCAGCTCCATCAGTGGGCAAATTTCAGGGTGTATTTATCCAAACCTGGATCAAACATGCTTGAATTCGCCTACACTAGGCAATACATCTCTTTGTTCTAGGTTACAAAGATGCACAAAATATCACCTTACTGAGAAACTGTAACAGAATTTCAAGTGTCTATGTTTAGAAATATGTGGAAATATGTCTAAAACTAGGGAAGGCACAGTGAAAAGTGCTGTGAAAGGTACTGTTGACATCATTGTCAACTTGAACCTGAGAAGGGTGAGTTGTACATCTGAAGCAATGGAGAGTTTAGCTCTGTTATAATCTATGGCTTCATTTCTGAAAGTGTGATTGACTGAAGCATCATCATGAATCCAAATGACTTAGATATTTGGAGAAAAAAAATTAGTAATTTTTCTCGGTAACAATTTCTTTTGGTCACAGTAAATGGATACAATTGAAACTCATAAAGAAGTTTATCTGACTTGAAGCCTTTTTTTTTCTGCTCTTCAGTAGATTTTAATGTAATGATTGAAATTGTGCTAGATGGAGTCAGTCAGAGCTGGGATAAAATACCAGCTTAGCAGTGACCAGCTCCATGCTTGCCCTATAACTCATTTCCTCACCTTCATTGTTTCGTTACAAAATCAAGCAAACAAAAACCTGTAGCGCACCACGTCCATCTGTGTTCTATGTGCTATCATACAGTTCGTGAACCAGGCAAGGGGTGGAGATTGAAACACACAAAGACTCACAGACAGAGACAGGGGTCATCCTTGAAAGAAGAATGCTCCCTATTGTGTACCAGAGCCACTTATATAGAGATCCTTAACTGATAGCCATGCCCCAGCCAAACACACCAGAAACCACTCCCCTGTCATCAGGAACTCCTGAGGGTTTCCTGCTCAGAGCAGCTGCAGGCTGTCTCAGAGCAGAGGAAAACAAGTTGTTTACCAGAAATTCAGGATCTGGGGCTTCACAGCTCCCAACAAAAACCTAAGCAAGTTTAACATTTGCTTCACAAAAGATGAATGCATGTCATATGAGACTCTTGCTTCCTTGAACCTCTTTAAATGTAACACTGGCACAGGAGTCCAGTTAGCTGTAACAGAGCCTCTGTCATTTGGCAATTCCTGTATTGTTACTGGATATATTAAGTTTGGTTGTTTAAAACCTTAGGATGTTCCTCTCTATTCTTAAAATAGAATATTCTTAAAATGCAACACAGAAATTGATTTTCCATTAAATTCCTCTATCTGGATTTGAATATATCTGTGATCTGTTTTATTAGGTTTTTCTAAGGCCTATACTTAGCACTCAGATTACCCAGTTATTTTTAGTGATAAGACAATAATGACAAAGCTGACGTTTACAATTTACATTATGTAAATCCCATATAAATTAGATATTCTCTCATTTAATCACTCCATTTTCAAATTGTCTAGCATATTATCATATAGAGACAAAAATACCTCTATTATAATTTTTTCCATTTTTTAATGTGGGAAAAAACTCTCCCTTTCAACTAATTCCTCCTTTTAAGAATTCCCAATTGTCATAACAAATCTACTGACAATGTTGATGAAGATGATGTGAGGCTTATTACTCCTGCATGGAACAGTAAAAGCCTGATTGGATATCCAAGCAGCTACCTAGTTTGACAGCAGCCTAAGAAAGCAGTTCAGGGAGAGCCAGAAAACCACAAGAGAGAGAGGGAGAGATAGATAGATAAATAGATAGATAGATAGATAGATAGATAGATAGATAGATAGATAGATAGATAGATAGATAGATTTGTTCGAAAAATGTACAAGAGGCAGAACCAGCCAGTGAAGGGCGGCTGAGTCCTGTGTCATTTGGAGTCTAGGCACTTCTGGAAATTGTGTGGCAACTGGAGGCTGTTTCAGAGAGGCTAAACCAGAAAAATCTCCAAATCACTCAGAGATTTGTGGTAAAAAGGAAAGAAAACCTAGTTTGGTAGGGCTGGGCCCTCATGTGCAGCTCCCACCTGTGCTGGTGGCTAAAAGGCCACAGGCAAATGGCTTTTCCATGAATTTGTACCCAAAACAAATATAGCACAAGCATTATAAATCTAGACACAGATATTAGGGTTCAACCTGAAGATCAGAAAAGCAAATCAGCCAAGCCACTAGAAAACTCTTACCTCTATGAAATCTTCAGGCTGAAAAGGAGTGAGTTCCTGTCTCATCCCACCTTTTATATTACTCTAATGCAGACGTTAAAGGTGTGTACTACCACTACCCAGCCACTGCTTTGCCTGTGTGGCTGACTAGAGTGGCTGTTTTGCATTCTGATATTCATGCAAGCTTTATTTATAATACAAATGAACTATCACTACAACACTGGGAACCACTGCGCTGCTTCCCACTTCTTGCCACGTGTTGCTTTCAGTCTCTATAGAGGGATTATTCACTGTGCCAATAGCTTGTACTTCTTATGTTCTCCTTTGAGAGTTGCTTGATATTTTGTAATCATCACTTATTTCAAAAACACAAAAATTTAAAAAATGACAAAACAAGAAAAGTTTTTTTTAAACTTGTGTGTGTGTCCATATAACTGTATGGGGAATATTCCAAACCTTTGGCTGAATTCTATGCAGTTAGTGGGAATCCCCCACTGTCTTCTTTGATATAAGAGTCTCAAATTGAAGAATCTTTATTGTGCTATTAAATTATACTTGTGTAGAGTATGTTTGATTAATGTATTCAATTTATGTTACTTAGATGGCATGGAGAATGAGAAGATGTTCCTGAAGAGCTGAGAAACTAATGACACATGCTACAGCCTCAGCAGCCCCAGGCACAGCCCACCTGCTGTTACATATTCGATTAACTGCACTGGGTTCAGTTAACAGTGGTTGCACAATAGCAGAAAGAATATAAGAACAATTAATGTCACTGTAGAGGATGTATGATAGCTGGAATGAAATCGTGAAAAAAAATTGACTGAGACTTCAGAGTCTTAAACCTCTCTAAGAGATTATAACACACACAGAAAAATAACTGGCAGGAATTTTTCTCTTTCTGCTGTTTTTCTACGCATTTCTGGATTATAAGGTAAATATATTAATAACCAAATATGGGGCCTCCAACTTTGATACTAAAGTATGGTGCTAGAAACACAGAATAGTTTATAGCAATTCTTTAAGTTGGGTCATTGTATATAATCTTTGTATTGACAATGTTTGATCAATGGAAAAATTGAGGTAAGCAAGTCTAAGCCATTTGTCTGATGTCCTACAACTAATAATCTGTAAAACAAAATCCGTGTCCAGCCATCTCTTTTCTATAATAAAGTTTGGGCTGTACCCTGTACCCTGGTCCATTTGAATCACAATTGCAACAGCTTTTGTTTGTTTTTCTTTTCTAGGCACAGAAAATTTCCTTTCCCAATTTGGAAACTTATGTGGACTGAACCTTTCCCTGAGGGTACTTTTCCTTTTTAATGCATGTTTGGCCTTTCTTTAGTGACAGTAACTTTTTTTTAAAACAATAATAGCCTTTTTTACAACACAAGCCTTGATTGGACTGTTAAGATTCCCTTGTCCTTTGCTATTCCAAACTGTACATTTTGTGTTATTTTCTGATCCTGCTATTTTTCACTGTTGCTCTGCCTAAGATTGGTTACTGATGGGGAGCCTCCTTTAGTCAATGGCCTTTAAGAGACTGGACCAGGTTGGGCATGGCTTTGGGTACCAAAAGGTGCATGCTTGCCACCCCTGCCACCCCTAGCACCCCACACTCCATCCCACTCTCATACCTGGATACTGGGTTCTGTTCCTGTTTCCTGTTGCGATCTGTGAGTTCTCCCTTAAGTAAAGAACCTCTTATTATAACTTATTCAGAGCTAGTGTGGGATTGCTTTATTTGTGTTCCCCTTCATCTGGCCACCCACCATGGGAACAAGTACATGCTTACTGGAGCCTAAAAGTCTCCCTCCATGCTGTGCTTCCAGGTTAACTAGTTCTGACACATTTCTCACCTGCAGCCCACCTGCCACTGCCTAGGACCCCGACTTTCCCTGATGCAGTCCATTGTTTTTTTTCACACCAGGGTCCCCACGGCGTTATATCCACTGGCTGCACACATAACGGCTTGTGACTAATAGTAATAGATTAGTATGAGCTTACTCACACTACTACTACTAATAATAATAATAATGAGTAATATAGTGAATACTTAGCTATTATTTATAGAAAATTTACATTGATATAGATTCTTGTATATTGATACAAATTCAAATCATATTTGTTATATTGAATATGCTCCTGTTTCTGTTTACAATAATTGTATACATATGCAGGGTTTTGTCATATTGTATGCATGCATGTTCTACCTCTGTTTAAGACAAGTGCATATATTGATACAATTTTAGGAAATATTTATCATATTGCGTTATACATTTCTACTTCTGATCAAAATACTTATACATTGTTTACATTTTGAGGCCCTTGTCCTTATTTGCTGCATAGTTATTTAAAGATTGTCTAATATGAAGTTTTAGTCTTTGAACTATATAGGTATTAAGAATTCATCCATATTTGTCATACTTATAGTTAGACTAATCAGGTTCTTTAAATACATAGAGATTGTACTCTACATAGCTAGGTAATCTTTAACCACTTCAAAGAACTGTAGAATATGGCATTTAAATAACTTAGAATCCTCTTGATGTGAGATACAATTGCTCCTGGCAGAACTGATCTATTCCCGAGAGAATGTTGAACCCTTAAGAAGCTCCATTTGGCGCTTGTTTTTTTCTCAGCAGAACTTCCTTATTCAGAGCTAGTGTGAGATTACTTTATTAGTGTTTCCCTCCATCTGGGTGCATCCCCCTTCAGGTTACTAAGTGTCTTTTGGCAATTTGAGATTCTTCTTTTGAGAATTATCTGTTTAGATCTGTACCCCATTTTTTAATTGGATAATTTGGTAGTTTGATGTTAGTTTACTGAGTTCTTTGTATATTTTGGAGATCAGCCCTCTGCCAGTGGGGTTGGTGAAGATCTTTTCCCTCCTGTAGGCAGCGATTTGGTCTTGTTGATCACGTTCTTTGCTTTACAGAAGCTTCTCAGTTTTAGGACATCCCATTTATTAACTGTTGCTCTTAGTGTCTGTGTTACTAGTGTTATATTTAGGAAGTAGTCTCCCATGCCAGTGCATTCAAGGGTACCTCCCACTTTCTCTTCTATGAGATTTAGTATTGATGGATATATGTAGAGGTCTCTGATCCATTTGGACTTGAGTTTTATGCATGGTGATAGATATGGATCTATTTTACCATGTCACTATCAAGTCATAGCAACACCATTGGTTGAATATGCTTTCTCTTTTCCATTTTATAGTTTTCTCTTCTTTTTAAAAAATCAGGTGTTCATAGGTATGTGGATTGTATCATGTCACTGGTACACCTGCCTGTTTTTATGCTAATCAAAGCTGTTTTCACTACTTCTAGCTCTATAATAGATCTTAAAGTCAGAGATGGTGATGCTTCCAGATGTTCCTGTTGTGCAGGTTTGTTTTGGCTGTCCTGGGTTTTTTTGTTTCTTCTTTTGACATTTAATATTGTTCTTTTGAGGTCTGTGAAAAATTCTGCTGGGATTTTAATGAGTATTTCATTGAATCTGTAGATTGCTTTTCATAAGATTGCCATTTTTACTATGTTAATCCTACCTATTCAAAAGCATGGGAGATCTTTCCATTTCCTAATATCCTTTTCAATTTCATTCTTTAGAGCCTTAAAGTTCTTGTTATACAGGTCTTTCACTTGTGTGGCTAAAGTTACGCCAATATATTTTATGTTATTTGTGGTTAGTGTGAAGGGTAATGTTTCTCTGATTCCTTTATCAGCTCGTTTTTCATTTGTATATAAGAGGGATACTGAGTTTTTTGAGTTAATCTTGTATCCTGCCACATTACTGAAGGTATTTATCAGATTTATTGTATGGCCCAGGGGAGTCTGACCACACATATGGGGACCAGGGCATGTAGAGCCCAGGGCAGCCTGGCCACACCTGGGGCACAGGCCACACAAGCCATAGCGAGCTAGATAAAGACCAGCTAAAAAGTAGGCCTAGGTTTCAGTTTACTAGGCAGGCAGCACCAGGTTCTAGAAAAAGATAGAAGCTGACCCTACCCTGGGAGGTTTCTAAGCAGAAGTACCTGATATTCTAACCATAAGATAAGATTAGACAAGATCACCAGATATTCCTGGGTCCAGCACACATTTCCCTTTTGCCAAGATATGATACCCCTAGACAAACATCAGCCAGTTGGGGTTCTGAAGCCTAGAAATGCCTTCACCCCCAACTTCAACTATGATAAAAACCCTATGCTGCCTAGGCTTATGGCTTTCTGTTCTCAACTGCTGTATCAGACAAACTGAGAGTCCAAGCTTAAGCTTCAATAAATGTTCCTTGGTTTTACATATGAGTGCGGACTCCATTGTGTTGGGGGGGGACCCCATGATCTCGACAAGACATTTAGAATTCTGGGGCTCATTTATGTATACTATCATATCATCAGAAAATCGCAAAAGTTTGACTTCTTCTATTCCAATTTGTATTCTTTGAACTCCTTTTTTTTTCTTATTGCTCTAGCTAGAATTTGAGGACCATGTTGAATAGGTATGGAGAGAGTGGAAAGCCTAGTCTTGTTCCTGATTTCAGTGGAATCACTTTGATTTTCTCTCCATTTAGTTTGATGTTTACTGTTGGCTTGCTGTATATTGCCTTTATTATGTTAAGAAATATTTCTTGTATTACTGATCTCTCCAAGACCTTTATCATGAAGGGGTGGTGGGTATTTTTGAAGGCGTTTTTGGCATCTGATGAGATGATTTTTGTGATTTTTCCTTCAGTTTGTTTATATGGTGGAATAACATTGATAAATTTCTGTATGTTGAACCATCCCTGCATCTCTGGCATGAAGCCTACTTGATCATGGTAGATGATGTTTCTCACGTGTTCTTCAAATTGGTTTGCCAGTATTTTATTGAGTAATTTTCCATCAATAGTTATGAGGAAGATTGGTCTATGATTCTCTTTTTAGTTGTGTTTTGGTGTGGTTTGGATGTCAGGATAATGTTAGCCTCATTGAAAGATTTTGGCAGTGTTCTTTCTGCTTCTATTGTTTGGAAAAATTTTAGGAGTACTAGCGTTAGGTCTTCTTTGAAATTCTGCTAGAATTCTACACATAATTCATCTGGCCCTGGGATTTTTTTCATTGGGAGTCTTTTGATGAGTGCTTCTATTTCATTCTGGGTAATAGATGTATTTAATTCACTTATCTGGTCTTGATTTAATTTTGGTATGTGGTACTTATCCAGAAAATTGTCCATGTCCTTTAAATTTTCCAATTTTGCGGAGCTCAGGTTTTTTAAAGTATGACCTGATGATTATCTGGATTTCCTCAATGTCAGTTATTATATCCCTATTTTGTTAATTTGGATATGCTATCTCTGCATATTGGTTAGCTTGGGAAAGGTTTGCCAATGTTGTTTATTTTCTTGAAGAACCAACTCTTTGTTTCATTGATTTTTTGTATTCTTTTCTTTGTATTTAATTCATTTCAGTCCTCATTTTGATTACTTTCTGCCATCTACTCCTTCTAGGTGAGTTTGCTTCTTTTTGTTCTAGAGCTTTCATGTGTTCTGCCAATTTGTTAGTGTGAAATTTTTCCAGCTTCTTTATGTAGGCATTTAGTGCTATGAACTTTCCGCTTAGCACTGCTTTTATGTGTCCCAGAAGTTTGGTTAAATTGTGTGGTCATTTTCATCTAATTTTAGAAAGTCTTTAATTTCTTTCTTTATTTCTTTCTTGACCCAATGGAGATTGTTCAACATCTTTAGTCATCAAGAAAATAAAAATCAAAACAACTCTGAGATACCATCTTACACCGATCAAAATGACTAAGGTAAAAAATACTCATGACAGCTTATGTTGGAGAGAATGTGGGATAAGGGTAACTAACACTTCTCCATTGTTGATGGGGATGCAAACTTGTACAGCCACTGTGGAAATCAGTATGATAATTTCTCAGAAAATTAGGAATCAATTTACCTCACGAATCATCAATACCGTTTTTGGCCATATTCCCATAGAAAGCAGATACACCACAAGGACATTTGTTCAACTATGTCCATAGTAACATTAAAAATAGCCAGAACCTGAAAGAAACCTAGATGTTCCTTAACTGAAGAATGAATAAAGAAAATGTGATATATTCACACAGTTGAGTACTACTCAGCCGTAAAATCAATGACATCTTTAAATTTTCAGGAAAATGGATAGAACTAGAAGAAACCATCCCAGGTGAAGTAACCCAGACCCAGAAAGACAAATACAGTATTACTCACTCATGAGTGGATACCAAACACAAAGCAAGGATAAACAGCCTACAGTCTTCAACCCCAGAGAAGCTAGAAAACCCTCCCAGAAACAGATGGAAGCAGATGCAGAGATCCACAACTAATCACTGGGCCAAGTTCCCAGATTTTAATTGAAGTGAGGCAGGAGTGATTATATGAACAAAGGGGTCAAGACCATGATGAGGAAACCCACAGAAACAGCTGACTTGAACTAGTGGTTGATCACTGCCTCTAGACTGAACAACTGGGGAACCTGAATAGGACCAAACTAGACGCCCTAAATACAGGTGACAACAGTGTGGCTTGGGCAGTATATGGGGCCACTGGCAGTGGGATCAAGATCTAACTCTAATGATGAACTGACTTTGTGGAGCCCATTGTTTATGGAGCGATAATTTGCTAAACTTAGGAATGGGGAAAGGGGAGGAAGGCCTTGGTCCTCTTTCACCGAGATGATGGGACAGACTCAGTTGACTTACCATGGGAGGTCTTCACTTCTCTGAGGAGTGGATGGGAGGTGGGGTGGTGAAGGACGGGAGCAGGAGGAGAGGAGGAAGGTGGAACTTGGATTGCTATGTAAAGAACAAATAAACACATAAAAGTAATTATTTAAAAAAAATAAAAAGACACACTGCCTGTGAAATCAGATTTGTGAAGTGGTTTTGCAATGTATTAAAATTTATTTACCTGTAAAAATGCAATAATGATAAAACAGAGTGGTTACTAATGACCACATAATGGAGCCATTAAGTCTTGAATTCTCTTCCATCAAGGAAATTCATTCACTACATTAAAATTCAGTCTCAGGCAAGTTCTTAGAACACAGCCAGAAATCAGCACCATTTTTTTCTCTTCAAAATATCACAAGAACTCTCACTAGTCCTGCTGGTAATATTTTTCCTCCTGAAACCTCTTGAGCTGGACCTCAACAGTCCATATTGTTGCTATAAATATCTTTCAGGCACCTAGTAATGACCCATTAAGTTCTGCTTGCAACATTTAACCTCATTTATAGTCCACAGTCTCATATTCTTCCACATTCCTCAAAAAAATGCTCAAACAAACAAACATAGACCACATGATCAGATTTTTACAGCAAGCCCTTACTTCCTGGTACCAAATTCTATATTAGTTATTTTTTTTTCTGTTGTGATAATATACCACTACAAACAGAGTTTACACAATAGTTTCTTTTGTGTTAGGATCCATAGTGGAAGGGAAGTCAGGGAACAGGCGTGGTGGGTGCAGCTGGAAGCAGAGAGCTCACATCTCAAATCATAAGCCAAAACATATGGCCTATGGCTTTTGAAACCTCAAAGCACACTTAGTAGCACACTTCTCCCAGCAAAACCTCCCCAGATAATTTCAACAACTAGGGACCACGTATTTAAATGCCTGAGAATTGTGGGTGGCATTATCATTCAGACAACCATAGTCTTGTACAGAAATTTTCCTACTGTTGAACATTAATTTTTCCTCAAACCTACATGATTATAGACATAGTCAAGAAAGTATGTTTTAGGATTAGCTAATTTATATGTATTTTGCTGCCAATTAGTTATCAGTATTTCCCATATACCATTTTAATCTTGATCACATTTAAATCATGTTCTGTTTTCATTATATATGAACATAAAATAGCAATATTTGGCAAAAATTAATTCTGCATTGCAAGTTCGGGGGTCCATCATCCAGATTGCATTCGGAGATCCTCATCCAAACTCAGTAGGTCTTCTAATATTTCTCTGAATAATTTTTGGAAACTCTTTTTCCAGACAAAATTTAATCAATTGTTATTAATTCTTACCTATTTTAGAGAAAGATGGGATAGAAATTTCAGTGTTTAGCTTTTAGGCCAAGCCATCAAGCGTATTTCCTATGCCACACTACCAGCACTAACAATCCTCTCCAATATTAGTCCTCAGTGCCTACTTAAGGTTATTGGTGTCACCTCTGCAATCATATATTTCACAGCCTTCTTGACAGGGTGGTAATTAAATACAGACCAACATCAGTGATTTACATTAGTAATGACTATCTTTCCCATTAAATTTCTCTATTTTAATTCCATCAAAACAAATCTCAGCTGCCTCAATGCCTAATATTTACCCACACCGCAGTACTCTGCTACATCTTAACTTAAAATCAAAAATGCAAATTTTCAGAATCAAATATATGTAAATGAAAACCATTTAACAAATTGGAACCAAGTCCCATGTCTCATATGGATAGTGTGGTAGTTTGAATGAGATGATCCACATATTCTTGGGCATATGAATATTTGATTTTCAGTTGGGAACAGTGTACAGATAGGTTTAGTGGTGTGGCCTTGCTGGAGAAATTATGCCACAAGGGATGAGTTATGGATTTTGAGGTTTCAAAAACCATATGTTGTTTCCTGTGTGTTTTCTCTAAGTCATGTTTGTGGTTTGACATGTGGGTTCTCACCTGCTATTACAGCTGCCTGTCACCTGTTACCTTTGCTTTGCCATCATACACTATTGTACCATAGGAACTGGAAGTCAAATGAATCCTTTCTTTTATAAATTGCGTTGGTCATGATGTTTCATCACAGCAGCAGCAAATCTAAGATAGAAGTTGATACCATTTGCATTATGATATGATCATGAGACAATGGGGATGGGGGATAGTGTGTGGTGATTTGAATGAGATGTCCCCCATAATTCTCATGCATATAAATACCCTGTCTGCAGTTATTGGTACTGTTGTGAGAGTTTTAGGGATACATCCTTGAGGGGGGAAGTGTGTCACTGAGCATGGGCCTGTGTGGTTTCAAAATCCATAAGCTGTTCCCAGTTAGTACTCTCTATTTCCTGTGGTTGAAGATTTGTGAGATCTCAGCCTCTAGTTCTGTCTGCTGTGTCTGTTGATGGCCCTACTACTATGGATCCTAAACCTCTGGAGCTGAAATTCCAAAATACGCTTTTCTGTAAGTCACACTTGTCCTGATGTCTTATTACAGAACTAGAAAAGTTGTTAACATATAGAGAATCATAGGATAGTGAACTTTGCTTTACATTGTGTATTAAATTACATTATATTAAATTTACTTTTATAAACATACAATACAGATATACCACTAATCCTTTGATTTGTATTTTCTAACAGAAGTCAGTGCCTCTCTTTTGTATTTTGTTCTGACTCTGCTGAAGTGATAATCTGGAGGGGTTCTTTCAACTATGACTGTTCTCAAGCATGCACCATTTTTGTTGGTTTTTATTTTGAAATAATAATAACATGTCCCAAAGTTGAATGTGCATGTGTGTTGGGGTATGCATGTACATATGTGTGTGTGTGTTCACACATGTGAATACATGTGTTTTCTATTGGCACAGAGAAGGTTTGGAGCCTTAGGCGTTGTTTAGTAAGGACCAGGTGCCTCAATCTTCCATTTCTAGAAGTTCCTCCTTGTTGGACCCCGATCTCAGCTAGTGGGTATTGGCATGGGAAATACAACAATTGGTGACTAAGTGACAGAGATGCTCTTCTAACAGTCCTGGAGGCTAGCATGTCGTGGTACTCATGAGGTCCCCTTCCTACCTGGGAGACGATAGCCTCCTACTGTTCAGAGGCCTGAATCTAGAGATTTTGACATGTCATGCCCTGCTATTCATCCTAGAAGAAGCAACAATCATGACGGGTAAGCATGGCAGAATTTTAGTCAGAATGGACATTTTCGGAAGACAGAAAATAATAGGCATTTAAAAAGGGATTCGTAGCCGGGCGATGGTGGCGCACACCTTTAATCCCAGCACTCGGGAGGCAGAAGCAGGCGGATCTCTGTGAGTTCGAGACCAACCTGGTCTACAGAGCTAGTTTCAGGACAGGCTCCAAAGCCACAGAGAAACCCTGTCTCAAAAAACCAAAAAAAGGATTCGTTTATTTTTATATATGAGTGTTTTATTATATATATATATATATATATATATGCATGTATGCATGTGTATCAAGTAATATGATTGAAGCTTGCAGAGGTCAGATAAGGGTGTCCTTCGAATTGGAATTACAGGTGGTTGTATGACTTCCTTTTGGATGCCAATCTTGGCTTTTCTGAAAGAGCAAACGTTTCTCTTAACTGTTGAACCATGTCTCCAGTATGCCCTAATAGACATATATTGTGTGTGAGACTTTTCCTGGATAGATACAACACACACACACACACACACACACTCATGTACACACATGCACATGCGCACACAAGCACTCACACACATGCCTACTCATCTTAGAAAGGAAGGGGTCCTTTTGAATCTTGGAATCTCATGGGCTCCCCCACCTTCCTGGAGGGAATGGTTCCTTTCAGTGAAAACAGTTGTACAACACCATCTCACTTCATCCTTGGGATACTGACAAGAGATTTAGGTTCAAAGAAAGGAACTGGGAACTATGAGAGGAATAGATAAACAAACAGCTTTGACTAAACTGTGGTCTGGATGATCCTTCTCAGCCCTTTTACAATATTGTCAGGAGAAATCCTTGCTTCTTTTGGAGAAGAATCTAGTCCCTATGATTAACCCTTTCTGCTTGGTTCTTTTCTTCCTTCCGTCCTTCCTTCCTTCCTTCCTTCCTTCCTTTCTTCCTTCCTTCCTTCTTTTTCAGTGCATGTCCAATTTAACACATACACAGAAGTGCAAGGATAATAGAAGGTCAGTCTTACATTCTTCTTGAGTGGCTTTCCTTAATTTCAAAATAGGTTTGATTCTTGTGTGTTAGGCCATTTCATATTGTTATTGGAAAAGAATGGAGGCAGAGTCCTTTATTTAAAAGAAAAAGTTCACTGTCTTTATAAGACCAAGAACAGGCAGAGACAGGAGGATTTGCCTTTGTCTCTGATAATGACATTGAAGATGTCATGATGGCTAGATGCATGCTAGAGAAACATATTACAGGCAAAGAAGGAACCCAAAGATTGACTCAGGTAACACACTTTACTCTTATATAAGCCTCCTTTTCAGGAGCTCACAGGTTCTGACACAGCTATGTCCCTTCCAATCTCAGATGACACTGTGACCTAATAAGATTCTCTGTAGGGTCCCTTACTAAAGATCTCTCCACCTCTCAGCACTGCTATACTCTAGGCTACTCTTCTACCACGACCAAGTTTAGGGTGTGCACTCAAACTATATTTATACCATGGTAAAAAATAAGATCCTCCCACAGAATGTATTTATACTATATATATATATATATATATATATATATATATATATATATATATATATATATCACATAATAAATTCCTCCCACAATCCAAAGTACATTTCCAAGAACCAGAAGAATAACCTCAGAATATTTACATGTTGCAATATTTACACAGCTATTTAAAGTTTACTTGTGGTTACTTAATGTTTTAAAAGTAATGTGGATAGATTTTTTTATATTTTTCCTTTTATTAAATATAGATTCTTTCCATGAATACAGTTTCCCCTTCCACTACCCTTGCAATTCCTCCCTGCCTCCTCTCCCATTTGGATACACTACCTTTCTGTGTCTCATAAGAAAATAACAGGCTTCTAAGTGGTAACAACATAAGAAAATAAAATACCATAAGATAAAACAATCATCATACTGAAATTGGACAAGAAGACAAGCCAATAGAAAAATAAACGAGCCCCAATAGAAGGCACATAAATCGGAGACCTAATCATTCACACATCCAGGAGTTCAATTAAACTACTAAACTGAAAGCTATAGGATATGCACAGAAGACCTGGTACAGACCTGAGTAGGCCCTGTGCATGCTGCCTCCGACTCTGTGAGTTCATGTGAGTTAGTTCAGTTATTTTAGAGAACTTTGTTCTTCTGGTGTTCTCCATCCCATCTGTCTCTCTCATTCCTTCTGCCTCCTGTTCCTTGGGTTTCTCTGAGTTCTGAGGGGGTGGGATTTGATGGAAATATTCCATTTAGAGCTGTGTGTTCCATGCTGCATCTGCTGTAGAAGGAAGCCTCTCTCATGATGGCTGACTAAGGCTCTGATCTTTGAGTAGAGCAGAATATCAATAGGAGTCATTTTATTGTTTTTCTGGACCAGTAGTATTTAATTTTATGCTAAGTCTCTGGGCTATCTAGTCTCTGGTTCTTAGTCACCCAAGAAGTGTCAGGTATGAGCTCCTTCTCACAGAGCGGACCTTAAGTTAGTCACACATTGGCTGGTTACACCCACAAGGATTGTCCCAGGAAGATTGCAGATCAAAGGTCTTGTGGTTGGGTTGGTATTTGCCTTTCTCTTTTGGTTGCCTGCAGAGTATTGGAAGACATAGTTCTAACGACTTCGTCATAGCAGCATACAAAGCCGTCTAAGAGCTGAGGTACATTACCAGGAAAGCTGGTCCATGGTTACGTCAGACATTTATCCTGAATCTGCCATATTTTCATATGGTCATTAGAGCTAAGGTTTAAGTCACCTCTGAATGTACTTCCTTCTGTCAGCTCTGCCTCTCAGAAGGAGATTCTGGTCCTGCAGAAGCAGAGGGAGTGAGCACTGGAGATCACAGCTTCTCAATTATCAGCTTCCATGGCATTCAGTCTTTGGAGCTATCCAGTTCTCATAGTCACTTGTTTTGAATCTCTCTTCCCTTTCACTACCAGAAGAATGTTCACATTCCTTTAAGTAAGGGAACCACTTTATGGGATAGTGAAGGGGAACCAAAAGTAACACCTCATACAAATGCCTTGCCATTTTCTTTGGGAGACAATAGCTAATGAGCATCTCAGTTATTTGGCCTAAGAATTATTGGCCCCAAACATCTCATTCATTCAGCACGTTGACACTAGTACAGATTGTGGCATGTTAGTACTGGAAAGATGGCTAAGCCGAAAAGGCACCTGCCACACAAACATGAGGACTGGATCCTCAAAATACATATGCAAATCCTGAAGACCCCACCATTTCCTATAATCCCAGCACCTGGAAGGATTAGATGGGGGAATCCCTGGAACACACAGGTTGGCTAGATTAGCTAGAATTGAAAAATCTGAATTGAGAGAGAGAGAGAGAGAGAGAGAGAGAGAGAGAGAGAGAGAGAGAGAGAACCTGCCTCCAGAAATAAAGTGGAAAGATATTAAATAAGACACTTGACATCTGCTTCTCATGTGTGACACATGTGCAACCCCTACATGTACCTGGCACACACACATGCACATGAAACTGGAAAGCAGCAGAAATAGTGTACTATACATCAAAATTGTTCTGCTTGGCTTTTTCCTGCTCCTAGGCTATGAACCTACATAGCATGCTCCTTTGCTCAGCACTGTAGGCAGTGTAATACAGTGTGCCTTCATATATCTACACCTTTCAAAACAAAGATGAGGTAAAACTGCAAGCTGGTATTCTGCTTCTGCCTCATTCTGACCTTAGGGGGCTGCCATTGTACACCGAAGATCAACATGCCCATACATAGTACCTTATTGTACCTGTGGGAAGGTTTGGTTGCTAATGTGACCCAGTGCTTGACAGAAGCCACTTAGGGAAGTAAGAATCTACTTATTCACACTTGAAAAGTGGAAGGGAAGACAGTGGAAAAGCTATGCTATTCTTGGCAGTCAGGATAAAGAATGGAGCAGCCCACATCAGTAGATGACAATGAGGGAGAGAGGGGTAGGAGAGAGAGAGAGAGAGAGAGAGAGAGAGAGAGAGAGAGAGAGAGAGAGAGAGAGAGAGAGAGAGAGGGAGGGAGGAGAGAGGGAGAGGGGAGAGGGAGAGAGAGAGAGAGAGAGAGCAAGAGAGAGAGAGAGAGAGAGAGAGAGAGAGAGAGAGAGAGAGAGAGAGAGGAAACTAGAGAAGAGGCCCAGTCCTCCAGATTCACTGTTTGACCTGTTTGCTTCCTCCATCTAGGTCCCATCTCCTAAAGTTCTTAGACCCTCCTCAACTAGCACCAAGAGTTTGTGACAATGAATTCCCAACATGAACCTTTGGGAGGCATTTCACATTAAAACCAAAACACCAAGGCAAAAATGTATTCTAGACGATTGGATTTTGTCACTAGAGACCAAACAATTCTGTTTATTTTCTCATGAGTTTACTATATTTACCTCCCTGAATTTCCATCCGGAAGATGTTGTAGTGACACACATTAAAACAGGTGCGTATCTGTGTGCTGTGACTTTCTCTCTGGAGGACAACAAATGGGAAACAATTGACACATAGTGACAACAACTGATACCACATGATGCTCATGTACACCAGGAAAATCTCTACAGTGACATAACACAAAACACAGAGTCAGGAAGTCTTCGGCACTGTTCCCAATGCTGCCAACCTTTACAAATTCACAGCGGTGGGTACTGGTCCAGGATGCTAGGAAGATGACTACAGTTTTCATCCGGAATGTCCTTCGGAGTTCCACTGGTGGAGCTTGGACCTCAGCCTGCTGCACATGGGACATTAAGGTATGGGACCCCATGGGAGACTTTCAGTTATTAAGAATCTGCTCTTGAATTGATTGTGGGAGCCTGGTCTGTTTTTCTGTTGTTGTTTGTTTTGTTTGTTTAATTTTTAATTGTGTGTTTCTGGGCATAAAAGAAAGGATTTGCTCCACTGTACTTCATGATATGATAGTCGGCTTTCCTACTGGCCCCAACAGTAGGATCAACCGTTTATGAACTGAGACTCTAATCTTCGTAACTTGATAATTTCAGGTGTGTGTTTTAGTAATGGGAATATGAGTAACAGATGGATCAATCAAGAGCCTTATCCATCACCTTTAGCTTATTTGATGCAACCCAAGTCTGTTTTGATTTTGGTTTCTTTAGTTTTAGCTCTTTTGATTCTACCTATGAATAATTTACAATTTCTGTTGTAATCTAATTGAGACATTAATGATTAGTGGCATTAGAGCTACTTTTATTTCTTTTATTTTGCATGATGCTGTAACTGCAAAAATTGCTAAACAGGCAGGTTGTTCTACCTGTAGATATGCCTAGTTAGAAAACTTCCTTTGTTTCTTGCAATATAAACACTGCTTAGACTTTTAATATTAGAGCTATGAATCAACCAGGTAATGGTTATCAGTGGGAAAGTTGGGGGACAGAAAGGGAATGAGGTAAGGGAACAAACTGGCAATTATTGTAACCATTATTATATACATAAGGAAACGAAGTTGATTATAAAATTATTCATGACTACCATTGAAATTCTATAAATAAAAATGGTTCAGCCTATCCAGGGACACTTATTTGTAACAGATGGTCATAGTTTTTTCACATATCTATCCCAGGTCATCAGATCAGGTTTGGAGCAAGACCTGTAACACCTGGCACCTTGCCTCTCAAATTAATTCAATGACAAGTTTGAACTCATAGTATAGTAATTACTCCAGTCTCATTACACATTATTATCAATTAATTGTATTACTGATATGTTGTACTTAGTTAAAAATGCAGTCACAGATTTCTGTAAAATTAAATGCATCTACACTATATGATCTAGCAATCCCAGTTCTAAATAGTTACCCCAGATAAGCATTTCTCCATGAACGGTAAGAGGAATGCATGCATATGTATTATAGTACTGTTTTAAATAATCTTACAAGAGTGGGAAATATACACAATGTCTTCAGGTTAAAGAGCACATGAGCCTATGGTGGAAAATAGGTGAGTTAAGAGTAAAGAGATAGAACTTTAACCATGACAAAGAATGGCATAGAAAAGTTGTAGTAAAAAACAAACTGAAGCTTTGACAACCACATAAAATTTTATTATTTGTTTAGTTTATATTTATTCACATTGTGTGTCTATGCCATGTGTGTGTGGTGACCATGGAGATGAAGAGAGGATGTTAAATCTTTGCAGCTAGGGTTATAGGAAGTTGTGCACTCCTTTTGTGGGTGCTGGGGACTTGAGCTTGGTTCAGTTTTTGCTCTAAACTGTTGAGTATCTCTCGAGCTCCTAACCATACTCAATTTTAAATGTTTGAAATGTTTAATGCAGTATTTTATGTATTATATGCTTATATGTATACTTTGTGTTCCTGTATGGAGGAGTGCCAGTGTCAGTAAGCCACATTTACGACAGTGCTGGCAACAGATAATTTCTGGAGTAGAAATAGAAACAAACATATAACATGATAATTGGGAACCATAGCAGGAGTTCTATTGTCTCATTGGTATGTCTGGATTAGGAATTATCCAAAGCCTAACAAAAAAGAATTTTTATTTTTTCAATCTTTTTATGTGTTTTTCCTCTTTGTTTTGTTGGCATCTTGCTTGGGACCATTATTCAGACTTATGCTTGTGTGGGAAAGATAACTCTACCTGTAACTCTGCTTTCAAGCATCTATTTTTAAGGGAGCAGCAGTTCTTAGGTCCAGGGATTTTGAAGCAAGTCACCTGATTTACAGAGTTTTCTTTAGAAATATAACCTTTGGTATAAGGCCTGTACTGCAGGAGGAAATACAGTCCCACATGCCTGGGACCATAAATCTGTTCAAGAACAAATGGTTGGGGAACTCGTGTACATCCTAATGTTATTCTGCTAAATGGACATAGTATCAAATTGTCAGCTAACATTCCCATACTTCTGCTCACAGATTAGTTCAGCTCTCAGACCTTGTCAGAGAAGTTTCTTTGTGCAGTGGACAGTGGCTAATGCAGAAACTCACACTGATTTAAGTGCAGAAAATATGTGTCTAGGGAATGCTCAACCACTCATGGGATGTGTATTTCACTATCATACACACCAGCCAAGTGTGTATGGTAGTGAAATACAAAAGGCTCTGGGACCATCACAGAAGATGGGGCTGAAGAAAGGCAGTAAGAGATAGCGGTCAGGGAGGATCAGAGTCAAAAATTGAATTCTGGACATGGCAGGACTGTAGAACCTATGAACTCAAGGCAGCTGTGGTTCGCCTGCCCAATACCGGTACAGGATAAATCCAGTGAATGTTCTAGTGTTGAGTGGATCTGGGAGAAGGTGGGGGAAAGAGTAAGAGATCAAAATACATTGTGAAAAATTTCAAAGTATTAATGAAAAGGCAACTTTAAAAAAATAAAATGTAACCTCTACATATGAGATAATAACCCATGATGGTTAAATGGTCCATGGCTCTAACAAAGACATCTAGTCCTTGAGTTACCTAATGACTTGAAAACAACAGCTCCTATGAGATTGCACATTCCACCCACGTCAACTCGAGAGGACCTTGTTAAGTTTCAAGATTTAAAGATCACCTTATAAAGATTTAAGGTATAAGAGACTTTTCATCATGATAAAGCTTTTATTCTGAGAAAATTAGAGGAAACGAGAGGCTTTTCTAGCGCAACAGAATGCATTTTGTGTTTTAGTTTCTTATGGGTGCTCTAACATCCTGAAAAAATTCTCTGGCATGGGTTCCCTGGGTGCCACATTTCTGAACATATTCCTTCGTTTCTATTCTACGCTCTTTGTATTAATTCAGCTCATATTAATTTATCAGAACAACAGCTTAAGATTTCACGTTTCTCACATGAAGGGATGGTTTTGTCTGCAAAATGTTAATCTTGTTAATATTTTTGTCTGAATTGATATTGCAACAATGCCACGTGAAGGGAAGGCTTTAGCTGTCACTTGGGAGGTTCTGGTACACCTCAGCCAGCATAGGACACCAGGTGTTCTCCTGGAACAGTGTGGCTACCTAATGCTTTGTGTGTGATGTGCATGAGTTCCTTACTGTTGAGTTTAGTCCTTTAGTGTTCCATATTTGGTTAAAAGGAGAATTAACTTTCAGGTTTTGAAGGTAATGACAGGATGAGAGTTTTAAGTATTACAACCCCCCCCCATTTTGTGTTCCCAGATACTTAAAGTTTAATAAGGATAAGAGAGATTTCAGGTGTGCATTCAAGAAACTAAAGAATCCGAGTGTATGTTTACTGCTAATTTGTGACTTTCTAAGGTCTCCATCTAGGTGACTGGCTCACAATTTACTGAGAAAGTCATTTTGAGAGTTAAAGAAGGCAGAGAAATGAAGCCCCGCCAGGCCTCCTCCAAGCAGCATGTGGTCCTGGATAGCTAGCTGCCTTTCATCCATTCTGCACTTGGAAAATGCTCCTGTTTATCTAGCTTCTGCTTGTAGTCTGTTTAAGAAAGTTTCACACAATGAAGGCATTGAACGTAAAGTTAAATAACTTGTCTATGGCCCCTAGTCAGAATGTCACAGGAAGAGGGCGGCCATGTGTGAGTGTTCAATAGTCTGCAAGGACACCTCATCAGCTTCTGATCTATGCTGTCACAAATCTCACAATGTCGTTCAGAAGAGTGGCAGGTTTGTGGCCTGAACTCATAAAGCTTGCAATGTTTCAACACATTATTTTTATTCACTTATTAGATATCTTTTATCTACTGTCTTTGTGTTTAGGCCAAATGCACTTGACCCTGGTGTGAGGTAGACTATATTTTGATCTTAGAAGGCAGTCAGTAAACTTAAGGCCATTTAGGGTCATAAGGTGATTTGAAAACTATGCTCCCTGTGTAAAACAAAGGAGAAGATCATGGAGATGGGCTGACAGGTGGCTGCAGGTGTCTTGTGACACTGAAAAGATTTCCAGCTGCATTCACAGCAGCTCTGGTAAGTGCACTGCCACGGAGTGCGTCTGCCTGCTTGTCATTCAGAATGCTGTCAGGTCAATTTTCAGACTTCCTATCTGCACATCAGTCAGGCAAACCGTGTTAACTCTAGGGTTACTTGTGTTTTCTCGACTGAATTCTTTCCAAACACTGATGCCCAAATGCACATGTTCTATCGTCATTATATCTCTGTGATGATATGACAGCCCAAAAAATCATCAAGGTCTCAGGCTGCTCTAATGCCCTGGTTACAACCCCAGCACCATGAGAAAAAGAAGAAAAACTTCCTGAAGGACTTGGGGTAATGCAAAACCTGAGTCCTCTTTCTCAGAGATCCTGACTCAGGGACTTTGTCACTGTCCACAGAGACCTGGATTTTGTGGAATATTAGTTTACGATGTGTTACATTCATTTATGCTGTGGACTTGCTTAATGATGCAAAGATGTGTTGCATTATTTTATGTTGCATCTGTAAAGTTGTGTTACTTTGCCTGCCTAAAACATCTGATTGATCTAATAAAGAGCTGAATGGACAGTCGCTAGATAGGAGAGAGAGATACAGGTGGGATTGAGGAGGAGTACTCTAGGCTAGAGAAGAAGAATGAGGAGGGAGGAAATAGAAAAGGAGAATATTGATATGGGTTTCTGTCCTGCCTTGTTCCACAGTCATTCAGTCCCAAAGAAACACACAGGTGCTTAGATTAATTACAAACTTCTTGGCCTATTAGCTCAATTTTGTTTTTCAAGACAGGGTTTCTCCATAGCTTTTTGGTTCCTGTCCTGGAACTAGCTCTTCTAGACCAGGCTGGCCTCGAACTCACAGAGATCCGCCTGCCTCTGCCTCCCGAGTGCTGGGATTAAAGGCTTGCACTGCCCACCGCCCAGCTTAGTTCAATTATTAAGCTATTATTAATTAGCTCTTATAACTTGAATTAACCCATAATTTTATCTGTTTAGCAGTGTGGCTTGGCACTTTCTCAGTGCAGCATTTTCATCTTGCTTCCTTTTGTGTCTTGCTGGAGACTGACTCTCTGCTTTTCCTCTTCCCAGAATTCTCTTAGTTTGGTTGCCCTGCCTATATTACCTGTCTGTCTACTGGCCAATTAGCATTTTATTAAATAAATATGAGTGAAAACCCTTTACAGTGTACAAGAGCATTGTCCCACAGCAGGAGGAGAGAGAAGAGGACAACAAGGGCCAGCCATCTAGCCACACAGCCATCCATGGAGTAAGTAAGAAAGAAAGGTATACAGAATACAGAAAGCTAGCAAGCTCAGAGGCAAAATGCAGTTAAAGAGAAATGGGATAATTTAAATTAGAAAAGTTGGCTGCTAAGACCCGGCATTCATAACTAAGAATAAGTCTTCTTGTATTTGTTTGACAGCTGGGTGTTGGGCCCCAAAAGAGTAAAAAACAAGGAGCTGCTGAGTGAACAACTGTCTCATTCATGCTTCAGATTTTATATTATTAGATGTGTTTGAGCCTCTTCATTACTTTTTCTGCAGACTGTGATAGGGTGTTGGCTTGTGTTGAGGTTGTTCCCTGTTATTGCAATGGCTAATGACCCATCAAATTACCCATTTTATAGAAACTCTGCCTTCTATTAATTGTTATATAAACATTTTCATTATAAAATCACAACAAAATAATTACTAATTAATAATTATAGCATTAGTGGCAAGCTTTATTCCCTAGTTATTACTATGTAGGTACTATTACTTCCATACAGTATAGCCTGAATTTTATGGCTGTAAAGAACTTGTCTAAGTTCATACAACTACAAGGAGAGAGGGAAGAATGAGAATTATTTGTTCAGAAAATTAGAGATACAAAGGCACCCGAGACTGTAGTGTGTTTTTGTTAGGCTTGTCCATTGAAGTAAGTTCTTGCTTGTATTCCAGTCCAAGGACACCTGAAATGTCTTCAAGGAATACAAACCAGGCCAATTGGAAGGTCCACAGAAAAACAAAAGCCTCCATCTCTCAAGAACTGGAAGGAATACTGTGCCCCGGGAGCCATGGATCTAATCTTAAAAAACCTGTTATGCATGTCTCTCAAGGTAGCTCTGCCCGGCCAACTCCATGTTCCCCTGCAAAGTGCCAAGGAATTTCTCTAATTTATTGTTAACAGCAAAAAGAAATGTGGGTAAAGTATATTAAAGAATTTCATGGAAGAATACTGAACAACTTTGAGCACATTACTTCCAAACATAGCATAACAAAACCAAGAAGAAGATGGTGTACTTGGGGTCATTTTTTTTCTAATTGCACAGACATTTCTTTCCTTTCTCTATGTTTAAAAACAACCACAAGTCACATTGCTCTCATATTATAAAAGGAGAGTTTCCTCAGGAACAATTGATATTTTGGTTATGCCTTGAACTTGCTATGAGGTCTGTTCTTTGTCATTGGTATTTATGGCTAAAGCCCAGAAGCACCAGACCAAACTCAAGTAACTGCTATCTAAAGACCCAGGTTTTCCACTAATCCAGAGCCAAGTGATGCTTGGTGGAACATAATGTCTCGGTCTTGAAGTTTCTGGGTAACATAGATAAGAGTGATGTATTTGGGAAGCAAGCTCAGGTTCCACAGTGGACAGATCTGTGATGCATCTGGAAAAGAAGACTGTGACCTAGGGAATCAACACAGGTTAAAAAGCATCAAAGACAGGAAGTTAGGTTGAGCTCAGAGACAAAGCAGGTGTACCCTGTTATTTCAATCATAGCCAAAAAGCTCAACTTTTACTGCAGGACATGCCAACTTCCTGTTCTTCTGAAAGGATGACCCAGGATAATGACAAGATGAACATCGCGACAGTCAGAGGTGCATGTCATTTCAGATCCTCCAAATACTTTTATGAACTTTAACATGTTGTTAAACTCTTTACGCTTTAAGTCAAACATTTCCCTGATACCTTGAAAATTGAAGACTACCCAAGATGTGAAACAGTGGTGTGCAATGGAGACTCTACCTCCATTTATATACAGGCATCAATTTTCTTCTTCTTCTTCTTTTTTTTTTAATATTTATTTATTGTGTATACAATATTCTGTGTGTATGCCTGCTGGCCAGAAGAGGGCACCAGACCTCATTACAGATGGTTGTGAGCCACCATGTGGTTGCTGGGAATTGAACTCAGGACCTTTGGAAGAGCAGGCAATGCTCTTAACCGCTGAGCCACCTCTCCAGCCCCAGGCATCAATTGTTGACAGCCTACTGTATTCACGTCTCTCTTTGCTGACGCATGCGCTGTGTTACGTGCAAATATACGCATGTGTCTATGTGCTTCTCTAATTTGCTTGAACCATTTCCAAACCTTCTAAAGATATTCGAAAGATTATTCTAGGTGATTTATCAGAAATCTCAACAAAAGTTCACATATTTTACATTATTATATTAGCACTTTAAATATTTAGTAATATTTAAATCGTATTTTAGGACCTATATTTAATGTTTTTTCACACACACCCTTGATACTCCCAATTTCATCTGTGTACATTTTGCCTCCTGATTCAGGAACAATTACTGGTCATGTTAATTATTATGGCCCTTTTGTTTCATTTTGTTTTTGAGATTGTCTCCACCATACCTGGCTTTTCATGGCTCTTTAATATCTTGTCTTAGCGTTGTTATCTTTTGTGAAGGGGCACCATGACAATAGCAGTTGTTATAAAGGAAAATATTTAATTGGGGTGGTTTGTTTACAGTTCACAGGTTTAGCCATTATCATCAGGGTGAGGAGCATGGCAGCATGCAGTCAGGTATGGTTCTGGAGAAGTAGCTGAGATTCCTACATCTTGCAGGCAACAGGAAGTCAGCTGAGACACTGGGCCATATCTTGAGCACAGGAAGACTCAAAGCTCACCCCCACAGTGACATACTTCCTCTAACAAGGCCTTACCCACTCCAACAAAGCCACACCTCCTATTAGTGCCAATCTGTATGAGATTATGGGGGCCAATTACATTCAAATGACCATATATACTTTAGTCTAGAACAATCATATAATTTTTTTTGTGTGTGTTTCAAAATATAAATAGCTTTTTAGACTTCTGCCTGATAGAACACACCATGGTCTGGTTTTGTCTCATTAGCTTCTCTGGACCAACTATGGTGCTTTGCTTTTTGATATCTTGGAGTATCATTTGCTATGGGAGCTCCTTTGGCCAAGAGCCTTTAAGATACCAGCCCACTTAGATATGGTCTCTTATACTATATATGCAGCTATAAAACGTGTGCTCACTTTTGGATACTAGGCTAGGTTCCTGTTCCCCATTTGTGCAGACCATTGTGCTCTAAGGCAGTGATCTGTGAGTCTCCCCTGAATAAATAACCCTTTATTACACATAATTCTGAACTAGTGTGGGGTTATTTTGTAACTTCCGTCACGATCTGGCACCTGAACGTGGGGACCAGTCCGCATTTTTGGGGATTGGTTTGCCAGCCGTGTGGCACATTACATACTGATTCTCCCTCCCATAGATCTAGTCAGCCCTCGGACGCAGCAGGCTGCTGCTCAGCACTCCCTGGCTCGCAACTCATACACTGCATCTCTATAGGTTACATGCCATCTCACACACTGCTGCCTGTGATCCCCTGGGCACACACAGTGAGCAATTCACACTGACGGAAAATCTTGGGTTTTCTCCTTATCCTGGGCCCCAACTCTTGGAATCATTTGATCACCTAAATAACTGTTCCTAGTTTGTTAAAGCATTTTTTTCAGTACTTAAGTAAGCAACATGTGCTGTTCTCTGCTGCTAGCATCTCTGGGCTATGACACCTGCTGGCCAACAAACAGAAAGGGATGGAAAATACCCCCAAAATAGACTGCTATTGCTTCGTTAAACTTGAATTTTCCTAACACTAATGAGAAAGGAACAACACCAGCAAAGAGACATTGGATAATGGAAAAAAACTTCTGAATTAAACCATCTGGTCTATTTCAAGGATGTGTTGACCTCGCAGAAGAAACTCTCTGTCCTGTGTTAATTTTATGTCAAATTGGCTCAACCTAGAGGCACATCTAGGAAGAGGGGAACTTAACTGAGAAAAAGCCTCCATATGATTGGCTTGTGAGCAAATCTGCAGTGCAATTGGTGATTGGTGATTGCGTTGTATAAGAAAGCAGACTGAGAAAGTCATGAGGAGCAAGCCATTGAGCAGCCCTCCTCCACAGTCTCTATATATGAGTTGCTACCTCCAGGTTCCCGTCCTGCTTTGACTGCCCTCAGTGATAGATAGACTATGCTATGGAACGTAGCTGAAAAGAACCATTCCTCCTTTCCAGGTTGCTTTGGTCATGGTGTTTTTCATAATAGTTGCAACCTTGTTAAGACAGCCCCTGCTAGTTTTATGCCCTATATGATCTCATAATGATGCTCCTGGAACTTATTGTCTGTCTTCTAGACCATCAGGTATATCACTTTTTTTGTAGCACGAATCCTCATTCAAAAGCTTTCTGCTTTGTGAAATGTTTCTGTATCCCAGTATTAAGCCTCTCTGCCGATACAGTCAAACAAACTGAGCCAATTTAAGAATTAATAAGTGCAGGTTTAGTCTGTGTAAAGCGTTTCTGGTAACCCCAGGGGACGAAGAGGAACCCAGGTGATAGAACAGGAGAGAGGGTGTATGCCCAGATCTGTGAAGTCCCTCTAAACCAACAAGGAGACCGAGTCCTGTATGTGAAACAAAGAGCCTTTATTTTATACAAGTTTGCAAATTCAGTCTCTTTGCATGTCCAACAGATTGGAGTAATGGAAGAGCCCCGAGCTCAGTTTAGAGTTGAGTTTTTATAATAGTAAAGGTGGGGGTGAGGGGTTTCTGAGGTTCAGGACCCCTGATTGGCTGACATTTGTCTAGGGGTGTCCTGGTGAGTCTGCTGGCAGGTGATCAGATCTATAATGGTTGGAATGCTAGACATTTCCTTTGGATGGTCTGTTCTTGGGAGGTGCTCCGGTAATCTCAGTTTGTGGTTCTCCCTGCAACCAGGTGTTGCTTCAGGGTAAACGTCTGAGACTCAGGACTCCATTAAACTTACTGATGGCAGGTGATAATGGTTGGAAGTAAAGAACTTCCTTTGGGTGGTCTATTTCTATTTAGTTTATCATGGCTGGCTCCTATAGAGGGCAGGTTGGCAGACCACATCTTAAATAGCCTGCAGACATGATCCCGGGCATCTTGGGGGAAGAGTGGCAGATGGTAGGCTTTCTCAGAGGCAGAGTCTAGCAGGGCAGCTCCAGGGAACTGTTGTTTGGAATACTGAGGGCAGGGTCTGGAATGGGGCCTCAACCTGGAGATTCCAAACACTTGCGTCATTCCATTTCAGTTTTCACTGTCTCATGAAGGTGTGTGTGTGGTTGGGGTAAGTAAAACGTGTCTTTCTCCTGTTAACACATGTTATTGATGCCTAGATACAATGAAGAATCTAAATTAATAACTAATAGGGGTAGAGATGACCTTATAAAATCCCTACAGAATTATTCATTATGTTTTAAAATTATATTAAATTTTACATTAATGGAAAAAATAAATGACACATTGGAATTAAAAAAAAAATATATCCAGTGCTTTATCTCTTTCACTGACAATGGCAAAAGAACAGAAAGCCAATAGTTCTTTTACTTTTCTCAGGTCTCGAGGAAAATGCACATACATTCACACACATGTGCACACTCTGTAAGCAATTCCCCTGTAACTGCTGCATTCAGACACAAAGATGTGCAAATGGATGAAAACCCTCTTTTGAAGAAAGCTGAGCTTCACAGAAGCTTTTCTGGCTTCCAAGCTGCAGCTTCCTGCTGAGTCATTGTGCAGCTAAAGTGGTCTTCAGAGTCCCAGGTGCAGCCTCTCCGCGGAGACTGCCAGTCATCTGGGCTCTCCCTGGAGAAGCAGCAGGACTAACGTTAATGGCAGAGGCAAGGGTAATCAACAAAGCAAGGAACAGGATAGAGGCAGGAAGTCAGGAAGTTCTGCAAAATAGGGCAGGCAGCCACAAACTAAAGTCGCTAGCACATGTGCACAAGCAGCAAGAAAAACAAAAGCGTGTGTGTGATAGGTTTACTGGGGAAGAACTGGGGTACAAATATTACTGCTGCAGAACCAGGTGCCCAAAAATCTACACAGCACTCTTTTGGAGACCCTTTCTCTTTACAAGTACGCTGTCCAGCAATCTCCAAATATCACCTGAGCTGATGATGTAGCGGCGTTTGTAAGTTCATGGTGATATTGGTCCAGATGGCAGCTCCAGAGGATGGACGTTCTGACTGGATGTTCTACTGAAGGCCTCCTCCAGAGAAAGGCAGGTGTAGAGATGGGTGATGTGAAGTTCTGCTGTCACCATTGCAAGTGGACGGTGGCAATTCACACAGAGGCAGGAGAATGCAAGTGTTGAACTGGACCCATGCAGCCTCCAGCATCAAGCCCAGATAGAGGACCACTTTGCTAACCCATACAGAAAGAAAAACAATACTTCCCAGAAGCAATTGTCCTGAAGGTTTACACAACTCTGAGTTGGGTTTTAACGAATCCTCAAAAGATACAGAATGACATGATCCCTGGCGAGAAACAACTCTTCACACAATGGCTATGAAGTGCTGGCATTCCTGGTAGATTTCCAGGACTTTTCCAGGGCATGAAAATACAGTTTAGATACTGCGTCCTGGAATACAGGTCAGGCTGACGTGAAACAAAGCAAAGGAAAATGAAAATTCTGAGAGAATGAAGATGTTTCAATGGAGATTTTGGACGAAGTTCGTCATTGACCTGAAAGTCAAAGCCAAGGACAGGATGACTGTGCCACACTCACCAGCTATCCCCCAGGAACTGTAGGCACAACGATTCAGATTCACTAATGCGTCTAATGCTGGAGGGGGAAAGATCATTCCATGATTCAGCGATGCATGGAATAAGGAAGCGCCCAGATTTACTATGCAAAAAAGTGTGGTTTGCTCTGGGGATGGGGCCGGGTGGGGTGGTAACAAGGACCATTTCTGATAGCTTCCTTCTTGTTTCTGTTTTCAAAAATTAAATTCTCTGAGTAAGTGTTGCCAGTTACATATTTGTAGGTAAACATTAGGCTGTACTATGCTCTGTTGTGAATTCTCCCTGCTGACTGACTGGCTTTCATATGGAGGAAGCTGCTTTGCTGGAAACCAGGGCAGGGCGACGGGGAAGGGGTGGGGGGCTCTTAAGGGGTTGTAGGGGAGGCAGTGGCGAAGTCATACCTTGTGGGGCCAGCTGGTCGGCCGTGCATACTATACTACTGACCTGCAGTGTGCCCACTGGTGAAGTAGCAGCTTGACTGTTTGGGAGTTCTCAGTCTGAAATAGCACACTTAATTAGTTTTCATAATGTTATTTGTTTTTGAGAATTTCATACATTGTATTTTGATTATATCCATGTCCTTATTCCAACCCTTCCCAATTCTTTTCCCACTACCCTAGCAATCCAAACTCATGCTCTGTCCTTTTAATTTTTATTAAACCCACTTTGTCTGGATTGTGTGGAGTAACTTGCTCCTCAGTTAGGAGGGATCGCAGGGATTGTGAAATCTTTAAGTAGCAGCCCCCTGCATTCATTGACCAGTCATTAGAGAGCAATTTGGAATAGCTTGAATCCTTAAAACAGTTACTTAGGGGAAGGCATTGTTAGTCAGCTGTAAACCGAAGTTAAATTCCACTGCGAAATAACAACATACTTTTAACTTTGAAGCATTCAGTAACAGATTAATTCATGAACTGAACTCATATATTACTAACACAGTGAAAAATAAAGTATTTTATATATTATTAACTCCGTCTTTTAAAAATTGATGTGCACATACATCAAGTGCATTTTAATTCAAATAGCTGGATAAAAATACTGTCACATTTTCTCTGTCCCTGTGAATAAAGATGCACAGTAAAATTCTTCATACCATAAGGATAGCCCTAATCTGCAAGTTATAGATGGCATGTTATTGTTTTATGGTTAAATATAAATATGTTATATATTATGAAATATTAAAGGGCTATATTTGAAATTTAGTTAAATGCATTTTATTAATCATCTATTCATGTTGGCATAATTAAAATCCTGTTCTGAAAAATATGGTGAATTTACAGAAAAATAACATTTAAAACACAAAAAAACACTATAAAGGGTATAATATGAATAAAATTGTCTAGCAGAAATTGAGACTCTAGATGACATGACAGAACAAATTATAAGATGCCATTTGTCTAGGATTTATCCTACAAAAAGGAGGTTGAAGGTTATGAAATATACCCATACTTCTGATATATCACATGTATTATATCTATTTTGTCGATCTGGTTAGACGTTCTCTGGTTTATTCTGACTTAATTCCAAGTGCCTTTAAAAGTTGTGATTTTTTTAACCATACTAGCCAAAGAAGCAATCCAAGACTTGAAATATAAGAAGGCCCTAGTAGGTTTAGGCTAAAGTTCAAGATATAGGAGACCACCTACCATGATCAGGTAGCAGCTAAGACCCACCCTGAACACAAGCGGACAAAAGGATGGGGACTTAGCTATACAAATTCCAGAACTTTCACACTTCCAGGGATAACACCGCCAACAAATGGGCTGGGCCCTCCCCCTTATGCTATCAATTAAGAAAATATATTACTGCTGGGTCTTATAAAGGCATTTTCTCAATGGATGTTCCCTCCTTCAGATGACACTAGCTTCTGTGAAGTTGACCTAAACTAGCCAGTACACGTTTCTAAATTATACCTAATTTTTCATTTATAAGAAAGCTATGTCTTGGTTGTTTGAAGTGCTCTAGGCTGGACCCCTCTGGCATGGTGTCACTAGGTTTATGTGCCCAAGACTGGCTGTGCCAGGCTCACCCTAACTTCAATAAAAAAGAATGCTGAGGAGGACAGTTAACACCCTAGGAGTCTAAATGGATTGCTGTCTGTCCATTGCATAACCGTGTCTGGCCTACTACTCTCTATAACACTTTGAAGATTTCTTTAGAAAGAACCACAAGATTCCCTCCTCCTCCTTCCCCTCCTCCTCCTCCTCCCCCTCCTCCTCCTCCTCCTCTTCCTCCTCCACTCCTCCTCTCCCTTTTCCTCTTTTTCGAGACAGGTTTCTCTGTAGCTTTGGAACTAGATCCTATAGACCAGGCTAGCCTTGAAATCACAGAGATCTGCCTGCCTCTGCCTTCCAAGTGCTGGGATTAAAGTTGTGCGCCACCACTGGGGGCCTTACTCTTCTTTATTTAAATATTTATATGCAGGTTTTTTCCAAGCTGCAGTTTTACCCATACTATGTAATGGGCTTCCTCTGAACCCACTTTATAGCCACTAAGTTTGAACATGGTCTCCACCACTCTACATTGGGGAGTCACTCAGGGCACAGAGGATCAGTGAGTTTGCAGGGCACAGGTTTCTGCCACATGCCGCTCTCCACCATCAACTTTCCCTGTTGTCATTTCACTGGGCCTTGCCTCGTTTTCCCACAATGCTATAAGGGGTGGTTAAAAGATTATATAAAATATTAACACATTTGCATTGTTTCACTAGTCCTGGCTGTGCCTTTGTTGTTGCAGTTTGCTTTTCCTGCAGCCCATAGGTGTATGTGTATGCCCGTACGTGTGACAAATGTGTTTGTTTGGCAGGTAATCAGCAGCAGCAGTACCTACACGTTCTCTGCCTAATGTCCATTTCAGAGAGTTCCAGGTGGTCTCCACACAGCACTCTGTGGTGCTCACTGGGGACACTTAAAAGCTTTTACAAAAGGTGAATGAACAAGTTTCTCAGCTTTACACCCACCCACCTCCACACAGACACACACATACAAACACACGCACACCCACATACACACACAATGAGAGAGAGAGAGAGAAAGAGAGAGAGAGAGAGAGAGAGAGAGAGAGAGAGAGAGAGAGAACCAAAACAGACAGTTGGGTCCCTTCCCTTATTAGAGAAAATATTCCAGAATTGATGCTCAGTGTCTGGAACTTTAACAGAGATAAACACATGGGGGAAACCTTACTTTTCTAAATGAGCCCCACAAGCATAAAGTCTTTGGAAAATTACTAAATCAAGCAATTGAACTACAGTTTTTTGTTTTTGTTTTGTTTGTTTGTTTGTTTGTTTGCTTTTTGCAGTTGAGATTCTCAACCCCTTGGCTTTCCTTATCAAGCAGGAGCCTTAATCTATGAAAACAGAATTTGATCTGACCAAAAACACAGGGTGAGATACACTATGGAAAATACACAGAAGGAAACAGTCATGCCCTTGTGTTTTCTCCTACTTTGTCCAAAAAGGGAGGCTGCACCGCTTTGGTTCTATTCAATGGCACCAGAACAGTGGCATGGTCAAGGACATTCCATGCAGCACCACAGATCATGTTCATCTCCATTTTTAGTATCATTGTCCTCATTTTTTGTCCCTTTAACATCCGCTCTGGAAAAGAAACAGTACTGTACACATGTTAAACACTTATTGGGCAGCACACTTACGCTCCCAGCCTCCAAGACAGTACATGCTGAACTGGCCATCACACAATTATGAGTCATGTAAAAAAATGGTGATCTAAAGCCTACTCTATCTTACCATGTTTTTCTCATACACACACATCCTGTGTTTATCAGACTGCATTATTAAAATCAAATCCTACCTGGGGAGTGAAAGTGTTCTTGAGCTCCCAGTTGAAAGTCAGAATTAAGATACTCTTTCAAACATAAATCTGAAATTAGTCATAATCAGGCAGTTATTTATATTTAATTATCATCATGCCTCACCTATTACTGGGCTGAGGTTTTAGTAATAAGGTTGTAAATCATAATTTTAAAAGTTAAATGATGAATGGCTGAGTCATGGGTTTTACATCATTTTAATATTTTATAATTATTATGAAAAATTATCTATCATGTCCAAGATATTCCTAAAAGTAGGGGATATAATGAAAACAAGATTTTTTTTCCAGAAACCTGTGAGATTCATAGATGGTACCCTAGAATTCAGGTGCTTGATGGGAAAGGGTGTTGATTCTAGATTCTGAGTGGACAAGCTCTATCTACTGTACTTAGCATAAGTCACAACATGCTTGTTTCTCATGACAGTATACTTTTAAAAACTTAAATTTTCTTGAAAAGATTGAAGCAAGGAATTCTCTTCTACCCATGGGGACAGAGGCAGGTGTGGTATTAAACAATGATTCTCATAAGTTTTATAAGAGCTACGGACTTCCAAACATCAACATCATCTCCATCAATATATTTAAAGACAAGTTCTACGTGATTAGTCCTTACATTAATCCAAGACTAGCCATACTATAAACTCTGCAAGGGCCTTACATTAGAAACCAGTACAAAACACAAAGCACACAATAACTTCTTTCTGAGGGAAAAACATACTTACAGAGACTTTCAGAATGTCCAAGTAAGTTCAGACTTTGTGCTGTGACTATGCAAGGGAACAGCAAGGAAGAGGGGATTTTATCAGCACAGGGTAATACATCATTGGAACAGCTTACAGAGGAAGTTCAGTTGTTAAACTGGAAGGTCAGGATGTCTAGCCACAGTCACACGACAGAAGAAGAGTCAAAGAACTAATCGGTACAGAAAAGATTACTTCCCAGTGAAAGCAAAATAGTCACCTCTCTTTAAAATATTTATTCAATATATATACATATATATATTTATTTATTTGAGGAAAGAAACTCTGGCCTAGAATTTTATCACCCTTTCATCTTATAATCAGACTTACTAAACAGCTGCTCAAAGGTTTAAAGTTTTTCGTTGAAAATTCTGTAGTCTTTGTGCTTTCCCAAAATAATAAGAAAATTGGGATTTCATTGCACTGCACCACCAAAGGCCTTCAAAGCCTAATGCCTATCACAGAGTAAAGCTTCTGCTTTAGTTTTGTGAATTGAAAATATAAGGATCATCACCTTAACAATCACCTGAACCAAGGAAAAAATACTACCAACAAGTACTTCCTCGTAGATAACAGCGCAAATGAACACTTCCATGTGGAATTGACATTTGCTACAATACTTACCACTTAGGGCTGTGGTAATCTCTGCATGATATCTATAACCTCCGTATAATATGATATAACCTCCTGTGTAATATCTCCGTATCTGTACAAACCTATAAACCACCTTTTATTCACTCTGATTTATGGATACAAAACTCAAGTTCTCCTCTTATCATAGCCTATGCCTTACCAAGCAACTTTCTGAAACTCCTTTCAAGAATGAAGAAGCTGTGTCCTCTCCTGGAAGGGTCCTGCTTGGCTGACTCGCAATAAGCCCTTCTTCCTTATTTTGTGCAAGCATCCTTCACAGGACCACAGATTTCTGTTATTTGCCTTTAATAACTTAACCAAGAAGGCCAATGTTCTACTTAAAAACCCCAAGCAGATTTCCCATCTCCCTGACCTTTGTTTTGCCTTGATAGTACCTGGTAAATGTAGATGCCATCATGTCGTCAAGCATTCAAAACAGGTGTTGGCATGCAAGCAAGTATAGCTTTTTCACAATTGCTCAGTGTGTAGTAGAGGCAGTTCTATTTAGGCAAATATTCAAATATTTAAACCTAGTAATAAATAAATATAAGTTCACATGCAAACCATTAAGTTTATCATCATAAACCAAAAGACTACTTGCTATATGGTTTAAATTAGGTTTCCTGTGCACATTTTATAGTGTGGGCTCCAGGAATTAGGTCCATTCACTAAATACCCTGATGGCAATTAAAATGGTGAATCTCAAGAACCCAAGAGCAAACTCATCTTCCATGTACCAGAAAATACCTCAGTTCTGGTAACGGGGACACAAACACAGAGGTCATCTGTGAATGCATATATATTTCCGAGCTACTTCTTCTATAAATTGTAACACTGCTACTGGAAAAGCATGTATGTATTAAGGATTTCTACCTATCCACTTCTGGTAAAAACTATGAATAACGTTGTTTTTCCACTTTGGTGTGGATTATGTCTTCTGTTTTTAAGATTTATTTGTATTTATATGCCTGTGCTTGTATATGCCATGTGTGTGCAGGCTAGAAGAAGAAATCAGATCTCTTGAAGATGAAGTTCCAGAAGTTGTGAGCTGACCAAACTCCAGTCCTCTGGAAAAGCAACAAGCACTATTATCAGCTGAACCATCTCTCAAGACCTTTTTATGTCTTTTTCTTATGAAAAGAGTTCAGACTAGACCCCAGCGTTATAGGCCCAAGTTCTAGTTAACATGTATAGCAATAGTTATTTTTCTCATGGTAAAGATTAGTAAATATCGCCGGGCAGTGGTGGCACAAGCCTTTAATCCCAGCACTCGGGAGGCAGAGGCAGGCGAATCTCTGGGAGTTCAAGACCAGGTTGGTTAGTTCCAGGACAGGCACCAAAGCTACAGAGAAACCCTGTCTCGAAAAAAAAAAGATTAGTAAATATCTTAGTTCAGGTTTCTGTTGTTGGTGCAAAACACCATGAACATAAATAACTCTAGGGGAAATAAAAAAGTTTATTTCAGCTTCCAGCTCTCAGGTTGCCAAGGGATGTCAGGACAAGAATCTGGAGGTAGGAGCTGAAGCAGAGGTCTTGGAGGAATGCTACGTACTGACTTCCTCTTTGTAGCTTACCCAGAATGCCTTTATCAGCACCCAAAACCACAAGCCAAGCATCATCCAGAATGGACAGGTCCTACCCAGGTCAATCACCAGGCAAGAAAAAAGACCATTGTCTTTCCAACAGGCTAAGCTGATGGAGGTATTTTCTCTATGTTGCTGGGCTCCAAACATTACACAGTGAGCACAGCTGGTAGTCTCCAGTCTAACACCCAACTTGCAAGACTTTGGGGGAACCTGTCTTTTGACTAGTTGCTGTCATTTCTGTGAAATCCTTGTGAAGCCATTGTGCTCCCCTGTCCATAGTGGGATTCATCCCAGGAAACCCCAGTAGAGTATCAATTTTTAGGGCATAACCTCCCCACGTTCTGTTATACTGGGTGACTTTTCATTTGGTTGTATAATCTTGATATGGAGAATACATACTGGGACCCTTGAGTTCTGGAAAAGGCCCCGGAGAAAGTAAATGCTTTTCTCTGTAGTCTCTGCAGGAACAAAGTCACAGCTTGACCTGGAGCCTGGAAGTGCCATGCTCAGGATCTTATACTACAACAGTTCCCCCTTGATATAGCCACCTTAGATATTATCTCTAGGACTAAGAGACTTCATTTCCTTTTATTCAGCTGGCAAAACTGCCAATGCAAAAAAGCCCCATCACTTTCCTTCTGAAGCTCACGTTAGTTGCCATGGCTACCACAAACCCTGTGTTCCCAGCCAGAGGAAGACAGTGCTTAGAGAGTGCACAACACTGTAGAATTTTCCTTCCCTTTCCCCCTACATTTATGAATTACAAACTTCCATCTTAGCTAACCACAGAGATGTAGTTAACACATAAACTCCCTCTCTCTTAGAAATCATAGCCCTTTCCTTTACCTTTACTCAGATTGCCCAGGAACTTCACAGCCTCGCCCCTTCTCGGACAGTAGTAAGTTGACAGGCTTTGTCAAACTTATTACTTACGGTAGCTCTGTGAAATGCATGCTTGGTATGGCCTATGGAATTGCTAATTGTGCCTATTTGTGTGTGTAAACTGTAAACCTAATGCGATAGTGGAACATCGAGAGGGAAACATTGAGAGAGATCATCCGAAGGACACCGGAAAGAGCGATGGAGAGAGCATTGGGCAAAGCATAGGAAGAATAAGTGGGGCATAATGAAAAGATGTATGTGAGTTAATTTATTTACCCTCAGATCTCTTTTAGTCAGTTTTCCCCTGCTACAGCTTTTCTTCTGAATCCTGAGAGGCTTAGAGGCTTAGGGGGCTGGCATCCCAACATAAATCTCAATACTATATTAGTTCCCTCTTCCAAAATGACTCTAGTGTATGTCCTTTTGATGTAAACCTTACCAGTACAGAAAACTTACATTACAGCAAGGTATTTCATGTCACCAATGAAAATACATATGTGAATAGATATGTTTGTATTTAATCATAAATGGAATGTTTTCATGAGAAAATTAACAATGACTCCTAAAACTATAAGCTGACAATATATGAAAGATTTTGAACATGTGAAATTTCTTCCTGATTTTTCTACCAATGGCTCTAAATTAATATAAATACTATCTTGTCTCCACTGATGACCATGTTAAAGCAATAAATCTTAGAATAATATCAGCCCTCTTAGCAAAATCCTTAAACCCCAGGACAGCATGGAATGATAGATTTCAAACATTCAGAGTAAATAAATTCCAAAAAGGGCACTACATCCAGCAAATTTATCTTTTTTTTCTTTTTAATGAAAATAGATTCTTCTCTTAAACAATACATCTCTATTCTAAGTCCTCCCACATCCCCTATCTTCCACATCTACTTTTCCTCTGTTTACTTTTCAGAAAAGAGCTGGTCTCCAAGAGAGGACAGTCAAACAGGACAAAACAAGATACAATAAGACAAAACAAAAGCCCTCAGGTCAAGGTTGGATATGGCAACACATTAGGAGGAAAAGAGTCTCAAGAGCAGGCAAAAGAGTTATGTATACTCACTCCCACTATTAAGAATCTCAGGTTTTATTATTTTGAGTGAGGTAACCTAGACTCAGAAAAACGATTATCTTATGTACTTACTCATAAGTAGTTTTAAACATAAAGCAAAGAAAACAAATGACAATCCCAGAGAGCTTAGACAACAATGAGAACTCTAAGAAAGATATATATAGATCTAATCTACATGAGAAGTAGAAAAAGACAAGATCTGAGTAAATTGGAAACATGGGGACGTTGGGGAGAGGGTAAAAGGGGTGGGAGAGGTAGGGAGGGGAGCAGAAAAAAATGTAGAGCTCAATAAAAGTCAATAAAAAATAATCTCAGGTTTTAAAAATCAATAAAGAATAATATATTTCAGTACAGACACTGAACTGAATTTTAAACAAAATTAAAACAATTTATGGCCATTAGTAAACATTGGAGAAGAAGCCTAAGAGAATATTGCATACAACAAGAAGAAAAAAAGTCTCAGTAATTACAATGCAAGAAAGAATAAAATTCCTATCTTGGATGCAGTGTCACATGCCCTTAATCCCAGCACTAGGAAAGCAGAGACAGGTCACTTTCTGTGAATTTGAGACCAGCATGGTCTACAAACTGAGCTCCAGGAGAGTCAGGACTGTTATACAGAGAAGTCCTCTCTCTAAAAACACAAAACCCAAAACAAAATTAAAAATAAGAAATAATATTCATGAGAATAATAAATGAATAAAGGATAACCTTGAAAAATCAAACAAATACAATTCAGTAAACATGAAAGCAATATGAATAGCATAAAAAGAAAGCGCAAACAATAATCATAACAACAATAAATAGTAACAAATTATAATGATCAATTTCTTGATATTATTACTTAATGTTAAAATAAGAAAATAAACTAGACATGAGAGTTCATAACTCTAATCCCAGAATTTGGGGGGCTGAAAATGAGAATTGCCATAATTCATGCTAGTGGAAGCTATAGAACACAAAGTACACTTCTTAGGAAAATGGCCAACTCTAAGTCGCCTCAGTGTGACCCTATTAAGAAGATTTTTCCTATCTACCTGTGCAATCCTATGACCACAACGACTATATGAGCAAATATATCTACAATGGTGCAATAATGGCACTATTTTAAAAATCACCTTGCAGTTTGTCTTATTTACTTTTCTATTGTTGTGAAGAGTTACTATGACTAAAGCAAATGGTAGAGAGAAAACTTTATGTTTGTGGCTTTATTTTCTTTTCAGAGGGTAAGACCATGATCACGTCAGGGAGCATGGCAGCATGTAGACGTGCTTGGCACTAGAGCTGTAGCAAAGAACTTCACCACCACTGGGTGCAGAGGGTGGGGAGCCAAATGGAAAGCTGTGGGCTTCTGAAATCTGAAAGCCTACCACCAGTGCCACACTTCCTTTAAAAATCCATGCCTCTTCCCTCAAGACCGTAATGACTAATCCTTCCTAAACAGGTCCACAAACTGGGGACTAAGCATTCAAACATACATGCCTATGGAGTCCATATTCATGTACTCCCACAGGGGTAACCAACTGCCAACTCATTAGATTTTAGGTCCCTTCAGTGTGGAGAATGACTAATACTGTAAATCTAATAAACTTTCCATAACTGAAAATGTCACAGATCCTAAAAAAGAATTTTCGACTGCCATTTTCCTTAGCCAAATAAAATTTCTAACTACTTAATTTAGACCCACAAATAAGTTTAACTCTCAGCCCCCATCAAAGAAACGTCTTTGTACAGCAGAAGGTGATTATTTCAGAGATACACAACTCATCAAAATGCAGAGAACAATAGCCTGTGGGGTTCCCTGTCCCAACTTATTCATTATATGTGTCTAGAGTATAAGTAAGTACTTGTGGGACAATTTGCACAAAAGGCAACAGTAGGGGATTTTTCACACTTAATGAATCAAACTGGTCTTGAATCAGCTCAGTATGAATAACTCTAGAGTGAGATTCTCCCTTGTGGACTTGGCCTGATAAGAGGGACTCTTTCAAGTATCTGTGGGACAGCAGACACTTACCCTTGCCTAGAAGAAAAGAAGCCTGCTGTGAACTGTTGGGGAGAGGAGAAGTTGTAATGAATGCCTTTCACCTGGGATGCTTTGAATTCCCAGCACAGACAGAGTGAGTTTGAAAGACAAGCTTGACCTCTAGGTAAGTGTTTAGCCAGACTCATATTTTCGTTTCAGCATAGAGAGGCTTAGATGAAAATCTAGTGGGGCTGTGGCTACACAAGTGATAAATGAAAACTGAGACCATGAAGGGATGCTGTTTTAAAGTCACCAAATTGACAGTAATTTCTTAAATGACAATAGAAGATGAGACTCTATTAGCAACATCTGAAATAGAACTTTATACAATGTCTTCCAGAAATAGTACAGCATTAAAGGAAAAAGAAGAAAGAGGACTATCTTTAATAATTCGAAGTCTTGGGAATTGAATACCATTTAAATGAACCCAGCATGGATTTGAAAGTTTTACTTTGAATTTTATTTATAAGATGTATATTATTGTGAATAATTCATTTTCATTAGTAGACATGGAATCCAGGTTTAATTTGTGGTAGCCCATGTGTGTGCAAAAGTAGGGTTTTCAATATATTAGCTACAATTTTTCAAAATAATTCCTAATAAGTCTTGATTTTTGTGTTGTGTTTTGTTGAAATGTCTTTTTTATGCCTCTAACCTTATTTATTTTTATCACTTTTTATTTTCTTGTGTGTCTAAAGGAATTTTACCGATTTTTATCTTTTTCATTTTAAGTGTGTTTTATTTTTATTTGCTCATTTTTTTTTTTTTTACTTTTCTATTTCCAATCTTGAGTTTGGTTTCTCCTTGCTTCTCTAAAGTCCTCTGATATAATTATATGTTGCTTATTTTTAGTATATTACTACAACCAGCTACTTTCAGAAGTCTATTGACTGTATTCCATGAGGAGATACTATTAATTGAACCATGGGTTGTTTACTCTCCGTGTATTTCATATTTTCTTTTGTTTTTTATTTTCATTCTTTATAAAAACATGTTATCATTATAAAAGATAAAGGTTCTGGCTTCATTATTTAAAAATTTGCCGAAATTTTTTTTAGAAGACCAATATGGACTATTCTAAAGACACTTATATAGTGATAAAAATAATTCATATTCCTCAGCTATATGGTGGAACGTTCTAGATTCATGTTTGTGCTTTCATCTGTTTGCTTGCTTTGTCCAGTGCTAGAGATTAAATCTGTGGTATTATGCATTCTAGTCAAGAACTCAATAACTTAACTGTTTCCTCCTCCTTTCTACATTTGGTTTTTGTAGAGGGTCTCACAGCCATGCTTGTACTAGTCTTGCATGCATTCTCGACCCCAATACTAGTTTTGGCATGGTAGTCCTCTTTACCAGCCTCTTAAGTAGCCATGTTTTCACACCTGTACTATCAGTCTTACTTGCTAAGTCTCTCAACCTGTGCTGTAGTTCAATTTGATGTTCCTTTGTTTATTTTGTCTTCATGATCTGTCCATTTGTGAAAGTAGAATGATTTATTACCAACTATTTTATTGTCTTTTTATGTCTGTTATTATTTTCTCTTTATATTAAATAGTGTTTGTTTTATAAAATTGTTTTTATAAATGTGTAGATTTACAATCACTATATCTTCCTCTTGAAGTTGTCTCTTCATCATTCTATATTAATTTGCTTTGCATTGTCTTAATGTTTTGTCTTAAAGTTGTTTTTCTGAGAGCAAAGGCTCAATGTAGATGTGACTTCCTTGGGATCAAGCTACCTCATTCCACTTTCAGCCTATGCATGTCTTTGTCTGTGAGGTGAATTTCTTATGAATGGCCTTTTTTTTTCTGTCCTCCAGACAGTTTGTATCTTTTAATTGGTGAATTGTGATTGATAGAAAGGAGTTTGTTCACATGATTTTATTGATTTGTATCATAGTTTCTTTGGATAATCTGTGTTCTTTTCATCATTTTGGGTTTATCTGTGTACTTTGATGGTCTATTCTGTTGATGATGTCTGACATTCACTTTCGTGTATCTACTTTTCTAGCAGGATTTGTGCTTTCATGTGGTAGCTGCCTTACGTTCACTTCTAATACAAGACTCCTTTATGTATCTTTTGTAAGACTTGTTATGAACTCCCAAAGTTTTCATTTGTCTTAATGTATCTTTAATTTTTATTTATTTATGAAGATAAACTTGATGACATAATGTTCTTGGTTAGTGGTTAGAATTGTTCAAAACTTAGGATAAAGAATTCCATTCTTTTTTGGCTTCCAGGTCCTACTGTGAAATCTATAGTTATTCCCAGAGTGATATTTTAAAATGCAACTTAGCATATTTTCTTAGAATTTAAATAGTTTTCTTTTCAGTTTTAATTTTGATAATATGCAATGGTATTGATATTTATTATACATTATTTTCAAGATATTTAGAATTCAGTCAGCATCTTGTATTTATACATCTGACTCAAAGTTGAAGACATGCTATTCAAATATTTTATTGAATATATTCTTATGCCATTAGGTTTTTTACCTTATAGTGTCATGTTTAAAAATGTAATATTTGTTCATTTAAAGATTTCTCATAGATTTTGAATACTTTTCTCATTCTTCTTATCTCTTTCTGTAGGAATGAGATCATATTTAACAATACCTATGTTCAAGTTCAAATATTTTTTCTTCTGCTTGATTTATTCTGTTATGTTAGCTTTTTACTATATATATATATATATATTGTTTGACAAATTGAGTTTTTTCATTCCCAAAATTTCTGAAGGGTTTGTTTTGTCACTCATGACTTTCATTGTCTTTCTAATTTTAGTTTTACCATTTTACTCTAGTCTCTTGTTTTACATTTTACTCTAGTCTCTTGTTTCTCACTCAGCTCTGTGTAATCATTCCTTCAAATTTTTGTTGGGTATTTTCTTCATATTTGTGCTTTTTCTAGAGAGTTATATTCTTTGGAAGCATTTTATGTCCCTGTTCTTTCACACTTCTTATGTTCTGACATGAGAGATTTTGCTTTTTGATGTTTTTTTCTCCTATATCTAAGGCATCAATAATCTCTGGCTTCTTTATGGGAAGACCTTCTTAATAAAAAATATTTGTCTTAAATATGTGTCGTAAAATGTTGATTATTACAGTGTTGTCTTTGATTTCATCTAGGAACTATAGTAAATTTTCCCTTAGAATTTCTTTGTGATTGATTTTGGGTATAGTGTGTACCACAGAGGATTTGGAGAGAGTCACTGTCTGCACGGGTTATCTAAGAGTTGGATTACTCCAGCAGTTAAGTAAGATAAGGTATAGCTAGAAGTGAGAATGTGGAGCTAATAAGTGCACTAACTCAGTGAAAAGCGTTTGGTTAGCATGCATAAGGCTACAGTTTCAATTCCAAATACTGGAAGATATAAACAAATAAAAATCCAGACATATACGGACATTCCTTGAAATAGCTGCTAGACACTGGCCTTTATTTAGTGATGAAGACCTCAGATACATTTAAATCTTGCTCTGTTGTTACACAGGTACTCAGGTACCAGCATTTCCAGCAGTACTGAGGGGCTTAAGTACTTGTCCTTCAATCTTGGATAGAGCCATGGTGAAATCATAGCACATGCTATGTGACCCTGAAATCCAGACCTGAAAGTTGTGTTCATAGGAATTATGGAAAATGTTGAGTGACGGCTTTCTCTGGGAGTTTTTCTTTCTCCGATGCTGCTGTACGTCTGATAGCTATGAGTGTGGAACTTTCCTCTGCTTCTTTCTTGTAGTCTCTACACGGATTCAGAGCTGTGGCTTGAGATGGACAAAGTTCCAGTTGTTTTACCCATTATAGGTGAGCATCTGAGGATGAAGTGGAAACCGGGTCCCCAGAGTTATTCAAGACTCCCTCGGCACACCATTGCGATTATAACAAGATGTTCTTTCCTTGATCTGCCACTAGCAAGCAACTGGAAAGAATGCAGGAAGGAGTGTTATGGAAAATCTGGATGCTTGCCTTCAGTCATGCAAGTTCAACTGATTTTTATGGTGGTACACCTTGTTCTTTCCCCTTATGGTGCAGGACACCTGCCATGTTTACTTCATAGTCACTCTGTTAGATCAAACTGGTTTCACGAGCCAGCTATGGCCACATCGAACACAATGAAAGGCCCGTGGGCCATAGAGATAGCAATATTTTAGGGATTCTGACATATTTCCATTCTTGAGATAATTCTGGTTACATCAGTCAAAGTGACTCTGGGAAAGCAGGCAGAATCTATTTCCAGGGCTAGGCTACTGTGCAGATAGAGATATTAGGTTATTCAATGAGGCTGAAAGCTTATAACAACAGTAACTCTTTTTAGTCACTACACTTCCAGAACCCACAGTGATGGAGTTTTTTGAAACTCTCTCTGTTTTCCTTGTTTTGTAAATGGGTGATACCCCTACCCAGCAGACATGGTATCAGATGTCCAAGTATTTTGTTTTTCTAGCTATGCTGCTATCCTTAGTCTAGGACCCTCACAAGATTTTGAAGTTTTGATGTGATGAGAGAGGTAATTATTGCCTCTCTCTTTCCCCTTTATCCCTTTCTTCCCCCCCATCTCTATCTCTTTACTCCATAATCCCTTTACCCAATAAATATATATACTCTATACCCAAACTCTCTCCCCATGGTGTATCTGCCTGTCTCCCACCTGCCGTGGTCTCCCACCCACCAGGAGCCCTGCCAAGGTTGCACCGACATGAATCTTTCATATGACATTTTAAGATGTTTTAATAACATGGGTTCTATTTTTTATGACCATGAGACATATCATAAAATTGGTGTTTCTGGCAGCACCAATCTTCTTTGGAGAAGATGATGGGTATCAAAGAAAGTGTACATGGAGTTTACTTTCTTTGCAGCAAGAGTAAGACACTTGGCAAGAAAGTGTTCTTGCCTTGACTGAAGACAGTACTCTGTCCAAACCGGACAAGCAGGACAGAGAAGAAAGTGACTGCAAAACCTTACCAAGACAACGTGGGGCAATCCTTAAAATATTCTGCTTCACAGATAAGTCTGTCAGATATGGTAGATCTATAGGTTGAAGATGAATGTCCCAGCATTACAGAGGAACTGTCCAGGCAACCAGCTGTTTTTGTCATTTCTTATATTTTTTGGAAGTCACTTGCTTGCACTTTCTTCTTACTCAGGTAATACTATTTTCTTCTTGAGTCTCTGAAAGAGTTGAAGGTTAGATAGTTATAGTTTTCCTTGTTTACTACACAAAGAAAAGAAACTCACTAAAAGGTATAAAATGTATAAGCTTGAGAGACATCAAAAGATAGTTTTAGATAGTAATGCAAGGTATAATATAAAGTAAATTAGGAACAATATTTTTGCCTCACCAAGATAGTATATATAATGGAGAATTTTCTTTGGATTTGTCAACTGAAAATGGACTAGACATTATTGATGCATTTGCTGTTTGTATATATTGTATATAGTTATTGTGCTTATTGTAAGAAGTTTTTTCTTATATTAGTTATAGCCTTCTTTTTTATTTTAGGCAAAAAGAGGAAATGTCCTGGTGTTTTGATTGTAATCTAGTGAATAAACCTTGCCTGAAGATCAGAGTGTAGAGCTAAGCCACTAGTTAGCCGTAGAAGCCAGGGAGTGGTGGCACACACCTTTAATCCCAGAACTCAGGAGACAGAGGCAGAGAGATCTCTGTGAGTTTAAGGAAACCCTGGGCTACACAAGATTGAATCTGTCTAAAGGAATAACAGAGCTCAAACAAAGCTGGTCCCAGCACTTGTGATCACCTACCTATAATTCCAGCACGAGGTATGTGGAGAGAGGAGTGATAGGCAGGGCAGAGAGAGGAATATAAGGTGGGAGGAGTCAAAAGCTCAGATGCCGTCTGAGGATTCAGTAGGAGCATGCAGTCTGAGGTTTTGTAAAGAGAGCAGTAGTCTGAGGATTCATAGAGGTGCGACTGTCCCCTTTGATCTCAGAATTGTTAGAGTTAAGAACTCTCTAGAGACTGGCTGCTCTTCTTCTCTGATCCTTCAGCTTTCACTCCTATAGCTAACTCTGAGTTTTTATTTATTAAGACCAATTAGAATTTGTGCGACGATCTTGGTTCCTGCTTGGCATCAGTTATTCTATTTGCTGCTCTAGTCATTCATAATGGAGCTAATGTACTGTATAGGTTATAACTTCATTGCTTTCAATGTCTCACACAGTACTAACAATGCTTCAAGCTTGTATGTGGTACAAGATAGATCTCTTTCTTGCTAGTGAATGACCTCCAATTTCTCCCAAGTTTCATCTCAGTCCTGCTCTGTGGTTTTCTATTGATATGTCTGGAGTTAAAGACTCCTTAGAGAAAGATAAGTTATTAAATAGACCAAAACAAAACCAAGAGCTGTAAAACATTTCCCATAATGACCAAGACAGAATCTGCATTCTAATAGCACTCTGTGAAGAAGATGTCCAGCAAAATGGGGACCATTAATTAGAAGTTAACTTTAGATCACAGGAATAGTCAGTGATTTCTACATATTGGTCAACTACATTCACAAGTGTGTTTACTCTAGGTCAGTGTAAAGAGAACAGTAACAAAACTTAAATCAATGCTTTGGCCAATAAAACCATGGTTTGTCAAGTAAAAGATAAAAGATAAAGATTAAAGTCTCTGGCTTCCTAGAGGCATATCATTCAGAGAAGAGAGGATGGTTTATAAATGCTGCACAAAGCAGCAGGGAATTTCACCTGTGACCTTCGCAACACACTTTTCACATTTCCAGTGATGGCCAAACAGATATTGTCTCTGGTGCCGAGAAATTGACAGGAAGTAGCCCAAAGAGGCATTTGATGCACACACACATAATTTGTTGATCTTCATTCGTTCTTTATTCTTATTCTGCTGTTCATTTATTTAAATAGAATAAACTCTGGCTCTAAGCCCACATACACATGGCTAACCGCTCTTTACTTTTGGTTTCTTACCTTTAGCCCCCGATTTGATGAGATGCCCTGCCCAAACCCACCACAACTCTCCATCCTCTCTGTCATTATTTATTCCTTTGCTTATTTCTTGCGTTCATTTCTGGAACCTGGGAAGGTGAGTGCTCTAGAGATAGGCCCTGCTCATTCTCATTACCCTTTACCTACCACCAGCATCTAGAAAACAATAGGTGCCCCTAAAATTTTGTTAGCCAAGGTGGAAAGAAAGTACTCAGTAAATGTTTATAATTTGACTAATTAAGACTCTCAGTTATCCTGAGGTAATTATCGCGAGAAGATAACATTCTCTCATCACATACATATCTGTACTTCTCTATAGAAATAAATCATATATTCATCAATTATTGATAACGTGCCTTTTCACAAGGTGCACATGTGTATATAGCATAAAGTGGTTATAGTGTTTCCATGCTTCAAATTCAATTTCCATCAGACTAAGCATGATACAGAATTTTGGTTTACTTACCAAACACAAATGTTAGTATATCATTTTCTCTAGAAAATCATTTGAAATTCTAATGATTTTGAGTTCAGAATGTAGCAACAATTCCCTTGGGCAACAAAAAAACCAAATGGAAGTGTGATGGGACAAATGTTGTTTTCAGAGTCACAAGGAACAGCACAATTGCCTCAGAATGCTCTTAAGAGCTGTGGTTCATGCAAGGTCAGCTGAATTCCGTGGCTAAGATATACTGAAGAATTGAGAGAAAAATATTCCTATTCTTTCGTTTTGACAGAATGGCATTACTAAGAACAGTGCTTTTTATTTATTATTTTAATCTTCTTTAAGCTCATCTAATGATAAATTCGAAATGATATTTATGTATTCAGAGAGACGCTGGCATTCTAGTGATAATGACCTAGTTACTTATAAACAGTTATAACAGAATACATTAGAAAAATTATCCATGCAGCAAAACCTGTGCAATAAGCTGGGCACCATCTGCCAATCTATGGAGAAGAGATTATTTAATATTCTGATCTGTGATTCTGTTCTGTATATGGCCTTCATTTCCTGAATTTAATTTTTTCTTCAAGATGGAGCTCCTTTTTGTCTCCATCCAACCTTAAATACGCTTCACTGAGAAGTCTCACCAGGTATAAGTGCTATCTCAAGATGTCCTAGTAAATGTGTTTTCTTTCTTTCTTTTTTTTTTTGTCTCTGGGAAGTTTTTGAAGTATAGCTCATTTCCTCTGCAACTTGTAGATAAAAGTATGATTTTTTTGGACATTTGGCCAGTATATAGTATTTACCACTGAAGAATCTATTGGTCAATAATGTACCCGTAAGACACACAAATAGCACCATGACTGGATATTCTAAGTATAAATTTTAATGGTAATTTTATAAAATGAAAGACATTTTCAAGCACGGAGGTTTTTCTTTTGTTTTTGCTTTTCTGTGTTCCCTTTTGCTGTGTATAGAACTGGTTAGGAACTTAATGGTTTATAAGAAGAAAGAATTACTATTTTATGCCCTTTCACAGGTGGACAGAAAGTTCTATTTTGTGTTGATCAGACTGTCTGGACCACAACACCACTGTATGTTCACTCATCTGGTAATTGCACAGTGGAAGACAGAAATTCTTTCTCTTTCATGTAACCTCTCTTTCATGTGTTTTATAATTCAAAAAGCGGCACGAGAGAGGAGGTGACACACAATAGAGTCCATGTGGAGTGTTTTTTTATTTGGGGAAAGGGAAATGGAAAAGGGGGGGGAGGGGAATGACTGGCCTCTGGGGACAGTAGTGGCAGAAGAGAAGGGAGACAGGGAGAGGGGGGAAAGAGGGAGAGGAAGAGACAGAGAGAGGGGGGAGAAAAATGGGAGTTGGACAAAGCCCACCTTTTAAAGGAAATATAGTGAATGTGTACAGGAGGTGGTTTTAGTGGTTGCAGCTGAGGATGTATCCTGTCAGGACCCTATGGGCAGGCCAGTACAAATGCCTGAATAATAACACTCCCCCCTTTTGTTTATTATTAAAAAGTGAGGAGTAGAAAGGGTTAGCAGATGAGATGGGGATGAGGATGCTGTGTTCTGGAGACTGCTTCTTGCTGACCTGAGGGCATCACAATCCTTGGGGGACCTGAAAAAGCGAGGGTGTTGGCCATGTCCAGGAAGAGCAGGCTGTTTCACTTGCTTTCCATGCTCTGTGGGGCTGGCTGGTGCCTGTTGGAACTGTCAAGATATTGTTTGAGATTTCTCCAAATTGTCTCCCTGGATATTTGAGTTTGTGAAAAAATAAGTTTTAGACACATTAGCATTCCAGTGCTGGTAATCTGTACTGAAATCTACATTACTGATCAGGCAGTATATTCACGTAGCGGTAGTACTCTGCCAGATTAATAGTTTATCAGAATTCCATCGATTAATGTTAAGACTATAAACTTTTGAAGTATTACTATAACAGTAGCATAATTAAACAGAAACCTGAAACAGATTTCATCCTTTTAAATGTATGAATTCAATTTTCCTTATCACATATTATGCTTTCTTATCTTTACATAAACAAACCTTACAGCACCTGATTTTTTCCCATCACCACAACCTCACCTGAACATACTCTTCCTATCTAATTTACCAGGAGACACAGGTGGTTGAGTACTGAGGGTAGTCATTGCAGAGCTGGTACCTTTTAAACAAAGGAACGGTAAAAGTTCCATTAGAATCTGTTCTGTGAGACTCTTTTCTGAATCGGGAGGACATGGATACCTCTGGGGTGCTGCTGGTTTTCATCATCTGGACGTGTTTGGCAGTGTTGCATCTCCAGCTCTGTGGCTAACAGTCGGTAGTCCTGTAACAATAGCTGATTAGTTGTTTTATCGGAGATTTTAGAATTTATCATTGGAGATAGACAAGAAATTGATGTAGCAGGATGTGGTTGTTAAAGACAGGAGAATGAGGAGGAGGATTAGGAAGAAAAGCATCCACTTCCATATTGGGTTCCTAATCCAGTTGAGTTGAATGCGGCTGTGGGGTGAACCCTTATTCTTCTGGAATTGGGGACAAGGCATCTGATCTCAGTGTCCTCTGACTTAAGTGACCAGGGTCCCAGTTGAAATGAAGTTCTTGTGGCATTTTAACAAGGGTGCTTCTTAAGGAGCGGTTAGTTCATTCTATCATCCCAGAGGACTGTCTACATCTCTGATTCCCATACTGTAGCAGACCTAGACAGGACTGGAAGGTGAAGCCACCAGTGAACAAGAAAAGAGATTTGTTGCAGGTGGGAGAGAGAGTGCCTGTTTTAGGTGGAGTAGGTCAGTAGAATCCCTGTGTGAAGTGGGTGCTTTTGGTGGCCCCGCCAAAACATGATTAAGCAAACATGCCACACGCAACAGAGTTAGGTGAATCAGAGACAAAGGAGCAAAAAGCAAGAGATAAGGCAAAGAGTACTAGCTTTTCCTAGCAGGCACTTTTAAAGGAGGAATGTGTTGCATAATTGATGTCAGAAAGGGACCTGGCTGTAATTTTTTTTAATTTATTTATTTATTAAAGATTTCTGCCTCTTCCCCGCCACTGCCTCCCATTTCCCTCCCCCTCCCCTGATCAAGTCCCCCTCCCACATCAGCTCGAAGAGCAATCAGAGTTCCCTGACCTGTGGGAGGTCCAAGGACCACCCACCTCCATCCAGGTCTAGTAAGGTGAGCATCCAAACTGCCTAGGCTCCCACAAAGCCGTATGTATGTGCAGTAGGATCAAAAACCCATTGCCATTGTTCTTGAGTTCTCAGTAGTCCTCATTGTCTGCTATGTTCAGCAAGTCTGGTTTATATCCCATGCTTTTTCAGACCCAGGCCAGCTGGCCTTAGTGGGTTCCCGATAGAACATCCCCATTGTCTCAATGTGTGGGTGAACCCCTCGTGGTCCTGAGTTCCTTGCTCGTGCTCTCTCTCCTTCTGCTCCTGATTTGGACCTTGAGATTTCAGTCCGGTGCTCCAATGTGGGTCTCTGTCTCTGTCTCCTTTCATCGCCTGATGAAGGTTAATATTCAGGAGGATGCGTATATGTTTGTCTTTGGATTCACCTTCTTATTTAGCTTCTCTAGGGCCGCGAATTATAGGCTCAATGTCCTTTACTTATGGCTAGAAACCAAATATGAGTGAGTACATCCCATGGTCCTCTTTTTGGGTCTGGCTTGCCTCACTCAGGATAGTGATTTTTTTCTGAGAGAGTTTATTTAATGAAAGAGGAAAATGGACCTTAACAGATTTTATAGCTGAGTAGAGGAACAAGGATAAAGAACAGAGTACAATCTTGGACTAAAGATGTTGAAAATAGGGTACCCCCTTCCAACTATCAGATCTCTGGCAGAATGTTGAAAAGGTCCTATAAAATATCGGGAAATAGGGTTCTGGGAACCAGCTATTTGGATTGTGTCTAGTGTATCTGGGCCATGTCTAACTGCAAAGGCAGACAAGTTTACAGTGGAAGACCCAGATTTCACGAATGAGGTAGGGAAGTGAGATCCAAAGTCTTTATACCAGGCACTTTTTATCAAGTCACTCGGTGATTCATCTGTCAAAGATGTGGGGACGAGGGACTAAGCTCAGGGGACACTTTGGTTATAGAGATGAAAAGTGAGGCCTCACTCCTGGGGAATGGCCAGAGCTGATTTCCAGCTAAAGGGACCAGTCGCAGCCCTCAAGGCAATGACTGGGTGTTCTGCTGCTCCCAAGGACACCAGAGAGGTGCCACATTCTCAGTGGTCACCCCCAGAGATCCAGGGAAGCATTTAAACTGACCAGGAGAAGGGAAACTTGCCAATTTTGCCCGTGTTGTGTGGTTGACCCAGCAACCCATTAGTTGGAAGAGCGGGTCTGTCACATATGGCCTGGATTCCACGAATCTGGTGTATCTCAGACTGCCAGACTGCCAGCAGGCAGGAGCAACTGCCAGTAAAACCTGCCAAGGTCATCGCACTTGTTACAATTTAAAAGGCAGCATGCGAGAGAAAGATGTCATATGACAGGGTTCGTGTAGAGGGTTTTTTAATTGAAGGAAAGGGAAAAGGAAAAAGAGGGAGAGGAGGTGGGAGTCTAGCCTCTGGGGACAGGAGTGATGGAAGAGAAGAGAGAGGTAGAGAGAGACAGAGAGGGAAAAGACAGGAGGTGGGAAAAGCCCACTTTGAAAAAAGGAACATAGCAAGTATGCACAGCAGGTGCTCTTACTAGCTGGAGCTGAGGACATATCCCCTCAGGACCCTATGAGCAGACCAGTAAAGATGCCTAAATACTAATAATATCAGCTCAGTCATACAGTCCACAGAGTAAACTGGTTCCTAATGTAGCAAGAAATGAGTGTTTTAAGCATATCTTATGTCTTGTTTTGTAGCATACTATGTGACTGATCAAGCTTTACAGCCAAAGTTTGATTGAAGCCCTGGAGGAACAATCTTTTAGTTAAAGTGGCGAATTATCTTTGCAGAAAAGGTGGGAAATTGGGAACGGATAAATCCGTCATTATCTCTGCAATCTCCTTATATTCATACTTATAAAAACAAAAGCTGGAGACAGGTGTAGTCACAAACAGGTATAACCCGCATTAGTTATCAGGGTGAACTCACACAATGTTTATGGTAGAGGAATCAAACACAGAGAGGCCATGTTCTTTTGTAAGGATATCAGAGGTAGCAGGGACAGGCTAGACAATGCCAGAGGGAATACTTTGGTTTAGCATTGAATAGATGGGATCTAGGAAAAGGTAAGAGTTCTCTGTTACATTTGGGTCAGGGAAATTATCTTTGAATGATTTGATATTAGGGACTGAAAGACACATGGTGAGTGATTATGATGCAAGTTTAACAAGGGTCAAAGAGAAAGGCTTTGCATACCAATATCTGCCTTCTTGGCATTTGATTCTTATTTACTTCTATCCAATCTACTCCAGCTTCCACGTCTGCAACTTCGCTGATTGTAATGTTAGCTAAATCTCTAGATATGTCCCCATGTTTCATTATACCTCAAGGTCCCCTCTGGTATCCTCACCCACCTATTTCCTTTGGACTTCCTGGTTTGACTTCATGGTTTGCTTTCTCAGATCTTTGCATCCACAGCTATTTCCTTCACTTTGTACCTCTCTCTGCTGGACATATCCATGTCCATTGTGCCATCTTAATGCTTCTGGGTCTCAGTCATTTATTTCCAGCTTTGATTGCTAGTATGCCTCCAAATCCAAACACTCTCTCTTGACCTCCATATTCCCACTGCGCATTCCACAGCAGATTCAAAATAAGCACAGAATGTGGCATTGTCTTTATCTGTCCAAACGTGCTTCTTATTTCGGGAGATGACAGATTCGTAGACATGTCACAATTTATATGAATGTGATTGGCTTTCTTCTGCCCCTTCTCCCTGCTCGCTGCCAGAAAACAGAGTCCATCTGGGAAAAAAAAAATGCCAGCTACCAAGGATCCTTGCTTAACTCTGTTCTTTTGTGTCTAGACTTCATTTCCAAGCTTTCATGAATTTTACATGGACATAGTTGACCATGTTAGCACCAATCTGTAGTCTGAGAGTGCTTTTTCATTCTTGGCCACTCAGACCCAAAATAATCACACAGACTGTATTTATTAAAGCACTGCTTGGCCTCTTTGCTTATGCATATTTCTTGCAAGCTATTGTGACTTAAATTTACCAATTTCTGTTAATCTGTGTATCACCATGTGGTTGTGGCCTAGTTGTAAGAGTCCATCATGTGGTGTGAGACAGCCTCAATTGAGATAACCCCAGAGGTGACTGAGGATTGGGTGTAGAACTGCAGTTTCCCATTTCCAAGACTGTGCTGAAGACTAAAGACTAGAACAATACATCTGTTTGTTGTAAGGAGGGACACTTGTTGGTTTCTCACTGCTCAGCAATTCAGACCTGAAATAATCACACAGAATCTATATTATTTAAATTATTGCTTGGCCCATTAGCTCTAACTTCTTATTATCTAATTCATACATCCTAATTTAACCAATCTCCATTAATCTGTGCATCACCATGAGGTCATGACCTACCAGCCAAGTTTCAGAATGTCTGTCTCTGGCAGGGGCCCCATGGCTTCTCCCTGACTCTGCTTTTCGTTCTCCAAGCATTCAGTTTAGTTTTCCACACCTAGCTCTGTTCTACCCTATCAGGCAAAGTCAGTTTCTTTATTAACCAATGATATTTATAACATACAGAAGGGAATTCCACATCACCTCCCTTTTTCTGTTTAAATAAAAAGGAAGGTGTTAACTTTAACACAGAAAAATTACATATAACAAAACAGGTATCAAGCAATAATCACAATATTTATATCTTCTTTATCTTTTATCATAACTAAAGAAAACTATAACTGTACCTATAAATTCTTCAACTCCATCAAAGACTCCTAATATATCTGTCCAACAAAAGTAAACTCAGAAATCAGAATCTACACCTATAATAATGACAAACCCAGATGACAAGAGGCCAGTGTAAGAATAACCAACAACATCCTGGGCATTGTGGCACTACCAGAGCCTAGATATCTTATTAAAACAGGCCTCAGATTTTCTGCTACAGTTGTAGTACAAGAAAATGACCTTAAATCCAATCTTATGAAGATGATAGAGGCCCCTTAAAGAGGAATTGAAAAAATTCTTTAAAGAAATCCAGGGAAAAGAAAGATATGAATAAAATGAATAAAAATTCCCAAGTTTTGAAAATGAAAATACAATCAATAAAGAAAACATAAACTGTGGAAATAGTGGAGAAGGAAAATCTAGGAATGTGAATGTGAACAGGAACTACAGATGTAAGCATCATCAACAGAATACAAGAGATGGAAGATAAGACACTCAGTTATAGAAGATATGGTTAAAAAAATGATACAGCAGTCAAGGAGAACGTGAAATCTAAAATTTTCATGATAAAAAATTCCAGAAAATCTGGGACACTATGAAAATACCAAATCAAGAATAATAGGAATCAAAGAAAAAGAATTACACCCTAAAGGGCAAGAAAGTAGGTAGGCAGAGGTGTCTGTTCTGATAGCAGTTCACAAATAAACACACTGAGATGTACACTAATTATAAATGCTTGGCCAATAGCTTATGCTTATTACTAGCTAACTCATACACTTAAATTACCCATATTTTTTTAATCTATGCTTTGCCACATGGCTTGGTACCATTTTTAACATGGATTATTCATCTCCTGCTCTCTCTGTGTCTGACTGGAAACCCTTCTGACTCTACCCTTCTTCATCCCAATATCCTTTGTTTGGTTGTCCCTCTATCTTCCTGCCCAGTTACTGGACTGTCAACTTTTTATTAAAACAATTCATGTGCCAAATCTTTACAGTATACAAAAGGCTTATTCCACAGTAAAACCATTTTCAATAAAATTATAGAAGACATATTTCCCAATCTAAGGAAGGGGTTGCCTAAAAAGGTAAAAAGAAACTTACAAAGTGCCAAATAGATTGGAATAGAGAAGAAAGTCTCTCTGCCACATAATAATCAATACTCTAACTGTACAGAAAAAAGAAAGAACACTAAAAGTGTTCTTTTCAAGGGGAAAAATGTCAAGTAACATATAAAGGGAGACTGTTAGAACTATACCTAACTTCTCAACAGGGAATCTAAAAGTCAGAAGGGCCTAAACAGAAGTTTTGCAAATTCTAAGAGCACACAGATGCCAGTCCAAACTACTATACTTTGCAAAACTTTTGATTACTACAGATGGAGAAAACAAGATATTCAGGACACAGTAAAATTTAAACAGCATCTGTCTACTAACACAGCCTTACAGAAGCTTCTAAAAGAAAAATTCCAATCAAAGAAGGCTAACTGCAACCATAAAAACACAGGAAGCAAAAAAATCTCACATGAGCAAAATCAAAAGCAGAGAAGCACACACACACACACACACACACACACACACATACATACATACACACAGACACATACACACACACTCATGACCACTATCACCAGCAACAAAATCACAGGCATTAACAATCATTGGTCATTAATATTTCTCAATGTTAATGGATTTAATCCACAGTAAAAAGAAACAGACTAAGGGAATGGATGCAAAAACAGGATCTATTCTTCTGTTGCATACCAGAAACACAGCTGAACATAAAAGGTAAACATTACCGAAGATTAAAGGGTTGGAAATGTTTCTAAGCAAATGGACCCAAGAAACAAACTAGTATGCCATTCTCATATCTATCCAAATAGACTTCCAGCCAAAATCATTCCAAAGAGATGAGGATGGTCATTTCATATTCATCAAAGGAAAAATTTACTAAAATGGTGCATCAATTTTAAACAGCATTGCTCCAAAGGCAAAGATACCCATATTTGTAAGCTTAGTAAAGCGTAAATAACACATTGAACCCCACATATTAATAGAGGGATACTTCAACACCCCACTCTCAGCAATGGACAAATCATTCAAACAGATAATAAACAGAGAAAATAATGAAACTAACATATGTTGTGACTCAACTGGACCCGAGATACCTATAGGACATTACACTCAAGCCCTAATGAATATACCTCCTTCTCAGCGCCTCATGGAACCTTCTGCAAAACTGACCACATACTTGTTAACAAAACAATTCACAATGGACACATAAAATTTGATATAGCCCCCCTCTCTCTTATCAGCACACCACAGATTAAAATGAATTTAACAACAATAAAAACAACAAAAGTCAATAAACTCATAGGAACTGGATAACTCCGCACTGAGTGACAGAAATGAAGAAATGAAAGACCTCCGATAATTCAATGAAAATGAACGCACAACATAACCAAACTTCTGGGGCACAACAGAAGGGGTGCTAAGAGGAAAGTCCATAGCACTAAATGCCTTTATAAAAAACTAGAGAGATCTCATACTAGCAACTAAATAGCACATCTGGAAGTTCTAGTAAAAAAAAAAAAGAAGAAGAAGAAGCCTTTCTCTATGCTGTGAATAAACTTTATTATCATTGGTTAATAAAGAAGCTGTTTTGGCCTGTGGCAGAGCAAAATTTAAATAGGTGAGAAATCCAAGCAAAAATACACAGAAATGGAAAGTGGAGTCTGGGAGACACAAGCAGTCACTGGAAAAGTAAGGAGTGAGTTATCAAGCCGCAAGCCTCATGATAAAATGTATATTAATAGAAATGGGTTAATTTAAGTTGTAGGAGCTAGTTAATAATAAATCTGAGCTAATGGGTCAATTGTATGTAATTAACATTAAGCCTTTTAATTATTATTTCAAAAGTGGCTGCGGGGACTGGTAGGTGGGTTGAAAAAAAAATCTCCAGCTACAAATGGTGGCCCAATGCACGTAAAAATTTTCAAATGAAACCTGAGAAAACTTCAAAAAAAGGTAGATGATTGAATCTGCTTTTAAAAAGAAACTACTAGTTTTAAATGTTTTACATCGGATTGGACTTTTGTATAGTATATACGAATTTTGTATATTTATAAACATTTGAGATTAATTTTGTTAAAATATACTGTACATACACTTCTAATTTTGCTCAAGGTATTGTACTTATACAGCTCATTTAACAATGTAATGCAAATTTCTAGTTCTTAAAAATTATTACCAACTGTTTAGGATAATAAAGAAACTTGTAGTCACATTAGCTATGTTTTCAAGATCAAATGAAGATATATTTTTGATAGACAGTTCATCTTTCAGCACCAGAAATCTACATAACATGGCATTTAAGATGTTTTAATAACATACGCTGTTTTATATGACAGTGAGGCATGTCTGCTCTTATCAGCACCATTCTACTTTACAGACGATAACAGGCATCAAGGAAACTCCACATGGAGTTTACTTTCTTTGCGGTAAATATAAGTCACTAGGTGTGAAAATGCTCTTGGCTCAAATGCTGATATCCTTTACAGCACTCCAAAGTTTCCTGTGAAAGGCTTAGCCCTGCACATGCCAGTGGGGGTGGAACTGAGCCCCCGTCAGTCCTCTGTGGCTTGTTGATTGTTAATGATGTTGGTGACTGGCTGAAAACAGATGACACTGATGTCCAAATGCAAACACTGATAATTTGAAAATGGCTCCACACGGGGTTGGAATTTATAGGTCTGAATGTTTTTAGGAGATTCTATAAACAGCTACTGCTGCCAAATAATCTTTGTGAGTTTTGACTTGAAAATGCTTTCCTGACTTGTGTTTAAGATGATAGGTAGCAAATTAGAGATAACTTGCTGGTTGGTGTACCCAACCAGAAGCCGCACAACTTGATAGCCTGGGAGCATCCTGTAGAACAGACTGAACTAACCTGCTCGCCACTATCACCAATGACCAGGATGTTAGGAGGAGGATGCCAGTGGTGGCAATTATTATTGCAGGAGCTCAGAAGTTAGACCATAGTTAGCCATCGTTTTCATAAACGTACAGAATTTACAGCTTCTACAAATGTTGTCTGGGTCTTACTGGATATTTACAATTTTGTTCTGTCTACAGTCCTCTCGGAAGAACCATTCCCATAATTTATAAGACGTATTATTTCAGGTTTATCTTGATCTGGCATAAAAGCCGTGCCAAATAAGCACATAAAATTTGACTAAAATGCTGTTTACAAGTATGTATGAAGTCATAGCTTCCTAACTGAAATCATTAAATGTCTTCTTTGGGTGCTTTCCTCTGCCAGCCAGGTCTCTGTATGCTGGCATCTCCTTCTCATAGTCATGTGCTGATTCTTGATGAGATTGCATGAAAGTCAGTGAGGGGCCAGATACAGCCCATATTTTCCAGTACTGTAGCAAATATTCAGATATAAAATCAGGATAGATTTTCCAAAGAAGTAGAATAGAAAATGCTAAAGAATGAATATTTGGTTCTTCTTTAAAAAGACTTGGGTTTTTGTCAACCTACTTCCCAACCCATTTGAAAGCTTCTCCACTCCTCTCTGCCCTCCTCCTTTGAGGTTCCCTTTTTTCCTTTTTTCCATTTCCTATTGTAATAAGCTCGCATTTTCTATGAAACCATATTTTTTAAGTCAACATCCCATCAAGTGAGTGATTTCTTTCTTTGCTTTGTGTATAGGCAAAGAAATATTTAAGGGAAATATTTACACAACCTTTGCTCACAACATTTTGCTTAAACATTTTCTGGCTGAGGGAATCCTCCAGGTTTAATGCAGAACAGTTTCTCCTTTGGTCTCTTAATTTAGCTAAAAATTCAGCTACCCTTTAATACTTTCAAGTGATAGAGAACACATATTGGCCTACACAAAAGGCATTAATCCAAATGGCGACGGACACCACTCCAGCCTTCTCTTGATTTCTGGGTCCTATATTCTTAGGGCTAGTGTTCCTTTCATTTGTGCATTTAGGGATGACAAGAATTTCATTTTATTCTTCTCTCATATAATGCAATAGACCACGGTTTTCCTCCCTCCATTCCTCTCTGTTCCCTCCCCGCAACACTTCTACCCCAGATGCAGGTATCCCAGGAGTTAGAAACTGCCCACATTTCAGAACCAAGTGCTCTCCCCAGCCTTCTTTGAGCTGAGTGCAGGAAACTACATCCTCATCAGCCACCAAATGCAACATGAACACCCTTTATGAGGTCCCTGCTATCATGTCCCATTTTCTGTCTCTCTGTCTGCCTCTTACTTTTAGACAGGGTGAGGCAACCCAGTAGGAGAAAAAAAGGAACCCAAGATCAGGAACGAGTAAGAGACGTCCTCACTCTCACTGTTAGGAGTCCTCCTACAAACAACAAGCTAACAACTAGAACATATATGCAGAGGACCCAACTCAGACCCATGCAGGCTCTGCCATTGCTGCTTCAGTCTCTAGGAGCCCTGCTTACTTCATTCCCCAGGCTGTGCTCTTCTGGTATCCTCAACCCCTCAGGTTCCTAAAATTCCTTTTCTTCCTCTACCCCAGGATTCCCTGAGGGGAGGGACCCTAATGGAGACCTCTGATATGTTCTTTCCCTCTATCTAATGCTTATCTGTGGGATTGGTTTTTTAATGAGCACAAATAGGGACTATTTTACACAATGCCTAAAATTGAATTTCTTTTAGCAGAATTTTATCTTTGCTATAGATTTTGCTGATACCTAATGCCTTGGAGTCTGATCTGTACAACATGCAAGATGCAGATAACAGCTGGCCTGATTTGGATCTCTTGACAAATCTTCCTTCATGGTGACTTTGCACATTCCCACCAGGGACACGACAAACAGCTTCTGTTACTACTACTTGAGAATTCACCAATATAAAATGTAAAAGATCACTGAAAGAGTCAAGACTCTCCTTCCCACAGTATTATACAGCGGCAGTTTCATGGAGACCCAGAATTTAGAAACAAAAGATGTAGTACTTGCTTGCCTCTACCATAGTCAGAGTACACTAGCTGTTCAACATCCTATGAGTCTTTCCTATTTTAACTGCTCTGTGAGCAAAATTTTTCCCACAATTACTGGAGAACTAAACAGTTTTGTGTGGTATGAACTTATACAAAGGGGAGTAATTCAAATGAAGACTGACACCACCCCAGGCTTCTCTTCATTTTTTGTTCATTTATTCTTTTTATTTCTATTTTATTTTACATTCGAACCACAGTTCTCCCTCCCACCTTTCCTTCCATCTCTCCTTGCCTCCTCTGCAGCCCCCCCCATCCACTTCTCAGAATGGGTAAGGCCTAGCATTGGGAATCAACAAAGCCTGGCACATAAAGTTGAGGCTAAGAACAAACCTACACAACTGTGACCCACATGCACAGGGCCTAGTTTGGTACCATGGAGGCTCCACAACTATCAGTTTTAGAGTTCATGAGTTCCCACAAGCATGGTTAAGCGGTCTCTGTAGATTTCCCCATCATGATCCTCTTTCTCATATTTTCCCTCCTCCCTCTCTTTCAGTGGATTCCCAGGACTCTGCCTGGTGCTTAGTTGTGGGTCTCTGAATCTGGTTCTGTGAGCTACTTGATGAAGGCTCTATGATGACACTTGGGGTATTCACCAGTCTGATTCTAGGGGAAGGCCAGGTCAGACACCGTCTCCACTATTGATAGGCGTATTAGCTGGGTCACCCTTGCTAAGTCCTAGGAGTTTCTCTAGCACCAGGTCAGACACCGTCTCCACTACTGATAGGCGTATTAGCTGGGTCACCCTTGCTGAGTCCTAGGAGTTTCTCTAGCACCAGGTCAGACACCGTCTCCACTATTGATAGGAGTATTAGCTGGGTCACCCTTGCTGAGTCCTAGGAGTTTCTCTAGCACCAGGTCAGACACCGTCTCCACTATTGATAGGAGTATTAGCTGGGTCACCCTTGCTGAGTCCTAGGAGTTTCTCTAGCACCAGGTCAGACACCGTCTCCACTATTGATAGGCGTATTAGCTGGGTCACCCTTGCTGAGTCCTAGGAGTTTCTCTAGCACCAGGTCAGACACCGTCTCCACTACTGATAGGCGTATTAGCTGGGTCACCCTTGCTGAGTCCTAGGAGTTTCTCTAGCACCAGGTCAGACACCGTCTCCACTATTGATAGGAGTATTAGCTGGGTCACCCTTGCTGAGTCCTAGGAGTTTCTCTAGCACCAGGTCAGACACCGTCTCCACTATTGATAGGAGTATTAGCTGGGTCACCCTTGCTGAGTCCTAGGAGTTTCTCTAGCACCAGGTCAGACACCGTCTCCACTATTGATAGGCGTATTAGCTGGGTCACCCTTGCTGAGTCCTAGGAGTTTCTCTAGCACCAGGTCAGACACCGTCTCCACTACTGATAGGCGTATTAGCTGGGTCACCCTTGCTGAGTCCTAGGAGTTTCTCTAGCACCAGGTTTTACTCTCCCGCATAATGAATCCATATGTCAGTTGCCTCCTTCATTGCTCTTGTACTCTGTCCCTCCCTTAACTCAAACATCCCATTCTCTCATGTCCTCTTCCATCATTTCTTCCCCTCTACTCTTCCCTTTCACCCCTCGTTTATCCGGGAGATCTCATGTAAATCTCTTTCCCAGGACAATCCATGCATCCCTCCAGGATCCCCCTTGTTACATAGCTTCTCTGGAGCTATGAATTGTTGTCTGATAATCCTTTGATTTATATCTAGTATTCACATATGAGTGTGCACATACTGTGTTTATCTTTCTGAGTCTGAGTTACCTTACTCAGTATGATTTTCTTTCTAGTTCCATCCATTTGTCTGCAGATTTCATGACGCCGTTGTTTTATAGAGCTGAGTAATACTCCATGTGTAAATGTATTACATTTCCTTTATCAATTCTTCAGTTGAGGGGAACATTTAGATGCACTTGGTGTGTAGTTTTCAGATAGTAAATTTGATTAACTGTGTGGCGTTCTCCATATCTTTTATGGATATTTCTATAACTGGAGGCAATAAATGTCAAGTAATTGGACAGTGTTGGATTAGTAGGTTAAATAGCTTCTCACAGTAAACACCCTAAGATTTGCTTTCTTGATAAACCTTGGAGATGGTTCTTTCTGTTCTTTCACAAACTGGAATACACTTTCTGTCCTGCAGGTGGCAATGTTAACCAACAGAGTGACCTCCATGTGTCAAACTCAGTACTTGGGGCCAATACAAGCTCAATGGGAGAATTCAGAGGGCAGATGACAATGAAATGAAGTAGATATATCGGTGACTTCCTTCGTCCAGGAGAAAAACTGCATCTGCAGTTTTGTTGTTGTTTTGGTTTTTCGAGACAAGTTTTTTTTTCTTTAGTTTTGGAGCCTGTCTTGGAACTAGCACTTGTAGACCAGGCTGGCTTCAAACTAACAGCAATCCACCTGCCTCTGCCTCCTGAGTGCTAGGACAAAGGCGTGTGCCACCACCACCTGGCTTGCAGTAAATTTTATGAATGAAAAATATTTGGGTTTCTAACAAAATCTTTTGGGGGTTTTGTGTGTTTTTATCCAGTCTTAGAGTTGTCTTTATAGCAAGCTCTTGATTTCCTACATGTTAAAGAAAGCATATTTGTTGATATGAAGAGGCATGTTCCATTCAGTTGGATCAATATTGTTTAGTAAGTGCAATATTTAGGGAAAGCAGAAAACTCAGACATTGACAGAGCGATGCACACGCACAACTACTCATCATCTGAAATTGTCTCCAGTGATATAAATTTTTTAAAAATGGTTTTATCAATGGTTAATTTACATTGCATAAAAGCCATACACTTAAATCAATGTATAATTTTTAACAAAATAATTATGTCATTTAATTCATATCAGGTGAGACAAAATGCAGAATGGATTTCATAAACATCTCCTGCTTTTTTTTTTATTGTGAAGAAAGTGATAGATAGATGGGGAGAATATTAGAAGCTGCCCTTGTTTTAAATAACAAGTTTTAGGAGCTGAGAGCCATGTTTGCTTTAGAGATTTTTGTGTGTGTGTTTTCTTTAGAAGGAGCACAGTCCATTCTACATGCATTTCAACAGGCTCAGCACGCTCTACTGTCTCTGGCCTGTTTTAGAATGCTTGTATTGCTGCTCTCAATTTGCTCTAAGACAGCAGAGTTTCAGATTGCAGAACTGGGCAAAAAAAAAAAAAATACCAAGAACAATTCCCTATAAAGTTGTGCTGTTTGTATTTTATAAGAGAAATTGAAAGGAATTTGGTAGTTTGGGGGGGCTGTAAACTAAGAAAAAACTAAAAGTAAAAGCATTATTTTAGTGACAGATCCAGATTGATAAAATAGTACCTTTCTAAAACAAGAATTCATAGAGAGAACTTATGCTAACGGAGTCATTTGTTTGAGTTCCTGGTGATAACATGAGCAAACCATGCTATGTATTTTTGTGCTATTCTTGACTCCACTTTGGGAGTTGTTATGATCTTTCTAAAAACTCTGAAAAAGAGATTCAAGAGGTCCTTTTAAAGGACTCAGTGTCTTAGTTAGGAATTTATTGCATGACTACTGTGACCATTATAAAGGGAAACATTTAGCTGGTTTAGAGGTTTAGTCCATTGTCATCATGGTGGGAAGCATGGCAGCATCCAGGCAGACATGGTGCTGGAGATGTAGCTCAGAGTTCTACATCCAGATCTGCAGGCAGCAGGAGCAGATCACCACACTTGAAGTAGTTTGAATGTCTGTGACCTCATGGCCTGACCCCTAGTGACACACCTCCTTCAACAAAGCCACAGCTCCTAATAATTCAACTCCCTACGGGCTGTTGTGGGCCATCTTTATTCAAACCACCACACTCAGATTCTAACAGTTTCAATCTTGTAGAGGAAGAACCAGGCCATTGAGCTAGTAGTCTGCATCATATCTGCTAGCTTTTAAAACACATTTCTGAGCTGTGCAATCTACCTCTCAGCACAGATTTAATAATTTTTACTGATTTAGTAATACTTAGCATTTTTTTCATTCATAAAATGAATGCCTTGTTTTTATCCATTTTAATTACCAGAAAATACTGCATTTTAGAAGAGTGAAATGAAGTACATTTCCCCGAAGTAACCATTGTTCATTACTTAACTGTATCCAGCATTGTTTGTAGAAGCTGGAACCTGGAAACAACCTAGATGCCCCTCAACTGGAGAACGGTTAAAGAAATTTTTGTACATTTACACTATGAAGTACTACTCAGCCATACAGAAAAAGCACATCTTGAAATTTACACGCAACTGGATGGAACTAGAAAACAAAAATCCTGAGTGAGGTAACTCAGACCCAGATAAATAAACATGGTATGTATTCACTCATAAGTGCATATTAGCTATAAAGCAAAGGATAACCAGCCATGAGCTCAGAGAAGCTAGGTGACAAGGAGAACCCTAAGTAAGACATACATGGTTCCCTGTGTTAAGCAGAAACAGACAAGACTTCCTGAGTAAATTAGGAAGGACAGAGGAGGGAGGGTGGAAAGCGAGGGGGAGAGGAGAAGGGAAGGGTGGAGGAGAACATGAAGGAATGGAAAAGGAAAGAAAAGTGAGGGAGAGAAAGGGAAGTGATGTCTTGATTGAGGGAGCCATTAAAGGGCTATCAAGAAACATAGCATTAGGGAAATTCCCTGGGATCCTCAAGGATGACCCTAAGGGAGATTCTTTTTCAGCCTGTAACAAAACACATCAATTGCTAAGTTTTAGTCAAGACCATAGGAAATAGTGAGGAACCAAGTGAGCACATTCAGGAGGCCGGGCTTGACTTGATGGGGTCTCACACTCTTTGAATATGCTCCCTTTACAACCCATTCTTGGGTTGCTTTCACCACTGAAAAGTTAATTAAGCCCTTGAGCTCTGGACATCAGCTGCGAAGCTTACGCATTTTTTTCCATTGTTCTCTGTAAGAATTCTCACAGTTTCATTTTTCAGCATTGTTTTCGTTCCTAATAAAATAGGCCGTTTTCTGATGTTCCTCAATTAGGTAAAAACAAAAATCCTTGTCTAGCTTGATGTTAGATCAATTACAATGTTTTGGTTGCTGAGATCTTCTAGGCGTGAGTTGCCTCCTTTTACACAGTGGTGGAGGTAGAGCTGACCATCCTCACCTACATGGGCAGGACACTTGCAGACGTGTGATCCTCACATACGTGATTAGTGGAGCTGAATGCCTTTTGCAAGGACACATTTTAAACCATCAATGAAGTAATGCTTCCTTGTGATGAAACTTACAAGGAAGATGTCACAGCTGCAGGTCATTCTCGCTCTGGAGAAGAGGAAGAAACTCAGGTAAAGTATACACATTTACAATTAAGAGACACTGATCAAGTGAGCAGGAGGCCCACTGATTTCTGCATAATGTCCTCTCCTTTCTCTACTCATCTATTCCATGGCCACCACCTCACTTCCAGTCCATTATTTCCTTTTCACCTACCCCCCTTAATGAATATTCAAAGAACCATTTTTGCTCTCCTTTCTTCTCATCTGCATAGGCTTCTTCTCAAAGAAATCAAATATTTCAATACTGATACTTTCTTGAAGCTTAAATATATACTTTATTCCAAAATTTCCAGTTTTATTTTTTTAATTTCCGACTAAAATCTCCTAATGAACTTCAATTCATCATCTTTTGTGTTTTCTGTCAGCTTTTAGTTTTTCCTCTCCTTCCACACTGTCCTCTACCAAAGCTCCCTTTATAACAAACCGTACATTTGCCACTGGAGATTTTTCGCTACCCGAATTCTCCTACCCAAACTTTGCACCTCTGTTAGGCTCACACTCACCTTCTTTCTTTACTATGCAGTTTTCCATGCCATCTAAGGAAATGATGTCATACTCCCTGAGGCTTCAGTCTCAGGATACAAATCACCTATGTACCACATCCCTTTACTTCTACAATACCTGCAGAAATTTATGGAAGTTAGTTTGACTTATGCTAAGGTTTATGCTATGACTTACACTATTTTTCTAACACTAATTTTTTTCTCATGTCTTTATCTCTGACGGTATTTTTAAAGATGCAACAAGGTAACAGTAACATCTCCTTGGTATCTTCAGTCCAAAAGATCTTAGTTACCAACTAATTTTGTTTGCTAATCAAAACATCCATCACTAAACCCCTGTTTAGAACAAGTTAGATTATTTTATAGTAATTACTTCATGGGTGTAGGTCTTGTTTCTCCTAGGTGCTGGGTTCACTAAGAATAGAGACTGATGGAATTTGACTGGAATATCACTAACATATACCATATGGTTTCAGGTATAAACACAGGTCAATTGGCGAAGAGGGTTTGCATCCTTCTGCAGGGTAACAATAACATAACAAAACTCTTAGTCATTCTATATTACACTTTCCTTGTCCTTCTTTTTTATTTAAGATAAGAATTCTGTGAAGAAGCAGAGCTGTAGGAGGATGTGTCAGAGATGCGGCTTTGACATTACATGATGATTCATTGAAGAATTAAGTACACTAAGCAAAAACAATCTGTTAGAACATTAATCAAAATGCCAGTTGTATGTGTCTTTTATTTTACACCCATGTATAAAGGACTGGCATTAAGAACAAAGGCAAACTTTTGCCTTTAAGTGCTAGCTTAGATGATCAAAACACAGCCACTAATACGTCATTAATGGGGGACAGATCTTTGCAGAATGAAGCTGCAGTTATGGTGTCCTAAACTGCAGTTCCCCACAGACTTTCCTCCAAAGCTCTTTGGCAGCTTGTCACCAACAAGGACAAAAAGAAAATTTGTAAAATTGTTCCTTGATAAAACCTATAAGAAGCAGCTATCCGTGTAATAGTATTCTCACTCATCTTTGATGCACCATACAGAGACAGTGTGATGAATTTTATTTTGTACCACTGTTTTAAAACACAGATGCCCTAGAAAAGGATTAGATCAGATATTACATTCGGCTCCCTGAGATTTATTGTGACTATTTAACTTGTTGGTTTCAGGTTTGTGCACAAGAAAAGCACATTGAGTACTGTCTAACTGTATATTTTTTAAAAACTACTTTAATATATTTTAGTAAATTGAGATGTGATATAGAATCAGTTTTAATTTTATAAATATTAATTTTCCTCCAAAGGTTCACATAACAATTATCTAGGGAATTTGTGAAAAATAATAGTAACTATCTCACCCACCATCATGATATTAGATTCTCTCTGAATGGGTTTTTGGCATCTACACTAAAACAAAACAAGTATGTCCATCACTGATGAGACTCAATAATGAAAAGTTACATCAAATTAAAATTAAGTCAATGACACTGCTTTATTCACTTTTAAAAAAATGATGTCTTCAATAAAATAGGGGAGATTTATTTGGCCAAAATAGAAGCTGAATCATTGACACATTACTAGTTGGGTTGATGATAAAGAGGGAGTGACCGCACTAGATCTCCTGGCTTTGACAGTCTCTTATTACCTGCTTTGTGATGCTTCGGTATTGAAATAGGACCTTAAAGCATTTAACACATTTAGGGCACTGACCATCTATTTAACCCAAAAGTTTTACAGCCTTATCTATCCCTAGTGTCAGGAAACAGTTAAATAGCTCTGGCAGACAATTATCAAGGACTGAATCAATGCCATCAGTGGCCAGGGTAAAATGCTTGCATAACTTTGGGCAAGTTATGTAATTTACTCCTCATTCTCATCTTGGCAAATGGGAATAGCAGGGCACTCTCCAGGGAATGCTGATATTTAAAAATAATTTTGTCTAGCAACATTCTGGTAACAGAATGCCAATTTAAAAGAATGAAATGAAGAGGCATGAAAAAACTTAATTACTTATCATGATTTTTATCAATCCTTTTGTATTTTTAATGAATAAATAAAAATGTAAGTATGTTCTTGGAAAGGCTGCAAATCATGTCTATTAAAGCCAACACTGGCAAAGGGTTCTGACTTAAATACCTGTTTATTGGTAGTAAACATGAGGAAAAATTAACTTTTTAGAATTGAGTTGAATTTATATTTTTAATCATAAGTGGTTGTGAAGTATTTTCCCAAGTAAGCTCTGCTTTATGTCTTACATAGTTTGTTTTTTTTTTAATTTATTTATTTATTAAGGATTTCTGCCTCTTCCCCGCCACCGCCTCCCATTTCCCTCCCCCTCCCCCGATCAAGTCCCCCTCCCTCATCAGCCCGAAGAGCAATCAGTGTTCCCTGACCTGTGGGAAGTCCAAGGACCACCCACCTCCATCCAGGTCTAGTAAGGTGAGCATCCAAACTGCCTAGGCTCCCCCAAAGCTAGTACGTGCAGTAGGATCAAAAACCCATTGCCATTGTTCTTGAGTTCTCAGTAGTCCTCATTGTCTGCTATGTTCAGCGAGTCCGGATTTATCCCATGCTTTTTCAGACCCAGGCCAGCTGGCCTTGGTGAGTTCCCGATAGAACATCCCCATTGTCTCAGTGTGTGGGTGCAGGGGGCTATTCTCATTCAAACCACTTCATATATACACATGCATATGGACATACACACATAATGCATATACACACAGTTCCCCCAATCTAGTTCTGAATATGAGAGAAATATGAGATATTTGCCTGTCTTGAGTATGGCTTATTTCTAGTGCTTATAAGGCTTTAAAAGAGATTGAGCAGCTTTTGTTCTCTAGGCTTGACTTAAAATAAGTTATTTATCAAATTGTATCCAATAAGGTGTCTCTATTTCTCAAGCCTATTAGTAGTTTCATATTCTTCTACTCAAATATTCTTTGAAGATAAACTTATGACAATTTACTTTTCTTGAATGCTTTATATAAACTCTACATTTTCTTTAGACATATTTACCTTTGTCTGTTCATTATACTAGATTGCAAAATTATATTATTTACAGTATATTATTCTTAAAATTATAAAAACATAAGTTAACAATTAGCAAAAATTTATACTAGTAGAAGCCCTTCATCATGTAGAATTACTGAGAGTTACAAAATTTCAAGCCTATTTTGTTCTTTTCTAAGGTTCATGTTTTCCTAATTTAAACTCTTCAGTTGTTCTAGTGCCTTTTATAAATTTATGAAGGTCTCTTCTTGCTCTTCTATTATTTATATGATCTGTTGCAAAATATCCTTTAACTATTTTGGGAAAAAAAAGCAACAACAAAATACTCACAGTGCAATATTAAGTAACAAGTCTTTTTCCGAGATGCTGGGATCTCTGTAATTAAATAAGCAAGCGTACCCACTCACAGTGCTTAGGTACTGCTTGCCTTGCTTTGACATGGGTTGAGAATGCTCTAATCAAAGTAGAAAGAAAGCAACTATTTAGAGTCTCTAACCTAAGTATCATACTTCATAGATATAAAGTCAATTATGCAATATTATAGTAATTTTTTTTCTCCTTAAGCCCATAATGTAACAGGGAGGACTCGAAGAGGGAAACATGAATTGCACTTGGAAGGGGAAATACACAAGATCTCCTAGGTAAATGGGGTGGTGGAAGAAGATGCAAAGAGTGTAGGGACAATAGAGGGAATGGGGTGGGGGATGAGGACATGAGGGAAAAGGGTGGTCTAGTTGGGAGAGGGATGGAGTGGAAGAGCAATGAAAGAGATGCCTTGATAGAGGGAAACATTATGGGCTTAAGGAGAAACCTAGTGCTAGGGAAGTTCCCAGGAATCCACAAGGATGACCCCAGTTATGATGCCATTTATAATCTTAATGCTTTTTTGCTCTCACTGTCGTCAGTTCTATAGTCCTTTCTTTACCTTCAAATATAAACACACCGTTGAGACTCTGCTGTCCTTGTGCAAGGTAACAGTGACAACACTAGCCGCTACATGGAAGCATATGACTAATGCCACTTTTAATACTTCAAATCTCTAACATCGTAATGAAAAGAAAATGACATATTAATTAATTGAGACATACACAAATCTAATACAGCAATACACAAATCAACATGTGGAAATCAATTCACATAAATTAGCATATATAAATAATCACATATAAATCAAGAAATATTTAATCTCATTTGCTTATTAATTAGGGTTATTCCTTTATGAATTTATTCTGCTGAACCATATTAATTGCATATACTGCAGAGAATCTCAGTGATATTTTCAAACACAAATACAGCATGTATGTATTGATCAAATCTCTCCCATGCCTCCTTCTCATGGCCTCAAAATCAGTGTTTTCTTTTCAGGTCAATGATTTCTGTAGCTGCAAGTGTACATATGGTTCTCTTCTTCATACACATAACTTAGCTAATGCATGATACTGCCTTTCAGTTCCCTGCATTTTATTGAAAATAGTAGAATTAAATCTACTTTATGACTGATTCCTCTATTGTGAATCTATACCACTTTTCTTCCATCTATCTGTTGTCGTTCTTGTATCTACCTGTTTGAAAAGTCATGGGCAACATGAGCAATGGTGGGTTCTCTCATATGTCCCCAAATCCCCAGACCTAGTCCCCATTTTTATTAGTATGTAGAATAAAGGTTAGGTCATGGTGTTGAAAAACCAGAGCAGAGGACTGTAGGAGTGCCTCTCTACAGAGGTGAGAGAAGATATGTGTAACAGGCTTGATAGGATTTAGGGACTCAATTATGGTACCCTTAGCTATACCATAGAGGGGATTAGCAAGAAGAGCAAAATTGGGGAACCAGGTTATGAAGTATCAGGCCAAGGAAAGAGAAAATGTATTCCTCAGTGAATGAAGGTATGTGAGACCATCAAGAGTGAATTTGTAGCTGTTGGGTGACAGCAAAAAACGTAGATACTTGATCTGAAGGACAGAAAGTTGAGCTGTGGAAGGGGAAACTCTATATCCTGTTTCCTACAAAGTTAAGAAGTTGAGCAGTATGTTTTTCTGACAGTGAGAGCAAAAAGCTGCATAGTAGAAGGTCAGCTATATATTGGATTAAACAGCTTGTAAATAGGTCCAGAGGACAGTCAATAACCAAACCCTGGCCAGATAAATGGGGTTTATCTTAGAGCCCTTGGGGAAGAGAAGTCCAAGAAAGTTTAGCTTTTAATCTCCTCTCTGCCCCCCATGAAGATCAGTTAGTATAAAATAAACTTTAAACTATAAATATACTCGACAGTCAGTGACCCTCATTTTTGTGGTTTCTTCCTAGAACACTTTTACAAAACACCAGTATCATTTATAGATGACTCCATTCTTCAAATAGATGAAACTTAACAAAGATAGCAAAGACATACATATTTAAGTCAGTTTCTTTTACAACGTATAGATTATTATAATCTTAGGGCTTCATAAACCTTAATCATCAAACATATATTTTCTTTTCCAAAATATCTTAGAGGTCTGCTGTCGACTTTTTAATTTAGGGAAAATAAAATAAATCATCTTGGACATCTGCTGTTGATTGTTTAGTCTAAAAAAAGTCCTCTTTCATTCTAAACAAGAGTAGAATCTAAGTTATATATGTAGTATGGCTTAGCAAATTGAGATTATCTATAGATAGATTTTTTTTAACTATCAATGCTTTTTGTTACAATTTTAAGCTAAGTTTTTTTGCTAACTTTTTTTTTACATACTTTTTTAAAGCACACCCTAATGGTCTTGAAGAACATGAGATAAAGTAAGTTTGCAACTCAGCTGAAGTTTCAAAGACAGAAAACAAAACCAAAGTGGGGTGAGATATTCAGATAATTAAATAGCTGTTAAAACACTTTGCTATTTTTTTCTTGTAAGAGAAGACATTTCATTGGGGCCAGCTTACAGATTTAAAGATTTAGTCTATTATCTTCATGGTGGCACATAGTGGCAAGCAGACAAACATGGTGCTAGAGAAGGCACAACAATGTTTGGCCTACTAGCTCAGACTTCTTATTAAGTAACTCTTACATCTTAAATTAACCCACTTATATTAATCTGTGTATCTCCATGATGCTGTGGCTTACCAGTAACAGTTCCATTGGCATCTGTCTCCTTCAGCAGTTACATGCATCTCTTTGACTTGTGTCTTTGCATACTTCCATTGTTGACATTATTTGTGAGATGTTTAAAGGTACACTGCAGTGCTCTGCTCCGCTGGATATTGCATTGAGGACTACAGAGCAGTCTAATGAAGCAAGAGATGGGGCTAGCTAAAACTAGGGTAAAACATAGTCATTTTGGGCAATTAAAAAGAGTTGAACAAATATAGAAGACCGTTAAATTCTATGACAATTGAAATTATCTGACTCACAAGAATGGCTGTGTAAACCTTCATCTGGCGATGGATAGAGGTAGAGACAGAGACCCATACTGGAGCACTGGACTGAGCTCCCAAGGCCCAGATGAAGAGCAGAAGGAGGGAGAACATGAGCAAAGAAGTCAGGACCGCGAGGGGTGCGTCCACCCATGGAGACGGTGTGACTGATCTAATGGGAGCTCACGAAGGCCAGCTGGACTGGGACTGAATGAGCTGATCAAACCAGACTCTCTGAATGTGGCTGACAATGAGGGTGGTCTGAGAAGCCAATGATAATGACACAGGGTTTTGATTCTACTGCATGTACTGGGAAGCTTAGTCTGTTTGGATGCACATCTTCCTAGACCTGGATGGAGTGGGGGAGGTTCTTGGACTTCCCACAGGGCAGGTAACCCTGACTGCTCTTAGGACTAGAGAGGGAGGGGGAAGGAAATGGGGAGATGGGAGAAGGCAGAAATTTTTAATAAATAAATTAAAAAAGAAATTAAAAAAGATGGCTGTGTATAATATCACAACACACCCACACATGAACACACATGCACACACACACACACACACATGCACACACATGCACACACACTCACACACACAGAGACAGAGAGTATTTAGTAACAGCTAGCCTTCCTAGCACACCCCAGATCTGGTTCTTTTCATCACTCAGGCTGATTGACTTGTAAGATCTTGGAGTATTTAAACAAATTTGTTGGTTTCCTTTTTGTAGTTGAAGATGTTTCACTTAGAAGTCCCTAAAGTTCTTTGATAACTAAAATTACAGCATTCTTCATGTTAGAGTTAAGATTAGGGTTGCAAATCAACAGACATCTACTCACATATAGTATTTCAGTCAGGAAAACTTTACTTCTGCAAAAGGGTGCTTGGTTATCCAAAGCTAAAAAGAAGCACATGGTTACAATGACCTCCACCTTTTTCTCTCTAAAGTGGCTGAGGTTCAACCTTCTAATCTACATATGATTGGCTAATTTGAAAAGAGGCACAAAAGAGAAGGAATGCAGGTTTGGGGGCCGGAGCAAGACATTGTGGGATTTCTCATAGTGAGTCAGAATATAGATATTGAGATATCCAGAGGCAAATCACTTCTAGCTGAAAACACATATATTTTAACTATGGTGAATGGGAGAGAAAATAGAAACAGCCACGCATTAATTATTATTATGGTTTGGGCATATATGAGACTCAAAGCCTGTCTCTATAGTGACACACTTCCCCCAACAACACCATACCAACTCACGTTATCCCAAAGATTAACTTCACATTTTCTTCTTTTAGAAGAGCATTGATTGATACCAGGTAGATACATTTTGGCCAGTCCCATGTAACTGAAGTTAGTTTGAACAGACATACCACAAGTGTCAGTGCCATCCCAGATCTTGGGTGAAGACTAAAAGTACTGTCCCTTTATTAATGTTGACAATAAATGAAATGACTTTTACAAAGAGGGTGAGGTTAAGACCCAGGCAGGAATTAGGGTTCATTAAGGTACACTATTTATTTAGTTTCTTTTGGTTTCCTAAAAAGAGGAAAGAATTTGTTCCTACTAGTTTGTCTATATCATGCTTTCTTCCCAACTGAAAACAAACAAACAGCCCAAAACCTAGTGTAGTCTGTCAATATAGGGTTGGCCAAGAACATATTTAAATCTATAGTTCTGAAGTTTTGGTCATTCCTGGGGGTTTTCTCAGAAGTATGTAGGATTAGGGCCCACAAAACTTTTACTTGATTAATGGTGTGCAGGTCTTGAACAAATCTGTAAAAGTTATTGAGCTTCTTTACTAGCAAATCAGGGCATTGAAAGAAGACACAAATGTTCAAGAAGTCTATCTATCTCTTCCAAGTCCCTCAATGATAGACTTAAGTTCTTCTCTCCAATCCTGAGAAATAGGAATAGAATATTACCTTCAAATATTTCTCCTGAGCATATAATTCAATTTGAATAGTGTCAAAACAGTGGGTTTAATTTAGCTTTTGCCTCATGATTGGAGACATTTTGATCTCATCTTGAATTATATTAAGTCCAATATTTAATATAGTCATTTAATCTTCCCTAACAGACTGGTTCCCATTTCCAGAACAAAAACAATCTGTGCCTGTTTCTCTTTATCTTGACATTTAGCTAGAGTTTTCTTAAAGAAAAGGGAACTGAAAATACCCCTACCCTAGTTATGATCAGATCTCAGTCATTCCAAGAAAAAAAGCTCTAACTTTTGTGATAGCACCTAACGGAGGAAGCCAGAAGCACCAGAGTTAATAACGGAAGTAAATTCCTCCTCTCTGATGTGCTATTCAAATTATTCATCTAATAGATTCCGGTGATCCCATCCCCACTCTTCATCAAAATTAGTGGGCTTTTTTTTTATATCTTTCCTTTTTCATTCTGGGCCATCTCTTTTCAAGTGTCCCAAGTTTCTCATTTTTTCCTCACTTGAAATAATTATGTCATACCATTATACCCCTTTCCTCTGTGCAGGAAGGGCTTTCTTGAAATGCTACCCTGTGGGAGGTCTGATGATGTTTAGGGATACTTTCATCCCTTGGACATTTGGTTCAAGGTCTTTTAGTTTATTATTTATCTATCTTTTGTAACATTTAAGGGAAATATTTACACAACCTTTGCTCACAACATTTTGCTTAAACATTTCCTGGCTGAGGGAATCCTCCAGGTTTAATGCAGAACAGTTTCTCCTTTGGTCTCTTAATTTAGCTAAAAATTCAGCTACCCTTTAATACTTTCACTGGTGGATATTAAAAGCCTTATTGGTATTTTGAGAGTAAGAAACTGATTCATTCATCCCTCTTATAATCAGGTGTCTCAGGTCTCTCCTGTGTTCTTTATAGATTATTGTTGCCCTATCAGAGATCCTGATTGGGGAAATTAACCTCTGGTCCTAGGATGCTATGGTATGATAGATATTCTCCTTCCCAAATAACTAGTGTGCCCCACCCACCCTCATAATCATACTTTCTTCTCCTGACCAGAATGCTCAGAATAAACATTAATTTTCCCAGCAATAGACCTGGCACTCTAAGAACTGATCTAGTAGGTGTGCCATACCAAAGGGGTCCTGTAAGAGAGGTTACAGTGCCCTTTGGGGTTTTCCAAATTTAGAACCCATAAGAGTAGAATTCACAATCCAATCTCTCCATCTAAGAGATCTTGTCTGAGAGGGTTTATTTTTGGAGAGGAACCTCAATTTGCTGGAGTCATGTTTCTTAAAGGATTGGAAATATGAGATTTTCAATATCCCTCCTACACTGCTCCCATCTCCTTCTGCAGCTTAGTGAGGAATGGATATTTAATAGGAGGATTTCTCTTCATTGGGTTTAATATAGGGCTTGTTTGAATACTTGGCAGATTTTGGGACAGCTAAAATAGAGAAGGTCGAAGAGGAACACTCAGCTCCATTTAGAGTGCAGGGGAGGATGCAGACTTGAAGGCTACACAGACTGAAACCTAGCTAGAGCATGCATGGTCTTGGATATAAAGACAGGGGTACATGAGGGCCTTCCATGATGTCACTGACGATGTTTGTGGTTAATTTCATCTTTCATTATTAAGTAAAGTAGAATTGTTAGACCATTCCTCTAGGAAAGAACATAATTGACCTCTTTAAAGAAAGAGCATTTTTAATTTACATGCTCAGTTGATAGCTGGTAGACTCAGTCATAATTTAAGCCAAAATTGGATAAAAATTCTAAGGGCTTTAGGATTCTTTACTGGGTCCAAATAAATCAGGGAATCCAAATTTCTCTCTCTGGAATTTTTATTTATCATGTATCTTCCTATAGATAATGGTCATGACAATAGCACTTACGGTGACAAGTGATAATCGGCATGAGGACAATAGTACAGTCTCATATGATAATCACTAAGAATATGCCATACCTTATACCATCCCAAACCATAATTCTTTTATATTTAATTCCACTGTTTTATCTTTCACATGTGATCCTGAGTGTTGTTACGTACTGAAGAATCATTCAGTAATTAAACCAGTAGCATTTCACAAGATCAACCCATTAGAGCCAAGGACATTGTTGAAGTTTTAAGCCAGGATGCACAAGGCGTTTTGGAATTATTGCCTTGTCAATAAAATGGCTGTCATTTGCTATAGATTTTTTTGCTGTTGCTGAATCTCCTCTGTCACAAATTTGGAGATTAATTCCCACAGTTCAGCACCGTTTAATCATTTACTGAATACTATCTTTCTTATACTTTTGTTGTTTACTGATTACATCCAATAGCTTTGTGTAAAAACAGTTTCTCACTGCCATGCCTTTGTTCCTCTCTTATGTGTAAATGTAGGAATTTGCCTTCCTGCAATTATCTTTATTGGCAGGCAATATTTAGGTACAAGCTAGAGCACACCATTTAAGACATTCCCAGATATTCAAGGACATAGAATTACTATGTGCCCAAAGCTGTTGATTCATAGCTGCTCACATAGATAAAAAAATTAAGCGCTTTGGTTTTATCTCACTTATAGATAAGAAAGTGATGTCTTAAAACTAGCATTACATTAAAAGATTCCTAACTCCTCACCTCACCTTTCCATCAGTTTATTGCTGACTTTAGTTCAGGAGATTTACTGATTGTGTCTTACTCTCAAGAAAAATAACTAACCATCTACTCACAGCCCAGAGGAAGACAAACCTTCACTGGTACCTCTGATAAGCAGTAAGCTTAAGAACTTGCTAACATTAAAGCTTGCTAACGTTTGACAAAAATGCTACTGGACCAAGAACCATAAACTTCCCTTGTCTGTTTATGTAGGTTGCTTGATTACCTATGCCTGCAAGATTTTCTGAATCTGTATAGTTGGCTAAGAAAAAAATAGAGTTGACAGTAGTGGGAACAGAAGCTGGAACTGAAATTAGAGCAGAAACATCCTAGAAATTAGCAGAGATAGATAAATGAAAAAGAAGAAAAAGAATGTCGTAGAGAATTAGAATTATGATTGAGACAGAGAATTAGAGCTAAGAAATTATAGCCAGTTAGGACAGGAGAATTAGAATGGAGAACAAGAAAGAAAGAACAATGAAGAGACAGGGGTAGAAAGACCATTCTGTAAGCAGACTTCTTAACCCTCAGGTTTTAGTTCCTTTCACTTACTGTGTTATTTTTCTTTTGAACACTGAGAGGAAGTCTTAGAGGACAGACCTTTAAGGTTTCTGATAGCGTGTCAAGCCCAACGTTTGTTACTTCATCGTGAGAGATATGTAAAAAGTGGCATAGAGAAATAGAACAGAACAGCCTTCTAAATATTTGAGAATAAAGTTCAGCAATAACTTTCCAGGTAATTGCCATGCTAAATTTAAGTACTAAGTGCAAAGTATATTACCAATCCTTGTTTTTCCTTCCTCACATAAAAGGAAAACATAAAATGTTCATATCGTGAAGGTGTGCTTAGTGGAATTTTTACTGCTACATTAGTGTCAAAATACAATGAATACCTTGTAAATGACTTTTCAAGCATTTACCAGGCTCTTAGTTGTTTTTGTTTCTGTGATAGGCTCTCACACAGCTGGTTTGGCCTTGACCTCAATTATAAAGCTGAGGATGACCTTGAACTCCCTATCCTCCTATTTCCACTTCCCAGGTGCTAAGACTACAGCCATCATCCTCCATGGTCAGCTTTGTCAATTTTTCAAAACAGAGGTAAGTTTCCGTACAGCCAGAGTTCTGAGGCACCTCTTCTTGAGTGCATCACACAGCTCCGAGGACAGTGAGTCTACAGTGCCTTTGTGATTTACCACTTCGGCTCTCAGATACAATATGCAGCCTTGCCACCAACGCGGTGTCTCTTGTCCAAATGTAGAAAGAGAAACTGTGTCTTTCCTGCTTGATCCCAAGTCTTACCTGAATGAATGCTTTAGACACCGTCTCCATGCCAGCTGCTCCATTTCCCACAGGAACGGTAGGTAGTTCACCGAAGCAGATTTTGTGAGCAGTATCCCTGTTGATTGCCAATCTATAGATCCCTTTTATTTCTTAACCAAGGAAGAGTTGACATCCATCAGTGTTAGTAGTTGCAGCAAGAGAGGCATGGGCAGTCAGAAATTAGCTACAACCTTCAATAATCTTCCCTCAGAAAACCAAGAAAGGAGCAGCAGGTAGCTGTGGTACTGTCTTGTGACAGTTCCATTAAAGGACGACATCATGCAGTGGATCAAAGGGTGGCAGATTAACTGCCCTGCAAGTAAATTGATGCTAAGTACAGGTCTCCTTAGGTAGTAATAGACTTTTTAGAACCATTTTCCAAAGACCTTTTTTCTCTACAAAAATGAAGAGAGAGATAAGAGAGAAAGAAGAAAGCAGAGTAAGAGGAAGAACATTTTTGTTGCCTCCTTCTATAGATCCATCTTGTTTTTTGAAGTCCCGTTTCTTTAATTAACCCATGGCATTATCTTCTTTTAAAATCAAATTACATCACTTACCCTAACTCTTTCACATCTTTTCTTCCACAGTACCCCCTCCTTTTCATGTGACTGTAAGTTTATGCAAATGACAGACGACCTCAAGAAAATAAATGCAAATTGTGAGTATAAAGTTTGAAAAAAAATTAATGCTTAGAAGCCACAGTGTATAGCCACGTGAACAAAGCTGAAAAACATTTCAAATCATCATCAAAATACATAAAAAAATGTGATGCTGTTATTCACTTACATGTATCTCTAATTTCCCTTTTTTAAAATAAGTACTTTAGAAACTTTTAGTAGGGGATCAGGGAGTTGGTTCAATCGGTGAAAGCACTTGACACCAACCTGAGAACCTGAGTTCACCCCCCCCCTCCCGAATCCACATAGGGGAAAGCAAAGCAAATCCACTTCTGCAGATTTAATCAGCATTAGCACTCTTTTCTTATCTAAGCACATATCTCTCAGGCTTGCTAGTTTGGCTTCATATTTGTTACATAGGATGCCAATTATTAGTCACACTTTGGTGGCTAAAACACATGAGGCATAATAAAATTATAAAGTGATCCTTTAGCCAAGTGCTTTGTAATTTCAATGACATGTCTCTGGCTTAGACTCATATCTACTGAAGGATCTTTTGCCTATATCACAGTATAGGAAACAGCAATGGCAAGAATCAATGGCATCAAAGATTCCATCCTAGACAGAAAGTTCGAGGGAGATTCAGGCTTTGTAACAACTCATGCGGGCTCATACGTTCCTCAGAACTTGATCAGAGAATTTACTCAGGCAGTGCCCTCAATGACCTAATCACTAACTACTGAGTGTAAACCTACGAAATGATTAGCAACTTTCCTGTCGCCACACTGGTCACCTAAGTTTTGATGGAATATCTGTTCCTGCTCTAAAACACCATGGCCAAAAGCCATTCATGGAGGAGAGGGTCCAGCATCCAGGAAATCAAGACAGGAACCTGAAGGTAGGAACTGTTTCAGAGGCTGCTAACTGACTGTCCCTCCTGTTTTGCTTAGCCTGCCTTCCTATAGCACCCAGAGTCATCTGACCAGGGGTAGTACTACCCAGATTTAGTGGACCCTCCCACATGAATCTTCAGTTAAAAAAAATGTACAACAGACTTACCCACAAGTTAATAATGTTTGGGACTTCTCTTACATGAGGTTCTTTTTTTCTGAAATGACTAAAACATCTGTCAAGTGCAATGGGACAATGTTCTTGTAACCTGTAAAGATTTGTCACTCATATTGGTTTAATAAAATGCTGATTGGCCAGTAGCCAGGCAGGAAGTATAGGAGGGACAGCCAGACAAGGAGAATTCTGGGAAGTGGAAGGGCTTATTCTCTGTCTACAAATGGGGCCCAATTGTTTGACAAGAATTTCCATATAAAACCTGAGAAAGCTTTTTTTTTTTCTTTAAGGATTCTAGACATACAAAAGCACAAAATCAAGCATGGCTTCTTGGTAACAGCATTGTCTTAGGTAGGCTCTGTTTGCTAGGGCAAGTAGAGGATCGGCTCCTTTAGGAGAGGCTTCCTGACTCAGTGTTAGCAGCAAAAACCTCACAATTTTTTTAAGAGGCCCTGTTACCAAGCACTTAAATGGCTGTCAAAATGCAGAAAGAGAAGGAAAATAGGAAGTGAAGGAGAGAGAGAAACATGTAGGCACACACACACACACACACACACGGTATGAAGAGGAGGAAAAACTTAATGTCTATAAATTTTTTGATGAAAGATTTGGCTTTCAACACAAAATAACAACTTAAAGTCTCATTTTTCTTTCTCTTTGAGTGTATGTGTCTGTATGTTTATATTTATGTTTGTATGTCTTTTTGTGTTTGTGACTTTTGTGTTTATGTGTGTGTTTGTGTATGTGTCTCTATGTATATATGTATATATATATATATATATATATATATATATATATATATATATATATGTTTATGCCTTTGTCTGTGTGTGTGACTATAAAAGAACCATATGTTCTTTTGTTCAATGTTTCTGAGCTGCTGATCATGCTAGTGGGCATAATGTCCTCACTGTTTTTATTTCTCAGTTATTAAACATCTTTTACTTCTAAATGGAAACAGGCATCCTAAGGCAGAAGAGATACTATTTTATGAGACAGTGTACAAGGGTTTTCTGCTCATTTTAAGGACATGTTTCAAGTGTGTTTTCCTCTGTAAAAACCACCAAATAATTTTATTTGTACTGAGAACTCAAAACTGTCTCTGAAAACTTTTCTACAAGGATATTTTATCACAAAGCACCATTCCTCCATATTTATGGAAATGGATTTTATTGTTTCATCAAAATTGTTGAATGCCACATTATCTAGCTTTACCTGCCTAAATTCAGTAATCATGTATAGCCCCCAAATGTCCATAAATGTCCTTTGTCCTTCTGCTTCTCTGTGAGTCTGCTGAATGGAATTTCTTCTTTTTGATCTTGCTTAAGCTTGCTATGTGAAATCGTCATTATAAAATTAGGTACAGATTGATATCGCAACCTTTGTGACATGAAGTAGCTTGCTTTGAGGTCTAAAATTTTCTCTTTCAGCTGCGTATAGCAAAATACTTACAGAAGCACCATCCTTAAATGTGCGTTGTCCCTGCTTATTCCTTTAATAGGAAAGATAGGAATGCAAATTTAAACCCAGCTCACTTTTACATTAGCAAAAGGACTATTATGCCAAGAGCCTAACAGTGGCTTTGGGCAGTGTTGCCTGATGACATACTTAGAGACCAGCTGTGGTTCCTCACCTTAGGCCAAGGCCATAGTGTGTGCTGCCAGGCTGTCTTAAGACAGTGGTTCCCAGTTCACCTCAGGTGGTGAAACTTCAGTCATGACTGTGCTACTTTCTGTGGGATTACTTAGTAAGTTTTGGGTTGATTTTTGTATTTTTTGAGGTGGGTCTTACTATATAGTAGTCCAGGCTGACTTGGAACTCCTAATCTTTCTGTTTCAGCCTCATGGTACCTGGACAACTACAGGTTTGGCTGCCTTTGTTATTGAGACAGGGTCCCCCCCGTCGCCCCCCTCCGTCCCCCCGTCCTCCCGTCGTCCCCCCCCCCCCCGTGCAGCCCCAACCTTCCTGGTACTCACTATATAGCCCTGTCTGGCCTCAAACTTGCCATGTTCTTCCTTCTAAACTGTGAAATTAACCAACACACCCAGTGGATTACTACTTTTCAGTTTGGAGAAAATGTTACATATTAGTTTTGTGGAGGAAAGATCTCAAACCAAGTGACCTACCGAAAGCTTAAAAAGGATTGCTTCATGTATTAGCATTGGCAAAGCAAACCCACAATGGAAGAATATCAACAATATATATGTTCAAGAAACTGAATTGGCATTCTCCCGAGAAACGCAGGTAAATTGGTAGGCATTTAAGTGTTCTGAGAGCTGATTGATCTCTGTGCCTCTCTGAGGAGGCTGATGCTAATTCATCTTCCCTGACACATGCCATACGCAATAAGATACTCAATTTGGAGCTTATAAATTTCATTGAAAGGTTCCCAGTTCTTTATTGGAACTGACTGGTGTGCCACAATAAAAATAATAGGCAGGATGGGAATGCTGAATGTTTGGCTCAATAATAATATAAAGTGAGAAACAGATCAATGTCAAAGGACCGAAATGCACAAAATCAAGATTACTTATTATTATTATTATTTTATTATTATTATTATTATTATCTGAGGAAGGTCAATATTCTGGGTTCCAACGTCGACCATGTGACATCTGTTCTGTGCATTCAGCAAGTTATAAAGACAGTCTGGATCAGTTTAACTGAGTCCCATTGTCTATTATTTCCCATATTTTGTATATTTTAATTTTATCCATGGATAGAACAACGATTTTATTATGTAGTTAAAAAAATTAACCTGTGTTAACTGTCCATAAATTTTACTCCCTTTTGCAGTGAATAAACCTTAAACTCTAAAATTAAATATATTAAAATTTTAGTTTTGGAGTAAAGGAGAGAAAACCCAGTAACGTGTTTGCCTTACAAGGTTGAGAACCTGAGTTCATTCTTAAGCATCAACATACAAAGAAATAGGTTGAGCAAAGTTGTACACACTTGTGATATCAGTTCTGGGAAGGAGGAGATATGCATATCTCAGAGCTTACTGGCCAATCAGCATAGCCTACTGTTTAAAGAATCACACCCTTGCCTGCTTTTATTAGTCAAATGTTGCCGATTCTCAGATGAGTCCTTTGCTTATTTGGTTCTTACAGTGTCCTCTCTGCAAGGTGGAACAGATTAGTAATTGCAACAGACATGGGATGCCTTACATAACTGAAACATTTACTGCCTGGACCATCATGTGATACATTTCCTATGCTTGATAAAGAGAGACAATCTTGTACACATGAGGCGTGTTTGGGAGTGCTCACAGAATTAAAAAAGAAAACCTCAGAAATGCTCATGAAGAGTAGGGCAACAAATCAAATCTGGTTACTTTTCAACAATGCGTTTATGGTGCAGAGATTGTAAAAGGTATGCACGCATGCATGCAAGACAGTGAAGCATCTCCAGCGAAATTAATGGTTAGAAAAGAGGGAACAAGGACAGGCTGCTTTGTTTCATGACTAAAATACGCAAAGCAAAATCATATGTTGACTAGGAAGTCACAAGTTTGTAACATAATGATAAGCAAGGGGCAGATGAAGTTTGTATAATGTTTAATGTCTAGGGGCAGGTTAACCCTTAGGGTGGCTTCAATTTGAGTATTGGGCCTGTTTGTGTTTTTTTTTTTTTGAGACAGGGTTTCTCCGTAGCTTTTGGTTCCTGTCCTGGAACTAGCTTTTCTAGACCAGGCTGGCCTCGAACTCACAGAGATCTGCCTGCCTCTGCCTCCCGGCTGCTGGGATTAAAGGCGTGCGCCACCACCGCCCGGCTATTGGGCCTGGTTTTACATTTTCTTTCATAGATATATGGGTGGCATATCTAAGCCTGCTTAAGATTGTTGATCTTATCAACTGAGAATATGAACACTGCCACATTCAACAATGAGAATCTGTAAGAAACTACACTGAGGGAAGAGCTTCTGGGGTCTATAAGAGCGTATGTCATTAAGAGATAATTATTTCCCAAGGTATATCTCCTCAGAATCCTGACTAGGTAGTTGGTGGATCCATTTGTTAACTGTTAGGGGAGGAGACAATAGAATGTTTTTGTAATCGTATAACCCTTAAAATATTAAAATAGCATGTTTTGGCTGGGCAGTGTTGGTGCCCACCTTTAATTGCAGCGCCCAGGAGGCAAAGGCAGATGGATCTCTGTGAGTTAGAGGCCAGTCTGGTCTATAAGAGCTAGTTCCAGGACAGGTTCCAAGGTTCCAATGCTACAGAGAAACCCTGTCTCGAGAAACCACATCAAAAACAAAAGAAAGAAAGAAAGAAAGAAAGAGAGAGAGAGAGAGAGAGAGAGAGAGAGAGAAGGAGGGAGGGAGGGAGGGAGGGGGGGAGGGAGGGAGGGAGGGAGGGAGGGAGGAAGGAAGGAAGGAAGGAAGGAAAGAAGGAAGGAAGGAAAGAAGGAAGGAAGGAATAGCAAGTCTTCATACATGGCCACAGATAAATCTCATATACCGTGTGACCAATAACCATATGTTACTGGATAATCTGAAGTTCTTTTTGTTTAAGAATAAAAGAATTTATAGACTCACAAGGAAGTTTGAGAACCAAGTTTTATGAGTTTTTGAGAAAGGAACAAGGCAAGTAAATTAATTTCAGATGCTGGCAAGAAGAGGAAAACAGAGATTATAGGAAGAAAAGCTTCATGCTTTTGTGCTATACGGAGATTTCTTTCTTCTGGAATACAGTTTGCTCCAGGTTTCTGAGATTTGGTGGACTGTTCTCCTCTTTGCGTGACCCCTGTGGACCCAACACAAATGGTCACCCAAGTACAATCACAGTGCTTTATACAATCCAGATTCCTAAGCAATAAGGATTATTTCCTAACTCAAAAAAAATCCATAAAGCTCAGCTTTACGACACTTGCTGTATCTTCTGCACAAACAGGCAGCAAGATTAATTCATCATCAATGAGAATGGTAGGAACTTGATGCTTCTGGCAAAAACAGAGTTCTCCCAGGATTTTAGCAATTTTGGAGTAGAAATTCAAGGAACTATCACAGCTCTCAGAAAGTGTGTTTGTTATCTCCCCCAAGTAACATGTTCTTGTTGAAATAAGTAAAATTAAGAAAAAAAAGTCCAACATTCTTCAAAGTTATAGCACAATATCCAAATGACAACCACATAGCTAGGCAGCTTCGTTATAAATAGGAGTTGAATGGGAGAATGGAAAGCTTGCAGGGACAAACATCACAAAGATACAGGAAATTCTTTCTATGTAAGCCCACACTTCTCTCTTATCTGCATCTTGGTGGATGGGGTTTGTAGATTACTTCTTCATCAATGAAGCCTGGATACTTTGAGTGTGTATGTGTGTGTGTGTGCATAACACACTCATGGTGTAGAATGTGCATAATTTTTGGTACTCCATGTACTTTTTTTTATCCATTTTTCTTAGATGCAGTCAAAGAAGTTTCTTAGACATATTTTCTTCCTTTCTAACAAAATTGTTGTTAACTCTCATTATAGAAGCTCCTTTTTATTTGTTTATTTTGGGGTTATAGTAGGGCTGTTGCCCATAATAATTCACAGTCGTTGAGAAAGCATCCACAAACCTGTTAACTTAAGCTAGACCAAATTCTAGCATGGAGAAAGTAAGTAGGTGCAAAGTTCCACCCCTTCTAGAGCTATGGGCAGTTGACAGCTTCTGAAAGATTGAAGGTCAGTTTTCTTTAAGGGTAAGAATTGGTCGTGCACCAGTGGAAGGGCATATATCCAGGAGTAACAAGAAACACCAACTTGATTTGTGGGAAGTGTACACAGAGTTAGATGAGAAGGAAATGGGGATTGGGGAAGAATGTGGAACAGAGATAAATATGATTTAAATGCATTCTGTGCAGTTTTCAATGAACCAGTAATATAAAATTTTGATAATAACAGTATTTTTAAACTCATTTGTACTTTTTTTCTGGTATTTTTCCCAATTTTTCTAATTCCTGCCTTTATTTTCTCTAAAAATTAGAATTAATCAATAGGAAGGATTTGGTTTATATTAGTATTGTCAATAAAGTTGTTTTATTCAGAAAAAGAAATGTGATTTCTCTGAAGGCCTGGGATAAAATAATTTGCTCCTTAGACATTAACATAAATATTATGTATATATTGTTCTTCATGTTGTGTAAAGTCTTCGAACTAGAGACCAATCTAGCAGCATGGGAACACAGGGTCTGCCATCAAATGATTTTCCCCTTATTGTCTAGAATATTTATGTAATTCTTTAGAACAGTGTGATCATCTAGCACCCCAGACTGCCATATACACTAAAATACGTTGCACTTCAGAACACCTTGTCTACTGTGTGCATTAAAACATCTGCCCCTTTGCATGTGAGTGTGTCTAGACTCAGTGCAGGCGCCCCACAAACATTCACACCCTAAATCTAGGCTGATGTCACTATAGTCACCAGTGTGCTGCATGACAATGCCCATCTGTTGACCAGGGCCCCTCACTGTTTGAAACTGCCAGCTCATTCCTTCTTAATCCAGAAAGCCCCATTTCTCTCTCCTGAAACCCCACCCTCTCAGAAAATCTCCAACGAAGAAAAGATAGCAAAAAGCCCCCGTTCAGCAATCTTGGATGCTGCAGCCTCTCCTCCCCTGAAGTTGTCAGTGGCCAAAGTCCCCACCTAAGGTGTACCATACTTGGTCACGGTTTATGGAGGACAAGCCATCACCCCTCTCCTACAGGGTATATGGGCTACCTACTTTAGTCCTGGCACAGGACTTCTCCGACCTACTTCAAACTTCTGGGGGTGTGAGAACTCACCCCCGAGCTGCTTTGTTCAAAATAAATGTGTTCTTTGACTTTCTCAAATTTGCTTCATCTGACTTACTATGTTGGGTGGAGTAACTTATTGGGGTACAGAAAACCTCTTATTCACCATCGGAATCCCTTCCCAAATCTGAACCCTAGCACAGTGATGATCTTAAAGGTAAACTTAAAGGTGTCTGGGGCTCTGAGAAGCCCCCCTTTTGGACACTATTCCTTATAAGTGATTCACCTTGTAATAGGGGAGAAACCTCACGATGCTGGAGGGAGAGTCCAGGGCTTGACTAGACATTTGTACATTAAGGTACCCACCCTAAAGTTCATGCTGATTCCATGAATTTACTTTGTGCGTGTAAACATAAAGGTAGAATCCTTTAACAATTTGTCAGTCCAAATTAATCTGGATATCAATGAAGATATAATTGCCTTTCTTGGCTCCAATAACTTTTTTTAATTTCCTGTGGTGGTATGGATTGAATTCAGATCTTATGCACTCGTGCAAATGGGCTACCTTTGAATTACAAGCCTGTCTGACATTATGAATTAATCTGTTGTTTCTCTAAGTAGATCTGCTACAGTCTTGTTTATTTAATTGCTCAGTCTTTTTTGTGCCATTATGATTTCCTTTTCATACCTTGTAGGAACTGTATTTATAATAAAATCATAATTAATTCATGTGCCTATTTATTTTTTGATGCATAAAGCAGAAATATTTGTAGATATAATAATTAAAACTGACTTTACAAGTAAAGAAAACAAGAATTAACTAAGGACACTTCTTTGGAAAACACTGAAGCAAAAGCTCATGGTGACAAAGACTAACATTTAAATTAACAGACAATACAAATAATAAAAAACACGTTTCAGATGCTTGTGAATTATTTCCTTGTCTTTAGCACTGCAACCAAATGACATGGCCTCCCCTTGCCATAACACCCAACCAATAAAACCAATTAAGAAAAACAAAAAGAAATATGAATTGGGGGGAAGTGGGTGAATAAAAAAAATACAATTAATTTTTTTACCCTCTAACCACAAATAGATACATCTAGCTTTCTCCTTTTCTTAAAATATCTAAATATTTAATTTGTGTGAATAATTTTAGTTTTTTAAACTTTAAGGTGTAATTATTTGAAGAGGTTATATTCCCCTCTGTTCACTAGGGGATAAAACCTCTGGTGACAAAAAGTTTGAAATTATTATACAATTATTTTTACTTTCATAAGTTAAAACCTAACATTTTAAATAGTAGCTTTCAAAATCACCTACAATTGCTTTAATCAAAGACCATAGGCTTTGTAAATTCTTTGTGTTCATGTTAGTTCCAAGAAAAGGCCCATTTTGTAGGAGGTTTTTGGAGGTTGCCATTCCAATAATATTTGATCTTATAATAATCACATATCACTTTTTACAATACTTGAATCCAAGACTTTCATATTTGTGCATTCTAAATGGCAATGTTTTGCAAGGAAATTCCAGTGAACATAGGGTCTGAGGCTTTCTTTGGTGTTCAGTGTCTTGGCAACCTAAAAGACTTCACTGTACAAGCTGTGAATAGAGCCTCTCTGATAGTGCTCACTGGCCTTTCTGATTGTATACCTGCCTTTCTGGTTGTACACTGGCCTTTTTGATTGTACTCACTGGCTTTCTGATTGTGCTCACTGGTTTTTCTGATTGTACTCACTGGCCTTTCTGATTGTACTCACTGGCCTTTCTGATTGTACTCACTGGCCTCTCTGATCGTGCTCACTGGCCTTTCTGATTGTGCTCACTGGCCTTTCTGATTGTATACCTGCCTTTCTGGTTGTACACCGGTCTTTCTGATTGTGCTCACTGGCCTTTATTATCCTGTCCACTGGAAAAATTGATGTGTCTGTTTGGGCAGGATTCTGGGCAGATGACTTTTGAATAGAAGTTATTGCAGTTCTGCACATAACAGCCTGTAGTGACAACTTATTGGTTTTTTTTTATTGAGAAAAGGAAAAAAAAAGTTTCCCCCTCCTCCCAGCCTCCCATTTCCCTCCCCCTCCTCCCATCCTTCTCCCCCTCCCCCCACTCCTCTCCACCTCCCTCTCCAGTCCAACGAGCAGTCAGGGTTCCCTGCCCTGTGGAAAGTCCAAGGTCCTCCCCCCTCCGTCCATGTCTAGGAAGGTGAACATCCAAACTGGCTAGGCTCCCACAAAGCCAGCACATTATGTAGGATCAAAACCCCGTGCCATTGTCCTTGGCTTCTCATCATCCCTCATTGTTCGTCATGTTCAGAGAGTCCGGTTTTATCCCATGCTTTTTCAGTCACAGTCCAGCTGGCCTTGGTGAGCTCCCAATAGATCAGCCCCACTGTCTCAGTGGGTGGGTGCACCCCTCGTGGTCCTGACTTTTTTAAAGGTCTCTGGTTTCTTCTACTGCAGAGCAGTGTTTTCCTTTATCATCTTCTAGAATCATCTTCCTAATTCTGCTAACTTTAGAAAAATTTATCAACTCTATATCTCTGATCTTGATCAAAATGTCAGGTAAGAGGAGCCCAAATCACCCCAAAAGAGATCCTAAGACTATCTTTTGGTTCCAGGCTTCTTGTCTGTCCAGGTACATTCTGAGTCTGTCATTTCCACTGCCTGTGGTTCCCTCAGCATTTCTCTAGTGCCTTTAGCCTTTCTCTTGGCATGCCTTTTAATGTGGAGCAAACCACAAACCAAATGGAGGATAGGTAGCAGGTTTCTGTTGGGGGTATAAGCCTGGTTTGGGGTGGAAGCAGAGAAACTGGGGACTGTCTGAAATTCTCATGTGCACTTTGATGTGAAGACGATGAATTGCTGTTGTCTTCCTGTGGTCTACTGTCCTCTAGCTCTTCTGCTTCACCCAAATTATTACATATTTATTGCACACATTGGCTTTCCTTGCTATAGATTCCTAAATACAATTGGTGACTCAATAAAAAAAAAATCTCCTCATAATTTCTAACTCAGTTCTTTTTTTTTTTTTTTTTTTTTGGTTTTTCGAGACAGGGTTTCTCTGTGGTTTTGGAGCCTGTCCTGGAACTAGCTCTGTAGACCAGGCTGGTCTCGATCTAACTCAGTTCTTAAGCAGCCCCTCCAAACATGCAGACATGTAGGAACCTTGTCTCCCAGTGCCACCAGATTTTACCCTTTGAAGTACAGAAAGCTCAGCACTGCAGCTAGGCAACACTTCACTTTAACAATAAGAACAGGGCTTTCTTCTTTACAGCTGCAGGGAGGTCTGCATGCCAGGGCCTCAGGGGAATGAGGACAGCACCAGACCTCAGCAGATATGCATGATCATGCCTGCAGATACGGGTTCCAACCCAGGTGAGGCAACTGCAGCCACTGGAGAGAGGTCCACTGTGAATTTCCTGCTATTGGGAATAATCTTATCGGGGCACTGCAGCAGCATCAGATGCATAGCCTATATATTTTTAAAAGTGTTGGATCAAGAAAAAAATAGTGCTAGCTATATTAGTCTGTGTATGTTTAAGGAGTATGAAAGTCTGACTAAGTATTGAAAGTATTCCCTAGTGCAGCTCAGAGGCTTGTGTGAGATGTGGCCAGGTCACGCATGTGGGAAGACTATAGGTGTGCTGGGCTTCAGGAACACTGAATGTTGAGTAGCAGGTACCCACCGATATGTAAGAGTGTTAAGAAGTCATAACATTATTTGACTGAAGCCCCAAATCAACTAGAATCATAAGAGAAAAGCCAAGCAGAAATAAGCTAGAACATTTCTTGGGCAGCTCTCTGTTATAAACATGCCTAGCCTCAGCAGAGGTGGATGGGCAATGAAGATAGATTTATTTTTTGAGGAAAAAGGTCACTTTCAGGCATACCCAGACCTTGGGTATTGTAAAAATTTTATTTTCTGCTTTTTTAATTTACCCATCAACTGTACTCCATAGGCTCATGTATTTGAACTGCTGACCGCTCCACTGGTACTATTTTGGAAAGACATGGTACCCCTTGGGCTGTGGACTTTAGCTGGGGGGGTAGTGAATTAAAAGGTTTGATGTAGGGAATTTCAAGACGGAATAATGTTCGGGCTCTAGAATGCTCCTGCTTGCTGCCTTATGCAGATCTACAGTGAGAATTTATAGCTGACAACAGAGCAATCATACAAAATCCCCAGCGGTTAAAGTGTCAGGTGACTGCAATTAAAGGGAAATATTTCACTTTGCACGATGGGAAAGGTGCTTTGTGAGAAAAACCATGAGAAGCTTTAGGATAGAGGAAAAAACCTGAGAAAATAGAGGCTCCAGGACACTTTGCTTGAATGGAGCAACATGGGAAAATGTCTCCTGGGTTCAGTCACATGAGGTAGTTAGAAGCTGCTGCAGCCGCCATAGCAAAAGGGGTTGGGCTACCTCTCAAAGTGTTAGAACTTATAGTCTTCTATGTGCTGCTTTTGCAGTTAAGCAAGATACAAGGACAAAGATGTCACAGGGCTTGCACAAACGTTTTAAAAAATTAATGACACCCGGCTGTACCTAGAAAGTCAGATTTTTTTTTTCATGAAACTCCCAAATGGGCTATATGTGGAACTCTGAGATGAAATTTAATTTACAGTGGATATACCAAGATGTTGGGGAGGTGAGGGATGTTGGTCAAGGAAAGCTACAGACACTGTGGAGTCAGCATGTGAACGTCATGTATGTGCAGGGAACACTCGGAGTTTCAGGTCTGTGCTCATCTGAATATTGTGAGGAAACACTTCAGTATCATTTTATTAGCTGAGGAAACATCAAAAATAAAAGTATACTCTTTTTACTTACTGTTTGTTTCATACAGTAATAAAGCTAAAAAAAAAACCCAATAGCAAACAAGCCAAAAAACTCATTTATGAACCAGCACAAGTCAGAGGCCTTTCCTCTACTCATAGAAAATGAGAGAGATATGGAAATAAGTAGGTTGGCAGCTATATCAACCCAAATTGGGTGCTTTTTTCTGAGTTCGAAGGGACAATTTTAGTAATTATAAACCAAAAATAAGCTTAAATTAGCACTGTCCCAGAAAATCCGAGGCAATCGCTGCACTGAATTAGTACATAAAGATGAAGTAATCCTCACATTGAATGTGTCTTCCTGGCTCTTGGTGATGATGCTCCCTCCCGCCATGTAAAGGAGGCAGCAGTAAGAAGAATGGAAAGCAAGTTCTGTATCTGAGATTTCATTTGAGGACCATCATTTGCTTTCTGTGTAAAAATAAAGAGAAAGAAATAAAAGTGGACGCGATGGCTGGCTTTGTCATCTATCAGTATGGTGACATGTCTTGTTCTATGACGGTCTTAGAAAAGAGGGAACTTTGGAGTGGTAACTATGCAATAGGATGGTGAGGACCTGACTGCTGAAAGTATTAGAGCAACACTAATTTTGTTGACTTGCGATCTACACTGTTTGTTTCCTAAGGAGAGAAAGAAAAGGGGTGGATCTGGATGGGAAAGGATGTGGGGAGTGTTTGGGAAAAAGTTGGGAAGCAAAAAACTGTAACCAGAACTCATGGTATGAAAAATGAAATCTATATTCAATAAAAGAGAAATAGAAAAAAATTGTCAAAAGTTAAAATAAAGCTCATGTCACGGGCCTAACCTAGACTGACTTGTCCTCCACTTCTTCTAGGTTTCAGACATTTCTTTCTTTTTATTTTGATAGGAAGTAATATTTTTTGTTTGTTTATTGTGCTAGTGGGCATTGAACCCAGAAGTTTGCAAATGCTAGATAATGTTCTACTAGTAAGTAATACCTCTGTGTTTCCTCCCGTTTCTCTCTGTTACATTGCCAGTATTTCTCAACAGGTGGTTCACATTTTCCATTAGGGCCATGCTGACAGTAGCTGCAATTTTGTTTAAATTCTTGAATCTGGATCTCATCCAGGTCTGCTTTCTGATGTTTTTTTTGTATCTTTAGATCATCTTTTCTTTTTCTCTTTCATTTATATTGTAAGCATAGTCCAAAGCCAGATACCATGTCATAGACAACAGAAGCATCAGCAAGTAGGCTTTAGCTTCAGAGTTTGTACTAAATACATTCCAAAGTCTCTTACTCTCTGCACATTGGGTCTCTGTGCAAATTACCAGTTGCTGCAAGAATAAAAATCTCTGATGCAGGTTGAGACATAGATTCTCTATCATCTGTGTGATTGGTAAAGATGGATGCAGTTCTTAAAGGGTATTCTGCTTTCTCCCCCTGATAAAACCAGGAGGATTATTCCTGAGTTCTCTTTGTGGAATGTCTCATAAGTTTCCTCTGGTAAAGTTTATAACTGTGTGAGGCTGTTCATGGAATGATAGTTTATACTAATGGGTTCTAGAGCAAACTCTAGTAATTTCTCAACAATACCAGCACAAGGTTTTGTATTATTAAGATACTTAGGATAAATGGAATCAGTGGGATTTAAATGTGAGCTACTTAAAGTGTAAGTGTTCATGTATTATAAAACACTGTACTGTTTTATACATTATGGGGACTGGGGTGATGTGGGATTCCCCTCTGTGTGCTGTGAATATTGTTGGTTAATAAAGAAGCTGCTTTGAGCCCATGGCAACACAGAATAGGGCAAGATGGGAATTCCAAGCAGATAGAAGAGAAGACAGGAGGCAGAGTCAAAGGGACGCCATGTAGCCGCTCAGGGAGAGAGACACCCAGGGACCTTACCAGTAAACCGGGAGTCTCGTGGTAAAATACAAAATAATAGAAATGGGCTAATTTAAGATGTGAGAGTTAGCTAGAAATATGCATAAGCTAATAAGCCAAGCAATGTTGTAGTTAATATACTTTCCGTGTGATTATTTTGGGTCTGGGCAGCTGAGAACGAACAAGCAGCCTCTGCATACACTGGAATGTCCAGTCTGTGGTGTGAGTGGGCGGCCAGAGACCCAGGGTGATGGTAGATGAAATTGATGGCTGCAGTAGAGTTCCTTCTTGTTTCTGAAGTTGACTACATTGAAATTTTTATATATTTGGCCTCTAACCGATCAGTTGAGGCCACCAACATTACAAATATCAATGTTTTATCCAAAGTTCCATCCAGTCTAAATTATTCATGAAATCAAGCATGACAGGGCTCCCATCAACCTGCGTGGTTCTCGTTCTCAACAAATACGCTCCAAATAAGCAAATTTTAACTACTGTGGCCTTTTGTATGCACCTGGCTTCCCAGAGTTTAGCAGTGTAGTTAGTCCTATGACCCCATTTTCCCAGAAAAAGCTGTGTATTTTCAGTTTATGCAGTGTTTCTGGCTGTAAGAAGTGATGACTGACAAATTCGTTAAAACTAGAGCTAAAACTGGAGTCCTGAGTTTATTTTTGACTCATCACTTTTCATAAAGAGGAAGGTCATGTTGTGTTCTGTAGTAGCACGGGCATTCTGTAGCTCTATCCCTGCAGATGAAGAGGATAAAATCTCACAAGGTTTGCAGACAGATTGTTAGCACTCTGAACAAATGTGGTAAGCTTTCCAATGTAGTCTTAGATACTTTGGGTTAAGCAATTCAGATTTAGACAGTTACAATTTTGCCTTCTTTTCCAATCTCAGCCAGGTGATGGTGGATCAAGCCTTTAATCCCAACATTTGGGATACAGAAGCAGGTGGATCTCTGTGAGTTCGCGGCCAGCCTCATCAGCAGAGTGAGTTCCAGGACAGACTCCAAAGCAACACAGAGAAAGCTTGTCTCAAAAAATCAAAAAAAAAAAAAACAAAAAAAATTGTCTTCTTTTCCTATCTGTCGTGAATTTAGCACATAGAAGATTCTTTTTCAGCATTCATGTATCAATGCAAACCTCTTAGTTTCCTCATAATCATTTTTAATACTGCTACAAAGTCTTGAATAGCATCAAAATTGTCAGTGAGAAAAGAACGTTGGAACTCTTGGATTATTTATGAAAGCACAGCCTAGGTTAAGCCATGAGTTAGACATATTTTATCAACCTGTGCTGCAGTAATAAGCAGGCATTCCAGTGTCTGTCACTGAGACAGACTGATTTATTTCATGCCCTGTATACTCAGCTGTGCTTTTCTTACAAAGTTTTGTCAAAGGATCATCCTTATCAAGAGCTTCACTTTTGTGGCAGAAGGAATTTAAAACTTCTTTAGTTGTGACCTATTTTATCTCTCTTCACCTGCCGGTGGTAAGAACAAGTTACAAAAGCAAAAGGGCTTCATGAGGAGAGAGGTGTGTTCCTTCTGAGCAGTCACCAGGGGAGACGCGGAGGCTAGCTTAACAGAGAGAGCTCCTGAGCATTTGGACAAAACAATACATCAAAACAGCCACAGGACTGTAGGAAACCTTGGTGACAAAACTGAGTGAGTCTCAGAAACAAAACAGAAAAAAAGATCACTTAGTGTTTTGCACTTAGAAGCACTGACTCTATAAAGCATGACAGAAAACAATACATCTGGACTTAATAAATTGTGATGTTGTAATTTACATCTTAGATAACCCCATATACTCATGTATTAAACACATGGTACAGCAGGCACTGTGAGATCAGTTGCAGTCTATCGTGGGAGTGGATATTTGGGAGCCTGCCTCTTTTTCTCTTTTGCTTCCTGGCTGATATAAGATGAGCAACTTCTCTCTGCACCCCTGCTATGATATAATGCCAACACAGGAACCAAAGCAACAGAGGTGACCAGAGTGAACCATCTAAACTCATGAACCAAAGTGAACATCTCTGTTTATATCGATTATCTCAGGTATTTTTGTCGTAGTGACAAAATACCAATACATGTAATTGGAGGCATACACATTTCATTTAGTGTTACTTGTATGTATATGTGTTTAGGGCTGAGCATTTGAGATTGAATAACTCAGAAGGCTCATCACAAGAGAAAACTGAAGACTAGTTTTTAAAATTGAAAATAGATTTTCTTCCATTTGATACATTATTTCAGGTTTCCCTCCTCCACCTCCTTACAGATCCCCCCACCTTCTCCACTAACCAGAACCCCAACCTTTATTTCTCTGAGGACTGCATGATTTTAAACTGCATGATTTTTTTCTCATCAATTTTTCAAAACTGTTATATTTTGATTATGTGTCTTTCTGATTATATCTAGAGCGGTTAATGATTTTTATCTTTTTAAGCAAGAGAAGATGTATACCATTAAACCCCTAAAACTAACTTTTATTTTAAATAAAAGATGGATATATTTATATGTTTATGAATGTACCTGTATTTTCATATACATATGCTATATATGTTACAATAAATAGAGGCCTTGAATTTGAGAGGGGGGTACATGGGAAGATTTGGAGGGAGGAAAGGTAAGGGAAATGATATGATTATATTTTAAGTTAAAAAAATGAATGTGGCTAAAGAGATGGATCAGTGGTTAAGATCAGAGAATGCTCTTTCAAAGAATCCAGGATCAGTCACCAGCACTCACATGATAACAGATAACCATCTTAACTCCAGCCCCATAGAATCTGATGAGCTATTTTCATATGCTGCACAGATATACATACAGGTAAAACAGGCATACACAATAAAAATAAAAGCCCCCAAAATAATAGAAAAATAATTATAAAAATGTACATTTAAAAATACAAAAAAGAGAAAATTTGCCCCAAACATTTCATATACTATTCCCCCAAGAAGGACTCTCTGGGAGATAGCTTTACTTATTTCCACTCAAAAAATAAACATTAAAATCAGGCAGATTTTCTGACTATTGGGCTACTGTATAAAATGCTGTTTTGGTTTTAGTCTAAGTATTCCCATAGTTAAGAGAGTTCCACATGAATAAAAACCTCTTTGGTACAATTTTTTAGAGTTTGGAAAAATATTTCATCCTGAATTTTAGTTTTTTCTATCATTGATTTTTAAATGAGTTATTGATTTTCTTCCAAAATCCCAAATGATTTTTATTAAATTGTTTTAAAGGGCAGTATTGACTGTGCCCTAAGTTAAATGCATTGTGACCTTTTTAACGTGAAACAATTTATAGTTACTTTAAGTTTTCAAAATAAAACAATACATTCCAGAAATTTGACATTTGACTGGCTTTCAATGTCTAACTACGTTAAACCTACCTAGATCTTAAGGGAAGCCGCTGTGTTTCTTAGAGATGGTCCAAACCATGACAAACAGAAGCGGCAGTCACAGACGAACACGGCAAGGTTCCAGTTCTTCACGGTGCTCATCCTTCATTTTGTCACTTTGCTGAAGTTTAAGGATAGAGTAGGTGGTCACTCCCCTTATTTATAATGTGATTATATGGGTGCCACTTAATTACTAAGGCTTGTTTCAAAATATCATGATTTCAAAATAGTGTTTTCCTTTAAGTTGAGACCGCTGTATATACATGAGGATTGAAAACTGCATGTCACTTCTAAGGACAATTTGAAAATGTAGTCACTTTCATTCATGGAGCTATAGTTCAAGCACATGGATTGGTATATATATATATATATATATATATATATATATATATATATATATATATATATATATATTATTCTGGAAAACATTTAGAGCTCCTTCTCTATATATGTGTTTTGGGTACTGGGAATAAAAGGTATGGCCTCTCTCACATAAAGCTTGTACTCTACCACTTAGGTATATCCTCAACTATATTTTCTAAGTTGTTTTCAGTTTTTGAAAGTTACATTGCAACATGAAATATTTCTAATATTTTCCAAGGATACGTACACCCTCACCCTTGACTTCTCCAGTACACACTAGCATACCATGCTCTAGGTCAAAGTATTTGTAAGCATTTGTGTCTTTCTCATGTCTTAAACTTGTGTTTTGCATTTGTTTTGTTTTTTATACTTCTGCATGTGTACAATCATGCAGTACAATTTTTCCTTAGTGATTTTATTTATTCTAAATAACCACAAATCATAAGAAATCCATGAAGTATTAAAAATCACATCACAATTTTAACAGAATTATGATGAATAACATTATCTAAATATCTTCAGGAAAGGGTTAAATACATGCCACACATGAAGTTTCTCATCTGGCAAAGACACAGGTCAAACATTCTCTGATATTCAGGTTTACAGAAGTAACAGAAAGCTTCTCTTGACTCACCAGTTTTCTCATTTCCCCTATTAGAGAAAAGCAAAGGGTTTTAGCCTGGCTGTAAGACTCTCTGAGAAGGCAGAAAAGTACACCCCTCTTTCTCAAAAACACTTCAGTTTCTTTCCTGTGCCCTCATACAAAGGACGACAGTGCACAGGGAACTGTGTGATATGAGCCAGAGGGTAGGTAGGCAGCTTAACCTTGGGGTAACTGTAGACAGCCGAGAACTTTCCTTATAAACAGTCTAAATCTCAGGCAAATTGCAGTGTCGACACTGTATTTCTTCTAAGAAAAATGCATGCCTCTTTTGATTGGCCAAGTTTTAAGGCCTGAATTTGGATGGCGGTGATGAACAAGTGGAAAAATGTTAGAATTTTCTACTGATTCTTTTCTTTAAAAGTCAGCTTAGTTGAGAAGCTAATGCATACTCACTAGAATATGATTACTATAGGTATCCCAGGGCTGGTGCCATCTATACTCACTATGAGTTTGTGTTTCAAATGAACCTTAGTGTATGAATAAGCTAAGTCCAGCACATGGATAGCTCACCTGAAAAATTACCTTGAATTCAAGAGAATTAAGAGCCATTCTAAATCATATTTCGCAGTGTGTATTTGAAATTCATTGCTGCATGGTGTTAAGAAAAAATATGCAATGCCTATTGGTTGTTCCTGAATGCACAGAGTGAGAGATAGAGCCCTAGCATTAAGGGGTCTGAGAGACATAACGTAATGTAACCTGTATCTGACCTTGGAGCTTCATTTAAGATGCTTCACTGATATTTCAAGCACCAAAAATATGTATATAAATATGAATGTATAAACTAAAGGAAAAAGTGTAAGCTTCTAAATATATTATGAGGAATATTTTCAGTATTATTAATAAATTTCATAAAATAAATGAGCAAAATTATTTCTAACATAATTATGACCCAAGTGATTGGACTCAACAGCACATTGTTGAAAGGACTTAGTGTAAAACCCTCAAACTCTGAAACTACCAGAAGAGAACAGAACTGGTGTACGATAACATATGTTATATGTATGGAAAGGACCTTCTAAACAGGACTCTGCTCATTAGGGGGATAAATGGCAAATGGGATCTCATTAAAATATAATGTTTCTTTACACCAAATGTAACCATCAACTGAGTGGACAGGTAGCCTATAAACTAAAAATAATTTAAATCCTCAACTTTATCCCTAAATATTGCTTTTAACTTCTGCTTTATTCATTACGATTGCTATTTTTTTTTTGTCCTCATTGTTGAGCATTTTTACAGGACTGGCGGGTGTTATTTAGGGGCAGTGCCCTGATACTTTATAATTCTAATATTTTTTTAATTCTAATATTTTTGCAGTGAGTTCTGGACATGTGAATTAATCGTATTATTGTGTGTCTTATGTGAACAGAGAAGGCTGGTGCAGAAGCTAGGATGTATAGGACAGGGTGAACCTAGAGGTTGGATATGGGCAGGTAGAATGAATTTTGGTAGAAACTTGGTAGTGTGCAGGATTTGTGCCTTGGATGTATGTAGCCTGACTCTGCAGGTGAATATGGGAAGGTAGGGTGAATATGTAGCAGGGAAGATAAGAGAGGAGAAGGATGTACAGGATTTGGCCACATGGGAAGATTGGATATGGCAGTAGAAGAACCGGTGGTTTAGAGCAGGCAGGATGGCCTTGATGGAAGTTGAGAAGTTGGCTGTGGTATAAGCAAGGATTACCAGTCTAGGTAGGGACACTGGGTAAAGGATTCTGGCTAGATACTAGAGTCTGGAAATGGTATATGAAGGGGAAGATCAGGCAGACTCTTCTGGCTACGCCCTGGGAATGGCTACCAGCCACAGCATAATTTGAATTTCTTCCCAACAGAATTAATCTTTTTCCTTGCACCAAATGCTATTTGTGACAGTAGTTTTTAAAGAAGTGGACAAAATGGCAGGTCAGAATTTCACATTTTGTTAGCATAACAGAATTTTATTCCTCATATCTCGACCCAAATGAAAGTTCAATCTCATTCAGCAGTCATATTTATCCTCTTCTAATTCATTTGATAAGGGGAGAAAGTCAGCATGATAAGATCACTATAATATATCAGGGTAAGGTTTGGATTAGGATAGTCACTGTGTCTCATAAGAAGTCGAATGACTCTTCTAATAATGCTAGTGTGATACGAATTTGGTGACAGTTCTACAGGCTGTATAGCACATCAATGACGAGAGAAGAGCCTAGAGTGATTTCTTCTACTGATTTTGGTAGAGCACCAGTGGTACAGATGGTCCTGATATTGGAAGGATGCGCTTTGGTGGGTGGATCTAATTGTTGATTGAAGGACACCAGGATCTTTGAATTTTTGCAGTCTTTCTATATCGGTATTTCTAATGCATTTCTCTGCTTTAAATGAACAAATAGGAAGAAAATAGGATTATACTTTATGATTACAACTCCAGGGACATGGTTTAAAATTGTCTTTAGGTACTTAATTCTTGTTCCTTCCTACAGGCCCAGCTTTATGGTATATGATTAAGCTTGTTTTATTTTAATATTTTCTTACACAGTGGCTAGGCAATTACTGAATATTTTGGAATCCAGTTTTAACAATATTGTTTAGTACTCAGAGTCCCCTTAATTGTTCATGTTTGTTTCATGGCTAGGTAAACTTCTAATAGCAGAACTATGGTAAGTATTTACATGTGATCCTGACAGAGTCACCGTATATCTTAGGTACTTAACTTCCTGCAGTCAGAGTTGTGTTTTGTCTTTGGATACTTTCTGGCCTTTCTTAGTGAGTTGATTTATTAAAAAGATTGTATCTTTGAGGCAGGTATCATATGAGGGAGAAAACAATAACATCTGCTGATTTATTTTAGACACAGAAAAAATGAACATCTTGCCAAACAGATTTAAGAATTTGAGAAAAAATCTGTGGGGTTTTCTGTGTATTCCAGTAGGATCAGAGCATTGAAGAGTGTTGTCTGACACTTGGCTAGGGTTTGCTTCTTATCTTTTGTGATCTCAAACAGTGCAGTTGACTGTTTTTCCTCCTATGTCTGTTGAGTATTTTGACTCATAATTACTCTGGTACTTACGAGAGGAGACTGTCAATTTTCTTCAGAAGGGACTATTTCTCACTCATTCACAAAGTGCATAGAGAAAATAAGGAACTGGGGATGCATAATTGTCCACGAAATTTAAGAACATTTTTCCCTTTGGTGAGGAAAAGATTTGAACATTTTGTTTTTCTAAAGAGATAGGGGAATGATTCACGAGTGGAAATGAGTGATGACATGCATTTTCTCCTCATTGAAATTTTATGATTTGTCTTAAGGCATTTATGATGGTTTAGAAACGCATGCCATTTGAATTGTATTTTTCTTCTGAGGGGCAGTGTTTTTAAATCTGGTGGGATTTAAACATACTGACTTGCCCAAGTACCAGTTGGTGCCTTTGTTCCTTCTGGATTCAAAATTATTTTACTTTTTCTACCACATTAGTGTGTACAAAGGAAAAGCTCTGGACTCTTTAGGGCAACCCTATTCAAGTCCACTTTCCCTTCCAGATCTCTTTCAGAGGCCTGCAGTCCCCAGTGGGAGGGAACCAAATTCAGCTTCTTATAATCCATTTTGAAATGGCCAGGCCTTTCCCAATAGTTAAAGATTGCCTTGCTCATTCAAGACAGAACAAATTAATAGATTTCTTTGTCTGTGAGCTTAATTGTTTAACTGCTCATAACTGTAAGATCATAAATTTGATAGCCATGTCTGTTTTCTTTCTACTTCTTGAAAATAGTTCTTGAATTTTGTCTGCTAAGAAAAAAGGAAAACTGTCAGAAGGGCGTTCCCTGCTGTATCATTCTACTATATCAAAGTGGCCAATCTAACTTCTCCAAAAATGCAAGTTATCAAGGTACTACTTAAGCAACACTTGAAGGTTTTTGAGAGAAATTCTCAACTGCTTTTTTTTATTTCTCTAAATTTTTCATAAAAATCATTTCTCCTGGTCTTATTCTACATGCTGTATTTGTAATGGTAAATAATTTGTCCATATAATTTTAGTATCAAAACACAGAAGTAGTTCCCTAATTCATGACAAGAATTTCCAACATGATCATTCTTAGGGTCCTCAAAGGAGTTTCTCTATTCTGCTAAGACAAATCATTTTTTGCCTTAATTCCTGCAGCCAATTAATTCTTTTTCATAATCCATAAAATCTTGGTTCATATGCTGATAGAGTGATAAAAATTTCTTTAGTGCATTTTGGTATGTTCTGAACGGATCACTGGACTGATAACCAACTATTTCAGTTCACATTTGCCGTAGATGCATAAACAGTATCTTGGTCTTTCTGCCTTCGGTTTTCATCTTAAAAGGAACAATATTTTATATCTTGTAGAAACTATTGTACACAAAAGTGTAGAAACTTGTTCCCCTTATAAATTCTTGACATTTTCTTAGGAATTGCAAGAAGAGTAGGATGTGAGCAGAGGAGGAGCAAATGAATTTCTTCCGGTACAGGAGGTTAGGATAGAGAAAGAGAGAGGGGAACAGAGACTAGAAGAGAGAGAAGCTCTGTAGAATTGGTCTGGAGGTTTGGCGCTGTTTCTCAAATTTTCTTGTTAACCTCTGGGCCTTCAATGTCTTTCTTTAATACGTATACTGTTTCCAAAAGTCTTATAATCATATCGTGTAAGTTAGAAATTTTACCATTTCTTCACTTAGAAATGCCTGCTTCTAAATTCTAATAAAATCAGACTTCCCACTCCTTATATTTGTTTTCTTTTCTAGGTCTTCTAGATGTACATGTATAGATACTCTTTGGTTGGAAGTGCCACCTCAGCCCCTGGCATCCCTATACCCAAAGGGTCTGGAATGTTTGGGTGGAAGTTACATCCCAAGCCCCCTCCACGGGGAGTGACCTCAGTCCAGACTCTACCTCTGAGAAAGCCTGCCAAACCGTGGCCCCTCCTCAGAGATGCTCAAGACTACTCCCACAGGGTATTTAAACTGTCCCCCAGAGAACAAACATGTGGTTTCCCAGTCTTCCTTCCCATTCTCCTCTCTGAGGGCCAGGAAGTTTACTCCGGAGCACTGGTATCCATTAAACCCAGTCTTTTTCTAATTCTGTTTGACTTTGTCTGATTTGTATTATTGCGTTGGTGGAGAGGTTTATCAGGCTGTCAAAACTTTTCATCTGGAGGTTCCACCAACGAGGCTGTTTTTTCCACCAGCCAAGGGCTACATGTTGGGAAAACGCCCTTCTCCCTAGCACCTGCTCTCTTCCAGGCTAAGTTCTGAGTTCCAAATCATTCGATTTGGGCTGTCTTGTTGAAGTCACGGCTGTGCCAGGCGCCCAACCTGACTGGACAAGGACCTACCTTGTTCGGGGTGGGGGGAGGGTGAGGAGGGGGGGGATGTCAAGGAAGGACGTGCCTTTCCCCTGTGAGATTCCTTCATCAGGAGATGTCCTTTCAAGGAATTCCCACACCCCTCTGCTTTTTGTTTGTTTGGTTTTTTGTTTTTGTTTTTTGATTCAAAGTCTATTACAGTAGATTACAACTCCAGATTACAACAGCTCTGGAAAAATACAAATATCACTTATTTCCTGTAGGACTGACCATGACGTAGCAATATGGAGACTAAGAACGACTACATGAGAACAAACTGTGCTATGACAATATGAAGAAAGTGGAACCCTTCTACAACACTAATTGGAATATTAATATGCAAATGAGTCCACCTAGTAGGAAATTCAGTAATATGAATGCTCTCTCTAACTTAAAAAAAATGAAATTGGGCCTGGGACATGACTCAGTTGTAACGGCATTTGCTGCCAATTCAGACAACATGAGTTTACTTCCCAGAACCAATAATAGAAAAAAAAACAATTTTTTCAAGTTAGCATTTGACTTCTACATGCATGTTGTAGCATGTGTACATGTGCACATATGTACATGCCATCACCCCTTCAAACCCACAAACAACTGTAAAGAATGAGTAAAACTAGCTATGGTCTAGCAAGTCCTCTACTAGGGATGTATCCAAAGAACATGAAATAAGTACATCAAGGACATCAGCATTCTCATGTTTATTACAGTTCTATTTACAGTAGATAGGAAAAGGAAAAAAAATGTTAATCAACTGGCAGATAAAAACTGTGGGAGGTACAAACTGATTGCAGAGACTTATTGCAGAAGACAGCACCTACACAGCTCATTGAACATGGAGAAGCTGAGCTGGTGCACACTGAGTTGGTCTCCACTGATGGCCTGCCCACAAGATGCACTGGAGCAATACTTTCACAAAGCTAGTGGAAGTAACCAACCAATATCTGGTAAACAAAATTTGTTTCAATTTACTTTTACCTGTGATAATGTTGGTGGATCTAAATTAATCTCTTGAAGCTCATCAGAACCATTCTTAAGAAACAAAATTTAGATATATTAGGTTATTATTATTTGTGGTCTGTATTGAAATGCATGTTGGGCTGAACCACACCTGGGTCAAGGAAGAAATTAAGAAAGAAATTAAAGTCTTCCTTGAATTTAATAAAAATAAAGAGACAAGATACTCAAACCTATGGGACACGATGAAAGCAGTGCTAAGAGGAAAGTTCATAGCACTAAGTGCCAACTTACAGAAAACGGAGAAAGCATACATTGGGGACTTAACAGCACACCTGAAAGCACTGGGAAAAAAAAGAAGCAGATGCGCCCAGGAGAAGTAGAAGACTGGAAATAATCAAACTGAGGGCAGAAATCAACAAAATAGAAACACAGAAAACAGTCCAAGAATCAATGAAACAAAAAGTTGGTTCTTGGAGAAAATCAACAAGATCGACAAACCCCTATCCAAACTAATTAAACGACAGAGAGAGAATACACAAATAAATAAGATCAGAAATGAAAAGGGGGACATAACCACAGATACAGAGGAAATTCAGAGACTCATTAGATCTTACTACAAAAGCCTGTATGCCACAAAACTAGAAAATGCAAAAGAAATGGACATTTTTTAGATAAATACCATATACAAAAGCTAAACCAAGACCAGGTGAACGATCTAAATAGACCTGTTAGTCGCGAAGAACTAGAAACTGTTATCAAAACTCTCCCTTCCAAAAAAAGCCCACGACAAGATGGTTTCAATGCAGAATTCTACCAGAACTTCCAAGAAGAGCTAATTCCTATACTCCTTAATGTATTTCACAATATAGAAACAGAAGAGTCATTGCCAAATTCCTTTTATGAAGCTACAGTTACCCTGATACCAAAACCACACAAAGACCCAACCAAGAAAGAGAATTACAGACCTATCTCATTCATGAATATCGACGCAAAAATTCTCAATAAAATACTGGCAAACCGAATCCAAGAACACATTAGAAAAATTATCCATTATGATCAAGTAGGCTTCATCACAGAGATGCAGGGCTGGTTCAACATACGCAAATCTATCAATGTAATCCACCATATAAAAAAACTGAAAGAAAAAAACCATATGATCATTTCATTAGATGCTGAAAAAGCATTCGACAAAATTCAACACCCTTTATGATAAAGGTCTTGGAGAGATTAGGGATACAAGGGTCCTACCTAAATATAATAAAAGCTATTTACAGCAAGCCGACAGCTAACATTAAATTAAACGGAGAAAAACTCAAAGCCATCCCACTAAAATCAGGAACACGACAAGGATGTCCACTCTCTCCATACCTCTTCAATATAGTGCTTGAAGTTCTAGCAATAGCAATAAGACAACATAAGGGGATCAAGGGGATTCGTATTGGAAAGGAAAAAGTTAAGCTTTCGTTATTTGCAGATGATATGATAGTATACATAAGCGACCCAAAAACTCTACCAAAGAACTCCTACAGCTGATAAACACCTTTAGTAATGTGGCAGGATACAAGATCAACTCCAAAAAATCAGTTGCCTTCCTATACACTAAGGATAAGGAAGCAGAGAGGGAAATCAGAGAAGCATCACCTTTCACGATAGCCACAAATAGCATAAAATATCTTGGGGTAACTCTGACCAAGGAAGTGAAAGATCTATTTGACAAGAACTATAAGTCTTTGAAGAAATAAATTGAAGAGGACACCAGAAAATGGAAGGACCTCCCTTGCTCTTGGATTGGGAGGATCAACATAGTAAAAATGGCAATTCTACCAAAAGCAATCTATAGATTCAATGCAATCCCCATCAAAATCCCATCAAAATTCTTCACAGATCTGGAGAAGACAATAATCAACTTTATATGGAAAAACAAAACACCCAGAATAGCCAAAACAATCTTATACAATAAAGGATTGTCTGGAGGCATTATCATCCCTGATTTCAAACTCTATTATAGAGCTACAGTATTGAAAACAGCTTGGTATTGGCATAAAAACAGAGAAGTCGACCAATGGAATCGAATAGAAGACCCTGACTTTAACCCACAAACCTATGAACACCTGATTTTCGATAAAGGAGCTAAAAGTATACAATGGAAAAAAGAGAGCATCTTCAACAAATTGTGCTGGCAAAACTGGATGTCAACCTGTAGAAGAATGAAAATAGATCCATATCTATCACCATGCACAAAACTCAAGTCCAAATGGATTAAAGACCTCAATATCAGTCTGAACACACTGAACCTGATAGAAGACGAAGTGGGAAGTACTCTACAACAGATGGGCACAGGAGACCACTTCCTACGTATAACCCCAGCAGCACAGACATTAAGGGCCTTATTGAATAAATGGGACCTCCTGAGACTGAGAAGCTTCTGTAAAGCAAAGGACACTGTCACTAAGACAAAAAGGTAACCCACTGACTGGGAGAAGATCTTCACCAACCCCGCAACTGACAAAGGTCTGATCTCCAAAATATATAAAGAACTCAAGAAATTAGACCATAAAAGGCTAATCAACCCAATTATAAAATGGGGCACTGAGCTGAACAGAGAATTCTCAACAGAAGAACTTCAAATGGCCAAAAGACACTCAAATTCCTTAGCGATCAGGGAAATGCAAATCAAGACAACTTTAAGATACCATTTTACAACTGTCAGAATGGCTAAAATCAAAAACACCAATGATAGCCTTTGCTGGAGAGGTTGTGGAGAAAGGGGTACACTCATCCATTGCTGGTGGGAATGCAAACTTGTGCAACCACTCTGGAAAGCAGTGTGGCGGTTTCTCAGGAAATTCGGGATCAACCTACCCCTGGACCCAGCAATACCGCTCTTGGGAATATACCCAAGAGAGGCCCTACCATACAACAAAAGTATATGCTCAACTATGTTCATAGCAGCATTGTTTGTAATAGCCAGAACCTGGAAACAACCTAGATGCCCTTTAATGGAAGAATGGATGAAGAAAGTATGGAATATATACATATTAGAGTACTACTCAGCAGTAAAAAACAAGGACTTCTTGAATTTTGCTTACAAATGGATGGAAATAGAAAACACTATTCTGAGTGAAGTAAGCCAGACCCAAAAAGAGGAACATGGGATGTACTCACTCATATTTGGTTTCTAGCCATAAATAAAGGGCATTGAGCCTATAATTCGCAATCCTAGAGAAGCTAAATAAAGAGAACCCAAAGAAAAACATATAGGCATCCTCCTGAATATTAACCTTCATCAGGTGATGAAAGGAGACAGAGACAGAGACCCACATTGGAGCACCGGACAGAAATCTCAAGGTCCAAATCAGGAGCAGAAGGAGAGAGAGCACGAGCAAGGAACTCAGGACCACGAGGGGTGCACCCACACACTGAGACAATGGGGATGTTCTATTAGGAACCCACTAAAGCCTACTGGCCTGGGTCTGAAAAAGCATGGGATAAAACCGGACTTGCTGAACATAGCGGACAATGAGAACTACTGAGAACTCAAGAACAATGGCAATGGGTTTTTGATCGTACTGCACGTACTGGCTTTGTGGGAGCCTAGGCAGTTTGGATGCTCACCTTACTAGACCTGGATGGAGGTGGGTGGTCCTTGGACTTCCCACACGTCAGGGAACCCTGATTGCTCTTTGAGCTGAAGAGGGAGAGGGACTTGATCGGTGAGGGGGAGGGAAATGGGAAGCGGTGGCGAGGAGGAGGCAGAAATCTTTAATAAATAAATAAAAAAGAAATGCATGTGGGGAAGAAGCAAAGAGACTCATTTGAGTCATAATAGAAGTTTTCTTGAAACCTAAAAATAATTTTGGTTAAAAGCAGTAACATTCCCTTTCTTGTTTAAAGACTGTGTGCATATAAATTAAAGAGATGTCTTCATCAAGATCAGGAGAAATTTTTAAGTTTTATGTTTAAAAAATATTGAAAAGCAATGCAAAATATTAAGCTTGTGGCTAAACAGTATATCTAGCCATAACTTTATAGGGGACAGTGATTATAGATGTTAAATTTAGGTTTGAAATTATATTTGGAAAGGAGTAACCTGTAGAATTTACCCTGTCTTTTTAATAGATAAAGGAGGGCAATGACTCCCAAGTACACATAATTAAAATAAAGCCTTTAGCAGAAACTAAAACAAGGCATGGTTTTGTTTATTATTTGACCTTTGTTTATGTTCTCAGGCAGTCTTGCTGAATGCTTAGTTATAAGTAATAAGAATGCCAAGAACCATTGTAATGAGTGCACTTAAAGAGAATTGAGGAAAAAATTCATCCATCTTAACAATGCATTTACTTCTCTTCGTACTGGTAGCATTCTCCTGGTGAGGACTTTTTAATGTCGATTTGGAAGTGCTTCTGGGATGCTTCCAGAAGGGACCTTTGGGGTGCCCTCTGAGGGGATTTAGGGAGTTCTACTCAATGCCCTGATAGAGACCAGGCTCCCCAGAATCTGCATCATTTTCTGATGAGAGCTTGGCTGTAGATGAATGTTAGAGAGATCTCCTCACACTGCCTTTTCAATCTGGGATGGTTCTGACAAGCTCTACCTCTTCTCCCTGGATAGGCTTGTGTATCTACTTAGCTAGTTCCCTGACTATTTCAGCGCCAAGTAAACGGGTTCTTTAGAGTACAAGCCCTTCAGACCCCTTCAAGGTCCGGCTAAGGCACTACAGCAGCTTAGGAAAGTAACTAAGGGTATCTAAGGGAAAATAATTTACTCATAGACAATTTTTTCTCAATATGTCTCTTTATTTTCTCTCTTACTTGTACTCTATTCTAATTCTTCTGTCCTGTCTATAATTTCTTAGCTCAATTCTCTGTCTCAATGCTAATTCCAATTCTCTGCTAACTTCTCCTGTTTCATTTTTTTCTATCTCTGCTAATTTATGGGATGTTTCTGCTTCTGTTCCCACTTCTTCCTTTGCCCAATAAAGAAGCAACCAGAAAGGTATAGGCAATAACCTTTTTTTTTATACAAGTTACAGGTAAATGCAGTCATTCCATTTGCCCTCTCTGCCACAGACAGCAGTGGAGATGTACTCAGTAGGAAGCATAACAAAACTCCATGGTTTGTTTTAATCTACACAAAAGAGACTGAGAATTAAGTTTCCCTCCTATAAGAGCTAAGGAATCTTTAGCTTCATTTGTTAGTTTCCATGGTGACCTGGGATTGGGGTCACCTTGGGGACTGTCATACAAAAGCTTAAATACAGCTGCGGGTATCTCTACAAAGGAACAAACTAAATTAATATTTCCAAACAGTCTTTGGATGTCATTTAAAATTTTTAAACGATCCATTTTTAATTGAAGAGGCTGGGGAGAAACAAAATCTGTGTGGATAACATGCCCAAATAAGAAAAGAGAGGATGTATTTGGATTTTCACAAGGGCCACCTGAAGCACACATAATGACAATTGTTGAATTGGGAATTGTGGTACCTCTTGCAGATAGGATTATCAGCACGAGAAATCAATATATCACCAATATAGTGAATAAAGTATACATCAGAGTACTTTGTATGAAGTTGTTCCCATAGGCTCCATAATTTCATTTGTCTTTCTATGATCCTGTAACAATCTTCATTTGCCTGATTTTTTTCTTAATAACAAACATTGGAGTGTTCCAAGGACTGGTGGAGGGTTCAATATAACTCTTTTGAAGTTGTTCTTCCACCAGACAAGTAGCTGTTGTTGTTTGTCAGGAAGGAGACCCCCATTATTTGGTGGGTCTGGGGCTAGGCCCATTTGAAGTTTCCCAGAGTCCTCTGGGGTTTCCATCAGCAACGGGAAGTGACTTGCATCAGTTAGGAGAGTGCTGTACCTAGGGAGCAGGACTTATAATCTCTGCCAGCAAGAGCCCTTCTTGCATTAGGGGCAGGGTGCAGGAGGCATTTTTTTTAAATTTATATTCTGAGTTGAGGCTGGGACATTTGGTCCTTTAGAAGAACAATGTTTTCTGATATGTTCAAATTGTTCACATGAGAAGCATCTAGATTCCATGCCCCTTGCCTTTACTTGTTTATTTAAAGGTTAAGAGGTTGATTGTCCCTGTAATGCAGCTGCTATAGCTACACCTTAACGGTAAGAGGGGCCAACTTCAGCATACGCTTTTATGAATTCAGAGATGCTCTCAGATTTCTTTGTCGGTATCAGTAGAGATTGACCGATGGGAGAAACATTTTCAAAGACCAATTGTTTCAAAATGATCTCTCTTACTTCTGGGCTGGGAATCATTCTCTCCCCAGCCTCCTTTAGTCTGACTAGAGATTCTGCAAACAGATCATTGGTTTCTGTGTTTCAGTAGCAAGCCCTTTGGTATTAGCATCAGCTGATGGTAAACACTTCCATGCTCCCTGAGCTGCTGTGGAAATTGCCTGCAAAGCTTCTTTTGCTAGTTTCATTGTTCAGACGTTTGAAAACATTCACCAGTGCCCATAAACGCGTCATACTTAAAATCTTTTCGCCCTCTCCCTCTGCCTCTTGTTTTAGACAATTTCTGACAGGCTAAGTCCTTATACTCAACTTTCCGTCACAGGTAGGTGCCCGCTGCTAAACAGACCCTAGCTACCTGAGACCAGCTGTGAGGAATGAGCCATTGGGAGTTTAGGCTCTCCACAAGAGTGAGAATGTCCAGCGAGGCTATTCCTTAGGCAGATGAAGTGTGTTTAATCTTGTTAAGCAGTTTGAATGAGAGAGGTCCCTACATGGGGCTTTCATCCTTTCTCTGACTCCGATAATGGGAAAGCCCTCCAGTCCTTCCTCTTGCTGGCGGGCCTGCTTGATCGCTCCACTGAAACACAGGAGCTCCTATTGCTTCTTTTTACATCTTTTAGGAGAGCTTATGGAGTGTACAGATAAATGCTGCAGTGGAATGCTGTCAGTTTTTTTGATGGCCTTTTGTCTCTTTTTCCCTTTTCGCTGTCTTCCTTGGGGGTAGACGTTTCTTACTAATCTGTCTGCTGTTTGGTGTCTTTTACTGCTAAGAGTATGGTGAGTCCAAGGATGCTGGCCTTGCTCATGTTCTCGTCACTGAGAAAAATGGAAACCAGAGGGTTTTGTCATATCTTCTTTATCGAGTGGAGGAAGTTGCCCTCTTTTATGAATTCCCTGTATATTATATCAGGAGCATATATTTACTCGGCTCATTGTTAGGACAAAATACTTGACCAGTATAACTTAACTTAACACTTTCTGTTCTATGTTAACAGTCCATCATGGCATGGAAAGCAAGTGGAGATGACCTCGCATCTGAACTGGGGAAGCAGAAAGTACAACCAAGCGGTTCAGGGCTATAAAGTTGGAAGGCATACCCCAGTGACCCACCTCCTCTAGTAAAGTTTCCTAAACTCTTCCAAGCAGCTTGGGAAGTAGTACCCAGACACAGGAGCCTGCAGCAGACACTTGTTGCAGAATATTTGTTTAACTGTGCAAAGATGTGTTTCATTTATTTAATTACATAAAGAACTGTTGCTGTTTTCCATTGTCTGCCTAAGTCACCTGGTTAGCATAATGAAATGCTGAATGGCAGATAGGAGGGAGGTGGTGTAAGTCAGACCACTGGGCAGGGGGAGTAAGGAGGGGGAGGAATTTAGTTTCAGAGGAAATGCCAGGAGCTAGCCAGCTGGACACGGAAGAAACAGGAAAGTAGGGTATATACAGTGGAAGAAAGGTTAAAAGCCCCCAAGGAAAAAGGTCCCTGCTGTTAGCAGACCCACAAAACCATGAAGCTAACAACCCATGCAGGACCCCTGCTTCCCACTTCAGTTTCTGTGAGCCTGCATCAGCCTTGCTTAGTTGGTTCAGTGGACAATTTTCTCCTGAAATCCTCCATCTCTTACACTCCTACAGTCCCTCCTTCCCCTCTTTGGTGGGGTTACTCAATCTCTGGGGTGAAGGACCCAATGGAATCCTCCAATTTATACTGTTTTCATAATGTCTGACTGTGTCTAGTGTTTAACCATCCTTATTATACGGAAATCTCACTGGGTCATGGTTTATGGCTTCACTGTACATTTCTATAGCCCACTTTCTTAGGGACCACCAACAAACTTCCAAATCATGACACAGACATTTATTATTAGTTGTAAATGCTCAGCCTTATTTTACGCTTGCTTCACTAACTCTTATAACTTAAATTAACCTGTTTATCTCCATCTCCATTTTGCCTCGGGAACTTTTACCTTTTTCCTTATTGTATGTCCTATTCTGTGTCTATCTGTCTGGTGGATGCCTGGTGGGCTGGTTCTAGAAATCTTCCTTCTTATTTTATTCTCCCTACTGAGCCTAGATTCCTCCTCCTGCATATTTTATCTGACCACAAGCTCCACCTATCCCTCCACTGCCCAGCTATTGGCCATTCAGCTTCTTATTAGACCATTCATTCACATTAGTCAGACAAAGCAACACATTTTTATGTTGTTAAACAAATGCATCATATACAAATGGATCACATCTTTGCCTAGGTAAAGTAATATTCTACAATGAATTTCTGGATTTAATTTGCTAACCTTTTCTGTAGAGTTTTGCATTTATATTTATGAGATATTGGTCTGCTTCTCTTTTTGTCTTTCCTTTCTCTACCTTTTTTTTTTTTGTGACGCTGTGGTCAAAATGAATTAGAAAGTATTGTTTTTATTTTATAAGAAAAAAGTCTTCAGAGAGTAAAAAAATTGATACTTTAAAAAATCAAAACAAATACAGTGAATTGACTTGAACTGGATATGAGCCAATAATATACTGAGTTTTTTTCTTTGATTTTTAAATACATTTTTAGCTTTGAAAGATAGAATATAATTACGTCATTTCCCCCTCCAGTTTCTGCTATGCAGCCTCTTGCTTGTCCCCATTTCTTGCTCCATTTAAAATGTATGATCTCTCTCTCTCTCTCTTGTTGTTATGATCTATATGTACATGTATTCTCATCTTCTTTAGTGTTACTTGTATGTATATTACTATGAAACTTCAGGGCTGATAATTTTGTATTTCATAAATAAGTAAGGGGCTGATCCCAAGGGAAGACTACTTCTCCTGCATGTACAATTACTTAGTACAATGACTTGCCTATAGTTCTTTGGCTATGGGGGAATGACTCATGAAATTCCCTTCTTACACATTAGCATGTCTATTGGTGTTTTCCTTGTCCAGGTCTTGATTAGGCAACCATATTATAGCTAAAGATGTCATCTCTAGAAAACATAATCTCATAGTAGACATCCTGGTTCTCTGGTTCTTAACATCTTTCTTTCCCTTCTTTGCAGCTGTTTCCTAAGCCTTAGGTGCTTGACTTGTGCTGTAGATGCATCCATCAAGGCTAAGGATGGATGTGTAAGTTTCATCTGCATTTTGTTCAGTTCTGAATTTCAGTAAATATTTCCAGCCATTGCAAAATAAATTTCTTTAATGAGATATTTAAGATACACTTATCTGAGGAAATAAGAATAAATATTTACAATGCAGTTAGGAATTATGCTGGTTTAATAAAGTGGCACCAGTAGATTCTCCTTTAAGTTACATTAACTCACTAGTCCTTGGTAAATGGATAGGTACCAGGACATTTCTTCCTTTTAAGCAGGCCTTAATTCTAATTCAACAATTTTTTTTTCTACAACCAAGATGTGAGTACCACTAGTAAATAAATAGGGATATGTGGCTATGCTGGTCATTGCCGTGGATCAAAGATATCACTTGGAAAGAAGCTGTGGAAGCTTGCTTGCAATCCTCCAGTACTATGGATGTTATTCCTCGTGGAGTAGTGTTAAAATGAAGATCCTCTAAATATTGTGTCTAAAGTAGATGGTGTCTTCAGTAATAGAGTTTCTTCAGCTTCTGGACGTCAACCAAGGACAATGGCAAAACTCTATATTGTTTTGGGAATTCTCCTGGCAAACAACTTAAATAAGGTTTATCATTGGGATTTTAGTTAGATGGCCTGTAGTTCTTTGGAGAAACACGGCCAGTCTATAGGGGATAATTTTATTTGAAAAATGTATTTATATGCACTAAATGCTATTTTAGGTAAATAAATAATATAATATATCTTTATGACTTCTTTAGATACCCTTAGTGCTATTTTACTGTCTTCTTCCCTGACCCTCAGTATTGACTTCTTTTCCTCTTACTCAATAAATGGTCCTCAATTTTTCCATAGGATCTGGCATATACCTCAACACATCTAATCTTGGAAGTTCATAAAGTTTGAAAGAGAGATTTTTTCCTGTTTAAATTCGCAGTAGAATCCATCAGATAATCAAGTCATCTGTTGTCATTACTAGTTATTGTTTTGATCCTTAATCAGTACAAGCAGATTTCGACTTCTGTTTATACAGATATTGTTCCTCACAGAAATAGTTCATTTCATCTACCCAAATTTGTGATCTTAGAGTTATTTGCAGCACTGCTTGATTATACACTCAGTGTCCACCAAGTCCATTCAATATTAATGATGCCCCTTTAAAAGTTGAAGCTGGAAATTAGTACCCACAAATATCCATTCAATAAACGAATGTTCTTCTCATATCTGAGGGTAGTAAATAGTATCCTTTTACTTTTTTTCTTATAAAGTTGCTTTGTAAAGAACTAATTTATTTATTTTTACAACGAATTTGTTTCACTCTACTTTCAATTACCAATCATTTCTTTGAAAATAGATTTTATCTCTGGGTTTTACAGGGTTATATTTCTACCTGTTAGCTACTTCAGTGCTATCTTTATAGAAGACTTTAAGATTCAAGTCTGAGTAGATATTATATTCACATACAAAGTCTCTTATAAAGAGTGCTTGTATATCTCTCACACAAATGTCTCTGCTGTTGAATTCTGAATAAAATATTTAAAAATCTCAATTTTATATCTTTATTAGTTTTTCTCCAGAAAAGCTTTGGCTTCACTCCTTGGCTCCCTTTTAGATATCTTTTGTCAGTGACTATTTTTCTTTATTCATTTTTACATTATCTAAATATTCCTGCTTTAGTTTGTTTGGCATAATTATAATAAAATACTTTGTATTAGTCACATTTTGTGGCTATGATAAAATACCATAACAAACAGCAACTTATGGCAGAAATTATTAATTTTAGCTAATGTTTCCAGAGGCCTAGGGTCCATGCTGGTGTGGCGGACATGGCAGCAGGTTACTGGATCAAGAACCTGAGAGCAAACCTCTTCAGCCATAAACAGGAAGTAGAGAACTAAATGGAAGTAGAGTGAAGTTATACATTCTCAAAACACATCCCCGAAAGCATACATATTCTAGCAAGGATGTGTCCCCTCCCCAAACAGCACCACCAACTGGGTATCAATATTCAAATACCTGAGTCTATGGCGCTGTTTTTCATTAAGACCAGGATGTACATGAAACTGATCACCTTCATAATGGAAAGGACTTTATTTCTTCAAGTTTCTGGAGGTCTAAGGAACTAAATGTGGTAATGGCATTTCTAACTCTGCAGCGTCACAGGGCAGATGACACAAGAGCTCATGAGGTGATTCCGCCCTCACCACCTATATTTAATCAGATCACTCTAATGACCTGCTTTGATCTTAATCACCCTCTTAAAGCCACAACTTGCAGCACCAGAGTTAGATTGTTTTCCTCTCCAAGTACCTCAAAATGGTGATTACATTTTAGTACATTCACCTCCAGTAAATTAGCTTAAGCCACATCACAGGCATCTCATTCCCAACTTAAAAAATTATATATTGGCAATTATATTTCTGGACTAAATATACAGTATATCTAGTTCCACTTCTACCAAGCAGCCAGTTCCTTACTGAAAGTTATTTGGTCATATTTTTGGCTAAAATTCTTGCTTCCTTCCTCTCTCCCTTCCTCCCTCCGTGCCTCCCTCCCTTCCTCCTGCCTTTCCTCCCTCCCTTCCTCTCTCCATCTTTCTTTCTTTCTTTCCTTCCTTCCTTCTTTCTTTCTTCCCGATTTCTCTCACACAAGGCTGACTTTGAACACTCTTTGCTTCTGTAACTCTTACAAGTGTGTGCACACATGCCTAGTTTCTGTCTATATTTCTTGGGACATCACAACCATAAGTCACATATGGCTAATTCTAAGTCCTTTATAAGATATTTATCACATTCTTAACTCACTTCTTGAACCTGTTATATAGAATGGATAATTTATGACAATTATAGAACTAGGCTCTGACAAGTTTATTAATGTGTCAAACTAATACAACTCAAGAAAAAGTTAGATTTTAAACATATATCTATCAAATATATACTGTTCTGTATAATCACTTTATGTTTAAAGATGTATTGTCTGAGCAGAAAAAGATATGTGAATCTTTGAAAAAATGAAATATAATAATTCGATTTCAAGAAACAACTAGCCAAATTGCAAGCAGAAGTAGGAAAATAAAATTGAGAAAATAGGTACATAGTTGGAAAAACCAGACTTTTAAATCATAGAAAGTAGATGAAGCTCCCTAGACCAACACATTCAGATGATCTAAGTTATCTATCAGCAATTTGTCAGAAATGTTTGAGTTAAACAAGAAAGTGAATTAACTAAGCAGCTGTTAAGAACTAATCCCATAAGACATTGCTGACTGTCGTTTGTGTGTGATTAGTTTGAAGCAGTAATTTCACCAATTATCATAAAAGCTAGTTCCTCTAGAATTTGGAATTTAAAGCCAGCATTTAGCTGCTCCTACTTTTGGAGGTTCAAAATCATGATTGGCTGTAAAGTGGTGAAAAAGAAAAGCTAAGCAAACAAAAGTAAAGTTGACCATGTCAGTGTCAATGATATAGACAGTTCTCCATAGAACTGTAACCACCTTCCAACGCAGCTTTACACAGGGATGGAGAAGGGAAATTACCATGTCCAGCATCCTCCTATGACTTACTTCTCACGGGCCTTTGTGTGACTGATTGCAGACCATGTCCCATAGTCACTGTCATACATGGAACTTGTCCCATACTCAGATGTTTATCCCAAATAATGGCAAGGATACTTAGGGCCCATGAGGAACAATATAGCTTGGCTGCGTAGATTGTGTCACCCTATCAGGAAATATGACAAAGTCACAAAGACCTCTCAAGTGGTAATATCCTGTACATGAAGTTATAAGCCAGGGTAAAATGCCTGCAATAGTCTGAACTATTAAACTAGTCTTTATATTGTCAAGCTTTCCCGATCTGTTTTCTTTGACTGCAGCACAATGTAAGAAAGCTTAAACAATAGATATATTCTCCACAATTCTTTATAACAGAGAGCTGCATTCCTTTTCCAGATCCCAGGAAAGAATCTTTTTCTCTCCTCAGGTAGCCCCAGGATGTACTGACCTTCTGACTACACTGCTCTAAATACTACTCAGAATTTCTCATCTTCTCCCCTGTACCTTTACCTATGTCATTTGTATCCCCAATCTCCATTTACTCGGCATGTAGGTTCTCACAATAATCCTGAATGGTCTCATTTGAATCCTTTAAATATATTCCCTAAAAATATCACACACAAAGGTTCTCATGGGTTCTGAAGGTTAGAATATGAACGTGCTTTGGGATAATGCATTATTCAACTCAATACACCCAGGAATGAATATATGAAAGGCATTTAAATGAAGTCACCACATAATGGGGGAGATGGTGTTCCAAGTAGACATTTTATGGAGTCAAGTAAAACCTCTAGTGTCAGGAATGGGTTTCATTTTATTAGCGTCATTATCCACAGGGGTTCCTGTGACCCTGCTCCCCAAATATTATAGGCTACAGACAAGGCTGTGGTTACTCTTAACAATGTGATGATAATGACATATTACTGAAGACACCACTTATTTATGTCATTGAACATGGAAAAATTAATCTCTGCCTATCTAGAAGCTTCACTCTTGGTGATTAGTATTCAAGGTGTGGGAAGGTATATTGCATGCTGTTGGAGGAAAAATGCAATAATTAGTATCACCCAGGTAGTCTGGCTACCTGTAATACTGAGTTGCCTATCAGATATACTGGTATAATAGTGGCATAAGTGTTATGGGAATAATCAATCATGTATTTATTTGATATCAGGCTCACTGTATGAAATGCAATCCACACCTATAAGCCATAAACTGTCCAAGAATCTGATACTAGAAGGTCATTGGTACTAGGAAGAAACTTTCTATGATTATTCTACTACAGTAACATAGCAATAAAATGACTTGTAATAACATATTGCTATACTCATAGATTACTACTAAAGCCTCAGCAGAGAAGCTTCATCTTTAAACTTCATAATGAGTAACACAAAAACCCACAATTAGACAATATGCAGAGGGTGCGAGATTTTGGAGTAGTCAACTCTAATTTGTTTTTATCAAGCCCTTACCCTCAAGGTAGAGGAATCTATAATAAGAGAAATGAAAAAAAAGATAGTAAGAACTAGAGGAGGTAGATGACTCTGAGGAACCAGCACCTTCCAGACACCAAAGAGATGTTAAAAGAGTTTGTGAATGGGTACACAAGTATGGCACTGGTTCAAACCAGATAAAATCCTAGGCACAGAAAAAGGGAAGTGAACAAAATGTGTCACCCCTGTTAACCAAGAAGCTATTTGCAATTGATTTGAGTGTAAAAAAGGAAAAATGGTTTTTATCAATGAAATGTCACTGGATGTGGTATATCAACCATACTCCAGGGCAGGCCTTATTCCCAGAAGTGTTGATCACCATGAAACAGACTCCATTTTTATCCCTGTGGAGTTTAAATGCAAAATTTGTTTTGTTTTGGTATTTTTTGTTTTATTGGTTTTGTTCTTTTTTCTTTTTGGTTTTATTGTTTTTTGAGAGTTAAATGGATAGATAGATGATAGATAGATAGATAGATAGATAGATAGATAGATAGATAGATAGATAGAATGTGTGTGTGTTTCAATCAAGTTGAGTACATAGGGAGATGGTGAGGATTGATGATGAGCTGGGGAGGACGAAGCATATGATCAAATTATGGTGTATGAAAATATTAAAGGAAAAAGTTGATAAACATACATATCATCTTTAAAAGAGTTCTTTCCAATATCTACTGAAAATATGTCAGGAAATATAAGGTCAGTGAAGAATCTTCTGAACGTTGTCTGAGCATACCTGGGGAATACACCAGTAGCTTTTGATCATTCAGAACAGGGAAAGGACAGAGAAACTAATATGAAAAGATATCATAGCCGGGGCAACAAAAATGAAACACAGATCTTTAGGTTTGGACTGATACTATTGTTGATGTTTTTCATTCTTCCTTATTCACTTTGGGAACTGTAACAGGAATCTGCTTGATCATGAGCATCATCTGTGAGCGAGGAAGGGAAATGGAAGAAATGTCAGTAGGCAATTGACATTCACTCTAGTGAGAAACTTCAGACTTACAGATTTCATCCAGTTTGTCTTGTTAGTAAGGCAGAGATGTGGTTTATCTAGTAAGAATGTGTAAGCTGACTGAAAACACTAGTGATTCACAGAAATACATTCCTTCCTTTAAATAACAAAAGTTCCAGTTTGTGCTTGGGACACTGACTGGGGCAATGGTATTTCTCAGATCCATAAGAGTGGATGTGGTCTTGAGAGTTTTCAAAACCGATGCAGGTCTTGGCACATGCTTTGCCAGCTGTGTTTTATAAAAATAAAAGTGCGCCCTGCCATGCTGTCTCTTTTCCTCCTGGTTAACACCAGGCAGTGTAATTGTCACCCATTATCTTTGATTACTTTGTGAGACCAGCAAATAGCATGATGGCTCAGTTACATGTTGAGATGCATCAAAATTGTTTCATGTGGAGAAATGAAGAATCCTATCCTTTAAATTGTAATATTTTGGCAATTTATAATGTTCTGACATTCCTCTTATTACAGGAATTAAGCTTTTCATTATGATTAATATCAGGACAAGAAAGATGAAAAGTGTACTTAAGATAATTTTTATCAATTATTATGTAAACAATGTAGTAAGCGCTGTGGAGAGAAAGGGGAGAGAGGTAATCAAGTAGAATCAATCCTTGAAGACACTTCAGGTTATTGGAGGTGCCTGGAGAAAATCACAATATAAAAATAACAAATAAATAGCTAAAGTCCAAGCTCTCCAATGATAATATTCCAGAAGAGCAAGGGGGTATAGACAAATGTATGCAGAAAAATAAACTTCACAGAAATGTGACCTTTGGGATGGCGAGCTAGAACAACAGATGAGACATTGTCAGATAAAGACTGGAGTCAGAAGTCACTGAGGACAGATGCTACTGATGCCAGATGGGATGAACACCCTTTGTGAAAAGAAACTATGGCTGACATTTCTATTTTTGCTCGAAGACACACTTAATATAACTTAACCTAGAGAAGACTGATTGCTTTCACCCAGAATCTCATGGCGAATGGAGATGTAGTTTTCTCTATCCACAGCCCAGAATCAAAAAAGAAGGTTTAAGACACATTGCAAGGTAAGAAGAAAAAAGTCATAACTTTGACTCCTGCAGCTGCATCATCACAGTTATGTTGAAATGCTGAAAAAAAATCCCCAGAGAAGCCACCAGTAGCTCTGTAATGGTAGATTCACGATGTACATCTTAAGATTGTGATGGTTAGTAAGTCTGAACAAACTACTCACTCTCTGTGGGGCTCATGGAAAAAGACTTGTCTCAATGAATTTAAATGTTAAAGAGGATATATGCATGCCTTAAATACAGTAGTAGAGGCAAAAGTTAATGAGCAGCAGAAGGGGCCACCTGGCAAGACCTGTGCGCATGCACGCACACACACACACACACACACACACACACTCAAGACATGAAACTAACAAGGGAATTAAGAGTGCTACGTGAGAAAAGGAGAATGAAGACCAGTGGGGTCATAAGAGGTAGCAAAGGTATAGGACCCTAATACTTTATATAGAACTACAAAATTATAAAAAGACAAAAATAAAAAAATGAAAAAACTTTAATAAAAAAGGCTAAAAATAAAATTCTACACAATGCTTAGCCATTTCAAATAGCAGTCAGTTTTTGTTTTGTTTTGCTTTACAATGAAAACAGAAATCATGACATGATTTTTTTTTTATTTTCAAGACAGGGTTTCTCTGAAGTTTTTGGAGGCCGTCCTGGAACTAGCTCTTGTAGAACAGGCTGGGCTCGAACTCACAGAGATCCGCCTGCCTCTGCCTCCCGAGTGCTGGGATTAAAGGCGTGTGCCACCACCGCCCGGCAACATGATTGTTTTTAATATATATGAACCATGAGTTGTAAATTGTTAAAGTAGTTGTCACATGGCAAACTGGCTTTGAGATTGCTATTGTTTTCAGGTCTGTTGGCATTGTGTTTTGAGTTAGGATTTAGAAATTACATAGTTAATAATCACATTTCAGGCCAGGTTTGCTAGGAAAAAACTCATAAAGGACAGAAATATCTAGAAGAGAGGTTTTCAATGTCTGGATCATGACCTCCTTGCAGGTCACATGTCAGATATTCTGCATATCCGATATTTATATTATAATTTATAATGGTATCAAGATTACAGTTATACAGTAGTAATGAAAATACTCTTACGGGTGGGGAATCATCACAACATGAGGAAGTGTTTGGAAGAGCATTAGGAAGGCTGAAAAATCACGTATCTAGAATCATTCAGAAGCAGAATACTGCGATTTTCTGTAACATGATATACACTGCAGAGCCTTCTCTGATGCTATTCCAAGGTGGTAGGCATCTTGGACGTCAGGCTAGCTTTGCCCAGGATGCAAGGCAGAGGAGCTTCAAGTCAAAGGGCTCATACATGTTTGGGGACAAACTGAAATTCAGAGAAACTGGGAAAATGGTGACCCAGATAGGAGGCTATTTCCATAACTACTGAAAAGTATGCTGTTATGTTAGAGCCACAGCTGTGAGAAAGAAAATGAAGGGTTTGGAAGCACAGAATTTATAGAACTGCATAATTGACTATACATTAGAACTGAAGGTGAAAAGAGGAGAAAAGAAAAAAGTAGATAAATGTGTTTAGGTTTTTAGAGATGACAGTGATAAGAATTTTAAAAGTAAGGGAATTTCAAAGACACTGATTTGCACATGACTGGTAAACTTTGTTCTAAAGCTACCCAGTCTTCTGGGTGTCTTTCAATGTTGGGAGGGCATAGAGGCAAGGTTCGCACTCACATTTTCAGAGCGAACTTTGGAATTGGGATATGAGTTCCTCTTTAGTGGAGAAACCTTGAACAAAGGATTAAAAACTGGGGTTAAAACTATGGGCCATGGACTCCTAACTATTTAAAAGTGTTCTTCACGGAAATGCTAATCAAAAAAGCTATTCAGGCTGGCATTGTGTCTCTTCTGCTCTCCTAAGCTCACATAGATTCCTGATCATCCTCCTTATATGTCTTTATCTAACATTTAGCACCACTGTTTAGAGCATGGGGATGAGGTTGAGACTCAGATGAAGTCCCTTAGAAGAATGTACACATTAGCTTGATGACCTACTTGTCAAAAGAAGATGGAGGAAAATACAGGATTGAGAACTCATCATCAAAACCTTAACTCTTAGTCACTGAAAGGGGGAGGGTATTCTCGTTTTCGGCAATTTAGAGCAATACAGCAGTATGAAAAACAGTACACCAACATATATTCTTGAAATATCCCCTCCCGCCATGTTGAAACTAGTCCTGCCAGATTGTGGGGTTGGGCTCCAGTTAGAGGTCTGAGACAGTTACCATGAATGTCAGGGATAGGAGCTATCTTGCCCATATGTGCTATGTATCCCAGTTTGGATTTTCGACATGCACAATTTTTATTGCAAAAAAGATGCTGTCTTGAGGAGATACTTTCCCTTTGTTCATTTTTCCTTTTTGCAATACCAACATTTTTTTTCCTGAAAATTTAGGTGGTTCATCCTCAATGTCAAATCAGGCTCGAAGAACATTCAAATATTGTACCTTGTAGAAAACCTATTCCTTGCTATATTATGGTGTCTACCAGTCTCAGTTTAACTATAATGTTTGGAATGGGTCACAATCCCAGGATAGAAAAGGTTTTCTCAAAATATAGGAAATGGTTGAGAAAGTAAAACTGTAATGAGTTAATTCAGTGCACAGACTAGTGTAGGAAATCAGCGGAGTCTTCCTTGGTGGTCATGATATTCTGAAGGCTGGATGAGAGTTAATAAGTTAAGTTGTGCCTTTAATGTTTTCTGCGACATTTGAAAGAAGTCTTTGAGCTTCCAGGATAAACGAGTGTCGTTATCCACTTTCTGCTCTATAGCACCATACCTGTTTCATTATTTGAAAAATGAGGTTGATTTAGCTCTCAGTTCTGGAGATTTGTAAGTATGGTGCTGGCATCTGTTGGCTCCATGTGAGCTTTTCTTGCTATGGCATCATTATAGTGGTAAGACATGCAGAACAAGGAACCGGGCATAAGCAGAAGGAAGAGCGCATGATTCAGACCTGCTGTGTAACAACATAATCTAATGAAAACAAATCCCTTCATAAAATGCTGAGTCATTTCTCCATTTATAAGAGCGCAGCCACCTTGATCTCTATTTCCTGGAGTTCCCCCCTACTATATAGAGAACCAAAGCTTTAGCACATGGGATTTGTGGGTGAAACCACACCCAGAACCTATTTATTTATATCTAGTAGTTATATCATAGAGATGAAAATTTTATATTTTCCATAGATAGTTAATGTATATGTTACTTTCTCTGGGTGAAAAGAACTTCCTACAGGTATACATTGAAAAAGGAATTCATCTTCCTACCCAGTGCAAAGAAACACATAATAAATTCACTTATTTCCACACCCTTGAAGAAATCAGCAACTAGAATACAGCTAGGAGAAAATTCATCTAAGTAATCTAATAGGCAGCGGTGTCATTTTCTTAACAGAAATTGCCTTATGTGGTAGGTCTCACTAAGGGGAATGCCTTTAACAAGTCTCATGCCTCCATTTTAATGATTTCCTCTAGGTGAGCCAGATAGATGTCAGAAAGTTCACATGTCTAATCACATAAAAAGCAGGTTTCAGGATTCATTCCAATTCATTCACCTGTTGTTGTAGACTCCACCAACTACATGTATTTCATGTTGATTATCATTATTTTCTTCCTTATAAACAAATTTGATCACAGTATTTTGATACTAAAAATTTATAAAGTCAAATTAGAAGAAATTGATAATTTTTCTAAGAAATTTTGGCATGAAAGACTACTAATAGGTATTCTCAAAGTAATGAATAAAAATAAATAGGAACATTCACTTTTACAAGTATTTCTGTACAGGGAACAGTTATAGAGTTATGTTTTGGATCGAAATGCACAGGTAAATAAGATTGGTAATGATGACATTTATATATTCCTTTTAGGTGCATCTATATTAATATGAAACTATGCTTTTCAAAATAATTTTGACTCACTGGATTATTAGTGACATTTAAACAGAGTGAAAGTCTATAAAATATAAACAAACAAATAAATGTCACATCTTCATGGCTCCCTTTCTGAAGGAGGAGGATCTCAGCTCTCTAAATTTCTCTGGCCTTCACTTTATCAAACATTTTCAAATTAAAGACATATCACTAAAGTGTAGAGATTAAATGAGCACCTCTCATATCCTCAAGGAAGACTAAGGAGCCTAACCAGTCAGGCAGAATTATACTGATTCATTGTGCATAGTTGCTGAGAATTGTGGTTGGTGCGCTGACCTCTGAGTGAGGTAAGAGCCAGGAGTTTACCAAACATAAGGGAAACAAAGAAGCAAAAGTCACGAAAGCCCTTTTTTGTTTTTGTTGCCTTGATAATTGTTTATGGTTGGGCTTTTCACCCCAGACAAGAATTGGGGAAAAACTGCTATCATAATTAAATGGTTTTTTTTTTTTCAGAAGAAACCTCAGTGTTTCATCTCTCTGTTCAGAACCCCATTTCCAGTGCTCTGAAAGTGCTTTTTATAGAGATGTGTGAAATTCCACAATTTCCAAAGGTTCTGATTGGACCTTTGATCTTCCATGTGGTCCATCACTGAATAAATTCTTGAAATTAATTAGAATGCACAAAATTGAACTGTTCATGTCAAACTAAGTTACTGTACAAAATAGTTAACCCCAGTTGTCAGCTTGGTACACCTAGGCTGAGAAGATGGCACCCGAATGAAGAATCACCTCTATTGAGTTGGCCTTTGACCACGTCTCAGACATTTTCTTGTGTAGTAATTGATGTAGCAGGTCCCAATTCACTGTGAATGGTTGTATCTCTAGTCTGGTGTTTTTAGAATGTATAAAGAAGGCAATGAATGATAACCTGGTAAGAAGCCAAACCAGCAAGCAGTTTTCCTCCATGGTCTCTGCCTGAATTCTCTACCTTTACTTTCCTCATTGATGAACTGTTATGTGAACAGGTAAGATGAAAATGCACTTCTTCTCCCTCTCAGTTGTTTCTAGTCACGATATTTATCACCACAACAGAGGAACTAAACTATAATGTTATGCTTGACTTAAAATGAAAAGTTAGATATCATGAGTAAATTCACCAGGAAAGACTTCATTCTCCAGTTTAATAAACTGCAGGTTTTAATTCCAATTATCAAAGAACTTAAGGATTTCCACAAAGTGCTGTATGGAAGCCACCGGCTGGAAATGGTTAACGTATGAAACTTCTCTCTCAGTGCTAAGAGGAAGCAGGCATTCCCTAGGTAGTATTTCTATTCATTGTTATCTTTCTAAACTGTATTCAATTTCAAGTAAATTGAAAGTAGATTAGCTTATTTATATTTACAGATAGAGAGCAATTGTAACTATAACTCCTCAACTCTATTCCTGTGTGTTTGCGCACGCAGTACCCTGACTTGGGAATTCAGCTGGCCTGCATTTGAGATTATTTTGCAAATTCATCAATTAGTACTTGCTTGATAAATATTCTATATTTTCAGTAGGAAGTACTAATGCCTAGAGCTCTGGATTTGGCTCATTTTTTTTAGTTTAGTTATAGCAAGGTAGTTTTAAAAGTAGTTAAGTACAGCTAAATAAGACAAGGGGAAGTATATAAATTCTGAATGAGTATATGCAAAGTATTAAAAAATTAAACCACTAAAGAATAAGATAGGAAATAAAACATGTAGCTTTAATCACTGAGTAGAGAGTGTCTGAAAATTAAAATACTCCATTTCTGTAGAAAATGGCTATACCTCATGTTCAAAATGAGAAATAGCTATTTCAAGTGATTCATTTTAGACAATCTGTACAGCAGGGCCTCTCTGTGGAACTGTGACTGAGTTGGTAATATTCCTAGAAATTGATGTTACCTTCAAGGCAAGATGTGGTTATTCTTCAGAGCTAGGTGCCTGAGTAACACTGGCAGCTAACAGATGAGCTTTCTAAAAATGGTGCTGTTCCTGGACGGCAGCATTAACGTGGCTTTCTTTCCCACTGAGACAAAGTATGTTGTGCCTGAATGTTCACAGATTTGGTGGCTGCGAATCCTTTAGAGCAAATGATCTGCTAAAAATTATAAAAATGTTACCATAACATAAATCAATAAATGAAAATATATGGCTTCAATTCTGGGTACAAATTGGTCTTTAAGACACAGCCGATGTCTCTATAAAACTTTCCACCCATGAATGTAATAGCATCATGTTGAGACACAATGGCTTGATACTGGTCTATAGACTGAGCAACCCAAAACTTCTAATGTTCTGCATGACAACACAAGTGAAAATCCTGTGTCTGAGGTGAGAATGCAGTACAGGACTGCCTTCATGCTGTTCATGTGTGATATAAAATATTGATAAATTTCATGTTTATTTGTCTCATATTTAAGATGTTTAACATTAAGATTAATACCTTGAAATTCAAATTAGTTGTATCCCCTAACATTTCACATAACAGATGCTCAATTTGCATTTTGTCACATGAAATTTTTATCAAACAAAGCAGTGAATGGAGGTCTATATTTGTTTTCCCTTTCCTTGTGGTGCTGACGACGATCAATGAGTACTTGGCAAATATCACCCCTGCTCTTAGTGGTTGCTTGAGGAGCTGAGGCACACACTACTGCTTGGCCTAACTTGCTTGGTCTGCCTCCCTTCCCCTTCCTTTGTCTTCTTTCTTTCTCTTCCCCCATCTTGCTCTCCCTCTCCCTATGTTCTGTTACTGCTTTTCCCACTCTGTTTCTATTTCTCTCAGGCCCGATTCACTCTGTTGGCCATGTTCAGTCTACTGCTTCCCCTTTCTCCTCTGTACTCTTCCCGATGCCTCCGGCTGTTCTCCCCCTCTTATCTTCAGCCAATACCTTCCCCTTAACCATTCCATCGAGTGGCCATGCCATTATGCAGTTAAGAAAGTTTCCTGGAGCTATTAGAAAAGAAGTTTTTCCCATAAGCTCAAATTGGATGGGGGCGTGGTGGGGGCGGGGGAATACTGATTTAGGGGAGAGAAAAGAAAACACTCCTGAAAATCAGTGAGAAAGTCCTAGTCAATAGAATCCAGTTATTCTTTGCCGATTTAATTTTAAGACCCCCCCCCCCCCCACTGTTGTAAATAAAGACCGTGAAACATGGATTTGTACTCACACTCACCCACAAGAAAGAAAGAAGACTTTGGGGAGATTTGGTAAGGGACGTAAAAGAAATGTGTTCCTTTTTAGCAATAGTTTTAGGACGGGTATAAATTATTTTAAGATTTATGGGAACTGGAGTTATTGGTGTCTCCTTGGAAGAAGCAATATTTGGTATACTATACTTAAGTAGGCCTCAACTCTATTGCAAAGGCTGATACTCAAGGAAACAAAACTGAGACGATCAAAACTTCACGGGCTTTCAGTGCTCTGGGAATAAGCCCTGACAGTAATTTTAGCATGTGTCTTGTTGGTTATTTTTATCTGTAGACTTCTTATGCATTACCAAGGTTTGAGAAGTCTTGTGTTAGGTCTTTTACATTTAGATATACAATTTGCCTGGGGTTGCCTTGCCTTTACACACAAAGTGATTCTAGGAGATTATGTAGATATTATTTTAAATAAAATGAGTATATTAATATAAATTGGTACATATATTCATATAGTTATATCAAATTTCTCGAAAGAAACACTAATAAGTAGGGTTATTAAAATGGAGAACATGGGGATGTTCTATCGGGAACTCACCAAGGCCAGCTGGCCTGGATCTGAAAAAGCCTGGGATAAAACCGGACTCGCTGAACATAGCGGACAATGAGGACTTCTGAGAACTCAAGATCAATGGCAATGGGGCTTTGATCCTACACGTACTGGCTTTGTGGGAGCCTAGGCAGTTTGGATGCTCACCTTACTAGACCTGGATGGAGGTGGGTGGTCCTTGGACTTCCCACAGGGCAGGGAATCCTGATTGCTCTTTGGGCTGATGAGGGAGGGGGAATTGATTGGGGGAGGGGGGGAAATGGGAAGCGGTGGTCGGGAAGAGACAGAAATCTTTAATAAATAAATAAATTTAAAAAATGGATTTTTAGAGGCTAATACTAATGATCAAGTATAAATATGACTGTATTCAATATTACATAGATAAGAAGACGGTAATTTGTTAAAATATCTCTTAATAAACCTGAGAAAACATTTGTGTGCTCTTGGTGAAGACTGGATTGAAAATGAAGGAGTAGCACAGCAAAGATTGTCTTTGCTCTTTTGTACTATAGTGGGAAAGATCAAAATTATAAAGCATTTCTTCTTGCTGAGAGGCATTATATTCCTCTACAATTTCTCTTGGATTACCCTGACAAACAGCATGATTCTGAGTAGTTAAACTTTTTGTTAGTGTTTGCTTTTCCATAACTGGATACAGAAAATACATGCTGTGCTCAGGCTGAGTAATAAAGCCTGGAGGAAGCCAGAGAATTCTTATAAACCTAACATGATTTCCAGTAAGACAAACTAATTAAATCAAGTCCAACTCAGGTTCGATTTGCTGACTTTATGTTATAGAATGCAGCTGAGTGACTCTTTAGAACAAAACTATAAGCAGTTACTGGGTCTGATGGATTTTCAAAGCCAGTATCATAAGGATTCAAAGCATAACAGAAAAGAATTGCAATATTATCTGAGACTACGAAAGTTTTTGATGCAACACATACTAACACTTCTGTTTCTTATTCTGTCATGTAGGAAAAGAGCAGAATAGCCCAGTGACCTTGAAATGACATGTACATCGTTGAGATTAGTATATTCTAAATCTTAGCCTTATAAAGAAAATTTACAGTCAATAGGATAATGAAAAGCATATACAAATAAAAAATTTCACATTGTTAAACAGGCTAATATTCCATTATGCTTTTAAAATGACGTAGCAGTTCAATATTATTTAAGGATGAATATTGTCAGGGTACAAAGAGATTGTTGTGGACTTACTATTAGAATTAATTCAAATACTATGATTTGTTTGATGGAATTAAGGTTTTTTTATTTCATGCAGTTACAGTAAATTTTCATGTGTTTCCAGTCGTGAATGTACATTGCCAATGATTGTGACTTACTTAAATAGTCAGAAATGCAATCAGCTCACATTGCTTAGAGGCGAGTAGCACAGTGATACTTAGTGGGCATACACATTAGTGTTAGGGGCAAGAGTGTGGTATCTGAGATGATATCAAGTAATAAATGAAAAATGAATAAAACACACATTAACACAGAAAAACAACTTATTCGAAATCTCCTTGCTAGATTATGTTTTCCTATAGGGAACAATTATTTTGCTGTAAGTGAGTAGGTGGTATTAGCAGTTTATAGCTATCTTTAGGTATGATTTTAATAAGCTATTGCAGTCAGAAAAACCTGACAATCATGGGAATAATGATTTTATTTCTCTATTGTAGCTAAATGTTAAAATATTTGACACTACTCATTTAAGTGATAAATATCTGGCTGGGGATTAGAATTGAAACTCAGTGGTAGAACCCAGAATTTTCATGTTTTTGGTTCCATCCCCAACACTGTAAAATACAGAGGGCTGTAATAACCTTGTGAATCCCAAGCAAGGCCAGACTATGTTCTCCTTTCCCTGTAATGAACTTTTGAACATTAGTCAAACGATAATGGGACAAGAATATTGTTCGGGGGGTAACGTGCTTTTCCTGTAATCTTGAGAACTAAAGATTGATGTAAATCTATCCGGTGTGGTATTTCTGGTCACTAATCCCAGTGCCTGTATGCCAAAATCGGAAGCAGAGCAAGAGAATATCTAGGGGCTCACAAGGAGCTATCCTGGCATAGGAAGTAGTAAGTAAAAGACATACCATGCTCATAAAAGATAAAAGGTGAAGACTAACACCCAAGATTGCCATCTGACCTCCACAAACCCATTGTGGGCTGAGTAAACCTATGCTTATGCACATAACACATACACATCATAAGTGCATACATAGAAATCCTTCAGAAAAAATAATTGGTTGTTGCTTTAGTTAGGGATAGTTTGAGGAACCAGAATAACTCAAGCAACTGGGAGAGAAAAAGATATATTTGGCTTATACTCCCACATCAGTGTTCATTATCAATATATGCTAGGACAGGAATTCAAACATGTCTGGAAGCTGCAGGCAGGAGTTGATGCAGAGGCCAAGGAGGCATGCAGCTCACTGACTTGCTCAGTTGGCTTGCTCAGGCTGCTTTCTTATAGAACCCAGGACCAGCCATGGCGCAACTCCAATTATAATGGATATGGTCCTCCCATATTTATCACTAATTAAGAAAGTGCTCCCCAGGCTGTGTGCAGCCCATTTTATGGAGGCGTTTTCCCAATTAAGACTATGGCCTCCTCACTGATGACTCTAGCTCTCAAAGTGACATAAAAATAGCTGGGATATTTATTATAACTTTCAAAGTTTCAGGTGGGTTAATAAAGTTCCAAATAATTTTGCTTGGAAACTAAACTGATTCCAAGCTAAGAAATTGCAGGGAAGAGAGAGTGATGCAAATATAATGATCTGACTGCAAACCCTTAGGAAATTCACAGTATCTCTCGTTTGTAGTTCTTCCCTGATGTTGAGAGTATAGAAAAGTATTAAGAAATGTGTTTATACTTTTGTGGTTTAAGAAAATCTAAAAATATAACACTGAGACATTTCATAAGAATACCACAAGGGACAGCATAATTATAATGTGGGGAAAGGAATATGCTTGTACTTCAAGCTCTGTAGTAGATAATTATATCATAATTTGAGGTTATCATATTACCCTCCAAGGAAGAGAAGGTAATGAGGATGGTGGCAGAAGGTTTAGACTAAAGGAAAAGGTCTTGAATGTCAGGAGTGGGAAGTGAAGATTTGGTGGGGAACAAGAAGAGGAGAGCAGTGCTGTATGTAAAAGCCCAGGGTACTCCTACACAAGCAGACTTGACAATCACTTTCTGTAAAGCTAAAGGATTAGAAACAATTACAGAAAAATTGGTAGCTTTTATATATGCAAACAATGAAACTGTTGAGATAGATACAAGGAAAACTATAGTACTTATAATAACTTAGAAGTACAAAATCCTCAGTAGTAATAAAAGCCAAGGAGGTGAAATATCTGTGACATTAAAACTCTATGACCCTGAAAAAGCAAATTGAAGAAGACACTAGATGATGGAAAGGCCCCCCGTGCTCTAAATTGTCAGCATAAATACTCCAAGTATTTGCGTTCTACTGAAAGTAATATATAGAGTCAATGAAATTCCCATTACAATCCTAATTTTATGAAAATAAAATCAACTCTGAAATACACATTTAAACACCATAAATAGTGTATAGCAAACCAATCATAAGCAGAAAAAAATAGATGCTGGAGGTATCACAACACCTGAGTTCAAATCATACTTCAAAGTTATTGTGATAAAGTCTGTGGTACTGGCACAAAACTTGAAATACAGAGCAATATCACAAAATAGAGGACCAAGAAATAGCTCCACAAAACCATTGCTACCCCATTTTAGACAGAAATGTCAAAAAATATAGATTTGAAAAAAACTACACCCTATACAACCAAAGTGTACTGGCAAAAACTCCATAGCCATCTGCCAAAAAATGAAAGTAAATAGACATTTGTCACTCTGAAGATAAATCCTGAATCAAGGGGGATCAAAGATGTAAACATAAAACCTGAGACACGAATCTCCTCAAGTAATACATGAGCTAACATTAAGATACAAGTATAGATATGAACTTTCTGAATAAGAATTCTACTATCACAAGAAATGGATCCAAACATTGACAAATGGGATTAAGTAAAATTTAAAGATTTTCATATAGCAAAGAAAGTATCACCAGGTGAACAGTAAGCCTAAAAAATGGCAAAAAAAATTTTTGCAGGCTACATTTCAGCCATGAGTAAAAACCTAGTATCATAAAGAAGAGCAAAAATTAAACACATGCCCACACAGAGGCAAGTGCACACACGAAAGTTGATCAATCAACATGAACAGAGATAGAAATGAACAATAAAACTTTTTAAATATTTAATGTTCTTAGTCATTATTGAAATGCAAATTTAAACCATTTTGCAATTTCATCTCACCTCAATCAGAATAATCACCAACAAGAAATTAAATGACAAAAAATGATGTTGAGGATTTTGGGAAGGAAGAACACTTATAATCTGCTCTTAGTGTTCCAAACTGGCTCAGCCACCATGGAAACTAGCATGCAGGATCCTCCAAAAGCTATAGTCAAAACTTAGATCCACCGCGCTCCTGGGGATATACCCCCAGGACTATATAACCTTCTAAAGACACACATGTACATCTAAGTTTATTGATGCCCTATTCATAATAACTAGGCATTAAAATCACCTTGTGTGCCTATCAGTAGACATGAAACATATAAACAATATAAATTTATTTATCTGTTAAGAAAATGAAATTTTCAGAAAAATCAAACTAGAAAAAAACATAATAGACTCATACAGTGAAGTCCTGCATGCTCTCTTTTATATGAGCAGTCTAGTCTGTAATTTTAAGTATTCATTTTTATGTGAGCATTGGTGCTATAGAATAATCCTTTTGTACACTGTGTGAAGATCTTGTGCTGTGGTTTTTTTACACACCGGCCAATACTTGAACAGGATGAAGTTAGGCAGGAGAGCCAAACTAGGAGAATGCTATGAGAAAGAAGGGTGGGATCAGAGTAGTCACCAGCCAGAAGGAGAGGGAGCAGGAGATGGTCATACCATGCTAACAGTCATATCACCACATCACAGAGCATAAATGGGTATATGGCTTAACTTAAAATGTAATAGTTGGGTAGTAACAAACCTGAGATATTGGTTGCGTGTTTGTAATAAATATTAAGCCCCGAGTGATTATTTGAGGGCAGCTATAGGATAGGAAAAGTCTGCCTTCAGTAGGTCATAGAGAGTGACTCATGAGAAGATCAAAAGATTTGGAAATGGGAAAAATACATGTTTGATATCGAAGTGCAAAGGGGAATAGATGGAACGGAAAGACACAGATGGATCGATTGCTGGAGAAATGGGGGATAACAATCAGCAATCAATGTCCTTATAAAAGTTCTCTGAGGAAACCTCTAATGTGTCAGCTCTTTCAAAAGAAAAAAAAAGTAAAAGAAAAGTTCTTCAACAGGCTGAAAGATATGTGAAATGGAAAGGGGACCACAGCTGGGTTCCCCTAGAAATCCCCATTGTTACTGGTAAGCACATATAAACATTTTTCCAACGTGGTTGATTTCTGAGAAATGGTTGGAGGAAAGTTGATGCAGGGTCTGAGAGGCTTGTGAGGTTATGGACAGAGGAGAGCCAGTGAATTCTAGATAACAATAAAGAAAAATGCCATCTTTGTATGCAGGGTGATAGACTTAAGAAATGTGGATATCTATTCAGTTGATTATTTGAATGCAACTGTTTTCCAAAACTATTTTAAAATGCCTTGATCATTTGCTTTGTAATTGACATAAATACAGTAATCTCTGCCAAAAATATACTTCATAAGAATGATGTCTTCTTTTGCTGATAAAATGTCCACCTGTTCATACAGCAAATAGCATAGAAATTCTATTTACTCCTTTCAAATGTATAGTAAATTATCAGTCTATCTATGTATCTATCTAGCTATCATCTTTCTGTCTCTGCTTGATTGTCTATCAAATCCTTGTCTCTTCTGTTCTCCCATTTATGTATGTCTTAACAGAAATACCATTTTAGTTTCCCGTTATATTATATACAGGAAAGTTACTCTTCTTGCTGCAAAATGTGTAGGGAGACCTCTGGGAAATGGGGAGAGCTCTGGGAGAAATTTTCATAAAATATTGTTTGTGGTCCCAAGAATGACGTGAGTCCCATGGTACAGTAAAAAAATCAATATATGTCGCATAAAGTTAGCAGACACCACATTTCTTTGTTTAAACACATGGAAAGTTTTGCTGTATGCTTTGTTTGGAGATTGCTTGAACATTGTGAAGTATTACTAATGCCAGACATTGTGAAGTATTACTAACGCCAACACAGCTTCCTTGCTACTTGGGATACTTTGTGATACAAAGATAGGACAGTATCTCTGCCAGCTCATTTCTCTTGTGACTTAAAACAGAAATGACTGAATTTCTGCAATATAAATCAGAGGTGTGACAGTAAAAAAAAACTAGGTTTAAACATGCTACATTTGTGATATTTTACATTTTGTTTTTTTTAGAATTGTGGTTTTCTTTCCGTTTAATTACGTGTTTCCACATAATGTATATATAGCTTTAGCAGACTTTTTTAACATAAGATTTGGAAATAATAATTTTTACTTTAAAGTATTTGTTGATTTCTCTCTTGAAATTAGTTTTCTCAGGGTGTATGTGTGTGTGTGTGTGTACACATGTGTGTGTGTTCATAGATCAATGTAAACAAAGGTAAAGAGAGGCAGATAAAGATGCTGTTTTCTGATATATATCAAGCTTAATTTTTCCATTCAAATGATGAAGAATGATAGTGTAAAAAGGGTTGTAATTTTATGGCTTCTAATAAAAAATAATTTCTAGTAATTTAGTGAAGAACATGGATTATGAATCAATCTTAAGAACCAGCAGCTGCCTCTCCAAGTTTTTTTTTTATGTTGATTATCTCTCAGACACTTCTCCCTGCTGAGATTCAATTTGGTAAATTTGAAAAAGACCCTTCAGATACGTAGACCTGAGACAATCTCAGTTCCTTTTTCCTTGATGTTTCCAGTTATAACAAGGAGACATTTATTTCTTTTCGGTTGCTCAAGGTAGAAATTGTGAACACTAACAATGGAAGCTAACTTTAATTCAATTTTAAGAGATCAGCATGTCCTCTCTTTCAAGAAATTCTGAACACTGAATGCTCAATCTTCCTCATTTCAGTTCATAGGATTCTTTTTTAAATTATTTCATTCGTTTTACATACCAACCAGAGTTCCTCTTTTCCCCCTTTTTCTCCCTCTCTCTCCCTGCCCTACATCCACGCCTCAGAAAAAGTAAGACCTCCCATTGGTATCAGAAGCCTTGAGCACCAGCCTCAGTACCCCAACAGGGTCCAGTTAAGATTCACTATAGCAAGCAAAAAACCTAGGTTAATGGAATAAGTCAACTCATATACGCTTCCTCCTCATGCTCTCTATTCCTTTCAAGTGAAGAAGCAGCTAGAGAAGGGATAAAAAGGGCAATCACCACCAGGGTTTTAGATTTTATAGACATATTTAAAAATTACATAGGCATAACAATGATAACACATGCATTTCAGAGTCTAAAAGAAGGCAGGTAGACGATGACAAAGTAGCACTCCAGGAAAGGGTGACGTGACCCAGGAGGGACTAGCATTCAAGGGGAAATAACTGACATTGCAAATCATTAGATAAAATTACTAAATGCCCCTGAGCCCTGGACTTCATACACCCTCAGAACTGTCTGTCTGGTAAGGGCCGTGGCTTCCTATGCCTTTGAAACTCCTATGTAGTCTGTTAGCAAAGGTAATTTTGGGAGATTGACTGTGTAAATTTGGCTATTAGAGCAAATAGTGAATGTTATTGTACAAGGCCCAGGTTTGGGGGAATGGAAAGATCATTCTATTGCCTGAGCAGAAGTTACACTCCAGGTATTTTAGGAATTAATCCCATTTTGAAGGAAAGAATCATGATTTCACAAGGTTTTTTACAGATTTGATAGTGGCTTTTCCAAATATCAAGTGTTCCCGCAGCTCTGCTGGATGGGTTTTACCGTGTGGAAGTGTGCATATCCACTTTCTGTGGATCTGCCCACTGACTGTCAGCTGTGCATTTTCTGTGGAGTCTTGTGGGCTCACCACACATGGGGAGTGAATAAAGTCTGGTATGTCAAGTTGAGGCAGGATGAAGCCCTTCCCCCTGTATCAAGGCTGTGTATGGAATCCCATCATAGGGAATGGGCTATAAAAAGCCAGTAAATGCACCAGGGGTAAATTCTGGTCCCATTGCCAGGGACCCCACAAAAAGACCAAATCACATAGCTGTCACCCACATTCAGAGGGCCTAGTTTTGTTCCATGCAGACTCCCCAGCTGTCAGTCCAAAGTCCATGAGTCCCCACAATCTCAGGTCAGCTGTCTCCCTGTATTTCCATCAAGATCTCGACCACCCTTGCTCATAGAATCCCCCTCTCTTTCTTTGACCGGACTCCAGGAGCTTGGCCCAGTGTTCAGCTGTGGATTTCTGCATCTGCGTCTATCAGTTATGGTAGTCAGTAGTTTGATTACAGAAGAAGTGCAGCTCAGGCACCCTTTCCACTATTGCTAGGAGTTTTAGCTGAAATCATCCCAGTGGATTCCTTGGAAATTCCCCAGCACCAGATTTCTCCCTAAATCCATAGTGACTCCCTCCTTGAAGATACTTCTTTCACTGTTCTCCCTCTCTGACCCACCCCAACTCAACCTTTCTGTGCCCTCATCTTCCTATTCCCCTTCCCCCCCCTTCTTTCCTCCTTTCCTCCAATTTACTCAGGAGATTATTTCTATTTCCCCTTCCTAGGACAATTCACATGTGTCACTCCTAGGGTCCTCCTTATTACCTAGATTCTCTAGGACTGTGTACTGTAGCCTGGTTATCCTTTGCTTTAAACTTAATATCCACTTATGAGTGAGTACATACCATGTTTGTCTTTCTAGTCCTAGGCTACCTCACTCAAAATGATGTTTTTCTTCTCCCATCCATTTGCCTACAAATTTCATCACGTTGTATTTTACTACTGAGTAGTACTCCATTGTGTAAATGTAATACATTTTCTTTATCTCTTCTTCACAGTTGAGGGGCACCTATTCTGCTTTTATAAATAATCCTGCTAGAAACATAGTTGAGGAAATGTCTTTGTGGTATGGTTAAAGATCCTTTGTGTATATACCCAAGAGGGTTATTGATGGGTCTTGAGGTGCATTGATTTCCAATTTTCTGAGAAACTGTCAAACTGATTTCCAAAGTGGCAGTACAAGTCTGCACTCTTACAATTGGAGGAGGAGTGCTCCCTTTCTCCTGCATCCTCTCCATCATCAGCAGTCATCACTGTTTTTGATCCAGTTTACACTGAACATAATAGAAGAGAAAGTGGGAAGTAGCCTTGAATGCATGGGCACAGAAGACCACTTTCTAAATATGATACCAGTAACACAGACACTGAGAGCAACAATGAATAAATGGGACCTCCTGAAACTGAGATGCTTCAATAAGGCAAAAGACTTGGGAAATAAAACAAAATGCCAGCCTACAGTATGGGAAAGGATCTTTACCAACCCCGTATCTGACAGAGACCTGATCTCCAAAACATATAAAGAACCCAAGAAACGAGACATTAAAATACCAAACAATGCAGTTAAATATGGGGTACATATCTAAACAGAAAATTCTCAAGAAAAGAATCTCAAATGGCTGAAAGACATTTAAGGAATTTGTTAACATCATTTGTTCTTAGGAAAATGCAAATCAAAATGGCTCTGAGAAACCTTTTTACAATTCATGGGTTTCTAAGAATAAAATATTTTATTCAGTAAATTGAATTTGGCTTATAAAATTAACCATAGATATTCATTAGCAACAGAAATCTCTGCTTTCAAGATTACAAGAATATTGCTTTTTTCTTTCTTGGCATCTGATATTATTAACAACAGAATAATATTGGTTCTTGTTTGATTGTTGTTATATTTTTTTTTACTTTCTTCTATATGTTGTGTGCATATCTATATCTTGGGAACTAGATAGGAAGGGGAGGCAGATGCTCTGGATTTATTTCCTTTTGGGCAACCTGGTTGTTACTTACCAAATGGGGCACATGTTTACCATGTGAATATTGTGATAACAGTGTAATTTTCAAGATTTCCTGAATATAGCAGGACACTATTTGGGAATGCTTGGCATTTACTTTATCTCCTTTAATTAGTGCGCATTTCTTTCTCACACCTAATTCCTGTGGGTAGGACTTTCAGGTCTCTTTTGACTCAAGTGCTAACAGTGGACATCCTGGTCTTTTCTCAAACCTAAGAATATCTCCCATTATTACACATTCTACTGCCCCTGTGATTTTGTTATCATGACCTTTTTTTGTACTGTTAGAATTTCAAAACACCTTGAACTAGTTCTCAGAGTGCCATCCTGCTTGTGGGGCTGGCATATGCCAACCTATGGTCCCCAGCAATAGATGTTTATAAAACTCACTTAACAGTTCTTGCAAATTTAATGTTTTATATTATTTCTTGAGGTCAAAATTGACAGTAAATATCTTGGGTTTATAGAAAAATTTAAATACAGACAGAAGAAAAACTTAGCTGGACATAGATAAAAACTTAGCTGCACCCAGATATCAAGGATGGAATATTCTGGGGGAGAGAAAGCTGTTGAGAAGTTCATCATGCACTAACAATACTTTCCAAACATTCTCATTATTTTATTTCCATGTAAGCTTCTAACACCTTCTTACAAACTTATTTATCATTTTGATTGTCCATAAAAAGATGAGAACCTAAATTACGCAGCTCATTACAGACTAATTTTAAATAAAGTCGTGGATCAGTGATTAGCTATGCTCTTTGAGGTAACTGTCATGTGATTACACATTAATTATGAAAATACAAATGATGTTTGTCAACAGTTTTGAAATACTGATGATTACCACTGTGAAATCATTTTCTCATCTTAAATTTAGTTGTGGGAAGACACAAACAATATGAAACTTTTTATAATGCTCCTCGGTTACTCAGAATCAAGTAAGTTGTTATATTCTTAGGTTTTGGTTCAGTGATCTAGGGTAATTCATTTAAATAGCATATGAGAAAATTCTTTTGTAGAATTTAGAGACCATCAGCCATGTCAAGTAAGTTCCTCCATTGTTTGGCAACACAGAATAGCTGCAAACAGCATCTGGAAAATAGGTTGTGGGAGAAAACTCCATTTTGCCAAGCAGAACTTTCTTCTTTCAATTACAACATCACTGATAGCCTAGGAGTCCTGAGAAACTAGTGTAACTGAGTTCTCTGTCATTCTGACAATGTCTGTCATTGTCTACACAGAGCACCACAGAAGTTCCAACTCAGAACTCTGACAGAGGTACAGAATTTCCAAGAATAGACAAGCAACTCTTTCAAACTTCACAAATCTGTCATAGAGAGTATAAACCGAAATAATTCCATGCCAAACCCCATCTCAAACTTCTGAAATTATATCCAAAAAGTCATTGAAATTAGCTGTGACTAAATATTACATTATTTATATGGTCTATAAAGAAAAGTTAACTATTCACACACCAATTCATGAAAATCAGAAAAAAGGATATATATTTGATTTTAATAGTTATGCTATAGTAGATAACACACCCTACAATTAATCCATTTTGTATGCATTAAGTTAGTGATATTTGCAGACTAAAATTTTCAGAAAGTAGACAGGATAGCTAAGTGTCTAGCAATATCAGGACTTCACTTTGTCAGATAGTTTTCTTCACTGAGCAGGTAGGTATTTTTTTTAATATAGTTAAAGAAAAATCAAAGAAAATCATTTTGTCTATAATTTAGACATAAAGATTGAGAGTAGAATTTTACCCCCATGCAATGCCATGTTCTGTAACTCTGTTATATCCCAAGGCCATCTTATGATCATAGAAGACACATCACCCATCCAAAGACTTGGTGCTTCACTCAAGGTAACGGACAGTCTGTTCACAGGCATAGAAATATATACCATTATTTGGGGCTTATCATTCCTTAGATATTCATGAATTGAATACTGCTAAAATATCCAAAATCTAAAATTATTCAAATATTTAAATTTAAGGAGCTAGAATGTTGTTGTAAGTAGAAAACTCGACACCTGATCTCACACGATAAGCTCCAGTCACAATATAACCTCACTTTACTGAGTAAAATTACCTATAAGTAAGGTGATTAAGATGCCCACTTACCTACCTACCTATATACATGCATACATTCAGATTGTACTATATATAATATTTATATTAGTGCCAAATGAACAAAAGGTATAATTTGTTTTTATTTATTTTTAAAAGAAAACGAACAAATATTTCTTCATTTGACATACCAATCCCAGTTCTCCCTCCCTCCCCTGCTCCGTTTCCCTCCACATAACCCCCTCACCCACCCCACATCCACTCCTCAGAGAGAGTAAGACACAGTATACTTTGGGGAAGGTCCAAGGCCCTTTATACTATATATAGGCTGAGCAAAATATCCCTCCAAAGAGACGAGGTTCCCAAAAGCCAGTATACGCAGTAGGGATAAATCCTGGTGGCACTGCCAGTGGCCCCTCAGTCTTCCCCAGCCATTCAACTGTCAACCACATTCAGAGAGACTTGTTTGGACCTATGCTAGTTTCTTCCTAGTCCGACTGGAGTTGGTGAGCTCCCGTTAGCTCAGGTAAGCTGTTTCAGTGGGTGTACCCATCATGGTCTTGACCTCTTTGCTCAAATTCTCATTCTTCCCACTCTTCAATTGGACTTTGGGGGCTCAGTCCAGTGCTCCGATGAGGGTCTCTGCCTCTGTTTCTATCTTAAGCCTTCACTCCAGACTGTCAGTCTAAGGAGCTGTGATGGGAATGGGGGGGGCATTGTTTCATGTGGGTGAGCAAAAGACCTCCTCTCCTTGATATATGAAAATGGCCTCACAGAAATGCAGAAGGATTACTAAAGTCACCAAAAAGAAGGTAATGGCCCAGGCTTACCAGCATCCAACCAGAAGAGAAATGTTTTAGTTACTGACATGGGCTAGAAGGGATTTTAACCGGAATACTGGCTTCCTGTGGATAGTAAATAATTAGATAGATGTCAGTTCTGGGTTTTTGATCAATGCAAGGGTGCCAGTTGAAATATATGTCACTATAGCAATACAGAATGGCCTCTGTAACAGTGATAGCTACATTTATGTCAACCATACCCATGTTAGAAACATTTTGAAAGAGGGAACTTCAGTTGAGGCAATACAATGAGCAGATTAGCCTATAGGGATTTTTTTTGATTGATGGTCGATATGAAAGGGCCTGGATCACTGAGGGCAGTGGTAACCTTGATCTACTGGTCCTGGGTTATATAAAGAGCAGGCTGAGAAAGTCATGAGGAGCAAGCCTGTAAGCAACACTCATCCATGGTCTCTGTATCAGCTCTTGAGGATATTGTCTTCAACTGGGTATGATGTGAAAACCTTCTTCCTGGAGATTAGCTGTTGTAGTACCAGAAGTTGCTATTCACGCTCCAAAAGAGAGAAACAACAAATAGTGCTGCCTGTCTGTGACTCACACAGGCCACAAAAATGGTCAGCATGACAAGAAATCCCTATGATTGCCATAGTGGCCCTCCAATTAGCTGTCTAATTGTACTTTAAGGAAGGTACAATCAATAAGAATAAAATCATGCCTGGCACAAATCTAGCCAACTGCCTAGAGACAAGGAGGACATGGATCTCAGGAGAGCCTACTCTCACCACTTTATTCAAAATTATAATCCCCACCTGCATTCCAACTACTTATGCTGATTCCCACAGATCGATGTAGCTGTCACTCCTTACCAAGAAAATTCTCTTTGCAACAGATGGATACCATTAAAGAAAACTACAAGTAGTCAGAATGCAGAACTGAACATGTAAGAATAAAAATATATTTTGCCCAAATGTAATTATCATGTACATATAACATCAAGAAATACTATTATTGCTGACTAATGTAAATTGTTTCCTGTTAATTAGCAATTAGCACCCATAAGAAATAGCAGAAGGGACTGCACAGGCTAATATACATTGCCAAATATAGCCTGTTTAGTCCCGTATGCTATTTCTTATAGGTCCTAATTTTTGGCATTGTACAGAAACATATATACATGAAATATAAATTAGTGTAAAATGAGGCCTTGAATTTAAAGGAGAGTGAATATGGGTATATGGGATGGTTAAGATATATAATTATATTATCATCTCAAAAATAAAATAAATGGCATACCTGAAACATATGCTATCATGTAGACAAAAATCTTTTGAAATTATGCTCACAATATCTCAGGTCTCGGTTCTGCTACTGACACAGTTTCTGAAGGCAATGTAACTCTGTACAACCCAGTTAATCATGACCCAGTTACCGAACATATTGGGCACTCACCTTCATCAAAGTTCCATTTGGGACAGTGACTCTGAGTTTGTTGTCTCATGCCAATGAAAAATTAAAGAGGCATCTCCTCAGGGCAACGTGCTAAAGGGAAGTAAGCTTTCTCAAGAAATACTAAAGAAAACCTAGAAGGTAAGAAATAGTAAAGGAAATCATCGAGATGAGGGATTTCTAAGAGATTTCAGTGTCGTTTGATTTCCATTGTCTAAGGATTTTACAAATCAATGACAGAAATGGGACAAAGGCTGAGATATATTCTATTAAGAGAGCTTGATTCCAGATGCTTTCATAGCTTGAGCCCATCACTGAACCACATACTTCTGTAAAATATAATGCTCTTGTATACTGTAAAGATTTGTCACTTGTATTGGTTTAACAAAACAATGATTGGCCAGTAGCCAGGCAGGAAGTATAGGTGGGGCAACCAGACTGAGAATTTTGGGAAGAGGAAAAGCAAAGATTCAGTCACAAGACAGACACAGAGGAAGAAAGATGAGAATGCATCACTGAGAAAAGATGCCAAGCCACATGGCTAAAAATAGACAAGAATTATGGGTTAATTTAAGTTATAAAAGCTAGTTATTAATAAGTTTGAGCTAATGAGCCATACAGTTTATAATTAATATAAGCCTCTGTGTGTTTCTTTGGGACTGAACAAATGCAGGACCAGGCAGGACAAAAACTCCTGGCTACAAATGGTACCCAAACTTTTGGTAAGAATTTCCACAAAATGTCCTTTAAAGTTAACGACAAAAATTGTATTGTTTTGGTGTACTGAAAATATTTTGTACCAAGCAAAGCTTCATTCTTCATAAAGTAATTTACTTTCATACCCACTTGAATCTTATTTCCACTCTATTTTAAAACAGTATCTTATTATGTAGCCTCCATTAGTCTTGAACCTGTGATCCTCTTGCCTCATATCTTGATGTCCGTCTTTCCCCTATCTCTACTGCTTCTCAGCAGAGATGAGCAGGTTTCCGGTTTGTTTACTTGTGTGCCGTAGGCATGTGCGGTGCCTTGGAATGCCACAAGGAATGAAAACACACAAAGAGGAAGGGGGTCAGCTACACAAGAGAAGGTGACAAAGCCTATCTTTCCCTTTCTGAAAGCACTCTCTTCCTGAACCACATACACATGACCTCAATCAAGAAACCATCTTGCTTGTTTCTTGAAAACAAATGATATGCAAGATATTCGTCAGTATTGCGCTAGGATGGGGTCATTTCAGGTTCCCTATCCTCAGCTGCCCAAGGAACTAACTGGGGACCTCAGCTTGGGCACCTGGGAGCCCCTCTAGGGTCAATTCTCCTGCCCACCCTAAAGTGGGTCCCTTAACTAAGAATTGTGGTTCCGTGCTCCCCTATCCAACCTTCCTTTATCCCGATCCTCCTATTTCCCCAAGTCCCCCCTCCTTCCCTTCTACCTTTTCTCTCCCCATCTCCCCTTACCCCCTTCCCACCCCACCCCCAAGATCCCACTTTTCTCCCCGGCAATTTTGTCTACTTCCCTTATCCAAGAGGATAACGATATGTTTTTCCTTGTGTTCACCTTCTTACTTAGCTTCTTTAGGTTCGCCAATTGTAGATTCTGTGACCCCTATTTATGGCTAGAAACCAATTATGAGTGAGTACATCCCATGTTCTTCTTTTTGGGTCTGGGATACCTCACTCAGGATAGTGTTTTCTATTTCCATCCATTTGCATGCAAAATTCGAGAAGTCATTGTTTTTTACCGCAGCGTAGTACTCTAGTGTGTATATATTCCATACTTTCTTCATCCACTAGCGCAATACTGACGAATATCTTGCATATCATCTTAGAACTTTCATCTGGTGATGGATGGAGATAGAGACAGAGACCGAGACCCACACTGGAGCACTGGACTGAGCTCCCAAGGTCCCAATGAGGAGCAGAAGGAGGGAGAACATGAGCAAAGAAGTCGGGACCGCGAGGGGTGCACCCACCCACTGAGACAGTGGAGCTGATCTACTGGGAGCTCACCAAGGCCAGCTGGACTATTACCAATAAAAGCATGGGATAAAACTGAACTCTCTGATCATGACGAACAATGAGTGCTGATGAGACGCCAAGGACAATGGCACGCAGTTTTGATCCTACGCAATCTGCTGGCTTGGTGGGAGCCTAGCCAGTTTGGATGTTCACCTTCCTAGATATGGACGGAGGGGGGAGGACCTAGGACTTACCACAGGGCAGGGAACCCTGACTGCTCTTTGGACTGGAGGGGGAGAGGAGTGGGGAGAAGGGGAGAGGGGTGGGAGGAGGGGGAGAAGAGTGGGAGGAGGGGGAGGGAAAGGGGAGGCTGGGAGGAGGTGGAAATTTGTTTTTTTTTTCCTTTATTCTTTTATCAATAAAAAAAAATAATCAAAAAATAAAAAAATAAAAAAAAAAGAAAACAAATGAAAACTTGTAAGGTGCTCTTGAAAATCCAGAGATAAATTAATAAAGTATTATTGTCTGGGCAGAATTTATTAAGAGTAGATAAGAATGATATGAAGCTTTAAATAACATGAGTAGAGGAAGACAGGTACCCTGAAACACCACACAGGTGCTGTACTGAACAGGAGCATGAATTTCCAGGATCATATGCTTGATGTCTTCATAGTTAGAGTAGCCAGAAGCACAGTTGACCAGTTATTAACATCTGTGACCATGGGTAAGATAGGACTCAGGTATTTGTAGAATTTTTATTCACAGGATTCTTATTAGTGACATATGAACATTTTTCCATCTTTTCTAACTGGTCTCTTCAAGGACAACAGTTTCCCACCAGAATAGGTGAGCACACTCATTTTTCCCATCTCTCTCTCCTGCCTCTTGTAGAGCTTGAGAAAAATCATGGTGGCAATAAGTGTTCTGCTAGATGTTTCCACGAAAACTGAATATTTTACAGCAATTTACTTAAGAGGGAACTTTTCAGCTTTTCATGATAGCAGCAACATAAGAGCATAGAATCGAGACTTCCAGTTTCACCCACATTTCTCTGTGTTGTGACGACTGGGTAAATAAAGAAGTCGTGACAGCTATACTGACCACTTTCCCTTTCTAGAAAACCATGTCCTGGTCAACTTTCTCAGCAAAAAGGACTTAGGGCTTCTTTGGAAATGAGTTTAGACATAAACATCCCCTAGGCTCCCAGGAACAGAGTTTAAGTTTAAATTGAGTTTGTATTTTTCGACTAGATGCTTTGATACTTTGAAAAAATAAGCAAACAAACAACTAAAAAAAAATGGAAGAAGAAAAACCTAACTGAAAAAGCTACCTCAACATATAGAATCTTAGAAGCCCGTAATTTATTTGAGTTATTCTCGGTGGAAATTGAATAGTTTTGGCAATAACCATTTTCTGTTCTCTGTGAGAAAGACCAGACTCACGCTGTTGAGGCCGCATGCTCCCAGAGAGTGTCTGCTGGAGACAGAACATGCTTATTTTCTCACTGCCGTTCTCAGCTCAATTACAGCTCTAAGACTCATCATTGTTGAGTCCCTGTGTCACTTCCAGAAGTATTCTAAGAAAAGATGAAGAACAACTATTACCATAGTTGTGTAGAAAATAGTAAAATTTGTGTCGTTTTCTTTAGATACAATTCACTTCATGGTGGGTTTTACTCGTCTTGATCCGCAGGTTGTCACTTTGCAAAGACCACGTGAATGTGAGTCTGCGCTCTGTCCAGACAGGCTCCTTGGTGTGAAATAAAAGACAAGCTTATTTTTAGCAGTTAATTTTTAGGCTTTGTAGAGTGAAAAATATGCTTTTTTTCAGATACTTTATGCATTTGCAGCATTATTTAATGCTCCAGGTCACTAAAGCAATCTCCATCCTGATATTTCAGAGTGGATTTCTCTCATAACCCAGGTCCATTTTTCCTAGAATCCCCATTACCAGAGCAACTTAGTCCACATTCTGCTTATTGACATGGCTAATGGGTTTTGCTATGTTCTGATTACAAACCATCCAAGGACATTTTGGTGGCAACCGATTTCCATTGGTGAGGTTGTTACAATAACATGCTGGCTTTCCAGAATCACCACTCAGGTTACAGCTGAGTACTAAATGGGAAAACCCTTAATGGGCATCTTTCCCATTAGCTGATGTTAAAAACATGGGTTTAATTGAAGTTTTTTTAGGCATTTGCTCATCATAATTGAAAAACAAAGACTGTAGTCTATGAACAGGGTTGTGCTGCAATGAATTTAGTAATGCTGGCACAAAATTAGCTTCTGTAGAAGCAGTCAGTGAGGGAGGTCTGTGGAAGCCTTGGATCTGTCTTTCAATTGGGGTAACTTTATGATACTGGAGGACGCAGAGGAATCTTCCCTCTCTCTCCCACTCACACAGCTCAAGGTAGCTAGTTCACAAGACAAATAAGTAGGAGGGCTGCACATTCCCTGCTGAGCCCACAGCCAGTGAGTCTGGGTTGAATGTTAGCCTCCACAGAGTAAACATGAAGTAGCAGAAGGCTTGCTGGGGACTGTTGGTTGGAACTAAAGAAATAGTCAATTGCTTGTTTTTCTTTTCTGCAATTGTTGTCTCATTAGATAAAGTCTTTGGAGCTAGTCATTCCCACAAGATGGGTGTCAAATTATGAGGCATGATTATAAGAATGGAAAGAAGAGAAAAAATATTCAGAATCACATTTTAACTCAAAATTTCCAGCTGAAGCTTGTCTCTTGAATTAACCATCTCCAGGCCAGAGCTCCATGCTCCTTGTGCTCTAGAATGCTGACCTACAGCTTTGTGAAATTACAGTCACATACACTCCACACAGCAAAGCTAGGATTTATGCAATACACATAAAAATTTTTCTCAATGTATCATGCTGTCTTCATGTTTTCTGATTTCTGATAATGAATCAAGGATGATGATCAGCTTGACAAATACTTATGAGAGAAATATTGCAATGCAACCAGAGAGAAGAAATATCTAACAGAGCTGGACTATTTTAAAAAGAGTTTTCAATACATTCTCTTTGAATATAGATGGTTCAAGAAGTGATTTAAAAAGAAGTAATGGATCCTTAAGTGTTAGCTACTTATGAAAATAAGTATATCATTTCGTCTTTTATTTGTAGATTTTTTGTTTGGTTTTTCAAGGCAAGGTTTCTCTGTGTAGCTTTGGAATCTGTCTTAGAAGTCTCACTATAGACCAGGTTGGCCTCAAACCAACAGAGATCCACCTGCCTCTTCTTCCTAAGTGCTGAAATTAAAGGTGTGCACCACCACCACCCAGCTATATTTGATGAACTTACGCTTGTGTTAAAAATACACACGCATAAGCAAAACAAAAACAAAACAGACAACTCGTTTGCTTTCAGAGTGGATGAAACCAGTTATTTATGCCCGATGCACAGACCTATAACCTCAGTTGCCAGGGAAGCTGAGGTAAGTAAATTGACCTCAAGTCCTGCCTGCACTGCAATCTAAATTCAAATCCAACTGAACAAGTTATGTAGGAGCATGTCTCAACATAAATATAACTAACTATAAAGAGATGGATATTTCTTCAGAGTTATAACTAAATAAATGAGATAAAATATGTAAATCAAACTAAACCTACCAACCAAACAAGCAAAACTAAAGAAACAAAAGAAACAGGGCATCATTTTCACGGAGCAAATCAGGAAACTTCAGTGGCCAGACAAGCCTCAGGCACAATAGTAAAGGATGCACATTTATAATTCTTAATGTAATAATTTGAAAGAGGCAGAAAATTATTCAACTTCAGAAATCAGTGAATTCTTCCCAATGTAATTTCAGACTTCAAAAATTCACATTTTAATAGAAATTTGTCATACTTGTTTTTTTATTAAATTCCAAGCGAAAGTAAAGACTGTTTTCTCAGTTCCCTTTAAATCCCATGTGTCCAGAGGGGAAGATAACACAGATCTGTTGACTGTGATGTTTGCAGATGTTCAAAAAGTAAGGAGACAGGAGCAAGAAATCTGCATGATAGCGACAACAGCTTCTAATTCATCCAGATAGGAACATAGCTGTAGCTGGCTTCTGTTCTCAAGCGGGAACCTAGACTAATTTAATTAGCAACCCCACTAATTCCCAACTACTACTGATTCCTCTAGCCTAATGATGTATTTTCTTGTCTCTTATATGACTGATCTTATGTAACTTTTCCTATTTGTTTTGATGCTCTTATATTTTCCTATTTCTTGGAAAGAAGGAAGTGGTCATTTCCCTTACATTAAAAGGTTCACTTTGTACTGTTATGCTCTTATGATTATAATTTGTGCATTGCTTAGTCTTAGTTAAATTAGTTAATTTACACATGTAACTTAGTAATATTCTATGAGAAAATATATTTTTAGACATAATTACTTTGACCAAAGAAGGTACTATGTAAGGAAGTAGATTCCTTAAGTTTTCCCATGGTAAAGCTAGACCATATTATCCCAGTGAAGCCAACGTTGCAAAGGTTGCACTGTATTTTTTCCCAGCACAATAAATATTAGAGAGAAGAAGAAATTGTGAAATTGGTATTTACTGACAACAACATGTATGCTCTACTTCCTGAGTGCCTGTCTTGTTCACTGATGACTATGGACCATGATGGGAAGTTCTATTAGTCCTTTGATGTGTTATCTGAAATCAGACAGATATGGTAAGTATATTAAGCAAGTGTGTCAGAGATGCCTCTCCCATGCTGGGAGATGGTGGACTCCTCTGTGATGGGTCCCAGTGGAAAGAATCAGGATTTGGTGTGTGATCATAAGAGGTGGTGGAACTGCAGTTTCTTCCTTTTGTCTCTGCCTCCTGGCAATATGGTACAGGAGCATCCTTTCTACCTACGGTTCCTGCCACAATACACTGAACTTCCACAAATACAAAGCCATCGGGGAAGGGTGAGCAACCCTAGGCTGAATCCTCTGCATCATCACCACAAACTCTGAGCTGAATATCTCAAATATTTTCCATCTCACAATGATGAAAACTGAAGGATGCATAAGTAATAGATATTTCATCATTACGTAGTACTAAAGCAAGGCACTTGACTTTTTGCTTGATTTCAAAAATGTATTTCTCACCTGGGTGGTGGTAGCGCCTGTCTTTAATCCCAACACTCTGGAACCTGAGGCAGGCGGATCTTTGTGAGTTCGAGCCAGTCTGGTCTACAAGAGCTGGTCCCAGGACAGGCTCCAAAGCTACAGAGAAACCCTGTCTCAATATATATATATATATATTTCTCGTTTCACAGTGAGAAATTGGTGAATTAAGAACAAGCAGCTATTTCTTTTTGGCAACGGGACACCGTCATGGACAAGCTGCGGAACCATGATCCCACAGCTCAGTTGTCTCACATTCATTTTTGTCTTCTGAATCCTGAAGCATTAACACTTTCTCCCTACCGAACACTAAAGTCAGCGTCGGGAGATTATCTGGAAAAAGTCTGAAACCAGCAAACTTAACAGTCCACTGAATAATTTAATAATACTGCGTTCATAAGAGTGAAGGGATGTCTATGTAATCCTGGTGACATGTAAAAGATACTCAGAATCTGAGGAGCCACCACCGTTTTTTGGAGAAGGAAGCAAGCAAGAAGTCATGTTATATTCTCGCATTCAAGCTTCAGCCCGCTTGCAGCATGGCCTATTTATAAATGTATATTAATGCCAGAACACAAAGTTAAGGGATTTTTAGAGAGTAAACTTTCTTTCTCAGGTATACATTTGGAACTTATATGTACACTGTTTTGGCAGACGAGAGAAGGGCATTCTTGGTCAGGGAGAGAGGGAAAGCACCCACACACACCAAAAACTAGGCAAATGGGAAAACAAACTGCTGACAAGTAATAATTATCTGAGTTGATTTTGATCTGTGATGATGTTGGTAGATTCAAATTGATCTCCTAAAGCTTATAAGGACCTTTTTAAGTGGCAAAATTATCAAATATGTTGGCATTATTATAATTTGTAGCCTCTATTGAAATCCATGTTGTAGAAGAGGCATGGAGAATCAGATTTTAAATCATAATATAACTCTGTAAACCTAAAAATAATTTTGATTAATAGCAACAATATTCATTTTTATTTGTTTTCAAGATTGGATGTATATAAATCAAGAAGATGTCTCCAAAAAAATCAGAAACATTTTAAGCTTATATTTAAAAAATGAACAAAGGGAATATAGAATCCTGAGCTAATGATTTAAATAGCAAACAATTATTTCTATACCAATTTATCAGAATTTTATTAATAATAAACTTTGAATTCTTGAAATGTTTATATAACAATATCATAGAAGAGAAAAGAAATAAGAACCATATTTCATTTTTATACATCTCAAATCATTTTGTTTTATCAGTATTTAAGCCTTTTTATACTCAGAACTTCATAATTTGCATTTACATATCCTAATAATTTGCATTTTATCTTAATTGCTTTTTTATTTGAAATGTTTTTGGCTAAGCCTTTATATATATATCTCTTTTTAAGTTATTCAAATTATTGAGACTTATTGAAACTTTTATTTTTTACCTTAATATATATTGTCATAACTATAGACCTATCTTAGACCTCCACTTCTTTATCTTTTATTTTTCTTGACCTATATATCATAATTTAAGCTTTAAGTCCTTAGATATTATTTTCAGACCCAAAACATAGTTTAATCAAACATTAAATCCTTATAAAAATTTTATATACTAAAACATCTTTTTATTTAATAATCAAGAGACAACGAGGATTAATTAGTGAAAGCAGGCATTGTATAATGAATTTCTTTAAATGAAGAAATAGTAAAAACAAGCAAGCTATCTTTTATTTGGAATTTGGTATTAAGGCAAATTTGTTTTAGATTTGGCAAAAACCTAAGGAGGTGAGGCATGATATTTAATGAGAAAATTGAGAAGGCAGCTGGAGTCTCAGGAAGGGTGTTAGTTATATTTAGCAATAGATTGGGGGCAGTGGCTTTAGATGTTGACTGTTAAGGATTGGTATAGGACTTTGGCTGTTAAATTCAGGTTGAGATTATTTTATAAAGGAATAACTTGGGGAATCTATTCTGCCCCAATATCAGAAAAAGAAAGGCAATTGACTCCAAAGTATACATAAATTAAAATAGAGTCTGGAGAGAAATTAGAACAAAACAAAGTTTTGTTTATTATGAGAAATCTAAATATTTTAATTGGCAGGGGTTAAGTGAGGAATTATTTATTTCAGTTATAACATGATTATCAATGTAGTTTGGAGAACAAACAGGTAGTTTTCCGATCTTCCTTCCCTGGCTCCTCTCTGGGGGGTTCTGGAAAACCATCCTGGAGCATTGGTATCCATTAAACCTGGGTTTTTTTCTAATTTGGTTTGATATTGTCTCATTTGGATTATTGCATCAGCGAAGGAACTTACTGGGGTACAAAAACTTTCTGAGAGTCCAAGAATCAAGGGGAGGAGAAGGGAGCAAATCCATTTACAATCCCTCCTAGTGACCCTCTAGGGCAAGTTTGACTTTCTCTTTCAGTAACATTAACTTCTGATGGCCTAGGATTTTGGTTTCAGAGGGGAAGTGCTCCTGTCAGGAGCCACAACAAACATCTTACGGACTGGAAGCTCAGATTTCCTCTGGCCACTTGGGCATCTGATGCCCTTAATACAACAAGCGAAGAAAAGAATAACAGTGATATAAGGAGTGATTGATCTTGCTTACAAACAGAAGTAAGACAGATTATGTCTGGAGTACAGGAGATCCTTCAGGCTGTCTCATGATGCTACCATGTCTTGTGATTAATGTCGATGGGAAACTATAACATCCCAATCCAGGCAGGATGACAAAGGGCACAGATCTATGAAGAATGAAGGTATGGATAACGCCAACAGGAAAAGAGTCAAGACCTGCTGAAGTACTTTTTGAGGGTAGAGAAAGTAGAGAATGTGTAGTAGATATAAATATGTAGTTATAAATATGATCTAAGGCGATATGACTAGTTGCCCAAATGAAGATTATAACTGGCATGCATGTTTTCTTAGGAATGTGTTTGTACATAAATTTGTATTTTGATTTCCCAATCTCTTTATCATGTGATTCACATCATTTAAAGGAAAATCAATGATTATTGCAGTTAAGTTTGATATTCTAAAAGAATGTACCATGAAGGGTATTGCTTAATTGTGTAATGCATTTGTGATTGCATGGGGGATAGTTACATAATGTAATGCATAATTATGGCTTGGTTATTGTTTTATTTGGAAATTAAACATGGCGTAAGTTAAAATGCACTTTTTACAATCCATGTGTCAACTCCCAAGACCATGTTGGGGGGCATTTTTAGTCTCATAAGTGGGGACAGCTAGTGAAATATTTTGTCACAGTTCAAGGTTGGACCAAGTAGTGAGATTTTCAGACCTACCTATGGCTCATTCCTCTGCTATCTCACTTTCTTCCTCTAGTCATATTTTTCCATTTTTTGAGACAGGATTTCTTTGTGTAATGACTCTGGCATTTCCAGAACTCACTTTATAAAGCATACTGTCCTCAAACTCACAGAGATCTGCCTGCCTCTGCCTCCTGAGGTCTGGGATTAAAGGTGTGCACCACTACCGCCAAGATCTCTAGTCATCTCTTTGCCATCTTTCCCACATGTCCCTTTGCAAAAGGACTTCAGCCCAAGTAGCTATACTTGTGTCTAGGACAGTCATTGCCTCCATTCATTAACATCTTTGATTTGTCATAAGAGCTTCATTAACTACATGAGCTCAACGAAGCATACCAGAAGCCCCATTATCTAGATTCACTAACCACATGTGATGATGTGATGTGTTGTGTTGCTGTGTTCCAGCCTTCATGATTTGAAAATACAAGTCTAAGACATTTCTCATGGTTAGTAAGATACATTTCACAGAGATAGTATCAGCTAGATGCAGATTGGAATAGTACTTTGACTTTGAAACGATGTTTTACATGGGTTTTTGCTGTGGAATATTACTTTAACCATGTGAAGCTATGATAGCTACATTTGCTTCTACTGCCTTTGTTCACATTGTAAAGAAAGCTGTGTTACATTTTGTTTGTGCTGCATTTGTTAACTGTGTAAAGATGTGTTGCATTTGTGTTAATAAAATAAAATTAACCTGAGCTCAGAGAGGCCGGATTAGCAACTGATTGACCGAAGTAACAGGGAACTTAAAACTTTTCATGACAGCGAGACTCATCTGCTCCTGGCAGCACCAAGATACTTCAAGAGGATGATGAGCACCAAAGAGGCTCCTTATGGTAATGGATATCCATTTAAGTAAGAAACTGCTCTTGTCTGAACTGCTTGATGCTATACTGTATGAACTGGACATGCAGAACAGTAGATGAAGGTCTTTTCAGTATGCTACTGTATGAGCTCACTAAGGAGTTAGTCCACTGTACATCCTTTATCACCAAAACTCTAAAAGACTATTATTTATTGCTAGGAATTTTATAGTGTAACAAGAACTACACTCTGATATGATTCTTCTGACTATCAAAGAATGAAGACATTATGAATCCGCTCTAATTCCACAGTCAGCCAGATACTCACAATAGCCTGCCTGTTTAAGAAGCAAGTATTTTAGCAGCAAAAACCTCGAAGACCCAATTCAAATTTCCTGCTTTTATAAATCATAAGTAGACTATTCTTCAGAATATATTTTGATAATCTTAAAAATGATGATCAGTCCTACTAGCATTAATCTCACAGAGTTGTATGAGAAGACTGTTCCCAAATGGTATCCTTACATAACAGTAAAAGTATGGAGCACCTGTTCTAAAAGTAATAGTTTCATTTAAATGTTTAAGAACACAACATGGATTTCTTAATTCATTACTGAAAAAAATATATCAATTCAAGCCCAAAGGATAATAGAGTTGCTGATAAATCAAGTAGATTCCATATCTGTGACACAATAGGGCATAAGACCACATTAGCATATAGATTCTTAGAATAAGTATACAAGAAGAGATCAAAGAATACTCCAAAGTCTACCTGGAATTCACAGATACAGTAGAAATAGTTGTGCCATGGTTGGTTTGTGGTTGATGAATAATAATCAAATGATTTTCTGTTTACTTTTATTTTCTGTGCTGAAGATAAAACCATTCAATTGCATTTTGGTTACGGTCCAGGTTTTAGGGCTTTAGGGGGAAAGTGCCCAGGTACTATGTAAATAGAACATAGTGTGATATTATTAGCATTTTGAAGGATTTGAGGAAGTCCCAAGATTAGACATTGAAAGACCTTCCTTGAAGTTTTGATTTCTGTTTTACTTATTTATTTAAAATAAAATTGGTTATAATGTAGCAACCTTGTAGTGCATGAAATTCGATTTTAGTTAAATCTCATGAACTGGTCTTCGGGGTATTGCTTTTCATGCTATTGTAATGGCTTTGGTAAAAAGCTATTTCTTGGTTCTTTTTAAAGATTAGTACATATTTCTTAGTGTTACTCCAGGGGGAATCTGTAGAACTGCAGAATATGATGAATGGATTTAAGCAAAATAGTAACGGAGTTGTTCAAATAATTTCATTTCGTAAATATACTTGAAGGGAAAATATTATTTTGCCCATAAGAAATGGAAGCTTCTTATTTTTATTTGCATACTAAACTTATAAAAGAAAGAGACCATCTTATAAGTAAAACCACAGTTGTTATATAGACTTGAAATTGTGATGTTGGATATATTGGGATCACTTAAAATCATTAAATCCCAATAATAATAGAAATTTTGAAATAAGAAAACATTGAAAATGAATTTTAGAGTTAAGGACATAAATGCTTCTTCATAAATTTCAGAAAATTTTTGTAAAGTATATGAAATACATTTTTAAATGTTTCAGTAAGAATTACAATTAAAATTGAAAATACAAGCTCACAAAGTATATAAATCAACTATCTGAGCATTGAAACATATCAGTAATTTCACCCAAAAATATAGGCGGGATCTCTGCAGGCCTGGAACTTATTATGTACTCCAGTCTGGTCCTGAATTCAAAGAAATCTACCTTCCTTTGCTCCCCAAGTACCAAAATTAAAGAAATACGTCACCTATCCAACTAAAATAAATATTCCCTTATCTATCTATCTATCTATCTATCTATCTATCTATCTATCTATCTCTATCTATCATCTGTCTGTCTATCTATATATTGATTTTCAGAGACAGGATTTTACGGTAGCTTTGCAGTCTGTCCGGTAACTAGTCTTGTAGATTAGGCTGGCCTCAAACTCACAGAGATCCACTTGCCTCTACCTCCCAAGTGCTGGGATTAAAGGTGTGCACCACCACCACCCAGCCAGATAAATACCATTAAGAATGAAATTAAACCTATTTTCTGAAAGCCTATATAATGAAATATTTTGCAATATATTTTTGTTTTGAATTTTAAATATATATGAGAATATATATTGATATGGTCAGTTTATATTAAATGTTTCAAATATTAAATTGTTTTCTAATTAGGTATTTATTTTTATTAAACATTTGTAATTACTATAAAAATACATATTTTTAGACAATTTAAACAAAATGAAAATTAGGAGAAATTAATCTGACAATGTTGAAGATGTTATATTAACCTAGAAATAAACAGTGAATTATGAAGATACCAATGCTCAACTAATAAATAAGATTGCAATTATCAATAATTTCTCTCAATGTAAATTTGTTGACAAGAGAAAAATATAAACCAATAAACTCTTGAAACCTTGTTAGTCATAATAATTGGAATAAAATACTATAGAATAAAGCAAAATAATTTTGCTAAAATTGTTTTCTAATTGCATTGCTGATTATTATATATATGATAACAGTAACATAGAAAAAATGGCAATCTAATTAAAAATAATTTACAGATTCTGTGCAATGTCCATCAAAATCCCAGAAAATTTCTTCACAGACCTTAAAAGAATACTAAACTTCATATTGAAAAACAAAAAACCCAGGAAAGCCAAAATAGTCCTAGGTTGTTAAGCTGTTTCTTTTTATTGTTATCATATTTTTATTACTTACAGCACATTTTGAAGTTTAAGTATATGTTGATCACATTCTTCTCTTCACACAAGTCCTTCCACATCCTCTCACATCCCACCCACGTAACTTTAATTCTCAAAAAACAAACAAAAGCCCAAATGCATGAACCAAATCCCCCAAACTAAGAAAACAACCTCCTCCAAACACCAACCAAGTATGAACTGTAAATAACATTACAAACCAAAAAACTGCTGAGCCCAGCATATGCTGGTCAACTACTCCATAACATGAAGTGTGCCCTGGAGTGGGAGTGGTTGATATACCAATGTCAATCCTTCAGAGAAAATTGATTTTCCCTCTTTCAGAGGGTATAAATGATAACTCAATTGTTGACCTTTATATTACTGACAAGGTTTTCATTCACTCATTCATTTTGAAATGTAACAATATAAAATATAATAAGGTAAAATAAAAACTATCACATCAAAGTTAGAAAAAGCATACTAACAGAAGGAAAGAGCAGAACAGAAGGGACAAGATTCAGAGACACATTCATTAAAATATTAAACTAGAAACCATAATATAAGCATAGAAGATCTGCTGCAGATCAGTGCAGGCTCAGTGCATGTCATGTCAGTCTATGTGAACTCATATGAGCTCCACTCATTTTTACTTAGAGGGACTTATTCCTTTGATGTCCTCCATCCCTCCTTCAGTTTTCAGTTGAGGGGCATCTAGGTTGTTTCCAGATTCTGACTATTATGAATAATGCAGCTTTAAACATTACAGCCTCAAATGCACTGGCACAGGAGACCACTTCTGATGGAGGAAGGTCATTGGTTAAATAAAAAGAAGCTGCTTGGCTCTCATTGGTTAGGAGATAGGTGGGAGAAGTAAACAGAACAAAACGCTGGGAGGAAGAGGAAGTGGGGTCAGACTCTACAGCTCTCCTCTCCGGAGCAGACGCAGGAGAGATGCCATGCTACCTGCTCCAGGGAAGACGCAAGCTATGAAGCTCCGACCCAGGATGGACTTAGGCTAGAATCTTCCCGGTAAGACCGGTGCTCACAGATTATTAGAGATGGGTTGATTGGGATATCAGAATTAGCCAGTAAGGGCTAGAGCTAAGGGCCAAGCAGTGTTTAAAAGAATACAGTGTCCGTGTAATTATTTCGGGTAAAGCTAGCCGGGCAGGCGGCTGGGGTGTTTGGGGACGCAGCCCCGCCGCCGCGCTCCATATTACTACAAATGGCGCCCCACGTGATGGACTAAACCCACTTAAAAAACCTGAGAAGGCTTAAAAATAATGGAGAGAGAGTTTAACACAGATTTTTGCTGTTTGTTGGTGGCATGCTGTAGAGAGATTTCCTGATTCGGCAACAGCAACAGAAAAAACGCTATGTCATTTTAAAGCACAGCTCCTTGGGGCTGTGCTGCCAGTGCAAACTCTGGCTTTATGTTGTGTTCCCACTTGGGATCGGAAGGAGAGTGCTCTGAGACCATGCTGATGGCTCTCAGCGCTCCCCGCCTGCACCTGGGCAGACGGCCGAATCAGGCTTAGGCAGGCGGAAGAGCATGGCGGATTCCTGCCGCCATAGAGAGACATGTTTTCAGACTGCGCAGTGCTCTGCATGTCAGATTTGGATGTAACTTGGATGAAAAGAATTTCTGTGCTGCACGCTCAGTCTCAGAATTAAAGTGCAGAGTGCCGCTCCTACCTGGTAGCCCCAGAGCTAGCACAAAATGGTACGTCCTCCATTTTGAAATTTTCCTGACTCAGCATCAGCTGCAAATCCCTGCAGCTCATTAAGAGGTCCTGCCACGAAACACTTAAACGGTGGTGACGAAAAGCTGAACGTATGCTTTTCGGTTTTCAGCCGTAGCATGAAAAAAGCTGCGCGTTAAAAATGCCGGCTTTCTGGGCCATCCTGCCAGGGCAAACTCTGACTGTTTGAGGCAGGAGGGCCGGCTACAGAGAGAGGACTTGAGTGTTGTCTGTTGTAGCTCGCTGGCTGGCAGGGACCTTGAAATGCCATAGAGGTGTGGCTATAAACATGGCTGCAGCCTGTATATCCGCCATGAGGCTGGAAAGCTAAGGAATGGACTGGATCTAGGTGGCAAAGCCATGCCTTTAGTCCTACTGAGATTGCTTGGTAAATTAAAGACTCATGTGGTCAGAAAAACAGAGAGAGATACAGTAAAGAGAGATTCAAAGACAGAGAAAATTTCTGAATGGTTAAAAGTGTGTTAAAATATATGCAGACTTAAAGTTAAAATTCTTAAAGTAAACCTCTGTGACTTCAAGGTGTGGTAGCACACGCCTTTAATCCCAGTGCCTAAAAGGCAGAGACAAACAGATCTCTGTGAGTTCAAGGTGTAGTAGCAAACACCTTTAATCCCAATGCCTGGGAGGCAGAGACAGGCGGATCTCTGAGAGTTCAAAGACAGCCTGGTCTACAGATATACGCTCAAAAAGCAAAAAGTTAACCTAGGAATGTCACAGCTTAGATTCTTAAGCGTCTAGTGATTTAAAGGTGCAAATCAAAAGTGCTCCTGGATAGTAAAAAATTGCAGATTCACAATAGGACAGATTCAGACCACTAAATGAGTCACACTGTTGGATGAATGTACGTAGGCTTGAGAGAGAGAAGAAAAAGAATATAGAGAATAAAGTTAATGGTTAAAAAAAAAAGTAAAGTCTTTAAAGAGACAGAATAAAGTAAAGTGATAGAGTAAAAATAAGCCACATAAATATGGAAAATTCACAGAGAGTCTGGATTATGTACATTGTGTTTTCTTTAAATTTTTTGACTGTGAAGGAGCTAAGTACAGAGAGACATTTCATTACATGGGCTGCCAAGCTAAACCAGAATGGATATAAGGGTATTACGATTTCAGAATTTGGGTCTAAGGATATGATGCTTTGGAGAGAGTCTTCTTTTGTTTTCACAGAGGATGAGACTCTATGGATTTCTTCTATTCCGATTTGGTATGATGGACCACGTCCTCCTGAAGGGTTGCTGTGAACATCTTCAGAAAATTGCTTTGCTCAACTGCCAACTGAGATGAAACTAGCACACAGGTTATACCATGAAAAATCTAATTAACGACGCCCCCATTCAGCAGGAAGCAGTTTGGAGAGAAAAAACTGCGCCCGTGTTCCCAAATATTGTTTATAAATGTCCTTTTACATTTAAAGGGGGAAATGATATAGGTATGAATAATTTGCATTGATAGAGATTTAAGGTCAATTTTGTTATATGTATAAGTGTTTCTGATTTTGATTAAGGTATTGTGATTGTGTAGTTCATTTAAATATGTACTGTATAATTAAGAAATATAGGTTGTTAATGGATAATCATCGATAATGGTAAAGCTTGTAGTCATGTTAGTTAGATTTTCTAGATATATAGAGATATATTTTAGATAGATATTCTTCATGTCTTTCAAAGATTACAGAATAGGACATTTAATGTTTTAATAACTGAGGACTTTTCATGACAATGAGACACTCTGCTCCTGGCAGCACCAATCTACTTCAAGAAGAAGATGGGCATCGAAGAGGATCCTTATGGAGTTTGATAGCCATTTGGGCAAGAAACTGCTCTTGTCTGGACTATTGCATAAACTGGACACAGAGAACCCGCAGAGAGAGGACTGCTGAACTTGCTTAAAGGTGAGATGATCTTTCGGGGTTCCTGATTCATGAAAGAGTCTGCAAGACATTCTTCAGGACAAGCAGATAGTGACTGCCTTTGAAATTTCCTGCTTTGTGGAAATGTCTGCTGGATACCATGGGCCTGTACGGTACAGAGGAACTTTGGGTGACTGTCCAGGCAGCGAGATGTCTCTGTCATTTCTAGAGTTTTCTTATTTCTTGTTTACTTAGGTAGTATTATATCCTTCTGGAGTCTTTGCTGGAGGTGAAGAATGAATAGATAGTTATAGTTTTCCTTAGTTATGATAAAAGATAAAATAGATATAAATATTGTAACTGTAATTCTTGCTTGATAACTGTTTTGCTATATGCAATTTTGCTATGTTAAAGTTAAAGCCTTTTTTTTGTTTAAACCGAAAAAGGGGAAATGATGGAGGAAGGTCATTGGTTAAATAAAAAGAAGCTGCTTGGCTCTCATTGGTTAGGAGATAGGTGGGAGGAGTAAACAGAACAAAACGCTGGGAGGAAGAGGAAGTGAGGTCAGACTCTACAGCTCTCCTCTCCGGAGCAGACGCAGGAGAGACGCCATGCTACCTGCTCCAGGGAAGACGCAAGCTATGAAGCTCCGACCAGGCTAGAATCTTCCCGGTAAGACCGGTGCTCACAGATTATTAGAGATGGGTTGATTGGGATATCAGAATTAGCCAGTAAGGGCTAGAGCTAAGGGCCAAGCAGTGTTTAAAAGAATACAGTGTCCGTGTAATTATTTCGGGACATAAGCTAGCCGGGCAGGCGGCTGGGGTTTTGGGGATGTAGCCCCGCCGCCGCTCCATATTACAACACACTTCCTACATATAATACCAGTAGCACAGACACCGAGATCAACAATCAAAAAATGAGACTTCCTGAAAGTGAAAAGCCTGTGGTAAAAATATCTTCACCAACACCACATCTGATGGAGGACTGATCTCCAAAAATATAAAAAGAACTCAGTAAACTAGACATTAAAATACAAAGCCATCCAATTAAAAAATGGGGGCAGAGAGATAAACAGAGAACCCTCAGCAGAAGAATCTCAAATAGCCAAAAGGTATTTAAGGAATTGTTCAACATCTTTAATCATTGGGGAAATGCAAATCAAAAGAAATCTGACATATCATCTTATACCTGTCAGAATGGCTAAGATAAAAAAATTCTAGGGATATCTTATGCTGGAAAGCATGTGGAATCAAGGGAACACTCCTCCATTGCTGGTGGGAGTGCAAACTTGTACAGCCCCTTTGGAAATCAGCATGTGACTTCTCACAAAATTGGGTATCATTCACCTCAAGACCCAGCACACCAGTCTTGGGCAAATGCCCAAAGAATACTCAATCATACCACAAGGACACATGCTCAACAATGATGTAATTTTTAAACTGTTGAGTGGTACTCCATTGTATAAAAATACCACCTTGATTACATCAGTTCTTTGATTGAGGTTCATCTAGGTTTTTTTCCAGTTTTTGGTTACTATGAATAAAGTCTCTATGAACAGAACTGAACAAGTGTCTCTGTGATAGTATGGACCATACTTTTGGTAATATGCACAAGAGTAACATATCCATCTTGAGTTCGATGGATTCAGTTTTATGTATACATTGATTTGCATAGTGGTTGGAAGAGTTTCTTCTCCCATATGCATTGGAGGCATGTTCCCTTTGCTCCAGAACCTCATCATGAACTGTCACTTATGTTAATGATCTAAGCCATCTGAAGGTAGTTTTAATTTGCATTTCTCTGATAGGTAAAGATGTTAAACATTTCTTCAAGTGTTTCTCAGCCATTTGAAATCCCTTTATTCAGAATTCTCTGTTTGGATCTGTACCCCAGTTTTTAATTGGTGTAATTGTGAGCGTTCCAGGCTATGAAAGCTTCTAACTTCATAAAACACACACAGGTTTGCAGTTTTAAGATTCTGCAAACTCTTCAAACAGGATAAAAACAACAAAAATCCATAATAAAGCATCATAATCAAATACAATTTACTGAAATGAGATGACACGGCTCAAATCTTGCTATGAAACACAAGCTTGCCATAATCTTGGCTGTTAATGATAATTGGTGAAGAAAATACTGGTTTGAGACCTCTGGACCTTGCAGTGTTCAAACTATTGTTTCAATCTTTGATATTTGTCTGGGATTTATAATTTTGTGATTTCATTTATCATTCTTTGATTTGTATCTACTAGTATGATTTTGTATAACTAATTATACAAAATTAATGCTTTATTTCTTGTACTTTTCTCGAATAAAATTGGACTGATCCTTAAAGTTACTTGTAATATTACCTTTTTGTTGGCTAGAACTAATTAGTTTTTTTTCCTAATTAAGACTCAGTTTGTGGCTATATCCAACTTCAAAGTATTCTGTACTAAGAAAGTTCAATTCAGTAAGGTTAATTCAATGATTTCTATAGAAAATGCTGTAGTCATTTTTTCTTAGGTATAAAATAAGTATATGAGTTCCAAAATATTTACTAAGCTTCTATAAAAACTTACACTTTCATAAACATTTTTCTCTGCTCATTATTATAATTATGATTTAATATCAGATGCTATGAATTTGGCAAGTGGTTCTATTATAATGGAATTTAAAGAAAGTTGAAAATTTAAACTATTAATTTAAACTCAGAATTACCAAGAAAGAGTTAACTATAAATAATAAACTTCCATTACAAGGGTATATTATTTGGGAAATGATCCAATGAATAAACATGCTAGTTGAAAAATAATCAACTTCACAAAAGCCTTTGATATAAGAGTGTCTTCCAGTTTCTACTGCTCTAAAAGACACCATTACCATGCCAACTCTTTTTTTTTTTTTTTTTTGGATTTTCGAGACAGGGTTTCTCTGTAGCTTTTTGGTTCCTGTCCTGGAACTAGCTCTTGTAGACCAGGCTGGCCTCGAACTCACAGAGATCCTCCTGCCTCTGCCTCCCGAGTGCTGGGATTAAAAGTTTGCACCACCACTGCCCGGCTACCATGCCAACTCTTATAAAGGAAAACATTTAATTGGGGTTGGCTTACAGTTCAGAGATTTAGGCCGTTATCATCATGGTGGGGCATGGCAGTGTGCAGGCAGACATGGTGCTGTATAAAATGCTGAGAGTTCCACTCAATATGCAGTTAGCAGAAGCAACTATGTCAAATGGAGTGTAGTTTTAACAGAAGTCAGGTGCCCTAGAACTGTAATTACAGTAAATTTTGAGCCACTGTGCGGTTGCTTTGAATCAAGCCTGTGTAGTCAGTGAGGCCAGCTGGCTCAGCACAAACCGTCTCTTCACCTCTTTAATTTGGTTTTGAAAAAGTGTCTCCCTTTCTAATCGAGGATTATCTCCAACTACGAGTTTTCTGTCCTTAGTCTCGGGATGTTTGTATCACACAGGTTTCTGTACCAGGATGAAGTTGTTCTTTCCTTTGTTTCTTTTATTTTGGTTGTTGTTTTAGATTTGCTGTGTGCATGTTCCCATAAAGAACAGAATAAGGCATCAGGTCCCTACAGAACTGGCATTGCCTGATGGGAGGCTAAGAATTGAACACAGGTCATCTTCAGGGCATGCACTCTTAATGAATGTGCCGTCTTTCCAAACTCATAGAAACTTTGTTGTTGTTGTTGTTATTTTCTCAGATTGTTGGGAACTGAACTTAGTTCCTCATCGCGTAGGCTAGGGAAATTCTTTGCCACTGAGCTACATTATCATCTCAAGAATAATTTTTAACAAACATTACTCAAACAGTTGTGTATACATCTGGAAACAAAAAAGGCAACTTTATTATATGTAAGCTAATCTCAAATAGTTGATAAATTTATCTGAAGCTAAAGTCTAGAATATGGAGACCTCTTGAGATAAATATAGAAAAACTGAAACCTCTATCCAAAATAATTTCTAAGATCTAAGTTGTGTTTTATACCAAAATGAAACAAAAAGGAAAAAAGTATGAAATATACTTTATCAGATTCAGAATACACATTCACTATTTCTAAGAGAATGAAAACAAAGAGTTACAGTGTTTGGCTGAGATTTATATAATAGAGGACTCCCATCACGATTAAAAGTTTTTCCATACTGAAGAAGAAACCATTAGTTCTGCTGTTAGGTATGAGTCATCCTCTTCCCATGTACAAGCAACTGATAGTCTCCTGTTCTGTAGACTGGACTTTCCATTAACTGTTTTACTTAGCAGAAGATTTTTAACCTCCTGTGATACATTCGCAATGTTTAGTTTTATTTCTCAGCAACTGTAACACTTTAGAAATCTCTTCTGTATTCAGCCTTAATCTAGAAGGAAAATGTAATGTTGGGAGAAGATGGAGGCAGCTAGAGATCATCAAATTAAATAAAATATATCAGAGTAGGAAAGAAAAAATTGCATGTTCTCACTTTTTTGTATTCTATATATCCCTTCTAATTTCATGTCATATGCAATATATTAATATATTACTAATTAATTATAAATTAATATACTATGTAACATTCCATATGACATGACCCTGGAAGTGAGATGTTCCTGGGTAACAGTCGCAAATATTTGAAGGGGAGTGATGAAGAGATTGGAAGGTAGAGGATAATGTGTTCTAAGTACATGATTTTCATGCAGGAAAATATGTTTATGAACCCAAACACATTTAGAACTAATATGTACCAACACAAATTTCATAATTAAAAATCACTGTGATTAAGAGATGAAGAGATGGCTTAGTGGTTAGGAGTCCTGGCTGCTCTTCCAGTGGACCTAGCACTCACATGGTGTCTAGCAACTGTCTATAACTCCAGCTCTCAAGGATCCAACATGTTCCTCAGGCTTCTATTGGCATAGCATGAACACGATAGCAGGAAAACACTCTCACACATAAAATACAAATTATTTAAAAGCCTAATAAAACCAATATTGTTGCATAAAATTTGTATAATGCTAAAGTACTTTAAAAGAAACTGCAGTAGAAAGGAAAAACAAGCCTAAAACAACTGTCACATTAGCATATAAAAGATATTCATCTTAGAAAAAAATAAATTTAGCTTCTCTGCTCCTTTCATAATAACATCCATTAATGGCAATGCCAAGTCATACTGAGATCTGGAAGAGCAAGTACAATGCTTTGAAAGCTATAAGAAAGTGGGGAACTACTTTGAAATCAAATTAAAAAATATACCTACCTTAGAGCAACACAATAGTATCCCAGGAACTTAATAATGTAAAATGAAAATTTCCTACTACAAGTATATCTATGTACATCAAACTGTAGAGTGATATTTATGTGGTCACCAAAAACTAGACCCAAGTAACACTCATCTGTGGTGAGAAGACACAAGGCATAAAGGCTCCATATAAATTTCCATAATGAAATCACATAAAATGATGAACAGCATGATAGGAACTCAGATGCACTTTCAGTAACAAAGCTGCCACGTTTTGTACTACATATTTGAAAATGGAAAACTTTGACTAGGGCAATAGCTTAGTGACATTTGATTCCAAGAATCCAGATAAAAACCAGATACAGCAGTCCATGTATATAAACCTAGCAGTGTGTGTGTGTGTGTGTGTGTGTGTGTGTGTGTGTGTGTGTGTGAGGGACAGAGGTAGATCTCAATATACTGGCCAGCCAGTATAGCTATTTTGTGAGAATCAGGTTGAAGGAAAGGCCTTGCTTAAAAAAATGACTACGCAGAGAGATAGTAGCAGACACCTACATTTGACATACCTCTGGCATAAACCACACACCAAATTAAAGAAAGGAAGGAAGGAAAAAAGGAGCAAACAAACAAAGGAGGGAAGGAAGGAATAAAGAAAGGAATGAAGGAAGGGAGGAAGGAAAGAAAGAAAGAAGGAAGAAGAAAAAGGAAGGTAAAAAAGACAGCTACTAAGAAGGGACCAGTTGTAGAGTGGTGGACAGGCCAGAATAAGGTATTGGAATTGGTACTAACTAGTTTTTTATGTATTATATGTTTGTGCATGTGAGAGAAATGGGGAGATAATCATTTTAAGTATTAATCTTAGTGTTGCTACAGACCTATATTTATTTACCAAACACAAAGAACTTATTCTGAAACAAAAACTTTAATTTAAGTTCTTTAGAACAACTGATTTTCAAATACAGGTATACTTCCCCTTCTGCTAATATCTACTTTGCTTTTGAAAAGCATACATTTTGTAAAACAAATATATTTTTGTTGTTATTCAAGCTAAAAACTGTTAGCCACAAATTGGACACGTATATCTTATGGTCTACTCCCAAGACCCTGGCATGACTGTTTGTAAACGCCACAGCAGGCCAAAAACTACATGGAAGCCTTTTTCCTGACCCAGCAGAGGAGTTGCACATACGCATTCCCAGGAACTGTGACAGCACGCACAAGAACTGCAGAAGCTCAAGTCAAACCAATGGAAATGAGCACTTAACCATGGAAAGAAGAGCTTACAAAAAGCCTCATCCCTATCTGGGGATTTATTAACAACTGACAGCTGATGGGAAAGGCAGAATTAGCTTTCATTAAGAGTATAATCCTTAGCCTGGCAGTGGTGGCGCATGCCTTTAATACCAGCACTTGGGAGGCAGAGGCAGGCGGATCTCTGTGAGTTCAAGACCAGCCTGGTCTACAAGAGATAGGTCCAAGGAAGGCTCCAAAAAAGCTACAGAGAAACTCTGTCTCGGAAAACAAAACAAAAACAAACAAACAAACAAACAAGCAAAAAAGACAAGAATCCTTGTAGGTCAACCATGCTCCAGGATATTTTCTCCCTCCCCAAAATGATAACTTTCTAGGGAGATGGGGATGGATCATAGATGAATTGCAAAGAGGGATTGAAGAAGATAAAAATATATGGTGTAAGAAATTCCTAAAGGATGAATAAAGTACTTCTAAAAGAAAACATATGTATTATATCAATTGCGTTCATATATTTCCTCTGAATAACTGTTTCCTATTGCATTTTTAAAATCATGGAGCATTTTGTTATAATATTTATGATAAATATTATTTGTCTAGTGTGCTAGGAAGAGAACCAGTGATATTAGTCTTGCTAGATCAGCACTGCACTGATAAATTACTACACAAATCTAATTGTTTTTTATAAAGACACTTGATGCACATGCTTGTACATCAATTTAAAATACTTTATTTGCCTCTGTGTGAAAAAATGATGGGTGTAGTAACATTCATCTAAAATGTGCTTTGTTTATTTTCACTGGGGTTAAGACTTACTATATTTTTTCTTTGTATTCAGTTCAGTTATTGGAAATATACATGATGGGTATTTACTACGTTTTCACAGGAAGCTTAATTTTCTTTCTGCTATTCAAACTGAAAAAGATGGAACAACAGCAACAAGCTGGAGACGTTTTGGAGTTCATTTAGTAACAAGGACAATATTGGAACTGTTTTGAAGAGAATCTTGTGGGCATGCTTTTATGACATTGTAATCACCTGAATAACAATTACCGTCTTAAAGGAAGGAACATGATACCTCAATAATTGCTCCACAATTCAGTTCTTAGTGACAAGCTAATGATGTCCTTGGCCTTCCTTCTCAATTTAGATACTGTTCCTAATGGACTGCTGCATAAATATCAAAGTGGTAATGCTTTCAAGAGTTGTAACTCCTTGGTGGGTTAAGTAATTTGGTAAATATCACCTTCCTTAGGTCTCTGCTATAATTCAGAAGTCAGACACCAAATGTTCATGAATATTAATGAACCAAAGCAGATTGTGTTTTTGGTTTGTACTCTTGGCAGAGAGGTCAGATTTTCCCTTTTACATTCAATTTTCTTCCATCAAGATTAGAGTTTAAATTTGTGGGAAATTTACAGATCAAAGGCAGACAAAGAAATACAAAATTGAAAGTAATAAAAGCTTCCATCTTTATTTTCTAGTATGCTTCATTAAGAAAGGTTTCTTTTTTTTGTTTGCTTTATTTTGTAATAAATCATTAATGAACCCAAAGACAGAGTGGCAAGTTATAACAGATCTGAATTTACATTTTAGAAACATCCACCAAACATTTAAATAGGAAATAAATATATTTACATTTTATCTTTCTATTTCACTACATTGTAATATGTATAAAATATATAACATTTATATTATTTATTATCATTAAAGTTAAGGTATAACATAAAGTGACATGAGTTTAGGGTATTAAGGAGTCAGAATAAAATACAAACAGAAATTCTAGAGATGTGGATCAAGAGAGTCCTTAAGCTCCTGAGCACAGCAATAGTAACAGGAACAAAATATTTATCGTTAAGTGTGAACACAGACACTTACCTTACAGAGTTAAGCTTAAGCTTGTCCTTGCACTGGTAGAGCTTCTCCACACTTCGGGTTTGAAACAGTAAAGTGAAGTGATTGCTATGAATCACTGTTCCTCAGTGATAAATCAAGCATCACTTAAGCCCAGCATTTGACATGGAATATACTATGAACAATCATTGTGACCTAAGCAAAGGATATGTGGACTCATCAGCTCATGTATCCAGAAGAAAACCGCACTGTCTATATAAAAATTCTTTCTCTGTTTGCCATATTGACTTGGTATTCATTGTCTTTCTTCTCATTGGGCGACTTTTATTAGCAAAGGCTTTATAAGAGGTCTGTTCATGACCGAAATGTATGAGAACGCAGTAGCTCATGCTGCTCCTTAAAAGAAAGATTGGATGGGAAGCATTTGGAGTATTTATTATTTTTAAATCATCTTTTAAAGTGTTTTTGAAATTGCACTATAACAGACTCAAATGCCCCTGCTTTGATATATTTCAGTGTTGATGGTTTGCTATTTTAATCACATAAAAGGCATTCTCAACAGTTTTCAAGTGGTTTGAAACTCCTGTCTCTAACTCCCAAAACTACATTGCCCTTTAAGTTTATACTGTGCACACTGTAATAAGCCCTTTAATTTGCCCCCATATACATGCATGTGCATACACATCCACCAAGGCACTGGAGGGGTTAAAACATCATGAAGCATTCTCATATGTGCTTAATACTCAAACTTGCAACTTTTGAAAAAAAATCTCCTATATTGGAACCTACCTAAGTTACGGAGAAATTGAAATCTGTGTTTCAATTCATTTCTAAACTTTCTCACTGAAGTAGCCCAAGGAACAACAGCAAATAACAGTGATTAATAGCACTATAAAGAAAGCATAAAACACTAACTGTTAAACTGATGAAAATCAGAGCAGTATTTTCCTAACTGCTGCTTTGCGCCACTAATCGTGTTAAATAGCAATTTCAGCATGAAGATATGCCGATCAATATTATAAATAGTAACAATACTAAGGTTGTTTTAATATGTTTTATTTCAAGCAACACTTTATAGCTGAATTCAAATTATGCTATATATGTATGTGGAAAAATTTATTTCAGTATAATTAAGGTCAACAATTTATACTTGTCTCTATACATGTACTTATGTATCTGTAAGTACACTAGCTCTATACTCAAAGATATCATCTCATACTTTTGCTGTTTTCACAATGGGAACACTGGTAGAATATTTGAGATAACAACAATAAAAGCATAATTTGTTTTTGTCTGTTTAAAGAGAACCTTGTATAAGCGACCCCAAAAACTCTACCAAAGAACTCCTACAGCTGATAAACACCTTTAGTAATGTGGCAGGATACAAGATCAACTCCAAAAAATCAGTGGCCTTCCTATACACTAAGGATAAGGAAACAGAGAGGGAAATTAGAGAAGCATCACCTTTCACGATAGTCACAAATAGCATAAAATATCTTGGGGTAACTCTGACCAAGGATGTGAAAGATCTATTTGACAAGAACTTTAAGTCTTTGAAGAAAGAAATTGAAGAGGACACCAGAAAATGGAAAGATCTTCCTTGCTCCTGGATTGGGAGGATCAACATAGTAAAAATGGCAATTCTACCAAAAGCAATCTATAGATTCAATGCAATCCCCATCAAAATCCCATCAAAATTCTTCACAGATCTGGAGAAGACAATAATCAACTTTATATGGAAAAACAAAAAACCCAGGATAGCCAAAACAATCTTATACAACAAAGGATCGTCTGGAGGCATTACCATCCCTGACTTAAAACTCTACTACAGAGCTACAGTATTGAAAACAGCTTGGTATTGGCATAAAAACAGAGAAGTCGACCAATGGAATCGAATAGAAGACCCTGACATTAACCCACAAACCTATGAACACCTGATTTTCGATAAAGGAGCTAAAAGTATACAATGGAAAAAAGAGAGCATCTTCAACAAATTGTGCTGGCAAAACTGGATGTCAACCTGTAGAAGAATGAAAATAGATCCATATCTATCACCATGCACAAAACTCAAGTCCAAATGGATTAAAGACCTCAATATCAGTATGAACACAGTAAACCTGATAGAAGAGAAAGTGGGAAGTACTCTACAGCACATGGGCACAGGAGACCACTTCTTACGTATAACCCCAGCAGCACAGACATTAAGGACCTCATTGAATAAATGGGACCTCCTGAGATTGAGAAGCTTCTGTAAAGCAAAGGACACTGTCACTAAGACACAGAGGCAACCCACCAACTGGGAGAAGATCTTCACCAACCCCGCAACTGACAAAGGTCTGATCTCCAAAATATATAAAGAACTCAGGAAACTAGACCGTAAAAGGCTAATCAACCCAATTATAAAATGGGGCATTGAGCTGAACAGAGAATTCTCAACAGAAGAACTTCAAATGGCCAAAAGACACTTAAGGTCATGCTCAACTTCCTTAGCGATCAGGGAAATGCAAATCAAGACAACTTTAAGATACCATCTTACACCTGTCAGAATGGCTAAAATCAAAAATACCAATGATAGCCTTTGTTGGAGAGGTTGTGGAGAAAGGGGTACACTCATCCATTGCTGGTGGGAATGCAAACTTGTGCAACCACTTTGGAAGGCAGTATGGCGGTTTCTCAGGAAATTCGGGATCAACTTACCCCTGGACCCAGCAATACCACTCTTGGGAATATACCCAAGAGAGGCCTTATCATACAACAAAAGTATATGCTCTACAATGTTCATAGCAGCATTGTTTGTGATAGCCAGAACCTGGAAACAACCTAGATGCCCTTCAATGGAAGAATGGATGAAGAAAGTATGGAATTTATACATATTAGAGTACTACTCAGCAATAAAAAACAAGGACTTCATGAATTTTGCATACAAATGGATGGAAATAGAAAACACTATCCTGAGTGAGGTAAGCCAGACCCAAAAAGAGGAACATGGGATGTACTCACTCATATTTGGTTTCTAGCCATAAACCAAGGACATTGAGCTTATAATTAGTGATCCTAGAGAAGCTAAATAAGGAGAACCCAAAGAAAAACATATAGGCACCCTCCTGAATATTAACCTTCAGCAAGCGATGAAAGGAGACAGAGACAGAGACCTAAATTGGAGCACAGGACTGAAATCTCAAGGTCCAAATCAGGAGCAGAAAGAGAGAGAGCACGAGCATGGAACTCAGGACCGCGAGGGGTGCACCCACACATTGAGACAATGGGGATGTTCTATTGGGAACTCACCAAGGCCAGCTGGCCTGGGTCTGGAAAAGCCTGGGATAAAACCGGACTCTCTGAACATAGCGGACAATGAGGACTACTGAGAACTCAAGAACAATGGCAATGGGTTTCTGATCCTACTGCACGCACTGGCTTTGTGGGAGCCTAGGCAGTTTGGATGCTCAACTTACTAGACCTGGATGGAGGTGGGGGTTCCTTGGACTTCCCACAGGACAGGGAACCCTGATTGCTTTTCGGGCTGGGGGGGGACTTAATTGGGGGAGGGGGAGGGAAATGGGAGGCGGTGGCGGGGAAGAGACAGAAATCTTTAATAAATAAATAAATTAAAAAAAAAAAAAAAAAAAAAGAATATCTGGAATAGTAAAGCTAGAGGAAATTCTTCCTGGAGAGATTGATGGTTACCACCTCTTGATAAGGCTGATAATGGAAAATTAATTCACAGTATAGAGTAAAAAAAAGCAATAAAATGCTAACTGCTTCTACCTGAAAAAAAAAAAAATAAAGAGAACCTTGTAAAATCTACATCATTTTATGTGTTGTTTCACCTGCACCACACGCATCCCCAGAGATGCTGAGTCTGGAAAATGGCATCAGAACCCCTGGAACTGTAGTTACAGATCACTGAATGAGTGCTCAAAGCAAGTCTGCCTTCTTTGCAGGAGCAAAAATAATCCTTAAAGCTCAGTCACCTCTCCAGCCCCATGAAATTATCTTACATGATTACAGAAGAATTCTGCATTGTTTAAAACCCCAGATTATTTCCTTTTATTAGTTTTGATGACTGTGGCATATCACAAGACCAGGTCACCCACCATGTGGCTGCACCTTGCTCAGTAGCAGAGGTTTCAGAGAAATAGTAAAATATGTCCATATTCACTCCTTCTACTTTATGTTAGACAGTCAGAACTCTGATATTGGTGACATCCAAAATTTGCCATAATTTTTGTGTCTGGTTGATATAGTAAGCAACAATTTCAATATTACTATTGTAGGGAAACATTGAATTTCTTATAGTGTTTGTAAACTTTTATTATTAAATTTTTTTTGTTCTTTTAGAAAGGCATTTTAGTTCCAATCTTACATTAGTGAACTCCCTGTTAGAAAACTGGTCATTTAAAAAGGGCTAAAACAGTTATCAACTGAAATGTGAACAAGCAAAAATGGGCTTCCTTTTTACTTTTCAATAAGTACCCAGTTGTTTAAAAGCAGACATCTACAGAGCCTTAGATGAGGGCCAGAGAATGCTTCCTGCTTTGTGTGACTAGCAAGACCCCATTCCCAGCTGTGAGTACATTCTCCATATTGCCTATTTCTGTCCTTTTCGTCTTTCTAACGCTAACACAAGCTAGCTACAGCAGTCTTAATCTATTATAACTACTTCATCATACTCCATGGCATTCTAGGACATGTATTTTGAGAATTATTTCCAAATCTCACTTATTTTACTCAATAAATATACTCAAATGAAATTATTGCCTCTGTGGCTACTTTTCAGGAACTTTTTAATTCATGACTCAACAGAAGAGGGTTACAAAGTCCTATTTCTTAAACAGAATTTGTTGACATAATTTTCTCTGTAAGAATTTTGGGTCATATCAATTTATTAAAGTTTAGTTTGTTCATAAATATCATTAGGCAAAAGAGTATAAGAGTGTTTACATGAAGAACAGGGAAATCATGAGTGTTTTAGCCATTCAGGACTAATACCATTTTTAATATAAAACCTTTTTGTAGCATTCATTCAAGAAGGAATGTTTCATTTCTTAGTGTGTATCACAGGCCAATGTGATTATCTTTACTTATTCTTCAGAAGATTTAAAATCTGGTAAACACAACCAGAGTGCTCATGTGGAAACATAAGATGGGAATATAGGAAGAAACTCATGTGGGTAGGTTAAGGTACTTCTATCCTTGAGGTTTTAATGTTTTATTATTATTTTTGCATGCTACTTGCCTTGCTTTACTTTTTAATTTATTTACACTCACAATACAATGATAGGTTCATGATCTGCCCACTATGTCTCTGTCATACAAAATAATCTAAAATAGAGAAATAGCCATTTAATTGGTATTTTTATTTATAGGTAGCTTACAATTTTTGTGTTATTTACATACTTTACACCAATCATTCATCACCATACACGGTGACAGCTGTGTCCTGATAAAGATCAGAGGAGAAAGAATAGGCTGCTCTGCCCATTCCGGGTTATTTGCGGATACCTGCCAGGGTAAGATCTACTGCAGCTACCTCCTGACATTTTTCCCGCTGGAGTTGCAGTCTGACTCCACTGTTGACATGGTGACAGCATGGTCTCGGATGCAAACAAGGAATGACAGTGGGGCTGCTAGGCAGAACTCAGTCTGTCAAGCCACGTGCTTTGCTTTGCTTGTAGAAGCAGAGGTGGCAGGAGCCGAAGCAGCAGCCTGATTGCCTAAAAACAGAGGGTCCAAACAAGCTACTTTGGCAGCAAAAAATGAATGGATACAGTGAAGAACAGCAAATAAATTTGAAAATTCCAGCTCCTGGAAGGAAAGGAGAAAGATGTAAATCAGGGGAAAAAATTATTTTTTTCACAAAGTTGTCAATAAGCAGTCATTTTTATGTATAACATCTGGAATCTAGCATGTGTAATATATTAAAATACAATACTCTCATAGACATGTTATAATGCCAAGAAAATTGGAGACTGATTAAGAAATTTATAAGCTTAGTGAAACTGATATACAGTTTATGATCGCAATGAGAGTAACTCATACGTTGTAAACACCTGAGATTAATGATGCGTATTTTTTGTTATTTAGTTTCACATTTGTGGTGGAAGATGAAGAAATTAGAACAAATTATAATACATCAGAGAACTCCTAGAGAAAATTAACAGGCCTACTGTGTTATCTTGGGGTTTGCGATAGGAACACAAGAGCCTTCAGTGTCTCCACAGTCGTCTTTTACCTTTTCATAGTTCAGAGTCAGATTAGTATAGTGCAGTTTCTGAAAGTAGTAAAATACATTCACTTCTTTATTGTATTTCCCAAAATTTTCCACTTACAAAGTCTTTTTAAAATTCTGTCATTATTAGCTAAGGTTTATTTTATTCAAATTAAAAATTAGTTAAAATATTATATCATTTTCTCTTCCTCTTTCTCTCCTCTGTGCAATATTTACCATGTCCTCTCCTCCCATTCTTTCCATCCCAACTACCCTATTACAACCTTCCCTCTTAAATCTACGGTTTCATCTTCTCTGATTATATATATACACATTATATATAATATATTATACCATAATAATATTATATGGTATAGATATTATATATAGATTTATACAAGTGTGTATGTGTTCTTCTCAGTTCACAAAGATAAAAAATTTTGAATGCCACTGAACACAAATATTAAAGCGGTGTTTCTTAAAATTATTCCTATTAAGTTGAAGATTATAGCTTGTTTTTTAGTCTCTCCAATTACCTAAATATCTGGGCACTTTAAGTAAGATCTAGGTTTTTAATTATTCTACCCATCTGGTTCATTATTGTCCAATAATTTGATGCTGATCAAGACCTTACAGTTTTTTATTTTTACCAATTTAAGGTTTGTAGTGTATGATAGGAAGACATAGATACTGAGAATAGACTGTAGGAGACTGATGGATCTGGGTTTGACCCTAATTCAACATCACCTGCTCTGCCCCATGATCAACTCTTACAGTCATAGCCATCCCTCAGGCTTCCTTGTTCACACCTGTATGAATTCACAGAGGATAGTCTTTCCTTTCTACCCACTTTTTTTTGTTTTTCTGAGACTTTCCAATATCCAGAGGCTTTACATGCTGTTTCCTTACAACAGAACTTTCCTGACATTTTTTTTTCCACGAGCCTTACTAAGCAAAACCTAATTTCAAAATTTAAGTATTTGGTCATTCAATAAATATTCATCACAATACTTCACTTTCTTTTGAAAAACATGGATCAGAAAGAAAGATGATAGATAAGAAAAGTCTGATGGTACATCAGAGAAATCAAGAGTTATTAGAGTGATTTGATAATCACACATTTATTAGGAGTTATGGTCATCATGGGTATACCTTCACAAATAAAAACAGACAATGCTCAGGATATGTCTCTAAGAAAATGAAACAGTTTTTTGCTTATTATAATATAAAGTGTATTATGATATGCTACAAAATCCTACAGGTCAGACACTTACAGAAACTTCAAATTGAACTATAACAGATATGTTAAACAAATAGAAAGGGATGGAAAATATATCCAGAAGTAGATTTCATAATGCTTTATTAACCTTAAATTTTCTTAATACTAATGAGAAGGAAACAATGGCTTCAGAGAGACATTGGGTAACAGAAAAAAAAAAAACTTCTGTATTAAATCAGTTAGTGTATTTCAAGGAGGTGTTGACCTAAGAATGGAAACCAGGAGATGTGCTACACTGGGACAGGGGTTTTGCTTTTGTTTTCACAGGAGAAGAAAAACTATGAATACTATCAAAATTAATCAAGATACTCTTTGAAAAGGAGAAATCTCTTGATAAATAGAAATGACAACTTATTCACAGAGGTGACAATTCTACAGATTCCAAGGAAACCTCATAAGGGTTGGGGCAGGGTTCTGTTCTTGTCTTTGCAGAAAAATACCCATCTTCAAAAAGTCAAGAGATCTTGGACATCTAGATGTCTAAAGAAATAAGACAGCAATCCAAAAAGAATCACCAAGCAAAGAAAAATATGGCTTGTGATACCAATATCCTCTGCAGGGTAAAATCTCACACCTAAACATATATATGAAATGGCATTTGCAACTCACTTGAAAATCAAAGCTGACTTTGGAGTTAGGCAGTAGCTCTCCTTCTCTAAATTCAAGCACATTCTTAAAAGAAAAATTTAGAGTCTCTGTCTCATATCAGAAGCCACCTGATGTGGGACAGAAAGAAGATAAAATCTAGGGCACTAAGTTTATCAAACCTCTGCTTTCAAAATTTTTCTTCTCCCCATACCTATTTTTGTTTCTATGGTACCTTTCTTCAAATTCATGTCTATAGAAAATCATACTCTCTGTTTTGATATGAATACTGTTTAAGTTTTCCACAATGATTAATAAATTTTTATATATTAATCCTTTAAGTTTCCAGGAAGAAGATGTGGTCCCACAACAATGATTCTATCTGGTTGATATGATGCCATTTTGCTGATAGCACCATCGGTTTGGGGCTACAAACTGATGAAGATGATTCTATCTTGGTTAAATGAGATGGTGCACCTCCTTAAAAACGTAAGGCAGCCAACCAACGTTAATATTAATAAATTTACATGAATATGCATTTATAGAACATTTTATTTATAGAACATGGAAAATCATTTTAAAGAACAAAGTAAGTGCAAGCACAATGATGCTTCATTGATAGTTATGGAGAAAAGAAAGAGCAAGAAACAGAGGCAAGTAATGTGTGGAAGACACATGAGATTGAGGGTTCAGAAACCAAGCCACAAGAAAAGGGAATGAAAAAGGAACTTTTCTAACCTCATGGGATACAAAGGCAAGGCAAGAAGATAATTACATCTATGCGCTGGAGATGTGAAAGAGAAGGAATGAGTACATAAAAGCTATGATCACAGTTCCTACTTCAGAAATGAAAATATAAATGGAGAAAGTTCTCAAGAAGGAACAATGGAAAAATGCCTGGGTAGACATACTAGAGAAAGAAGAATCACATTATTGAAAGGAAGGCTTATGGTAAGGATGTAGAACAGCATGGTAAGCTACTGTATAGAACATCACAGAGTCATGCTTGGGAAGTCCTTGAAAGCCATTCTAAGACTCACGCTGAACTCAGGTAAATGATTGCAAAAATAAATTTTGCCAATGACTTCATAAAAGAAAAAGTACAGTAGGTTTCCATACCACAGGATTAAATTTACAATTCCGTATTATTTATTCTTTATTCCACAGAGGAATAATATTTTTATTAATTATTTAAACTAAAAAATCTTACTGTTGATTTCATTATAGGGTAATAGAAAAAAGTAAAATTTTGAATTTCTGCAAGTATCCTTATACATACAAAATTGTTTAAAATTTCCATTGACCTAACAACAGCACTATCATATTCCAGTTGACTATAACTTAGGTAAAACTATGTGGAAAGTTATTGACTAATTCATCTTCTTTAAGTCATAACTACTTATCAATTATTCCATAGTTGTTTAAAACCATATTCTTTGCAAATTTATACTTCTATTTAAGGTTTGATAGATTACTATAAAGCAGCTAAATTTCCAAGGTATTTTTTAAAATTAAGAAACTGCTGTATGGCCCCTTCAGGTCTTGGCATGTTGTTTTAGTCTTATGTAATTATAGTTCATACCAGATTAAAACTACGACCCAGAATCAGTTGGGCGTAATTTATCTGGAGCAATGCTTTTCAGTGAAAATCTGTCACTAGAGCCTTCAAGTAAAAGTACTCTAGGATCACAGTGCTATTTCAAGGTAGGCGGAAAACATTTGTGCTTATTGATCCTACACATTCTCCTCGTTGCATCTTTAAGGCACTGATGTATTTGGAAATGTATTGTGTGATGGCTCTTTTGTGTTTACCTTTGCTTCAATTTGTTTAGTTTCTGAATTCTGAAACAAAAATTTTATTTTGCTTTTGCCGTCATCTGATGAGCCTTTAAGCTGAGAGAATTTATACCTCCAAAGTATGGCCTAAAAGAAAAGAGAAATGAAAACAAGTAAGTCAACAAAGTTTATGTCTGCATTAAAGCCAAGAAATCATGTATTTTAAATATAAAAGTTAATCATATGTAGTAATATACCCCAATATTAATATATAAATTTAAATTCATTCTTTAAAGGTTATCTTTTAATATTTAATATTCAATCTATCATTTAACATATATATCAGGTGTCACCAAAGTTTTTCAAAGACATCACTTAAGTAAATTCTTCAGTGAGGTAGTACTATTCTTTTCCTAGTAAAGAGAAAAATGTCTTCAGTAGACATTCTGGCCTCTATGGTTATCTAACATTAGTCCTGAAAAAATAAGATTAGTACAATTTCAAGTGTACACATAGGAGTCTATAACAATGGGTAGGAAAATATTTGTTTTTCACCAAAGTATATACGTAAATACGTACAGTATGTCATCATTATTGCTTATTTAGTTTACTTGCATTGAGAAACTAATCCACTGTGGAGTAAGGGGAGCACTCCTACATTGCTGGTGGAAGTGCAAACTTGAGCAACCACTAAGGAAATCGGGGCATGTACAGCTTTAATACCTCAGATTTTTCTTACAACATACAAGATCAGTTAGATTTCCTGTGAAAGGAGTTAGTTACTGGATACACACCATCCCTGAATAGTGTACCATATGCTGAACATGAATACCATCAAAGTGTTTGGTAGTAGAGCCTCTTAAAAAAGCCACCATTTTTGCTGATAGCATTGAGCCATGAAGTCACCTTTTAAAGAAGCCACATCTGTGCTCACTACCAGCAGACAAAAAAAATGCAGCTACCAAGAAACCATGGCACACTATTCAGTGATGGTGTGGATCCAGTAACTTCCCAGACTTGGGCGATAAACATGGGTCATAAACATGCCTCCTCCATGAAACTAGACTCTCAGAGAACTGAGAGGGAAGTGTCAATCACCAACATACCATGATACAAGTTACAACAGTTTTTTTTGTTTTTACTCACACAATAAGAAAATAATACAGGTGCACAGTAAGTACAGATTCAGACAAAAAGAGCCACTAATTGGGTCACAGTGTGTTTTTAAAAATGTGTAGACTTAGAAGAGAGAATAAAATGAATATATACAGTATTATACTTAAGAAACAAAGTTTTAAAATAATAAAAATATCCTTAACACGGTATAAAGTAAAATAAGATAAATAAGCCACATAAAGATAGGCAATACACAGAGAGTCTAGATCATGTATATTGTTGTCTTCTTTGAATTGTTTAGCTGCTAAGAGACATTTAATTATAAAAAAAGTGCTAGATTCAACCAATATATATATTGTAAGAATAACTTGACATCAGAGTTTAAGACAAAGGGTCTGTTAATTTGGAAGAGAGATTTTGCTTCTATTTCCATAGAAAATGAAAAGCAGTGAAGTCATTCAAACTTAAAAAATGATCAGGTTGATCAAGGAGGACTTCCTGCAAGGACAGATGAAGCAGGAAGATCATGTGTAAATCGTTTTGGGGAGAGCAGGTATCCGCAGCTTCAGACTTTGGCATAGAGTTGTTGGTCAGGGTGTGTAACCTGCAGCAGTCATGGCCAGCCATCTGGAGCTGAGTAACAGCGTCAAGATGCCCACCCTGGGCCTGGGCACTTGGAAGTCTCCTCTTGGCCAGGTGACTGAGGTCATGAAGGTTGCCATTGACATTGAGTACGACCACATTGACTGTGTTCAGGTGTACCAGAATGAGCAGGAGGTTGGAGTGGCCCTCCAGGAGAAGCTCCAGCAGTGATTCTTCATTGTCAGCAAGCTGTGGTGCATGTTCCACAAGATCATGGTGAAAGGAGCCTTCCAGAAGACGCTCAGCGATCTGCCGCTGGACTACCGGGACCTCTACCTTATTCGTTGGCCAATAGGTTTCAAGCCTGGGTCTGATTATTTCCTACTGGATGCATCAGGAAATGTGATTCCCAGTGACAATGATTTTGTGGACAATTGGGCAGCCATAAATGAGGTGGTGGGTGAAGGTTTGGTGAAATCAATTGGTGTCTCCAACTTCAACCCTCTCAGACTAAGAGGATCCTAAACAAACCTGGCTTAAAAGAGAAGCCTGCAATTAATCACATCGAGTGCCACCTATACCTAACTCAACAGAAGCTGATTGAGCACTGCTATTCCAAAGGCATTGTGGTGACTGCATACAGTCCCCTTGGCTCTCCTGACAGGCCCAAGGCTAAGCTCCAAGACTCTTCTCTTCTGGAGGATCCCAGGATTAAGGCAATTGCATACAAGTACAATAAACCTACAGTCCAGGTGCTGATCCGGTTCCCCAAACAAAGGAACTTGGGGATCCCAAAGTCTGTGACACCAGCACAACATACTGAAAATCTGAAGGGGTTTGACTGAGCTGAGCAAGGAGGATGTGACCACTCTACTCAGCTACAACAGGAACTGGAGGGTGTGCACTCTGATGAGCTGTGCTAAACACAAGGATTACCTCATTCGGCTTGTTTTATACAATTCCAGCCTGTCGGTTTTTCTTTTATTTTTGTTTTATTTCATTATTTCCCTTAAAATCCAGACAAAACGGAGTGGATACAGTTGGGAGGGGAGGTTGGAAAAACTGCCAGGTGTAGAAGAAGGAGACACTGTAATCAGGATATATTATGTGAGAAAAAAAATCCATTTTCAATCAAAGGGAAAAAGTGAATAAATGGGTCAAAATATACAAAAATCTATAGAGTAATTTGCAATTTCTGTCTTTACAGTGTATGATATATGCGAGTGTGCTTCAGGGACTGTGCAAGATTTTCTCTCAAGAATGTGAAAATTGGATCTTATTTATTCATTAAATATTTCCTGCTAACTATGGTAATCTTGATTTGTTGAATCTGATGGTGGTTACGTCTAAATAACCATATTTAATATAAATATATTTATATATAAATATATAAACAAACAAAAATAGCATTAATGTGTGCAGAACTTTCAGTCAGAAAAAAATGTTTTAAGTAATGTGAATTGACAGGTAAAAAATTATCTAGGTTTAGAAGTGAATTAATTGTTTTATGTGACTTCATATATATGAATAAGTATTCAAGGAGGACCACACAACACATGACCTCAGTTTTAGTAACTCAGAGGTTCATGATCTGTTTGGTATAGATTATGTCAATAAACTTATTAAGCCTTATAAGTGAACTCTTAGGCAAAAAGCATATGATTATCTCAGTAGATGCAGAAAGAGTCTTGGAGAAAATCCAACACTCATTTTATGATAAAAGCTCTGGAGAGAACAGGACTGGAGGGATATATCTCAATTTAATAAAGGCTATATATGACACTCTTTTTTTTTTTTAATTTTCGAGACAGGGTTTCTCCGTAGCTTTTGGTTCCTGTCCTGGAACTAGCTCTTGTAGACCAGGCTGGCCTCTAACTCACAGAGATCCGCCTGCCTCTGTCTCCTGAGTGCTGAGATTAAAGGCGTGCGCCACCACCGCCCGGCTATATATGACACTCTTACAGCCAACATTGTCCTAATTGGAGAGGAAACTTATGCTTTTGAACTATGATATGGAACAAAATGGTGCTCTTCACTATCCCTGCACTTTTCTTTATATAATGATTGAAATCCTAGTCAGCAATAAGAGCAGAGATGGAAATTAAAAGGATATAAATAGGAAATGAAGAAGTCAAAATATTCTTATTTGAAAATAAACATTCTTAGAAAGAGAGCATTGGAGCATTCTTATTTATAATAGACTCAAAGATATCTTGGATTATACTGAAATAAAACGGTGAAAGGTCAGTACAATAAAAATGATTTGAGTTTTAAGATCCCATTCATCCTCAGGCCAGAATTCAAGTTTCAATGTCATATCAACCAAAAATTAATCCCTATGTGTGATAAGATGTCAGTTTGTATGAGGAGATTGGGGGTATGTTGAGCACTGTGTCCTTCCTTGTTGAAGACAACTTGCTTAATATTTGAGATAAACACATATCACAGATACTTATTACACACTCCAGTGAACTTTTGGGAACGGCCGCATCACCTTCCTGACCAATCAGGAAGAGAATGACATCATGATAAGATGTTACACAGATCACTACGAAAATGCAATATACTAATAAATATACTAATGCATCTTATATTTAAGTTTTGTACCTAAACCATCCCAAAAAATAAAAGTACAAACTACAAATATCCTATATTTAGATGACAGTAAAATTCTCTCAATTCTTTCTTTACATGATATTCTTTTCATCCATACATTTTTTCTTTATGAAGTAATTCTGTACCTATGAAGTAATTCTGTTCCTTCTATATGCTTTAGTCTGTAGGAAGAAATTCAAGCTGATAATTTTGCCAGGCTTTAATTTTATACTAGTGTTATAGAGGTGAACAGGTGATATGCAATCATAAAAAAGATATGGAATTCTGAATGGTGGTGAGTGAGGGAGCCCACGTGTGAACCAGTTTCCATCTGGAGTCATTTCTGGCTTAAGGAAGTCTTTGAGTTCAAGCTTGCTTGCTCTGCTTCATCCAGTATCTCTGAGGGCTATGAGCAACAGCTGTGCTAGCCCATAGAAAGAGCAATTTGTCCAGTGGGAAGAGTACATTTTTCTATTAAGATTTGGAATGGTGTGTGCCAGCCAGAGGCACTCCTTCTTAGAGATTAGAAGCTACTTAGCTCAATAAAATAATACACCTGCTTGAGCTTCCTCCCAGGGACAGTGCAGGAAGATGGTTAACTGATTGTACTGTTCATTGTTCTGCCTTTTGACTGTATTTAGAATATATGCTGAGAAATAAACTCAGGGCTGTTTGGTATTGGTCTTCAGTCCTCCCTATCTATCCTATGTTTCTGTCTTCATTTCTCTTAACCTTCCATTTCCTATAACCTCACGCCCCCTTCCAAGTACTCCTTGCTGATTCCTCTCAGAGTGGATTCTGACAGGTGAGAATGATTTGGAAGAAGATTCTAGGATCAGCGACATTTTATGCATCAGAGTAGTGTAAACCTGAGCTATGAAACCTAGGGCAGAGCAGAAAATTATTTAAAACGCAAGCAAATGCCAGATCTCTGAGAAGCTTCCAGTCTAACAAAAGCACAAACTTTAAGCCAGAATGGAACCTCTCCATTGGACAGAGTGATGCTGTAACACTAAGTCATGCAGACAATGGGAGAGAGAGAAGTACTTGGGCCTGGATGATTTTTGATTCTCTGGCTCTGTACTTTGATTGGTTGTGGTTTTCTGCATCAGTTTCCCTTTGTTGCATGAAGTTACCTCGATGCAGGATGAGGACATCACTTATGATGATAGACTCTGGAGAGGAATGGTCAGCATCTGGCTGAATGGAGAGGCTAGATATGGCCTTTCAGCTTAATCTTATGGAGGCATTTTGTTAATTGCAGTTCTCAGATAATGCTAGCTTGTGTCATGTTAACAAAAATTAAAAGCAAAAATCAACAACTAGATACAGAAGAAAGTGACTGAAAAACTACCAAGATAGGTGAAACAGTCTTTCAAATTTCCTGCTTCATGGAAATGTCCGCTAGATTCTATGAACCTATCGGCTGAAAATGGATGCCCTAATATTACAGAAGAACTTTGGGTGACTATCCAGGCAGCGATGTCGCTGTCAATTCTAGAGTTTTGAAAGTTGCTTACAATGCACTTCCTGTTTATTTAGGCAATATTATATCCTTCTGAGGTCTTTGATGGAGTTGAAGAATAGATAGTTATAGTTTTACTTAGTTATGATAAAAGATAAAGTAGATATAAATACTGTAACTGTAATTCTTGCTTGATACCTGTTTTGTTTTATGTAATTTTACTATGTTAAAATTAAAACCTTCCTTTTTATTTAGACAGAAAAAATAATCAACAGCTAGGTCAGTATGTTATTTGTTACTAAGTTTATTTTCTTAAAAGTTGCATGTGTCTAAATAATTAAGAGACAGGCAAAACTTGTGCTTAATTGGCAGGAGTTTTGGATTCTATGGGTGACAGAGTTTGTTTCTGAATACACCAAATAGTAGATACTGGGTAATTCACAAGTAACACCACTTTTTATAGTTCTGTTGACTTGGAAGCCAAATATCAACAGTATCATAACAGATATAGTTCATGATGAAAACTCACAGTGTTTAGGTACTTTGTCCTGAATTGAAGTGCTACCCCCTGGAAAGAGAAGAGAGGCTCTCAAGACTGAGGAAACCAATAAAATCAACAGAGCTTGAGTAATAAAAGAAAATCTCTGAAGCTCAGAGTGTTTCAAGATTCACAAAGCTTTTCAACAAGGTTGTAAAAGCAGAAAGCAACTGCTAGAGAATTATGGCTTACAGCATCACTCTGCCCAATGTAGAGGTTCCACTCTAGTGGAAAGTGTGTGCTTGTAGTTTAGTTTTAACACTAAAAGCCTTAGTTCTGGCTTTGCTTGCAGTTTAAGTAATTTTCTGCTCTGTTTTGATAGCTCAGGCTTATATTATTCTAGAGGAGCAGTGTCAGGCATTCAGGGAGGACTAAGCATGCTACTATGGCTTTTTGATGACCACTGCTAGATACTAGAACTGTAAAATCCCTTTTCAAAACCTAAAGTCTATTGCAGAGGACAGGGCTTAAATGAGTATTTCCACAATATGTAGAGGCAGCCACAGGATCATGTAGACGTAATTAGCTCCCTCTCTGCCTCATCTTCTACTACACTGACACTTCAGTTCTACTGTTACCAACTTGATAGCTCTCACCCACATAGAAATTCCTGTAGCTGCTACTGATCACTTGGGCTTCTCTAGGACACTCCTTACACATAGCCCAGTAGGCTGATCAAGCTAGATTTGTGTGGGATGGTGGATCAAGTCCACGTATTGGTGCTTGTCATTGAGCATGCAAGTGTTTATTCCCTTCTTTCCACAGAAGGAAGCACAATGGCTCACACTTTGTGTGCAAGATGGCATCTTCCTGCTGCCAGCTTATGTGATAAAAGGCAGAGGTGAAAGAAACAAGAGTATTCCCTGAAACTCCTCATAGGAGCACCAGTCCATTAGTGAGGGTAGGGTCTCATGTATAACAACTGCCTTAAAGAAAGAAAGACAGTCAGGTTCATAGTAGCTTTCTCCTATTTACAGGGCCTGCCAGAAGCATGTTTTAGAGGATAGGAGCAACATGGTGTTGTCATGGTAAATCAAAACAGGAAACAAGCACAATGTATTTAGCTATGATTTGGAGAAGAGTCAAGAGGCCTGGCTGTTTGATTCAGCCCCAAGATCACACTGCAGAAAGTGGCTGTGATGGTAAAATATGTGAGCTAATGGGATAAAGCCTAGTCGTTAAGGCCATGTTCACAAAGGATATGGCAGGACTCTTGTTCTTTTCTCTTCCTGGCCATGATGTCCCCTACCACAGGCTCAGAACAAAGAAAGCATTGCTTCATGGACTAGTAGCTCTGAAACTCTGTAACAAAATCTTTTCTCTCTCAAGCAATTCACAGGAACAACATGTCTCCTAACACAGATTGCATGGCCAGAGGAAATAACATGTTTATGATGGAGACGACATCCACTGAAATATGGGCTACTTAGAAATAATCTTTAAATGTTATAATTTCAGCATAACATTATAAGGTTGATGTATAACACTTATTTATTTGTTTAATATGTGAAGTGTTCCAAGATGGGTTTTTAAATTATTTAAATAGTTGTACGTAAGTAAAATTCATAATTCCAATATAAACTAACTAAAATACATTAAAAATAATTAAGTCAAGCATTCTTAATGAAAATCACATTAAAAAGAAAATTATCAAAATGTATAAGAAATGAAAATTTTGAAATTTAAATGATAAAGATGTCAAGTACAAAGAATACGAAAAGTTGTTATTGTTTAGCAAAAATACTTTTGTCGTTTACCTGATGTTGTCATTATGCACTTTGAATTATAAATATGGACACTAAAGTACATCTTAATTTTCATGTTACTCCATAATATATTCAAGTAAGAGTTTTCAGGAATTTTATGGCTGTATTTGCATAATATTCACATAAACTTTGGAGTCATATATCCCTTGAGTTTTTAGCTTAGATTTGATTTAAGGTATGCAAGCACTAGAAAAGAATTATTTGTTAGATTATTTCTGTAAATGGATGAGCTTTTGTGTGTGTTTTTACAATAAATCCAAAGTTTTTCATTTTCCTCAAAGCAAAAGGGATTGACTTAACTGAAAAGTAACATTAAAAAGTCCAGCAGGTTAATAACTTGTCTGCCTCTGAGATATTTATTAGGCGGTTAGGTTGCTAGAAGAAAGCTGTCAAGCTTCCGCAGAGCGTCTGTGCAGAGGTCAGACTCCTAGGAGTACTGTCATACGTGGCTCCACGTGTAAAGTTGCTAACACACATTATCTTTCTTATTTTCAATTTTTCTTCCTGAATCGTAATAAGTCACTTTCAATGTAAAATAATTAAAACACTATAGAAAAGAAGCATAAAGAATAGCATGGTAGAATTTGTGTTATAATTGTAGAAACACATTACAGAAAAAATTCCAATAGAGTGAACCATGAATGTGTTCTCTGCGGGTGGATGTTCATAACTTTTAACTTTGAGTACAGTTTGTAGTCACACCAATTCTCTAGTTTTCTGAGTACACATGCCATCATACTTTTTATTGATGCTATTTTATTTTTGAATTGCCTTAATCCAATCAGACAAACTTGGTTACTATGATTATACTATTAACGACTATTTACCACTCACTCTTGCACCATTGAATATTTCCTGTTAGGATTGGTATTTTGGTTTATAGGCTTCATAGATGAGAATGACTATTGCCTGTTTTTCTCTCTTGGAAACTTGCATTGCATAATTCCTTCCATTGGTATCAGAGGTTCTCCTTTGGGAGGAGGCTTCCAGGTCAGTTCCAGCTTAGTTTTCCAAGTCTTGTCTTCAAAGTATGTGATGCCCTAAGTAAATTTTATATTATAATGTGCAAGTTTTAGAAATTACTGCTGTTACACATGGCATGAATTTTACATATTCTCAAAAATAATATTTACATTTTATATCTTATTAAAATTAATAATAATTAATAAGGAAGACCATAAGCTTATAACAACTTCAGACAATAGACTAATGCTTACAAATATTATTAATCTTTTATGGGTATTAATTTAAAAGATATGAGCTAATCATTATCTTAAAATGAAATACTAACACATTATGTGTTATTTATGACTATTGGATATCTCATACAAAAGAACTGGTTCGAGTAGCCTATATTAGAATTAATCATGTACTATATAATTCAATCTTGAAGCTGTAGCAGCAACAGTAATAAAAGCCTAACAGATTAAAACCATGTTTGAAAGCTGGTAGTCCCAGAGCTATCTCACAGAGAAACACCAATAACAGATAACACTGACTAAACATTTAACCAGGTTGGAGAATGAATGCTTTTCTGCCTTCATCATTACTCTGGACATTTATGCAGCATAAAATGCCCTGTGTGTAAAATGCTCCTGTGATTTAGGAAGAAGCGGCAGGTGAGTCATGGCAATGGGCAATTTGATGCCAGCATGCTTATGTTCTTTGGGTTCAGTTGTCCTCTGTTTGTAACAGAGACAAGATGGTTTTAAAATTTTTACTAAAAAACATGTTTGAATAATATGCAGTATCAATGATAAGAGAACCAAATATACACCCACCAATGCCCTAATTGGTTATCCAATGAGAAGTAATTGACCCTGAAAGCATACACACAGAAAAACTAAATGGACTCAGCAGGGTGTATTTGTTTGTGTGTGTAAAACAATAACAAAGGTAAAAACATCATGAATTTGAGAGAAAATAGAGGGATAGAAGGGGTGCACAGAGGAGAGGAAGAATGATAATATTTTTAAAAATATGGTCTAATAGATCAACAATTATGAGCACTTTTTTCTATTGCAAAGAACACGGGTCTGATCCCCAGCACCTACGCTGCAGTCAATAATTGTCCATTACTCGAGTTCTAGGGTATCTAACAGACTTTTTTCTTCATGGGTACCATGTGCACAGAGTACATAGTGATACATATAGGGAAAATGTTGAAACACACAAAATAAATATATAAAATTCTAAATTTCTCAAAAAGTAACTGATGCAAAGAGAAATCACTAATAAATAAAAATGTTCTTCTGGGAATATGGAAAGTTACCAAAGTGGATTTGGTGATGTTTACACCATTTTGTAACTGTACTTAGTCTGTATCATAGGAGTGGAGGATATAGTGTGTATATTATATTTTAATAAGGCTGTTAATTTTCATAACAACAGCCACAAGTAAATGATCAAATTTTTCAAATATTTCCTAGAGACTAACAAATGACTGAGTATAGACTGCTGGCTATATTGACTCATATTAAGTAAACACAACATTTCCAATTTGAAAAAGACTATTTTCATTCAAATAAGTTTCATTTATTCCTATATATATTTATCAAATTATTTTAATACTCAGGTTGATTAATTAATCAGTAGATTAGTTATTTCACTAGATTAACACCCACAAGCTTATTTTTATTTGATAGTAGCCTTACTAAACATATCAGAAGGGTACATCTGGAAATTTTAATTACTGAGTATTCTTTAGGCATCCCACAGAGACCACAAATTATGTGACATAATTTTATTCTTCTAGCATGATTTATTGGATTTCACTGTGAACACGAAACTGCCATTGCAATCTTTAGATAGTGGGATCTTTCTGAATGATAGTCACGGGTGCTGGGTCATGAACCATCGTAATTCTCTATGAATGTGCTAGTGTCTTGCTCACATGACCAGTTCAGTACACCATTCGATCCACTTCATCCCTAAATAATCTATACTCTACTTTTCTCACCTATGTCTTACTGTCTTATTTTCTATAGAAAATCTTATGCACACAATAATTTGAGAGAAAATTAAGAACAGATTACTCATTAGTCTCTAAAACTATTGAGAGGGAATGCTTCAATTAATACCAACCTAGGCCATCCTTTAATAAAGGAGACAGTAGCAAGACACATTCCTGCAAATTGAAGACCATTGAAGATGCTGTAGCATGAACTAGGAGACTGGAACTAGAGGAGCTGGAAGATCACTTCCAACTGATAATAAAGAATGGAATACTTTAGTTTTTTACACAATCCACCAGACTGACTATTTTTAAAACTATGATTGTTCAGGAAAGTCCATTTCTTCCCAAAGGGCATGAATGATTTGTGAAACACAAAACCCATCAGAATATTCAGTATCCACATTAATTCATGTGTTTAAGGCAGACCTTCATTTGTTAGAGTTTCCAAACACCCAAGCTGCACCATTCCATACGGAATTCTGAGACATTAACTATAAAAGCCTGTTCCTTATATTCATCATCTAGATTTAATTCAGAAAAATCGTGACAGAACTGACAGAACTCTTCAAAATAATATCTAGGGAAAAAAATTTCCCAAAAGTATGAAGCTATAGTTCCAGGACAGGCTCCAAAACCACAGAGAAACCCTGTCTCGAAAAACCAAAAAAAAAAACAAACAAACAAACAAAAGTATGAAGCTATATTTTCAAAAGGAGAATAAATCTGTATATACTATTAATCAACTGTTATGCATCTTTCTATCATCTATCTTTAGACTGGCTGTTGCCTATCATCTATCTTTCCTTTATTCATGTACTTTCCACAATCTACCTATATGTTGTCTCTGTCTCTATAAAATCCATCAATCAATCATCTGTTTCTATATTTATATGTATATCAGGACAGAGTGATATATATTTACTTTGGTATATTAATTATCCATTAATCATGCTTTATTAAAATTCAAACTTTGTTTAAGAAAAACACATTATAATGTAAATTATGTTCCATGAATGAAAATGAGGATCTTAAACGCAAAATACAATTATTTTGAGTCCAGCAAAGACTTCAAAGGCTTTTCACTCATTCTCAGTTGACAATATTGTCGCTCTAATTCTCCCGCCACCCGGAACATATTACCTTTGTTGCTGCATCATAGCAGATGAAACCCGAGCTGAAGTCAATCGTGAGGCCCATTAGGTGACTCTCCAGCACACAAGCATAGGTCTTGCACTGGGAAAGCAGAGAATACTGTTAGCTTCCAGGTGATTGGTACAGCATCACTATCAAGGGGGAATATAACATATTCTCTATGCATGTAATACTTAGCATGTGCATAAGTGAGGTTCAGTAAAATAATAAATTCCTAACATGAATATTGACTCTAGGTTTGATCCCCTGCATCATAATTTTACTTGTAAAATTTTGGAAAGATAAGTAAATATAGATACTAAAATATTAAAAGGACATAACTCATATATGAAACAATTTAAGCCTCATATACGACATGAAACATTTTTATAGCTAGTTTTCTAGGTTTTTTTGAATTTCATTTCAAGCTAAATGGTTCTATTAGATGAACTATAATCATAAATAACATGTGAGGGAACTATTTCCTTCAGCAATTTTCAGATGCTAATTCTTATATTGTATTTGTTTGTATTATATTTATATAATGTATTGCCTATCACAAGTGCCTATAATTATGACTTACCATAACAAGTTATTTTTATCAGAATATTATATACATATGATTAAAGCCTAATTTGCATTAGAAACCTAAAACCATGATAACTATTTATTTAGAGTTAAAATAGTAGATTAGAAGCCATACTTAATGGGTCAAAAAAGTACATGCTTTGGTGTGATTGTATTTGTTTAATACATGGGCTTCTTAAATAGCTGAATTCACTCATTAGTAATATATTAAAACTAAGATCAACATTAAAGAGGGTTCAAGGCTACAGTGTTTACTTTTATGTAGTCTTAATTATTTGCCATTTCTTTGTACATCCAATTAAAAGGAAGATTCCAGGTGAAATTGTATTTGTTATAGTGCAATAGAATTTTCTCATTAAGTTCAACATTCCTAACTAAATTATATTGCCTCAATAATCATTAAATGGAAACAAATAAATAGATAAATATATAAGTTGAGATCCAATAAAGCCTTCCTGTATAACTTAAAATGTCAACAAATCTGAGTGTATTTAATGCATTTATATAATAAAATGCTTATTTATTGTTTAATTGTTACATTTATGTAATGAAAAGTTATTTTACTGTGAAAAAAATATTCTTTTGTGGAAGCTCCAAAATGAATCACTTTGCAAGATGTTTGCATAATTATATATTGTATAGCATCTACAGGTAAAATATACATAAAATAAATATCTTAAAGAACCGCTGGACATAAATTTTTACTACCAAATAAAGACATGTTCAGAAAAAAATAAAAAATAATTTTAAATAAACGTAATTATTTTTTGACATTAGTGTACTTTCCAAAACATATTTAAAGAAGTAACTGTTGAACTGGGTTAGTATATAGTTACGACAAATGTTAGTTATAGTTATGACAAATGTTAGTATATAGTTATGACAAATGTTAGTATATAGTTATGACAAATGTTAGTTATAGTTATAAATAAATGTGTCCTTGAACCTAGTAAATGTGTCAATGACCCTAGTAAAATTATAAAGGCAATAATCTTAGCCTAAATGAATTACATCTCACATTATTTTTTTAGGAAATTGTAATTTTTATTTATTTATATACTTATTTTTGGTTTTTCAAGACAGGGTTTCTTTCTTTCCTTTTTTTTAAGGTTTTTCGAGACAGGGTTTCTCTGTGGTTTTGGAGCCTGTCCTGGAACTCGCTCTTGTAGACCAGGCTGGTCTCGAACTCACAGAGATCCACCTGCCTCTGCCTCCCAAGTGCTGGGATTAAAGGCGTGCGCCACCACCGCCCGTCACATTATTTTTTAAGTTAGGAAATGTAACCTATTTTCCTAAGTTGTGGTTTTTATGTTTCAATATTCACTACATTTCTTAAGTTTAATTATAAATTTAAATGATAATTCAGATTGTATTCAAAGTGTGTGCTTTCATGGATCATCCTTTCAAATAAATATGTTAGCATCTATACTATGTTTATTACAGGTTCAAAATAAAATATGAATAAGTAAATAAATATATTTGAAGGTAGACATCATCACTTTGTAGTCTTTGCAATATTAATTTATTTCAAAATAAAAACACTTATATATCATCTCTTTCAATAGCATTAATGAAGTTATTAGTTTTCCTTTTGTGCATTTTTCATTAGGTCTACTTTCCCTATTATTGTATTTTACTATATTGAGACAGGGTCCCATGTGGCACAGACTTGACTCAAATTACTTTATACAGCTAAGGATGACACTCAACTTTATTGACCTGCCTTTAGCTCCCAATTGCTGGGATTATAGGTAAGTATTGCCAGTCTGTATCTTCCATTTTCCCATATTTAACAAAACTGAGACAGTCATTCTATACATATTGAACAACATTCTTCCCGTTAGTTTATTCACATTTGCAAATGAAATTTTATGAAAATGAAAAATCCAAGCCAATCAAATAAATGTACCCATTTCTAATGTAATAAACAAAGAGAAATTATGAACTATGAACAACCCAAAAGTTGAATAAATTCCAAATATTTTCCTTTGATTTCTGTCACCGTATGTGTTTAAAAAAATAACTGTCCATGTATGTTTGTCCTTGATCTCAGAGTCTACTGCAAGGGGCAGGAACCAATTTAACTTTGAATTTTGCTCTATCTTATTCCAAGCCAACCACAAAACCAATTCTATGAGGTGTCTTGTTTCAGGATCTTATGTATTTGAAACATTTGTTGTCAGAGGTTGCTTATTTTATTCCTCTATGGATTCAAGTTTACTACATTTTGCAAATCACAAGTATCCAGTGGGTACTTACTGAATTGTAGTTCTTCAGTATGAAGTCATATCTAAGTCAGATTTGATAAGTCCTTTAACTTACTCAAATACATGTAAAAGGGGTATGGTAGGAAACCTTAGAAATTATGAGGTTGGCCACGCATGAAGTAACCTTTGAAGAAAGCTTCACATACTATGCTTTGCTTTAAAGGCAGAGATGAAGGGAGGCATCTAGAAACTAGGTGGTCAAGTCTATAGAACTGAAGCAACCTCATAAATAGTGACCTACATTCAGAGCATTTTTATATAAGATTCAAATTATAGTAATATTTATTAGGAAGTAGACTGCAAAGGCAAAATCATGTAAAAAGAACTTAAATAATATGACTAATTATTCATTTTTCAATAACAGCTAAACATTTGAGATGGGGGCAACCTCACAGAACTGTGCTCATGTATTTGTGAACTCAAGTGAGTGGTTAGATATCCCCAGGTACCACACACACAGGTTCTTACCTGTATCCGTTCTACTTCTAAGAAGGTGGCTGTTTGGAAGGCTCGTTCCCATTGGGCAAGGTCACTCTCTAACTCCACCGAGAAGTAGAAGTCCTCCCCACACTCAGACTGCATAGTAAAGCAATGTTTCCGCCGATCCAGCAGGTCACTGTCCTGATGAAAACCTGGAGTTACACAGGCTGGCATACATCAATTCATACTCAGCACAGAAAATACCTACCAATGCTGCTTAAAACAGTGTGTAGATTCTATAAAACATGTGAAATTCTGTACTGTCATTAATCTTATCAGAATACTCACTACACTTTTTTCTCCCCATCTCCCCTTCCCCCCACCCCACCCCCACCTCCAAGTTTCCAAATTTTTGCCTGGCAATCTTGTCTCCTTCCAATATTCAGGAGGATAACTATAAGTTTTTCTTTGGGTTCACCTTCTTATTTAGCTTCTCTACATAAGCTTTATTTTTTAATTATTCTATGGGGGTTTGCCTGAAGCATCCAGAAGATGAAATGGATTGGATCACCTGAAATTGGCCTTACAGTTACTTGTGAACCACCATCTACTCCTGGGAATCAAACCTAAGTCTTTGGTAACTGCAATCAGTTCACTTAACTGCTGAGTTATGTTTCCATCCTTGTGAACTTTTCCTTTTACATGTTTTAGATGTTTTTAAAAAGGAGTGGGCACCAGTTTATTTAAAAGACTCCTTTTCTATCTTAAATATAATTATTAAGTCATCTTTCAGATTCTTCTGTACAAAGCTCAATGAAGCATAGTATGGTAACTTTCCTCACATTTTCCTTTTTTTAACATTTAATTATCTTATTATCTCACTTTCTTAAACACTCAACATGTTCTGAATCTTTCAAAGTCTTAAAAACATGACTGAGCAAAAAGTAGTGAATGCAGGTAACATTGAATATGTGGTGAATGTTGAATTCTCTAATTTTCACTGCTCTTCCTAAGTATTAGTATGAGCCATTATTACCATGTTTTGTGGGGAAGCATGCTGACCACTGTTGGAACTGCAATGCTAAGATATTCTTACAAAATGGGTTTACTTACCATGATGCATTGTGGTAGAAAGAATGCTCTGGGGTCAAAATATTCACAGAGTGCTTGTTGGTACATCTTATAATATCTTTGGCTTATTTCACAGTCCCTTTCTAAAGAAAGACTCTGGCTTCAGAGGGTGACTTTCACCATTGTCTCCTTAGCTGCCCACTGTCTCACAGTTGTTGTTATGCATTTTAAACAAATTCATATACTTGTGTAAACACTTTATGCTGGCAGTCAAGATTATATATACTCATTACCTCAGTAATTGGTTTATTACTGGCCTACAGAAATATTTATCATAGACATATAGTTGACAATTATAAAGAAGTCATTGAATGCCTGCACTGTATCACCCACTGTCTTGGTGTAGCCACTTCCCACCTGGAAGGCATATGGCATTTCTATTTCTTGAAACTTTGGTTTGAGTAAAATAAAGCAAAGCATAAAAAATCAACAGAATTTGAAAATGTTAGAGAGTGAGAGAATTTCTTCAAAGTTTTAAAGAGTGTTCACTTCAAAGTTCGCTGCCACTTCTACAGAATGAAGATGGACTCTGAGGAGATTCATGAAGAAATACTAAAAGTTTTGAGATTTCAGGAGGTTAAGAGACAAGTTCTAGAGTCAACAATAAGGCTGAAGGTTTTATCGACTTAGAGAGGCTAGACAACATCCAATAACTTGCTATTTTTTTTCAAGCATTTCTGCTGTGTAAGAACAATTTACACATTAAGTACAAGCAGTTAAAAAGATGCACAAATTAATGCTGCATAATTGCTGAAAACATGAGCATAAGTGAAGGGAATTTGCTGTAACTTATGTAATGTCAGAAAATAGATAATGATCAAAAGGAGTGAATTGTAGAGCCATCACTTTTACCTGAACTAAAACTTGCTCTTTTCTCAATTTGCATGTAAGTTCTATAGTCATTTTTATGTTAATATTGAGTGTAAGTATATAACCTTTTGAATTGGTTTAATAAATAAAATTCTGTCTTCAACATGACATTTTCTAGTGTTCCCTTTCTTTTCAAGCTGAATATTTTGTATTTTTCCTTGATCTGCTTGCATCTTTTCATTGTATATCTGCGTGAAATCTATGAACACATGGCTCAGTCAATATTAGTCTTTCTTGAACTCTACTCTGTCAACACTATTAATACAAAACTCTTGAATTTAGCTTCAGGAAGAATGTTTTGGTCAAGGGCAGCAAGTAGCCCATTGTTTGCCAAAATAGCACAACAGTCTCTTAGTTATAAAGGAGTTTTTAAAGCCATTTACTAATAATCTTGCCCTCTGAAACCTCTTGAGGTTGGCCCCTACAATATTGCATACTCAGCACAACCATCTCGCAGGCTCCTATTAGAATAGCCTAATCCCCATTTAAATCGTTCAATTCAAACACTGTTCTACTCCAAAGTCTCAAAGTCTTTCAAATCTCTAAAGAACAGAATGGTCAGGTTTGTTCCAGTAATGACACACTCCTGATACCAAATTCTGCCTTAGTCATATATTGCTTTGAGGGTACTTATATTCATTTGCATATACTACCCATAACAATAATATTAATTATTGTTAACCTTGAAAATACTTGTCTTTTTTGATAACTAAGAATGAACCTGTGATATGAAGAAAATGAAAGTTTGCTTCAAGATTATGTCATCTATCTCTATATATTATATTACATATTAGTATATGGAATATTTCCATAGCATCATGTTATAGATATGTAGACATTAAACCTGCAAAATAAAAATTTTGAAGAGAAACTTGGACTGATATTTCTTCCAAATAGACCACTTTAATTCTTACTGCAGTCTGTGTAAGTCATTTAAAATTTTTTTCAGAATTTCTAATGACTTGTTGCCATGGGAATTCTATGAGTCACACACAGAGAAATCAACTGATCTATGATATACAGTGATTATCAGATCCCAACGCAAAGCAAGTATTTTCTATATTTAATTTCATGTTTTCTAATTTCAAAGACTTGCTCTCTGAGTAACTGTGTGTTTCTGTATGTCCCAGTTTTCCTCCTTTAATTCTCATTTATTTTCTCTCTTCATATTTTCTTTTATTTATCTGTTATCTGTATTCATGAGCACTTCATGAGCTCAGATCCCGACTCTGCAGAACATGGCAGACTGAAACTCCCGCCCTTGCTGCACATACCTTGAGAACCTTGCACATGATCTCACATATGGAGAAGGTTTTCTCTGCTCGTGTCCAATCCCATGTGGTCACCTTTAAAAGAGAACAGTCCATTTGCTCTAGTAACACACTTCTGCTCCCGTCTGCTTCATCTGGATAATGGCACATTCACATATGCGTTTCTTTGCTTTCTCCATCAGTGATGGAGTTCATAGAAAGTTCATTCTACGCCATATGGGTTTTTTCCAAATTTATGACCATTTGTATCCCTCTTTTCAGAAAGTATTTTAAGTTGTCAGTAACACTTTCTATTTGACAAATTAAAAAAAAAACGATTTGTGTACTCTCTGAAAACATATATTAATGCAAGTAATATGTATGTATTTTCCTTTAGTAAGACGCAGGGAAGGACATAAAATATCAACCTGTATCTCAATAATTTAAAAATAAGTTGTTGATATTTAAAAAGCATTCCAAAATTATTGAGATACTGGGAGGATACAACACCACTGTGAAGATAGTTCCCTTACTTATTTTGAAATATTTTATCTCTCCAAGCACAAGAAATTACTCAGGAAAGAAATACAGCAAGAAATATAAACTTTTTTTCTGGTACTATGAATTTTGTGTAGGCATAAACATTAAAAATAACAATGATTCAGACTTGAAAACTCCTAGATCCTTTATATTACTAAACCTGTCTTTGAGCAGTATGACATCTTGTGTTTACAGCCAATAAATATTTGTTGAGTTTTACTTCTCTGTAAGGTACATGTTTTCAAAGCAAGGCTTTGAAGAAAGAGATGTGTAGACATGTTTAGTGTATGTAGATTATACAATATAAAATATTGCAAACATAGTTCCAAAAGAACTACATCATATGAAAGGTCATATGTTGATTTGAAAGTGACAGCTTAATGCTGTAGCTGAACTTGAATATCTCAAAGACCCATGTATTGAACGGCTGTCAATGGTCTGTTATAGTTTTGGACATGGCAGAATATTTAGAAGTTGGGATATAATTCAAGGAAGTTTAAGTCACCAGAGACAAGAACTTTCATGGAGCATTAACAACCCAAGTCCTCTTATTCTTTCTATATCCTGGCTGCTATAAGGTAAGCAGCCTTCCCTGGCTTGTACTTCAACCATGTTGCACAACATTGCTCTAAGCCAGAGCTGTTTAGGGCTGTATGGTCAGGGTTTGAATCCTCTGACACAGACAAGATGACCTTTTTTTCTTTAGTGGTCGATCTACCTACGTAATTTTTACCGTAGGGAAAACTAATGTATTTCCCGAAAATATTTCTCTTTCCCCAAGGTAATTTAATTTGATCTTTTTATATTTTTAAGCTTACTCTTGTTTTGCTGTATTAAAGTAGTTGGTTTTCTGACAGTCTCTCTACGCTCACCTGGCCAGCCTTAAACACCTACTCTTCTTTCCTCAATCTTCTAGCCTCTGAGATCGAGGGCTTGTACCATCACACCTGCCTTTCATGTAAAGTTTTAACATCATAGAATTTGGGTTTACAAACCTAGATTTAATATTGACTTACTATGTTGAGGTTTTATATATTGTGGGTTACTAAAATTTAAACACAAATTGAACATTTAATGTAGACAATGAAACACTCCAAATACAGACTAAGGACACTCAAAGCATCTGCAAATATAGAATTAATGTTTAATAATTTTTTTAAAATCTCTTATTCTACCTATTACCTTTTCTTTACTTCTTCATCAAATTGTTTGAATTCCCTCACATATATGTGGGGATATTTCTTAAATCTTTCCCCATCACTTCACAGAACTTTTAACAATATTATGACTTGTTCTGTTTAGAAGATTCTTAAGCAAAAACATCTAATTTCTTCAAGACTTTACATTTGACAAAACATTTTAAATAGATATTAACTATTTACTAATTGTGCTGTGCCTCATTTTCAAAATGTATTGTTAAATAAGCATCATTTATGCCATGTCGGTCTCCTAACAGCATCTCCAAGAGCTCAAACATTTGGTTGCAAGCACTTACTGGAGGTGAAGGGAACCTGTACAGACAGGAGCCCCTCAGGGCGAGAAAGACAGGTGTGTACACACGGTCCTGGAGTGATTCCTGCTCCCGTGCTTCGCACCAACCCATGTAAACAATCTGCAAGGAAAGCAAGTGCTATTAACAGCCAGACCACACTGAACTTACCACAGTCTATTTGTGTGTCCTGTGCTGTTATAATTTCACGAAAAATTATCTAATTGATTGATGCCAAAGTTTACCATACCAGTCTTCCCATCAATGATGTGTATGAATTACTCAAAGGAGTTGCCTCATGCCAACTGCCGTGAGATACTTTCCCACTGATTCCCTTCTCTTCCTGCTCTTAAAGTTTTCACTTAGACTATTAACTGGACTCTTGATTTTCCAATGATTATTATAATGAATATGCTCATAATATTAAAAATGTAAATGAGCAGTAAAAACCTTTTTTGCTGTCTATTGACTATAATGGATGTCTATATCCTCTAGCATCACAAGATAGAATGGTTAGCATCCTTGTTCTGAACCCTAGCCTCGGGGGTATAAGATATGCTCTCATATTTTAAAAGTTTAAAAGAATTTTTGAGATTCATTTTTCACACATCAATTTTCAGTGACTGATAGTAGCACTGGGTCTCGTTGACTGTGAGAGATCAGTTTCTATGGGAAAATCATGAGCTATGCATTGTTCCTCATGCTTTGCTGCTAAATATAGGACTCAATCTCACACAAATATATTAAATATTATAGGTTTATCCAAAGACACTTCATTGATTCTGTATTGGAAAATTCTTCTTACCTCACAGGTTTTATTTTTTTAATGACTTTCAGAGACTGATCCCTCCATTTTATTCTTTTCTATAAAACCTGCTATGACAAATAAAACATTTAACACACAACAAAGTGTAGCTGGTCTTAGTGACCAATACACTCCACCAGAGGTGTAGTAGAACTCTGAGAGAACTCTCAGCTCATCTGTCATGACCATCTAATTGCTAATACCAAACTACCAGAGGCTTGGGTCTTTCTCATGTGCACACCTGGGTTTAACATGGTTTGTATGAAGTATACTATGGTACAGATTGAAGAGTAATAAAAAAAGAACCTGCATAATAGTTTCCACTTACATACAGGTGACCCCTACTTCCCACTGCATTGTTTTTGCTGTCTAAAATGAATGGGATTGTACACTATCTTAGTTTATATAACAAGTTCCTTCTGATTATAAAGTCTCAGATTTAACAACATTAGGAATTGGGATTTGTATCATCTCCCTCAGAGTATGTTTTTAAATGTATGTTTTGAAATTTACACTATAATTAAACTCTTCATTGACTTTTCAGTTTTTAATCAAATGATAAGATATAAGCACAAAATGTTATTTGTATTTATTTTTATATAATCAACTACAATTAATAGAATGACATCAAACATTGAAAGCAATAAAGCTACTTTCATCATAAAAAACTTTTACATATATATGTTTATACTTACATACATGCATACAGATATGCATTGACACATTGCTGTTAATTATTATACTCTTTTTACTCTTTTGACTTTTGGAGGACACCACTACCCAACTCACAAATAAACACACAAAGGCTTGTTTCTAGCCAGCTTTTCTTACGTTAAATTATCCCATTTGTCTTTTGCCTCTGGGATTTTTCCTTTTTTTCTGTACATCTTACTTCTTTCTCCATGGTTTGCTGTGTAGCTAGATGTCTGACCCCTGATGTCATCTTCTCCTTGTTCTATCTTGCTCCTTCTTTTCCTCACAGATTTCCCTTTCTATTTATTCTCTTTGCCCTGCTATCCCCACCTTTCATTTCTCCTGACTCACTCTTTGTCATTCAGCTCTTTATTAGATCATCAAGTGTTTCAGACAAGCAAAAAACCATAGCTTCACAGAGTTAAGCAAATACAACATAAAAGATTGAAACATAGCTTTGCATCCTTAAAAAAATGTTTCACAGCATAAACAAATGTACCACAATTTAAAATAACATTCTACAACAACACATACATGAATATAAACAAAATTAAATAATATTTTTCCTACTTAGTCTTTGCCAACTTGAAGCAAACTTTAATCATTTAGGTAGAAGGATCATCAATTGTGAAAATTCTCCAGCATATTAGCCAGAGATCCAGTCTATAGAGCATCCTAATTAACAATGGATGTAGAACATTCCATCCCACAATGGATGGTGCTACCATTCTGAAGATGTTCCTGGATGATATAAGAAAAAAGACTGAAGAAGTCAGGAAGAGCTAACCAATATTGTAACTGAGGGATTACTAGACACAAGTGTGGATGTGACTATCATTACCCCATAATCTTGGCATCCAGACTGGCCTTTTCAAGAGGCAGATATTCAATTCCAAGGAACCCTATCTCAAGTAAAACAAAACATGAGGTGGGTTGAATGCATAGGGCCTGAAGGACAGAAAGGAAGGCTGAGACCATATGTAACTAATAATGTAGTGAATTTATGGTACTGTGACCTATTGCAACAATGGAATGCCCAGGTTAACCTTCCTGCAGTCCCCAAAACCTCATATTTCTGGGAAGGATATTATAGATATTATAAACAAACATCACCAGCCATTCAGTCTGTACAAGAACACAAAGAAACTAACAGCCTTCAGAGGTACTAACAGCCTTGCCTTTAAAATGGTCAACTGAGAAACCCACATGGGTTAAACAATGGCCTTTAACAGAAGACAAACTGTAGGCTTTAGAACAGCTGGTAGAGGAGAAATTAGATGCTCACCATATTGAAGAATCAACCAGCCCTTGGAGTTCTCTTGTATTTTTTGTTAAAAAAAATAAGGAAAATGAAGAATGGTGACAGATCTAAGAGTTATCAACAAGTTTATCCAACCTATGGGCCCTCTACAGTCTTGAATTCCTCTGCCTTCACTATTACCAAAAGGATGGCCTCTTATAGTTATTGATTTAAAGGATTGTTTCTTTACTATACCTTTACAAGAAAAAGATTGAGAAAAATTTATTTCACAGTGCCTACTTATAATAATTCTCAACCTACTAGGAGATATTAGTGGACCATCCTCCTATAGGTAATGCTCAATAGTTCCACTGTGTGCCAATACTTTATAAATCAGCCATTGAAAATAATACACAAGCAATTTCCAAAGTCTATAATTCACCATTACATTGATGACAAATGCAGATACTTTAGAAAGAATGATTGAAGAAGTAAAAAAAGTTTTGCCTAAATGGGAATTACAAATTACTCCTGAAAAAAATACAAAGAAGAATTCTATCAATTACCTAGGTTACAAAATAGGTTTACAGAAAATTAGAACACAAAAGGCAAAATTAGGAGAGAACAGTTGTGGACTCTTAATGGCTTTCAAAGATTGTTAGGAGACATTTTCAGTCTATGACCAGCTATTGGTATAATACTTGATCTAATAATTCATTTAAACAAAACCTTAGATGGTGTTAAAGACTTGAATAGTACCAGATAATTAACAGCTGAAGCAGAAAAGGAATTGACAATTGTTGAGGAGAAATTATAGGAGGCACATGTGGATAAGTTGAATCCAAATCTTAGTTTTATTTTAGTCATATTGCCTTCCAGAATTTCTTCTACCAGAAGATATTATCTTAAAATGGATCTTTTTACCACACAAATGAAGAAAAAAATTAAAATCTTATGTGGAAAAGTCTCTGAATTAATTATAAAAGGAAAATTGAGACTTTGTCAACTAGCAGGTAAAGACCCAGCAGAAATTATAGTCTCTTTTACTGCTGATTAAATTAAAAAATTATGGGAAGACAATGAACCTTGGCAAAGAACTTGTGCTAATTTTTGGAAGAAATTAATAGCAATTGTCCCAAAAGTGATAGAATTAACCTTACAAAGAGAACTACTTGGATTCTTCCCTGAATTGTACATGATGTACCAGTAACTGGAGCCCATATATTTTATACAGACACAAATAAATCAGAAAAAGCAGGTTACAAAACACAAGATTTATGTAAGGGGGAACAAAGCCCTTATAATTCTGCCCTAAAGGCAGAATGCTATTCTCATGGCACTAAGGAATTTTAAAGAACCTCTCAATATAATTACTGATTCACAATATGCAGAAAAAGTTGTTTTACATACTGAAACTGCTGAATTTATACCAGATGATATACAATTGACTTCATTATTCATACAGGTTCAAGATATAATGAGGAATAAGCTTTGTCCCATATACATAACACACAATCAATCCCATATGGGTCTGCCAGGTCCTCTAGCATAAGGAAATACAGAAATTGATTAGAAGCATGCTGAAGACCTCAGAATTTCATAAGAAACACCATGTCAATAGCAAAAGTTTAAAGAAAGAGTTTTCTATTACATGGCAACAAACTAAGGAGATTATAAAGAGATGTCCTACTTGCTCTTTCTATAACCAAACACCAAACCCAAAGGGTACTCAAGGGAATAAAATCTGACAGATGGATGTGTTCCACTTTACAGGATTTGGAAAATTAAAATATGTACACCACACCATTGACATTTATTCAGGTTTTCAGTGGGCAATTGCCTAGAACTCAGAAAAGGCTTATTCAGTAATTCTGCATTTTTTAGAAGTTGTGGCCATCATGGGTATACCTGCACAAATAAAAACAGACAATGGTCCAGCATATGTGTCTATGAAAATGAAACAAGTTTTTTGCTTATTATAATATAAAGCATATTACAGGTATAAAATAACTTTGCATAGGTGTACAAATGCTGTAAACAGAAATAACAAATATAATTTGAACTTGTATCAGTATACAAGAAACTACACCAGTGTAAATTATATCCATAAATAATAGCTCACAAGTATTCATTCTATTACTCACTATTATTACAATTATTAGTGAAGTTCACACTAAATTACCTATTATCTCATTCAATCTTCCCTTTTGAGATTTCTAGGCCTATATAATTTCCACCCCAACCCCCAACCCTAAGCGAGTAATAGTCAACCCCTAAATAGCTTCTCTAACCTTGAGGACAAACTTTGTCAGGAGAAGCCAGGTTGCTTTCTAGAATTGCTTCCTGCTGTCATGGGGGTGATGTTTTTTCTATGGGATCCTGTAAAAGTAAAATGATTGTGGCTTGCTCAAATTCTCTTGAACATTTCTGCCTCAAACTTATATAGTACTATTTTTGATCAAATTATACAGGCGACAGGCCACTTGGTCTAGACAGGGTAAAAAAAAAATTGGCAGTATCCTAAGAGCTCCCCAAACTCCTGTAACTACTCTTTGTTTATGGACACAGGCTATAATCTGCAGAGAATGTCCAAGAGTCGTCTGTTTTTTTCACAGGTCATATTTCACAGTTGAAAGGGCTCTGACCTGGGTAAGTAATCTCTATCTTTTAAAATTTAATAATGGTTTTTGTAATTTCTTTGTGGACCTCAGAGAATCTAAACTGTTTGACTTCTATCACTATAATCAGAATACGCAAATTTATAAGTTTCCCTCTTGCTAGAAAATGCATGACTTGACCTTCCACACTTTTAGATGGAAGTCTACAGCAGTGGTATATAGTGTACATAGCCCAGGGATGTATCCATCTCCAGAATGCTCCCATGCAGTGAAGAAATCGAGACAGTATACATTTGGGAATAACTACACATACCCCTAACCAGTTTATTCCTTTTTACTTTATACTATATTATTGCAATAGTCATGTTTCCCATTGTCTTGATGCTTTGGGGGACTGCCATAAAATCTGGCACATTCAGCCCAGTATCCACCAAAGCCAAAATGTTTTGAACATTAATGGCTGTAACTCGTCAGGAGGTCTCATTGTCTACCTTGTCATAGGTATCTTGGATAGCACCTCTTCCACTGCAGCCTAGGAAACCCGACTACCTGTCTGATCTTCATGCATGTTAATCCTTTCGTCCTTTGGTGAACTGCTTATCAGTCTAAAGACTATCCAGAGGCACACAAGTGCAAAAGTTAACTTTCAATATTTTCGTTAGGAACTCTAGCTTGGTGTAAATCTTGTTTGTCATCAGGTAGCCCAAATAAGTGCTTCCCCTGTCTTGCCTTTTTCCTATTTCCTCTCTGTTACTCTCTGACTTTCTAGACACTACTTACTCTTATATCTGTCAAAGCTTTTCAGACTTTTTGAAGATCTATCCTTCCTTAAAGGGTTCAATAGAGCTTCTAAAGCCCCATACATGCCTTGAGGTTCCTGCTGGATCAAACCTTATCTCTGTGAACATAGGTGTGTCGGTCCCAGTGAGTTTGGGTTCAAACACAAATTCTCTTATTCCAAATTTCCTCAATAGCACCTTTCCCTCTTCGATGGTCCTCAAAATCATGATACTTATGGGGACTTCAGAGGGAGATAACTAAGTTCCTAATGGTGTTGATAAGCTAGCCCATTAGGTACTGAATTCCTTTATACTGTCTCTGGCTTTGCAGCCTTTATCTTAAGGCAGGGGTGGGGAGTTACATTATTCAGTCTGGCTGCTTCCCCAGCAGTCTAACTGATCCCATGCTTTTCCACATCCCACAGCCTCAAAACCTAGACTGTGGCAAGCTCTTTCATTACTTGTTTAAAACTTTTCCCCAAATCTAGCTGCCCAAGCTATTCCCTGATTACTGTAGTTACTTACACTAAACTATTGTGTCCACATAAGCATACTGGATTCCAGAACCCACTTCTACCTTTTCCCTATTGTAAGTTAGACCCGACAGATATCTTTTCACTCTCTAAATTCTCCCATAGTTTCTAAGTTCTAGAATGCTAGTAAGTGCTTCTAAGCTGTTATCTAGCTTGTACTCTCTTTCTATCTAGCCCCCAAACCAATACCTCCATCTCATCCTCTTGTTTATCTAACGTACTAGACAAATCACAAACTAATATAGAAAATGATAAAGTCTCCCTTTCTTGTTGCAATCCCTACTTTACACAAACAAATGCCTTTTAAAAAACCATCTCGGGCTCAGATGCATTTCTTCCTAAACACAATAGAGATCACACAAACTCTGATGCAGCTTGCCAACGACTCAAGCCTTGTGCACTAATCTCAGTGGCTGCCAAATTTCCTCTGAACATTTAAATATTTTCAAGGCATCTTTGTATTTCCATGGTGGACCCCAATCATCAAGCAGGTATGCCACTCCTTACCACCCAGACTAAGACTGCCATACTGTGACTCCTCCCAAAGACACTTCTAACCCTGTATCTCAGACTTACTTGCAAGCCTCACCAGTCATAGCAAGAACCACACAACTGCTGCTATAACAAAAGATACACCAATAAACATCATAGAGAAAAAGTTGGCTATATTAGAATTTCCTGCATGGCTATTTGCAAATCAGGGTGTTCAGTTTAAATTGCATGCCTTGCTACCTTGAGCCAGGACCATGCATTCATTTGTCCCCAATTAATTTTTAGTTCCATTCTGTTCCCGTTCAGATGCCAATTATAATGTGTGAAAATATACTCTCTAGAGAGATACACATTTCCTCTTTCCATATAGGAAACCTATAATTAACCAAGATACAAATAACAACAAAGTTCAATTTGGTCAACTATGAATACTATTGGGGATACTTATAAGAACAAAAGATCAGGGGTTACTTAAAGGAACAAAACTCCTCAAAGAGAGCTGCATCACTAACAGCCTACCCCAGCAGAGATGACAACTCACAAAGTCTGAGAACCTAGAACTGGTAAGCAAATTAACCAACAAATTAGATGCATGAGGAGTGTTCACATTCAAGTTTTGACATTCCTTGCCTGGTTCTCATAATTTCATGTCTGTCACACAATGCAAAATTTATTTAATACAACTTCAAGCTTCTCCACAGATATAATTGCATCAATACTTTCTAAAGTACAAACACAAAAATCTCTTCTGATGTTAAAGATAACCTTTAAATTGTGAGCCTTTGCAAAATCTTAAACAATATGCATAATTTAATTATGCAATTACACAATAAAAAATTGACTTCAAAAGAGAAGAAGTTTAATATAGCAAAACAAAAGCTTGGCAGAGTTCTATGTACAACACCTTGGGCTATTGTGGAATTAGTTGGTATACAGGTTTAAGTAAGCAGTCTTTCCAACTGTGTTGCCTGCAAAAAATTTTTGGTCTATTTCTGATACTGTTTCTTCTGGATAGTTACAACTTCCCTTAGAAGACATGCAACATTTATGAAATCTCCAATATCCTGTGTTCTCCACTGCAACTTTGGCTTTACCTTAACAGCTTTATGCACAACCCACCCAGAAGCTCCACAAAGAGAACCTGCCCTGGGGCACATTGCTTGCCTTCTGCAGCTCAAATTTTATTCAAGGTTCCATGCTGTCATAACTTTCATTTTGAACACAGTTTGAAGGGCTGCAGTCTAATGTGACAAACCAATCTCAGCTGTGGTCACAGGAGTATGAAGCTCCTGCTCACACATGAGCAGACTGAGAAGCAAAAAGTAAGTTTTGTTCTTATTCAAACTTTGCTTCAATCTGCCCATAGGAATGTACCACAACTCTCATGGTGGATGCTTTATCCCAGCCAATCTTTACCAGAAAAGCCCTCAGAGACAGGTCCAAAAGGCACTGGATAATCAAAATCCAATCTAGCTATTTATTGAAATTTGAAATCGCTATTATCATTTGTGTTCTTTCTTTGATGAGGACTTTGAAAATTTTGTTTTAATCAGGAAGCTTCTTTCTTATGTTATGCTATTTTTGACTTCAAGGGTTCACAGTATTTTTTCATAATAGTTATCCATTGACTTTGTTTTGGAAATGCTTTAAGTTTTCTCACTGAATTCTCATTTTCCACACTGCCTTTTATCGTAGAGAATTTTACTCTCACTGAAGCCCTGTATATCAATTGTTTCACAGGTTATTGTTTGGCTGTTTTATCGAAGTCATCAATAAACACACTCAAAGTCATCTCTACTTTTTGCTTTATTATTTGTTAGGAGTCTAACAGCTACACATTTCATTCTTAGTTCACTGGCATGTGTTGTACTTTATGAAGTCACCATGTCTGTGTAGATTATTAAATATAGATATTCATTTCTCCTACTCTATTTGTTAAATGAACAAACTATTTTCCCCTTGAAGCACCATTATCTTTTTCAAAAGTCAATTAATTGTCTTTGTTGGGCTATGAGCCTTCTAACATTCTCCACTGAGCCTGATGTCTGAGTCCCCTGATGTCACACTGCCTTACTTTCCAACGTTGTTCTTATTCAACATGTTTGTGAATACCTTGAGCTTTTGTCTTTCTATATAAACTTTAGAGACAATTGTCTGTATTTGCAACAATATTTTATAAGATTTTGAATGGAATTGACAGAATTTTAAATGATTTTAAATTATTTAATTTTAAATAATTTTCATATTTATTCATAGATTTTGGGAAACAAAGCATTTAATAAAGCAGATTGAATACAACCAGTGAAGGAGTACACAGAATGGTTAATAATTGAAGTAAATTCAAGAAAATAGAAGAAAAATTATTAATGATTTTCAAACTCAGTTGTCTACTAGAAACAGGTCCATAAATCTGTCTGTCTGTTTGCACAAGGTGAAGACAGACACGTGGCACATCGTTCTGCCTTCTCTCATCTTCCTTTGACTGTGTGATCCTGGATCTGTATTATCTCTGAAACGATGATGGAAAAATTCCCAAAGTCTCTCCCAGAGCTTCTGAAGTACAAAGAAACTGGCACAGGTCAGCTTCCACTATTTTAATAAGCCCTCCAGATAATGGCGACAGAGTCTGCATCTTGGAGTGATACCTATTCCTTAAATATGGCAAAAGATCACCTGATTATGTTAAAATATACTATACTTGGTATCCATTAAGAAAGATCATGGCTGTATGTAAGCAGAAGAAACCACATGGAGAGTGCTCTGGGACATGAAAGAGAGTGCAGGAGATATGAGGGATTGACGTCCAGAACATCTCCAAATAGACAGGAAAGGTCAAAGCTATTTTGCTGTAGATTGCATCTACACCTGGGAAACAAAGCCAAGTAAGCAGGACATTTTAAACAGATGGCGAAACATGTTGGAGGGCATAACAAGGCCACCAAGGGAACAGAGAATATCCAAGGAATCTAAGAAATCTAGAAGGTAACTCACTTCACTGCCCCTCCCCTCTTTCCATAATTTAGTTAGTCGTTTCTGGAATATGAATCCCTGCAGTTTCAAGATCCTAAAAAACATATGTTGGATGAAAGAGGCATAAAGGGAAGAAAAAAACAAAACAACAACAGGCAAAGTCTGTAAGGAAGAACAAAATGTTAAGTAATAGGCAATGCTTCCTACAGATTGTGCCAGTGGGAAGGGAACTAGGCTTGACTAGGGTCAAAGCAATAGTACACAATTTTATGTGGTTAGGAACAAAAGCAAATTCATTCATGAGTAAGAAAACACCATTTGACATTCCAAATTATTGGTATATAATTTATTTAATTCATATTCTTTAATCAATGTTTATGAGCCATATATGTAGATAAAAATATAATTTAGAAAATAAAGAACTTTCTGGGGCAGAACAGGAAAGCTTGGCCAGACAAGAGAGTAATTCTGAGGCAGAGCTTAAAATCACTATGTGCAAAAATTGAATAAGTAATCATACATACTTATAATGTATGCATAATATGAGAAGGTTCTCATAGTTGGTGATTAGAAACTATAAAGAATAAAATAGATATCAAATAACAAATTTATGAAAATTATGGACTTAATACATTGGATTTTTCTAAATTATTTTTTATATATTGGCAAATAAAAGACACAGAATTAAGTGATTTTAACAGTCACTTTGTATGAAATCTACCAAGCAATCTGAAACAATTTATATTAAAATTCCTGTCTTTCTCTTTCTTGCTATAGATGTGCACAGCCTCTCACTAAAGCTAAAATCTCATAGCCAGAAGCTGTTTTAAATAGATGTTTTCTAGGCTAAGGCTAAGATACATCTAGATAACAATGGGCAATAGTGCTCACGTTATATGCAGAGGAGTCCTGGTTTGCTTACACCTTTTTTACAAGATGCTCTTCCTCACTAGAAATGCTCATTTTATCTTCAGTCTGAGTCAGGGTAAGGTAGGAGTGCCTCCCCAAGATTGAAGTCCTCTTTAAATGTCATTTTGCTTAGCATTGTGCAGAGAATGCTGTCTCCAGCACAAGTCACTAAACCTGCTTTTGATATTGTTCCTAGAGTTCTGGCAGAGCAAAGTCCATGCTGGTGACACTATGTGGCTTTCCAGTCACCTTTCACGTCCCTGGCGCCTTTTGTGTATGTTCACTGTTGCTGCCTCTTTTCTAGGAAAGCACCTGGAAGGACTGACATTTAATCAAGGGTTTGTTCATCTACTTATTAATATTGATGTAGATTTTGTTCTCTGTCCACTGTTACTGTCCATTGGTAGCATCCTGGGTGACTATTTAGCTCCAGGTAAAAATCCAGTTCACAGATAACCCAGCCTTTGATGGCCTGTGACATTTACATGCACACTGATGTGCTAAAGCCTGCCTTCCTTTCTTATCATAGAAGTTGAAACATACCCCACAGTCCCTTCCAGCAAACTTCTACTTGCATTAAACCAATTATCAGTTGATCATGGCTTGAGCAATTTTTTTCTAAAGTATTTTTAAGACTTTTGCTGTGTAAGTATTTCTATAAAAGCTGTATTAGCAAAATAAATTTCACAGAGAACTGTCAATATGAACAATGTGGCATGATTAGTTCCACACACTATCTGTGCCTGTGCTTAAAAAGAATATCTTCACTTTAGGGAGAAAAGCATAATTTCCAATTATGTTAATTTTCCAATGAGCCTATTGTTATTTTTCTATCAGTTGTATAAACTGCCTTTTCCTCTTGGCAGGTGCTCCCTGAAAACTCCTGCTGAACAGCCATTACTTCTTTAACACAAATTGGACTTTTGTGTTAAAAACTCCATATTGGAGGCCACGGCAATTACTCTGATCTGTCACAGTAAAAATATAACTACAAAGGCTTCTCATAAGTCACTGAGATTAGGTGTTTTGGTATAAAACCAGAGCAATTTAGACAGTCGCAATCAAGAAAGAAAGGATACACACCTGTGTCCACACAGAAACAGAAGCAGAATTGTAAGCAGGGCAGGAAACACTGACAGAAGATTGGATGTATATTTTCTGGGCATATGCATCCATGTTCCCTAAAAAATTGCCCTTCATAGAATGTTCTCGACAATGAAAACATTTTAATTTATCGTTATTCATGAATGAGATTAAAATCCAGATTATTTTTACTTTTCTCCAAGATAAATATCAGATATCATGAAATCCATTGTTTCAGCATTTATGAGCAACATTTTTGGTTGAACAAATATAATTTTCACAAGCTTCTGTCATAGACACTGACTGGGATACAGCAGTGAAAACAGGCAAATATGCATTTAAGTTTGGAAGAGTACAAACTGAAAAATAATACATGTGTATTATGTGGAGAAAAGTATTAAAGGCAATAACCAGAAAGTAAATAAAATATGCAAGGGAAGAAATGAGTGTTTGGAAAGGATGAAAATTATAGTGTTGATCATCATGTGGTCTCAGAAACAGACTGTGTTTAACAAAAGCGTGAAATACTGAGGCAGTTAGCTATATAGCTACATCAAAGTACAGTGTTAAAGCGACAAGAACAATATAAGAAAAAGATACAATGAAAGACACTACATGGGGCAAATTGAGACCCTCAGAGAGCTGGAGTGGTAAACCCAGCTAGCAGAAAATGAACCTCTGTCATGTAGGGAAGCCAAGCAGGGTAGAACCAGCAGCCAAAGCAGCCGCTCTAGTCCTAGCCATGCCTCCTTAACAGTTCACAACAATGATCATAAAAGGATTACAGATACACAGTAAAGACAGATTCAAACAAAAATAAACCTCTGAATGGGTCACAGTGTGTTTAAAAAAATGTATGTAGGCTTAAGAAAAATAAAGAAAGTTTACACACTTACAGAAAGAAATAATTTTAAAAAATAAAATGAAGTCTTTAAAGAGACAGTAAAAGTAATATAAAAGAGTGCAGACAGTCATAGATTAAAAGAGTAAAGATAAAAAATAAATATTAAGGCTCTCTGCTCCTCCCTGTTCTAGAGACAGGCGCATCTTTTCGTGCAGTGTCAGCCTCATTCCAGAGACACAATGGTGAAAGAGTGAACGGATTATTTGGCCATATTGGATGCCTGTTTACCAGGGCTGCCATTAATGACCATTTCATCGACCTCAACTACATGGTCTACATGTTCCAGTATGACTCCACCCATGGCAAGTTCAAAGGCACCTCTAAGGCTGAGAATGGGAAGCTTGTCATCAACGGGAAAGCTATCACCATCTTCCAGGAGTGAGATCCCCCCAACATCAAATGGGGTGATGCTGGCGCCGAGTATGTTGTGGAGTCGACCAGTGTCTTCACCACCATGGAGAAGGCTGGGGCCCACTTGAAGGGTGGGGCCAAAAGGGTCATCATTTCTGCCCTTTCTGCGAATGCCCCCATGTTTGTGATGGGTGTGAATATCCCTTAGAAGGGGAAGTAGAAAAAATCTCCTGCGTGGACAAAGAGCTGGTGGGATGGGAATTTAAGGAATCAGGTAGGGTGGTGGGTAGAGGAGGAGAGACTGAAAGAGGTGAAAGAGCTTTTCAGGGTAAGGCAGCAACCAGATACAAAGGAAATTCCCATAAATCTACAAGAAACTCCAGCTAAGACTCCTAGCCATAGTGGATAGAGTGGATAGGTAGCCTGTATTGGCCATCCCCAGTGATCAGATCAGATTAGTGACTTGCCCAATTGTCATCAGAGAGCCTTCAACCAGTAACTGATGGGAAAAAACATGACCCACAGCCAAACATTAGGCTGAGCTCAGTGAATACTGTTGAAGAGAAGGAATATGGATTCTAAGAGTCAGAAGGGTCAAGAACATCATGAAAGAAAATCCATGTGTTCAGTATATAAATTAAGAATGTCAGCCTGTAGCCATGTCTAGTGAGAGGAAAATGGAAGAAAATTAGTTACCATGTGGTAGCTCTATTTGATCAAACAGTTCTCCACAGGAGATTCAAGAGTTAATTAGTGCAGAAAGAAAAAAGACCCTAGCTTTCGGGAACTGCATAAAAGAGGGTTTCCAGATTATTGGACTTGCCTTTAGGAATATTCATCTTTATGGGCTCTATGTTTAGAACTGGAGATGGGAAGAGAAGAAAAGCATCTAAAATATAAACAGAACAAAGAAGTTCATCCTTCCTCGTGGTTAAATGTATGGGACATGAAGCATCTTCTCCCCTCTATCCTCAGGTATTCTCAAATTGTAAGTTTTCAATACATAAACTAATCTAGAGATCCGGATTTTCTTTTTGCCACACTTCATGAATTTACCAAGAAATCTGTCAATTCATTTTTGGTGATGAGATTTAACAATATTTAAAAGCACATTGAAAATACCCAAGAAATTTCATGACAAAGGTGGATTTGAAGTGACAATAGTATAGTTATGAAAAAATAAATAAATAAAGCCTTATATGTTGCTTCATTTTCCAACAATTACAAGCAGTAGTTGTAGGTAGGAATGCCATTGCCAGTAAGTATCCATAAAGAAAGGAGATTCTTATAAGGAAATTCTTATAAGGATGGCTTGCTGAGAAGGCACAAATATTACAATTCCATAAAAGGCAATATTATTTTACTGTTTTGAACTTCAGTTTCTCAGTTCATGGGATGCAAAAGTAGAAGTATGAATTCAATGCATCAATACATATTTTCAAAAGTGTGTTTCTACAGTAGAAGGGTAATGAGTTTTAATAATAATTTGTAAAATTCTGTATATTCTATAAATAATTCCATATGTTATACAAAATAATTATATTATATGAATGATTAGAATTCTGCTGAAAATGGTAATACAAATCTAATAAACTAGACTTACATGGAGAGACCTAGGTAAGCACTACTATTTAGGTCTCATCACAGCACTTTGCTTTGATGGCTATCACACAATTCAGAAAAAACAATTGCAGTTACACATAAAACACTTCAGAGAACTGTGTAGATTTTAAAAAGCATAGAAAAAGAAGACATTACAGAAGCATCAGTTTAGTGAGGCTTCCGTAGCCCTTTCCTATTATGGTAAAAGCCAACAACTCAAGAACCTCTGGAAATAAACATGCCCTAGAAGAGTAGCAAAGACTTATTCCATGAACATGTTCCATGAACACAGCACCACATAAGATTATAATAATATAGAGCATTCCCTCTGCAAAACTTCAAACTTCTATACAAAGTATTTTAGGTTTATTTGCATAAATAATAAAATCTCCTTACTATTCAGTTGCAGTTAGCATGAGTTCTTGCAATGTTAAAGGGACTGCAAGTTTTGAATATCTTAAAAGTTTTAAAAATGGTGACATAGCTGCCTATGATGGTGCATACCTCTAATCCCAGAACTGGGAGTCAAATTGACTACATTCTGGTCAGCAGGAAACATGTATCTGGCATCCAAAACCCGATCGTTTCCTAATGCTGACTTGGGATCAGATCACCAACTTGTTACAGACAACATTCAACTAAAAGTTAGGACAAGTTTTCCAGGCAAAACAAACCGGAAGATCAATCATAAACAACTTATGAACCCAGCTGTATGGAGAGAGTAGAAGGGATCCACTGAAAGAAAGATAAGGGAACTCATTAAACAAGTATTTACAAATACAAAAAGCAAATGGGAGAAAATCAAAAGCACTATACAGGAGTCTTCAAAGGAGACACTTGGTTATGTAAAAAAAAAAAGGCAACACCAGTAGAATGGTTTACTGAAGAGACAATTAACCTGTCTGAAGAGAGAAGGAAGCTAAAGAGCAAATGAAGAGGCGATCCACTGGCAAGAAAACACCACAACTACCTGTGCAGGGAGGTCAAAGAATGAGCGAAGAAGAATAGAGAGTTGTATATTCAAGGTATATGCAATGAGGTTAAAGAGGCTAGATTCCATAATAAATCACATCTTGTCTATAAGGCTATCAGACAGAAAACTGCTAAGTATGCGTCTCTAATTCAGGTAATTAAAGATGACCAAGGTCATTTATTAACAGAATCAGCAGAAGTAAAGCAAAGATGAAGACAGTACTTTGAGACCTTATATAATGGCCCTAATGCTGTCAATGTAGACTACAATGAGAAATACTTCCACAGCCATTAAAACACCAGAGATAATGAGGAAATATTAAATATTGACAGGAGTTGGATAAGGGAAGCTATCAAGAGAATGAAATACAGGAAGGTCCCATGAGTGGATGGCACCAGGGTAGAGGAGTTGGAGGTGGCAACATAGACACAGGGGCTAAGGAGATTCTGAGACTCTTCAGAGAGACACGGGAACATAAAGTGATTCCCACGGAATGGAAGGACTCAGTCATAATTTCCATGCACAAGAAGGACAACCTGGACTGTTCAAATTCCAGAGGCATCATAGCAGCAAGATCTTCTACTCCATTATCCAGCAAAGGATCAAGGGCAGAACAGAGGAAATCCTAGGAGAGGCCCACAGTAGATTAAGAGCTAACCAGAGCACTAATGATTAGATCTTCACTTTGATGCAACTGGCAGGGAAAAAAAAGTGAAGTATTTGGAAAAGACTTAAATGTCATGGAAGTTAGTGAAAACCTTGATATGAAAGTAAGCATTAATAATACTGAGATTCATACAGGAAGGGCACACAAGTATTTGATGTAGGAGGTACTTCTGTCCATGTGTTGCTTTTATTGGTAAATGAATAAAGAAACTCCCTTGGCCTGTTGATAAGGCAGAACTCAGGTAGGCGGGAAAGACAGAACTCAATGCTGGGAGAAGGAAACAGTCAGAGAGATGCCATGGATCCTCCAGTGAAGATAGACTTGCTTTGCCGGTAAGCCACTGCCACGTGGAGATGTACAGATTAATAGAAATTGGTTAAATTAAGATGTAAGACTTAGCCAATAAGAAGCTAGAGCTAATGGGCCAAGCGGTGACTTAATTAATACAGTTTCTGTGTGGTTTTTTCAGGGCTAAGCTAGCCAGGCGGCCAAGATGAAGAAGCAGCCTGCTCCCTCCAACAAGGATTTTAACACTGTAATAAAGAATCTGAACCTCAGGCAAATATGGGAAGAAACCGCCGTTCAATGGAAGGAACTATTTCAGACATCAAGAGGTGGATAGGGATAGCAAGCAAGGGTTGCATTCCAGTAACTAGGAAAGGTTTGGTCAGCAAGAGTCATAACAACAACAACAAAATTAGAAGTATCTGAGAAGTTTGTCTTGAGTTGCTTTCTTCACAACTCTGAAACTGGGACAACGAAACACTCCTCAGAACAGCAGATGAATGTGTTTGAAATGGCATATACCAGGAGGATTCTAGACATCACCTGAAGAGACAGGCTGTACAACGATGGTGTTAAGGAACATTTTCACCTATAGAAATAAGTAAACTACAGGATACAGCAACAGCACTTGAGATACTTCAGTCACGGAATGAGAATGAATGAAGGCAGATATGCAAAGATAGCACTGCTTGGAGAAGTGCATGTGATAAGGCTAAGAGGAAGTCTAGCCAAAATGCTGGCTAGACAGCATAAAGGAAGTCTGTAGAACTTTTAGTATGACAATTAAACAAGCATCTGGGACTGCCCAGGATAGGAACAACTGGAGAACCGCCATAAACGTGCTGCCCATGCATGTTTAAGCATTGCCAGGGCATAAACGATAATGAAATGATGACTATCAAGTTGCAGCTAGCATGACTTCTTACAATGTTAAATGGACTGCAATATTTGAATATCATAAAAGTTTTAAAATTGACAACATGAACTTCATATAATGGTGCATGCCTCTAATCACAGCACTGGGAAGTAGAAGCAGGTGGATCTTTAAGGGAAGCTTGGTCTAGAGAAAGGTTTCTTGGACAACCAGGGATATAGAGAGAAAAAAAGTGGACAAGGAAATATGTTAACCTATAAAACATGCAAGAATCTTTAACCACATAATGATAGTTCATTTTTTGGCCAACTTTAGCTAAATCAGTACAGTCCACACCTACACTGACGTTTACATATTATTTATGTATTCACAGCAATGTGATATTACCTATTGGTGTAAGAAAAATCTTGGCACTGTTCTTAGAATGCTCCACCGTACACTGTAATTTTCAAACAAATCCTTAGTGAGATTAAAGTGTCAAGGTGACAAATGCTGCTTTCTTTTGCTGGAGATATGTGGTGGGCTCCTGCAAAGACTTTACTCGCAGAACTTTAGAAGTTTTGTAAACACCAAGATTCATAGGAGAAACTTGTTTCTGTGCTCATCAGTACATATCAGTATTTCCAACGGGAGTTTTTGTTCAGATAATCACTAAACAATCTTTGTTTTGTCATCTTTGAGTATCCAGTATTCTGGGAAAAATTATTGGTACTGAACCGCTCAAGAAGTACAGGAGAAAGAAATCAACATTGTTTTAAAATATGCTGACTCTACACTAACTTATAAAGTTGCAAATTCCATTAACTTATAATGGCAACTTACTTCCAGCTACAAAAATATATAAAGTTTTGTGTTATGGCTATGAGAAAAAAACTTATATAATGTTAAGTAATTTTTAAATGACACACTTAAGTCTCACAGGATATGTTTAAATATTAGCATGCTACATTGCCTTTGGCTGTCCCACCTCTCCTTGAGTTTCCAGGCTTTTGTCACTGTCATTTTGTATATGATCACAAATTCTTCAAAGAGCTTGCTTTATACACTCCAGTGTCTGCATCCTTCACACTCATATTTTAAATCCTATTGCCCAACAGAGAGTATTTCTAAGGTTCTATGGAAGGTGATAGTGTCATATAGCTTGAGTCGTCTTGGAAGAGACTCAATATATCAGTGAATTCTCTTACCCTTCTCATCATTAAAGCAGTAAGATGGCTGTGTGTGGGCAAATAATCATATCCTCACCAGATACAAAATCTAATGGTGTCTTTTTATTGGATATTTTCCATTCCTTTGAAATGCAGAAATGAGGCCAGACATGGCACCTCATGTCTGTAATTCCAGTTCTTAGGAGGCTAAGACAGGTGGATATCTGTGAGTTCAAGGTCACTATGGTCCACAAGGAGGGCTCCAGAACCTAAAGGGCTCTATAGAGGAGCTCTGACTCAATATATAGAGAGAAACAAAAACTTACTGTCCACGAAATGTATGGTAGTTTGCCATATTACCCCAAATTGACTAAACCAGAATAATGAACTTCTAAAACATTCCTTTATAATTAGGTTAAAAAGGATCAATAATTCTTTTGAGAAAAATCAAAAGTTGGAAGTATACTCTAACGTGGTTTCTAATAGCTGACAACCTTGCATGATTCAGTCATCAGGAACGTGAGCAGTAACCCACTATTTGGTAGCTTCCTATTCATGATGATGCAATTTTCTAACAAAAATGCCAGTAAAACCACATTCAATAATAGCCAAGACAATATTCTTCACTACTGTTGAGGTAACAACCCTACCTCTCCAGGTCTTGAGAATTATATATCTCACACACAAGACATTAAAGTAGCATTTATGAATATGATAGAAGTTCTTAAAGAGGAACTGAATAAATCTGGAAAGGAGTCTATGAAAACAAAACTGAACAGTGAAAATAAATAAATAAAGGAGTTCAAGTCCTGAAGATAGAAAATAAGCAATTAACTGTCCTGGAGAGGTGAGTGTCTGGGTACCTGTCTAGAGGGCCCTACTCTCTAAGCCATAGTCCACAAAAGCACATCCCACACCCCACCCCCACCCAGTGAATTCCTAGAAACCTAGGAACAGCCTCCCCACACCCAAAATCAATCCCCACAGCATCTCTGGACACCAAAGGCTTGGACCTGACTGTATTTGGAGAGGAGCCCTGGAGTCGCATCAGTGACTACCAGAGTCAGAGCCCTGCCTTCACTAGGAGAAAGAGTAACCATGTAAGCCACAGACCCCACCTGCACCAACTGGAGGAAGAGAGAACCCCTGAAGCACAGACCCTACATGCTTCCATTGGAGTTAGAGATAAACGGACTACACTGTAAGAATACATACAATAACATAATAAGCAAAATGACACCACAAAAAACGATTGATCATACAACAGGTAGACCTGAATATCCTAACACAGAAAAAGCAGAAGAAAATGACTTTAAATTTAACTTTATGAAGATGATAGAGATCATTAAAGAGGAAACAAAAATTCCTTTAATAGAGAAAAAGACAAAAAATTAGAAGAAATCAATAAATCTCTTAAAGAAAGCCAAGAACACCTATAAAAAAACTATCAAACAAGTGAATCAAACAATTCAACACTTAAAAATTAAAATAGAGGCAACAGAAAACACAAACTGAGGGAAATATGAGAATGGAAAATCTGGATAAATGAATGGGAATAATATATGCAAATATAACCAACAGATTATAAGACATGGAAGAGAGAATCTCAAAGGTGAAGATACAATAAAGGAAATACATTCATCAGTCAAAGAAAATGTTAAATCCAATACATACCTAACACAACACATTCAGACACCATAAAAAGACCTGAGACTAATTAGAACGGAATCAGAGGTCACCAGTTCAAAGTCACAAAAATATATTCAACAAAATCATAGAAGAAAATGTTCTCAGCCTGAAGAAGGATATGTCTATGAAGGTATAAGAAGCCTACAGAACACCAAATAGACTGAACCAAATAAAATTTTCCTCATCATACAATAATCAAAACACTAAACATACAGAATAAGGAAAGAATATTAAGAGCTGTAAAGGAAAAAGTCCAAATAAAATATGAAGGTAGACCTATTAGAATTACACCTGGATTCAAAGTTCAGAGCACTAATCATTACACCACAGGACCATCAGGTACATCCAATGGTGTAATAATTAGTACTCTAAACTCTGAATCCGGGTGTAATTCTAATAGGTCTACCTTTATATTTTATTTCACGTTTTTCCTTTGCAGTTCTTAATATTTTTTCTTAAAGTCCCCTTGAAGAGTGGGATGAATGAGAATATGAGCTAAGCGGGGTACACACACCAAAACAGTCTACCTGAGCTAATGGGAGCTCACCAACACAAGCCACACTGGGAAGAAAAAAACATAAGGGCCAAACTAGTCCCTCTGAATGTGGTTGACAGTTGCATGGCTGGGGCAGACTAGTGGCTGCTGGCAGTGGCACCAGGATTTAGCCCTACTGCTTTTATTGGCTTTTGGGGAACCTATTCAATTTGGATGGATACCTTGCTCAGCCTAGATATAGTAGGGAGAGCCTTGGACCTTCCCCCAAAGCAATGTATCTTACACTCTCCGAGGAGTGGATGGGGGTTGGGGGAGTAATTGGAGGGAATAGGAGAAGGGGAGGAAGTGGGAACTGGGGTTGGTGTGTATAATGAAAAAAGATTACACCTGACTTCTCAATGGAAACTCTGAAAGTTAGAAGTTCCTGAAGAGATATGCTGCAGACAATAAGAGACCATGATGGCAAGCTCAGACTACTATATTCAAAGCTTTCAGTTACCATAGTCTGAGAAAACAAGATATTCCATAACAAATCCAGATTAAACAACACCTATTCACAAATTCAGCCTTACAGAAGGTACTAGAAGAAAAACTTCAACCCAAAAATCTAGCTGCACAAACAACACAGGCAACAGATAACCTCACACCTCATACCAGCACACCCCAAAGAGTACAAACACACTAATGCTACAACCAAAAATTAGCAGGACTTAACAATCATTGATCATTAATATCTCTTAATATCCATGGACTCAATTCACCTATAAAAAGACACAGGCTAACAGATGGATACGAAAGCAGGATCCATCCCTCTGCTTCATGCAAGAAACACCACCTCATCCTCAAAGATAGACATTACCTTAAAGCAAAGAGTTGGGCAAAGATTTTCCAATCAAATGGATCTAAGAAACAAGTGGGTGTAGCTACCCTAATATCTAACAAAATAGACTTCAAGCTAAAATCAGTCAAAAGACATGGAGAAGGACACTTCATACTTATCACAGAAAAAAAAAACCATGAAGAATTCTCAATTCTGAACATCTGCACCCTAAATACAAGAACATCCACATATGTAAAAGAAACATTACTAAAGCTTAAATTGTACTTCAAATCCCAAACACTAACAGTGGGAAACTTCAACACCCCACTCTCACCAATGAACAGGTCTGCCAGACAAAAGTTCAACAGAAAAATAAGAGAACTAACAGATGTCATGACTCAAATGGAGTTAACAGATATCTATAAAACATTTCACCCAAAAGAAAATTCATCAGTGAATCTATCTAATCCTAAATTATCATTTTTCAAGGGAATTTTAAAAAATTACTACATTGATCATATTGTTTGTTACTGATATGTTTAGGTTTCTTATATTCTGGGTTCAATTTTGGTCTATTCTGTATTTAGAAACCTGTTCATTTCTTTCAAGTTTTACAGTTTGTTGTACTATAATTAGAAAATATTTCCTAAGGATCATCTGGATTTCTGTAGTATCTGATGTAATGCCTCTTTTCCCTCTCCTTATAGTTATGTTAGTCTTTTCTATGTTTCCTTTAGCTAATTTGGCCAAGGGTTTGACAATTTTGTTTACAGTTTGAAAGAATGGACCCTTCATTTTATTGCTCTTTTGTATTGTACTTTGAGTCTCAATTTCAGTTCTTTTTCTCTGTAATTTATTATTTTTCCCTTCCACTATTATGAGTTTGGTTTGCTTTTCTTTCACTGAAGACTATAAAGTGTATCATTACATTATTTGTTTGAGAAACAAAAGAAAAGAATATACCTTCATCTCAGCACCTCGTGGATTCTTCTCTAAAATTGACTACATACTTGGTAACAAAGCAAACCCCAATTGATACAGAAAAAAAGATGGTATAAGCTCTGTATCTTGTCAGATCACCATGGCTTAAAGTTAGAATTCAAATATGAAACTAATTGCAGAAAGCCTACAAACTCATGGAAATTGAACAGTATTCAATGGAATCACCCCTGGGTCAAGGAAAAAAAATAAAGAAATTAAATATGTCCAAGAATTCAATGAAAATGAATGCAAAACACACCCAACCCCATGGGGCACTATAAAAGTAGTCCTAAGAAGAAAGTTCATAGCACTAAGTGCCTACTTAAAGAAAATGGAGAAATCCACACTAGCAACTTAACAGCACACCTTAAATTCTAGAAAAAAAGAAGCAGACTCACCCAGGAGGATTAGATGACAGGAAATAATCAAATTGAGGGCTGAAATAAATGAAATAGAAACAAAAAATAATACAAAGAATCAATGAAACAAAGAGCTCATTCTTGGAGAAAATTAACAAGACAGACAAATGCTTATCCAAACTAATCAAAAGGAAGAGAGAGAGCATCCAACTTAACAAAATCAGAAATGAAAAGAGGACATAACAGTAGATACAGAGGAAATAGAGAGAATCATTGGAAAAACCTATACTCCACAAATTTGGAAAATCTAAAAGAAATGGACACTTTTTTGATAGGTGCCACATATCAAAATTAAATCAAGACCAATTAAACAATTTAAATAGTTCTATAACACTTAAGAAAATAGAAGCAGTGATGAAAAGTTTTAAAAAAGCCCAGGTCTGGATGCTTTCAACACAGTATTCTACTAGAACTTCAAGGGAGAGCTAACATCTATAATTCTCAAATTGTTCCACACAGTAAAAACAGAAGGAATGCTGTCAAACACTTTTTATGAGGCTACAGTTACTCTGATACCAAAACCACAGAAAAACTCAACTAAGACAGAGAAATACAGACCAATCTCCCTCAAGAACATTGAAACATAATGAAAAGAGTACATAGCAAGTCAGCAGTAATATCAAATTAAATGAAGAGAAATTCAAATCAAATCCACTAAAATCAGGAACAAGAAAAGGTTGTTGACTCTCTATATATTCAAAATAGTACTCAAAGTTGTAACTACAGCAATAAAACAATAAAAGGAGATCGAGGGGATACAAATTGGAAAGAAAGAAGTCAAACTTTCACTATTTGTAGATGATAAAATAGTATAAAAAAGTCATCAGAATGCAGTTAAGCATTGGTTCCACATAATTCACATGAACATTCTGTAATTTCTCTACCACCGAAGTCTTCTGTCTCAGCTCCAGCTGATTATTTCCAGGCATATTTTAAGTCCTTGTAACCATCTAAGGTTTTGAATAAATTATTAAGGTGTTTCCCAATGGCAAAGTACTTGGCTGTCATTTGTTGATTTACATTCATTAGCTCAATGCCTGTTTTTGCCAGACCGTCTATATACTCCAGAAGAGAGAGTCATTCTGTGTGAATTATGCTTAGAAAAATCATTGTTTCTGGAAATGCCCTGATCAAAGTACTTTTTATGGTGACCTTTTTTGCCACAATTGAAACACTTGACATTTCAATTTTCTTCAAACCTCTGAAAATCACCTTTCCTATCCAAGCATCGTAATGGTCGTTACATTCAATATTTATTTTATCTTAGATACATTCCTCTAAGGGTGCTGAACTTGCCTTTAAAGGGATAATTATCCTTTTACATTGTGAATTAGCACTTTCCAAAGCCAGAGATTCAATTATTTGTCTAGCTTCTAAATTTTGTATCACTCTATTTGCTACTGAAGTCAATCTTTGTAAGAATTCTGTGAAAGTTTCCTTTGGGCCCTGTAAAATTTTAATAAATTACCCAATTTTCTTTCCTATTTCTCCAATTTTGTGCCAAGCATTCGAAGATGCTGCATGGCATAAATCCAGGACATGGTCATCATATAGAGACTGTCTTTGTATATCAGCATAATTCCCTCTTCAAGAAGTTGGGAGATTTCTGTACGACTAGCCCAACTCCATTGTTTAATGATTTTAGCCTCATCTTTCCACTAGGTCCTCCATTGTGATTGAGTACAACCTACAAAACAGCTGTAAACAATTCTCTCCAGTTTTAAGTAATAATTCTGTTTCAAGTTGATATAGGATTTAACTTGTTAAACAAGTTTAACATTTGCATCACAAAACGTGAATGCATGCCACATGAGATTATTACTTCTTTGAGTCTCCTTAAATCTAACACTTCTATAAGGGTCCATTTAATTTTTACATAGCTTTGGGAATATCTATCATTTGGCTGTTATTCCTGTAAGGTGACTGGATAAATTACATTAGGTTGTTTAAAATTCTTAGACTTTTATCTTCAGCCTTATACTGCAATGCTGAAATTGGTTCTCCATTAAATTCCTCTGTCTGTATCTGAATATCTCCATCTGTTTCAATAAGTTTTTCCAAGGCCTATATCTTTGCATTCATATCAACTAACCATTTTAGAGATAAAACAGGGATTATCAAGACAATACTTAACATTATGTCAATCCCAGTTAAGTTGATCATTCCTTCATTTAATTGATTTAATTGTTTCAATTTAAAATTATGCATAGCACTATCATACAGAAACCTAATTCTCTCCCTTGTAATTGTCTTTCCCATTTTTTAATTTGGGAGGGAAGGAGTCTCTTTTTTAACTAATTCTCCTTTTTAAGAATTCCCAATTGTCTCACCAAATCTGCTGACAGTGGAGAATGAGGCTGCTTACACGTAGCTTATCTGAGGGGAGAGCACAGTTGTACAACCTTGCTTATAAAAGCTGCAATTGCTAACATGTAACAGTGAGCTGAGAGTGTGTAGTGGTTGCAACAACAGGAGAAGCCTGAGCAGGTGTCAAGGCAGCTACCTAGTGGGGTAGCATCTTGAGAAGGGGTTCTGGGATACCCACAACCCACAGGGAAAGGGGAACTGACTGTCTGAAAAAATGCACATGGGATAGTGTGGAAGAAGCACATGTAGTGAAACTGCCTGAAGGCAGGGCCAACCAGTGTAGGGTGAGTAAGTCCTGTGGTATTAGGAGCCCAGGGCCAACCAGTGTGGGGTGAGTCAGTCCTGTGGTATTAGGAGCCCAGGGCCAACCAGTGTGGGGTGAGTCAGTCCTGTGGTATTAGGAGCCCAGGGCCAACCAGTGTGGGGTGAGTCAGTCCTGTGGTATTAGGAGCCCAGGGGCTTTAGGAGTTTGGTTGGCAGTTGGAGACTCTTTTAGAAAGGTTACAACAGGCAAATCTCAAACTTGCTGAGAGACTTGGGAAAAAAAGGAAAAAATAACCCTAGCTGGCCTGGTGGTAACTTTTAAAGAAGCCCCTGCATGCACCTCCAGAGTTTTTCAGTGGCTACAAAGCCATGGGTTAGCATTTTGTGTGTGTGTGTGTGTGTGTGTGTGTGTGTGTGTGTGTGTGTGTGTGTGTGAATTAGTGCTGTAAAGTTGGGTGCCAATTGTTGCACAAGTTCCTGTCTCCTCCCACCTTGTATTCCTCTCTCTGCCCAGCTGTATCACTTTGTGTCTGTCTGTATAGACCTTAAGACCTCAATGGTTACCTTGTGGTTAACTCCACCCTCTGATCATCAGGCAAGCTTTTATTTGCTATAGAATACACAAAATAAAAAACATGTGTTTAATAATTAAGATTTATTTGCTAATCAAGGTTTAAAAGTTCCTAAGGTCTACTAAGATTCACGATAATATTTGTCTAGTTGTGCTTTTGCTCACTTTATGCCTTAGCTATTTGGATAAACTAAGCCATACAAAAACCTGCAATGTTCTCTAGTCAAGTTTCTGATCTCTCTCCAGAAAGCTCTTTTTCCCAAGGTTAGTCATCTAGACAAAAGGTCCCATTTTCTCAGGGGCTTGAAGAAAGTCCCTGTTTAATACAAAGGGGGTCATTCTCCCTATCTCTGGCAAGAGGAACATGTGGCCCTTCCATTAACACAGGAGTATGATGCCTATTTACTTATCAAGGTCAATGTTAGTTCTCTCGATCCCTCCTCACAAGCCCCATTCCAGCTCATAAGCTCCCTTTCTCCCAATCCCATTCAATCCTCTGTACAATTGTAGAAAATAAAAGGTGTAACCTTTTTTTTTTCAAAAAAGTGACTGCCATCCTGATCACCCTCACATCATGTCAGCCTCCTTCCATGGCCAGCTCCGCACCTGCTCTCTGGGATCAGAAACCTGCTGGAGTGGGACTCTGGCCCAGAAGGAACTGGGCATGTTCTGTGGACTCTAGGAGATCACAAATGCAAGAAAAAATTTAAATACAAATGCAGAAAATAAGACCTTCCATGATAAAATCAAAATTAACCAATGTCTATCTACTAATCTACCCCTCCAGAAGGCATGAAAAAAAAAAACCCAAACTAAAGAAGCAAAGCACACTCACAAAAAGACATGGTATAAATAATCCCAAATCAATTTATCAAAAGAAGAGAATCACACAAGCAGATACAAACATACAAATGAACACCACCAACAACAATCACAAAAACAACAAAATACTAAAAATCAATGAAAAATGTTGATTTTATATTTCTCAACATCAAAGGTCTGATTCTCCCCAAAAATAGAGTAACAGAATGTATTAGAATCATATTTAACAGCAGACATTAAATGCTCTAAAATGAAAAGAAATCACACCCAAAAAGAGTAGATGGTAAAAATGATAAAAAAAAAATCAGGGCTGAATTCAATAAAGTAGAAACAAACAACAGCAAAAATTATAAAGAGTCACTGAAACAGAGTTGGTTCTTTGAGAAAACCAATAATACTGTCAAATCATTATGCAAGTTAATTAAAAGGTGGTGAATGAATATCCAAATTAAAAAATTAGAAATGAAAACAGGAATATAACAATAGATATGAGGAAATCCAGAGAACCAAAAGGGCATACTGAATACTTTAAAACCTGTGCTCACGAGCAAGGAACTCAGGACCGCGAGGGGTGCACCCACACACTGACACAATGGGGATGTTCTATCGGGAACTCACCAAGGCCAGCTGGCCCGGGTCTGAAAAAGCATGGGATAAAACCGGACTCACTGAACATAGCAGACAATGAGGACTACTGAGAACTCTAGAACAATGGCAATGGGTTTTTGATCCTACTGCATGTACTGGCTTTGTGGGAGCCTAGGCAGCTTGGATGCTCACCTTACTAGACCTGGATGGAGGTGGGTGGTCCTTGGACTTCCCACAGGGCAGGGAACCCTGATTGCCCTTTGTGCTGACGAGGGAGGGGGACTTGACCAGTGGAGGGGGAGGGAAATGGGAGGCGGTGGCAGGGAGGAGGCAGAAATCTTTAATAATAAATAAATAAATAAAAATAAAACCCTTGCTCAATCAATTTGGAAAATGAAATGGATCATTTTCTTGATGCATACTACTTATCAAAGTTAAATCAAGATCAGATAAGCAACTTAGATAGACCTATATTCCATAGTGAAATAGATGGAGTGATTACAAGTCTTCAAACAAACACCAACAACAACAAAAAAGAGCGCAAGACCAGATGCTTTTAGACCAGATGCTTTTAGTTCAGAATTCTACCAGACTTTCAAAGAAGAGTTAATGCCAAATATTCCTCAAATTATTACACAAAAGACAAATGGAAGGAATATTACCCAATTTATTTTAGAAATCCAAACTTACTCTGACTCTACATAAAAACCCAACAGAGAAAAATAATTATGAACATTAATGCAAAATTTCTCTATAAAATACCTGAAAACAAAGTCCAAGAACAAATTAAAAAAACATATACTGTGATTAATCAGTTTTCATAACAAAGATATTGGGATAGTTCAACATACATAAAATGATAAATGCAATCCATCATAGAAATAAATTTAAGGACAAAAATGTTATGATACTATCATTGCATGCAGAAAAGGCCATTGGAAAATTCAACAGCCCTTAATGATAAAACTTCCAGAAGTGATTACAAATACAAGGGATATACCTTAACCCAATAAGGGCATTTTACAGCAAGCCAATGGTTAGTTTTGAGAAACTAAAAAAAAAAAAATTCCACTAATGTCACAAAAAAATAAGGTTGTTTATTTGCTCTGTACCTAGTAAAGACAGTGCTTGAAGTCTCATGTAGGGCAATAAGGCAACTGAAGGAGTTAGAATTGGTAGAAATTGAAATGAAGAACTCAAATTATCTTTATTTGGAGATGGTATGATATATCATATAAATATTCAGATAAATTATTTCAGCAAATTGTTGGATACAAAATTAACTCACAAAAATCAAAAGCCCTACTACATAGAGATGTCAAAAGGACTGAAAAAGAAATTATCTTTCACATTAGCCTCAAATAATACAAAATATCCTGGAGTAACTCTAACCAAGCAAGTAAAAGTCTTGTGTGTTAACACTTTAAAGACATTGAAGAAAAAAAAAATGAAGGTATCAGAAGATAGATCTCACATGCTCATTGATCAGTAAGATTAATATAGCAAAAATTTCCATCCTACCAAAAGCAATCTACAGATTCAATGTAATCCCATAAAAATTCCAGCACAATTCTTCCCAGATCTTGAAAGGACAATTTTCAGCTTCCTATAAAACAAAAAAAATTACAGCTAAAACAATCCTGAATAATAAACGACCTATGGCAATTATCACTATCCATGATTGCAAGTTGTACTAAGAGCTAATAATAAAAACAGCATGGTTGTGGAATAAAAATGAATACACTAATCCATGGATTCAACTTGAAGACTCAGGCATAAATCCATACACCTACAGACATCTGATTTTAATCATCAAACCAGAAATGTACAGTGAAAAATAGGCAGCATCTTCAACAAACGTTTTCTGGCCAAACTGGATGACTACATGTCAAATAATGCAAATAGAATTATATCTATCACCCTGTACAAAATTCAACTCCAAATAGATCAGAGACCTCAACATACACTGAATCTGATAGAAGAGAAAATGCAGAGTAGTCTAGAACTCATTGACCTAAAAAAAGAAAAAAGAAAAAAAGAAAAAAAAGACTTTGTAAACATGACACTATTTGCAAAGCTCTAAGGTCAATAATTTATAAATGTGGTCTAATGAAACAAAAAATCTACATGGCAAAGAACACAGTCACTTGAACGAATTGTAGTCTACAGAATTATCTCATGTGGGACTAATATCCAAAACTATAAAGAACTAAAAAAAAAAAACCCAAATAACGTAATTAAAAATGGGGCATGGAACATAACAGAATTCTCAATAGGAAAAACTGAAATATCAATATACCCAATAAACTCTAGAAAAGAAGTGTTCAACATCATTAGCCATCAGAGAAATGCAATCCAAAACTGCTTTGAGATTTCATTGTACACCGAAAAAAATGATACTTCATCCTCACAAGGATGTCAAACTAGAGGATCAATATTATTACTTGTGTGAGCACAAACATTTTCAGCTATTATGCAAGTCAATGTGGTGGTTCCTCAGAAATAATGGGATTTGATCTATCTAAAAATCCATCTATCCACTTTGGGGCTGATACCCCAAAAAATGATTTGTGATACTACAAAGACGTTTGCTAAACCATCTTTATTGCTGCTTGATTCATAACAGTAATTAAAAACTACCTAAATATCTTTTTTAACAGAAAAAAGTAAAGAAAATATGATACAATTACATAATGAAGCATTACTCAGTCATTTAAAAAAATTACATCTTAAAATTGTAGGCAACCGAATAGCACTAGAAAAATATATCTCAAGTGATTTATCCCAGATTCAGAAAGACAAATATGGTATATATTCACTTATATGTGGATATTAGTTGTTCAATCATTGTTAACCAAGTTATAATGCATAGAACCACAGAGGATATGTAGTAAGGGACTTAGGGCAACAGATAAGCCTTCTTAGGGTCGAAAATAGTAGAGATAGTTATTAATATATGAATGGGGGGATCAAATCAGGAGTGAAGGGGAGATGTTGTCAAGGGAAAGAATTCAAGGAAAGATAGCTAAAATTAAGGGTCATTTGGGGGTATCATGGAAATCTAGCACAGTAAGCAAAATCTTCCTAAAATATTCACACATATGAAGGTGATCTAAATTAAATTGCCATATAATGAGGGAGACAGCCTCAGCAGACCATATCTTCTCAACAAATAGGACTTCTAGTACCTGGATTCCATTTAACCTAATTGAGTTGTTGGCCAAAGGGACACCATGGGAAAGGTCAAACATTCCCAGTTGTTGCCGAGACTTTGGGGTTCTCCACAAACTGACGGCAATGCTCCATTGTTGAAGACAACAGATATACAACTCATTGAACATGGAGAAGTCAAGCAGGTGCCTGCATAGAGCCTTGGCCCTTGCATTATAGAGTCTTTCATACAGTGCAGTTCTCTGAAGGCTAATGAAACAGAAACTTATAAACCAACACAGTCACAACCCTTTGATCTATGATGATGTTCTAACCACAATATATGTCAGAGCAGTAGTGAAGCAAACTTATGGGAATAGTTAATCAATATCTGACTTGACTTGGCCCCACTTCATGATATGGAACCCATACCAAAGGTGCTTGGGTGACCAAGAACCTGAGACTAGATAGCACAGGGACCTAAAATAGAGATTACACACACAGAGAGACACACAGACACACACACACACACACACACAAAGAAAATGTCCTTTATTGACCTTCTGACATTCTGCTATACTCCTAGATCAATGGCTTGCTCAGCCATCATTCAAGGGACTTCCTCCTGCAAGTAGATGGCAACTAATACAGTAGTCCAGTGATGGACATTATGCAAAAGTGAGAGAATGTGGAACACTCAGCCATAAATGTGATATCTCCACCAAATCCCTCTTGTTTAGGCTCAGAGAACACTGCAGAAGAGGAGGCAGAGTGAATGTTAGAGCCAGGGAGTATGTAGCACACCAAGAAAAAAATGCCCTTTAAATAAACATAATTAAAGCTTATATGAACTCACAGAGACTGATGCAAAATGCATAGGGCTTGCATGTATCTGCACCAAGTCCTCTGCATGTATTTTATAACTTTCAGTTTAGTATTTTTAGAGGCTTAGTGAGTGTGCAAATGAGTGAGTCTTTGGCTATTGTGCCTTCTCTTGTACTTTTCTCCTGTTTGCTTCTTTGTTTCCCCCAATTCAGATGTGTTAGCTTATGTTTTATCTTATTATATTTTTCATTACCTTAAAGCATAAAGGAAAGAGAGAGAATGTATGCTTGTGCATTTAAGAGTTCAGTGTACCCCACCATGCTCCAAGAACAACCTTGGTGTCAGTTTTTTCCTATCTTGTCTAAATTTGATGGTGTGCATGCTGGACTAGCTGGTCTGTGATCTCCCGGGAACTAACCAATATCTGCTTCTGTTATCGTCATAGAAATGATGGAAAGACAGTTGCATGCTACTGTTTTGAGCTTTATATGGTTCTGGGGTTTCAAACTCAGATCCCACGCTCGTTCGATATGCCTGCTAAGCCATCCCACCAGACTGGGACCCAAATCTCTGATGGTTATAAACATGACTTTCTCTTTGCTCTTGGGTCAGAATCACTTCTGTATTATCAGACTTAGAAACGAGGTAAAACACTCTCCAACAACTTTCTTTCTGAGTAGCCAGTGTAGACCAGATAGTGCCTGTTCACAGAGGTAGAGTCCAATACCTCTTAAATGCCTAGTCACCTTATATAGCATGAGTATTTCTAGGGACTGAAACTTGACAATAAATGTTTCTGGGGGAAAACTAAGAATTAACAACAGCAGAAAATACAACTCAGTTGCTGCACTTCTTACTTTAACAGTGGAGACATGTGAGTAGCCACACCTCCTGAGAAAAGCAGAAGCATAGAGAGGAACAGTCAGGGCAATTAGAATAAACAGGTGCTAAGCAAAGCACGGCCAGTGCTCTGGCTAAGAACTGGTGCTCAAAATCGTTCTAAAGTAAGAAGTGAATAGTACCTGCACCCAGCGCCGGCTGTGAAAATGATTGTGGGCTTTCTTTCCTTTGCAATGAATTGCTAGATCCACTCCAAAGCTTTTGTTTCACAGACATCAAGCTGCTTCCTGCACTGAATCACGAGTCTCACACGCTTCCCTGTACAATGATGGAATGTTTCTATATGGGCGAACATGCTGTGTCCCTTCAATGTAGCACATTTTCATTCGCCTTTATTTTAAAATTACTCTTATGATAAAGTTCCATCAAACCGAGGATAAAGAACAGTTTCTCCACAGTTCCCTTCCTGCTAAGCGTTTAACTCTTACTTGCTCCTTGGTTCATTTTTCCAGCATAATTTCTTACTAAATCTTCTTTTCTCTTAGAGTTCAGGAACCTCAGTTCAATGCTGATCTAGCTCAAATGTGCTCCACGGCTCCTTCCCTGGGCCATGACTGGCACGTGTGCTACTTCATTCTGCATCTATGAAACTAACAACTTTAGTCTTCCTTTGACACATGTCCACATAACTTCTTTGAGCCTGAAACCCTTCTTCAGGTACCAAGATCTGAATTAATTTACATTTTGGGGTTTTACAGTATTTAGCTCACAGCTCTGCTTGACTTAGTATTCCCATTTTTTTTCCTGCAAGGAAATAGTTCACGATATATTTTAAATTGATAAAATGTGGAAACAATAGTGTTACTGTATGCTGTGAATATCATTGGTTAATAAAGAAAATGTTTTGGACCTATAGCAGAGCTATAGGGGAACAAAGATAGGTGGGGAAAACTAAACTGAATGAAAGAAGTGGAGTCAGAGAGAAGCCAAGTAACCCCACCAGAGCCAGATAGAAATTGGCCGGTAAACCACTGCCACGTGGAGACACACAGATTAATGGAGATGAGTTAAACTAATATGTAAGAGTTAGCCAATAAGAAGCTAGAGTGAATGGGCAAGCCAGTGATTTAAATAATATAGTTCTGAGTGGTTATTTCAGGCCTGAGCTGCTAAGCAGCTGGAAACAAACAAGCGGCCCTCCCTCCAACAGTAAGTGGAGGCAGAAATTCACAGACAAGCACTGTGTTGACCTTCAAGAAAGTCTTGTGAAAGAAAGGGAGGAGGGGATGTATGAGCAATCGTGGTCAGCATAGGGAAACCCATGGTGACAGCTGACCTGAGCTCAAAGTAGCTCATGGATGCTGGACCAACAGTTAGGGAGCCGGAATAGGACTGACTTAGACAGTGCAGGTGTGGGACAACCGTATTGTTTGGTCTCTGAGTATGGCTTCTCACAGTAATATCAGAATCTCTCCCAGGCACTTGGCTGACTTTTGATAAGCTGGTCCCCATGCTGGATTCCCTCAAAAAGGGGAGGGACTTGGTCCAGACCCAACTTGATGTGTCATGCTTTGTGCATGCAAGTCCATGGGAGGTCTGCCCCTTTGTGAATGGAGGTGGAGAAAGACTGGATGGAGAAGTAGTAGATGGGAAAGGAGAGGTGACAGGAGGAAATGAGTGAATAGAAACTGGTTGGTATGTAAAATAAAATAAATGAAAATGTTAATTAAATAAAATTAAAAAGAAGAAAAATAAACAAAAGACTTTAAGACTATAATAAAATGACATAATTTGTCCCTTCCTTGTTCTTTCTCCAAAGTCTCTCATAGAAACCTGGAGCCAGGGAAAGTCCCAGGAATCCACAATGATGACCCCAGCTAAGACTCCTAACAGTAGAAAATATAGTGCCTGAAATGGACTTCCCCTGTAATCAGATTAGAGACTTCCCAAGATCCACAACCAAGCACTGCCAAGTTGTGGAAGAGCAGTTGAAGAGAGGCAGGAGGGATTATATGAGCAAGCACAGTTCAAGATCATGATGGGAAAACCACAAAGGCAGCTGATTTGAGCTTGTGGAAAATCATGGACTCTGGACCTATGGTTAGGAAAGCTGCAGGGAATCAACCTAAACCCTCTGTATCTGGGTGACAGTTATATAGCTTGGTATTTTGTGGGGTCCCTAGAAGGTGGATTAGGACCTGTGCCTGACACATGAGCTGAATTTTTTGAAACTATCCCTATGGTGGAATGCCTTGCCCAGCCTTGATGCAAGGGGGAGGGAGCTTGATCCAGCCTCAACATGATAAAACATGATGCTTTGTTGACTCCCATGGAAGAGAACTTGCTCCATGTGAACAGAGACTGAGGAGGAGTGGATGTGTGTGTGTGGGGGGGGTGGATGTGTGTGGGGAGGGTAGATGTGGGGGGGAAGGGTAGATGTGGGGGGGGGAGGGTAGATGTGGGGGGGGAGGGTAGATGTGGGGGGGAGGGTAGATGTGTGTGGGGGTAGAAGAGAAGTGGGAAAGGGAATGGAAGGAGAAGAGAGGGAAAACTGCTGTTGGTATATAAAATGAATAAATAAATAAATAAACAAATAAAAAGAAAAACATATACCCCATGTAGGTTTCTTCTTTTGCATAAGAAATTATATTAAACAACACATGGGTATCTTATCTGAATTTTCACTAGTAGGTAGCAATAATATAAAACCTTACAAAATAATTTGTGCAAACAAAATTTAATAAAGAAAGTTAACATTTTCCCCACTGTCGTCACCTATTTCCACCTATTTCACCACTCAGTGTTAACCATCATATAGATGTCATCTTAAAACTTGAAACGTAATGTCTATAAAGACACAAAATAGCCAGGCAGTGGTGTTGCACACCTTTAATACCAGCATTTAAGAGCAGAGGCAGGCGGATCTCTGTGAGTTCAAGGTCAGCCTGGTCTACAAGAGTTAGTTCCAGGACAGCTAGGGCTGTTATACAGAGACACCCTGTCTCAAAATACCAAACCAAACACACACACACACACACACAGTAACTAGATATATTTTTACATTTTTGCTTGTGTTATCTTAGAACTATTATTTCTGCACATACTAACCCATTGAACTGCTGTGATAGGCCCTGGTTCACATGTAGATCCCTTTAAGCACACTGACAACGCTGACATACCTACATTCATTGTATGACTGAAATATTCATGTATCCTGTCATAAATTGGTAGGGTAATTATGGGACTTTCAGTTTTATATTACACAGAATTTCCTTTGACAGCATTCATTTAAAAGAAAAAATGCAGAATTGGTATGTACAAATAGAATATACAACATAAAATTTGATACTCAATTCAAAGTGATGCTCTCTAAATATACATAATGGACCATTCAGTTGCATATATTTCTGAACCTGTATCTGTCTTAAAGCAATACTTTGATAAACATGTGTTTCATAACTATAACTCACTCCTTTAATTTAATGATGATATCTGTAACTTTATAATATGTGTAGTATTGTTCATTTCTGTGTGATTAAGCACAGTCAGAATGCAGCTCCCCTCACCTTGCTTCCTTCACCTATATCACTTCATAGTGACATCACATGTAATTGAATTCATGGTTTTATTTTGGATTCTCAAATGCATTATTTAAACTCACTACTCACAATAGTCATGCCATTGGTGGGTTTGGCTCTATTGTATTTATTTACAAAAGACATCCTTTATACTCCTTCCACATTTCGAATAAAATAATCCGAAATGGAAGGAACCATGTGTATGTTACCTGTTGCATCTCACTGTGAAAAACATGTTTTCCAAGTGACTCCTCATACAGGAATCATGGGCATAAATGGCAGGATAGTAAAAGCAATCCTGCCATAAACTTAATCTTCCTATCTAACGTTACAATTAGATTTTGAAAATACATTTTTCTGTTATTTCTAAAGTGTCTTTTTTTGCTTTGTGTACCTAAAGAGCAGCCTTAATAACTGCCTGTTGTTTCATTTTTTTGTTCTCTTTATAACTCTTGTTCCTTTAGCCTCTCCAGGAACTAAACTGAGTCAGGCTTACTTTTCTCATTTCTGAACAGCACCTATATCAAGGCATGTGCATGTCCCATCAGATAAACAGCACACCTCTGCAGCTAAATGTAGACATTGTGTAGGTGCCTAAGACTATTTTCTGAGTCTTGGAGGATCTGCCCACTTCAACTTCCTACTAATGTACTTGCACATTCTGTTTTCAAAGTCAAGTGAATGTAAAAGGTAAGTCAGGTGTTCTTAATCAGGCATAATGAGTAGCCATATTTAATGTCATAAGCCTAGAAAAAAGCATAATTCCATTTTTCTTATCTTCTAACCTCCAAATTTATATATCCTATTAAATTCATTTCACATGCATAGATTAAAATGAGTCATTATTTTCTGATATATAGCCCACCATTTCACAGGACTTATGGACAATTACAGAAAGGAAGAGTGAATTCCCTGTTATTAGTTGAAGAACAATGCCTTCTAACAAAAAACTCAAGAAGTCTGAGTAAATTATTCATTTTTAACTCCTGAGAATTAATAAATTACTCAAGATTTTACTAAGTCTATGGACACCTTTAAGTTACCACTTTGTAAGTTAAAAATATATTAAGCTACAGCTTATTATGGCTGAGAGATTGTTCTTCTTTTGTGATGATTCTAAATACTTTCCAAAAATCTTAAATCGTGTGTAACAGAACACAAAGATAAGAGAAAGTATCAATATTGCATTCTTAATGTAGCATTTGTCAGAAATGTAAGGATAAACAAGTTGTAAAAAAAATATGTTATCTACCAATGTAGAATGTATAGAGCATCCCATAGAATGTGTCATGCTAAATATATAATTGTCATATATTTGTCTCCTGAAAGAAATTTCCAATTGATTCTTATGACTGAAGAGTGAAGTGCAATCAGATACAGCTTAGGAAATGCGCTCCATCTTGAAAGTGTGATCCTTGTCAACTTCTTCTGACTCTGGGAAGACAGTTGAACACCCTTCATAAGCAAAACTTTTGCTTTTTTGATTCCTATGGGAGTGATGATATAAGAAGATAAAACACAGGGGACAAAAGATCCTGGCCTTTTTCTAAATAGTCTCTGTAGAACCTGATGGAGGTTAATCAAGGCCTTCTGCAGAATTGCAAATCCTTTTATAGATGCATTTTAAAATTAATCTCAATCATGTATTCATATATGTACATGTATGCATAAATGCATAAGTATATAGGTAATCATATATATATATACATACATTTATATCACCTGTAAATCCACATTTTGATACTAAGTCCTGTTCCTATTAAACAACTTAACTCATGGATTCATTTTTTGGTTTATCTCCTATATGCCTTATAAATTTTGCTCAAGGCTCTAGATTAGAAAGGGATCCTGAAAGCCCCCTTGGCAATGAGAATGCCCAGCAGCAGTCTCTGCTGCGGTACAGCTACTTTATCCCTTTGGAGGAGGTTCTGATCTCCTTCTTTCTTTCATTCTTTTTTTTTCCTCTTATGTGTGGAAAAATACATGTAGAATGAATTTACAACCAAATCTCACAAGAAAAAGATTTTTCACTGTGGGAATCTTGAGTTAATTACTTTTTCTTATTTTATTTATTATTAGCTGGGCATTCAGGAACAGGAGGTGGCTGTATAAATCACATTTCTCCCCAAAGGACATTTTATAAACAGAGACTTACATTGAATCTACGCTTGAAAATCCACCAAGAATATCAAGTTATGGACACACTGAGACGGAGACAGTTCAGCACACTCAAGGCTAACGCAGAAATCCTGTGTGAACACAAACGCTGTGGGATGACGTGTACTTGTCTCATCTGTTGTCCCCATTTTATTGTGCAGGATTTTCCCTCTCTTCCCTTAGGCTTTGTTTATGGGAACTGCCGTTCGCTGGAAACCTCAATTCTGTGCTAAAGATTCTGAAGGCTGACAGATTAGTCTGTGTCATGATTGTAGAGAGCTAGAATATTGCTCATTGGCAGTCAAATTATATGCAACTATCTTTAATTCTCTTCCTAGACTTTTATAACTCATCTATGTCTAACAAAGCTTATGACTAGCAGGTTAAACCTGTGAAATTAATTAACTTATCAAACCAGGAACTTCCATTAAGTCAGAAGCTAAGAAAGTCATTAGTAATATCTGAGACACATACTATAGACTTTCTTGCTTTCCTATAGCTTGCGTTCCAAATATCTGTTGTTTGGGTGGAAGCCTCCCACCAGTCCACAGCATCCATATATCCAAAGAGCCTTGAATTTTTGGGTGGAAGTTCCATCCCTAGTCCCCCTACCTGAGAGTTGCCTCAGTCCAGACTGTACCCCTGAAAAAGCTCATCAAATGATGACCCCTCCCCAGAGATGCTCAAGACCACACCAACAGGGCATTTAAACTGCACCCCAGAGAAGAAACACGGGGTTTTCTTGTCTTCCTCCCCCAGCTCCTCTTTCGGGAACTGACTATAAAGCCATCCGGGAGCATTGGTATCCATTAAACCTGGGCTTTTCTAATTTGGTTTGATTTGGTCTGATTCAGATTATTGCACTGGCGGAGGAGCTTATTGGGGTGCAGAAACTTTTCATCTGGAGGTCCCAACGAGGGTGCTGTTTCTCCCACTGGCCTGGGGCCTTGTGTTGGGAAAACACCCTTCTCCTCCACACCTGGTCTCTCTCCACCAGGTAAGGCTGGCTTTGTCAGAGTAAGATCTGATTTCCAAGGCTGCCTCTACAAAATCTTTTTAAATTGGGGCTATCTGACACCATACATCCTTTAACACCTAAAAATGTTTGCCATCGTGGGAACAAATAAATAAACCCCCATATTTCCGTGGTTTCTGCATGCTGTGCTCCCACTCTGGCTCCCATTCCCCACCCCCTTCCCTGCTTCTTTTTTAGCTGTTTGCTGATCAATGGAACCACCTATGTGTTTGCCTGGCTTCTGCAGCTTACTCCAAGATTTTTAAGTTGGTCAGCTGACAGTTTCCTAGAAAAGGTTTTGTTAATCCTTCTCTTAATATTTATGTATAAACAATGTGGCCACCATATGCTTGTTTGATGTCTGTGTGTGTATGTGTGCTTGTTTTAAAATCTGTAAAACTTGTAACTCCAGATTACAACAGCTCTGAAAAAAATACAAACACGTGGATAACTGTCTTTTTTGGTTGAGATCAAAATAGAAACCTCAGCACTATCTTTGATAAGAGTATCTATGTACATTGGACCTACCAAGGAGACATTCCACCTCCAATGTATTTTGGCTTACAAAATTATCCCTTCTAATCTTCTTGCCTCTATTGACATTGGTAAGCTGTAACTGATTGGATAAACTATATGTCTAAATATAACTTATATGTCTAATTTAGATATACCTAACGTTATGGTCAAGTGCCTTTACAGATATGACAGTATGGCAATCAACAAAAGAGCTTCTTATGACAGAGACATGCTAGCTCCTGCAACATCCTATAGCTCCTCCAAGAAGATACATGATAGCAGAAGACCTTCCACCTGGAGGTTTCCTTTGGATATGGCAAAGATACCCCCCCACCCCCCACACACACAAAACACTGCCTTCGACCTCATCAGCTTCCTGGACACAACACTGGAGGATCGATTGTCTCATTCTGCCAAGACAGGTAGACCAAAACCTACCCACAGAGCAAAATCTGTCGGGCCTCATGGGCTTAGCAGCTAAAGACAAGTACTGCTTCTAAGACTGGTATTCACCAAAGACTACGAAGAGACTTGGGATTTCCTGCGTAGCTAAAAACAGTTGTCTCAGTTCCGCTCATTTACTTCTCCCTCTCAGATCTGTCTGATGGCATTTGATGACTTAAGGTACTGGTAGCTTATTACTTCCTTTGTTAAGTTTCCTGATAAAAATACAGACAGGTGTGTCTTTTTCACAGGCTTCATAGTTCAAAATTAACAGGTTTCAGAAGCATATTCAGAGGTTCAGAGGTTCTAATTTTTTTTCATTGTCTTCTAAAATGTTCATGCTCTCTATCCTAAAGCCATAGCCTTTTGCTATGGTACTAAGATGTAAATCTTTTTCGGCTGCCTTACAGATAGATACCTGCAAACTCTACCTGGGGAACGTTCTGCTGCTATATCAAAAATTATGGTCCAATGAAAACTGACAGTCTTCAGAGCCTATTTTAACTCTACCCATTTTCAAGCATATTTTACAGGTCACCCCTGTCTGGATGAAGACATACTTAAGAGGACCCTCCAGATAATGCCAACACCTGCACCAGCTCCTGAGACTTCACTATTGGCACCACCTCTCCAGGCTCAAATGGGTACTTATCCAACAACTAAAATCTGGTTTTGAAGGACATATCTGCTCTCATCTCATTCACTCACCCTTGTCTCTCCTCTGGCAGTTAAATCAGTTTTTCAAAGGCTAACCCCATTCATAGAGCTGACAATAACAATCTATTTCTTCTCCTAGCAATCTGCCTTCTCATCTCCCTCAAGGAACAAATGCCTGAGGTCTCCAAGATGGCAGTTAACCAGATGCCTCTCCAGCCATACCTCCTGCTGAGTATGAACCCACCAACTCCCAACTTTCCTCTCCCCCATGTTGCCCCACGACCACAAGACATAACCAGACTTGAGCCTGTGCCTCCATCCCCAAAGAGTCTGGGATGTTTGGGTGTAATCATCACCCCAGACCCTGGCATCCATATACAAAATAAGTTTGGAATATTTGGGTTCATGCTTCATCACAGCCCCTGGCATCCATATATTCAAAGAGTATGGAATGTTTGGCTGGAAGTTCCATCCCAAGTTCCCTCCACTTGAAGTTGTAGCAGTACAGACTCCAGCTCTGAGAAAGCCCTCCAAACAATGACCCCTCCCAGGATATGCTCAAGGCCACTCCCACAGGGTATTTAAACTGTACCTCAGAGAACAAACACATGATTTTCCAGTCTTCATTCCCTGCCTCCTCTCTGGGAGGCCATCTGGGAGTGTTGGTATCCATTAAACCTAGGCTTTTTCTAACTCAGTTTGATTTGATCTGATTCAGATTATTGCATCATCGGAGAAGCTTTTTGGGGTGCAGAAACTTTTCAACCATCAATATATTTGGCAGGTAAATTGATTGATGACTTTATAAAGCACTCAAGTACTCTCAATCCTTGTTTCTGTCATGGCTACTCGCATTTGCCTGAGGAAAAAAAAACCTATATTTTCTTTAGAGTGAGTATAAAGTTTAACCTTTTCACTGTCACCATATACAAGCCGGATTCCTAACTGCATAAAGATAAAGGTAGAAGAATACACCGATCCTTTTTCTGAAACTGTTCCTTCATATGATGAAGTGTAATAAGGAGAAAACCATTATCTCTCATTTTACACAATCTTGGGAAATTCTTTGTGATGTTTTAAAGATTTTAGATGCTAAAGTCTGAAATAAAAGATCAGTATTATCAATGAAGGATCCAGAAATAAAAATATTGAGACTAAGGATGCAGGGATAGAAATGTAGAGATACAGAAATATAAATTTGTAGCTTAAAAGAAATATGAGGTGACAGTCACTAGCCCTGGGCAGCAACTCGGAATTAACTTTAACAATGGGTTCCCTTGATTTAAAAGCTGAGGCTCTGTTGGAGACCAATGGTTAGCATTTTACAATGGCTCTCTGGAAAACTTTTAGATGACCCCCCTGCCACTTTGTATGAGATTCTTTGAGGTAGGGCAACAGTGTAAGCACAAGCAAGCAAATGCAAACTCACAATGAGTAAGCAAATATTGGCCAAGATAACCTATTAGGGAACCAAAACTAGGTAATTAATAAACGCGCACTTCTAGCCAATCACAGCACACCAGCAGCGACCACCAGTTTCCAAAAGACCAACCAGAAATGTTCCTGCAGCAGTTAACTTTCCCTAATCCTATAAAAATCCCCAACCTGTTTTCAATAAAGAGCTTCTGTATTGGAACCTCCCTGAGTCTGTGCTGTTGACTTAGCTTCTTTTCGCCCCCTGCTCCCTCCCTGGGAAATGCAGACTGCACACAGGCAGCAACAACAAGCCAGGATAAACTACAACTCTTTGTTTGCATGGCTCCATATTCTTCCCTGCTGCGAAATGCCAGGGAAGTGCAAAATTTCTGTTAACACCATTAGAGGGGCAAGAAAGGAACAACAGACAAATGTGAACACGAGTTCAGCTGGACATCTTGGTGATGAAAATTGTAAGAGCAATTTGCATCCAAGTTTTACCCCAAGATTATAAAAATTCTTTTATCCATGCCTAATGCTTTCTTCTTATTATAAAAGGGGAACTCAAAAACTGCCAAAGTTACCACACTTTCAAAAGTCCAACCTCTGGCTATGGTCCCAGGGCCTGGTAAGCCTTTGTGTCTCATGGTGATTTTTATTTTCTCTTTTCTTAAATAAAGTTTGTGTATGGATTCATAAATTATGGTGATCTGTCTCCATTGTTGCTCACTCTCGGACCCCAAAATTAGTAATATTATTAAAAAAAAAAGGTCCACTTGAAGAACAGAAGGAGGGAGAAGATGAGCAAGGAAGTCTGGACTGCGAGGGGTTAGTCCACCCACTGAGACAGTATGCCAGTTCTAATGGGAGCTCACCAAATCCAGCTGGACCTGGACTGAATGAGTATGCAATCAAACTGAACTCTCTGAATGTGCCTGACAATGGGGGCTGACTGAGAAGCCATTGATAAAGGCACTAGGACTTGTTTCTACAGCAGGCACTGGGTTTTTGGGATCCTAGTCTATTCCTAGTCTATTTGGATGCAAAGCTTCCTAGGCCTGGAAGGGGGGGGAGGGGCTTGGACTTCCCACAGGGCAGGGTTCCCAGCCCTCTTTTAAGGAGGGAGGGGGAGGGAGGAGGGAGAGTGGGGGAGCAGGAAGAAATAGGAGGAGGGGAGTGTAAATTTTTGAATGGAAAAAAATTAAAAAAAAATGTGAATTCTACCTTGAAGTAAATTGGCATATTTATGTTTCCTAGGCATTATGCAAAAGAGCTTTTTGAGAGTTCTGAGGATTCTTTTAGGAATGGAATCTAAGGGAAGTAATTAAGTCATTGGAGACTATGTCCTCAAGAGTAATTGATGTAGTCCTCCTTAGGTACTAATTAGTTCTTCCAGAGTTGTTAATAGAAAAGCAAGGCTAATCTAGTTCTCATTTGTAAACCTGTGGCTGACATGACATCATCTATTACCGTATCATGTAAACAAGGATACTCTCAAAAGAGGCTAAATCAATGGGATGCTTAAAACTATGAACTAAGTAAATCTCTTTCTATACCTTACACAGACACAGGACAATCTACTGGAAAATGAATCAATACACATACTAAATCATATATATGGTTACAATTGATGAATGCATGTTAGAACAGTATTATATAATATCAAGCAGCTTTGTTGCTTATCCCAAACATGTTGTACCTGCATGTAAATGGGATCATTCAACCTTAGGTGTTGTTCCAGTGAAGCCAATTGTCTCAATTTTTGAGACAAGGTATTCATTGATTAGAGACTCATATCATAAAACAAGCTTACAGGAAAGTGAGCTCAGAGAACTACCATCATACATCTCCTCAATGTTGGGATTAAAGATCTGGGCCATGATGCTCAGGTATTTTGTTTATTTTATATCTTTTTTTCAATTTTTGAAATTATAATATAATTATGTTTTCCTACCTTCCCTTTTCTCTATCCAACTTTCAATGACTACACTTGCTATTTCTCAAATTCATGTCTTTTTTAGTATTGTCACATACATTCATATATACATGCATACACATGTGATATATATGCATAGACGTATATGAATACACATATATACACATATATACATTTCTAAATGCAGATGTAATGTCTTCTCGTTCTCTATAATGTTACCTGTAGGTTTCTTTTGTTTTTTTTTTCTTTTTTAATTTTTGTGTGTGTGTGTGTTTCAAGACAGTGTTTCTCTGTAGCTTTGGGGCCTATCCTGGAACTAGCTCTTGTAGACCAAGCTGGCCTCCAACTCACAGAGATCCACTGACCTCTGCCTCCTGAGTGCTGGGATTAAAGGCGTGCACTACCATTGCTCAACTAGAGGTCTCTTACTAGGAAAGAACAATTCTTTCTTTCTCAGGATTCCCAGTTTCCCTTTCTTTTTTGTCCTTTGAGTGTTAGCACAACCAGTGGTGTTGTCCTGGCTAGTAAAATCATAGATCTCACAGGAAAATCTACAACTGTCACTTTACTAAGCCAGAATAATTTCAAACTACATTCTAAATATTTATCTTTATTCCCACAGTTTTCACCAATCAAGGAGCTATTTCTTTGAAATATGCAGAGATCATTACAGAAAACAGCCTATCAAAAATGTAGAGTGAAAGAGATACCGTTGTACTCAGTCACAATCAAGACATCTACAACACACTTTCGGCATGTTAGATTTAGATATCATTGAAGAAGGATTGGTCAGAAAATCTGTAATAGCCAGAGAAGTGGACGGTTTGTTCTGAAATTGTATCTCCTAGGAATATCAGAGAATTTATTCTCATGAAGCCTCACCAATGCGGCAGATAAAACAAAATCAGGACAATCATACTAAAGAACCTGCAAAAATGGATTTGTATTTGTTTTTTAATGTGGGTGTTGGGGACTGAACTCAGGCCTTCCTGTCTGTGGTAACTACTTTAGAGTCTGATTTGTCTTTCAAGTTTCCTAGATGTGATTCCTATTTAATTCATTCAATATTACTCTAGTCTGGATAGACACACAGGTAGTGAAAAGATCTGCTACTGGACAAAGTAAGTACACTCTGTTAAATTTTGGCTCTTACAAGTGACCAAAACCTTACATGATTGGTATCAATATGTATGAGCCAATTTAATCTAGTCACTATAAAGCTTATGTTAAAGACAAACAAAACTTAAGTTTAGTCAGTCATAACTGACAGAGAACATTGTTATGAAACTCGGGTCTTCCCACTAAGATAGACCAAATAAACCCACTTCATTACTACATGAAGCGTTTCTCTCCATTCTGTGTTTTAGCATTCACTGCTCATGAAGTTTATCATTCAAATAAATTGTTAAAAATCTCTTTGCCTTATTTTTTATAGTTAGGAATTATGTTTAAAAATGTAGCTATCATCATAAGTACAAAAATGGCATAGGATTGTTTAGGTTATGAAATACAGTAAATTAACCTTTTAGACTCAGACTCGCATGCTGAAGCTAGAAAGAGGAAGGCTGGGGATGTTCACAGATCAAAGAAAGAGTTATCATTTTTATTTTTTCAAGATATGCAAAACTTACAAATTTCCATATTTATCTGAGTTACAGCAACAAAGATTTACCTAATATTGCCTGCTTCTTTATATTCAAATATTTTCTTATTTATGTCCCTACCCCTAACACAGTCCTACAGAATTACTAATATTTCTTCTGAAGTTGGCTCTGGTGCCTTCCAGAATGAATTTCTCAAGAGGACAGCACCACACAGGGATTAAACTCAGTATCATTGCAGTTAGTGATCTGAGACTCCACGTTCTTGTATTTTCGATAATATCAAGTATCTCAAATATGCATTTGAGAATTACTAAACTTAGCATTGTTTCACCTTCTGAATGTGTTCATTATTAAATATGATCACAGATGGCCATCTGTGTAGGTAAGCAAAGGTGACAGATGTATGTCAGATCTTTGTGGAAACACAGAGCTATTTCATGCTATTTCCTTCAAGAACAACTTTATGAGCTAGTCTTCTCCAGAATAATGGCATAGTCTACACTAAAAAAAAATGCTGCTGTCCATATAACAAATCATGTTTAAGATGCAGCAATTCTAATGATAATAAGGGTATTTATTTAAGTAAATATAATATTCAAAAAAAGCTTAGAAAATAATTCTTTTTATATAAATGTTGTATATCAGAAAAGTGATTTTCTACAAGTTTTGCAAGTAAAATATTGTCAAAGCCTTTTAACATATTAAGAGTGATGCATGCTTAGAGTATGAATGATGGCTATAAGTAAAAGTTGATATTAAGAGCAATGAGCTCATTAACCTGTTGCATCAATCATATATGATTTTCATTCTACTCACTAAGTTATACTCATCTGGAAGTATGTCAGCATATTATGTACTCAGACCAGTTTTAAGGGTGTCTTTAAAAATTAAGATATACTAGACACTAGAGAGAAAGTTTAGAAGTAAAGAGCTGTTGCTCTTCCAGAAGACCAGGGTTTAGTTCCCAATATCCATGTGGCACTCATACCCATCTGAACATCCAGACCTTGACACCCACTTCTGGTCTCTGAAGGTACTCCATGAACAACCGTATATATAGGCAAAACACATAAAACAATATTTAACTTAAGATATACTAAAACTACCTTATAGAAATACTATGTCTAGCTCCTCAGATTTTTACACAAATCAGTTTAATTAGTTGGGTAATGGTGGTTTTTATCTTAGACTTCATATATTTAAAACATACTTTGCATATATTCAGTGAAGAAAATATATTAAAGTCATAAATTAATCCAACATAAATTTTCTGTAAAGATAGCTTATAGTACTAATTATTTTTATATAAGAATCAGATGGCACCAAGATTACCTTTTATAATAGACATTTTAAAGAGAAGTATGATTCAGTATTTCAAGTATTGCTTGATCTTACCTGCTGGTTTACAGGGAAATTTCTGTTGATTTTTTTGATCTGCAATGATAAATTAATCAATAAATCAGTGACAACAAAAGTATAAAAAGTAATCCCTAAATATATCTGATTATCTAATTTTAGGAGTTATTTTATATGATCCAGGCATGTTGGTACACACCTTCAAAACCAGTATTTGTCAGGCAGAGGCAGGCTGATCTCTGGGAAGCAAAGGCTATTCTACTTTGCACAATGAGTTCCAGTGTAGCTAAGGATACATAGTTAGAACCTGTCTCAAAACATGTCTGAGAGGGTGATATGCTATACTAAAAAGAAACCTCAGCATACTAAAATTGTTACACATAAACCCATTTTAATGAGAGGTCATGTACAATTTCACATATAAAGATTTTGAAAAGTGAGTAGTAATTGTTCACTTGTGAGTAATGAATCTTACTTCCATGTGATATAAATGAGCATCTGCCACAAATCTAAAGAAAGTAGACTTACTATTTAACATCATACTATGAAATCACAGAACAACAAATTAAGTTTAATATTGAGAACATAGCAGATATAGTTTAATATGTGTATTTTCAGTCAGCATCTAAATAAGGAGGAATTTTTACTTTCGAATTTTATTGTGTAAGAATGTAAAATCTCCAGAAACATCTCCTCTGAATTAATTCATGGAAACAAACTTGAAAAAGTGAATTAAAATACATGGTCATAGATGACAAATATATGAAACAATAGTGAATCCATTATTCCACATCATATTTATGGAGAAATTTCAATACCAGGTTTATAGGGCATGAATTTAGACCAAATTTAAATGTATATTATTTATATGATAATTTATGCAATTGCTCTGTTTTCTTTTCTTTTTAAACTCCCTTTAATTATCTAGTAAACATGAAATATGCAGTTAGATACCTGTAGGCACAAAGTTATAAAAATTATCAAAATCTCTTCTAATAGTACAAATTGACTTTCTAGGTATTAATTCTTTAAAATGTAAAAATTAAAGAAGATTTAAAAATAAATATATTTTGAGCAAGTTTTGCAATTTATAAAGAAACCTTGTCCTTCTTTCATAATTACAATGTTAGCCTGCTCCCAGAATCCTCACCTCACACACTACGGTATCTGTTACACATTCCCAACTTCCTATTTCTTTCTCCACAATATTTACAAGTTGAAAAAACAAACAAATTTGACTGCTAAACATCACATACTAATTCACCAGTAATCTCTTTGAACATCAGTAAAACAACTCCTTGAATTATTTCAATTTTGAAATAATTATAGAAATGGACTAATATATTTATTTGGTTTTTCGAGATAGGGTTTCTCTATAGCTTTGGAACCTGTCCTGGAACTAGCTCTTGCAGGTTAAGCTGGCTTCAGACTCACAGAGATTCATCTGCCTCTGCCTTCCGAGTGTTGGGATTAAAGGTGTGTGCCACCACCGCCTGACTTTTTGGCTAATAGTTCATGTGGAGCTTTTTATCCTTAATAGTGCACTATAAAAATTCATAACTTGACTAAGTCTGAAAAATACTCTGAGAAACCTTATTTGGAAAAGCGTGTTGGCCATGTATACAGGTACTACAATACAGGAGGCAATGGTTGTATAGTATATGCTGAGGACAGGCAGCTTGCTGTATCCCAGGACTTGGAACCTTACTCACATAAACCTAGTCCCAAACACACACACACACGCACACGCACACATGACGTGGATACATTATTAAAATAAGCCTAGATCCAAACACACACACACACACATGCATGCACGCATAAATGCACACGTTTACACATACACATATGAACACACACGGAGAACATTATATTAAAGTGAACAACCCACAGATGTCTGGGAAGAAAACTTATTAAGGGTTAAATGGGGATCACACACTCAAAAATACAGGATAAAGCAATACTATTGCCTCTTCTTTCAACAAGGAAGGATGGGTAAAGCTTTGGACCATGTCACTGAATCATGCATCAGGAAGCCTTCCACATCCAAATGAGAGAGAGAGAGAGAGACAGAGAGAGAGAGAGAGAGAGAGAGAGAGAGAGAGAGAGAGAGAGAGAGAGAGAGACTCCCGACCTCAGTCATGTATCAGAGAAAACTGTGCCCAGAGTTCTAGTCATCCCAAATGTCATTGGCCAAAACAAATCAAATTCCCACTACACTGCCACTCCTTTTCTAAGAAGGTTCTAATCTTAACATAAAACTATAAACAATAAGAACAATGATAAAGTATTGTGCAGGAAAAGAAAAGATAATAGCATAAACATAAATAAAACTACAATCAACAAGAGCAAAATCAGGCAAGAAACACTCTCTAAATGTCCAGGCCATAGGTAATTGGCAAATTACAAAGACAGCTCCGTAGCCCTATCCTAAAGAGTCTGTCTTGTGTGTAATAAACCCTTAGCTAAGACATGAGGGAGTTGTGACTGTATCTATCTAGTCTTCAACGCCATCAAAGACCTGAGAAGGAAGATAATATTGTTTGAGTAAGCAGGAAGTACAAGCAAACGGTTTCCCAATGATGCAAGAAATGACAGAAACAGCTGGCTGCCTAGACAGTCACACAAAGTCTCTCTTCAATTTGTGGCAATCAACTTTGGCTATATGCCAGTTTTTCCAAGAAGAACACAAGCTCCTTATAGACTGTCTTCAGTACCCATCATTCTCTCTGGAGTAGATAGGTGCTGCCAGAAGCAGTCATTTCTCACATCTGTAGAATCATAAGCTGTCAAAACATTTAAATGATTACATATTTATATAGAATACATCTTTGTGGAACTAATATAAGTATGAGAAATATAGATGACTGAATCTGTAGTTCTTAACAACCTATAGAATTTAAAGACTAATGTTTCACATTATAAAAATAAACAATTTCTAAGCAGAAGTACAGTATAAAGCCAATGGCCTTGAAATTGTTACATATACAAAGCATCTTAATTCGAGGTAGAAATGCATAGTGCAACATGACAAAAATAGTTTCAATGTGTATCAATTTACAAAATATACTAAACATAAGTCAAAACACAAACAGTGTGACAGAAATAATTTTACATTTGTGTAAATATACAAAAACATTTTGAAAAGAAGTAGGAAGATATATAAAGTATAACAAATATAAGTTTGAATTTGTGTCAATATACAAATTATCTTAAATAGAAATTGAAGAAAAATTTTACATTTGTATCAATATACAAGAACCCATACCAATGCAAATTATCTAAAACTGATAGTTGGTATTTTAGTTTACAAGTAGATAAAATTTTATTTTATTGTTATCCTATCCTATTTATCCCCCTTTTTCTATTCCAAATGATATTCCTGAGTCTAGCTTTTATTTTTTATCCCCCAACACTATAACAACTTATAACCAACCGCTAACAGATGACATTTTTTCATAACCCTGAAAAAAAAAACAGAAACCATCCATCCCACATGTTGGGAGAGAATGTGTTGTGTACTTCCAGCTGACTGGAATGGATGAAGGTATCTCTACTGAATGCAGTAAAATACCAAAACAATGGTTAAGTCTCATGAGGACAAGCTGTAACACTTGTAGCCAATTTCTGAGTAATGGGTATTGCTTCTTATAAGAAGTTCTGACTAGAGTGGTATAGGAAGGTGGACCATCTAAAATAGCCAACTTAGAATTGTCCTGAGCAGTCTGTAGTCCAAAGTCAATCTTTGTGTGGTGTTTTTTGACTCAAAGGCATGATATGGATCAGGCAGCATCATTGTCGTGGGACCCCATCATCTTTCTGGAGACTTCAGAGGTCACTGTTAGGAAAATGTATGGTACAGTGGAAAATCTTAAACATTAATATGAAAACAAATTTTAGGATAGTGATATATGTAAAGAAACTTTCTAAAGAGGAAAGAATAAATATGAGATGAAAGAGATTTGTGACAAGAGTAGTCCCTAGATTTTGGTTTTCTTCTGTCCCAACTTAGGTGGCTTTTTAATATGAGATAGAAACTCATCTTAAAACTTTTCTTTTTCTTTGTTTTTATTTGTTTGGTTTTGTTTTCTTCTTATTTTTAAAGACACAGTTTCTCTGTATCTTTGAACCTATCCTAGAACTAGCTCTTGTAGACCAGGCTGGCCTGGAACTCATAGAGATTCACCTGACTCTGCCTCCCCAGTGCTGGGAATAAAGGCTTGTGCAACTACCACCTGACTCTGAATTTTTCTTTTAACCACATGCTTGAATGTAGAGGCGAGGTGGTGGGGGGGAATGGGAGACAGATGTCTGGTCATGCAGTACAGTGGACCCCAGCAGGACCTTTTGGAGTCATCCCCACATTGGGTGCCAGATAAAGTGAGAAACCCATGGATATCTGGGCAGAGGATTATGTATTAAGGGATAAAATGAGGATCACACTCATGAATACAGGGGGAAATGACCCTGTTGCCTCTTCATCTGGGGAAGAATGGGAAAAGTCATGATCAGGTCACTGAACTGTGTATCAGGAAGCCTTCCACATCCAAGTGAGAGAGAAAACACAATCCCTAGATCTCAGTTCTTATCCAGTCATGTATCAGAGTAAACCATGTGCCTAGTCATCCCAAATGTCACTAACTAAAAAGGATAAAATTCCCACAACATTATGTATTATTAATTCACTTGAAAAATAAAAATGCACTTGGTCAGATTTAACATCTATTCATGTTAAAATGCATGCATAAGAGTAGTGAGAAAAGAATCGTTATAACCATTAAAGTGATAGATGATAAACTCGCAATAAACATCATACTTAATAGTGAAAGACTGAAGTTTTCCACTGTAATAGGGTCTGGAACAATCTGGAAAGGTTAGTTAAAATTGATTCTACTATAATATAAAAGGCAACTAAAGTACTTAAAGGGTATCATCAAAAAGAAAGAAATCATAAAACACAGCTACTAAATGTCATCAAAAGAAATTAATGAAAATGTTAAGAAATGTGACACTATTACCTGGTAGATGACTTTTCAGATTTCCTATTTCAGGATCAGTATCTTAACATAATTATATAGATTCAATGAAATTCTATTATATACTTCTTTTCTTTAGGAACAAATAGAGAAAATCTTTTTCAGGTTTGATTCAGCTCAGAGGTATAACAAGTCCTAGAGCAAAGCCTGACTATTATCCTCTGCATTGTGAAAAAAACACAAAAGAAAAATATCCTTGAATTCACAGGGAAACTTAAATGGTCACAATCACATAAGTAATTTTAATGGAGAATTTATTTATATCTTCTTTATGTTCTTTCAGTGATGTTTGACAGTTTAAATTTTATTTTTTTCTTTTTGATAAGCTATCCTCTAATTATTGATGATATTATAAGTGAAATTGATCTTCATTTTATCTTTCCAGAAGAATATTGGACAATGATTTTAAATTTGCTACAAAAATTCTCAAAACCACTGGATACGAACCCACTACTGAACATGAGGGTGGATGGAAGATAGTTCTGTATATTCTCTGAAAACCATGAAGCAACTGTCCAGGAAAATTGCTGAGTTCATTTGTGCATATCAAAAACTGGAGAATAAATTTGGGTCATCCCTTTTATAAGCAAAGATCAGATCAAAATGAATCCAAATATTAAATATAAACAAGCACCAAAGCTATCAAAAATTTTAGAGCACATATAATTAATAAAGATCTTGCAAGAAAATGAGAACTAATGGGAAGGCAGGATGTTACTGATGACTTACCAAATAGATAAAACTATTAATCCACAGAGCTAAGGGTAACCATACTTTAGACAGAAATTTCTTTCCTCCCCAGTTCTGCAGCTGTTTGGTCCCAAAAATCACACAGAGGCTTATATTAATTATAAACTGTTTGGCCTATTATCTTAGGTATGTTATGAACTGGCTCTTACAAATTAAATTAACCCATAATTCTTGTCTGTGTTTAGCCACATGGCTTGGCACCTTTTATAAGTAAAGCATTCTCATTTTTGCTCCCTCTGTGTATGGCTGGTGACTGCTTCTCTAACATTCCTCTTCCCAGAATTCTCCTAGTTGCCCCAGTTTCCCATAGTGAAAGTACAGCAAACCACAGAAAGAAAATGTTGAATGTATTCTAATTCACTCATTGAACTTAGAAACTTCGTACAGAAGTGAGATCAATGCATGGAACTGAATGGTCTTTCAGTAGAAAGATGGACCTGATCTACAAGGAGTATTTAGTCATGACAATGAGACACATCTGCTCCTGGCAGCACCAGTCTACTTCAAGAGGAAGATGGGCATCGAAGAGTTCCTTAGGTAGTTTGCTAGCCATTTGGGCAAGAAACTGCTCTTGCCTGGACTGTTTGACGCTGTACTGTATGAACTGGACAAGCAGGACACACAGAGAAATGGCTGCTGAACTTATCTATAGGAGAGACAATCCTTAGGGGTTCCTGTTTCATGAAAGAGTCTGCTAGTCATTCTTCAGTACACAGAAATGTAACTGCCAATATAGGGAGAACTGTCTTTGAAATTTCCTGCTTTGTGGAAAAGTCTGCTAGATATTATGGGCCTGTAGGCTGAAGATTGGATGCCCCAATGATACAGAAGAACTTTGGGTGACTGTTCAGGTAGCAAGATGTCTCTGTCAATTCTAGGGTTTTGGAAGTTGCTTACAATGTACTTTCTGTTTACTTTGGTAATATATCCTTCTTGGGTCTTTGATAGAGTTGAAGAATAGATAGTTTTAGTTTTACTAAGTTATGATAAAAAAAATAAAGTAGATATAAATATTGTAACTGTAATTCTTATTCCATATCTGTTTTGTTATATGTAATTTTACTATATTAAAATTAAAATATTTCTTTTCATTTAGACAGAAAAAGAAGGTCCAACATGAAAACTTCATTCCAATGATGTAACTTTTATTGTTCCAGAAGATATTATGGGAACTGCCAAGGGATGGAAGCAATTAAACAGGCCTACCCAGCTGCAACACCTATGAACCATAATAACAACCAGTAAGACAAGACTTGTATAAAGGTATTAGAAGGAGCACTTACTTGTCTATAACAAAATACTAATTGGACTCACAGTGATCTTAACAAAAAGAACATTAAGCCTGGTACTAGAAACTAACCCACCATTCTGAGGCTATTAAGGTTGTAGATCTTAGGATAGAACCTATTATTACCACTTTGCGAGATCAGCATAGTTACTCAATGCATTTTATCTTTATACTCACAGATGTAACTAACACTCCTCATCAAAGAATCATCTCTTTACAGCAAATGGAGACCATCGAATTATAGCACATTTGTACACAACACAATGATCAATGAGCTAAGCCCAACGGATACATCTAACCCACAACCTGCATCTGTGGCTTACAAAACATAATGGGATTGGGAAAAGAAAGAAGAGAGGAGCAAGAATACCAGAAAGTCTGCTGTGAAACAGCCTCTCCTAGAAATGGCTACGTAAACAAGACTCAGTCAGACATGTTAGTGTGGAATGGGGAAAATTCAATGGGATCTCAATCCTAGATGAAGAAGTGAAGGAACTATTGGTCGGTGGGGGAAGGAGAATTAGTTTCTCCCACAGAGCAACCAGTCTTGAAATCCTACATACACACAAACAACAAAATGGACTCAGCAGGTTCTATTTATACGTGTGTGTGTGTGTGTGTGTGTGTGTGTGTGTGTATAGCACAGGTTAATGCAATGCAAGACAAGTTCTTAAAGGCATTCCAGAACCACTGAGACATTCAGCAGCAACTATAATCCTGAATTTTTGTCAGGCAGAAAGACAAAAAGTTCTTCTCAGTCAATACATTTCTCTCACTTTAAATACAGATCATCCTGTGTACTCACTACATATGTGTATTTTAAATTTACATATGCATGTTTACAATCATGTTTCACATAGTTTAAAGTGAAATGTCTTTACAATCAATGACTGGCATGGGATACTTTTGTTTGAATCTAGAATAAGAAAGATGATCCCCTTTCCTGGTGGTGGTTAAACAACAACACCAGACTACTCTCTCAGAAGACCTGCATTAGGATAATTTCAGAAATGCAGAAGGAAAGAATTATTTGGAAGAACTGAGAGCTGTTAGTACCTGAAGGATGGGTCTATATGTTACCTGCCTCTTCATTTACTTCACATAAGAGGGAACTTGGATACAGACCTGCAGCTTCTTGATAGTTTAGCCACTACTTCAAATTTATTTCAATGAGTTTTCTCAGTTTCTTTAAGGAGTTCAGATTCACATAAAGATTGTGAAGCTGTGATTTAAATCAAATTTAATGATACCAACTCTCATGCTTTTCTGCAAAGCACACACACACACACACACACACACACTTCTATAAAAGCAGCAGTTGTTCAGTTTGGTGGATAAGGGAGTCATGAAGCTACAATGCATTCACATCTGACATCCAACATTGCCAGCTCCAATCAGATGAATCTCAGACTTCTGTTGCCACACTATTTAGCAAATTTCAAGATGGTTTTGTTCATGGAGGGATTTTAAGTCCCTACAAGTTGTGTATCCAATAATTCCATAATGCTCATGAGTTGGGATCTGCGTGAGGCTTTCTCACACAGAAACAGGGATTACAGATTTTAAGAGAAATTCACAAATTCAAGGTGTCACTTTTATCAGACCTCACATGAACAAGCTGTCAACTTTGTTGTCATTTCTTGACTGTTGTCTGTGAAATTTGACTTGACACTACTACAATTTCTTCTTTCCAATCTAAACGCTGTGAAAGATCTCAGTATATAGGAACAAACTAAATAATGAAAGAAATTTGTGGTTATAAGTTTTTTATTATTATTATCTACAGTGTCTGCTCCTTAAGCAAACTTTGCTATAAGAGTCACAGCCTGAAGGGATGCTGTTCCCTCAGGCACTGACTTTGTTACAACTATCATGGCAAAGGTTATCTAAATCAAAAGAATTCACAATTCAAGGTTTTAGATGGAATTCTGCTCACTCAGAGAGGCTGAGTAGCAAGTAGCTAACTTTCTCCCTTTTCTGGCATCTTCCAAAAACCCCCATCTCCTTCTCTCCACTCCCACTTAAAAAACCCATCCTCCACATGTTTCCTCCTTACCAGCTTTCTGTCAGTTACCTGCGACCCATCATCCTATGTGCAGGTTAATTTTATTTTGTCAAACACACTTTGAATTGTTAACAAGAGCAGCAGAAAAAAATGCAACATTGTTTAAAATAATACTCCCTAGCAAAATTTTTACTTTTAATACCTGTGAATGTTTACTAGATATACCAACAACTATATTTGAATTCTTTTCTGTGTAACATTCAACTCAAGATATGAGACAAATATTAGCTTCTTATAAGTGTAAACTTTTCAAAGCAATACCTTGTGACTGTGGCATTTATCGCATACATACAGTACCTTATTTAACATCATTATTTCCTAGTAAGGATGGCAAGGTCAACTTTATCTCTGTCTTCAACACTGGTCTTCAGATGAATGTTTTAGTGGGCAGCTTGTTTTATTGAGGGTAGCAACTAGTGTAACCATTGGTAGAATCAAGGTTTCTTTTTCAAAATTAGTTTAAGTATAAGATACTTAGTTTTGTTTTTATAAAGATTAATTTAGGGTCATGTTTTCATAATAATGATAATTAGAGAATAAAAATAAAAGTTCAACTATTATGTCTTTGGGAGTTTTTGTTATAATGGCATCAGAGACTTAGAAAATATGTCAGAACATGGGTGAGTCTCACACCCATGATGAAGAGATACACCTAGATGAAGAGATACATGCAATTAACAGCAACATGAAAGAGAAAGAATCAGTATTCTCTCCCTGATTGATTATCCAACCTCAAGGTGTCAGCCTTAAATGCATATAAATGATCAGCACTAAATGAATTCAACAAGTTGTGTTTACACACACACATGTGTGTACATGTGTGTAAAAACAATAATTAACATGGGACACTAAATTTGGAAGTGTGTGGATAGACATCAGAAGAGTAGAAAAGAGAAGGAAGGAGAGATGAAATGCAGGACTCACACATGAAATTCTCCATAAATTATGAAAATAAAAATTATAAAATATTTGAGTCGAGAATAATAAAAATTAGGTATATGACTAATACTCAGGTTCTGAGTAGCACCTATGTACAGAGACAGTGAGATGGACAGAAGAGGTAGAGAATGACCTTCAACAGGGCAGGGAGCAGTATCTGATGGTTTATAGGGACGATTGAGATTACAAAATGTAATAATTTCCTCTACATAGCTGAGTAACTGCCAATTCAAAGAAAAAGTAAACAGAATGAATATAAATAGATAAAAGCTATAAAACTAAGGTTTTTATTGAGTATACTGAAGCCTAATGTGGAGCTGCCAAAGGCTTCAGTACTGGTAAGACATTTTCTTCTTTTTTATGGCTGAATAAAACTCCAGTGTCTATAAACAAATTGTCTTTACCTCTTCATCTGCTACTGGGCATATTTGGCTTGGAAATTAGGCTGGTTCTATATACCAGGTAAAAGAATGATGCAGTTAACATGGTGTACATGTTTCTCTGTTCTGTGGTATGCAGACACGCATTCGTAAGTTATATAATGGTTTGTTCCAGGGAAAGAATATATCCAAATCATAGTGCAGTTCTATTTTTTAGTTTTTTTTAGAAACTAAATTATATGACTTTCACTCATTTTGATTTCTACAATGCCAGCACCAGTATTCAACTTACCAATTAGTGTTTAAGATCTCTTTATATTTTTATCAGCTTTTGTTCCTAATTTCTTTCCTTCCTTCCTTCTTTCCTTCTTTCTTTCTTTCTTTCTTTCTTTCTTTCTTTATTTATTTATTTATTTGGATTCTTTTCCACATCCAATTACCATCTTCAGTGTTTTTCTAGAGCTTGACAGTTTTTACCATAGAAGTCTTTATTCTCCTGAACTATCCCTAGGTACTTCTTTTCTGAGACTATTGTGAGTAAGTCTACTTTTGTTGATTTCTTTCTCGGAAAATTCATGATTGGTTTAAAGAAAATTCCCGGGATTTGAGTATTGATATTGCCTCCCACGACTTTCTTGGAAGTTGTATGATTATGGTAGTTTAAATGGGTCTAACTGATCCCATAATCTCAAAGGGAGTGGCTCTGTTGGAGTGGCTACAGCCTTGTTAGAAGAAGTATGTATAAAGCTCCTGCTTGACTTCCTGCTCCGACTTCCCTTGTTGATGGATTATTAAATCAAATAGATTCTTAAGTTTTTTGTATTCAAGTTACTTTTATCAGAGCTTCAGAAAGGAAACAACTAAGAGTTTAGAGGTGGTGTCTGTTTCCTACACGCCATTGTGAAAATGTCTCATCATGGAAATTGCGCCATGAAGGTGTCATCCGCTTCGTTGGGCTCCTTGATGCCAAAGCACTCTGCACCTTTACTTTCTCTCTATCTCAGTACTAGGTTTTCAAGTGTTGTCAGGTGACTGGTGTCCTTCCAACTAAACATTTCTTGCAAGGAACAGATATTCCAAGATCCTTCCTAGGATCTAGGGCACTGACGATCCAGATGTAGCTCTGAGAAAGAAATATTTAAAGCCTAGCATTCTGCTCTTTTAAAAGAACACATACAGAACCTTGCTTCCTAAGTAAGGCATTCTCGCCATTGCTGCCGTGAGACATAGTCACATTTTCATAAGCCATTGGATCCCAAACACAAGTGGGGTAGAATTGCAATCTTCATCACTTCAGGTTTAACAGGATGGGCTGGCAGGAAGCAGAGCTTCACTCTTGCTCAAGCCGAAAGTGTTTTGGCCAGGCTGATGGGTTCCATTCATGCAGAGCTATATTTTCCTCTGTCTGTATTAGCACCACAATGGAGCTCAACTTCATGTGTGATCTCACCCCCAGAAGTTTCAAAAAGCAGCACACATCAAATACTGGCTATAAGAGCTTGCCTTGCATTATTTTAAAGAAGGATACAATATATATACTAAGATCTTTCTTGAGTCCAAAGCAAATCCGCATTGTTATTCTAGCTGACAGGGCATTTACTTTAAGACAGACTTGTGACTTCATCAGTTGTTAAGATTTAAATATTTTGCCTAACTGATGATTTCAAAGTTCTGAGTTTCCCTGAGGATTTCACAAATATTCCAGTAAGTTATTAAACAACTGTGGACACAGAAAGAAACAGAGGTAAAGGAATAGGTGGACAAAGTATTTTTATTTTTCAAAAATGGAATAAAGCTATCACATTTAACAATGTGACACTACTGGGTGTGGGTGGGTGTGTCTGTGCACAAGCCTGTTTGTTCATGTGCAAATGTGTGTGTATAAATATATATATATATATATATATATATATATATATATATATATATATACTAGAGTGTAGCTTGAATAATAGAAACCCAGAGACAGATATTGGGGTTCAACCTGAAGATCAGAATAGCAAACAGCCAAGCCAATACAGAGCTCTTAACTCTAAGAAATCCTCAGACTGACACAGAGCTAGTTCCTGTAGCATCTGTCATGTGGATCTGTTTCTGCATTGATCTTGTGTAGCCCAGGGTAGCCTTGAACTCACAGAGATCCATCTGCCTCTGTCTTCCAAATCCTGGGATTAAAGGTCTGTGACACTACTGCCTGGCCTCTAGTGGCTTAGTTCTACCTTCTGGTCTTCAAAGCTTTATTTATAAAACCTGAATAAAATTTCACCATACTAGAGAGCAGCTTCAGATGTTACCTGGCATGGAACTCATGACGATCATTGCTGCTTGACAAATTTCCAGCATTTTAACATTGAGGATCACACTTCTTCAGCACCTTTTAACTTTCATTTTTAATGATTCTCACTATGTGTTATGAGCTTTTTCTTATGCCTTTTATTTTGGGAAATTTTGTGAGGGGTTTGAAAGTTGAAAATGTAAATATTGCAGCCTCCTTAAAACAAAATTTTATTTTTGAAAAAAAAATCCCTGCCAGTGCAGAGCCAGAAAAACATGGTACCCTCCTAAATTGCCCCAAGAACGGGAAAGTTAAGAGATTTACCAGACACACCTGATCCCAAGGTTGAAACAATGACGATCCAGATCTAGAACCTGAGTCATTTAATAAGTGCTGAGAGATCAGAATGGTACCACATAATGAGGAAAGAATAAAACATAGGACCTTCCCTTTTGGGAGCATATAAGAACTGGACCATATAGTAAGACTAAGACACAAGAGTACACAGTTAGGGAACAGCTCAGCACAAATAGTGTATCATGCCCCTTAGAGAATGAAAATTACTCTTAAATTGCAGTGGAGTGTCTGGTCCCCAGAAGTCCTTTTTCCCAAGGACAGGCATTTGGATAAGGACCTCCATTCCCTCAGGGGTTTGAGGAAAGTTCCTGCTTGCTCAAAAGGGAGACACCCTTATCTCCCTAGCAGAGGAACTTTTGGCCCTTTCACTAACACATGACTGGTGCCTATTAACTCATCACGGTCAATACTAGATTCCTCAACCCCTGATCTGAAGTCACACCCCAGTTCATAAGCCGCTTCTTACCCATTTAATCCTATGTGCAACTATATAGTATAAAAGGTATATTATTTTAATAGACATGTTGGTAGCCATCCTGATTCACTGTTTCACTCTCAGATTGTGTCCGTCTCCTTTTTCTGTTCACTGCCTCCACACATCCTATTTGGGATATGAACTCCCCCGCAACCCACCCACTTGAAGCTGGTCTCCATCCATTACTCATCAATAGCGTCTTTCTCTCCAGAATATCAACTTGTCAAACCTTGGCAAGCTGTTGAGGCTTCCTGACTAGTGAATGCCAGTGGTTTCACTCTTTCTGTCTCCCCAGTGCTGATTAAAATGTGTAGGGCACTAGATTTCTTCATAAGAGATTTGGGGATCAAACCCAAGTCCTCTTCTTTACTCAGAAAGAATTTTATAGACTGAGCTCTCTACTTCACACTTGTTTATAATTTTCAAACTTTTGGAGGGCTACATTTCTAAAATTAATACCAAGAAAGGATGAAGTATTTCAATGTAATGATAACAAAGACCTGATGACCACAAAACCACACAGGAATTGAGGAAGAAGAAAGGGGCTTAGAAAGACAGATTAAGAGGGAAGCTATATGTAATGACAGAGACCTGGCTGTCCTGCACAAATTCCTGCATCCCATAATGGCATCCACTCAGTAGCATTGTGCTTGAAGGATTCTAAGGTCGACTTTCAATATCCTCATTAACACCTTTCTCCTGAACCTCCTCATTCCCATATTTTCAGCAGCAGTCCTGAAGTCACTGAAGACATATCAATAAAATTTCCTTGAAATTCAGTATCCTATTGCTCTTAAGTAAACATACTCTTTCCAGGACAAATTCTGTTTCATGTTTATTTAACACAGTTGCTTATTTCTTTTGGCAAAGGAAAACGGTGAGTGCTTTCTCACGTGTCTGGGTTCTCATGGTGAGCTGAGATTATTCTCTTGTGTTTCAGAAGTGTTCCGACGAAGTAGAAGGAGGCTCATTCTTATTATGTCTCTAGGCAGATTAAGCAAAGTTAAATGCCACCAAATAACCCTATGAATGCTGGAAGACTTGCTCCTGGGACTACTGAAAGTCTTTCTGGCTGTATAATTATTCCTTGAATCAGTACTTACATTATGCTTTGTGAGGCTTGAAATATTAGCTGCTATTGCTTGGAGCCAATCCATGCAGTCTTCAGAAGACAGGCACTGAATAATTCCACTGCAGACTCCATCCACAGCAACAACTTGGAAAGCGTTCTGCCTAAAGTTGCATCAGAGCAGAAGAGACCAAACACCTAGTTAGTTAGCTGTTTGGAACTCAGTCCTGTACCTAGAAGAGTTCCTTCTTCATACAACTGAACAAACAGCTTCCAGAGTCAAATTTGATTATTTTTATGCATATATCTGTTTTTAAACAAATTAACAAAAAGATCAAGATATTATGCAATTTCAAATAGTTAGATAACATTCTTAAATTCAGGTAAATGTGGACAAAGTATGTGGAATTGAACAGCCTCTACTCAGGGGCATCTTTTCCCTTTGGCCAAACATGCAGTCTATGACTCTTTCTCTGATCTTCTGACATGTGTCATTACATTTCCTGACTTACAGTGAAAAGATTGCAAACATAAACAAACATTAAACATTACATTGTAAAACTCATGCTAATTTCTTGAGTGTTCTTTGGATTAGTGGTCAGGAATACAAGAAACCACAGCATGAATAGAAGCCCCCAAAGGCTCTGATCCTGAACACTCATCTGTTGTGTAACATGGTACACTTTAGAAATTTACAAGGCATATTTAAATCCACCAATGATGGTGCCATACAAAGTTTCCACAGCTGAGCATTCAAAATAGAATACTAGCTTCATGTATTATGGGGGAATCTTCAGCTTATGCCCCACTCCAAACACCACCCAGATGATCAACTGGGGACTTGGCCCCACTCCTTCCGTTCCAAATCTGGCCCCTCACAAATCTCCTCCCCGGTAGCTGCTCAAGATTGTGCCTACAGAGTAATGAGGCTCTATTCCTTATAGCTATCAGGTGATTTCACCCCCTCTGTTTCTCTGAGACCATCAGAGCTGCTTTGTTCATTAAACCTGGACTTTTAATTCAGCCTGAACTAACTTACTCCATCAGAAGAAAAAAAAAACCAACACTACTGGGGATCTAATACTTATCATCTTGCGCTGAGCCCAGGTGGAGTTGAGTCTTTCCAGAGACCACTTGGCTATGGAAAGCCAGGCTTCCTTTGATCCCGCCTCTGTCACCCTCAGACCAACTTTTGCTAAGTTCCCAAACTAAAATCCTGCTCCCAAATTAAAGTCCTATAATCTCTTCCACCTGTGCCAAGATGGACCAAATGCATCCTCTTACATGGAGGCTGCTCGCTTGTTTCCTGATCACCCAGATCAGAAATAATCACACAGATACTATATTAATTTCAATAGCTTAAGTGTATTTCTAGCTGGCTCTTATATCTTTTTTTTTTTTTGATTTTTCGAGACAGGGTTTCTCCATAGTTTTTGGTTCCTGTCCTGGAACTAGCTCTTGTAGACCAGGCTGGCCTCGAACTCACAGAGATCCACCTGCCTCTGCCTCCAGAGTGCTGGGATTAAAGGCGTGCGCCACCACCGCCCGGCTTAGCTCTTATGATGTGGGAGTGTCATATATCAATCTGTTGATTTCATTGGCTAAGCAATAAAGAAACTGCTAGGCCCATTGGATAGGCCCACCCTTAGGTGGGTGGAGTAAACAGAACAGAATGCCGGGAGGAAGAGGAAGTGAGGTCAGACTCCGCAGCTCTCCTCTCCGGAGCAGACGCAGGAGAGACGCCATGCTACCTGCTCCAGGGAAGACGCACGCTATGAAGCTCCGACCCAGGATGGACTTAGGCTAGAATCTTCCCGGTAAGACCGGTGCTACACAGATGATAAGAAATGGGCTAGTCCAGGAGCGAGAGTTAGCCTAGAAGAGGCTAGGTAGAAATGGGCCAGAGCAGTGTTTAAATGAATACAGTGTCTGTGTAATTATTTCGGGGCATAAGCTAGCCGAGCAGGCGGCTGGGGTTTTTGGGGTCGCAGCCCCGCCGCCCCCCTATTACTACACTCTTATATCTTAAATTAACCCATTTGTGATTCACTGCAAGGTTGTGACCTACTAGCAAGGTTCCAGCAAACTCCTGCAGGTGTGTTTCTCCTTTGGTGGCTACATCGTATCTCTCCCTGACTCCACCTACTTTCTCCCAGCATTCAGTTTAGCTTTCCCAGCTTAGCTCTATTCTGCCCTGCTGTAAGCCCAAACAACTTCTTTGTTCATTAACCAATAAAAGCAGTGCATATACAGGAGGACTTCCCACATCACTGATAGGTTTTCCAGTTTAACAGCTGTTACCCGACCCCCTACTGGGTTTCCAATACTTATCAATATTTAAATATTTTCTTTTTCAATATTCAAATACACCCCTTTACTGGCTTGATCAGTTTACAACTGAGCATTTGAGGATATTAGGTGTTCCCTGACACAAAGGAAAACCCAGGGAGTGTATATCTGACCCAGAGTCATGAGTAGGCCTCTGTCTATTTAATTTTTCTCTAGACCAGATCCAGTCTCTAATGGAAAACTTGATGCCTGATAGGTTTGTTTTCCAAACCACTGTGTATTCACACTGTTAACAGTTTAAGTGGCGGTAGTTCTCATACCTGATGCTTCCAACCGAAGACAGACAAGTGCTCAAACATGCATCATTTACTTGCTCTTAAAATAGATGTTTATTAGTAATAAAGTGATTTTAAACTTCTTGTGATAAAAACATGCTTCATTAAAAAAAGTATATTCAAAATTCAGCCATACATTAAGTTTAATTCATGTACTTGGTTGACAGTCTAGCCTTTAATGGTGGAGCCACCTCTCTAGCCCTGAGCTCTAATTCCAATGCTCCACAGTGAGTAAGGTGTTTACAATATCCAGACCTAAGGCTGGAGAGAAGGCTCAGCAACTAAAAGCAAAGACTCCTCATTCAGACCTAAATTCTATTCTCACCACCCACATGGACGCTGTAAACAGCAGTCCCTGGAGACAGACATCCTCTTCTGAAATTCAGGGTAACTAAATATCTACTTGTTGCACAGACATACATTCAGGTTAAACAAACATACACGTCAATAATTTTTTAAATGTCCAGACAGAAGCACAATCATCTATGGAAAATGAGATCAAATTTGAATGTAGCAATGTATACTTTTTTCCACTCTGTGTTTGCCGTGACTTTTTCTTTATAAACTACAATAAGAGGACAACAACTAGGAAATTTTAGCTGCTCAGTTCTAAAATTTATGTAATCTTATATCTTATGTAGTCCCTGATAGAATAAATCTGAAAAACTAATACTTTATACATCAGACCTAGATATTAACACAAGTTTTTATACTCTGTGTAATGAATGTAAATACATACATTTTTAATTATTGAAGTCAATTACTCTTATTTTTATCAATAATTGATTCTAAGTCATAAGTCTTACTTTGTGAGGGTTTGGTTAAGAGAAATTATATTTGTGCATTAGAAACAAGAATTTCAGAGACTTAAGTATACAAAATTATTGTGGCTTGATACTGGATACAGAATAGGCATAGAAAATTGGTAAAGGCTCTGTGGGACTTCCTGGCAATGAAAAGCTAGCATAGATCCATGGTAAGCATTTGTTACCATGGGTAGATAAGCAGTGTGGGTCAGCCTATTATTAGGGAAAGTAGTATGACTGGGAAAATCTTCTAAGGTACACAGATGGATTAGGACACTTGGACAAATGGATGCAGTTCAATAGCTCCATGATTAAAAATGAATAGTAAGAGACAACAGAACCAAAATTCCTCCAGGGTTTTTGACCTAAAAAACAGAACATCTATGGTGGGGAAAGCCTAAATTTTACACAGAAATAAGAAACCCAAAATGAACATAGGGGTGCAAAAGGCACAGTGTATTTTGAGAAAGAATGGCTGCTGGATCTGTTTATAATAAGACCTCATCTATAAGAGCTTGCAAATTATTCCATATATGCCTAGATTGGACAATTAGTTAATCTCGAGTAATTGCAAAGGAAAGAAAGAAACAAAACGAGAGCTCTAGCTCTCAACAATTGTTCTCAAATCATTGGCAGCAGGCCCATTGTCCTCTTGCCCTGATTAGACTTTGGGACTCTTCTTTCAGCTTTTCTATTAAAAGAAAAAGGTTTGCTGACCCTTATAGGAATACATATCAATTATAATGTTCTACCCTTGAAATTCACCAACCCAATACCCAGACTTCCCAAGTCCTCCTCCAGCGTCTAAAGATGTGTTGTTCTGACCTCTTCATCCACACATTTTCCATAATCTACAAAATTTAGATCAGGTTCTCACAACCTGTGCTGCAGCCAAAACTAGTCTCCTCTCCTTTAACTCTATGCTTGGACCCATATCCTCCTATTTACCCACAACACAACAGATTCCTCTATGTCACACCCAACCTTTCCATAAAGTCTTATCTGCTCCCACATTCCCACCTCGGAACAGGAATCACATCCTGTAAACCCAGCTAAGACCCAAATCTTTTTTTTTTAATTTATTTATTAAAGATTTCTGTCTCTTCCCCGCCACCGCCTCCCATTTCCCTCCCCCTCCACCGGTCAAGTCCCCCTCCCTCGTCAGCCCAAAGGGCAATCAGGGTTCCCTGCCCTGTGGGAAGTCCAAGGACCACCCACCTCCATCCAGGTCTAGTAAGGTGAGCATCCAAACTGCCTAGGCTCCCACAAAGCCAGTACGTGCAGTAGGATCAAAAACCCATTGCCATTGTTCTTGAGTTCTCAGTAGTCCTCATTGTCTGCTATGTTCAGTGAGTCCGGTTTTATCCCAGGATTTTTCAGACCCAGGCAAGCTGGCCTTGGTGAGTTCCCGATAGAACATCCCCATTGTCTCAGTGTGTGTGGGTGCACCCACACACACTAAGACCCAAATCTTAATACCTGACTGTGTCTATCCAAACTACTTCTAACTTTTAGGCTTAGTATGCTTCCACATTCTTCTTTCTCCCCAATACTACTTCATCCATAACAAAGTTAAATCAAATAAAGAAAATCCAAAGGCCCAGTCTTATCTCCGAAGTACCAACAGTATATTAAGCCTGTATTTTCTGGCCAAAATTGACCAGTCATGTGAAAATGCTTGACAATGAGTATTATATAGATGAAGTCTAGGACACAGAAATTAAATCATCATACACACAAAAATTAAATCATCATACATCTCTGAAAGTATTCAAGGAGCTTAAAGATAGATTACAAGCAGGGTATGTTTAAATAGACAGACTTATGAAAGCAATAATATGTCTTGAGAACTCTGTGATAAATATCATTAAAATTTTACCAAATGTTGAATAGACAAGGAAAGCCCAAAATGTTCAATGTTCTGAACTTATATAATTTTTCCAGAAAAACTGAAATCAATGTATTATATTACACTAAACAGCCATGCAAGTGTGAAGTTAAGGCCAAATTAAAACAATAAATGGATATGTGTATTACATTATGCATCAGCCTAAGATAGAGAAAATAAAGAAGTACAAATGACTACCTAAAAATTAAAGAAAAAATAAAATAGATTAGTACAGTTAGCTTATTGAGAGAAAGGACTCAAAGAAAAGTCCTTGACCATATGTAGGGCTCACAGTTGTAAACACTAAAAATAATAAATTTAGAAATTACAGAATGGACTGAAGACATAACCAGACGTTTCATCAAAGTAAAATTTTTAGTTGGCAAATATAATTAAAAGCTGGTCAACATCACTAGAATGTGCATTAGCAGGAGGCATGTATCACATGCCCTGGGAGGACAAAGCAACTGGCAAGCTCTCGAACCTGTAGTAAGAAGGGACACGGACAGACTGACGCTAGAAAGATTCATCGAGCTCTTACAAATCTCCCAGCCAATGCTTTCCAAAGAAATTACCATCTATCAAATCTCTGTGCCACTATTTATATCATTTGTGCTATTCACCGGTTATCATAAAACCCAATGTCTTAAAAATGGTCATTACTTTTTTAAAAAATGATTAAACTACTTTGAAAAGGAAAAAAATAGTGGGGTATGAAGAGTTGAAAAGGGAAGCTACCAATTCTACTAAGCAATACTGAATCTTGTAAGCCTTTGTGTTAAATGAATCCATTAACAAAATGTCATCAAAATGATGAAATAATAGAGATAAAGAATAGATTTGTAATTGCTGAGGCTTACAAACAGCAAAGGTTGTAGGACAAAAGTATTCAAGTGTATCATGAAGGACCACAATGGATTCATAGATGAGGGAGATGTTTATGGTCTCAATTGTGATTTTACATGAAGAAATATGCACAGGCTACATCATCCCATGTTGTTGAAATTTTACTATTTGTTATTTGGGGGCTCTCCACCCAGCTCCCAAATAAAACATGGAGGCTAATCCTTCCTTATGAATGCCCCACCTTAGCTTGGCTTGTTTCCAGTCAGCTTTTCTTAACTTAAATTATCCCATCTATCTTTAGCCTCTGAGCTTTTACCTGACTCTATTCTCTATACCTTTCTTTACTTCTTACTCAGTGGCTAGCTGTGTGCCTGGGTGTCTGGCCCCTGCCATCCTTCTTTCCTTCTTTTGTTGCTCCTGTTCCTCTTCTTGTTATTCCTCTATTTTCTCTGCCTAAGCCCTGCCTATCCTCTCTCCTGCATAGTTACTGTCCATTCAGCTCTTTATTAGATCAATCAATTATTTTAGATAGGCAAAGCAGCACAACTTCACAGAGTTAAACAAGTGCAATATAAAAGAATGAAACACATCTTAGCATCATTAAACAAACATTACACAGCATAAACGAGTGTAATACATCTTAAACTAAATTCCACAATGATCTTATAGAGGTAAGAAACTCACACAAAGTAATAATGGAATGAAGATGTTATCAATGCCAACTTTCTGGCTATGAAATCACACTACAGTTTTGAAAGCTGTTTTATTATAAAAATGGTTAAAGGTACAAAAAATCTTATATATCACTTCTTCCGCCTGAATATTACTCCACAATCACTTCAAAACAGAAATGGTATAATCATAAAAATAGTATTTCATATAGAAAAGTATCAGACTAGTAGATATAATACAACATATATCATTACCTAAATTCAAAGAAATTACTAGATTAAATAATCTAGTTATAGTAATTTTTTAATTTGGAATAAAAACAAAAAACGAAGAAAAATTTCAAACATATGCTACCATGGAGAGATTTTTTTAGAAAATAGGAATTATTAAAGGAAGGGAGAAATATACAGGCACTTACTCATCAATACCAATCTCCTGTCATATAGATAAACATTTGAACAAAGAAAACATACTGTAATTTTTAAAAAATAAGCATAGATATAGAAATTTTAAATCTTTGTGTATCCTATAGATTAAAGTTAAATATAGAGAGCAAATTCAGACAACTAAAAGTAGAAATACATATATTTATCATCAAAATGGACTCTAACTCAGCCAATGCATTTCTTATAATTCATAAAAAAAATTATCATACACAATTCTGAAGATCAAAATTCCTCATAAATGGATATGCTCAAACTGAAATATGTAGAACTCCACAACAAAATGATGATGCCAGTGCTTTTATAAAAACAGGAGAGACATTTCCCCAAATAATATACAATTGGAGAAAAACTTGCTTTCAACAAATATCACAGGTTTAAAATTATCCATGATGAAATCACAAAAAAAGCCAAAATCAAAACAACAATTCAACTTCTTAACTCCTTCAAAATTTTTAAGTACATTCTCATGTAGCCCATGGTTTAAAAATATTTAGTACATGAGAAGAGATGGTTATTAACCCAAGTGAATTTTAGATGCTGACAAGGAAAAAGTGGCTGCATACTTCTGGGGTCCCCTTTCTCAGCTGAAGACCTTGACTACAAGCAGTTAGCAAGAGGAGGCCAGGAAAGGCTAATCATTCGTTATAGAGGGACCTTGGAGTTGAGTGGTGACAAGATAATTGTTACCTTGAGGTTCCTTATCTTACCCATCCCTAGCAGGGCCTTGAAGATGCCTCCCACACTGGAAATCTATAAGCTGCATAAGTCACAAGTCTGAGCTCAAGGACACAAGAAGGTATAAACCAACCAAAGGACCATTTTGGAGCCTGACTGACCTAGTGAGCAGCTGCCAGCTGTGTGTCTGAGCTGATCAAGAAGCTTTGGTGGAAACAGACAGAAATCCCTTCTTTCCAAAGAGGTTTCTCAGTCCCTGAGGCATCTATCTCAAAAAATATATAATAATGACGATGATAATAAGCATCAGGCACAATATCAAACCAAGGGACTCAGGAAGCAGAACAACAACAAGAAAAATCAAGAAAAAAATGCAGAAACTTTTCATTTAAATTCTATGGAAAGAAGGGATGGACACAACCCACAAATCTGCTATTGAAAAACAATTCATTCCACATCCTTAGCAATACTGAGCATGATTAAAAAAATGAAAAGCAAACTCATATATACTAATTTACAAAACTGTTAACATGACAATGGTAGATAATTAACTTCAAAGGTCTCAGGTGTTACTCAATACCCTCGGTTAGATTCCTAGCATCACTCAAAAAGATAAATGTACAAGCAATATGAGTATTTTGAATATAAAACAGCTTATTAAAATTAACTCGAGAAATATTAAGCCCAATAAATTATAGTTTTATATATATATCAGATCCACTGCAATTATTTATGACAGAAACAGGGCTTCCACTGCCTTGGGTTCCATATTTACCATGGTCTACAATGGGAGAGAATTCCTGTACAACTCTCTTGTACTATCAGAAACATGCTAAAATAAGAACGACATGGCACATTATGCTGAAAGTTTGAGCATTGACCCTTTTCAATCAGAGATTAGAACCTGTAAACAGACTCACCGACTCAGGTCAGTCCCGGGCAGGTACTGGGAGAAGCGGGCATGCAGTAAAGGAATGAGCCTGAGGTCACACCACCGCTTCTCCCACCGCAGGCCTGGAGATGTGGGCCACGAAGAGCAGGAAAGTGTATCCTGAAAAGAGTGACATGTTCAGAAGGTTTGTGTTTCCATGTGTTCCCAGACTTATCACTGGGGGACGTTAATTTTTTCAATTGTTTTTAATAGTTTGATAAGCCTAAGTAATCCCCCACTCTTGGGCCCAGAATTCTACTTCAAAATGTCATTGTTAACAGAGCTCTGTAAGAAGGCTAGGAAAGACCAAGAAAATACCTGAAAATTATGGGTGAAGAGGAAGAAAACATGAAACTGTAACAGAGTGGAATCTGTTCAAGAATGGAAGAAACTGGAAAAGTTACTACCACGGGGAAGCAACAAAACCTCTTGGAAGATGAAGTCATTGTTCAATTGGCCAAGAGTTTTGAGTGCCTGCAAGTGTCCAAACATTGTCATATTTACAAATATCTTTTAAATGCCAATGTGTAAACACACACTGAACATATTCATTATGAATCTCGAAAATATTTCTGAATTAATGAGCATTCCTGCAAGTGAATCTATAACACCCTGCTCTAAGAAGTCTTGAACACTGTATTCATTTAGTTTCAAAAAGTTTAGGTCCTTTTACATCACTTTCATGTCATATCAAGGATATAGTTATTCCTTTAATATTATATGTGTTCAATATTATAACTGGTTTGTTGGGGGATTTTTAAAATACCTTTTTATTAATTTTTGAGATTATATTTATATAATTTTCACTTTTCTTTAATTCCCTTCAAAATCTCCTGTGTACTCCTCATCTTTGCCTCACTCAATTCATGCCATCTTTTTCTTTATTACATTGTGTTTGTGTATTCTTAAATACATACATGCAATCTGCTCAGTTCATGTAATCTTTCTAGAGTGCATATGTTCTCAGGAATGACCACTTGATATTGTGTAATCAATAGACCTTTCTGGTATCATTAAATATAGAACTCAGAAAGGAAAGGATGTTTTCTGATCAGATACAGCTCATGTCTTTTAAGTCTTGTTTCAGAGGTGCACGGTGTCTTCAGTAAGAAGGACTTATATTTAATCTCCTGAAGGCAAGTAGGGGAAACAACAGCAGTCTGTATTGTTTTAGAATTCACTTGGCACCCCCATATTAACAATTCAAATTGTGGCAATAAGCTTTCAATGAAGGAAAGCAACCAATAATCACTCCGATACAGCTGTGACACCTACTAACTACAATAATGAACAGAATAGAAAGCTACCCCTAAGGGTGCAGTTGTGGAACTCACATCTTGATTATAATCATAAGCTGCCTAATAGAATTTAAGGTCCAATTAGAAGAAAATCACACCTACTACTTGAAATCTAGCCAAAAGTTGGAGCTAGTAAGGCCATGCATCTAAGAGGAGAACATAATGTTTTCACTGCGTTAAATGAGCACAATTCTTAGCTGCATTCTAACTGCTTCTCCTTATACCCATAAGCAAGCGCCACTCTCAATCTTTTCAAAGAATCTTCTTGCAGGAAAATTTACTACAGACAACAACAACTGCCCCAAATATAGACAAAACATAATCTTGGGATGCCTAATTCCAGTGAATCCAACTCTTCCACCTAAGGACTGGAGTCCATCTAAGAAGATGGGGTAAGATTGCAAGAGCAAAAATATCTGGGAATCTGATATTGTGTCTTCTAGAAATGATATGGAGCCTTCACTAATGGGATTGGGATTATAGCTGCCTAGTCACGACCCGAACCATGACAGTACCAACAGATACGCCAATGTCAGAGAGGAATATCTTCCAGTACCCAATCACAGAAAAAGAAGTAGATATAACTAAGAAATTCTGAAAGTGGGATACTTAATATGCCCTAGGGGTGAGCTACCTATTTGATTTGCTAGTATCCAGTGGTCAGCCCTGAAATTATAATCACACATGTAGCACTAAACATACTTATGAGATTGAATATATACATTTATGCATTTCTTTCTGTCTCTCTTTGTGTCTTTCTCTTTGTGTGTGTGTGTGTGTGTGTGTGTGTGTGTGTGTCTGTCTGTCTGTCTGTCTCTGTGTTTGTGTAACATAGGAAAAAACTATGAATTTGAGAGGGGGCAAGGGTTGACATGGGAAAGATCGGAGTGAGTAAAAAGAAAAGGAAAAACTATGCAATTATATTTTATCTAAAAAAAAATCATAAGTGGCCAGGCTATTTATAAGTATGAGGTTTATAGGAAAAGCACTTCTACAGTCTCACAAAAATCTGCTCACATGTTCCTTATTATTATCATCTATACTATTATCTCTGGTTCATTATGTACTTTGTAATGTTTTTTTTTCAAGATAAAGATAATGCTCATGTTACTGCGTGAATACAGAACTATGTTCAGCAGCAGCAATGAATCATTTTATTTAAAGGAGAAACATGGGGCAGCCTCCATACTTTGAAGCATAGTCTAGGCAGATAAACAAAGCTTCCCAATTAATCAGGACCTTCCATCTGCTGTCCTCCTGCCAGATTTCAGGGTTGCTGAGCCAAGTAATGGGAATGATTATTTATGTTATACATCATGGTAGTCAATCACTCATCTATGTAGATGGGCATCTATAAGAAATTCATTTGCTAAGTCATCCAACCTGTGACAGCCAGGAATGATTGATTCATTACAACTAACTCCTCTTTGATTCCACAGTAAAAACATCTATCACAACACATCTCACATTTATAAGCGGATATGAAATAATTAAAAGAATAGTTGAGATTTTTTGTTGGTTATTTGACATATTAGCAATATATTTGGTAGATTATTAACAGTGATTTTTCATATTCTGTGAATATGAATTCCTCCACTTGGTTATAATTTTCTATGAATACATAAGAGAATGTATGAAAGAATATTAAAGGATTGGGGCAATGTGATATCAAGGACAATGACAGCAATAAGTGGGCATGATGCTTACATAACACTGTTAGGAGTAATAGATCTGAAAATATATTTTCATTGCATTTAATACCTTCATAAATTAAAATGGAAAAGGTCATTTTTTTCATTTTATACTTCTTTGAAAATCTATAAAATATGCCCAACTTCAACTTTTAGAATAATTTAGCCTGATATAGATGCTACTATAAATCATATTCACAGCTGAATATTTAACACCATTAAAAATAATTCTTATTTTGATTATGAAGATAAAATACAGATTTCAAGGCTTCTTTAACAACAAAATTGCCAAAAAAAGAATTATACGTGGAATAAAATGCCAGTCCGAATATTTTATAAAATAAGTTGGCATAGAAAGCCGACTCTAGGTGTGAAGACAAGGAATGTGTTTTCAAAGTGTATTATCTGACTATCTGAGTAAGTGTCATTTTCCATTGATTAGGAAGGAATTTCTTAACTTCACCTCCAGAAAAAAAAATAAGGAACAGGATTCAGACAACTCAGCTTCAGCAATAGAAGGGATATTTGTGTACCTGAAATCAGTGACATTTTGTCCATGTAGGAGTAGCCATTAAAAACCGAAATTTTATATTTAAGGCTTGATTTCTCCTGATTTTTAAAGTGCTTTTCTAAAATCATAGTTCAGCAAAACAATATCCGATTACTCAAAATTTGATTAAAAATCATAGATATTGGGTCTGGGTGGTGGTGGCACTTGGGAAGCAGATATAGGAGGATCTTTGTGAGTTCAAGGCTAACCTGGTCTACAAGAGCTAACTCCATGGCAGCTAGGACTGTAACACAGAGAAACCCTGTTTTGAAAAACAAAAAACAAAAAATCATAGGTGTTCAAAATGCAGTTCCATACAATTTCTTTGTTATTAAACAATAGTGAAGATAATTGTAAATCTGCGAGTAGGAAGAGTTTCTAGTCTCTCCTCTTGTATTGAAGCTTATCCAGAGCATGGAAGGGAAATTGGTTTGAACAACTGCACTCAGGTCAGAAGACAGAATCAGCAGATGCACCAAGAGGAGCAGAGCCACCTTCACTTTATAGTCTTCCAGCTTTCAGATCTCAACTACATCCATGTTCAGAGTCTTAACACCTCCCTAGTTCTTTCGTTCTTTCTATTAAAGGTATTTAACATTCTGGAGGCCAGAAACCACAATTAAGTACTTCCTGTAATACCCCAGTAAATGCCTCTCTAGATTTCAGCAAGACTTTATTTGATGGAAATACACCAATATTTCCTCATTATAATATGTTTTGCTTGAATTTGTACGTTGATTCTTCTTTATATCACCATTATAGACTTTCATTACACTAAAATACATCTATCAATGTAACAATATATTTCAACATTAATGATAAAAATAATAATACATTATGAATAAACCTATGGTAGCATGGAATGTATATGTCATGTTGTATTCAGAATTCTATACAACTGTCTATGATGAAAATAGTGAGGCTGCAGATTTAGTAATAATATGTAATTATTATTATGTAATTGCTATGTCCTAATTACACGTTTCTAAAGAATGATAGTGCTATTTCTATATAAAACAATGCAATGAGTAGCAAACCATAATGATTCCTTCTCTTGAGCCTTTCATCCTGACTTCTCTGCTTCCCATTAATGCAGAGGAGATAAAGGACTTCAAACAAAATCTACATTAAGAACATGAACAAACACCTTTCTTCAGGGCTGAAGCAGATGAGGTGGGTTTTCTGTCTTCTGAACATGACTAATGGGGAATCTCAGAGGAAACCTGGAAGACTGGAGGAAGCTTAGGCTTTATAGCCAATATCTTGTCAAAATATTTGTTCCACCTCCTCTGCTGATCATCTAGAGAAAGTCATTCTTGTTCCTTCCCCTACTCAAATCACACAGAAAACCTGAACTCACTTCAGGGGCCCGTGACTCTCAGGGAAACACTTGAAAAGAGCGATCGGCTATGAAAGGACACAGCTGTTCACATCACCAGCATAAGCACAATAATTGAGGATAATGGGCACCAAGGAAACAATGGTGAGCAACAATTTATAAATGTGTGTGTGCACGTGTGTGCATGTGTGTGTGTATGTGTGTGCGTGTGTGTGTGTGTGTGTTAACAAACGGGGCCAGGGAAACTCAGTGTAATATCACTTATTACTTGCCTAACATAAAGAAGCCCTGGGTCCAACCAAGTAACACAGACAGACAGACAGACAGACACACACACACACACACACATGTTGATTGGACAATGCAAGACATTTGTCATTTGTATTGATCAGATCACTGCTTCTGTATGTGTAATTTTTTTGCTCACTTGAAAATTAGAGTTTTAAATCACTCAGATCCTGGAAACATTAGATGATCAGTAGTTTGGGCTTTATCTGGTCTCACACAATATGAAAAGTATATTTTTTCTCATATATGGCATCTGGGGTGGGAAAGGAAAAAAGATAGAAGATTATAAATATATAATAATAAAAATCAGTGGAGAACAGGATAATAAAATGTTATAGAGTCCCAGATAGATAGATAGATAGATAGATAGATAGATAGATAGATAGATAGATAGATAGAGATTCGCGTGTGTATGTGTATGTGTAACCATGGAATGTCATATACATGTATGGAAACATTATAATGAAACTCCTAATTGTTGACAAATATAGTGATAAAAAACTGGAAGATATTTTCTTTCATGCTATATTACAAGTTATAAAAATGTTTCTCATTACAAAATAAATGAATAAATAAATATGGTAATTAACCTGGAAAACCTATATCATCTAGCTATAGAATAAGGTCAGTGTAATCAGGAACAACAAAATTTGTTTGGACTTGCAAATTTTCAGAAGCTTCTTTTGAAATAAAATTCCTTAATTAAATGAACGCTTTTAATATTGGATGAATAGTGCTTTATTGGAGATCAGAAAAATTAATATGTACTTAAGGTCGGCAAGGCTAGTTCATATTTAAGTCTACATATAATCAGAGTGATTAGTTTTCTTTTCTTTATAACATGTGTTTTGAATACTAAAATAAGAAATTTCAGAAGTATTTAATAAAGATAGCTAATTTACTCAAAAACAAATGTGGAAAATTCACCACTAAAAATTTAATTAAATTCAATAAAACTAGAGTGCTAATGCATGTTTTATTGAACGCACAGTTTGATATTCGATGTTCCTTATCATAATTTATATGCTAAAATTTTCTCTATTTGTAGTAGTTTCATGATATGGTTAAAGATCATAAAAAAATAACAAATGATGGAAATATTTACCTAACTGGTATCAAAATAAAAGTTAAAAATCCTGTAAAATCATGTAGTTCCTGAAACTCTATATGGCATGCAAATCTCTGAAATAATATATGATTCTATTCCTCTTCTTGTCCTAGTCCAGTCTCCAGCACGGCCAGAGGACTAATAAGGTACACCTGATTTAAAAATGTCATGCGCAAAAAACCTGGCTGTTGGTTTTTCCTTCTGGCTCATCTTATCACTTAAATCTTAGTGATGTCAGCAAGAAGTACAGCTTTTTCAGAAAAAAATAATGGTGTTAACAAACCACAAATACAGGTATATTCTGCTCTTAGGCCATCCTTATTAGTTTCAACTGTATCCAGCTGTCTTACTGTGTTGTTTGGATGGTAGTTGAGATGCAAGCCACTGTCACAAAGAGGAGAAGAGGTACCACTGCTTTGGTCACTTGGAGCACCTGCAAGAGACAAAAACATAACATCTTACAGGTTACAATGTCATGCTGTTCCAAAACGACCGTGTATAATTATTTTCGATGATAATCTAAAATTGGAAAATAAAACACAAAGAAATCTGACTTACACCAATACTAGAACTTGGCAAGTGACCATAGGTGTGGAGAGAGAGAGAGAGAGAGAGAGAGAGAGAGAGAGAGAGAGAGAGAGAGAGGAATAGCGGGAGAGAGAGGGATAGAGGGAGAGAGGGCAAGAGGGAGAGAAAGGAAAACCTCAACAAGAAGAAAAAATTGTTTTAAATAATGTAAAAATGTTCTGAAAATGCATTTATTCCAAAGAAATAAGAATGCTAAGAATCAGATAGAGCACAGTAAAATGCTGGGTGTAATGAAAATGCAGGGGATAGCAGTGTGGGTAATTTCATTATTACCAGAAAGCAGAGGTGTGAATATTTTCAACATACAGAAATTACAAACTCTTATCTTGCAAGAGAAGCTAATGCCACGTGATTTGGTGACTACATGCAATGTGCATGTCCATGTATTAATATATCACATTGTACTCTATGAAAAAATGCCAACTACTGGTCGGAAAGAAGACGGGGAAGAGGGTAAATGCAGTGCTGGGATTCCTCACTCCACTCTACAAATGCTTACATGCGCAGTCTTCATTCAGTGGGAGCTTGAGGAAAGCAGGTGCCCTTTTTAAAAATGACACCGTCAGAGTCACTTCCTCCCCAGCGTTCCGGAGAACCTGGACCTGCAAACAGAAAAGATGAAAAGAATGTAGCCATCCTTAGTTACACAATTTCTTATAATTATCAGTCCTGGGCAATATTGATTGTTTTCCCACCACTTGGTTTTCCCTTGTTACTAGAAACACCGTGAAAGATAAAAGAATAATTTCCCCAAGAATTCTGTCATAGACCCAACACGTCCTTTTGCTGCAGTGTTATAAGCTGTACTGCAAATCTCTCAGTCACATCCACGGAGCACCTCTTGAGTCAAGTTTAAATTGGGCAGAGTTAGAGATGAGATCATAGGGTATACGGAATTGCAGACATTGAGTAATTTTGGAGCCAGTATATCTGTTAATTTACTTGCTATTTATTTGGTATCTCTTTTATAGTGTAAAACTGAGTAATCTCTGATGGTAAAAGGAAAATGATATTGCTGGTATAGACCAGAGAATTTTTGTAAAGCTTCATCAACTTATAAAAACCCTTCCTCGAAATTTTACTAAAGCTTTTCTTTTTCCTGAAAATCTGAGAAAGCAAAAGCATTTGGGATCATCAGTAATTTTCAGCATTTGAAATTATAGAAGAAGTAGGTCAAGTTTTCTCAGCTGAAACAGTTGTGATTAGCCCTTGGGCTTACCACAGGTCAGAGAACCCTAAGTGCTCTTTGAGCAGATGAGGGAGGGTGACTTGATCGGGGGAGGGGGAGGGAAATGGGAGGCGGTTGCGGGGAGGAGGCAGAAATCCTTAATAAATAAATTAATTTTAAAAAATAAAAAAAATAAAAGCCAAAAAAAATCTATGCAATAAAAGGTAATCAATGGAAAATCAACGTAAGAAAAGAATGAAAGGCTGAGTCGGAGATGTGTAAGTCACAATGTAGTTGTAGCAAATCTCACAAGCATGGGTATGATTATAAATTTTGATGTGCACCACAGATAGATCTAGGAATCTTTAATGAAGAAGTGGTTAAAATAAACACAAAAACATGAATTGCTCATCAACAGACAATCTCTTTCATGTTGGGGATTTCATGGTGTTCCCTAAATCCTCTTTCACAGAGAGACTGTGCAGCCAGAACAGAGGTCAGAGTTTCTCATCCTGAAACTCCAGAAAACCCACCCTGAAGAAAAAACCTAGGATGGTAAAGAAGGTTCACCATTAACATCAACTTGCCCCCTCCCTCAGTGCAAGGGCTGACTGAAGGGAAACCTCCAGCTAAAACAACCCTTCCCTAATTAGTGACACCAGGACGCTGATCTGGAAAGCTCTCTCATCTCTTCAGGCTAAAAAAGCAGAAACCGGTCGGATTTCCTGTGAGAAAAAGATCAATCAACCAGAACAAAACGTTGCAAGTAGACTCTTTACTACATAGTCTAAAAGGATCCATAGCCAGACCTGTGAATTAACAGTTAATTCCAAACTTAAAAAAATAGGGAACTAACATAGGATCTTCTTTAACAGTTATCTAACACAATTCTAAAAAGTTAGTGAAGGTGAAGTAAAAATTATTTAAAGCAAAGCAATAACAGTTGAAAGAGAACTTAACCAGTTCATGACAAGGGAAACCGCCTTTTAGAATGGTATGAGAAAAACTATAAAATTACCTTTAAAATATCGGACAAAAAGTTACATTTGTATAAATTCAATTGAAATGGTATAAACACTCAGCAAAGAAATATCAAATCATAAAATTATCAAAACAGAATTAATATAACAGAAAGGTATAATGGCATGAGTAGAATATTTTTTAGAGTAAAGAAGAGAGCCTTGCTAGAGAATTAGGAAAACTGAATCACCAGGGAGAAGAGCTTCAGTGGTAGACAGCATGCACACGTGTGAACCATTCTTAAATGTACTTAAATAAATAAAATGCCAAAATATGTAAAGATACTACCTCTTGATCAGGTGGAGTTCAATCTATGAATGCAGCACTATTTAGCATTAAAAACTGAATTTGTGTAATTAATCATATTAAAAAGTTAAGTTGACCCAGAATATAAAGAGTTTACAAAAATAAGTACACATGTGTAATAAAACACTGAATAAGAACAGAATCAGACTTTCTGGAGTTGATACATGTAATTTTTAAAAAAAACTGTGAACACTATCATCCTAAATGAAGAAAGACAGAGTCAGAATTGTCCAGGCTTATGAAAATATGTCTATTAATGATAATTACTTTAGTCAATTTTTTAATGGAGGTGCTAATTCAGAACAATACACTGAGTTAAAAAATAGGAATCTGAATTCAAAAGGGAGAAATGAATTGTCTTGAGGTAGCTTAAAGTTTACAAAAAGGCTAGTTTTGTGAAAATAGCTGTGATATTTAAAGAGATTAACACCATTAAAGAAAAGTAGATAACTTCAACAATACCAGAGGAAAGGTATTGAGGGCAAGACCCCATCAATCAACTTAATCTTCTGAAAATGCAAGTCAATTTGACAGAAGAGTGTTTAATTTGAGAAACCACTAAAGGCCTTCCAATCTCTCCAAACAAATCACTAGGAAGTATTTTCTCAGAATTGACAGCCAGAAACAGATTAAAATTTGATCCAGGCTCCATCATGAGTTAGCATTAGAACTTGGCTGCATCACTCATGTGGTACTGGTTTTGCAGGAATAAAAAGCAAAACACTCTGAGGTGTAACAATGTCTTCTTCCAAGGTTCTACAGATATATCAATGTGTGTCAGTGTTAGAGTACCTGAGAGGCTACTGTGTGTCTCAACTTTTCAAGTTACTGACAGTAGGTGGATTCAACGGGGACAGCCACACCTTCTCCCTTTCCATGATGAACATAAGCTATGAGACTGGAAATCTAAATTAGTTTCTCCAAGACACTTTTCTAACGTATTTTGTTGCAACAAGTGATAAGTAACTAATACATCATCAATGTTCATTGTGGCCAAAAGTGTGTGTTCGATTTGAAAGTTCTTCAATAATTTTTGCATTGATGTTCATCATAGAAATTGATTTTTCACTTTCTCTTTCTGATTTAGCCTAGTAATTTTCAACTGTATTTACTTTCAAAGGACCAACTACATTTAATTGATTCTTTGTATTCCTATAGACTATATTGCATTAATTTCATGAATTTTTCTGTGATCTCTGTTATTTCAACTGTGTTTATTCCTATTTTCCTAATATATTGAAGGGCATTATTAGATTCTTACAAGGTCTGATTACTTAGTGTATGCACCCAAAGCTATAACCTGTGGTCTTAAGACCACTTTTTTTAATTTTTTTAAATTTATTTATTTATTAAGGATTTCTGCCTCCTCCCCGCCACCGCCTCCCATTTCCCTCCCCCTCCCCCGATCAAGTCCCTCTCCCTCATCAGCTCGAAGAGCAAACAGGGTTCCCTGACCTGTGGGAAGTCCAAGGATTAAGACCACTTTTATTGTATCTCAAAAGTTCTGATAATTTGTTTCAATTTTCTAGGAATTCTTAAAATTAAAAAGGATTAGAATATTAAAAGTTTTCTCTCTGATTTATTTTTTGACTACTCTTCTTTGAATAACATATTTTTCAATATCTTTTAGCTAGTATGTCTCCTATTACTTTTGATTTCTAGCTCATATTTCATAATGACCTAATAAGGTAGGAAGCAATATTTCATTTTATTACATATATGAAGCCCTAAATTATGTTAAAATATGATTTATTGTTTCAAAAAATGTTACATAGGGTTCTGATGTGAATGTTTATTTCATAGTTAACTGGATTGAAGATGTAAATGTCTATTGTGTTTACTTAGTCTATGGTTCAGGATTTTTATTAATTTTTTCTTTCATAATTTCATAGATTTTGGTCTGCCTTTTTAAAAATTGCTGTGCTAAACTACTGACCAAAAGAAACTTGAGAAGGAAAGGGTTTATTCTGTTTACAGGACTGGTTCTCAACCAGTGGGCTACAACTCCCTTGGGGACTGAAAGGCCCTTTAATGGGAGTCTTATATCAAGTATCATGCATATGACAAATTTATATTATGATTCATAAAAAGCAGCAAAGGTGTGGTTGAAGCAGCAACAAAAAATTTTATTTTGGGGGTCATCATAACATGAGGCACTGTATTAAAGGGTTGCAGCAACTTAAGCTAAGAATCTGGAAGCAGACATTTAAAAAGAGGCCATGGAGAAGTGCCACCTAGTGGTTTGCTCTCCATGTCTTGCTCAGCCTGCTTTCTGATACAATAAAAGATTACCTGTACAGGAATGACTTTGCCCCTGGTGGTCTGAGTTGTCCCATATCAATCGTTTACCAATAAAATAACCTATACACATTCCGACAAACCAATCTTTTGGAGGCAATTCCTTAACTGTGGTTCCTTTTTTCCAGGTATATCTAGTTTGCTTTAAATTAACAAAAACTAACTACCACAATGGAACCCTTGCCTACATGTCACACAAATATATTATTATTAGATTTATTGTATTATATTTATTATATTTTTATTTTATTAATTATTATATTATTTATATATTTATTATATTTTATTTAATATTGTTATATATTTGTTATATTATTATGTTTTTCTGTTTTTATCTCCATTATGACATGTTAGCATGACAATACAAAATATAGTATAACTTTAAAGTCTCATGGTCTTTTAAAATTCAAACACTTGTGAATAGAATTCAATAAAATTATAAAAGGAAAGTTAGAATAGGGAGATTAATAGATAGGGATCGGATGGCAGGTGAAGAAGGACATATGAGGAAGAATAGCTAACATTAAAGACCTTAGAAAAACCATTTTGAAGCTGTATATTGTAGGACACTTCTTTGAATATATACATATTTATATGGAGTTGTATAATGGGGTAGGAGGGAAGCAATCTCAGCAATATCACAACTAAACATTATATACTACAAACCAAAATGACCAGTATCAGAAATGCATTTTTAAATTTTGAGTGCTTGAACAAATGAGTTCCATAGAAAACATTAAACATTACAAACTATTGCAAATACTATTGTCTCCCTCCTTTCAATCTTATGCCAAATCTCTGCTTCTGAAGACACTGTTTACTCATGTCATTGAATGTTGAGAAATGTAGCTCATATTTAACTGAAAGTTTCTTCTCTACTGGTTCATTCTTAATGCTGGAATGTGCTATACCTGTTACTGGAGGGAAAAAGCGGGCATCAATGATACTCAGTTACATTGCCCATGAGCTACAATAACAACCCACTTACAAGATATGTCCACTAGTTAGATACTGGCACAAAAGTAACAGAAGTAACCAACCACATTCTTAAAATTGAATTTAAAAGTTGGTCCCTGTCAGGTCCATGAGAAATTCAGGACAATTGGCTAACTGTGATACCTATTAGCATACCACAGTGCATGCTGGCTCAGAGAACTAAGTAATGTTTATCCCTGTCATTAATTTTATCAGCAGTACTTAGCTTGGCAACAATTAACAAACTTGATCATTATTAGGATAGCTATTAACTTGTCTTTTTTAACCTTCTACAATAAATAATTTAGCAGCTTTTATAAAACTAGAACTTTATATTACATTTCTGTCAGGTTTAGTTTTTAAAAATAATGATTTTGAATTGAAGCTCTTTTTAGTGAAACATAAAAGACTTATATGAGTCAGTTTATCCAAATCACTTAAGCTTAGCAAAGTTAGCAAGGATAAGAAGGCTAGACACATATTTTTAAGCCTGAATAGTCCTTAAATAAGGGGAGACATTTTATAAGCCACTTGTTCTCAACTTTTTAAATGCTTTGGCCTTTGAATATAGTTTCCCATGTTGTGTTTATCCCCCCCCCATGAGAAAATTGTTCTTGTTGCAATTTTACAACTACAGTTTGTCATTGTTATAAATCTTAATGTAAGCATCTGACATTCATGTGATCCTAGGCTTCACCTGTCAAAAGGTCTTTTTAACCCACTAAGGGTCAAGACTCAATGGGCTGAGAAATTGTTCCAAGCCATTTGCCAGACTACTTCGGTCATTATCTTTCTGCATTACTAAAATAATAATAATAAATGAACACCTGTTTCTGGTTAGCATTTAATGATAATGGCTGTGACCCTAATTTTTAGTCTCTTAAGTCCAAATATTAACAATATAAAATATTTAATTTGTCTCATAGCCTTATAAATTTAAATATTTTTAAAATGTTCTTAAAAAATTTAACATCTCCGGTTTTGTCCCATGTTTTTTCAGACCCAGTCCAGCTGGCCTTGGTGAGTTCCCGATAGGACATCCCCATGGTCTCAGTGTGTGGGTGCACCCCTTGCAGTCCTGAGTTCCTTGCTCATGCTCCCTCTCCTTCTGCTCCTGATTTGGACCTTGAGATTTCTGTCCGGTGCTCCAATGTGGGACTCTGTCTCTGTCTCCTTTCATCGCCTGATGAAAGTTAATATCCAGGAGGATGACTATATGTCTTAAATGCCCTCCTGAAATATCAAAAATAAAGTACCTACCCTCAATAACCAATACATAGCCTGTTCCATTTCATTGTACCTGGTGCTTCTGGTGACTATCACCTAGCACTGGCATTTCTAAAACTGCTAAGGTCCATCCTTGCAACTGCACATTCTTTGGGACTCGAGTCCTGCCTTATATTTGCAAGCCCCGGCTGTTTTCAATGATCCCTTCATGTCCTTAAAATTATTATTACCTGTGTGACATTTAAATTACAATGTTTAGCTGACAGAACAAAGTACATTTTTGAGTATAAAAGCATTGAGGTACAGCTTTACTATTTTAAATCTTATTTTTCTTATAAACCTTGTTTTTTTGGACAAGTCATGAATTGTCTTATAAAATCTATCCCAAATTAAGTTATTTTGGAGATCTCTTGTTGTCTCCTAGTCAGGTCCATTTTACACAGTCTTCTCTAATCAATATGGTGGTCAAATCATGACATCCATGTTCTTTTTACTCCAGCAAAATGGCAAACAGCCATGAGACTGACTAAAACTTGGTGGCAATCCAAATTAGAATCATGTCATAGGGTTCCTTTAAAGTTTCCTGTGTATGGATTTTAAATTGTCAATTTTTACTGTTACTAGTTTTGACATTTTAATTAGTACTATTTAATTTTAATAGATTTTTAACCATATATAACAAAAGAAACTTATAGATATTAAAACAGATAATGCTTACATAAACCAAGTCCAAAATTTTATTTTGTCTGTTATGCTTTGTTTTCTTTCCCTTGTCACTGTGTCAGGGGCAGAGTAACATAGAGGAAACTTTTAAATAAGCATGCCTGCATTTAGCAAAGAAAGAGCCATAATCCAATTCTAGAGCCAGCTTTTTAATAAAGAAAGACATAAAACAGTTTTAACATTATTTATATCAAAAAGACATCTGAAATCCTGCTACCCCGAATCCAGTGACGAGATATACTCAGAGATAAATTCTGAGCCATGCCCATAAACGTGATCACAACAGCAGTAGGTGACAGAGACAGTGAAAATACCCAAAGCATTTCTGTTTCAGCTCCACGCTTGCAACAAAGCTCATAAACTCACCAGGAAACACAGACTAAACTTTCCACCAAAACAAGCATGCATAACTTTCTCGAGAAATAGACAAAATTTTTAACGAGACCAATAAAAAATTTTTTAACCAGAATTAACCTAATATGGTCAAATAACTTTAAATTTCTATCAACACATCAAAACCTGCAGCAGCGTGAAGCATGCAACCCCTTTAAATAATGTTTATAATCCATGGTATCTGAATGACAAAAGCGTACCCCACACATCCGGGGAGCTGTAACAGCCTGTTCTGCATCACAACATGCTCGCTGTAACTTAGAAACCAGAAAGCCAGACTGTGGACCAGGTTTGGACAGCAGTTGAGGAGGGCAACTCCCAGGGAAGGCCATGGCCCACCAGCATGGAAAGAGAGTTGCGTGCAGCATGGGGGCAAAAGATTGTTAATGTTTCTAGCCAAAGTAATTAACCCCGGATACTCTGTTTAACACTTGAAATCCTACTGGGCACATCTGCCCTTTGCAAACTGTGGCTGCCAGCATTGCTACATTGTCACAACGAGGCTGAATAGCCCAGTCACCCCATCCATAAAAGCATACGGGTGCTAAGATGACCTGCCAGAGCAAACCTGGCCCTGCCTGCCATGTTGCCCATGTGCTATGAACCAAGAACATTTCTCTTTGAAAAGAAATGCTTAAGGCAGGTAAAGATTGCTTGCTTCATCCCTTCCAGGAAAAGATACCCCTTTTTAGACCCAACCCCCCCCAAAGTGATTCAGTATCAAAGTCAAAAGAGCCATGCTTTGAGTCTGTGCCGTATTATCAGCATCAATCTTGTAAAGCAGAATGAGGACAAACAAAAGAAGAAACAAAAAAATAGTACACAGAACAAGAAGGAGTGCTCCTGGCACCTGGAGGCAAAGCTGAACCGAAGACGATAGCCCCAACCTGTTCTGTGGGTGTGACCTGCTCATCTTTTTATAGAAACCAGAAGGGTCCTGGGATCCAAAATTAACTGGAGGGATCAATCATGTACAGATGGGCCCTGGAATATCTTCTCAGGTACCCCGCCTGTAGGTGTCTACTCAGACCGCATACAGTCTCACACGGATTTTGGGCCACTATGAGTTCAAAGGATTTGAGCCCTTCTCTTCTGCTCCTTCTTGGCTTTCTCTCACCTTGCTGACTCTCAGCCTCCACCTGCACCACTGCAATTTATTTTTTCTAGGTTTCAGGACCACGGCTGAAAACTAGGGACTGTAATATTCCTTCTCATCTTCTTGCCTCTAATAACATCGGTAAGCAGTGACTGATTGTATAAACTGTTTGTCCAAATTTAACTTGTATGTCTAATTTACATACACCTGACATGGAATGGTACCCTGGTCCTAAGGTGCCTTTACAGATCTAAGAGTATGGCATTTAATAATAATAATAATAAAATCTTATGATGGAGAGACATTCCAGCTCCTGTAGCATACCAAAAAAGCAAGAAGATGGCTTGCTGCAGAAGAACTTCCACCTGGAGGCTTGCTTTGGATGTGACAAAGCCAGCCAAACAACAAAAAGTTTCCTTTCACCTCAGCTGACTAGACCCTGACTGGACTGGACAACACAATATGGGGAAAATTGCTGCTTCCATCCTGCCAAGACAGATAAGCCAATTTCCCCAACTCCCGGCTACGCAGAAAAGTTGGCAGCTAAAGGTAAGTACTGTGTAGGCAGAAGACTTTTCTCCATCCCACCGAATCACAATTGACTGGTTTTCTCTTCACACATGAGACTTGCTAGCTAGTTCCCTCAGCCAGTTATAAAATAACCACTCTGACTGAGGCTTACTATCAGTTACAATTGTTTGGTCAATATCATAGGCATCTTACTTGCTAATGCTAATTATTAACCTATTTCTATTAATCTGTGTATTGCCACAGGCTGTGGCTTACTGGTGAGGTATGTTACTCCTTTGGCAGCTACATTGCTTCTCCTCAACTCTTCCTACTCTCTCACTCTATCTCCGTTCAGATTTCCCACCTGGTTTTACTATGCTAAGTCATTAGCCAAATAAACTTTCTTCATCAACCAATAATAGCAACATATATACAGAGGTACACCCACATCAGTGCTGCTTCTGGGGCTTGTGCCCCCCATTCTCCCTCTCAGATCTATCTGGTGGAGTTTGAGCATTACACTAATGGTAGTTCATTAGTAAAGTTTCCCGCTAAAAGTACAGACAGGTGTGCCTCTTTCACAGGCTTCATAATCCACAATTAACAGGTTTCAGATGTTTTTCTGTTTATTTTTCATTTTATTTTATTAAGCTATACACTTTTCTCTGCTCCCCTCCCTTTGTCTGCCCACCCCTTCAACCCACTCCCATGGTCCCCATACTCCCAATTTATTCAGGAGATGTTGTCTTTTTATACTTCCCATGTAGATTAAATCAATGTATCCAAAGCACCCCTGTTGCAGTTTCCTCTGAGTTCTATATCCAGAACAGCCTCAAGACTGCTGCCTTAGATAATCCAGCCTCACAGAATTCTCCAGTCATGATTTGACCATAATCCTAAATTTTCTTTGGGTCCCCATAAGATTATCAGCATTCATAATCAGCAGGAAGTATCTTAGAAAACTATGCCCACATTCCCCCCCCCCAAAAAATGGATTATGGGTGTTTGTCTTTGCTTAGAGTATTGGTTGAAAGTAGTTATGGAAAACGATCAGGAAAAAGTTAAACATAGAAGATTACATTTAAAGTTTTTCTTTCGAAAATGAAAAACAAGGGGAAATGTGGAATAATTATCTTGTACATTTAAAGATTTGTCAGTCACATTAGTTTAATAAATCACTAATTGGCCAGTAGCCAGGCAAGAAGTAAAGGTGAGACAGCCAGACTAAGAGAATTCTGGAAAGAGGAAAGACAGAGAGTGAGTTATAAGTCAAACACAGAGGAAGCAAAATGAGAATGCCTTACTGAGAAAAGATACCAAGCCACATGGCTAAACATAGGCAAGAATCATGGGTTAATTAAAGTTACAAGAGCTAGTTAGCAAGAATCCTGAGCTAATAGGCCAACCATTTTATCATTAATAGAAGTCTCTGTGTGTTTCTTTGGGGTTGAATGGCTGCAGGATCAGGCGGAACAGAAACTTCCATCTACAGTAATGAACAGATAATAATGGTTGGCTGAAAACCCATCAGGCTTCAACCCTAAACAAAGTAGTAGACAGAATAAATCTGAGAACAAGAGGTGTGTTTTCTTCAGGAAAAAGCACATCAATTGCTATCCCAGTGTTAAACAAACAGCCCGGGTCAAATATATACAAGTAACATATATGAAATAAAATCATTATATTTAGTATTATATAAATAAATATAGATACATATATATTGCATATATTCTATAGTAATTTATCTATGTAGTACTATTTTTGCCCTATATGCAATGATAACAAATATAAAAAGAGGTCATTAATATGAAGACGTCTAGAGAAAGGAGAAATAAAATTAGAATACAATTTCAAAAAAATAAAAAGTCAATGAGAAATCTTTCAAACTTTATTTGAAGGCACATTTTATTTTAAACCATATTTCAAGATGACGATTGTTTCCTATCTGCTTCTATAAAGTTCTCTCTCTAAAGAGTTCATTCATCTCTACAGCATCATTTCACTGACCTGTTCTGGGAAGCAGGTAACAGTCCTTTAGACACAAAGTCCTTCAACACCCTTTTAGACATACAAAAATAGAGCAAAAAAATAAGTATTTCTTTCTGTGCTGCTAATGCTGCCTTTGTATAAATCACATAACCATGTATATTTTCTCTGGGGATCAATGATTGTAGACTTTTGAAAAATTCAAATTCTCTCATTGTGCTTTACATTCAAACACTGTGTGAAGTATCAGAAAGGACAGAGCTGGAAGAGCCTCGGGACAGCACTTCTATTTTAACAACTCTGAAACTCCTTTACACTTCTTTTTCACAGACTGAGGAACAGAGGGATACAGAAGGAGGACTGTAGTAGGAGCTGCGGGCTGCGTTCCTGCCACACAGCTCCTGACCGTCTGGCTAGCTTATGCCCCAAAATAATAACACACAAACTGTATTCTTTTAAGCACTGCTTGGCCCATTTCTACTAATGTGTATAGCACCCCAAGGTGCGCTTACCAGGAAGATTCTAGCCTATGTCCATCCTGGGTCGGAGCTTCATCGTGTCTGCCACAGAGAGGAGAGCTATCAAGTCTGAGCTCACTTCCTCTTCCTCCCAGCATTCTGTTCTGTTTACTCCACCCACCTATGTTCTAACCTATCAGGGCCAAGAAGTTTCTTTATTATCCAATGACCTTCCTCCATCAGAGGACCATTCAGCACTAAGTTTCGCACGTTTAACACACAAAGCAAAGTTCCTCAGCTTGGGAGTTAGGTTCTGTGAAGTTACTTTGTGGCTAATCAGTCTTGAAAAGTACCCTTTGTTTTGTGGGCAGAACACAATGAAAGCAGGCAATAGTCTGTGAGGTCCTGCCCTTTCTAAATGAAGCTTCAAGAAGTTTTCTATCAACATTGACAGAGTCCACATAGGCCACTCATCAGAAAATATTAAATGTAGTAAAATGTTTACTAGATCCCTAGTCATTTTATTGATTGTTCCCTATCTTTACTCAGTGATGGGAAATATACTCATAAATGCAACCATTAAACAAGAAAATACATTTCAGCTAAGTTCTATACCACCACCTCACTGCTGGAAACAGGAGAGAAACATGCACTTTTATGGGCTATGTAGCATAGGCTTAACTAGAAATTCAAGATCCTTTATCCAGTCTCCCAGATCTGTGGATTTTAGGCTTATGTCTCTATGTCCAGATTTACAACACATTTCTTATACAAAGAATTACCTATATAGCAGTCAAATAAGTGATGTCTTTATATTTTGCATATGTTAATAAAATATGGAAAATTTAAGGTCTCACACAGATAACACTCCATTTAATCACATGATAACTATACATGTATTTCCTTGCAAATCAATAAAACCCATGGCTTAACAAATGCATAATTTGTCATTTATAAAGTAGATTTAACAAGTTCTTATAAAAGAGAGAAATCAATGTTAGTGGTGTGGGACAATTGTCTGTATTCTGTCAATTATGTTTTAAATAAACACTGATTGGCCAGTAGCCAGGCAGGAAGTAAAGGCGGGACAACCAGACAGGAAGTAGAGGTGGGTCAAAGAGAACAGGAGAATTCTGGAAAAAGGGAAGCTTCCTCTCTAGTCCTGCCCAGACACAAAAGAAGCAAGATGTGACCTGCCCTGCCAAAAAAGGTAGTGAGCCATGTGGCTAATATAGACAAGAATAATGAGCTAATATAACTTATAAGAGTTAATAAAAAGCCTGAGCTAATGGGCCAATCAGTTTATCATTAATATAGACCTCTGTGTGATTTCTTTGGGGCTAAATGGCTGTGGGGCCTGGTGGAAGGACAGAAACAAGGCAGGACAGAAACCCAACAAATGTTTTCTTAAACTTTGTATATTCTGTAGAAGATTATCTCAAGTATATGGAACTGTCAAAATCTGAAAAAAAAAGTCTAAACACTATCACACCCACATTAGATCTGCAGCTGCAGAAGATGAATGCTCAATATTTGTTTATGTGTGTTATCACAAAATGTTTTTTGCCACATAGAACTTGGAAGTAAACATTTAAGAACAGCTTAGGCTGCCCTCACCTGATTACTCTGTCATTCTGGTCTGCGTGAGTCACATAGATGCTATTTAAAATTCTGTTATTCTGCTATTCTGAGCACAGTATAAAGACTATATTACCATGATATAATGTATGGTAGGAGCACAGTGAAGTGGAACAATTCCAGCACTGCTTGAAGATCCAGGAAACCTTCATTATCAGCTATGGGAAGCAATGGTGTCTGTGAAAGTGCTGAAATTCCAAACACTTCAGAACAAGAGTGCCTCACATACGATGCTTTTAATGAAATGGGAAGCTAGTCTCATTTTTACTGTTAAGGATATGAAGCTGTATTAATTCTGGTGCTCAGTAGTTATTCCTAATTTTCAGATGTACTTTATCACACACATAAAATGTCAGATTACAGTCCTTGTAAACACTGTTAAGATGATTATTGAATTGTACTAGATGCATAAATATTATTGAATTTCTCAATTCTTAATAAGTATCTGAATGACATTTTGTATCATACTTATTAGAAATTACTGAGAAGGGCTGTGTATGGCACTACCACCTATGTGTTGTCTCGGCTTTTTCTCTGTCTAGACTATGCTCCTATTGCACTTCTTTATTAACAGCATCTTGAAAGGGCCTCCACTTCACCTGATTCCTGGTTTTCCAAGTGCATGAATCTTTCAGGACTTCTGACATATTCATGCTGTAGAATTCAGGCTCAGAGCGCAGTACCACCTGAAATCTCTCCAAATCATTATCTTACTTCCCCCAAATCTTTCAATAGGCAATAAAAAACGTCAAAAGTAATATGTTAAGACTTGGTACAATGTAGGGTTAAGACAGCCCCCTTTAGAGGGCGGGGTTTGCCTCAGGCGAATGCCTGCCAATAAATGGTGCATGGAGAGGCAGCTTGCTCCCTTTTTTCCTCCCTACCTGTACTACGCTGGAACTTTGGTTCTGTAAGTTTAACATTAAAGTGGTAAATATTCTTTGATATCTGCATTGCCTTTATTTGCATTGCCTTTATTTTGTGCGGGTACATTTGGCGCCCAACGTGGGGCTCGAACCCACGACCCTGAGATTAAGAGTCTCATGCTCTACTGACTGAGCTAGCCGGACTTTGTTAACCTTGAATTTTCTCAACTCTAATGAGAAGGGAACGACGGCTGCAGAAAGACATTGGATAATAAAAAAGTCTGCTGAACTAAATCAACCAGTTTATTTCAAGGATGTACTGACCTCACAATGGAAGCCAGGAGATGTGCTGCGTTGGGGAAGGGGTTTTGCTCTTATCTCCACAGGTGAGGAAAAATTATGGATACCGTCAAAATTAATAAAGGTTCGGTTTGAGGAAGAGAAGTCAATTGAAAAAGATAAATAACAATTCATTCACAAGGATGACCGACATACAGATGGTAAGGATTACTGATAGGATGGGGGCAGGGTTCTTTTCTTATCTCCACAGGAAAATATTCATCTCCAAAGAATTTGAGGGACCCTGAATATTTAATTACTGATGGATGGAAAATAGTTACGACCCACTAAACATCAACAATAAAATTCTATACATATCGTAAGTATTGATTATATATATATACATATATATATATATATGTTTTATTGAACACTTCTTTATAAATGTGTAGAGCTGGTTTTGGAGTTGGACTATGGCTCAGTCCTTCTTCAATTCCAAGCCTGTTGATAAGAGATATTTCAAAGTTTCTGTCTCAGGTCAGGAGCCATGAAATGGGACAGAATAAGAATAATTTTATACTTGATAAACTTTCTTTGTCTTCCCTCACATCTGTGTCTTTCTTTATATGTCAGTACATGTCCTTGTTGTTAATGTTTAAATTTCCCATAACAAGCAACATATTTTCCTACAGTAATCTTTGAAGTTTCCAGGATGAAGATGGGACCCCACAACATCAACTCAATCTGGTTTTTATGACGTCATGGATTTTTTTTTAAGCACTAATTTTAGACCTGTTTTTTGGTACCAACTGCAAGAGACAATTTCATATGATAGACATTTTTGACATCGCTCTGGCCGGACCTTCTCGAAACACACAGAGACTAATTATAATTTTCTTAAGTCAAAGGTTAATTTGGAAATTTTACCATCGTTTGCTTTCACAGGGGCCCCTAAGAAGAACGTCGCCCCCATGTCAGCTATAAGCAATCTAAGAGGACGACGTCCCCTCTCCCAACAGAGTTTGCCCACAGGGTTAGGGACATCTTTTAGTGGTTGGTTTAGGGTTGAGGGGATGGGGAGATATTGTATGAAATTAGGGGTATAATATTAAAAAAAAGAGGGGGATTAACTGGGTTGATGGGATGATTGGTATTTGTGACTTACTGTTTTTAGAAAATTATGTTGGTACTGTTTCTTGTATATTGATATATTGAATATTAAATGTGAGTGTTCCTACCTCTATTTTGGTATAAGAGTATGCTTATATTGTATGGATACATCTATCATATCACAATGTACATTTCTACCTCTGGTACTATTTATGTAATAACATTGTTTACATTTGATAAGTAATGACATTGTTTACAGGTAAAGATCATTGTCTTCATACATTGCACAATTGTTTATTCTCTTAGTTTTCAAATTAGATAGGTATTGAGAATTATATGTTTGCCATATTATTTTTAGGTTAATCAGGTCTTTTAGATACATAGAGATTATTCTCAGTATAGATAGTATAATCTTCAGCCTCTTTGAAGAGCTGTAGAAAATGGCCTTTAATCTAACCTAGAATTCTGTGCCATCGAGACACAATTTACTCCTGGCAACACCACTCTACTCCCGAGAGAACGTTGAGCACCAAAGACACTCCACTGGGAGCTTGTCTTCTTGGCAGAACTGGCCTTTGGGTTAAGAAAAACCCATACCTCAACTACTGACTAAGATATAAAGCAGGATTGTCTTATCTTGCCAAGACAGGGTAGGATAATCCTAAGAAAGTTCCTTGCATTTGAGAATGGTATGTCAGTTATGTTAGGCCTTAGCCAAAGTTGGTTGACTCAACATTACAAACGAGATTTTGGGTGATTGCCCAGGCAGTCAGTTTTCTGTCATTTGTTACACATTTTGGATATCTCTCTTTTGTTAAGTAATATTTACTCCCTTCTCAGATCTTTGATGGAGTTGAAGATTATTTAATTGTAGTTACTCTTTAGCAAAACTTTGGCTCTCAATATTGTTTGTTATATTTATCATTTGTTATTATTGTTTATAGTTATATTTGGTTTAGTTGTGTCTTATTTAGACAAAAGGGGGAGATGTAGGGTTAAGACAGCCCCCTTTAGAGGGCGGGGTTTGCCTCAGGCGAATGCCTGCCAATAAATGGTGCGCGGAGAGGCGGCTCGCTCCCTTTTTTCCTCCCTACCTGTACTACGCTGGAACTTTGGTTCTGTAAGTTTAACATTAAAGTGGTAAATATTCTTTGATATCTGCATTGCCTTTATTTGCATTGCCTTTATTTTGTGCGGGTACAGTACAAACATATGATAGAGTTGTAGTCAAACCTAAAGAAACATGAAATTACGACATTTTCAGCAAAATTGATTGAACTACCATCCTGTTAAATGGAATGAGTCAGATTCAGAAGATGAATACCAAATGAATTCTCTCATTTGTAATCATCTAGAATTGTGGTTGGAGAGAAGTTGTGTGTGTGTGTGTGTGTGTGTGTGTGTGTGTGTGTGTGTGTATACATCTGTTACATTAGGTAAAAATGTAGAAAGAGGCAGAGAAGGGAAAGAGCATTCATGTGGAAGAGGGGAGAAGCATAAACCAGAGGATAAAGGAATGTGTTCCACAGAAAAGCAGAGGGAGAAGATAGGAAAGAAGCAAGGAGGAATATAAATTAAAAAAAAATAATATTGACATGTCTGTACAACAATGTCAGTAATAAAAAGGGATTTACTGCCAGTATTTATTGTCTACCCTGTCCCATTGCATTTTTTCCTAGGGCCATCTGGAATCTGTTTTCTGTGCCCCATCACGACAGTAACAGGGAACATAAGTTCCTTTATGTAATGAAGCTCATCAACATGTAAAGACTCACCAACATGACAGCCCAAAGAAAAGCTGAACAAGGACACCACCAATGGGCATGACAAAACCACTGGTGAAAAGCCTAAGAGTCTTCATTCCCACACAACGTACTACAGGAGTTAGTGGGAGTGGGAGACACTGTTATTCCTGGGGAAGAGCACAAATGTTCAGCAATGAAAACATACATATGAGTAACGTTATGCCACAGATAATGTTTAGGAATATATTTGTTATGCTATATTACTTGTTATTGCATATATATGTGTGTGTATGCATGTATATATTTTATAGACCCATATTGTGTGTATGTGTGTATTTGTGCATGCACTAACAAATGATTTTTAAAAAAGGCCATTGATGTGTGGTTTTCCTCTGTATGCTGTAAATATGTTTTATTGCCATTGGTCAATAAAGAAGCTGCTTTGAGCCAATGTCTTAACAAGATATAGCCAGGCTGGAAAAGATAGAGAGAGAGTAGGCAGAGTCAGAGAGACACCATGTAGCTGCCACAGGAGAAAGATGCAAGCCGCCAGCCAGAATGTTGCCAGTAAACCACGAGCCTCATGATAAAATATAAAATAATAAAATGGGTTAAGCATAAGAGCTAAGTGTAGCTGGTCTTAGTGACCAATACACTCCACCAGAGGTGTAGTAGAACTCTGAGAGAACTCTCAGCTCATCTGTCATGACCATCTAATTGCTAATACCAAACTATCAGAGGCTTGGGTCTTTCTCATGTGCACACCTGGGTTTAACATGGTTTGTATGAACTATACTATGGTAACAATTGAAGAGTAATAACAAAAGAACCTGCATAATAGTTTCCACTTACATACAGGTGACCCCTACTTCCCATTGCATTGTTTTTGCTGTCTAAAATGAATGCGATTGTACACTATCTTAGTTTATATAACAACTTTGTTGTGATTGTAAAGTCTCAGATTTAACAACATTAGGAATTGGGATTTGTATCTTCTCCCTCAGAGTATGTTTTGAAATGTATGTTTTGAAATTTACACTATAATTAAACTCTTCATGGACTTAAAAAAAAGATATAAGAGCTAGCTAGCAATACGCTTAAGTCATTGGCCAGGCAGCATTATATTTAATATAGTTTCTGAGTAACTATTTCGGGTCTGGGTGGCCGGGAAACCAATGACAAACTTCCAACAACAGGCCATGAATTTGAAAGAGAACAAACATGATTATTTGGGAAGGTTCAGTGGGAGAAAAGGGAAGGGAGAAACATTTTAATTAAAATATAATCTTAAAAATAGTTAGGGACATCTCTCTGGACCCCTGTGAACCCCTCTAGAGTCAACGCTCTTGCCAACCCTAAAAGGCTCCCTTAATTAAGATATTTGTGGGAGCCTAGCCTGTTTGGATGCTCATCCTCCTAGACCTGGATGGAGGGGGGAGGACCTTGGACTGCCCACAGGGTAGGGAACCCTGACTGCTCTTTGGACTGGAGAGGGAGGGAGAGGGGAGGGGAGCGTGGGGAGTGGGGGAGGGGGAGGGAAAAGGGAGGCAAGGAGGAGGCAGAAATTTTTAATAAAAAAATAAACAAAAAAGAGATAGTGAGATACACATATGGTTGAAGAATGAGTGTTCATTGCCAGTGTGTGAGCTTGGTAAAACAAACAACAAAAATCTTTCAAATGAAACCCCATTGCAGTCTATAAGTGGCCTCAAAGAAGAGGATAACATTTTTCTGGGGACAGGGAAGCTGTGTTCTCTGTGTCTGAATAGTTAACAATATGGGTTCGGGGTCTTTGAGTTTCTCTTATTCTCCAAATGATTTCTTCTCGTTTTAATGTTTGAAAGGGATAAGTTCTGGTCGTTTATATTAATAAAAAGGAAAGAGGGCCACTTTCCATTCTTTATCTATTATCACCCTTGTCTCCATAGCAACCTAGAGAAGAAGCATCCACATAAATATCTACTGTACAAAGACAAGTTGATGGGAGGGAAGAGGAATGTGGAGAAAGGCAAATTGACTCTCAAGATTTTTTATATGAATAATCATATCCTCTATAAACAAGGGCACTTTGCCTTCTTTATTTCTAATTTGTATCTCTTTATTCCTTCCCTTGTCCTCCTAGGCTAGCAAACATTTCAAGTTGTATTATACAATTGAGACAGTACACATTCTTGTTTGAATTTCCCACAAAAGCTGACAATAGGTTTGTCACATATAGCTTTTATTATAATGATATGTATTCCTTATATTCTTAGTTTCTCCAAGTCTTTTATCATGAGAGGGTGTTGGATTTGATCAAAAAGCCTTTGCTGCTGCTGGGCAGTGGTGGCTCACGCCTTTAATCCCAGCACTCAGGAGGCAGAGGCAGGCAGATTTCTGTGAGTTTGAGGCCAGCCTGGTCTACAAGAGGTAGTTCCAGGACACAGCTAGGATTGCTGCACAGACAAACCCTGTCTTCACAATAATCCCCCTGAAAAAGGCTTTGCTGCATCAACTGAAATGAATCTGTGATTCATAGTCATGTGGAAAGTTTGGTTTTACTTGACATGTTGAGACATCCTTGAAACTCTAAAATGAAGTTAATTTCATCATGATTTTTTTGACTTAGTCCTTAATTCCATTTGTAAGCATTTAGAGTTTTGGAATCCTAGTTCATCAGAGACAGTAGTCCATAATTTTCTTTAGTCAGAGTGTCTTCATCTGGCTTTATATAAACATAACACTAACTTTATAAAAAGTTTGGTGATGTTCTTTCCTTCTCTAAAAGACCAATAGACTTCAAATGTGATCAGCTCTAGTCCTGGAAGTTCTTCATATTTGGGAGAAATTTTAAGTGTTAATCTCATTGTTTATTACATTTCTGCCTTAATCACTTACATCATGTTGACTTAATCTAGACAAGTCATATACATCTATACACTTATCTACACAGTTATGTTTTCTAATTTACTATATGTCTTTAAAGTTTGTCGTATTTATTTTCTGAATTTTATTGATACCTGTGTATCATTTTCATCTTTAATTCTTTGAAAGTTTTGATCTTCTCTCGCTTCCTCTTGCTAAGGGTTTGTCAATTTTCTTTATTTTTATAAAGAACTAATTTGTTTTAATTTATATTTTTACTTTTTATTTCTACTTCCTTAATTTTTCAATTTACATCAATTATTGATTTTTATCTAATTATTTTGAATTTGATTTTTATCTTGTTTTGGTTTAATTTTTCCTGACCTTAAAGTATATTATTAAGTTATATGAGATATAAAGAGTGGTTGTTTATTTATTTGTTTTGTTGGTTGATTGGGTTTTTTTTTGTCAAGTTGACACAAGCAAAATCATCTAGATAGAAGAACTGCAACTGAGACAATATCTCCACTTTATTTCCTTTAGGCAAATCTGTAGGGCATTTCTTGATTAACGACTGACATAGAAAGGTCCAGTGGTATTTTTGCCAAGTCTGGTCCTTGACACATCCCTCCTTACCAGGTGCCATTCATTCTCCAATAACAACCAGAAAGTCAAGAATTTTTATTCCTGCTGCATTATCACAACAAAGATTTTATCCCTAAAATCTTCCCGAATTTTGTAACTCTAAATGGCATGTTCTTCTGAAATGTTCGCTCTGCTCCAATTCTATTACTTTCATTTGTCTTTCCATAATTCGTCAGCTGCTTATAGCCATAAGCAACCGATTTGACATTCTCCAGATCTTTGAGAAGGCAAGAATAATCATATCAATTTAGTATACTTGTGGAAATTATTTGTTTGCTGCCAGCAAGATGCTAGGAGAAGAGATACATACATCATATTCACTGAATAAATGTCTGCTTTTATTATGAGAATGTTAAATATGTCAACTGAAATTGATAAGTTAATGAAATGGGTAATATTGATGTATACATCAGTTATTTGGGTACACACAAATTAGCGGATGATGTAGCAATTCTACCTCTGATTTTTTGAGGCACTCCTCAGTTGTACAACAAAGATGTACTCTTCCACTCCCACAGTAGTGTACAGAGTTTCAGTTTCTCCACACACCTTATTTTTGAGCTATTAATTTAACTTTTGACACTGATTTCTTGGTGGCTGAGCTGAATCTTTTATAGTTAAGATTCTAATTTCCCTGATAATTAGCATTTTTTGTGTTGCATATTCTATGTAATTGGCTTTGCAGAAAAAACACTTTAGATATTTAGGTTTTTTATTTGAATTAGGTATTTTTGTTAAATTATATGAATTTTTTTCATATACATTCTATTTTAGCAGTTTTTCAAATATATAACTTGAAAATATTTAATCCTATTTTATACTCTTCTTCCTCACATTCTTGATTGACTTAACTCAAAAAAGACCATTCTTGGCTGAGATACATTTTGTATTAATGGTATTTCTAATGTTTTGCTGTTGTTATGAACATACTGCTAAAGGCACATCGCAGTGATATGTGTAATCATAGGATTTCTCCCATGTTAATATTTAGAAGTGTGGTATTGAATCTAACAAAAATCTACATATTTTATTCTATTAAAAAAAGAAAACTAGATAGCATCATAAAGAAGTTTTTAAAAAGTCTTATCAGGAAAGCAATGAGCTAACACAGTGCCAAGGTTGAGGAGCTTTCTCCAGTTGAAAGCAAGTACATACAGCTCATGTACTTCTGTAGTTCAATCATCCATCACATTTCCACATGTGCTGTTACAATTAAGCTTTGCATATAACTTGAAATCACACACACACACACACACACACACACACACACACACACACACACACAAGGAATATAGACACTTTGTTAACAAATTGAAAGCACTATGAGAATTGGAATGAGCCATTAAGCTAAAGGAGACCCTAAAAGCACCGTGGCTCCAGGGATATGTCTCTGTTTAGTGTGTTTACATAGAACATATCTTTCTTACTGCCCCATATTTTTTCCTTCACATTTGTTAGTTAAGTCCAGGTGAAGAAGAGCTTCATGCCTTTCTCTGAAAACTCAGTGGAACATGCTCATTTTGTTTTAGGAAATACATGTGGGAAAGTGCCTCCAAACTGTCCCTATCAACTGTTTTCCCATATGTTGATTTTTATGTTGCAGTCCCAACTCCTCAATCTTTGTTGTGGTTTGAATGTAAAATGTCCCCCATCTGCTCATGCGTTTGAAAAATCAACTCCAATGTAAACTCTATATGGAAGATTATGAAGCCCCAGCATTTGGAGCCTCAGTGGAGAAAGTGAATAACGGTGAGAGGCAGGGGCATAGGCTTTGAGGTTCCTCCCTGTCCACTCTGTTTTCGGACCGTGGACACAGTACACCAAGCTGCTTCACATTTCTGCTACAATGCCTTCCCGACTTCCATGTTTTTTTATTTAAAGATTTTATTTTCTGAGAATTTTATACAGTACTATATTTAAATCATACTTAATCTGTAAATCGGAATGAATCTTCCCTACCTTCCACAGACTAACGTAATTCTTTTTCATATGAATACTCAATTGTCCCAAACTTATTTGTTGAAATAACTCTTCAGAATTTAATTATCATAGAACCTTTATTGAAAATCATAAATTGGGGTTCTTTTCCATCTGTCTAATCATTCATATCAACCATCTCAACATCTCAACACTAGTACCACTCGGTCTTTACAAGATTTGTATTAAATTATGAAATTAGAAAGTGTAACATTATCAATTTTATTCTGTTTAAGATTATTGTAACTATATAGTTTCTTGAGACATCATAGACATTTTGTAAGGATTGCCCTATTTTCATAAGATACTATTATTATTTTTATTAACATTATATCATATCTGTAGAAAGCCCTGATTAGTATTGACATCTTAAAGAAGTTATAAGTCTCAATCTATGGATATGAGCTGTGTTTCTATTTATTTGTGCATTTTTTGATTTTTTTCACTTCTGTTTTAGGATTTTTTATGTGTAAATATTTTTCCTTTTCTACATTATGTTTATTTATATTCTTTAATTATTGATATACTATTAATCAGCTCATTTTCTAGTATCTTTCTACAGTTTTTTATTATTACTGCATACAATAGATTTGTCTTGATTTTGTTATTTCAAAATTTTATAGAATTTGTCCATTATTTAAAATATTTTTCTTAAATATGGGTTTAAGGTATAAGGCTTAATATATTGTGAGTTTTTTACATGAAATTTTTGTAATCGTAAGGGGAATTGTATTTGTTTATTGCATGTCAAAAGACCTTTCTTTTTTCCTACCTTTCTGTTTCTTTCTTTTTTCTTTTTTCTTCACTTGATTGTTCTTGCCAATTTATCTTTATTGAATTAAATACAAGTTATAAATGAGGTTTCTTTTTCTTATTCACAATTTAAGAGGAAATTCTTGTCTTTACATTATTATTTAGCTTTGAATTTTTTATACATAACCTTTTATATACTGTAGTTTTTCTATTATGAGGCATTTTTATTATGCAAACATTTAATTTATTGAACTTTTTCTATATCAAATGCTATAATGATTAATTTTGATTATCAAATACTATTTCACTCTAGAGTTATACCACATTTAAATTGTTATTCATTTATATGTTGAAGAAGATGTTGTTGGTTACAGCTTCATGTAGTTTATTAAAACATGTTTTAAATATCATATAAGTATAAAACTTTTTGTGTGTTGTGCTTTGTGCTCAGATATGTAGCTCAAAGCCTCTTTTACTGTTTGACAAAAGCTAGTCCATGGTACATTTCCTTTCTCATGGATGCAGAGAACTCTCCAGCCATTCATGTGGATGATGTTTCAATTATATCCACTCTTAACTTAAAATGTTATTTTCTTTTTCTTAACTGGGTCTTAATTTTTTTATACAAGGATAAAATTTCTAAAATTAACTTAGAGAGTTATTAGCTCACAGAATCAGAGCTAATTATTCATTGTTCTGCTAAGACCAAAAGTGTTTACACAAAATGTGAAGTTAATTGGTCAAAATGTGGTTTACTTAGAGGGGGTGACAACAGGGGAATAAAAGGGATATTATCCTGCTATTCTGAATTTTTGATCTGACTCCAATCCCAGCATGTAACCCAACAATGACACCGTTGACCTAATACCGTAGAGCTACAAATCCTCAAAAGGAGCATCCTGCACCTGAAACTAATCCATTGGCTTACATTTTATCTATTATGGAGCTACGGTCACTGAGGGGTCACGGTCGCTTCATTAAATGTTTTACTAGTTTTTTTTAGAGGGGGTGAGAGGATCATTGTTAAACTATATTGAATTAGTTTTTCTGTAGGAAGATTTATGTGACTTGGCATCCCAAATTATACTTCATTTATATGTATCGTGGAGGAAAATCAATAATGTGAGTAGATTGTGGATACAATTGCCAGCAGAGGAAACAGGAAGTCACTCAGGCTTCTGAGACTGTCATGAGAAAAATCAATGAACTGTTGACCTCCATAAACACACTCTCTCCACATACCCCCAACAAAATATGGAAGAGGCGGGATCATAGTAAGTTAGAATAATTCCATATGAGTTGTGAATTTTGGAGTTGTTAAACCCCATATGGAGATGGCATATTATTCCGTATGTGCTAGGAAATCAAAGAAGCATTGTTAGCAAGGATGAGTCCTTTGTTGCTACGAGTCTCTCTCTCTCTCTCTCTCTCTCTCTCTCTCTCTCTCTCTGTGTGTGTGTGTGTGTGTGTGTGTGTGTGTGTGTGTGTGTGTGTGTGTGTATATGAGCGATCAAAGGGATGAGAATTTCCTAGCTGAATGTTTTAAAATCAGAAACACTGACAAGTGCTTTCCTTCCCCCTCCCACCCAAGATATTCCAGAACACAAGGACACTCCAGCCACCTGGTGATTAGACAAGCCGAATAACCTTGCTCTGAAGAACTAGCTGACATAGCAGGATGGGACAGAGCAAAAGACCTTGCACCCGTGCCAATGCAGCTTCAAAAGGTCTTTTTGTAGTTCCACCTTTTAAAAACTAACTCTGCAAAGGAATTTTGAACTTCTCTCCACCTTGCTACCTTGTAGTTTTGGGGTATAGGAGAAGTTCCTGGCTAGCCTGATTAAAGAATTAACCTTGCATTTTAAGCAGTTCAGTCTGTTCTGGTTTTTGGTGGTCTCCCTCTGGGGGTGGTGATCTGGGCACAACATGTGTTTGCCTGTGTGTGTCTGTGTGTATGAGGGGGAAAAAAATCTCTGCTATTTTTCCTTCTGCAGTGCAGGATAGCAAATATAGGGACCTGGCTGGCACTGGACTATCTGCAGGACTGAGAGACATTGGATACTCATCCCTAAATGGAATTTCTTCTCAAATACCTCCCTCAGATCTCAGAGAATTGTGCTGGAAAGGTAAAAAAAAAAAAAAAAAAAAAAAAAAAAAAAAAAAAGTTGTAAGGGCCAGCAGGGATAAAAGACTCCAAGTAATCAGGGAGACAAAGCCCTAAGTAGACATCTCTGGCCCCCAAGAAAAACCTCCAGTGGCGAGAAAAGGACTCCATCTATATAAGTTGTTGACACAGTGGCCCCATAGAATCCCCAGACTATTTAGACCATTGCCAAGGTTGTTATGGTGAGGCTCTATTGCTCAAGAAGATGCTTACATATCTTACTGAACATAGATGTGGCACCCATACTACTCCTTGTACTATGTGACAGTATGGTATACTCCTGTATTGTGGCACCTGCACTACAGGACCACACAAAGACACACAGGCAGAGACACGGGTCATCCTTGATGCCAGAATGTCCCCTTTACTGTGTCCAGGGGCAGCTTGAATAGGGATCGCCACACCCCACCAAATGCACCAGAACCACTCCCCTGCCATTGGGAACTCCTGAGGGTCTTGTGTTCAAAGCAGCTGCAAGCATTACAAGTTGCTTACCAGAAATTCATGATGGGAGGGGTTTCGCAGCTCCCAACACATAGAGATACTGAGGCCTGGTGCCTCAGTAGAACCTTCACTCCTGCTGACTAGTCTTTATTGTACTGCAAGGTACTCACAACTCTCCCAGAAGAGAACGGTAACCACCAACCTAGTGGTGACCTGTATGCATGATAAACTGGTGCAATACTGGTACAAACATTGTTAGAGTAACCAGCCAGTATCTGAATAAATTTAAGGCTCACTCTATGAGATGTGGCCCATACTTAGATAACAAAATCTAAGGTATGCCATAGACCTAGAGAAAAACCAAATACACTGGCCAACTAAAGGACTTAGCAATAAAATGACTCATAATGACATTCTGATATACTCATAAATAAAAGTCTCACCCAGAACTAATCAGAAACGCCTTATCCTTGGTGTAGAGGGTAAATAATACAGAGACCAAAACTGGATGATGAGCGGAATGAAAGACCTTGGAACATCAGTCCTAAATGATATGTCTTTATCAAATCCATCCCCTCCGGTTTCATAGACCTCCCTGGAAGAAGGAAACAATGTCTTCCAGACACACATATAACACACATGTAAACTCACAGATACTTAGCAGCATGCACAGTGCCTACGCAGGTTCAAACTAGATGGAGTACCATCACTGAGATGGGGGAGTAAATGCAAGCACTCATTCCTAATCCTGAAGCTATCTACAGTTCACAACTACTCAAAAAGAAAAAATAAATTTTTTCCAAGCTGTATCACCCAGAACACAAAACATACTTCAAGGCCCCATACCTAGCGGTAGATAAGCAATATAATAAACTCCAAAGTACTTTTTGGAGGTATTTGCTTCATATTGCTTTGTTTGGGCATTCTTTTACCTCGCCTTTTGTTTGTGTTTTATGGAGTCTGATTTTATCTTTTTATGTGTATGTCTATGAGGGTATGTGATGGTCTTTATTTTTTTTCACTTTTGTATGTTTTTTATTGTTGTTATCCTTGCTTGTTTGACATTTCTTTTACTTGTTTGCTTTCTTAAGAGAAAATAAAGGATCACAAATGAAAGGGTGAAGTTAAAACTACTAAATCCCTTAGCATAAAGCATAGTAGTAAATATTCATGGCCAAACAACATAATAGTCAAAACATGTCATGACAATCAACATCGTTAGGCTTCAGAGGATGCTATGAAGAAAACTAAGATATAGGCCATAGTCTGGGGAAATAAATTTACAAATTTTAAGTCAAATTGTAAACACTATACAAAAACTCTTAAAAATAAATAGTAACTCAGCAAAATTCACACAAGAGATACAAGAACATCTATTAAACACAAAGATGTTTAGTTTTAGTCCTCTCAGTGAGTAGAAACAGAGAGTAAAGCCACATCATGATGTGTCTCCAAAGAAACTCTGAGGTACAAACCAGATTGGTTTAAGTTTGCTTGTATTTGTCATTGCTTGTATTTGAAAACCTGCACTCCAAGTCCAGGTACTTTTCTTTCATTACTCCTTGATAATGGTTCCTTCTCTTACCTCATGTATTTTCTTCTTTAATTTTATTGATTCAGTATAAACATTGCTTAATGTTGCTCACATCAAACTTATTTCAATCATCTTGCCCAATGTGGTTCTTTATCCCTGTTGAGGATTCTTGTCTTGTTTTATATAGCTATATTCTCTATTGTTTTCAGCATTGCTAAAACAAAAATTTAATAATAAATTTATTAAAATTTAATAAACTCTTTCAGTTTTGTTCTATATTTCTTTTATATATAAAATGTTGGTATCATTTTCTTTATAAAATTATTTTGCTGTTTAACTGTTTTCTTCTATTTTTTCTCTATCATCTGCTTCAGACTCTGCCTTTGATGTGGTTAATTTTCTTCAAATGTGAACAATCATTGGAGTATTTAAGAGTGAGTCACTGAATCAAAAATTGACAGCTAAGGTGAAGTGTACAGATTTTATGTGCAGAAGAGCCCGAGAGTCATGTTTTTAGTGGGAAATCAACACGTATTGGAAAGCCCAATGGACTGTCTGAGAGTTATTTCTCTGAGATTAGTTTTGCTCAAGGAAAAGTCCTCTAATGTCATCACTTAAAAAAATAAAGCAACCTTGACTGCTCTTCTGAGAGGACAGAAATAGCAGTGACGAAGGAACTAACTGGGGACATCTCCTTTGGCTCCTGGGAGCCACTCTAGGTTCAAGTCTCTTGCCAGCCCTAAGGTGGCTCCCTTAACTAAGAATTGTGCTTCCGTGCTCCCCTATCCAACCTTCCTTTATCCCAATCATCCTTTTTCCCCAAGTTCCCCCCATCCTCCCCTTCTCCCTTTTCTCTCCCCATCTCCCCTTACCCCCATCCCACCCCACCCCCAAGATCCCAATTTTCTCCCCAGCCATTTTGTCTACTTCCCATAGCCAAGAGGATAACTATATGTTTTTCCTTGGGTTCACCTTCTTACTTAGCTTCTTTAGGTTCACCAATTGTAGACTCTGTGACCCTTATTTATGGCTAGAAACCAATTATGAGTGAGTACATCCCATGTTCATCTTTTTGGGTCTGGGTTACCTCACTCAGTATAGTGTTTTCTATTTCCATCCATTTGCATGCAAAATTCGAGAACCTGAAATGACCCTATCCTATAGCAATACTGACGAATATCTTGCATATCATCATAGAACCTTCATCTGGTGATGGATGGAGATAGAGACAGAGACCCACACTGGAGCACTGGACTGAGCTCCCAAGGTCCCAATGAGGAGCAGAAGGAGGGAGAACATGAGCAAAGAAGTCGGGACCACGAGGGGTGCACCCACCCACTGAGACAGTGGAGCTGACCTAGTGGGAGCTCACCAAGGCCAGCTGGACTGTGACTGAAAAAGCATGGGTTAAAACTGGACTCTCTGAACATAGCGAACAATGAGGGTTGATGAGAAGCCAAGGACAATGGCACGGGGTTTTGATCCTACTTAATGTGCTGGCTTTGTGGCAGCCTAGCCAGTTTGGATGTTCACCTTCCTAGATATGGACGGAGGGGGGAGGACCTAGGACTTACCACAGGGCAGGGAACCTTAACTGCTCTTTGGACTGGAGAGGGAGGGGGAGAGGAGTGGGGGGAGGGGGAGAAGGGTGGGAGGAGGGGGAGAAGGGTGGGAGGAGGGGGAGGGAAATGGGAGGCTGGGAGGAGGCGGAAACTCGTTTTTTTTTCCTTTTCTCAATAATAAATAAATAAATAAATAAATAAATAAATAAATAAATAAATAAATAAATAAGAAATAGCAGTGACGGGAACAATGTGTGTTCTGGATGCAAAGTCCACAAGTCCCTCAATCCCTTGTCTGTGCCTCAGGGAGTGAATTCTGTTTCATATCCTCCCACTCACTATCCCTCAACTCCACGATATCAAACCCTCTAAGTTCGGCCTTGGAATGATGAATGCTGGCTTTGCCCACAGGCCCTATGACAGTCCCACTCAATAGATACTGTTTTCATGTAAAATCGCCAGCAACGTTTGACCAGCACTATCTCTCATTATTCGCTAACTTCTATCTCAAACATTCTATGTCATATTAATTAATATCTTTTAGAAAGTAAAGGTTATTAAAACACCTCATTTCTTTCAATTTTGTACTAAGTTCTTAGAAACTGTGTTTTACAAGTCCCTGAACGTGTTTTGATAACTAATTTTAAAGGGGTAAGAAAAATGTTTTGCTGTGCTTTATTCTATCCCAAAAAAGATCACAAGGTGTGCTCAGGGCTGGGATGGTTGAGAAACTCAAAGAACGGATCTCTAGCGAATTTCCCCAAAAAGTACTTTGGGATACCAGATGTCATTTTTAAAAAAGGAAAAGAAAGTATATAGGAAATACCATAGACACCATTATGCAGTAAAGCTATCAGCATTCCAAACTTTGGGTGACCAAAGATACAATGATTTCTAACAGATACTTTGGGCTTTGTTTCCCTTTATTTTCCCATACCTCTGATCCTGAAATTGTGGTCATAATTCTGCCCAAATTGACTTCAATATATGAGATATTTTAAAATTATTTCAAGGCCTATTTTAGAAACCTATAGCAAAACTTCCAGTAGATCCCAGAATTAAATGGGAGTTCCAGAAGGCTCTGCCCACTATGAAGTTCTTAAAATCTCAAGGATTCATGTTTTTTTCTTCTCTTGAGTTACAATTTAGAATGAAAGCTCAGCATATGACCCTCATTCGATTTATATTTTCTTATAAACAGATATTTATTTTTATATTTTCAATTGTGTGTATATAAATGTATCTTCCAGTACATATGCGCATTTTAATTAAGATTTCTTCTAAGTCTATAAGCTTTGAATTCCCTGGAGTAGCTGTTACAGGAAGTTGTGATATGGATGATAGCAATCAAACTTCTTAAAGAGACCGAAGGATACAGATGGATGGAAAATTAAAAATAACAACTCTGAGAGGGCAATCTTGTTACAAGAAGACATTGAGAGGAGAAAGGGCAGGAAGCCATGGGTGTGGTTATCTAAACAGGAGTAAGATGCAATTGCCCAATAAATATCAAACCCAAACTCCATTTAGAGGACTCATACCTTTAGAATACTTCCTATTCAGAGCAGATAAAACTGTTACTTTCTTTTTCTTCTTAGCTCTGTCTTCAGTCATTCACGGATATTTAACTTTCAATTAACATATAGGACCACAGCTGGTCAAAGTGGGAGAATTAGAAACTGTGGAATGTTTTTCACTAAATCTATATTACATCTTTTCCAAATGCTTAAGGAACATTGTGGAAGAGGGAGTAGAAATATTGTAAGAGCCAGAGGTATATATAACTAGAAGGAATGTGTTTGCTGGACACAACAGGGAAACTATACATACAAACTCAAAATGGTTGCAATAGCTAACATAGGACCTATACAGTCTCAAGCCGGAGAGAATCTGAGCATGGAGATGGGAAGTAGGCATGAAATCCCTTGGGGCTATTGCCATTAGCATGCTGGAAAAGGAGAGTCAGTATTCTTTGAAGGTGTACCCCTTGGTAGATCTAACATGTTCCCTTTGAAAGCCACATATTCTAATGAACATAGGCAACACAAATTGTACTTGATGGGTTCTAAAGAACAAAAGAAATGGAAACAGAGTATATGGGTAGAGAAGGATTGTATCTTGGAGGAGTTGGGCTGGAGATCATATGATAAAAATACATTGCATGAACTTCTCAAAGAATTGAAATAAATGAGGAAAACATGTTTTCAGATGAGTACAAGTGCTTATGTCTCTGCAGTGCCTTCTTTTTAAGTCTCTTAGTCACTAATGACTTTGGCTGCCAATGCTGCCTGTTCTGACATTGTGGCTAAATCTGTACCACAGCAGGTATTTCACTGCACTGTACAGAGGCAACCAAAGAGGTCTGTGAGGCATTTTTTTATAGATAGCAATACATCGCTCATTGAATGCTGATGTCAGGTCTTTTCCCTAGAACATTTTCATTCAGTTTTGTTTTGGATCCTGTAGTGCTCTCAGGTTTAGACATTCAAGCACTGGTCCACAAAGTGTGTGGCTACCTGAAAGGAAAAACAGAAGAAAAGAAAGAAGGTGGTAGATGAGAAGAGAGATATGGAAATCTAAGGATAATCATGGTTGATGATGCTCAGTGTTATTTCTTCCTTTTCATGATTGTTACATAGTATACCTTTCACGTGAAGCATCATATTTTGTGCTGTCAAAATGTCCCTTAAATGTTTGTTTACAACCTCAGACTATTTTCTCACCCTTGAATAAAGAAGCTTCTCTTTGCAACACATACAGGTTAATATAAACACTCCGAGCTAGTTAAGATGCTGAGAATTTTCGTCGCTCAGCAATACATGGGTATCCACATCACTCTCTCTAAGGCTAAGGGAACATTGCAGAAGAGGATGTAGAAAGAATGTAAGAGTAGAATAATAGCGTGTTTGACCTCGAAACACTGCCCTATTGGCTGAGGTACTTATCACTGAATATATACCATAATCTGTATAGGACTTGCATCTGACTGAGACTGTAAACATTTAGTCATAGATCCGGAAAAGGCTCATGGATCCCCAGAAAAACCAACTGATGGAGGAGAAGTAGTTGTGTCAGTGATGCAGCCACTTGTGAGTTATTCAGACTCCAGTAGATAGCTTGACACCCATGCCTACACTGATGGCTCTGGTTAAACTCAGTGGAACACAAAGTAAAAACACAAACAAAACCCAAAATATTTTAACATATATTCTCATTAGTTTGTCAGCTTTACACAATCAGAGTCGTCTGATGGAAAATAATCAAAAAATCACTTCCATCAGACTGTCCTAGAACCATGTTTATGGGGATATTTTCTTGATTATGGTTTAATGTTGAAGAACTTAGCCCACTGTGGGTAGGTAAGTTCTTGTTTGTATAAGAATTAAAATGGGGAAAAAAAACACATGGGAAACCAGACAAGAAGCAGGGTTCTTCCATAGTCTCTGCCTAGTTTGTGCCTTAAATTCCTCCCCAGAATTCTCACTTTGACTTGTAAGTGCAGTCAAATAAAACCTTTTCTTCTCAAGTTGCTTTCATTGTTTTGTTTATCCATACTACCAGGGGAGAAAACATTTACCATGTGGCTGGTAACTTGGTAACTTGGAGGAAGTAGGTGAAGGTCAACAACAATGGGGAAATGAAAAGACAGGATGTGGGTATATATAAAATTGTCAAAGAATAAATTAATGTAATATAAAAAAAATGGCAATGCCCACCCAAACAATAGTTTGCGGGGTTTGGGTTTGCCCTTTTGTTACAGAAGTTAAAACTTTGAAATTTTGAGATATATTTTTCATCTTTGCTCAAAAAATAAGGCTATATATAAGAATTTAATGAAAATCAGCAGTCAAGAAAAGATTCAGTCATTAATAGTTACCTCAGACTTCACCATATAATCGGCGGCTGACACAAATTCACAGATGGAAACTCTTATGGGTACCAATTAAGTCTAAGTAACAAATACTGCAAAAAATCTTGTTTATTTCAATTTTTATAAAATCAGATACCATGGGCATCAACGATTCTGACCATTTAGTCTTGGCAATGAATATGTCACTAACAATTTGAAAATATTAAAATTAAATAATTTCACAGATGGCTTTCCTTGATAGGAATTAATTCAAAGGAAAATTGACCACAGTGGTTCAAATTTAGAAGAAGATATTAATCAATTACTGCACAAAATCAATTTCTGAATTGTGAGCCAGTTAATGAACGATCTGGAGCTGGATGATATTCTCCTCATTTGCTGTGTCTAAGGTGGCCTGCATCACCTGATCACACCTTAAATGAGATCTTTGCTGCTGCACACTCCTTGCTCCTGCTCATACATAAAGAAGCACTGAATTTTAGAGTATTTGGTGTAAATAATGAAATACTGTTCTCTGGTTAAAATCAACTGGAAGGAAACATTGCTTTTTATCCCCATGTGAAATTTTGGAATTAAGTAAAGCTTCTACTAAAAGAGTGAAAATGTTAGTAATTAGCGTTGTGTATTAGTTTCTAAATATTTGCTTCCCTTAAAATGGGTTAATTTAAATGATAAAATTTTAGCTCCTCATTTGGCTCTCACAAGATATATAAAGGTTTTATGCTTTAGAACTTCATCCAGTGTCCTAAATTTAATATGAAGATAAAATTATTCACATTTCAAATTATGGAATGATTTCTCATTGTAAGAGTCATGGAGAAAAAAGAAGCCATACCCTTTCCTGCCATTCATAAGTTTAAGGCAGAAATGCTTATATAGAATTAAACTTCTGTAAAAAAAATTTACTCATCCATCATTTGGCTCTGCATGGTGATTATTTACTAATTTTAAAAGTCTTATTGTATGGAAGTCTCAGTTATATTACTGTCTTCAGGATTCTTGGGGATGGAGACATGGTTTAGTGGTTAAGAGCATAAGCTGTTCTTTCAAAGGACCACAGCTTCATTCCTGCACCAACAGGGAAGCTCACAACTCTCTGTAGCTCCAGTTCCAGGGAGTCTGATACTCTATTTTGGCTTCCACCAACACCAGCCATGTCAGTGGTATGAAGAAATATATGCAAGCAAAACATGCATATACATACAAACAAAAATAAAAATTAAACATAAAATAAAGAAAATGAAATTAGGAACCCTCCAATCAGCTGGTTCTTTTCTGATATTGGTTCCTAGTGCATATTTTGTATTTATTATGCATTTTGGTGTATTTCCTATTTACATCTATCAAGCATACTAGTCACCCACTCTTACTTTATGATGATTACTGTAAGTCAAACACTATTTTCATATTTCCTCTTTCCAATATTTTTCCAACATTTTACATGTTTTCTTAGTTATTAAATTCTGCAAAACAAAACAAACTCTGCCCACATACCCACGAGACTTGAGCCACATAGAGTTTTTGTCAGAATAGAAACACACAGAACTCAGTGACAGTATAATTCACAGAGTGTCACACAATCAAGTTCTGATATTTGACCTTATGAAGAGAAGATTTATGCGAAAAGCAAGATAAAGGTGAATGTCAGTTTGATGTGCTTAGAGTTCATAGACAGGAAGGCGGAACCATTTTGGCATCTAAATTTTGTTTTGTTTTGTTTGTTTCTTCGTTTTTCCTTTATGTTACTGTTTGAGACATTTGCAGTTTCATTGTATAGTACAAGCTGATCTGAAAATTGCTAGATAGACCAGGCTGACCTTGAACTCAGAGATCCACATGCCTCTATCTCCCAAGTCCTTACAATATTTGTGTGCCACAATTCCTGACCAAGCAGCATAAATTTTAACACAGCAAAGAAAATAGATACAGTTCTCTTTAAAGAAAAATCCTGCAACATTAGGGGGTTTTGATATTATGGGATTAAAGCTTAAAGGTGATGAATCATGTACACACAAGTATATGACATAAGTGAAGTCATGTGTGCTGTTGACATGGTCACAGACATATAAAGGTCTCCTATCGAGAGTGCCAAAACCTTCCTAGATCTGAGACAAGTGAACAGAAAAGGCCTTTTCAATTCTGAGTGTGAATCTTGACTGTGATATGCAGAAATTTTCTACCATTGCTTTCTCTCCCTGGATGTTTACAGCCTGAAGGCAGCTCCTCCGAAGACCCTGCTCCTACGGAGATTAGCCAAACCTGCCTCCTTGCTCAGCTGCATAGCCGCAAACTCCAGTTCTTTGTTCAGCTGTCTATAGCATATGCCACCCTGCTTTTCAGCTGTAGGGAATAAATACACTGAGATTTCCTGGGTGCCGCAGATTCTCTGCCAAAGAGCCCAGTCTACACAATTCCAGTTTCTCTACCTGTGTTTGTCTTTTTTTCATTCCCTTGTGGATCCAGTCAGGTGAATCCCTGGAAACATGAAGGAAATGGAACATAAGACACAAAAAGAAGTCCTAAGAAGATGAAAAAAAGACCCTCGTTCCTCAAAAGACTATGTCCTTCTTCTCATGAACATCCATATAGATTCCTGCTAGGAATCTATCAAAACAATATACATATCTATGTGTGTCTGCGTGTGTGTGTGTGTGTGTGTGTGTGTGTGTGTGTGTGTGTAGAGACAGAAAATGGAACTCATTGTTTTCTATGTGTTAATATTGGCTAGGAGAATCATGTGTTATTTCTTTTGGGTCTCATGGCAACATTCATCGGCTTATTCTTGCTAATGAATAACAGAGGCACAGACACCGTAAATTCAATAAATTGAATCTACATCATCAGAAAGCAATCTAGACAATAATTGTACATTGCTGCTTCTGAGATTTAGGACACACCATCTCACACTGCCCAAGGTGGCCCGGCACACTGTTTCGAAATTTATACTGAAGAACCTGTAATTCTCCTTCTTCAGTAATCTTGTTCTAAGACTTCAAGTAAAGGACCTGGGCAATGTGTGAAGCCCAGATCTGATTTAAGTCTAAATTGATGTAAGTCTAAATTGATTTAAGTCTAAATTGATTGACACACTGAGATCATTTAAGCGATTTGGCTAATGAATCCCTACTGAGTGATCTCAGTGGAGAGTGTACGATCAATTTACACAGACATAAACCTGCATTCAAACCCAGAAGCAAGTCTTCCCCAGGGGGGGCAGATGACCTCCACAGAATAAAACTGATACTCAAGTGGAACTGAATTAATCATTTCTAATGGTGCCAGGGACTAACTAAAGAAAGGCTCCTTTGCCCATTCCCTATGGTGCCATACTTTGCTCAGTCTTGATTCGGGGAAGAGGGGCAGTGCTTGATGCTGTCTCAAGTTGGTATGCCAGACCTTGTTGACTTCCTAAGGAAGACTTTACTCCATCTGAGGAATGAATGGGGGATGGGAAGCAGGAGTTGGGAGCAGGAGAAGGGGAAAGAAGGAGAAGTAGGGTTGGTATGTAAAATGAAAAGTAAAGCCGGGCAGTGGTGGCACACGCCTTTAATTCCAGCACTCGGGAGGCAGAGGCAGGAGGATCTCTGTGAGTTGGAGGCCAGCCTGGTCTACAAGAGCTAATTCTGGGACAGGCACCAAAGCTACAGAGAAACCCTGTCTCCAAAAAAAAAAAATGAAAAGTAAAATATTATAAAAAAGAGAGAGAAAAGATTATCTATGGAAGAAAGAGAAAGGAAATTCAAACTACCATGTTGTTGTGTTCATCGATTTATTTTGGAATCTGGAGCTGCAGAAGAACTGTTCGTATGAGCATGCTCCTTCACAGTTACTCATACTTTGAGCTTTTGTGAATTTCAGGTCATATACATTTGTTCTTCAACATGAAATTAACACTTCAGCCCCTGTAAGGTAATGATTCCATTCACAAAGGAATTAAAACAGTGAGGGGAAAATATCTAATTGCTTTTGTAAAGTCAAAGGTTACAGTTCAATAAAAACATTAGTATAGCTTGATTTGGTGACTCATCCACACAGGAGGCAGAGGAGGCCAGATCTTAGTGAGTTCAAAGCCAGTCTGGTCTACATAGTGAGTTTCAGGACAGCCAGGTCTATGCAGAGACCCTGTTTCAACAAACAAAAACAAACAAATAATAGTAAAAAAGAACAACCAAAAATGGTACCTGTATTTCAAAGCTAATAGGATTAAGCTTCTCCAAAAATATCTTTATTATGAGTAACAATGTATAATAAGCAATACAATGTTTAATGACTTTCTTTAGAATCAGCATACATACCATCCTAAGTCAGGATATTAGTATTAATCTCCCATGCCATGATTATCTGTTGAATAAAAGAAAGTCCTAGCATAGTTGGTCTGAACTAGTTACCTGCCTCTGAAGAACAAATTACAAGCATGATTCAAACTAGCAGCATGAGGCTGAAAAGAAAATGCATTTTGGTTTTGTTGGTTTTTTTTCTTTCTGGATAATGAGCTCCAAGACAGAAGACAAAGTTCCTTTGTTTATGTGACTGTACTTAAAGGTACCCTGGGATCTGCAGAACAGGCACCGCGCTGGTCTTTCATCTGCTGCAAATTGTCCTTTGAAATGTCACCTTGCTCTGCAGAGATTCATAGGAAGTCGGAGACTTGTACAGGATTTTCAACACAGAGTGGCAAAAGGGTGATTTGAATATGCTTTTGTGAGTACGAAGTCATTGGGAAACACCAGCAGACCATGATTTCCAGTTCTCTGCAACAGCACTACTTGGGAAATGGAAGTTTCACACAGATACTTGCAGCTTCCTTGCTGAGACTTTAAACGTATAAATGAATCAAAATAATTTCTTTTTGACCCTTGAGCATACTTTAAATATATTCTTCTTTATCTCTTTCAGTAGGAAATAGTACAAAATTCAATGAGCTCTTCATGGTATTTATTCATTTGTGACCAATATTTCCCCAAACGCCTGACACTTTCATTTAGCTTTATAATGCCATTTCGTTACCTGCAATAGGGACTCTTTAACCTTTCTATTGAAGTATGGATTAGAAGACAGCTACTGTTTAACCATTTATAGTGGTTGCTGAAACTCAGTTCTATGTCCCAGTTGTATTAAATTAGAATGTCTGTAATATGCTGCTCCAAACATGGAAAAAATTCAAGAAAATAACACAATGAAAATTTTGGCAAATTCTTTTCTTGTCTTTTCATCACCCCTTTCTCTTTTTAAATGCACTCCTGTTCACACACACACACACACACAAGTGCGCATGCGCGCATTTCCATTTGCCCCAAATGCTGTTTAAAAATTTACAGAAATCAATTCTTTTGTCATAAGCTTTCAAGCATTTGAACACTTTACATATATAATTTTTACTTTGAGATACATTTCATTATGATAGTACTTTTAACTGTATTTCTAAGAGTCAAAATTGAATCGAAGTAATTGATAGATCAGTAACATGCTACATAATTTTGTACCTTCGTAATTGACATGACTCTGAGAAATGATAGCATCAGGAAAAAAGCAAACTTACCACTTCTTCATGCCTGCATTTCCTCACATTAATTCCATTTATCTGCAATGGAAGGAAATTCCCAGTTTCACATAGTGTATTACAGACTGGCTTTTGTTTGCATCCACGAAGACAATAATGAGATGTATACCTGCAGAATTGCATCTCCGATGAAAAGCAGTCCTGAAAGCTCCGCTGTGAAGAAGAACAATTAAATACACCTTGGCATTTGTCAGTCAAATAAAGAGTTTTGTCTTAATTAAGGATAAAACAGTAAACTAATTATAAGTGTTTTAAACTAATTAGGAGCATTTTATAAGATTCCCCAAAGAACATAAATTAATAATATGATTTCTCTCTTTTCAGTTGCTGAAATAGGCAGACATTTCCTTTTGGTTCTATCATTTTATGACATTATAGCTCTTAAAACATGATCAGTACCCTCCCAACTTTGTGATTTTTTTTTTCTTTTTCAGCAAGACCAATTTGTGCTGTCCAAATAATCTTGGCTGTGTGGCTTTCCACAGTAGCATGGTTGACTTCTCATGTTGTACACTCTGGTTGTGTACTCTGTATTTTGATCTTGAAAGGTCAGAGTAATGATAGGAATTTAATCAAAGCTTGTTATTAATAGCTCTCAAAACCCAATATATATAGATATAATATGTACATATTATGTATGTATATATGCATATTCATTAAAAATTGATACCTTTTCTTAGTGGGTTACCAACTGTTTTATGCCTTTATACTATGATATCTCTGTGCAAATATCTAAGACTTTCAATCTGTCAGTTTCATGCTTTTGAGGAAATACTTTGCTGTTTTCCTGATTGCCAATAAACCCTTGATTTGTATATTCATGATGGGTTTTAGATGTAGCCTCAAAGAAAGTGAGTAAAATTGAGAAAAACAATTGCATCTGTATTTGTCCATGAAATGTGACTTAATTTTTGTGTCTTTAACCAACAGTTCAGAAGCTGTTCATATTTGGCCATTTCATACATGGTCGGTTCATATACGGTCATTTGAACTATTCGAGTCCATGACTTTTCCCTTTCTCTTTTGAAGGAGAACCTAGGGAAACTGAAGAATCGGACTTAACCTCTCACTGTATGAAGCTGCGGATCCAGGAGGGCCACTCACATCCCAATCAGTGAGCATGGTATTACAGAGGACTGACAGCTACAAGGTTAGCTATGCACATTACCTCTTTGCTCCTTGGAGATTTTAGAAATGACAACTGGAATGTTATGTTCTGCACCTCCCTAGAAAGAGACAGTCATAAATCATATTTTTAAGTCACTTTTTAGCCAATAAATAAATATAAAATCATTGAAAACTATAAATAGTTCATGTAGTGAATACCAAGCAGAATTTAAGCAAATTTATAGAATTTCTTTTAAGTAAGCATCATTTCCATGAAATTTGGCTAAATTTTTTGAAGTACTATAATGATATTTAATAATTAGTAACAATCAACTATAAAATTTTTATTTCTCAAAAAATTAATATCCATAGTTGCATTCTGTTCAGAATCCATTAAAAAGAATGCAAGGTATCTTGATATTTGTTACTTGGGATTCCAAGCATCAGATATTCGTACATTTCAATTCTCTGACTATTATTGTACTTTACCAAACAGACATTCTTTCAATGATTCGTTCTCAGTGCTAAATAACTAGAGAGAACTTGAAATTGATAAATGAAATTTACCAATCTCTTTAACAAAGTGAAATTGAGTAAAATAATAAATATAAAATACAATTCATGTTTCAATTGTTCCCATTTCTCCTCTATAGAGACTTGTTCCCTTTTTATCCACCAACTTTCCATGCTGCTGGATGATAAAGGAAAGCTTCTTGCCACCAGAATTAATAGAAAGATTCATAAAGAAATGAATTCTTTTTGAAGTAGTTCTACTTAATATTAGGTAAGGTCCCCAGTCCTTTCTTGTAATAGTTAAATCAGAAGATAACGACAGTCAGGTTCTATAAGAGCATCCCAGATTACAGTTTACTCTAAACATCACAGAGCCATTCTTGTTCTGTTATGAGTCACCAACATTTTAACGCACACAAAATGTTAGCCTTTACAGCTCAGCCTTTGCAAAGAAAGACTGGAAAAGTAGCTACCTTTATGCTTAATCCAAATCCTCCTACTGTCTGCCTTCTGATTGTCACCGTTCTTTCCTGAAAGACGAGATTTAAGAGTGGTAAGTGTTTCTGTACACTAAATATACTTTTCCCTATTGTTTTTTCAATTTCTGTTTGAAATGTAGAGGGAAATATTTTCGAAAACAAAAATACTTCAAATATTGCAATTAATGGAACATTTTACAGGATTTTGTTTTTGTTTTTGTTTGGGGAGAGGTTTTTGAGACAGGGTATCTCTGTAGCTTTGGAGCTTTAGAGCCTGTCCTGGACCTAGCTCTTGTAGATCACTGGCCTCAAACACACAGAGATCCACCTACCTCTGTCTCCCAAGGTGCTGTGATTAAAGGTGTGTACCACTACTGCCTGGCCACATTTTATAGTTTTTAAATCAAAAGTTAATCCTCTATTTGCCAAAATAAATGCTCCTAAATTCACAGTCTCTAAAAATGTCTTTCAATATTATTTTGAGACCAATTTTAGAACTTTTTTGTACTCTCATTTTCATGTTGCATATTCTTGAGTAGCCTAATAGTATCTCACTGGCAAAGGGTAAGAATCCCCCAGCTGAAGCCTTGTCTGCACCAGCGAGTGATAGATTTGTGATTTAAGAGCTAAGATGCAGGGTCTTCATAGCCTAGCACTTCAGAGAGCAATGTGCTGTCTAAGAGCTACACCACACGATGAGAAAGCTGTATTAAAATCCTTACTTTAAATGCTGGGAAAAAAAGAACTTACATTATAACAATGACAGTGGAATTACTAATGTACATCACTAGTACCCCTTAGTGTAAACAAGAATTCAGCTATAAAACTACCAATTCAGGCCGGGCAATGGTGGCGCACGCCTTTAATCCCAGCACTCGGGAGGCAGAGGCAGGAGGATCTCTGTGAGTTCGAGACCAGCCTGGTCTACAGAGCTAGTTCCAGAACAGGCTCCAAAGCCACAGAGAAACCCCGTCTCAAAAAACCAAAATAAATAAATAAAATAAAATAAAATAAAACTACCAATTCAGGGACCTTGGTGTAAGCACATGGATCATACCTGAACATATTCTGAAATTTTCAATAGGAAAAATTAATTTTGGGGGATTTAAGGAAACAGTTTTTGCAGCACAGTTTTCTGGAAGAAAGTTGCAGGGTAGGAAGCTGTATCTATATCATTAATCATTTATACCAGTCATCTCTGACCACCTGCCTTCTCTCTTGCATGTAAGAGAGATGTTGTAATATTGTACCTATATCTCCAAATATTTCCAACTCATTTACCTGACATCTCATTTCTCAAATGCAAACATGGTTCTGTTACTTCTACATCAATACTTTCTCTCTTTTCCTTAAGAACTATGTGAATGAATATTTAAAAATAAAAGCCAAAACATTTTATAAATAAGAAAACATTTTTTAAAATGTACTTTTTGTAGCATTTATTAAGAGTTAATCCTTAAAACAAGTCTCAATACATACAAAAAAATGAAGTAATCTTCCTTTTCCTTTCAGACCAATGATTAAATTTTATTTCAAAACAAAATAATAATAATAATAATAATAAAAACCAGAAAGCCTGCAAACTCATGGAAACTGAACAATCTACTGAATTAAAATTGGGTCAAGACAGAAATAAAGACTATCTGAAGATATACTAGGAAGATTAATATACATATACCCAAACTTATTGGACCCTATGAAAGTGGTACTAAGAGGAAATTTAATAGCACTAATTGTCTTCATAAATAAATTTCAGAGATTTCATACTAACAAATTAACAGGACAGTTGAAAGATCCATAACAAAAAAGTAAACACATAAAGATGAGTAGAAGGCAATAAATAATCAAAATGGAGTCTGAAATCAATCAAACAGAAAGAGAACAATGTATAGAAACAGAAAATTGGTTCTTCCAGAAAACACACATAATAGATAAATCCGTATCCAAACTAAATAAAAGAGAGAGATTAAGAAATTAACAAAATCAGAAACAAGAAGGGGAATATACCAACAAACAAAGGAAATTCAAAAATTAATTAGGTCATAAATCAAAAACCAGTACTTCACAAAATTGGAAACTCTAAAAGAAATAAACATTTTTTGATAGATATCACTTGCCAAATTTAAATTAAGGTGATAAAAAACAACTTAAATAGACCTCTAATCCATAAGGAATTAGAGTTGTAGCTGTTATATTTATTATTGCCAAATATGCAAGAAGTAAATTGGTGAATAGGAGGAAACTGCTTGGCAGTGAAATGGTTTTCATGCTAAAGGCCAGGAGTGTTGAGGAGCTGATAACAGGTATGGAATGGCTTCTCAGTGCAGGTCCTTTATGCAAAATGATTTCCCACTCTTTCAAGAGATAAAGAAGTCGAGGAGCAGGAAGAAAACAGGAAGCTCCCATACCTTCCTCTCAGCTGTGCTATATACTTCAAACTTCTTTTCTTTTAAAATTCTTTTGAGATTATAATGACATTTTCCCTTCTTTTTCCTCCTTCCAAACCCTCCAATACAAATTCATGGCTTATTTTCTTCATGCACTGTCAAACTGGGTTTTAAATCCCAGAGAACTTAGACAACAATGAGGATCCTAAGAGAGACATACATGGATCTAATCTACATGGGAAGTAGTAAAAGACAAGATCTCCTGAGTAAACTGGGAGTATGGGGACCTTGGGGGAGGACTGAAGCGGGAAAGGAAGAGACAGGGAGGGGAGCAGAGAAAAGTGTAGAGCTCAATAAAAGAAATCAATACAAAATAAATAAACAAAAGGTAGTCTTAGAATGAAAAAGTGGGACCTGAAATTCATGCAGGCGAGTAAGATACGTCAGGCTGAATGGAAGGCATCCTTTGACATTCTAACAAGACAATCCTGTGGGGCTGGCAGGCAAACACAGTGACAAAGACACTGGTTTCGTGGCTTTGCGGTAGTGGCTACATAACTCCATGCATTTGTAGAAGCCACAAAACTTTAGAGCACAAATAAGCAAATTTGCTTGTTTACCATAACATTTAGGAAGTTAAGGAAGGGGGTCCAAACTTGAACGGCAATGTGAGAATATTCTGTAATTACTTCAAATGTCCATGTTCCTACGTCTGTGTGTCTCACAGCACTGCACACTCTATTTCTAAGGAATAGGTTTAATTTTTCTAAAATAAACCATCCCCACTGTATAAATCAGTACCCATCCTTCTGATTGTGGTCTCTCTAAACCTGCACACTGGACCCTCACAGTAATTAAGTAGCGATTCCTTTTGCCTTTTTATTATGAATCAATGCATCAATGTTTCATTCCTTTTAAATAATGGTCTGCTGCATGCATGTGCTACAGTGCATCAGGAAATTAGACATGCATAAAATCAGAACAGAGACACAAGTTTTAAAGGCGGTCTTTACCGTGATGTGGAAATGCTAGGCAGAGGTTGCAGGAAAGACTGCAGTGAATTCAGGCTGCCCCAGAGAAAGGAAGTCCTCATACAGAGTTACAGTTCTTATAATGCTCCATTAGTTATGAGGCCAGCATATTTAAGGAATATTTTTTCTTATGGTATAGGGAAGCTTACTCATGTAAGACTCAGATGAGTGGTCTTTTCTGCTTAGAGACATGCTGTCGCTCTGAGCCTGGCTGGGGAAAGGAAACCCTTGTAGTTGGAACAGAAGGATGAATGTCAGACATAGTCCATGTAGCATATTTTCAGAAGGAATGAGGCATCCGCCTACTGAAGAAGGGTTAGTTCTGAGAATCTACTTGTACTTCCCTTATGAAATTCCCAATCTACTGCAGTTGTACCATTGGTTATGTATGCGTTCTTCCACGGAAGGCCTACACGTGACTTGTTTCTCCCCTTTGATTCGCATGAATGTCAGGCTGTGGGTGTGAGTATGAAATTTTGCTTAGACATGTGTCTTATTTCTCTTTGCTACAACCAAAGTGTATGTTTGAGGAACCAAACTGCTTCCAAAGGCAGTGAGATGCTAGCCTTCCCTTCCCAGTATTCAAACAGTTTCAAACAGCCTCCTTGTTCCTGTTGTTGCCTATTGTTCTAATTGTTCTTCAGATGATGTTTCTAAGATCACATCTTCTCACTTACTAACTGGTTCCCTATATAATTTCTATTGAAAAATAACCATTGAAATTCTTTGACTAATTTCCGGTTACAAATTGTATTACCCAGTTATAATAGTTCCTTATGTATTCTATACAATAGATAGTCACATGGTGGAGAAACAGTGTTTATTCACTATGTGTCCCATCTTTTCTTTTAATTTGCAGTGTTCTCTGAAGAAAAATATTATTAATTTTGATGATGGGCAATTTAACAATTTTTTTTGCTATGGCTAAGATTTGTCTACAGTTGCATAGTCTTTTTCTTACACTTAAATTTTATTTAATTTGAATAACATTTTTATGTAATTTGAAGCAGGTATCCAAGCTTATTAACTTATATGTGTCTATCAAGTTGTTCCAACATCATTTGAGGAGGAAATGGTTATTTCCCTGTTAGTCATGGTGTTCTCAGTGAAAAGCAACTGATCGCCAGCGGGATTTTATTTCCCAACTCCCCTTCCTTCACATGTATACACCTGGCAGAAAATCAGCACAGCTGGTGCCAGTGTCTAGCCACAGAAAGTTTTTTAAAGTCAGAAACTGCAAATCTTCCAAGTCTTTTATTCATTTTTAAATCATTTTAGTTGTTGTAAGCCTCATGCATACAAAAGAGTCTAGCAGAATTATGGTAAAGTTGATAAACATATTTACCAAAGTAGCAGGACAGAATATACAATATAATTAACATACAATAATCTGTAACCTTCTTGTAGGCCAATGCTAAATACACAGAGAAAGAATTCAAGGAAATAATCCCAGTCATGATAACCTAAGGAGGTAAATACTTGAAATAATCTTGCCAAAGAGGTGAAAGACTTCTGAGGTGAATATTCTAAAACAATGAAGGAAGAAATACTGAACAGATACCTGAGGAGGGAACAGCACATCCCCCACAGGCTCGTGGATTTGTAGGATTCATATTTTGAAAGGTGCCATACAATCTAAAATAATCTACTGATTCAAGGCAAATTCACCAAAAATTCCAATGAAATTCTTCAGAAAAAAATTAAAAAATGGTCTTTAACCTCATGCAGAAGCAAAATAGTTTCAGGACAGACAAAACAGCCTTAAACAAGAATGCCAGACTTAACATCATACTCCACAAATACTTGCTTGGCCCTGTTCATTACCACTACATTCACAATAGCCAGGAAATGGAATGAACCTAAATAAACATCTTTAAACTGAAAAATAGATACAAAACTCATGTGTGCTATATATCACTATAAAGCTGCAAAGAAAAAATAAAAGCATAAAATTTGTTGGTAAATGTTTATAACTAGAAATTATTATATTGATTGAGTAAACCCAATCCCAGAAAAACTAATACTGCATGTTTTCTCTCATTGATATCACTAGTCCAAAATCTTCAAAAGTGAATATATAACTTTGTATAACTTTAGAAACAGGGACACACTGGGCCAGGGAAGAACCAAAAGAAAAAATAGCAGGATGAAAGTCATATGATGGTGAAGGGGAAAATGAATGTCTTTAGTTGAGAAGGGGATAGAGATATTAATATAGAAGAAGGCAGAAAGAGTGAAAAGAACATTTAGGATGGCCATAATCGTATTGTATTTCTTTACCTAAATTATACAAACTGCATATAAATATATATATGTAAACATATTTACATATAGAGTGTAAATGAAGTATGCCACTCGAGATGACACTGTTCCTTCCAAAAAGACATAGACTATCTAACAAAATCCCAAATAGCAGGCATAAGAAATGTGATTTCAAGTTTCTGGTCAGAGAAGTCCATGAGACTTCTCAAACAATACAGGTTAGTGCTGTTAGCCTTGATTGTCCCCTAGGGGCTGAAGGAAAGTTCTGACAGCTGAAGACATCAGGCCCTTCAAATGTAGCACTCAATATCTGAGCTAGATTTGACCGGAAAGCCTTTTAGCTGAGGAATAACTTTTATAGTACAAGAAGATGCTATTCTAGTTTCTAAAGGAGAGAAACAACTAATAATATTACTTAAGTGTGGCACCAGTTTGATGGTAGCTCCAGCTGTCTCCTTAAGCTTAGATCCTGCTGAACATAAGGGAAGTCATGTCTGGTAGCAGAAAGCTGGCCAACTATCTGGGGCTAGTTAAGCCATGGATATTAGAGGAATTATCAGCATATATTGTTTCAAGCTCTACTACTAAAATAGCATAGAACCCATAGAGAAATAGGTATATTTATCAATGGAATAGAATTAAGGACCCAGAAAGAGGTCCAGAACCTATAGCTGTCATATTTTAACAAAGAAATGAAAACACACACTAAAGAAAAGTCAGCATCTTTAAAAAATATGTCAGAAAAACTGGATATCAACATGTAGAAAAATGAAACTTGACTCTGAGGCAAAATAAATTCCAGATGTACAGGAGATCTCAATGTTTGGCCACAAAATTAGAAATTCATAAATGAAAGCATATAAAATAAGAATAGTAACAATAATAGTAATAATGATAATAAATACCCACTCTGGATATAGGATCAAGTATGGGTTTTCTGTACAAGACTCTGGCTGCCAAGTAAAGAATTGGCAAGTGGCGATTCATAAAATTAAAAGTCTTCTGTACCGTGAGGAAAACTTTTAATCGCTTGAATAATCAGGTCAAAGAAAAGAAACAAAATATCTTCCAGCTATACATCTGAAGTCTAAAATACAAAAGAAACTAAAATATAAAAACAAATGCCAAGAAACCCATTTAAAATGTGGACTATGAACAGAACAACATGTTCCAAAAATGCAAATGGATTAAAAATGTATGTTTAAGGACACTGACATCAGGTGTTTCAGGGCTTCTTTTCCCTGTCTTAATGGTAAGGACAAGAAAAACAAGCACGACAGTGCTGGTGATGTGGACAAAGGGGAACCCTTAGGCACTGTTGGTGGGAGTGAAAATAGGCACAGTCACTGTGAAAACAGTGTATTCATTTCCTAGAAAATCAAAATAGCGTCTACGATGCTAATGACTATACCACCCTTGGGCACATATCCAAAGATTTATATCCATTTCAATAGATCAGCCACCCAGCTGGATACCCAATCTCTAGACCTTAGGTACTGGGCAAAACTCTGGGCCCCTCCCCCTGTAAACTATAAGTCCCACTCTGCCCCAAACCTACCCATCTCCCATGACCTTAGAGGATCTCTATGCATGGACTGTTACTGCAGAGTGGACCAAGAAGTGAGTGACCATCTCCCCAGTTAAACAGCCCAGTCTAGAGCCTTAGTATGAGGGTAGCCAGCCAAAACCCTCCATCAATCAGACCCTGAACCTGCAAGTCTCACTTCACCCACCCACCCCCAGAGAAATAAATGATTTCCAGAGACACTGTAAGCAATCTCACAGAGTGGACCAAGAGTGGTTGCCTAAGATACAGACAACAACTGCAACAACTGGTCCAAGAGCGGATCCCTGTGACACCAACACCAAAGCAATGGATGAGCCAAGAGGCAAAGACACTGCCGACAATTGGAGGAAGAGTTGGGTAAGCACCAATGCAAGGATTCATTCAACAACCTAAAAGGCAACATGGTAACACCAGAACCCAGTGGTCATATAACAGGAAGACCTGATCATTCTAACCCAGAAGAAGCATGAGAAAATCTCAAATATAACTTTATGAAGATAATAGAGACACTTAAAGAGGAAACAAAAACTCCCTTTACAAATGGAGGACAAAAACAAACAAAATATTGGAAGAAATCATTAAGTCTCCTTAAAAACCCAGGAAAACCAAGAAAAAAAAACAAAGAGGTGAAGAAAACAGTTCAAGGTTTGAAAACTGAAATAGAGGCAATGAAGATAACATAAACCAAGGGATTTCTGGAAATACAAGCTCTATTATAGCTGTACAGGAATGAAAACAGCTTGGTATTGGCATTAAAACAGAAAAGTGGACCAATAGGACCAAATCAAAGACCCTGATATTTATCCAAACACCTATGAACACCTGATTTTTGACAAAGAATCTAAAATTATACAAATAGAAGAAAGCATCTTCAACAAATGGTGATAGCTTAACGGTATGTCAGCACGTAAAAGAATGCAAATAGATCCATGCACAAAACTCAGATCCAAATGGATCAAAGACATCAATATAAATCCAGCTACACTGAACCTCACAGAAGAGAAGGTGGGAAGTAGCTTTGAACACATGGGCACAGGAGACCACTTTCTAAATGTAACACCAGTAGTACATACACTGAGAGCAACAATAAATAAACAGGACCTTATGAAACTGAGAAGCTCTGTAAAACAAAAGGCACAGTCAGTTAAACAAAAAGGCTGCCAACTGAATGGTAAAAAATCTTCGCCCACCCCACATCAGACAGATGACTGATCTCCAAAATATATAAAGAACTCAAGAAACTAGACATCAAAATATCAAATAATCCAATTAAAAAATGGGTACAGATCTAATCAGAGAATTCTCAAAAGAAGAATCTCAAATGTCCAGAAGACATTTAAGGAACTTTTCAAAATCCTTAGCCATCAGGGAAAGATAAATCAAAATGACCGTCTTACACCAGTCAGGATAGCTGAGATAAATAACAACAATGATAGCTATGCTGAGAAGGATATGGAGTATGCAGGTGGGAGTGCAAACTTGAACAGACCCTCTGGAAATTAGTATGGCAATTTCTCAGAAAATTGGAAATCAACCTACCTCAAGACCCAGCAATACCACTCTTAGGCATAAACTCAAAGGATGCATACTCATACCACAAGGACATTTGCTCAACTATGTTCATAGCAGCATTATTCATAATAGCTAGAACCTGGAAACAACCTAGATGCCCCTCAACTGAAGAATGGATAAAGAAAATGTAATACATTTACACAATGGAGTACTACTCAGTGGTAAAAAACAACATCTTGAAAAACTGCATGCAAATAGATGGAACTAGAAAAAAACATCCTGAACGAGGTAATTCAGAAACAGAAAGACAAGCACAATATATACTCACTCATAAGTGGATATTAGACATAAAACAAAGGATATCCAAGCTAGAGTCCAAGAACCCAGAGAAGCTAAGTAACATAGAGAACCCTAAGAAAAATGTATGGATCCCCTGGGAAGGGGAAATAGATCAGATTTCCTGAGAAAATTGGGAGCATGGGGGTGGGGAGAAGAGCGAGTGCAGAGGGGAGCACAAGTGTAGAAGGGAAGGTGGAAGGAGGACTGGAGGAATCAGGATGGTGGAGACAGGGAAATGACAGAGAGAGAGAACACGGAAAGTTTGATATTTTGATTGAGGGAGCCATTATGGGGCTAGTAAGAAATCTGGTACTAGAGAAATTCCCAGGAATCCACAAGGATGACCCCAACTAAAACCCTAAACAATTATGAAGAGAATGTTTGAACTGGTCTTGCCCTGTAATCAGATTGATGACTACCTTAAATGTCATCATAGAACCTTCATCCAGCAACTGATGGAAGCAGATGCAGAGAAACACAGTAGAGCACTGGACTGAGCTCACAAAGTCCAGTCGAAGAGAGGGAGAAAAAAGGGGGAGGAGTGATGTCATTATATAATAACCTAAAAATATTTTTTAAGAAGTTATAGTAAAAAGGAAACTTAGAAAAGAAGAAAATATTTGGCTTGCTAGCATCCTTAGGCTCTTGAAAAAAATGAAAACAGATTTTCTTGGAGCATATTTGAGATGTCCATGATGGCAGTGAGTCTCTGTATGGGAGCAAACTATCATGAATACAATGAACTGATATTAGGAGGACATAGATAGATGTAACGAGGAGATGCTTGGAAAACAAATGAAACTCACAGATGTACTGTGAGAAAGAATCATAGATGCTGTAATAATCCTAATTCAAAATTAACAAGCTAGTTCTTTGCGCTTGTTTGTTTTCTTTCTCTTTATAAGACTTTATAGAAATATTTCATTTGCATGGCCCTTTCTGAGAACATTTCAGTACCCCTGAATGTTAGAACACATTTATTGTAAATGCAGCGAATATTCATGTGTATGGTTTATATCTCACTGATATTCCTATTCTTTATAAATTTTACCACTATTATCTAACGTATACATTTAAATGTTTCAACTGAGATTGCAACTATTCTGTGTATCTAATGCTTTGATCTGTGGTAGTTCAGTATACAGTCAGCCTCCCGTCATCACATATTCAATTAGCCACAGATTTCAAGAATACTTGAAAAAAAAAACATTTATACATATACTGGACATAATGATGTTTTTATTCATTAGAGAGGAAGGCAAAAGAAATACTTAAATATTCATTTGCAGCATGCCTGCTGTTTTGAAATCACGAGAGATGATTTATAGCATGCAGAGGAGCTCTGTGATTCACAGGAAAATGCTGAGGTCTCCGCATTTTAGATAAGGCTGTAGCTGGATGATGTAATCTATTTGAAAACACAATTGTCAAAAGCTTATTTAATTCACAGTCTAATAGGAAGGGAGACTGGAAAAGAAGGGCCCTTCATCCCTATGCATTGCTTGACTGACAGAACTGTGGCTCCCGCTGCTGCCTAGCAACAGCTGTGTCAGTCCTGAGAAAGAGGCAAATTCAAAATAAAAGGAGAGTTTCTATTAAACTCCAAATTTGAAGTATCTGGTAGATAATTATTGTATTCTTTAGTTTTATAGAAGGGATTTAAGCATCCTCAGGTTTCCATGGAACTATTCTTGGTGATCTTAGGGCCCACCCTCTTTCACGTATTGCACAGTGACTTTAGTGTTCCTGTGTCAACAGTCCCCTTCACCTTGTTCCGTATCCACGTCAAGTTCTGAAATGAGAATTACATTCTATTGTGACCACACAGAGTTCAGAGAAACCTTGTTCCCCTCTCTTCATTATCTTACCCACTTTCTTTACTTGACTGTACTTGTTCCACTCATGTCTGTACAAATATGGTGAAGAAACCACTCTTTATTGCCTGCTTTATAAACACCCATGACTTCTTCCTCTGAATGAGCACATTCATATTTCTTACCACAGCCATGGCTGTGGGCTCAAATCTGTTTTGGGCTAAATATTAACAGAAGTGGCTGAGAAAAGATCTGTAGCCCTATAACCAGACTGGCTCCTCATAACTTCAAATTAATGAGATTTTCAACTTTCCAGTGCAAACCTTTCTGTGAAAAAAATTCACTCCTCACAGTAAATCCCATAGAACACTCTTAAGAGAGCTCCTTGCTGGGTGACTGAGTATCTCTGGATGATTGGTACCACATCTCCTGTTCCTCAGGGCCTCCCGGAGTTTTTGGTGGAAGACAAACATATCAACAGTTGATGGAGGAAGCCCTTCTATTTCTCATCTCATTTGTCTGTTGTTGACCTTGTTTTCTGACTTGATTGAATACTATTTAGAAAATTCTTACTTAAGTTTATAGTGCTTTTTTTTCATATTCCCTACATTTTCTTTTGCCACTTTTTTGAGTTTCAGTTGTCACATTGAGTGTTTGAATCTCCCTGGAATTGGTTTTCATGTAAGACAAAAGATAAAGATCAAGTTTAATTATTCTAAATTTAGAGATTCTATTTTCTAGCCACTAACTATTGAAGATGTATGTTCTCTCTGGTGTGTACTTTTCAAAAATTTGTTCAAAATAAGGAAGTTTAAGTTATTTTTGTGAGGATAATCATCCTGAGGTGAACCATGACCATTCTAAAGAAAAACCATTGTAGTTTTCTAAAAGATGAGGGGGCCTCGCAAGGATGATTCTACCTGGAGGGGTGGTAATGTCACTAAACTGACAAATACCACCCAAGTATCACTTTTACACTACAAGTTGTCTTAATCTGCTTTGAAATATTTGGGAGAATATGATATCAGATCAATATGTAGTCTTTAATTCATGCTGATCACTGTTATTTTCTTCCATTACCCTGTTTTTTCAATTATTTTTATTTGTCATGTTCCGAAGCTTTCAGGATAGATATTATACACATGTCAAATTCATCTTTAAATGCCTTCTGGTTGGTAAGTTGTGAATTACATTTACAGTCAAGGGGGGAAACAATTCAATTGAATTCGGTGAGCAGTGCCTTGAATCTCTTCAAAGGCACTGGGAAGTGATTTCTACCATCACATTCAGTACCAATCTTGAGTGGTATTATCATGATAAGCTCAGGACCAAGGGCATTAGGATGCATAGTTGAAAACTATCTGCAGTCTTTCATAATCAGATTGCATTCCCTGCCATATGAGAGCAAGGACTGAGAAGACAAAGAAAGAAGGCTCTACAGTGTGTTGTGGCATAATTAATGTCCTTAAACAGGGACATAGCTTACTGAGCAGTGTGAACACAAATTACCTAAAGGACCATTGACTGGTTCCAAAGTGAGAGAAATTATTCAACATTCTCTTTGAAAAAGCATTTTCATCATCAAAAGCACAAGCAAAAATGTCAAAGGGAGAGGTACTTACACCAGAATAGAAAGGCTCACCAGACACACACAGAACGTCTTGCTCCTGTAGCATCAGCAGATCTCTGGCAAGATGCAGCCGGACTTTAAAAGGTTCCTGATTACCATCTTGTAGCAAGCAAACCCCTGTCTTCGACTTTAGATAAAAAGAACAAGAAAGAGAAAAATGCTCAATTCATGGGTTATGATTCTCAGAACTACTGACAGCAAAGTGTGATGGGTAACATTTTTGAGGTAAGGGAAATGCTTTACGTTACCCACGACTTTACAGACGTGCTAACGAATGGATAATAACTTTGAGCAATATGGAAGTATAAATAACTGGGGCTATGCTAGAGAGACCACACTGAGACACAGGAGGAAAGACTGCATCAAACGTGCTTCATTACACTGAGAAATGATAGAAATATTAAGAGTTAAAATATGAAAGTAATAGGTACATTGAGATCTCTTTTACATTGCATGGAGTTCAACATTTTAATGTTTGTAAGTCATAGTTTGTGTACGTATATTCTGGACCATGCACAAGTGTCTAATAAATTTCAAGTAACTCTGATTACTCCAAAAAGAAAGATAAGAAAGAACAATCCTGCAAATCTGGTCTCTATGACTCATTCTTGAGTTAGTGACCATTAAGTCACCTTCTGTCTTCGATATGAAATTCAAAATTGAAAAAAAAAACATGCTTAGGGTTTTCTTAGATTTCTACTATGTTATCACCTTTAGTTGTGAGCACACCCACAAACATTTTTGAATCTATAAAGAAGTGAAGATGAGGGTTTGAAAACTATATGAATGAATGGAAATATTTATAGACAGATTTACTATAAACTAAAAAAGATTTATTTAAAGCTTGTGTATTTGCTTGACACATTTTTTGGAATTGTGTGAACAGATTGAATACTTTTAAATTTGTCCTTTCTCATCTGATTGTGAATCAAGAAGACAATAAGAACAAAGATTACTTCAAAAGATAGGTTTTTTTTAAATAAATACTGGTCATACTTGGCTCAATGAATTAGTATCTAGGGATGTGTATTCATCTTATTTAATGAGAGTATGTAGTTAAATAAATAATACCAAGCTTGATCTTGAATAAGATTATATACATGGACATTAGCTGGTCTGTTTCCCAAGAATGTCTTATAGTGTTTATAAAAATACAATATACTTAACATCCAATATTACTCTTTGTGTGGGTCATGGTAAACAGATGGATTTGTTTATTTTTGCACAAAGAATTATATCTGGATATTTAATATTCGGGACATAGAGCAATTTCAAAGCTTTTTTAGAGTTCATTGATATTTATAGCAACCAATTCTAAGAACACCACAGGGAAAAGGGACCAAAAAACATTTGTAGGCTTTTCAAAAACTGTTGAAAATTTTGAAATTTTTATCCTAATCCCAAGATGAAATTCGTTCAATAATTTTTGCAACTGAAATCAGCAACTCAGATGATAATTTTTCAAATCAACCATCATGATACACAAAATTCAAAGGTGTATTAATTTCACATTTATAAACTATGTAAGGATAGTATAAAATATTAAAGTGATTTGTTTTTTTAAATAAAACCACTATATTTCCATAGGAGCAGAACTTTGTAGGCACAGTAAAAACACTAAAGCTCATAACAATTAGTAGCAGGGGATATGAGCTAAAATTTTCTGTCAGCGTGCATTGGCTTCATTTGATGTGATAGTATATGCAAAGCAAAGTGTCCTGTTATATGTTAGAATCAAGTCTTCAGTAAGTCTCACAAAGAAACCAAAAATCAGAATGCCAGAAACACCTCAGACTATGTATATATTTGATATGGAATTGATTTTTGTTTGCCTGAGTTTCACAATCCTCTTGTTTTTCCTTTGAATGGCAATCAGTATTCTGGGTAATAAACCCCACTATTAATATTGAAAATAAATGTTTATCACAGGGTATATTTTGATTACAATTTCCCCTACTGCATTTCTTCCAAGATCTTTCCCATCTCCCCAGCTGTCCAACTCTACACCTCCATATAATATTTTTCTCTCTCTTTAGGAAGAAAACAAAAAAAAGACAATTTAAAAAGAATCATACACAGAGAGACATAACCATAAAATCATACACAAACAAAACACATAAAAACATAGAAGCTAAAACCATAATACATAAAGTACCAGTAAGATTTTCAAAAGCCCAAATGAAGCAATATGAGGTTTAAAAAACAAAGCAAGTAAAACCTACAAAAGTAACATTGAGTTGTTTTGTATTGATCAATTACTATAGCACAGGACCAACCCCAAAGTGTGATTTATATGTCCTTTGAGACTCCATAATGGAAAATTTATTTTTCTTTTGCAAAGAGTTGCAAATTGGAGATACCTTCTTAGGATTGGGAGCTCATGCCTAATTCCCCCTTTCGACTCTGGGACAAAATTAGGATAAATCTGTGCAGGAACTGTACATTCTGACAAAGTTTCTGTGAAGTCATATGTACATTAGTCCCCTTATGTCTGGAAATCACTCTTTCCTGGAAGTCATCTAGCTACTTTAATTCTTACAATCTTTCACCTCCCTTTCCGCATAGCCCCCTGATCCTTGGGAAGAAAAGAATTCAGTTCAGGAACCAGTGTCTTAAATACTTGCACTCTCTGCATATTGTCTTATTGTGGGTCTCTGCAAGAGTTCCCATTTACTACAAGAGAAATTTTTTACGATGATGGCTGAGTGAAGCTCTGATCTACAGGTGTAGTAGGATATCACTAAGAAGTCATTTTATTGCTAACTTACTTCAGCAGTACTTGGTTTTGCCTAGGTCATGGACCATCTAGTCTCAGGTTCTTAACAATCCAAGCAACGTTGTTTATGGGCTTCATCTTGCGGAATGGGCTTTAAACCCAAACTGAGAGTAGTTAGTTACACCCACATTTGTATGACTTTAGCCTACAAACAGGTTGCTATCATAGACTGAAAGGTTTATAGGTGGGTTGATGATTAGCTTTCTCCTCTGTTAGTATGCAGAGTACCTTACAGTTCAATAAATATTGGTCAGCAGAGATGAAGGCTATAGTTAAGCCCCAGCTCAACTACTCTTCTCTATGTTCAAGAAGAAATATAAATATCCTCTTCAACAATAGAGCCTTACTCTCAGTTGGTGGAGAGCAACTAACAGCCTTTTCAACAGCCCAAGTTGTTAGGGGTTTCCATGGGATCCCTTTGGCCAACAACTGAATTATATATAAACCAATCCTGACATATTTTGCCATGGGCTGTGCATTATTAACAGCAGATGGTAATTAATATTCAAGGTGTCAGGAGGAAAACTTGTGATGGGAAAATCTCATTAGGAAAGGCCACGAGGCTACAAACTTTGGAATATCTTCTGCTTTTGTCTGTAACTCCACCTGTGCTGATGCAAATTTCCCTTTATCACAGTGTGTTTGACTCATGAGTACATCACAATCTACTGGGCATTTTTATCTGTGGATTGTCTAGAAGATGATTCCTCCTTAACCTGTATTGCATAATTGATATCAATAATGTTAGCTTTTATAGAATTCTGATGATTAAAAATGAATTAAAAAAATGATACAAAGTTAAAGTTTATGAGCTACTCCTAGGAGATGTTTTACATCACAGCTTAGGTTGACAGGAAACTGGTGGAATTTTCCCCAGCTGCCAGGAGAGATGTGCACTATCAGCTGATATAAAACTTCAAAATAGCTTTACATTAAACTAGATGCCTTGCTTATGGTTTTTAAGATAAACTATTCCTAGAAATGCAATCTAGTTTACAAGGATATATAGCCAAGCTGTCTGATTTGTTGAGCCAGATTTAAGAGTGCAAAGCAACCTACTTGCTGCACACAGTCTCATTACTTGGTGTAATTGTTATCCTAGGACAGTAATTAATTCAGCTTTTGTTCAGAAACACCACAGGAAGAGAAGATCTTGCTGGTCAGTGCTACAAGAAAGTAATTTGACCTCATTTCCCTGAGAAATAGTTATGTTTCCTTTTTATCATCTAGAGTTATGCGCAGGACAGAAAGTACATTCTGAGATTTAGAACGCTACTAGTGTCACAATGCCTTGGGGAGTGCCAACTAAGCGGATACTAGAAGATTGACAGCACCATGGGCCTAAACTAAAGAATTTATGACACATCAAACACGGCACGCACCGAGTCCAACAAAAAGCCCAGCATTGTACAACTTCTGTTCACAGAATATTAGTTCAAAATGTCTATATGCTCCAAAGTATATGTTACAGTCTTTTCTTAAACTCCTCAGTGGGTTAAGATTATAATGCCTTTAAAACCCTTTATAAGATTTCATCTCTAGATAGATAATTAATGACTGATTCTTTCTTTGCAGCTGTAAGTTACAGCCCACTAATAAGGGGGTTGTCTGAGAAACATGCTACTTTCTTGATCTATGACAAGTTATTTAGATTTATTGCTTATGAGTTGTCAAGATGACTCTATTTTTATCATTTACTGAAATGGAATGTGTCTTTCATATGTGATTCCTGTATTTCCTGAAAGGTTTTGATGGGTATATCTAGCTGTGAAGAACAAAGAAAGCAAGCTATGGCAACATGAGAGAACAGAGAAGGATCTATCAGAAAAGTGCATGAGAGTCTGTTTTCCACAAACCCTCAGATAGAAAAGTCTTGGTATGCTGACACTGCGGATTTTTTTCATATCCCGGGCAGTCTAGGAGCTGGTTTCTCTCTAGGTTGTGGTAATGTTTAAGGCAGAGATGTGAGATGCCTAGTTGGGGCATTGTCTCTGCCATTACTTTGTGACTCCATTTATATTTCTTTCAGTTATACACGTATTTAATGAACCTTAAATTTAAGAAGCTCATAGATTTCCATATGACTCCACAAATGACCCTGAGAGTTAGATGTTACTGCTCATATTCCTTCTCTTATGCTCTTTTCCCCTCACCATTTTATACTCATACTCCTATCTCCCTTTTCCACTCTCTCCAAAATTATATATTCATATATTCTATCTACCATTCCTTAAAAAAATCATCCATTTCCTGGTAGTCTCTTACTTTATACTTATACCTAACCACAGTAGTAATACATATATATATACATATATTGTATATATATATATATATATCATATACATATATATCAATAGTTCAAAAACTAAAATCTACATATAAGAGAATGCATGTAATATTTCTCTTTTGTTTCTGAGTTAACTTACTCAGGATAATTTTTTTGCTAGCCATTAATCTACCAGCAAACATCATGATTTCACCTTTAATAGCTGATTAGTATTCCACTGTGTAAATGTACCACATTTTCCTTACCCCATTCATCTTTATAGACATCTAGGCTTTTACCAATTTTTGGCAATTATGACTAAAGCATCAATTAACATAGATGAGGAAGCAGGATTTATAATTTTGGGCACTAGCCTAAGAGTGATAAAGCTGGGTCTTGAGGTAGAACTATTCCTTACTTTCTGAGGAATCGTCACATTGATTTCCAAAGTGGCTGTGCAAGTTTGCACTCTTACAAGCACAGAATAAGATCCCCTTTCCCCATATCCTTGTCACATGAACTGCTATTGGCTTTATTGATCTTGGTCATTCTGACTGGTATAGGACAAAATCTCACAGTAGTTTTGATTATCATTCTCTGAAAACCAAGAACACTGACCACTTCTTTGTTAGGCATTTGTGTTTCATCTTCTGGGAACTCTGGGTTTACTTCTGTACCCATCATTTAATTGGGTTTTGTTTTCCTTATGTCCAATTGTTTTGTTGTTGTTCATATATTTTAGATATTCACCACCAATCATCTGTATAATTCTTAAAGATCTTCTCCCACTGCATAGCTTGCTGTGAGAGGTTAAGCAATTTGTTTTCTAATTTTTGCTTTTTTTTTTTCAAAACAAGGTTTCCCTGTATAACTCTAGATGTCCTGGAATCTATTGCAAATTTGTTGGCCTCACATCTAGACATCCACCTGCCCATAATTCCTGAGTGGTAATAGGACAAGTATACACCATCATACTTAGCTAAATTTATTTCCATTTAAGATTTTATGTTTCAATGTCATACATGAGCACTGTACCTAAACTACTTCCAACCCTACCTTGCCTCAGTTCTGCCCAACTTCTTCTGAAATTCATTATCTCTTCTGCATATAAAAGCTATTGGATTTAATTAGCATCACTCATGCTGTATGTGTTCAGACCTAATCATTTAGGGTTGGGCAACCTATGTGTGAGCTCACCCACGGAAGTAATTGATTCTCTCTCTCTCTCAAAAGCCATTGACCACCTCTAGTTATTCTCTTAGGGATGAGACCTTATTGATGGGCTGACTAGTCTTATGATAACTTGACATACAAACTAGAGTTATCGGAAAGGATGAAATCTCAATTGGGAAAATTCCTTCATAAAATCTGGCTTAAAGGCATTTTCTTAATTATTGATTGATTGGGAAGGGACTAGGCAATTTTGAGATTTCTAGGCTGTTGGCCCTGATTGTAAAACAAAGTAGACTGAACAAGCCATGGGGCCAACCCTGTATGCAGGCAATACTCCTCTATGGTCTCTGCATCACTCCTGCCTCTCAGTTTCTACACTGTGTGAATTCCCATCCTGACTTCCTTCAATGATGGACGACAATGTGGAAACGTAAGGAAATAATCCTTTCCTTCCCAACTTATTTTTGGTCATGGTGTTTTATTGAAGCAGTAGAAACCCTGACTAAGACAGTTGACATGACAAGTGGTGTGGTCATATTTTGTTGGTCTGTTCAGATAACTATATTCTTGAGAGTTCATGGATGCATTCCCCTGTTTTCTTTTCGTTATTTAATTTTTCCTTTGATGTGGACTGAAAATACATGTATTTTGGGGGGGTTAAGAAATATTTCAAATATAATTCAAAACTACATAAGTTTAGGAAAATTGCTTTAGTAGATACTTAGCACCTACAACGACTCCAGCTGTGAGCAATTAGCTAGGTAAAAGACATGAATTTTCTTTTATCAAGCAAGCTTTTTATTCAATTAGGTAGCTGATGATTATCTACAAAATAAGCAGTCTATTATAGCATTAGGGATATCTTGCTAAGCTAATCATTGTTGTGATCACAGGCTTTATAGTGTGTCGTAGTGCTGTTTGCTCCAATTCCTTGGTTCAGCCACTATGATAATCAGTGTGGAGTAGCTTCCACAATATAAATCAGATCTACCATAGATAGACCCAACAATACAACTCTTTGGTCTATACCAAAAAAATAGATAGTTACAGTTTTCTTTAGTTATGATAAAAGATAAAGTAAATAGAATATTGTAACTAATTCTTGCTTGATACTTGTTTTGTTATATGGAATTTTACTATGTTAAAGTTAAAGCCTTCCTTTTTGTTTAAACAGAAAAGTGGAAATGGTGGGGGAGGTCCTTCTGTCTATATGTTGCTTTCATTGGTTAATGAGCAAAGAAACTGCCTTAACCTGTTGATAGGGCAGAACTTAGGTAGGCAGGGAAAACTAAATGGCTTACTGGGAAAAAGAAGGCAGAGTTAGGAAGAAGCCATTGAGCCACCAGAGACAGACACTGGGAATTTTCCCTGTAAGCCAGAGCCACATGGTGATATACTGATTAATAGAAATGGATTAAATTAATATAAGAGTTAGCTAATAAGAAGTTAGAGCTAATGGGCCAAGCAGTGTTTTAATGAATACAATTTCTGTGTGGTTATTTTGGGGCTCAGCTAGCCAGAAGGCCGGGATGAACAAGCGGTTCACTCATCCTAAACTGTAGCACAGCTCTCAAGGACCAGTCTCTGCAGAGAATATCACATGCATACCATGACATCACCCACTCTGACAGATGTGAACAAACATAGCACAACCGACAGGAAAAGGCAAAAAAAAAAAAAACCTCAACTCCACAACTAAAAATAAATAGTATGAACACAAACAATAGAACAAGCAGGAAAAGGTAAAAATAAACAACAATAAAAAAGCAGGAATGAACATCTATCTAAATGAGATAAGGTACAAATTAGCAATTAATCATCGAGAGGATGACAGCAGATCCATACCTCTCCTTCTCCTCCAGATCCAACCTCCTCAGTCTCATTTCCCTGTCTGTAGTAGAAACTTTCAGACACTCTCCTTTTCCTTGCTGAACTCATTTTTCAATGAATCACAGAGATTTTCCCCTCTCATCTTTCTTTCCCCATCTCATCCAGTTATCCCACCCTCCAACACCAGAAGTCACTGGAAACACACATGAAAAGCAAACCATTGAAACAGGTACCAACTTAAGACATTCACCCATCGTCCTTCCCCTACAAATCAAATGTCCCACTCTCATCCTTAGCTCTAGAGCAGGGCTCCAGCTGCGGTCCCCACCACCACATTTCTTGTGCATCTTACAGGTCATCCACTCCTAACCTTCCTCCCCCAACTCTCGTTCTATCCTAGCCCCAACCTCTTGCTAACCCATAGGCCACAAGTGATATTGTAGCAGGTGGGCTGTCTGTAGATCATCTGTCTCCTTTTCCTCTAATTAAAGCCCCCATTATAATTAACAATACAATACCAGACCTTCTGGGATGACTTCTTTCCACTTCCCCCATTCAAAAGAGACTGAATAAGCACATCTGGGTTGAACACTCTGCTCTCCTACCTCCTGGGAACCCTGTCAGGCCCCCTAACATATCCCCATTCCTAATTATCAGCTCCCATTACCCAGAACTGAGCTTTACTTAGATCAACCAGTGCCCTCAATGAGATCAAATCCAAAGTTAATTTCCTACTAGACAATGCACAGGTATCACACTCTCTGAAAATCAAGAGAGAAAACAGACACCAGGGAGCAAAACAGCCACCAAAAAAAGACAAATCCAGAAATCTAAATGTAAGTAGAAAAAGACAAAATCTCCTGAGTAAATTTGGAGCATAGGGATCATAGGAGGGGATAGAAGGGGAGAGGAGAGGAGAGGAGAGGAGAGGAGAGGAGAGGAGAGGAGAGGAGAGGAGAGGAGAGGAGAGGAGAGGAGAGGAGAGGAGAGGAGAGGAGAGGAGAGGAGAAAACTATATTGCTCAATAAAAACAATTTAAAATAAATAAAATAGATAGATAGATAAATAAATAAATAAACAAACAAACAAATAAATTGTATTCTGGTGTTAATGAGTCTTTTCCCTAGGAAAAGTTTCATGTTTATAGAGTTTGGTCCAGTGTTTTCTGATTAAAATCTGCAGCAGGCAGAAATTTTGTTGACTTACCTCCTCACAGGTAGTTCTGAAATCCATGTGCTGTGGCACTCTGAAGGATGCGTTCTGCAAAGACAGAGAGTGAGTTGTTACAGGCAATATGGAGAGCAACACAGAACACAGCACAAGAAGCCCAAATACTGCTGTGGGAAAAGTATAAACAGCCAGCTAAAAGAAGCAAAACCACAGGGAAAAGGAGGCCTTTAAAAATGTTCACTTCAATCTTTGGCGAGGATTGAACAACTCCTAATCATGTAGTGCAATGGAGAAATTCCAAATCCCTCCACCTGTCTTCTTAGAGGATATTTGGCCATGTGATTAGGCTCATTTCTCAGGTTCTTCCTCATTTGTGCCATTTATTTCGAAACCTCAGTCTTTGAGAGGGAGAATTTCAAAAGGTATAATTAAACGTTGCCTTTCATCTGATTCTTGAATGAAAGGTGAATTAATTTTACTCTTTGTAACTGAAATGTTACATGCATGAATTATTATCTCTGGAACTTAAATTTTTATTCAGACAATTAAGATGCAATAAAGTAAGTTACTCATCAGTTTGCATGATAATAAAACAATTGAAAATAGAAATGTTCAACATTTTCACATAGAGGTGACTGTATAACTATGCGATGAAGACAGATTTAAATGCATACAGTGTTTTAAAATTTTTATTTTAGCATTATCTTTCCAATATATTTTGAAGTTAAGAAAACTAAGCATTTACAAAGAAAAGCATTTCTATATTATAAAATAAAAGTGTCCAGCTAAATAATGATTACACAAGGAAAATCTCAGAGAAAAATGTTTAGTCTTCAAAATAGAAAACACTCCACTACTTAAAAATTACTGTCTTTGAAGGAGTAAAAGTCTTCCTCCTGTGTCACAATGTGTTGTATGAGATCAAGGAACGCTTGATCAAGCAAGTACAAAAAAAATAGTATGGGAAGAGCCTTCACTCTCATGATTGCTTGGCTTCCACAGAATTGAAATTTGCAATTATGCAGTAAAAATAAATAAATAAACAGACCTAGGTATTTTATGTGACATATAAAGTATACAGAATATGTTTTGTGGATGTAAACCTAATTTTATTTTACTAAAATATGTAAGAAGATAGTTTGTCCTATACTAAAACAATAAGAAATCATTAGCCTTTAAAAATTACAGTTACAAAGTAGCAACGGAAATAGTTCTATGGTTGTGGGTCATCATAACCTGAAGAATTTATTGAGGTGCAAAAGCATTACGAAGGATGAGAAACAGCAATTTAGAGGGTCTTGTTTTCTTGATATCCTCCTTTCCCTCTGGAGAATATAATCTTGCCATTTCCCCTTCTGTGGCATTCCCTGAACTCTGAGGGCAGGTATTTGATGGAGACATCAGATTTATGGCTGGGTATCCCAAAGTCTCTTACTCTATGTATAATGTCTCTATATTTCTACCCACATGCCCATATGCTTCAGGAGGAAACTTCTCTGATCATATGAGAAAAAAGCACTAACCTGTGAGTATAAGATAATATCATAGGAATCACTTAATCACTTCATTTTTCCCATTTTTAGACAAATATTATTTGGTATTGCCCTGGGCCTCTGGTTCTTCATCACCCAAGCAATGCTAAGTATGGGTCTTATCTCATAGGTATGTATAATCAGTTATCAGAAAGTTACTTCCACAAGTGCTGTGCCAACATAGCCCTAGCATAATTTTCAGTAAGGACATCATTGTAGATGAAGACTTAAAGCTAGCTTGGTGTTTACATTTCTTTTTTGATAGTGTGCAGAGTACCTTTCTGTGCTGAAGATGCAGAAACATAGCGGTGAAGCTATTGGCAGTTGATAGCCATTGGGAGAGGGAGATTTAGTTTTCTCTAGGAGTATAACCTATGATAGTTGACCATGATTCACATATCCAAAAATGTTTGGGCAGCACAAGTCAGTAATGTTTTGCAGGAACTTAAAACTGAAGAGGAGTAGTGATCTGGGAAGGGTCAGGGGATGGTGGGCAAATATGATCAACACAACTATGAAATACACAACGAAGTAAAAAATTATTTAATAAAAATGGGGTCTCACGCATAAAGCTGCCTTATTCATCAACATATTTCAGAGGAATGCAACTGAAAGCTTACTATGAAAATAAATCTCCATGGCGTTGTGTGGAGATGGAAATAGATTTCATCATTGAAGTTAGTGGACTCAAACAGACAGGCAGGTGAAGAATCAAAGATATGCCTATTTTGGAAAATGATGCTTGTGAACCCACCCATCCAAAAGAACTGGCTGACAGCTTTGGTTAGAAAAAGCAAAAAGAAGAGTGTAAAAGCCGTTCTGCAAAAAAGAAGGCAGGGATACGGACAGATGGGAGTCTGGAGGAAGATAATAGATGACAGCATAGGATCAGTTTCAGGATCACTGGGCATTGATTTCCATTTTAGTCCATTCTGACTACCCAGAAAAGCGATGTTAATGTATTAGGCACTCTATCCAGCTTGGTCATGCGAGGAGAAATGCCAAGGGAACTCTACTGACTTCAAAATGTAATTTTGTACTTACTTTCAAAAATGATTGTGCATGGTGCTCTGAGAATTACTATTACCTCCAAGACATAATGAAGCATTTCTGAAAATCCTATCTCTGAAAATATATACATACTCAATAACTTAAATCCCACCCAATGAGGGATTGGAATGTTTGGGGGCTGAGACAGTACCCCATAGATAAATTCTGGTTGAGGAACACAGACTAAAGGCAGGGACACTCAGGCTTAGAGAACATCTGTCAAGAGACAGTAGCAAGAGGGTATTGCTCTGAGATAATGCCAAATGGTGAAACCCAGCAGTTGAGAGAACAGCAGAAGAAAAAGAGAAAGAAGAAAGGTCATGTGACTGGTCTTAGCAGCAACTTCAAGTGCAGTACAGCATGAAGCTCCTCCCCAATGCTTACTATGATACAAAAAGCAGAGCCAGAGCCAGCTCACATTGTCCCTAATTGACATCATTAAATTTGTCAGAACAAACCCCAGTAGAGTACTGAACACAGATTATTTTAGTGACTTCCACTGAGTTACATTATGATTAAGCAACAGACTCAAGAGCATTTTGGTCTTAAAATTTGTTGGCCTATGCAGTGGCTTTCAAGGAAAGATTTAGAGGTCGCTTCCCATCAAGAGTAGAATTAGGTACTTTTTTAAAAGTGTTGAACTTAGAAAGACCATCTCTTTTTCCCTTCCCACCTTTATGCAGCAAGTAGACCCTCTCCAAACTCCAGGTATCTTACTTAGACTCCTCAGCCCCAAAAACTGCAGAAAGAAATGCCTGCCCTTTAAGATTCATCTAGTTTCTAAAATGATAGAGCAATTATTTCAGCATATCGCCTTCCACTGTCTCAGTGAAACTGAACATTTTCTATGAGCTATAAATCACTAGTCCAGTCCACATGAACATTCCTATACTTATTAGACTCCTCTTTCTGCACCAGGACCCTAGCAGTGATTCTCAGGCCTGGGTTTCTTTGAGCTTCAGTATCAGGTATTCCCTTGAAAGCTCAGTGAAGTAGTTCGGCTAGCGATGACTCCAGGCAACCCTATCAATATGTCAAATTAGCTGCTTGTATCAGTGGTGAACCCCCACACTGCCATCACTTGAGAAGTGAGTCAAGACGATGGTGTGTTTAATGCGAGCCTCGTTTATATAAGGAAATCCTGCCTTTAAAACAAAAGAGCAAACTGAGCAAGTACTAGATTGGAATCTCTCTGGTAATAAACCTGACACAAACATGAGAGAGGAATCAACGCTCAGGTGAAGGCTATAGGGGATGAGGAAATGGGACAGCTACAATATTCTGAAAATACCAGGAGACAAAAGCCCTAAAGAAGTGGAATACATTTGACAGAAGAAAAGACAAGAGAGGCAAGACAAACTGTGACAAGGTTGCATGTAGTGGTAAAATGGGTCTCAGCACTATGAAGAATCCATCATCCAATTATGTTTAGAGGCCTAATTCGCTCCAGGCAAATAGTCAGAAGTTTCCTCACTGATGAAACTAAGTTTACTCCTGTGCCAATTAAGACAAAATGTGAACCTATTAGCATCCTTCATCGTACAGCACAAGAGTCTCACAGGCTTATTTTACTCCTCCCAGTTGATTCTTAAGCAAATGTGAAATATTTGAGCACTAAATTTCTTTTCAGCAGTAGTTGATGCAAAAGATTATGGAGCTTTTTAGAGTCCGGGACAAAATGGTTCTCAACTAATCATTCCAAAATGTTTGAAAGATAGCCATGTCTTCCAGATGTATAATGGATCTCTTCAATTGTAAACCAAGTGAGTAAAAATAAGGCCATGGCTTAAAAGTTACAATTATCTAAAAATATTGTTATAATTTTGGATTTTTGACAGGTGTCTGGAAGAGATTATGTGAGACAAACTTTCCTACTCATTGGTAACATCTCACTGTATTTTATCATGAGTTAGAAATGTGAACTTATCGTGTAGGCCGCAGTTGTAATCTGATTTATATGAAAATGAATGAAGGAGCACAAGAAGACACCTGGTTTTCAATTTTCAAATTTTTCTACCTCTTCATGCATAAAATGTAGCATTGGAATTATGCCTTCTGTGAGACACAATTTTAAGTAAATAATGCAGGAGATGAAAGGAAAGAGACATCCACACAAGTTCTTACACAAATCCCAGGCCTCATGTGTCCTAGTCTGAAATATGCCTCCACAATGCCGTATTTTTGTGTTGTTGATGACAAAACATGTGCTCTTCTCATATCTCAATGTATTTTCCTATGAGCTTTAGCCTTCAGAAAGCCTTGTACCAATGCTATGCTCCAGTTACAGTCAACCAGGTAATACGTAGTTCCCATTTTTAATGACTATTTCTTCCATAGTTATTTCTACTTTCAGTCAGAAGGAAAATGGAGTAGTAAACCCCATGATAAAAAGAATTCTGATATGACTATGTGACCTTGGAAGGAGACTCTGATTGCAGCCCTAACTTCTCAGACCTGCACAGCCAGGGGAGCTGCTTCTGCACCACATATATGTTGAAACTGTGAGAAAATCCATGGCTGTGTCAAGGCAATATGCTGTCTTCTCAGTTAGACAAAGTTGGTAACTACGATGGAAGAGGGTCACATTATTGCCCAATTTTGCAAGTTTTGCCTGAAAGTCACTACTAGTCTGCAAGACAAGGTAAAACATTTATTCCTAGATAATTACTTTTCGAACAATAGACAAGTCTCAGTACTGATACCACACATGGAAATAAGATCCTTTCCCCCAAGTGCCCCAAAACTTGCCAAAAAAAGAAAAGAAATAAAGAGGAAAAAATATTGTTACTAATATCTTACAGAGTCTTCCATATAAGATGTGATGGTAAGGGAATTGCAAATATTTTTATATATTAATTTAAAGCTAGCTTACCTGTGCCTTAGTTTTCAGACTTGATTAAAAAAAAATACGGATAAAATATGGGTCTCTGACTGTTTCCAGCAGGCATGGTGAAATGTCTATAAATTTTAAGAATTTGTTTAAGGAAACGCAAACCAAGGCTTGCTTTAAAAATGGCTAATAAAGAAAAAGCAATGACTATGTCAAGAGGTCTACAGAGAACGCAGATTATCTCCACATTGGATCTGCCCAGGAAGACACATCTTTCTGACATGAGAGCCTTAGTTTTGAAAAAAACAAAACAAAAAAAAAACAGTTACAAGTGGTTTCTGTCCTCGGTGTCTTATTCAACAAAATTCAGGCTCACACCTGCATGGCTGAGTTTGCTCTTGAGCTTTTCGTGCAGAAGGTCGTGATACAACATGAACACATGCCAGTTTCTTAACCCTGATCACAATTCACACCATGTAACAGTTTCAAGTACAATATCCTGGCTGTTCTTGACTTCAGTGAGTTCGGCATTCCTGAAATAATAAAACACTGAAATGTCCCTGCCCATCTGCAATGCCTTGGTTAAGGTGAGCAGGAGCTGTTTGTCCTAAGTAATCTAAAACCTTTGAGCACTGTGAGGTTAGGCAAGAGAATGCCAACCTGAGCTGAAAGTCTGTTTAATGGTTACCTTAATTTGTGCACCAGATGTTTCCACAAATAGAAAGATAAGAAGTCAATTGAGAATGTCAGATGTTTTCAATAGTTGTGATACCAGACAAAGAGCTCCCTTCTCCACAGGGTTCCCATGAATACAAAGAAATCATGTGTCTTCTCCCCATTCCTTGGGATTCAATTAAAATTAGGACTCACTATTCGAATTTTATTTAAAATTGGTTCCTAATGTTGAGGTAATTGTCTAATTTTATTTACTTTTAACAGTTAATTTGCATAAGTCTACTTTCCTGGGTCTTTGTTTTGTAGCACTCTATTATGTGTTTATAAGTAAGATCTTTAGAGTCGTGTTTTGGATCGACATTTTCTGAGTATTCAATTAGACTTTATTGGTAAAATCAAGTGAGAGAAGTTCAACTGACTCCAACACCAAGAGTAAGAAACGTGGTGTGGGCTGCCCTTCTGTATGCTGTGAATATGTTTTATTACCATTGTTTTATAAAGAAGCTGATTTGGCCAAGAGCCAGCAGAATAGAGTCAGGTGGAAAAATCCAAGCAAAGATTTGGAGAAGTCAGGGAGATGCAAGCAGCTGCAGGGGAAGCAAGATGTGAGATGACAAGGCATGAACTTCGTGGTAAAATATAGAATAATAGAAATGGGTTAATATAAGTTGTAAGAGCTAAATAATAAACCTAAGATAATAGGCCAAACAGTTTGCAATTAATATTAAGCCTCAGAGTGGTTTTCTGGAAGTGGTAGGTGGAGAGAAACCTCCAGCTACAGAAAAGCAAGAGAGAAACAGTGTTAGGGTTGCCATTTCTCTTAGTTATGAAGCACATCAGGTGGAAAGGAACTCTGAAGACATGTTTGCAGAAATGCTGTGTCTCCCTGTCTTTAGCAAAAACAAAGCACAAAAGGCCACACCAAAACCCAGAAACACACAGCATTCTTTGTAGAATATAATTTTTCTAATAGAAAACTGGAAAGCTAAGCAAAACAGAAAGAATCTTAAAATATCTTAGACATAAAATAAATCAAAATAAACCTGGTTGAATCTCTGGCACCATGTAAGCCAGTCTTTGTTATAAATACAAGGGTGGAGACAAAAGGACTAAGAGTTCAAGGCCAACCAAAGCCGCACAGTCAGTGATATGGAGGTCAGCCTGGAATACATATAATTCTATTAAAATACATGAGAAAGAGTTTGCTAGCATTTTCCACACAGATATTTATATCTGGCTTTCATATTCAATCAGAGAACATCAATAGCAATGGCAGGCTACAGTTAAGAATGGATTTTTCACACCAATTACCTTAATTTATGCTTGTTATTGATGTGCCATTGCTGAGTTTGTGAGCTTGTATGTACATCAGTCAATACTGTGATTGTTTTATCATCTGGTATTCCATTTCATCCATCTTAGAAAAAAAAAGAAGTTACAAAACAGAGAGAACAGAAAAAAAAAACATTTCCTCCTATAAATTATTTTCTTTCTTCTTTTTCTTTAATTACAGAATCACTGTATGATTTTTGTATCAGTGTAGTACTATAGTCATAAAAACAAATTGGAACTAATGTATCCTCTCACAATATATTGAATTATTTGAGGAGAATTTGTTTAATTCTTTCAATATCTGCTATATTTCTAAGTTGAATGCATATGTTGCTATGCTTTTTTTTAGCTGGAAGATTTTTTTAAGTTACTGTTTTTACTTCATTGGTTGTTATATGTCTGTGTAAATACTTGTTTCATCACTGTGTAGCAGCATTGGTACACCATATATACTGGGTATCTCCTTTACATTTTCAAGTTTGGTGAAATATGACAATGACTCACATCTATTCTGGCAGCACCAAGAGGAAGATGGGCATTAAAGAGGCTCCTTATGAAGTTTACTTGCCACTTGGGCAGGAAACTGGTCTTGCTCGAACTGTTTGATGTTATTTATGCTGTATGATTGCACATGCAGGACCCACAGAAAAAAATGACTGCTGAACTTGCCTAAAAATGAGGCAGTCCTTCAGGGTTCCTGCTTCAAGAGTCTGTCAGATGTTCTGCAGGACACAGAAGAAAGTGACTGACAAACTGCCAATATAGGTGGAACTGTCTTTGAAATTTCCTGCTTCGTGGAAAAGTCTGCTAATACTATGTGCCTGTAGGCTGAAGATGGATGCCCCAATGCTACAGAGTAACTTTGGGTGATTGTCCAAGAAGTGAGACATCTCTGTCAAGAAAAGTCCTAAGTTCTTAAAACAACTTAAATGCCATATTCTGTTAGTCTCTGAAAGGTTTGAAGAATACCCACCTATCTAAAATATATCTCTATACATCTAGACTCTGTACTAACAGGACTACAAGCTCAACTATTATAGATAACTATCTATCAGCCTGTATTTCTTAATTGTACATTACATTTTTAAATGAGCTGCAAAAACACAATATCTTAATCAAGAGCAGAAATATACATATAACAAAATTGACTTTAAATTTGTATCAATAGACCAAGATCCATACATATTCAAAGTATTCATCTCTATAATAATGTACTTATGATAACGAAAATATATGTTTATGAATTTATGAGTTTCCTCAGTGTCTATTATAATGTCTCTCTTTAATCTCTAATTTTATCAATTTAGATATTTTCTCTCATTTTTTCTTTTTGTTTAGCTGTACATTTTTCTCTGCTACCCTTCTTTTCTCCCCTATCCCCTTCCTCCCTTTCTCATGACCCTCATGCTCCCAATTTATTCAGGTAATCTTGTCTTTTTCTCCTTCCTATGTAGATCCATGTATGTCTGTCTTAGGGTTCTCTTTGTTGTCTAGGTTCTCTGGGATTGTGGACTTTAGACTCGTTTTTCTTTGTTTTATGTCTAAAAGCCACTTATGAGTGAGTACATACTGTATGTCTTTCTGGGTCTGGGTTACCTCACTCAATATGGTTTTTTCTAGATCCATCCATTTGCCTGCAAATTTCAAGATGTCATTTTTTTTACCACTGTGTAGTACTCCAGTATATAAAGGTACCACATTTTCTTTACCTATTCTCTGATTGAAGGGCATTTTTTATTGAATTATTTATTCTTTTGAAGGCAAGTTTCTTGAGTTCTTTTTATTTTGTTTTATGAGACAGGGTCTCTTGCTGTCCCAGAAGTCACTCTGAAGACCAGGTTGACCTCCAAATCACAGAAATCTATCTGCCTCAACCCCCAAGTGCTGGGATCAAAGACATCGATCATTAAGCCAAGATTTTCTCTCTGTATTTTAGTTAATTAGGCCACATGTTTTTGATAATGTTAATCTTTTCAAACAGGTAAGTCTTTGTTTTGTGGATTTGTGTGTGTGTGTGTGTGTGTGCCATTATTTTTTACATTCAATGCCATTAGATTCAACACCCAATTTGAATACTTTCTGAAGTTTACTTTTAAAATAGGGGATAGAACTTAGCTGAGTTCCCAAAAGATGAAATGCAAATGGATGGGAAACCTTTTTAAACTGTTCAGGATTCTTAGCAATTAAAAAAAATGCAAATTAAACTCTCCTGAGTTTTCATTTTATCCTGGTCTGATTAGCTCAAATTTAAAATCAAGCAAGCAAGCAAGGAAAGAGAGAGAGAGAGTCAAAGAATTGATGTGGATGTTGGGAAATAAGAAGGCCTATAACTGCGGGTGAGAGTGAAAACTGGTAAAACCACTGTGGAAATCCTGCAAAGATTCCTTATAAAAACCAAAAATAGATATACAATGTTAGCAGGCTACAGTAATTTTGAGTATATATAAAAAATGATAATACCCCATAATAGAAATATTTCCTCATTTGTGTTCATTGATTCTCTATTCACAATATCCAGGGAATTAAATCAGCCTACCTGTTCATCAGCTGATAATAAAAATATGATGAGTTTATACAACAGGATATTATTTAGCAATTATGGATACAAGTAAATAGGTATGCCTAAAACTATCATTTTAAGTGAGGTAACCCAGATAAAGTTTGCATGAGTTTTCCCATTTGTAGATGTTTACTTGCACTCTTGATATATTTATGATTCATTTGAAATATATATACATATTGAGAAATCAGTAAAACTTCAGGGAAGTTGGGGCTTTCAAGGTAGAGGAGAAAGCGATGGTCTAAAAACTTTTTGGGGATTAATAGAATAGAAAGGGCTAAATTGGGGTAGGGAATGGGAGGTGGATTAGGGGAAGGAATATTAGGAAGGAAAAATAATATTAAAGATGTTTCTCAAAAGTCATGGAAATCTAGCTCCCACTGTAGAGGCTTCCTAAATTGATTTACCCTTTTCTAGGGTAAGGTCTACCAGGCCAAGAGGAGCCACCTGGAGTCTGTCTGGTGCTGTCAGAGATCCTGATTGTGCCTAGATAATGAGGGGTGATCACATGATTCTGCCTGAGGGCCTAGCAACAGGCACTGTCAGAGGGTCCTGGTCATGCCTAGCCAATGAGGGGTTACCATGTGATTCCAAGGGATTGGAATGCCTGGGTGCTGGGAGGGTATATAAGCTTTTCCCCATTGCTAAATAAAGGAGTCTGCTGTTCCCCTTTCACCTGACCCCCGGGGTGTCTGTGTCATTGATACCACACCTTTTCAGCCCCAGCTACAACCTTTAATTGGACAGCAGGCCCCTACTTGTCACAGAAGGCTGGCAAAGTTCAGTGTCAGAAATGTGGTTTTTTTTTTTTTTTTGGTTTTTTTGTTTTGTTTTGTTTTTAACTTTCAGAGTTATTGGCCGGAAGATTCTACTACACCTCCCAGAAAAAACTTATTGGCTATTACCAATACTATTTGTTACCCTTCAGAATTATATGGTAAGACTCTACTACTGAAGACTCTATATACTTGAGAATATGGAGATATTAAGCTAGTATTGGCCAGGAAGCTTTATTTGTATTCGTTAACGTTTATTGTGCCAGATGATACTATGAATCTACTAATTGAGAAAAGTGATGATCCCTTTTACCCAACTGTGAACCCTACAATAATGGTATGGCAAGATATTCCCACTGGTGGCTCATACATCTGGAAATAGTCAACCCTTTTATGGTTAAATTTATATCCTGCTCCACGATGAAACCAATATGAGTCACTATTGCTAGGCCAGAAATCCTTGGGTAGGCAGATCATAGATCCTAATGGAGAACCTACTGCTATAACTCTGCTAAATGGACATAGTTTTAAACTGAATCCTAATGACTTATTGTTATATCCATACATTAATACATTTCTAAGATCTCTTTAATGAAACTTCTGTTTGCCATAGATGGTAATTAATACAGCGACACTGGACAAGGCATAGAGAATAAAGATTATGTAATGTTCAGTTCCAAAAGGGCATTGATACTACACCCCTTCCTACCGACTTCAGGGATCATTGCCGCAGAAGGACAGAATTAACACAAGGTGAGTGAATAAATACAAGGACACAGCAGGGCAGCTGCACATATAAACTCTAAGCAGTTCTGACGTCATGTAAAACCCTGAGCAACCTTAAGCTAAACCAAATCCCAGTATCCATAACAAAGGAGGTGGGCACAAATTCCCACTCTTGTCCATGGAATCATTGTCAGCTGACAGCTGCTTCCAGAATAGAGTCAGGCTTTTAGAGTGTTTCAGCTGGTAGGTAAACAACACTCAAATGTAAGGCCACGCAACCATGGCTATATGGGCAGCCCAAATTAAACCTGACAGGTTAAAAGGGGGGAAAAAGACACAAAGTTAAGTCATTAGGGAAAGAGAGCTGGCTGGACCTAGAGAAAGTTGGAAGAGGGGTTGAATATTGTTAAAACTCAAAGAAACAAAAAGAAGAGAGGCATTGACATAAATATCACAAATAACACTGACTTATTTTTTAATATTTGGTTTATAAAGGATTTTATAATTTTCAGGAGCTATTAGGTCTTTCTAATTTCAAGTCTGGGTTGTAATACTTCACACTGGCTGTGGTTAGCCTTTTTCAAATTCGACTGAATGCAAATCCTACTGCTTCTGATTTAAAAAAAATACTAGAAATATTCAATTCAAGGACAAATTTTCTAATTTTTATTTGTGAGTTTGTTTTCTAGATTTATATTCATGAGTCTTTTTTCTTTTCAAAGTAATTCCCTAGAGCTTTCCTTGTGAGGTGTTTGTGATATAATAATCAAGGCATTCCCCTGGCAAGATTGCCAGGGAGCTCACTCCAGCTCGACTTGACTACTTCTCTGGGACTCATTTGCCTCAGCTCTAAAAATAAAACAGGGCTGGCTGGATTGCTCCATGGTTACAGACGCTTGAACCAAGTCTAATGACTTGAGTTTTAAGAACCACATGGTATAGATGTTAGAAAAGAAGAACCAACTCCTAAAAGTTGTTCTGTACCCTTCTCATACATGATATAAATATATACTTACACAGAGAGATATAAATGTTTAAAAAGAATATAAAAATCCAGAATTACACTAGGTAATATACTCTTTTTTCCTGCCACAGAAGGAGACTGTCTAAATGACCACATATTCCTAGTGCACAGAAAATGTTTCTATTTGTGGAGGAGATTTAAATGTATGTAGAAGGTAAAAAGACCTTATTCCTACCGATAAGTTCTTCAGAAGGCAGGAATGTTAAAGACACAGCTCAGAGCTTCAATAGAATGAGGTTCATAGCTGCTCTTCCTGAAAAGCCAGGTATGATACAATTTTCCAACCTGGTGATGCTTTACTGTCTGATGAGACAGATTCCATCTGTGTCTCCCGGAATTTCTGCTTCCTGCATCCCAGATCCTTTCCCTCCTAAAACCTTGAGTACTACTCCTAGGCCATGAAACCTATTCTTGTGAGTGAAGTCACGTGTGTTTTACAACAGTCTAAGTGACTTCCACGTTACTTTAGGGCCATGCCTATCCTGACTCCCAAAAGAAATGTGTTTACCTCAGTCACTCTCCCTGCACCCTTACCTTGAGCATGGTTTCAAAGTCAACAAGAAACCATCTTATGGATGAAGTTTTATGTACTTTGCAAAGAGCTTCAATGTAAGCATGTCTTAAATTGTTGTATACTTAGGAGTGAGTTAATTGTTATCTGAATACTTTTATTCCAGAATTGCCCTGTGCTTAAATATGAGTAAAATAAAATGTGCTGGGCCAGGCTCTAGAACTCCTGGTCCAGTGCTGGGGACTGGGGCTCAGCAGAGTTTCATTCTTACCTCACCCTGGCCATTTTATCCTGCCTACTGTAAGACCACAGGGAAGTCACAGCACATATACACAGACAAAACAAGACAAGTAAACTTATCTTGCAATAAACACCACCATGACTGAGTTATTTTTTCCTCAAATGTTATGTTTCACTTATAATTAGAGAAGCCACTCTTTTAAATAACCCCATACTGCTAATAGTATGGCTCAATTTCATATAGGGAATATGGGTGATAGACCTAAGATACTTTAGAACAGATTAGAGTTGAGCTATTAGCGATTAAAACAGTAGAAGTGTTTTAAATACTTAGAGCCATATATGTTTCAAAATATAACTCTGTCTACCTAACTTAGAAAAACATTTTTCTATGTATTGATTTTTATATAGGCAAGTATTTATTATATGCAGAATATATAATTTGTCTCAAGTCAGCTGTAAGTATATTTTGGACTTAAAACAATACTAAAATAAAAAGCCATTATTATCTACTCAAAGCATATAGGGTTTTGCTATTAAATTTTCATATATGTGAACATATAGATATAAATATAGATATAGATGAAGACTCCTAATTTTAAAACTTACATTATTTTCTGGAAGCTAGTGCTCTGAAATGATGAAGGAATAAAAATTATCTTACTGGAAGCTTTAAAACAATTTCATTCACAATTATATAAAATGAGCCAGAGAAAAACACCCCTTTCTAACTGCCTACTTTTCTGTGGAGCAGAAAGAAGATACATGGTTTTGTAGCCCTTCACGTACCGACTAAAATGTGAATTAACAACTACTGGCTAGGTCGGGCTTATGTCTTTCTGGTCTGAGTGGCTCGTATGAACTAACGTTGGAAATCAGTATGTTTGGGACAGTAAAAACCATTGGATATGAAAAGAGACAAAATAGGCTGTCATGAAAAAACAATGCGTTTTGAAAAATCTATTTGACACTTTTCTAGTACAAAATAAAATAAATATAAAACATAGATCATGCTTTCATTTAATCTAGTTATGGCCTCAACTACTAAGATGTCATGTATTGTTGGTTGAGACCTGCCATGTCATTTGCCTCGTTTATCAAAGATCAACTGAAGTCCTGTGTCTTCTTAAATTCACTAGGACATTCCTATAATGAAAATGCATCTCATTTCAAAAACTGAATTAAATATTTAAGTTACATCCCAACAACAGGTTTTTTTTAATCTATATAATTTCTCTCATTCCTGCAATCTAAACTTATTCTTAGAGGTCAGGAATATAGACCATTGAACCCAGTGATAGAGTATGTTCCAATCGGAGCAGGTCCTGTGTTCAATACACAAGATCAAATGAGTGAATGAATATGAAATAAGAACACTCTGTATGTCTCATTCATCATGTCAGGTGACAGTGTCTTACATTAATATTTTACAGATTATCATTTGTGTCTGAATCCCAGAAACAATATAACTCTCTCAGAAAAACTTGTGGGATAAGTTTTCATAAATGTTTGTCAAATGAACTATATATTTATTGAAGCAATATTACTCATATAAAATCGATGGCAAATAGTCACTAAGATCAGTTTCTTTATACCACAAACTAGGAAGAGAAAACATTAAAGGTAATTTTATTTGTTTCTTGATTTGAATTCCAAGACATGAACTGTCTTGATAGTATTGATCCCGCCACTGTGTGCCAAGAGTACCTCATTTAATACTTTCACAGTTAAAACATAGAAGAATAAAGGCAAGGTCACCAGGCTGCTTAGAGCTAAACCACTACAGTGCTTACTGCTTACTTCTGGTCGAAGTTGTGACACAGTCTGCAAATTCCCACATACCACAAAAACAGGGGAAGCAACTCAATGCAAAAGGTGATAACTTTCTGAAATTTATCTGAATAAGTCCCATAGGTGAAGATTTTTGCTAAATAAATTAAATTCCACTTGAAAATTAAAATACAGTCTCAAAAATTTCAAATATTCTCTGTCTTACTCTTATCTGGATATACCAAATCAAGGACATGAACTCATACTTTTATTGAGGAATACTTTTTATTTTTCTTTAACAATTCATAAGCAATAAAGACATAGACTAAAAGCATCGTGGACATATATAATTTTTTTGAGATTTCTCTTAGGCAAAGTACTAGTAATTTATTACAGTCTGGTGTGTAACTGTTATAGCTATCCATTTTTAGATAAGAAAAGTGACTGCTAAGAGATGCTCCATTGGTAGTCATATAAAGCTTTTATCATAAAATTACTTTGAAATTGTTTTATAAACAAGAATCTTATTATATAGTTAGGACTGAATTTCAAGAGCAGCAACCTTCTCAGACTTTTAGAGCAATGCACACTACAAAGATGTACAATGGTGGGAAACTCAAAAAGATTCTAATAGTCAAACACACGCATTAGAAATGTTTTATGAACAATCAAACAGAGCTGCAAGGTGGTAAGTGGGTATTTTTAAGCCAACAAATATGTGGTCTGTCATCTCTGTATCTATCATAGAATGATAGAATAAGATAAGAAGCTAATCTTACTCATATGGGACCTCCTAAGACAATGTTTAAACTTAGATGGAAATAGCCTGATTTTCTAGAACATTGACAGTGTGATGTTCTAGAGACAGTCACAACAGCCACACTTGGGCTGGTGCACTTTGTGATGACTTCCCAAATGTACAATTACATCTCAACTTCTTGGAGTTTTGCTGGGACTACAAATACCAGCATATTGCTTCTGGGTGAGAACTAGACTTGAAAACATAAAGATGAAGATTAGTGAGATAGTTCAGTTGGTAAAGTGCTTGCTCTGAAAGTAAAAGGACCTGAATTTAGTTCCCAGAAACCACACAATAAAAGACAGGGATGAAGTGACATTCTTCTGATCTAAAGACAGCAAAAGCCCTGGGGCTTTCTGAACATCCAGGCTAATCTAATCAACTGAGTTCCAAAATAGGGACTCTACTCCAATAAATAAATAAACAAGTTAATTGTACCTGGGAAAGTTTGCCATTTGGCCATTATAGGCACATTTACACATATGTGCAAGTGTGTACACATGTATATGCAAACATAGAAACGAAAATGGTATACTTAAGGATATAAAACTGCTGAGAGAAACAGGATTCTGGTACACTCAGTACCCGCAATTATCTATTTTCCCTGACTCTCTTGGGATATCTTCTATAAAAATTCCAAAGGTATTTAAAAAGGTATTTAGATTACTGGTAACCTTCTAATAAGGCAAAATATGCAGATTGTCAGGGTCAGAGAATGAAAGCGCATGGTCTCCAATGGAAGCACCCCAAAGGGGAAAAAGGAACCCGCAGGCAGGGACTCCCAGACACATACAGCCTCCTGTGGGAACTGGGAACCTTTCCGGGTCCTTCTCCTCCCTTCTGTTTCCCTTGGCCGGTCTTAACGTCTACAGACTGCCTGGACCCTGAGTGTTCCCAAGGCAATTAGGAAAGGCACCGGGAAGGCTGGGTGACAGGCCAGAGGCAAAGAAAAGGAGCAGGCACAGGACCCAAGCCCAGCTCCCCCCAGGTCTGCACCTGCAAGGTGGTGATGTACTTGTTAGCTTTCAGAATATTCAGAAGATTAAGTTTAAAAACAAACTGTTACACCTATTTCCATACTATTTTCTATAAAAAATATATGTATTAAAATATTTGCAGTCTATAGGTTATCAAATAATGTAAAATGCAAATATTTATAAATTAGCTCAGTTAAAAGCAATAAATGGCCAAAGGCATATCATCAATATTTATTCTACACACTGTTTTAAAAAATTGGGGGATATGTGTTGTTTATTCAACTCCTTGTCAAAAACCAAAAACTTTTAAATAATAATAAATTTAAAAATCACATTACAATATGGTAGAAGAAATTTTTCTTCATCTCGTCTGGTCTCACTGAACTGGTTTCTCTAGGCTCTCCAGTAACCTGCACTTACTTTAAGACTTTGTCAACTAACAGGATGGACCCAGAAGAAATTATAGTACCTTTAAATAATTGGGAAATTTTCTCTTTAGGAAAAGATAATGAATATTGGCAAAGAGCTTGCAGTAATTTGTAAGGAAAGACTAACAACAATAATCCCCAAAGTAAGAGAACTGCTTTAAAAGAAGTCATAAAAAGAATCACTTCAGTCCTTCCGTGCATTGTTAGGAAATCGCCGATCTCTGGAGCCCCTACATTCATTCTATACTGAATGTAGTAAATCAGGAAAGGCAGATATATTTCAGAAAATTTAAGTAAATTGATTTAGAGCCCTTACAACTCTGTGCAAAAGTCCGAATTGCATGCCAGTCTCATGATATTAATTAATTTTATAGGAGCTCACAATGTAGTTACTGACTCTCAACATGCAGAAATAGTTGTTTTACACATTGAAATGACTGAATTTATTCATGATGAGATAGTATTAGCTTGATTATTTATACAACTACAGGAGACAATCAGGAATACAAATCATCAAATATATATATATATCACACCAGATCACATATGGGTCTGCCAGGGCCTCTAGCTGAAGGTCATAATAAAATTGATCAGTTATTCACCAGTACCAGAGATTCTGAGATTAACAATTAATAAAGGGGACCTCCAGAACCTGAGAAGCTTCTATAAGGTGAAAGGCATAGTCAAAAAAGCAAAACAGCACCCTACAGAATGGGAAAATATCTTCATCAACCCCACATCTGAAAGATATACAAATATACAAAGAACTCAAGAAATTAGACATCAAAACACCAAATAATAAAATTAAAAATGGGATACAGATCTAAACAGAGAATTCTCAACAGAAGAATCTCAAATGGCAGGAAGACACTTTAGGAAATGTTCAACGTCCTTAGCCAACAGGGAAATGCAAATCAAAACGACTCTGAGATACCTGTCAGAATGGCTAAGTTCAAAAATACTAATGATGACTTTTGCTAGAGAGGACGTGGAATAAGGGGAACAGTCCTCAATTGCTGGTGGGAGTGCAAACTTGTACAGATGCTTTGTAAATCAGCATGGTGGTTTCACAGAAAACTGGGAATCAATCTACCTCAAGACCCAGAAATACCACTGTTGGGCATATATCTAAAGGAAGCACACTAATACCACAATGATATTTGCTAAGCTATGCACATAGCAACATTATTCGTAACAGCCAAAAACTAGAATCAATGTAGACACCTCTCAACCAAAGATTGAATAAAGAAAATGCGGTACATTTTCACAATGGAGTACCTACTCAGTGGTTAAAAAAATATATATATTGATATTTGCAGACAAATAGATGAAACTAGGGAAAGAAAACCTAACCCAGACCCAGAAAGATAAGCATGGTATATACACACTCATAAGTGGACATTAAATTTAAAGCAAAGGATAACCAGCCTACAATCCACAACCCCAGAGAAGACAGAAAGCAAGGAGAACCCAAAGAGAGACATACATGGATCACCCTGGAATGGGGAAATAGACAAGATCTCCTGAGTAAATTGGGAGTATGGGATAGGGGAGGATGGGAAGGTATGGGGCAGGGAGAAGAAGAGGGGTTAGGAGAACATGAGGGATTGGAAAGTTTGAGTTGGTGGAAGGACATAGAGGGAGAGCAAGGAAAGAGATCATGATAGAGGGAGCCATTATGGGGTTAGCAAGAAACCTGGCACTAGGGAAATTCCCAGGAATCCACAAGGATGACCCCAGCTAAGAATCTAAGCAATAAGCCAGGTGGTGGTGGTGCATGCCTTTAATCCCAGCACAGATGGATCTCTGTCAATTCAAGGCTAGTCTGGTCTACAAGAGCTAGTTTCAGGACAGACTCCAAAGCTACAGAGAAACCCTGTCTTGAAAGAAAAAAAGTATCTAAGCAAGCAGTGTTAGTAATGTAAGTTGAGAGCATGCCTCCCTAACTGCCCTTCCCCTGTAAGTAGATTGCTTGCTTGCTTGCTACCTTGATTGTTATCATAGAACCTTCACCCAGTAACTGATGGAAGCAGATGCAGAGATCCACAGCTAAACACTGGGCCGAGCTCCTAGAGTTCAGTCATAGAGAGGAAGAAGCGATAATATGAGCAAAGGGGTCAAGATTATGATGAGGAAACCCACAGAAACATCTGACTGTAGCTAGTGGGAGCTCTGACTGTGGACTGACAGCTGGAGAACCTGCCTAGGGCTGAACTAGGTCCTCTGAATGTGGGTGAGAGTTGTGTGACTTGGGCAGTTTTCCACTGGCCATGGAATCCATATTTATCCCCTAGTACAACTGGCTTTTCGGAACCCATTCTCTATGGAGGGATACCTTGCTTGGCCTTGATACAGGGAGGAGGACCTTGGTCCTGCCTCAAGTGATGTGACAGATTTGGTTGATTCCAACGGAAAGCCTTAACCTCTCTGAGGAAAGGATGGGAAGTTGAACTGGTGGAAGGTAGGGGGAATGGAAGGAGGAGAGAAAGAAGGAACTGGGATTGGTATGTCAAATGGAAAAAAATATTGTTTAAAAAATTGATTGGTTATTAATAGAAAGTGTGCTGGGGGCCTCAGAAATTCATAAAAAATGCCTTGTCAATAGCAAAGGTTTAAAAAAGGATTTCTCCATCACTTGGCAGCAAGTCAAAGAAATAATTAAAAATTACTCTCCCTGTTCCTTCTATAACAAAACTCCTTTATCTGCAGGAAACAACCCTAAAAGTAGGCAAAGAAATGAAATTTGGCAAATGGGTGTGTTTCATTTTGCAGCATTTGGAAAATTAAAATATGTACACCGTACAATAGACTTTTTTTCAGGATTTCAATAGGCAATTGCTTTGAGTTCTGAAAGGGCTGATTCTATAATTACACACCTGTTAGAAGTTATGGCCTTCATGGGTATACATAAAACTGACAGTGCTCCAGCATATGTCTCTAATAAGATGAAACAATTTTAATATTGTAACATGAAGCATATTACAGGTCTATCACACAATCCATCAGGACAAGCATGCTACTCAGTGGTGGCATGGACCTAGAAACTTCCCAGAGTTGGGCAGTAGCATGGCTTTCAGAGCTGTCAGTAAACTAGAAAAAAAAAACATCCCTTGGGGCTAGAATTACAGGTGAGGTGTTTGATGTGAATGCTGACATTCAAACTCACACTAGAGCTACAAGTGATTTTAACCCTGGCCCATCTCTCCAGACCCTATTTTCTTGTTCTTTAATAAGTGTTTCTTGGCATGTGATTTGTTTCTACTTTATTAGACTTCAAACATGTTATGGTTTGCGGATAATTCTGTAAATCTTTGGACTGATTCATCACTCAAAAACATACACACACACACACACACACACACACACCAGTCTCTTAGGCTGTTACCATATAAATGAGATCCCATTTAGTTATTTTGGCTTGAACTATTGTATCCCTACCTGAGAACTCACAGTACCTGCAACATAATGTTTCTTATGCCTCTTTCAAGTGGCTTCTTGAGTACCAGGTATAAAAATAATCTTTTAATCAATTTTAAGATTATTTTTGCATATGGAGCAGGTGTCCTCCAGTATCACTCTTGTCCACTGGGTATAAGCAGATTCTCATAACTCTATTAAAAGATCATTCTTTCCCTGTATTTCTTTAAAGAACAATAATAGGATTTTCTTGTATGTGAATCAGATTTATGGTGTAGACATTTTAACATCTCAACTCGTCTGACTGGTGAGGCTGGAATATATTTTTTAAGCAGGAGGTTTTTTTTTTTATCACCTTACACTCCTAGGTCAAAATCCATTATTGAGGGAACCAAAGCCAGGAACTCAAAGGCAGGAACTACAGCATAGACCATGGAGTAGTCTTCTTACTGGCTTGCTTTCAACCAAAATCATCTTGCCAGAGGTCACACCACCCAAATGGACCAGGTCCCCTCACATTAATCCATAATAATATTTTATGTCCTATAGAAATGCCCACAAACTATTCTGATGGAGGCAATACTTTAATTGCTGTCCCTTCTCTTAGGTGACTTTACTTTATATTAAGGTGACAAACTAACCAGTACAAACAAATAGTCTTGTTTTTTCTATAAGATTATGACTGCATTCTGCTGAATATAAAGATCTAGAGTTCTAACTATTTCCTGTGAATGTAATAATTTCGTTCTTCTTTATTGCTACATAAAAAGCCTTACATACAATGTTATGTTTGTCATTATTTGTTTGGTGAAACTCTGCACATTTTTAAAGATGTATGTTCCTTTTTGGAGAATTCCATATATGAATATTGTATATATCTCATTTCACCCCCTTACTCTCCCTCCTAGTTTCTCCTGTGCCCCCACTGTTTCTTAACTTGGTAACCTCTTCTTTAGTTATTATCCTTGCACATATGCTAAGTTCTGTTCATGCTGCTCCTGTGTGCATGTGCTTAGGGACGCCTGTCATGGGCTCAACCCATGATTAGTGTTATTCTTCTTCAATTAGATAATGGGCATTGTGAGATTTTCTCCATTAATGAGGGATGTCCACTGGTCTCACCGTCATGTAGGTCTTCATTACATAATGGATTGTTGAGATTTTATGAGTATAGCTTACTTTCCCATGCCGAAGACATTATCTCCTAGTGGATATCTGGATCCTTTGGCTTTTGCAATATTTCTGCTCCTTTTTATGTTCACTAAGCTTTATGGGTAGAGACTACATTATATCATTATATCTGTGTCAATTGGAATATCTTATCGTTACACATGACTGTTAAAATCTAAAGTGCATAAATCTGAAATTGATCTATATGTCACTGATTTGGATACTTATATTTTAGAATCCTTATAGTTTGAAAACCTCATAAAAGAAATTACATGTTCCTACTCCTTTCCTTCTTCTTCTCTTCTTCTTCTTTCTTTTCTATTTACAAACACAATCAGAATGTACTATTAAGAATAGAGAAGTTGCCTTTTGTCCCCGGATCATTGGGCTACCAGGCGGTCCTGTTTAGGTACTAAGGAGTTCCATCTGGACGGGTGAGTGTGTGCTTTCCAGGGGTGGACTGTCCCGGAAGAGAGCACAGGCCCCCCTCCCCCAGCTCCTTCTGCAGGGCTGTCTTTCTTACACACGACCCCCCCCCACCACCACCACAAGCCTGCGTTTTCTGCTAGGTCCTCTGCTCAGGAACAGTTTTCTGCTCCTACACTAAGGCGACCCACCCAGAGCGGTGAGTGCCTGCCTACCGGGCAGGCCTCAAGGACCCCCGAAAGGGAGCCCGGGCACCTTCAGCTTGTGCTCCAGGGGTGCTCTGCACTCCTGGATCTCGTCCCGTCTGCCCGGTTTCTTCCTTTTGTCCCCTGATCATCGGGCTACCAGGTGGCCCTGTTTAGGTACTAAGGAGTTCCATCTGGACGGGCGACCCACCCAGAGCGGATCTTGCCCCGCCCGCCAGGTTTTTTCCTTTTGTCCCCGGATCATCGGGCTACCAGGCAGCCCTGTTTAGGTACTGAGGAGTTCCATCTGGACAGGTGAGTGTGTGCGATCCAGGGGCAGATTGACCAGGAAGAGACCACAAATCCTCCCTCCCCCAGCTCCTTCTGCAGGGCTGTCTTTCTTACACACGACCCAACCCCACACACACAAGCCTGCGTTATCTGCTAGGTCCTTTGCTCAGGAAAAGTTTTCTGCTCCTACACTAAGGCTACCCACCCAGAGAGGTGAGTGCCTGCCTACCAGGCAGGCCTCAAGGACCCCCCCCCCCAAAGGGAGCACGCGCACCTTCAGCTTTTGCGGCAGGGTGTCCTGTGTTCTACTCGTCCCCGCCCTGCCCCCCAAGTTCTCCCTTTTGTCCGCGGGTCATTGGACTACCAGGCGTCTATGTTTCGGTGCTGAGAAGTTCCATCTGGACTGGACGGTTCCTGCTTCTACCCTGAAGAGTTACAACCAGAGAGTCAGTCACAGCAAAGACTGGACAAAGACACCAGGCCTCTCCTGGCTCCATTTGAAGGAAGAGATGGGAAGGCGCCAAGGCAAGAATTCCTCCAACAACCTGAAAGGCAACATGACATCACCAGAATCCAGAGATCCCGAAATAAGAAGAATTGTACACCCTACTCTAGAAGAATTAGAAGAAATCGACTCAAAAGTGAATTATATGAAAATAATAGAAGACCTTAAACAGGAGGTGAAAAACTGCCATAAACAATTAGAGATTACAAACAAAAAGGTAGAGGAAATGAATAAAGCGCTCAAAGATACCCAAGAAAACCAAGAGAAACAAGAAAAAGCAATCAAACAGGTAAGGGAAGTGGTTCAAGACATGAAGAATGAAATGGAAGTAATGAAGAAAACACAAACCGAGGGAAGGATGGAGATGGAAAATCTGGGTAAACGAACAGGAACTACAGAGACAAGTACTACCAACAGATTACAAGAGATAGAAGAAAGAATTTCAGACACTGAAGATACCATAGAGAAAATAAACACACTGATCAATAAAACAACAAAGCCAACAAATTTTCATCACAAAACATTCAGGAAATCTGGGACACAATAAAAAGACCAAACCTAAGAATAATTGGTATAGAAGAAGGAGAAGAAGTACAGCTCAACGGTCCAGAAAATATATTTAATAAAATTATAGAAGAAAACTTTCCCAATCTAAAGAAGGATATTCCTTTGAAGGTTCAAGAAGCATACAGAACACCAAATAGACTGGACCAAAAAAAAACATCTCCTTGCCATATAATAATCAAAACACAAAACATACAGAATAAAGAAAGAATATTAAGAGCTGCAAAGGAAAAAGGCCAAGTCACTTATAAAGGTAAACCTATCAGACTTACACCTGATTTCTCTATGGAAACAATGAAAGCCAGAAGGTCCTGGACAGATGTACTGCAGAAACTAAGAGACCATTGATACAAGTCCATACTACTATACCCAGCCAAGCTTTTGTTCACTATAAATGGAGAAAACAAAATTTTCCAGGATAAAAACAAATTTAAACAATACATAGCCACAAATCCAGCCTTACAGAAAGTAATAGAAGGAAAATCACAAACCAAGGAGTCCAACAATAACCACAATAACTCAAACATCATCAGCACAACTCAAAGAAAGGAAACACACAAACTCTACTAAAAAAGTGGCCGGAATTAACAACCACTGGTCATTAATATCACTTAATGTCAATGGGCTCAACTCACCTATAAAAAGGCACAGGCTAAGAAATTGGATAAGAAAACAGGATCCAACATTCTGCTGTTTACAAGAAACACACCTCAACCACAAAGACAGGCACCTCCTCAGAGTAAAGGGATGGGAAAAGGTTTATCAAGCAAATGGACCTAAGAAACAAGCAGGTGTGGCCATACTAATTTCTAACAAAGTTGACTTCAAACTCAAATCAATCAGAAGAGATGGAGAGGGACATTTTATACTCATAACAGGAACAATTCATCAGGAAGAAGTCTCAATCCTGAATATCTAAGCCCCTAATATAAAAGCACCCACGTACGTAAAAGAAACATTACTAGAACTCAAGGCTGCCATCAAACCTCACACACTAATAGTAGGAGACTTCAACACTCCTCTCTCACCAATGGACAGGTCAATCAGACAGAAACCTAACAGAGAAATAAGAGAATTAATGGAGGTAATGAATCAAATGGACTTAACAGACATCTATAGAACATTCCACCCAAATAGGAAAGAATATACCTTCTTCTCTGCAGCTCATGGAACCTTCTCGAAAATTGACCACATACTGGGTAACAAAGCAAACTTCCACAGTTACAAAAAAAATATTCGTAACCTCCTGTGTCTTATCAGATCACCATGGATTAAAGTTAGAATTCAACAACAATGCTACCCCCAGAAAGCCTACAAACTCATGGAAACTGATCAGTCAACTACTGAACCACACCTGGATCAAGGAAGAAATAAAGAAATTAAAGTCTTCCTCGAATTCAATGAAAATAAAGAAACAACCTACTCAAACTTATGGGACACTATGAAAGCAGTCCTGAGAGGAAAGTTCATAGCACTAAGTGACCACTTAAAGAAAACAGAAAAAGCACACATTGGAGACTTAACAGCCCACCTGAAAGCTTTAGAAAAAAAAGAAGCAGACTCACCTAGGAGGAGTAGAAGACTGGAAATAATCAAACTGAGGGCTGAAATCAACAAAATGGAAAAACAGAAAACAATCCAAACAATCAATGAAACAAAAAGCTGGTTAATGGAGAAAATCAACAAGATTGATAAACTCCTATCCAAACTAATCAAACGGCAGAGAAAGAATATGCAAATTAATAAGATCAGAAATGAAAAGGGGGACATAACCACAGACACAGAGGAAATTCAGAGAATCGTTAGATGTTACTACAAAAGCCTGTATGCCACAAAACTGGAAAATGTAAAAGAAATGGACACTTTTTTAGATAAATACCATATACCAAAGTTAAACCAGGACCAGGTGAACGACATAAATAGACCTGTTAGTCGCGAAGAATTAGAAGAGGTTATCAAAAATCTCCCTACCAAAAAAAGCCCAGGACCAGATGGTTTCAATGCAGAATTCTACCAGAACTTCCAAGAAGACCTAATACCTATACTCCTTAATGTATTTCACAATATAGAAACAGAAGAGGCATTGCCAAATTCCTTTTATGAAGCTACAGTCACTCTGATACCAAAACCGCACAAAGACTCAACCAAGAAAGAGAATTACAGGCCAGTCTCACTCATGAATATCGAAGTAAAAATTCTCAACAAAATACTGGCAAACCGTATCCAAGAACACATTAGGAAAATTGTCCATTATGATCAAGTAGGCTTCATCCCAGAGATGCAGGGCTGGTTCAACATACGAAAATCTATCAATGTAATCCATCATATAAATAAACTGAAAGAAAAAACCATATGATCATTTCATTAGATGCTGAAAAAGCATTTGACAAAATCCAACATCCCTTTATGATAAAAGTTTTGGAGAGATTAGGGATACAAGGGTCATACCTAAATATAATAAAAGCAATATTCAGCAAGCCAACAGCTAACATCAAATCAAACGGAGAGAAACTCAAAGCCATCCCACTAAACTCAGGAACACGACAAGGCTGTCCACTCTCGCCATACCTCTTCAATATAGTGCTTGAAGTTCTAGCAATAGCAATAAGACAACATAAGGAGATCAAGGGGATTCGAATTGGAAAGGAAGAAGTTAAACTTTCGTTATTTGCAGATGATATGATAGTCTACATAAGCGACCCCCAAAACTCCACCAAAGCTGATAGACACCTTTAGTAATGTGGCAGGATACAAGATCAACTCCAAAAAATCAGTCGCCCTCTTATACACAAAGTATATGGAAGCAGAGAGGGAAATAAGAGAAAAAGTTCACCATTCACGATAACCACAAACAGCATAAAATATCTTGGGGTAACTCTAACCAAGGAAGTAAAAGATCTATTTGACAAGAGCTTTAAGTCTTTGAAGAAAGAAATTGAAGAGGATACCAGAAAATGGAAGGACCTCCCCTGCTCTTGGATTGGGAGGATCAACATAGTAAAAATGGCAATTCTACCAAAGGCAATTTATAGGTTCAATGCAATCCCCATCAAGGTCCCATCAAAATTCTTCACAGATCTTGAGAGGACAATAATCAACTTTATATGGAAAAACAAAAAAACCAGGATAGCCAAAACAATCCTATACAATAAAGGATCTTCTGGAGGTATTACCATCCCTGGCTTCAAACTCTATTACAGAGCTACAGTAATGAAAACAGTGTGGTACTGGCATAAAAACAGAGAAGTCAACCAATGGAATCGTATAGAAGACCCAGATTTTAACCCACAAACCTATGAACACCTCATTTTCGATAAAGGAGCTAAAAGTATACATTGGAAGAAAGAAAGCATCTTTAACAAATGGGGCTGGCACAACTGGATGTCAACCTGTAGAAGAATGAAAATAGACCCATATCTATCACCATGCACAAAACTCAAGTCCAAATGGATTAAAGACCTCACTATCAGTCTGAACACACTGAACCTGATAGAAGAGAAAGTGGGAAGTACCCTACAACAGATGGGCACAGGAGATCGCTTCCTAGGTATAACCCCAGCAGCACAGACATTAAGGGCACCGTTGAATAAATGGGACCTCCTAAAACTGAGAAGCTTCTGTAAAGCAAAGGACACTGTCACTAAGACAAAAAGGCAACCTACTGATGGGGGAGAAGATCTTCACCAACCCCGCAACAGACAAAGGTCTGATCTCCAAAATATATAAAAAGCCCAAGAAACTAGACTTTAAAATGCTAATTAACCCAATTAAAAAATGGGGCACTGAACTGAACAGAGAATTCTCAACAGAAGAAGTTCAAATGGCTAAAAAACACTCATGCTCAACCTCCTTAGCAATCAGGGAAATGCAAATCAAAACAACTTTGAGATATCATCTTACACCTGTCAGAATGGCTAAAATCAAAAACACCAATGATAGCCTTTGCTGGACAGGATGTGGAGGAAGGGGTACACTCATCCATTGCTGGTGGATGCAATCTTGTGCAACCACTTTGGAAATCAGTGTTTCGGTTTCTCAGGAAATTCAGGATCAACCTAACCCTGGACCCAGCCATACCACTCTTGGGAATATACCCAAGAGATGCCCTACCATATAACAAAAGCATTTGTTCAACTATGTTCATAGCAGTATTATTTGTAATAGCCAGATCCTGGAAACAACCTAGATGTCTTCAATGGAAGAATGGATGAAGAAAGTGTGGAATATATATACACAGTAGAGTACTACGCTGCGGTAAAAAACAATGACTTCTCGAATTTTGCATGCAAATGGATGGAAATAGAAAACACTATCCTGAGTGAGGTAACCCAGACCCAAAAAGATGAACATGGGATGTACTCACTCATAATTGGTTTCTAGCCATAAATAAGGGACACGGAGTCTACAATTGGTGAACCTAAAGAAGCTTTAAATAAGAAGGTGAACCCAAGGAAAAACATATAGTTATCCTCTTGCCTATGGGAAGTAGACAAAATTGCCGGGGAGGAAAGTGGGATCTTGGGGGTGGTGTGGGTTGGGGGTAAGGGGAGATGGGGAGAGAAAAGTGAGAAGGGAAGGATGGGGGGAACTTGGGAAAACAGGATGATTGGGATAAAGGAAGGCTGGATAGGGGAGCACGGAAGCACAATTCTTAGTTAAGGGAGCCACCTTAGGGCTGGCAAGATACTTGAACCTAGAGTGGCTCCCAGGAGCCCAAGGCAAAGTCCCCATTTAGTTCCTTGGGCAGATGAGGATAGGGAACCTGAAACGACCCTAGCCTATAGCAATACTGACGAATATCTTGCATATCACCATAGAACCTTCATCTGGTGATGGATGGAGATAGAGACAGAGACCCACACTGGAGCACTGGACTGAGCTCCCAAGGTCCCAATGAGGAGCAGAAGGAGGGAGAAGATGAGCAAGAAAGTCAGGACCACGAGGGGTGCACCCACCCACTGAGACAGTGGGGCTGATCTATTGGGAGCTCACCAAGGCCAGCTGGACTGTGACTGAAAAAGCATGGGATAAAACCGGGCTCTCTGAACATGGCGAACAATGAGGGATGATGAGAAGCCAAGGACAATGGCACGGGGTTTTGACCCTACTTCATGTGCTGGCTTTGTGGGAGCCTAGCCAGTTTGGATGTTCACCTTCCTAGACATGGACGGAGGGGGGAGGACCTTGGACTTTCCACAGGGCAGGGAACCCTGACTGCTCGTTGGACTGGAGAGGGAGAGAGAGAGGAGTGGGGGGAGGGGGAGAAGGGTGGGAGGAGGGGGAGGGAAATGGGAGGCTGGGAGGAGGGGGAAACTTTTTTTTTCCTTTTCTCAATAAAAAAAGAAAAGAAAGAAAAAAAAGAATAGAGAAGTTCCATACAACAAAAATATGTTGCTCTTTAGGTCAGTGCCAAGGTATGGCCATATGTTAAACTATGTTCTCTATTTTCATATACACTTGAGCTATAAATCACAGTGCTCTGAGCTCAGACTCTTCGGAAGCAAGTAGAAGGTCCTATCTGGTTATACAGAGGCAACCAAGACCAGGTTCTAGTTCTTGTTTTACTTTCTATGTCACTTTCTTATTCACCTTATTTGGGAAGTCTATCATGAGCAAAGAATGATGTGATGTCTTCCTAAAATTTTATATAATATACATAAAAATTAATATTTTAGGCTCCTAAATTTGGTTTAGAGTCCTAAATTTTTAAGAATTTAGAAAACAATAGAGGGGCTGGAGAGATGGCTCAGAGGTTAAGAGCATTGCCTGCTCTTTCGAAGGTCCTGAGTTCAATTCCCAGCAACCACATGGTGGCTCACAACCATCTGCAATGGAGTCTGGTGTCCTCTGCTGGCCTTCAGGCATACACACAGACGGAATATTGTATACATAATAAATAAATAAATATTTTTTAAAAAAGAAAACAATAGAATAATTTAGTTATGATTATTGAAAAATAATACTAAAAATCTGCTAAGATTTTTTTAAGAAAATCTGTTAAGCCATCTTCTTAAATTATTCATAAATAATCGTTAAATGTACTCTATTCTAGAGATAGAATTGGGGTTCATTTAATGTTTTCACAATAATACTGAGATCACAGCTTGTATAAATCATAATAACTTTGTAATTAATATTTAATTAAATGAGCACATTTTCAAAATATGAACACTGAAGCCAGACTGAGAACCTGTGTGGATTAAGCATCATTTATATTAACATACATCTAGGACAGACTCATTGTAAGGTATGTCCCAAATGCACTGTTTTTATGGAGAAACTCTATTCAGCTCTGTCCATTAGTAGGGATGACATAGATTCCATGGTGATCTCAAGAGTTCAGATGATGCACAACGTCAAATAACTAAACAAGAGAAATGAAGTTCAAAGTGTAGACTTGGTTACCCTGACAACTTGCTTAAATGAGCACATTACTCTTGGGTAATTCAAAAGGCATAAGTGTACTTCAGTGCATTTTCTAAAACATATTTTAAGCAATAACCTTAAGATGAAAAATTTTCAATTCTTACCTACTTATAAAGATGTTTTTCTTATAAATTCCATTTAGAGTTCTGCAAGAGGAATGGACTCAAATGCATGAGTGGCAATTTTAGACCATGAATTGTGTTTTTAGGTTACCGAGGGCACCTTGGTAATCATAATCATTAGTAGTTCCCACTCTCACTATGCATATAAAAAGACGCATTTTTAAAACATGACATTTGCATAGAAAAGGTTATTTGCAATTCTACGCAAAAAGCCTCCACACGGTTACTTCTTGAAGCTCCCCTGTTAATAAATGATTAAATTCACTTTCATTCCAACAACCACATGCAAGCACAAATTGCATCACAGTGTGATCATTAAAGGACAGACTCTGCATTTGAAGGTGAAGTTAGAAAACTAACCAGTACACATACTGCTGTCCACAATGGATCATGACCTTTGCTAAACGGGCTTAGCTCTCGGACTCCTGCAGCCCCTGATAATGAAGGCTGGCTTCTGGTACCTAATTAGTTGGTCAAGGATTCTTAGCGCTGAGCCTTCAGTAATTAATGTCTTAGAAAAGAACTTTCTGATCAGATTCTCTTTTGTTTTCAGGTCAGCGGTAACAACTGAGAGTTAAAATTGATTATTTGTTAAAACTCTTTTAGCTATTATGATTCATGATTCAGTTGTGCTTTTATGTGAGCACATAAAGGACACACACCCACACAAACACACACCACACACCACACACAAACACAGACACTACACACCACACATACACAGATCCATCACACATACGCACATACCACACTCGTTTTTCTATGTGAATCGTGTATTTTATATTAATGCTTTTTTTTCTACTGCAGTCCTAATTGTTCAGCCAATATAGTAAGCCATGAGCAAGTTAAGTTCTTTACTATGTGAGCCACCAGAAGACTGGCCTGCACTGGCCTTCATTGTGAACTGCAAACTCACCATAGAGCTGCAGTGATGCCCACACATGCTACCCAGACTTTTCACTTTTAATAACATAAGACAAATATTTGTCATATACATTCTGGAATATTATATGAATTTAAAACCTGTCAGATTCTTGGATTTTAACCAAAACCCAAAGTTTTTAGACAATCTATTTGTACATGCAAGGTATTGGTTTTAAGTTTTACTACATATTATATTAACTATTAATTTTTTTTCCTCTTATCATCTAAAGCTTCATTGAAAATATTTGATTAAGTGTGTTAAGTTTATGATTGCTTTAAATTACAAGGTGTTCTTTTATGAGCCAAAGCCAGTCTTTTTTGAGAATAAATGCTCAGTTTTAGGAGATGATAGGGAATACTTGTTCTAGGTCCAACTGTCCCTTGTCAACTGGGTAGCTTTATAAAACCTTATATCCCCAACCCCAAATTCTCAAAAAGAGTTGCCCTAAATGAATAAATGAATGAATGCAGTGCACATGGCAAAATTCTCCATGAAGCTCCAATGCCATGCTGTCCTGCTGGCTTCAAACGCCTCGGCTCCCAGCAGTAATTCTGCCATGCGCAAATGAAGTAAAAACCTCCCAAGTTTCTCTTGTTGTAATAACAAATATAGTTTTACAGAACAGCTTATTTTTCAGTGATGAAAATGAGGCATGGCCATTTTATATTTATAACCATTAAAAAAAGAGTTAAGAATGCATATGCTCTGCCAGATGGTAGTGGCACACACTTGGGAGGCAGGGGCAGGTGAATCTCTGAGTTCAAGGCCAGCCTCGTGTACAGAGTGAGCTCCAGGACAGGCTACAAAGCTACACAGAGAAAACCTGTCTCGAAAGAAAAAAAAAGGAATGCATATGCTCTCCCCACCCATCATGACAGACTGTTTGCTGTAATGTAGAGAGGGACACTGAGGAGGCAAATGGAGCTTAAACCTACGGAACTTCCAAGCATATTACAATAACCAAATGTGTTTGTCTTTCTCTACCTCCTGAACTTGAGCTTGGTCAAACTCAGTAAAGGGCCAAAATGCCATATAGCATTTTTACAAAAAGATACATTTATAGCTCTTTAGTACTAGCTCTTTACAAATGACCATAAATGCAAAGAATGGATAAACACACATATTTTTCTTATCATAAAATCTATTCAAACTCTTTGATGCATAGATTAAAACAATGTTTTCTATTTATTAAGGACAAATGTGTGACTTATGAATAGAGGCACCCCATTAAAAAAACAAACACTATCCTTTGGTAATTGTCTAGTTTTGAAATCAAATTTGCACAGAAAAATACAGGTAGAAAGTCAGCAATAACAAAATAATTTAATAGCATATAAAGTCCAACTATAAGAGTGTAATCGTATCTATGGATGCTTATGAAAGGATCTAGTTTGAAGCCACCCTGGTTTATAGGGGGAGTTACAAAAACACCATGGCTACACAGAGAAATCCTCTCTCAAAACAAAACAAACAAAAAAGCGTGAACCTAAAATTAACTGGAAATTAACACATATTAAGCTTGGCCAAAGAAATCCAAGTGACCAACATAATGGCATATTCTTGTAAAAATACTAGACTTTAGATAAAGAAAATTCAAAGATGTATTTATTAAATGAGGAAAATTTGAGGTAAATAATATGAAATACCTTCATGTGTTTTTTCCAAATTCTGTTCTTTATGTCAAAAGAAAATGGAGTAATGTATTTATGATACTCTATAAAAATGTGATCTATGCAATTGCCTTTGAAGTATAAAAGTCATGAGAAACTGCAATGAGCTTGTCAGAACTGGCAGCATGTTCCCATGAGGACTTCTTGAAGGTGCTGGAAACAAAGCCTAAACCGTGGAAGTAGGGATGGAAGCGGCAGTGAGTAAGGGATGTGTTGAGTGTCAACGGTGTCTTCTATACATTACTGCCAATACTGCTAATGACCATTTACAATACAAAGTAGCTGACTCTTTGATGACCTTTGGCCCACATAAACAATATGCATCACTGAGAGCAGCACAAAGCAACTGTTCAATCAATTTAAATATGACTTCAATCTCAAATCTTGTCAGGTATCAATTGTATGACCTCTCTTCTTTTCTCTGTATTTACCTAGTATGTTTTCCCTATATTGTTACTTCATATCTTTGAGAATCCATGTTTTTCCAAGGAAGTGAGTTTCATTACATAAAAAAAATTAGTCATAGTTAATTCTAAGGATTACCTGAAATTGGAGATATAGATAATTGTGGAGCCACCATATGAGTGCTGGGAATAGAACCCTAGTTTTCTGGAAGAGCAGCGAGTGTTCTTAACCACCTAGACTTTTCGCCAGCCCCATTTCAAATTGTCTTTTCTCATCTTCATTTATTTGATGTACAACTCTGAGTGTATTATACAAATATCAATATGCTGAGAAATTTTAATTGCAAAGGTAATAATCACCATTCTCAGAAAGTAATTTAATTTTACTTAAAATTAAGAATTAGGAAAGCTATTTTGAGATAATGATGGAGGAAGGTCATTGGTTAAAATAAAAGAAGCTGCTTGGCTCTCATTGGTTAGGAGATAGGTGGGAGGAGTAAACAGAACAAAACGCTGGGAGGAAGAGGAAGTGAGGTCAGACTCGACAGCTCTCCTCTTGGGAGCAGACGCCTTCAGAGAGACACCACGCTCCGCTCCCGGGCAGACGCAAGCAATGAAGCTCCGACCAAGGATGGACATAGGCTAGAATCTTCCCGGTAAGCGCACCTAGGGGCGCTACACAGATGATTAGAAATGGGCTAAATTAATATGTGAGAATTAGCCTAGAAGAGGCTAGATAGAAATGGGCCAAAGCAGTGTTTAAAAGAATACAGTGTCTGTGTAATTATTTCGGGGCATAAGCTAGCCGGGCAGGCGGCTGGGGTTTTGGGGACATAGCCCCGCTGCTGCGCCCATATTACTACAAGATAATTTATAAAATATTTGATAGAACATTGTAATGATAATAGAAGGCCATTTAAATTCCACCAATACATTAGATTTTCACATTTCCATTTTAAGACACTGATTGCATGAAGTGATTTACAAGCACTTGTAGTAATTATTTTCTTTATCAAAACGTACTCATGACTATGGAAATACTAAGTGGAGATATCAGTGGGCAGCTTTTACCTGAGAGAACAATGGTAATTGGGAAATTATCAAATGTATTTATTTCAAATCACTATAGATTCACCCACTCATCCCCCCAACACATAAATCAAGCAAATTATGAATTACATTATTGCAGAAAATGTCCTGACCCTGGGTAAAGACGGAGTGGAAACTCTTATATCTGCAGTGGCTCTCCACTTCATATTCTAGCAAGTGAGCTATGGACTGGGCTGCTCACCATGTAGAGGTAAAATACGGAGTAATTATGAACAATCAGGGAATGACAATATCATAGTCTGAGGTCATAGTATTGATAATCACAAGCAGTAGAGCAGTCAGGAATTCACAAGGAGACCCGAGGATCAAAAATATCGGACAACTCCATTACAATGGAAGTCTCTTCCTCTTGGTTAGGATAAGACAGTGAAAGGGTGCCTTTGCAAGTTGGGGGCCAAGGTGTGCTGCCAAGAGATCATGCCACACAACACATCTAACGCAAGAGGTTCATTGGGGGAGAAGAGAGGGTAAAAGGCCATCTAGGAGTGGGGACATGAGAGAGAGAGACAGAGAGGCAGAGACAGAGAGACTGGGAGACAGAGTGCAAACAAGACAGAGCATTCTTGGGTGTCTGGAACCTTTTAAAGGGGGTACATTTTGCTCATAATGCTGTGAGCGTGGGCAGAGATAGCTGTCTTTGCTTTAGAGAGAAAAAGCAAGCCAAACTTACATATTACGTCTCCATGAAGTATGTTTTCAACTCACACATGAATGCAGTGGCAAAGACCCGCTGAGTACTCAATTAAGCACATCCTCCAAGAATTTAAAAGCTGGGCACTCATGAACTAAAGTTTCCCCCTCTCCTCCCTCCCTGTGCCTCAGGAAATGTCCTTAAAAATTAAGAGTTTCCTGTAGAGTTCAGAACTCTCCCTTCAATTGAAGAAACGCTGTCAAATGATAATTAAATTAGATTTAATTGATTTCTAGGATCTTTTGCAAGTATCTATTTTCTGCCTGGTATTCTCTGTTACTGTAAATTTTGAATGCATTGCTATATAAACTTGATACTGTTCATAAAAATATTTTGCATAATAAAATTAGTGTTTTGTCTATGTATATATATTAAAAAGCTGGGCACTAAATAAGACTGATCCACAGGAAATCAATACTCAGCCAGGATGGAAAAGAAAAATAAAATAGCATTAACAAAAACAGTAAAGGAGTCATGTTTACAGGAAAACTAACTCTATTTAATTAGTGTATGTGGTTCAATAAAAAGTCAAGGCCCAGATTAAAAGAGCAAAAACATCATATTGAGAGATAGTATAATATAATTTTGTTAATGTATTGTATAAGTGAATATATGAAAGGTGCACAGGCACTTAGGAGCCTGAGAAAGGAAGAAGAATTGGAACCAAAGAGTTCATGACCAGAACATGTTGTACAGTAATGCTCAGTCTCAAAAGAGAAAGGTTAAATTTCTGGAAACAAAAAATAAAACACACACACAGAGAGAGAGAGAGAGAAAGAGAGAGAGAGAGAGAGAGAGAGAGAGAGAGAGAGAGAGAGAGAGAGAGAGAGAGAGACCAGGGGAAAAAATAATCAATAAACTAGTAGACAATGTCCCTGATAATTCATAGGTTTAGCACTCCCTATTGCAGACTTCAAATCACCTATGGATACTGAGTTTAACTGGGACTATCAGAAGCCTTTGACTTGCTCACATATTTTCTCTGACACTGATGTGTGCCTAGGCTAGCCTCTAAAGCAGCTTTATCCCTTCAGCAAATTTATTTGAAAACTTGCTAAGATTCTAAACGTGTACCATGTTCTAGAGGAACGCTTGGAATATCTCCGCTCTGGATGAGGGTGACAAGACTTCGTTATGCAGTCAAGATAAATTGAGTAAAAGTGGATATTCCTCACCCTATCCTGTAGCCCATTTCCTCAACAGGTCTTTTTCAATTCTTGCTATCTATTTCACAAATCTTATTTTTACTCTGTAATTATGTAGATTTTCATGCTTTGGGAACATTTCATAATTTATTACTGCTCAACTCAACAAACGAATATTGAATATGAACAAAAACACAAAGGAAAAACCAGAACACTCCCCTTTGAATACCTGCAATGAGTTCTCTGGAAAGGGTCCAGGGTCTTTTGTTTTCTTAGTGAATCATTAAGAACTATCCTAAGTCATGTGGCTCTGAAATAACTATACTATCCATACTCTTTATAATAATCACTTTGCCTTAACCATATTTATTTGCATATTTTTGTAATGCTCCATAACTCTACTAAGTTCATTAATTTCAATCAAACATGAAAACATGATTTAGAGCATCTCAATGCAGTTGATGCAAGGATTACATCATTGGTTGTCTTTTTTTAATTTTGTTTTTGTTATCTTGACACAAACTAGAATTATCTGGACCTAAGAAGCTCAATTGAGAAAGTGTCTCCAATATTTTGCCTGTAAGAAAGTCTGTATGGCATCCTAGATTGTACAAGAAAGCAGACCGAGCAGGCTATGTATGGGGAACAAGCCAGGACAACAAGTTCCTACATGGCCTGTGCTTCAGGTCTTACCTCCAGCTTCCTGCTTAGAGCTCCTGACTTAGCCTTGCTCAATGTACTGTGATCAGAGATATGTGAGCCAAAGAAACCCTTTCCTTCTTATGCTTTATTTGCCATGATCTTTGTTACATAAATCAAAATCAAATTAAGTTAGACTTTGAATCAGGATCATGGATAATTGCTGTGACAGATTTGGCCATGTCTTTTGGGGGCAAAAACTGTGGTGGTATTGGAACACGGGCTGCCAAATCCTTCGAGTACTCAGAGCTCAGCAGGCTATTCTGTAAAATTTTAGTATAAGGACATTGAGAACAATGCCGAAAATGGAGGCCTGGTTTGTGGAATTTCAACGCAATACAAAGACCCTACTGGGCCTTTGTGTGTATTTTGTGTCACAGGTCAGCAGAAGTTAAAGATTCTGTTGTGATTAACAAGACAGCAGCACCATTAAAGTGAAACTTTTGCTGGAATGATTGGACTACGAACTTGTAGTAATTGAGAAGAGACCAGCATCAATGAGGTGGAAATGTCTGGGAGTATTTCCTTGGGGTCATAACACCAAAACTGTAGCTCATGCTGGAAGGTGAACATATCATAATATGTTGGAGTCACCCAAGTGATACTGGTTTGGAAGACAAAAAGCGGTCATGGAAAACAGGTGAGGCATGAAACTGTGCGTCAGGGCTGTAGTATCTGAGGAGAGAAAAAGGGAGACCACTGGATGCAGTTGAGACCCCTGTAGAGTGGAGATACCACCCACATGGGCTGAACACTGGAAAGAACAAGAGCTCTAGAGAGGATCTGGTTAAAGCTTTGTGTGCTATGGATGGCAGAGTCAGAATTGTAGAGCTGCCACGGCCTTTTGGAGCCCAGAAGATGATAAATCACTGACAGCAAGCACTAAACTTTTTATATTATTGAATCTTAATTTGATGTGATTTGATCGCGACTGTGTCCTGGTTCTTCCCTCTTAGAGTAAAAAAGTAATTAATTTATTTTTGATATTATAGGAGTCCACAGTTTGAATTTTTAGAGACCAGACTTTTTTTTTTCAAGACAGGGTTTCTCTGTAGCTTTGGAGCCTGTCCTGGAACTAGCTCTTGTGGACCAGGCTGGCCTCGAACTCCCAGAGATCCGCCTGCCTCTGCCTCCCGAGTGCTGGGATTAAAGGCGTGCACCACCACCGCCCGGAGAGACCAGACTTTTAAAGTTATGAAAAATTTAAAGAGTGTGGAACTATTAGGGTTATTTATATTTGATATTGAAATATTATTACTAATATGAGAAAGAAAAAGTCACAGAAGAATTATGGAGTGTTTATGTGTCAGGTTGACAAGGGGTCAATTGTTTTGGCTGATGATAACATTCATCCCTTTCTGTGGAATATATAGGACATCTGCTTGTTTCTTCATTGTTTCTTTTAAGACAAAAATTTGATACCTTGCATTTGTTTTCACATTAACAAACCATTTTTATCTAGGATGTTCATGGAGAAGTGCTGCAGTCTAATAAAGTCATGATGGCTAGGAGGACTATGTTCTTGGGAAGTTTGAATCCAGATAATGACCAGCCTAACTCTAGATTGTGTGGTGAGATAAGAGGGCACAGAAGAGCGGAAAATCTTCTGTGGTTGCGACTGTAGAAGTAAACAATTTCCTGATTTCCTGAAATACAGTGTAAAGTCCTTGCAGGGAATGCTGAGGACTTCGCTGTAAGTGGCAGCCTCTGCTTCCCATTCCTAGTAATTTTCCCTCAAATAAGTTGCAGAGTCCAATTCTGTTACAGAATAAGTTGACTTTTCAGTATCTTCAAGTGTAAAATTTCCAGTCTAGGACCTGAGATACTCATCCCCACAAAACCACCACAGATGCAGCATAGCTATGTTTCCATCCCAGATTCGTCAGCCATTAAGAATCAAAGTCCCTGGAATGTAATTAGTGACCAACTGGAAAACTGTTTGTCCAAACATATTCTTGACTCTGGAGTCTCCGTCTCTACAAGGTACTCTTGTTTCTAAATCTCTCCTAAATTGCCATTTGAGCAGCTATGCAAATGCCAGGTGCAGTAATTAAGGAAAATCTGTAACAATGAGAATAGCCATGCTCCAGAAGTGTTATTTCTCTATGTCAGTGTTCATTGAGAATGATGTTTTCCCCTTTTAAACAGCCACGGGAAGCAGCAAACCATGATCTGGGAACGGTGTTGACTCCATTCATATTTTTAGCACCAATCAGGAAATGACTTCTTATTTAAACAGCCACAAGGACAGTCAGTGCCACATTGTTCAATTTAGATCAAAATTTTCTTTAAAAAAAAAAAACATTCTTTTTGTATTTTACTAAAGTAGAGAAACATGTCAAGGAAAACGGTGGAAATGATCAATGCCAGGCTATCTTGCAGTAAGTAGAGGTGCTGGGGTCCTTTTAAACTGGAGATGGAAGTGAGCAGCGGAAATCACATCCTTTGCTTCAGTTCTTCTCAATGCTAGTGTTGCTTTCCCATCTACAGACAGATACTCCTAGAGAACACATTTGCTACTTGTTATTTATTTTTTATACATTAGGAATTAAATCTAGAGTATGCCATATGCTCTACAAGGGCCCTACCACTGAGCTACATACACATCCTCCCCTACTGATTCAAGTTTAATTGGTAGTCTTCAAAAATATTTGCAAGTATTCTTAATTTAAACTGCTTTGGAGGCAGAGACTGCCTTAGTTCTTTCTTTATTAAGCAGCTCTACATGTTTGGTATGTGTTTTTCATCAGAAATTCTCTGGTCTGGTGGTTAGTTAAATCTCCCTGTTGGTATCTAAGGGCAGGGGGACTTACTAGTTCCTGTGGAATCCTAGGACTTTCATTGTAGAGGCATGGCCTTGACCAGCAAAGCTCCTTCCTACCTAACATTCAGATTGATTCATACTTACAAGGTACGAGGAAAATAAATTACTACACTGGCTCATTTTATCAATCAAACTGACTGAAACATGATGCTCAGATTTCCAGTAATGTATAAATTTGATAATGTTCTAGGAGAATGTTTTGAATGACAATTATCATTAAAAATGTAACTTAACAAAGCCTCAGCGGGTTAGTTAGTCTAGGGGTTGTAACCCGCCTGGCTGGTCAGTTATTCCAGGGTCCCGGAGAGGCACTATCTGAAAGACATGAGCGGGAAAGAGGAAGAAAGACAAGCAGATTTGTCAAAGCCTCCGTTTATTAGAGTCATGGTTACAGCTCATATAGCCCCTGGATAAGGAATTTGGGGGGCAGGGGCATGGGCAGGAAGAAATCTTGCAGGATGGTTCCAGCCGGTTGCGAGGTCACGATTCCTCCGTCAGGAAGTCGCAAGTTGACACACCTAGTTCTCTAGATATTTGGAATGTGGGGCGGGTTCCGCTAACAGATAGCTCTCAAAATAGTTGGGCGTGAAATAGGCTCTGCCAATAAAACAGCTCTAAATACCTTTTGGGTGTGGGGCTCTCTGCAAACTCCCCAGGGCAATGGTCCCTGCAATAATTTTGGGGGGAAATGGCTCCTGACAGATTGCTTTCACAATGTAGGTGGTTCTCTTTCAATCAGTTGACAGTGAGGACAGAAATAAAGGCTGACATCCTTCCTTTGCCTACATTTGTTAGTCAACAGCCTTTGAACATACAAAGCAGCATAGCTTCTTTCAGTACCCTGGAATGGTGCTTTCTGAGATAAATAGATGTAAGGCTTAGGTTGCTTATATGAGAATTTGACCCAATTCCTCCATCTCTTTTTAAAATCTTGTATCCTATATGTTCTGCATCTCTGCCAAACATTGCTTTCCTGAAGTATCAAGCAGAATTTTAGTCACTTTGTTATATTATATCTATTGAGTCTAGATTAACATGCCATACATGCCAGAGTAAGCTATGTAGGATTAAATTGTTCCTGTTAGACTCAATAAATTTCTTAGATGTAGGAATTAATTTTGAATATAATATTATAATATTTTTAGCTTTTATACTCCAAAGATTTATGCTATTATTTTTCATTCATTATTTCACGTGTCTGAGGTTGAAAGAGAGGGTAGATATGTATGTGTGCCTATTTGTACAACCTTCCATATTGTTAATAAAGTTTATATCAATTTATCATTATTGTAGATAATATCTCAAAATATTTTCTATGAAGTAACAATAATAATTCATATTTTTACAATCATAGTACTTACAAGCTGGATGTGGTAGTATATACTTTAACCCTAGCACTCTGTTGTCTGGCAGGTAGATTGTTGGGAGTTGGAGGCCAGCCTATTCTACATTGTAAATTCCACTCTCAAAAAAACATAAAACAATAATAAATCAAAAACCAAATACAAAAACAAAACAGAGAGCATATGTAACATTCAATCTGAATAATAAAAGCTCAGTTCTTTTGCTTCAAAACTCACATGTTGAAGTGTTCACCCTGTGTATCAGGGAATATTACCATACTTAGAGGTATCAGCCAGTAAGTTAAAACAAGGTCATGTGGATGTGATTGAGTCCTCAGGAGCTCTAGTAGCTTCAAAAGAGAAGTTCAAGAGACTGACGGGCACAATAGGAAAAAAATATGAAGATAAGAAGCAGCCTTCAGGCTACAAAAGAACTAATAGGAAGTAATTCTTGGTCAGCCTATGAAACCAAAAGAAAATATATGTTGACACCAGCTTATAAAACCTTACTGAGGTAAACTTCATTAAGTTGCTTTTTACAAGATTTCTTAAACTACTTATTAGGGCTTTTTTGTTTCTTTGTTTATGTTAGTAACAAAAAGCATAGCAGACACGAAAGACCTTTTAAAGGCCTCTTCAAGCCATCGTCCATATCTTCTGTTTTGTGCTTTTCCTCAGCCTCCTTCATTCCCTCGCTACTTTAGGAAAACTCAGTATTTCTAAGTAAAATAACGTTTACCCTCCCACTTTAAGTCACAAGGGGCTGATGCACAGCACTTTTGTGTTTATCCACGAAGCCTGTAAGGTCTCAGGAAGCAGCTATTGCTTGACTATAAAAGGCTCATATCTGCAGGAACTTCTGAACTCCGGCTTTCACTAAACTGCATAGGTGCCTGCAGGGGTCTCCGCTGTGTTTCTGTGACAGCACTGATATTTAGGAGGGCTTCCGCAAGGCAACACATGTTTCCTGGACATGATACAACAGTAAATGGCAGGAAATCATCTTAAATCATCCTCTTCAATTGTAAACATCTTTTAAAAAATCAGTTTTAGACAATAAACATTAAAGACATAGTGACTAATGAAAATATCTGTCTGCTCTTTCTTACCCTAGAAACATAAATTTATTAATTCTTATAATTTATAGTTCAAAAATTCTGCCATTTTCTCATCTAGCTTTTTCTTTTGTTTTATTTTCCCACATTTTATTTTTACTTCATGCAGGAGATATTTTGATTTGGGGGCCATTCATGACCTATTTCTCAGAACACTCATATAATTAATAATTACTAAAATGGGGCATAATATATGACGCATAGACAGCCTATAACAGCATGAGCATTTAAACTTGAATCAATATGCAGTTTTTTGTTTATCTAAGAGCCATTGTCAATAGTTCACAGTAAATTCAACCTCAGGATGTTGGAAGAGATTTCCATTTCAATTAAGTACAGCCCTTTATATTAGTTTTAGTGAAGGCTAAAGCATACCCACAATTTAAATCCCAGTCAACATCTGTGATAAAGAAGAAATACCCAGAAATTGATGAAAAGGCATGAGCTTCCATAGTTGGTTATGATGACATTGGGAATAGTGGGAACTCCATATGGGTAGGAGTGTGCCTGCTCCAGACCTGATTTACTAAGTAAAGGAAGAAGTGACCTGAGTGTGGGTAAAACTATGGAATGGTGTCCTAGATGAAATACGTGGATAAAATAAATAAAGGAAGAGGCCAGCTGAGAACCAGCATTGCACTTTCTCCACTTCCTGGTTGCTATGAATTTTACTCTGTCATGGCCACTCCCTGATGACTTATGGAATCAGTCTAAAACATGAGCTAGAAAGAAGAGGTGGAAGGGACCAAAAGAAGAAAATAAGAAGGTCAGTACGTAACAAAACATGGTATGTACCATAATGAAACTTATTGTTAGAGATAGGCTTTAATGTTTGTTCATTAGATCAGTTTATATATTTTTAAAATTAAATTGTGTTACTTTATCCTTCCACTGGACTTTACACATAATGGAATTAACAACATTAAGCTTTAAAAAATGCTCATAAATTGTCATGGAGAAACAACATTTTGAAGACTGTTACACAGTTTCCAGGACAGCAGAAAGACAGTGAGTGACTTTAATCATGAAGAAAGTCAACACTGTATTTATACAGTCTGGCTGTTAATATGGTTGATTAATTTTTTAACCTTGCCATTTATATTTACATTATATTATCAAACACCACAAAAGTGTTTTTAAGTTGTGTTCATATCCTTTGAAATACTTGATAAAACTCTGTATTTTCACAAACCAAGATGGAAATCTACCTATCACTTGCACAAAATCTGGTTTTATTTTAAATTAAACATGATACCATAAAGAATATCAACTTGGTTGTACATTTAGAGTAATGTGTTTCCAACATGTGTGTTCATATTCATGCAATTTCTAGGCTGATGTTCTCCAAAGTGTTTACTTGAGATATAGGTCATTCACACCTCTGTGGTTAGAGACGCAATGGTTGGCAAGGGAAATTGTCCTCTCACAACAATCCACTAGAGTAATGTTTGAATTCAGATAATCTAGTATTCTCTTGAGTTTATCTCAGAATTGCATTCACGTAATAACAAAAGGCTATTGTATGCATAGTACAGAATTAAAGATAAAATATAAAATGCATGAGTAGCAATTTTGGAGCACAAATTGTGTTTTTAGGTTACCAAGGGCAACTTGGTAATCATAATCATTAGTAGTTTCATGTCCTCATTGAAAGAAATCAGTCTCAGCTGTACACATTTACATATGATTTACAAGGTTTTTTGCTGTCCCATTAGGCAACTTTAAATTTGGGAATTCAGACATTCGTGGTTTTTTGCTTGAATGTATTAAAATATTGTAGAATTAACTTCAATGTTATGTCTATATACAAAATAAACTAGCTACTTTCCCCCAAGAATATCACAGAAGTATTCAGAATCTTTTCATACTGAAAGGTCATAAAAGCAGGGATTACCCTTTATAGAGATCATCAATAACAACAAATGTATTCAATTGAAATATTATAAATTTGCTACAAAATTGTATTGACAGCATGTAGACATTCAAGTTATTTTATTTCCTTCTATAATTTATTTTTAAGCTAAAAATATCATGACATTATTCACTACATTATTAATTATTATGGGATTTAATTATGAATATAAATAATGCATATGTATACACTATATACATACATTTGTAGCAAACAGATACAGACATATTTATCTTAAAGATTGGCAAGTGCAATGAATGAAAGGTTTAATTTTTCATTCCCTGGTAAATCCCTGGTTTCTTGTCCTAAGAACCAACAGAATGTTGGTTGATATATACACATTTTGCACTTATAACGTTTAGATTTTACAGATAGAATATACTCAGAAAGAAAAGTATAAATGTTGCTATTAAAAACCACATTTATACTACTCCTCGGCATATTCTCCAAGGACTCAGCATCCTCTTCCACAGATCTTACACAGTCATTGTCCTTGCTACTGTGTTCATAGTAGCTGCAAAATGGAAACAACCTAAATTTACTTCCATGACTGAATGGGTCATGAAAATGGGGTACATACAGTCTACAAAATGCTATTCAGATGTAAAGAAAAATGAAATAATAAACTTCGCAGGTAAACGGAACCAGAAAAGATCATAGTGAGGGAAATAACCCAACACAGAAGAAAAATGTGACATATTCTCTCTCATCAGAATTTCCTACTCCAAACTTTAGAAGTGTATACACAGCATGGAGTAACTACAGAAACCAGGAAAGCACAAAGGGATCTTTGCAAGGTAAAGGGGTGGAGGAGCAATAGAGGGGGAAATATAAGGGTGCAGGTGATCTATCTGGGAAATGGGGGGAAATAGTCTTCAATTAGGGAGTGAAGAGGGAGGAGGGTGAAATAACTCTAAGTCTATATGGAAAGGTTATACAGGGTTATACTACCAACTATTTACCTACCCAAAATCTTAAGTCTGTGTATAAATACATGTATAGAGATTAAATGAATTTTTCTTATCTGGGCTGACAGTATTTCCTCCAAAATCTGAAGACCACCTAACAAAAACTCCAAACCAGGCATAAGAATTCTTTTTCTGTGCTGTTAATCGCAGTTGTTCAAGAGACTTCAAAACCATACACCCTATTAGTATTGCTTCTGATTGCCTACAAGATGTGGAAGTTAATTCTTCAATTCAGCAGACACCATGCACGGAGTACAGGTGCCAGAGGACCTGATCTGGTACAGGCATGAGTGTTTTCTACTAGAGTATTAGCTTTCATGGTACCAGAAGGCACCAGGCAAGCTTCCAAGTGAGGGAGATAGCCAATACTCCCACCCAGCTATGTTCTTTATGAACCGCTACATTGCACAGCTTTGCAAAATAGTTCTATGGGCACATTAGCGACATGAATACCACCTTGAAAGTACCAAGAGCTCTAGTTAGACTTATGATTGATTCAAAAAGAAAGAATGTCTGGGATTCAAAACCTAGCCAAATACATATGCCTAAGTAAGTCACAGACCATATAGAAGAGTGCACAGTTGAAATTTATATAACCGGCATAATATCTAATTACATTATACATATTCATCCTTATACACACAGACCAGTGTAGTCCTCATCAAAGAAACATCTTTTTGAAACAGATGGAAAACATTACAGAGAACTGCAATCAGTCAAAATGCAGAGTCGTGGAGTTCAGTCTCACTGAATAAGTACGTGTGCAAAGACGCCAGTGCCTTCAGCTTAAGAGAACATTGTAGAAGAGTGGGAAGAAGATTGCAAGAGGCGGGGGGGCAGGGAGTAGTGAGACTGTGTCTGCTACCGATGTCAGAAGCTACACTCATAAAGTCTCACCAACATGACTATGTAAACATGAGCTTAATGAGAAAGAAACCAATAGACGTACTAATGTGAACAGGGAAAGACAGGAGGCCTCAACCCCACACAAAGAACTAAAGGCAACCACAGAATGCTGAGGGCAGGAGCATTCTTCTCCAGGGAAGAACATACTAATTGCTTATCCAATAGCAAATGGTCAACCCTGAAAACAAACATTCAAGTAACTTTATTCATACGGAGAAGGTAACATGTATGTATATTATATACATATATACGTACGCGCACACACACATATACACATTTAACAACATTTAACGAAAAATAGGTTATATGTTTTAAAGAGAGTAAAGAAGGGTATATGAGATGGTTTGGATAAAAAAAAGAGAAGAAAGAAATTATATAATTTTTAATCTCAAAAATAAAATAAAAAATTAAAAAGTAACTAAATAACTAAAAAAACAAACAAAATGTTTAGATAAAAATTATAAAAAAATAAACTCATTACATTAGCAGTTAGATGCTCTGTCTGGTAGATGTTTATGTGAAATATTACTCAATAAATGAATAATTAAGTATTGCAGCTTCTTTTCTTAGCTGTAACATGCATAATGTTTAGAAATCATTTCCGCCCTTACAAGAATTATGAGTCACAGTAGATTCAATGACCTTTTGGACCATCTCAGAAATGAGGTATCAGGGCCTTTGCCTCTCTAAATTAGAGAGATGGGCAGATACAGAAAACAGGTAAGTTAAACCCAACTGGAGGAGACTCTGGTGAGACAAAGGTTAGACTCTTCTAGAGAAGCTGGAGAGCATGGGAGTATAAATAGTTACCTGCTGCACAGAATTAAATTTTAATAAATAATCAAAAGACTGTGCTAGACAAATGGATCAGCCGTTAAAGGCTAGACTCACAAACAAAAATAGAAGAAGTAATCAAAAGATATGACATACCCAAACCCTGCAAAGAAACATGCTTATGACCATGTACCAAAAGCTTGTAGTTGTGAGAACAAGTGATTTAAAATAAGTAAAAAGATCTAGGGCCAAATATCTGGGAGCTGTTCACAGTTACTGATCAACAGAGCTGCAGGCACAGGCACAACAGAGTGAGATAAAAACAAAATTCATACTTGGGCAGTTCTTAAAATCTCACAAGCTAAGCAAAGGGGAAGTCTTGGAAACAGCTGTGAGTGGAGATGGGGAGAGGCCCTTGTCATTATGAACAAGGGTAAAATTCATGTTTTGTTTAGTTTTTCACACAGAGATGCACACAACTATTGGCACATGTTGTAATTTGTCTTTTTTTTTTTAAGAAAAACAGTCTAAAATTTGTGTTTTTATAGCAAGGAAATTTTTACTTCAAAGGTGAGTGAAAGACAAACACGCCACTAGAAAGTGAGGGTACAAAAATCAAATCGGGAAAAGAAGAGACTGAATTGAGCATGGAACACTTGTCTTACACAGTGAATTATAAGATAGTCAGGTGGGAAAGGAAGAATACAAGGGGAAAATAAAAATGAACCAACAAAGCAAGGAGGTCTATCATACTTTCTCCTTCACATTTGATCTATTCCAATGTAATTCCAGTTTAAAAAAATTTTTGGCAATTCAGTCGGAGACAAGACTATATAAAGAAGTAAAAAGAAGAATATGGATCTTAAGGAACATGTATGAGGAAGGGGACACTGCTGATCTGAAAGTCATTGATATTTCCTTCTTTTAAATTATTGCAAGCATTAATTAGAAACTCTAGCACATCCATTAAACCTTTATAAACAATGGATATTATTGGTATGCTGGGGAAGGGAGAAAACATTGAATCTTTTTTTAAAAAATGTGTGTCCAAAACCCAAGAAGTCAGAAAAAGTGAAAAAGGACCCAAAGCAATGTATGCCAAGTTGCAATGAGGACAGCAGATATGACTGCAGACATTCAATAATCATTGTGTATTTGGGCGATATAAAATTTTTAAGTAAACAATAGGCGTAAAGAAGAGCAAACTCAAATTGTCAAACAAAAACTCAGTGATAAATTATGGAAAATATCACTTTACATAAATTAATGTGATAGGTTATCATTAAAAGTTTGAATAATGCAATGTCCTCACTTCTCTAAATCAAAAGAAAGCTGGCTCCATCCATTTGCCTGAAAAATTCAAGATGTCATTATTTTTTCTGCTGTGTAGTACTCCATTGTGTAAATGTACCACATTCCTTATCCATTCTTTGGTCGAAGGGCATTTAGGTTGTTTCCAGTTTCAAACGGATGGAGCTAGAAAACATCATTTTGACTGAGGTCACCCAGACACAGAATGACAATTACAACATGTACTCACTCGTAGGTGGGTTTTAAACATAAAGCACAGAAAACCAGCACACAAATCACAATCCCAGAAAACCTAGACAACAATGAGGACCCTAAAAGAGACATACATAAATCTAATCTACATGGGAAGCAGAAAAAGACAAGATCTCCTGCATAAATTGGGAGCATGGGGACCTTGGGAGAGGGTTGAAGGGGAGAGGAGAGACAGGTAGAGGAGCAGAGTAAAATGTAGAGCTCAATAAAAAATAATGACAGAGAGAGAGAGAGAGAGAGAGAGAGAGAGAGAGAGAGAGAGAGAGAGAGAAAGCTGGCAAGAATGTAATGAATTTGAAGATTCATTAAAAAGGAAAATTATTAGAAATAAGCAGGGATTTTTCTAACGGTCAATTATTGAACACCCTTGCTGAACTGACTTTTCGGAGTCCATTCCCTTTGAAAGGATCCCTTGCTCAGCCTAGATATAGGAGAGAGGGCTTTGGTCCTGCCTGAAAACGATGTGCCAGACTTCGTTCACTGGCCATGGGAAGCCTTACCCTTGCTGAGGAGTGGATAGGGGGTGGTGTGGGGGAGCGTGGGGGGAGTGTGAAGAGGGGAGGCAGTGGGAACTAGGATTGTTATGTAATATGAGAAAAGACTGCTTTTAAATTAATATTAATTAATTTTAAAAATGTAAATACCTAGCATGAAAACTCATGAAGCTTCCTAAAATCCTGTTAAACAAATGAGCTGTTTTTCACAATTGCACCCGCTTTTCACAACTAAAAATCCACAAGTCTGACACAGGGAAGATGTCATGGGCGTGGATGGTGCTAGTGAAAAATGTAACCACTCCATTCACGTTCCTGTGGACACTCAGCCAAAGCAGACCATCTCCTGAAACAAAATAGAGATATATTTGGAAATCTTCAGATCACATGGAATTATCATAATATCTCTGTAACAGAAAGATGGATGCATTTTCCTCAGTGTTTGGCAAAGAATACCCTTGTCTTTCACACTCAGACACTATAAAATAATACATGGAGCACAAAAAAAAAAAACATGTATGCAGCTGATCTAAAGATAATGAAATATAGTTGTTAGATGGGAAATTACAGCATGAAAATGCATTGATTACAAAAGAATAACATAAAATGGTGCCAAAATGTGCACCTGGGAAAATTACAGAAAGACAAGCCACATGAGTCTAAAGCAACTTAGGAAAAGTGGTAACAAAATTTAGAGCCAAAATCAGTAGAGCAGAAAACAGGCAAATGGCAGGTAAAATAAAATCAACATCAAGTGTTTTGCAAAAGAAATAAATTCATGATAGTCTTAGTAGGGCTTCTAGTGAACCAAAGTACCTGTGAGATAAAACTTTTTGTTTTGTTTTGGGTTGGTTGGTTGGTTGGTTGGTTGGTTGGTTGGTTGGTTGGTTGGTTGGTTGGTTTTTTGTTTGTTTATTTGTTTTTGAGACAGGTTTCTCTGTGTAGCTCTGGCTGTCCTGGAGCCAGCTCTTATAGACTGGGCTGGCCTCGAACTCACGGAGATCCGTCTGCCTCTGCCTCCAGAGGTAAAGCATTTTTATAGTTCCACATCATAGTCTGTCACTGAGGGAAGTTAGGGCAGGAACTCAAACAGGAGAGGAACCCAGACAGAGGCAGGAAGTGATGCAGATACAAGGTAGAAGTGCAGATACAAATGGCTTTCTCCATTTGTTCTCTTATTATTCACCTGGGCATCACCTGCCTAGGAATAGTACCACCCACAATCAGTTGAAATGTCCCTCATTGCGAAATAAGTAATTGCTTCACAAGCCTGTACAAAGTCAATCTGGTGGTAACATTTCTCTACTGGAGCTCCCTCTTCCAAATGACTCTAAAACTAGCCAATACAATAATACTATGGGTAGGTTACCCAATGATGAAGAGAAGAAATATCTAAAGTTAGATATAATGCAGGCTTATTACTCCATTAGATCAAAGGATACCAAGGTAGTATGTGTTGAGAATATTCCCATAAGTTTGACGATTCAAATAAAATCATTTTTAAAAATAGTCCATGTACAGTGGCACTGGGTTTTGATCCTACTTCATGTTCTGGCTTTGTGGGAGCCTAGCCAGTTTGGATGTTCACCTTCCTAGACCAGGATGGAGGGGGGAGGACTTTGGACTTTCCACAGGGCAGGGAACCCTGACTGCTCTTCAGACTTGAGAGTGAGGGGAAAAGGAGTGGGAGGAGGGGGAGAGGAATGGGGGGACGAGGAGAGGAGTGGGGGAAAGGGGGGTAGTGGGAGACTGGGAGGAGGCGGAAATTTTTTTTTCTCAATAAAAAAAAATTAAAAAAAATAGTCCATGCAATACAACTAATAGAGAATATATACTTATTTTATGATAGCTATATTAAGTAGACACAAATAAATAGGAAACTGTAGCAATTCATTGTCTTCAAAAAAAATGTTTGGCTTTGGAACAGTCTATCAAATGACTAAAGAAATAAAATAAAATCTCTACATCTCCCACAGAAAATGGAAACAAAAGCTTGGTTTCTTAGCTTCTTCACTGAGGCTAGCCCTACTTTAGAATTAAAATCAGACTGTTGTAGGAAACACAGGGATCCATGTGTGTTGTGAATATAGACATGACCTTTATAGAAAATATCAACAGAGCCGGGCGGTGGTGGCGCACGCCTTTAATCCCAGCACTTGGGAGGCAGAGGCAGGCGGATCTCTGTGAGTTCGAGACCAGCCTGGTCTACAAGAGCTAGTTCCAGGACAGGCTCCAAAACCACAGAGAAACCCTGTCTCGAAAAATCAAAAAAAAAAAAAAGAAAGAAAGAAAGAAAATATCAACAGGAACTCCAATAACAAAAAGAACTGTCTATCACACCTGTGGAATGAAAGGCTTGTTTGGTTTTCAAATAACAAAATTAAAATAATAATATTCAATAAAATAAAATTTCAAATAATAAAATCCACCATCTCATTAGTCTTGACACTGAAAAGTCTAATGACATGGGAGAAGATACATATAATTCAATAAAAACCTACCACTTCTTTGAGATAACAGGAACTACATGCAAGAAATAGTAGGTCCAAGGTAAAAATTAATGATTTTTCTCCACTAATATTCTTTAATCACTCACCACTGCCATTAGGGAGCCTAACAGAAGTCAGGACAGTAAGACAATAAGTTAATAATAAGATTTGAATAAGTAGAACAGTAAGATTAGAATTAAAAATTGTTTCTGTTTTCCAATGATGTAATTATTAGGTAGTTCCAAGAAAATGACCCCTTCACTCCCATGCAAAATATTCTTGAAATAAAACATTCCATAGGGCAAACTCACAGAATACAAATTGAGTGCTATAGATTAAATATGAAATATTCTGTACAGATGGAGGTATGGAGTGTGTGATCTCATTTCTTAGGGCTTGATGAAGGTGGTAGGTAGAAATCTAGAAGGTGGTAAGAAAAAGCTGAGGAGCAGAGCCTTGCTGAAGGCAGCTGGTCATATGCGTTGTGCCTTTAAAAGATAAACTTGAGCCCTAAACCTTCTTTCTTTCTCCTTGTCAACCACGCTTCTTCTCTCCATGAAGTACTGCTTCAGCATGGTAAAGAATCAACGGAGCCAAGAATCTATTGGTAAAATTTCTGACGTTATGAGTCACAATAAAGCTTTCCTTTCTTAAATTGTGTATAAAAGAAGCAACATTTTGAGATAAAGCAGCAGCAAAAAGGGAAATATTTAGTAGTAATTTTGACAAAACATATTCGTATTAGTAGACTGGAAAGTAAAAGACCATGGGGAAGGAATTGCAAAGAACGAAAGAAGTGCGGGGCGTTCAGCCCAGCAAGGCCGGGGCTGCCACTGAGATTGTGGCTGCTGATGAGCAGGAGACAGGAAAGTTTGGAGGACTTGATTTCCCACAGCCAGCATCCAGACTACTTGGCATAAAATGGCTAGAGACAGCGTACCCTGATAGTAATTCTTCTAATTTTGTGATTCAAAAAATGAAACATGTCCCGGCAATGCTGAAGCATGCACGGGCAGCCCATTTATATTGGGTTTCATGGTCTGAGCTGATGAGCATGACGGACCTGGTCTCTTCCTCAAAAAACAGGCTCCGCCGAGAAACAAACTCAGATTGCTGGATTCAGAGTCCAGAGCATTAACCATTACAAGGTTTAAAATAAAAAAAGTAAGGGTAATAAGAACCGTGCAGCTATACCAGCCTAAGCTTATGCACACGGAGGCCTCATAGCAGCTTCGTTGCCGGGCACCTGGGAACCTGAGTTACACCTAAAAATTTGTCAGCTGCTCCTGGTCTGTGGCGGGACTGCTGAGGGTGGCCTGTGCCCTGTACGGGCACAACAGACAATAAGGGACCTTGCTGCCTTTTCCAAGGTTCCTGGCAAACAGCCAAGCTGCAAAATAAACCAGCTAGCTGCCCAAGAGTAGCAGACCAGCTGCAGCAAAGCTCCGCCCTGCCCAGACAGGTGTCTGTGAAAATGTAAATGAGCAATTTAGAGCCTGTCAGCTAGCAAGACTTGCAGCCTGGTGTAGAAAGACAGCTTACAAACTTAAATAAAATATCCAACGGCTATGGTCCTATTTATTGTTGCTTACAGGGGATCATGAGCCCCTCGGTGAGATTATTAAGGGGCGTAATGATTCTAACTCCCCCTAGGAAGCTCACAGAAGCTGCGAAGCAAATGCTGGCTCTAAAAAAGCATACAATTAATGTGCCCATACAATACAACTTCAAAAGATAAAATTGGGAGTGTTTTACCCTGAGCCACCACATAATTCCTTACATCATGTCCTTTTAACTCTAAACATCTTGAATGTGGATTTAATGAGCAGTCTGCCATGGACAGATTTTGGCATGATGTCACCAAGGTGACCTTCACTAAAGCAAGGTAGAGACTCCTGCACTGTATCAGTATGTGGTCGAGGATGTGTCTGTGTTTTTTCACAGGAGGATGGTGAAGCACGATGACTTCCAAAATATCTAGTTCAATGTGCACAGCAGAAGGCTTTCAGCCCTGGTAATAGGGCAGTCGCTGGTGTGCCCACAGAAGAGTCAAAACAAGGTTCCTAAATCTGTGTTCCTGACATTCTAAGTCCATCATGCTTCAGTGTGAGAAGGAAAGAAAGATCATGGTAACGACTGGAGATTCCTAGTTTCTTGGTGGACCTACTGCACAAACTTCTAGACCTTGGTGTGCCTTGTTTGCTTTGGAGCTGACCCAGGAACGCTGACTGAATGTTTGACAGTTTATCCATACTATATCTTGGGATACAGAATTCATTTTGCCAGTATGGTATTCAATCGGCTGTTAAAATAATAGACCTGAAAACTAAGGCCTCAAATCTCCCCTTTGGGGAAAAAAAGACTAGTAACAAATAGTGACCAAAGTCCCTCTTCAGAAATGAGATGAATAGCCTAAAGGTTCTTAAGGCTACTGCTCAGAAACTGGAACAACTCACACTTATCTTTGAAACCTAAAAGCAGTAAGACAGATGGACTAAAGGAGGGGAAAAAGAAGGTTCATAACTCACCCATCACAGAAAGCTTTCCTTGTCTTTTGATTAGAACAATTTAAGAAAATTGTGATTTGACAAATTGAATATTTATTGTTAATTTGTATGCTATAATTATGATATTGACCTGTTGTGATTTGACAAATTGCATGTTTGTTGTTAAATCCTATGCTAAAAGTATGATTTTGACCTGTTAATGTTTGCAACTGTTTTAGTTTATTATGAGGATGCTATTGATTGGAAAAGAGCTAGAGCTTGTCTGAGAGAATTTTGAAATTGCCAACAAATTCTTAGATTTGATATGTTTAAGAGACAAATTTGGATTTTGATTGTAACTAAAAACTGTTGGGAATATCGTAGACCAATTTAAAAAGGCAATTCCACCTCTAATCATATTTCACTCCATTATTAAGAGATATTTCAACCACAGGAGCATATATATCGCAAAGCATTATCTGCTTGCATATGCTTATCTAGTTGTTGGTATACTCACTTGACAAAAAGTTGGCTCAAAGGTGGACAGCGTCAAGAGATGCTTTCTCTCTTAACCCTTTATTGACAGAGGCTGGTGGCCAAAAACAGGTAAGATTCCCCCCCAGGCAATCTAAGACAGGACACACATGACAGAATGTATGTAGTGATGACAGGTAAACCTGGAAAATGGGAAAACAACCCCCACGGCAGGCACAGTCATCTGTCCTGAAGCGGAAGCATGGGCTTTATTAAATATAATAAAAAGAGAGGAATTATTGGGGAACACACAGATGTGAGCCTGTTCCACCTTGTCTGAAGGTCAGAGGGTTTGAGCCTATTTTTGCTCTTTCAAAATTGTTGACAACAGGTGTGGCTATAAAACAAGATATCCTAACCTAGGGTGTGGCTACCTGGTGTTTTGGACATTAAGATGGCCCATAGAGGTGATCTGCTTCACTCTGAACAAAGGTCAGAGAAGTCAAGCCTTCTCCTGTTCTCCTTCATTTAAAATAGGACTTTTGACATAGGGAATGACTGCCTACAGGATACTTGGCCTAGGATGTGTTCACTGTGCCACTTCCCCCGTTTTGTATTTGGGTATAAAAGTGTATGGAAAATAAACACAGGAGAACTCAGAACTCGGCATTCAGCAGTCACTGAACTGCCCTCCTGTTACTCTCCCGTGTCTCTGTTTCTTTCTTATATCTGTTCTTCCTACTTAATATTTCTAATCCTCATGTTTCTACTCTGGAAAGTGGGAGCTCGTCATGGCTAGGATCGTGGTAGAAGTCACCCCAAAATGTGGCTTATGACAACCATATATAAAAAGGCATTGTTACAGGAAAATACAGGAGGAAATACAGTGGGCTTGGATTTGTTGATGACATTTCAGATATAACTTGAAAACTGAAATGAATGATTATAAAATTAGATATTTTTAAATTAAAATAGAAAATTTTGCTCTTTAAAAGATACCATCAAAAATTGAAAATTCAAGTATAGCTTAGTAAAAATATGTTGATACTCTTGAGTGGTAAAAGATTGGCTGTAAACTCTCAAAATAGCAGAAGAATTAAGCAATCTGCATGAAAATGGATCTAGGTTCTGAAGGACACTCTGCAGTGGATACTATATAGCTATAGCGAGCTAACAAACATTAAAATTCACTCACTGCAACCGTTACTCAGTGAAAAGCATAAAATTCAAATTATGAAACATCATTGCACACCTGTTAGAAAGCTTACACTCTAGAGATCTAATAGTGCCAACTGTTGACGGAGTTCAGAGAGAGTGCCATAGTTATATCCAATCTCAAAAATAAACAAGCAAACAAACAAAAGCATATCCTGACTCAAAGGATAGAGACTCTTACAAAGAAAGTTGGACAGATTTTGCAAGCTAAAGAATAGTCTTTCTACGTGTTTGACCAGTTGTACTCACACATACTGTTCAATTTGAAAACTTATTTCCAAAGAGAGTGGTTTTCCTAGCCATTTATTTCCTGTTGACAAAAAGTGTAAGTGATTGAGACAACCTTCAGTAAGTGAGTAGATGGCTTGCTTCATCAGCAGCACTGAAAATGGAATTCAGCAGTAAATGAATTCATTACCAAGTTGGGAAGCTACTGAGTAAACAGCATGTTGATTAGTGAGCAGAAACTAGCCTGAGAAAAACCACAATGTGCTCATGTCTCATTACACCACATTCTGGAAAAACAAAGCTGAAGTAATTTTTTATTTTTTTTTGTTATTTTTTTTAATTTATTTATTTACCAAGGATTTCTGCCTATTCCCCTCCACCGCCTCCCATTTCCCTCCCTCTCCCCCGATCAAATCCCCCTCCCTCATCTGCTCAAAGGGCAATCAGGGTTCCCTGACCTGTGGGAAGCCCAAGGACCGCCCACCTCTATCCAGGTCTCCTAAGGTGAGCATCCAAACTGCCTAGGCTCCCCCAAAGCCAGTACGTGCAGTAGGATCAAAAACCCACTGCGATTGTTCTTGAGTTCTCAGTATTCCTCATTGTCCTCTATGTTCAGCTAGTCCGGATTTATCCCATGCTTTTTCAGACCCAGGCCAGCCGGCCTTGGTGAGTTCCCAGTAGAACATCCCCATTGTCTCAGTATGTGGGTGCACTCCTCGCAGTCCTGAGTTCCTTGCTCTTGCTCCCTCTCCTTCTGCTCCTGATTTGGACCTTGAGATTTCTGTCCGGTGCTCCAATGTGGGTCTCTGTCTCTGTCTCCTTTCATCGCCTGATGAAGGTTAATATTCAGGAGGATGCCTATGTGTTTGTCTTTGGATTCACCTTCTTATTTAGCTTCTCTAGGAACATGAATTATAAGCTCAATGTCCTTTATTTATGGCTAGAAACCAAATATGAGTGAGTACATCCCATGTTCCTCTTTTTGGGTCTGGCTTACCTCACTCAGGATAGTGTTTTCTATTTCCATCCATTTGTATGCAAAGTTCAAGAAGTCTTTATTTTTTACTGCTGAGTAATACTCTAATATGTATATATTCCATACTTTCTTCATCCATTCTTCCATTGAAGGGCATCTAGGTTGTTTCCAGGTTCTGGCTATTACAAACAATTCTGCTATGAACATAGTTGAGCATATACTTTTGTTGTATGATAGGGCCTCTCTTGGGTATATTCCCAAGAGTGGTATTGCTGGATCCAGAAGTAGGTTGATCCCAAATTTCCTGAGAAACCACCACACTGCTTTCCAGAGTGGTTGCACAAGTTTGCATTCCCACCAGCAATGGGTGAGTGTACCCCTTTCTCCACAACCTCTCCAGCAAAGGCAATCATTGGTGTTTTTTATTTTAGCCATTCTGACAGGTGTAAGATAGTATCTTAAAGTTGTCTTGATTTGCATTTTCCTGATCGCTAAGGAAGTTGAGCATGACCTTAAGTGTCTTTTGGCCATTGGAAGTTCTTCTGTTGAGAATTCTCTGTTCAGCTCAGTGCCCCATTTTATAATTGGGTTGATTAGCCTTTTACGGTCTAGTTTCTTAAGTTCTTTATATATTTTGGAGATCAGACCTTTGTCAGTTGCGGGGTTGGTGAAGATCTTCTCCCAGTAAGTGGGTTGCCTTTTTGTCTTAGTGACAGTGTCCTTTGCTTTACAGAAGCTTCTCAGTCTCAGGAGGTCCCATTTATCAATGATGCCCTTAGTGTCTGTGCTGCTGGGGTTATATGTAGGAAGTGGTCTCCTGTGCCCATGTGTTGTAGAGTACTTCCCACTTTCTCTTCTATCAGATTCAGTGTGTTCAGACTGATATTGAGGTCTTTAATCCATTTGGACTTGAGTTTTGTGCATGGTGATAGATATGGATCTATTTTCATTCTTCTACAGATTGACATCCAGTTTTGCCAGCACAATTTGTGGAAGATGCTGTCTTTTTTCCATTGTATACTTTTAGCTCCTTTATCGAAAATCAGGTGTTCATAGGTTTGTGGGTTAAAGTCAGGGTCTTCTATTTGATTCTACTGGTCGACTTCTCTGTTTTTATGCCAATACCAAGCTGTTTTCAATACTGTAGCTCTGTAATAGAGTTTGAAGTCAGGGATGGTAATGCCTCCAGACAATCCTTTATTGTATAAGATTGTTTTGGCTATCCTGGATTTTTGTTTTTCCATATAAAGTTGATTATTGTCTTCTCCAGATCTGTGAAGAATTTTGATGGGATTTTGATGGGGATTGCATTGAATCTATAGATTGCTTTTGGTAGAATTGCCATTTTTACTATGTTGATCCTCCCAATCCAAGAGCAAAGGAGGTCCTTCCATTTTCTGGCGTCCTCTTCAATTTCTTTCTTCAAAGACTTAGAGTTCTTGTCAAATAGATCTTTCACTTCCTTGGTCAGGGTTACCCCAAGATATTTTATGCTATTTGTGGCTATCATGAAAGGTGATGCTTCTCTGATTTCCCTCTCTGCTTCCTTATCCTTCGTGTATAGGAAGGCAACTGATTTTTTGGAGTTGATCTTGTATCCTGCCACATTACTAAAGGTTGTGACCCACAGATTGGGAACCTTCTCCCTTTGCAATCATGATATGTTGCCTTCCACAGGGCTCAACTTGCTAGAGGCAACTTTATTAAGCAAACTAACTCTCCTCCCAGTAATAATAAGTTGTCAATATCTCTTTGAGTAAAGATTGGCCAGTGTGTCTATTTCCATTCTCCACGCTGGGATTTGGCCTTCCTTGAGTTTGCACAGGTTTATATTCCATTATAACTACTGTGAGCTTGTATGTTTAGATGCCTTGCTGTGTCCCAAAGACTGGTGCTTTATATTTTTCTGCCAGCTCTGCTCTAACACTCTTACTGTTCCCTTTTCCAACAATTCCTGAACTTTAGGAGAAAGGGGTATGACACGTATATCCTATTTAGATCTGAGAATTCTATAATCTCTTATTCTATGTACTTTGGCCAGTTGGTGTATTAATTATTACCTAATATAAATGAAAGATTCTTTGATGAGACTGAGAGGTTCATTAATCCATGGATTCCAGAGTTCAGTTTTAAGAAGATTTTGTGAAGAAATTTTGGGTGCTGACAGATTTGAATGTGAGTCACAAAACTCATGTGCTGGACGTTCTTCCCCGGCCCCCAGATAAATTGAGGATGGAATATGGACTTGAAGCCCTCTCTCTGTCTCTCTCTCATTTTTTCTTCTCTTCCTTTTAATAAAACTCCACACTCAGCTCTCTGTGCATGGTGTATTCTGTCATTCACCTCCCCCATGGTCATCATTCACAGTGGGACATGCCAAGGTCCAAACTCACGCCATATCAACCTTGATAGCCCAAGAACTCCCTCTGGTTTCCACAGCTAAGGCCCTGGAAGGCTGGCTCAACCTCACTTAGCTTCTCAAAAGTCCTCTGATTCTGTAACCCTCTCCTTGCAAAGCTTAAAGAATGAAAACCGCATGAGGAATTATTGACAATCTACCTTCTAGCATAATATTCTAATGCAGTGAAGGAGACTAGACAATGGACAATAAGTGGTTTCTGGAGCCACATACGCGAAGGCTGTCCTTCGCAAATGTGTCTTGTGCTCTTCCAGCTCAAGACAACAAGGTTTCTGTAGCTACTCTGATTTATCTCATCATCAAAATGGAACGACACAGATGACACAGATTCATTTCGTGGGCTTGGGTCAAGCTGTGCCAAGTACTTAATTCTTCAGAATTAATATCATTTACCAAACACCATTCTATTTTTACTCATAATGTTGCTTCTAGGGGTCCAGAATGAGAATAAAAACTCTTTAGAATAAAATATCTGTTGCCCAACCGTGATCCAAACAGAACACACTACACATACAGGTTAAAGGCAGAGGGTTTGCTTTCTCCCTTGAAAAAAAAATTATATCCTCATACAAAAAACACAATTATGAACAAACCCTTAGCAATCTGTCTCACCAAAAGAAAAAGCTAACCTCTTAGCTTCATTTTTAATGACAAGCTATCTGACCAAAAGAAAAGGCTAACCTTTCAGCTTCATTTTTAGTGACTATTTTGAAGCTAAGCAAGAAAGATGGAGACAGGAAATACTGAAAAAGTTACGTGCAAAGGGAAGAAAATCGCAGTGAAAGGAAACAATAATGAAGTATGTATCCAGCAAATATTGCCAGTCGCATGCTTCCCTGCAATAACAAACAGACCGTGGGTAGTTGCACTCCTTGCTCTCAGCCCAATTTACTCTTATTATTTTTCCAGACCACCACTTCCTTTCATGTTCTCAAGCTGCTTTTCTCCCGCTGTGGAAAGGAGAGTCAGGTTGGATTCCTTATTGCTGAAATCAATTGGGCTGCATGCCTCCAATGACCAAGCAGGCCTCCCGTGTGCTGGGTAGAGCACCTTGTTATTTGTCAGTGGGATATGGTAAAGGGTTAGCAAGGTGCGAGAGTGTGCGAGAAGCTTTGTGGAAACAATTTATCTCTGAAAACCACTAGAAATGTTTTGTTTTATTTTTTGAGGGATTGTGCTGTTTTATTTTTGTTCATTGTTGATATTTCTTTTTTTGCTTATTTATTTATTTTTGGTTTTTCAAGACAAGTTTTCTCTGTACAGTCTTGGCTGTCTCACAAGTGCTTGAATTAAAGATGTGTTCCACCAAGACCTGGACAAACAGCATTGTTTTCTAAAGAAAACTTTCTTTTCTTGGTTTCCTGTGGAGAGGGCTATTGTGGGATATCACACTCTAATGCTCCCAAGACTGTCAGTAAAGTTAAACTTTGGTTTTTGTTTTGTTTTGTTTTGGTTTTGGTTTTCGAGACAGGGTTTCTCCATGGTTTTGGAGCCTGTCCTGGAACTAGCTTTTGTAGACGAGGCTGGTCTCAAACTCACAGAGATCCGCCTGCCTCTGCCTCCCAAGTGCTGGGATTAAAGGCGTGCGCCACCACCGCCCAGCTTAAAGTTAAACTTTGAATCATGGGGCAAAGTCAACATTTAGCTGGCAAGAATTAACTGTGGGTTTTTTGGAAGACCCAGACTAGGATAGAGAGACATAGGAGGGAATAGGGAAGGGCTTAGAAAGTTTTGCAGGCCATTTTGATCTGAGACCTGTGAAGAGGCAGAGTCACCTGATCGTTTCTCTGTCATTCTGTTGATCTACCAGGTTTATACACTAATATCTCATTCCTGAGTGTTATTCAACAACAGACCAATAAAAGTAATTGTTTCAGAGGAGCATTAATAACATAAGAGGCCAATTATTGATGATTAATTAATTCTTATGTTTTTCCTCAGAAGAAACAATTTAAATCAACTGTTGCTTTGCATTTGAAACTAATTTCCAGGAATCACATTATTACTGATGTCACCACTATCCGACTGTTTAATAACAGCAGCTCTGAGTTGTAATCCTGAGAGCAGACATTATGCTTACTCTTAGTACTGTGATTGAAGTCCTTCATCATGGAGATAATCGTAAAATATGATAGACTTACATTTTGCAATAGTATGAGAGTTTGCCTAATGAAATTTAAAATTGTTCTATAAAGAATTAGAAGCAAAAGACTTGTCTTCCTCTACAGAAGCTCAGTGGTAGCACAGTTGGACTGTGTACTTTCGAATACAGTAAACTATACAGCATCTGTCTCTGAATCACAGCTGTTGGAATAGAATGGATTATCTGTAATAGTCATTGAATAGATTAAAAATGAATGGGAACAACTATAAACCTGTTAGGGATAATTCAGATTTCCAATATAAAATAAGAAAAACCTATAATGCAAGAAAACCTTTTTCCCACTGTTTACAAAACAACCTTTCTTCAATCATTCCCTGGAGAATTAACCCTACAGAGTTTAGCTTAGATTTACATCAAAAATTAAAAGAACTTTAATCCTGAGAACTATTATGGAAATCAAATTGAAGTCTAATCTCTATTTTATAAGTTTTTATGTTAGTGTTAAAATATTCAGTTTTCACACTACTGACATCTTTTCTCTTTGAAATATGACAAATTATCTGCTCTGAGGTATTGATACACAAGCAGAATTCTCACAGCAATACCCAGCCTCACTGTGTTCATTGAAACTGCTAACTTCTGCTCCATACTGGCTAGCAATCCCTTATGGCATAATATGCTACAATAAGACCAGGTACATACACTTACATCAAGGCTGGGTGAGGCAACCTAGAAAGAGGAAAAGGGTTCCGTAAGCAGGTAAAAGAGTCAGCGAACTCTGCTGCTCCCACTATTAGAAATCCCACAAAAACATGAAGTTAACTCATCCAAAGCATGTATGCAGAGGACTTAGGTAAGACCCTTAGAGGCTTCCTGATCTCTGCAAGCCCCATCAGTCCCTGTCAATTGATTCTGCAGGCCATGTTCTCTGGGTGTCCCTGACCCCTCTTATTCCTCCAATCCATCTGTCTTCCTTCTCCTGCACAGGACTCCCCGAGTTCTGCCTGATGTTTGGTTGCAGGACTCTACATCTATCACCCATCAGAAGTTGGATAAAAGTCTCTCTGATCTCTTTGCTGAGGATTCTACAGGGCTCTAGTTCCAGAACGTTCTGCAGGCGGGACAGACTGTAGGTCGAAGGATTTGTGACTGGGTTGGGGTCACAATCCCTCCATTTAAGGCCATGAATGGTTAAAGAAAATAGACAGTTCAGGCTCCATATCATCCATTACTGGGAGTTTTTGCTAGAATTACTCTAGTAGATTTATGGAGTTTCCATTGCACTAGGTTTCTACCTCACCACCGAACAGCCTCCCAATTCCAGTCCTTCTTTTCCCATATTTTTCCCCTCCCTTTGCTTCTTGATCCTCCCGTTCTCAACCACACCTGCCCCAGTCTACTTACAAACTCTGTTATACTTTCCCTTCCCTGTGCAATCCTTGCGTGTCAGGAGCCAATTTCCTCCTAAAATCATTACAGGAACCATCACCCTGGGGTGATGATGAACCCCACACCTCTAATTGTGTTAGGAATCGTTCTATTGACAGAGCCTACCCCACACCCAAATTGACTGTTAATAAAGAGCTAACTGTTAGCGGAACCCACCCCACATTCCAAACTATCTAGAGAACTAGGTGTGTCAACTAGTGACTTCCTGGCCCACAGTGACCTGACTGAAGGTAACCCTGGCTACGTGACCAAAGTGAACCATGTGACCAATGTGAACCACGCGGCAAGAGCCCAGGCCCCTGTGCCCACCCCCCAACTCCTTACCCTATATAAGCTGTACCCCATCTCTAATAAACTGAGGCTTTGACAAGAACCCCGCTTAGCCTCCTTCCTCTTTCCTAGCCCATTTATCTTCCAGATAGTGCCTCTCCGTGACCCTGGAATAACTGAACTGCCAGGTGGGTTACAACCCCTAGACTAAGTAACCCACCAAGGCAATCAACACTTGCATACCCCCTTAAGTTCCGCTTGTTATTTAGCCTCTCTGGATTTGTGGGCCTTAGCATGACCATCTTTTTTTTATAAATAATATTCACTTATAATTGAGTCCAAAGCATACTTGTCTTTCTGATACTGGACAACCTCATTCAGGATAATTTTTTTTATAGTTCTATCCATTTTCCCTCAAATTTCATCACGTCATTGTTTTAACAGCTGAGTGATAACTCCAATGTGTAAATGAACCACATTTTTTTTATCTATTCTTCAGTTGAGGGGTTTCCTGAGTTCTTTATATATTTTAGATATTAGCTCTCTGTCAGATATTGAGTTGGTAAAAATCTTTTCTCGTTTTGTAAGCTGTGCTTTTGTTCTTTTGAGAGTTTCCTTTGCCTTACAGAAGCTTTTCGGTCTCATAAGGTCCCATTTGTTAATTGTTGATCTTAATGCCTACACTAATGTGTTCAAGGTTGTTCCTACTTTCTCTTCTATCCATTTCAGTGGATCTGAATTCATATTAATGTCTTGATCATTTGGACTTGAAATTTTGCGCAGGGTGATAGATGTGGATCAATTTGCACTGCATCATAACACCCAGTTAGTCCACCATTATTTGTTGAAGTTTTTTTTTTTTCCATTGGGTATTTCCAGATTCTTTATGAAAAAGCAAGTGTCCATAGATGTATGGATTATGTCTGGTTTTCAGTTCAATTCCATTGACCGACCTGTCTGTTTTCATGCCAATGACATGCAATTTTTCTTACTGAAGCTCTGTAGAACAGCTTGAAATCAGGGATTGTGATGCCCTGAGAAGCACTTTTATTGTAGAAGATTGTCTTCGCTATCTTAAGTCTTTTGTCTTTCCGCATGAAGCTAAGTATTGTTCTTTTAAGGTCTGTAGGTAACTACATTTCTCCCAGCACTCCAACTTCGGTTTGTCAGTTTTCAGCCACCGCCTCCACTCATGACCCCCAGTGCTCCTGAGGGATCCTGCTCCTGAGCCGGGTTTTGCAAATGCACCACATGCAAGAAAAGCTGCTTTTCCTGCTGCCCCATGGGGTGTGTGAAGTGCTACCAGGGCTGCATTTGGAAAGAGGCTTCAGAGAAGTGTAGCTGCTGAGCCTGACGTGGGTTTCCCCTTCAGTTGCGTGTAAATAGAGCAATGGGTAGAACGTGACTTTTTTTTTTTTTTTTACAACCCTGGCCTTTTCCACACCTCTTTCTATAAAGCATGAAAACTGATTATAAAGCGTTGACTTGATTAAAACAAGTGGAGGACTTGCGAGACTTTGATAGGAGCCACCTGGGGAATCGCGAGCTCTCCTTTTACCTGTTCATCGCTCCTCCCAAAATGGTCCTGGATGACCACACGCTGACTCTCTTTCAGGTAAACCTCTTCCTTGCTGCTCTTGTGCACTTTGGAGCTGAAGAACCAGCAGGTCTGTACCTGAACTCCGGACTGCTAGGACACACTGTCTCCCCATCTGCAGCTAAAGCGTTGGGGGCTGGGTGTAAGTACCGGGCCACCGGTTCCCACCTCTGCTGCCAGCTCCTGACCTTGTATCCCTAGAGTCTGAGCCAATTGCTGAGGACGGGGCATTGGGACCCCCAGAACCCATTCAGGGGACAGCCAACCTGTGAGGAGAAGCCTGGGAAAAGTGCCCAAGTGGCCGAAGCTGCCAGCCGGCAAGAGGTGAGAGCTACCAACTTTGAGATGTCCATCTGCAGTCACAGGATCCTTCCCTCCCACCCACCCCTCCCGCCCACCCCAAGCAGAAATAAAGACTTGCACTTGCTTCTCTCAAAAAAAAAAAAAACAAAAAAAAAACAAAAACCTCTCCATTTAATTTCATGTTGGCTTCATTATATTGCTTTCATTATGTTTAGGTATGTTCCTTGTATCATGATCTCTCGAAGACTTTCATCATGAATGGATGCTGAATTTTGTTTATATGGTGTATTACATTAGAAGATTTTTATATGGTAGGTTGAACAGCCCTACATTTCTGTGATGGAGCCTACCTGGTCATGGTGGAAAATCTTTTTGATGTGCTCTTGGATTCGGTTTTTGAGTACAATACTGGGTACTTTTACATCCATGTTCATAAGGGAAATTGGTCTGTAATTCTCTTTTTATCTGGTAAGTCTGGCTGTGGATTGGGTTACTGTGGCCTCGTAAAATGAATTTGGCAATGTTCCTTCTGGTTATATTTCATGGAATAATTTAAGGGGTGTTGGGATTATCTCTTTTTGGAAAGTCTTCTAAAATTCTGTGCATAAAGCATCTGGCCCTCTGCTTTTTGTTTTCTTTTTTTCTTTTTGGATTGGGAGTCTTTAAATGACTGTTGCTATTTCCTTAATCATTATAGGTCTGTTTACATTGTTTGTATGGGGCTGGAGAGATGGGTCAGCGGTTAAGAGCACTGACTGTTCTTCCAGAGGACCCAGGTTCAATTCCCAGCACCCACATGGCAGTTCACATAACTCCAGTGCCAGGGAATCTGATACCCTCACACCAATGTAGATAAAATAAATTTAAATAAATTATTAAAAAATAAGAAAACAAAAAAATATATACATTGTTTGTATGATCTTGACTTATGTTTGGCAAGTGGTATCTGTTGAGCAATTTGTCCTTTTCTTTTAGCTATTCCACTTTGTAAAGTACAGGTTTTTGAAGTATGATAGAGTTACTCTTTGCATTTTCTCACTGTCTATTTCATAGCCTCTTTTTATTTCTGATTTTATTAACCGAAATATTCTCTCTTTGTCATTTAGTAAATTTGGGTAAGTGTTTGTTTATGGTGTTGATTTTTCTCAAACAACCAACTCTTTGCTTCATTGATTCTTCATATTGTTCCTTGTGTTCCCATTTCATTGATTTCAGCCCTCTAACTATTTTCTGTCTTGTAATCCTCTTGGGTGTGTTTACTTCTTTTTGTTCTAGAGATTTCAAGTGTGCTGTTAAGTTGCTAGTATGGGATCTCTGTCATTTCTTTATAAAAGCACTTAGTGTTAATGACTTTCTTCTCAGTGCTGCTTTTATTGTGTCCCATAAGTTTAGGAATGTTGTTCATTTATTTTCATTGAATACTAGGACGTCTTTAATGTCTTTTTTTATTTCTGTCTTGACCCAGTGATCATTCATTAAGGAGTTATTCAGTTTCATGTGGCAGAAGGTTTTCTATTGCTTCTTTTGTGTTGCAATCCATCTTTAGTCCTCCGTGGTTCAAGAGGACAGAGTGTTATTTCAATTTTATTTTATCTATTGAGGCTTGCTTTGTGACTAAGTATGTGGGCAATTTTGGAGAATGTTAAGTGTGGTGCTGAGAAGTATGTCTATTCTTTCATGTTTGGGTGAAATGTTCTGCAGATATTGATTCGGTACATTTGATTCGTGACATCTGTTAGCTTCATTATTTTTCTGTTTAGTTTTTGTCTGAATGACTTGTCCATTGGTGAGTGGTATGTAGACAGATGTTTCTGTCCCACCCTGTCCCTCAGTCATTCAGTTCCAAACAAACACAGAGGCTTATATTAATTATAAACTGTTTGGCCTGTTGTTCAGTCTTATTATTAACTAGTTCTTACAACTTAAATTCACCCATAATTCTTATCTATTTTTCAGCATGCAGCTGGTACCTTTTCTCATTGGGGAATTTTCACCTTGCTTCCTCTGCTTGTGGATGACAACTGTGTCTCTAACTTTCCTCTTCCCAGAATTCTCATAGTCTGGTTGCCCCACCTATACTTCCTGTCTGGCCACTGGCCAACCAGCATTTTACTAAACAAATAGGAGTGACAAATTTTTACAGTGTACAAAAGCATTATCCCTCAGTGGTGGTGTATTGAAGTCTCCCACAATTGATATGTGAAGTTCAGTGTGTGAATTATGCTATAGTAATGTTTCCTTTACAAATGTGGATTCCTTGCATTTGTAACGTAGATGTTAAGAACTGCAATGTCTTCTTTAAATTTTACTTTGAGGATTATGTAATGTCCTTCTCCCGCTTTTTAAATTAATTTTGGTTTGAACTCTCTTTTGTTAGATATGAGAATGACTACACCAGCTTGCTTCTTGGTTTCATTTGCTCGGACCTCTTTTTCTAGCCCTTTTCACTGAAGTAATGTTGGTGTTGAAGTATGTCTCTTGCATGCAGTAGAAGGACGAATACTATTTTTGCTTCCATCCAGTTAGTCTGAGTCTTTTAACTGAGGGATTGAATTCATTAATAATGAGAGATATTAGTCACCAATGATTATTATTTCATTGCTGTTGATGATGGTGGTGATGGTAGAATATGTGTGTGTGTGTGTGTGTGTGTGTGTGTGTGTGTGTGTGTGTGTGTGTATGTGTGATTGTGTTTCCCTTCTTTGGGCTTTGCTGGTGTGAGATTATTACCTATGTTTTCATGGGTCTTTGGGTTGGAGTTGTAATTCTAGTACCTTCTACAGGGCTAAATTTGTGGGTAGATATTTAAATTTAACTTTCTCATGAAATATCTTGCTTTCTCCATGTATGATGATTGAAAATTTTTCTGGGCTAGTAGTCTGGGCTGGAATCTGTGATCTCCTAGATTCTGCAAGACATCTGTCCAGGCCCTTTTGGTTTTTAGAGTGTCTGTAGGAGAAGTCAGGTGTAGGTATGCCTTGATGTTGTTTGTCCTTTTTCTCTTGGATCCTTTAATGTTCTGTCTTTGTATTATGTGTTTAGTGTTTTGATTACTATGTGGCATAGGAATTTTCTTCGCTGATCCAATCTATTTGGTGTTCTGTAAACTTCTTTCACTTTTTACAGGCATATCCTTCTTTGGTTAGGAAAATTTTTTATGATTTTGTTAAATATATTTTCTTCCAGATGTTGTGATAAATGTCATGACCCAAAGTATCTTAGAAGAGGAAATGGTTGATTTCAGCATATACTCCTAAATAACAATTTATAACTGAGGAAAATCAAAGTCAGGGAATCAAGTAGAAACTGAAGCAGAAACCATAAAATATATTTATTCTCCTATGTTTTGGAAGTTCTCTATAAACTCCAAAGCCAAATGCTTAGGTATGGTGCTACCCATAGTATGCTGAACTTTCCAACACCGGTCTTCAACCACGACAATCTCTCAAATACATGGCCCCAAGATAATTTGATTGACTCAATTCTTCAAAGGAAGTTCTCAAATGATACTAATTTGTGTTAAATTGACAATAAAAAGTAACAAGAACAACTCTCCTATATTTTGCTTTTTTTGTTTGTGGTTTGTTCTGTGACTTACGGAATTTTACTAGTGCTGTTTATTTAAGTCATGGGTGTTGAGGTATTCTCTGGAGCATTGGTAACTGCTCCAGAAGCAATGCCATTGAAGACAATGATTACTTTCCTCCAGAATCTATCAGTTTCCAATATTTCTCAAGAGAGAAGCCAGTCCAAAGAACACCTCTCTGTTAATGGGTCTAGTATTATGTAGACTTGTTTTAAAGAATCCTGGTCTCTCTGATTTAGGGGTGCATCAGTAAAGTCACGGTGAGAATATAAGATTTTAAAGCCATATTTACCACCATCTGGATCTTACACTCTTTAAGATTGTAATCTAATTTTCCAAGTTGTTTTCTGAGCCTTGAAGGGATCTTATGGATTTTCAGTTGAAGATTTAGAACACATCAGTTCTTATTCTCACTCGGCAACCTGACTAGGCATGACTTTCTTCATTAACCTCCATTTACTATGATAAGAAACTTCTTTGAATAATTCCTTAGACAGAATTATTTTGAGGATATAAGCCTACATGTTTATCAGTTGTTTTGACAAAATTTTCATTAAACATAACAGAAGTAGTAAGTTCACCCCTGAAACTTATAGCCTCCCTATCATGGGCTTTTTTGTTTTATTTTATTTTTTTTGCAATGTCACCAATGGACTTGCTTCTGAGAAGTATGCCCTGATTCCAAACAAAACACTGTTACCTCTATACCAGTCATGCCACTATTACACCAACGAGCATATATCTTAACTGACATATTGGCATTATATCATGCAAGGTCCACAGATGGGTAAGAACATTAATGACATTTCTGGTTGACAACATTGCAACTTCTAACACAATGAAAGCTAGCCAACAAGGGAGAATATTTTAGCATGATTTCATTATTTCCTATGTACAATATGAATGGTGTCTTTTGCAACCAAAAACCATTGGATGTTGTTTATAGCACTTGGAACTTTTATTGTCAACAACCAACAGAGGTGTATCTTACAATAACCTTTGGCTTCTGGGATTGGTATTATATACCTATGCAGTGAATGTTATTATATTCTTAAATTAGTTTGTAAAAAAAGTTTTTTAGTTTTATTTATTTTTACTTAAAAATTTCCACCTCCTCCCCTCCTCTCATTTCCCTCCCCCTCCCTCCAACTCCCTCCCTTTCCCTCTCCAGTCCAAAGAGCAGTCAGGGTTCCCTGCCCTATGGAAAGTCCAAGGTCCTCCCCTCTCCTTCCAGGTCTAGGAAGGTGAGCATCCAAACAGACTAGGCTCCCACAAAGCCAGTACATGCAGTAGGATCAAAACCCAGTGCCATTGTTCTTGGCTTTTCAGTCAGTGCTCCTTGTCAGCCACGTTCAGAGAGTCCAGTTTGATCACATGCTCCATCAGTCTCAGTCCAGCTGACCTTGGTGAGCTCCCATTAGATCAGCCCCACCGTCTCAGTGCGTGGGTGCACCCCTCAGGGTCCTGACTTCCTTGCTCATGTTCTCCCTCCTTCTGCTCCTCATTGGGACCTTGGGAGCTCAGTCCAGTGCTCCAATTTCATACTACTTATTTATGGATCTTTAGCTTGAATCAAGTCTCCCTCCCTTCCAACCCCTCAACTCCCTTCCCTATTCCCATCTGAGGCCTATTACCTGCAATATTCCCTTCTTTGGCTCTCATACCACACATAAAATCACATATTCCTCACCCCAGGTAGCCACCCCAGTTTAATGTTTCCATTTCCACTTTCACACAACTCGTGTTCTATCCTCATTACTCAAAATTCCTTGAATGGATTTACACTCATTTCCTGCCTTCTACAGGTACTCCAATTTAAGCATACTTACCCAAAAATTCAAATTGACAATCAACATAGAAAAGATAACTTGTGTTATCTCTTTTTAGGTCTGGTTGACCACATTCAAAATTATTTCCAGATCTGTTCATTCATCTGAACATTCATGTGAAGCTGAAAAGTATTCCACTTTTAATATGTAGTGCATTTTGATGATTTATTCATCTAGAATGTTACCTGAGTATTGTCAATAGAGCGGCAATGAACATGGATGGAAATAACTCTGCAGAAAGATATCAAACCCTTCAGGAATGTGCCGAATAACAGTATAGCTGGTACTATGGTGCGCCTGTCTCCTCTTATTTTGAGAAGTTTCCTTATTGATTTATGTAGTAGTTGTACCAGTTTGTATTCCCATCAAGAATGAATAAATATTCTTCTTCTTGCACATCCATGCCAGCATTCACTGTCATTTTAATTTTTAATCTCAGTTATTCTGATTGGAACGAGATCCAAAAATAGCTAGTAAAGCATCTAATACAACTGCTGCCATTCAAATAGGGTAGCTACTTATAAAAGAATAAAATTAGATCTTTATCTCTGACCTTTTGTGAAACTCAAATGCAAATGACTCCAATATAAGACCTTAAACACAGAATCAGCTGGAGGAATAAAACGTCAATTATATTTGAACTCACAGGTAAATTAAAAGGCTTGATAAAAAAAGGTCTTCAGTATTACAGGTATTAGAAAAAACAATTGATAAATGGGACCTCATGAAACTACATAATTTGTGTTCAAGAAATTACATCTCATCAGAGTGAAGAAAATGCCTAGAGAATAGGGAAAATAATCTTACTAGTTATATCTCTGACTGGGGGTTAACATATAGAAAATATTATACAAATATACAGAAAATTGAAAAGAAACATAACACCAACAAATAGAACCCAATCAAAAAAGTTTAGGAAAGAAGACAGATTTCCAAGTTTGAGGCCAGTCTAGTCTACAGAGTGACACCCAGGGCTACACAGAGGAACCCTGCCTCAAATAAATGAAAGAAAGAAAGAAAGAAAGAAAGAAAGAAAGAAAGAAAGAAAGAAAGAAAGAAAGAAAGAAAGAAAGAAAGAAGACAAAGAGAAAGGGAGCCGCACAGGTCAATCAATCACTAAAGTAAGCTAAATTGGCTTGCATTACATTTATGCCACTTTATCCAACATGAACAGTTAGCCAGAAAAACTAACAACAGGTACTTTTTTTTTTTTAAGGAAAACCAGTGACTTTCAGAATCATTAATATGTCCAAAAGGACCAGAAACTTGAACAATTCCAGTAGAGAATTCAAGGGAAGATAGATTCTCTGGGCAGCTGATCATGCACAGAGAAAACAGGCTGTGATATGACAAAGGAAAGAAAATGTTTATGCCACGAACATCCCAGTAGCACAGACAAAAAGAACAGCAACATTCAAATTTCAGAATTAGAATACTTAACACATAGCATAATCTTGTCCTGACAGAATTATATCAGTGAACACAAGATCAGGCAGCTTGGACAGCCATTGGCACCTTGGTCAAACAGTCACTACTTACTGTTCAGGGGCCCTGCCCCATCCAAGAATGGAAGCATGCTTATTTTGCATATGAGTATATGTGAGCAGGACCTAAGCATGTGCATTCTGTATACAGAAGAAGCAGGAAGAATATTTGAGGTCCATTACATGAGAGTGCAAACAGTGAAATGTTAACTGCTCTTGTGTACCTGTCAGAACATACTTTGAGGATGTGACTAGCCACCAAGTGAACCTCCCCAACATTCCAGCTCTTTCTTCCCTCTCCCTGTCCATCACACTTAGGGCTCTAAGATCTCATCAGTTTTAGTATGGGCCTGGAAACAAGTAGATGTGTGAAACTGTAGGCATACCAATTTTTCATAGGCATAGTAAGTATAAAATTGAATTTATAAATAAGGTGCAGGAAGAGGTTAACAATAACTAATGATATCAAAGAAATACTATGAGAGTATACGCTAATGATATCATCAGCATCGGTGTTCTTCTAATGCGGAGCCATTAATTACAAAATGAAAAAGGAATGCTTCTTTAGCATACACTCTCATATCTCAACTGTCACCCTGTTCACAGAGAGAGCTGTGGAATGAATAATTTGCTGGTGACTTTTGCTCAGATGGGACAAGTGTTAACGATGCAAGATATTAACACTACACTCAAAAAGTCATGGCTCTTAAATTCTCCAATTTTTTATTTCTGAAAAATATCATGTATTATTTTGAAATGCAATGGATTTTAGGCAACTGGTATTATAGCAAATGAAAACGTAGATTTTGATAAATGAGAGATACTTCTATCTTTTGAGTGGAGTCTTCATAAACCTAGTATATTTCATGGCCCAGTACATTTTCCCACACGCAACAGATTCTTGGTATCTTTCAAGTTCCTTGGTATCACGGGATGATAAGCAAAGTAGACTGAGGCCTGGTAGCTTTTAACCTCATGTGTTTCTGAATTGGATTCTAGCTTTATGGAGCTCAGGCAGGGTGGTGGACTCGTAAAAACCTGAAGCATGAATTTCCAAACTTCTGTGTTTTCCATAACAGGAAGACATGCACTCAGACATTCTTCCAATTGTATATCTAAAGAAGTATCATGAACCTCAGCACACACAACACACTCATAAGAACTGGCACTTCGTGAAATACAACAGGAGCAATGAGTTCACTGATTGTCATTAATACCACAAAGCAGTTCTTTACAGTCCACACGGTAAGAATTCAACTATGCCATGATGATTTATTAAGAAAATAAACAGAATTACCAGTTCAACTTTAGAACAAGGGTTCTACCTTTTCTAATAAGTAGTATGTGGTCCCTTCAAGTGTGGCATTTTTCTTGGCATAAGGTTATGGACCACACTAATCTTTCAGCAGCTCCTGGAAGAAGCTTTATTCTAAATCATCACTAGACAAATGATAATTTCCACTTTCCCTGATATGGAGCATGTTGGGAATATTTTTTATACATCCTTCCAGAAGACATTACTTATGTTCTCTTATTCAAGGCAGTTCAACTCTCTGCCAAATGAGACTCCAGTATATGTCATGATGAGGCATCTAATCATATACCAAATATACTTGTATTTTAAACGAATTGCCTCAAACAGGAAAAGCTTGTGTTTAAGGACCTGAGTTGACCCCTGTCAGCACATGTTTAAAAAAAAATCTGGGTATGGTAGTATGTGTCTGTCATGTTAGCACTAGAGAGGCAGAGACAGGGTATTTCCCTGACTGGCAAGTATGTTTAGCCCAATCTGTGAGCTTCGGATTCAGAAAGAAACACTATCTGAAAAATCTTAGTGGAGATAAACTGAGGAAGACACCCAGCATTGAATGCTGCCTTCTATAAAAACAACTACACACATACACACACACATACACATACATACACACATACACACACACACACACACACACGGGCTATGCACTGCGCATACAAACTCAATATAAATATAAAGGTACATACACACACTACTACATACCAGTATTTCTCAACTTCCTGTTGCAGTGACCCTTGAATAGAGTTGCTCATGTTGTGGTGATCTCTATCCATAAAATTATTTTCATTGACAGTTCATAACTGTAATTTTGCTACTTATCAGTGTCTCAATTCCTAACACTATTGAATAAGTATTTTACAAAGGATGTAACTCACAGGTTGAGAACTGCTCCTGCATACACACATGCAAATATATAGAACTAGCAGATATTTCTCTTCTCCTGAATGATGTGTAAGAAGAATGAAATAAATACAACCAATACCGTCCTCACAAAAGACTCATCCAATACTACACTATGACTAAAATCTTGGCATGTTCAGAATACTGCTGTTTTTCCCACACCAGAAAAAGGGTAAGAGCCCCCAGATTTTTCAAAACAGCAAATGATGTTTCAAAAAAAAAAACATGACATTCAGGATAATAATTACAGTCATAAAAAAATAGTAATTTTTTTCATTAATTAAAATCCGCAAATGCTATTTTATTGCCAAGTGATGTCTTACTTGAATTTGGGTAGAGTGGTAAGTCTTCTTTGCAGCGTTATTTCTTGGGCAATCTCAACATCCTGGAGAGCAGACTAGAAGGGGAAATAGAAAAATAAAAAACATAAATAAGTCTTCAAAGCATTCCATGTAGAAGCAATGGATCGATGCATTGAACATACTGGCTTTCCCCCAGAGTTTAACATACATGTTGATGTACACATCAATCATACTCCAAGTCCCTGACATCACTGAAAAGAAAAATACAATATTTTCAATATAGCAATGCATAGTGGATTGTTCTATATTAACCAGACACAAGTTATAGTCATCTGAAAGGGAGGAACCTCAAATAAGAAAATGTCTCCATAAGCTCTAGCTGTAAAGAATTTTCTTAATCAGTGATTGATGGCAGAGAGTGAGTTCACTGTGGGTGGTGGAATCCCTGGGCTGGTGGTACTGTGCTACATAAGAAAGGAGGCTGAGAAAGTCAGTTAGTAACACCCTTTTATGGCCTCTGCATCAGTTCCTGCCTTCAGATTCCTACCCTGTTTGAGCTCCTGCCCTGACTTCCTTCAGTGATGATGATAAATATAAGCTTAATGAACCCTTTCCACCTCAACTTGCTTTCGGTCACAGAGTTTCATTACAGTGATAGTATCCCTAATTAGGACAAAATGTTATAAGATTAAATTCTATGAAACACAATTTTGGGAGATAAGCTGTAAACATATTACAAGTGAATATACTTTATCATGCCCACACTTGCCTTTGTCAGTTCCAGGCCCTTGGATCTTAACTATCAGCCTACAGAGAGACACTGAGAATGATAATCCAAGTTCAAATTCACAGTGATATTTTAAAGGTTCCATTAAGAGGAATGATTTACTGACTGACTGACAACTGGTTCTGAATTTTTTTTAAATGAGATGTAGGTATTAACTCAGTCTTATGTATGGCAAGGATTTAACCCCACAAAGTAATGCAATTCAAGGACTGGCAACATCTTATTCATTTCAGATGATAAAACTGTGTTTCTGCTTTTGCCACTAATTTTTAATATTCTTATTTGCATTTTTTTCTGAAATCAATTATAGTTTTCCAAAAGTCTAACCCTTCAGGAAATGATGGTTGTGGGAGATGTCTATATCACAGGGGAGCAGAGGTTAGCATCAGCTTGGATTGCTATTTTCGTGGTATGGAAACTGTTTCTACGGTTTACACAAGTATCTGAGATGGAAGAGAGACCTTCTAATACAGACTATCAAACAGATTTATGCAACGGCCTACAGATACACATTATGTTAAACAGCTTGGTAAAGTCTGAATCACATTTAATTTTGCAAGCACGATTTTAGATGACATAATCATGGGTACTCAGTTGGTAATCTTCCCAAATAAAAGGAAGAAACATGTTCTTTTGCAGACTTGGGAGATAAGCAGATGCTTTAGAGATGACCACATACCCAAGAATTCTAAAATCTAGGGACTGGGAATTCAAAGCATTCTTTTCCATCACACAGGAACATAATGGGCCTCATCTCTGTGAAACTAAAGAGCTACAATCAATTGGCAATTTAAATAAGCTTGGAGAAAGAGCCCAAGGTCCATGTGATAATGTAGCCGGGATGACACAGAAAGTATAGGCTTATGAGACCTTGAGAAAGTAATTACTTGTGTTTATTCCTCTGAGCCAATGACACTGGGATAACAAATAATGATTGTTTTGTAGACTGGGAAGGCAGCAGCTTCCTCCAAGCAAGGGACAGAAGTCTGTTGCTTCACGCTTGTGGTTCTGTGCTCTTGCAGCTCAATGCACGCCATAGGAAGAGATACGCCATGCAGAAAATCTGTAGCAGTAAAGAGTTACAAGTGAGTCCTAGCTTTGGCAGCATGGACACGAAAACTAGACCGAAGCAGAGAAAATGAGCTTGGCCCCTGTGCAAGCATGACATAAAAATCCTTGAAGCACTTCATAATTTTGTTGATGTGGTTAACATCAAAATCTCTTACTGATGAACCCACCTAAATTCTCTAGCAGCAGACTCAGGAAGGTGTAATTTACTGGCCCTTTGCTCTAACCTAACAAGCTATTAATATTCTCTCTTTACCCTTCACCTTGGTTTCAATTAACACAAGATCATAGCTCAAGAGATTAACTGTTTATGCCTTTACCTCTAGAGATGCAGGGGAAAGGGGCTAGGTCACTACACCAGTCCCAGAGAAAAAAATTCCTTCCCACTTGGGTGCCAGCAGTCACCAGTCACCCCGCTGGGCTGCAAGGAAATTCAGGTAGCATGGTGCCTCTGCCAAGCAAGGAAATTCAGGTAGCATGGTGCCTCTGCCAAGCAAGGAAATTCAGGTAGCATGGTGCCTCTGCCAAGCAAGGAAATTCAGGTAGCATGGTGCCTCTGCCAAGCAAGGAAATTCAGGTAGCATGGTGCCTCTGCCAAGCAAGGAAATTCAGGTAGCATGGTGCCTCTGCCAAGCAAGGAAATTCAGGTAGCATGGTGCCTCTGCCAAGCAAGCACTTCCACCTTCCTTCTAAGCCTGCAGGTTACTCTAGATACAAATGCTGTGTTCCCAGTCACCAGGGAAGGAAGTGGAAATGCTCAGAGTCCTAAACTTCTAGCTTAACTAGTTACACTAACGGGTTAGCTTCTCCCAAGGGTATAACTCACAGGAGCTGTAATGTAATATTAATCATTGTACTCCTAATAGTTTTAACTTTATTCATTACATGGCAGCAGAGAACTTGGAAATATCTAACATGCTGGTTGTACAGAGGATCTAACCAAATGGGCAACCACTCCGGTCGAGCACCATAAGATGTCTGAATGACTAGAGAAACGCTGGGAAAATCAGAAAGGAAAGACTTATTCACAAAATGTTTGGATTTGAGGAGTCCCTCATGAGAATTAACAGAAATGAAAATAGTCTTGTCACATACTGTGGAAGAGGAGCGTCATACCAACAGGTGAAGCAGAGCCAACAGCTCTGTCAGGACTGCAGTCTTGCTCTGATTGTTAATTGGAGGTTAGATTGCTCATTCTGTACACCTGTGACTGGCATGACAGTTTACCATGACATCATCTTCCCTAAACAAGCTAAGCAATGTTCAACCTATGAAGCATGAGAGGAATAAAATCTTTTCTTCATAAAATTAATATGCCACGGATAGTTGCTATAATAAAAACCATACCATTGATTATATAATAGTGTTCCTATATACAAACCTATAATATTTCCTATGTAACCAAATGAAACATTTTTCTTTTTAAAATTTATTAAAATAGAATAAATTCATCAGATATAAAGTAGCCAAGCTGCACGGCAGAAATGCGATGAGTCAATAAAATGATCTCATTAAAATCGTTTTCTAACATTTGCAACGATAATAATGCTAGGATTAAATTATTTTGAAAATGGTTTTATTTAAAAAGTAAATATAGTTGCCAATAATATAAAGGCTATAACATTTTATAGATTAATTCAATAAACTGAGAATCAATGCTTTTCCATCATACAAAACTTTTGCTTTTTAGACAGTCATTGTTTTAAGTACATAAAAATATCTCTGTCTAGAGACTGATGCCTACTGATAATATTCCTTCTAGATCATGTAGTGTTTTTTAAACTTGTTTAATGAACAAATATTTAAATCTGTTTGTAAAGTTTGGTTTCTTAGGTGTACAAGCAATCTAAGTGAGCACATCCCTGACAGATGTATGTACTGATTACAGGTAAGTTTGAAAGGTGGAAGAAGACATCCTAAGGCAGGCACAGTAGTATATTCTGTAGTAGAAGTCAGGCCTAAATAATAAATTAGTGGGAATATGTTGGTGCCCAAAGGTCAGAGAGTTCAGGCCTATTCTTGTTCCTTCGAGGTTATTGACAGGAGGTTTGACCCAGGGTGTGGCTACTTGATGCTTTGGGCATTTGAGAAGGTGATAACTTTGTTTGTTTCTTGCATTTTGGTAAAGAGGTCTTTTTTTTTCTTCCCACTCCTCTTTGGATTGTGGTATATAAGCCTATGAAAAATAAATGTGGGTGGATTCAGTATTCACTGGGCTGCCCTCCTGACTCTATCGTGTGTCTCTGTCTTTTCTTTTGTACTGTTTTCTTCTGCCTAACATTTCTAATCTACATGCCCCAACCCTGGACCTTATGAACCCATCAAGGCTGGATCCTGAAAAGAGTGAAAGGCAAAACAGTTTAGGTGCTTTGAATGGAAATTTCTATTTGTATATCAGCAAATCTGAGTGGTGAAGGGACAGAGAAAGAAAACAGACAAAGAAAAAAAAGTTTATGGCACGGCATGTATTATGTGATATACCATAAAGGAAATGCAACACAGTTATTTATTTATTTATTTATTTGTTTGTTTATTAAGGATTTCTGCCTCCTCCTCGCCACCGCCTCCCATTTCCCTCCTCCTCCCCAAATAAAGTCCCCCTCCCTCATCAGCTCAAAGAGCAGTCAGGGTTCCCTGACCTGTGGGAAGTCCAAGGACCACCCACCTCCATCCAGGTCTAGTAAGGTGAGCATCCAAACTGCCTAGGCTCCCCCAAAGCCAGTACGTGCAGTAGGATCAAAAACCCCATTGCCATTGTTCTTGAGTTCTCAGTAGTCCTCATTGTCCGCTATGTTCAGCAAGTCCGGATTTATCCCATGCTTTTTCAGACCCAGGCCAGCTGGCCTTGGTGAGTTCCCGATAGAACATCCCCATTGTCTCAGTGTGTGGGTGCACCCCTCGCGGTCCTGAGTTCCTTGCTCGTGCTCCGTCTCCTTCTGCTCCTGATTTGGACCTTGAGATTTCTGTCCCGTGCTCCAATGTGGGTCTCTGTCTCTGTCTCCTTTCATCGCCTGATGCAACACAGTTTTAAGTGTCCTCATGTCTGAAAAGTATGTCTCTACACTGACACACAGCAGTGAATGAGGATTGCCACTCACGGCGCATGACCGACAGGCATCCCTTTAACATCTTGACACTGAAACAGAATATCTCCTGGTGTAAAAATCTCTTTTATTTAAATTTTGAATTTTTCTTGAACGTTTCACACAAGTACTGTATTCACTCTTTCTTCTCTCACCTCCAAGTCTTCCTGTATCCTTTCCATGCCCGTTTCTTCCTTAATTACAGACACACACGGTCTACTCAGCCCATTTGCTACTATGTGCATTTACTTGAGTTTAAGGCTGATGACTAAGAATAGGATAACCTATGAAGGAGCTTTTTTTCATGGAGAAAACTAATCCTTCCTCTCTTAGCAGTCACTGCTTTCCTGAAACTATTTAACTAATGATAGGGCCTTGTGAAATTTCCACAACCTTTATTGATATGTCAGTTTGTATTGCCATTATATTGATTTTGTTTAGGTAACAATATTATTGAGAGCCAAGGACACACTATCTATCTCCAGATATCCTTTCCCTGCTGTTCTTTTTTATTTAAAATATTTTTTTTCATTTTACATGCTAGTCCCTGGATTCCTTTTATCTAATCTTTCAGCTATTTCTTCTTTAATTTTCACTCATCCTAAGGTGCAGATGTTTTAACTGAGGCTCTGAATTCCAAAGTCACAAATATTCTGCGCATTGGCCAGATATGGATCCCTGTTACCACCTTCATCTGTTGTAAAAGAGATGTTTCTTTCATGAGGGATGAGAGCTACATTTATCTGTAGACATGAAATAATTCCATAAAATAAAGCTAGAAATTATATTTGTTTAGGAAACTGACAATTACTGGGCTCTTCTCTAGGATCCATCTATGCCTTTCTTCGTCATGAGTAGTTGGGTAGGTTTATAACATCATGCATAAATTTCTTCCTATTGAGTAGATTAGACTTAAATCCAATTAGCTAGCTCTTGGATTTTTTTATCCACAAGATAAAAGTGCTCACTCCATCATAAGGAATATTTTACCAGCTTGGTCCTTATTACCTATTTCAAATAGGTAGGACAATCAATGGATTTTTCTCCAGCTTGCATATTACATTCAGATACCAAGAGAGCTACTTTCCCCTTGTTCCCAAAGATCAATACCTTTATGTCAGACATGAGAAACCTACATTTGATTTATTGATCAGGAGGTAGTCTAATAAAATCCCCAAACATTGAGCAGAATCATAAGGGCTTTGTTCCACTTTACATAAATATTCTGATTTGTAACCTGCCCTTCCTGATTTATTTTCATTAGTATAGAATGTAGAGGCTCTAATTATTGGTGTGTTCAATACAGTGTGGGGAAAAATGCAATTAGCTCTCTTTATAAGTCAAATTCTCTCACTTTTGGGATAGTTGTTATTAATCTCTCCAAAAAAAATAGTATAAGCTCTTTGCCAGAGTTGACTGTCTTCCCATAATTTGTTAATTTCATCATGATTAAAAGTTCCTATAATTTCTTCTGGGTCTATTCCTGCTAAATGATGAAGGCTCAATTTTCCTTTCATAATTAATTCAAAGACCTTTTCCATGAAAGTTTTCAATTTTTTACAGGGTTTATGTGATAAAAAAAGATCCATTCTAAGATAATATCTTCCCTCTGTATTAAAATTCCTGTATGGGACTATTTAGGTTATTATGACCAGAACGCAGTTACGCTTCAGATCCACATGATCCACATGTGCCTTCTGTAATTTCTCATCAATCAAAGGCACTTCTGTCTCTGATTTGGCCAATTCCCTGGTACTATTTAAGTCTTTGTCACCATCTAAGGTTTTGTTTAAATGAATTATTTGATCAGGTTGATGCCAGAAATGGGCCATAGATTGGAAATGTCTCCTAGGAATCTTTGGACATCATTAAGAGTCTGCAATCTCTTCTAATTTGTACTTTTTGTGTTCTAATTTTCTGTAAATCTATTTTGTAACCTAGATTACTGATAGACTCTCCTCTTGTATTTTTTCTGGGTCAATTTGTAATCACCAAAGATGCAAAATTTCCTTTATTTCTCAAACATTCTTTCTAAAGTATCTACATTTGAATCAGTTACCAAAATGTTGTCCATGTAATGGTGAACTAGAGACTCAGGAAAGTGCTTACAAATCATATTCCATGACTAACTTATAAAATATTGGCATAGGGCCAAATAACTGAATATTGGCTGTATGTAGTATCCATTCATCCATTGGTGCTGATCTGACCTTTAAGGTCCCAAATATCTTTTTGCATTCTAAGATAGCATTTTCAAAAGTTAGAGATTCAATGAGGACTCATCTCCCTTCTGGATCTGCTACTCCTATTTGCACAGCTTTAGTTAAATCTTTGTCAAAAACATCACTAAAGGGTTCTTTGGGGACTTGTATAACCTTAGTGTATGATTCTATTCTTTTTTCTTGTTCTTGAATCTTTTTTCAAGCATTTAAGGCTGCTCTATGGCATAAGGACAATATGTGTTCGTTGTATGTAGCTTGACTATTCAGATCAGCATAAGGTCCCTCACCAAGAAGTTTATCTTGGCAGGCCTCAAAACCTTTGACTTTACCTTTATATGCAAGGGCCTTAGTTTCTTCTCTCCAAAAACCCTTCCACTGAAGCTGTGGATCATGGTCTAGTACAACTGAGACTAGTTAAAGCCAATCATGTGCTATTTCTTGAGTCCCTTATCTTTACCAACTCCCCCACATATGGTGAATGCATGCCATAAGATACTCCTGCTTCTTTAATATCTTTTAGATCTTCCATACATATAGGTTCCCATTTACATTCTGTATATCCTTTTGGGTATTGAGTATTTTCTGGCTTTTCAGAGGCAGTAACAGGATAAGTAGCTAAAACTCTTGGTAAGTCATCTCTGACTCTGAGAGGTACTGGTGATGCTAAATCTTTACTATTGTCTTTTGCCTGCACCTCCTCTCCTTGTGTATCAGTTCTGACAAGCTTCTCAATCAATCCAAATCTTTTTATCACTGTCTTTTACAAAGTCTGAGTCTCTTCTTGAATTTTGCGTACAAATGGATGGAAATAGAAAACACTATCCTGAGTGAGGTAAGCCAGACCCAAAAAGAGGAACATGGGATGTACTCACTCATATTTGGTTTCTAGCCATAAATAAAGGACATTGAGCTTATAATTCACGATCCTAGAGAAGCTAAATAAGAAGGTGAATCCAAAGACAAACACATAGGCATCCTCCTGAATATTAACCTTCATCAGGCGATGAAAGGAGACAGAGACAGAGACCCACATTGGAGCACGGGACAGAAATCTCAAGGTCCAAATCAGGAGCAGAAGGAGAGGGAGCACGAGCAAGGAACTCAGGATCATGAGTACCCACACACTGAGACAATGGGGATGTTCTATCGGGAATTCACCAAGGCCAGCTGGCCTGGGTCTGAAAAGCATGGGATAAAACCGGACTTGCTAAACATAGCGGACAATGAGGAATACTGAGAACTCAAGAACAATGGCAATGGGTTTTTGATCCTACTGCACGTACTGGCTTTGGGGGAGCCTAGGCAGTTTGGATGCTCACCTTGCTAAACCTGGATGGAGGTGGGCGGTCCTTGAACTTCCCACAGGTCGGGGAACCCTGATTGCTCTTCGAGCTGATGAGGGAGGGGGACTTGATCGGGGGAGGGGGAGGGAAATGGGAGGAGGTGGCGGGGAGGAGGCAGAAATCCTTAATAAATAAATAAATTTTAAAAAGAATAAAAAAATAAAAAAAACAAAGTCTGAGTCTCTGGACCTGTGAATATTTCTAATTACTTCATCAAATCAATTAATTTCTGGCTTTTATTCTGCACATGTGATTCCAAGTTTTGAATTTTTTTCCATTAATGATATCTTCCCATCCTCAGATTTTATTTGGATGGTGTGTAGAGCCTTCCAGGAGGGATGTTCTACCTACTATCTTGTCATAACTTTTTAACAGATTTTGATTGTCAATTTCAATAGTATGAATTCTTTCAGATAATCTATCACTACCATTTTATTTCATAACCCATTGACATGGAGTGAATTTTGCCTGTCACATTATTATGATCATTTTCAATGTATTGAGTCCTTTCAGCCAACTTCTCATTACTAGTCTGTAAAGTCTGTGTCGTTTCTAAAAGTTTCTCATTCTTGACTTTGTTATCAAACCATTTCTTTGTACTGTAATTTTATAGTAAATACCTGCATTATACTTTTGTTAGATAATGGAAACTATTTAATTCAGAAATTCTTTTTTTTTAACTTTTATTTATTTATTTATTTAACTTTATTATGTTTTTTGGTGTGAAGGTGTCAGATCTCATGGAACTGCATTTTCAGACAGTTGTGAGCTGCCATGTGGGTGCTGGGAACCGAACCCAGGTCCTCTGGAAGAGCAATCAGTGCTCTTAACCACTGAGCCATCTCTCCAGCCCCTAATTCAGAAATTCTTAACAGTAAACTGTGTTAACAACAGCAGAAAAGAACTGCCCACTAATTAAAACCATTATCACAGAAAAAAAAATATCACAGCATCAGAAAGATTGAGAACCACTGCTCTAGTAGGAATACAAACTACCTGATTCAAATGATTTTATGATAGTAAAAGACTAAAGAAATAGAAACATCACTGTGTGGTTGTGGGCGGTGCACAATTTTAATTCCAGCACTCGAGATACAGAGACAGGCAGAGCTCTGTGTGAGTTCGAGGCCAGCCTGGCCTACAAAGGAAGTTCCAGGACAGGCTCCAAAGCTACAGAAAACCCCTGTCTCAAAGAAAGAAAGAAAGAAAGAAAGAAAGAAAGAAAGAAAGAAAGAAAGAAAGAAAGAAAGAAAGAAAGAAAGAAGGAAGGAAGGAAGGAAGAAAGACAGGAAGGAAGGAAGGAAGGAAGGAAGGAAGGAAGGAAGGAAGGAAGGAAGGAAGGAAGGAAAAACATCTGTAGCTTAAATAATAGAAAAAAAACATATCATAGAATTTCACTGCAATGCAAATTTGAACACTGTGTGAGAATGCACGGACCACAGTTAAATGTGAAAACCATGAGATATCTAACAACATGAACTGCAGGTGTAAAATGGAGTCATCATAAGCCTCAAAGAAAAGATAAATGCCCAGCAGATTGCAGAGCTGGAGGGGTAGTGATAATTCACCCTTTGAAGCTTAGCATATTTTTTCATCATAAGTTCCAGCCAAAAAGACAAAGCTGCTAGATTCGTCTTTGCTGCTTGAATCTGGTGTTTAGTTTGATCATTCCTTGGACCTCGACAGTTTCATTTTGAAACTGAAATGTTTATCCTATGTCACTATACCATATGTGTGTGTATAAACTTTATTTATAAAACTTGATTTCACATCAGCTAACAGGAGACTTAAGAGGTGAAGGCATCTTCAAAGACTGTGGGGAATTTAAAATTAGACTATATTTTAGATTGTGAGAAAAGCATGGGACTTTAGCGAAAAGTGGTTAAAGATTATATCTTAAAAGTGATGTGTTTGTGTGTCAAGTTGGTAAAGAGTGGATTGTGATCATCTTTTACAACCACCTCAGAAGGGAACATCAGTGAATGATTGCCTAGACGGCACTGACTTGTGAGGATGTTTGTGCGGTGTTATCTTCACAGCTGTTAAGAGATCTTCCTTCTGTAGGTGGGACCTGTATCTGAGAAGAGCATCCTGGTCTGTATAAGAGAGCTGTAAGCAAGCTGAGCACTAGTAAACATGAACCTGTCAATGTATTGCTCTCTACCCTTGTCTGTAGATGCAATATTTAACAAACTTAAGTATTTTAAAAATATTTAAAAGCTGCATTTAAGTTCCTGATGAACTGACTTCCACATAATGATAAACTATAACCTATAATTTTTCTGCCTGCAAGAAAACCTTTTGCATTGTTTTTATTAGAGTATTTTGTCCCAGAAACAGAAAAAAAGTCTAAGACAATATTGGGGTACAATATCTTTATTTATTGTGAGGTATGGTTAGATAATATTTAATAAAATCTTGTGATTATCTGATTTTTTGCTATCTATGTCATTTATTTCCTTCATGTTTTATTAAAAATGTCACACATAGTAAATGGAAAGCTGAGATTTTTCATAAACCTTTTCCTGAAATTAAAAAACAGTAAATATAACATCCCCTCTAATTACGACTTCAGCTTCATCTCAAAAATTTTGTGATTTTTTTAATTGTCCTTTAGTATTTTTCAAGGTGATTTTTGTGACTTAAAATTTACAGAATATTCTAAATATCTAGTATTTCTTTTTTAATTCTGAAATCCTAATGCCTATATATATTAAGTCAAAAGTATTTTCTCCATTTTTATCCTATAAATCATATGATTTAGACATGCACTGGTTTGAATGCAGAACCTAGAATTATTTGGAATTATGAACTAAAGTAAGCCCCTTGTCCATATCTCACTCACTCACACACACACACACACTTACACACTCACACACAGATACATATATATGGATATATATTTACATACACATATGAATAAATAATTTCATAGAAATATTTCTGCAGTTATTATTTCTCTGCTTTTGTTTTCTTGCTTAAATGCACCAATAGCTTTTGTCAAAACCTGACAATCTGCTTGGTTTTCAAGCTCGCTATTTGAATTGGAATGAAGCTATCTAGCACTGAAGCACCACCCACATCATGAGACTTTAATCATGTTCAAAGTCCCCGTCTTGTGTTCAGCCACTTTTATCTTTAGCTTTAGATGAAACATTATTACAAATGAAATTTTAAAAAATAAAACACAAAAAAGCAAATCCTAGAATATAAAAAATGTGAAAGCTTTGCTTAGCAAAACAGTTTTTAAAATCTAAGAAAAGTCATCTACTAAGAGAAAACTTTGAAAATCACATGTCTGATGTCATTTTAAAAGTTCAATCCAGAAAACCTAAACACAACTTGAAATTCGGGGGATAAAAAAAAACAGGAATCTAAAGTCCTCAATATCTAATCACAGAAAACATGATTGCAGCATCCTGTGTCAGTAACACCTCCCTTTAGAGTCAGCCATTTGTTACTATGTAATCATTCATATGGGTGAACTGAAAATGCATATGCACATAAGTAGAAGAGATACGCTCCATTAATATTTTATTTCAAATAGGAAAAATTTCAAATATAGGTTTTGTTTTTCTTTAAAAAATTTTGGTAAATTCAACCAGAATATTATACATTTATCTTTTTTCTAATTTTTCCTAAACTTCTTGTATAAAATTAATTTTTATCTCTATATTTATTTTATTTGTACTTAAATAAGTATATTTTGTTTGGCCCATGCCCTTTATAAAGACATTTAAATTTCACTGCTTTTATATTTCTCTATATATTGATTGTAAATGAAACTCATACTTTCAAATTATTTAAGTAACAAAACTTCTTTACAAATTTTTAAATATATAGAGATACAAATAAAAATAGTGTTTTATCATTCTTGAACAAGTAGTCAGGTTTCCTTTCTTTGAATTGAAATGGATGAATGAAAATACCGGGAGTCAAGCAGACATTGGCTGGTCACTTCCACAGTTCTGCACCATCATTGTGCAAGCCTGTTTTGCAGGCAGGATACATTGTACGTCAAGGGCTCTGTATTGGCACCAGCCCTACTTCTCCACGTTCAGTGAGTTGTATAACTGTTGTCCTTGGCAATGGGACCTGCAGACAGTTTGTAGAAGGCAACCCATTACTTTGCAACAATCTGGGTTGTTTGGGGATTTCCATGGGACTCCATCGGTCAACAGCTCAATTGAATGCAATCCAGTCCCGGTACTGGAGGACTTGTTTTGTGACAGGAGATGTCCAGTTGTAACTCTGTCACCCCATTATTAGGAGACTTTATTAGGATCACCTTTTTATATTTTAGGTAGTCTCCATTTCACTGGAATTCATACCATCCTTCAAATGCCCCTCAATTCTAACTGTCTTTCCCCATATTCCATCCCTAAACTCTATCTTAACCTTCCCCACCTGATCTTCCTATTCATGCCTTTACCCACCTCTACTCTATTCTATTTTACACTTCACAAGACAGAATCCATACCTGATACCAGGTGACAAAGAACCAGAGACTAGATAGCCCAGAGACTTAAGGGAAAAGCAAAACCCACTGGTCTGAAAAAAAGAAATAAAATTAATCATAATGATATTCTGATATAGATTGGTGCCTCACTTAGTCATCATCAGAATGCCTTCCTCCTGTAGCAGATGGGAAAATATACAGAGACCCACTGCCAGACATTACATAGAGAGAGAAAATTACAAAGTCAGAGAGACAAAAAGAAAAAGAAAGAAACCTTGGAACACACATCTCTAAGTGGGTTGTTTCCATGAACTCTCTCCCCTCAGAGCTCAGGCAATGAAGAAGGAGGAGGAGGAAGAGGAAGAGGAGGAAGAAAAAGAAGAGGAAGGAAGGGAAAGAAGAGAAGGAGGAGGAGGAGGAGGAGGAGGAGGAGGAGGAGGAGGAGGAGGAGGAGGAGGAGAAGGAGAAGGAGAAGGAGAAGGAGAAGGAGAAGGAGAAGGAGAGGAAGAGGAAGAGGAAGAGGAAGAGGAAGAAGAAGAAGAGGTGAAACTTGTATAAGAGTCAGAGCCATTGGTAGACACCGGGAGAACAAGGTCTTCTAAATCAACTGAGCAAAACTCATATGAACTTACAGAGACTAAAGCAGCAAACACAGGGCAGTCTGGATCTTTATCAAGTCCCCTGTACATGTATTATAGCTTTCAGTTTGGTATTTTTATGGGACTCCTGAGTTTGTGAGCAAGTGGGTCTGATTCTAGTGCCTTATCTTGGGCTCTTTTCCTTTTGTTGGCTTGCCTCCTCCAGCTTTGGTGCAATGATATTTGTTTTATCTTAATGCGTTTTATTCTGTCATCTTTGTTATCTACCAAAAGCCTGATTTTTTCTAATGAAATAAAAAAAAAAGGAGTGATTCTAGAAGTCGGGGGTAGGAGAGGGGATGGGGAGGAGTAGAGGGAGGAAAAACTGTAATCAAGACATTTTGTATGAGAAAAGAATCTATTTTAATAAACAAAAAAATCAAAACAAAGAATAATTATTCTTTCTGTACACTCATATGAGAGGTCCTAGCACCAGCTTCTCTATATAATTCTAAGGCTGTGCCTTATCTAATGACTTTAATGTAGTGTAGGTATTCAAGCTGCACACCTATGTTCAATTTTAGTAAATGTGCAAATGGGCTCCAACATTTTTATCAAATTCTTGATCAACTCTGACTTGAATGAGATTTGAAAATATCTACTAGCTTTGGTGTTAGTTTATTAGCATAATAAATAACCACAAATGAACTATAGTACAAATAAATTATTAGCTTATTAAAATGATTATTAAAAGATTGTAATTTTTAAAAAGCTATGTGCTCTTTTTTCCAAAATAAAAGAGCATTCAAGTAGAAATAAAGTCAATCATTTCTTCCAGTGAGATGTGTGTCTGGATTCCATGTTTATCTGTTTCAAAAATTCTTATGAGATTTGCCTATAGTTTTTATGTTCATGTACTGATTAATTTATGTGAACTTGACAGAAGTTAGAGATATCTAGGAAGAGGCAATCTAAAAAGCTTCTATAAAATTGTGCTTTAGGCAAGTCTAATAACCATTTGGTTAATTAACGATCAATGTGGAAGGGCCAAGCCAAGTGTGAGTGGTGCTGACCGTAGGCAGGTGGTTCTAGGTTATACAAGAAAGGAGGCTGAGCATGTCAAGAAGAGAAAGCCAATAAGCAGGCTTCCTCCACAGCCTCTGCTTCAGTTCTTGCCTCTAGTTTCCTGCCTTGCATTCTTATACTGACTTCCCTTGCTGGTGGTTGTGGCCTTAGTCTTTAATGATTAAGCACTCTCCTCAGCCCCCCATCATGGTAGAATATAAGCCATAAAATGAAATCATATTTTTCCAAATTACTTTTGGCCATTGTGTTTACTACAGTAATAACATCTCTTCAAGATTGTTAGGGCTTTTAACAATAAATTAGCATTTCAATACCACAGAGCCTCCTTTCCTTTTTAAAAGAATAGACTCTCTTTTTCTCCTCATAGGATAGCCATGGATCATACATGTAAGATGACAGAATATGTGTGTGTGTGTGTGCATGTATGTATTCACATTTGTTTGTATGTGTTGTGTGTCTGTGTGAACAGAACTGCAACCCTCCCACACTGCTCAACCCTCAACATACACTGAATTCTTGAACCAGTCTTAGCTACAACGCATTCCTTCTGATCTGCTGATTTGCAGCAGAAGTGGAGAGCACACGGTCTCTTCATCACAATGATTCCCTCCATCCTGTGATGTCTGATCCTCTCCTTGGATTTCCAAAGATGCTCCCTGGTTCATTATTGCTCACTGTAATTCATCCCATTAAATGAGTAATGATACAATTACCAATAATCAAAACATAAGTCAGGATAGGATGCTCCCTATTTAAATTTCTCCAGTATCATCTTATAATATATATATATAGTGAAAAAATATCCACTTTACCTAAACATCCCCAAACACCTAAATTCTGCAGAAACAACTTGTCTCTATTTTACTGAGTCACCATTTTTTCTAAATAGTTTTATTTATTCCCATTTCAGTATTTTAACTTAGTGCCTCCTACTGCATAAAACACTCTTCCTTGAAAATATATGCATATCTGACTTCATCTCACCACTCATGCAACACTTCAAATATCTCAGGGGGTACCATACTGGTTGCCCTAGCCTGTGCCAAACATTTAGCTCTATTTTTATTTCTTTCAGACATTGTCTATCTGAAATTATTTTCTTGTTTGTGTAGTTTCTCCTTGGTATTTGACCCTGACTTTCCTTTGTACTCTAAACAGATGATGCATCGTTAAAAATGATACCTAAAAATGGATGTTTTCTCAGGAATATTAGAAAGCACTTCAACTGTTAAAGGTGTGTAGTACACCAAGAGGTAGTGCCATTCAGTTCTATCTGGTGCACCTTTCCCTAAGTCTGACAAAATGCCCTGAGCTCATGCTTCTGCCTGGGTCTGGAGACTAGCAGGTGAGACTGTGCCTGCTTGGCTAACTTCGGTTCAAGTTTTTTCACTTTTTTGCTGAGAACTCAGTCACCTTGTGTTAAGGAGATCCCAAAGTTTAGTGTTGGTTGTGCTGTTATTTCTGAACAGCAGCAGAGATCAAGTGTATATTCTTACCGTTATAAGAAAATACCCCTCTAGCTGTCTAATGTATGTATACATACACATATATATGCATATATACCTTTAAAGGTACTTACCTTTATGTAAGTATGTGCTTATTTCAGCTACAATAAAACACATTCTGAAAATCCTGTGGACCAAACAGTTGTGCACGCAAACAATAGCATGTCTGTTTTCCTAAGCCACTTTCTCATGCTCCTGATAAGTGACTTGCACCTATAATTTTATTTACACAGATGCATTTGAAATGGGTACCTTTGGAAGACCATTTCCAATGTAATACATTTATGCTGGATAGAATCATTTAATGATACACAGTCGAGCCCTGGCCCCTGTACTGGGAATTACTCACAAAATCAACTGTTAAATTGCCAAACTAAAGTTGCATTAAGTTGTATTATGCTTTTTTATTCAGCATTCCAATTTCAAGGGAAGAAAATTAATAATCACAGCACTTTCCCATTGCAATATGGGAGTAACAAACTTGGGATGTGATGTGTGCGAGGACCCTATTGAAGTTGACTTTTTGCATTCTCAAGGGCTTATCTCACCTGAGGAAATACTACTCTCAGTTCAATATAGTTTTGTCTGATTATCTGGGTCTTGGCAGCTGGGAAACGAATGCACAGTCACAGTCTACTCAGTTACACGAGTAAGAAACATATGCTTTATATTGCACATCTGTCTAAGAATTCCTGAGTAGGGAGTACAGAAGACACAGAGATAAGCCAAATACTATTATTTTGCTCAATGGTCATATTATAAAGCTGCCATTTGAATTCATATCTCTCTACAAACATATTAGTGAAGCTCTCAGATCTCATCAGGACACTGTGCACAATGCATGCTGATTAACAAAAAATTTCCTAACAGGTCAAAGAGCAGAGACTAAGTAGCAGGAAAGTTCTCAAGCACAAATGTAGCATTTATATCTACACCCCTCCCCTAGGGTTTAGGGTGCATCACAGAAGAGGGCAAAGGAAGACTGGACAAGCCAGAGGTCAGGGACGACCTACGTAAACAGTGTCCTCTTGACATGACAGGATCACAGTGGTCATGAGCTCAGAGCAGCTGTGCTGGCTTTTACAGGATCCAGCCAGTCAGCACTCCTTGAAACCCCTTTTCACCTTTTACCTTTTTCTAAAGGAAATGAAATGCAAGACAATTTCGATGTCCCTCAAGCCCCACCAATAGTTGCCTCTAGACCTATAACCAGAATCAAGGCAGAGCAGGCTCCTATAATATAAGGGAGATGAAAGAGTACTCCCTAGTACACTACACTACTAGGGAGCTTAATAATTTTGCTAATTCATTCAAACATAAGTCCAGGGAATATGTGTGAAAATGAATGTTAAGGGTGTGAGATAGTGGTGGAAGGATCATAAAATTAGATCAGGCTGAGTTTATTGATATGGGCCCTCTGAGTTGAGATTCTAAGTTTAATATGGAAGCTCACATAGCTTATAAAGGTGTGGAAATCTTGGATGAATGGTTGGCTGAAGCATTTATCAAAAGATGGCCTACAAAAAAGGAGGTGGAGATGCCTGCTATCCCTTGGCTTAGTGTTGATTAAGGGATTTTAAGAATCAGGAAAATTGCAATGCTATTGTGGGTATGGTATGCAAAAGCTAGTCCTTCCTATTTGAAAGGCCCAGGAAACATGTCCTTCATGGATCCTATAAGATGAGAAATAGTGAAAGGGGCACCAGCACATTTGAAAAGTTTTATTGTTGTCCTTTTCATTGTGCCAGACTTTAGCACTGCAGATGCTACTGCTCATCTGGAAGAATTAAATGCAATGGGTTTAGTTGGGCAGCGAGATAACAGGGTCCAGGTGGCAGCATTAAATCTCCAGCGTCAAGGTAGTACAGTTATCATGCTGACCAATGTAGACAAAACAGTGTTCATAATGACCTAGCCTGTAATGGTTATCACAGGCAAGGGAAAATTTATAGTGACATGACTTATGCAGATCTTTAGTACTGGCTAATCAGTTATGGTGTTTCCATGCATGAAATAGATAAGAAGTCCACTGAATTTCTGATTGATTGATATGAACAGAAAAAAATTCTCAAACAAATGAAAGAAAGGTTGCATTGGGTCACAGCAAAAGGCAATCATGGTCACTGAATCAATTTCCAGACTTGAGCCTTAAATGAAGCAGTAAACAGGTTCCTCTGAGAAATGACTTTGATAAGACACCCAAACGTTTTGGTTAGACTTTCTCCAGCTATTCCCCCAGAGGGACCTAGAGCCTTTTACAAGGGTAAATGTACATTGGGGGAAAGGAAACAATCAGACTTCCCTGGATCTGTTGAATACTGATTCTGAACTGACACTGATTCTGGAAAATCCCAAGAAACACTGTGGCCTTCCAGTTAATGTAGGGGCGTATGGAAGCCAGATGAATAATGGAGTTTTGGCTGATATCTGAGTCACAGTAGGGCTAGCAGGTCCCCTAAATTCTTCCTGTGGTTATTTTTCCGGTTCCAGAATGTATATTTGGGAATAGATAAATTTAGAAGTTGGCAGACTTCTCACATTAGTTCTCAGTCCTCTGCTGTGAGGGCTATTATGTTTGAAAAGGGTAAATGGAAGCCATTAGAGTTGCCTCTGCAAAAAAAAAAAAAAATAGTGGATCAAAACAATATGGCATCCCTGGAGGAACTGTAGAAATTAAAGATGTATGGGTGAGGTTTCCCACCACACCTCCCTTTAACACTCCTGTCTAACCAGTGGAAAATACAGGTGAATCATGGAGAATGTCATTGTCTATTAAAAAAAACATCAATCAAGTAATAACTCAGATTGTAGCTGCTGTATCAGAGATAATGTCCTTACTGTTTTGCCTCAGGGATATATTAACTCTCTTGTGTGATTACTTACTCATAGGGGATCTTTATCATCTGTGACTTCCATCAAATATTACACTCATGTATTATATGGAAGACTAACACTGGCTGGACCAAGTAAGCATGAGGTAGCAACCACTTTGAATCATTGGTAGCCCATATGGGTGTCAGAGGATGGGAAATGTATCCAGGAGACCTTCTACCAAAGTGAAATCCTTAGGAGTCCCGTGGTGTGGAGAATGCACTGATAATCGTTCCATGGTGAAGGATAAGCTATTGCATCTGGCTCTTCCCACCACAAGGAAAGAAACACAACATTCAGTGGGCCTATTGGACTTCCCACTTGATGTGCTACCCCAGCCACTGTACCATGTAACTTAGAAATCCGTAAGCTTTGTGTGGGGCCTGGAAAAGGAGAAGGCCCTTCAACATTTGCAGGCTGCTCTACCACTTGGACCATAAGATCCAGCAGACCCTCTGGTGCATGAGATATAAGTGTCAGATAGGGCTGTCGTTAGAAGCGTTTGACATGCCCCCACAGAAAAATCAAAGAAGATACCAGTAAAGGAAATTCAATCTGTTTTGGCCAATGGTATTTGGGGTAACTAGCCCTAGGGCATGATTTTCCCTGGATACGTGACCGGATAAAGCTGAGGAGGCCCTGGCTCGCTCTCTCTCTCTCGTCTCTCATAGTTGGAGCAGGAGTAAGCCTTGCAGTTGCTCCTCATCACCCTGGGCAGAATGGCAGGACAATGACAATGACAACTGGATCAGCAGTGACATCTATTCATATTCATGAATCTGTTTTTTTCATTGCACCCCTTAATAAATTATTGACAAGGCTTTATGAATTTTACTTCCTCTAGCGCCCAATATAGCCTAATACACATAGCCCTTAGGCCTCCCCCTAACCCACACACAGCCAATCCTCTGAAATCCTTTGAAATATTTTCCAATCTCTTGAAACTCACACACAGTTAGGGGGATTGAGATCCATTCTGACTGTGGTAGCCAACACATGCCCACACCCAGGTTTTTAAATCTCCCAATTGGCTGGCAGGGGCAGTGGGGTTTGCCAAGACTCACCATGCACACACCAGAGGTGTGTGCCTTCAGCGGATTGGGTGCCACATTTGGGAGAAAGCAGTGCTACCGGCTTGGCTCCCAAAGCAAGTCAGCTCTCTCCCAAACTCAGGGTTTTAAAATCCCCACTCCCGACTTGCAACAGCACCTGCCTCAGATCAGCCAGCAGTGTCTATGTTCCCACCCCAGCCCAGGCTTCCAGGGGGGCCTGCAAATCCCCCCGGAGTACTAGCTGCAGGAGCCTGCATGTGGCAGCGCTCCACGGGTGCTTTCTGCCCTTGCCCTTTTCAGCCTGGTCCAGCCTTCTGAGCACCTGCTCAGACTGAGGACTCCGAGTGGCTCTTTCTAACCAAATTTGTTTGGTGTAGTTCGTTTCAGTTCTGCTTAAGATTCACAGGTCAGTCATCTCCTCGAGCACAAGCCAGTGGACGGCTACAATGTTCCAGGACATGCTTTGGTGCAACACCTGTGTGTGAAACCTGCTAGCCAGACATCATTATTACATCCTGAAATCTTCACACGACCCAACTACCCAAATATCGGATCTCTCTGCAGGTCAACCAAGATTATTCCACCTACGACACTCTTCTGAGGATCTTAGATGGTGTAAATTACTTGATAACTCTAAACTCTAGACTAATAAATAAATTTTAAACATTTTTACCATTCGTAAACTCTTCCCACGCTAATGACAGGTACTATCACTATGCAGGCAATTAGGACCCTGTTGATTTCCATTGTGGAGGGAATGCTACATGGGATGTGTGCATGTTTGGCTATAATTGTTATTAGTCTGGCAATTCACATCTTACACTTAAAAATGGTTTGATAGCCAGGTGGTAGTGGGGCACGCATTTAATCCCAACACACGGGAGGCAGAGGCCAGTGGATCTCTGCGATTTTTGTGGCCAGCCTGGTCTACAAGAGCTAGTTCCAGAGCTCCAAAGCTAACAGAGAAGTCCTGTCTCAATAGAAAAATGGACTTTGCAAAAGGATAATGAGAAATTACAGGCAAAATAAAAATCATGGAGCATAGTTATGAGAAACTGACAGAAAGGACCTTGGCTTTGGATGGTAATATGCAAGTCACTCAATTAGTCACTAATGAAGACAAAATAGCCTTGAAAGATAAGATAACGGCCTTAGAGGTGTTTACACACATCATGGAGAATGGTTACAAGAAATTGGCAGAAAGAACATTAACTTTGGAAAATAATTTGCAAGTCATACAGATGGTCACTAAGTAACAAGGCTGCCTTGATTAATAAGATAAAAACATTAGGATTGTTTATGAATGATGAGAATAAGAAATTGACTGCTTTAGTGAAGACGTTAGAAGGCCCCGCTGTTCAGGAGGTGCAGAGCCTCCAAAAGGCAACTACTAATAGATTCCAAGTCTTAGAAGAACTTATTGAGACTGACAAAAAGAGAATTCAGACACGGATGGAAGACATTAGGGAGGTGTCAACCTCACCATTACCTTGAAGAATTAGAGATGAGCTGCCTGGGTTTGTTAGCACACCCGCCATGAGTTATCCTATTACTAATTATGGAAGGCAAGCAAATAAAAAGTACTCTGAAGGATATACAGACTGAAAACGAGAATCTATTCATGTGAAAGATTTAAATAATATTAAGGAAGCAGTAGTTGCGTATGGTACGCTTTCTGAGTCTGAGAGCATAGCTTTGCAAACAAGAGAACCAAGCAGGTATTTTCTGTGGAACACAACCTGAATGTGCAGCAGGCCTCTGAAATCTCTTAAAAGCAGTGGCTGCTTGGTGGTCCCCAGCTCCCAAATTCATTTTCCTCACTCAGCTTCGTCAGCTGCAGGTGTAAACTCATGAGACGGTGGGAAGAAATCAAAGCATAACCTGGTTTCAGGGCTGCAACGAAAACAGAAGCTAAGGGAGCTGGAGAAATAGTTTAGTGTTTAGGAGTGCTTGTTGCTTAGTGAAGAGGACGAGGGTTCAGATCTCAGAAGCCAAATCAGATGTTTCACTAACACCTGTAACTCAAGCTAAAGGGGTTCTAATATCACCTTCTAGACTCTGTGGGTAACGCACGTGTGCATCCATTGGCACAGGCACGCACACACACACACACACACACACACACAAAATGGAAATTTAAAAAATGAAATTAAAAAGTAAGGGAAATGTTGCCTTCTTCTTTCTTCCAAAAAGTTCCATTGCTGACCACGCCTATTGTGACATGTCAGCAGTGAAGAACTGGTTTTGATGGCCCAGAACAATGTCGATCTTCACTGGAAATGCAATGACAATTGGTTCAATGGAACTAATTCAAGTGTTTGGAAAAAAAATTTAAAGCAAATGATTCTTAGGTTTTAGATAGAACTGCAAGGCCAATGGCTTTTCTGAGAGGTGTAAGACCTAAAGTTATGACCTGCTTCCATCTACTCTGCCTTATGATATTACTCCGTCAGCTAAATGTTTATATTTAATGCTCTCAAATGTGAAACACATGGTGAAAATTACCAAATACTCACTTAATAAGTCAGTCTAATGGAAAATATTTGTCTTCTTGAATCAAAATATAGTGTTGGTGTGTGTGTGTGTGTGTGTGTGTGTGTGTGTGTGTGTGTATGTGTGTGTGTGTGTGTGTGTGTCTACATGCCATGGTACACATGTGGAAGACATAGGAAAACATTCTGGAGTTGATTTTCTCCTTTCACCTTCGCATGGGTTCTGGGGATCAAACCCAGGTCACTAAGCTTACAGATTAAAAAAACTGTGCCTGATGTCCAATAGGACTAATAGGCTAATAAACCCCACCCCTCTACTAGAATGCCCCACAAACTTAGGACTCAAATACGTTTGCTCAGACAGTGGCATTGTTTATTTCATATGCTGGATACAATGTGATCTCTGAAACGATAGCAAAGAATTGCATCCTTCCTTAGTTTAAGAAGATTTTACGTCACAGCAGATTCATTGGTGTGCTTTTGTTCTAGAAGCAGTGTGCAGATGGACATCTGTACATTGGTGCACTTCTGTGAAACAGTGACAGGCAAAACGCTTTAGTCTGCTGAGGGAGGGAGCTTTAGAGCCGAATGATGAAAATGGTTGGCTCCACTAATACAAGGTAAGGTTTATAATGTGGACATTGATGACAAAGTCACAAAATACCACGTTCTTTACAGACCCAGTCTCCACTAAAAAAAATGATTCCAGGTAGAAAAGAAATTAACAAGTGTGCAAAAGCTTCAGTGTTCTTAAAATAAAATATGCCGGTGCTTATAACTTGCATGACTAAAATATCATTCTGTTTTTCATAATTTTGCAAGTGATTCTACTAACGCATGCTCAGACAGAGTCGAATAATAAATTTCCAAAGTGAGCCTCCTAGAGCTCTGGATATATTAAGATATTAAGACTTTGACGTCTGCTTAGGGAAAGGAGAAGCACTCACATTAATCCGCAGGCTAAACGCTAAGAGGAATTGAGTGTGAAATAAAGCCTGGCATACTATCAACCTAACTCCATAACAGGAGTAAAACACAGATTACAGTTTAAGAGTCAAAAGTTCTGAATTGTCACACACTCCAGACACATCCTCTGTTCTACAAGGAGAGCAGATTCAAAATCGTTATATGCTTTGAAACTTAGAAGAATAGGCTACAGAGTGAGGATGGAGAAAGGGGTGGATAGAATCTCATCCTGTGGGAGTTAATGAAGCTTTGCAGCTATAAACAAGGTAGAGTGAAGGAAGAACAAGAACTGAGGTGGGGGTCCCTTCTATGTGCTGTGATTACCATTAATGAATAAAGAAACTTCTGTGACCTGTTGATAGGGCAGAACTTCGGTAGGCGGGGAAAACTGGACTGAATGCTGGGAGGAAAAAGGCAAAGTCAGAGAGATGCCATGGAGCTGCCAGAGTCAGACATGCCAAATCTTTGCCAGTAAGCCACTGCCATGTGGCGATATACAGATTAATAGAAACAGATTAAATTAATATAAGAGTTAGCCAATAAGAAGCTAGAGCTAGTGGGCCAAGCAGTGATTTAATTAATGCAGTTCCTGTGTGATTATTTCTGTTCTGGGAAGTCGGGATGAAGAAGCAACTCTCCTCCTACAAAAAACAATGCCAGAGATCCCAGAACTAGGAGTAAAGTTTGGAAAACCCAGTCAGTGAGGGTCAGGCAGGAAGACAGATTCTGTGCTAAAAATGTTTTCTGAGTTTCATCCTTTTTCATGGCGTCATGGAGAGTATTTGATTTCACTTGTCACTCATAAAGTGCAAAACAATAGAGAGTATTAGAGTGATTTTGAGCATGTGATCTGGGAACTGCTATGATGAACTTGAGCTATTTAAGACAATAGCTATGAACGTTGAACTGGGGAAGTGGCTTAGTGGTTAAGAGTATTTAGTGTTCTTTCAAAGGACCCACGTTCGTTCTCAGCCTCCAAGTCAGCTAGCTCACAAATACCCGTAACCCCAGCGCCGAAGGAAGTAACCCCCACTTCTGGCCTCTCCGAGTATTTGTACACACATGTTGTACACTCACACAGACACATAAAATTTAAATCAACAAGATTTAATCAGAAATTACCGATGTTTGCTCGCACGGTACTTCCTTTGATGCAGAGTATGGATTAAAATTTGATCCATAATTAACTAAAATAAAAAAGATGCATGAGTACAGTGAAAAATCCTATAAACAGAAAAAAAAACTAAACCCTCCTAAATTTTTGTTGTGTTTCACAATGGCTTGCTGTTTTTATTCCTTGAAATAAGATTCTTCTCTCATACAATACAGCATCACCACAGTTTCCCTACCTCGCTCATCCCAGCTCCCCTGACTCCCTCTCCTCTGTTTCCTAGGTGACATTCAAGCAGTATGAAACAAGAAGTTACAGTAAGACAAGGCAAAAGGCCTCCTATTGAGGCTGGGCAGGGCAACCTGACGGGAGGAATGAGTCCCAACAGCAGGGTAAAGAATCATAGGAACATCCACTGCCACTATAAACCCATATGAGCCCTGCTTAATTGACTCCATAGGTTACGTCCTTCTGCCCTCTCCCCATCCTCTCTGACTCCTACAGTCTTTCATCTTCCTTCTCATTGTGGGGTGTCTCTATCTCTGAGGGGAAAGACTGGATGGAGACCTCCAATTTTGACTCTCTCTCTCTCTGCATAATGTCTGGCTGTGGGTCTCTGCATCTGCCCCATCTGCTGCTGGAGGAAACCTCTTTATCACGAGTAGACAAGACACCAGTCTATGAGTATAGCAGAATAGCATTAGGAATCAGTTCACTGATTTTTTTTTTTCCCAGTGATTTTTGGTTCTATCTTAGGTCTCTTGTTTATGTAGTCTCCCATTCCTGGCCATCAAAGCAATGTAAGGGATGTACCTTCAATTTTCTGGGTATACAATTACATGACAGACAGTAACAGTTTTTTTTTCCTTGCTGTGGTATTGTTTACATTACTCTATATTACTCAGGAGTTACTGTAATTAGCTATCATCCCCAGTGTTTACCCATATTACAAAGTAGACATGAAGCCGGGCGGTGGTGGCACACGCCTTTAATCCCAGCACTCGGGAGGCAGAGGCAGGCGGATCTCCATGAGTTCGAGGCCAGCCTGGGCTACAAGAGCTAGTTCCAGGACAGGAACCAAAAAAGCTACGGAGAAACCCTGTCTCGAAAAAAAAAAAAAAAAGTAGACATGAGAAAAAGAAACGGTTAAATCCTCGAATGAAAAAAAACCTGTCAGACAAAAATAAAATAAAGTCCTTGTCCTATCAATGCCCCATGAAACATGATCTTCAATAACCTGCTTCTTTCACCACTAGGATGGAAACAGTTAAGTAAGGGTAGTGTCAAGCAGTTTCCTCTTTTGTAATTTTATCTTTATCTCTTTCCTAGTCAGCAAGCAAGTTAAATTGTCTGCATCTGTCCTTTTTTGCAAGAGACCCAGCAGCTCTTGAAAAAAGTGAGTCCTAGTTTTACATATGAAACGAGCTGACTTGGCAACTTCAGCTTTGGGGGAGGAAATGGTTTGCTTGCTGCTGTTACCGTAAAACTACAGTTAGCAGAAGATATCATCAGAGGTCTGGAAAAGATAAATTATAGCAGGAAGTATAATCCAAATGGCCACAGTACCAGTTAAAATGACAGGGACTTATAGTGACCTGGACAATTACCCAAGGCTCCTGTGGTCTTGATGGCTTCATTGGGAGGACAGGGCGTAGGCCTTTGGCTAGCATACAAGATAGCATTACATATTCAGTTGCTATACAGGACAGCAACCACACCCAGAAATGCTGAGAGATTTTCCAGTGAAAGAGAACTTGGGAAAATTGACTCACCTTAGCCAGGCAGATTAGGGAAAACCCCAAAGTATCCATTTTGGCTGGGTCCTTGGCAGTGGGCAAGATATGAGGTGGTTTTATGCAATCCAGTTGGAGTCATCTGTGCCCCATTGTCTTCTTTGGAGACCTTAGGGTCACTGATAATAGCTGAAATGTCTGTTTATCATAGGTAACTTTCTTACTAAATACTTTAAATGCTATATTCAGCAGATCTCCAAAGAGTTTGAGGACCATTATCTATTAATTTTCCTTTATCCCAAATAAACATTACTTTTTAAAAGTTACTTGCTTTAACCTAGGATTTTTTGTTCGACTAAGGTAAGGAATGCTATGGCAATTAATACTTAACCTTTAAAACCTATAGGAGGCTAAATAAAGCTTCTCATTTTTTACAGGGAGTTACTACCTTTTATAATATTAGGATTTTGCAATTTAATCTTTTTATATTTTAGCCTTAAAATTTGAGCTGAAAATTTATTTAAGGATCCTTAAGCATGAAAACATAATTTTAAGCCATGAATAAAGAGATGGGGAACTTTATAAGACCATAAATATATTTCACATAGAAAATAGAAATCTTATGTTTGATCCTCTCCTAGGTTTCCATTGTGAAAAATCAGGAGCTTTTTCATTGTTGTTGTTATTTTTGTTCTTTATTTGTATGACTCAGCTTATCCAAGGATCTGAAGCTTAACAAAATTTAAAAAGACAAAAAGACAAGACATAGATCTGAAAGTCAGTTACTGTTAAGCTGAGTAGGCCTTAGAAATAGGAACCTTGTTTATCAAATATGTCTTATTCAAACACATGCTGCTGATTATGGGAAATTTTCTGGAAGCCTGGTATTGAGAAATTAGCAAAGAAAAAAGTAGTTAGATATAAATCTTTTTTTTTTTTTTTTTTTTTTTTTTTTTTGCCAGTCCAAAATTTTTTTTTTATTGATAAAAGAATAAAGAAAAAAAAACAAATTTCCACCTCCTCCCAGCCTCCCCTTTCCCTCCCCCTCCTCCCACTCTTCTCCCCCTCCTCCCACCCCTCTCCCCTTCCCCCCACTCCTCTCCCCCTCCCTCTCCAGTCCAAAGAGCAGTCAGGGTTCCCTGCTCTGTGGTAAGTCCAAGGTCCTCTCCCCTCCGTCCATATCTAGGAAGGTGAACATCCAAACTGGCTAGGCTCCCACCAAGCCAGCAGATTGCGTAGGATTAAAACTGCGTGCCATTGTCCTTGGCGTATCATCAGCCCTCATTGTTCGTCATGATCAGAGAGTTCAGTTTTATCCCATGCTTTTTTTGGTAATAGTCCAGCTGGCCTTGGTGAGCTCCCAGTAGATCAGCTCCACTGTCTCAGTGGGTGGGTGCACCCCTCGTGGTCCCGACTTCTTTGCTCATGTTCTCCCTCCTTCTGCTCCTCGTTGGGACCTTGGGAGCTCAGTCCAGTGCTCCAGTGTGGGTCTCTGTCTCTATCTCCATCCATCACCAGATGAAAGTTCTAAGATGATATGCAAGATATTCGTCAGTATTGCGCTAGGATGGGGTCATTTCAGGTTCTCTATCCTCAGCTGCCCAAGGAACTACCTGGGGACCTCAGCTTGGGCACCTGGGAGCCCCTCTAGGGTCAATTCTCCTGCCCACCCTAAAGTGGGTCCCTTAACTAAGACTTGTGGTTACGTGCTCCCCTATCCAACCTTCCTTTATCCCGATCCTCCTATTTCCCCAAGTCCCCCCTCCTTCCCTTCTACCTTTTCTCTCCCCATCTCCCCTTACCCCCTTCCCACCCCACCCCCAAGATCCCACTTTTCTCCCCGGCAATTTTGTCTACTTCCCTTATCCAAGAGGATAACGATATGTTTTTCCTTGTGTTCAGCTTCTTACTTAGCTTCTTTAGGTTCGCCAATTGTAGATTCTGTGACCCCTATTTATGGCTAGAAACCAATTATGAGTGAGTACATCCCATGTTCTTCTTTTTGGGTCTGGGATACCTCACTCAGGATAGTGCTTTCTATTTCCATCCATTTGCATGCAAAATTCGAGAAGTCATTGTTTTTTACCGCAGCGTAGTACTCTAGTGTGTATATATTCCATACTTTCTTCATCCATTCTTCCATTGAAGGGCATCTAGGTTGTTTCCAGGTTCTGGCTATTACAAATAATACTGCTATGAACATAGTTGAACAAATGCTTTTGACATGTGATAGAGCATCTCTTGGGTAAATTCCCAAGAGTGGTATTGCTGGGTCCAGGGGTAGGTTGATCCCGAATTTCCTGAGAAACCGAAACACTGACTTCCACAGTGGTTGCACAAGATTGCATTCCCACCAGCAATGGATGAGGGTACCCCTTCCTCCACAGCCTCTCCAGCAAAGGCTATCCTTGGTGTTTTTGACTTTAGCCATTCTGACAGGTGTAAGATGGTATCTCAAAGTTGTTTTGATTTGCATTTCCCTGATTGCTAAGGAAATTGAGCACGACCTTAAGTATCTTTTGGCCATTTGAACTTCTTCTGTTGAGAATTCTCTGTTCAGTTCAGTGCCCCATTTTTTAATTGGGTTAATTAGCATTTTAAAGTCTAGTTTCTTGAGTTCTCTATATATTTTGGAGATCAGACCTTTGTCTGTTGCGGGGTTGGTGAAGATCTTCTCCCAGTCAGTAGGTTGCCTTTGTGTCTTAGTGACAGTGTCCTTTGCTTTACAGAAGCTTCTCAGTTTTAGTAGGTCCCATTTATTCAATGTTGCCCTTAATGCCTGTGCTTCTGGGGTTATACCTAAGAAGCGATCACCTGTGCCCATCTGTTGTAGGGTATTTCCCACTTTCTCTTCTATCAGGTTCAGTGTTTTCGGGCTGATAATGAGGTCTTTAATCCATTTGGACTTGAGTTTTGTGCACGGTGATAGATATGGGTCTATTTTCATTCTTCTACAGGTTGACATCCAGTTGTGCCAGCACCATTTGTTGAAGATGCTTTCTTTCTTCCATTGTATACTTTTAGCTCCTTTATCGAAAATGAGGTGTTCATAGGTTTGTGGGGTAAAATCCGGGTCTTCTATACGATTCCATTGGTCGACTTCTCTGTTTTTATGCCAGTACCACCCTGTTTTCATTACTGTAGCTCTGTAATAGAGTTTGAAGTCAGGGATGGTAATGCCTCCAGAAGATCCTTTATTGTATAGGATTGTTTTGGCTATCCTGGGTTTTTTGTTTTTCCATATAAAGTTGATTATTGTCCTCTCCAGATCTGTGAAGAATTTTGATGGGATCTTGATGGGGATTGCATTGAATCTATAAATTGCCTTAGGTAGAATTGCCATTTTTACTATGTTGATCCTCCCAATCCAAGAGCAAGGGATGTCCATCCATTTTTTGGTATCCTCATCAATTTCTTTCTTCAATGCCTTAAAGTTCTTGTCAAATAGATCTTTCACTTCCTTGGTTAGATTTACCCCAAGATATTTTATGCTGTTCGTGGCTATCGTGAATGGAGAAGCTTCTCTGATTTCCCTCTCTGCTTCCATATCCTTTGTGTATAAGAGGGCGACTGATTTTTTGGAGTTGATCTTGTATCCTGCCACATTACTAAAGCTGTTTATCAGCTGTAAAAGTTCTTTGGTGGAGTTTTGGGGATCGCTTATGTACACTATCATATCATCTGCGAATAACGAAAGTTTAACTTCTTCCTTTCCAATTCGAATCCCCTTGATCCCATTATGCTGTCTTATTGCTATTGCTAGAACTTCCAGCACTATATTGAAGAGGTATGGCGAAAGTGGACAGCCTTGTCGTGTTCCTGAGTTAAGCGGGATGGCTTTGAGTTTCTCTCCGTTTAATTTGATGTTAGCTGTCGGCTTGCTGTATATAGCTTTTATTATATTTAGGTATGACCCTTGTATCCCTAATCTCTCCAAGACTTTTAACATAAATAGATGTTGAATTTTGTCGAATGCTTTTTCAGCATCTAATGAAATGATCATATGGTTTTTTATTTTCAGTTTATTTATATGATGGATTACATTGATAGATTTTCGTATGTTGAACCAGCCCTGCATCTCAGGAATGAAGCCTACTTGATCATAATGGATAATTTTTCGGATGTGTTCTTGGATTCGGTTTGCCAGTATTTTGTTGAGGATTTTTGCGTCGATATTCATGAGTGAGATCGGCCTGTAATTCTCTTTCCTGGTTGAGTCTTTGTGTGGTTTTGGTATCAGAGTAACTGTAGCTTCATAAAAGGAATTTGGTAATGACCCTTCTGTTTCTATATTGTGAAATACATTAAGGAGTATAGGTATTAGGTCTTCTTGGAAGTTCTGGTAGAATTCCGCATTGAAACCATCTGGTCCTGGGCTTTTTTTGGTAGGGAGGTTTTTGATAACCTCTTCTAATTCTTCGCGACTAACAGGTCTATTTAGATTGTTCACCTGGTCCTGATTTAACTTTGGTAAATGATATTTATCTAAGAAAGTATCCATTTCCTTTACATTTTCCAGTTTTGTGGCGTATAGGCTTTTGTAGTAGGATCTAATGATTCTCTGAATTTCCTCTGTGTCTGTGGTTATGTCCCCCTTTTCATTTCTGATCTTATTAATTTGCAAATTCTCTCTCTGCCGTTTGATTAGTTTGGATAGGGGTTTGTCAATCTTGTTGATTTTCTCCAGGAACCAGCTTTTTGTTTCATTGATTCTTTGGATTGTTCTCTGTGTTTCTATTTTATTGATTTCAGCCCTCAGTTTGATTATTTCCAGTCTCCTACTCCTCCTAGGTGAGTCTGCTTCTTTTTTTTCTAGAGCTTTCAGGTGGGCTGTTAAGTCTCCAATGTGAGCTTTCTCTGTTTTCTTTAAGTGGGCACTTAATGCTATGAACTTTCCTCTTAGGACTGCTTTCATAGTGTCCCATAAGTTTGAGTATGTTGTTTCTTTATTTTCATTGAATTCCAGGAAGACTTTAATTTCTTTCTTTATTTCTTCCTTAATCCAGGTGTGGTTCAGTAGTTGGCTGTTCAGTTTCCATGACTTTGTGGGCTTTCCGGGGGTAGCCTTGTTGTTGAATTCTAACTTTAATCCATGGTGATCTGATAAGACACAGGTGGTTAGTAATACTTTTTTGTAACTGTGGATGTTTGCTTTGTTACCGACTATGTGGTCGATTTTCGAGAAGGTTCCATGAGCTGCAGAGAAGAAGGTGTATTCTTTCCTATTTGGGTGGAATGTTCTATAGATGTCTGTTAAGTCCATTTGTTTCATTACCTCCATTAGTTGTCTTATTTCTCTGTTAGGTTTCTGTCTGATTGACCTGTCCATTGGTGAGAGAGGAGTGTTGAAATCTCCTACTATTAGTGTGTGCGGTTGGATGGCTGCCTTGAATTTTAGCAATGTTTCTTTTATGTACGTGGGTGCTTTTATATTAGGGGCATAGATGTTCAGGATTGAGACTTCATCCTGATGAACTGTTCCTGTTATGAATATAAAATGCCCCTCTCCATCTCTTCTGATTGATTTAAGTTTGAAGTCAACTTTGTTAGAGATTAGTATGGCCACACCTGCTTGTTTCTTAGGTCCATTTGCTTGATAGGCCTTTTCCCAACCCTTTACTCTGAGTAGGTGCCTGTCTTTGTGGTTGAGGTGTGTTTCTTGTAAACAGCAGAATGTTGGATCCTGTTTTCTTATCCAATCTCTTAGCCTGTGCCTTTTTATAGGTGAGTTGAGACCATTGACATTAAGTGATATTAATGACCAGTGGTTGTTAGCTCCGGTCATTATTTTTTAGTCGTAGAGTTTGTGTGTATCCCTTCTTTGGTTTGTGTTGATGAAGGGTCTCTAGATGTCTGAGTTATTGTGGTCATTATTGGATTCCTTGGTTAGTGATTTTCCTTCTATTACTTTCTGTAAGGCTGGATTTGTGGCTGCATATTGTTTGAATTTGTTTTTATCCTGGAAAATTTTATTTTCTCCATTTATAGTGAACGAAAGCTTGGCTGGGTATAGTAATCTGGGCTTGCATCCATGGTCTCTCAGTTTCTGCAGTACATCTATCCAGGACCTTCTGGCTTTCATGGTTTCCATGGAAAAGTCAGGTGTAAGTCTGATAGGTTTACCTTTGTAAGTAATTTGGCCTTTTTCCTTTGCCGCTCTTAATATTTTTTCCTTATTCTGAATGCTTTGTGTTTTGATAATTATATGGCGAGGGGATGTTTTTTTTTGATCCAGCCTATTCGGTGTTCTGTATGCTTCTTGCACCTTCATAGGAATATCTTTCTTTAGGTTGGGAAAGTTTCCTTCTATAATTTTATTAAATATATTTTCTGGACCATTGAGCTGCACTTCTTCTCCTTCTTCTACTCCTATTATTCTTAGGTTTGGTCTTTTTATTGTGTCCCATATTTCCTGAATGTTTTGTGATGAGAGTTTGTTGGACTTGCTGTTTTCTTTGATCATAGTGTTTATTTTCTCTATGGTATCTTCAGAATCTGAGAGTCTTTCTTCTATCTCTTGTATTCTGCTGGTTATGCTTGTTTCTGTAGTCTCTATTCGTTTACCTAGATTTTCCATGTCCAGCCGGCCCTCTGTTTGTGTTTTCTTCTTTGCGTCTATTTCAGTTTTCAAGTCTTGAACTGTTTCCATTATCTGTTTGATTGTTTTTCCTTGGTTTTCTAGGGTATCATTCACTGATTTATTCAATTCTTCAAACTTTCTGTTATATTTCTCATCCATTTCTATAAGGGCGTTTTTTACATGCTGTTTAAGGGCGTCAATCACTTTCATGAAGTCAAACTTTTCTCCTTCTTGATTAAGGTGTTCATGTCCTTCCGTTGTGAGGTCGCTGGATTCTGGTGGCTTCATGTTGCTTTTCAATTTGTTGGGCGAATTCTTGCCTTGACGTCTGCCCATCTCTTCTTCCAAATACTCCCTTATGGATCTTCTTTTACCAGATCAGGTCTCCTTGCCTACCCAACGCGGCCTCCCAAATGTTGGCTCTCCTGGCACCAAGGGAACAGGTCTCCGTGCCCAACCCTGGCTCGTCCCAACGCTGGTTCTCCCCAATGCTGGTTCTCCTCAACGCTGGTTCTCCTGGGGCCGAGAGATCAGGCCTCCGTGCTGGTTGGGCAGCTCGCAAACAAAGCGCCTACCCTCCTTGGTGCAGTCAGGCCACAGAAAAAAAAGGCAGTGGAGCCCGCCCGGGCGCCGGGAGGACTGGAATCCAGCTCCCAATGCCTCGCGCCAAAGGAGGGCGGGGGGCCCAAGTAGGGAGGGCTCTGGACAGAAGCCCAACTCTGGATCTCCTGGGGCCAAGAGATCAGGCCTCCGTGCTGGTTGGGCAGCTCGCAAACAAAGCGCCTACCCTCCTTGGTGCAGGCAGGCCACAGAAACAAGGGCAGTGGAGCCCGCCCGGGCGCCGGGAGGACTGGGACCCAGCTCCCAATGCCTCGCGCCAAAAGAGGGCGGGGGGGGGGGGGGGGGGGGGGGGGCCCAAGTGGGGAGGGCTCTGGACGGAAGCTGGGTGGGCCAGGAAGAAAGAGGCAGTAACCAGGGAATAGAGGTCCTGCAGAGAGCCCAAGAAAGACAGGAGGCCAAGGGACCCCCGAGATCCCTGTCCCTGGCTGGCGCCGCGGGCCAGAAACTCACCCCAATGCTGGTTCTCCTGGGGCCGAGAGATCAGGCCTCCGTGCTGGTTGGGCGGCTTGCAAACAAAGCGCCTACCCTCCTTGGTGCAGTCAGGCCACAGAAACAAAGGCAGTGGAGCCCGCCCGGAAGCCAGGAGGACTGGGACCCAGCTCCCAATGCCTTGCGCCAAAAGAGGGCGGTGGGCCCAAGTGGGGAGGGCTCTGGACAGAAGCCCAATGCTGGTTCTCCTGGGGCCGAGAGATCAGGCCTCCGTGCTGGTTGGGCAGCTCGCAAACAAAGCGCCTACCCTCCTTGGTGCAGGCAGGCCACAGAAACAAGGGCAGTGGAGCCCGCCCGGGCGCTGGGAGGACTGGGACCCAGCTCCCAATGCCTCGCGCCAAAAGAGGGCGGGGGGGGGGCCCAAGTGGGGAGGGCTCTGGACGGAAGCTGGGTGGGCCAGGAAGAAAGAGGCAGTAACCAGGGAATAGAGGTCCTGCAGAGAGCCCAAGAAAGACAGTAGGCCAAGGGACCCCCGAGATCCCTGTCCCTGGCTGGCGCCGCGGGCCAGAAACTCACCCCAATGCTGGTTCTCCTGGGGCCGAGAGATCAGGCTTCCGTGCTGGTTGGGCAGCTCGCAAACAAAGCGCCTACCCTCCTTGGTGCAGGCAGGCCACAGAAACAAGGGCAGTGGAGCCCGCCCGGGCGCCGGGAGGACTGGGACCCAGCTCTCAATGCCTCGCGCCAAAAGAGGGCGGGGGGGGGGGGGCAAGTGGGGAGGGCTCTGGACGGAAGCTGGGTGGGCCAGGAAGAAAGAGGCAGTAACCAGGGAATAGAGGTCCTGCAGAGAGCCCAAGAAAGACAGGAGGCCAAGGGACCCCCGAGATCCCTGTCCCTGGCTGGCGCCGCGGGCCAGAAACTCACCCCAATGCTGGTTCTCCTGGGGCCGAGAGATCAGGCCTCCGTGCTGGTTGGGCAGCTCGCAAACAAAGCGTCTACCCTCCTTGGTGCAGTCAGGCCACAGAAACAAAGGCAGTGGAGCCCGCCCGGGCGCCGGGAGGACTGGAATCCAGCTCCCAATGCCTCGCGCCAAAAGAGGGCGGGGGGGCCAAAGTGGGGAGGGCTCTGGACAGAAGCCCAACTCTGGATCTCCTGGGGCCAAGAGATCAGGCCTCCGTGCTGGTTGGGCAGCTCGCAAACAAAGCGCCTACTCTCCTTGGTGCAGGCAGGCCATAGAAACAAAGGCAGTGGAGCCCGCCCGGGCACCCCGAGGACTGGGATCCAGCTCCCAATGCCACGCGCCAAAAGAGGGCGGGGGGGGGGGGTCCAAGTGGGGAGGGCTCTGGACGGAAGCTGGGTGGGCCAGGAAGCTAGATATAAATCTTTAGGTTAGCTTTTCTTAATCTAAGCAGACCTTTATAACCTTAGGAATTTATCAAATTTGTCATTATACAAAAATCCATCCTGATCCAAAATATTCGAGGCCTGTTGCTAGTTCCTTAGTATAAAAGAATATGCAATAATAAATTGAAGGCTCAGAGGGCCTAAGAAGTTTTATAATTGTTGCCTTAGTTGGTTTATACCACGTGGTCATCTTACTCAAGATAGCATTGATGTTACATTGCATTTACTCTCTAACCTTACTAAAGATGGCTGCCTGCTGCATGGTTGCTTCCATCCTGATGAGATCATCCAGCAAGACAGAGGCAAGCTGCGTGGCTGCTATTTTATTTTATTATTTATTTATTTTTACATACCAATCCCAGTTCCCCCTCTTCTTGCTCTCTCCCACATTCTCACAATCCAACCCCTATCCACTTCTCAGAAATTTAAGGCTTTCCCTGGGAAGTCAATTATCTGTCTCATCACTTCCATGGCCTCTGTATCTGTCCCTAAGTCCAGGCTCCAGCCTTGAATTTCTATCCTGACTGTCCTGGATGACGGATTACAAGAAAATTTACAAGATAAAACCAGTCATTCCCCAACAAGTTATTCTTGGTCATGGTGTTTAATCACAGCAATAGCTACTCTTATTAAAACAGTGATATCTGAAGACAGAAAACCATGCAAGTCAACATTCATATGAACCATGGCCTATGCTATGTTGCTCAAATCTGGATCTATGGCAAAGCCTGAATGTCAATATCTTAGTTAGATATGATATTACAGTTATTATGAACACTGATGCACTTTTGTAGTCTGACTTTAGGAAATACTCATGGAAAATGCAAGCACAACAATTTTTCTAAGAGAATTTAATTGTATGATGCGGACATTTATAAACATTCTTATTCAACTTATTTAATCTTCCACCAGTTATTTTCTTTTAAAATTATGGACCTTAGTTTATGTTACTTTAAACTTCAAAACAATCTTCTTGGTAACTTAAGCATTCGTGATAAAATGATAAAGAAAACTAAAATAATTCATAAAATTTTACCTTATAAAACCCAACCTTTAAATTCCATGCGTCAAAATATATCAATTGTTATCTGTCTATATATCTAATTTTTCATGATGCCAATGTTCTTTCTATAATATTAATAAATATGTAGGAGAAGTATCTTTCAGCTTAGCCAAGTTATATTTTGTTTTAGAAGCTAGAATAACTCTTAAGTGTTTCTCAAATGTTAAGATACATTTAACTTGAAAATATTAAGAGTAGCTTAAGAAACTTAATTTATATTTTAAATAAATTGAACTTTTAATTTAGTTAAAATTACTTTAATTGAAAATTTTTAAAGTCCTAAAGTCTTCCTAAATATGTTTCAGCTAAAGTTAACAAGGAATCTGGAATTCTACCATGAGAGACACAGATTTTATTTGTTTCACCCATATTTTGTGAGTTCCTTTGCTATATTATTAAACTCAGCGAGGATGTCAACAACCCTAAAACCCTTCTGTAACTTCTAAATGGTTGCACACATTCTACAGGTGTGTGGCATGATACTCTTCCCCGAGATGAACAGCAGTGTTGTTTGGTCAGTATTGTGTATAAACAACATCATGTATACTGATGTACTCTGAAAGAAAAAAAATTGTTCCATAGAAGTTCCTTACTGAGGAATAAGGGAATGCACATATTATTTCTGAAAAATCTTCCCTAATATGTATAATTTCTAAACAAACACTGTTTAAAGTGATAAAATCTTCACACCAATATTACACAGATTACATTGTCTGAGTATAAAGTTCACACCATGTAGCCAGGCGGTGGTGGGGCACACCTTTAATCCCAGCACTAAGGAGGCAGAGGCAGGTGGATCTCTGTGAATCTGAGGCCAGCCTGGTCTACACGAGCTAGGTCAGGAAAGCTAGGCCTGTTATATAGAGAAACCCTGTCTCAAAAAAAAATGAATAACTAAATAAATAAATAAATAAAGTTCACACTATGTCACTGCTTGACTAAGTATTCTGTTACTTCCCCTCAAAATAAAATACTTACTGAAAGACTCTTTTGGTGGTTGTCATTTTTATTAGGACACTATGGCACACAGCCTCTTTTTGAGCAGTAAGACCAAGACAGTGGTAATGCTCCACAGATATGGGATGTCCTTCTGCATGTGTAGCTATTATTGTTTAATGAATAAAGCTTCTTTGGCCTATAGCAGAGCAGAATATGGCCAGGCTAGAAAAGTTACAGAGAGAGAATAGGCAGAGTCAGGGAAACACCATGTAGCTGCCAAAGGAGAAGGACGCACTGGAACCTTAGGAACCTTGCCTGTAGGTCACAGCCTTGTGGTGATACACAGATTGATAGAAATGAGTTAATTTAAGATGGAAAAGCTAGCTAGGAATACGCTAGAGTCGTTGGTCAAACTCTGTTGTCATTAATATAATTTCTGTGAGATTATTCATGTCTGGGCAGTCTCTTACTACTCTCTACCTCATGAGAATGATCCCCAGGATTCTAAGTAACAAAGATAAAAGCTTGTCTTTATACCTGGTTTGCCTAGAGATAAAATTACATTTGAGTCCATGGAAACCCCTATTTCCATGTGAAAAATAACGGTGACAATTAGAGGTTTGAAGAGGATAATGGGAAGAAAGAACCCACAGTCTTTTCACTTAAAATGTTAGCAGCTTTCAAAATATTCATGCTGACTCTTCTAAATGGCTTAGCAGGATAGCTGTAGTCATTAAAATTTGTGTCTTGAGCACATTTGAACACATATGCAACATACACCTCTCATACACATTTCTTGACTCTGCTAATTACCAAAATTTATAACAGATGGAAGCCCTCAAGTTTTCCCATGTTCATTCAGAATTTCCCTAGTGTTATTTATATTTTAGGGAGCATATAGAAATCCACATCATACGAAAAGCACTCTTTGTCTTAATGCCGGAGACGGCAAAGCATAGCCACCCTCCACAGGCGGTTCCTGAGATGCACGAAGCAATTCCCTCCAGGCAACCCAGTGGTAGCTAAATGAGAATGTTACTTGAGGGCCAAGGAGAAAACAGCTATGTTCCCCAAGGACCGCTTCTATGGCGTCTGCATACACATTTGGCAATGTTACAGATGATTCTGGTTACAGCAATTCTATTAGCATACTTGTTCTTCATGTTCTTTTTCTCTTTCACACCAGTCGCTTCTGAAAATATGGATGTGCTGCATATGAGTCTTCCTGATCTGATAAAATGGGCAGGCATTGAAGCTGTAAAGCAGGTTATGGGGGAAAAAAACCTGACTGATGAAAGAATTGGGGAAATTTGGGGAAAATGCAGAAATTGTTCTTTTACCTGATTATAAAACTTGACAAAAGAATTATACTGAAACAGAAAGGAACTTGGCTATGATAAATAGAGTTTCTGAGGAACTTAGGGCTTTTAGACTGATTGTCTATAGTCTTATAAATCAAAATTGTAATTGTGAGGGCCAACAGTAGGAAAGGTACGACAAAGGAGTACTTTTCTATACTGATCTATGCTTCCGTAAACTGCAAGTAGTTTGCCTCCGAGGTGAAAGCCTCAGAAGCTGTTTTATGATTAACTAAGCTAAGAATTAAGAATATAGTGGCTGGCATGGGACTTGGGAACTGGGAAAATGTTAAAATGAATGATGATGTTCTGATTTCAAAGAATCTTTTTACTTCTTGTGAACTGCTTTGCCCAGGTAATGATTAACCTGTGGCAAGAAAAAAAAGATTCATTTTTCTTGTATAAAATTTACAATAAAAGACTGAGGTTTGAAGCTCAGGGCAGAAGAAGTAGAAGAAGAAACAGAAGCAGAAGAAGCAGCAGCAGCAGCGGAAGAGGAAGAGGGAGAAGGAGAAGAACATGCCCTGCAGCTGTCAGCCTGTCAGCTTGCATCAGAATCCTGTGTTCTCGTATTTATTGTTCCCCTCCAGACATCCCAGATCCCAGACCAATTTCTCTGCTGAGGCTGGTTCCCGGCACCTTAAATATTAAACTTCGTGAGACTTTGTAACTAAGTAGCTTCAAAAGGATGAAAGAGTGTGATTAGGAACACTGTTCTTAAGATACTGTCAAAAACAGATACATTTTTTTTAAAGTTTCTACATCAAAAGACCTGAATAAAGCTGTAAGACATTACCAAAGAGTAATTATTTGACATGAGTTATATCAAGTGTTAGCTATATTTAAATATAATTTGTATTGAACTATATGTCAGTAATTTTCTATAGTAAGAACTCTGTGTTGCAAACTGACATTCCTTTGACTATTCTTAGTAACACAATTTTTACTTCCATCTCCACACATAAATGCTTGAATTGTTTGTTCATTTTTATCCTGAATGGATGCCCTGAATGAGACCACAGGCCCTGGCAGGTAAGTCACTAAATAGCGTCTCACAAGCCTTCCTCATGTGCTTATCTGAAAACAAAACCAAGTGTACAGAAAGCAAAAAGTATTAATTTTAAAGCACCCATCATCGAGTTTGATTCAAAAATAAAGGACTACAGCTCTAAACTTTGTTGTGCAAATTTTATGATCTTCCTCAATGGATAATATTATGAAAGAATAAATATAATTTTCCACCTTCTTGAAATACAATTAATTTTCAGTAAGAGTATAGCAAAAATGTTATTACCTTGCACAAAGTATTTTTGCTTTATTTTTCTCTCACGGTAGAAACATTTAGGTTTCGTTCTCTGAAATGGTAGATACCACAAAGTGTACCTCACTTGTGCTCTCCAGAGTCATTCTGGATTTTCAATGTGACAAAGTAAACTATAATAATTTAAAGATTTTGTTGTCACCATCTATAATTATTTCATATTTAATACATTGTCAGGAGGCATTGTCAGTGGAGACGGATAGTGACATGAATGGAATCTGAATGATCAACTGCAGTTCTGGAAATTGCGAGCCATCTGAGCTTGTGAAGGCAACACGAGGAGACTGTCCTTCATTGTGAAGGCTAACAGGATAAAATGAATCTCACTGAAACGCATAGAACTCAGTTGACTAGGGCACTGTTGTCTGTAAAAATGTCTGTTGTGCATGAAATGTTTCTTAGATTCGAGCAATAACAATTAGGTTATCAGTTTATAGGCTTGTATTCATTTTTACATTTCAAAATACCATACACATATATTTTAACAACCAGACCAAATGTTTGTGATACTCTCAAGCCCTTTTGAAAAATTTTGAACAGTACTCCAGTTAAAAACAAGAGCACATTAAGGCATGATCCTGAAAAGCAAAATATGTGACTTAAGTCTTTACTAAGAGACTTCCTTCATTTTCCCCCTTTTATCTAATGGTTATCAACCATCACAAACAAAAAAAAAAATAAGAAAAACAAAACCTGGTAATTGGCTCATCTACATACTTTTCTATCTGAGGGTTCATAAAACTGTAAGCAGCAATAGGCCCCATTTTGTAAATGATTCTTGTTGTTCTTCAAGTATCTCTTTTATTGTCAATTAAAATTAACCTTGTTGTTGTAGAAAAAAGTTATATCTTTTTTTTTTGTCTTGACAAAACAGTGACTTCATTCTGTCAAAATGGCTTCTGAGAACCATGCCCACTGTAAGGGGCACAGTTCTGTGTCTCAAATCCACCCAGAGGCAAACATTTAGACAAGCCTCATACCAATATATATTCAAGCCATGCAGTCTCTGCTTAAACACCCTTTAAAATAAACCCCCTAAAATATTTAACTGAATTAAAACTTCACACATATATTTGAGTCTTACTTGAGGTTCTTGCTGTTCCCACGCCTTTCATTTGAACACTCACAACATTATATAAATTTGAATATCTAATTTTTCTTTAAAAAAAAAAAGAAACCTGAAGTATAAGTGAACTACCAGGAGCCTTACAATTATAGTCTAGTTGCTGGAAAACATACCTGATTGATCTTTCTATAGTAATCCCCATTTTAAAAAGCACAGCCTTCCAGTCTTTCTACAGTGTATTTTAACCTTGTAATAGTTAAACATATATAGCTTTCTCCATCATCTGATATGAGCCAAAATGGACAAAAGCAAGACTTTGGACAAAACATGGACAGAGCCATATTTCATTAAAGCCAACTCCTTATCAGAATTCAGCAGCGCTGGCATGCTTTCTCATGCATTTTAAGGTGTTTTAACACATACATCTTTCACGCCAGAACATCGTTATAATCAGAGCTTTATAATTAAATCTACGAGGAATCTTCTTTCTCCCTACTGCATCCATTTCATTCTGAACAAACCTTCTCTTCTGGGGAAGATCTGAATGAAAGATCTCTAGGACAGAAGGTAGCACTGTTGTGGCCAGCTCCTTGTAGAACTCTGGAATTTTCCATGCTTTGTCTCAGGGAAATTTCTCAAGCATGGACTTCTGGGAATTGGCCAGTGACTGATTAGTAACACATTTTTTTCCTCTTAGTATTTAGTTTGTAACTTTTTGATAGATACCCTTTAATATTACAAAAGAATGCTCTTGCCCAGTCCTCCCGGCGCCCGGGTGGGCTCCACTGCCCTTGATTCTGTGGCCTGCCTGCTCCAAGGAGGGTAGGCGCTTTGTTTGCGAGCTGCCCAACCAGCACGGAGGCCTGATCTCTCGGCCCCAGGAGAACCAGCATTGGGGAGAACCAGCGTTGAGGAGAACCAGCATTGGGGAGAACCAGCGTTGGGACGAGCCAGGGTTGGGCACGGAGACCTGATCCCTTGGTGCCAGGAGAGCCAACATTTGGGAGGCCGCGTTGGGTAGGCAAGGAGACCTGATCTGGTAAAAGAAGACCCATAAGGGAGTATTTGGAAGAAGAGATGGGCAGACGTCAAGGCAAGAATTCGCCCAACAAATTGAAAAGCAACATGAAGCCACCAGAATCCAGCGACCTCACAACGGAAGGACATGAACACCTTAATCAAGAAGGAGAAAAGTTTGACTTCATGAAAGTGATTGACGCCCTTAAACAGCATGTAAAAAACGCCCTTATAGAAATGGATGAGAAATATAACAGAAAGTTTGAAGAATTGAATAAATCAGTGAATGATACCCTAGAAAACCAAGGAAAAGCAATCAAACAGATAATGGAAACAGTTCAAGACTTGAAAACTGAAATAGAGGCAAAGAAGAAAACACAAACAGAGGGCCGGCTGGACATGGAAAATCTAGGTAAACGAATAGAGACTACAGAAACAAGCATAACCAGCAGAATACAAGAGATAGAAGAAAGACTCTCAGATTCTGAAGATACCATAGAGAAAATAAACACTATGATCAAAGAAAACAGCAAGTCCAACAAACTCTCATCACAAAACATTCAGGAAATATGGGACACAATAAAAAGACCAAACCTAAGAATAATAGGAGTAGAAGAAGGAGAAGAAGTGCAGCTCAATGGTCCAGAAAATATATTTAATAAAATTATAGAAGAAAACTTTCCCAACCTAAAGAAAGATATACCTATGAAGGTGCAAGAAGCATACAGAACACCGAATAGGCTGGATCAAAAAAAAACATCCCCTCGCCATATAATTATCAAAATACAAAGCATTCAGAATAAGGAAAAAATATTAAGAGCGGCAAAGGAAAAAGGCCAAATTACTTACAAAGGTAAACCTATCAGACTTACACCTGACTTTTCCATGGAAACCATGAAAGCCAGAAGGTCCTGGATAGATGTACTGCAGAAACTGAGAGACCATGGATGCAAGCCCAGATTACTATACCCAGCCAAGCTTTCGTTCACTATAAATGGAGAAAATAAAATTTTCCAGGATAAAAACAAATTCAAACAATATGCAGCCACAAATCCAGCCTTACAGAAAGTAATAGAAGGAAAATCACTAACCAAGGAATCCAATAATGACCACAATAACTCAGACATCTAGAGACCCTTCATCAACACAAACCAAAGAAGGGATACACACAAACTCTACGACTAAAAAATAATGACCGGAGTTAACAACCACTGGTCATTAATATCACTTAATGTCAATGGTCTCAACTCACCTATAAAAAGGCACAGGCTAAGAGATTGGATAAGAAAACAGGATCCAACATTCTGCTGTTTACAAGAAACACACCTCAACCACAAAGACAGGCACCTACTCAGAGTAAAGGGTTGGGAAAAGGCCTATCAAGCAAATGGACCTAAGAAACAAGCAGGTGTGGCCATACTAATCTCTAACAAAGTTGACTTCAAACTTAAATCAATCAGAAGAGATGGAGAGGGGCATTTTATATTCATAACAGGAACAGTTCATCAGGATGAAGTCTCAATCCTGAACATCTATGCCCCTAATATAAAAGCACCCATGTACATAAAAGAAACATTGCTAAAATTCAAGGCAGCCATCAAACCGCACACACTAATAGTAGGAGATTTCAACACTCCTCTCTCACCAATGGACAGGTCAATCAGACAGAAACCTAACAGAGAAATAAGACAACTAATGGAGGTAATGAAACAAATGGACTTAACAGACATCTATAGAACATTCCACCCAAATAGGAAAGAATACACCTTCTTCTCTGCAGCTCATGGAACCTTCTCGAAAATCGACCACATAGTCGGTAACAAAGCAAACATCCACAGTTACAAAAAAGTATTACTAACCACCTGTGTCTTATCAGATCACCATGGATTAAAGTTAGAATTCAACAACAAGGCTACCCCCGGAAAGCCCACAAAGTCATGGAAACTGAACAGCCAACTACTGAACCACACCTGGATTAAGGAAGAAATAAAGAAAGAAATTAAAGTCTTCCTGGAATTCAATGAAAATAAAGAAACAACATACTCAAACTTATGGGACACTATGAAAGCAGTCCTAAGAGGAAAGTTCATAGCATTAAGTGCCCACTTAAAGAAAACAGAGAAAGCTCACATTGGAGACTTAACAGCCCACCTGAAAGCTCTAGAAAAAAAAGAAGCAGACTCACCTAGGAGGAGTAGGAGACTGGAAATAATCAAACTGAGGGCTGAAATCAATAAAATAGAAACACAGAGAACAATCCAAAGAATCAATGAAACAAAAAGCTGGTTCCTGGAGAAAATCAACAAGATTGACAAACCCCTATCCAAACTAATCAAACGGCAGAGAGAGAATTTGCAAATTAATAAGATCAGAAATGAAAAGGGGGACATAACCACAGACACAGAGGAAATTCAGAGAATCATTAGATCCTACTACAAAAGCCTATACGCCACAAAACTGGAAAATGTAAAGGAAATGGATACTTTCTTAGATAAATATCATTTACCAAAGTTAAATCAGGACCAGGTGAACAATCTAAATAGACCTGTTAGTCGCGAAGAATTAGAAGAGTTTATCAAAAACCTCCCTACCAAAAAAAGCCCAGGACCAGATGGTTTCAATGCGGAATTCTACCAGAACTTCCAAGAAGACCTAATACCTATACTCCTTAATGTATTTCACAATATAGAAACAGAAGGGTCATTACCAAATTCCTTTTATGAAGCTACAGTTACTCTGATACCAAAACCACACAAAGACTCAACCAGGAAAGAGAATTACAGGCCGATCTCACTCATGAATATCGACGCAAAAATCCTCAACAAAATACTGGCAAACCGAATCCAAGAACACATTAGAAAAATTATCCATTATGATCAAGTAGGCTTCATTCCTGAGATGCAGGGCTGGTTCAACATATGAAAATCTATCAATGTAATCCAGCATATAAATAAACTGAAAGAAAAAAACCATATGATCATTTCATTAGATGCTGAAAAAGCATTCGACAAAATTCAACATCTATTTATGTTAAAAGTCTTGGAGAGATTAGGGATACAAGGGTCATACCTAAATATAATAAAAGCTATATACAGCAAGCCGACAGCTAACATCAAATTAAACGGAGAGAAACTCAAAGCCATCCCGCTTAACTCAGGAACACGACAAGGCTGTCCACTTTCGCCATACCTCTTCAATATAGTGCTGGAAGTTCTAGCAATAGCAATAAGACAGCATAATGGGATCAAGGGGATTCGAATTGGAAAGGAAGAAGTTAAACTTTCGTTATTCGCAGATGATATGATAGTGTACATAAGCGATCCCCAAAACTCCACCAAAGAACTTTTACAGCTGATAAACAGCTTTAGTAATGTGGCAGGATACAAGATCAACTCCAAAAAATCAGTCGCCCTCTTATACACAAAGGATATGGAAGCAGAGAGGGAAATCAGAGAAGCTTCTCCATTCACGATAGCCACAAACAGCATAAAATATCTTGGGGTAAATCTAACCAAGGAAGTGAAAGATCTATTTGACAAGAACTTTAAGGCATTGAAGAAAGAAATTGATGAGGATACCAAAAAATGGATGGACATCCCTTGCTCTTGGATTGGGAGGATCAACATAGTAAAAATGGCAATTCTACCTAAGGCAATTTATAGATTCAATGCAATCCCCATCAAGATCCCATCAAAATTCTTCACAGATCTGGAGAGGACAATAATCAACTTTATATGGAAAAACAAAAAACCCAGGATAGCCAAAACAATCCTATACAATAAAGGATCTTCTGGAGGCATTACCATCCCTGACTTCAAACTCTATTACAGAGCTACAGTAATGAAAACAGGGTGGTACTGGCATAAAAACAGAGAAGTCGACCAATGGAATCGTATAGAAGACCCGGATTTTACCCCACAAACCTATGAACACCTCATTTTCGATAAAGGAGCTAAAAGTATACAATGGAAGAAAGAAAGCATCTTCAACAAATGGTGCTGGCACAACTGGATGTCAACCTGTAGAAGAATGAAAATAGACCCATATCTATCACCGTGCACAAAACTCAAGTCCAAATGGATTAAAGACCTCATTATCAGCCCGAAAACACTGAACCTGATAGAAGAGAAAGTGGGAAATACCCTACAACAGATGGGCACAGGTGATTGCTTCTTAGGTATAACCCCAGAAGCACAGGCATTAAGGGCAACATTGAATAAATGGGACCTACTAAAACTGAGAAGCTTCTGTAAAGCAAAGGACACTGTCACTAAGACACAAAGGCAACCTACTGACTGGGAGAAGATCTTCACCAACCCCGCAACAGACAAAGGTCTGATCTCCAAAATATATAGAGAACTCAAGAAACTAGACTTTAAAATGCTAATTAACCCAATTAAAAAATGGGGCACTGAACTGAACAGAGAATTCTCAACAGAAGAACTTCAAATGGCCAAAAGACACTTAAGGTCGTGCTCAACTTCCTTAGCAATCAGGGAAATGCAAATCAAAACAACTTTGAGATACCATCTTACACCTGTCAGAATGGCTAAAGTCAAAAACACCAAGGATAGCCTTTGCTGGAGAGGCTGTGGAGGAAGGGGTACCCTCATCCATTGCTGGTGGGAATGCAATCTTGTGCAACCACTGTGGAAGTCAGTGTTTCGGTTTCTCAGGAAATTCGGGATCAACCTACCCCTGGACCCAGCAATACCACTCTTGGGAATTTACCCAAGAGATGCTCTATCACATGTCAAAAGCATTTGTTCAACTATGTTCATAGCAGTATTATTTGTAATAGCCAGAACCTGGAAACAACCTAGATGCCCTTCAATGGAAGAATGGATGAAGAAAGTATGGAATATATACACACTAGAGTACTACGCTGCGGTAAAAAACAATGACTTCTCGAATTTTGCATGCAAATGGATGGAAATAGAAAGCACTATCCTGAGTGAGGTATCCCAGACCCAAAAAGAAGAACATGGGATGTACTCACTCATAATTGGTTTCTAGCCATAAATAGGGGTCACAGAATCTACAATTGGCGAACCTAAAGAAGCTAAGTAAGAAGGTGAACCCAAGGAAAAACATATCGTTATCCTCTTGGATAAGGGAAGTAGACAAAATTGCCGGGGAGAAAAGTGGGATCTTGGGGGTGGGGTGGGAAGGGGGTAAGGGGAGATGGGGAGAGAAAAGGTAGAAGGGAAGGAGGGGGGACTTGGGGAAACAGGAGGATCGGGATAAAGGAAGGTTGGATAGGGGAGCACGTAACCACAATTCTTAGTTAAGGGACCCACTTTAGGGTGGGCAGGAGAATTGACCCTAGAGGGGCTCCCAGGTGCCCAAGCTGAGGTCCCCAGTTAGTTCCTTGGGCAGTGAGGATAGGGAACCTGAAATGACCCCATCCTAGCGCAATACTGATGAATATCTTGCATATCATCTTAGAACTTTCATCTGGTGATGGATGGAGATAGAGACAGAGACCCACACTGGAGCACTGGACTGAGCTCCCAAGGTCCCAACGAGGAGCAGAAGGAGGGAGAACATGAGCAAAGAAGTCGGGACCACGAGGGGTGCACCCACCCACTGAGACAGTGGAGCTGATCTACTGGGAGCTCACCAAGGCCAGCTGGACTATTACCAAAAAAAGCATGGGATAAAACTGAACTCTCTGATCATGACGAACAATGAGGGCTGATGATATGCCAAGGACAATGGCACGCAGTTTTGATCCTACGCAATCTGCTGGCTTGGTGGGAGCCTAGCCAGTTTGGATGTTCACCTTCCTAGATATGGACGGAGGGGGGGAGGACCTTGGACTTACCACAGGGCAGGGAACCCTGACTGCTCTTTGGACTGGAGAGGGAGGGGGAGAGGAGTGGGGGGAAGGGGAGAGGGGTGGGAGGAGGGGGAGAAGAGTGGGAGGAGGGGGAGAAGAGTGGGAGGAGGGGGAGGGAAAGGGGAGGCTGGGAGGAGGTGGAAATTTGTTTTTTTTTCTTTATTCTTTTATCAATAAAAAAAAATAATCAAAAAAAAAAGAATGCTCTTGTGAGTCTTTGAATATACTAAAAGAATTGTGTGTTTAGCCAGTTAATGCCAGAAGTGTCCATTATATCACAGCAAAATCATTTTTCTTAGGTTTTATTCAAACACTAGATATTATTTACATGACAATTCATAACTGTAGCAAAATTACAGTTATGTTGTAGCAATGAAGATAAATTTATGGCTGGGAGTCACCATAACATGAAGGACTATAACAAAGGGTTACTGCATTAGGAAGGTTGAGAAGCACTGACCTAGAGACTCCAATCTATATTAAAGTGAAGAACAAAGGCAGTGGAGGGAGGGTCCTAGAAAGCTGCTGAAGCAGAGAAGAGTGAAAAAGTTATCAGCCAAGGCACAAAGGAATATACACTGATGTTTCCCAGGGGAACGATACCCCCAGTCCCACTACAATGGGTCAGTGGCTTGAAGTAGTCCACAGGAAATGTGGCTTTAAAATCAATGCATTGCTTTTCTTTAATTCCCTTCCCTTTATTTAGTGCGCATCATTCACACTCTCTGCGTCATTGTGCAGCACACAACTTATCATGAGAGATGATACTTCTGAAAATGTCTGTGAGCTCAATTCCTGCTTGGCTGTCACTCAGTATAATTGGAGGCAGGAGAGCACCCAAATGTCGTCAGCTGACCCTGCTAATCATTTATAGATCTACCTCGACCTAGCCAGAAATTTTCAGAGTGAATAGCAAGACTTCTCACGCTTTTACCGTACCGGTTTGCTTAAAAGTATTCCTTTTACAGCTATTAAAATGAACTATCAAAGACCAAAAACTATGTGAGTAAGACTCACAGTTGAGTAGGAGATCACTTGCCTGGGATTCAAGAGACTTGGATCCCATCCTAAAATGATTACCACTGGACTCTGAAAACTGAGCCTCTCAACAATGCTGTCCATAGATTTACGCGGATGCACCAAAGTCAGCGATGGCTATCATCAGAGAAGAATCCTCCTGTAGCAGACAGGAAGAATAAAGATACCAAACACCAGGCACTCTGCATAGTGAGAGACCTTGAAATACTCTACCCTAAATGGATATCTCCTTCAAATCCCTCCCCTCCGAGCTCGGAGAAACTTGCAGAAGTGGAGGGTGAAAAAGCCAGAGAGGATGGAGGACACCCAGAAAACAAGGTTTTCTAAATCAACATGAGCAGAAGCTCATATGAGCTCACAGATACTAAATCAGCATGCACAGGGCCTGCACAGGTCTTCTGTACATATATTAGGGCTTCCACTTTAGGGTTCTTACGGGATTCCTGATGTGCAAGCGAGCGGGTCTCTGGTTCTGTGCCTTCTCATGGACTCTCTCCCTTCTGTTGCATTGCTTTGTTCAAATTCAATGTGATAGTTTTGTTGTAGCTTATTTTTGTTTAGTTATATACAAAAAAATGAATGAAGGAATGAATGAATGAATGCAGCCATTAGGGTAAATTTTAAAGACTAAACTGTCATTTATAACTGCTGGTAGAAGGAAAATCAGTTTTCTCCAATGGTATGATACGGGGTATGTCAATCATTCCAGGATAGGCCTCATTTTCAGGTGTAGTTGACAAACATATAATGGACCCCTCCGGTGTTTTTGTATGTACTTTTATTTGTGTATAGTTTAGCGGGGGGTGGTTTGTTTACCTTGGGGTTTTTTTTGACATTTTATTTTGTTCTCTTGGTTTGGGGGACTTTGGCAGTAGTATTAGTATTTTGAGAAATAATCTAAAATTGGATTGGTAGAGAGATATAGAGGATCTGGGAAGCCTTGTGGGAGGGAAAGAGTATGATCAAATATATTTATATGTAAACATTGCTTTAAATAATAAAAAATATAATAGAAAAAAAGGAAAAAGCCACACCAATGACCCCACTTTGGAACTGTGACCTATCCAGCACACTTAGAACAGAGTGTTCTCAACACCCTGCCTATTTTCAGGCTCAATTCCATCAAGTCTCAGAAGCCATCACGTTAAAACCTGCCATTACTGGTTTTTCATACTTCTTAGGATATACAATAAGCCTGCAGGCTCTTTTCAACAGAGTGGATAAGCTGTTTTTCTTCTCCTGCTGGGTATTGCGCCCATATTTTCGTCTATTTCAGCACGGAGCCGAGATCTCCTCATCTTGCTGCTATGCTCGGCTTCTGCCCATTTCGCTCCACTTTTTCTCTGGATCTGGACCCACAGTGTGACTCAGAAACTCGATCAGAACAAAAACCAGCTTCCTTGATCCTATCCTTTAGGTTCACCTCCACGTTTGTTCTGTCTCCACAAATGGCACCAAGACCTGACTATGTAAAAAAAAAAAATTATCCTCTTTCTTACGAACCTTGTTTTTATTATCATGATCAGTACCACAACCCAATGACTACATATATTATTGGACATTTTCCTATGAATCTCTCTGCCGATGGCTTTGCCTTATACTTTTTCCCAAAGTACGAATTAAATGCATTGTCCCTCTTAATTGACAACCTGACAATGGTCCTCCCACACTTACGACTGTTTCCACACTGACACTGGAGTGGAGGATTGACACTGGAGTTCTGGGTTTTGCCAAACTTCCTGAAAATTCCCAATTAACTCTTTAAGACTCACCTCAAACCAAATGGAACTGCCATTCTTCCCTCATCCAGAGTGTTACTCGGCATTTGTGGCCCTGTGGTATTTGTCTGAACCCTCAACAAAATTTGAAAGTATTGTTTGTTTCTTCATAATAAATTGGCACCAAATCAATCCTTTACATCAGAGAATTCTCCCTTTTGTCTTTACGTATGGGTATTTTCCCTCGTGTATGTCTGTGTACCACCTGCTTATGAAGTCTGAATAGTACAGATAGCATAGAACCCCTGGGACTGGGGTTACAGAGGACTGGGAGCTGCAGTGTATGCTGAGATTCAAACCTGGCTCCTCTGGAAGAGCAGCCGGTCATCTTAACCCCCAAGCCATCTCTCAGCTCCCTGTTATATTGATTTCTACAGTAATTACAAACTCATATATTGGGCTAACCTGATGTTGCACTTGGGTAAAGAGAAAGTGTGGCAAAGAGAACAGAGGAGAACTCGTGACTGATACATCTTGAGGAGCAGAAATATTAATATCCTGACACAGATACGCACAGGCTAGAACTGAGTGCTATCACATCAATAATATGAACGCTAAAGCAACATTTTATAAACTGTCGTAGCTTGCATACACGTGTAATATTTCCGATGAATTACTAAAGTAGGGTGTTGATTTATGTGAAATTCACAAGCTTAGCAAACTGTGAGCAACGATGGCAAACAAATTTCCGGTTTCATTCTTTGCTTTTCATTACAAACCCATTTTGTTAGTTTTGTTTTGTTTTCCTTAAGAGGCTTAGGTTATATTCCCTGTAGTTTTCACTGTGTTGGTTTGTGGGCACAAAGTTGGCTCCTGTTATTGAGTGGTGGATTTGGAAAGGTGTCTAGATGTCTTTGGCTATCTATGTAAGCATTCATATTAAAATTTTGTTCTGACATAGGGCATGAGGAGTTTAACAAAACCTTACCTCAAAACCCTGTGGCAAAATTGGACACTCGGTCAGCAGACTGAGTTTGGAGTTGGTCTGGCAGCATGCAGGAAGGAGAGTTCTGGGGTTTGGTTGGGAACAGCCCCTATTCTGCTCTGGGCTCTGTGTCAGTTGTGCATGCATGCTGAGAGACCAGAGAAATCAAATTTCCCCACCCAAGGAGAGCTGGCCAACCTAGGGTCTGAACACTGTCCCAGAGGACTTAATCTGAGCTGATTTGAGAATGCATATCCAATCAGCTGGCCGTGGAGGTCCTAGTGAATCAACACCTAACTTGAGAAACAGTGTAGATATCATAGGAGCAAGACCAAGTGCTAGGTGACTACAGTGGACTTGGTATGCTGTCTACATATTCTTGTTTTATATCGCTAGCTGAAACTGTAAGGGCCTACACATCCAAAGGTCCCTGACTGCATGTGCAGAGAAGGCATTCAGGGGCAGACAGTGGTATGGCATTTGTAAACTCTCAAAAAAAAACTGAAAGATTAGAGAAATAATCAGACTCCCATTGCAGTAAAGAAAGTCTTTGTGGGACAGAAGCAATATCTCAATTTTTAAGAGTACTGGCTGCTGTTCCAGAAGGCCTGGGTTGATTCTCAGCACATACACGGTGGCTCACAATGATGTGTAAATCCAATCCCAGGGGACCTGGTGCCCTTTTATGACTTCTGAGGGTATTGCACAAATGTGTTGCTCATGCATACATACAAATAACACTCCAGTACACATAAAATAATAAAATAAAATAATCAAAAAAATAATGAAAGAAAGAAAGGAAGGAAGGAAGGAAGGAGAGAGAGAAAGAAAGAAAGAAAGAAAGAAAGAAAGAAAGAAAGAAAGAAAGAAGAAAAAGTCTTTGTAATGCTTTAGACAAGTAACTAAACAAGACAACATACAGAGAGGAAGTCAGAATTCAGAATTTATTCACTGAAATATTCATGATCCCAAATTGTAGAAGCAGACAAGAAAGGATGGTTGATCTCCATAAAAATGAAGTACATAAACACTGTCTTTCTTAACAGAGGTGGACTTCAGAAGGGAAGGAGAAGCACATGCATTTCAAAGTGGGGAAAACATACCCAAGGAATCAAAGGGCAGCAAATCACAAGGATTTGTCCAGCTGCCCCGAAAGGTATGCACTTTGTTAAAAAGAATCAGATGAAAATGATGAGGAAAGCATATTAGGTTTAGGGGAGTTTAGCACGAATTTGAATCACTAAACTTTAATGATAGCACTAAATAAATCTCAGAAATAGGAAAAAAGTTTAGGTAAGATCCAACGATGCTTCCACAACTTTTGGAAAATATAAATCACAGCAACATCATGAAAGAACAGAGGAGAGAAGGAGAAATCTGAGGAGAGGAGAGATGGAAAGATGAAACATCTCACCGTAATGTTTCCACTGGAGATAGAAAAACCCAGCTGGTTCGAATAAAATTAAAATGAAGAAATCACACACACACACACACACACACACACACACACACACACACAGCAGTAGAGTTTCTGAAGTATGAGACAGAGAAGTCTTAGCAGAAGTAGGTTAGTCACCATATACAACATGATTGATATCTGACATCTCTGAAATAAGACAGGAAATAACATGCTCCTGGGCTGGAGAGATGGCTCAGAGGTTAAGAGCAATGCCTGCTCTTACAAAGGTCCTGAGTTCAATTCCCAGCAACCACATGGTGGCTCACAACCATCTGTAATGAGGTCTGGTGCCCTCTTCTGGCCTTCAGACATACAGACAGACAGAATATTGTATACATAATAAATCAATAAATATTTAAAAAAAAAAGAAATAACATGCTCCTAAAGTGGCCACCAAAAAGGGTCACCAGTGGTGGAGAATTCCATAACCAACAGAACCAACATAAAGTCTAAGAAATATGAAAAAATTTGTTAGTCAACATGCAAAACATAATATAAAGAAACCTTTTAGGGTGAAAGTTAATCAGAATATACTTGATCTTTTATGGAAATTAGTATAGTATTATACTTTTATAATATTTTCATCATCTTATTTAAAATACATAATGTGATATAAGAAAATACTTACATCACCATATTTTGGAGTTTACATTATATGGATATCACAAGTATAACAGTATTAGTCCAAATAGGTGGGAGAGAAAACAGCCATAATGGAGCATAATTTGTATATGTAACTCAAGTTAAGCCATTATGATTCATTAGTAGATGGTAACACATTAGAGGGAGCAAGGTTCTTAGAACAAGCTGCTCTGTAACCTGATCAAAAATTTTTACCTGGAAGAGGTAGCAGAATTTGATCTTATCTTCTCAGGAGACCTTCTAATACAACAGCCACAGAGTTGATCAGTGGAAACGCAAGCAGATGTTCCAATGTTTAAACTCTGTACCATCATTCCCTTTATAGAAACATTTATCTTAGTGACAGTGTCCTTTGCTTTACAGAAGCTTCTCAGCCTCAGGAGGTCCCATTTATTCAATGATGCCCTTAGTGTCTGTGCTGCTGGGGTTATACGTAGGAAGTGGTCTCCTGTGCCCATGTGCTGTAGAGTACTTCCCACTTCCTCTTCTATCAGGTTCAGTGTGTTTGGACTGATATTGAGGTCTTTAATCCATTTGGACTTGAGTTTTGTGCATGGTGATAGATATGGATCTATTTTCATTCTTTTACAGATTGACATCCAGTTTTGTCAGCACAATTTGTTGAAAATGCTGTCTTTTTTCCATTGTATACTTTTAGCTCCTTTATCGAAAATCAGGTGCTCATAGGTTTGTGGGTTAAAATCAGGGTCTTCTATTCGATTCTATTGGTCGACTTCTCTGTTTGGTTTCTAGCCATAAATAAAGGACATTGAGCTTATAATACATGTTCCTAGAGAAGCTAAATAAGAAGGTGAACCCAAAGACAAACACATAGGCATCCTCATGAATATTAACCTTCATCAGGCAATGAAAGGAGACAGAGACAGAGGAGCACGGGACAGAAATCTCAAGGTCCAAATCAGGAGCAGAAGGAGATGGAGCACGAGCAAGGAACTCAGGACCGCGAGGGGTACACCCACACACTGAGACAATGGGGATGTTCTATCGGGAACTCACCAAGGCCAGCTGGCCTGGGTCTGAAAAAGCATGGGATAAATCCGGACTAGCTGAACATAGAGGACAATGAGGAAGAATGGGAACTCAAGAACAAACGCAGTGGGTTTTTTATCCTACTGCACGTACTGGCTTTGGGGGAGCCTAGGCAGTTTGGATGCTCACCTTAGGAGACCTGGATAGAGGTGGGCGGTCCTTGGGCTTCCCACAGGTCAGGGAACCCTGATTGCTCTTCTAGCAGATGAGGGAGGGTGACTTGATCGGGGGAGGGGGAGGGAAATGGGAGGCGGTTGCGGGGAGGAGGCAGAAATCCTTAATAAATAAATTAATTAAAAAAAATAAAATAAAAAAAGAAACATTTATCAAGTCTCCACAGATATTAAATAAAAGAATCAAAATAATTTATGTAAGTTATACGCAGAGAAAGTAAAATGACATTGAATGTGCTAATTTAGTAAAAAGTGAGGCAGAAATTGAAAACCAGAGGTACTAGGAAAACATAAGGTTTTGGTTTGGTAAAATAAGAGGCAAATTGCAGACTTGAACATATTAAAAGCAACATTAAGTTTGAGTGGATCAGTGATCCTGCTTATGGGCTATATGTTGCTATTGGCAGAAAAGCAAGATGTGATTAGATGTTATAAGGGAGAGACAGAGCTTATATCAAAGAACATAACAGCTTGAGGATTAAAAGATAGAAGTATGAAAAGTGTACAGCTGTCAGAAACCAAAAGCAGTTTCATCCATATCAAATGAGTGTTTAAGATAAGAAAAACTGGGACCTTTCATAACTCCTAACTTGATAGTGATACACAAGAACACAGGAAAATGCCATGGAATATACAATAAACCATGGAATATACAACAGAACTTCAATAAACATTGTTGGTAAGGCCTTAGTTTTATAGAGTGCCATAAATGTAAACTGTTTTTGCAAATAACAGTGTTGAGTGTTAGAGAAGGAGGTTAGAAGAACAATCTTTCATCATAGCAACAAAGTTACAAAATACCAGGAAGTAAATGTACCAGCTGTACACTAAAAATACACGAAATATTGCTGAGGCATAGCAAGGGAAACTGAAATGAATACAAAATATTCTTCTGCTCATAAGTATTGCTGAGTACATTCCTCAGCAATTGCACCTCGGGATCAATGCAGTTTCTACCCCAAGCCCAAGAGGTTCTCTCCATAAACATTGACACTGTGGATTGCAAACTTGTATGTGAATGCAAAGAAGGAGCACTTGAAAGCAACTTTGAGGGGAATAAATGCGGAAGACATATCCACAGACTTTAAGTTTGCTGTCAGTGCAGAAATGGAGATTGTGGCCTCTCCTAACACAGAAAATCTGCAATCAAAACTGAGATGAGCAACATTCTCTCAATTATTTTCAAACAAGTTTTGCCAATTCTGGGACTGGAGAGATGGCTCAGTGGTTAAGAGCATTGCCCGCTCTTCCAAAGGTCCTGAGTTCAATTCCCAGCAACCACATGGTGGTTCACAACCATCTGTAATAGGGTCTGGTGCCCTCTTCTAGCCTTCAGGCATACATGCAGACAGAATATTGTATATGAAATAAATAAATAAATAATAAATAAATAAATAAGTTTTGCCAATTCTGTCATGATAATTTAATGAAGAAAATTCCTTCAGCAATTATACACACATACTCACACACATACACATACACACAGTTACAAATGTATCAAATATTCAGAATCAACACACAAGTATATCCTGTAGCATCCCTGCTTTCCATAAAATTGCAGAATATCTTGTCATTCCCCTACTGTCCAAAAGAAGGTTCTTAATGTCTATTTGAGATATCTCTAAGAATGTTTTACAGTCATAATATTATCAGAGTTCTACTCATGATTGCTGTGGTTTGTATGTGAAATGATCTCCAAAAGTCATGTGCTCCAGAGTTAATTCCTAGTCTGTGGGTACTATTTTAATCTTTATGATATAGTATCTTTTTGAAGGGTGACTTTTTGTTTGTGAACCCTGGTGGGCATATTGAGTCTCCATACCCTTCTTCTTGCATCCTAGATACCATGAAATAAGCAGCTGTCTCCAGCATCGTGTTCTGACAGGTGCAAGAGTCCCAGCTCATCAATCACAAGTGATAAAATCAGGAGTGATAAAAGTGACTACACAGATGGTTTCCACTTTCATCATCTCTCAAGAGACACTTCCTTGTGATTATGATATCCTCTGTAAGAAAACTGTTATGGGAAGTCCAAATTTCTGATGAAAAGAGAGAGGTGGAGACAGAGAAGCAGGTTAGCAAAGACACAGAGAAAGACAGAGGCAAAGTTTTAGTGCACCTCTAACCAGCCACCAACTTGCTATAATTAACAAAATGAAGGAAGGGAGAAATAAACAACCAATAACCTGCCTAAATTCATGACCCACATCTTCACTAGATGAAGGTTTTAACCAGCAATGTAGAAATGTAGCTTGTTTTACAGCAATACATAATAACCCGCTTAAGACAGCCGAAGGTTATTTGCATAATGTATTTGAAGACATTGTGCTGTTGGTTTGGGGTTTGTTGTTTTTTCTGACTGGGAAATCCTATCAAGTCTGCTTCTCTGGACTCTGTCTAAAGAGACTGCTTATTTTGCATGACCAGTTGTTTATGGGTGCCTTGATGTGCAGCTGGTTGATGAGTAATAGAAAAAAAATGAATTGGCCTTATGGTTTCAGTTGCTTGCAAGAAGGATATAAATGCTTTTAGGTTTGGATGCATGATAAGTTTTCAATGAAGTTTTCAATACATAAAAACTTTAGAGCAACAGAAGAGGCGCAGTTTTTTATTATCATTGTTTACAGATGATGAGAACAACAGCAAAAGAATGATTTTTGTTTTCTTATCTCAACTCCTGAAGTGACGGGGGAAAATCCATCCAGAAATTTCTAAAAGTGCTGTTTAACAATTCTCATCGTTATATAGCCCTTTATTGATAGAAAATATAGTTGTAGCTCAAAGTATGCAAACAATGATTTATTATAAGCCAAACATGAGTGACCATGGCCAGAGAAACCTAGATTCAGAATACACTGAATGCCTTGTTCCACTGTAGAAAAAAGACACATGACATTTTATTGACAAAAAAAAAAAGACAGTTTCACAAATCAATATATTTTACCAAGTAAACGGATGGGGATGTCAGAAGATTAGTTTCAATCAAAGCAGGTTTCAGATTCTAACTGTTGACATTCTTAGCTTTTGGGTTTGTGGTACCCATTAGTCTGTTGTCTAAACACACCACAAAGGTTTTATCTGATAGTAATAAGGATTTTTGAACCAACACAGAATTAGACAATAAAGGCTGTTAAACAGAATAAACTTGTGAGGTAGAACATGGTGGAGAAGGAGATTGCAGAGATATCAAGATATAAAAACACCAATAGCAGAGAAAGACGGGAACCCTCTGCTCCTTCATTGTAAACCATATGGAAGAAAATAAAGTATACACAAATAAATCCACAATATGATGGCCTTGAACAGTGAAAAGCTCCCATAATTTCTGGGGGTTGATTTTTTCCCCAGATCTGGCCCATTTCCAAACTTGGATGATTTTTCTCTTCTTTAATAAACTCTTTCCTTGTGTGTTACGATCTACGTGTCTGTATGTGTCTCTGCACATACAGATTTTCAGAGACGTGGAACGTGGTCATCATGTCACAGGCCTTCCATACAGTGCTGGTGCTAGGTCATTTTGCTTATCATCTGGTAGAATATCATCACCATAATCATGAACTTTCTAGTTATCAGCACAGACCTGGCTTAAGGTTATCAGTACCGCTTATTATATGTTTGATGATTTATCAAAAGATAGACTTGGAGGAAACATTAATGGTTGTAGGAGGTATATTTTTACAAATGGATCTATTAATTGCTCATGATTTCACCAAGCATTATCAGGTATTCTTTACATTTTGGGTCATTTACTAGTATTCAGTTTATACTCATCAACCAGAGGGGGGAAGGGGAAGCTGTCAAGTGGAAAAATAGACTCCTGCTTTCCAACTGCGCATACCGTCAGGAAAGCAGGCATGTGCATGCGTGTGTGTGTGTGTGTGTGTGTGTGTGTGTGTGTGTGTGTGTGTGTGTGTGTATGTACTTTTGTGGCAGTATAGGCAGGAGAGACTGGAACTGCCTCAGGGAAGACTTACAAGAAAAAGTAGATTTTCCTATCCCAGCTTTGCTTGGAGAATCCTGACCACATCCACATGATATCTAGTGACTTATTCACTAATCAAAATGTGGAGTAGTACAGCAGCGATAATTGCCAGGCAGCACCATACCAGGTGTCAGGTGTTTACCAAGTACCATAGACAGAGGTAAGGAGGAGAAAGGGCAGAGTGTGCTTACCAAATGAAAGTCTTCTATATTAAATGAAATTATGTCTTTTCTGTATAAGAAAAAAAATGAAAAACAACACATCTAAACATCATACCTAATTGCACACTTTGGCGACACCCACAAGTGTACCTGCCTTCGTAGGCATGAAGATATTCTAAAAAAGATCCTTGCCCCTGTCTTGGTTAGATAGATATTGACCAGAACAATGGAACCCAAGACTTTGGAAATTCCTTCAGGAATTGTATGCTGGAACAGGAAAAGGCTAAAGCATTGTGACAGTTAGGTGAAAAGCTTATTTTTTGTGATGAGATGTCCCACAGTTCTTAGAACTTGTCAGATTTTCTCCCAGGAGATAGCAGAGCCCACGCAATGATAGAACAATGATTGGCTGCGTCACATTGATGAGGACGACTTAACTATGCACAGCTCTTGTCTTCTATTTAGCCATGAAACACATGCCAACACCAAAAAGGTGGATAGAAGGGGAGAGACGCTTGACCTCTACTTTAACCTAACACTAGAAAAAAATCTTAAAAAAATCTTTATTTTCTGTTTTCACTATTCGCTTTTGTTTTACTGGCCTGTTGAGGGAAAGTGATTGAGCCTGACTTATGGGGAAACCAAGGGAAAGATTTTTGACTTTAGCAAACGCAGCAAAACAAGCCCTTGTTTTAGATATGCAAACTTAGCAGTGTTTAATTATTTTACAGAATGTTTTATACTAAGCATAGTCTCACAACAGTTGATAGTGTATAATAAGTAACTAAAGACTGAATTGACCTCATTGGTATCCTGCAAACCCTTATGGCAAATATTTCACAATTTACTGTGCCTGCAGCCATATCTGGTCACAGGTCCTCAGTAAATCAATAAAAAGAGCCAAATTAATAATGGAAAGTTGAAAAAGAAGATTTATATCTCCGGGAGTGCTTCATTGTAGCATTTGTGGTATTTGTGACTGAAACAGTCCCCCAGGATCTGTAACTGGTCAGTCATAAATATATATTCTAAAGAAAACTTGTATCTTCCAGCCTGACTCTTGAACTACTGGAACAATGAACCCTAAAGAAATGGTCATTTCCCCCAAGAATCTCATGCAGGGGAAAGAAAAGAGCACCAGCCGGAGAATGAGCTTGCCTTCTAGAGAGAGATTTCAATCAGTTCTAATAGCTTGTCATACCACCTTAGAAGAGGACACTTGAGCCATGATAGCAATGGGTCAATGGTGGGTATGATTGAACTGTGGCTCGGACTGCATAGGTGTGTAAATCTTTGGCCCTGTATTCAATATTTGATCTCACTTTAAGACCACATAATGAACTTGAGGTATTTGTTGGATCTCTTTACTCCTCAGCTCAATGTGACCACATTATGTAAATCTTTGTCTTCTTTCCACTATTAATTTGGTTCTTTTTTATGGATTTAACAAAGATCGGTGGCCAGATATGACTGGGGACAATAGTTGTGATCCTCAGTTTCAATAACAACGTCCTTCCTTTGGTCTGATAACTCAGTGAGGATGCTATGTCACGGCTGGCTCTTCTGAGCTGCTTTAAGTCATTTCCCCACAATATTGAGGTTATTGTCCTCTCTTCCAGTAGACCAACCTTTGCTTCTTTTATTAAAACCTGGTTTCCAAACATTCCTTGTATAACCCATGCAACATTTTCTCTCAAAAATGATGCTTGAAGGGAAGGCATGGATATGTTGTGGTGACACTGGAAAAAACAGGTAAATTGTACACCATAGGAAAATAAGATGTGTGCTCCATTTTCTATTTTCTCAATAACTATGTGCTGTAATGGCTTTGTAAAATGAACAGATCTAAACATTACTTATTAACTAATAGTATATTATGGATAAGTTCAGAAAAGGCAGGCAAGGGTGAGGGAAAGGGACAGTGAGCATTAGTAAGAGCCAGCCTTTCAGGAGCAGGGTATTCATTTTTCAGGCACTGACCATGGCTTATCAGGCAGTTTCAGGTACTATGGACATTGCCAAAAAAAACACTTAAAAATGATCAAGACATTTCGGTGAGAGAGTGTAGCTATCAAAAGTGATGAAGTAGCATGGAGCGTGTTAAGAAGTGTCTGTGCTTTGGAAAAACATAACTGAGAAGCAAGAGACCAGAAACTGTCTTTGCTGACAGAGGTGGTTTCTAAGCATCTGGACACTTTGGATGACAGTCACAGCAAGTCCTTAGAATTGCTCTGTGCTAAATTCTTTAGATGCACTTTCAAGGAATTTCCTGCTCAGGACTGTGACTGCTGTGGTGTGGGCTTCACATCCCTTCAAGAGAAGCTGTGATGGGGGTGGGGTGATGTGCCAGACATCATCTGATGAAAAGGCATGCCAAAAAATAGGATGGAACCACGCTCTATACTATTCATTGGCCCCGTGGAGAACAGAGTTCAGATTATTCAAACCTGTACTGGGATACAGAAATACTCTCATGCAGATAGTTTACCTGGGGACACGGCTGGGCATTTTATATTTCTTTGAATCCTTTATTTCATTTTTCAATGTTTTGAATACTATTTGTCACACAAAACCCCATTTACTTCCACACCTTCTTTCTATGAAACTTGGCTTATGTTTTTTGACAGGAATATTTAGGTGTGCTTGGCCAAAATACGTGGAAAGAAGATGATGATTTCTAGAGGTATCTGAGCTAGGCTTCAAGCCGTAATTTATGATTCAGACCTTGTCTTGAGCAATCCCATGGGCGGGTGTGCCCAACTGTCACTGGTATATGGGGTCTCTGAATATTGCATTAAGGTCATCAGTGACTAGACTGTTCGTGAACCCGTTCAAGATTGCATGGTGACAAATGCCATAAACTCAAACCATTGAGCTCCTACAGAATGGGGGAGCTGACCATGCGCAGATGGCCACTAAGGAAACACAGCATATGAGAAGAGATTAAAGAAATGCCTTTTACAAAAGAGACAAATGAAAACAAATTACAAACTGTTAAAGAGAAGATTAAAAAGGTTTAATAAAACGTAAGTGCTGGGAGGATTGTTTCAGAAAACGATTGCATTCACACTGAGCTAAGTAAACAAGCCAATTTGAAATCAGATTCTGCATCAAAATAAAGAGACCAGGAACTTCGATTCTTTCCCCTCTAATCTCATTTGCTTAATTGCTTAAAGGTAAATTTAAAGTTAAATTAGGTTCAGAATGCAATTGAAAATTAAATGGCGTGTAAAATAATAGTTGCGCTTTTAAAGCAATGCTATTCATTTGGATTTAGAAATAAATCCAGGAAGATCTGCATATGTAGACTAAGAATGCTTTGAGCTCTGTAAAGCATCTTTTAAATTACTGGCACTGAGACATAACAGAAAACGACTGAAAGAAAGAAAGGAGGAGTACTAAATTCAAAGCAAGACGGCACTGAGAATTTTTCTGGAGGTTTCTCTGAAGGAAAATGGGAAACAGGCAAGTGGGCATACTTGACAACACTGATTATGTCTTCAAAAATGAGACATGGGAATAACAGGCGTGAACACTGCTGCTGCTTGATGTCATTAGCGACACGCAGGCACAACTATAAATAAATTCCATTTTTCTGTTTTTGCAGTGAAGTTTCCTACAGGAATTCATAATTTTCTTCCTGCTTTTTACTTCTGTTTGGGGATTTTCCAATAGATTAGTAAGTGCTAGAATAAAGGAGTACATAGGTTCACCATAGACAGGCTTCACCATAGAAAATCACCCATTCAGATATCCAAGAATCAAGCAACTAAAAAACTTCCACTAAAATCTTAAATCTTTTAAACAAGGAAAGTCACACAGCTTCAATATAATTTTCCTACATTCTTATCACAGTGAGCCAGATTACTAACACACAGTTACTTGCTTAACGATCCTCAATCATTTGTGAATTTAAGAATCTTTCAATTACGATAGTCATATAAATAACCACAAACGGGGGGAAATATAGAGAAACTTAGGCCACTTTACTGGTAGAGTTGTCACTGTGCTTTTATTGAGACTATTACTGCTAACTTTCAAAAACACTTTTTATTGATTCTGTTCACTTTTTCTCCCCTATCTCCTCCCAGATCCACTGCCCTGCTATCTAAAAAGCTTTTTAGGGTTTCTTTTGTTTTGCTTGGTTTGGTTTGGTTTTACATTGTTGTTGAGACAGAATTTCTCTGTGTATCCCTGGCTGTCCTAGAAGCTTCTTGTCTGTGTGGGTTTTTTCTCTATGTATATTAATGTTGTATGTTTCATGGGTATGTCGTGTATTTCATGTATGTCAGCATACCAGATGCATGCCTGGTACCTGCAAATGGCTACAGGAAATGTTTGATCCTCTGGGGTTGGAGCTGAGCTGCTGTGTAAATTCAGGTCTCCTGGAAAAGTAGCAAGGGCTCTTACCAGCTGAACCATGGTTCTAGTTCCTCTCTGTTGTATGACTGCCCACGCAGCCAGAAGTCTAAAAAAGATGTATTTACATTGGTAAAACAAGTTATGATAGAAAGTGAATTAGGTACAAATCTTTGGACTCACCAAGATAGGATAGATAACAAAGTATTTTCTCCAATTGTGCCAAATACAAATGAACTGAACATTGTGAGTATAATTCTTACTTGAAAACTGTTCTTATTGCATATAGTTTTACTTTGTGACAGTTAAAAGCTTTCCTTTTTATGTAGACAACACGTGCTAATTTTTCTTACTGTATATACTTTACATTGAAGGTTAAAAGAGTTGAATAACTAAAATAAATCTATGACATATATAAAGATTGACAAAAGCAATAAAAAAAATCTAGAGACCTGAAATATAGAACAAATTTGTGAAGTGTAACAGCACAGGGTTCAGTTATAGCTAAGAATCTGACCGACAGTTTTTCAAGTAACAATGTTACAATGTTACTGTCCTAAGGAGGGACACATCATTTCATCTTGCATATTGACAAACTATTTATTAAGATCAGTGTTCCTTACCAAGCCTCAGAAAGCCATCAGATGCTAAATCCAGAAACTAGTCATAGTCGACAAAAGCACTGAAGGTGGAGGATTTTCCACTCAGCTAAAGCACAAAGGTGTTTCTGCAGGATCAGAGCTATGGAGTTTTCTGAAGATGCTAAGATGAAAGAAGTACTCACAAGATATAAAAGTTGTGCACACGAGCAAGGAACTCAGGACCGCGAGGGGTGCACCCACACACTGAGACAATGGGGATGTTCTATCAGGAACCCACTAAGGCCAGCTGGCCTGGGTCTGAAAAAGCATGGGATAAAACCGGACTTGCTGAACATAGTGGACAATGAGGAATACTGAGAACTCAAGAACAATGGCAATGGGTTTTTGATCCTACTGCACGTACTGGCTTTGGGGGAGCCTAGGCAGTTTGGATGCTCACCTTACTAGACCTGGATGGAGGTGGGTGGTCCTTGGACTTCCCACACATCAGGGAACCCTGACTGCTCTTTGGGCTGATGAGGGAGGGGGACTTGATCGGGGGAAGGGGAGGGAAATGGGAGGCGGTGGCAGGGAGGAGGCAGTAATCTTTAATAAATTAATTAATTAATTAAAAAAATAAAAAAATAAAAAATAAAATAAAAGGTGTGCACACGTTAAGAACTGAAGATGGTTCCTTTTAACCACAGGTAGCTTTCCCTTTTCCCACATGAAAGACATTTCAAATTTCTATCCTTTATCTTTCCTATCTTTACTACATTGTACTCATTTAAAAACATCATTGTGCAGGTTGTACTTTGTCGTTAGTATTATAAATTAAATATTTGAAGTTGTTAATAAAATCTTCATGAAGCTACCATTAATAATTTATTCATTTTCAAAAATCACGCATCAGAATGAGTTAGTCAACCTGCTTGTCCCTGTTGTTCCTTTCCCAACATTACCAAGATTTGGACAAGTATCCATCATCTGCCTTCCTTCTCCATCAATATCTATTAACTTTTAAAGTATTTTATTGATGCCACTGTATTTTAACGAGAAACTTCCTTGTTTGTGTCTAGATTTAAAAAAAAAAAAACAGTGCTATGAACTCCATAATAAAATCAATCAGTTGCTGTAGGAATTCTTACCACCAGTAAATTTTTAGTTACCTGCCCACTGGGGCGTGGCCTCTTATACCATATATGCTGATTTAAAGCGTGCCTCTGGCCTCTTCCCTACTGCTGGATTCGGTTGCTGTTCCCCATTTGAGCAGAAGATTATGATCTATGAGTCTACCCCTAAATAAATAACCTTTTATTATACTCAATTGTGAGCTAGTGTGGGATTTCTTTTTTAGTGTCCTTCTTCAAATAGTTTTCTCATATCATCAAACACCCAGGTTATCTGTAAATTTTTCCTAAACCTCCCATATCTCGTGATCAGTAAAATTCTTAGTAACGTGACAATATAAAGAAACACAGTTCACAGACATTGTGTAGATCTGATTTTTCCCACGCTTTCACACCAATCCAAAGAGGGAAAAGTAGTTTATGTTGGGGCATCGGACCCCGACAAATAGAGAGGGACACTTCCCACTCATCAGGAAAAAAACATCAAGAGGAAATCTCAATTCTGAATATCTATGCCCCAAATACAAGGGCACCCTCATATGTAAAAGAAACATTACTAAACCTTCGTTCTCACATCAAACATCTCACAATAACAGTAGGAGACTTCATCACCCTGTTCTCACTACTGGACAGGACTGCCAGCAGAAACTTAACAGAGGAATAAGAGAACTAACAGACGTCATGACTCAAATGGACTTAACAGACATCTCTAGAACATTCCACCCAAACACAAAAGAATATACCTATTTCTCAGTATCTCATGGAACCTTCTCTAAAATTGACCACATTCTTGGTAACAAAGCAAACCTGAACAGATACAAAAATATTGGAGTAACCTCCTGTACCTTATTAGATCATCAAAGAGCAAGATTATACAACCACTCAATGAAGTTCTTCCAGCTTTTTAAGCAATTTTACTAAGGCAGTCTTAAATTTAGTGTCCATTTTCCTTCCTTGACTAACTGAAAGCAGTTTTAGGGACTGAGGTTGTGTCTCAGTAAGAGCATAGCTGTCTCATTTGTGCAAGGCTCTTTACTTGATTGCAACAACATGGGGATCAAGAGTGGTGAGAAAGACCTTTGGGTACACACCTAGCATCTAGGGTGGGATGGTAAGGCAAAGTGATGGGGAATTTGAGGAAAGCCAGCTCTATCTAGCAAAACGCCTCGAGAAAAAGAAAGGGAAAGAAAATGAGGAGAGAGAAAAGGAGAACTGGGAGATTGAGACAGATAGAAGAAGCCAAAGATGAGACACAGGGTTAGCAAGAGGACACTTAGAAAGAACTTCGAAAATAGTTTACAGTAAAATCATACCTTTGAAAAGGTAATTTTAAAAAGCTGTCAACTAGCCAACTGATTAAATTGTGAAGATATAAAGAATGCTAGTAGTTTTCTAAGCTTAGGAAATAAACATAAAGACTTTTCTAACTAATTACCACATGTACTTACTTTAAAATAGAACCTGGACCACTTAATGATGTAAGTCAAGAATTAAAAGCATTTTTGAAGGGGGTAGAATGAAGAAGCTTCAGGTGTCCAGTAACTTATGAGCTTGTATCACTCACATTTACAAAGACACATGTGGCCCAAGGTTGGAAGTTATATAATCATTACTTTTCCTATGTAAGTTTTAGCATGTTATGCAAGTGTATAGTTCCATACTAATATACCCACGAGTGGACAAAATCTATGGTTAGGACACAATTCAGACAAAATGACTGATGATATCACATTAGTGACAGAAAGAAACCAATCCTTCTAAACTCATAGCAAAAGTTTAGCTTGACTAAAGAAAAGAAGTTTGGGTACAGTCTGAGTACATATGCAGACAAACAAGCATACATATTTATCTTCAGAGATGCCCTGCATTTTCAACAGCTTTGAATTTCTAGAGAGTGATGAGCTGGAGATGCCCAAGTGAGGTTCTCGTCCCACCCACTGTGACTTCTCATCCAGAGAGTAGACAGACAGAAGACATCAGGAGGATGATCATTCCAAGTTTGCTGAGAATAGCTTACTGCAGACTGAAGAAAATGAAGAGAAACATGTCTATGATGGAGTTGGACATGTGGATGAGAATGAGCATGTTTTGTAAGTGTTCTGGCAAGATGTGTGCGATCTAGTTTTCGAATTTACTTGAGCTGGGAAGAAAGGTTATGGTAATATTTTGCAGAGTCCAAGTCCAGTATGAAATGTATCTGAAAGCTGGAGATTTTTATGCTGTCTGTTAAATGGGAAGGAGAAAACTTTTCACTTCTAATATATCCTGTTGGTTGGTCTATGGCAGTAAAAGAATATAACAAACTTTCCTCTACTGTTATTGATAAAATAGTTTCCATTCTTCCTTATCTTTTCCATGTGTGACTTTTAAGAAAACAGCTAACAAAACAACAACAAAATGCTTTCTAGTTCTTAATAACACAGGGGAAACAGAGGTTCTCCCTCTCTCTAGTGATCCTCCCCTCCCCCACAAATCCAGATGTTTAAAGTATGACCTCATGCTTCTCTGAATATCCTGTTTCTATTGACATGTCTGTATGCAACCCTAAGTTTGTGAGTTTAAGTATGGTCTTGCTAGTGGTTTTTCACTAAAACTTGTGAATCATGTTGACCTTCTAAAAGAATCAAATCTTGGCTCTTTGTCTTAGTTTTGTTGTTTCTGTTGTTTATGTTATTGCTATTCATATTTCATAAATTTCAGACCTGAGTTTAATTATTTCCTCCTATGTACTGTTTTGGGTTATTTCTTTTTTTCTTTTTCTAAGACTTTCAAGTGTATCATTAAATTATTAATATAAGATCTCTTTAGTTTTCTGGTGTGGGCATTTAGAGCCACTACCATTCTTCGTGGCACTGCCTTAAAGATATTTTGGACATTTGGACATGTACTTTCATTTTAATTCAGTTTTAATCAGGTTTTATTCCCCTTCTTAATTTCTACCTTCAATCAGTTTTAATTCAGGATGCATTGTTTTACAGCTACAATTTATTGTATTTGTTTTTTTACTATTTCTATTGTTGATATCCAGCTTCATTTCATTGTGATCAGGTAAAATGTAGACAAAAAATAAGTCTCAACAAACCTTGGAAAATTGATAATCTTGTTTATATAATCAAAATGCTCACACAAAAAATGGGGTAAGAGAGTGTGTTTTAGTAGCGGAAGGAATCAAAGGTCATTTTCATCGCAAAGTGTCAGCTGACTTTATGGAACCATGTACTTCCTACGCTTTGTTCTGGGCTCTGGGTTTTGCTTGCATATTTCTCTAGCCGTGACTTCCCCATTCCCCCAACAGTTAGTAACTAGGCAAAGGCACTAATCACATCCAGATACATACTATACATTTGCTGTTTATCAGTACTGGCATCAATAAAGCCCTTCAAAAGACTCTGTCTACCTAGAATCTCCAAATATGGCTGTGCTCAGATAAAAAGTTCACAAACAGGTATAGGTGGGCTGAGACCACAATGATTAGGGTGTGCCATACAACCTGTGCAGAGACTCACACAGATACATACAAGGAGAGTCTGTGATAACAGAGACAGAGAGTGGAGAAATGATGTGGGATGTCCTTCTGTATATGCGCTGTTTCTATTGGCTAATGAATAAAGCTACTTTGAACTATGGCAGGGCAGAATAAGGCCAGGCTGGAGGAGATAGAGAGAGAGTAGGCGGAGTCAAGGAGCTGCCATGTTGCTGCCAAAGGAAGAAGTAGAAAATGTAAGACAGCTTCAGTTTTCAGGTGAAAGGGGAAGAGCTGGAAATTAAGAGAAAGCACTGATTGCTCTTCCAGAGGACTTGAATTCAGTTCCTCAAACCCCACATTACATCTTTTAACCATCTCCATTTCAGGGGGTCCAATGTCGCCTCTGGCACAAACTCCACATATATTGTGGAATTTTCAGAACAAATAAGCATGCTACAATTAGAGAAGGAAAAGGCATCAGGTCCTTTTGCACACACCCATAACAAGTAGTTTAAGGCACTATAGAATTAAATAGAAAACGTCTTCCCAGAGAAAAGAGGCAGAAAATCAATATTACAACCCTCTACAGATACCATTTCTTAAAATCCTACACATGAGGCAAAATCATCTTGATAAAAATATGTATGTATCAAAATATAATAGAAACTCGACTTAGAAAAATGCAACGGAGCTTTTAAAATTAAGTAATCTGTAATAAAATTCAAGCTGACTGAAAATGACACAGGGGGATCCAGTAAAACACAAGAACAAATATGTGCTTTTTGGTAGACTTCAAATTTAGGCAATTTATATTCTGAAACTCATTTGTATTCTACTCTAAATATATATCAGCCTAAACTTTAAGAAAATCTGGGCCACAAACCTAAATAAAGAGTTCTGGGGACAAACTCAGAGTGCCTGCAAGCTCATTTACATAAGCGCTGTTCTGTTTTGAGTGTGAAGTGAAGTTAGTGACTTCCGTGGAGCCAGTGGCATGCCCTTTCCCAGCACAACATGGAGCCTATGAGCTGGGCTATGAGGAAGGGCCATCCATCACTGAGGAAACTGCTTTCAACAGCACCAGTGAAGTGAGAGAAGAATTTACTGCTTTAACCAGGCTGAAACTACCATAATTTTTAAATATGGCATAATTTACAGAGATAAAGTGTTTTCCAAACTATTAGAAACTTCACTTGGTGCTGAAGGTTTCAAAACTCTCAGGATAGCTTTATTCTGCTGTAGGACTTATTTGGGGTATGACTTTGCTCACCTACTTTCTTCCCAGATCCGAATTTAATAGTTCTCTGCATTAATATATTTTATATGATAAGTATAATTAGCAAGGTAAAACACTCTTCTTTCTTAGAACTAAATATTTCACAGAACTAAATGTTTTATTTTCCACCAATTTTGATAAAACAAATTTTGGTTCTGAGTAAAACATATCATAACATGATAAACTCACTACATACAACAAGTTCATAACCATCATTCTCAGAGAAAAGCTCAAAATATTTATACTAAAATTAATAACAACAAGCCAAGAGTGCCTATGGTCACCTTTCCTCTTCAAAAAATATTTGAAATCTAAGAAAGAGCAAGAAGATAAAACAAGAAAATAAAGAAATACAAATATAAAAATAAAAAGCAAGTTATCCCTATTTAAAAATGACACAATTCCATACCAAAATACTTCTCCAGAAAAATTCAAGAGCAATAAACACATTCAGCGAAGTGGCACAATACAAAAATGCAAACAATAGATTCACAATAGTCTAAAATAAATTAGTAAAAATCTTGTGATACAACATGCCACAGACTATATGCTACAATTTTAAGAGTCAGAGGAAAGAAAATAAAGAATATAGAAAATGCAAAGATATTCCACATCCATGGGTTTTTAGAATTAATGTGTTAAAATGGCTAGTTTATTAAAACAGTTTGAGGACTCAACTAAATCTCTATCAAAACTTGAACTCATTCACAGAAATCAAATAATCTCAAATTTCATTCAAAAGCACAGGAGGTACAATATATTCAAATAATCCTGAACAACAAGATATAATGCTTGAATTTTCATCATCTCCAATATTAAACTATAATACAGAGCTATACTAATAAAAACAGAATGGCACTGACTCAAAATCAGAGCTATTGATCAATGCAATATATTAGGAAAACAAGGTCTAAGTATACACATGTTCATTCACCTGATTTTTTTTTAACAAATGGTGCTGATTAAACTGAATAGCTACCCACAGAAGAAGGAAATTCTGCACATAAATTAACTCAAAATAGATTAAGGACCTTAAAATAAAATCTGATATTCTGAATCTTAAAAAAGTGAAAGTAGAGATAAGAGAAGAGAAGAGAAGAGAAGAGAAAGATTCTAAAGAAGAGAAATATATTGGAATTCTTTACCACAAGAAAATATTTTCTGAACTGAACCTTAATACTGTAGGAAATAAGACCATCAATTAATAAATGGGACCTCAAAGACCTTAAATTACTGTGGGACAATGGACTGTACCCTGTCACTTGTATTTTAAATAAATGCTGATTGGCCAGTAGCCAGGCAGGAAGTAGAGGTGGGGCAACAAGAATTCTGGGAATAAGGAAGTTTTAGTCTGCGGTCATCACCTCCAGACACAGATACAGGAAGCCAGATACTGAGCAAGCAAGATGCGACTGCCTCACCAAAAAAGGTACCAAGCCAAGTGGCTAACACAGACAAGAATTATGGGCTAATATAAGTTATAAAAATTAATAAGAAGTCTGAGATATTAGGCCAATTAGTTTATATTGATATAGACCTCTGTGTGATTTCTTTGGGACTTAACAACTGCGGGAACTGGGCAGGACAGAAACCTCAGTCAACAGAAGCTTCTGTCCAACAAAACATCAGAAGCAGCTCTCTCTTCCTATCCCATCCAGCTTACATCCAGATCCCCCCACCCCTGTCTCCCTCCCCCCTCCCTTCCTTGGTGGCAGAGCGCCTCCCTGCTCTGCCTGCTTGGGCGCTGGGTCCTAACCCAAAGCGGAGGGTAAAGGGGAGCTCGGTAGCTCCTTTGTCCCCATAGCCTGCCTGAAGCAAGCAGGGTGGGCCCTTTGTTTGCGAGCTAACCAAGCAGCAAGGAGATCCGAACTGGACTCCAGGAGAAACATCACTGGGGAGTGACATCACTGGGAAGGTACATCAGTCGGCAAGAAGACCTGATCCTGTAAAAGAAGATCCATAGGAGAATATTGGGAGGAAGAGATGGGGAGACGCCAATGCAAGAATTCACCCAACAATCTGAAAAACAACACGAAACCACCAGAAGCCAGCGACCTCACAACAGGAGGACATGAACACCTTAATCAGAAAGAAGGAGAAAAAACTGACTTCATGACAGTGATTGACACCCTTAAACAGCATATAAAAAAACGCCCTTATAGAAATGGATGAGAAGTATAACAGAAAGTTCAAGGAATTGAGTAAATCAGTGAATGATACCCTAGGAAAGCAAGGAAAAACAATCAAGCAGATAATGGAAACAGTTCATGACTTGAAAACTGAAATGGAGGCAAAGAAGAAAACACAAACAGAGGGCCGGCTGGACATGGAAAATCTAGGTAAACGAATAGAGACTACAGAAACAAGCATAACCAGCAGAATACAAGAGACAGAAGAAAGAATCTCAGATTCTGAGGATAACATAGAGAAAATAAACGCACTGATCAAAGAAAACAGCAAGTCCAACAAACTCTCATCAAAAAACATTCAGGAAATATGGGACACAATAAAAAGACCAAACCTAAGAATAATTGGAGTAGAAGAAGGAGAAGAAGTGCAGCTCAACGGTCCAGAAAATATACTTAACAAAATTATAGAAGAAAACTTTCCCAACCTGAAGAAGGATGTACCTATGAAGGTTCAAGAGGCATACAGAACCCCAAATAGGCTGGATCAAAAAAAAAAATCCCCTCGCCATATAATAATCAAAACACAAAATATACAGAATAAAGAAAGAATATTAAGAGCCGCAAAGGAAAAAGGCCAACTTACTTATAAAGGTAAACCTATCAGACTTACACCTGACTTCTCTATGGAAACCATGAAAGCCAGAAGGTCCTGGATAGATGTACTGCAGAAACTGAGAGACCATGGATGCAAGCCCAGACTACTATACCCAGCCAAGCTTTCGTTCACTATAAATGGAGAAAACAAAATTTTCCAGGATAAAAACAAATTTAAGCAATACGTAGCCACAAATCCAGCATTACAGAAAATAATAGAATGAAAATCACTAACCAAGGAGTCCAACAAAGACCTCAATAACTCAGACATCTAGAGACCCTTCACCAGCACAACTCAAATAGGGAAACACACAAACCCTACTACTAAAAAAGTGACCGGAGTTAACAACCACTGGTCATTAATATCACATAATGTCAATGGGCTCAACTCACCTATAAAAAGGCACAGGCTAAGACACTGGATACGAAAACAGGATCCAACATTCTGCTGTCTACAAGAAACACACCTCAACCACAAAGACAGGCACCTACTCAGAGTAAAGGGCTGGGAAAAGGCTTATCAAGCAAATGGACCTAAGAAACAAGCAGGTGTGGCCATACTAATCTCTAACAAAGTTGACTTCAAACTTAAATCAATCAGAAGAGATGGAGAGGGACATTTTATACTCATAACAGGAACAATTCATCAGGAAGAAGTCTCAATCCTGAATATCTATGCCCCTAATATAAAAGCACCCACGTACGTAAAAGAAACATTGCTGAAATTCAAGGCAGCCATCAAACCGCACACACTAATAGTAGGAGACTTCAACACTCCTCTCTCACCAATGGACAGGTCAATCAGACAGAAACCTAACAGAGAAATAAGAGAATTAATGGAGGTAATAAAGAAAATGGACTTAACAGACATCTATAGAATATTCCACCCAAAGAGGAAAGAATATACCTTTTTCTCTGCAGCTCATGGAACCTTCTCGAAAATTGACCACATACTCGGTAACAAAGCTAACTTACACAGCTACAAAAAAAATTACTAACCACCTGTGTCTTATCAGACCACCATGGATTAAAGTTAGAATTCAACAACAATGCTACCCCCGGAAAGCCTACAAACTCATGGAAACTGAACAGTCAACTACTGAACCATACCTGGATTAAGGAAGAAATAAAGAAAGAAATTAAAGTCTTCCTTGAATTCAATGAAAATAAAGAAACAACATACTCGAACTTATGGGACACTATGAACGCAGTGCTAAGAGGAAAGTTCATAGCACTAAGTGCCCACTTAAAGAAAACAGAGAAAGCACATATTGGAGACTTAACAGCCCACCTGAAAGCTCTAGGAAAAAAAAGAAGCAGACTCACCTAGGAGGAGTAGAAGACTGGAAATAATCAAACTGAGGGCTGAAATCAACAAAATAGAAACACAGAAAATAATCCAAAGAATCAATGAATCAAGAAGCTGGTTCCTGGAGAAAATCAACAAGATTGACAAACCCGTATTCAAACTAGTCAAACGGCAGAGAGAAAATTTGCAAATTAATAAGATCAGAAATGAAAAGGGGGACATAACCACAAACACAGAGGAAATTCAGAGAGTCATTAGATCTTACTACAAAAGCTTGTATGCCACTAAACTGGAAAATGTAAAAGAAATGGACACTTTTTTAGATAAATACTGTTTACCAAAATTAAATCAGGACCAGGTGAACAATCTAAACAGACCTGTCAGTCGCGAAGAACTAGAAGCTGTTATCAAAAACCTCCCTACCAAAAAAAGCCCAGGGCCAGATGGTTTCAATGCAGAATTCTACCAGAACTTCCAAGAAGACCTAATACCTATACTCCTCAATGTATTCCACAATATAGAAACAGAAGAGGCATTGCCAAATTCCTTTTATGAAGCTACAGTTACTCTGATACCAAAACCACACAAAGACTCAACCAGGAAAGAGAATTACAGGCCGATCTCACTCATGAATATCGACGCAAAAATCCTCAACAAAATACTGGCAAACCGAATCCAAGAACACATTAGAAAAATTATCCATTATGATCAAGTAGGCTTCATTCCTGAGATGCAGGGCTGGTTCAACATATGAAAATCTATCAATGTAATCCAGCATATAAATAAACTGAAAGAAAAAAACCATATGATCATTTCATTAGATGCTGAAAAAGCATTTGACAAAATTCAACATCCATTTATGTTAAAAGTCTTGGAGAGATTAGGGATACAAGGGTCATACCTAAATATAATAAAAAGCTATATACAGCAAGCTGACAGCTAACATCAAATTAAACGGAGAGAAACTCAAAGCCATCCCGCTTAACTCAGGAACACGACAAGGCTGTCCACTTTCGCCATACCTCTTCAATATAGTGCTGGAAGTTCAAGCAATAGCAATAAGACAACATAATGGGATCAAGGGGATTCGAATTGGAAAGGAAGAAGTTAAACTTTCATTATTCGCAGATGATATGATAGTGTACATAAGCGACCCCCAAAATTCCACCAAAGAACTTTGACAGCTGATAAACACCTTTAGTAATGTGGCAGGATACAAGATCAACTCCAAAAAATCAGTCGCCCTCTTATACACAAAGGATATGGAAGCAGAGAGGGAAATCAGAGAAGCTTCTCCATTCACGATAGCCACAAACAGCATAAAATATCTTGGGGTAAATCTAACCAAGGAAGTGAAAGATCTATTTGACAAGAACTTTAAGGCATTGAAGAAAGAAACTGAAGAGGATACCAATGGAATCGTATAGAAGACCCAGATTTTATCCCACAAACCTATGAACACCTCATTTTCAATAAAGGAGCTAAAAGTATACAATGGAAGAAAGAAAGCATCTTCAACAAATGGTGCTGGCACAACTGGATGTCAACCTGTAGAAGAATGAAAATAGACCCATATCTATCACCGTGCACAAAACTCAAGTCCAAATGGATTAAAGACCTCAATATCAGCCCGAAAACACTGAATCTGATAGAAGAGAGAGTGGGAAATACCCTACAACAGATGGGCACAGGTGATCGCTTCTTAGGTATAACCCCAGAAGCACAGGCATTAAGGGCAACATTGAATAAATGGGACCTACTAAAACTGAGAAGCTTCTGTAAAGCAAAGGACACTGTCACTAAGACACAAAGGCAACCTACTGACTGGGAGAAGATCTTCACCAACCCCGCAACAGACAAAGGTCTGATCTCCAAAATATATAGAGAACTCAAGAAACTAGACTTTAAAATGCTAATTAACCCAATTAAAAAATGGGGCGCTGAACTGAACAGAGAATTCTCAACAGAAGAAGTTCAAATGGCCAAAAGACACTTAAGGTCGTGCTCAATTTCCTTAGCAATCAGGGAAATGGAAATCAAAACAACTTTGAGATATCATCTTACACCTGTCAGAATGGCTAAAGTCAAAAACACCAAGGATAGCCTTTGCTGGAGAGGCTGTGGAGGAAGGGGTACCCTCATCCATTGCTGGTGGGAATGCAATCTTGTGCAACCACTGTGGAAGTCAGTGTTTCGGTTTCTCAGGAAATTCGGGATCAACCTACCCCTGGACCCAGCAATACCACTCTTGGGAATTTACCCAAGAGATGCTCTATCACATGTCAAAAGCATTTGTTCAACTATGTTCATAGCAGTATTATTTGTAATAGCCAGAACCTGGAAACAACCTAGATGCCCTTCAATGGAAGAAAGGATGAAGAAAGTATGGAATATATACACACTAGAGTACTATGCTGCGGTAAAAAACAATGACTTCTCGAATTTTGCATGCAAATGGATGGAAATAGAAAACACTATCCTGAGTGAGGTATCCCAGACCCAAAAAGATGAACATGGGATGTACTCACTCATAATTGGTTTCTAGCCATAAATAGGGGTCACGGAGTCTACAATAGGCGAATCTAAAGAAGCTAAGTAAGAAGGTGAACCCAAGGAAAAACATATAGTTATCCTCTTGGATAAGGGAAGTAGACAAAATTGCCGGGGAGAAAAGTGGGATCTTGGGGGTGGGGTGGGATGGGGGTTAGGGGAGATGGGGAGAGAAAAGGTAGAAGGGAAGGAGGGGGGACTTGGGGAAACAGGAGGATCGGGATAAAGGAAGGTTGGATAGGGGAGCACGGAACCACAATTCTTAGTTAAGGGACCCACTTTAGGGTGGGCAGGAGACTTGACCCTAGAGGGGCTCCCAGGTGCCCAAGCTGAGGTCCCCAGTTAGTTCCTTGGGCAGCTGAGGATAGGGAACCTGAAATGACCCTATCCTAGAGCAATACTGATGAATATCTTGCATATCATCCTAGAACTTTCATCTGGCGATGGATGGAGATAGAGACAGAGACCCACACTGGAGCACTGAACTGAGCTCCCAAGGTCCCAATGAGGAGCAGAAGGAGGGAGAACATGAGCAAAGAAGTCGGGACCACGAGGGGTGCACCCACCCACTGAGACAGTGGAGCTGATCTACTGGGAGCTCACCAAGGCCAGCTGGACTGTTACCAAAAAAAGCATGGGATAAAACTGGACTCTCGGAACATGGTGAACAATGAGGGCTGATGAGACGCCAAGGACAATGGCACGCGGTTTTAATCCTATGCAATGTGCTGGCTTGGTGGGAGCCTAGCCAGTCTGGATGTTCACCTTCCTAGATATGGACGGAGGGGGGAGGACCTAGGACTTACCACAGGGCAGGGAACCCTGACTGCTCTTTGGACTGGAGAGGGAGGGGGAGAGGAGTGGGGGGAAGGGGAGAGTGGTGGGAGGAGGGGGAGAAGAGTGGGAGGAGGGGGAAAAGAGTGGGAGGAGGGGGAGGGAAATGGAAGGCTAGGAGGAGGTGGAAATTTGTTTTTTTTTCTTTTCTTTATTCTCCTTTTATCAATAAAAAAAATTAAAAAAAAACATCAGAAGCAGCCTTTATAATAGAAAAATTTCTCTGACAGCTCTCTATCCAACAAAGGTTCAGTATGTAGAATAAACAAAGAACTAAAAGTGTACAACATCAAGAAAAAAAGCAGCCAAGTGATGGTGCACGCATTACACATAGTACTCTCAAACCAAGAATTACAAATGGATAGAATCTGTTTTCAATATGTCAACAATCTTTCCACAAAGAGGAAACTCCAAGGTGAAGTTTCTTTGAAGTTTCTTATCATCTGAATCACATGACCAAGATATTTAAATACATTTAAAAGGACAGCACCATTGAAATGGGAAAAGGGAACAGTCATTCCTTGCTGAAAGGAGAACCAAATGGTAAAAGCAGAGTAGGAATCAATGCTGATACTCCTCCACAAGTTGGAAATAGATTGTTCACATAATCCACCTTGAATAATCTAAGCCCCCACCTTTACACCTAAGTTCATGTATTTGAGTATTTGAATAAGTGGTCTCCAGTTGGTAGAGCCATTTGGCGAGATTTAAGATTTGTGGCTCTGTTAAAAGAACTATGTCACTGGGGACAGGATTTGAGGCTTTAAAAGAATTGTGTAATTTCCAATTCAGTTTTTGCTTCATTCTAATGGTAATGGGTATGATTCATAAGCATTTTGATCCAGGCAACATTCCCACCACATTTTGTCATGGATTTCTGTCATGACATACTCTTACACTTCTGTAATCATAAGCCCAAGTGAATGCTTTATTCTATAAATTACCTTGGCCATGGTAACTTAATTTATAAGTTTTCTCTTAGCAGCAGAAAAGTAACTGAGACAATAATAGGTACTAGGATCATGGGATAGTCCTGGAACAGGCTTGATCCTATTGTTTTGAAGAAGATCATAAAAGAAATTTGGGTCTTGGTGGTAGAAAAGGCATTGAGTGCTCAGATCGTCATTAGCAGTGGGAAATTTGGATATAAGAATGCGGAGAGCGTGGGGCTGTGGTAGTGCACGCCTTTAATCCTAGCACTCTGGAGGCAGAGGCAGGAGGATCTCTGTGAGTTCTAGGCCAGCCTGGTCTGCAAGAGCTAGTTCCAGGAGAGGCTCTAAAACTACAGCGAAACCCTGTCTCGAAAAAAAAAATGTGGAGAGCAACAAAGGTGATGGATCCCTGCATTGTGATATTTCAGAATTTTTTTACCCAAAGACTGTATTTGAGATATTTGTTTGATACGTTGATACAAAAAAAACCTAGCTTCTGTTTATCTTTTATCCTGATCTACAGAATCAACTGTAATTAATACAAATCCAGAACTATTAAAACTGACAACTAAATCTTTGCCTAATGGGAACAGTCAATGCTATCAAGCTGGGGCTGAAAAATCAACAGTGATTAAGAACTGACCAGCATCGTTGAAGCAAAATCTTCAAGATTTCCTCATTGTCAATCCTCAACAGCTGTGGTCCAGAGGATACCAAAGCTGCATTGCATGCTGGTAGCCAAAGTTAGTATGCACTACTAATTTCGAAAGGGGAAAAGGGCCATAAAAGGCAGCTAAATGTTGAGCTATGAAATACCAAGAGAGACCACAGATAGAGGTTCAACCTCAATTTCTGTATAAACCTTAGATTTGGTTGGGTCATAAAGAAAGGCTGAGACTTGGCAGAATTCAGTAGGTTTGTTGTCCCTGAAAAGAATCTAGGATGGGCCATGGGCTTAAGTGTAGTCTCAGTTTCAGAAGAGAAGTGTAGTCCCAATTTCAGGGGAGACTATGGATATTGGAGATGTTAGTACCATGGGATGTCTATCATGTGTACAGGCAACTATTTAATTATATTAACTGTAGCCAGTCTGACAGCTATATATGAGGAAAACAGCAGAGTTAGTGGCATGGTACTGCCCAATCCATTTGAACCACAGAAGATGGTGAGTTAATCAAGACACTGCACAATGAATTATTTTGCTGTTAAGTTTGGGTTTACCTTGATTTTTGTTGTATTTGCACCTGGGTTCTTCTGCCTTGCAATAAGAAAAAAATGCAAACTAATTTTGATTTTCCAGAAGTTCATAGTTAAGAGACTTTAGACTCTTAGGGAGATTTTAAAATTTTTATAGACTCTGGATATTTTAAAGAGCCTGAACTTCCATTAGGTTTTAAACTTTTAAAGATGGTGAAAATGTTAAAGTTATACTAAGTTTCATATTTTATCACATGCTGGGAACAAACAAAAAAGAAAAGTTTATGGCTTGATAGTGATGTTTGTGTGATGAGATAATGATGTAATGTGTTAGTTGGTTCTTTTTTATTTTGTTTTGTTTGTATTGTTTTGTGTTTTCAATGTGACATATTTGAGAAGAGAGACTCTCAATTGAGTAAATGCTTTTATCAGATTTAACTGTAGGCAAGTCTGTGTGGCATTTTTTATTAATAGTTGATATGGGAGGTGATCCAATATGAGAGATTGATATGAGAGTTTGATATCATCCTACTGTGAGTTAGCATTCCTAAAGATGTGGTCCTAGGTAGTAAAAGATAGGGCAGGCTGAGCAAGTCATGTGGAGCAAACAAGTATGCAGAGATCTTCCCCTATCTTTATTTCAGTTCCTCCTCCAGGTTCCTGCCTTGAGTGCCTGCCATGACTTTCTTTTATGAGAGACTGTACAACGAAAGCCAAAGTAAATTCTTTCCTCCCCAAGTTGTTTGTGGCCATGATGTCATATCAAATCAGTAGAAAACAAACTAAAATATGATTCTTGGGCATATATCCAAAGAACTTTATACCCTACCATAGAGATTCCTGTTCATCTAGACTCATTGATGCCTTATTCACAATAGCCAAAAAAATGAAAAAAGATTAGGTGTCCATCAATTGACAGATGGAAAATGGAAATATATATTTACATAATATACTATTATTATTCACATATTAAGAAAAACTAAATTATGAAATTTGAGGGTAAATGGGTGGAAGTAGAAAACCATCATTCTTTTTTTTTTAATTAATTTATTTATTTATTTATTAAAGATTTCTGTCTCTTCCCCGCCACCGCCTCCCATTTCCCTCCCCCTCCCCCAATTAAGTCTCCCCCCAGCCCGAAAAGCAATCAGGGTTCCCTGGCCTGTGGGAAGTCCAAGGAACCCCCACCTCCATCCAGGTCTAGTAAGTTGAGCATCCAAACTGCCTAGGCTCCCACAAAGCCAGTGCGTGCAGTAGGATCAGAAACCCATTGCCATTGTTCTTGAGTTGTCAGTAGTCCTCATTGTCCGCTATGTTCAGAGAGTCCGGTTTTATCCCAGGCTTTTCCAGACCCAGGCCAGCTGGCCTTGGTGAGTTCCCAATAGAACATCCCCATTGTCTCAATGTGTGGGTGTACCCCTCGCGGTCCTGAGTTCCATGCTCGTGCTCTCTCTCTTTCTGCTCCTGATTTGGACCTTGAGATTTCAGTCCTGTGCTCCAATTTGGGTCTCTGTCTCAATATTAACCTTCAGCAAGCGATGAAAACCATCATTCTTAGTGAGGTTATTAGACACAGAATGTCATATATTGCATACTCTCTTTTTATGGATGTTGGTTTTCAATATTTGGTTTTGTTGCACATTTGTAATACCTGTTGGTATCAGACAAGACAGACAGAACACACTGATATAAAGAATTAAAGAGGAATAAAGGAAGAGAAAGGATTAAATTGGGACAGGGTGAGGCTGATTGACCAAAAGTCTATACTGCATAACATACTGCAGCTTCCAGTGTAACTAGGATGAATTAAAAGGTGTTGGAGATGTAGAAAAGTTGGAGAAGCAAATTGAATTTTTTGTTTTATTTTTTAAATTAATTTTGGGGGTGTTGCTCTTCGGTGGATGTTGTGGAATGATAGGTGGATATGAAGGGACCTTGAAATGAGAGCTACTGGGGTGCATGATATGAAATTCCAAAAAAAATGCGTAAAGAAATTTTATATAAATATATAAAATTTAGGTAGGGCATAGGAGAGCAGGGTAGAGGAGTAATTATGGGAACCCATAACTCACATTAAAATCCTTCTGGAAAACCAATATGAGATCCCACTCCTATAGAAGCTTCATAAAATATAAATATATACACATATAAAATAGTTTAATTGAGTTACTGTACAGTGTGGGAATAATACTCCAATTAGACATTTTATTCTAGCAAATAAAAATCCCAGTGCCAGTCATGGGTTATATCTTTGTTAGTTGATGGCTAATGGGGTCCCATAGATCTTTAAGCAGTACAGGCTGTTTTCAATGCTCCTAGTTATCATTCAGAATTTGAAGATCTTATTGCTGAAGATATCGCATAATAAACATAGTAAACATAGAGAAATCAAGCTAGTACATGATTTCTGGAAGCTTTCTCCCTCCTGAATAGATATCATTCCAGTAGAACTGGCTATGGATGAATCAGAAGTGGGGAATAATCTTCAATTTTACCTACCTTTGAATCCTGCAAGCTATAACAATTATCTGCCTGGAAAGATATGACCACTGGTATGATAGTGTTACCAACATTAAGGGAGTAACCAACCACCATCCATTTTTTATTTCCACTAAATATAATTTATTCCTAACTGTGTTCATGGTAAAAAGGATCTGTGGCAATATGGGCCATGAAACTGGAGGAGAAATTAATACTGTCATTTTGTTAAATGTAACATCTTTAAAATGATTTCTAATGACATATTGTGATACCCATAAATCAGTGTCCCTTAACCAGCATCATCTTCTAGTAGATTGTAGTTAACAGAGACACTCAAATGCTTAGTATGCTGAGAATAAGAGACTTCAGAAACTTATCCCTAAAAGGCACTCTTTACAGAGTCTCTGTGAACTTTGTGGAAGAGGGATGGAAAGATTATAAGACAGGGCAGAAAATTACTGTAAAAAAGAAATCATTTTTTGGTATATAACTGGGCAGTTGCATATGTCAACTCCCAGTGAGTATGGCAGTACCTGCCAGACCAGCCCAACTCAAACCAGACAAAATCCAAGCTGAGGGTGGGCATGACAGTACAGTAGTCCTCCCACCAGCTGAACAGCTATTGATGAGAAGGGAGGAGTTGGGTTTCTTTAATGGCATGAGCTGTGATAAGTTGGCCACACTCCAAGGAAAGTTCCACAGTAGAGAATAGTTGGGCAACAACCGTACTCTACGAGCATAGGTGAGGAGAGAAGAAAGAAGCTAAAAGTATTTGGTTTGGTAGGAAGAAGTAGATGTCAAGGAAGCTGGGGAGTGAGTAGGATCAAAATATCTTATATGAAATTACCAATCAACGAAATATAAATAATAAAATCATTTGAAACACCATAAAATGTACGCTTAACTGAGAAGATTTGAGTAAAAGCGAATAGAAGAGGATTAAGAAATATATATTAACTTCGATAGCTTTACAAACTCTTATTTTTAGAATAATGACTGGTAAACTGTCATATATTTTTATCGTGGACTAAAATAATCTTTTGTTGTTTTTTTGTGTAGAGGCCCACAGAAGTGGATCTGTCCCACCTTTCCACATTGCCTTCCTCTGGAACATAGGGACGTGTCAGTCCAGTCCTGAAATATGGCACCCAATGTGGGGAGTGGATGTGGAGGAATATCATGATAGACAGCACATGAATGGCCACTGCACGTGTAAGTGAAAAGTGAGCGCTTGGAGGAAGAAAGTAAAGTGAAGGCACTGTGAGTAACTCGGAAGTAAAATTGTAAATAAATTTGTAAATATGGGGTAGAATAATAGCAGTTAGTTATTTGTGCATTTACTTGGGTATATTTTGAAAGCCAGAGGAGCACAGGTAGAGCAGCAACAGGTAACGAAATTTTTAGAGTTTGTAGATATTTTAAACTCCCTGCTCCCTCCCTCATACTGGTGACACAGCCTCTGCCATTTTCAAACTGCTCCTGGGCACGGAAAAGTGCACATGGCAAGGGGGAAAGTGAAAGCGGCATGGCCCCACCCACCCGAGCTCCCATCAGGCCCAGCATATGGGTGCCACAGTCTTGTAGCTGCTGCAACGGTGGCCACCCGCACACCTATGTTGCAGCTAAGTTTGCCCGCCCCCACCACCACTGGCCTCTGATTAGACCACGGAGACCTCTGGGAGCCTCCACTGCTGCTGTGGCCCGACCCAGGTCTGCAGCAGGACCACCAAACTGCAGAGGGCACAGCTCCTCCCCACCCAGACCCAGTGGACACTGGCGAGCTGAGGACTGTGGGTTCCCGGTCCCCAGGGGGACTGTCAAGCCTGGAGAGCACAGCTGCCTCCCTGCTCTGCTTGGCCCCAGGGCCATGAGCCTATAGGGGAATAGATCAGCAGTTAAATTTTGATGTGGCAGCGTTGCCCCCGTTAGTGCAGCTGTCAAGAAGGCCTGGAATAAAATTCCATCTTCTGAAGAGCAGACTGAGAACTTATCTCAGATAAGGCACGGACCTGATGAATTATTTCAGGTCTTTGTCTCTAGGCTGATGAAGACATCTAGCAGGTTAATTGGGGATGCAGAAGCGGGGCGTTTGGCTGATAAACAGAGAATGCTAATGCAGTATGTCAGGCTGCTTTGAGACTTTTTAGAAAGAAAGGTGACATCTCTGATTACATTCGAATTTTTCTGATATTGGCCCCTCATATACTCAGGGGCTAGTTATGGCTGTTGCTTAACAGGGTAAAACGGTTAAATATGTTCTCTCTCAACAAAAAGATCATGGTCCAGAGAGGACTGCAGGAGCTCATGGAAAATGCTTAGGATGTGGTCAGATAGGATATCAGATCAGGCAGTCCAGCAGTCGGTCCCTCCACAAGGAAATCCATTCAATACCTATATAGAGCACAACTCTGCTCAACCACCTACTGGGTTTTGACTTCTGAAATGGGCAGGCAAGCCCTCCCCCTTGGTGTTTATAGACCTTTGCTGAAAGGCACTGTAGGATTGCTGTTGGGAAGAAGTAGCACCACTATACAGATAATCTTTGTTGCTCCAGGAATGATTGACTCTGACTTTGAAGGAGAAATCAAGGTTTTGACTCACTCACCTAAAGGAATTTCTGTGGTAAAGACGGGGCAGAGACCTGCACAACTGATTTTACTTCCCCACGTTCAAACAAAAAAAAATCAGGTTAAAAGAGATAAGAGAGGAGAGTCTGCATTTGGTTCAGCTGATGGCTATTGGCTACAAGCCATAGGTCCACAGTGCCCAGAACTCACTTTGTTTCTAAGTGGAAAGAGCTTTTCTGGCCTGCTAGATAGTGGTGTGGATGTGTCTGTTACCACTGCCAATCAATGGCCTTCAACATGGCCAAGGACACAGACTGTCACACAGCTGGAAGGGACTGGTCAGACTCAGAATCCTGAGCGAAGCAGAAAACATAATGTGATCAATGTTCCTTATACTAAAAAAAACAGGTTGTTTCAAAATAATTATTCTTGGGTAATTGCTTTTGCTCAATTTTTGGGCCAAATTGATAATCATTTTCCAGCTGATCAATTGTTGATATTTGCATAAGTGCATTCTTTTATAGTCCCTAAAATTGTAACAAAAAATCCTTTAAAATATGCTCTGTTGGTTTTTACAGATGGTTCCTCCAATGCAGAGCTACTTATGTTGTTAATATAGAGGCTGTGTGCTACAAATGGATGCAGTTTCTGCTCAGTTAGTAGAATTATGAGCTGTAGTTAGGGTTTTCCAGCTTTTAATAAAGAGTCCATTTAATTTCTGTACCGGCAGTCATGATAATTGTAGAGCTCTTCAAGTCATAGAGACTGGTCCCTTCATTCGAACTTGTAATAATCAAGTCAGAATACCATTTCAGTGAATTTAAGATGCCATTCATCAAAGAAAATTACAATGCTTTATGGGTCATGTAGAGCTCATACCAAACTTCCTGGCCCACTAGCTGACAGTAATGAGCCAGCTAATAAATTAACAAAGATGGTCACTTTATCACAAGTAGAACTGGCTCAGCAGTCACGTGTCCTTCAACATCAGAATAGCAGAAGCTTAAAAAGACAATGTAGCCTTACAAGAGAAATTGCTCATCAGATTATTTAGCAATATGATACATGCCCACAGTATTTACTTGTGCCTAACTTAGAGGTAAGTCCTCAAGGACTGCTTCCTAATCATTTATAGCAAATTGGTGTTACTCATTTTTTTTAAAATTTAGCAAATTAAGATATATATATATATGTATACACACACACACACAGACGTGTGTGTGTGTGTGTGTGTGTGTGTGTGTGGTAGTTGATACAGATTCAGGATTTTTGATGGCCAGTGAACAAGCTGGAAAAGCCATTAAACATGTGATAACTCATTTATATGTGATAACATATAAATGCTTTTTATATATGGGAATTCCTAAAACTATAAAATCAGATAATGGGTCCAGATTTGTTAGTAAAGCATTTCAGCAATTTTGTTCTCAATGGAATATTGAACATAAAACAGGAATTCCTTATCATCCTCAAGGACAAAGAATTGTGGAGTATGACCACGGCTCCTTGAAAATACATCTTCAAAAAACAAATAAGAGGAGTTATACCCGCATCCTCCTGAATATTAACCTTCAGCAGGCGATGAAAGGAGACAGAGACAGAGACCCACATTGGAGCACCGGACAGAAATCTCAAGGTCCAAATCAGGAGCAGAAGGAGAGAGAGCACGAGCAAGGAACTCAGGACAGCAAGGGATGCACCCACATAGTGAGACAATGGGGATGTTCTACTGGGAACTCACCAAGGCCAGCTGGCCTGGGTCTGGAAAAGCCTGGGATAAAACCGGACTCTCTGAACATAGTGGACAATGAGGACTACTGAGAACTCAAGAACAATGGCAATGGGTTTCTGATCCTACTGCACGCACTGGCTTTGTGGGAGCCTAGGCAGTTTGGATGCTCAACTTGCTAGACCTGGATGGAGGTGGGGGTTCCTTGGACTTCCCACAGGACAGGGAACCCTGATTGCTTTTCGGGCTGGGGGGGGGACTTAATTGGGGGATGGGGAGGGAAATGGGAGGCGGTGGCGGGGAAGAGACAGAAATCTTTAATAAATAAATAAATTTAAAAAAAGAGGAGTTATACCCCCAGTCACCACATAAAGCACTGAATCATGCCCTTTTTATTCTAAATATTTTAACATGGATGCTCCTGTAAAATCTGCAAGTCATTGATTTTGGCATGAAAGAACCCCCACAAAATTTGTTCAGGTCAAATAGAAAGAGGCATCTACTGGTTTATGGAAGGGCCCTGACCTTGTTTTAAAGGGGGGTTGAGGGCATGTTTGTGGGGCTTTTCCCCACAGGAAGAAAATGAAGCTTGATGCCTTTCTGAACATTTGGTGCAGTGCATGAGAGAAAGGAATACCAACCCTGATGACATCATAGCTACTGAGGCCCTCCCAAAGGAGTTGGAGTAAGATTTGCTGAACCTATCTTCCTGACCCTCTGATGTCATCACTCTGCAGTCCAAGAAGGGAAAGAGATTATGGCAATGGTTAACGATTCCCAGTTTCTTGGCAAACCTCCTGCACAGACCGCCCAGACCTCTGTGACTTTTATTACTCTGGATCTGGCCGAGAAACACTGAGTGATTGGCCAAATATCTACACTATATCTTGAGATGGTTAACTTTGCCAGTGCAGTGTTTCATGTGCTGCTGAAGTAGAGGGCCTGGAGAACTGGGACCTCAGAAATTTCCCCTCTGCGGGAAAAAGACTTGTTAAAGGAATTAAACACTATTTTGGAGGCGATGAGAGGCTAAAACCCATATTCAGTATATGAGGAGGAGTGATTTAAGGTTTTGCTGATGGTGTTCCATACTCAGGGACTGTACCAGCTCAAACACATCTTTGGAAGTTGGTAGCAGCAATGCAATTGGACTTTAGGAGAGGAATAAGACTCATACCTCACTCACCATAAAACATTTCTATTGATTAGAACAAAGCTATATAAATTGCAATTTAGTCAATTGTATGTTCATTGTTAATATTCATACTAGAATTATGGTATTGACCTCTTAATGTTAGCCACTTCTGTTCACTAGGAAAATGTTACTGGTTGATTAAAGGTTAGGGCTTATCTGAGAGAAATTTGGCATGATGCTAAAGAGTCTTAGATTTGATTGTTTAATAAGGCACCTTTGGATTTTGATTGCAGCTAAAACTTCAGGAGACATCCTGTACCAATTTAGAAATAGGCCACTACATCTTGGTCATCCTTTACTCCTTTATCAGGAGTTATTATAGCCGTAGGAACATGTGTATCTCTTGGTATTATCTACTTGCCTATGATTATCAAGTTAATTGTGAACTCTTGATAGAAAGTAGGCTCAGAGGTACATGGTGTTGAGCTGCACACTCTCCCCTAACCCTTGATAAACAGAGGTTGGTAATCAAAGATGGGTAAGATCTTTTTTGCCTCCTGTCAATCTAAGATAGAACATGCGTGCTGGAATATGTGTACCAATGAAAGTTGAATAAGGCAACCAAAGATAGGCCCAGTCATCTGTCCTGTGGCAGAAGTGTGGACATTAATAATTAGATTGAAAAGGGGGAACTGTGGAGGCAAAAAGAAGTGGTCATCTAAGAGACTGTTAGAGCCACACATTGATTCATCATCAGACTTAAAGATCTTAAAGAACAGCTTAAAGAGCTTTCATAAAAGTTATTGCAAGTTCCCTTGAAATAGAACATTCCAACAAAGAAGATAAATTATAAAATGCGTCATTATGAAATTGAGACTGAATAATGGAAATGTTCACACCACGATGGATGGTCTCAGTGTCTGAATGAAACGACAGGGTAGAATTGGAAGTAAATGGAGACCTCCCCCAGCCAGGCAGAGACTTATCCCTGTGTAAAGGTATATGCAGACTCAGCAACTCAATGGTACTGACATCAACTACCCAGGGAGCAAATCAACACCTACCATCCAAGTTACTCTGTACTGGGTGCTACAAGTAGTTACCATGTGGTATCGAACTGAAAGCCTGTAAATACAAACCACACTCTCATTACATTTCAGAGATGATTGCATAAAGAAACATGATGTGTTGTGTTGTATTTCATTCTGTATATTTTGCATTTGTTTTGAATGAAAACACATTTTAATAATATTTGTTTAACAAGTGTGATGGTTAATATTGGTTGTCAGCTACATTACACCTGGGATTAACTAAAACCCAAGCAGACACACTTGTGATGGATTTACTTGATTGTTGCATTTAAGGTGGGAATATCCTCTTTAAATCTCCACCAACATTTTTTTATTGTAGCCCACATAAAGGAACATGGAACAAAAGTCTTCTGCTTTTGGCATCATTGCTCTCATGCTTTCTGAAAAATTCATCTACCCTCTTGCTGAGGCATCCCTTCTCTGGTGTTAGAACCTACTTCTCAAGATATCAATGCAGACTGAACCTTGGAAGCGCTCTGGAACTCCCCTGGTACTCAGGCACCAGCCTGGTACTACTGAGATATTCGGGCTCATAAAGTGAACAACATCCAGATGCTTGGCCTTTCTGTCAGGAGACAGCCGTTGTTGGGCTACACAGACCACAGACTGTTAGCTACTCTAATAAATCCCCTTTATACATACATAAATATATACATTAATATATACATACTTACATATATTCAATCTATCACTTCTGTTCCTTGAGAGCAGTGGTTCTCAACCTCTGGGTCTCGATCCCCTGGGAAAGTCAACCCCGATCTTTTCAGGGGTCCCATATCAGACATCCTGCATATCAGATATTTACATTACAATTCATAACAGTAGCAAAATTACAGTTATGAAGTAGCAACAAAAATAATTTTGTGATTGAGGGTCACCACACCACAACATGAGGAACTGTATTAATGGCTCAAAACATTAGAAAGGTTGAGAACCACTGTTTTAGAGAATCCTGACAAATATATACCCAACTGTAATTCATCGCCATATGATTAATTTCCACTTTTGTTGCACCCTTAACAATTTCCTCTTTGTGACAAGATGAAAAACAGAAAAAATAAACCTCTTAAGGACATTCAGTTAAAGGTGACATCATATCACAGCATAAAGACAGATTTTTCCTTAATCCTGGGAGGAAACACTGTATTTTACCAGAAAAAAATAAGTTGACTGCATTTAGCCCAAAACAATCACAGCAACATTACATTTCACTCCACATTCATTGGTCCCCATGTTTAGAGTGAACTTTTAACTTCTTAAATGTGTTATTTTATCTCATCACTACCAAAATGAAGAAATGAAGTTCAGCCTTTTACAAAACAATGTTGCAGTATCCATAACATAAAAGCATATCACTCTTAACTATCTCAATATATTTTTGGTTACAGAAACAAAATAAAGTCAAATTCAAGCTGTCTTTGCAATGAAGGAATATCTTCCAATCCTGCAAATAATCTGCAAGAAGAGGACTCGCATGACTTAAAGTGGGTTACAATAAGGTATGGGCACTTCAGTCTGGGCTTCAAGCTCTGCTCAGCTTCCAGAATTACTTGTTTTAATATTGGTCTCTCTTAGTTCTCAGTGGACATAGGGCTGCTTGTGACTTGAGTGTGTCTTCTGGAACTTATTTGAGGAGACTAAAGGGAGTTTTTATCCATAGACCCTGGAAATCTCTCTGTGGCGAATATCAGATGTTATTGGATCACATGCAAATAACAATGTAAACAAGATCTGCCAGCGCAGCAAACATTAGACCTCAGCAGTGTGACCTGCTCTATAGGGACAGGAGACAGTGTGCTTCATGAAAAATTGCTGCGTGGGCAGGGGGAGGTGTGGAAGACTAACCAAAGAGAAGCAAAGAGGAGTCTGGCAAGCTGTAGCAAGCTTAGCTCCTAGGACTCTGAAACCCTGAGAGCCTTGTTAGCATAGGTTGTCTTTTCCTCTTTATTAGGATTTGAAACTGTCTGTTTACTTTTCCTGTAATAATTTTGTTTGACTGTGCTTCCACAGATCACTCTGAGTTTCAGACACTTTTAGACCTTTGGAATCTGATTTACACAAAGTGAGTTTGTCTGGAAAAATAAGAGTCCCTTGTAGAAAAATGGATAGAGGCTAAGTGTTTGCCCACACACACACACCCCGTATTAAGGTGATAATGCTTCTAGTACATTTTGCCTTTTAGACCTTAAAAAATATTTACCAATAGCTTCATTTTACATCCACTAACTGAGCAACATCCCCATGATGACACAGGAGCCCCCAGAGTACTCAAAGCTCATCCAGTATCCACTCCATCATTTTGCAAATCTCCAAGATCAAAATATGAACAAATGTCCAAATTTTTATTTGGGTCCTTGGCAAAATGTCTGAGTTGGAGCAATAACTACAAAAACTCTAGGCTAATATAGTGACAGCCACCCCCCACACACACTCTGCTGCATCCCTCCCAAGAGTCACACACTCTCTTGGTTCTGGGTCCTGATGCGGTTCCAGCAAAAAGCAAGCCCATGGTGGCATGGCTTAATCCTAACTGCTAGTGCCAAATGAACAAGCAGCTCTCACTTGGGTGATTTTAGGAAAAAAAAATGACCAAATCATTTTTATTCCCTCTAAACACATGAGCACAATGTTTAATTATATGCACAGACAGCTTCTCTCAGAAAAAAAAAGTGATCTATCAATTAAAGCTGTAAAATAGATTTTTTTTCTCCTCAGAGACTCTTTAGGGAAATGGCAATTTAATACTATAAGCACGCCCTTTAATTAAAAACAACTTCCAAACTTGACTAAAATGAAATTAAATATTTTTGCAATTACATCAATGTTTGAGATATAATTAATGTGTGAGATATTAATTAATCCCTAAATTTAAAATTCATATTTTAACTAAAATGTACACTTTTGGTTTGGGCACTTAATTAGAGATCAATATTGTCTAACTTCTGTGACATTTTCCTAAAATTCATTTCCCAAAAGATCCATAAATCTGCTTGGAATATAGCTCTGGTGTTTATCTTTCATTTATATTTTAAATAAAAGCAAGCAGTTATTTTCTTTTCATTTAAAAAGATGTCTCAGTTAGAGTTTCCATTGCTGTGATGAGACACTATGACCACAGAAACTTGTTTAAAGGAAAACATTAAACTGGGGTGACTTGAAGCGTCAGAGGTTTAGTCCGTTATCCTCAGGGCAGAACATGGTGGTCTGCAGGCAGAAATGGTGCTGGGCAGAGCTGAGAGTCCTACATCTTGTCCAGGCAAGAAAACGGTCTGTCCCACCGGATGAGCACATATGAGACCTCAAAGCCTGCCTCCCCAATGACACACTTTCCCCAACAATGTCATCCATATTCCAAAACAGCCACACCTCCTAATAGTGCCACCCCTTTTGGGGACCATTTTCTTTCAAACCATCACAGCAGATATACAATATAACTATCTTTTGAATGTCAGCGTTGCAATTAAAATACCATTAAATTCACAAAATTGTGTAGCTATTACTACAACTTAATCCCAGAAAATTTATCAACCCCAAAAAGCAATTATGATCCATAAACAGTAAAAATAATCACATCTTGTACTCCCCACATAAATCTACACCTAATCTTCTTGGATTTGCTTGTTCTTCGCACTAAATACAAATGGGCTTTATATCACATAATCCTTGGTTGCGGCACACCACGCCCATCTGCATTCTATGCATTGCCATACAGTTCATGAATAGGCAAGGGGCTAGAGATTGAGACACATCCTTGAATTCCCCAAGAATGCCCCTTTTATTATGTTCAGGGGCAGCTTATATAGGGATAGCCACGCCCCAGCCAAACTCACCATAAATTACTCCCCTGACATCAGAACTCCCGAGGGTCTCATGCTCAGAGCAGCTGTAGGCACTCAGATCAGGGGAAAACAAGTTGTTTACAAGAAATTCAGGATCTGGAGGTTCACAGCTCCCAACACTTGGTGATTTGCTTCTGTCACTCAGTATATTGCTGGTAAAGTTTACTAGTACTGTACCAGATCAACACCTTGTATTTTTGTGGCTTTATAATATCCCATTTGAGAGATAGATAGATAGATAGATAGATAGATAGATAGATAGATAGATAGATAGATAGATAGATAGAGATAGATGATAGATAGATAGATAGATAGATAGATAGATAGATAGATAGATAGATAGATAGATGATAGATAGATAGTAGATAGATGATAGATAGATTAGATAGATAGATAGATAGATAGATAGATAGATAGATAGATAGATAGATAGATACTGCATCTGCTTATGAAGTAAACTTATGGACATTGGTTTGTTGCAATGCCTATTATAAAATATGCTGTTATAATATCTTTATATAAGGTTTTGTACAAGTTCTTATATGGATATGTTTTTAAATTTTTCTTGGATACATATTTTCAAGTTGTATTATATGCTTATTATACAAACTATGCTCAAGTCTTAACATAAGTAATTTATATTCAACATTATTCATCATTAAATAGTCCTAAAGAGAAATTGCTACTCCTAAAAAATATATGTAAACGGTAAATAAATCCATAGCAATAATATACAAAGAAATATAGCCTATATATCCCAGATCTTAAAATAGTTAGGAAGGCAAGAGAAACAAAGGGGAAGGGGAGAGAATTTTATGTGTGCTTAAGAGAACTGTCCCTGTCATTCTGAGTTTAGAGGAGAAAGGAAAGAACTGAAGTTGGACCTTTTAAAAACACTTTTGGTCACATATCACTTTGGTGAAACTATATAACGTTATCAACTCACCAGCAGTTTTTCCATAGCTTCCCCACATCATTAAGTAACAGAAGCTTTAGCTACAACCAACAGCATCTCAGGATGGAGAAGCTAAGCACAGGATGAAACTGATGCCACTTTGGAGACACCATGACCCATAGAACCTAGATTCTATCTCCCTAGATGTTCCCACTTAGGAGCCAAGTCACTTGCTTTCACCTCAGTGAATGTTCTTTGCTACAAAACATAGTCTTTCTCCAGGAATCTCAATTAAATTACATGCACTGATGCATGAAAATCACCTTTAAAAACCATAAATTTGGATGATAACCCACTGTTCAACTTCGAGAAGGTTTGTTCTGTGCAATGGAAAGGGAGGTGAAAACTGCATTTTTATAAAAGGTAAAGGATTTGAAGAATTTCAGTGCACCAGGAGGACTTCTAGAACAGGAGTCTTGCAGCCTAGCTCTTAGGTCCAGGAGACCTCTCTTCTTGTCGAACAGACCTGCCAGAAACTTCAGAAAATCCAGGGCAACTAGTTCCTCAGTGGAAGTAGAGAGCAGCAGTGTCAAACATACATGACGGCAAGGGAAACCAATTGCCCCCTGAACATTGGCCAATGAAGCCCTGCTGGTGTGAAGAATTTCTCTACGGGAGGAGCATGTGCGGTGCAGCATCCTCTTGTGGCAGATTCAGAAGCAGACAAAGCAGGCCAGAAAGAAAAGCTCAGATATCCTTCAAAGAACCGCTCCTACTGTGAACCACTGCTGCCAATTGGGCCCCATCTCTGAAAGCCTCCAGAGCCTTCATGAAATAGCCAGTAGTTGAAATCAAAGTTTCAGGGCATAAATCCATGAGGGGTACCCCAGATTTTAGCCACAACATGAACCGAACTCTTCCAACTACTTTGCTTGGGTAACTTTTCATGTCCCATTCTGTAGCTTGGATCAGCTTGTGAGTTAAGACTTGGTCCTCAGAGCTGGGTGGTGATGGCACACACAATTAATCACAGGACTCAGGAGACAGAAGCAGGTGGATCTCTGGGAGTTCAAGGCCAGACTGGTCTACAGAGATAGTTCTAGGAGAGCTTGGGCTATTACACAGAGAAACTCTGTCTTGACAAACAAAAACAAAAGGAGAAAAAAATAAAAAGACTCAGTCCTCAGTCTCTGATACTTAGAAGGTTATGGACCTCTTAAGAGGTGGAGCATAGTGGTAGGAAGTAAGTCACATGGTCAGGGGAGATAGGCTCTTGAAAGTTTTTATGGAATACCCAACCAAGCCCTCTTCTCTGTTTCTTGTCCACCATAAGGCTTGAATATTCTCTAGGATGACATGTGTTCCCACTGTGAGTCAAGGTGATGCTGACTTCAATGGGAAAAATGAAGGTGGACTGAACCTTGGGAACTGGGACTCAAACTAAACCTTTCCTCTCCCTAAGATGATTTGCTTCAGCTATCTTTTTTAATTAATTTATTTATTAAAAATTTCCACTTCCTCCCCTCCTCCCATTTCCCTCCCACTCCTCCCACTCCCTCTCTCCCTCCCTCTCCAGACCTAAGAGCAGTCAGGGTTTCCTGCCCTGTGGGAAGTCCAAGGTCCTCCTCCCTCCATCCAAACAGACTAGGCTCCCACAAGGCCAGTCCATGCAGTAGAATCAAAACTCAGTGCCATTGTCTTTGGCTTCTCAGTCAGTCCTCATTGTCAGTCACATTCAGAGAGTCCAGTTTGATCACATGCTCCATCAATCCTCATCAGCCCTGTGCAATTCGAGATGGAGTTCAGCAGTTCAGTGGCATGCTGTTCATTAAAGCCTGTGTTTCAACTTCACACAGCGTTCTGTTCTTACAGCTAATAAAAATTTCTTGGAAAGAAAACCAGGGACAAAAGAGTTCTTGTGTTCGTATGGTCAGCAAGGAATCTCTGCTCCTTTCAAAGAGCTAGATATTCAGATATAGCTAAACAATATCATTCAGACACCTGAGACAAATTTGTCGGCCACTGGATTGAGGATAATCTCGGGTCCTTATCTTTGGGGCTCTAACAAAACAGAATGGAAGACTTTCCATTAGCAGCAGGGGCAGATGGTGAGGACTGTTTTCAGAGTGTGTTCCCTGTTCTCTCATGTGATAGTTAGGGGCAGTCAAATCAAAGCTCAGTATGCCTGAACCAAGGACAATGTTTGAAACTGCTCATAAGAAGCAGCACAGAGTCTGTGGTATGGGCTGTGAGCTAGCTTCTCTCAGGTCAGTCTCAACATTCAAGTTTTTTTGTTGTTGTTGTTTTGTTTTTGGTTGAATGGAAAGAGTTTTTTCCTCAAGATTTCACATTAGCAAGAAGAGGCATATCTGCAAGAAAGGCCTTCAGAGGGAAATTTTAATGTAATGCGAAGGGAAACCACTATAGAATAGCAGAGAAGAGCAGGGATTGGTAGTGAACAAAGAGGTCCTGGGAATATTATTATCTTGCTGATTTAAAAGCCTGGGGAAACTGAAGCTGAAAACATTTTATATGCAGATAATATTTGTGCCTAAAACCAATACCAGGAAAGCATCCTAGGAAAGGACTGATACGCTTTCCTCTAAGTACTAACACTGGGTGACAGGCAACCATTTCAGCATAAATTGAAGGAATTAAGAAGAAAAAACAGTTCATGAAGCTCAATGCAAGAACAAACGGCAGTCAGGCTTGCTTGGCAAGACCCAGTTATTAAAACCAGTACTTCAAGACAAAGACATAAGTTGAATGCTCACATTCTTTAGGCAGACTAGGAGTAGACCTTACTTCTTCAGCAGAGACCAACGATTCAAAGTTAACACCGGTTATGTTTATTCAAGCAGTGTAATGGGTTTTGGGATAGAGCTGAGAACAAAACACAGTGGGCCTCCATCAGCCTATTTATAGAGTATTTACTTCAATGCATGTGGACATTGTTATCCATGTTTCAAAAACAAAAGTACAACTATTTGCCTGCTGTGCTGGCTAGTTTTATGTCAACTTGACACAAGCTAAAGTCACTGGGAAAGAAGGTAGCCTCGTTTGAGAGAATTCCTCCATAAGATCCTGCTGTAAGTTGTTTTCTTACTTAGTGATTGGTTGGGGAGAACCCAGCCCATTGTGGATCGTGCTATGCCTGGATTAGTATTCCTGAGTTCTGTAAGAAAGCAGACAGAAAAAAAAAAGGCCTTGAAGAAGCCAATAAGGAGGGCTTCTCCATGGCCTTGGCTCTTGGTTCCTATCCTATTGAATTCCTATCTTGACTTCCTTCAATGATAGACCATGATATGGAAGTATAGGGCAAAATCCCTTTTCACCAGGATTTATTTGGGTCATAGTGTTTTCTTCCCAGCAATAGAAACCCTAACAAGGGCAGAAGTATAGGTGTTATGTGAGGTATATGGGTATTCATGGTTGATGTCAAGTCTTCAAGAAGGTCCACATAGCAAACACAACACTGCATGAATGATGGGCATGAGTGTGTATCAATATCTAAGGTACCCTGCTCCTCAGACCTGATGCAGCTCTGTGGATGCTACACAATGACAAAGAACAAAAGTCATCGCAGGTCTTGAAGAACATGTGTTCCTCTACTAACATACAAAGTAATGATAAGAGCAAAGAAGAAAATATTCCACAATCTGAGGATGGTATGCCATGGTGTGGCAGAGAAATGAAGCCTAGTTTCAGAAGAGGGGCCAGGTAGTCATGACTGTATAGATGGCACTGAAGTCTGCCTGAGGAGGGCAGGGTGAAAGTCACAAAGATGTCAGAGCAAAGTGTCAGATGTGAAGGGACAGTAAGTGCAGAGTGCCACATGGAGAGACCATAGGTACACAAGAAGAACATGGGGTTCTGGGTAAAGGTGTGTCCAGAAAGAAAGAGGAGATGAGCAGCCAAACTCATTCCAATGTCAGAAGCTGTCTTCTGCTGGGTGTGCAAATGTATCAAATGGTGGAAATAGGTGGGTAAGGATGTAGACAAGAACAATACCGGGCATCTAGCAAGGGAGCTGTAGTAATGACCAGGCCCAGTGTCCAACCCCTTAAAGAAAGCTAAATTGTCACCCCCCCACCTCTGCCCCGTACCCACACCAGTTATTCCTCCCCCTGCTCCTCCATCAGAAGCCATCAATGTGTGTGGTTAGTTAAGCTAGAAGCTGTAGTTGAGAAATGTCGGGAAAGACTGAAGGCAAACAAAGCGCTGCTGTGCAGTCTCCAAGTACTTCCTCTCCAGTGCCAGCCGGGAACTCAGTGTTTGTAGAAGCCATGGCAACCAGCATAAGCTGCAGCAATGAAGTGGACGCCACTTGACCCACATTGTTATTTTTGCCAATAAAGTTTAAACGAAGCAAATCTCTTAGCCCTAGAGACAACATCTAAGGTGCCCAGATCAAAGGGGAATCTGTGGTAGTATAAACCCAGAACCTGGTATTTCCAGCCTCCAGGCTAAGTGGCGGCTTTGTTTCTGCTCATGTCCAAGTGAGAAGAATTTCCTTTCTTTGGGGACTTTCGTGAATTCAAGGCATCCAGTGTATATTCTATATATCAAGATTTTACAGCCAAATGAGAAGTCATACAGTGTAACCGTGTTTTAGGGAGTTACGCCCGGTAATTGATTAATGCACTGCTAGAGGTATCTGAGACAAATCCCACCGTGGAAAGGTGAACACACGGTCTCACAAGGGTTTTACAGAAAAGACAGCAAACGTTCCAAAGGCAAATGTTCCCAAAGCTTTGCAAGTTGGGTTTTCTCCAATGGAATATGTGATTCCCGTGGGGCAGCCTAGAGATTGTCAGTTGAACCTTCACTATATAACGCTGTGAACCACAACAAACACACATACATACACATATATAAACGAGTAGAACTTTTTCAGAAACCCAAAGATTGAAGAAATATCACTTCATTTGCAACATATATATATGCATATGTGTGTGTGCATATGCATGTATATCTATATGTGTATCTATGTATACATACAATGACTAGTGTTTTTTCAATCTAGATATTTCTAACATGTAAATATTACACATGGAAATTTTTGAAGATACATCATTTCATTTTTTTTAATTTATTTATTTATTAAGGATTTCTGCCTTCTCCCCGCCACCGCCTCCCATTTCCCTCCCCCTCCCCTGATCAAGTTCCCCTCCCTCATCAGCTCAAAGAGCAATCAGGGTTCCCTGACCTGTGGGAAGTCCAAGAACCACCCACCTCCATCTAGGTCTAGTAAGGTGAGCATCCAAACTGCCTAGGCTCCCCCAAAGCCAGTACGTGCAGTAGGATCAAAAACCCACTGCCATTGTTCTTGAGTTCTCAGTAGTCCTCATTGTCCGCTATGTTCAGCTAGTCCGGATTTATTCCAGATTTTTTCAGACCCAGGCCAGCTGGCCTTGGTGAGTTCCCGATAGAACATCCCCATTGTCTCAGTGTGTGGGTGTACCCCTCACGGTCCTGAGTTCCTTGCTCGTGCTCCCTCTCCTTCTGCTCCTGATTTGGACCTTGAGATTTCTGTCCGGTGCTCCAATGTGGGTCTCTGTCTGTCTCCTTTCATCGCCTGATGAAGGATAATATTCAGGAGGATGCCTATATGTTTGTCTTTGGATTCACCTTCTTATTTAGCTTCTCTAGAATCGCGAATTATAAGCTCAATGTCCTTTATTTATGGTTAGAAACCAAATATGAGTGAGAACATCCCATGTTCCTATTTTGGGTATGGCTTACCTCACTCAGGATAGTGTTTTCTATTTCCATCCATTTGTATGCAAAATTCAAGAAGTCCTTGTTTTTTACTGCTGAGTAATACTCTAATATGTATATATTCCATACTTTCTTCATCCATTCTTCCATTGAAGGGCATCTAGGTTGTTTCCAGGTTCTGGCTATTACAAACAATGCTGCTATGAACATAGTTGAGCATATACTTTTGTTGTATGATAGGGCCTCTCTTGGGTATATTCCCAAGAGTGGTATTGCTGGGTCCAGGGGTAGGTTGATCCCGAATTTCCTGAGAAACCGAAACACTGCTTTCCAGAGTGGTTGCACAAGTTTGCATTCCCACCAGCAATGTATGAGTGTACCCCTTTCTCCACAACCTCTCCAGCAAAGACTATCATTGGTGTTTTTTATTTTAGCCATTCTGACAGGTGTAAGATGGTATCTTAAAGTTGTCTTGATTTGCATTTCCCTGATCGCTAAGGAAGTTGAGCATGACCTTAAGTGTCTTTTGGCCATTTGAAGTTCTTCTGTTGAGAATTCTCTGTTCAGCTCAGTGCCCCATTTTATAATTGGGTTGAATAGCCTTTTACGGTCTAGTTTCTTGAGTTCTTTATATATTTTGGAGATCAGACCTTTGTCAGTTGCGGGGTTGGTGAAGATCTTCTCCCAGTAAGTGGGTTGCCTTTTTGTCTTAGTGACAGTGTCCTTTGCTTTACAGAAGCTTCTTAGTCTCAGGAGGTCCCATTTATTCAATGAGGCCCTTAATGTCTGTGTTGCTGGGGTTATACGTAGGAAGTGGTCTCCTGTGCCCATGTGCTGTAGAGTACTTCCCACTTTCTCTTCTATCAGGTTCAGTGTGTTCGGATTGATATTGAGGTCTTTAATCCATTTGAACTTGAGTTTTGTGCATGGTGATAGATATGGATCTATTTTCATTCTTCTACAGATTGACATCCAGTTTTGCCAGCACAATTTGTTGAAGATGCTCTCTTTTTTCCATTGTATACTTTTACATTATTTCATTTTCAATACCTCGGTGCATAGTTAATAGCTAGCCCAGAAAATGAGTACATTCAAAACCACAATATAACACCATCAGCTACATTTACATAAACCAGGCTGAACTATTTCTCTGGGAGTTTTATTCACTAAGAATATATTTTTAAAATTAAACCTTGGATTACATATATAAATTAGGGACTGCCGAAGTAAACAAAACTTAACTGTACACAAGGGGCTTATGATTAGATGAAACCTACTTTTATTCCACCAAAATGAAAAACCTATTGAAATCAGGGGAAATTCCTACTATAATTCCCCTTTTCTGTGTTGTGATATTTTGTTTGTGTTCTGACAAATAAAGCTTGCCTGGAAACCAGAGGCCAAAACTAGCCATTAGTTAGCCACCATAGAAATCTGGATTGACATATGACCTTCCCACATCATGGAGGTCTGTACAGAGAGGAGACAGGAAGATAACACTTCATGAGACAGGAAGTGATAAGGTAGGTTGTAGACAGGAGCTCACCCTTCTGGGTCAGAGGAATCAAATTGGTAAGAAGTGACTATCACTGCTCCTTAGGTTCTCTGACCTTTAAGCTTTTACCCCCAATATCTGACTCCAGGTTTTTATTGATAAAACCAATTAGGATCATGCTTCATCTGGCATTCAACTTTTGAGGCACAAACTCCTAAAAAAGATATTAGCGTGGAGTTTTGCAGCCACTGGCACAGGCTGGTGCTGCACGGGGCCAGAGGCATCACACTTTGGGCTAGGTTTTTCTTTTCTTTCCCCAGGCACTCTGCACGAGTCTGGGATTTTTTGGTTGCAGTCTCTTTGTAGCAAAGTCCACAGGTACTTGGGCTCCAAATGCTCCCTGACTTAACTCCTCACCACCAGGCAGCTCTGTCTTTTGGCAGTTCCTGCCACATGTGCTTCTGCCCCCCCCCCCCAGTCCTATGTGTGCATTTTTCAGACAGAGAGCTTCCTCTCTCAGTGGATTGTGGGCTTACCCAGGACTGCTGCCAAACTAGGAGCTGCCTTGAAGACCCACTCAGACGTCTACTGATCTGTGCAGCAGAAGCCAGCCTCACACTTCACCAACATCCTCACTGTCATCTTCACCGACATCATCAGCAGGTTTAGTGGGACAACTGGGATTCTTACAAGGTGGAATTCATTTTAAGAAGAGAGAGTTTTTCCCACTTGAAAACGGGAAACACCATTACGATGGAGGGAGTTAGGTCTCTGTATGATTACACAATGGGTAGGTTAAAATAGAACAGTTATATGAGGGCATAATTAACAGGATTTATGTAATGTCAATTATAGACATTATTAGTTTGATCATTTTTATTTTATCCCTGGAAAAGTTGGTTGATATGAGTGTCAAAATACAAGTCTTAGAAAAACCCATTAAAACAGATAATAGAGGTATTCAGATCCAGACAGGAATTTAAAGGAGAACCAATCTCAGTATTGGTTTTATATTTTACATTACACTTTAAGGTTATAGAAGAACAGTCCAAGGTTTTTAAACAGCCAACCTTAATTTACCCAGTCACCTTAGAGGAACTTGCAAATGACAGGTCTTTCCAAGACTATGTAAGAGCTGACGGTACTCCTGCATAAATGTTAGATTTCAAAAGATTTAAGGAAGTGGTAGTCTCATAAAGTATGCATTCACCTTTTGTGAAGCAGATGTCAAACTCATGGTCAACTTGTAAAAGAATTATCACACAAGATTGGAGAGACTTGATTATAGCATTATTGGAGCCTGGTCCTCAATTAGAGTGAAAAGATGAGGCTAGGGCCATTGAACAACCAAGTAAGGTTGAAATTGAATTTTGAAATGTTCTAAGACCAGCTTCTTGGAGAGGGTGAATATGCTGATGTACAAAGACATTCTATATATGATGACCACACCTTGGCTCTATGTCATGCAGCAGCTTTGAATGTTTGGGACAGAACTGAAAGAGTTGGAAAGAGAATTGAGTCATTTACTAAAGTTATACAGGACTCGAAAAAAAAAATCAATGATTTTTTTTTTACAAAGATTGACTTAAGCGGTAAATAGAATGATAGCAAATTAAGAAGCTAGGCAAATAGCAATTGAATCTCTAGCTTTTGAAAATACTAATTCACAATGTAAAATAGTAATTAGGCCTTTAAAGGCAAGATGAGCATCTATAGAGGAATAGATCTGAGATATAGCCAATATTGAATCTTATAGCCCTGATGATGCTTGGATACAAGAGGTGATTTCCAGAGGCATGAAGAAACATCAAGTCAGGTGTTTTAATTGCAGTAAACAAGGTCACTTAAAAAGAGATTGTAGGCAGAACATTCCTAGAAAAACTGTTTTTTTCTAAGAAAAATCCAAACAGAATGCCCCTCTGTAAGCATAACTAAGGAAGTCCATAAGAGCTCAGAATAAAAGATCACAAATATTTATTTGGGGAGCACTTACACAATAAAGGTAGAGATACCTCGGTCTTCTGCCCTGGGGGTGCAGGAAGCTGTGATCAGATCTCCAACCACCACACAAGAGAAAGAGCAAACTTCCTATCTGTGCTTATCAGTCCACATGTAGTACCTCAGACTACACCTGAATGAGCCAGTGCCCCAAAAGTTGTTGGCAGAATGAAGTACCACAACACCCCTCCCTTCTGGGAGTGTGTAGAAGGTGCAGCAAAGGCCAACATTAGACCAATGAATATAGATCAACAAATGACAGTTTTTAACCCTTTACAATCAGGAGATGCCTTAGGGATCCTCTTGCAGGCCCCTGTATCAAATTAGGTACAATCATTCCCTTTCATAATTGGGAAAACTCCTTCTCAGAGCAATTAAAGAACCTAATGCCTATTTTTAAAAACTAAACTGTTCTGTATGATAGAACAACTTTAGAAAATAAAAAAATTATGAGAAACCAGAAAGCAAATATTATAAAAATTAGATTCAAACAAGAGACCTCATGATTAGAATATGTGATAGTTCATCAAACAGAGTAACCATTCAATCTAAACTAGCTTATGAAACTAACAAATGCTTTTTGTTTGATCAGACATAACTAGCCAAAAGGGAACCTCCCAAAAGTTAGGATTGGGGCAAGGTTTTGGTTTTGTCTTTCTACAAGAATGAGGACATCCAACTAAAGAATCTGAAAATGACTGAGAAACTGAGACACCTGAAGGAAAAGGACAAATCATCCAGAAATAATGTCCCCCCCCCCAAAAAAAAGAGTAAATTAGCCTATTGGTATATCACATCTCCAACAGGAGAAAATTTCATAAATCTTCCCAAATGTTCCTTCTCCTGTTCTTTACCAACACATAATGCAAATGGTCTTTTTTGTAGTCCCAGTTCAATTAAAAATTAAATCTGGCTTTAAAGTTGGAGCATGGTTCTCTCCTGCTTTAAACTCCTTCTCTTAAATCCTTGTTAAAAGAAAATTAAAAAATAAAAACTTTGTACCATGTCAGAGGAACCACCTGACATGGGACAGAAGGAAAACCAAAATTAGGAATTATTTTATTGCCACTGATCTCATAATCCTTTGGTTTTAATTTTACTCTTTAAAGCTTTTATTAAGGTATAAATATTACCTCAAAATTCCTAAGATTATATATATATTTCTTAATAATATATACAATGTATACAACTTTTTAACTTTTGTCACGATATTAATGATTATATGGAGTACTAACTAATTCTAGGAAAAGGCTTCATCTAGCCTCCTGTACATGATTTCGAGTTTGAGTCTCTATCAGGTAACTAGAAATTAAGTTTTTGTACTCTGGATGTATATAACAAATTACAATCATTTAGCCTCTTCTAGATCTGCTGCATATGACATTTAAAACGCTTATGTTTTCTGCAATGAACCAAGACCATGCTTGCCAGTGACCTTTGAAGTCTCCAAAAGAATGATGTAGCCACACAATGATGATTCTGTCTGGACTCCAGTAATGTCACTAAGCCAACAAACAACACGGAATGGTCACCTTTGGACTACAAACTGCTCAGGACAATTTCAAGTTTGCTAGCTCAGATGTTCCAGCCTCAAGGCTACTCTAGCCAGGACTTAAGATAAGTCCTGAATTTTCCCATTACACAGAGAATGGACAACAATAATAAATGATACAGTTGGCTCTCCCAGGACTTGATAATTATCCTAATTTTTTTCAGAGTTACCTAAAGATGCCACCATCCTCAGACATCAGAAAGTAATTTTTAAGAATACAATGCCCACATTCCCAAGAGGTTGAGCAAGTAGTTTCTGGCTTATCAGTGGATTACGGATGTTTGTCACCATTTAGGGAGGTTGGTTACAAGTTGTTATTGGTAGTGGTCAGGAAAAAGCTGAACAAAGCAGTTCAGATGCATGTATCTTGCTCTGAAAAGCAAAAGTGGGTATAGAAATAGGGTAAATGGGTAGATTATTGGATCGTCTTTTAAACCATAAAAACAATTAGTTTTAAATATTTTACATTGGCTTAGAGTTTTGTATATTGAGGTTATTTTTGATACACTGTAAATATGCTATAGAAATAATAGGATAAAAGGGTAGGTTACTAAATCACTTTTAAACTACTAGTTTTAAATATTTTTACATGGATATAAATTTTTCTATATCGATACAAATTTAAGGTTATTTTGTTAGAACCTACTCTGTATACACTTCTAATTTTGTTCAAGTTAGTATACATATACATCTCATTTAACAATGTAATGCAAATTTTCGTCCTTGAAAGTTATTCTTACAAAATTTTTAGGATACTATAAAAATGTGGGTTAGTAGTTAGTCACATATTTCAATCAAAACTTGTCATGCTAGATGTTTTTAGTTCAGAGATAGATTTTAGATAGACAGATGCTTTTCAAACACTACAGAGATCTAGAGAATATGACATTTAAGAAGTTTTAATAACACAGATTCTTTTTATGACAAGGAGACATGTCTGCTCCAGGCAGCACCAATCTACTTCAGAGAGGATAATGTGTAGCAAAAGTAAGCCACTGGGAAAGAAACTGCCCTTGCCTCGACTACTGGCAGCATTCTCTCGAAATTCTACAAGCTCACAAGGAGCTCGCCCTTTTAGATCAGAGAAGTCAGAGACTGGCTGTTCTTTTGCTTCTCTGATCTTTCGGAGACAGGGAATGGTAGCTATGTGTTAGTATTTGAAAGGGAGGTTGACTGGCACTAGGGAAATTCCCAGGAATCCACAGCGATGAGCCCGGCTAAGAACCTAAGCAATAGTGAAGAGGGTGCCTAAACTGCCCTTCCCATAACCAGATTGATGACTACTTAATTGTCGTTATAGGACCTTCATCCAGTAACTGAAAATCCACAGCTAAGCACTGAGTCTAGCTCCTAGAGCCCAGTTGGAGAAAGGGGAGAGTGATAATATGAGCAAAGAGGTCAAGACCATGATGGGAAAACCCACAGAAACAGCTGCCCTGAGCTAGTGGGAGCTCACTGACTCTGGACTAGACTGACAGCTGGGGAGCCTACATAGGACCGAAATAGGTATTCTGAATGTGGATGACAGTTGTGTAGCCGTGGACAGTTTTGGGGACCACTTGCCGTGTAACCAGTATTTATCCCTAGTACATGAAGTGGCTTTCTGGTTCCCATTCCTTATGGAGGGATGCATTGCTCAGTCTAGATACAGGTAGGAGGGTCTTGGTCCCTCCTTAAGTGATGTGACAGAATTTGTTGACTCCCCAAGGGAGGGCTCAACATCTTTGAGGAATAGATAAAGAGTGGGGTAGGGGGAAGATGGGGGAGCAGGAGGAGGGGATGGAGAGGGAACTGGAATTGGCATATAAAAAAAGATTGTTTTTAAAAAATGGAATATAAAAGAATAAAAAAGAAAGAAGGAGAGGTTGAGAAGCCATTGAATTACTTCCTTACGGAAAAAAATAATACAGCTTTGTCAGTTCTTAGGCTGTGGTCAGGAGACATGTTTTCAGTTTCCAGACAAATAGGAAGGTGGGCTGCTTGGTATTAACTGAGAAAATTGAGAGACAGACAAATTTTTGAAGGATCCAAAAATACTCTGACTTTTACTTTTAATATACAGAGTGGGCCTTATACATTGTGCTATAAATCTGCAGCTGTTTTCTCACAAAGGACTCTGCCAAATTGGGCCCAGAGGCACCCTGTCTCCACACTTCTTGCCCATTGAGTACAAAGACTGAGGCCTTGTCTCCAGGAGACAGTCACGACAGTGATTAAAAAGGGGACAAGTGTAGCTCTGACAGTACCCCTGGGACCTGCAGAAACAAAGACGTAATGTTGAATTGATATGTCACGATTGGCTTGACCTGTCCGGTATCCTGGGCACGGACATTGTCACCCAACTCATGGCCACATGGTACCTTATTTCTGGACTTCCAGGATATTTAAGGGAAAATAAATTCACTTCTTTATATCTAACCATATTTAGCATGAGAGATTTGGGGCAAAACTGATAGTTTTAACTGATTTCCCTTGATTGAGTGAGCTGATCCCCAGAATCCAGATCAAACGACAGAAGAAGGGACATGAGGCCTTGTTTTAAGGGATATCCTAGTTCAGGTTTTTATTGCAACAGTAAACCACCATGACCATCAAGCAACTTGGGTAGGAAAGGGTTTATTTCAGCTTACAACTCTCAGGTTACAGTTCATCACTGAGAGATGTCAGGGTAGGAACTCAAAGCAGGACCATGGAGGCAATAACTGAAGCAGAGACCTACCACGGGGGAGTGCTGCTCACTGACATGTTCCCAAGGGTTTGCTCAGTCTGCTTTCTTTTTTTGTTGTTGTTTGTTTGTTTGTTTGTTTGTTTTTCGAGACAGGGTTTCTCTGTGGTTTTGGAGCCTGTCCTGGAACTAGCTCTTGTAGACCAGGCTGGTCTCGAACTCACAGAGATCCATCTGCCTCTGCCTCCCGAGTGCTGGGATTAAAGGCGTGCACCACCACCGCCCGGCCTCAGTCTGCTTTCTTATACAGTCCAGGATGCCATCACTAACCCAGAGATGGCATCACTAACGTGTGCAATGGTCACACCGACACCAATCCTCAATGGAGAAAGTGACCAAAGATGACAACAATGAACATCCCAGATTGGCCAGAGGAAAGTCCATGAAACTGTGGTCCAACACAAAGAGCTACAGGCATGTGAGAAAAGCTGGGAATGGGAGAGGTGATCTTCTCTAGGGAAAAGAACACTATTGACTGCCAGTGCCAGATGGTGAGACTTGAAAACAAACAGGTAAAAATAGATAGATTTAACAGTTTACATTTAGGAATATATATGTATATACATACATGAAAGAAAAACAATTAGTAAAAAAAGTAAGGCCATGAATTTCATGGAAAGTTGGGAAGGGTATATAGAAGGTATAGAAGGAGTGAAGAGAAGGGAGAAATATTTTAATCAAATTATAATCTCAAAGAATATATTTAAAAAGACAAAATATACCATAGGCTTTCATACAAGCCAATGTGTTGAGGGCATTTTCTCAATTAAAGCTCCCTCTCAGAAATGACTCTAACCTGTTTTAAGTTGACAAAAAACTAAAAAGAACAAGGAATAAAACAGTGACTACATTTTTGATGTGTCTTTTAATTATAGCCATTTTGGCAAGTCTGATCTGGGAAGAAAACTATGGAACCTACATTTCCTGGCAGCCACTTTTCCTTACCGTGACTTGCTTATATCCTCTATATAGGTTTATACTAACGACTCCCTCCATTTTAGTGGGCATGTCTCTAACCAGTGGAAGTTCCAATGGGCTCCATTCAACAACTTGGAAGAACTACAGCTTTACCCACGTGTCTCTTTCTTTTCATCCCCTTGGTATTTTCCTGTTAAGTCACCTGAAAAAGTGACTGTGCCACAGAATGGTACTCATGATATCAAAGGTGAAAAAAATAAAAAAAAACAGGAATTGTAGGCTCTACGGTATAAAATGTCTCCCACAACACCCCTCCGCATTTGAAAAATGCAGAGAGCATCTGGTGGCTTCAACGAGAATGGCCTCCACAGACTCATATGCTCGAATATTTCAGCAGCTATTTCCCAGCTGGTAAAACACCTTGGGAACCATTGGAAATATGGCCTTGTTGGAAGGTGTATATTACTGAGAGTGGGTTTTGAAGTTTTGAAAGATTTGTATCATTCCCACCTGCACCCCCTTTGCCTCCAGGTTGGAGATTAAGTTGCAAACTTTCATCTGTTCCTGCTGCCACGCCTTGCCTTTGCTCTGTCTTCATTGACTCTGACACTGTAAACTCCAAATTAAACCCTACTTCTGGTACCAACTTCTGACTAATTAATTGCTTGCTTTTCTATTGCTGTGATAAAAGACCATGACCAAGGCAGCTAATTAAAGAACGCATTTCATTTTAGATTGATCACTCTATTATGCAAAAATAAAGAAAGCAAAAATTCCCTGGGCACCAATTGCTCCTTTATTTGTTCCAATTAAATTTGAAAAGGCATAGTCTTTATTGGTATATAATAATTATACAAATAAATGGATTTCATTGTGACATTTTCATATATGCTTACCTCAAACAAATCAGCAGCAATAAATTTTTAGGAAATATTTCCACATTATTCTTATCCAGGCAGTCTCTTCTGAGTCATTAGTTCTCTGTGTTTTAAGTAAAACAGGATCCAGCTGTCATTGTAGATCTGCCAATTCTCACTTAATTGCTTACAACTAAGGTCTTCGTACATTTTTTTAATTGTTTATAACGTGTTTCTCCTTGTTCTGCACCAAATTAAATCGTTTCCTTTAAAAGAATCTGAGGGAATGCTATCTTAAGGCTTCGTGTCTTCCTGTGAAATCCTATGTGCCACAGAACCAGAATTTAGGTTGAGACAGCTGTTTCCATTTGATATATTCTGTTCTGTGAGGCCTTATGGGTATATGAACAAAGTGTTGGCCTTACTATTCTCTCCTAGCTTAGGGCCATTTACACACTGAAACTAAGAAAATTAGTACCAGGATTTATGACCAGCAATATTTTGCATAGAGTTTCTAGCCCACATCTATTTGGGTGAATAAGATGATGCCCAGATACGAAGTTTTACTGTACTAGAATAGAGCTGCTACAGAAAAAGGCTACAGATGATGAGAAATATGGTTTGCTTGTGTCTCCAAAAAGGAAAAAACATGTAGCCTAAGAGTTGGAGCTACATAGAAAGTGGGTTCTGTATTCCTGGGTACACCAGGGAAGGTAAAGCATTTGCTACACTGCAGTGAGTGGTGGTGTAGTTGGTTGTAGCCCATATGTAGACTCCCAATTTTATTTCCAACATCTAGTAAATTTCTGAAATCTTTATTCACTGGATTTATGGCATTTAGGATAATTTCCAAAAACTTTAAAATTCTTATTGTTTTTGATTGTTTATTTCATTCTTTCCCCTGTGGTGCCATGTGGAAATCATTGTCATAACATTCTAAGTTTCATGACTTTATACACACCAAATTTCATACATCTCATGCTTTTTTATTACATGCTCCACTAACTTATTTTCTGTTTATATAGTCATTCTGCATAGAAACGACTCAGCTTCTTCTGGGCCAAGTATATCCCTTCAGAGTGACTCTGTCTCCTCATGGATACCAACCTGTGACTCAAGGTCAATGTTCCCTCATTGTAATTTTTTTTACGTCTCCCTAAACCTAGCCCACTTCTGATTTTCCAGAATAAACTAAGGGCAAATGGAATTACTTACTTAATTTTTCAATTATGAAAATTTTTGAATCTTAACTTCAATATTTAATACAAAAGACTTTTCTCTATTTCTAGAGTCAAATTAAATACCATTTATGGTAAGGTATTTTAGTATGTGCTACAGTCACTTCCTTTATTCTGATGAAAACCCTTCCATGAGGATTTTTTTGAGATTTGAATTGATTATAATGCAGTCTGGCCTCAAAAGTCATAATTTTGAGATGATGAATCATATGTGCTAGGACGATACACCTGAATCTCACTGACAATAGTGACTTATTTTGTCCATTCAGAATACACATGACACAATTAGTTAAGTAGTTGCTGATCTGATCAAAGTTTGGGATCTTATTCAAATTCACAAAATTTAAATTTATTTTTAACTTATATATGAAATAATAAAAATATACAGTATATAAGTTATATTCACCAAGTATATCAGACCAGCTTCAAATTCTCAGAAATCAAGAACATTTGCTCAACTATGTTTCATTGCAGCATTATTTGTAGTAGCTAGAACCTGGAAACAACCTAGATGCTTCACAACTCAAGAATGAATAAAGAAAATGTGGTAGTAAAAAAAAAATGACATCTTGAAATTTTCAGACAAATGGATGGAATTAGAAGAAAACCATCCTGAGCAAGGTAACCCAGACCCAGAAAGACAAACATGATATGTACTCACTCGTAAATGGATATTAGATGTAAAGAAAGAGGTGATCAGGCTACAATCCACAACTCCTGAGAAGGTAACTAATAAGGAGGACCATAAGAAAGGCATACATGGATGCCCTTGGGAAGGGGAAATAGATAGAATCTCCTGAATATATAAGGAGTGGGGGAGGCAGGTAGGGGTGAAGAGAAAAGTAAGGAGAACAAGAGGGAATGGAATGAAGAAGGACAGAGAGGGAGAACAAGGAAAGAGATAACTTAACAGAGGGAGCAATTATAGAGTTAGGGATAAACCTGGTACCAGGGAAATTCCCAGGAATCCACAATGATGACCCCAGCTAAAACTCCAAGCAATAGTGGAGAAGGTGAGTAAATCTGCCCTTTCCTTGTAATCAGATTGATGACGACCCTAATTGTCATGATAGAATGTTCATCCAATAACTGATGGAAGCAAATGTAGACATCCACAGCTAAGCACTGGCCTAAGTTCCCACAGTCCACTCAAGGAGATGGAGGAGAGATTATAAGAACAAAGGGGTAAAGATCATGATGGGTAAATCCACAGAGAAAGCTTACCCAACCTAGTGGGAGCTCACTGACCGTGAACTGACAGCTGGGGAACCTGCATAGGAATGAACTAGGCCCTCTGAATGGGTGTGACAATTCTGTAGCTTAGGCAGTTTTCAGTGCCACTGGCTGTGGTACCAGGATTCATCTCTAGTGCATGAACTGAGTTTTTGGAAACCCATTCCCTATGGAGGGATACCTTTCTCAGCCTTGATACACTGGGGAGGGCCTTGGTCCTGCCTCAACTTGATATGCCAGACTTTGTTGACTTCCCATGAGAAGCCTTACCCTTTCTGAGTAGTGGATAGGGATTGAGTGGGGGAAGGTGGAGAGGGAACAGGAGGCAGCAGGGGGGGGTGGGGATTGTCATTGGTATGTAAAATGAAAAAACCTTTTAAATAAAAAAAAGCAATCTGTCTGTCTCTGTGCTCTACGCCTAGATATTGACATTAAGGACTTGTAACACTATGGCCAAACTCAAGTAATTTCTGAAATTTCTCTGAATATGCTTCTGCCATCTCCTGCAACATATTCATGTGAAAACGCAGTTAGCATAGATATAAAAAAAAAGATTTCAGTCAGTTCTGAAAAATGTTGAAGACAACCTGTATCCCAAAGCACCAAATATTCTACCAAAAGATAAGTAATTGCATAATAATAAAAGCATACATATCATATTAGTATATAAATTTTCTTTTATTTTTAAATAAAAAAATTATATATTCATCAGCATATGCTTAATTTGTATACATTTTCCAAACATACAAACACACACCTCTATATATAATTAGGGTTTCTTGGCTGAAATAAAGTCACTAGTAGAAATAAATAAGAGCCCTATATAACAGAATTCTAGAAAATTATTTCTAGATATCTTTCAATACACCTGTTTAGAATCTTCTTGGTGTGTTTTAGAACATAAAATAGCAGGTTACAACAGACCCCAAATTAAAATTCACTTCAGTAACTGTAAATGATTCTAAATCATTTAACAATCTAATTTTTTCTGATGGAGTCCTTGTTATTAAAATGAATTATTTTAATGAGAGTCACAAAATTTTTAAGATAAAAATTCTTACTTATAAAACAGACTGACACAGATTTAAGGGTACCAATATTATATTCAGAGGAATAAATGCCAAAAAAGGAGTTGTCTGTAAGGTTTTTTAAAAAACTCATGAAAATGTCACCCTGGGGTGAGGGACAAATCACTGAGACTGGAATGCAGGACTCCTTCTGTGTGACAATTAGAAATAGTTGATTTCAAGACAAAATGGCAGCCTACAGAATGGGAAAATATCTTCACCAACCCCACATCAGACAGAGGTCTGATCTCCAAAATATACAAAGAACTCAAGAAAGTGGTCATCGAAAGAACAAATAATCCAATAGAAAAAAATGGGGTACAGATCTAAACAGAGAACTCTCAACAGAGGAATCTAAAATGGCTGAAAGACAGTTAAGGAAATGTTCAACATTCTTAGTCATCAGAGAAATGCAAATCAAAACAACTCTGAGATTCTATCTTACACCTATAAGAATGACCAATCAAAAACACTGATAACAAGTTATGCTGGAGAGGATATGGGATAAAAGGAACACTCCTGCATTGCCAGTGGGAATGCAAACTTGTACAGTCCCTTTGGATATCAGTATGGTGATTTCTCAGAAAATTCAGAAACAACCTTCCTCAAGACCCAGAAATACCACTTTTGGGGATATATCCAAAGGATGCTCAATCGTGCTGCAAGGACATGTGCTCAGCTATGTTCATAGCAGCTTTGTTTGTCATAGCCAGAACCTGGAAACAACCTAATGTCCCTCGACTGAAGAATGGATAAGAAAAATGTGGTACATTTACACAATGGAGTACCACACAGCAGAAAAAAAAATAATGGTATCTTGAGATTTGCAGACAAATGGATGGATCTAGAAAACATTGTACTGAGTGAGGTAACTCAGACCCAGAAAGACAAATATCATATGTACTCACTCATAAGTGGCTTTTAGACATAAAGCAAAGAAAACCAGCCTACAAATCACAATCCCAGAGAACCTAGACAACAATGAGGACCCTAAGAAAGACATACATGGATCTAATCTACATGGGAAGTAGAAAAAAGACAAGATCTCCTGAGTAAATTTGGAGCATGGAGGAGGGTAGGAGGAAGGAAAAAGAAAGGGGGGAGCAGAGAAAAAATTTAAAATGATTAATTAATTAGAAAAGAATAAAAAGAAATAGTTGATTTCCTTTGTCAAAAAATGCTCTTCATCTGAGTGTGTTCTTTCATTGTTTTATTCTATTATATACTGTATATGAAATATTTTGAGATTTTAACTACTCAAATTTTAAGTGTAAGGATAAAATTTTCTTTCCTTTGGTTAAAGTAAATAACAACATTTGTAATATTATTTCTTTTTTTTTTTTTTTGATTTTTCGAGACAGGGTTTCTCTGTAGCTTTTGGTTCCTGTCCTGGAACTAGCTCTTGTAGACCAGGCTGGCCTCGAACTCACAGAGATCCGCCTGCCTCTGCCTCCCGAGTGCTGGGATTAAAGGCGTGTGCCACCACCGCCCGGCCATTTGTAATATTATTAATGGAACAAAGCACTGATTGCTTCCACTTTCATATCAAATTGTGTATACACCAGCTATCCATCTGTGCCTCATGCTGAGTTATTATGGGGTTTCGTTTCCTTGGAAATCCAGAGGAAACACCAATTAGTTACAACTCAATAAAATGTGCTTTCGTGACAATTACCATCTGAAAAAAGGAAAGGAAGGGGTCAGAAAATGTACTCCAACAGACCGCTAGAGTTCTTGGCACTTTAGATGCTAACAAGGTACAGACAGACTACAGAGTGAACTAAACCTTGTTGCCACATCTTCCGCCAAAGATTGTTAATGGTGTCTTGCAGGAGCTGTGCCATTTCAGTAATGAAACAAGTTAGGCAGGGATTTCTTCAAGTTGCTCTTCATTTAGAATAATCACCTGTTCCTGTGAGAAAGTATCCCTTCTTCAGTTTGCATTCATGGAATGTCTGGATGCTTGTTGAAAGAAGAGAACTGACTGCTACAGTAACCGAATAATAGACTATGCACTGAGAATTGAGGCATTACCAAGACTACATTCAAAGTCCTTCATTTGGTATTGCTGCACATGATTCCTGTCTGATCTCCCTCCTCTTGAAGTGAAAAATGCTATGGAAAAACAAGGATGATTTTTACTCACACCCTGAGTTTTACTTGTACATGTTTAGACGGTACGTCAAGTCAAATTTTCGATTTACCATCTAGAAGATAAAATGTCCCCCAAAGGAAACTGGCAACACTGAGAGTAAAGAGTAAAGAAACTGGTGGAAGAACGGCTAACCAGTAGAATGCATGTGCCCTAAGTTAAGACCCTAGCATGGCCATGAGTTGACAGTCCTACCCCATCTAACTGTGACCAACAGGTGAATAAGGTTGAACACAGAGAAATGATGCTCTGTGGAGCAGTGTGTGTTGTTTTCTATAGAGGGGGACAAAGGAAGGACTGTGTAACTCCGGCTCTTCTCTATGCTGTGTTATACAAACCTATAAAAAAAACCTCAAGTTAACTAGATGGAGGGAACTAAAGCAGTTCCCCAACCCTGGCAGCTGTGGTTGAATTATGCTCATTTTTCTATACTTGTAACTTGGCATTGATCTTCAGGGCATAGTTAACTTTAGAAACACCAAGAAGACATCAAGTTTCTATACATTTCTGTACTACACTTCGTGCTCTGATATATGCTGTCTCATTGGTAGAGTTGCATTAGTCTATCACATAATTTCCAGCAGAAAAAGATAAATAAGATTATTTTTAAAGTATGAGAAAACCCAAACAGAATGTTAGAGAGATTTTTACATATATAAAATTCTTACTCAGTTTATTAAAGACTGAGAACAATATTTTAGAACCAAACACAAAATAAGTAACATCATCTATACAGGGTCACACTATGAATATAATTTTGTAGAGTGGTTATTTCATTTTTAAGGTATAGAAAATACTTTATTTTATTGAGTTCATCTGAAATTTACTTGATATGTAGATAACTCTTTCTTTATAAAGATTTGTCAGAATTCTCTTTTTTAAATTTTTCCTTTGTAAGTTACAGCTGAGCTCCCATAAAGGAAAAGTATCCATCACACACAGTAGCCAGGCCTCAGAGTGATGACAGAGCTCTGCAGCTACTGAAGACTTTATGGTCCTTGAAACAGCATAGCATAAATCCTCCTTTTCTGGAACCATTCTCTGGCTAAGGAGAGGGATCTGTATCTATGAAACACCGTCAGTAAGGCATTTCAGGCTTTAAAATGACATCAATGGTACATACTGTTTAATGTTTTACTTTATATTAAAAACTTTCCAACTCAGTTCAGTTAACCCACACCAATGACACTCGATATTCCTTTCTTGCTATTTAATCACTGACTTAAGTATTCTAACCGGATATGAATAATTATGAGAAACTTGTAGGCACTGTGTTTCCAGACAAATATCCATTTGTTTATTATCTAAAACTTGCCATCAGATGTCTCAAGGCAAATAGAGGCTAAGGTAACATAAAAATAACTTTATACTTACAACCACAAACAATATTGTGTGAATATGTGTACACAATACTTTGGAATAGGAAATATTTGCACGTACATAGTAATGACATCAATAATATATAAAAACCAGGACTTAATTCCATGTTTTTCTATTTATAAAACTTAGAACAGGGCTTAGCAATTAGCAATTATGTAAAAAGTATACTAAAAACTAAACTCAATCTAATCCATATAATACCTTGATCCCTCAAAGTGAAGCATCCTGTTGCCAAAAGCTGAGCAGCTGAACAGCGAGAAGGAGTTACATTCACTCTCCTTAGAACTGAAACCATTAAATGTTCATTACACAACTCTCCAGAGCACAGATATGCTTTTCCTGATACAAATTATGTCTACACAGAACTGTGCCACTAGTATGCTTTTGATAAGAAATGTATATCTTATTTAACAATGATCTGTAGTAAACACTACCCACATCCCAACAATAAACACATCAATTATAGCAAACATGTAGATACTTTAAAGGTGGAATTTCATATTTTCTTACTATTATTTTACTACAAAAATATTTAGAAATTTTATATGTCCTAAGAATCCTGTGCATTAAATTTGGCTTATACTGTATTCCTTTGTAATGGTTTCTATTGCTCTAATGAAATACCATGATTGAAAGCAACTTGGGGAGGAAAGAGTTTATTTGGCTTATACTGCCATATTGTTGTTCATCATTAAAGGAAGTTAGGACAGGAAATCAAACAGGATTCAAATGTGATGATCAGAGCTAATGAAGAAGCCACAGAGCAGCACTGCTTACTGGCTTGTTTATCATGGCTTGCTAGCCTGCCCAGACTCCCAAAATAATCACACAGAAACTGTATTAATTAAATCACTGTTTGGTCCATTAGCTTTAGCTTCTTATTGGTTAACTCTCACATACTAATTTAACCCGTTTCTATTAACCTGTGTATTGCCACATGGCAGTGGCTTACTGGCAAAGTTTCAGCATGTTTGTCTTTGGTGGCAGCTCCATGGCTTCTCCCTGACTTTGCCTCCTTTCTCCCAGCATTCAGTTTAGTTTTCCCTACCTAGCTCTACTCTACCCTATCACAGGCCTAAGTCAGTTTCTTTATTAACCAATGGTATTCACAGCATACAGAGGGGAATCCCACATCAAAGAATCAGTCCAAGGATGGCACTACCCACAATGTTCTTCCCCATCCCCATCAGTCAGAAATTAAGAAAATGGGCCTGCCTACAAGTCAATCTTATGGAAGCATTTTCTTAGAAGAGGTTCCCTTCTCTTAGATGACTTTAACTTGTATCAGGTTGACATAAATCAAGCCAGGAAAGTGTATTTTTTTTTACTTGAAAGCAAATATTCTACTATAGATTTAAGAAATAAGTTGCCATATACATAAACATACTCATTATATTATTTCAACTATTAATTCTCACCCCAAATTATTATTTTTTTAGATGATTTTTAACATAGTTGGCACCAACCTATGCAAACTAGGGATGAAGGTTAGACTTACCCAAATTATACTGGTCTGACATTTTGTCCTGTTTTAATCAATAATGCCCTTAAAACAACCCTTTAGCATTGTCAAACTAGATGTCATAGTATCCTCGCTCTCCATGATCCTAATCCAGCTGCCTCCAACATAAACAGAACAATCACTTCTAGGGTCTAGCATGGAAATGGCAAAATTCTGGAGTTTGAAACGTGGAACAAAGAATTGAGCTTAGAGGGAAGGTTCTGTGCTTTCAGTTGTCCACTGGCCCCTCCAGTTATACACACTGGTCTCTGCTGTTTGATTTTCTCTTTATTTTTAGACTTTTTGCTAACTTTGTCTCAAGCGCTGGAGTCTTCTTTGTTACAGGGACACAGGAAAGTCAATTCAATATTTATCAGGTGTCTATCTTATTTGTATATTTGATAGGTAGCCAACACCATAATTTAGGTGTATTTTCTCTAAAATGTACAGCAACACATTCTGTTAAATAATTTTTTTATTGAATCTTGACTTTTTGTTGTGAGCCATACACTCATATTATATTTCAGGAATACCTAACATTAGTACCATTTCAACTACATGAAGGTAGAAATAACTTCCAGGCATAAGTATATCAGTTTAAGTTTTATTTTTTTTCCTGAGAACAATTCAAAACACTTGCTGTTATAATGTGTGGTTCCCCTCTGTATGCTGTGAATATGTTTAATTACCATTGGTTAACAAAGAATCTGATTTGGGCCTATGGTAGCACAGAATAGAGCAAGGTGGGAATTCTAAGCAGAGATGGAGGAGAAAAGAAGGCAGAGTCGGATAGATGCCATGTAACTGCCAAAGAAGACAGACACCCCAGAACCTTTAAGATATAAGCATTAGGGGGCTGGAGAGATGGCTTAGTGGTTAAGAGCACTGACTGTTCTTCCAAAGGTCCTGAGTTCAATTCCCAGCAACCACATGGTGGCTCACAGTCATCTATAATAAGACCTGGCGCCCCCTTCTGGAAATGCGGGCACACATGGAAGGAATGCTGTACACATAATAAATAAATAAATCTTTTAAAAAAAAAACAAAAAAAAAGATATAAGCATTAGTTAATAAGAAGCCTGAGTTTTAATTAATACAGTTTCTATGTTATTATTCAGACCTGGGTGGCCAGGAAAAAAACGAGCAGCCCCTGTCAACAGCTGTGCTTCATTATGAGTCCAGCTGCCCAGGAGCAGAGGAAGCACATATATAGACCAAGAGCTCGAACCACCATCTGTTAGCTGGGACAAGAGAAAGAGGGCAAAACATGAAACCTGGAAGCAGAAGCTGGGGAAGAGAAGGATGTGTTAAGGGGAAAGAATTTAGACTAGGAGTTCTTTAGTAGTACCTGGAGTATACAGTTGTTTGTTGGAGAACAACTGTTTGATCAAAGGAAGTCACACACATTGAGTACTACCTACAAGAATAAATACTCAAAGACAGAAAGCAGAACCTTGGTTTCTAGGAGCTTCTCAGGAAAAGGTAGGAAAGAAATTGATTCTTCACTGTGTTCCATTTGTGAGATAATGATCTCTGGAAATTGATTGTATGGTAATTTGAATATAATTGTACCACTTAACAGGACACTTAAAATGGTGCAGATGGTAAATTTTATTTTGTATGTGTTTTGTAACATGTATTTTTTAAAAAAATGTTGAAAATAAAGTGAGGAACATGATTTAAATTCTAACAATAATCTTCCAGATTCAGCAGCAACAAAGGAGTTACAAATGTAAGGAGACTGGAGAATTTAATTTAAAAAAAATACTTTATTCTAGGTAACCCCATTCAGAATAATGGTTTCCAGCTCCATCAATCGACCAGTAACATCAATCCACCAGCAAATTTCGTATTTTCTTCACAGCTGAAGGATACCATGTGGTGAAATGTACCATTCCATCATTCATCAGTTGCTGGACATCTAGCTGTTTCCATTTAATGGATGTTTGTGAACAGAGGAGCAATAAACAGGATGAGCATGTATCTCTGTAGGAAGGCACAAAATTCTTTGGTTGTATGCCCAGGAACATTATAGCTGGGTCATGTGGCAGATTTATGTTCAGCTTTTTGAGAGATCCCCACACTGATTTCCTTAGTGGCTGCCCCCATTTGCTTTTCCCACATGTAGTAAATAAGGGTTCCTCTTCCCCTGCATCCACGGCAGAGCTGTCTTCCGCTGTTGCAGTGTTTCTTGTTCTTCTTTATTTGTTTTTGTTTATTTTAACCACTCTGACTGTAGAAAGATGAAATCTCAGAGGAGTTTCAATTTGCATTGTACTGACATGGCTGGGTATTCTGAACATTAAAAAAAAAATGTTTCTTAGCCTTTTGTAGTTCATCTTCTGAGAACTTTCTATTTATAGTTCCATACTGCCTTTTTTAATTGAGTTGTTAAAGTTCCTATTATTTCAGTTTTTATATTTCAGATGCTAATCTGTCAGTTATCAGCCTGTAAGCTAAAATAGTGGCTAGCCTGATAAGACATACCCCTTCCTGAAATAATGGCATGATCATGTGACTTATCATTATACCCATAGAATGATGCATATCTCAATCGTCACCAGAGAAGGTTCTGTTTGTAGCAGATGTTAATCAACACTGCTACAAATACAAATACAACTAACCAAAATAAAAACTGTGAAGCAGCCAGTTCTAAATGGACTATCCATGTCTCGTATCCTCCTCCCCAGGCTCACAGATAATTGTGGAAAGGTTGTAAAAACCAATGGTGATAGATGACTATGACCAAAAAAAAAGTGTCCCCTGAACAGAACAGGGAGCTTTCACTAAGACGCACGTGAAATTTGCAGGGACATTTTCTACTCAAAAGTTGCTATGACAGCAGCTACAAGACCTGTGTAAGTTGAAACTAGATGAAAACTCATCATAAATAAGAAGGTTGCTGTGATATCACCCTAATCAAAGGGTTATTGGCAAGAAGAGATGGAGGAAGGAAAGCCAGTATTAAGAGTGTGGCCCCTGCATGTCTGGAATCATGTTCCTGCTGCATCTGGGGTCTATGATGATGTCCATGGCCCATGTCACAGTGGGGGACGGGGTCATAAGAATCATGCTTGTTGAAATCCAAGGGCCACGCTGAGCCATCACCATCCCTCACTGGCCCTGGGATGGCTGGTCCTGCCCCTTGCTGTACACTACAGCAAGAGACGTGGCCCCAAGCCCCATGGGAGAACTGGCCCTCTAACTCTGGAGAGACAACATCACCCCTCATAACCATCATTGGAGAACTGGCCCCAAGCCAGTGGGACTAGAAAAGCAGGCTCTGCCCCTCCCATGACAGGGGTGATCCCAGTGACCCAGACTGACCAGTTCAGCTACCACCAGGACCCACATCCTCTAGCTACTTTTCGATGTTCACCCTGAACATGCCATGTCTAAATCAAATTCTTTCTAGTAGACATCGTATGTTAGGGAGAGACAGGTTTTACATTCTTTATCCTGAATTCCTCAGTCACATGACCTATGTTCCCATTCATGCCCATAATATATATGAAGACACATTTAGTTATTGTCTACAATTGCATTCTGAGAAAGCCAGAGCAAGACACTCTAATAATACATTTGAAAATTTCTGAAACATAATTTTAAATAGAATTGCTGATTTACATAGCCGCAAATAACTAAAAATGTGGTTTACAGTGTTCGTTCTACAACTAAAGGGTAACCACAAGGTCACACTGCTGAACTCACACAGAAGGGCTGGGCTCTTTAACTTCCCAGGCCATCACTGTTGAGATAGACTTGAACTTAAAAGACCTGAGGATAATTTTACTCCTTGTTAAATATATTAAGCTGGGTATATACAGTTTCTTCAGTTTGATGAGTAGTTATTGTGTTTTTATCATCCTACTTACATAGTTCCTGAGAAGACCAAAGACGTGAGTAAAATATATCAGTCCTGTGTATGGCATGAGGTCAGGAAGCATTACTGTCCCATTCTGAGAATTTGGAGGCCATAGTAATTCACTGAGTTCCACTCCTTAAGAAATAAAGATATGAGCTGGGCAGTGGTGGTGCACACCTTTAATCCTAGCACTCGGGAGGCAGAGACAAGAGGATCTCTGTGAGTTTGAGGCTAGCCTGATCTACAAGAACTAGTTCCAGGACAGGCAACAAAGCTACAGAGAAACCCTGTCTTGAAAAACAAAACAGAAAGACAGAAAAAAGAAATGAAATAAAGATATGAATTTTGGTAATTAATATTCTCAACCCACAGTTATTGTTTTACTTGGTAATAAAGTTGTATGTGTAGATTAGAAAAAATCAGAAAAAAATGGAATTTTGGAGCATACATTGAGTCACTTTGGAGAGCATCATACACACTAGTGTAAGTATAAAAACTTGAACTGGAAGATAAAATTAATGAATCCAAAGTATAAGCAGCCAAGCAGGCTCTTAGGAAATCCAATTCCTCTAAATGGTGCTGCGGATAACAGTATAAATATCAAGACTCTTCTCATATTTCAGTTGCAAACTGAGAGTCAATGTACATTGCAAAGCAACTGCAACACAAAATCCATTTTAGGTTATCAAATAGGGTCAATTATTATGGTATTTGCATTTCTAGTGTCTGTAAATCTTCCTTTGCTCCCTCTTCTTCACTAATCTTCAGATTCTAAAGTGTTAAATTCAAGTAAGTTGATAAATGCTAAGTCATTTCAAAGAACAGTCTGATTTCCAGTGTACTGTTTATACTTTTTAAGACCTTTCTTGAATTATTTGAATTCTTTATTGTTGCATGTTTTATGCAATGTGAGACTTATCAAAATGAAGCGGAGAGTTTTATCTCCTCGGAAGCACAGCCAGGTACTTTACCTCTACAGCAAGCTGGGAGCTGAATCCTCCCTGCACTGCTTGCTTCCCCAGATCTGCTGTACCTTTAAATCAACTTTACTCATATTTGGCATCACTCCTTAACCACAGCTGCCAAGTGCTCAAGGTGGGAGCAAGGAGCCGTTAGCATTTATAAATAAACTCTTCTCGGTGTTCACTAGCAGCAGAATCTAGGGCAGAAAAAAATATTCTCAAGGGACAAGGAAGAACTGTGTAAGTTTGAAACTTAGGGATGTGAATGTTTATGTTTCTAATAACATGAACAGTTTGATAACGGTTATTTGAGATGCTTAAGGACAAAAAAAATATCAACTGACACAACTTTATGTGTCCTGGGAGAGAACTGGGGCTCAGATAGTACATGATCAACAAGGTTTGGGTATTAAATGAAGCAGAAATAAGGAGCAGAAAGTGCATTCTTTTGAAACAATCCCACATGCCAGCGTTTACAGTGGAATCCACTGATGTAAACAGTGGCTTAAGTTCTTTGTGACCACAATTGCCTAATGGCCATGCAGACTCTGTTCCTCATCAAACAGCCACTGGGAACTTTTTCAAGAAAGTGAGAAATGGAGATGTTATTACCGGAGTTGTTAAAACGATTGAAGCCTTTCATAATACGACATCATGCAGAAAAGAAGGTGCATTCTATACCTCTATTTCCATCCTCTGCTCTTCCCATGATTGCTGCAAACCTTCTCTTTCCCATCCGCTAAGCTTCCCAAGATTGTTGCCAGTGTTCTCATAAATCAGTACATGGAACAGCAGTTTAATTAAAATAAATAGTAAAAATCTGAGGTCAGTCTTGCCTTGCAAAAGTTTAATCATCTAAAAAACACAAGTAGCTCCTCCCATCCCTAACATGATTAGCAGATAGCTCTGTGGCAGCATGAGGAGAGTGGATGGTGTTGTAGAGGGGAACGGGCGGCGTCCTGCCGCCCAGCTAGCTTAACCCTGAAATTCATAGAGAAATTGTATTAATTTAATTACTGTTTGGCCCATAAGCTTTAGCCTCTTTTTGGCTAATTTTTACATCTTGATTAACCCATTTTTATTAAATCTGTGCTTACCATGAGGTTGTGGCTTACCGGCATGAGTCTAACCAGCGTCAGTCTTGGACAGGAGAAGCGTGGCGTCTGCCACACTGGGAAAGGAAAGATGCAGAATAAAAGGCTACTTTCCAAATTTTGAAAGCTTGAATCCACACTACTGTATCATCTCTGTCTTGATTTTACAGTGGTTTCCTTTCTCTGACCATTCCCTTGATATGTCAATTTGAAATACCAGATGATTTAAAAACAAATTTGCTCTTGAGAATGTTTATGTCTTCACATCCCCCATACATAACTTGTGGGCCCTGAGTTAAACAATCCCAGAATTTCTATGAATTAATGTTTCTCAAAGAGTTCTGTAGACTTAAAATTAATTAAAATTAGAAAATTAAAAAGTGGACTGAGTTTGTAAAAAATTCATTTCTCTCATTAAAGAAAAATAATAATAATATAAATAACTGAGTTATATAAAATCCATCCAAGCCTCTACTCCATGAGCTACCAGGATGGACAAATTATCATAAGCCTTGTCTCTAATTCTGCTTCCATTCACTTAAAGAATTATATTCCAACTGATATTTGGAATCTGGAAATGTCCTCCCCCAATCCCATTCCTGCAGAGTGGTTCAAACTCCTCTCCAGTCTCACGTGTACCTTGGATTTGCTCATCTTCTTGACAGCACATTGCCTGCAGTAAATCTCGAGGAAGAATTAAAATTTTATAAATTACGGGAATAACAATGCTCTCCTGTGGTAGGAGGCTGTCTCCAATGAAGACATAGCCCTTGTTCTCCCAGATCGAGATTCAGTGTTGCTTGGCCCATCAGGCTGCATCTGAGCACACAAAATATGTTTTGTCCTATGAAGAAGGCTTCGGTTGGAGGAACTCACATGCTTTACTTTATAATTCCTTACAAGACATGAGTAACATAAAATTTACTTTATATTTCTTATTTATCCACTACTCTGGTTTTTGTTTGAAATATTGGTGAGTAAAATTTTCATGTAATCTCACTGATTGTATTTACTTCCTGACTGGAAGTTTTGGTTTTAGTTGTTTTTTGGGTGTATGTGTGTGTGTTATTGGTTTTGTCAAGTTATAAAATAATTATCAAAGAGAAAAAGAGTTACAAGGAGGGTTAAGATCTCTATTCTGTGGTAATTAGATACAAAATAGTGCTGACATTCTAGAAGTTAGCGTGTGATGTTTTGTTAAACACCACCAACATTAATAATAAATCCCAAATCTTCAGTGTCAGAGGAGTATGTGAGATATGATTTAGATGTAGATAAGGTAGAAATAGAGACATCAGCCAGTTATTTTTCTGCCAGAGACATTTTCGCTCCCAAAGGAAATGCTACAGAGAGAAAAAGGAAACACACATGGGACAGGTACTATTCCGTTTCTTTCGTATAAAATTAAAATGTTCTCCCAGGGATAGAGTACTAAGAGACTTGACCATCGGTTGGATGATTTTGCTGTCTGCGAAAGAACACATGCGACACAAAGAAATGCCCTCCCACATAACAGTGACCGAGAAGCATCTATGAAAACCAGAATTTAATCACCACCTCATAAACTACAGAAGCTGTCTTAGGGTCTCTATTGCTGTAAAAAGACAACATGATGGTGGCAAATTACTAAAAATTAATAAACAACAAAAAGAAACATTTAAATTGGGCTGGCTTACAGTTTCAGAGATTTAGTCTGTTGCTATCATTGTGGGAAGCATGTTAGCATGCAGGCCAACATTTTGCTAAAGAAAGAGCTGAACATTCTATATCCAGATCAGCAGGAAGCAGGAAGAGAATACCACACTGGGTCTAGCTTGAGCATCTGAGAACTCAAAACCCACCATCGGTGACGCACTTCCTCCAATAATGTCACTTCTATTCCAACAAGGCCACACCTCCCAATCGTGCCACACCCTATGAGCCTATGGGGGCTATTTTTTTAAAAACCACCAGAGTTTAATAGCAAAATATCATAAAGGATTCTTACAATATTTGCTTAAAATCTTTCACAAAATGCCAACACCTTGATTCTCGTGCTGAACGGGGCATTTAGGAGATCTACTCTTGTTGTCAGCGGTAATTAACACCCAGTAGATCTCACCACAAATGAAGGATATTCCAGAGAAAGGGACAAACTAAGAACATCTTCCACTAACATGGCACAGGGAGACTGAGAACATATAGAAATTATGCCTCATGAAATTGCATTGTTAAGTTAACCCTTTGGGGGTCGTGGTAGGGGAACCCATGGAGACTGCTGACCTGAGCTTGTGGGAGATCATACTGGACCAACAGACAGGGAGACTGCATGGGATGGACCTAGGTCCTCTGCATGTGTGTGACAATCCCATGGCTTGGTCTCTTAGTAAGGCTTCCGACAGTAAAAGCCGGACCTCTCCCTGGCACTTAACTGGCTTTTGGAAGCCTGTTCCCCATGCTGAACTGCCTGGTCTTGCTTCAATGTAGGGAAGAGGAGATCAATTTTGCATCAAATTTGATGTGTGGGCCCATGGGAGGCCTGTCCATTTCTGAGTGGAGATGGAGGGGGAATAGATGGGGGGATGGGAAACTGGTTGGTGTGTACAGTAAATGAAAAAAAAGTGCTATTTAAATAAAAAAATATACATAAGCAAAAAGTGTCACACACCTAGAGCACATGACTTTCTATTAACTGTGCCTTAGTTTAATGATTAAGAAAAACAATCAAGCCGGGTGGTGGTGGCGCACGCCTTTAATCCCAGCACTTGGGAGGCAGAGGCAGGCAGATCTCTGTGAGTTCGAGACCAGCCTGGTCTACAAGAGCTAGTTCCAGGACAGGCTCCAAAACCACAGAGAAACCCTGTCTCGAAAAAAGCAAAAAAGAAGAAGAAGAAGAAGAAGAAGAAGAAGAAGAAGAAGAAGAAGAAGAAGAAGAAGAAGAAGAAGAAGAAGAAGAAGAAGAAGAAAGAAAGTAAAACAATCAAGACCAGCAGTTCAGCTAGCTTAAATTCTTTTAGCCTTAACGTTGGGAGATGGGTCAACAGGTTTCAGAGTGCACCATAGTGAAACAAAGCTTTGAAAAATAAATTAAACTTAGACTAAGATGTTTTGTCAAACATCTTTGAGGCCAAAAACCCAAGAAGGCAATCTAAAGGTTTAAAGAGTCACAAAGTTGAATACAAAACTCATTAAGGTCAGGGAACAAGAGCAAAGCAGCCCAATTATCATTGCCTGATATGTTTTTCTTGCTAAAATTGGTTGATGACCAAATGTGATTATTAATTCTTTATACCCATTTCTGCCCTCAATCTCCTGATATAAGAAACTATTAATGAGTAGGTATGTATCCTAAAGGTTTAAAATAGAGCTGACTGATTCTTTTCCATATATAAAAGTTTAGGATTGTGATTTCTTTAAGATTACATATGATTACCTTTCAAGATAAATATTAAAATAATTGCCTATTTCTTTGTAACTGCGAAATGCAGCCTTCCAGTAGAAGACCTGACTGAAGAATACCTTGCTTGCCCACACAGTTCATCTATAACAAGTCTTGCTTGGGTATGAATGTATGTGGGTTCTTAGGATAGTTTATTTGCCCACACAGTTAATCTATAACAAGTCTTGCTTGGGTAGGAATGTATGTGGGTTCTTAGGATAGTTTATTTTTCACCTGTAATATGTAAAATGTTTAGTCTTGTAAGGGATATGGAAAACATGCTATTTTTACTGTTTTATTCATTGTAATCATTCACTTGAAAAACAAAATGTAACCACATTGTGTTTTTTATGTTGCCGGAGAGATTTTGCTGGGGTGTATAAGCTGTTATGGTCAGAATAAAGATAGAGTTAAAATGTTCTAGAAGGAAAACATCAAGAACGACAGAAGGAAATCTCCAGGGAAATAAAGAATAGATACTGCAACAGAAAAATAAAGAAAAGGTCTGAAGGAAAAAAAATTCAGCCCTTAAAACCTTTGCAAAAGTCCATACACTGTAATGAATTAACAAATGCAGTAAGCAAGCAATGAATGAATTTGTATATCAGAAATAAAATTAAACAAAGACAACTTATCAGGAATCATGGCAGTAAAAATAGATTTTTATAGTGGAGCAAATGACAACAATAAAGAGTTACGCTGTGTAATGACAAACATCACAGCATGAGAAGAATGCAGTCTCTCTGAAGACAAGGGCTCTGACATGTGGTATAAGGATAGAATTATCATTACACACATAAAACCAAACAAGGCTTTCATTCTTCATGTCGTTCTGTGCTGTTTCATCAGGCATGTGACATAGGAACATGTCATTTAACCTTTGAGTACATCTTTCTACTTAATGGAGTACAAAAAGGATCGTCTGCATTATTTATAGAAATATTGAAAAAAAAATCTGTTGGCACAATCATGTTGTGATGCTAAATTTAAACAATCCATAATTTATCGATTTTTTGGTAAGGTAGAATCTTAAGACATTTATTCATTCACAATTTAGCATGTGCTAGGTGCACAAAAAATAACATGTACAAAAATAACTAAGGGGTAAGGAAAACAATTCCCAGAGTCTTCATTTGCTTTTTCTTATCACAAAAATCGATCACAGAAATGAACACAAAATAAACTCTTTGAAGATGATGAAGAGTAAATCGACTTTTCAACAAGAAAAATGATAATGGTCGCTAAATATTCAAAATGTGATTGTGAAGAGCCATCCAGTTCACAAGTCTAACATATTTTAAGGCGAACGTGACAGGGTGAAAACGCTGGGGAATGATATTCAAAACTACACAGATTCAACTGCAGGAGCAAGGGGAAGGAAACTCAAGATGAGGGTCTCCACAAAAGCCAGAACAAAATCTCAGGAACGTGGCCCATGTCGGTCCCAGTGAAAGAAAACGAACGGTGATGAAAAATGGTCAGGAGAACAAAAAACACAACGAGTTAGGGAGGAGATAAACATCACAGAGTTAGGGGCGATGACAGCCGTTGTGCATTCAGGCTCACGTGGCATAGCTGCAGTGAACAGGGCTCCGTGGCATCTGTGAAACGGGGTCCAGTTAGCCGTGCTGGCACATAAAGTCTGGCATATAACTGACTTGACCTAATAGCGCTTTCACAGTTTGATCTTCATAAATAAGTTTTTAAAATTAAATATTTGTGGGGAGCCAAGTAGAAAGTCTTTTTTATTGGCAAAGTTCACAATTAAAGTTTTGTTTCATCGTCCCTGGGAAACAGAGGGGAAAGCAGTGTCGCTGTGGCCCCATACCGCAAAGATCTTTAGAATCTCTAGATGGACGGTGGTCTGTTCCTCGCACTACAACAGGCCGGTGAGCTCAAACAGGCATCAGGAGTAAAGTACAGAAACGGCAGCTTCCTGCAAATGAAAACCCAGACCGCACGCTGTGGGCTCTGAATTCCTCTCTGCAACCTGAAAAGAGGCCTGGTCAGCCAGTCACAAACATTCTCCAGAAAATAAAGAAACAGGATCGAAGACTCTTAATTTCTTTTTGGAAAACATACTAAATACCAGAAAGTCGAGGGAAAAAGGAAAGGTTAGGGAAGTTAAAATGCCCACTTGTAATTATGTATTGTAATAATAACTACTCAGACATTATAAATCTTGTCTTTGCAAACTTAATGCAGAAACAAGATCATGAAATGGAAACATAAAGATCAACACCAAACACCAGCAAGACCCCCCCAATGGGTACCAAACCTGCCTTCCTGAGGTTATCGCCTGGAACTCACATGGTAGAAACAGAAAAGAAGATTTCAGCCTGTTTTCTGACATCCATGTGTATTACGATGTGATGCACCCATGCACTTACACACAATGCAAATAATTAAAACATTTTCAAGAATAAATAATTATGAAAAGTCCAAGACTAAAATAGAACCCAAATCACCTAAGAATTGGGCATTCCCTAGCTTCAGTTCCAATTCATTCCTCTCCCAGGAGTCACTCAAGCTCCAGAAAGGTGTTCACAGTGTGCTCTCGGCTGGCACGTGTCCTGAGTGTGTGGGTCCAAACAGGGAGGCACTGAAGAGGAAGAAAACGGATGTTTTCTAAGGTGAGATTAGGACATTTATCCATCCACTTATACTTTACTGACTCTGACTCGTTTACCTACACAACTGTGACAGATGTGTGGTGTGTGTGTGTGTGTGTGTGTGTGTGTGTGTGTGTGAGAGAGAGAGAGAGAGAGAGAGAGAGAGAGAGAGAGAGAGAGAGAGAGAGCAGACGTTGCTTGCAAATGCTTGCTATTCTGCCGTGCTCTGCACCTAACATGAGGGTGCCCTGTGGTATCTGGAATTTGTTTGCTCTTTCCCACTGCAAATATCCCAGGAAGCCTGGCACATGTGACCCCAAACCAGTCCACTTCAATTGGGCCATTAAGCCCATCTTCTGCTAAGCGCTGTAGAACATCATCCTACCCTGCAGATCTTCCCTGAGCCTGCAGCATCAGCAGCACATTCACAAAACCTTCTCCTATTCTGAACATCACCTGGAAAGGAGCTCCTGGAAACGGAGGGCTGGCAAGGACTGTCTAGTTTCAGGCAGCATGCATTCAACTTGCCATTTTCAAAATTCCAACAAGTCTATCATAACTTTTTATTATTGCAAAACCAGTAGGAAATACAATATTCTCTACAGCTGATGTGATACCAATGGATGAGCTTATACAGCCCCTCACTCGCTGCAGCACTTGGAAGACTGAACCCTGCGCCTATCACGGACAGCATAGTAAAGCTGACGCCTTTGACAGAGGTACAAGTGATCGGGTGCCGGGAATATACATGGGAGGTCTGGCCCCATCCTTCATATGCCATATGGTGGAGTGACTGAGGGAGAGATGACCTTCTCGCTCCTCTACCCCTCACCGCCTGTGGTGGATGGGAGAGCAGGACCTGAGCTCACGAGAGTGGGAGAACTGGCTGTCCGCTGCCGACAGTAGTGTTAGATAGAGCAGGCCCTGCACTCTCCAGGGCAGCATGATAGAGCTGACCCTGTAGGCATGGGCACAGGTGAAGAAACCAGGAGAGGCATGAGAACAGGAGTACTGATCCTCCCACACACACACCTCATCTGTCATGTGACGGTATGGGTGAGGAAAACTGTCCTCCCTCCCCTCACCCCTTGCTACCTGAGGCGGGTGAGAAAGCTGGCACTGGGGGCCACAAGAGTGAGAGAGCTGCCCTTCCCCTCGCCAGCTTTAGCACACGGGATAGCAGGCGCAGGACCTCACCTGGGCAGCACATTAGAGCTGACCCTGTTGGTGGGGGCCCAGGTGGGCCAGGTCTATAGGCGTGAGAGCAGGAGAGATGTCACTGATTGCCCCCTGTGTGCCATGGGATGGCAAGGGTAAGAGAAATAAGCCTTCCCCCTACCCATGGTCATCTGCGAGGCAGGAGAGCCAACCTCGGGGGCATGAGAACAGAAGAGCTGTTCCTGTCCAAGTGAGGCAACCAGAAAGCCAGCCCTGCACCAGCCCTGGGCAACAGTAGAGCTGGACTGGTGGTGTGACTGCCGATGAGCTGGACCCAAGGGTGTGAGAACAGGAGAGCTGGCCCTGCTCCTTGCTGTCTGCTTCATTGGGTGAGCTAGCCAGGGCAGTGCTGGAGAGAACGCCTGGGTGATGATCAGGAAAAGCTGATCTGCTGAGCAGCTGTTGTTCTGAGTGATAAAGTGCTGTGGTCTGACCTGGGGTCTCTCTACTGATTTACCATTCAATCCCTGAAACTTACGTTGTCATGGTAGATCTTTATAGAAAAATGCTAATGAAGTTATAATCCTGATTAGAAACCTGAGAACACAAGTAGAAATTGTCACGGATATTTTCTTAGACTATTTCTTCCTAACCTGTAACCTGCTGTCAAAAATTCTAATGAGAGGACTGAGCACGCAACCTGGGCTGGAGCAGACCTCAGACAGCCAACTCCACAGGAACGGGTACAAGGGAGCAACTGCTGAGTGAGTGAGCCAAAGCCAGAGCCTTGAATCTATGAGGGTGGTGCTACTGTAGCCACACCAGGCTTCTAGTGGTAGGACTGGGTTACCAACCCCACCGTAAACCCTACAACCTATAATTTGTCCTGCTGCAAGATGCGCTGGTATAAATGTGGCACAGAAGCTGTGGAAACGGCTCATCAATGCGTGCTGCAACTTGAGACTCATGTCAGAAGAGGGATCCCACACCCAACATTGCCTGTGTGGCCAGGAACCATTGGCTGGATATCGCAGGGACCAAGGATAGAACCAAACATGACAGGCGAAAGGAAAAAAAATCAATGAAATGATTCCTAATGACATACTTCTATACTCACAAACTGGAGCCTAGCATAATCATCTTTAGAGAGGATCCATCCTGTAATTGATAGGAACAGATGACTTAGCTCAGGGTATTCCATGGAAGAATGGGAGGGAGGACTGTAAGAACCAGAGGGTCAAAAACATCACAAGAACCCAACCCACAGAATCAATTCACCAGGGATATTAGGGACCCACAGAATCTAAAGTGGCAATCAGAGAGCTTGTGTGGGTCTGAACTAGATCTTATGTGTATATTTTATGGTTATGTAGCGTGATGTTCTTGTGGGACTCCTAACAGTAGGAGTGGGAGCTGACTCTGATACACAGATTAATAAAAATGGGTTAATTTAAAAGTGAACTAAAAATACGCTTAAGCTATTGACCAAACACTATTACAAATAATATAGTTTTCTGAGTGAATATTTTGAATCTGGGTGTCCAGGAATGAACTAGCAGTCTCCACCAACAAACTGGTGCCCAACATGGGGCCCGAACCCCCTACCCTGGGATGAAGAGCACAGATCCATTTATTGAAGATGCTGCCTTCACTAGAGTGCATGCTTTAGGCGTCTCTGTCAAACATAAATACATGGAATAGTGGTTGGGGCTTCTGTTTTCTTCAGCTGATCTACATGCCTGCTTTTGTGTCCATACTATGCTGTTTTTATTACTACAGCTGTGCAATACATCTTTAAATCTGTTGTAGTGATCCCTTCAATAGTGTTATTTTTTCAGGATTGCCTTGGCTATACGAGTATTTTGTGCTTCCCAGTGGATTCTAGAATTTTTTTCCTCTTTCTGTGAAGATGATTCCAGGAATTTTTGTTGGGATTATCCTGAATTTGTAAATTACTTTTAGTAAAATAATTATTTTCGCATTTTTAACTTTGCCAATCCGTGAGTAGGTGAGGTCATTCAATCTTCTATTGTCTTTCTCAATCTCTTTCTTTCCAGAATTTAAAATTAAAAGTCTTTTGCTTCCTTTTTAAAGATTTTTTTAGGCTATTGTAGATGGCATTGTTTCTATACTCTCTTTTCAGCATGTTTCTTATTGGCAGAAAACATGATTACTGATTTTTAAGTTGATTTTATATCAGATTACAACATCTTGCTGTTGTGGTATAACTTTTTGTACAATGTGAAGATGTGTCTTCTCCAAAGCTCCTTCTGATTGGTTTAATAAAGAAAGAGCTGACTGACCAACAGCTAGGTTGGAAGTGGTTAGGCAGGACTTCTGTTAAGAGAAAGAGAGAGGAAGAGTAGTTTGTGTGTTTTCAGAAAGAAAAAAAAGGACCAGATACCAAAGAAGACATTTAGCCCAGGGGATCCAGCCTTTCAGAAAGTCTCTGTTGCAGTTTCCTCCAAATTCTGCATCTAGAACATCTTCAAAGCTGTTATCTAAGATGGTCTAGCCTCTCAGCCTACTCTCTGGGAATTCAGATAAACCCTGCACTTGCCCATTTACATAGAGATTGGAAAATAAATGATACAGCTATCTCTCCCAAGATTTGACAATTATCTTAATTATCCCAGGGAACCCTAAAGATTCCATTGCCCCAGACAACAGAAAGCTGTCTAGAAAACATGACACCCACATTCTTAAGAGGTGGGGGTGGGGGTTTTTGTCATTGGGTAGTTTATGGGTGTTTGTGATCATTTAAGAGGTGGTACCAAGTTGTTACTGATCATAGTCAGGAAGAATGCTAAACAATGCATATTAGATTTAGGTATCTCTTTCTGAACATAAAAAGGTGGATATAGTATAGAAATGATGGGATAAAAGGGTGGATTGTTGAGTCTGCTTTGAACAACCACTATCTTAAATATTTCACAATGGTATGGACTTTTCTATAATGATACAAATTTAAGGTTATTTTTGTTATACTGTATATATGTTTTTACTAGATGTTGTACCTATGCAATATATATATAGATAGATATATGGAACAGATCATGTTCTAAAAAATCACAAAGATTTTCAAAGTAAGTTTTATAAAAATTATTATTGCTAATTTTAAATCTTTCTGATGATATTTTTATGAGCCTACATGAATAAGTTAAAACATTGCTGTTTAATTATATATACAAATGGCATTTCTATAATCCTTTAAAATTACAATTTCTATAATGATTCCTTACAGACAGGATCTTCCTACGTAGCTCTGAATAGGCAAAAACCTGTGTGTATTCTGCCTTCATCTATTGAGTGCTGTACCTGCGACTTTATACCACAAAACCTGATTATAATGACTCTGCATAATGTTTTGTCTACATCAAAGTTTAATTTTAGTTATACAAGGTATACAGTTACCTGACAAAAACTTTTTCAAGTCTGGTAGTGATCCCTATTTCTGTTAAGATTCTTAAGATTTAACTTGCAATGATCCCTGGTTCCTTACATTTTGAAGAGCCAACCACTGTCATCTAAGTCTACGTGATACCTTTATGTACAGATTCCTTTTAGTACTTATAATTTAATTTCAACATTTATTGGATTGTGTTGGACTATGTATATATTACCAATTAATCCCTTTGAATTGTAAATGACAAATCTATTGCTCTATCTGCCCAGTGAATTAACAAATGGTATGACTGCAATTAGAAAACAGAAAAGAAACAGGCATACTTCAAAGTCCAACAGAGAAACTGAGAGTAAACAGAAAGAAGAATAAGACTTGGGACTTTAATGAATAAGCACGTGCCAGGCATTTCACTGATAGGTCTATCAGCTTCTTCCAGGCGTCAGAATTTGCGGAACTTTGGTTTTTGTCTTGAGTAACACAGTTATAGGAGTGAAAGGGAAGACAGGCCTAAGCTGCATATCAACATGGTCCTGCAAACCTCAGTTCTGGTCTTCTGTCTTTTCAGGGGCTGGAAGGGAATTCTCCCTGTTTTCCTCATCTAATCCTTTCACAACACATTTGTATTATATATCTATATGTTTATATTTACATATAATATCTGTATCATATATATTACAAATTTGTCTTTGAAAGGATATATATGTTTGTAATAAAATTTTATCAACACTATTTGACTGAGAGGATTTTTATATTTTCTTATGACCATAATACATCAAAATCAATTTCATAACCATCAAAACAGTATGACATCTTTGCATTCACACATAAATATATTATTCTTATACCTGTTCCTGTGCTTTTGATGCAAAGTTATATGATCTCTACACATGATCATAGCAATGACAATTATACTTATATAGCATGAATTTTACTTTCCTAATGAAGTTATCATTAGATATACAGCATTTAGGTTCTGATTTCCCATGACATGTCAATCACAACTTTGCCTTTAACTCTGTCCCCTAGTTTCATAATGGCCTTTACTTTTTTTAGTCATAGAAATATTTTATTGAATTACTTTTAATATCTAAATATAATGTTGATCAAATATGATGGCTTTCCTAATTTGCTAATAACATACAATCACAGTTTTTCTATAAAGGTCCAAATGCTAACTGCTGTGAAGAGTCACCATGACCAAGGCGAACCTTATAAAACAAAACATTTAATTGCAGGCTTGCTTGCAGTTTCAGAGGGTTAGTCCATTAGCACCAAGGCAAGGGCACAGTGGGATCACAGAAGCACTCGTGGTGCTATAGCAATAAGTCAAGGTTACTTAACATATCTTGACCTGCAAACAGAGAATGAGACTAAAGGGGCCTAACATGGGCGTTTGAAATCAGATGATACTAGTTTTAAAGACATCAAGGGGTCAGGGAGTACGGCTGAGGCTTGTCATTGTGTGGCCAGGCTGGAATTATTAAAGAGAGCCCAAATGCAATGGGAAGCCCTAACAATTTCAGAGATGCTAGTGCCAGCTAATAATCACCAGAAACACCAGCCACAATGTAGTTGAGTTGGCTGGAACCCAAAAAACAGGCAATGTATGCAGCCAACGATGAGCCAAAGAAACAACCTGAGTCCCTTGGGAAATCCCAGAGAGTGACAAATGAATCCCAGGTAGTGAACATTGACTCCTTTGCACTTGGAGCTTGATTTTGCCTGATTCAGACTGTGGTTCTGCCTAGCATCTTCCATCTGGAAGTAAAAAATGGTACTTTATTTTAAAAAAAAATTACAGGAGCACACAGTTAAGAGATTTTAAACTTTAAGAGGATTCCTTTGTTGATATAGAATCCTTAAAAATGAATAAATAAAAGGCTAAAAATTTAAGTCCACAGCTATGAACATCAAACACTAAACCCCAGAGACTAGGATGTTCCTACCTAAGCACTCTGGCATAGAGTTTCTCCTAGCCTAAGGTCTATTCAGGCTAACAGAGACTGGCTTAAGCATGAATCCCTACCTCTCTGTCTTATTAACAATGTTAAGCTTTAGATATTTGGATAAACAGAGTCATACAAGAAACTTTTATATTCTTTTATAGTACACAATGTAAGGACCAAGAAGCTAAAGTTGTCAGTCTCCCAATCGCCTGTATTCATGATTTAAATTTTTATTTTAATATTTTTTTGTATTTTTGTTTTTAAAATCTTTTTTTAATTTATTCATTTATTTATTTATTTATTTATTAAAGATTGCTGCCTCCTCCCCGCCACCGCCTCCCATTTCCCTCCCCCTCCCCTGATCAAGGCTCCCTCCCTCATCAGCCCAAAGAGCAATCAGGGTTCCCTGCCCTGTGGGAAGTCCAAGGACCACCCACCTCAATCCAGGTCTAGTAAGATGAGCATCCAAACTGCCTAGGCTCCCACAAAGCCAGTACGTGCAGTAGTGCAAGAGATGCCCTATCATACAACAAAAGTATGTGCTCAACTATGTTCATAGCAGCATTATTTGTAATTTTTATTTTAATATTAAAAGGAGCATCAACTCAGAAACTTATTTTTAAGCCTCATACTTAACAGAGATGAAGTTAAGCCCTAATCTTATAAAAGCTAATAACTTATTATAAACACTTTTTGATTAATTAATATTTTTAATATAATATATTTTCATCACATTTTTTCCTTTCCTCAACTCCTCCCAGATCCTCCCCAGTTCCTTAGATAACCAACTTCATACTCTCTCTCTCTGAAAACATAAAACAAACAACAAACGCAGAAAAACTAAATAAAATATGCCAAAAATATGAGTTCCATTTTGTGTTGGTCAAGGAATCCTGGTTAGGGCCTACCCTCGAGTGTGGTTGATATATTCAATAACACCGCATTAGAGAAAACTGATTTTCCATTTCCCAGCAGGAATCATATTATAAACTCTTAAAGATAATTAAGACACAAATAGATATTTGACCTCAAACTTGTCAGCGATCTGATTAATATGACATTTAAAATGTTTGGTGGAAAAAGCTTGCTGTGACATATAGAACTCCAGCCCCTAGAGCTGACCTCAGTTCCTCCTAAGAAGACGATGGGAAAGGAAAGGACACCTCCATACGGATTATGCTAATGCTCAACACTAAACAAACTGCCCCATAGCTCATCCATTGCCAGGACCTTACCCAAACTACGGACACGCAGGACACTGAAGGATTGATTGCCCCACTTTTCCTTCCATAATCCTCCTCCACAGGAATGCCCCTTAAACCTTGTGGGCCTTGGCAACAAAAGGCTTACACTGCCTTTGGGACCTCTGTTCCTAATGAAGCCATCAATACCACAGAAGCCTGCTGGGGTGTCTGTCTAGGTTATGGGTAAGTTTCTGTCAATTCAATTGACAAATAGGCCATTCGCATTATACTTCTTGCTGTAATTTAATCTTCTCAGAACTGATAGCATTATTGACTAGGCTAATGGTAGCTTTGTCAGTTTGGAAGCAGCAGACAACCAGTCCATTCCCCCAAAGCTTAAGCCACCTTATTAGTTCATTTCATATTCATATATAAAAATCAGGCCTTGCTTTTTTCCAGAGTTCCAAAGCATCCTGCTAAAAAAAACAGACAGTTTGCCTTGCTTTATATTAAAGGATAAAGAGGTTTTGGATGTAACTTTTTACTCTTTTTACTCTTCCTTTATTTAAATAACTACTCATGTCTCTAATAAATGATTAGATTTAAAAACAAGTTTAAAGTCCATAGAAGTTATAAGTATCTGAAATACTCTAAAGTATATAAATATCTGTGGATATCGAAGTTTCAAAGAGTTCTGAGGATATAAAAATGATTTCAGATATATAAAAAGATAAAAATTTGTTAAAGATTTCCCCCCTTTATGCTATTGCTATACTGAGGTTTCTTATACATACCTGTTAGCTGCCTTTTCTACAATACGGATATTAGTATAGATTACCAGCAATGGTAAAGCTTATATATCTAAAATTTTATCTCTTTTTATAAACTAAAAACTCCTGCAAGCTTCAGGGAATTGAGGGAGACATAAGACTTGTATCCACCTCTCATGAGTCAAATAGATTGCAGGTAAGTAAGTTTCCCTACCTTTCTCTTCCTGAGGATGGGCTCGCTCTCTCTCTCTCTCTCTCTCTCTCTCTCTCTCTCTCTCTCTCTCTCTCACTCACTCACTCTCTCTCTCTCTCTGTCCCTCTCTCTGTCTCTCTCTCTCTCTCTCTCTCTCTCTTTCTCTCTCTCTCTCTCTGTCTCTGTCTCTCTCTGTCTCTGTCTCTCTCTGTCTCTCTCTCTCTCTCTCTCTCTCTCTCTCTCTCTGTCTCTCTCTCTCCATCTCTCTCTCCTGGTCTCGAGATTCTTTCTCTGCCATATCTACTAGGACAATGTGCCTGAAAGTTCCAAATATAAGACTTTCTCTTAAGTTCCTAAACTTGAACTTCTGTCCCTACTAGGTATCTGTTTCAGCAGATTTCCACTTGACCGACAGACTCCATCCAGGAATAAATAGCTCCAAATTGCTGTGAGCTCTGAACTTGTTCAAAGCTGTTGTGAACCAGTCCCGCCGATGTGATTGCTCCCTGTCTCTTCAGTTGGGCAAATGAACCAGATGCTTCTGATGAATGCTCCATTGCCTAAATCTTTTCCCAGCCTTTAACTAATACTCCAGCCTTCCTGGACATCGTGATGATGCTCTAATTTCAGCAGGAAGTAATTATGGAGAATAAATTACCACATGTCCTTAACAAGCTACAACACTGGATTGGGAGGAGACTCCCTTACGTAAGGGAGAGATTTGCTACCTATGGTTCCTATTGAAATACCAAGAAAGCTACCTGTTAAAAACCAAATAGGTCCAGATCTACATATGGGTAGATTCATTATCTAAAATAGTTCTATAACATGATAGGAAGCTCTATCTGCTCTATGTAAAACAGAGTGTCTCAAAAAAACAAAAATAATACAGAGAGGTTAATATATAGCTCAAAAAATGCTACTTCTATACAAACCACTCAGGATTAGAGATAATTTGGCTGTACTTATAAAAAAAATGGGGGATGACCTGATATGAAGTAAATGGCAAGTCCCCATTCTCACTTCCAGGCTCCTAGTAGATAGTAATTCTGATGTCAGCCATTTCAGGGCCTTTGACTCTTCTGTTCCTACTAATTACTGTTGACTCTTGCATCATTTATGCCAACCAAACAGGAGCTACTAAGAAAAACTTAGTAAAACAAAGCATACGACAGGGAAAAGAGGAGAGAGAGGTTTCCAAAAGCTTTCCACTAACTAAGGCCTACGAGTTCCCCAATCATGGAACCCCTTGATCAGGTTCTCAGTAACGATCATGAGATCTCTTTCATGCAATCGGCTTCAAATAAAGTGGTTGGTTGGTTAACCCACAACTGTGATGGTAAACATTTTGTTTAGAAGATAAATTTACTGTGCTAGCCTTGTACAAACAAAATTATTTTTAGCCTATATAACCCATAAGGAGGTTGTTCCCTTGAATCTTCACTGTTAGCTGACCCGAGATGGACCTCTTCTTTGTGAAGCTAGGCTGTTCTTGGAAAATAGCTTATTGTTGCACTATATTTTACTGCCTCAGCTTTTTCTCCAAGGTAATGTGTCACGCAAACAGGCTAACTGCACGGTTCCTCCTTTGTATGGAATGATTGCCGCTTGGACGGCTGAGGCACCTGCTGAATATCTGTTACAAAATCAAGCCTTTTCCACACCCAGACAGGATAAGTTAATTTGACTCCCCCGAATGTTAACCACTTTTATAAACTTTTGGCTAATGAGAACTGGGGCTCCTTCTGTTTCCTTCCTGGCCAGTCTCTTTTAAATAAAAAGCCTCCAACTTACTAAAACCAAAATTTGAGCCAGACTGGGTGATTGACCCCAGACCAATACCACAACAGGACAACAGCCAAGCCACTGCTGCAGTAGAGGGCACATCTCGCTCAGCAGTAGCTTCGGAAGTGGTTCACAGCTTGTTACGACTGTGAATCTTCTCCTGGCACTAAGAGGCGGTATAGTTCACTCCAAGATTAAAAACCTTGCATATTTGTGGAAACCTACTTAAGAATAGGATGTGAAAAAGAGGTTGAAAAACAGAGTATTTTAAGACGGGATATTTACAGGAAGGTGAAACAACAGGATGTTCTAAGGGAAAGTGAAACAGTTTATCCCCAGGAGGTAAACAAGTAACACGGCTTCAGAAAGTCACTGGAATGGAGGAGATTCACTAGGCCCCTCCTCCCCAAGTAGATATAAGCATCAAGGCTTTTGAGAGACACCTTCAGGCAAACTGAGCTGCCTAGAAGAAGCTGGGCCCGAAGAGTCCACCTGGAAAACCAGAGCCTAGTGAAGCAGCCTGGAAGAAAAAGATCCATCAAATCACCTAGAAGAAAGACCAGCTGAGCTGCCTGGGAGCGGCTGAGCCCAGAAAGCCTAGAAGTTTGGCACCAGGTTCCCAGCTTTTCGGAGCTTGTCGCCCAAGCTGGGGTGGGCCTTGGTGATGCCAATGTTCCTAAGAAGTTTCTGTTCCTGCAGGTAACCCCAATATTCCAAATAGGGCTTTGATAAAATCTGTACTTTGGTCTGTTGTCAGGTTCCTATACGGAGTGAGTAGAATTTGACTTTCTGGTGAATATTGTCATCAAATGTCTCTAAGAAGACATTTCCAGCTCAGATCTAGCTTGATTTCTCAATGTCTCGTCACCAAAATGCACAGTGTTTTCAGTAATAAGGTCTTATCATAAAATTCCGGTTGGCAAGCAAAAGTAATGGAAATATCCTGCATTGTTTTAGGGGCCCAGAGAAGCTTTTTTCTTTCTGCAGTGGGAGGCAGTTGAAGTAGCAACCCAGAGCTGGCCAAAGTCCGCCTCGCACAACGGGGCAGTTTTTTCACTCCCTCTGAGGTACGCGAACATTCGGGAAGAGGATATGGAAATAATGAGCTGCAGTATGAGCTGCAGGACGGGAGATGTACAACAGAATGCCTGTGGACATGCGTGGCTATTGCGCTTCTCTGTCATTATCTGCACAACACGTGCACCTCGTAGGGCCTATTGACACTTCAGCAGCAGCAGAAGAGGAGCCGGTGGGGCCACGCCCCTCTCTAGAGACTATTGGCACCTAACGGTTTTGGGGGAAGTGCAGTCAGTTTCATCAGGGGTATAGCCACTGATTCTTTGCTCCACATATGCCCCTGCAATAAAGTCTAATTAAACTATTTGAGATACACACACTCACCGACATGAATATAGGTGTGCTTGCCAAAAAGAAAGTTTCCACTGGTGGTGGGGTGTAGAATAATAAGCTTGAAGGGATGAAAATAAATAAAACTCCTGTAAATGAATGAAACTGTCAAACGATAAAATGTTAAATAAATAAGACATTTAAATAGCCAACAAATAGGTAAACAGCATTTCGTATCACTAGCCATCCAAGACATGCAAATAAAAACAGTTTTCAGACTATCCCACCACTCTGGTTGAATTAAAGCTCCATTCCATGAGATGAAACCCATGCTTGACATTGCTGGGGTATCTAAGAACCTGAGTCTAGATAGACATGGCTCTAGAGAAAACCAAATGCTATTTTTCTGGCAAAGGGACATTTTATTGCTATAAAGTGACTCCTAATGACATTTTTGCTATACCCATAGATCATTGTTCAGCTACCATCAGAGAAGCTCCTTCTTGAAGTAGATAGGAATGAACACAGAGACCCACAATGGGAAAATATGTAGAGCAACAGAGTCTTTGGAGAATTCAACCCTAACTAAGTACGATGTCTTCATCAAACCCCTTCCCTCAGGGTTCAGGGATCTATCTATGCAGAAGAGAAGACAAAAAGATGGTTAGCGGTGATGGATGACGCCAGGGAAGCAGTGTCTTCCAAACACAACAGCAATGATACACATATTTTTTTTAATGATACACATATTGAAGGGTTTAAATTTTCCAATTTTGTACCATTAGAACTGAATTCCAGTTTTTTTTTTGAAAGAACAGCAAGGCTTTCTCAGAAAAAACAAAGGACCATTAATCTGCTGCCCATGATAACAGGGACAAAGGAAACAGCATGTACCACATTTGTGCCGGGCCCCTCCAGTATCTCAAGGCAGTGAACAGATAAGGGCAGCTCCTGCAACCCCCTTCGAGACATGTCTGGATTTGCCCAATCTTGCCCAAGTATGTCTAAACATGGGAAAACTAAAATACCAGCCAATCAACATTATACTGGTATAACTGCTGCTTGGTTGACTAGTCATGTTTGAAATGACCTAACTTTTCCTGGAATTTCTATAGCTGTGCTTAAAAGAAACCTGCATGTCCCTGTCTGGGTCACCAGTTTTTGTAAGAGGTTGACCCCGCATGCTGGCTGTTTCTGTAGAGTAAATGTTCTTTGTTTTTACATACTATTTGAGTCTGGCATCTGCTTTCAGCAATTGTCAGACCCTTACAATATGAACTCACTGAGACTGAGGCAATATGCACAAGGCCTTTATAGGTTCAAGGCAGACTGGGTCCAAGCCCTGAGACAGGAACATAGACATGGGCTCTCAACATGAACCAAGAAGCTATCTGTAACTGATACACTTTTGCCAAAAAAACAAAAACAACAACAACAAAAAACAGATTTTTCCAATGCAGTCTAAATGTGTATATTAACCATGGTTCAGGGTGGGCCTAAACCCAGCATTAGATGGCCAACACAAATCAAATTAATTCAATGGTATATTTGTAGACACTTTGTATCATATTGCTTTGTTTGGGCATTTTTGGTCTTATGGGTCTTTTGCTAATATATTATGGTTTCCAATGTGTGTGGGGGAGGGTATTTCTTTGGCTTTTGTTTGTTTTGTTTTGATTTTGTGGTTTTGGTTTGTTTGGATTTTTTGTGTTTTTTTATCGAAAAAGAAATGGGGGGCTGGAGAGATGGCTCAGAGGTTAAGAGCATTGCCTGCACTTCCAAAAGTCCTGAGTTCAATTCCCAGCAACCACATGGTGGCTCACAACCATCTGTAATGAGGTCTGGTGCCCTCTTCTGGCCTGCAGACATACATACAGACAGAATATTGTATACATAATAAATAAATAAATAAATAAATAAATAAATAAATAAATAAATAAATAATTAAAAAAAGAAAAAGAAATGGAATTGGGTGTATGGGGAAGCAGGGAGGAGTTGGCGGATGGGAAATCATAACTGGAATATATTGTTAGAAAATATTATTTTCCATAAAAATTATTTTAAAAGAGAAGTGGGGGGGTCTATGTGTGTTCATCAGGAGGGACATGAAAATAAAGTGAAGCTCATGAGTTGGGAGGAAGAAGCTTAATGAAAAAGGTAAATGAGGGTAATGGAAAAAATTTAATAAAGCAGAAAATGGGACTTGAAGACGAGAAACAGCCATGGGAGGGTAAAAGGCATAAAAAAAGACAATAATGAAGGTAACCTTATAAGAACAAAGTATAATGAGACATATGTATAGAAAACCATAATGAAATCCATTACTTACAAAGGTAGCATGAAAAACTAATAAAAGTAAACTCTCAATAATATTTATGAATATATGATAATCATATATGACATACTATCAAATAACTTAAATATACATATATACACATGTATCTGCATATAATTCAGGTTGAGAAAGCACATTTATTCATTTCTGTGTGCATGTGCACTTATTTATAAATATGTGTTGGCACATACTTGCCAATGTACTGGTAGAGGTCAAGCAACACTGAGTAAGCTTTTTCCTTGCACCATGGGAGTCTCAGGGATCAATTTCAGGTCACCAGGTTTGGAGACAAGTGCTTCAATCCTCTGGGCCATCTTGCTGGCCCTCTCCCAATTATTAACAGCTCTGAGACTTTATAAATAATTAAGATGCTTTTGGCTTACTTTTACCCAGGCAATTCAGTCTTAATGGTTGTGTTTAATGTTTCTGTTTGTGGCTTGTTAATATTTTTTGTTCTGTGCTTTGCATTTTACTATTTTCATGTATCAGTAGACAAAATTTGAATCTAAAGCATGCATCACTTTTATGCCACTATTAATTCACTAATAGGAGAAAGTCATAAAAAGAAGAAAGGTTTGTTTGGTTAATGTCTTCATAAGTTCAGTCTATAGTGCTTCGACCTACTTACTCTGAACCTGGAGAAGCTGAGCCGCATGGCAAAGCAGTATGTGGCAGGTAGACATTAGCTCAGGGAGAAGAGGACATGGTGAAAGGGGAAGGGACTGAAGACTACAAATAATCCTCAAGGCACAACCCAATGACATACTTGCTCAAGCAAGGCATCACTTCTCAATGCTTCCATCACCTAGGAAAGCAGCCCCACTGTCTGGGAAGCAAGATTCTAGCATCCAGACCTGCTGTAGACATTTCATACTCAACCATAATACATGCATAGCATTTGCAACAGCCTTCCTTTTTATATTCTCTAGAATAGTTTAACTACTCAGTGCACCTTGACTCTAAAGCTGTGTGGAATTTATTTCTTTTTCCATGATGTAAGGGGGGTCAATAATTCAAGTCCTTTATTTGCTCACAGAAATTTCTTGTTATCTGCTCTAAGTTTTGTTTTCCTTTGGTTAGGTTTTCAATTTTCTACTTCTTCATGCAATACTATTTTAGGTTTGTAAAGCAAAGGGATGGGTTGCTTTATAAGATACCCATGGCTAGATTCAAGCTCTAATAGCAACAGCCATGACAGCTGCAGTCAGGGTCCCCAGTACGAGTTGGCTTTATTCCTGCATGAATCACTTGATTCCTTATATCTCAACCATCGCCAGAACCACAGATAAACTCAGAGAATGCCATAAAGTTTGAAAAACATACTTCCTAAACCTATGAACACTATGCTTGTTGACTCCGCCCAGTCCTTACTCACGAGTGTTCCACAAGTCCAGCATTCTGCCAACAAATTGTTAAAGAACCATTTTTTACACTGTTGACTTTTCCATACTAAGTTTTTCTTGCTTATGCTAATTGCGTTCAGATATTAACTATAGCCTTACTTTAATTTTGCAATGTGATGTTTTTATATGTTTAGAATTTACATCAATGTTCTTCATCACTTTTACCTTTTTTTTACTTTTTAAAAAATATTTCAGGCTAGAAATTTACCTTTAAATTATCTGTGCTCTACAACATCTTGTGTGTAGTATTTATTATTGTTCTATGTAAAATATTTTGTCATTATACAGGTAAAATGTTTCTTAATTTTTAAATATATTGGAATTCTCTAGTTTTGAAAATTTTAAAGACTCTTTTTTGAGATAGGGTATCATGTATACCAAGAGTCTCTTGAACTCCTGATCTTCTTGCTACTGCTTGTTAAGTGATAGTATTGCAAGTGTACAGAATAATAGCAATGTTCGGTGCTAGGGTTGAATGTAGGGATCTGTGCATGCTAGGCAGTCACTCCACCAACTGAATAGTTTACATCAACAGAAAGTTGATCAGAAAATACAAAGTTCTTATAAGTGCCCTGCGCCTATCACAGACCTCCTGTGATAGATGTCTGCCATCAAAAAGCACAACTGTTTGTGACAATTGATGCAGATTTCTAGGGTTTGTTCTTATTATTGCATATTTTATAGGCTTAGTCAATGTATGAAAATGTGTATCTTTAATCACAATTCCATAAATTGGTGTCACCGCTCTCAAAAGTCCCTATACTCTGTATTATCGTTCCCCTTTTTGCCAAGCCAATGGACATGTGGCCATCCCGTGGAGCATCAATGACCTTCCAGTGACTATACTCCTGAATAAAAGTGACTGCCCTTCACACAGCAGTCATCAGCTGTCAATAGCTTCTCAGCTGTGGACGTGGCTTTGGGAGTCCATCCCTCCTCCGTGTTTGTAATTTTTGGCATGCTGGATCTTATGCAGGTCTTGGGTAGGTAATCTCTGTGGCTATCAGTTCATGTGTTAAATAGACATGTGATATTAGGATGACAGCATTGCACAGTACCACTTGTGAAATATTCCTATACTGTGGAAATTATACTGTGATTGGCTTAATAAAGAAGCTGGCTGGCCAATGGCTGGACAAGATAAGGTCAGGCAGGAGAACCAGACTAAGGAGACTGGGAGGAAGAATGGCAGAGTCAGAGGAGTTGCCAGGGAGATGCAGAGAGGAAATAGTAGGTGCAAGATGAAAGAGAGGTAACTCCATCTGACAGACTATAGATTCATAGAAATGACTTAGTTTAAGCTGCAAGAGCTAAATTAGTAATAACCCTGAGCCATTGACAAGCAGCTAAAATTAACATTAAATCTCTGTCTCCGTTACTTGGGAACTGGCAGTCAGGAAAGAAAAGTCTTCCTACGTCTCCTCCAGCTCTTACTATTCTTTTAGCCCCATTTACTCAGTGTTCCCTGAGCTGTGAAGCTGGAGGAGTTGATATAGATATCACAGTTAAGGCTAAGTATTTACAGTTCTTTATTTTCCACAAAGGACATAATGTTCCTCTACCATAAACATTGCCCACTACACTGAGAAACTTTACCGTCAAGGGTAAAGAACTGTACCAGTCTGTGGATATAAATACAAATGTGCACTTTTTCATGTCTCATGATGCAGGTTGTCTGTCTGTGCTACAGTAGACGGAGGGTATATTGGTTGCCCCAATTTTGGTATTTATGAATAAACCCATTATAGCTATTCTTGGGCAAATTTGGTGTGCAGATAAATGTTTTCAGTTCATTAGGGTACATGCCATGCTGTATGATTTCTGGATCTTTAGTAAACATATGTTTAGAAGAAACTCCCAAACAGTCTTAGGATAGGGGCTCTACTACTGGATCTTCATACCAGCTTTGAAGAACAGCTCCTATTTTAATTCTCACAGTCACAAATGAGTTCAGGTTAACAATGGTGAGACACAAAGAATGGCTATATTCTATTTTATTGTACTGCACAATTGTCAATACCTAGGTTTAACCCCAAACTGTAATTCTGTAAGATGTTACATCAGGGCATGATGGATGAGGTCCCACAAGAAACTATTTTTACAGTTCCCTTAAAGTTCATAATGATCTCAAAATAAAAACATATGAAACAGTCGTTATCTAAATCCAAAATTTATATACCTTAGTAAAGCTTGAACCCTGCCCTGCTTCTCTTCCAGCTCTTTACTCATTTTCCTTTTTTATGCTGGAGTTAAAATCACATGTCCATAGGTAACTTTCTCTCGCTGATCTTCAAATATAATCATGAAGTAAATGGCTCTGTTTAAACTCAGGCATGAACTAAAGTTTAAAATCATAACAAACAACTAATACTTTCGGATGGTCAACTGGATATTACAAACAATAAGCGCATAGCTAGCTCTGTCTTGTAATGCCATCTTGATTTTGCCAGACTTCATTACACTCTAATCTTCTTCAAATTGGTGGCAAACCTTAGGTTTTACCCAGTTGCAAATAACTAACAGAAAGAAGTCTCGGAATGATAAATTGTACTTGCCATCTCATCAGTATTCTGGCCACTTGATGTTGAAAGCAAGAGTTGTAAACTAAGCAAGACAACTGTTGAACAGAGACTTTTTGTAAGTTATTTTCTCTTATTTAGTATATCCATTTTTAAGGAAAGACTAATTAATCAAAAGCTACTGAAATATTATTTTTGGTGTGTTAAGTGTGAAAATTATTTGACAATTCTACATACTATTTAAATTTGACTGTTTCAACCCTTTATCATTTGTATATCTTAAACTATATTGCTTTTAACAGATTTCATCTCTGTACTAATCTGAATCACTAAAATTTATTTGACTTGAAATTTTCTTCAAAATACCATAGAAAATTACAAAGCCACTAATATTACAGGAACACATATTACTTTAACAAACCAATATGTATGTCTAATGATGTTTTAAAATGTCTTGGTTCTCATCAGTTAGACAGTTACTACTAATGCATTTTATAGCATATTTTATGAAAAGCCATTAAAACCTGCAGCTGCATCTCATATTCATTCCATAAATACTAGGACATCATTTATAAAAGATCGCCTTGTTCTAAATACTGCGATACAGATCACAAATCCTATTTGCCAGCCAGGAAATTTTCATTCTTTACAAAAATATATGCTAAGTAATTCATCATGTGCCAACTATTTTTTTAAATCTCCATATAGTTTTTATGGTCCAAGTGTGCAAAATACACATTCAACAGGAATAAGTATGATATCTTCTAAGGTTTACACTTAATTTTGTTTTTTTTTTTTTAAATCTGAGTGCCATGTTGCTCCTAAGGCTCAGCCTCTTAAAATGCAGCCTTGCTCTACATGTAGAAGGATAGGAATTGGCTTAGCTGAGAATACTAAAATGAAGCTCCTATTCAAATGTTCTGGGGCAGCATATCAAAGGAAGAATCTATGGGATTTGCAATTCTGTTTTCGTAGCATGAAAAACATCCTGTTCAAAGCTTCATAAACTGGTACTGGGCTGTGGTGGTGCACGCCTTTAATCCCAGCACTCAGGAGCAGAAGCGGATGAGTCTCTGTGAGTTCAAGGCCAGCCTGGTCTACAGAGAGAGTGCCAGGATAGGCTCCAAAGCTACAGAGAAATCCTGTCAAAAAAAAAAAAAAGGTTTAAAAAGTAATTATTTCTAGAACTCAATTGATTTCTTTTTCTGTGATTATACCTTATTTCTCCTTATCCTCTTCCAAAAGAGTTTCTGATCAGAGTGAAATGAGACAAGAGTCCAAAGAAATTTCATAGTTGAGAAAAGGCCTTTGTGCCACAAAGCAATTACATTTTCAGCATTGCTCTGTAATTCTGACAGTGTTCTAAAATTTATCAGATATCAGATATTATGTTTATTTTTAAAAGATTAGGAGACATGGTTAAAAGGAAAAATAACTGAAAATCATTTTTCTAGTTGGATTTCCAGATTCTTCTGGTAGAATAGCAATATGAAGAAAAAACAATAGTAAATAATAAAAGGTAGGCCTGAATCACTGCATTTTTAAGGTTATAGCCAAAAGGGTTACATACAATTATCTACATAGAATTATTTTTAATTCAGAAGGAATAGGTTATTGCATTTTACAAATATGGTCAAGACATTAATAGCCAATTGCCACTGTGTGAAGGATAAGGGTGCTAATTATTTCAAAACGAACACTTGAATGTAAATCTACGACCAGACATTCCTTTGAGACCACAGATTGTTGACATACCTATGCTTCCACATGTACAGGTGGTGTGCACTGATGACCTTTAGGGACGCCACTGAGACCTGACTGTTGTTCTGACAAATCCAGGTAACAGCACTGCATACAACACCCTTCACCCCTTCCATGCTGATCAGGACCTTCTTAATCTACATGGCTTAGGTGGTGAACTGGTGCTCCACAGTGACAGTCCGGAACAGCTTCCGTTAATGCATTCAGCTGTCTGATTTACCAGCAAAGAAGGAATAAATTACCCATGGTTTGGTGGTACATTAACTCCTTTAGGTTACTGGGGAGCCTTTAAGTGTGGTGAAGAGGTAATTTGCTAAATGGTACATTGTTGATTTAGAAAGCTTAATTGGCCTCCAGAAACGTCAATAATTTACCCCTGTAGGATACGTGATAACGCCAGGCGGTTACACAGAGAATCTGAGCGGCTCAAGAAAGGAACCTGGGCATCAACAAACAGAAATTAACATTTTGCCTCAACCACCTAGGGATTCCTAGCTATCCTATGGAATTAGCCTCTTTTGGTCTTCTAGGTCACAGAGCAAATATGCTTACTGCCATACATGATGGTTAGATTTCAATCCCTAGGACCCAAATGACAGGGAGAGAAGCCATTACTTCATGCTAAGTTGTTGCTTAAGCTCCAATGAAGTGTGTGTCATGTTTCCATTAATGCATGACACATATCATGAACTTGCACATGTCATCTCACCCACACAAATAAAAAATGAAAGTAATAAAAAAATCTACAGCAAAAAAGAAAAAATGTAAGAAATAAGATGCATATGTATATTCTGTATATTCAGAATTATCTAAGTTTTTCACATCAAAAACAAAGAAAATATATAGAGGGAAGGTATAGTAAGAAAAACAGACATATCATTTTTCCAGATTTCTTTCCACCTCAAGTAAATAACATGTTTCATGTTACTATGAAAGTCAGTAGTGTAGTTACTAAAGCAAACTTGTTATTGGTCTGTCCTGTGTATTTTACATGGTTACCTAAAAAATAACATATAACAACTCATATTAAACAAAAGAAATTCCCTCCCATGTGTATTTGTGTATGTGTATTTGTTATGATTCAGTATATATATATGTGTGTGTGTGTTATAATATAAATATACTTAACATAAAATATATATATATGATCATTCTCTCCAATAGCTTACAGAGTCTTAAAACTTCAGCAGTATCTCCATTCAGATAACTGTATTAAAAGTGTTAGTTTTCCCTTTCTCATGAAATGCAACTTCCCACCTCTGTCAATTTTTTAAATCCTTCTGAAGAGTACTATGTATGGATAAAATACTGGCATTGACATGACAGGTACAAAGCGTACACAGGTCAGCTAGTTCTGACTCTTGATTCTCCCTTGTGTCCTGATGGCATCTTGTCACCCGGTTTTGGTTGACTGTCCTCTGAATTTCACCCCTTGGGATGCAGTTGTCCTCATCAGAACTAAGCTTGGCCCACCATGACTGAAAAATGCTCTTAAATTATGACTTTCAATCCTTTATCATTTTGATAAAGTCAGAAAGTACAAGACAATATCTCTAACAACTTCATCACTAAAATATAAACTCAATAAAATACATCTGTAATAGTATTGGTTTGTGTGTTCATTCCTGTTTTTAACTTAAAAAAATATTACCACAACCTGAAATTATCAAATATTTAAAGAACTGTTTATTACTGTTTAGTAAACAGTAATACTCTGACTGTGCTGGCAAGTTGAAAGTCAAGTCACTAAAAGCCCAAATTTTCTCTAGTTCTTGGAATATTTACAATTTTAAGCAAGGTTATCACTGATAAAGGACAAAGTTCTCAGGTAAGAAATTGTCTTTACTTTCTATTCTTTTCCTTAAATCTTTATCATTCATTCCTTCTCTTTTATATAAGAAACAAGCCAATTCTCATAATTAAAAATCCTACACCCAAATGATTACAATTTCTTAGGCTCTAGACCAATCACCAAATATTTTGACCACAAAACATTTTAGAAATGACTATTCTGTCAAGCAATCATTCATCTTAAACATACTACCAGTATTTTTAGTGGTAGCCTAATTCCTACAGAAATAAAAATATGTGACATCATAGAAAATGACATCTGATGGAAACAGAGCACTGAAGAGGCATCTGCGCATACCCTAGGCTGCAGACCAGATGAAGACTGCACCTTCATAGCACCTGACTGTCCCAACAGCCAGCCCCACAGAGCCGCATTTCCCCAGCCCCACTGACCATAAATCAAACTTAATTCTTCAGTAGTCTTTAGACAGTTTCAAAGTCTATATAGTCTTCTGAGTTTCTGTGTCCATACAATCAGTAATAAATATTCTTCCCTCCCAGAAGAGAAAAATCACACACAAAGACAGTGACAACATGTCCAGAAATCACAATGGAAGTTGTTAGAGTGGAGTGGGATGGTGCTGACCTAGATCTGAGCAACTGGTAGATGACATGACTCTAATGCTGAATGACAAACATTTTTAAACCAAATTCTACCTACTTTGACATTTTTATATAAAGGACAGAGGTGTAAAGAGAGCAGCATTATCAGGAATTTTTTCCATTTTCACCAAGAGGGCTTTTCTCTACATCCTCGACATGCAGCAACTTTAGGAAACCTTTCCATGAGTGAATGAATGCTACTAGGAATTCCTCATGAGAGCTAACAGATAAAGCACGGAAGTTCTCGGGAGACTCTCAGAGCATCATAGTTAACTTCCTACTTGTCCATAAAATACATATCATTTAACCTGTCAATTAACATTTAAGAAATATAGGTGTCTCTATGTGTAAAGATTTGCTTCTTATTGGCTGATAAAAATTTCCCAACTTGTGGGAAAAAATCAAGCATCAGTGAGTTGAGTGACTTGTCCTACACCTTACACCAGGATTCCAGGAAGCCTGATGGTTTCACCACCAAAAAGCACTTGCTGTATACCATGTTTATCACATTCGGTTACAGAGGAAGAAGATACTAAGTAAGTGTTCTACTCTTTCTCACTGTACAGGTATTGGGAGATGTATGATGACCTATTTCTGCCTAGCAATATTCTTTTCTTCATTAGTAGCTTTCACTTCATGTGTCAGATTGCAGTGAGTAGATTCATTGCCTGTTACTACACCTTTTAAATAGTAAAATAATACCAACTATCAAAGGACCTTCTTAAATCTGAAAATGATAATCTCATATTTAAAATTTTTTAATTTACTAAAACTCAAGAAAATGAACAATTTCAAAGACAAGCCTCAGACCCTCAAATTGAAATGATCTACAATTAATGAGAATTACCTTTAGATAGTCAATTAACATTCATGTAGTCTACACAAAAGTTTAGACAAATGGTTTATGGTTTTATGATTTAGTTTGTATTTGACTTTGGTTTTCAGATATTTGCGAATAGAATCTGAATATTTTGCCCAAACTAATTTACAGCTCACTTTATATCACATATGGGCCTCAAACTTGACACAGTTCTCCTGTATCAGCTTCCTCAATGTTTAAATTAGACATATTATTTATCATTCCCAGCATCCATGGCCTGTTTTTATAATAATTTATAATGCAAAGATTTGAGTCAGAATTTCTTTCCAACCTGTTATAACTCCATGTCTAGGCAAAAAGAGGAAAACACTAGAAGAGATTCCAGGATTCAACTCACCTCTAGGATTAATATACTAATTGAGTTGGTATTTGTGAAGCCTGGACATCCTTTCTCCAATATAAAACAAAATATCCAGTTAGACAGGGACTGATTGCATGCATTGGAGACACTTTTCAAATCAAGTGTTGATTTCATTTCAGAGATGAGTGGAATCAAAATGAAGGCTGATTTACAGGAACCCTCTTACTCCTTTATCGGCTCACGTATCTGTTTACACCCTTATTTTTTCAGTTAATTGTGATTAGAGATGACCCTTTAGATAGCTACTAAATAGTCTTAACAAAAATCCTATCTCAGTGCTACATTTCCCCAGGGAGAGCAGCTGGCAAGTGCGTCAATACACTCTCTTGATATTTAAGTGGTGAATCAGAATTATTTACTTCCGTGAGCAAATCTGCAAGGGGATTAGGCACAGATACCTTTTACTTCATTCAGTTTCTGTTCCACATGGAGAAAGCCTGCCCCCCTCCACAACTGAGAAGGAAACGATCATAAGACACACAGGCTTCATTCCAGAACACATTCCCACGTTTCATTTTATGCGCCACTCAATGGGGGAGTCCATTTACATTAATTAATTAACATCCAAAATGATAGTCGAGTCACATGCTGCAACTCTCCTGAAATCTGCTTGCATTCTTGGATTAGAAAATAAAATGATTCTGCATGGGGCACACTAGAAGAATCCACATCAATCAGCGCAGCCTCCTATTCTTCTGGCGATCATTTCTGACCTATGTAGGGCAGCCGTGCCCCCGAGGAGTTCCTGCTCTCTATCTGTGATGCAAGCTGCTTCTTGGTGAGAGGTCAGTGATCGTTAAGAAACGACAGCTCTTCAGAGCAGAACTGTTCATCCCAGTCAATGGGAAACAGGCAGCCATTGGTCCACCAACAAATACCACCCTGTCTCAGAGGAGTCGGTGCTCAAATTGACAAAGTGAGAGTTAGAGTGATTGGGATGTGAAGGTATTCTATTTTCAGCTATGCGTGATATATAAAATTAAAAGAAATAAATCCTCCAAACCCCTGCAGTTTTTCTCAGAGACAAACTCATTCCACAGGCTTGGTTAAGCATATACCATCACGACTGTGTGATTCCTTCCTGTGATTCCGAGCTCTCCGGATGAGCAGAATGCGCTCACTGGACTTGGGTGAGTTCTTTCTGAAATGTCAGGCATGAACTCTACATTTGTGTGACAGTTTCACAGGGGAAACCTTTCCATTAAAGCACAGTGCTCACCAAGGTCATTGTGGAAGGTGCGATTTTAAAGCCGTAGAGGAAGAGTCTGGGTAGAAGTATCAAGAAAAAAAAAATCATCATGTTAAATGTACAGTGTGTGAAGAACTGATTAGTCTCTGCCTCTTAGTTGATTTCAGAGACAAGTGTGTTTTGTAGAAGTAACCAGTCAGAATGGTGAGGAAAATCCCACTCTTAAAGAGGCACAAGGAAGGTGCTTAATCCTGTCTTCTAGAGGATCAAGGCTGACAGAGCACCTTGAGGTATCTGTTGATAAGTCTGCAGATTCTAACGACACTTAGAGGCCCTCAATATAAAAGGGGTCAGATATTGAAATATGTGTGTCTGTGCATGCGTGCATATGCACGCACAAGTGTGTGTATATGTCCCTGTAAATATTTTAGCAACTTATCACCATCTAAAATATTACAAGTGATTGAACCATTTCCAACTTTTGACTGAGTTTCAGATGTAATATAACACAACCAGAAACATTTTTAGCTGAATGGTCATGATCACCAAACACCAGCGCACATTAGTTTTAAAGAAAATAACAAGTAAGACGTGCACAGATACCCAGAGGTGCTAGCTAAGCAGGAAGAAAATGGCCAAGTAAAAGTTTGCTATGCTAATGTAAGCCACCTACATATTGTTGCCACTACCGTCACCTAAGAGACTCTAGAAAAATAAAATTCCAGACCAATTTATCAAGGAACAGATTTTTACAAGATACTAGTGTGGGAATAACCATTTTAAAACAACCAGAAATACTTACTTTCCTTAATCCTCAACATATAAATTCATCTTTTCCAAAGTCATTAGTGTGCGTGGAAACATGGACATAATTGTGTTATCACATACCTGCTGAGCAGAGGAAATGGAGTCTTTTCGGCTACTCTAATGTTGGGGTATCTCCAACCTCTCGCAAAGCTGTTTCCACCACAGCTGCAATCCAGTCCGGGAAGTTCTTGTTTAAAGAACTGTGGGTCTGTGGGTATTTCAACTCCTGCTGCAGCGCTTACAGTTCCTTGGTGCTTCTAAGAACTTCAGCTCCACTCTTCTGCCTGCTTTCCTTCCAGCCCATGCAGAAAATTATTTTTGGAGTTGCTGCCCAGAGTTTAACCACGCGGAGTCGGGTTCCTATGAGTGACAAGAGGATGAGGAAGGCAGGTTTTCAACCATCAAGGAAGGGGACCGGAGGCACCGCCTTTTAGCTGCCGAGAGCTCTTGTCCATGACAGTGACCACAAGGACAGCAGTAGAGGCAGCCGCAGCAGCACACCTAAGTCCCCAAGACGGAGGCCCAGCTGGGAGACGCTGTCCATCCCCTCCGGTGCTGAAGAGAAGGGATTAGGACCCTGTAGGCGAACGCAGATCCTATTTTCGTGCTAAGGCCTCTTCCAGGGCTTCCAGCTTTGCCGTTTTTTTCTCCATGGCTCATTTCTTAAGAATCAGTGGTCTCTCCAGCATAATATCCTCCAGTGTATACGCTGTCAGCGTTTCCGGAGAGTCAGGAATCCGTGGGAAATAAGAACTGAGCGTCTTCTGAGTTCACGGAGGCTCTGAGTGGGTTTCCTAATGGTAGAAATGAAAAGAACGCACGAACATGGGCGCGCGCACGGGCGCACGCGGGGTTGGGGGGGGGGGGGTGCAGAGAGAAAGAGACATAGAAGAGAGGGGAGGAGGAGGGGAGCTGAGCACTGTGCAAACTGTAGAGGTGCTTGGCAAGCTCGTGAATCTTTAACCACATGAAACGAGAAGGACTATTTTGAAGGGGCCAGCAATCTTGCTTCCCAAGGCAGGGACATATTCACATTTCGAAGCCCTAAGCGGAATTCCAAGATGACGAAGTAAGGATGCCCAGTTCCCTCCTCACACAGAGACAGAGTCTTGCCAGAGAATGCGGAAACAGGAGGAAGGGACAGGGAGAGGACTGGGATACCTTTGTTCCCGAGGCGTTGTGGCGCGGTGGAGAGCTAGCCACAGACACCGAAGTCCGAGCGTGCGGCCAGGCCAAGGAGATTGCGTTCTAGCACCGACCCTCCCACCGCCTGGGTTTCCGCAGGGGCGAAAGCGTCTCGCGGAACAAAAGACTGGATGAGTGTAGTCGATCAGGTAAGCGGGGCTGCTAGGCCATCCCTAAAAGACTTGGGTAAGGTTTAGGCATAGGATCGAGACGCTCAGGCGTCTAAGCTCAGCAGTCCGGCTCCTGGCGGTGCAGTGCAAACCCCACTCCATTAGAGAAGCTTCCTGTGGAGCTGGACACGGGCTCACATTGGTGACCCTATAGGAGGCTGCTGAGGGCTCCGCCATCCACACGTGGCAAACGGTGCCTCCACGAATGGAGTGAGATGGGGCAATTGAAATACACAGCATGGGAAAATGGGGCCAGCTGCTTAAAACCGCGCCCCTGCGGCGCCGGGAGTGACTATGGGAAAGCTGCAAATCGCCGGCTGACACCAGCCTGGGCAGCGCCTAACTCCAGCCAAAGGACTTGTGCAGCGCGGACTTCTGCACCCGGAGTTTGTTCCCACCTAGGGACCCGAACGAGCGGAGCACAGGGTCGCTGCCAAGGCACTAGGGTTCACCCGATGCGGATGGATGCCCGCTCTCCGCCCGCACCGGTTCTTGCTTTTCCCACGCCTCGGACTGACTGGGGAAGTCATGGAATTATTCCACGCTTCGCCTCCCCCGCCCCCCGCACTCCCGCCAGCTGTGCTTTCGCTTCCCCTCCGCTGGAGGCTCGGTGCCTGCGGGTCATCCCGCGTCGCCAGATGGCGTTCTGCGGAGTTTACGGGGCTGCAGGATGAGGAAGGGAGGCAGCAGCCCCGCCAAGGGCTAGGCTGCTGCCCGGAGAGGACATGGCTTCAGGGAAAAAAGCACGAGGAGCGCAGTTCCTCAAGCAGCTGGGCCTGCTTTCCCTGATTTGGGGCCATTCCCTGTTTCCTGCTCCTCGTGGTTCTTGCTGCGAGAGGCCCAGGCTAGCGCAGCCCTCATTTCAGGACGAGGGGCCAGGCCCATGCTCTCTCACTACAGGTCTGAACCTGACTCTGGGGCACATTATAACTCCGGAGTCCCACGAGCACCTGGTGATGGTGATGTGCCTGAGCACAAGATCCAAAGACGCAGTTTGGGAGCTAGCTAATTTTAAAAAGCTGTTTTGTTTTTCGGTTCCTGGGGAAAGGCTTATGGTAAATTACTTTTCCCTCTTCTTACCACCAGTGCAAACACGCTTTTCTTGTATCCGTGTAAACAAATACGTGTTTGTCCAAATACGTTTCAGAAGGTACCCTATTTTTGTCAGAGGATAAAAATAGCTTGCTTAAATTAAAGGCTGTGTTTGTTTTCTTTGCTTCGTTACATGCTTACTTCAATTGATTCAAGTAATTGTTTAAATTGTTTCTTGTATGTATGGAGACATAAATCATCACAGGAAATTAGCCCGGCGAACAAAAGCCTATAAATATAGCACAGGGATGCTGCAAATTTAAAGCAAATGCACATCCTTACCAACCACAGGGACAGATTTCCCTTTGTAGAGCACAGATTCATGCCAACGCAGAGCCTCGCTCTCAGCCCTCTCCTCCTCCCTCTCTGTGGCCACTACATAAAAAGAAATGGTTGATTAATTGAAGCTGTCGGGAACTAACAGGTTATAGTAGTTTGACGTCTTTTCTTGAAGAAGCAAATCTGTTGCACGTTTCTCCTGGTTCGGAAAGCACTGTTGAATGAAGATGGTGATGAACAAATGCGGAGGATCATCCGATGGGACAAACGCATGGAAAGAATACTAAAAGGGCAGATAGGCCGAGGTGCATTGGAAAACTAGTCTTTAAAAAGATGCTGTTGAATAAAACTTGTACAATGAAAATTTCAATCATTTTTATTCTTAAAAGTTACTTTTGTTTTCTATATGTGTTCTTATATATAGAAGTATATATATGTAAAACAAAAGTAACCTATCTTCTATACTATATGTGTATGTATACATACAAACGTGTGTATATATTTTTGTACTTTATGTGTATTTACACATACATGTGTGTATTATGTATATATATACATATATTTTATATATATTTATATATATATTAGAAGGTAAGTCAGCAGAGCAGCCTGTGAGGAACAGGCAGTGACTAGAGTCCTCAACTAGTCAATCCTCAATTTAGATGCAGCCTCACCTAACACACTTCACAAGGCCAGGATCTTAGAAACAGAATAGTTAGGCACATTTTGGAGACAATGTGAATTGGTATCGGAGTGTTTGGCAGTTCAAAGCGAGAGTTAAATGGAACATGATACTATTATAACCTTTCGCTCATGCCTGTACAGGTTCTCCAACCCTGCTAACCGTTTAGTCATCTAGGTTTCAAGGATGAAAAGGGTGGTATTTCGTGCCATTTCAATTTCATGGTCATATGGAACCACCAATGTTTGTTTAAAAAAAGAAAGGAAGGAAGGAAGGTAGGAAGGGAGGGAGGGAGGGAGGGAGGGAGGGAGGGAGGGAGGGAAAGAAAACTTCTTATGCTTTGTATATTTCTACAAAAAAAAAAGCTGTATCGTCTCAGGCATGGCCTTTCAATGCTGCGGCTACACTTGATTACAAGCACAGGCAACTTAAGAGACTTTATTTGTATCAACAAACAATTGTAACTTTATCTGGGTTCACTTAATATTTAGAGTTCAAGCAACAGGAATAACACCTACTTTGGCAACATGGTCAATTTACAGGTTCAATGTCTTCATTTTAATTTTAGTTCATTTGTTTCTATTGTATCAAATACAATTAAAGCTAACCTGTAGGAGATTATTACTCAAATGAAATAGTTACTTGAAAGCGTTCTTCTGAGGGTTTTCTAACAAAGTGTTTCTCTGTGGTACTTTTTTTGCTTCTTTTCTGTCAATAGGGACTGGTCAGGGTGTTTTGCCTTTAATCATGCAGATATTCTTTGTTGAACAATCACCAGGTAAGCCTTTTGAACGTCCTGTGCTTGGAGCAGTGAGCACAGCTGGTCGCGGATGAACACAGAGGTCTCTCCTTGACTGAGGAACAGAACTCGGTACAATTTGCTCAATGCTATTTGTGCACAGAGGGACGAGTGACAAGCAGACGTCTGTGAACCTAAGAAAATGAGTCATTGCAACCACAGCCAACTCCCTGCTGTTCCAGTCCACACTTCTTATGTTTTCTCTTAAGCAATTCTGACTCCAGTGCTGACCCACTTGAAAGAGAATGCCACTTTCTGCATTTGAATGTTTTAATATATTCTTCATTTTGTTTTATTACCATTGGTATGTGATAACTTACCTAAAAGCCTAGCGTGGGCTGAGAAATTCCAGACAAGAAAATTGACTGATATCACCTCTGGAAGCATTCAATAAGGAGATCCAAGACCAACCTCGCTGGTTCCCATCCACTCACACACTTCAGGGGAAATGACCTGCAGATGGACTCTTTCACCTACCAAAGTTCCCAAAGTCCAAGATGTCACACGCGTGCGGTCTCCTTTTGGAAGGAGAGCCCCCATCCCTTCAGTTGTCCTGATTAAAAGAACAATTATGTTTCTGGAGATGGTTGTCTGCCTTCTTGTATTTCCATGTTACCCCCATCAATCTTGATCTAATATGATATATTCATGTGTGTGTGTGATGTGTTTACAGGCACACATTCTCATGTGTGTGTGTGTGTGCAGAGGTCAGAAGCAGACAAGCAGGCCTTCTCGATTACTCCTCACATAATTTTTTTGAAACTCTCTCACTGAATCTGTAGCTGACCTATTCAGATGAATTGACTGACCGGAGTGCCCCATGGAGCACTCCCTGCATCCCCAGTGGCGAGATTAAAGGTACACAATGCAATGCCTATCTGTTCAAATACATAGATCTCAGGTCCTTAGTCTTGTGTGATGGACACTTTACTGACTGAGAAGTTTTTCCAGCTGTGTTTTTTATCCTAAAATGAAAACAACGCAACCTACTTCACAGAGTAAGCACTCAACACATGAACTCGGTGTTAACTGGCCTCCAGTAGGACATTCTGACGGAAAGCATAGGATAGTACCAAGAGGGAGTTTCCAGTGAATACTGAAATCACTTGCATTTAATCTCCATTTGCTTAAAATACTCCCAATCCCAAAAGGTAGGAGTAAGATAAAAAACTGCATTAACATGATACAAGGAAATGAACAGACCAGTTGAATGTTGTGCTACATTCTTAGTTAAACATTCTGTTGCTAGAACAAGACAAGTAACGCTCACACCCTAGACCAAAACATTCTGTAGGCAAACCACTCTCTAGGTGGATTCCATAGCTGTCTCCTTAAGGGAGTAGGAACTTAGTTGGGTCCTTAGACTTTTGTTTGAGGTAGGAACAGATCTACTTCGCTGTGCCTGGAGTAAAAGGTCTGGCTGTTAGCGGCACCTGTTGACAATAACCTTGAGCAAGCAGAACTCTCTGATCTGAATCTAGGCGAGACCTTTGAGATAGAAACAAATAATAACCTTGAAGGTATAGAAGTCCCAACTCTCTGACCTCTTTCTTTGGTCAGGGTGGAAATAGGCTCACATTTTTGGGCCTCCACCTGCGTCTTTAGCATTGTAGCACTCTTCCTGGGCAGATACGAGCAAATGTTTACTCACCCAGACAAGGAACTGAGGAGAGACTAAAGTATGAATAACACCCAACTCCTGACTCATGAACCAATTAGTTTTATTGGATTTAATTAGAGGAATATGGATGCGGAACTTCTTACAGTCACAGAATTGACAAAACAACAACAAAGATAACAGTTGTATCACCACGACTTGTTGGGACCATTCGGAGTCCTGGCCTCCAGCTGCTCTTCCCTGCTAGTGATCTTTATTTTCCTTCTGATTTGAATTACTGAAGGCTGTGTCAAAGTTGTTTACCAGCTCTGCTTCACGAGTACGTGTTGCCTTGGCCTTGAGAATCAGAGGATACGGTTTTCACATGTTGGCCCACCTGACTGTGTTGGGTATATAAGCCTCCATGGTGCTATTAAATAAAGGGCTTCTTACCAGCGACTAGGGGTCCGTGTCTCTGTCTGTCTGTGTGTGTTTGTATGTTTCAATCTCCAGTCCCTTGCCCAAAGCTCGTGAACTGTATGGTAGCGCATAGAGCGCAGACAGGCGTTATGCACTCCAATGACTGACAACTCACAGAAACTGGAAACAGAGTCTCCTGTTTAACCTGTAGGCATCTCAACAAGTAGAAGAGTACTTTTTCCAGGAATATCTGTTCGTTTGAGCCTCTTCCAGGTAGCTCTGGTGATTCCCTGCTGCTCCTACGCAACTCAGGTTGTCTGCCTCTTCCAGGCAGCCTGTCTTCTCTCGGAGTCTTGTAGACTGTTAATTTGTTTGAAAGCGTCTCTCAGACGTCCTTCTTTTTTCTAGAAGCATGGGGAATGAGAGACCTGTTGCGTTTTGCCAGTTCCAAGATTTCTTAAAGCCGCTGAGTTATTTAATTTACTACTCAACCTTCCCCAAAAGAAGGGATGTCACTGTCCATTAGAACACCCTGGATTGTAAAGATCATTCATGCAGGGTAAGATGTGTTTCTCCCTCTGGAGAATATTGCATCTTGAGAAGTTTCCCTCCGCACAACCTCATTTCTCCACACGTCTTTGTCAGGAACTAAACCTCCATGTACATCTTGGATTCCTTAGCACCAAGCGCCAATGGGTAGAAATGTCATACATATAATTGATTTTAGAAATATGGAAATACCTTTACACCTTACTAGCAATGAATTACCAACAATTGATTTCAAAAACAAAAGTCTACTTAGAAAGCACACTACCAGTTTTACCAAGCTAAACTAAATATTTATTAAATGGTTTTAATAGTTAGCATTTTATCTAATCTTTTGATAACAGCATGTTATCCAAAGTTCCTTTCTTTAAAAAAAGGTTCTTGTGCTTCTGTATGTGTGCATGTATATGTATAATATGTGTGCCTATGAATGGATGTACGTGAATGTGTGTGCAGATACACATAAACAAAAAGAAATGGATGTCACATAACATTTGGAGATATGCTTCCTGGTGAATTTCAGTGCTTTATTTCAAAGGGGAGAAAACAGCTTGGAAAAGGGTTTCTAAAATGTGTCTTTCCTGTTTTTACTTTTTCTTACCTCCTTAGACGCTTCTAATCTGGACTCTCTGTCAAGAACCCTAATGAGTTCAGTCCTGAAAACTTCACCTCTTGTTCTCCCTGCCCTGAACACTATATTTGTCCTGATTGCAGTCTGCTTTTAAGCTGTCCGTCAGTTACTGTGATTCTTTTTTTTAATATTTTTTTTCATTTTACAAACCAACCACAGTTCCCCCTTCCTCCCATCCTCCTGCTCTCTCCCACCCTCCCCCCCCATGCAACCCCCATGCACTCCTCTCTGAGGTGATTCTTTCCACACACAGCAATACTCCCTTTAGTCTGCTATGCTGAAAACATATTGTCACAGCCTCTCAACCTTGGGTTTCTTCAGGATTACTTCTTACCCCTCTACTTTTACTTGTCTGGTATTTTTGGCTAAAGTTATGACCTTGTACTTTTGATACTCCTGTGCCCACTTCATGAATGCTGAGGAAATAGATATACTCTAGGAAGCCCCATATCTCCACTGCTTTTTTTTTGGTAGCACTAGCCCCCTTTATTGAAAATAGATATTTTTTTTCTTACATAATATATCCTCATTATGATTTTCCCTCCTTCTACTCTTCTCAGCTCCACTCTCCTTCCCCTTTTCTCTGGATGTACTCCCTTTCTGTTCTTTATCAGAAAAGAAGCAGGCTTCTAAGAGATAACAATATAAAATATATAATATAATATATAACAATAAAACCAAAACTAAACAATTTAAATATGGCATTAATAACTTTATCTGTAAAGAAGAAAAACAAAACAACAAAGCCATGAAAGAGCAGACCAAGCCTTTGAGTTACAAATATATGGAGTCTGTGTATTTGACATTTCAATATTTAATGTGAATGTTCCCCAAGCTTGCAAACAAGCGTGAGATATCTGACACCACTCTTTGGGTCACCATCTAGTAAAAATACTGGGCTGTCCATTTTCTGTTTCTAATATTCCATCCTAGCCTGGTTAAAGCCCACAACCAATGTGCTATGCCGATGTTCATCGTCATTCACCTACTCTCTTAGGTATATTTCTGTTATTATGATTAAAAAACCCTAGCAACATAAACTTAATGAATAAGTGAATTATTTTGGCTTATCATCCCAGGGAAATAGTTTCCACCACTTCAGAGGAGACAATGACAGTAGGAAGGCTTTGTGTTGAGAAGCATAGTGATACTTTATGTTTTAGTAAATAAAGCTTGCCTGAAGATCAGAAGGGCAAAGCTAAGTCACTAGAGGGCAGGCAGTGGTGTCACACACCTTTAATCCCAGGATTTGGGAGACAGAGGCAGATGGATCTCTGTGAGTTCAAGACCACCCTGGGTTACACATGGTCAATGCAGAAACAAATCCAGGTGGTGGTGGCTCACACCTTTCATCCCAGTACTAGGGAGTCACACACCTTTAATCCCAGCACTAGAGGGAATATAAAATGGGAGGAGAAGAGAGTCTTAGTCTGTTTAGTCTATGGTAGCCTTCGTAGTGGTAAGCCTTCTTTCTCCAGTGGCTTGCCTGCTTTGCTTTTCTGGTTTTTGGGTTGAACCAATATATCTGACTCTGGGTTTTTATTATTTGTGCTACAGAGAAGGAATCTGGTTGTTCATTTTGCATCCACACTCAAGAAGCAAAAAAAAAAAAAAAAGAATAGAAACTCCCACCTGTCTCTCATGGGGCTTATCATGATTTCATAAGGAAACATGTATTCAATCTAACCTTAAAAGTCCCCATAGTCTTTAAAAGTCTCAACTTTGTTCAAACCCCAAAGTATCTTCATCTCATTACTGTCAACCCTTATAAAAGTTTACAAAATTACATTGGTCCTAACATTCAACATCATAGAGTATAAACTGTCCTTTAAAAGGAAGGGTAGGGCATAGTTAAATATTTTTATTTCTTTAGAAATGTTAGAATCAGTATCTGGAATACAACATGTGAAAATATAAATTTTTGATGCATTTCAAAATTGTTTGTTGTATATAGCATAAATATCATCCTGTTTTACTGCTGAATTCCAGCCTTCTCTGCCTCCACAGATGGAAAGTTGTAACTCTCTGAAGAAACCCGATGTATGTTCTGTTGTAGGCTTGTCTTTGTGCCAAAGTCTCTTAATCAGATACACAGATGTGTAGAACATAACTGCTTATCAGTTGCAACCTCAAGGTACCCCTGGCTATCTAGAGGAGTGATTAAAATAACAGATTTAATTAATGATATACTTTGTGTGCATTCTGCAATGAATCTTTGCGATTTCCATAGAGATGTGCTTTATTTCTTTACCTCTTGACTCCGTGTAGCTTCAGGATTAGCTTTTACTAATACAATGTAGTAAGAGCGATGGTGTAAAATGGATTGAGTTCCTAATTTAAAAAAGAAGTTCTTTTGCCCCTGTCAGTCATTTTTATATATGCGTAGCATAGATTTACAACTCACTGTAGTTTTCCTTGATTCAGCTGAAGACCTGGCACATAGGCTTCCTTAAGGGATGATGCTGGAAGGCAATGGTTACTGGTGCTTGCCTTCTCCTTTCAGGTGATGAGGTTCCAGGCCCATTAAGAAGCTGTGAGCATGTGGGGAGGGGAGCATACTTAACCAACATGGGGACCAGTCAGGGCTATCCCCTTTTTTTCTTCCATGTCTATGAAGAACCCTTGAACCACTGACTGAAGCTCTTTCATTCAAGAGAAATGTCAAGAGTCTCATGACTCGTCATAAGTGTTAATAGATTTTATCACATTATTTTGTTTGCAGGTTCCAACCTTTAAAAAATGTTTAGGTAATAATTCTCCTTCCCCATTTATATTCAACACAGACTTTATTATAAATGGAGATTTATACTTTTGGAACAAAATATTTTTGTGACTTTTTGTAATATCAGAAGTCGTGGTGACTTTGACAAATCTAAACTTAATTTCCTGAGTGAGACTTCTGCTAGGAAGAGAGAGATTCAATGTCTCTGTAAGTTATGCTTCTCTGCAGCACCAGTGTACATTGAGAATTAATTTGATTCTTTCATGATTTCATTCAGCACTCATATAGTGAATCTTTTGAGGACTTACAGGTCAAAGAAAAACATCAAAATGGAAAATAGTTTTCAGAATTAAAGGGTCAAAGATTGGACAATTGAAGATCCAACACCTCGGTTCACTAACCTGTCCTCAATATTCTTGCTAAAGAGAAAATAAATGAAAACATAGACAAGAGATGTATTTGATGTGGCAACATTGAAAAGAAGAAAAAAGAGATCTAGTGAAAGCACCATCTACACACACACAGTCTTCCAAGTTATAACCAGAAATTTTCATATGAAGAAAAAGAAATTATATAAAACTAAGCTTTCCTGGTCAAAGTATGGTCATACAAATCATTGGCACACTATTGTTGTTCTAGTTACTTTTTGTAAACTTAACACAACTGGAGTCATCTGGGATGAGGGAAACTCAACTGAAAAGTAACCTCCATCAGATTGGCCTCTGGGAATGTCTCTGGGAACAATTTATTGATTAATGCTTGACCTGAAAAGGCCACTCCACTGTTGGCAGGTCCACCTCTTGGCAGATGGTCCTGGAATATAGAAGAGAAGAAACTGGGCAGGGCACAGAGAATAAGCCAATACGCAGTGCTCCTCCGCGGCCTTGGCTTCAATTCCTGTCTCCAGGCTCCTACTTGAGCTCTTTTCAACAATGAACTTGAAGGTGAAATAAACCCTTTCCTCCCTGTGTTGTTTTAGGTCAGTATTTAATTATAGCAACAGAAAATCATACTACAATGATTGTCTATGTTCCAGTCTCTTCTGCAAGGCAATCTGGCAAATTAATAAAATGGTATGAAATCTGCTTCTACTCTGTCTAGCAAAAGCTTTATTCTTTTCCTGCTTTTTAGCATGGAAAATTACAATTTATTTGGACCGTTGTTTCAATAGTCAGATACCTATTAGCAAGGTCACACAGTAGGAATCCCACTCATATTTTAAGTTAGTCCATCTCCATTAATCTATGTATTGCCACGAGGCTGTGGCTTACTGGGTAAATTTCCAGCATCTGTCTCCAGTGGGGCTACATGGCTTCCCTCTGCTCTGCCTTCTTTCTCCCAGCATTCAGCCTTGCTTTCCCTGCCTAGTTCTGTTCGGCCCTTCCATAGGCCCAAAGCAGTTCTTTATTAATCAACAGTAATCACAGCATATAGAAGAGAATCCCACATCATGATATGAAATTTCTCTTGTAGATAATTTTTGACTTTATAATTCAGTGGGATTCATATATAAATATATATATACAAAATTAACATAGGTGTTAATTACTCAAATTTTCAAGAAAATTAAGTAGCTACTAAAAGGCCCTGTAAAGTTATTTTGTGTGTTTGTTTGATTGACTTTTTTTGTCTTGTTTTCTGAGAGACTTAGGATGGCCAGGAATTCATTACCTTCTGTCCTTTTAATGTGCTGTAGTTAAGGACATCTGTAGTTAAGCCAAGTTTAGTTTGGCTTCAAACTATACTTGGTGACTGTTCAGAAAGTGTTTGCCCTCCTTAGTAGCAAAGTGGTCACCATTAATTACAACACTTCAACATCAAGCAAAACAAGAAGTCAAGGGCTGATTAGCACTTGAAGTCACAGTTTGATGTGTTTCTGCTACTCTGATCAATAATTGATTGGATGCACAGTCTGCCATGAAGGGTTTAACATTTTTACAGATAGTTAAGCACATTTATATGCTACATGCTGATGCATATTCCAGTAAAATTTCTCAATTAGGGATCTTATGGACACCTTTAGATGAAAAATTAATTGCTGAATAAATTTTGCATATTTTCCTGGTAAGAATGGACACAGTTGTGAGCCTCTAAAATAGCCCTAATATAACCATAAGAGAAATGCATTATTCAGCTTGAAATATACCATTTAGACACCCATATTTTAAGAGTGATCAATGAGTTCTAGGAATTGCCTCCACTTCTCTAAATTCCCCAATGTTAAACTTCTCATATGATTGTTGCTTAGGTGAATGAATGACAGCTATAGCAATAGTGATCACTGTAATGGTGACATTAGTCCCTGTATGCTGGAGTTTTCTAAATGCCAAGCATTCACCTCTAGTTCCATTCTCCCCTTGTTTCTGAAGCCTGTCAAAATCCACATTCAGAGAAGTAGAGTGAAATTGATTGTCATGTCAAATCAGGTAGATGCTAAATAGTCATTGCTTAGTCTTAAGGCTTTGAACACGAGAGCTCAGACTCTCAACAGGGGAAAAAGTTAAGAACACTCGTTCTCTTTAATATCATCTCTGAGTATTAAATACCTCTCATAAAGCAATTTTCTCTCAAGGATCTACAATCTTTCAATAGCATCTAAAACTACAAAAATTGCCGTACACTATATTTCATTCTGCAGGTTACTGTTTACAATTTGGGTATTTCTGGGGGAACTCCTTCAGCTGATAGCCTTTAAGATACTGTCTTTTCATGACAATGAGAGAGATCTGCTCCTAGCAGCACCAGTCTACTTCAAGAGGATGGTGAGTATCAAAGTGGCTCCTTATGAAGTTTGCTAGCCATTTGGGCAAATAACTGCTCTTGCTTGGCCTGCTTGATGATATGCTCTATGAACCAGACATGCAGCACCACAGCAAAATGACTGCTAAACTTACCTAAAGATGAAACAGTTCTTCAGGGTTCCTGTTTCATGAAAGAGTCTGTCAGACATTCTACAGGATAAGAGAAGAAAGTGACTAACCAACTGCCAATAGAGGCAAAACAGTCTTTCAAATTACCTGCCTCATGAAAAGTCTGCCAGATACTACGGACCTATAGGCTAGTGATGGATGCCCCAATGTTACAAAAGAACTTTGGGTGACTTTCCAGGCAGCAATATGTCTCTGTCAATTCTAGAGTTTTGGAATTTGTTTACAATGCACTTATTGCTAACTTAAGTAGCATTATATCTGTCTAGGGTCTTTGAAGAGTTGAAGAAAGGTAGCTACAATTTTCCTTAGTTATGATACAGGATGAATTATATATAAAACTTTAGATTCACAAAGATAGAATAGATGATAGAGTATTTTCCTTAATTTCTCAAATGTAAATGGACTAAATATTGTAACTATAATTCTTGCTTGATATCTGATTTGTTATTGTAATTTTACTATGTTAAAGTTAAAACCTTCCTTTTTATTTAGACAGAAAGAAGAAATGATGTGGGATTCCTCTTTGTATGCTATGAATATGTTTTATTACTGTTGGTTCATAAAGAAGCTTCTTCAGCCTATACCATGGAAGAATATAGACAGACTTGAAAAAAGAGAGAGAGATCAGGCAGAGTCAAGAAGATGCCGTGTAGCTGCCAAAGGAAACAGACAGCAGGACTTTACCTGGTAAGCCACAGCCTTAATAGGAATAATAGAAAGGGTTAATTTAAGATGTAAAAGTTAGTTAATAAGAAGCCTGAGCTAATAGGCTGAGCAGTGTTTTAATTAACATGGTTTCTGTGTAATTATTTCAAGTCTGGGCAGCCAGGAAACAAACGAGCAGTCTCCGCCTACGGGGTATTACCTGATATGCTCTTCAGTCAGAATGCCCTAATCTTTTCTTTTTTTTTATTGAGAAAACATCAAAAGAGCAGGGTTTGTATGACTATAATCATATGCAATTTGCATATAAACCCTGCTCTTTTGATGTCTATAAAGATTACAATAATTAAATGAAGAGGTTAGGCAAATACAATAAAATTTGTGAAATATAGCAATAAACTTACTGGCACATATGAAATGAGAGTAACTTAGCTCAGGGAAAATATATCCTTAGTTCTAATTATCTCAGAGTAAACAGAGACATCAATTATGAAAGTTCTGTCTCTGCCTTAAGAGGTTTACTTCTGCCTCTTTATGAGTTTTTAACCAGAGGAGCCCAAGGTGTCCCACAAACAATAAGCTATTTCTACTGCTCATGATTGATCTCCAGAATTAGAGGCAGAAACATGCTGATACAGGACTTTATACTTTATTTCCAGAATGTACTGAAATCAAACACGTGGGAAGTTAAGCTTACACAGTGCTAAAGTGTGCTGAGCAGGTGGGTGGTGGAAAAAAACAATAGTATTTGGTTTTCTAGTCTCAGCTTCTTGGCCCCAAGCAGTGTAAGATATGGGTTCCATCTCAGGGATCTTAAATGAATCAGAAAATTGTTGATTACTCACAACATCTGTGCCACTGTAGCCCCGGCATATTTTCCTGGTAGCTCACCATTGTGTGTAGAAGGAATTGTGTCTGGATTAATCCTTAGTTTTCTCCCAAGAGTATTTACAATAACTTTCAGTTCCATGAACAGTAGTCAGGAGTAATGAAGGCTTTAGTTGGATAGCAGCTTAACAGCTACACGTTGGAGTAGGAAAGTGTTCTCTTAAGCTATAAGGGCATCACCCAAAGCCTGAGAAGTTTGGCGTTTTCCTTGGTGTATTTTTGGTCAATGACTCAACTAATTGTAGCACATTTCTGAAATCGGAGGTTTCATTTATTGATGTAAGCTATCTAGTTAGGGAAATGTCTCCAGTATTATTTGATAACTCCATTTAGATATCTGTAGTATCTGAAAGTGCTAGGTTTCCATAGGGCCCCTCAAATGGCCCTTAGTATCACTTGTCCCTCTCCATATTCCCTCCCTTCCCCCCTCCTACTTCCCTCCCAATCTAGTCCTCTCACTCCTGTCTTCCTACTATATCTTTATAATAATATATTCTATTCCTCCTTCCTTAGAAGATATCTTCCCCTCTAATGCCTTACTAGGTAGCTAACCTTTGATATTTATATGTATTGTGGTATGCAGGTTGAAGGCTTAAGATCTAATATCCACATAGAAGAGGAATCGTACATTGTTTGTCTTACCAATGATGACTTTTTTCTATCTAAATCCACTCACCTGCAAAACTTCATAATTTCATTTTTTAACATTTTAATAATGTTTCATTGCACAATTTAATCTAGGATGATTAAATTTCTGGAAGAGAGAAGTCATGAACATGGGTGACCAAGTAGCAGAAAAATGTAATAGGATGTAGAGTCCTATAGCTATATACCCAGGAATTATATAGTTATATCTTGAGGTCTATTTGTTCCTAGCTTCACTAGATACCAACACACAGATTTTTTTATTGATTTTTATTGAGCTCTACATTTTTCTCTGCCCCCCTCACTGCCTCTCCCCTCCCCCCTTCAACCCTTTCCCAAGGTCCCCATGCTCCCAATTTACTCAGGAGAGTTTGTCTTTTTCTACTTGCCATGTACTCACTCATAAGTGGTTTTTAAACATAAAGCAAAGAAAACCAGCCTACAAATCACAACCACAAAGAACTTACACACAGATTTTTATAGCTGTTATAAAAGCTCTCACTCCTACCAGCAAGGGATGACTTTCGCTTTTCCCCAGATCGTTGCCACCAAGAGCTATCTCTCATTTATCTTATTGTTCTTTGCCATTCTGATTAGTGTATGCCAAATTCTCAAAGTAAATTTTAATCTGATTTATTTCATGACAAATGATGTTGAAAATTTAAGTACTTCTCAGCCATTTATGTTTTGTCTTTTGAGTACTCTCTGCTTAAATCCATACCCCGTTTTTATTGAGTTGTGATTTTGATGTCCAATTTTTAGTTCTTTATATCTTTAAGATACTCACCATTTATTTAAGTGTAATTTTTAAAGATCGTTTCCCATTCTGTAGGCTGCTACTTTGTCTGATTGATGGTGTCTTTTGCCATACAGAAACTTTTCAATTACTCTATCAATATCTTTTTCAGAATTTCTTTTCATGTGATAATGCATTCAAGCCTATTCCCCAGCAAAATGCCTTCCATCAGATTATGGGTATCTGGCCTGTTGTTAATGTACTTGGTCTTTGTTAAGGTTTTTGCAGTATGATAAATATTGATATTTATGTATTCTTCTGCCTTTAGTCATCTAGTTTTACCTTCATTTATTTGTTGAAGATATTATAATTTCTCTAGTGGATATTTTGGTTTCTTTGTGAAAATTCAGGTGTGTATAGATAAGTGGAATTAATCTGAGTCTTGAATATCATTCCATTGATCAACACGTATGCTTTTATTCCAGTACCTTGCTGCTTATTTTGCTATAGCTCTATCATACATGTTGAGATCGGGGATGAAAATAACTCCAGAAACACATTTATTGTTCAGGATGTTTTTTGCTATTCTGGGTTATTTTTTCAATATGAAGCTAAATTTTTTTCATTCTTGTGAAGAATTATTTTGGACTTTTGTGGGGAATGGATTAAATTTTTAGATTGCTGTTGGTAGGATGGCTATTTTCATTGTATCAATCCTACAGATTCATGAACATGGGGGATCTTTCCATGTTCTGATATCTTCTTCAATTTTTTCTTCAAGGTTTTAAAGCTTTTATCTTACAAGTTTTATCATATATGACTTTTGCTTGCTTGGTTAAAGTTACTCCCAGATATTTTACTTTTTTGAGGTAATTGTGATTTCTTTCTTAGTCTTTCATGTGTATAAATAAAGGCTACTCACTTTAGGGTGCTAATTTTGTATCCTTCCTTTTCTCTGAAAGTATTTTTCAGCTGCAGAAGTTTCTTTGTGGAGTTTTTAGTGTTCTTACATATAAAATAATATTATTGGCAAATAAACACACTTTGGCTTTTTCTTTTCCTATTTGTATGACCTTGATCTCCTTCGGCTGTCCTGTTGTTCTAGGTAAGTCATCAATTGTCATCAGTTACTTTATTGAACAGGTATGGAGAGAATGAACAGTTTTTTCTTGTTGATTTGATGGAAATGCTTTCAGTTTCTCTCAGTTTATGTTGATACTGGCTGTGGGCTTGCTGTATATTATCTTTATTATGACATAATATTTATCCTCCCTATATCCCTCGTCTTTCATGACTTTTCATAATGAAGGGATGCTGGATTTTTTTCAAAGGCTTTTTCTGTGTCTGAAGAGATCATCATGTGGTTTTTGTCTTTTAGTCTCTTGTATAGTAGTATACACGTATACACTTATTCTTCCTGAGAGTATGACACAAGTAATAATCCTGAGCTAAAATCTGAAGTGACAGTAAGTGTGAGGACCTAGGGATCTTTTAATGCAAGGTTAGCTTTGGGTCATTGTAACAGGAAGGCCGCTTGTTTGTTCCAGCTGCCCAGAACCAAAATAATCACACAGAAATTGTATTAATTAAACCAATTAAACCACTGCTTGGCCCATTAGCTCTAACTTCTTATTGTATAACTCTTACATCTTAATTTAACCCATCTCCATTAATCTGTGCAGCACCACGAGGTCGTGGCCTACCATGAAAGTTTCAACACGTCTATCCCTTGTGGCAACCACTCCATGGTGTTTCTCTGACTCCATCCTTCTTTCTCCCAGCATTTAGTTCCATCTTCCCTGCCTACCTAAGCTCTGCCCTATCGACAGGTCAAAGCAATTTCTTTATTCATTAACCAAGAAAAGCAACACACAGGCAGAATGACCTCCCACACCAGGTCATTGTTCTCCTTACCTATAAGTAAGGTAAAACCAGGGCATGAACATTTTTTCCATCTATCTGAGCAGCTATGAACCAAAAGCTTTGGGCATGTAGTAATTCTATGTCCTTGGATATCTGGGAATGTCTAAAATAGGAATGCTTTGCCTGGGCCCTAGGCACTGAGCAAATGCCTATCAATAAAGGTAATTGCAGGGAGGGAAGTAAGAAAGGAACAAACACCTGGTAGTGGGAAATTGCTTCTACACATAGCTAGAGGATGTATTCAGTAAACCCCAAAAGCATAGGGAAGATAGTAATCAGTAAATTATTAAATAGTGCTGAACTGTGGGAGATAAATCCCAAGTTTGTAACAGATGGGAGTAAACTACAGAGAGAAATTTACCCCAAGAAACATCCACTTTATACACAAGGCAATAATTACAAAATGTCTTGCATCCTGGTTTAAAACAAAAAAAAAAAAACCCTTGACTCTGATGGGTTGATCTTGTAGAATGTGTCTGGTTTAATTATTTAATGATCCTATGGTTCATAGCTCTTCTGTGATCTTCTGGGTATCGTTGGTATGTGTTGCACTGTCTTTCTCTTCAGCTTTGATTTTATTAGTTTTGATCTTCTCTCTTTATTTGGATAGTTCGGTTAAGGGTCTGTCAGTCTTATCTCTTTGAAGAAACTATCCCATTTTGTTTAATCTTTAGATTGCTTATTTCTGTTTTATTAATTTCTACCTTGATACTTTTACCTTTTTTCCGCCTACTGACTTTAGTTTTGTTTTTTTTTTCTTCTTTTTTAAGACCTGAAGTTCCATCATTAAGTTTTTTTATTTGATATTCCTACAGTTTTACTGAATGGGTTTTATAACCATGTATAACCACTTTTATTTTAATGTATAGGTTCTGGTATGTTGAGTTTTCATTTTGATTTGTCTGTAGAGATTTTAAAATTGACTCTGGAATGTATTTTTCAGCCTCTATGACTTGTGTATTTTCTAGTCTCCTGTTGATTTCTATTTATGCCACTGTAATCAAAGAGAGCACAAATACTGTTCCGATTTGCTGATGTTTGTTAAGACATTTCTGTGTCCTAAATTGTGTTCCATTTTTAGAGAGAATCCTCAGGGGCTGCTGAGAAGGTTGTACAGACTGCATGTCTGGGTTAAAATGTCATATAGGTGTCCACTAAGTCATTTAAGTCTGACAAGCTTTGTTGAACGTTTTGTCTGTGTGGCCCCTCTGTTGAATGTGGGGTACTGATGCCACCTGCTATTGTGTTGTGGTAAGTCTGTCTTTACATCCAACAGTATTTATCTTATGAAATTGGCTCTGCTTCTTGGTAAATGATAAACAGTATTTGTCTTATGAAACTGGCTTTGCTTCTTGATAAATGTTATCACCTTGACTCTCTTCTTCCCTGTTTCAGGTGCATCTCAGGTGTCAGTATTGTCTTTACGTGACTGAAATGTGTTACTCTGCCCTTCTGGCTTGTACAGTTTCTTGTGTGAAGTTTCTATGATTCTGACTAGCTTCTGTGTATGTGGCTTGATCTTTTGTAGTGAGAATTATCTGTGATTCTGATTACCTTGTGTGTATGTGACTTGATCTTTTCTTAGACACCTTCCAGCGTCCACTGTTTGCTCTCTCTGCTTAAAACTTACTTACAGGGCTGAACGCAACGCGGCCGGAACACCGGGCGGCGGAACGCAACGCGGCCGGAACACCGGGCGGCGGAACGCAACGCGGCCGGAACACCGGGCGGCGGAACGCAACGCGGCCGGAACACCGGGCGGCGGAACGCAACGCGGCCGGAACACCGGGCGGCGGAACGCAACGCGGCCGGAACACCGGGCGGCGGAACGCAACGATGCCGGAACACCGGGCGGCGGAACGCGGCCGGAACACCGGGCAGCGGAACGCGGCCGGAAAACCGGGCGGAACGCGGCCGGAGGACGCCCAGCGCAGCGGGCAGGGACCCACTGGGACCAGAGCGGCAGCAGAGGACACAGGCTGCTGGCGGCAGGAACCGTCCCAGCAGCAGAAGCAGGCTGCAGGGACCGCGCGCAACACCAAGAACAGATCGCCCCACTACAATTAAACCAAAGAGGTAGGCCTTCGGTTGGGGAGGTCCCTGGCAAAGGAGGAGCCGGGTCCTATTCCTGAAGACCTTTCTGAGGGGTGAGAGGGATCTTGGCCCCCGGCAGGAACCAGGAAACAGAGCAAGGGCATTTTGTAAGAGGAGCCCCTGGCCAGCAGGGGAACCTGAACCAGTTTTAAAAGACCCCTTAGATAGCATCGATAGGAGGAGATGGGCAGGCGCCAAGGAAAGAATTCACCCAATAATCTGAAAAACAACATGAAAACACCAGAACCCAACGATCTTACAACAGAAGGTCTCCAACACCATAACACAGAAGAAGTGGAAAAAATTGACTTTATGAAAGCTGTAGAGTCCCTTAAACAACATGTGAAAAATGCCCTTATAGAAATGGATGAGAAGTATAACCAAAAATTTGAAGAAATGAGTAAATACGTACATAATACCCTGGGAAACCAAGAAAGAACGATCAAACAGGTAATGGAAACAGTTCAAGAATTGAAAACTGAAATGGAAGCAAGGAAGAAAACACAAACTGAGGAACAGCTGGATATGGAAAATCTAGGTCAACGAGCAGAGCCTACAGAAACAAGCATAATCAATAGAATACAAGAAATAGAAGAAAGAATCTCAGATTCTGAGGACAACATAGAGAAAATAAATGCTCTGATCAAAGAAAACTGCAAAGCCAACAAATTCTCATCACAAAACATTCAGGAAATATGGGACACAATAAAAAGACCAAATCTAAGAATAATAGGAATAGAAGAAGGAGAAGAGTCACAGCTCAAAGGCCCAGAAAATATTTTGAACAAAATTATGGAAGAAAACTTTCCCAACATAAAGAAAGATATTCCTTTGAATATTCAAGAAGCATATAGAACACCAAACAGACTGGATCAAAGGAAAACATCCCCTCGCCATATAATAATCAAAACACAAAATATACAGGTTAAAGAAAGAATACTAAGAGCTGCAAAGGAAAAAGGCCAAGTAACTTATAAAGGTAAACCGATCAGACTTAAACCTGATTTCTCTATGGAAACAATGAAAGCCAGAAGGTCCTGGATAGAAGTACTGCAGAAGCTAAGAGACCATGGATGTAAGCCCAGACTACTATACCCAGCCAAGCTTTCGTTCACTATAAATGGAGAAATCAAGACATTCCAGGATAAAAACAAATTTAAACAATACGTAGCCACGAATCCAGCCCTACAGAAAGTAATAGAAGGAAAATCGCAACCCAAGGAATCCAACATTGCCAACACTGCTTACAATAACTCGGGCATCTAGCGACCCTTCGCTAGCACAACTCAAAGAAGGGAGACACACAAATTCTACTTCCAAAAACAATAAGAATATCTGGCATAAACAACCACTGGTCATTAATATCACTTAATATTAATGGTCTCAATTCACCTATAAAAAGGCACAGGCTAAGAGATTGGATACGAAAACAGGATCCAACATTCTGCTGTTTGCAAGAAACACATCTCAACCACAAAGACAGGCATCTACTCAGAGTAAAGGGCTGGGAAAAGATCTTTCAAGCAAATGGTCCTAAGAAAAAAGCAGGTGTGGCCATATTAATTTCTAACAAAACTGACTTCAAACTAAAATCAATCAGAAGAGATCGAGATGGACACTTTATACTCATAACAGGAACAATTTGTCAGGATGAAGTCTCAATCCTGAATATTTACGCCCCTAATATAAAAGCACCCACGTATGTAAAAGAAATATTACTAAAACTCAAGGCAGATATCAAACCACACACACTAGTAGTAGGAGACTTCAATACACCTCTCTCAGCAATGGACAGGTCAATCAGACAGAAACCTAATAGAGAAGTAAGAGAACTACTGGAGGTAATGAAGCAAATGGACTTAACAGACATCTATAGAACATTCCACCCAAATAGGAAAGAATATACCTTCTTCTCTGCAGCCCATGGAACCTTCTCGAAAATTGACCACATACTCGGAAACAAAGGAAACCTCCACAGATACAAAAACATATCAGTGTCCACCTGTGTCTTATCAGATCACCACGGATTAAAGTTAGAATTCAACAACAATCCTACCTCCAGAAAGCCGACAAACTCATGGAAACTGAACAGTCAACTACTGAACCACACCTGGGTCAAGGAAGAAATCAAGAAAGAAATTAAAGTCTTCCTTGAATTTAATGAAAATAAAGGGGCAACATACTCAAACGTATGGGACACAATGAAAGCAGTGCTAAGAGGAAAGTTCATAGCACTAAGTGCCCACTTAAAGAAAACAGAGAAAGCATACACCAGAGACTTAACAGCACACCTGAAAGCTTTAGAAAAAAAAGAAGCAGATGCGCCCAGGAGGAGTAGAAGACTGGAAATAATCAAACTGAGGGCGGAAATCAACAAAATAGAAACGCAGAAAACAGTCCAAAGAATCAATGAAACAAAAAGTTGGTTCTTGGAGAAAATCAACAAGATCGACAAACCCCTATCCAAACTAATTAAACGACAGAGAGAGAACATGCAAATAAATAAGATCAGAAATGAAAAGGGGGACATAACCACAGACACAGAGGAAATTCAGAGACTCATTAGATCTTACTACAAAAGCCTGTATGCCACAAAACTAGAAAATGCAAAAGAAATGGACATTTTTTTAGATAAGTACCACATACCAAAGCTAAACCAAGACCAGGTGAATGATCTAAATAGACCTGTTAGTCGCGAAGAGCTAGAAACCGTTATCAAAAATCTACCTTCCAAAAAAAGCCCAGGACCAGATGGTTTCAATGCAGAATTCTACCAGAACTTCCAAGAAGAGCTAATACCTATACTCCTTAATGTATTTCACAATATAGAAACAGAAGAGTCATTGCCAAATTCCTTTTATGAAGCTACAGTTACCCTGATACCAAAACCACACAAAGACCCAACCAAGAAAGAAAATTACAGGCCGATCTCACTCATGAATATCGATGCAAAAATTCTCAATAAAATACTGGCAAACCGAATCCAAGAACACATTAGAAAAATTATCCATTATGATCAAGTAGGCTTCATCCCAGAGATGCAGGGCTGGTTCAACATACGCAAATCTATCAATGTAATCCACCATATAAATAAACTGAAAGAAAAAAACCATATGATCATTTCATTAGATGCTGAAAAAGCATTTGACAAAATTCAACACCCCTTTATGATAAAAGTCTTGGAGAGATTAGGGATACAAGGGTCATACCTAAATATAATAAAAGCTATTTACAGTAAGCCATCAGCTAACATTAAATTAAATGGAGAAAAACTCAAAGCCATCCCACTAAAATCAGGAACACGACAAGGCTGTCCACTCTCTCCATACCTCTTCAATATAGTGCTTGAAGTTCTAGCAATAGCAATAAGACAACATAAAGGGATCAAGGGGATTCGTATCGGAAAAGAAGAAGTTAAGCTCTCGTTATTTGCAGATGATATGATAGTATACATAAGCGACCCCAAAAACTCTACCAAAGAACTCCTACAGCTGATAAACACCTTTAGTAATGTGGCAGGATACAAGATCAACTCCAAAAAATCAGTGGCCTTCCTATACACTAAGGATAAGGAAACAGAGAGGGAAATTAGAGAAGCATCACCTTTCACGATAGCCACAAATAGCATAAAATATCTTGGGGTAACTCTGACCAAGGATGTGAAAGATCTATTTGACAAGAACTTTAAGTCTTTGAAGAAAGAAATTGAAGAGGACACCAGAAAATGGAAAGATCTTCCTTGCTCCTGGATTGGGAGGATCAACATAGTAAAAATGGCAATTCTACCAAAAGCAATCTATAGATTCAATGCAATCCCCATCAAAATCCCATCAAAATTCTTCACAGATCTGGAGAAGACAATAATCAACTTTATATGGAAAAACAAAAAACCCAGGATAGCCAAAACAATCTTATACAACAAAGGAATGTCTGGAGGCATTACCATCCCTGACTTCAAACTCTACTACAGAGCTACAGTATTGAAAACAGCTTGGTATTGGCATAAAAACAGAGAAGTCGACCAATGGAATCGAATAGAAGACCCTGACATTAACCCACAAACCTATGAACACCTCATTTTCGATAAAGGAGCTAAAAGTATACAATGGAAAAAAGAGAGCATCTTCAACAAATTGTGCTGGCTAAACTGGATGTCAATCTGTAGAAGAATGAAAATAGATCCATATCTATCACCATGCACAAAACTCAAGTCCAAATGGATTAAAGACCTCAATATCAGTTTGAACACAGTGAACCTGATAGAAGAGAAAGTGGGAAGTACTCTACAACACATGGGCACAGGAGACCACTTCTTACGTATAACCCCAGCAGCACAGACATTAAGGGCAACATTGAATAAATGGGACCTCCTGAGACTGAGAAGCTTCTGTAAAGCAAAGGACACTGTCACTAAGACACAAAGGCAACCCACCAACTGGGAGAAGATCTTCACCAACCCCGCAACTGACAAAGGTCTGATCTCCAAAATATATAAAGAACTCAAGAAACTAGACCGTAAAAGGCTAATCAACCCAATTATAAAATGGGGCATTGAGCTGAACAGAGAATTCTCAACAGAAGAACTTCAAATGGCCAAAAGACACTTAAGGTCATGCTCAACTTCCTTAGCGATCAGGGAAATGCAAATCAAGACAACTTTAAGATACCATCTTACACCTGTCAGAATGGCTAAAATCAAAAATACCAATGATAGCCTTTGTTGGAGAGGTTGTGGAGAAAGGGGTACACTCATCCATTGCTGGTGGGAATGCAAACTTGTGCAACCACTTTGGAAGGCAGTATGGCGGTTTCTCAGGAAATTCGGGATCAACTTACCCCTGGACCCAGCAATACCACTCTTGGGAATATACCCAAGAGAGGCCTTATCATACAACAAAAGTATATGCTCTACAATGTTCATAGCAGCATTGTTTGTGATAGCCAGAACCTGGAAACAACCTAGATGCCCTTCAATGGAAGAATGGATGAAGAAAGTATGGAATTTATACATATTAGAGTACTACTCAGCAATAAAAAACAAGGACTTCATGAATTTTGCATACAAATGGATGGAAATAGAAAACACTATCCTGAGTGAGGTAAGCCAGACCCAAAAAGAGGAACATGGGATGTACTCACTCATATTTGGTTTCTAGTCATAAACCAAGGACATTGAGCTTATAATTAGTGATCCTAGAGAAGCTAAATAAGGAGAACCCAAAGAAAAACATATAGGCATCCTCCTGAATATTAACCTTCAGCAAGCGATGAAAGGAGACAGAGACAGAGACCCAAATTGGAGCACAGGACTGAAATCTCAAGGTCCAAATCAGAAGCAGAAAGAGAGAGAGCACGAGCATGGAACTCAGGACCGCGAGGGGTGCACCCACACACTGAGACAATGGGGATGTTCTATTGGGAACTCACCAAGGCCAGCTGGCCTGGGTCTGGAAAAGCCTGGGATAAAACCGGACTCTCTGAACATAGCGGACAAGGAGGACTACTGAGAACTCAAGAACAATGGCAATGGGTTTCTGATCCTACTGCACGCACTGGCTTTGTGGGAGCCTAGGCAGTTTGGATGCTCAACTTACTAGACCTGGATGGAGGTGGGGGTTCCTTGGACTTCCCACAGGACAGGGAACCCTGATTGCTTTTCGGGCTGGGGGGAGACTTAATTGGGGGAGGGGGAGGGAAATGGGAGGCTGTGGCGGGGAAGAGACAGAAATCTTTAATAAATAAATAAATTTAAAAAAAAATAAAATAAAATAAAATAAAACTTACTTACATTTGGTATAGGAACTTCTTCTCTGGTCTTAATTGGGAAGCTACATGGCTCCTGCATCTGATGGCCGTTTCTTTCCTATATTTGGAGAATTTTCTACTATGATTTTTAATAAGTGTATTCTCTGTGTTTTTATTACCCATGATTTAAAAGTTTGGCTTTAAAGTGGTCTCACATGCCCTATTCATGTGTGTACCTCACCTTTAAGTACTGATATTCTGGTATTCCACCTGATTTGTCTATTGACAGGGCTTTTCACATTTTTTATTTGACTTTTAAGCTTTTCATTCCACAATTTCTCTCTATGTGTTGCTTTTATTGGTTAATGAATAAAGAAGCTGGCTTGGCCTATAGCAAGGTAGAAGGAAGGCTGAGTCAGAGCGATGTCATGTAGCCCCGCTGGAGACAGACACGGAACTTTAGCTGGTAAGGCACAGCCACGTGGCGATACATAGATTAATAGAAATGGGTTAAATTAATATGTAAGAGTTAGTCAATAAGAAGCTAGAGCTAATGGGCCAAGCAGTGACTTAATTGATACAGTTTCTGTGTGATCATTTCAGGTCTAAGTGGCCGGGAACCAACAAGCAGCCTCTCTCCCTCCAACACCGTTTGCTTTTTTTTTTCAATATTTTCATCTTTTTGCTGAAGTCTTATATTGGCTTCATTATTTTATCCATGTTTTAGTGTCTTCTGATTTTCTTCAGAACTTTGTGTTCTCTTTGACTTTGTTCAAAATAGTTATTTATTTAAATATTCAAAATTGTATTTATGTGCATGTGTGTTTTGTCCCTGTGCACATTCGTGTATCACATGCATGATTAATGCCTATGGAATCCAGAAAGCGATGTAGGAGACCCTAGAACTGCAGTTACAGAGAGTTGTGAGCCCCTATGTAGGTGCTGTATATTGGACCAGGGTTCCTGGGAAGAATAGCCATTGCTGTTTACCACGAGCCATCTCTCTAACATATTTATTTTTATTAAAAACCTTTTAATGTAGAATCTGAGGGATGAAGTAATAAGAGTTGCTTTCAGCTGCTTTTAGAGGAATGGCTACAGAAAAATTGATTTTTTTTCTTTTCTTCATGAAAATACAAATTGCTGATCAGAAAAAAAAATTCATCAGAAATAAAGTATTTAAAATACTTTTGGATCAACAATTTATTACCAAATTTTTTGCATAATAATGTATCCAAATACTTAGGCAAGGAAAAGTGAAAATATATTAGAATATAATCAGTTAAAAGGCATTAAAATAAAATGTTCACAGAGAAACCCTGTCTCAAAAATCAAAAAAATAAAATAAAATAAAATGTTATAACCATGTCTTTTTGGATGTCCAGGTGGTAGCATGTGTCTTAGGGTTATAGCTAAGTCATTTCTTGGTTCTCTTAAGTTTCAGGAGTTCATAAACTTTTCTTTTTCTTAAACTACATATTCAAAATATTTATTTAAGGATTTATAAATATCACACTTGGAGTTGCACAGAAACTTCAGAAACTAAATGTGTGAATCTTACACATTAGAATTTGAGACAAAATATATTTATTTGATGAACTAAGACAAATAGGTAACAACTGAAATTATGAGTAGTGGAAGGGAAGCTGTGGTGTGACAGCTTATCCAATGCCAGCCCTGGGAGGCTGAGGTAGAAGACCAGCCTGAACTACACTGAGACCCTGCCTCTTAAAAATGGGATACAGAACAAAGAACAAAGCCACATTGTGAAATTAGGTTAAATTAGTAAACACCAATGAAAAGATAAAAATTAAGTCTACAAAAATCACTCAAATTTATTTTTTAATTTTCTTGATTTTGAGTATATGAATAATATCTGGGCCTGTGAATGATGTTTTACATTATCAATTCTTGTCCCTAACAATTGCTCTGGTTATGGAAAGTATACAACTAGTGTCTGCTATAGAATAAAGCTCTTGTACATTGTTAAGATTTTTGCTAGTTTAATAAAATGCTGATTGGCCAGTAGCCAGGCAGGAATTCTGGATGGAGCAACCAGAATAAGAGAATTCTGGGAAGAGAAAAGGCAGAGTCAGTCACCAGCCAGATGTAGAGAAAGCAAGATAAGAATGCTAGACATGAACAAGTAGTATAGATTAATTTATGTTTTAAGTGCTAGTTAATAATAAGCCTGAGCTGATAGGCCAAACAGTTTATAAAATTCTTTGGGACTGGGTGGGACAGAAACTTCCATCTACAAATGTCTCTGTTGCAAGTCTAGTATATTGTGAATTTGATCAATACTGGAAAAGGGAAGCATGTTGATATTCCATACTGTAAATTCAATTGGGGCAGTCCATATCATGGCTTCTGTGACCTAACAGTAGAAAAACTCTGTGTCTGCCATGATAGTTGGCAAGGTGAGCATGCAGTGTGTGGAATGGAATTTGGAAAAATCTACCTCATTTGTTTTAGTTTGTGCACCTAACTCTTACTTTTTTTCTTTTTTGGAGAGGGGGGGTACATTTAGATTAACAGTTAACTTCTTAGTAACCAGTATTTCCACAAATAGATGTTGTGAGTCTTTCTCTGTCTTGCCAGCCATTTCCCAAATAATGACATAGAAATTATTATGATTTATGAAAATTTGACCTTATGTTAGGCTTGTCCCGGTAGCTCTTACAACTTAAATTAACCCACTTTTTTTTTTTTTTTGGTTTTTCGAGACAGGGTTTCTCTGTGGTTTTGGAGCCTGTCCTAGAACTAGCTCTTGTAGACCAGGCTGGTCTCGAACTCACAGAGATCCGCCTGCCTCTGCCTCCCAAGTGCTGGGATTAAAGGCGTGCGCCACCAGCGCCCGGCCTTAACCCACATTTTTATTAATCTACATTCTACCATGTGGCCTTTACCTCATTCCCATTCTGTGTGTCACTCATTCCTCGTCCTCAGTCTCCATAGTCTTCTCTTCCTCCCTTTCCAGAGTCCTCTAGAGACCTGCCTATAATTCCTGTATAGCTACTGGTCATTTAGCTCTTTATTAACCAATCAGAAGGTACCTTGGCAAAAACACATCTTCGCGGTGAACAAAAAGATTATTCCACAACAAACAGAGATGGTAAAGATCCGTCTGCAAGCTCTTTTAGGGATTAAATGAATTTATGCATTGAACTTAAAATTGTAGGCATAGGATCATTAGGATCTTCTGCTATCTTCTGTTGACTTTTCAGAGATTAGATACCTTCACTGGATTTAATGTGTGGTGTATTTAAATTTACTTTATAATGGGTAATATATTGTAAAAAGAAATGCTGTCTCACAGGTTTAGGATCATTTTTAACCTATTTCTTAGGAAAGACTGCCCTCTTGTGGCTATTTTAAAAAGAACATACACTATTTCAGTAATAAAAGTTTGTTCAGCTGCCTGTTAACAAAAGTTAGATTCACAGTAAAGAATTCTAAAATCTTCTGTCTGTCCTTAAAGATTAGCTTTCAACCAAACTGAAGAGTTTTGGGTTTCTTAAGCATCTGGGTATATAATTGTGTGTTTCTCATTGTGGAGCTAAACTAGGGGAGCGGTAATCATCTGATCAAGTTTTGCTGAATACATTCGCAGAGAAGCTATTTTTTTTTTTAATTTCCTGAGCTTAAGAACTTCCCTGAAATACGAAACGTTTCGCTACGCTTTCAAATACCATACTTAAGGAATTTCTTCCTACAGTGGAAAGTTTTCTCTTTGAGAAATTGTTACACAATTGGATGTCTTGTTTACTCAGGCCCGTGTAGGGGACTGAAGAGATGGAGACCCCCAGTCTTCACATCGAAGCTAAGTTTGGTGGTGCAATTCTGCGGGCTTCTGGAGGAGGCATTTGGATCCTCGGAGCTCAGTGGTCAGGCAGTCTAGCTGGATTGGCATGTTTTAGGTTCACTGAGGGACACTTCCTCAAATCATAAGATGGAGACCGATAAAGACATTTGATCTTGACTGAGGGCTTCCTCACTCATGCACACATGTAACACATACACACAAGCATAAAAAGTCAATAAATAGTTTTCATATATTAGACATAGATAGGAATTATGATTGTGAGAATAAAAGCTCGTTCTTCTCTAGCAACTACATGGCTTCTCATCTGACTCTACCTACTTTCTCCCAGCATCCAGTTTAGTTTTCCTGCCTAGCTCTACTCTGCCCTATCACAGGCCAAAGCAGCTTCTTTATTCATTAACAAATAAAAGCAACACATATACAAAAGGGCCTCCCATACCAGTGTGCTGCCCCCTTTCCATGATGGTGGATGGGGCTCCTGCAGTGTCCCCTGGGGGTTGCCTGCCTCAGCTTCTGGCCAAACCTGACCACACTTTGGCTCCATGTTGTGATGTGTAGCCAAGGCCTATTTTAGCTCCACCAGGGATACTTTGGTCATTCAGATACCACGGTTTATAAATATCATTTAAAGGGGTCGGTATTTAAAGTTAATTGACCATATTTGGTTAATTCTGTGTGGAGGCCCAAAAATGTGAGCCTATTTCCACGTCGTCTGAAGGTCAGAGAGTTTCCGCTTGTTCACAGTTGTTGAAAACAAGTAGGGCTACACACCATGACCTAAGGTATGGCTACTTGGTGTTCTTGGACATTAAGATGCCCCATACAGGTAGATCCTGTCCATCCTGACTAAAGGTCAGAGATTTGGAACTTACTTTTGTTCCTTTAAAGCTATTGTCTGTTTCTACCTTAAAGGTCCCACCTTGATTTAAATTAGAGAGTTCTGCTCTCTCAAGGTTATTGTCAACAGGTGTGGCTAATATCTAGACCTTGTATTTCAGGTATAGAGAAGTAGATCTGTATCTGCCTCAAACAAAAGTCTAAGGACCCAACTAAGTTCCTACTCCCTTAGGGAGATAACACTGGATTCTACCCAGGGAATGGTTTTCCTACAGAATATTTTTGTCTAGGGTGAGCGTTCCTTGTCTTGTTCTGGCAACAGAATATTTAACTAGGAATGAATGGTCAGCTCATTCCTTGTATCACATGGATGCAGGTTTGTTTGTTTTTTTACCTTACTCCTACCTTTTAGGGTCAGGGTATTTAAGCAAATGGAAAATAAATGGGAGTGATTTTCCGTATTCACTGAAACTTCCTCCCAGTACTATCGTTTGTTTCTATTATTTTCGCTCACATCTTCGTTCTCTTTACTTTTCTAGTCCCCATGCCCCTACCCTCGTCAATGGTATCCTTGTCAAAGCTGTCTCCAACAATTCTGATTGGAAAATACTGTCCTATTGAAAAGTTTGGCCTGTTTCTTGAGAAAATGGTGTGTGTTTGTTGTATTGAAAAGTTCTGTCTGTGTTTTCTGGTGTGATCACAAGTTTTATTGCAAGCAGAGAGCTGGAACAAACGGTTCGGACAGATTTGCTGGCAGCAGCCGATGACCACCCACTGCCGCTGCGGCTGCACTTAGGGTCAGGGCTCAAAATTTCTTTCTGAGCTCAGGTCATTGTATTTGGGTTAGCAGGAGTCCAGACAGCTTTTTGATACAGATAACAATAAAACAGTTTTATGCTGTTTTCTTTTATGTTGTTTATTGTTTGACCAACAACAAAGACCAGCCAAAATCTTTACCTTGCTTCTCTACCTGCTGATAATTCCTGCTGGTTTGTCAGCACCTGTCTCAGGACCCACCGGATCACCTCCACGTGTTTCCTCTCTGACACACCTCTAGTCTCATAAGTTGCATCCATTCCAGGGAGAGTTTGAGAAGAAGAAAGCAGTCATCGGGGAGAAAAACTTCTTCAGTGTACTCTGAGATCTGCCGTGACAAAACGGCAAAGCACTGGCCTCCACTCTCAAGTCCCTCTCCCATGCCAGGCCTGCACAGACGCACTGTCCACAGGCGCGGGGCCTCTTCTGCAGGCCCCTCCCACAGCTGTTGTGCCACTTCCTCACCTGCTGAGAAGAAGCTTGGCATTTTCTTGTGAGCAAAAGGGATTCCTCACCTCTCCCGTTGGAGTCTTCCCAGTTCTGCCTTTCACGGGTGTGTCTGGTCCACATCATCGTCTTTGTCTCGCTGAGCTGTGAAGATTGGAGTTGCTGAAAGGAGGAGAAGGGGCCAGCACCCAAGGAAGGGACCAGGGAAGTACACAGTGAACTGATAGGAAAGCTGATTGCTACTCACAAGCCACTAGGACTTCTTAAGACTCACTCTGGAGAGAGCTGCAGCAAAGGACTCTCTGCTCCCCAGGAAAACAGCTCCTCAAGCATTTCACCTCCCTCTGGCCCTCTCCAGCCACACTCCTGCTCCTCCGACAACTATCATCTTCTGTCTTCACAGGAAAGAGTGGTCCACCAACACAGGACCTTGGCACAGATCTGACTAGCCTGCGGGATGCAAGCAGACTTCCAACCCCTTTGGATAGCCACAGTTGCTGTCTACGACCTTTGTTGGAAGAAAAACTCAGTAGGCATTAAGCCAGAGTAAAAGCTACCGACTACAAAGCCTTTGGCAGCAGGAAGCTAAAGAGACATAGGAAAAGGAAAGTCACACAAGGTTCAAGGCCCAAAAACCTAAAATCCATCCATATAAGAAAATATCCCCTGCAGGGACACATGTACCCAGCCAGTGACTCAAGAACTAGCAGGTGCTCTATGTATGCCCTTGTCTGCAGGAGAAATAATTTGGACACAGCGTCTTTGCTAGAGTGCTGGTGTAAGTAAATGGCTCAGAAGAGGCAAGTGTGAGTTGGAGCTGCTATCTCAAAAGTGTCAAGGACCTCAGAGGACACCCAACCCATTCCCTGGGAAGCCACCATCTTCATGACATCCTTATTGCGGGCCAGTCCCACCCACCTCCAAACCAGAACCACCTGGAGCTAGACTTGTAAGGGTCTGAGCGAATGTGAAGGTAAAGAAGTTTGCCACATCTGAGCTCAGGCTATAACTCAGTGGTAGAGCACTTGCCGAAGGTGCGTGAGGCCCTGGGTTTGATCCTCAGCACCACAAGAAAAGAAAAGGATTGTCACTTCACTGACTCTATCTGCGTTCGCAGATTTCTCCTTTTTAACACCAAATTTGGTCAAAGCACCTTCAGACTCAGGAAGTCAGCTATTACCAACCATTTTCTCCAAAAGACTTAAACTTCCCCCGCCCAAATCAACAAAAGCTCAGTCTTCTATGACTTAGAGACAGACACTTAAAAAATGAAGAGCTTCTATGAAATTACAACCACCAAAGATGTTTTCGAGAGCCAAGCCCCTGGCAGGGCACACAGACAGCCCACCCTGCAGGTTTAGCTCGCCTTTGTATGCTTTGGGGAGGTGATAAACATTTTGATTGGGGCTGTAAGACAGCAAGGTATACAAAGGCTCTTGTCTCCAGTCTTGATGGCCCGAGTTCAACTCCGGGGTCCCACATGGTGGAAGGAAGAACTGATTTCTGACGCCACAAAGCAAAGAAGGGATGGAGGGAGAAGGGGAGGGAATGTTTTGTTTTGTTTGGAGACAGGGTTTCTCTGTGTAACAGCCCTGGCTGTAGACCAGGCTGGCCTTGAACTCACAGAAACTCACCTGCCTCTGACTCCTGAGTGCTGGGATTAGAGGTGTTATGTCACTACTGCCTGGCTTCTTTTAAGGTTCTAATTCATTGTGGTGATGGTTGCTTAACTCTGGGTGGGGACAGAACAGTGTATTATACGACAGTATATTATATATATACTGAATGGACTATATAGTGATTTACATATTAGATAAAATGGGTTTTGTTTTATACTGCTTATATATATAGATAAATCTGTAAGTAAATTCTTCGTGTGTGTGTGTGTGTGTGTGTGTGTGTGTGTGTGTGTGTGTGTGTGTATGTCTTTGGGGTTTTGAGACAGGGTTTCTCTGTGTTATAGTCCCAGTTGTCCTGGAACTAGCGCTAGTTCTTGTAGACCAGGCTGGCCTCAAACTCACAGAGATCCACTCTGCCTCCTGAGTGCTGGAATTAAAGCTGTGTGTCACCCCGCCCGGCTATACTGTTGTATTTTTGAGACTGGTCTACTGTGTTATACAGGCTAGGGTATCTATTCTTAACATTATTATTACCGCTATATTGGCCTAACAGTATAATATGACAAGAAAAAAAGGCACAGAGAATGAAAAAGAGATAAATTCATCTTTATTTGAAGGGTAACACGATTTAAAGAATCTGTTTTTAAAAAGCTGCTAAGGTAGTGAGCAGAGAGAACTACTACCTGGCATAAGGCATACTCGCAAAATTAATTCTATAAATTAGCACTTGAAAACTGGATTTAGCTTGGCATGGTGGCTCCTGTGTGTCATCATAGCACTATGGAAGCTGAGGCAGGAGACCTGCCTCAGTTCAAAGCCAGCTGGATAACCCTATCTGGAAAAAAGAGGGGAAAGCTAAAAATTTAAAGATATCTAGAATAGTATCAATAGTATAAAATGCTTGTTATAAGTTAAACAAAATTTTGCCTGCAAGTATTATACACTGACAAAGTCCTTTTTTAAGAAGGCAGGGGCAGTGGATAAGAAAGAGATTCAGTTCTTCACCCAGCTCTTTGTGAAGATAAGGTAACTTCATTTTACATGAGAAGTTTTGTAAATAGCTAATTCTAGTGCTGGATACATAATATTACTTTTCATGCAAGAAAGCATAAATGAGCCGGGCGGTGGTGGCACACGCCTTTAATCCCAGCACTCGGGATGCAGAGGCAGGCAGATCTCTGGGAGTTCGTGGCCAGTCTGGTCTACAAGAGCTAGTTCCGGGACAGGCACCAAAGCTACAGAGAAACCCTGTCTCAAAAAAACCAAAAAAAAAAAAAAAGCATGAATGAAATAAAGGCTTCCAGGAAAAAACTGAAAAAAGATAAAAAACACAATATATTAGGAGGCCACTTAGTGAGACTTAAACATGATTGGTTAGTTGTTTTAATTACAATTTCAAGTCTTATAGATACAGAAATTCTAATTTTTCCAGAAAAAACATATGTGTCCTTATAAGACAGTGGAGGAAACAACAGATTTTTAACTGTTGAGCTTTTTACTTCTACGAGTCATTTTTGCTTCTTGTCCCTCATAGTCTGGCATTCATCTGGGTCATTAGCTTCTCCAGTTTGATTGCTAGGGCTATGTTCCCTTTAATCTTCAGTTTTCCTGACATGAATGCCATGGTCGGCTTCAGCTTCCCTAAAATGTGAAATGAGACAGAGAACGCAGCATTAGTGCCCTAAGTGTCGTGCCACTTCAAGAACATGCATTCTAAGAGGGACCCCAGAGCACAGAAATTCCTGTTACAGCACTGCATACTACTACCCTGGGAATCTCAGCTCCTGACTTGGATGTTAACAATATCCTGTCATGTAAAAGATAACGTAAGAAACAGTCTGCAGAAAGTAATGGCAACAAGCTACATTCATACACATGCTGGTTACATACATTCATACGTATGCTGGTTACACACATTCATACGTATGCTGGTTACACACATTCATATGTATGCTGGTTACATACATTCATACACATGCTGGTTACATACATTCATACACATGCTGGTTACATACATTCATACGTATGCTGGTTACATACATTCATACGTATGCTGGTTACATACATTCATACACATGCTGGTTACATACATTCATATGTATGCTGGTTACATACATTCATACACATGCTGGTTACATACATTCATACGCATGCTGGTTACATACATTCATACACATGCTGGTTACATACATTCATACACATGCTGGTTACATACATTCATACACATGCTGGTTACAGCACCCTACAGAAATGCAGCCCCCAGATGAGTTCTGGTAGTAAATACTCTGTTATTTAATTCTGGTAGGTAAATACTCTGTTATTTAATTCTGGTAGGTAAATACTATGTTATTTAATTCTGGTAGTAAATACTATGTTATTTAATGTTCCAATCTGTTACAGCTCATTAAACTCTTTATTTCAAGTTTAAATTCAAAAAATCAAATGGTGCAAAAAATCTAAGAAATGATTACTAAGCTGGGCATGGCAACACACATCTTAACACCAGCACTTGGTAACTGAGTCAGGAGGATCCTAAGTTCAAAGCCAGCCTGAGCTAAACACTGTGTCAAAATGAAAAACAACTTAAGACCGGTAAGTATATAGTGTAGGAACTGTGCAGATGGCTCAGAGGGTAAAGCACTTGCTGCGCAAGCGTGAGGACCTTAGAACCTCTGTCAAGTTTGGCAAAGAAGTGTACGTCTATAATCCTAGTGTTCCTACCTTGAGATGGGAGACAGAGATAGAATCTACAGATGCTTGCGGACAGCTAGCATGGCATATACATCACTGAACAGAGACAGCCTGCCTAACGGTGGAAGACAGGAATGACACCCAAGGTTGTTCTCTAATCTCCATGTATTCACAGTGGTACCCAAACACGTGTACTCAAATGAACATGCAAACACTCGTACATTAAAATGTTTAGTACAGTGTATGTAGGACTGTAGAAACGGCTCAGTGTGAAGAACCTAAACAGTGCTCTGAGAAGAGCTGAGCTTGTTTCCCAGCACAATGGCCATCACTCCAGTTCCAAAGGATCTGAAGCTTCTGGTCTCTGAGCCTGGGTATATCCATATCCAGACAGACACACTATTTAAGAAATGATTTTTTTAAGTATAATATTATGGGATATTTGTACACTGTGTGAAGATGAGTTGCTGTGGTTGGTGAAATAAAAAGCAGAATGGCCAATAGCTAGGCAGGAGAATACAGATGGAACTTGCAGGCAGAGAGAACTCTGGGAAGGCGGGATTCACCAGGAGACACGGACAGGAAACAGGAGGTGCAGGATGGAAGAAAGATAACACCCCGAGGCAGAATGCAGATTAATATAAATGGGTTAATTTAAGTTATGAGCTAGTTGAGAACAAGCCTACGCTAAGGCTGAGTTTTCATAATTAATAACAGTCTCTGTGTCATTATTTGTGAGAAAAATCCAACTACAATATACTCTATAAATACAAAAAGATACTGGTATTTTTTCTGCCAGAGAAATGTAAGCATAAATGTAGGCTGAGTGGTGGTGGCGCACACCTTTAATCCCAAGCACTTGGCAATCAGAGGCAGGTGGGTCTCTGTGAGTTCAGAGCCTGCCTGGTCTACAGAGCTAGTTCCAGGACAGCCAGGGCTACATACACAGAGAAACCCTGTCTCAACTCCTCCCCACAAAGGCTGTAGCTACTAACAAATAAGATTAGCTCTGTAGAAAAGGACCTTTGCTCTCCTTTCTCCTATTAACTCACTGTCAGCTCAATCTGGAGCACAGGATTAATAGGAGAACTAAGGTCAAGGAAGAATCCGGCTTGCTCAAAGGCACACAGCTGGTATACAGCTGTGCTCCCATTCTCAGCCAGGCATGCCCGACTAGCACTTACGACCTCCTCACGTTCTGACAGTTTAGACACTGCTCATATCTGCAGAAGGCACAGCACGGGTCTGGAACATTAGTGGCCTAGTGCACCTCTCACCTGTGACACATGCAGGTTCAAAACAAAGCAAAAAATGCACAAAAAGGAATTTGATGATACTAGGAAATGCAGGTGCAGAAGAAAAACCCTGAAATAATTCATGATGGTGGAGATTACTAGCGATAATATTAGTAGTAATAATAAAAAATAACAATATTGACGCTGGAGAGATGGGTCAGCCTGGTTCAATACCCACAGCCCACATGAAGGTTAAAGGAGAGAACAGATCTACAAAGTTGTCCTCCGGCCTCCACAGAAGTGCCATGGTACACACACCCATCCACCCCATCCACACAGCTCACACAAAGGTTAAAAAGTTAACTCAAAATGGACCACAGACCTAAATATAAAAACTAAAAATTTAAAGTCTTAAAAGAAAAAAAGGGGGGGGTATTGTGAATGAAATGAGGATGTCCCTGGAGGCTCACGTATTTGAACACCTGGTTCCCAGCTTGTGTTCTCTGTCTCTTATGTACAGTAGAGATGTGATCGCTCAGCGCTGCGCACCTGCTGCCATCCTCCCCACCACCATGGATGCTCCCTCTGGAGCAGTAGGTGAAATCAACTCTGTGTATGGGAGCTGTGGTCACGGCATCTCACCACAACGATACAACATAACCGATACAAAGGGCAAATCGTTAGAACCTTACTTAGATATGACACTAGAAGCATAAGCAACAAGAAAAATATAAATTTATACTTCTACCAAAACTTTTTAAAATTGCTTCAAAATGTATCATCAAGAAAGTGAAGGGGCTAGAGAGATGGCTCAGAGGTTAAGAGCGCTGACTGTTCTTCCAGAGGTCCTGAGTTCAATTCCCAGCAACCATATGGTGGCTCACAACCATCTCTAATAACATCTGGTGCCCTCTTCTGGCCTGCAGCAGGGAAAACTGTATACATAATTAATAAATAAATCTTTTTTTTAAAAAAAATTTCTTAAAAAAAAAAAGAAAGTGAAGGAGGGGTAGGGGAGATGACTCGGTAGTTAAGAGCACTGGCTGCTCTTTCAGAGGTCCTGAGTTCAATTCCCAGCAAACCATATGGCAGCTCACAACCATCAATAATGAGATCTGATGCCCTCTCTGGCATTCAGGCAGACATGCAGACTCAAATACAAAAATAAATACATCTTTTAAGAAAAGAAGAAGAAAATGAGTAAAAAAAAAAAAAAGAAAGTATTTGCATGTAATATACCTGGAAATCTAAAAATAATTCTTAAAACTTATGGACAAAAGACAATTTAAAAATGAGAAGTTAGGGAGCTGAAGAGATGTCTCGGTGGCTAACAGCACTTGCTGCTTTTCTAGAAAACCTGAGTTTGGTTCCTAGCATCCACATGAAGGGGCTCACAAATGTCTATAACTCCACTGCAGTTGAAGGAGATTTGGTGCCCTCTTCTGGTCTCCCTCGGTACCAGGGATGCAAGTGGTGCTCAAACGTAGCTAAACACCTGGATACATAATTTTACAGCCTTTTTTAGATAAATAATTTTATTGTACTGCATTGGTGTATTGCCTGCGTGTATGTCTGTGTGAGGGTGTCAGATCCCCTGGAACTGGAATTTATAGGTAATCGTGAGCTACCATGTGGGTGCTGGGAATTGAACCCAGGTCCTCTGAAAGAGCACCTGTGCTCTTAACCACTGAGTCACCTCTCCAGCCCATAAAAACTATTATTTTTTAATTTACCTATTTTTATTTTATGTATATGGGCTTTTGCCTGCATATTTGTCCTTGCAACATGTACATATAGTGTCTGCAGAGGTACTATAGACTATATACAGAGGAGGGGTCAAATCCACTGTGACTATATGTACAACATGTACATATAGTATCTGCAGAGGTACTATAGACTATATACAGAAGAGGGGGTCAAATCCACTGTGACTGGAGGTACAACATGTACATATAGTGTCTGCAGAGGTACTATAGACTATATACAGAAGAGGGGGTCAAATCCACTGTGACTATATGTACAACATGTACATATAGTGTCTGCAGAGGTACTATAGACTATATACAGAAGAGGGGTCAAATCCACTGTGACTATATGTACAACATGTACATATAGTGTCTGCAGAGGTACTATAGACTATATACAGAAGAGGGGTCAAATCCACTGTGACTATATGTACAACATGTACATATAGTGTCTGCAGAGGTACTATAGACTATATACAGAAGAGGGGGTCAAATCCACTGTGACTATATGTACAACATGTACATATAGTGTCTGCAGAGGTACTATAGACTATATACAGAAGAGGGGTCAAATCCACTGTGACTATATGTACAACATGTACATATAGTGTCTGCAGAGGTACTATAGACTATATACAGAAGAGGGGTCAAATCCACTGTGACTATATGTACAACATGTACATATAGTGTCTGCAGAGGTACTATAGACTATATACAGAAGAGGGGTCAAATCCACTGTGACTATATGTACAACATGTACATATAGTGTCTGCAGAGGTACTATAGACTATATACAGAAGAGGGGTCAAATCCACTGTGACTATATGTACAACATGTACATATAGTGTCTGCAAAGGTACTATAGACTATATACAGAAGAGGGGGTCAAATCCACTGTGACTATATGTACAACATGTACATATAGTGTCTGCAGAGGTACTATAGACTATATACAGAAGAGGGGGTCAAATCCACTGTGACTATATGTACAACATGTACATATAGTGTCTGCAGAGGTACTATAGACTATATACAGAAGAGGGGTCAAATCCACTGTGACTATATGTACAACATGTACATATAGTGTCTGCAAAGGTACTATAGACTATATACAGAAGAGGGGGTCAAATCCACTGTGACTATATGTACAACATGTACATATAGTGTCTGCAGAGGTACTATAGACTATATACAGAAGAGGGGTCAAATCCACTGTGACTATATGTACAACATGTACATATAGTGTCTGCAGAGGTACTATAGACTATATACAGAAGAGGGGGTCAAATCCACTGTGACTGGAGGTACAGAAAATTGTTAACCACAATGTGGTTGCTGGGAACCACATACAGACCATCTAGGAGAGCATCCAGTCCTTTTAATCACTGAGCCATCTCTCCAGCCCCAGTGAAAAATACTTTATCTTAAGCTACATATATTTCTTAACCTACAGCAATTACACGATAATAAATATTAAGTACGGTTAACTTGTTTCAGTTTAGATGTTGACAATGCCTTTTTGTTTCACTTTGTTTATTGAGACAGGATCTGAATGGGCCTCAGACTCATTACATAGGGCCTTGAACTCACAATCTTCCTGTGTTAGCCTCCCAAAGTGCTAGGATTATAATCATATACTACCAAGACCAACACAATACACTTTTAATTTAAATTGTCCTTAATTTTAAAAAAAATCTATGATTCATATTTACCAAACATTTAGGCTGGGGTACAGTGGTGCACTCAGTAGGCAGATGCTAGAGGATCTCAGTGAATTCAATGTCTGTCTAGTTTACAGAGCAAGTTCTGGGACAGTCAGGAGAGACCCTGTCCCAAATACACAAAAACAAAGCTGGGCTGTGATGGTGGTGCACACCTTTAATCCCAGCACTCTGGAGGCAGAGGCAGACGGATCTCTGTAAGTTTGAGGCCAACCAGGTCTATAGAGTAGGTTCTAGAACAGTCGAGATTACCCAAAGAAATCCTGTCTCAAAAAAAAAAAAAAACAGAAACAAAACCAAAACAAACCAAACATTTACTGAGCATTGCCACATAATCTCCAGTAAATCAAAAATAATAGTTTTAGATACAGCAAACTACTATAAATGACTGGAAGCAAAAATTCATGAAGATGTTATACATGTACAATTTGAAAAGATCAAATATAATAATCATATAATTTTGCTTTATAAACGTATGTGTGTATATGTGTGTGTGTGCGTGTGTATATATGTGTATGTATATAGGATGCTAACCCAAATTAACTGATCATCTTTCAATGGTGTAGTAAAAAACAATTGTGTTTTCTTCTTTCTGGTGTTTTTTTCTAATTTTTGCTCAATGAACACTTAATACTACTATAAAAGTTAAACAGAGTAGAGAGATGGTTTGGCGGGTAGAGTGCTTGCTGCACAGCTGGAGGACCTGAGTTTGAATCCCAACACCTGTGTAAAAGTTGAGCATGTCTACACACACGTCTGTAACTCCAGAGCTGTGAGGACCCGAGATAGGACTGCTGGGGTTTGCTAGCAGGCAGGCAGCCCAACTCCAGGTTTCAGAAGAGACCCTGTCAAAAGGGAATATGGAAGAGCATGATAGAGCAGGGTCCCAGATGTCCTCATTTGCCTTCTTCATATGTATATGTTTGGGCATTTGCACCTGAACACACATACACATAATAGTTAAACTTTGGTGATTGGGTTCATATATGATGTAGCCCCCACTAGTATCCCTTAATTACAACTGGAAAACAGAACTTTGGAGGGCTCAAAATGTACTGATACTGTTCAGTAAGCTCCCAAGGTCCCAATGAGGAGCGGAAGGAGGGAAAAGATGAGCAAAGAAGTCAGGACCACGAGGGGTGCACCCACCCACTGAGACAGTGGGACTGATCTAGTGGGAGCTCACCAACGCCAGCTGGACTGTGAATAAGAGAGCATGGGATGGAGCCGGACTCTCTGAACATGGCGAACAATGGGGGCTGATGGGAGGCCAGGGACAATGGCACGGGGTTTTGACCCTACTTCATGTTCTGGCTTTGTGGGAGCCTAGCCAGTTTGGATGTTCACCTTCCTAGACATGGACGGAGGGGGGCGGACCTTGAACTTTCCACAGAGCAGGGAACCCTGACTGCTCTTTGGATTGGAGAGGGAGGGAGAGAGGAGTGGGGGGAAGGGGGAGGGAAATGGGAGGCTGGGAGGAGGCTGAAACTTTTTTTTCCTTTTCTCAATAAAAAAAAAAAAAAAAAAAAAAAAAACTGAGACTGTTGGTGTAAGTGACTACTGAAGCATGTGCCCGGGGTGGGGGGACTCCCAGGGATAAAATGCACCTACTGGTTACTGCGATCCACTCTGAACGGGTGAATTATGCCATACGTGTACTCTACCTTAATAAAGATGTTATTTGGTCAAAAAAAAAAAAACAAGAATTAAAAAGAATGAACATATGAGTTTAACACTTTATAGTTCATTACATGAAAGATTTTACATTTGAATATTATAAAATCTTAATTGAGAGTACTGTTCCTAATTTTTTAGAACTTGTGTTAACTTGCCAGTTTGAGTACTGTTCTTAGAGAAGAAAATAGAACAAATCACTCTTAAAATTATTTTGGCACTTGATGTGGGATGTCCTTCTGTGTATGTGTTTCTTTTATTGGTTGATGAATAAAGATGTTTCAGTCAATGTCTTAGCAGAGTAAAGCCGGGTGGGAAATCTGAACAGAGATAGAGAGAGTAGACGGAGTCACAGAGATGCTAGGTAGCTGCCGAAGGAAAAGGAGGCCAGAACCTTACCCGTAAGCCACAGCCTCGTGGCAATACACAGATTAATGGAAATGGGTTAATTTAAGACATAAAAGCTAGCTAGAAAAATGCCTTAGCCATTGGCCAAATAGTGTAATTAGTCCAGTTTCTGTGTGGTTATTCAGGTCTGGGCGGCCGGAGATGAAAGCACAGTCTCTGTCTACAGGCACTGTTAGAGCTAACTGAGTACAACATAAAATCATGCAAAGGACTCCCTGGAACAGAAATTCCACAAAAGCACACAAAAAAGCTGGCTCCTGGTTCCCTTATGGCATCTGGTGAGGCTGAAGCAGGACTTGACTTTAATAAGTGAGCTATTTGTGAGTTCTGAACCTCCAGTGACTACGCTTTGAAAGTACAGTACCTTAGTTCCGGTAGAATAAAGCCTACTTAGCAATCTTTTTAATTATCTCTTTGTTCCCAACATTATATTATTAGCTTCTCAGTGATGAACAAGGAAAGATCTCCCATCGATCTTCCGTTTGTCAGATGGGGTAGAAGCGGCAGACGAGGTAACCTAAGAACAGCCTTCCCAAGACTATGTACTTTCAGCATAGGTAGCACCCACTGCTAGGAACAGTTCTGAACCTTCATTATCTGGGAAAAGAGAAATCGTCTATTTAAAACAAGTAAACTGAGAGAGCTGAAAACTCACCTGAAAACATCTTGACGAAGTCGTCGGTGGTCATGCTCATCACCACATCCGCCCGGTCGGAGGGCTCTCCATGTCCAACTCTCCCACCCTTACTCTTCAGGTCCAGAAACCATGTGCCACCATCCTCCCCTGCACAGATAAATGTGGAAATAAGCGCAATCATCCCTCTGCGTTAACAACCTGCTAACACGCTGGCCCTGGCTAAAATCCTCAGGCTACCATCCAACTTAGCACTTACTATGGTTCAAGTGCCGTACTAGGTTCTGGAAAACATTCAGTAACAAAGAGAAAAGCCAGGCTCTTCTCCAGAGAGGAAACAGGTGGTTTAGGCATGTGAATAGAGAAGTGGCAAAGCCGGAGCAGTGGGATTCACAAACAACAGTGCTTAAGAAGGGCGGGAGTGAAGGAAATGGCTCAGTGTTTACTGGGTATAGCATTCAGTTTGAAGAAAACAGAGGCTGTGGAGGTGTTTCTATAAGAAGTGGTCAACAGCCTCAGAAACTGCAGAGGTGCTACAGGGAGGGGCAACAAACCCCCGCTGGTGGCACAACCATCATCTAGGACTGTGGTGGAAACAAATTCTGCAGAGCAGAGAAAAACCGAAGGGACCGTGTTCAATAGAGTACGCTGCAGGCAAGAGCAAGTATGGCTCTGAACAAGCGCACGGTTTGGGATTACCGTTACATTCTGTTGTAAAAAGAGACGAGAGCTGCGAACTTTAAAATAACTGCCGGAAGGGACGCTGCAGGGTGTACACACTGAAGAAGAGTCAGCAGAACGACTCCTGAGGAGGCCGGAGGAGATGGGACCTAGACCCCTGCACTGCTAGAAGTACCCATCTGTCAGAAATGGAGACACTCAGATGCCCCCTACCTACTGGATCAAACTCTCCATCTGAGGAAGAGTCCAGTACAGTTAATCAAGCTTGGGATCTGATGGAGAGATAAGGGGTCCCACTGGGGAGAAAAGGAGGGCCCGTGGCTGACTTATATCTGAGGGCAGGGAGCTGACAACAGAGAAGTCTAAAGTGCTGCTTAGACCTATCTGAAGAGGGAGAATAGATGATCCCTGTAAGTCCAGCTGATGGCGCTACTTTAATTTTTGTCTAAAAAGACTGGGCAGCCTTGAAGCAACTGTGGGGCAACCAGATAGTTTGATGCATCCAAAACTAAGCCATTGATAGACAAGTCATTAAATAAGCACAAAAGGTTCAGCAGGTTTGGGATGTCAGGGAGAAAAAAAGACTCAAGAATAGACTATGAGTTCAGAAACAAAAAGGAAGTAAAAAGAAGGGCAGATTAAGATGTGACAGAGAATAGCATAAAGAGTGACCAAGTATGCATACAGCGGAACCAAAATACTTCCTAAAACCACCACCAACCCGTATTACTTTTATTATATGGGAAAACATTAAGAGTTGTTGATTTGGTTTTTGAGACAGGGTTTCTTGTATAACAATCCTGGCTGTCCTGAAACTCACTCCGTAGACCAGGCTGGCCTCAAACTCAGAGATCCTCCTGCCTTTGCCTCCCAAGTGCTGGGATTAAAGGCGTGTGCTACCACAGTCTGGCTCGTGTAGAGGCTTTCATACTGTACTCATACTGACCTAATTTAAAGATAAAAGTGGTCAGCTGCCCACAACTGACAAATTACTGTATTACATTAACACTGGAAGTATATGCTGTGAAAATGTATTCTACATGTTTCCATATAAACAAGTCTAACTCAAAAAATACAAATCGATAATTATTTGCTGTTTTTGAGCATATATATTCAATAGTTCTAGATACAGCTAACAATCCAGGTACCAAAGGCTGGTTTTCTTCCCACTGTTTCATAAAAGCCCCAATCGTCAGACACAGTTTTCACCTGAGAGTTCAAACTGATAGACTGCTTGGGTGGCTTTAACAACCTCATCACTGAGCGAGTCCTTAACAATTCTAAATGTTTCTTCCACAGCTCCAAAATGTGGTCTAGGTGGTTGCTGTTGCTGCAGCAGCGGTGGTGGTCGCTGCGGCTGCGGCTGCGGCTGCGGCTGCGGCTGCGGCTGCGGCTGCGGCTGTGGCTGCGGTGGTGACCGCGGCTGCGGTGGTGACTGCGGCTGCGGTGCTGGCTGTGACTGCAGCTGTGGCTGCGGTGGTGGCTGTGACTGCAGCTGTGGCTGCGGTGGTGGCTGCGGCTCTGACTGCAGCTTCTCTTCTTTTACTTCCGGCACAGGATCTGTAAAATATAATTTACATAAACAGCCTTAAGGCCTTGGTAGTGTAAGGTCAAACACAAAATTAAAGCAAGACAGACTTACTAGCAAATAGCCCTATTTGACCAAATGATTTTAAAGCCATTAAGGCATCTAAAGGCATAAACCTAACTGATGGGAAAAGTAGCCAACCACGTCAGATATGGCTATAAATGCTAAAACAGTATCTTTCTAAAGTAAAAGACTGGCTTTTAAAACAGGTTACAAACAACCAAACCAAAGTCACTACTAAACAAAGTAACTCTAATTTAAGGGATATTAATCACCCTTTTGGCTGGTCCATCTGAGCTATAAAATGAAATAAGAAAAAAAGATGCCATGGTAAGAAAGATGGAGATCTGCAAGACTTAGCTTCAATTAGTAGACAAGTAAATATTACTTTGTAAGTAAAATGTATTCACTTAATCTTTCTTCCACATACTGAACCTAAGTTCCGTCCCTAAATCCTATAGGTGACAGGAGAGAACCACTTCCCACTTCCATGTGTGCCATGAAAACTGGGCACTCGTGTGTGCATGTTTGCATGCACACGCATGCACACCCAAAAACACACACCCACAAATAATTTTAATGTACCAAAACAGGCCTGCAGATGTATTATTAGAACACTTGTTTAGCATGTGTAAGGCCTTGACTTTAATCTCCAGAACAGGATACACACAGACACACACACACACTACCTAGATCCATACACAATCTGCTGTATGAATCTAGGAAGAAACTCTATGGTACACAGAATCAGCCTAATAAACACAGGCCTGCTTGTGCTTTGGCTCAAGAGAAATCTCAAAGCAGGAACAGTCAATCTATTTAAACAAAGGAGAAAGGCACTCACATATTTGAGCCTCTGGATTAGAGTCGGAGCTTACCCTTCTGTTTGACAGATGCTGCTTTTTGAGAATGATTCAATATTATTCTTCCTTCTCATCTTTTAACTCCGAGTTCTAAGCTTAAAGCTCCCAAAGGAGAAGAGCAGAGAGTAGAGGAGGGTGAGTTCTGTGGGGTGGGTCAAGTCTATTGGAAGAGCTGGGGGTGAGATTCTGTGGGAAAAGGAGCCCTGGGTGGGAGAAGGAATCCTGCAGTGGTACTTATCATGGAAAGGACATGCCCGCAGCTAGGCTGATAAAAAATGGGAAAGGCAGGGTCTAGAGAGATGGTTCAGCAATTAAGAGCACTGGCTGTTCTTCCAGAGAACCTGGGTTGAATTCTCAGCACCCACATGTTGGTTTACAACCAGCTGGAACTTCAGTTCCAAGGGATCAGATGTCCTCTTATGGTCTCAGCAGGCACTGGGTCCACATGTGATATCTATGGATGCAGATAGGTAAACCTCATACACATAAACAGGAAAAGCGAGAAGAGGATTTTCCCTAGCAGAGGCAAAGATGGGCCTATGCTGGCCTTGTACCATGGTCCTAGCTCGAACCTACAGAGAAAGGAATTCATTAGAAGGACAGAGTGGAGCAAAAGCAATGACTATGTCCCTGCCATCTCACTACACTAGCTCCAGGGTATCTCCTACAAGAGAACAGATTAACAAGAATGAAACAATAACTTGATGCTGTGAAAACAGTATCCCACTGGAGTAGGAGTAAATTATGCTGAAAAAAAAAAACTCCAAAGTCTATTATACAATCAGTTCATTACAAAACTCAGCAGTTCCTTCACATGAAAGCTATGCTTACGTTGTGCTGGTCTCAAGTGTGACAAGTACATCACCATGAAGGATGGCGGCACCACAACAGGCACAGGGTACAGACAGCCATCTGGCACCTTCCTCTGATTTTGTTGTGAACCTGAAGCTTCTCCGAAACCTCAGGCCTTACAGACACACTGTGTGGAATAGGTGTGAAACCATGCATCACAGAGGAACAAGAGGATGAAGTACAGAAGCAACTCTGACGCCAGTAACTTGAGAAACAAAGTGCAACAGAGACTGCTCTCAGTGCAGACAATTGAACAGAGATAAACTCCAGTCAGGCAGTGGTGGCGCACATCTGTAATCCCAGCACTTGGGAGACAGATGCAGGCAGATATCTCTGAGTTAGGGGCCAGCCTGGTCTATAGAACAAGTTCTAGAATAGAACAGCTAGGGTAACACAGACAAATCCTGTTTAAAAAAAAACTGTAGAGATTCTTGGCAGATTATTCTCTATAATACTGAAGATAAACTTGACAGGGTTTTTCCAAATACAGAAGAAAAAATGCAAGAAGAGAGACTAACAAAGGGTGCCGCTAACTATAGGGGACAGGGAGAGGGTAGCCAAGCTAGGAATGCACACTTCTGAGAACTCAGAGCAAATGAACACAAGCAACCAAAACTATAACTAAGTAACAATAGAGAAATAAACTAGAAAAGACCAAGTAGGCTCCGTGTTCCAGCAGGGAGCTAAGATAAGGAACAACAAGTGCTGGAAAAAGTAAAACTCCATTAATTTAAAACCAAGTGCAATGTTTATACTCTCGCTCCTCTCCCTCTATATATAACATATATTTTGTATCAGATAAATGTATATATGTGTGTGATATGAATATATATAATACACATATAATGTATGTGTGTTAATTTGTATTGTATCTATGTACATATACAGATATATTAATTAATATTCACAGAACAAATTATCAGTAGTGGATTCAAAAGAAATGTGAATCTCTAACCAGGAAAATAAGGGCTACACACAGAGCTTTTTTGAGTCAAAATACACAGCAAACATGCACTAGATCTGGATATGCACACGAAAAAACATCTGGCAGAGGCAAGCCCCACCGCAGGCCAGATGTGCTAACCACTGCCTGTGTAAGTGCACCGCGATGCCTACAGATGTCCACTGTACCTGCTGGTGGTGACCCCAGAAAGGACAGGCAGAGAGAGCTACAGAACTCACTGCTGTCTTGAGCACTGTGTCGAGAAGAGGCTGCCAAAAGACAGGAGTGTCCCGGCCTCTGGACAGGAACACTTTGGTAATGGAAATAGCTAATGACAAATCTACCCGCCGAAGCTGAGGGTCAGGGTCTCACATTCCACTCTTCTAACCCCTCTTGTCCTGACTCCACATCACACACGACCGTCTGGCTGATACTGTTCCAAAGGGAGAGAGCTGCTGAACACAGCAACTACATAGTTAGTCTCCGTGGCAACTCCTCGTTATATATATATGGCACTACTGGACAACTTCTAACACTTTAAAGGACTTTTAAGGATTCAGGCTTTAGGAACACCAGTTGTGAACACTGGTTAAAGACACAGGCTTTGGAATTAGAAAAACGTGAATCTAAACCCTGGTTCTGCCACCTGAAGCTGTGTGAGCACAGCTCTGCAGGTCCTCAGTATTAAACAATGCTGCCAAAGCACTCAGCACAGGAGGCACTAAGGAATGTAAGATGACCAATGAGATGGTTCTTATTTGAAAACAAGAACTTTAAACTCGGTTCATATGTCTCCCACCCAAAGACAGCCAATCTTAGGGTGTTGGGTCAAGAACAAGATTTTCTAAGAGTTCTGGGTGACTTCTGCTATTCTGTAAGAAACCTTCTGAGAAAGAGACTGATATCTTGTTTCCTGGGTTTTTCCTCCTGGTAAATCTGGGATCTAACTTTTAAATCCAAAGTCTCTGGACTGTAGGGCTATGAGTCACTATTTTCCTTTCTATAGCTTTTTTTAATTGTACAAAAGAAAAATTATCCTTTATTTACCTAATTTTTAGCTTCTTCAAAAATTTAGACAAAGCATAAACACAGAGAAGATGTGACTAACCTGGAAATAAAGCTTGGCAGTAAATGCATCAAGGTCCTACAGATAGCTTAAAGGCACAGAAAAAAATTCGTTCCTAGAAACTTTTGTTATGTTTCTTGTGGTGTGTTTCACTAAAGCACGGGTATAAGTATGCTAGATAGATCACAAGGCTTAAAATGTCACACACACACACACACACAGGCCCATAATTCAAGGCCCACTGTCTCTGAGTTACAAAAACAAAATGAGGGAAGCCCAAAACCTCCTCTGAAATGAACTCCCTAGCTGGGTAGTGGTGGCACTCACCTTTAATCCCAGCACTCAGGAGCACACTGTAAAACTTATGTTAGATATACTCTAATACGACACATTTTCCTCCAAATATCAATATAAACTATTCAAAGACAGCTGTCAAGAAAAAAAAAACTTGGGGACAGTTACAAAAACAAAACAAAAATCTTTCTTTCTAGCCTTACAGAATTTTACATAATGTGTTTAAGTTACAAAATAGTTAAGAGCAGTGATTCCCAACTGTGGGTTGCAATCCCTCTCTTCCACAGGTGTCCTCTATCAGATATCTTGCAAATCAGATATTTACATTACGATTCATAGCAGAATCAAAATTACAGTTATGAAGTAGCAAAGAAAATAATTTTAGGGTTGGGGTCAATCACAACATGAGGAACTGTATTAAAGGGTCACAGCATTAGGACAGTTGAGAACCTCTGGTTTAGAGACAGAAGGCAAAAATATTGTTATAGCATCAATTCCATGTATTACAAGAAACAGTAAAGTATGGTTTGCGCAGACATGGCAGTACACACCTTTAATCCCAGCACTTGGGAGGCAGAGACAGGTGGATCTCTATGAGTTCAAGGCCACCCGAGGTTATATAGTGAGACTGTTTCAATATATGTATGTGTATACATACACACACACGCACACACACACATATATATATGTACATATATATATATATATATATATATATATATATATATATATATATATACATTCTAGAATCTTGGTGCTAGAGAGATGGCTCAGCAGTTAAGAACATTGGCTACCTTTCCAGAGGTTCAATTTCCAGCATCCACATGGCAGCTCACAACCATCTCTAACTCCAGTCCACTTGGAGATCCAACACCTTGTTCTGGCCTCTGCAGCACCAAGCATGCATGTGGTATACAGACATACAGGAAGGCAAAATCCTCATACACATAAAAAAAATAATAATAAAATAAAGCGTGCCCTAGAATCTTACCATGGGATTCTGTTTCCTTCATAATTTCATCAGGATGTTCATCTAAGAAGAAATCTGGTAACAAGGGATGGCCTGAAAAATTAACCACCAAATAATGTTATAATAATTATAACATATTATAATTATATTATAACATAGTATAATAATTATACTATATTACATACAAATTTAACAATTTTAATAAAATGTATATCCTTTTTAAAAAATCCTTTTGTGTCACTGGAAAGGGCCCACAGGTAACTTGAACTATTTGATCTAATTTATTATTCTTTTCTGTAACTTAGTTATCCTCTTCTACTATGACAAACTTCATCTTAAAATCTAATTTTATTTATTTTTTTGCTTTGTTTTTCATGACAGGGTTTCTTTGTGTAGCCTTGGTTGTCCTAAGACTAGTTCTGTAAACCAGACTGGCCTTAAACTCAGAGAGATCCCTCTTCCTCTACCTCCCAAGTGCTAGGATTAAAAGCGTGTGCCACCACTGCCTGGCTAAGATCTAATTTTTTGTTTCATTTTATTTTCTGACAAAGTCTTACTAGCTCTGGCTAACCTAGAACCAGGAAACTTGCAGCAATCCTCCTGCCTCTATCTCCCACCCACTGGAATTATATGTGACTAATGCCAGGTATGTATTTGTATGCAGGGATATAAAAGTGTGCGTGTCTACACGTATGTGTGGTTCTGCATACCCATGTCTCTCTCTTTCTCTGTGCACGTGTATGTGTGTGTGTACGCACGCACACGCGTGCATGCGTGCGTGCGTATATGTGTGTAGAGGTCCTCCTCAGTCACTTTCCACCTTATTTTTTACAGCCTCTCATTGAATCTGGAGCTCACTGATTCAGTTAGACCAATGGCCCAACAAATCCGTCTCCTGTCTCCCAGCTCTGAGATCAGAAGGTACAAAACACACTCATCAGCCTTTTACTACGTGGCTACAGTCCCTAATCTTTGACTTGATCCAAATTCAAGTCCTCATGTTTCCACAGAAAGCAATTGACACACTCCACCATTTTCTCAGATGCCTGAAGGTCTTTTTGTTTTCTTTTGTTTTTCTCGTTTTTGAGACACAGTCTCACTATGTAGGCCAGGCTAGCCTTGAATTCACTATTTCCCAAATGCTGGAATTAAAGGCATGTACCACCATATTCATTATCATAGTATCTGTAATTTCAAAGGAAGAGATTTTAAAGAGTGGGAGGTTCTGGAAATCTCCAGTCAGACAACTCTGTAAGGCAGATTTGCTCCTGCATCCCCATGGTCTACGAGGCTGTGCTTAACAGCAAACATTTTTAAAGGGGTGGATTTTTGTTTGTTTGTTTGAGAAAAAGGAGAATAAAGAACTCTACTCCTGAGTCATGTGTCAGACATGTCTGAATCTTTACTCGGATTTCTAAGACTAACTTCAAAATGTTCAATCTCCTAATTTGGAAGCGGATAACTGAAACAAGCTTCTGCATCCTCCTGCAACTCCAAGAGCTCTCGCCTCACTTCTAGGGTGGAGGGGGTGGGGAGGTTTCCCTTCGGTGGAAGATAGCTTCTAACATAATATACTCATTTTATAACCACACAAACACACACGAAACATGTCTGTTGATTGCATAAAATGTGGGAAGACATTATTACTTTAAACAGCCATAAGCAGTACCTGGTTTAATTGCATAGACATCAAAATCGTTTATTCCTTCTTCTTTTAAGATATTTTCATCAAGAATAAAGTTGCCAGTAAAACTTTTTGGCCTTTTGAAAATGGAGTACGCAGCATCCGCAATGATGTCAACTTTTCTACACTGGCTTTCCACGCCAGACCCTCCAAGCATATCCATAGCAGCAGTATGTATGGCTGTGGAGAAAACATGGATGCACATCACTCCATGTCAAAGAAGACTATGGAATAACAAGACGGTACTCTACTCAAAATTGCCAAGGCAAATTTCTTTCTCAGATGATGAAAAATAAGGCCATGATAAGGAATTTATTAACATTCTATAGAGAGAACCAGGAAGACAAAGAAACAAACATATCCCTTCCTCAACACAGAACCAAGGAGACAGACAAGCAGATACGTCCGTTACTCAATGCAGACTGCACCTGCAGAAATCCTTCATGAGAAGCACAGCAAACCTCCTTAGAGTTCTCATTTAGAATAGAATGTTCAAGAATTTGTACAGCAGTCTTGGGAGAAGACTAACAAAAACAGCACTGAGCTGGAAGTTGGGCGAGTGGGGTTTTTATACCGACTGGGCCAAGATATTTTTTTTTTTTTGGTTTTTTTCGAGACAGGGTTTCTCTGTGGCTTTGGAGCCTGTCCTGGAACTAGCTCTTGTAGACCAGGCTGGTCTCGAACTCACAGAGATCCGCCTGCCTCTGCCTCCCGAGTGCTGGGATTAAAGGCATGTACCACCACAGCCAGGCTGGGCCAAGATTTTTGGCAAGCTACTATGACCCTTTGGATCTGAACTTCCTTTCTCTAAAATATAAAGCTCTCTTCCCAATGTTTTCGTCTCTGCTCCTTGCATTGGAAAACACATATTTCTTATTTGTTACTGTACCACCAGGAATGACAAGGCTGGAGGTGACTCTCCTCTCTGCTGCCATAACCAAATCAGCAGCTCCAGGGCCACCCCCGCCTGCATAAAATCTGCTCCAAAGTGGACTGTTCTGTTTCCACCACTCAGATCCAGACCTGCCAAAAGTTAATAGGCAGCCACTCCCTCTACTCAGCAGAAACTGAAAAGATCTTGTAAAAAGAAAAAAATCACAATTGAAAACAACCTAGCTGAGAACCCGAGATCCTCCTCTGGCCCCATCCCTTCTCTGTACATGCTAAATTCATCAGAGGCAAAGTCTATAGCCAGGAGGGCACAGCTGCCAGTGTGGAGAAGCAATGCTGAGCCCAGCCAAGGCCAGCAGACAGCTGAAACACCGCTGTTATAATAATATGTTTCCTGGCGTCCATCCCACTAAGTAGGATGAATCCCCGTCTCCTTGAAAGGCAGTCAGGGGAGATTCCTGATGACTCTACACAAGAGGGAATGTGTTCCTAAACACAGACACCTCACCTCCAGCCTGGAGCACAGCTACTCTCTTGAATCACTTTCATTTGCCTTCACTCATGAACAATGCAGTAGTCTAGCTAACCGTCAGGCTCCTCTCTGTAATTCACCCACCACGTCAGCCTAAACGTCTACATAAACACCAGATGACTTTACTGCTCCTACACCCCCCCCCCCCCCCCGCTTATTACCACTCTCCTTTTAAAATCTTTCCAATAGCTCTCTACTGAATCACTTGAAACTGAAGCTACCAGGCTAGGGAAGGAACTCTAATAGTACTTGCCTAGGATGTGTGAGGCCTGTGTTTAATCCTCTGTGCCAAGAAGTAAGGAAAAAAAAAATCAGGTGGCTTAAGTTGACATGATAGACCAAAGTCTAGTTCACCCATTCCCACCCGCTCTACCCAGCATTCCAGTGAACCTGGCGCACTGCAGATGCTCGAATGCTCGACTGCTGTGGGAAATGACAGCCCACACCCATTAAACACCTCCTCAATCTCCGGCAGTCCACTATGCACACAGGTTTCCCATGCTGCACGTGATTGTCTGTTGTTTCTACTGTCCAAGAATATCTTGCCTAGTTTCCTTCCTGCTGACCCCAACATCCCCTGGAGACCATACTTCAATTTATACCTCCATCTGAAACTCTTTAGCTCTTTAACATGGGCTGCAAGGCCTCCTTCTGTGTTTCCAAAGTGCTCTCTATGTGACTACTGTATCAGTCATCATAAAGAACACAACTGTAAGTTCAGTGGTGTCAAGGGCCTAATGATACCAGTGGCTCCAAAGTGTCTAGTAAACCACCTAAAACAAATACCTCAGAGCTAGCAAAGACCTCAGCAAATCCTTTCAGTCCTGATAATACCCTCCATCCTTCCTGTTATGCAATGTCTACCTATTACACAAGCTTTGTTCAGAAGGACCAGTTTAGAGCTAGCAGAAGGCAGGCATACTGCACATTCTCTCATCCACTTACTACTTATCAACACTCACTGAAATCTGAGGCTAGAGAGAGGGCTCAGTGGTAAACTGTACAGGCTGCTCTTCCTGAGGTCCTGAGTTCAATTCCCACCATTTACATGGCAGCCGACAACCATCTAGAACTGTAGTCTCCTGGGATCCAACGCCCTCATCTGGTGTGCAGATGTACATGCAGGCAAAGCATTCATATCATAAAATACAGATTTTTAAATCTACATTCTGTCACATGACTTGTTACCTCATCTCCATATTATCCATCCTGCTTCCCCCATATCTGGTGGGTAGTTCTGTCTTCTTCCCAGAGTTCTCGCTCTGCCCAGAAATCCCACCTAAAACTCTTGCCTAGCTATTGGCCATTCAACCTTTATTACACCAGTCTCAGTAATACAACTTCACACAGTGTACAAATATCCTGCAACAATTAATCTTACTGTAGTCATTGTAGGTTTCAGTGAGTTTTTTAAGGTCTTCTCACTGTTCCTGGATCCTGATAACAGGCATTTCCATCCACAGGATTTTTGCATTGGCTGCATCCTTAAACACTTTTCTCTCAGCCACAAGGCTCACTTCAATCACTTCCGAATCTTTGCTCAAAATCCACATTCTCAAAAAAGTGAAACTTTTTGAGCTATTAGGAGGTAAAACCTGGCTGGGTGCCTCCCAGCACTTATAGGCAGAGGCGGATAGATCTCTGTGATTTGAAGGCCAGCCTGGTCTACATAGTGAATTGTAGGAAAGCCAAAGCTATATGAAAGAGAGACTCTGTCCCAAAAAAGTAAAATAAATGAATAAATAAGTTAAAACCTTCTCTCTTCAGTGCCAGAGACTGCTAATTTTACTGTATTTTTTACAAACATTATTACCTTCTGGCATACTGTGAAGTCCCATGCTCAAGTGAGTCTTCTGCCACCATCTCAGGTATATCTGGACAATCGCTAGGTATATATGCCTAACTGCAACTACCACTTTTTCAATTAGTCTTTCAATCTGAAAAAATCTAAGAGAATTTGCTGACACCATTCCTGTTGGCTTCTATGATACATTCTGTATGTTCTAGCATTATGCTCCCATCATAGCTGCTGGCTAAAGAGTCAGCCACTTAGTCTAAGTTAAAGACTGTCATCTGCACAGCGAACATCAAGATTCAGGTGACCTGAGATGTTTCACAAAATGTCAAGGATAGAACTGAGGAACTCGCTCACTGGTAGAGTGTTCACTAAAGTGAGACAATGGGTTTGAGCCTGGTGTGGAGGAGAGGTAAAAATCAAATTAAGGATTTCTTTTAAGTACAAACCTGTTTTAGGCCATAAGGCATTGACTGCAATTTCACCTCTAAATTCTTCTGCCATCCCAAGCACACACATAGACATGCCATATTTGGCAATGGTATACGCTGAAAGAAACCACAAAGAATAATAATTGAGAAACTAATCTTTGAGTGGAAACACCCAACTTTCTGCTGCTATTTTCTCCCTGAGAAAATTTTTGACAATTCTTTTCAAATTACAAAATACATAAGATAATTCTTTATGTAGACAAGAATGACTCTAAACTCCTGATTCTCCTGCCTCAGCATCCCAAGTACTGGGAGTATAGTTTACACATTAACCAAATATGCTGGGGTTGTTCGTTTGTTTTTAAAGACTTTGTTGTTGTTGATATGCATACATCTGTGTGTGCGTATGTGCCAGTGAGAGCCTGAGGAGACTGGAGTTGTCAGATGCCCCTGGGCTGGCATCACAGGCAGTCGTACGCTGCCTAATGTGAGTACCTGATCGACAGAGCAAGTTCCCAGACAGCCAGAGCTACATACTAAGATCCTATCTCAAAAACAAAGCAAACAAACAAAGAATGAAGGTGATTATTTACAGAGAAAGTTTCACTCACAACTCAACAACACAGGTATGGTGGTGTAGCTTAGCAGTAGAATATGTGCTTAGCATTTGTGAAGCCTGGATTTCAACTCCAGCACCATAAAATGAAAAGCAATCAGGGTCTGCAGAGATGGTTCAGCAGCTAAGTGCATACTGTTCTTGCAGAGGACCTGAGTCCTCATGTGAGCACCATGTCAGGCAGCTCACAAGTGCCTGTAACTCCAGCTCCAGGGGACCTGATGTCTTCCTGGCCACTAAGGGCACCAGCACTCACATTCACATACTCACACAGAGACACACACTCACATCATTTAAAAAATAAAGGCTTCCGATTCACTTAACTTCATCAACCAGTGTATAACTTTAGTCTTGCTCTGCGGGTTCCTACCCCAGAGCCTTCCTAAATAAGAGTAAAATATAAGAATAAGAACTAAATATATGATATTACTTTAAGGGAGGTGCAACACAGAGAAACCCTATCTGGTGAGACAGACAGACAGACAGACAGACAGACAGACAGACAGACAGACAGACAGAAAGAAAGAAAGAAAGAAAGAAAGAAAGAAAGAAAGAAAGAAAGAATTTACTATCTTGATCACTGACATTCAATATTAAGCATCATGTCCAGACTATGCTTACATGATTAATACACTGATTAATTCCAAACAAATTAGCCAAACAAACTATCCCCTCAGCTAACACTTACCACAGTGCTGTTTGAACCACAGAGGATTTAGGTTCAGGGGTGGGCTGAGATTGAGAATATGAGCTACTTTGCTCTTTCTTAAAAAAGGAATGCACGCTTTGGATCTGAAAATGAAAGAAAACACAAGTTAATAGCTTACGTTTAAAAGTACTTCACAGAGCAGCTGAATTCGCTCAGTGATCTGTCTGGTACATCTTGTTGGTAGAGTTCCAAGAAAGAAGATAATAAATGGAACTTTCATGCTTTGAAACCAATGTTTCATACCCTGACCACATGATCTGCTTGATGGAAAAAAAATCATATCCTTTCTCTATTAGCTTTATGCTCAACCGAGGATATCTTCAACCACAACTTCTCCCAAATTCTCCCACCCAAACACACAATTTACAGACGCAGTTAATATACCTGTCAGATAGTCAAAGGTTCAAATCCTGCTTCTTCCCCCTTTGTATGTCACTGGGTAAATCTGCATTCTAGTTCTTAGTAAGTCTTTTTAAAAAAAGATTTATATTCAATATTTTTATAATTTTAAGTATTAAAGTTATAACATCATATAGCTAAACAACATACTGTAGCTCAGTTATAACCTTATTTCATATTCAAGAACATCTAAGGACATCAAACATGGCAGTACATGACTATAATCTCAGCATTCAAGAAGCTGAGGCAGGATTGCAAGTTCCAGGTCAACCTGAGCTGCATAGGAGACCCGGTCTGAAAAGTACAACAAGAGGAATTCTTGAAGTTGGAGCCATAGTTCAGCTGTAGAGCATATGTCTATGATATATAAAGCATAAAGGTCAAGCCCCAACACTGAAATAAAAAAGGGGGTGAGAAGCCGGGCGATGGTGGCGCACGCCTTTAATCCCAGCACTCGGGAGGCAGAGGTAGGCGGATCTCTGTGAGTTCGAGACCAGCCTGGTCTACAGAGCTAGTTCCAGGACAGGCTCCAAAGCCACAGAGAAACCCTGTCTCGAAAAACCAAAAAAAAAAAAAAAGGGGTGAGAGCGGATTGTGAGCTAAACCACCCTTCATTTACATCAGTTTTTTTTTAACTATTATTATTTTTTACAAACACAAAATTGTTACCAATTACCACATTTTTCTCCTTTTAGCTTTCTGAGACAGCATTTCTCTTGTGTAGCCCTCGCTGTTTTGGAAGTCATTCTGAAGAACAGGCTGCCTTGAACTCAAGAGATTCTCCTATCTCTGTCTGCCAAGTGCTGGAATTAAAGGTGTGCACCACCATTGCTCAGTCACTGCAGTTTAGACACCAAATACAATCAATGCTACTACAGATTAGAGGTATTGATTATATTTGTAGTGGTTTTGATAGTAACCCTAACCTTAACCCTAACCAAAAAAACTGTTTTTCATTCCTAAAAGTATTTCATTTTTAAAATATTTTTTCATTTATTTATTTATTATGTATACAGTGCTCTGCCTGCATGTATGCCTGCAAGCCAGAAGAGAACACCAGAACTCATTACAGATGGTCGGGCGGTGGTGGCGCACGCCTTTAATCCCAGCACTCGGGAGGCAGAGGCAGGCGGATCTCTGTGAGTTCGAGACCAGCCTGGTCTACAAGAGCTAGTTCCAGGACAGGCTCCAAAACCACAGAGAAACCCTGTCTCGAAAAACAAAAACAAAAACAAAAAAAAGATGGCTGTGAGTCACCATGTGGTTGTTGGGAATTGAACTCAGGACCTCTGGAAGAGCAACCAGTGCTCTTAACCCCTGAGCCATCTCTCCAGCCCAGTGTTTCACTTTCATAGAGTTGAAATGAGGACAGGCAAACAATATTATAACTGATTTTCATTAAAACTAAAATTGTACCTCAACCAATCAATAGGGAAAAACTGAGTCCATTCTAATAAGACCATACTTTGCAATCAGAGGAGGGATTCGTCTTGTTTACATCAAATGCACTGGCTTTCCTGTTATCTATTAGATAAAACCTTGCCAGCTGCAATTTGCTAGTCAGTAGGGCCACTAACGTTACAAATCCACATCACACATCACATAAGCTCTGTCTTATATATCAAATTGAAAACTCTCAGCACTTAGACACTGTGCTGGACGGTTTCTTGTCAACCTAACACAAGCTAAGGTCACCTGAGAGGAGGGAACCTGGATTAAGAAAATGCCCCAATAAGATCAGGCTGTAACTAATTAGTGATCAATATGGGAGGGCCTGGCCTATTGTGAGTGGTCTTGGTTTTATGAGAAAACAGACTGAGCAAGCCAGAGTGAGAAAGCCAGTAAGCAGCACCCCTTCATACTCTCTGCATCACTTCCTGCCGCCAAATTCCTGCCCTGTTAGATAGAGTTCTAGCCCTGACTTCCTTCAATGATGGACTTCAATGTAGAAGTGTACGCCAATTCAACTCTTTGCTCGCCAACTTGTTTTTGGTCATCACAGCAATAGTAACCCTAAGACAGATATTAATATCATTAGCTTAATCATATGCCAACTAGATTTTAAGCTGTACTGCTGTCTGGTCCCATCTGTTTATATGTAAGTTCTCTGCGAACACAATAGGACATCCTGCCCCACATCCTTGTTTCTGACTCACGTGAGGTAGGTTCCCCTGGTGTTCACATTCATCATCAAGTCCACTCTCTTTGTAGGAGTATCCAACGTGTTGGTCAAGCTGATGGCACTCGCATTGTTCACCAAAATATCAATTCCTGTGTCCAAAGAAATCAGTTCCATATTGATGCAAGTCAGCATCTCTCTCTCTCTCTCTCTCTCTCTCTCTCCTTCTCATACACACAAAACATTTCCTCTATGGTTTATCCCTCAGCTGATTCAAAAATATAAACATACATACATATACATAGGTCTATAAAACACACACATACATAATTAGACTATATGACTGACCAATATACCAATGCCAGATCCGGCAAATCTTTCAAAACTTATTTTTGCTGGCACACTGGAGATTCAGCCAATGACCAGCTCTATGAAAAACTGCAAGGAGGTTTAGTGTTTACAAGCTGTAGCCTCAACCCTTAAGTATCAGTCTTCTCTCACTGGCTCCAGGAACGTTGGGTCAAACCCTCTCTAGTCCTCCCTGACCTATGTATGACCTTTCTGAGAAAGGCGGTGGTTACATCTCTATTTCATCAATGTTCAGGAATTATTTCAGAATCAAGGGACTACCTCCAAATCTCTCGACAGCTTTTTCCACCGCACTGTTGATTTGCTGTTCATCTCTCACATCAACAACACACGGCAAGGCCTTTCCTCCAGCCGCTTCAACTACAAAGAAGACAAAAACACATGAGGGTGTTTATTTTATTTTATTGTTGGTTTTTCAAGTCTCTGTAGTTTTGGAGCCTGTCCTGGAACTAGCTCTTGTAGACCAGGCTGGCCTCAAACTCACAGAGATCCACCTGCCTCTGCCTCCCAAGTACTGGAATTAAAAGCATGTGCCACTACTGCCCAGCTGCATGAAGGTGTTTATAATTAAACCTTCATTCTGATGCAACAATAGAAAAAAATCCCCATTTCCAGCACAATCGAGATACATTACAAGGTCTTACAATCACAATAGACAGATGGACTAACTCAGCCAACTGGGGCACTGCAGACTCCAAGCATCAACACAGCGCACACACATACATGCAGGTAAAAACACTAATGCAATAAAATAAACATCTAAAAATAAAATGTTCCCTGTTGTGGGAGGTCCTTCTGTCTATGTGTCGCTTTTATTGGTTAATGAATAAGGAAACTGGATTGGCCTATAGCATGGGAGGAGGAAGGCAGAGTCAGAGAGAAGCCATGGAGCTGCTGCGGATAGATGTTGTGAACTTTACCTGGTAAGCCACAGCCACGTGGCAATATAAAGATTAATAGAAATGGGTCAAATTAATATAAGAGTGTAGTAGGAAGAAAGGGCCTGCTTTTCATCCCGGCCACGTGGCCAGCTTATACCCAAAATAACCACATAGAAACTGTATTAATTAAATTACTGCCTGGCCCATTATCTCTAGCCTCATATTGGCTAACTCTCACATCTTGATTCAACCCATTTCTAACAATCTGTATGTCACCATGAGGTTGTGGCTTACCAGGAAAGATTCAGCATATCTGACTCTGGCATCTCCATGACGGTTCTCTCTCTCTCTCTGCTTTCCTCCTCCCAGAATTCAGTTCTGTCTTCTCCACCTACCTAAGTTCTGCCCTAGCAGGCCAAGCAGTTTCTTTACTGATTAGCCAATAAACAATAAACAATAAACCAATACACAGAAGGACCTCCTACACCAAAAGAGTTAGCCAATAAGAAACTAGAGCTAATGGGCCAAGCAGTGATTTAATTAATACAATTTCTGTGGGATTGTTTTGGGTCTAAGCTAGCCGGACAGCCGGAAACCAACAAGCAGCTTCCTCGCAACAGTTTGGCACGGCAATGTGGTGGACTAAATCCATGTAAAACCCAAAAAAGCTTGAAAAAAATTCTAGACACAGAAAAACAAAGTTTAGCCTCACTTTTTTTCAGCTGGTGGCGTGTTGCCGCTCCCTTAACGGAGGTTTTCCTGATGCACTGGTAGCAGAAAAAAAGCCACACCTTTTTAATAAGGCAGCTTCTTGGGCTGTGCTGCCAATGCAAACTCTAGCTATGGAGCATTTGAATGGCATTTGTGGGCCCCGTTGTTTGTGTGCCCACTCAGGGTTGGAAGGAAAGTAGCTGAGACCAACTCAGCACCACCACCTGGGCAGGCCAGGAGCTCACAGAGATCCGCTTGCCTCTGCCTCCCAAGTGCTGGGATTAAAATGTGCACCACCATTTATTTACTTTATTTTATTGCACGTGCACATGCTATAACTTACAGAAAGCCAGTTGTCTCTGAAAGACCCTACAGACCCCCTCCTCAAAACCCGCAGCTAGCATGCTCCCGGGGGAACGTCCTATTTGCTTTAAAAAAAAAAAATTCTCCGGACCAGCAGCCAGCCTGCTCTTGTAAGAACATCCCATGTGCTTGAGAGAGCAGGATGTCTATGAGATAGGAAGACTGCAAGGCAGGATATCGATAAGATAGGACATCAACAAAGCAGGTTGACTGCAAAACAGGATATCTATAAGATAGGCCAGGCATCCATGCTGAGAGAGGAAACCATTCATGCCCCCGCCTCATTCCAATCAACCGATAACCACGCTTTTGCTTCTGTAAACTTGCTTTTTGCTCTTCCCTATAAAAAGACCTCCCCCCAGTCTGCAGGCGCGCAAGTCCTCCAAAAGACTTGCTGCCCGCAGGTACCTGTGTTTACTCAATAAACCTCTTGCTAATTGCATCCTGTGGTCTGGACTCGGAGTGTCCTGGTTCTGGGGACTTCATTGGAGGAAAAGGTCCTCTCTGAGGGTCTTTCAGTCTCCACAGTGTGGGTGTGGGGATCTAGCTCAGGTTGTCGGGCTTGGCAGCAAGCACCTTTCTTTACCTGCTGAGCATCTCACCAGCCCTAAACACAATTATTTCTTGAGTAACTTTCAAACAGTGTACACTAAACCCTACAGCAAACTATGTACTGAGACCACGGTAAGAGCAGTCCATGCAATGGCAGTCATCACACTCACTTTCTTCAGCAGCAGTGTAGATTGTGCCTGGGAGTTTCGGGTGTGTCTGGGTGGTTTTCGCAGCAATTACAATATTTGCTCCATCCTTCGCTGCTTTCAATGCAATAGCTTTGCCAATGCCTCGGCTTGCACCCGTGATAAAAATCGTGCATCCCGCTAGCTTCCTAAACAGAGCAAAGGTGACTTTATTAGAAACTTCACTGCTTTATCTATACCAGCTTACACACATTTTTGTGATTTCCTGATTACCCCCAACCCACCTGACAAATTAGAATCCTTCTATATTTCCACTGGACACGACTGATAAATTATTTATGACAATTGCAGTTGGCCAGTCTTAACTGAGACCTGACAAACACAATCTGCTCAAATACAAAGTAAATCTTAAAAGAATTAGAGTATGAGGTAACAGGTTAGTGTACCATACCCAGCTCTGTACAGGGGAGCTGGAGATTTCAATCAAGGTCCTCAGGCTTACCCGGCAGCCCCTTTGCCCACGGACTCATCCACCAGTCTAGATTTTGTTTTGCTGTTGTTTGGAGACAGAGTCTCATGCAGCACAGTCTGTCCTTGGGCCCCTAGTTCTGTTTCTACCTTCCAAGTGCTGGGATACAGGCAGGGAGCACTATGCACATCAACAAGGCTTATTTGTGAGTGACAGATTCACACATAAAGTTTTATCCTTCACATTCATATAGTACTTGTCAAATTTACTACAACAACACATGATCTTTAAAAAGTTGTCTACAAATAGTAGCGAGAGTGGAAAAACCAAATATGGATTAAGTAATGAAGGATGAATATAAGTGGTTTACCCCACAATGGAATAGTGTTCAGCAACAAAATGCAATGAATTACCAAGCTGTGCCACAGTATGGACAAACCATCTACTCACACTGACCATATTATATGACATGGACAGAGAAATCAACCTGTGGAGACCCAAGCCCAGCAGCTGCCTGGAGAGGGAGGGAGAGGGTTTGGGAGCCAACAGCTGAGGGCTAGGAACTTCTTTCTGGGATGGTAGAGGTTTTAAATTGATTGTGGTGACTTTTTTCCTCCGGAGATACAGAACTACTGACTGATTGATGTAAGAATTACATCTCAGTAAAGCTGTTAAGCAAACTTAGAAGGAGCAAGAACAGGCTGACTGGAAAAAGCCCTGATTCAAACACCCTGACATCCCTAGCTCCCACTTCTCTACACCTCCTACCTTCACACTGAATTTTCTACTTACTCTGCTGTTAGGGTAACTACAAGAAAAAGTGATAATGAGACCGGCGATTTGTTAACAGAGAGACAAGCAGTGCCTGCCAATCGGGGGGATTACACCAGAGTAGGGCATCCTAGGTGCAGGCAGTGGCAGTTTGAAATAAGGAATAATCATATATTAGTTGCTTTTCTATTGCTGTGATAAAATACCATGACTAAAGCAACTTACAGAAGAGGGCTTACGGTGCCAGAAGGAGAGGAGCCTACCATCCAATACAGCAGGCAGGCCTGCCAGCTCAACACCAACCTGGGAAGCTCACATCTCAACTACAAGCAGGAAGCAGAGAGCAAACTGGGAATGGTGGCCTGGCCTTGAAGCCTCAAAGCTCACCCCAGTGACATACTCCAGAATCTGAGCTTATGGAAAACAGTCATTCAAATCATCATAAATCACTTTGATTGGAAGAAACCAAAGTGAAGAAGTGGGAAAGAGACAAAAATGTAAAATACAGCAAACAAAAAACCTTGAAAAATGAGCAGATAAAGCTTTAATAGAAACAAACAATGGGAAGGGGGCTGGAAAGGCAGCTTAGGGGTTAAGAGCTCTGGCTACTGTTGAAATAGGAGCGGCGGGGCTGTGTCCCCAGCACCCGGCCACCCCCACGGCTAGCTTTACTCGAAATAATTACACGGAAACTGTATTCTTTTAATCACTGCTTGGCCCATTTCTATCTAGCCTCTTCTAGGCTAACTCTCGCACCTGGACTAGCCCATTTCTAATAGTTTATGTAGCACAGCTAGGTGCGCTTACAGGGAAGATTCTAGCCTACGTCCATCCTGGGTCGGAGCTTCATTGCGTGTGTCTGCCCAGGAGCCAGGAGCATGACGTCTCTGTTCCAGAGAGCAGAGCTGTCCGTCTCTGTCTGAGGCATCTTACCTCACTTCCTCTTCCTCCCAGCATTCTGTTCTGTTTACTCCACCCACCTATGTTCTAAGCTATGAGCCCAAGCAGTTTGTTTATTACTTAACCAATGAAATCAACAGATTGATATATGACACTCCCACATCAGGCTGCTCTTCCAGAGGACCCAGGTTCAATTCCCAGCACTCACATGGTAGCTCACAACTGTCTGTAACTCCAGCTTCAGGGGGTCCAACACCTTTGTACTAATGCACATAAAATAAAGTTAAATAAATTGAAAAACAAACAATGGCGTACCTACTATCCAAGCCAAGAAACAGAATAGAACCAAAGCCACCAGCTGGGCAGTGATGGTGCACGCCTTTAATCCCAGCACACAGGAGGCAGAGGCAGAGGCAGAGGCAGAGGCAGAGGCAGAGGCAGGTGGATCTCTGTGAGTTTGAGTCCAGCCTGGGCAACGAAGTGAGTTCCTGGAAGCCAGAACTGTAACACAGAGAAATCCTATCTCGAAACAAACCAAAAAATGAAAAGGGGGGGGGAGAGAGAGAGAGAGAAAGAGAGAGAGAGAGAGAGAGAGAGAGAGAGAGAGAGAGAGAGAGAGAGAGAGAGAGAGGAAAAAGAAACATCCTCCACAGTCTTGTTTTTGTTGGGGGTGCTTCTGTAGGAGACAGGCTGGAGCGAGGTCACTAGGGACAGGCCCTTGAAGGTTATATCTGCCCCCCCTCTTCATGCCCCTTTCTCCGCATCTTGGTCGCATCTTGGTCCACTGTGATGTGGAGCCTCCACATTTCCCTGCTATCCTGGCCGCACACACATACACACAACATGATGGACTGAGACCCTCTGAAATTATGAGTCAAAATAAGCCTTCCCTTCCTTGTTTCTGAGAGGTATTTTAGTCATAGCAATGCAAAGTAAGTAAAACATTTTCCAATTCTACCTGCTTTTTTCTTCCACCCCACAAAGCAGAAACTACTTTAAATATTATTATTCCTTCTTTTAAAATAATTTACAGTATCTATACATCTGTATCTAACCCAGGGTCAGGCAATTATGGCCCATAAGCTAAGTCCAAATCATTACCTATGTGTGTAGAGGGAGGGTGAGAGCTAAGAATGACCCTTTACAGATAAACACCCCAGCTTGTGAGCTTTGTCATAGCAGCCTAGGAAGCTAGCTCACTCTAGCAGCCCTCAAAACTGCTCATGATACTGCACTACAAAAAACAGTAAAAATATTAAGGAGATTGATTTTTATGTCTTACTATATAAGTGTATCCACCGCCAATGTAGCCTTTGGCTCACAAAACCTAGTATTAACAGCTGACCTTTTACAAAAAAATGAACAATGTAATATCTAGGGTTGTTGCCTAATTTTGAGCTCTAAATAAGAGATTCATAAAATATATAATTCTGTTTAGAGAGCTACCCATGACTTAAATAACTATACTTATTATTTTTCATCAATACATGAATCCACACATGAACATATTGTAAGTTATCTATTCTACTGTCAGCAATAGTGCTACCAATGTCGCCAATTCATCTTCCAGTCACTTGTGCTAGAGTGTCTCTAGAGCACACACACACACACACACACACATACACACACATACACACACACATACACACACATACACATACACACACACACACATACACACACACATATACACACACACACATACACACACACACATACACACACACACACATACACATACACACACACACACACACACAACAGTGAAACTGCTCCCTTATGAATTGGTTTCTTGTCTCAGTGTGACAAAATTCCTTTTCTTCCAAGAATTTTTACTTTATTGATTTTATTGAGCTCTACATTTTTTCTCTGCTCCCCTCCCTGCCTCTCCCCTCCCCTTCAACCCTCTCCCAGGGTCCCCATGCTCCCAATTTACTCAGGAGATCTTATCTTTTTCTACTTCCCATGTAGATTAAATCCATGTATGTCACTCTTAGGGTCCTCATTGTTGTCTGGGTTCTCTGGGATTGTGATTTGTAGGCTGGTTTTCTTTGTTTTATGTTTATAAACCACTTATGAGTGAGTACATGTGATAATTGTCTTTCTGGGTCTGGGTTACCTCACTCAATATGATGTCTTCTAGCTCCATCCATTTGCCTCCAAATTTCAAGATGTCGTTATTTTTTTATGCTGTGTAATACTCCATTGTATAAATGTACCACATTTTCCTTATCCATTCTTTGGTTGAGGGGCCAATACTTCTCAAATTGTTCCACACAATATAAACAGAAAGAACATTGCCAAACTCTTTTTATGAGGCTACAATTACCCTGATACCCAAACCACAGAAAGACTTACTAAGAAAGAGAATTACAAACCAATCTCACTCATGAACATTAATGGAAAAATACTAAATAAAATACTGGCAAATTGAACCCAAGAACACATCAGAACCATCATCCACCATGACCAAGTTGGCTTCATCCCAGAGAAGTAGGAATGGTTCAACATACGAAAATCTGTTAGTGTATCCACCATATAAACAAACTGAAAAATAAAAACCACGTGGCCATCTCGTTAGATGCTGAAAAAGCTTTCAGAAAAAAATCCTTTTAAAAGCAATGCGGAGAGTTGGAGAGTTGGCTCGGCAGTTACGAGTGCTAACTGTCCTATCGCAGGACTAGATAGGACTGAATGTGGATCCCTGCACCCATTTCAGGCAGCTTATGAATCCCTCTAACTCCAGGCTCGAAGGATCCGACTCCCCCTTCTGGCCTCTGTAGGCACGCACTGACACACAGAAACAGACACACATAAAAGAAAATAAATATTTTTAAACAGCAACGAAGAGTTTCTTTAGGCTCCCAGTTCAGGGGCTCCACAGCAGGGAAGGCATGGCGGTGGGAAAGTGAGGCAGCTGGTCACACTGTGACTGCAAACGGGAAGCAAAGAGACGAAAGCCATTACCCATTTGTTTGATTCTTCCTTCCTCCTTCTTGCTTAGCCCAGCCCCATCCCATGCTATGGTGCATCTCCGCATTCTCAGGGTGGGTCTTCTATCTTCAGCTAACCCCTTTTCAAACCCCCTGCAGACACACCCAGAGGCATGGCACCTGATGACTCTAAATCCAATCAAATAATTGAGATCAGGAGAGGGTGGCTGCCTCCGGTACACAGGATCCTGAGTTAGCCCATGTAAAGGGGGAGGAGTGTGTTGGTTATGCCCCTTCCTCACAAATCAACCACCAGATCTTATATGGCACTGTTATGGATCAAAGAAAATCTCAAAGATAACCACAAATTCTGGGACACTCCTTCCACAGAGAGAAAAAGCATGTTTCCCAGTCCTGGATTCTGGCTTGACCTTCTAGCTTTTGTTGAACAAAAGACTATGATAAACCCAGCATGGTGGCACATACTTTTAACCCCAGCACTCTGAGGCAGAGGCAGGTCGATCTGGGAGTTGGAAGCCAGCCTGCCCTGCAGATTAAGTTCCAGGACAGCCAAGGCTACACAAAGAAACCCTGTCTTAAAAGCAAAACAAAACAAAACAAAAATTGTTTAAAAAAATCTGGGCAGTAGAGACATAGGCCTTTAATCCCAGCACTCGGAAGCAGAGACAGGTGGATCTCTATGAGTTCAAGGCCAGCCTGGTCTACAAAGTAAGGGTTGTTACACAGAGAAACCCTGACTCGAAAAGAAAAAAAAGGTTGAGGTCGAGGGTATAGGCCAATAGATCAAAAGCACACACATGCTTTAGTGAGTATGAGGCCCTGAGTTTGATACTCAGTGCCACAAGGGAAAAAATAAACCGTCATGTTAGAAGCGTGACACAGAAGTTCTAAGCTGAACACACCTGAAATCCTAGCTCTTGGAATGTTAAAGCAAAGAATTACCAAGAGTTCAAGACTAGCCTGGAATATAAAGTAAGTTCCAGGCTAACCTGGGTTAGAGACTCTACCTCAAAGACAGAAGAGAGAAGGGGGAATGGGGAGAGGAGAGGGGGAGAAAAAGGAATCACTGAGTTTTTGGATAATAATTACTAGATACTAACAGAGACCTGACTCCTCTAAATGGGGACAAGGGAGAACAAGGACCTGGGAGCCGGGTTAGAGAATATAAAAAGTTTTCCAGGCTCTCACCCATGTCAAAGGAGAGAACAAAGATGCCATGTGATCTGTCAATAAGACAGGACAGGAGCTAGACATGTAGAGGCCTGAAAAGATGGCTCAGTCATTAAAGAGTTTCCACAAGTTTGAAGACCTGAATTCCATTCCTCACACTCACATAAGAAGACAGCTGTGGTAGCGCACACTGCAGCAGAAACGTTGTGAGTTCAAGGCCAGCCAGGGCTACAGTGAGACTCTGTATCAAAACAAAAAGTATACATAAACTACCAAAGGGATGTTTAGAGCCTAGCGAGATGGCTCAGAGGCTAAAGAAGAGAGTTCAGCGCTCTTGTAGAGACCAGAGTTCAGTACTAAGCACGCACAGCGGCAGCTCACACTAAGCCCAGATCCAGAGAACCTGACCCCCTCTTATAGCCTACATGGGCACTGTATACTCATGCTACACACATATGAAAATAAAGTTAAAAATCCAAATAAAGAGATGTTTAAGGATAAGTACCCACACAAAAATGTCTGCCAACAACTGATTTACAGGCATATCCCTTTGCCTGTAACACAGCTGGACTGAATCCCAGTAGAATAAAGGGCACACTCGTGCTCACTGGGAGTCCAGGGCACTGGCAGCCAGAGCAGCAGAGGCAGCCAGATCTGTCTGCTAGGCCCTCAGCTGCAAAGACTAGGATAAGGATGCCAATAGCAAGGGCATTCTTAATGCCCCTGGGAGGTAGCTAGAATCTGCAAATGCAGAGACAACCCAAACTCTTATTTACTAGGAGTTTCTCAAAATTACAGTAAATGTGATGAAATTATAACCATTTTTAAAAAGAATAACGACTTCTTTAAAAAAAAAAAAAGATACACTAGCCAGTCTCAAGTTCTCAAGTTTCTAAACTAAATACCCAAGAATAGCCAGGAAGATTCTAAAACATAATGCAAATGAGAATTGGCTTTTCCAGATTTTAAAATAGCTTATAAAACTAAAGTAATTAAAAATATTTGACTCTTGCTGGGCAGTGGTGGTGCACACCTTTAGTCCCAGCAGTCAGGAGGCAGGCAGATCTCTGCGAGTTTAAGGCCAACGTGGTCTACAGAGTTAGTTCCAGGACAACCAGAGCCATACACAGAGAAACAAACAACAACAAAAAAAATCACTTCATTCTAACACATGAATAGACAGACTAGGTAATAGAGGATAGAGTCTAGAAACAGATTCCTAGGCACACAAAACCTTCATGCGTGATAGCGGTATAAGTATACCAAAAGAAAAGAAAGAATGAAATCATCAAGTTACTTTGGCTGTGACAGTGGGAAAGCCATCCGAGCCAAAATGAAGTGAGCTTCCTAACTTACTTCCTAGTCCAAAATAAACCTTAGGTGGATGAGAAAATATGAATATAGTACACATGTATATATGCTTGCTGTAAAATATTTATTAAAAGTATAGCAGTAAGGGCTGGGGAGTTTAGCTTAGAAGAACTTGGCTGAGGCATGTGAATCCCTGAGTTCAATCCCCAGCACTACCAAATGAGTAAATAAGACACTGTGAGACCATAATGCACTAGAATGCCACCTGAAATAAAGGACCTTGGTGTAGTGTGGTCTTCCAGGCATGTCACAAAAGCAAAACAGCCTTAAAAGAGCAGAGTGATGACACAATTGACGAAAGGACCTCATTGGTTAAAGCAGGTAAATAAGAAGATACAGAGATGGCTTTAAACCATTCATCCCAGTCTCTGCACAGCTGGCATTTCGGACTGCGCAGTTCCGTTATCGGAGGCTGCGCATTGCTTGTAAGGAGCCAGCATGCATCTCATGGCTCCACTCCCTGAGCATCTCCTTTCAGCTGTGACACTCACAGTCTTCTCAGATATTGCCAGAGCAAAAATGGAATAAAAACAACAACAACAACAAGCTGGGCAGTGGTGGCGCAAGCCTTTAATCCCAGCACTCGGGAGGCAGAGGCAGGAGGATCTTTGTGAGTTCGAGGCCAGCCTGGTCTACAAGAGCTAGTTCCAGGACAGGAACCAAAAAGCTACGGAGAAACCCTGTCTCGAAAATCAAAATAAAATAAAAAATAAATAAATAACAAAACAACTGGAAGTGATTTAATATCCAACAATAAGGAATAGGTTAAATAAATGATGGTCTTCAATAATAATATGCAACCATTAAAGAAGACAAGGAAGAGTTGCATGTACTGGAAACCTATGTACACCCCAAGACACATCAGGTAAAAAAAAAAAAAAACAGCAAGCCTAAAATGGAGTTTGCTACTATTTTCTAAAAAATAAGAGGTGTTCCTGTAGGGTATACAAAATATGTTTATAAATGTAAAGATTACAAATATATCAGAAAGAAGTTGAATATTTAAGTCTTTTAGCTGTCTATATGTCTCAAGCTAGTTACAGAACGGGTTTGTCACTGGCTTAAGATACCCCAAACTTCATAGAACACAGTAGTCCTGCGTTTGGCAAGGACTAAGTAGTGGGAAAGACACTGAAAGAACATTGCTTAATGGGCATTGTTTGGATTTTCCCAAGACCGAGAAGTCCTGGCGACTGGCTTCACAACCGTGTTAATATATGTGTGAGGGGTTTTTTGGGGGGCGGGGGAGGAGGTGAGGCGTAGACATGGTCTCACTCTGTAGCCTTTGTTGACATAGCACTCACTATGTAGACCAGGATAGCCTCAATCCTTCTGTTGGGATTAAAATCTCATGCCATTATGTCTGGCTATGTTAGGGCAAATACACTTCACCTTACGTTAAAAAGAAAAGAAACTGCAGCCAAAGATACTTGTAACATTTTAACTCGCTGTTAACTTGAAAACCACTTTCAAAACACACCACCATTCTTTTATTATTCTACAATCGAGCATAGGAATCAAACAGAAAGTTTAAAGTTACTGTCCCAAGAGACCTTTCACCTAGAAGCCGAAAGCAATGCTGTCACCGGGCCAAGCTAAAGACAAGGCTGGGGCCACACTGGGATGTCGGGGACACCGACCCTCGCGACCCTCCCTGTGGGGTAGCTAACCCCGCTGCGCCCCATCCTACACAACTTTGGGTTCCTGTGCACGCGCTGTCTCCGCGGGTCCCAGAGACTCGATCCTCGCGGCGCACCGGAGATCCGGAGCGCGCGGCAGCTTCACCGGACCACGCCGGGGAGCACGGCGAGCACGGGCGACCTCGCGACCCGCTCCCCACCCACCCCGGACCCCTTACCCGGTGTTGGGCAGCATGACCTTCCCTGCTCGGAGGACTTGTTAACAACGGAGGGACAGCGGCGAGCCGTGAGTGACAGGCGAACCCGCCCTCCGCATTTAGCCGCGCCCCCCGTCCCGCCCCGCCCCGAGCCCGCTCGGGAACCGGCTTCCCAACAAGATGGAGCTCGCTGAGTGCGCCTGCGCACGCCGGGCACCGGGCGGGACTTCCTTCGGCTCCACAAACGACACCCAGGAAACCAACGCTCTGCGCAAGCGGCTCAGGCGCCCCTCTCCGCCCCGCCCCTTTCCCGGGTCTGGCGAGGACAATCAGTCTCAACCCCGGACTGCTGGCGTGTCCCGAGCATCAGCCCTACGTAGGCTTTCTGGGCAGTCCGAGGTTCGGCGCTGCGCCCGCTCGGGTCCGGCAGGATAGCCGTTGGAGGGGCGCGCCGGGGACTGATCTGGGGGTGCTGAGCGTCGTCCTCCCCTGTCCATCCCCGAGCCAAGGCGCTCGCCCCGAGGTCCCTCGGGAAAGGTGGTGGACGTCTGAAAAATGCTTTTGCATAAGCTGATCTGCGTCGCCTTTTAGCTGCCACCGAATCTGGACTTAGCCCAGACCTCCAGTGTCTGTAGACAGGCGACGAGAGGGGACCTTCTGGAAGAGGTCTTTGCAAGGGTCACCCCCAAGAATTTATCGTTTATCTGGGCCACAGAAGCCAAATTTGGAGAAGAAAATCCTTAGTCCTGGAATGAGATCGATTCTGGGATCCGGTTTCGCCTTGGAAGTTATACCTAACTCAGCCACCCTGGAAATGAAATTGTTTTGTACTTTGTAACGGTAGAAAAGATGCTAAAGAGATTATCTGAAGCCTAATTCAGGAAACCAACTTAAGGAAAAAGAAAATTATGAAGTTTTTCAGTCATAAAACTGGTATCTTTCAGGGCGGTGGTGGTGCACGCCTTTAATCCCAACACTCCAGAGGCAAAGGCAGGTGGATCTCGGTGAGTTCGAGGCCAGCCTTGTCTACAGAGCTAGTTCCAGGATAGTCGGTGCCACACAGAGAAACCGTGTTTCTAAAAACCAGCCAGCCAAACAAACAAAAAACTGGTATCTTGTAAGCCCACACCTAAACTAGGTGGGAGGGATGCATTTGTGGAAAGTTTATTTCTAAATTATTAGTGCCAATTTTTATAGGTATGTTAAAATGAAATCTTAAAATTTTTATTATTTTATGTTTATGGGTGTTTTGCCTGCCTGCATGTCTGTACTCTTCCTGTCTGCAACTGTCAGAAGAGGCCAGAAGTGGGTGTCAGGTTCCCTAGAACTGGAGTTAAAGGCGGATGTCAGCTGCCTTGTGGGTTTTGAGAATCAAACCCCGAATCCTTTGGAAGAGCAGCCAGTGCTCTTAACCACGAGCCATCTCTCTAGCCCTAAATTAAATCTTTAAATTAATAAAATAAATAACAAGGTTGGAAAGATGGCTCCATGCTTTAAAATTAATTCTGTGTTTGCTGAGGACCTGGGGTTGATTCCCAGCACCTGTATCTGGTGACTTACAACCATCTGCGTGTACAGCTCCTGGGGCTCTGATTGTCCTCCACAGACACCCCCACACATGGGCATCCACAGACACCCCCACACATGGGCATCCACAGACACATAAAGATAGTCAGGCGTGGTGACATACACCTTTGGTTCCAGCACTCTGGAGGCTGAGGCAGGTGACATTATCTAGTGAGAACCTATCTCAGAAATTAAATAAATTATTGATTTAATTAAACAATAATTAAATGATTAAGTCTACTGCACTATTTTGACTAGTGTTAAAATATGACTTAGAGCTACCCACAGCCTTCCACAGTAGTGATTAATGTAGCATACAAGGCAGACATGGGGGGCTGTGCTTCTACCTAGCCTTTAGGAGGTTGAGACCAGCCTAATCTGTGTAGTGAGACCCCATCTCAAAACAAAACAAAAGCAATGATATAGGTGGTGAATGGGCAAGGAAGACTCAGTCTTGTTAGCTGTCCCAGAACTCACTAGGTAGACCAGGCTGGCCTCAAACTCACAGTGATCCTCCTGCCTCTGCCTCTTGAGTGCTGGGATTAAAGTTATGCTCTGCCACCATACAGTGGTATATGATGGTGTATTATTATTTTATGTCTGTCAGTCATGTATTTCAGTGCCTCCTATGTAGGCATTTCTCTCTGGAACCCAAAGATTGCACTGGATCCTTGGGACTGGAATTAGAGATAGTTATGAGCCACCACATGGGTCCTCTATAAGAGCAGTCAGTGCTCTTAACCACTAAGCCAGCGCTGCAGCTTCCCCAAAATTAATTTTTAAAAAAACCAGCCATGTTGACACCTCTATAATCCCAGTTTCTTGGAAAAATGAAGGAAGAGAGTGACAAGACCAAAGCCCACCTGGGCTCCATAGCAAACTCAGGGTTAACACTGGGTAACTGAGCAGGACTCTGTCGGAGAACTGCATGGTGAGATGCTGTCCCTGAACAAGACACACCGTAAAATGTGCAGCATAACATTAACGCTAAGGTAAACCATGGACTTCACAGATAGGTCAGTGTTGGATCATTAATTCTATCAACTGTAACACACCAATTTGGGGTGTTTACGATAAAGAGGAGTAACAGGTCAGTGATTGATCTTCATTGTCAACTTGGCTGAATTAGAATCGCCATGGAAACACCTCTCTGAAAGGATAATCGAGGGTGTTTACAGAAAAGTTTGACTGGGGAGGGAGGATTAACACTATTAGGTGGCCCGATTCCATGGGTTGGGCTCTAGGACTGGAGGAAAAGAAGACAGTCTGAGTTCTGCTATTCATCTCTCTCTTCCTGGCTCTCTCTGCATGCAGTGACCAGCTGCCTTCCCGACAGAACGGACTGCACCCCCAAACTCTTCTAAGTTGTCTTCACCCGGTGTCTCGTCACAGCGACAGAACACTAATGCAAGGTGAAATTCAGATCCTTCTCAACCAAAACAACAAAAAGCCAGGAAGGTACTAGTAAAAGAGTCAGCCTGTAGACCAACGCAATGGACTCGGCAGCCTAGGAATTCACCCGACTGCTGGCAATTGCTTTCATCAAGTATGTACACGCCATTCAGTTTGGGCCAAAACATCCTGTTCTGCAAGGTGTCGAGATAACTAGAAATCCACAGGCGTATAACTGGAGCAAACCTTCGTGGAAAAACTAGTGCACAATAGATCAAAGCCCTGAACACAAGCACCAGAGCTGCAAAGATCTCAGACGAAGACACAGAGGTCAACGGTCATAGCCTCGCATTTGGCGATGGATTTTTCAATAGAGCAACAAAAGCACAGACAAGAAGTGCCAGGCGCTGGGGTCCATGGGAGTTTAAAAGTCCTCAGACAGAGGGTAGACTAGTGCAGGACTGTCAGCCCACTTGCTGCCCCTCGCCCTGTCCTCAGTAAAACCGATTTTCTCCCTCCTGAGTGTGTTTAGTTTCCCTTTTCCAATATTCACATGTGTGTATGCGAGCTCTTCCATGTATGGGGGTAGAAATGTGTGGTGCGCATAAGCATGTGTCTGCATCCAAGTGGAGGCTACAGGTTGACGTCAGGGGCGTTACTCCTTGAGGCGGTGTCTCTCAGTCTAATATGCCTAGTCTTACTAACCGGTTTGTCTAGGAAACAGGCCAGAGTTATAGGCGAGTACCACAGCTGCCCTGCATTTACCCCGGTTCCTGAGAGAACCGGGGGAGTTTACTTTAATTTCTGAGCCTCTTTTTTCAGCTACTCAAAATATTTGTGCCTCGCCGGGCGGTAGTGGCGCACGCCTTAAATCCCAGCACTCGGGAGGCAGAGGCAGGCGGATCTCTGTGAGTTCGAGACCAGCCTGGTCTACAAGAGCTAGTTCCAGGACAGGCTCCAAAACCACAGAGAAACCCTGTCTCGAAAAACAAAAAAAAAAAAAAATATTTGTGCCTCAAAAGATGCTCTCAAGGTATGGAAAGACCGCTGGCCATGTTGTCACATGACCGACTGTAATCCCAGCACTAGGGAAGTGGTGACAGGTAGATCAGGAGCTTAATGTAGCACACCTCGCCCTCGCTCCATGCGCTACCATACAGTTTGGGAACCGGGCAAGGGGCTGAAGATTGAAACACACAAAGACTCACAGACAGAGACACAGGTCATCCTTGATCCCAGGATGCCCCAAGAATGCCCCCTTTATTGTGTTCAGGGGCAGCTTATATAGAGATCATTAACCGATAGCCACGCCCCAGCCAAACACACCAGAAACCACTCCCCTGTCATCAGGAACTCCTGAGGGTCTCCTGCTCAGAGCAGCTGCAGGCTGTCTCAGAGCAGAGGAAAACAAGTTGTTTACCAGAAATTCAGGATCTGGAGGGGGGGGGGCGGTGGGTTACAGCTTCCAAAAGCTCAAGACCATCCTTAACTTCACAGTGAGTTTGGTGTTGGCCTAGTTACATGAGACCCAGTCTAAAATAAATAGAAATCGAAAGGACAATTGATAGAGTGGACAATCAAATGTATAAATCATCTATCTCATAAAGTACAAGTATCCAGTCGGGCGATGGAGAAAAGTACAGCCCCGTTAAATAAAAGGAAATGTACCTAAATACCACGAGACTGCATCAGTTTGCAGCTACTAAGATGGCTACGAATGAAAAAGAGAGAAGCTAACCAGTGTTCAGGGCACAGAGAAGTTGGAACCCTCAGACGTCGCAGCAGAGAATGTAAAATGGTGCAGGAAGCATTAGAAAGTGGTGTCACAATCTCAGATAACCGCCTTGTTCGGCGTCTCTGCGCACATTCGAGAGATAAAGGAAAACACTCAAAACAACCGCCGCCAGGTGGCGGTGTTGCCTTAAAATTCAAATTTTATTAGCCAGGAACACTTGAATCTGTTAACATTGTGATAGACTATTACATTTGGAGTTAAGGCAAAGCTATAAAAAGTAAGACTATGCCATGCTGTTGTGGCACACACTTTTAATCCCAGCACTCGGGAGGCAGAGGCAGGCAGATCTCTGTGAGTTCGAGGCCAGCCTGGTCTACAAGAGCTAGTTCCAGGACAGGAACCAAAAAGCTACGGACAAACCCTGTCTCGAAAATCAAAATAATAATAATAATAATAATAATAATAATAATAATAATAATAATAATAATAATAATAATAATAATAGAATATGTATTTTGGGACAACAAAAAAGATTACACAAGGGGAGCTGGAGACATGGCTCAGAGGTTAAGAGCACTGACTGCTCTTCCAGAGGTCCTAAATTCAATTCCCAGCAACAACATGGTGGCTCAGTCATCTATAATGAGATTTGGTGCCCTCTTCTGGCATGCAGGCATACATAGAAGGAATATTGTATACATAATAAGTAAAAAAATCTTTTTTAAAAATACACAAAATTTAAATCCCTAAAAGAAATGTTTTGACCTCAAGCTCTCAATCTTCCTGTTTCTGCCTCTCAAGAACTAAAATTACAGTTAGTGTGCTCAGAAAAATAATACTTTACCATTAAGTGGTCCTCCATCTGGAGGTTAACAACCACCTGTAACTTCAGATCCAGGCCTCCTAAAGCCCTCTCTGGCCTCTGTGTGTACCCTCGTGTGTGTGTGTGTGTGTGTGTGTGTGTGTGTGTGTGTGTGTGTGTGTGTGTGTGTGTGTGTGTATGTGCGTGTGCACACACGCACACGCACATACACACATGATTTTTGTTGTTGTTGTTGTTTGTTTTTGTTTTTGGAGACAGAGTTTTCTCTGTGTAGTTTTGGAGCCTGTCCTGGAACTTGCTCTGTAGACCAGGCTGGCCTCAAACTCACAGAGATTTGCCTGCCTCTGCCTTCCAAGTGCTGGCATTAAAGGCGAGCACCACCGCCGCCCAGCTGAAAATAAATCTACTTAATATTTACTATGTATACAATATTCTGTCTGTGTGTATGCCTGCAGGCCAGAAGAGGGCACCAGACCTCATTACAGATGGTTGTGAGTCACCATCTGGTTGCTGGGAATTGAACTCAGGACCTTTGGAAGAGCAGGCAATGCTCTTAACCTCTGAGCCATCTCTCCAGCCCTGAAAATAAATCTTTTAAAAAGAAATTTAGTCTATGTTATAACCAAGAGCAGATGTTTGCAGTGGCTTTAGGAGACTCAGGGGTCTCTTGAAAAACACTACTTTTTTTTTTTAAATATTAAATTGAACTGCGTTCCTTTTTTAAGATTTATTTATTTATTATGTATACACTGTTCTTCTGCATGTATGCCTACATGCCAGAAGAGGGCACCAAATCTCATTACAGATGGGTGTGAGCCACCATGTGGGTGCTGGGAATTGAACTCAGGACCTCTAGAAGAGCAACCACCGCTCTTAACCACTGAGACATCTCTCCAGCCCAAAACACTCCTTTTCTTCCTGCACAGATAGGTCACTTTGCCCCCGAGTCACGTTGGAAGAAATCCCTGGGAGTTTGAGAGCGTGGCAGTTGCTTCTGATATGGGACCAAACCTTCCACATAGAATTGTCCCACCAGTGGCTGCACAATGGCCGTAGGATGGCTTCAACATTGTATTTTCATTTGTATTCTTTCTGGTGGTATATAATTCCAACTACAAAGGGGCGTGAAGCTGGGCGTGGTGGCGCACGCACCTTTAATCCCAGCACTTGGGAAGCAGAGGCAGGCGGATCTCTGTGAGCACAGTCTGGTCTACAAAGCCAGACCATCCCACAGAGAAACCCTGTCTCATAAATAAATAAATAAATAAATAAATAAATAAATAAATAAATAAATAAATAAATAAATAAATAAATAAATAAAAAACAAAAAACAAAGGAGGGGAGAACATCCTCTTCTAATTTTAGTCTTGGAAGGAAATTATCATTACATTTTCCAACTCATTACATTCCAACCTGCCCATTTCGTTGCTACTTTCTTTCTTTTTTGTGTGTGTCTTTCTAAGTACATGTTCCTGTGCATGTTCACACGTGCATGGTGGCCCATGTGCCTGGACATGTAGAGGTCACCTTTGGATATTCCTTACGAGTCATTCACTGTGTGTGTGGGGGGGGGGTCTTCCATTGACCTGGAGCTCACTGACTAGACCAGCTGGGCTGACCAGGGAGTCCCCCCACTCCCACCCCATCTTCCCACCCCATCCTCCCACCCCATCCCCACCCCCGCTGCAGGAACTACCTGTCTGCCTCCCCATAGGCCATGGCTCAGGGCTTTTTGTACACAGGTTCTAGGAACTAACTCAGGTCCTCACCCCCTGAGCTGTATCCCCAGCCCCAGTCTTGTTTCTTGAGTCTTGTCACATCATGTACTTCTCTCTTTTTGCTAAGTTCTGGTTTGGTCTTGTCTCTCTAGTTCCTTACGATGCGCTGTTCACCTGTTCCTGAAATCTTTTGCTGCATTGTTGATGCAGGCACTTGCTCCTCCAGACTTCCTTCCTCTGAGTCCTGCTTTTTGTTTTCATTTCTTTCACTGGGTCCCGGAGGTTTCAATATGCTGTGTTTTCATTTTCATTTCTTTGAAGACATTTTAAATTTCCTTTTTTATCTTTCAAGGGCTCATTCATTCAAGAAAATGTTACTTAGTTTACACATATTTGTACAATTTCTAAAGCTCCTCTTGCTGGCTCTTCTCTCTCAGAGAAAAAAATGCCATGATTTAAATTTTATTGAATTTGCTGAGACTCCGATGATAGCCCAGCATACAGTCAGTCTGTCCTAGAGAATAATTCACTTGCTGATGGGAAGGAAGTGTGAGCCCTGCTGCTTACTCTGCAGCCTGCCGGAAGACAAACCATGAAGATATCTGTTAGTGCCATTTGGCCGATCGTATAGTTTAATGTTTCTTTGTGGGTTTTGGTATGGGGAATTTTGTATTAATAGGAGAGGGATATTAAAGTGTCTGGATATATTGTATTATAATTTGTCTCTTCGTCTATACCTAAAAGTGTTTGTATTCTAGAATTAAGCGCTATTGCATTCATTGTGTGCTTATGAATTTAAAATAGCTATTTCTTCCTGGTGGATTTGTCCTTTTATCATTTTATTCATTCATCAATGAAGAGACAACTTCAACTTCATTGACTCTTTTGCTTCTTATTTTAAAGATATGGTCTAATGAAGCGCAGGCCGGCCTTAAACTCACTATGTAGTTGGGAACGACACTGACATCTTCTTTTGTTTGTTTGGGGTTTCTCTGTGTAGCCTGGCTGTCCTGGAACTCAGACACATCATTCAGCAACATGTTTTTTTTTTTCCCCAGATAGGGAGGGTCTCACTCTGTAGCTCTGGCTGGCTTAGAACTTGCTGTGTAAACCAGGCTGACTTGGAATCACTAAGATCCACCTTTAGTCCTCTGTCAGGACTAGAGACATGCACCACCACACTCAGGTCGTTATCTTTTTAAATATAATTTTAACGCCTACTCTATCTGCACAATTATAATGACTCCTGTTCCCTTCTGATTTATGTTTGCCCGGTGATCTTTTCCCACCCCTTCCTTTTTATCTGTGTGTGTCTTTTCTAGTAAAGACAGTTTCTTATAGGCCACATTTCATGGCGTCTTCATTGGTTTTTGTTTTTTCATCCATCCAGTGAGTCTCTCCCTTTCCACTGAGAAAATACATCTGTTCGTATTCAAGGTTATTGTCGATCAGTAAAGACAAACTTCACTGATTTTCGTCCAGGTGGTTCTGCACGTACTTGTTCCTTTCTTGTGTCTCTGTGGTTTGGCGGTTTTCAGAACGCTGAGATTTGACTTTCTCTCTCGGGTGTGTGTGCTCTGTGTTAGCTCTCACACGTGCCCATACTTACCAGAAGGGATAACATCCTTTCACCTCTGGTAGGGGACTCCTTTCTCTGTTTCTTCAGACCAGTCTGGCGGTGACGGATCCACTCTGCCTGTTTGAGAAGGTGGGGTGTCTCCATTCCTGCTGGACTTCTGAAGGATAGCATTTCTGAGAGCACAAGTGTTGCTTCTACCCCTCCCCCACCCCTCAATATGTGCTGCCTCCCTTTCAACCCCATTTGAATGAGGGGTTTCAAGAGACTTGACCTGGCCAGGCGATGGTGGCGCACGCCTTTAATCCCAGCACTCGGGAGGCAGAGGCAGGCGGATCTCTGGGAGTTTGAGACCAGCCTGGTCTACAGAGCTAGTTCCAGGACAGGCTCCAAAGCCACAGAGAAACCCTCTCTCTCAAAAAAAAAAAAAAAAAAAAACCCAAAAATAAATAAATAACCAAGAGACTAGACCTTAAGCTCAGAAGTTATTCTTTCTCCTTATTCTCCTTCTTGATTGGTGCGACTCCCCCGCCCCCACTACCCCCAGACAGTTGGGGTACCACACAGTCTCACTGTGTAGCCCTGGCTGTCCCAGAATTCACTAAGTAGACCAGGCTGGCCTCAAACACACTGAGATCAGGCTGGAGAGATGGCTCAGAGCTTAAGAGCATTGTCTGCTCTTCCAAAGGTCCTGAGTTCAATTCCCAGCAACCACGTGGTGGCTCACAGCCATCTGTAATGGGGTCTGGTGCCCTCTTCTGGCCTGAGAGCATACACACAGACAGAATATTGTATACATAATAAATAAATATATTTAAAAACACACACACACACACACAGAGATCTGCCTGATTTTGCCTTTTGAGTACTGGGATTAAAGATGTGAACCACCATTCCCTGCCTAATACAGTAGTTTTGTTGTTGTTTGTTTGTTTTGTTTCTCCAGACAGGGATTCTCTGTAGCTTTAGAGCCTGTCCTGACCAGGCTGGCCTCGAACTCACAGAGATCTGATCGTCTCTGCCCCCCTAGTGTTTGAATTAGAGGTGTACACCAGCATCCCCTGCCTGCTACAGTAGTTATTAACTTTGACTGCAAATTGAAATAACTCGGAAGAGCGTTAGAACATCCCGAGTCTGGCTCTTATATAAAGGGATTCTCGTGAAATCGGTAGAAGCCTATCCAGGTTGGCTTCCTATTACTGTAATAGCTAAGATAATCAGCTTAGACAGAGCTTTGGGGCTTCTCGTATAGAGAGCAGGGGCACTAACCATGATTGGCTAGGACATTAGTCCTGTGTGAGGAAGCACATCACGTGCTTCATGTGACTGGGCTTCATACTTCATGAGTAAGCGTATTCATAGCCAGGAAACAAAGACAGAGAAAGAGACAGGTCCCACAATCCCTTTGGATGAAAAGCTCCAAACAACTCAAAGCCATTCCAGTAGGCCCCTACTCTATCACTTCCGAACAGTGTTAAACTGGCAGCAAAGCCTCATGGGCCTTCAGGGGGGCAATAGCCTCCAGAATTTCAGGGAGTATCTGTCCTTGAAGAAGGGGCTTACAGGTTAGAGGCATTTTTGTTTTATGGACCTCTTAGGCACAGTAACTAAAACTTAAAACATAACTTTGGCTATAACTCTGGCTCTCATATCTTCCACCAAAAGAGCAGCAAAGTGTTTAAATCCATGGGCCCACGGGGGGACATTTCTCTCCTAACCCACCGCATTACACTGATGTGGAAACAGCTGTAATAGGGTACCTTGCACTGATGTATGAGTACACAAACAGTTGTTGGTGGCCGGGGTTACAGTTGGCCCCCACCCCCCTCTTTTCTTTGTGGTGTAGCATGGGCAGAGAGACTCATCTCAGGTAAGGGGAAGTGACCTACTTCTTGGGGAAATGGAAACTTACTGCTGGGACAAAAAAGCCATATCATAATAATAATAATAATTAAAAAAAATCTCATGTTAACCCAAAATGTAATTAAAGTCCTCCTCATGCTAGGGGGGGTACGGCCTTGTTTGAAGACTAGATGTAGAATAAGGACCAATCCAGGCTGGACAGTGGGCTTAGCGGGTAAGAGTGAGGACCACTCGTGAAGACTGCCTGAGTTTGTCTCCCAGCACCCATGCTGGGGAGGTGGGGGGCTCATAACCTCCTTAACTCCAGCTCCAGAGGGTTTGACACCCTCTCTGGCTGGCTTGTGAGGTCACCCACACTCATGTGCACAAACCCACACCCGTACACATAAAAAAACAACATACATCCTTTTAAACAAAGAAAATGAGAGCCAATTGTGAGAGAGCATCAAATCTAGGGAGAGAAGGAAAACCATCGAAAGGTGTCCCAAACAAGTTTGGTGGCTCCGGTGTTTCTCTCTGCCTTGCGAGGTTGTGAGGAAGAGGGCCCCCTAAATTGTCAGCAGAGCGGAACTGGAGAATCTGCGCCCAGGAGTTTAAATTTGTTTCTGGCTGCCAGGGATCTTTGCAGAGTCGCTGACTCATCCCTGGTTAACTGGGGGCCATCAAAGGCTCTTTGTCCCTGAGGCTTGCACTCCAGGCTCCCACTGGGGAGCTCCAAATCTTGTTGAGTCCTCCCTCCTGTGGGTAAAACCACCAGTACATAAGAGAAGAGTTTTTCCGGATGGTGGCTGTGCCCTAGCATTCCCAGGCAGAGGCAGGCAGATCTCTGTGAGTTCCAGGCCAACCTGGTCTACAGAGACAGTTCCAGGACAGGCTCCAACGCTACACAGAGAAAACCTGTCCTGAGGAAAAAAAAAAAAAAAAAGGTTTTCCCTTTATATGACAACAGCTTTAGCAGAGATTCCTAGTGTTAAGAATATTTCCTAATACAAGCTCCCCGCCGACACAAAAATTCCCAATCAAGCCGAATCAAAACAAGCCAAATTAAGAAATATCCAGGTTTAATGGGAGATCTGCGCTCTCGGGAAGCGGCAGAAACGAGCGACCCCAGGAAGGAAGAAAGGGCCTGGGGAGTGGTCCAGGGCGGAGTCAGGACCTGGCCTGCTGGGATTTGGAGTCCAGGCCAAGCCTGTGGGCTGGGATAGATGGGAGGGACTGGGGCCAACGCTCCCAACTTGACACCTAGTGACCTATAGAAGTACGTTCCGCAAAAGCACTGCCTGTACCAGGCTCTCTTGCAACTAATCGTGGTCATGAGACCAAAGTGTGACTGAGAAAGAAGTTGGAAAGATTCTGGGAAAGCTTTGTTTTTCATTTCTTTTTTAAAGGTGTCCGGAGAAGGGGCAGAGGAGAAGTGTTTGCAAGTGTTTAGGGAGGCCCTGGGGGCTGGCACTGGGCATCTTCCAGGCAGGAGCTCCCTATTGAACCCAGAGAGTGCCCTGGATAGTCCAGCTACCCACTTGCTCTGGAGATCCTGTCTTTGTCTTCCTGCAGCTGGGGTCATGGCTGGGCCGCCATGCCCACCTTGCATTTACGTGGGTGCTGGGGATCTGAACTCAGGTCCTCGCGCCTGTGCAGCAAGCCCTTTACCCGCCGAGCCATCTCTCCGGACTCGAGAAAAGTTTTCTGAAGACTTTTCAGCCACTTATGACGCTGAGAGAGTCATATGCTCAACGGGATGAAACCGAAAGAAGACTGGGTTTGTAATGAACCAGCCTGAACCCAGAGCCGAACTTCTTCTGATGAAGTACAATATTAAAAACAAAGGCTGGAGAGATGGCTCAGTGGTTGCTCTTCCAAAGGTCCTGAGTTCAATTCCCAGCACCCACATGGTAGCTCACAACCATCTGTAATAAGGTCTGGAACCCTCCTCTGGCTTGCGGGCATACATGGAGACAGAATGTTGTACACATAATAAATAAATAAAATCTTTAAAAAAAACCGAAAAAAAACAAAAAGCAATTTTTTCCTAGTTACTTTGAGTTTTCTGTTAAATATGGGTGGGCCCAATTCTTAACTGATACCCTATCTCAAGACAAAAGGATCAGAACATGAGCCATCGCCGGGTTCCTGAGCACAGCCACACTCCCAGTGTTCTACTCTGAGAACATCTCCTTTGTGCAAATTTCCTTCGTTACAATTGCCTTCCCCACCTCCATCTGCTGCTGTTCCCCACGCACGGGGCTGCTCCCACGCCAGGATCCAGCCTCCTTTCCCAAGTCAAACATTTTCTTGTCTGAATCACTCATTTTGTTTTGAAAGTAACTAGCAAGAAAGTCCAGGGTGAGCATGTATAGCCCAACTTTCATTGGAGAGTTTTTCACCTAATTCTTCTGGGTGCCCTGTCAGGAAATATTATGGCAAATGTACCTGCGTTTTCCAAAGAGAAATTTGAATTATGAAAAATAGAATTATTGCATTTACGTGTTGAGAAAGAGAATTGCTTGACATTTCCTTATCAGCGTAATCTTCCTTTCTCCTCCGTGAGGACGCAGGATAGTTAACAGGTCCTTTGCCTTTGGGCTTTTAGATTGTGCCTCCTTTTTGAAATTAGTTTAAGAATCCAGCCCCAGGGCCTCTCCCTAGATCTCTTAATAGCTTGTAGTTTGCCACAGAGAGGCCAACAGCTTTGGAAACACCCTGTATTTCTAGTCTCTGCCAAAACCTCCTAGGTGCCATCCTCCTGCTGCCTCCACAAAATGAAATTTTTGATTAAGGTCTCATCCTCCCTGTGTTTTGGAAGACAGGAGATATGAAGACCTAAGGCCCTGGTGCAAGTCACTCTGCTGCCAGGGGCGGTGGGAGGGAGGCAGGGAGGGTCGATTTCCCAGTTACATAAATAATGCATTCTCAGGGAGCAACATTCCAGATGGGGTTCTGTTTTCATGTGTGTGTGTGTGTGTGTGTGTGTGTGTGTGTGTGTGTGTGTGTGATTGTTCTTCTTTTTTAGACTGACCTTTTGCTTATTTGCCTACTCAGGGTTGAACATTTGCCTGACGTCCTGTGGAATCGTCGGCAGTTAAACATTTTTCAGAGCCACACGGGGAAGGGAGAACAGCTAGCTCTAGCCAGTTGTCTCACATTCCAGGAACTTTCCCACTACCTTTTTACGTCAGGCTATTACTTCAACAAAGGCAGGGCTGGAAACAGAGGACAGGTATATGCTAACCAACCCGCTTGGCTCTATGCTAAAGACTCTGGCAGACAATTACGTGGACGAGTGTGAACCACTGACTAGGGTGAAGGTTTTGTTCTAATTACAAAATAAAACTTCTATTCCCTGCTGGGTGTGGTGGCCCAAGCCTCTAATTCCAGCACTTTGGAGGTAGAGGCAGGCTGATCTCTGGAAGTTTGAGGGCTGCCTGGTCTACAACACATAGCAAGTTCAAAGGCAGTCAGGGCTATATGTGGCACCTCCCGCCCAGAAAAAAAAATATTATATTTCATGCTTGTTATGTGCTCTCAGATACTTGAAAAGAAATTATCCCCCACCCTCACCATAGACCAGTTATTACGGTAATGCTATTGCGGGCATTGTTAGGATTCAGGCAACACCCTGGCCAGCTCAGGTCCTATGGCTTCTACATCACTACGTCTGTACACAGGGGCACACGGTCCCTGTAAGAGGCAAGCTCTGCCCATTCCTGCTCTCTCGTCCCGTGGCTCCTCTGAAGAGGCAGACTGGTCCTTGCCTCTTCTATCTCTTCCTCTGTATTTCTCTTTCTCTCTTCCCTCCCCCACCCCCTTTATCTCAATACCACCTCCCACATAAGCTCTGCCTGCACAGCGGCGTGTCTGTCCCTCACCCTCCGTGACCCCTTGGCCTGCCAAGGTCCCTCTCAACAACAGGCATCTGTAATATTTATCTACTTTGTACTCCAGCAGTCAGAAGGAATGCTGACTCAGCACAGAAGCTGTCTTGATACATATATACCGGCTGGAGGAAAGCAATTTTCTGGTACCGGAGAGCAGTTTTCCCCTCCTTCTGTGAAAAGATTAGGCCCAGGGCTCAGTTTCTTAGCCAGTTAGCTCTAGATAAGTTAGAAAAAACTCATACTAAGGACTGGTGAAAGGCTGGATGAGAAGTGTCAAAGGGCTTCAGTGGAAGTCATTGACTGCTGGAGAACGTCTGGGAAAGATGGCGTCCCTTAAAGGGGGGGGACAGGACCATGGCCAGAAGAGAAACGTCAATGACTACAGGACACTGATAGAGTACACTCCACAGGCTATGAAGAATACTTTGCTTTGTGTCCCCAAATCAGGGAGAGCAATGGGGTTTGACGAGAATCCCCTCCAAAGGGTAGCTCAGCGCCATTTTTAGCAAGTGAGATGTTCCTGAAGGCGCAGTAGCAGCTTGGGAGAGTGAAGACTAGAGCTAAAGTGTGTGGTCTGTAAATTAAGAACACCCCTGGGGGCCGTTCCCACAAGAGAGGGAGACCCGAAGAAGAGACAATGCACCATATGTTTCTATTTCTCAGGATTCGGTTTCCTGATCCATTATTGAAACATGGACGTGAAGGGAGGCTGAAGGGTGGGTGAGTGGCCTGCCAAGCTGATCTGCCACTGTGGCCCAGAGTAAACCCTAGTATACATTTATACTGATGGTAGTATAAAGCCCCCGCAGCAGAGAGTGGGATCTCAGCTGATAGAGTACCACACACAAGGACCCAGAGTTTAAGCCTCAAACTTCTTTTCTCTTTTCTTTTTTCTTTCCTTTTTTTTTAAAAAAAAATTTTAAGTAAGAATGAAATCTGGGTGTGATGGTGTGTGTTTGTAACTCCAGGGCTAGAGAGGCAGTGACGGGCACATACCTGGGGCTCATTAGACTCAGTGAGTTCCAGGCCAGCGGGAAAACCTGGCTTTGAAAAACTAAAGTGAATAGTATAAGGGTTGTTCTCTGGCCTACACACATGCCCACTTATGCATGCATACCTGAACACATGTATATTCTCTCTCTCTCTCTCTCTCTCTCTCTCTCTCTCTCTCTCTCTCCCTCCATTACAGGATGGATCTTTGGAAATTCTCAAGTTAAACTTTAGAAGCAGTGAACATATTTAGTACCCAAATCTTGTTTTTGACAAATGACTGATCCTCGCACAGGGGCAGAAAATAAACAAGATGACTGGGAACATCTTGTAATACCATAGAGTTAAAAGTCAAGAAGTGTTCAAGAGTAGCTGGGGCCAGCAATTTGTGCCTGTGGTCCTAGGGCTCAGGCGGCTGAGACAGAGGATTCCTTGTGTCTGTATGTTTGAGACTAACCTGGGAAATACTGGGAGACTAAAGAAAAAATACACAAACATACCCCCAACACCCATGGGAGTATGTTAAGGAACACAAAAATCAGCTTAAATAGCTCCCACTGGCCAATGGCTAGAACAATTTGGAAATGAAGATGAAATGACACTAGGTTATAATATGAATGTCACATTATAAAATGAAGGTCTGTGAGTCTGTAATGAAAAAAAATTAAGTGGTTATGTATGCAAATTCATGGGGGAAGAACGACAACACATAATCCCAAATAACTTAGGCAAATGCTGTCCCTTGGAGGAAGTGGAGAGCAGTACCCATTCCTTAAGCTGGAGCTGTGTACGATGATGTCTTCCCAGAGAATAAAATCTAGAAAAAGGATGAAGAGAGAAAAAATAGTTTAAAAAAACTACATTTTTTTTCTTTCAAGACGGGGTTTCTCTGTGGAGTTTTAGAGCCTCAAAAACTATAAATTCTTAATTCTTATCTCACTCAGGTGTTCAAAGTCAGTCTCAGCCATGACAATTCACAGTACAATATGCACCTTAGATACAGTGTGAAAAATGGTGTTTCATCTCTGTATGCTGCCTCTCCAGTCCTATAATTCAGTTTATATGACAGAAAAGTCAAATTCCATTTGAAGGACATCCTACAAGACCTCTGAACACTAGAGTTTACAGATGTCAGAGTTTGAGAAAAGGATCCTCAGGGGACCCGATGACTTAATGGAACTTGCTGTCTTAGATAGGATTATAGGATATATAGGATAGGTTAAAAACTAAGCAACTCTTTTTTTTTTTTTTTAGTTTTTTTTAGTTTTTTGAGACAGAGTTTCTCTGTAGCTTTGAAGCCTGTCCTGGAACTAGCTCTTGCAGACCAGGCTGGCCTCAAACTCACAGAAATCTGCCTGCCTCTGCCTCTCCTCCCCCAGTACTGGGATTAAACGCGTGTGCCACCACCCCCCGATTATTTTTTTTTTTTAAGATTTACTTATTTATTATGTATACAGTGTTCTGCCTGCACGTATGCCTGCAGGCTGGAAGAGGGCATCAGATCCCATTACAGAGAGTTGTGAGCCACCATGTGATTGCTGGGAGTTGAATTCAGGATCTTTGGAAGAGCAGTCAGTGCTCTTAACCTCTGAGTCACCTCTCTTAATAAAAACCAGCAATAATATCAGAATTATTTAACTTCATTAAATATGCTGCTTCAATGTAAGCTACAATAGCAGAAATGGTGTAGAATATGCATAAATTCTATCGTTGAAATGTATCTATAAATTCAAAATTGCTCAAAGTTATGGTTAATTTAAAAATTTTTGCCAGCTGTAACAGGGCATGCTTATAATTGTAACATTTGAGAAGTGGAGGCAGAGGGATGAGAAATTCAAGCACACTTGGGAAAACAAAACAAACAAACAAAAACCCCGCTGTACTTGTTTTGGATGGCTTATTACACAGCACACAACAGTAACATCAAGGCAGAAGAGGTCCATATGGTCAGGTACAGGGGTGAAAGAAGAACTTCTAGGCCATCTCTGGGAACACCATCCTCCCAACACTTTCATGTATCCAGAAACCTGGAAGTACATAGGATCTCTGTGAGAATTTTGCCACAGAAGTTAGAGAGATGGTGTGTCTTAGTTAGGGCTTTTATTGCTGTGAAGAGACACCATGACCATGGCAATACTTATAAAGGAAACATTTAATTGGGGTGGCTCGCTTACAGTTTCAGAGGTTCAGTTCAGTATTATCATGATGGGGAGCATGGTGGTGTGCAGGCAGATGTGGAGCTGGAGTTGCTGAGAGTCCCGCATTTTCCAGACAACAGGAAGTCAACTGGAATCACACAGGGAAGTGTGAGCAAAAGAGGCCTCAAAGCCTGCCCCCACAGTGACTTACTTCCTCCAAGAAGGCCACACCTCCTAATAGTGCCAGTCTCTTTGGGGCCATTTTCTTTCAGATCAACACAGATGATCAAGAGTATCAGCTACTCTTTCCAGAGAATTCAGCTTCAATTTCCAGTACCCATATAGCTCACAATCCTCTGTAACTGCAGTTCCAGTGGATTCAATGCCTTCTTCTGGCTTCTATGGTATCAGGCATTGCTGAGGGATAATGCTTTTGTACACTGTAAAGATTTGTCACTCATATTGGTTTAATAAAATGCTGTTTGGCCAGTAGCCAGGCAGGAAGACTAGGAGAATTCTGGGAAGAGGAAAGGCAGTGAATTGTCATCCAGAAGCAGAGGAAGTAAGATGAGAATGCCTTACTGAGAAGATACCAAGCCACTTGGCTAAACATAGATAAGAATTATTGGATACTTTAAAATTGTAAGAACTAGTTAATAATAAGCCTGAGCTAATAGGCCAAACAGTTTATAATTAATATAAGCCTCTGTGTGTTTCTTTGGAATTGAATGGCTGCTGGACTGGGAGGGAAAGGAACTTCCACCTACAAGGTATGCCAAGAGTGCATGGACATCCATGCAGGCAAAACACCCATACATATAACATTTTTTTTTAAAAAAAAAAAAGACATTAAAAGAATTTTGTTGTAGTTGGTTTTTTGAGTGTTGGGGATGAAAGTATTTTCATACATACTACATATGCATATACATATATATACAGACACATACACATCTATATATACATACACACATACACATATGTGAACATATGCATATATATGTATACATACACACATATACACATTGGTTTGGTTTTTCGAGAATGGGTTTCTCTGGGTAACGAAGCCCTGGCTACTCTGGAAATCTTTGTAGATCAGGCTAGCCTTGAATTCACAAAGATCTACCTGTCTCTGCTTCCCGAGTGCTGCGTTGTGCCACCACAACCTTTGGGAATAGATATTTTACTTCTGAGTTATATAAACCTTCTGTCTCAAGAATTTCTCAAGAGTTTAATCTTCAATCACCTCTTTCCTGGAGGTGAGTGGTTGGCCGAAAGTAGAAATTCTCTACTGTCCCAGTGGTTTAATCTTTCTGATATCTGACTTCAGGAGACTTCTAGGTTAGGAACTTGTACTTCATGCAGAGACTAGGGGGTACCAGTTTTGTCTTCAAGACAGGGTTTCTCTGTGTAACAGCTCTGGCTCTCCTGACACTCCCTTTGTAAACCAGACTGGCCTCAAACTCACAGAGATCCACTTGCCTTTTCCTCTTGAGTGGTGGGATTAAAGGCATGTGCCACCACTCCACAGCTGGTTTTTTGTTTGCTTTTTTGAGACAGAGTTTCTCTGTGTAGCCCAGGCTGTCCTAGAATTCACTATGCAGACCAGGCTGGGCCTTGACCTCACAGAGATCCTCCTGCCTCTATCTCCTGAGTACTGGTACTAAATGTGTGTGCCATTACACCCAGCTAGGGGTACAAGTTTTAAGGACAGAAGGTCAGTCTCTAAGTCTAGTGATTCCTAAAACATTAGTGTTTATCACTTTGACTACCCTCTGGTTTAAGCCCTAAAGATTTTCCTCTGAATAAAAATAAGGACAGCTGGGCAGGGGTGGTGCACACCTTAATCCCAGCACTTGGGAGGCAGAGGCAGGTAGACCTCTGGGAGTTTGAGGCCAGCTTGGTCCACAGAGTGAGTTTCAGGATAGGTTCCAAAACTACACAGAGAAACCCTGTCTCATACCCCACCTCCAAATAAGAATAGTTATATTAAAAATTCTGGCCAACTCTGGGAGCTTTGTGGTATAGGATGACAAAAAGACAGAAGACGGGAATCTCCTCCCTTTTTGGAAAAGTGCTTCAGAATGTCCAAAGCAAGTCTGGCAAGGGTTCGATACTCTAACTCCAGCGGGAGGAGGTAACAGAGTGTTCATTCCAGATGTGATATAACCAGGACTCCTCTGCACCAGCTGCTGACCCTGAGGCTCACAGCACTAAGTCAGGAGGGGCAAAATAGACATTACTCGTGGTCATTCCAGGGAAGGAATTTCTTAAGCAAACTAGAAGAAAAATACAAGGAAAAAATCATAAATTATTTTAAACTGTTGGAGTGCACAGTAATCTGAAGTGAGCACATGGGAGACACTGATGCCACCTCCTTCAACCGTGGGGAAGGAATTGAAGAAGGGCTGAAGCCACACAGATTCTGTATGTATCAGCTATTACGGTTTCATTTGACAACCATAGTGAGAAAGTCTCAGGAAGACCATACCGAAATGTTTTTTTGTGAAGCCTTTGAAGTTGGTATTGTATAAGTGCTGAGCAAATAACAAATTCTAAGGGAACAGTCAGATATTTGATCTCTTAAAACTATTGCCTTATTTTGAAATAATTGTAGTATACAGAAATGTATCACCATTAATAAAAACTCAGAGATAGATATTGGGGTTCAATCTGAAGGTCAGAAAAGCAAGACAATCAGCCACTGGCTCTTATCTCTACCTCAGTCTGAAATGGCGATCCTGCCTCAAGGAGTCTCAGAATGAGGCTGTGTGTGAGAGCTATCTCCTCCCATCTTATATTCCTCTCTAGTGCCAGGATTAAAGGCCTGCACCACCACTGCTCGGTTTCTATGGCAACTAGTGTGGTTACTGGGATTAAAGGTTTGTTGGTGTGTAAGGCTGACCAGGATGTCTGTTTTACTTTCGGATTTTCGGACACGCTTTATTTATTGAAATATAAATGAAATATCCTTACAGAGAAATTTAAATGATAATGCAACAACGCCCCGTGTTCCCTTGCCCAGTTCCATCTACTGGTATCATCTTAACTAGAGCAAATCATCAAAACCAGGAAACTGACACTGGTGTATACACGTGCCTGTCCCTTTTATACGGCTGGGTATCTGAAGCGCCACACAATCTTATCGGGAAGATTTGTGTAAGTACACTTTCCTTGCAAATCAGGATTCAGAATAGTTTTCATCACCGCAAATATCCCCCTTGCATAGACTTTACAGTCACAGGCATCTACTCCCCGCCTCCTGATCTTAATCTCTTCCAAACACTGACTGGTTTTTTTGCTCTGCAATTTTGTGAAAATGCTATGGAAATGGAGTCACACAGTATATAAGCTTTTGAAACTGGCTTTTCCCATTTAGTTTGATTTCAGAGGTTTCCATTTTAAGCAGCAGATGTTAATGGTTATTATTTTGGAATTGTCATGAGATAAAATGTTCATATAATGACCTTCTGAGACTCAACTAATGGCTAGTATTATTTCTGAACTATATTGGCATTTTTTTTTAAATGGCATCTTTTATGTCTTAAGAAGTCTTAACCTGTAAACATCAATGTGGGTTAAATGTTAACCATCCACTGCATAGGGGAATAGCTTAAGTGTTCAAAGGTTACTTTTTGTGTAAACATAATAATGAAGGGGTGTGCCTCTTATTAGATAAACAAGTTTCAGGGGGGAAATTCTTAAGCAAACCAGAACAAAAACACAGGGGAAAAAATACAAACTATTTAGAACTATCTTTTTTAAAGTATATAAGACTCTGCAGAGATTAACCTCTTTGGCACCAAGACAGAATATCATAATATAAAGTGCTTAAATGCTAATTCCAAAATCATGTGGGTAATATTGAATCGTTCTGAAAACCCAGAACCTTCTGTTGAAATTACGGAAGACCTAAAAAAAAAAAAAAAAAGATTGCAAACTCCATTCTTTCCTTGGGTGGTAATAATTGTTGTTGTTGCGTGTGTACATGCCTGCAGAAAACAGGAGTCAGCATCTGGTGTTTAGTTAACAGCTCTCTACTTTATTATACATGCATACAAGCATACATGTATGGTTTATTATTTACTTTTTGTTTTTGTTTTTTTGAGACTAGGTTTCTCTGTGAAATTTGGCTGTCTTGGAACTCGCTATGTAGTCCAGGCTAGCCTCAGACTCAGAGATCTGCCTGCCTTTGTCTCCTGAGTTTTGGGATTAAAGATGTGTGCCACCATGCTAGGTTGATAGGTTTATTTATTTTATGAGTATTTTATCTGCATGTATGTATGTGTATCACGTGTGCTATTACTCTCAGAGGTCTCAGGTCAGAAGAGGGCATCGAATACCCTAGAACTGGAATTATTGATGGTTATGAACACTGCGTGGGTGCTGGGAACTTCCTCAGGCGCAGCGGGTGCTCCTAACCATCTCTCCAGTCCTTCTCCACTTTGTTTTTGAAACAAGGTCTCTCACTGAATGAGCTCTCTGATTTGGGTTGACTAGGCTATCAGGACAGCACAGTGGCCCTCAGAGTGGCACACAAGCTCACAGAGCTCAAACCTTTGAATTTAGGACACAGGGCCGTGGGAAAGGAAAAGTTTTGCCTTGTTTTCTCTTATAAACTGTATCCACTTATCTATGCCTCTGTTACAAAACTGGGCTAGTGTGGAACAATTCTGTATCTGTCAATTATGTTCTAAATAAAGGCTGATTGGCCAGTAGCCAGGCGCGACAACCAGACAGGAAGTAGAGGCAGGGTGATGAGAACAGGAGTATTCTGGAAAGAAGGAAGCTATTTCTCAAGTTCTGCCCAGACCACCGAAGAAACAGGATGTGATCTGCCTCGTTGAAAAAGGTACTGAGCCATGTGCTAACACAGATAATAATAATGGGCTAATAATGGGTTGATATAAGTTATAAGAGTTAGCAAGAAGTCTGAGCTAATGGGCCAATCAGTTTATATCTAATGTAGACTTCTGTGTGATTCTTTGGGGCTGTGGAACTGGGCAGCAAAGGAACCCCAACAAACAGCCCCTAATGTTACACTGGGCTTGTTTAGGAAATAAAGTACAGCTTTGTTCATTTTATTCAGGCATATAATCTTTTTATTATGGATTTTTTGGAATGACAAGTTGGTATAGATAATGAGTCTCAGGTCTACAAGAGCTAGTTCCCCATGGCAGGCAACAAAGTGACACAGATAAACCCTGCCTCGAAAAAACAAACAACAACAACAAAAACAAAACAAAAGAAAAAAGAAGTCAATATAGAAAGTATTATAAGTTGGGTGGCGGTACACACCTTTAATGCTAGCATTTGGGAGGCAGAGGCAGGTAGGTAGGTCTCTGTGAATCTGAGGCCAGCTTGGTCTACAAAAAGATTTCCTGGACAGGCAGAACAGTTACACAGAGAAATCCTGCCTCAAAAATAAATAAATAAAATAAATTTAAACAACATGGTTACAGTGGTTAGCAAGAGGTTGGTCTGGAGACAAAAACAAAAGCTTTTGAGGACTGTGTGACAGTACAACTCTTAATCTCAGGAGGATGGCCGGGCTGTGGTGGCCCACGCCTTTAATCCAAGCACTTGGGAGGCAGAGGCAGGAGGATCTCTGTGAGTTCAAGACCACCCTGGTCTACAGGAGATAGTTCCAGGACAGGCTCCAAAGCTACAAAGAAACCCTGTCTCAAAAAAAAAAAAACAACAACAAAACAAAACCAAAAATCTAAGGAGGTTGATGTCAGAGGATCTTATATTTGGATGAGTTCCATAGCAAGTTTTAGCCAGGCTGTTCTAGATATTAAAACTCGGTCTCAAACAAACAAAACTATTTACTGCTGTTTGAGTTTTAAAAAAATGAGAAGCATTATATTTACATGTATTTACATTTTTGACATCTCGAATAGGGGAACTGAAATTACTTTAAAAATGCCATTCCTGAATTACAAACTGAAAGTGTCTACTATTCTAAAGTAGGAAATCAGGAAGGATAGATTGAAGGTGTTACTTCCTTTGAAATGGGTGTGGGCGGTCCCCTTTCTACATTTCAGAGAGCTCGAGCCCTGGCTTAAATGGCTCGAATTTCAATGATCTGTGAATTGGAAAAGCACTGTTTCACAAGCAGGTAGGCTATAAAAGTTATACACATTATATATATTAAATAGCTATTTTATGCTTTACGGATAATTTGTTTTTACTCACACTGGAGGAAAGGGCTTTGGTGCAAACGAAACGCTTTTTGGCTGTGAAATTCCGGAATCACTCATATGTTTTCATCCGAAAAAACAATAATCCTTTCCTACCACCTCACTCCCCACCCCCTCACCCCCGGCGCGGGAGGATGAATAAACTTATAATACTGGCAGTATAATGGCCATCCCATAACTATGAAATGAAAGTTTCATGTATATTTAGTATTTGACCGTTGGATAGAAAAGCACTCAGATTAAAACGGCAAAAACGAAGCACTTCGGTCCAGGGCAGTCTCCTCTACCTAATTCCTTTCTCAACCACACCTATCCGGCCACTGCGGGTCTCAGAGGTTGACTTCCAGGACCTGACGACGGGTCGCCGCTCTTAGGTCCCGGAAGACCACTGCCGGAGCCTGCCCCGTGGCCGTCGCGCCGGTCCCCTGCCGTGCCGCCAGCAGAGTCCCCCGCCCGCAGAAATTCCTCCCGGCTTCAAATGTCCCCAGGGGGCACCGAAGCTCGTCTCGCCAACAACAGTAAGCGTTCAGGCCCGGGCGCCCAAGTGCGCCCGACTCCGGGAAGCCGGAAGGCCCGCGGGCTAGAAGGAGGGAGAGCCGCGAAGCGGGAAGCACAAGGCGCGCGTCCCCGAGGACGCGGGCGCGACGGAAGGAAGCGGGGGCGCGCACGCGCGCCGAGTCACGGGGGGGGGGAGGGCGGGGGCGGAGCAGGCGGGCGGGGGCGGGGCCGAGAGGCGAAGGCGGGAAGAGGGCGCCCTGGAGTCCAGCCGAGTCCGGGGAGGGCGTCGACGCCGAGGGGGCGGGGCCAGGCGAGGCGGGGACGCGCTCGCGGGCTGGGAAGGCGGGGGCGCGGCGCTGGCGAGAGCGTGCCCGGTCCCCGCCCCTGTTTCCCACTCTTCCTTCCACCTCCGACCGGCCGGAGCTGCGGAGCGGCTCCGCTCGCCGGTTCCCGGAGCTGCCGCTTGCTTTTCCCCCCACCCCCGCCCGCGGCGAGCCCGTCAATCCCCGCACGACGCGCTCCTCCATCTGGGCCATGGATGGGTAAGTGCCGGGTGGCCGCTCGGGGGCTGCGCTGGCCTCGTTTCCTTTTCGGCGTCGCGTCCCGCCGAGGCCGGGGAGCAGGGCGCGGCGCCGGTTAGCGGAGGAGCTGCCCGGGGCCGAGCCCGACGGCAGGGACCCGGGGGGCGCTGGGGTCCGTCCGCCGCAGTCTCCGGTTCCTGCGCGCGACGCCCCCGTCACGTCCGCCCCTCGCAGCCTCGGGGCGCTCTGGGGAAGCGGAGACGAGCCGGAGCCGGGGTGCCGGGCCAGCCTCCCCACACTTCCTCTCAGAAAATGGTGCGCGGCGCTGGCGGGGGCGGAGGCTGAGGCGGCCGCGGCGCTCGGGGAGTTGCTGTTTACCGGCGGGGTGGGGCGCGCGGCGGAGCTTTCCCCGGCGGCGGGCCCGGGCGAGCGGCGACAGCCGTCTGGGCGGCGACCGGGTCTCGAACCGCGGTCGCGTGTGGGTCTCGGGACCCAGCGAGCTCTCCTGACTTGCGCTGGGAGATACGTTAACCATTTCTAAATACCGAGCGTCTGCACTTCGTCACCGGGGACGCTTCCTCCTCGCCCGCGTCCCCCCCCCCCCCCCCCGCAACTTCGTGAATTCGCCGCGGGCGATAATCAGATATTGTGTAAACGCAGTTTTCCGGACTCTTTGAACTGCTCCGTTTAAATGGGGTCCGTGGCTAAAATTAGAGGAAAACAGGACTTACAATCACCCTTTCCGAGTTGATAATTTCTCCTGGAACTCGGAGACGTGGGGCAGGACCTGATGTATTTTATTAAAAGTGTTAATTGAAAGATTTTAGTAAGTTGGGGTTCCGATATAGTGTTGCTCATCAATATAAATTCTCCAAGTCTATTAGATATTCCACCTCCTTTTATTTATTTAGTTCCTAGGCGTTTGAGTTGTTCCTTAACCTCTTCCCCCTGCCGACTTTTGACAAGATTTTTGTAAACTGCTGGATGGTGGAGCATATTACCTGTTTTTCAGTTAAAAGAAAAAAAAAAAGCACATAACTTACTTTTCGGTGAAAGCCATTTAACAGGTTGCCGCGTATTTGATTATTGCTTGCTACGTACTTCAGAGAAGATACTAGAATCTTCCAACAGTTTTTTGCCCTGCTTAGGTTTCGTTTATCTTAGTTTCACAATATCGTGATATGCACTATGTCATTTGAATGCAGATTGCATGCTGCTGCAGATATCAAAGTGCAATTTTAGATTTGATTTATGGTTGTGATGTTCTTGAAAGGATTCCCGTTTAATGGAGGTTACTTCGTGAAAGCCTCTTCCTCCTTGAGCATTGACGTCTCTTTACCTGGCCAATTCATTTGAAATCGTGAAATCGTTTCGGTGATTTATGCCATAACGCCCTAATGTCAGTCAGGAAGGGCTGGGAAATTATCATCTTCAAAAGGTTCGACTTCGGGTTTGGGGAGACAAGTTAGCTTTTTGTGCCGTGAGATTTACAGTTAAAAGGCTTGACTTCGCTTCTTTCTTGAGTGTGAAATGCAAACCCCTCCTCCACTGCCCGCTCAGGGGTGGGGGTGGCGGAGTAGGAATAGTCAACCTTACTCAGCAACGTGCTTATCTGATGCAGAACTTTAATTGCAAAGACTTTTAGTCGTCATTTGCTACTAACTACGTCTTGTTAAAAATCACCTCTTTATTTGGCACACAAAGTAATAGGTTTCATTACTATATTTCATACATATATATATCATGGCACTTTCCTGTCTTTTCTCCACACTCACCTTCCCAAACTTACTCCTGCTAATAGTTTTTAAGAACCTTGACATGCGTGTGGTATTAAAGCTAAGAAAGCACTGATGCAGATAGACGAGGAAAAACGTTTGCTTTTTTAAAAAGTATAACTTACCAGTTATTGGGTTTAAATTTTAGAAAAATAATACAAGTTTCAGAACTGTACAAGGGAAAATATATGGTTATTGTTTAAAACATTGAAGTTTATACCACTTGATGCAGAGATAGTTGCATATCTTTAGGAAATTATGACATTATTGATTAGTAACATAATACAGAACTTATTTAGCAGTTATGAACTTCTAACTGAAGATGTAGAAGAGATTAATTTTTGTATAGAATAATAACTGTATTGGGCTTTTTACACTCTTAAGGTGTGTAAAATTTCTGACTACGTGGATTGTGCTCTAGGCAAGCCAACATTTTCTCCTTGAGTGCCTTCTTTCTGTGTGTATGTGTGTGAGTGTGTGTGTGTGTCTTCATTTTCACCTAGGAGGAATAATACCTTTGTACTCAAAACATAGTATTAATGTTTAACTTTTTTTTAAAGCAAATCTTGCAATAAAATTTGTGTGAAATGTGATGTTTGTATTTATTCTAGCTATGGGAGACAGTTATAAGAATATTTTGGTGAGTTTTTGGGGTGGTAAGAAGTAGGTTTCCAAGATGGTTTTCATGTTTCTAAACTCCAGGCCCAGGCTTTGTTTATTTAAAGCTTTATGGTTTGGTCACTCATCTCAGGGACTTTAAATGAATGAACTTTGGTGGTTTTAGTCTTGGTTTGGATTTGTCAAAGTGAGATGAAGAAAGACATGCTTATTGTATTGATGCACAACTGTACGTTCCTGCACATTAGAGAGTAATTTTTTTTTCTTGCACTGAGGTGTCGAGGCTTTGCTTTCGAACTCTGCTGTTGCTACGCTGTCCATTGATTTTTCCTTATTAACATTTCACAGTTCATCGTTTTTTTTCGTTATATATTATTATGATGCTTTTCCTTTTTCTTTAATCTTACCTGTCTTTTAAAACTTGTTCTCTAACTTTGTTTTCCATTTTCTCTTTACTTTTTCCATACAGTGTTGTTACAGATCTTATAGCAGTCGGTTTAAAGGTAGGACTCTTTTACTATCCTTTCATAATCATTTTTGTATTTTAATTTTGACATCTCCCCAAATGGTGAAATAATTTCACCTGTTCACAAAATTGTCTTTTGTTCTGTGTGGTGATAATCTTTACTTTTAACTCCAAAATTAAGTAGACCCGTGGCTAATTTTGGATTTTATGTACCTTTTAGGAGGAACTATAGTAAAATTAAAAAAAAAAACATGTAAAGTTTAACTTAACTGTCAGGATTGTATTTTTTGTTTGGCTTTGTGGTTAAAATTATCCCAGACTCTGATTTATTTTTCTAATGAGTCTTTTTTTAAAAAAATCTTTTGTAGTTGTACTTAGAAATAATAAAATAACAATGCCTGTTTTTTTTGTGTGCCAACTGTGTGCCATGTGCTTTACATGTATTCTGAGGAATCATAATATTCCTTAAAGACAGGTCATTACTATTCTGATTTTAGGGATGAAAAAGCAAGTTGAGGAAGTTTGTTCAAGATGTGATGTTCTGGTATTCAAATGCTTGTCTTCCCTTTCTGAAGATTTTTTCATTATACCTCATTGCTAACAACAGAGGCCTCTATCTAAAAGGTGGCCATCTAGGGAACTCAATATTTTGTAGTAATGCTTTTTCTAAGTTACAAGTCTTTAGTTATACCAGAGTCCTCTCATTACTGTATTAAAAAAATACAAATCAAGTAAACAGTGCTCCTCAGTATGTGACTTTTACAATATAATTGTCTGGGAGCCGCAGAGATGGCTCAGCTGTTAAGAGTACTCACTGCTCTTGCAGATGACCCAGGTTCTGTTGACAGCACCTGTATGGTGACTCAACTCCTAACTCCAGGTGCACATGCATACCCAGGTGCATACACATACATGAAAATTTTAGAATAAATAAAATAATAAAAGATAACAGTCATAAAATTTCCTTTATTACTTTGGTATTTGATACTGATTTAGGAAATCTAGTTCTGTAGGCCACACAGTGCAGATTACTGTAGAAAGTAGAATGAAGTACTTAACCTTGCATACATCTTAAATAAGCCAGGTTCATTTATATAGTCGTTTGATTACTTTCGAGTCTATTTTGTTAAAGCACAAATCCCGCCACTGTCGCACTGTTTCTGTACACTCTGCTAGCCAGTTCCATGTTTCTGTTTCTTTATACTTACTAGATCTGATGGTGGCGCTTACAGTTGTTACTTCTTAAAAAATAAGCAAGGCAAGAAGCAGCAGCATTTAGCATGGGATGTCTGAGCTGAGCATATTGGAAACTGTTGTACTGTCTTTTGGGTTTGGGCAGAGTTGATCTGCTTTGGCAAGCTTTGTGTATATGTTTATGAATAGGAAATAAATGGAGGGAGTCTTCTGGAACTACCCCCTCCATACATATATTGTCTCATTTGAGAGTGATACTCAGATTCGAAATTAAGTCCTTAACTGTGTCTGAAGGTGCCTGTGGGAGAAGAGACATTTAAATAAATTGTTTTGGTCTTTAAAGATGTGATTTATGATTCTAGTTTTTTATCTGGCATATAAGTACAGCAGACATTTTAAAAAGTTACCACTTAAATGTTAAAGAATTATGCTTGAAGAACCCATGTTTTTATTATTGTGAAAACACATGCATAATAAAGGAAAGAAAATTTAAATGTTATGCCTAGGAGCCAGATGTGAATATAGGGTATGGTTTTCTGTCTATATTTTGAAGTGCTTTGAAAGCAACAACTCTAAAGAGATAATAAGCTGATTAGTTGATTCAACAGGCAGCCTGAATATGTGTGTGTTTTAAATATTCAATATTTATTAAAATACTGTGATCATGCTATAAAATCATTCAATATATGTACCTATAGTGGCATTTCATTTGTATTTTAATAAATAAAACTTGCCTGAAGATCAGAAAAGTAAAACAGCTCACCACTGACTGTTACCTTGACCTTCTTTTGTTTTTAGAGATGGTTTCTCTGTGTAGCCTTGGCTGTCCTGGAACTGCCTTTGTAGACCAGGCTGGCTTTAAACTCATAGAGATCCACCGCCCAGTTGTTATTTGTACTTTTTGGCAGAATTGTTCTTCCTTTGATCTCACCAGAGAAGTTTAGTTTTTACCAAATAATGAACCACTAAGGCTTGCATTTCATGTAGAGTATATGAAAGATAAGCCAGCTTTTGCTTCCTCTGTGTGCTGTCTGAATATAACACAATTAATGACTTTAGTTAGTAGTAAGGATGAAATTTGGGTTGTATTCCCTAAGTTTACTTTTCTGGATTAAAAAAAATATTTAAAATTATTTTAAAATTTATTTCATGTATGTGTTCTTCCTGTGCATGTTATGTATATGTTGCATGTATGTCTGGTGTCCATGGAGGTCAGAGAGGGCAGTCTGGAACTGAAGTCAGAGTGATTGTGAGCTACTGGAGTCTGAACCTGAGTGCTCTCTTCAGCCCCCGGAAGTTATTTAGGTTTTGGAAAAGACAATTAAAAATATTGTTAAACATAAAATTATTTTAGCAAAGGGAAACTAGTTGGGTTTAGGATGCATCCATCACAAAGGAAAACATTGCTGATGTTTTTTTACTATTCTATTTCCCAGTCTGATGTATTATAATCTCAAAAGATGGCTGATGCATGAATAATGTCGAATACTTTTAAGTGGAAGACATGTTTACATTGTCAGGTGTTTAGAATTCATATCATGGTATGTACTTGGATGTTCTTTGCAGGGTATTAATTTTTGTACCTTGGCCAGATTAAAAGATTATGTTTTTGAACTCAATCATGAAACATTTTTGTTTTTGGGTTGTTGAGACAGAATCTTGGAATCTTGCTTGGTTAACCAAGCTGGACTTGAACCTTCTTTAGTTTCCCAATGGCTGGAGTCACAGAAATGCACTACCATGGCTGGCTATCTATGTGTGTGTGTATGTCTATATAAAACACACACACACACACACATAATTGAGAAGCGATAAGCAATGAGTTCTTATGAAGGCACAATCTGGTGATATGACACACATTTCAAGGATTTTATTATACCACATAAATCAGTGTCAGCATTGTATGTAATTGCTTTTTTGCGTGCCAAAGTACATTTTAAATTTCCAGCTTGTGCTTCATTAGTACTAGCTGGCTAGTATTCAGAATCTTAAACCACATTTCCTGTATTCCTTGTTATTTTGTCTTCCATATTAACTGTCATAGTCCTTTTTAGGTGATCATCCTATCTTTAGGTGGGTCATTGAGAATAGAAAAACACATGCTTAAGAAGGACTGTAAATGGCTTCCAATAGTTACCAAGCCTCCTATGTAGAAAAGAACAATATAGCAGAATGAAATTAATTTTGAGGGTCAGTTTTCTTCATGCTTGTCATTGGGGGCTCACAAGCAGCAGCCCATGAGCATGTCCTGCTTGCCCCGTTTCTGTACGTAGTTTTATTGGAGCATAGCCATGCTTATTTGTTTCCATATTGCCTGTGGTTACTTTCACATTACAGTTGTAGAGCTAAGTAGTGGTCACAGTCTGCAAAGCATAATATATTCACCCTCTGGCCCTTCACAGGAAGTGTTTGCTTACTGATGTACATCACTCTTGGAAACGCAGGCCTTGGCTGCAAGTTCTTACCCTTTAAAAATGAGGTGTCATTTATGTAGAGAGCAGTTCAGTAACCTTTGACAGTTTTAACACTTAACCAAATTGAGAGAATGCCGTTCTAAAACATCCCTGTTATCTCAGTTCAGACACAGTCTAGGCAACTGTTCTGATTTTATGATTTCTGTTAACGTGGATTGGTTTTACCTGTTTTTATATGAATAGATTCATAGAGCATAAACTTTATGGTTATGATAGTTTTTTATTTAGCAAAATGATTTTTTGACTTTATCTGTGTTGTTTAATAGTAGGAATTCTATGTGGCTGTCCATCTTTTATCTGTATTTTATTGTGTCTTAAAATTTGTTCGCATGTTGGTGGGCACTTGGGTTCTTTCCAGTTTGGAAATATTGCCAATAAAGCTTCTGTGAAGCCGGGCGGTGGTGGCGCACGCCTTTAATCCCAGCACTCGGGAGGCAGAGGCAGGCGGATCTCTGTGAGTTCGAGACCAGCCTGGTCTACAAGAGCTGGTTCCAGGACAGGCTCCAAAGCCACAGAGAAACCCTGTCTCGAAAAACCAAAAAAAAAAAAAAAAAAGCTTCTGTGAATGGGTGTTTATGTGTTTAGCATGCTGTTATATCTTTCTTCTGAGCCCAGGAATGAAAATGCAACTAAAAGGTGATGGGGCATGCATGTTTTAACAAAAACTGTTTAATAGTGTTTGGATCTTGAATGTTCCCTAAAGGTCTGTATGTTAAAGGCTCACTCTGTGGGGTAGCATTTTGGGGAATTAATAGAGCCTACTAGGAAGGAGGTTTAAGGAGGTTTAGTCTCCTGAGAAGGTTTTAGGTTTCCGTGAGATTGTGGGATGCTGGCACTTTCCTCTTTCCCACTACTTTCTGGCCTTTAGGTGAACTGTTTGTCTATTATGCACACACTGCCATTTCTACCTTGCCTTCTCACTAGGGACCCAAAACAGTAGTACATCTGCTTGATCTTAGACCAGAACCTCCAGACTATCAACTGAACAAACTTCTCTTGTAAGTTAGTTGTCCCAGGTATTTCATTATAGTGATGGAAGCGCCTACTCATGAGCTGTTGAGCCATTTCCTAAAATGTCTGTACTTACACAGCCTGCTTTATATCAGAGGTCACATCTATGGCCATACTTCCTTGAATGTGCCTGATGGCCCAGTTTCCTCTATAGAGCTCAGGTTGTCTCTCATCCTTTGTAACCCTTGGTGCTGCTGGATTTTACTTTTAGATGGCTCTAAAGGTCATAGCCGAATAATTAGTATCAGTAATATTTCATTATACTTGGAATTTTGTTATTGATTTGATAACTGTAGTGAAATTTATTAGTACCCTTTTATGTGCTATCTAGTGGTTAATTTTTTTAAAGATTTTATATGAGTGTTTTGACTGTGTGCTTGATGCCTTGGAGGCCAGAAGAGGTCATCAGATTCTCTAGAACTAAAGTTGCAGAAAGTTATGAATCTTCATGTTGGTACTGGGAGTTGAACCCTAGAGTAACAAGTGGTCAGTCCTTGAGCCATCTTTCTAGGCCATCTGTTAAGTCTTCAATGTTTCATTTTGTTCCTTTCTTTTCCGTCTTGTTCCCTCTTTCCCTTCCTTCCTTTCTCTTTATAGCCCTAGCTGTCCTAAAATTAGTTCTGTAGATCAGGCTGGCCTCTACCTGTCTCTGCCTCATGAGTGCTGGAATTAAAGATTTGTGCTGCCACCACCACCACCACTGGCTCTTCAGTGTTTCTTATAGACAAAATATAGCTTTTAAAAATCACAATTACTTATGTATGTGCCACAGCATCCGAGTAGAGGTCAGAAGCATCCTGCTGGAGCTGATCTCACCCTCCAATCTGTTAAAATTACGTTGCTTTTCCCCTTCTCTTTCTTCCCTCCAGCTCCTCCCATTTATTCCCTTTTGCTTTCTCTCATATTCATGGGCTGTAATGTATTTTTTTTCTTCGCCTTTTGGACATTTTGGTTTTGTCTCTCTTACTCATTTGAAATTGTCACATGTTATTGGGTGCTTTGGGTTTTTATTATTTTTTTTTCCACTCAGTATTTCAGTTTGGGAAATTTTATTGAAATATCCTTATCTTTAAGCTCTGCAGTACTGGGGCTAGGCGTGCAATCTATGACTGAACTTATACTCATACATAGCCTCTATTGAAATACTTTGAAGTTTATTGATTTATTTCTTCAGTAATACCTAGTCCACTAATGAACCCATCACAGATTTTATTTTGTGTGTGTATACACTGTGGCATACATGTCGGGGTCAGAGAACAATTTGTGAGAGCTCATTCTTTCCCTTCCATCATATGGGACCCAGAGATGAACTCAAGTCATCAGGTTTGGTAGTGTTTTTACTCTTGGGACCGTCTTACCATCCAAAGATTTCTATTTGTTTTTTAGAAGATGTATTTCTTTATTATGTATACAGTGTTCTGCCTGCTTATATGCCTGCACGCCAGAAGAGGGCACCAGATCTATTACAGTTGGTTGTGTGGTTGTGAGTCACTATGTGGTTGCTGGGAATTGAACTCAGGACCTCTGCATGAGCAGCCATTGCTTTTAACCTATGTGCCATCTCTCCAGCCCTTTGTTTTTTGTTTGTTTTTTTGAGACAGGGTTTCCCAGTAGCTATGGAGCCAGTTCTGGAACTTGCTGTGTGGAACAGGCCGGCCTTGAACTCACAGAGATCTGCCTCCTGCCTAACCACCACCAGGCTAAGATTTCATTTTTAATACAGTATGTATCGATCTTTACTTCTTTCCATCAGGGTCTTAGTCTGTGACCCTAGAACTTTCTGTGTGGACCAGGCTAGCCTCAACTTCACATAAATCTACTTAATTCTGCCTCCTAAGTGCTGGGATTGTGGGCATGTACCATTGTACCTGGTCAGTATTTTCTTCTAATATTTTATTTCTTTTAGAATTTTTTTTTTCGAGACAGGGTTTCTCTGTGGTTTTGGAGCCTGTCCTGGAACTAGCTCTTGTAGACCAGGCTGGTCTCGAACTCACAGAGATCCGCCTACCTCTGCCTCCCAAGTGCTGGGATTAAAGGCGTGCACCACCACCGCCCGGCCTTTCTTTTAGAATTTACATATGTTTAAATTGTCTTTTTTTTTGTTTTTGTTTTTTTTTTGTTTTTCGAGACAGGGTTTCTCTGTAGCTTTGGTGCCAATCTCAGAACTAGCTCTTGTAGACCAGGCTGGCCTCGAACTCCCAGAGATCCGCCTGCCTCTGCCTCCCGAGTGCTGGGATTAAAGGCGTGCGCCACCACCGCCCGGCCTTTAAATTGTCTTTAATATATGTTTTCCACCTCGTTTTTAGTAGAGAACCTTATAACATTGGTCATAGCTATTTGAAATCTTTTTTTTCCGTTTTTTTTTTTTCAGGATAGCCTGGCCTCGACTCACAGAGATCCGCCTGCCTCTGCCTCCTAAGTGCTGGGATTAAAGGTATATGCCCACCACCAAGGGGTATTTGAAAACTTGTTATCTTAGTTTTAAAAATTTTTGTCCTAACTGGACATGGTGGGGTGTGCCTTCAGTACCAGCACTGGTTTGGGCAGGCCGGGGTAGACAATAGGGAAGTAGACCTCTTAAGTTTGATGCCAGCTACATCTACACAAAGAAACTCTGTCTCAAAAAAAATTTTTTTTTTCTCATGATTCTGTTCAGGGGCTTAATACCTACCTGTGTTTATATTTGTTTACCTCTTAAGGTAACTTTTACTTTGTGGAAAGGCAGATATATCAGAAGAGAAATTAGAGGCAAAAAAAGTCCTTGGAGTGACAAGTTCTATGCTGATCTGTCTAGGAATTGAGTTGGGTTTGGTATTTGCCTAACCAAAAGCTTCAGTTTCCCTGTTGTCCTTGTCTGAGTCTTTTTAGAGCCTGACCCTAAAGCTCTTTCAGCTGTAATCCGTTGCTGTGTAGCAGAGCCTGAGATGTAGGATCTTGAGAAGGGACACATTCGGAATGTCCTTAGTTTCAGCTTTTCATGGACCTCTTCTTGTTCTGTGCTGCCTTAAATTCCCCCACACCCCTGTAGTTAAGCCAGGAAGGCTTGCAGGGAATAGAATTTGAGGAACTGCCCTTTCTTCTTTGGATGGAGTAAAGATGTTTATACATTAGTGTAGGAATGCATTAGTCAGGGGTTTTTAAAGGAACCGAACGCATAGAATGAATACCTACACATGTATGTGTGTTTATTTGATTGGCTTAGAGACAATGGTCTGGGTAGTCCAGCAGTCTTATGACAGAAAGGTGGAGAATCTGCCATTTGTTCAGACCAGAAGCCTGTGTGCCTCTGCAGTCCCTGTTGGTGCTAGAGTTGGAGTGCATTACTACCTAGAAAGCTGCTGGTTTTCAGTCTCTGTTGCATTTAATACCGGCTATAGTGACAAGATAGATGAACTTGCCAGTAAGTGTGAAGGCAAGACTTAGATAGAAGAAAACTGCCTTTTTTTTTTTTTTGGCTCAGTTTAGGGTGTGTCTTCCTGCTTCAAATCAGATTAAGAAAAATCCTTTATAGGAGTGCCCAACAGCTTGATTTTTATAAGTATTCAAGGGCTGGGTGTGGTGCCTCATGCACATAGTACTTGGGAGGCAGAGACAGGAGGCTGAATTCAAGACCAATCTGGTCTACTTAGAGTTTTAGGTCAGCTAAGCCTACATTCTGAAATCCTGACTTAAAAGACAGCTGTGTGTCTGACTATGTAAAGGAAGATTTTCTCATTTATTTGTTGAAAAAATTTTCTAGACTGAATTATTAGGCACCATGATTGAAGTCAATTTACCATGTGTGAGTTGGGCTATTCTGCTCTATTTATTTGTGCTTATGTTAATATTACATGCTCCTAATATTAGCAGGTATGTAATATATCCCGAAATCATGTGGTGTAGATCCTCTAAACTGCTCCAACTGTTCTAGGATATTTAAATTTTATTTTAAAATTTACAGTGAGCTTATTTTCTACAAATGGGGTTAGACTACCTGGGTAACCATATGGAAATAAATGTATCTAAGCTGCTTACAGGAGAATTTGAGACTTACTTTAGACCTAGCCATAAAACTAATGTATAATAATGCCTATGTATACACACATATATATACACACACCATACATATGCATACACTAATGTAAATTCCATTTTTTAAAATTGTAAATTTAAGGAAAAAATCATAAGAATAATTGAAATAACTTGTATACTCCTTAACTATTTAGTTAGCCTAAAATCAATTTATTACAATATGGGGGGTGTGTGTGTGTGTCAAAGGACAACTTTGAGTCAGTTCTCTCCCTTTATGTGGGTTCTAGGAATGGAACTCAAGTGGGTCAGGCTTGAATCATTGATGGCTCTTGTCTTTACTTGCTGAGCCATCATCACCCCTCTTAGCGAACATTTTCCCATTTCCCCCATTCCGTGTCTGGCTCTTAACTTTCTTAAGGTGATTGCTAGTCTTTTAAACTGTAAAGCAGCCATGTCATTTTTCTTTCACAGTCAGTAGGTTTTGGATAGATTCTTTATAGTTTATTCCTCAGCTTTCCCACCTGGGAGCTGAGCCAGGGCTTCAAATGCTAGGCAAATACTATACCACCAATGTAAGTGTTGTTGTTGCTTGTTTGTTTTGTTTTTAATTTTATTTTGAGATGAGCTCTGTTTAAGGTACTGAAAATGGCTTTGAAGTTTCACAGAAGTGATTAATTACATTATTTTTAAGTACCTTATAATTTCTTTTTTTTGTTTTTCTTTTTAACCCATGACTTATTTAGTACTTTTAAAATTCTAATTTCTAAATACAATCTATTCTTTTGTTACTACTTCTAACTCATTCCTTCTCTTTTTCTTGCTTTTCTCCCTTTTTCTTCCTTTGTCTTTCTTCCTTTCTACTGTGTAGCCCCAGCAGCCTGGAGTACAATCCTCTTGTTTCACCTTCCTGAGTGCAGGCCTTGAAGCACTGTAGCCTGCTTATTGCTTATTTGGTCACAGAAAAATAATCTCAGTAGATCCTTTGGATGAAATTGAGACTTCTTTAACAAACTAATACAGGAATTGGCAAACTGGGAACAAAGAGCTAAATAGAGCTCACTATCATTTATTTTTATATGTTTTGCAAACTAAATTAGTTTTTATACATCTAAGAGCTAAAAAATAAGATTAATATTTCATAACAAGAGAAAAATAGGTGAATTTTAAATCTTAGTGTCTACGTTTTACTGGACCAGAATGGCTCATTTCTGTGTTGTACATGGTTACCTTTTTTTCTTGCAGCAGCATAGCTGAATGGTTGGCCCAAGACTCTTTATTATCTGGCCCTTGACAGATAAGCTTACCAACCTGATACAATATCTGTGCTGCTCCACCTTCTTTGTGCAAGTGAGATAAATGCTCTCCCACTTAGTTAGAACTGAAGCCCAGAATGTCTGCTTTTGTAAATGTTTATTTCTAGCTAGGTGTCTGGTTCTATATTCAGTATCTGTTAGCACAGGTTATTGATATCATTTGTTTTTTCTTGATCTGTCTATGTATGTATGTGTCTACACACACACACACACACACAGAGAGAGAGAGAGAGAGAGAGAGAGAGAGAGAGAATTTTTTTCTTTTTCTTCTAGACAGAGTTTTACTGTGTAGCCCTAACTATTGTGGAAGTGCCTTTGTAGAACAGGCTGGCCTCAAACTCACAGAAATGCTCGGGCCTCTTGTCTTATTTGTATGTTCAGCTTATTAGTCTCTAAGGATTTATTAAAAGTTTGATTTTCATCTTTCTGTTTTGTATTGGCATTGTTTTCTTTGTGTTGCGACTTTACTTTTTGATGGTAAGTGCTTTTACAAGATACTCATTATTTTTGTGTGTTGGTGAGTATGAACGTGTGTATGCCTATGTGTGAGAGTTTGTATCTTTATTAGTTCTTTTCTAGATTGTGTTTATGTGTGTGTATGTGTGCTCCTGTGTGCATGAATTTTTGAGTGAAGGTGAGAGGTCTGTTGGATTTTTTTCCCCCAAGTTGCTTCCTACCATTCATTTATTCGTTCATTCTCTCTCTCTCTGTCTCTGTCTCTCTGTCTCTCTCTGTCTATGGTTTTTTTGAGGCAGGGTTTCTCTGTGTAGTTCTGAAACTCGCTCACTCTGTAGACCAGGCTGGCCTCGAACTGGCTTTTGCCTCCCAAGTGTCCCTTATTTTTCAGTTTTAACTTTGTGTGTGTGTGTGTGTGTGTGTGTATTGTACCTGTGCGCTCACACTCACATGTGGAGGTCAGAGAATAACTGTGGAGTTCTTTCTAGGTTCCTACCTTTATGTGGAGTCTGGGGATGATAGAATGCAAACTGCCATGCTTGGGAGGCTAATACCTTTACCAGATGAGCTGTCTCACCAGCCCCACTTTGGCAGGGTCTCTCTGAACCTGGAATTTACTGACTGTGCTATTGTGGTGGACTGGCCAGTCAGGAAGTCCTAAGGATTCTTCTGTTTCTACCTCTTCAGCAGAGGGAGTATAGTAATGTGCTTTTTTAAAGAAATTGTCTGTCTGTCTGTCTGTCTGTCTATCTATCTATTTATTTATTTTGCGTTTATCTATGTGCACTACTTGGATACTCATGGAGGCCAGAACTGGAAGGTTGAACTGCCATATGAGCGCTGGAACTTGAACCCAGGACCTCTGGAAGAGCAACCTGTGCTCCTAACTGTGGAACCATCTCTCCAGTTCCCATTTCTGTCTTTCTTGAGTCACCTATTGCCTTTGGCTTTCTCTTTTGACTTGAATGATTTTTTTTTCCCAACAAAATGAACATGTGTTTGTATGGCAGGTCTTCTGAGGCTTTGTATACTTGAGGGTTTTTTTTTTTTTTTAAAGCAACAAAATTTATTTTAAAAGCATCCTTTCACTGAGTCTTCTGGTTCTTCAGCCTTAGTCTGTAGCCATTTGTCTGTGTCACCCTCACATAAAGTGCTTGAAGTTGTCCTGCTTCCTCTGGGTTTTTTCTTTTAGCGTCTTAATTTCTGGAACCCATATATTCCTCTAGCTTTTGAAAATATCTATACAGTTAAATTTGAGCATAAGAGTAAGCCATTCATATTAATTTCATGCTATAGACCAAAGACCAGGTGCTTAGCTAGCATCAATAATATGAAAGACTACCACCCAAATAAGTTCTTTTATCATGAAATTGCAAAGTTCCCTGGATGAGGATGTGATTCTGAAGAATCCAGGAAGAAAGAAGTCAATTTTAAATAAGTGAATGTCTGGTTAGACTGCCAGTTGGACTGGAAACTTAGCAGCCACGTTACATACTCCATGAAAACAGTAACACCTTATAATTTTCTTGAGAAATAATTTAACCCAATACTGTAAGTCAGATGATCCTGTTTATATGTGTGGAGTTCTCACATTGGCACTGGCGTAGAAACTTGGCTGTGTTGACGTTAGGGATGTGCCTAAACAAGATGAAAAAGCAAACTAAGAACAAGGAGAAAAAGGTTTTAAAAAAATGTTGAGCCATCCCAGAAGAGCAGAGAAAAGACTTAGGTAGACATCTGTCCAGAATGCTTAGAAAGCCATCACTCTAGACTTGTGCAAGGAGATTCTGGTGGAATGACTACTGTTATGGAAAGCTTGAAACAAAAATTGGTATGATATAGGATAAGATTATAAACAAAACCAAAAGTAAAGTCTTTAAGGATGTCATGGAAATCCAAACAATTGGGGTAAGGAAATTGTGGTTGTTAATGGACCATGTTACACTATGACACGATGTTATGCAGTTAGTGGGACTACAGTAGTGCACTTGACCTTAAATCTAGGAACTTTTTTGTTTGTTTTTGTTGTCATGTAGCTGTAAGATTGTGACATTGGACCACAGAATAGAAAATGAACTGTATCAGGACTGGGATTCCTTAATAATAATAATAATGACATAGTTATAGAAGTGCTATTTCTTTTTCTTTTGTTTTTCAAGACAGGGTTTCTTTGTAGCTTTGGAGCCTGTCCTGGAACTAGCTCTTGTGGACCAGGCTGGCCTCGAACTCACAGAGATCCACTTGCCTCTGCCTCCCAAGTGCTGGGATTAAAGGAGTGCGCCACCACCACCCGGCTAAAAGTGATATTTCTTGATTTTCGACTTTGAGTCACCCTTTAGTCACCATAGGAATGGGCAGAGCCCAGTGTGCTATGATTGCAGGGCAGAATGTGACAATTATAATAAAAGGGATAGACTGGTGGAAAGGGGTGGGGAGATTGCTACCTTTAATAGCTTTCTCTTTCACAATGGCATCAAGAAGTAATGTTGAATTGACAAATAAGCAATAAAGATATATATTAAAGTTAAGAGGTGGCTAGGTGTGGTAGGGCACACCTGTTACCCTATGATTTGGGAGGCAGAGGCAGGAGGATTGTCAATTTGAGAATTGCCAACCTGTGTAGAAAGTTCCACAGCAAGACCCTATGTGAAAAAAAAGTCTATTCCATGAAATACTTGAAGTGTTTGCAAATATTAGGAAAGAGATAGATATCTAGGTCTAATAGGTTCAAAAGAGTCTTTAGATTTGGCCTTCTTTTCTTTCTTTCTTTCTTTCTTTCTTTCTTTCTTTCTTTCTTTCTTTCTTTCTTTCTTTCTTTCTTTCGGATTCTTCCCAAGGCTTATAGTAAATCCGTCAAAAGTATGAGGTAAAGAGAATTCTTTTTAAATTTTTAAATAGCAAGTAAAAAGGTGTTAAGTTAGCTTGTGCATTTAGTTTAGTGGTAGAGCACTTGCCTGGCATTCACAAAGGCCTGAATTTGATCCCAGCACCACAAAAAACCAAAAATATAATGAAGGGAAGAGCTATTAATCTCAAAATAGATGTCTCTGGGAAAAACCATATAGACTAGAATCAAATGGATGATATATATTCAAAATCCTGGGGTGCGATAGAAAGGAGCAACCAAGATTACTGTACCTACTAGAATTATTCTTTAGAATTGAAGAAGAAACACTTTCCAAGACAACAAAAGCCAAGGGAATGACTATCACCAGAGTAGCTGCAATAAATGAAAATGTAAAAAAAGTATGAAATGATGCTCAAAAGAATCAATTAGAGAAAACTACCAAAGAATGAAGGAATCGAAACAACCAAAAGTATTTTAACAGAATATCAAGATTTTTTTTTTTTTTGAGATAGGGTTTTTTTCTATGTACTCCTGACTGTCCTGGGACTCACTATGTAGGCCAGGCTGGCCTCAGACTCTAGGAGATCTGCCTGCCTCTGCCTCTCAAGTGCTGGGATTTAAGGCATGTGCCACTTTGCCCAGCAAAAACATGTTTTATTAGTAACAACCTTGGATGTAAATGGACTCAGTTTTCAGCTAAAAGATACAACTATCTTTTATATGCTGCCTGAGAGAAACCCAGTTCATTATTGAAGATACATAAACCAAAAATGAAAGGATTAAAAACAATTCCCCACAAGCAGAAACCAAAAGTGAGTAGAGAAAATATACATTAAATAAAAAAAAATTTTTGAAAAGAGGTTACTCTGGGCATACATGCAGACAGAATATGTATACATAATAAATAAATTTTAAAAAAAGAGGTTACTCTGTAATGATGAAGAGATGCAAGAATTGTCAACAAAACTAACAAATCTAGCTCAGCCGTACATTAATATTATACCTCCAATTGAAATAGGCTATATTCCAGGGATGTAAGGATGTCTCGGTGTATATAAACTGATAAATGTGGCACATGACATCAGTGTGTGTGTGATTGTGTGATTGTTTTTCAAGACATGGTTTCTCTGTGTAACTATCCTGGCTGTCCTGGGATTTGCTTTGTAGACCAGGCTGTCCATAAACTTACTGAGATCCACCTGCCTCTGCCTCCCAAATGCTGGGATTAAAGGCATGCGCCACCACTGCCCAACAAAACAAATTTTCTGTTCTACAAAGTTTCACAAAGGGTTAATTCATTGGCTAGAAACTTTGCTTTGTTTGGAGGTAGTACTTGGATATTAATTGCAATATTTTAAGATTCTGTTCATATGAAGAAAAGTTAGAATTCTAGAGAATTAAGAATTTTTGATAGATCCTAGAATTTCATGTGCACATTAGGTATGATCTGAAATTTAGATCTGGTTATTTTCAAAATCTTGCATGTTACTTAGTGGCTTTTTCTCAGTTGTACAGATTGTCTTTTAATCACATTTTTTCACTTGAATTGCAAATAAAACCAGTTCCTGTCAGATTTGATAATGGAACATTTTATTTATACTACTTAATCACAATATTTCTTTGCTTTGTTGTCCCTGTATATTTAATTGTTTTCAGTAGGTGGGAGCATTAATAATTGATACTTGTGCCAAATGAAGCTGATTTGTGTGTTGACTTAGAGCATTAACAAGTCCACAGGAAATTGCTGGACTTATGTAAACTGATCATGTGTTTCTAAGGAGACTGTTGATGCAGCGCTAACCTCCCTCCCACACCTGTCACATAATGGCTTCATTTTTCAACCTGTTAAGACTTCCTTGGCAATACTGTTAATTGTTTATCCATGATACAGTCTTTTTCCTTCTATAAAACATTTTTGTCTTTTGAGTAGAGAACTGACTCCCTTACACACATTTACATCATACAAAGTAGTAGTAATAAACCTAACACAAGATAACACTGAGTGTATTCTTAGTGATTGACCTCTTAATATTTGAGATTACATTATTACCTCTGTATAACCTTAGCATGCACTGATAAAGATTTATTCTGTTGTTGATGGCACTTGGTTGTTTCCTGCCACTCTAATATGAGTAATGCCCTGGGGATAGCCTTACATCTAAGTGCGCATAAGTAAGCATCTCTTGAGTCTGCATAGGGGTAGGTCACAGGGATCCTTTAGATGTTCATATGTTTGCTATTCATAGGTTGGATAGTGTTAAAAGTTGTACCCATTAAATCACATGCAGTTAAAGTTCCATTTAATTCTAAGTTTTGGTTTTTTGTTCCACCTTACCAATGCTCCATTTTGCCACCTTTCTTCACATGATGGTTTCTGTTAGGGTCTTAACATGTTCCTGAAAAACAAATAAGATTAGACTTGTTTTCCCATATTGATTGCGTATAATGTTAGAGAAATACTTCTTGTTCATTTCCAGCGTGGGTGGATTTACTTATTCTTGTGCTGGAAATTGGGCTGCTAGAGTAGACTTCCTTCTATGTTGTCATTACTGAGTGAAAGCAAAGAAAACAGACAGCAGCAACAATAACGACAAAAAAGCTTGGCAAAAAGATTAGCCAATGCTTGTGTGAAATATGCGTCATGTTCATACTGTAGAGGCCAAATGTCAGTGAGTCGGGAAGTTTGTTCTCCTACTGCAGGTATCACAAGAATGGAGGGTTGGCAATCCTTTCACAGGAAAGGATGGTGGTCCCAGTCTACTGCCGCATGGTGAGATGCTGCTCACTTGTCATCTCTTGTTTCTTGTGTTTTATGGGTATACATCCTTTTGATTATTCACATACATAGTGTGCCATTATCATGTTTCCTTTCACTTTTTCTTCTACTGTAAACACAAAAATGATTTTAAAGTCTGTATTTGTATTATTTTTTTTTTGCTTTTTTGGGGGGTTGCTGTTTTGTTTTGAGACAGTTTGACCGTGTTCTTTGGTCTGGAACTTGTGGTCCTCCTGCCTGAACCTCTTAAGGGCTAAGGTTATAGGCACATACCTAGCTATTCTTTGTTTCCTGTCTGAGAAATAGTGTCTCACTCCACAATCACAAAGTTATTCCTTTATCTTCTGGAGTTTTCATCATTTTTCTCTTTATTATTTTAGCTTACAATCTACATAAACTTTTTTTTGACATTTAGACACAATCATCTTTAGACTATTCTTTGAAAGGGTTGCTCAGATTATAACGAGAATTTCAGAACAGTTTCCACACGCTGTGAGTGAAGAAAAATGCGTAATTGTGAAAAGCAGAGAAGGGAGATTGAATCACCATGCATTAGGAAGAGGAACAAAAAGAAGGGTTCCCATGCCCATCTTTGTGGTACTAATACAGATTTAGATACAGGAAGCATGGTGTTGGGTGGGGCAAGAGCTAAAAGCTAAGCACTGCTGATCAAGGTGTGGATTGTTTGTTTATTGTCTCTTTTTCTGGTTCTGCAAGGTGGTCAAAAAGGAGCTCTTATTACAGTAAGGGACAAGCTGGTTCTCAGATAATTAGTCATGCTCCAGGGTGCTGCCTCGCTGTTAATGGACAGTACCCTCATTTGTGAGGTTCTGTTCTTTGTGGAATCCATGGTGACTGCAGGTTTAGGACACTGATTTGAGGCCTTTCGACACTTGTGGGAGGCCGGAGGAGGGTCCTGGAATAGGACATTATAAGATGCCTCTCAGGTACTCTTCTTTATTCCTTCCGCCTCAAAGTGAAATCAGAGGTTAGATATTGCCTACTCCTGGGTAGTGATTAACACGCTCATGTGCGGAGTTAAGGAGTGTAGTTGGGAAGTGAAGGGAGACTTACCAGGATTTCCCCTTGCTCTTCGTTACTTCGTGGGCCCAAGTGAGGAGTCAGGTCCGGTCCCGGTCCCCGTCCCCCCCCCCCCCCCCCCCCCGTCCTCCCCCACAGGGTTTCTCTGTAGCTTTGGAGCCTGTCCTGGAACTAGCTCTTGTAGACCAGGCTGGTCTCGAACTCACAGAGATCCGCCTGCCTCTGCCTCCCAAGTGCTGGGATTAAAGGTGTGCACCACTAACACCTGGCTTGAGTCAGTGTTTTTTTTTTTTTTTTTTTTTTTTAAGCAAAGGCAAGTTTATAAGAACTTTTTTTTCTTTTTACCAAACCAGTTCTATTTTTGACATGAAACATAGTGATACTAAAGACACATGTATGTAACACAAGGCAGAGGAAGGTAGATCTCTGTGAGTTTGAGGCTAGCCCTTTCTATAGAACTAGTTCCAGGATAGCCAAGGTTACACAAAGAAAATACCAAAAAGAAAAAAAAAACAACCCATGTTGGATACATTAGATTACCACTATATTTTAAACTCAAAACTTTAACAGCAAACTGCAAAGTTAATCCATAATTATCAGACCAGAAACCCATAATAATACCTTTATTTCATACATTTGGCTTTAAGTAAGGCACATACTGGTCTTTTGGATGAGTTGGGATTTGAAATTTTTTCATCCTGTTTTGTTTTTTAATTCTTTTTTTTTTGTGTGTGTGTGTCTTCTATAAACTTGAGTAAAAGAGCTGAGGATAGTAATTTCTGGGTGTTTAAAACAAGAATTGTTAGGACAGGCTCCAAAGCCACAGCGAAACCCTGTCTCGAAAAAAACAAAGAAAAAAAATAATAATTAAAAAAACCCAAGAATTGTTTAAATAATTGTGTTTGTAGTAATGCAGAAGCCAACGTGTTTGTTGTAGGGGCTGGAGAGCTAGCTTTGTATCTAAGAGTTTTTACAGAAAACCAAAATTTGGTTTCCAGCATCCACACTGAGCAGCTCACAATCACCTGTAACTCCATTCCAGGGAATCCAACTCCTTCAGGCCTCCTTGGGCTACCCTCTACTCCCACAGCATACATACATACACACATACACACACACACACACACACACACACATCAAAACTAAAAATAAATATTTGTGGTAGTATTACTCTAAAATTTATAGTTATTTGATGATTAAGTTCTGTTATCCAGTGAGCCAAAATAACTTATTCTTAAAAATTCATCAAGATGAACAATTTTGATCCATTTGAAATAGATTAGTTTTGACTTTTTACTACATATTTGTTACCCTTTTATAACCTTGGATATAATTAGGATTGTACTGAAAAGAATTATTGGATGGATACATTTTAGTGCTGAGAGTTGAGTTGTGTAAGTAGGACAGAACTCTTGCTTGGACAGGCACTATGGCTCTTCCTGCAATCTCTGCACTCAGAAGACTGAGGCAAGAGGATAGAGAGATCACCATTTGGCCTTAAGACTCAGAAAAACCAAGGTCTGGGGCTGTGACTGAGTGAGTGGTCGGAGGTTTTCCTCTCAGGCCAATACCCAGCACCAGGAGACAGACTTCTCTTACCATAAAGAAATACAATTTTGAAAACAGATTTGCTTAAGATATAATATACACTTTCAGTTACAGTGGCATGCACATTTAATCCCAGAACTCAGAGGCAGAGGCAGCTTTGAGTTTGAAGCCAGCCTGGTCTACAGAGCAAGTTCAGGCCAGCCAGGGCTATACAGAGAAACCCTGTCTTGAAAAACCAAAAAAAAAAAAAAAAAAAAAAAAAAAAAACCAAAAAAAAAAAAGCAGGGGTGGGGATTTGGGGATTGTACCACCCGCCTGTACTACGTGACAGTACGGTACTACTCCTGTATTGCTTCGCCTGCACTACAGGACCATTCGCGAGCCGGGCAAGGGCCTGGAGATTTAAACACACAAAGACACACAGAGGCACGGGTCATCCTTGAAACAGGAATGCCCCCTTTATTGTGTCCAGGGGCAGCTTATATAAGGATCCTTGACTGATAGCCATGCCCCAGCCAAACGCACCAGAAACCACTCTCCTGCCATCAGGAATTCCTGAAGGTCTCATGCTTAGAGCAGCTGCAAGCATAACACATTGTTTACAAGAAATTCAGGATTCAAGAAATTCTGGGGGTTCACAGCTCCCAACAGGGGATAAATGGTGTATATCAAAGATAGTTTTTAGGATTGATGGTATGGAAACCAGTAATTACAAAATTTTGGATATAAAATGTGTTCTGTAGCCCTATTTTTAGAAATGTGTATTGAAAAATCAGGATTCTTAGAATGTATAAATTATTTGCATGTAAATATATTTTATAAAAAACTTTGTCATAAAGTAGTCTCCAACATACAATTTAGTACTTGAGACATAATGTTTGGACAGTTGTAATTGGTCAGAAGCATTTGCAAAATTAATGCCCCCACTGTTTTTCTCTCCCCCCATGACTACACTGAGCATCTGCTGTAATTTTTCTTTATTGCAGTTTGTTTCCAACTGTCTTTTAAAGTATCTTTATGTTTAATATAAAATAATACTGTTATTAATTGAGCACTAATTTTGCTTTTCAGCGGGGATCTGATGAGCTTCTTTCTCCTGGTGTCATTAACGGACCTTCTACCATGAACAATTCTACTCCTTCTGCAGGTGTGTATGGTAAGTTTTGTTCCCCCTTCCCCCATGTTTTCTTTCTGTGAATTTTTTCATTGTTCTTATTTGCCAATGTTTACAGTAGAAAGTGTAATTTTTACTCACTGACAAATGAAAGAGTCAGTTAAGGGGAAAAGATGGTATTTGTTAGACATTTATGAATGGGTCCACCATGTTTTAATCTACCAAAAAATTAATTAGAAAGATTTTGTAGGCAGAGAATATGTTAATATGAACATGTGAACAGAGTGATGCGGGAGTTGAGACTAAAGCCAGCTTTGTAAATTCGCTCACATTGGAGTCACCGGAGAAGAGGCCGGGGAGATGAATATAGTTTAGTGCATAAGTGCTTGCTGTGCAATCTGAGGGCCTGCTTTGATTGCAGTACCCATGCAAAGGCGGTCACTGACCCGTCTATAACCCAGTGTTGTGGTGTGAGGGGTAGAGAACAGCGAATCCTTGGGGCTTGCTGGCCAGCCAGTCTAGCCAAAACAGGGAGCTCTAGGTTTAGTGAGAGACCCTGTCTCAAAAAGTAAGATGAAGAGTGATAGAGGAAGATTCCTACAAGTCAAGCCCTGGCCACTGTCAGGATGCATTGCACATGCCTGTCATCATTCAGCGAGTCTAGCGCAGTGAAAGATACTGCGCACGTTCAGGTTGGGTCTTCCCACTTCAGTAAGCTGCTTTGGAAAGCCTTCCTAGACAACACCCAAGGGTTTACCTCTCAGATGATTCTAAGTGTCTAAAGTTGACAGTCAGGATCAACTAGCACACTCAGGATAACTTGGAAGCACTGAAAATCTGCAAACGGCCTGACTTACCTTTGAAGTTTCTATGTGAGGGATATTTTACCTTTGTTTTTAGAGCTCCTAGGTGGTGCATCTGAGGCCCAGACAGGCTTAAGCACTGTTACTGAAATTTTCATTTTCCTTCCCGGGAGTGCCATCTCCCCAGAGAGTTGCCTACTCCTGGGATTCTTGTTGAATTTGTATAAGTCCAGCACACCTGTCTTGTTTGGTGTTAGCTTCTATATTTGCCAATTTTTTTTTTCTCAAGAAAATGCTGGTTTTGATTAGAATAATTTTTTAATTCACTCATTTTGCCTTCTCCAATTTGTTGTGCAATCTGAGGGCCTGACTTAGATTGCAGTACCCATGTAGAGGCTGTCACTGCTGTCTGTAACCCAGTGTTGCGGCATGAGGGGAGGAGGAGAAAAAGAACTCTTGGGACTCCATTGGGTATTCTGTTTTGGAGTTTATAGTTTTCATTTCTCTATATCTTGCGGTGGGGAGGGGGAAGGTGATGGGTTGTTGCTAGGGATCTAATCTAGTCCTTGTAAATGCTGGGCAGGCCCTATTTATCTAACTTTGTTTGATTCTTGCATCTCTTATGCAAGAAAGTCCTAGATTTTCAGAGCACTGTGTCCTGGAGGGGAAGAGAGGGTGTGTGTGTGGGGGGGGAGTGGTGGCAGGGTAGTTAAATTAGCAGTGTCTTGATTTTTGTTATGATTTCCATTTGGTAATAATGTAGAATAAACATTTTTTTCTTCATCCTGGAAATTAGACCCAAGACCTTTCATATATTAGGGTGAAGTTGTATCTCTAGCACCAAAGAAACCTCTGAAAAATGATAACTTAATTTTTTGTAATAGCTCAAATTCAAGTTTGTCCCAACTTGTGATTTCTCTGCCTCTGCATCCAGAATGCTTTCACAGGCATTCACCACCATTGCTTACTTGGGACACTGTGAGCGTGACCCACAGCTCCCTGATACGCTAGCTGCAGGGTGTCTCAAACTCTTCTCCAGCCTCCATGGACATCCACATGTGACAGTAACACCAATATTTTCATTTTAGTATTACAGCAAACCTTTTTTTTTTTTTTTTTTTTTTTTTGGTAAATTTCATCCATGTCTCAGGAAGCCGAGACAGGAGGATTTTTAATTCAGTGACAGTAAGTTCCCAGGCCAGGCTTCACTATAAAATTCTGTGCTACCTCAACATGATGATAATAACAATTTTTGTCCTTAATGTTGAACTTATAAAGCTGAATTTAAATATAGTAGGTGGAATTACTCCTCTAATGTTAAGTTGGGTTCCATTGAAAAGATTTAGATGTATATCAGTATTGTGTAATAACTGATTTTCTAAAGTTAGCAAACAATGACAAACCTGAACTATAACCCCAGTTCTTTTTTTAATTTATTTATTAAAGATTTTTGTCTCTTCCCCGCCACCGCCTCCTGGTGTGGGTGGTGGGAACTGAACTCGGGTCCTTTGGGAAGAGCATCAGCATGAGGTCTTAGTCTGTCTAGCCTTGTGTTCTACTACTTGATTTGGCTGCTGATTATGTAAGTCTATTTATTTATGGAATTATGATAATAGCAATATTAAAACCCATCATATGAATACAGTTAAAATGAAAGCTATAGAGAAATACTTTGATTGATACAGTTATGAGTTGTAATAAATGTACACAAGATGAGCACAGTATATACAAGGTTGAATGTGTGTGTGATTAAGACTCTTCCTTTCCTTTCAAAACAGAATCCCCAAATTATTACTAGATTTGCAATCTAGAATAAAATCCAGCCCCCCAAACTGGAAGGTCCCTGGAAAAAAGAAGATTGACAAGGATGAAGTGAATTCCTCTTCACTTAGGAATTAAAAGGAGTGGCCTTGTTAGAGGAAGTTTATCTCTGGGAGGGTGGGGGTTCCGAAGCCCAGCCAGTCTCAGTGTCAGTCTCTCTCAGTCAGTTGACTAGGATGTAGCTCTCAGCCACTTCTCCAGCATCATGTGTGCTGCCGTGCTCCCAAACATGATGGTAATGCCTCTGGAACTGCAAGCAAGCCCTCAAATGCTTTATTTTGTAAGAGTTGCCTTGGCTATGGTGTCGCTCCACAGCAATAGAACAGTGACTAAGAAGTGATGAGTGCTATTTTACAATTTAAGAAAGTAGACGTAAGTTATGAGAAGGTTGTATTAGAAAATCTGATTCCTAGTCAAGTCAAAAAATGTATAGTTTGGAATTTGAATTATAGCACTTTCATCTCTGTTTTGAGTTAACATAACACATGAAATAATACTCCCATGATCGGCCTGGCTTAATCTGTGCATACAAGAACAAGTCAAAACCAGGAAATTGTAAAGAATGTCACTACAGTAAATAAATAGAAAACCTTGTCACAAATTGATAACATAATTAGATTAGGAGGCGGTGACACACCCATCACTCAGAAGTTGGAGGCAAGTCTCTGTGAGTTCAAGGCCAGCCTGGTCAACAGAGTGAGTTCCGGGACAACTAGGACTACACAGGGAAACCCTCTCTCAAAAAACAAAACAAACAAAAATAAAAGCATAATTATAGCCGTTGATAGCATAGGAAATAAAACTGAAAAGGAAACTAGCAAAGTATGATAATGAATTATTAACAAAATCTAATAATCAGAAGAGTAAATTATAGATAAATTTGCGTTTAGCTTATTTTTTGTGACTCTTTGAGAAACTACACTCATGCTCTAGGGTATGTCTTATTTTCTTCTGAGCAACCTAGTACTTAGCCATATATTGAAATATCTTTATTAAATCGCAACCCCTCTTAATTCAAAAAAAGATCTAAAAATTTATTTGCATTTTAAATGATAAAATGTTATTTAAAATGAAATAACAGTTGTAAGTTTCACTGCCATCTAACTCTCCAAATAAAGAGGAAGGTGCCAATGAATAACTAACAAATTAGTGAAATAATCTTTGTATTTATATACTTGAAATTATCTTCACTATGAAGTCTGTAAGACTAATGACATAGCATATATGAGGTCCTAGGTGCAATACCCAGAATTACAAAAATAGCAGTATACTAAAAGTACATGTCTAGTTACAAATACAAGTGGAAAAACAGTAACAAAATATAAATAAGATTAGACATGGTAGTGCATATCTATAGTCCTGTTACTCAGAAAGCCAAGGGAGGAAGATCATGAATTGAAGGCAACCTTGGAGTACAGTGTGTTCCAGGCCAAACACATCAATAAAGTGAGACCGTCCCAGTTCTTGACCTCAGAAAAATAAAGTTTTTGTGCATATGACAATATTAGAAGAAACAGTTACTTGAAAGTTTGTGATTCACATAAGAAGTTCTAGCAGTTGGAAAAGTAGGCTAGTCATAAAGTGCTTGTTTCATAAACATTTTAATCCCACATGAAAAGCTGAGAGCATGCTTGTAATACCAGCTTTGATATGGTAAGCTTAGGAAATGGCTGGAGTTTGCTTGCCAGCTGTTCTAGCCTAATTGAGGAACTTTAAATCAGCGAGATCCTCTCCTCTCCAAAGAGCTGGACAGCATTTCTGAGGATGACATCCAGTGCAGACTCCATTCATAAATGTGGATCTGAACACACACATGAAAGAAAAGTATAATTGGAAGGGCAACGTGATGATGACAGTATTGTCTCCAGTTTTGTGTTTATCATACATATGCATAGATCTGTCAGTGATCATCAGAATCTGTATTGCTTGACTTTCTTTAGTTTTGTGGTGGAAATACAAGATTGGTTTAATTCTTTGAGACAATATATATATATATATATATATATATATATATATATATTTTAGTTTTTTCGAGACAGGGTTTCTCTGTAGCTTTGGAGCCTGTCTTGGCACTAGCTCTTGTAGACCAGGCTGGCCTCGAACTCACACAGATCCGCCTGCCTCTGCCTCCCAAGTGCTGGGATTAAAGGCGTGCGCCACACGGAGTAGCCCAGGCTATCCTTGAACTCTTAGTCCTCCTGGAATACAATAATGATAATAGTAGTACAACAACAACACCCATCTTAGTATTGTGGCCACGTCGGGAGCTTCCCAACCCACCAGTGACTACAGTTATAGAGGTTCCAGTGCTGCTCCCTTCTGGCCTTTCACAGGCACCTGCACACACTAAATAAAACTAAAAACAAAAACAAAACTGCCAGGGCAGCTCTCACCTATAATTCCCAAACTTGTGAGGATGGAAAGATGGATGAGCTTCAGGTTTGCCTGGGCTTTTTTTTTTTTTTTTTTTTTTTTTTTTTTTAAGAGAGATGTGTTTATTTACTAAATGTACAATGGTGTTTTTCCTACATATATCTGTTAGAGTTTCTGGAGCTGAAGTTACAGACATTGGTGAGCTGCCATGTGGGTGCTGGGAATTGAACCTGGGTCCTCTGGTAGGGCAGCTGAAGACCATTGAGCCATTTCTCCAGCCCTTGCCTGGGCTTTTTAAAGAAGCCATCTCCAAAATCCAAAGGTCGGGGACTATAACGTTAGAGTATTTGCCTGGCATTTTACTAGGCCCTGGATTTAATCTCTACCACTAAACAGATAAGTAAGCAAAGAACAGACACTATGTCCACACACCTTTCAGAACACAATATTTGACAACTTTTAGTGTTAATTGGTGAAATACAACATTATAAAAAACCATATATTACTATTTTCATATTGTTTGTTAGTATCAGATTCTGTTTATTTATTGTATATGTGTGTGGGAGTGTGTGCCATGGTGCATTCCAAGGACAACTTTCAAGTCTGTTCTCTTCTTCTACTTCGTTTTTCAGTCATACTTGGGTCATCCAGTTTGTGAGCCATCTGGAAGCCACTGGGCCATCTGGAAGGGGTGCTGCTTTGGCTTTTCGTGTTCACATGGTTATTTATGAACATTTCTGCAGCTTCAGATTTTTTTTATCAAGTCTTTTATTAGACTTTTAGATTTTATAGATAACATTTTCACTTAGTGTGTAGCAGTGTCCTGAATTAGTAAAAACGAAAAAACAATAGAATCATTTGACATCAGATAGTAGAAATAGTGTAATTTCTTTTTTCTTTCTTTCTTTTTTTTTTTTTGGTTTTTCGAGACAGGGTTTCTCTTTGGCTTTGGAGCCTGTCCTGGAACTAGCTCTGTAGACCAGGCTGGTCTCGAACTCACAGAGATCCGCCTGCCTCTGCCTCCCAAGTGCTGGGATTAAAGGCGTGCGCCACCACCGCCCGGCTGAAATAATGTAATTTCTATGTTGAAAAGTTTTGTTTTTAAAGAATAACCAGATATGCAGTTGATTACTTTGTACTAGACATTGTGCTAGGCATTCAAAAGATACTGAAAGTTAAGCTGATTTAGTTTTTATAATTTCCATTATATATTTATGGAAAAATTTGAAATATAGTAAGTAATGAGTAGTCTGTCCAGAAGAGAACATCTGATTGAGCAGCTGTCCAAGTGCCCTTCCCCCTTCTTTTTTACCCTCCCTTTTCCTTAACATTGACCATGTACTTTTATTGTACAGAATAGTTACTTACTTAAAATTGCTTGTTTATAACTGCTTGTGTCTCGGTCAAAGTTTGTCATGTTAGGGCTCTTGATAGTACAATGTAGTGGGAACTCAAATACTTGCTTCTATCATTTAATTTTTCAAACATAGGATATCTTTGTCAAAGAAGCAACCTCCTTTTAAAAATTTTATTATTGATTTACCTGTTTTATGTGTATGAGTGTTTTGCTTGCTTCTGTGTCTATGTACAATGTTTGTACCTGATGCTCAAGCTGGTTAGAAGAGGACATTGGATTCCCTGGAGCATGAGTTATGGATGCTTGTGAGCCACCATGTGGGAATCAAACACAGGTCCTCTACAACTGCAGCAAGTGTTCTTCCCCTCTGAACCATCCCCCAGCCCCAGAAACAACCTTCTTAATGTTCCTTTATTATGTTTAGAGTATTCAGGATGAACTTATAGTAACTCCATGCCTTGAGGAGTTTCTTCAAGTACTTAATGCCATGGTGGTCATTAGTGATGCTAAGCTTCTATCTGAATGACAGGTGTTTGGGGTTTTATTCTAGTAACAGTATTGTCGTTCTCTCTCGCTCTCTCGCTCTCTCGCTCTCTCACACACACAATCTGTTGAATTTTCTTGCTCTTTTCTAGGAACGCCAAAATAATTTTGAGATTTTTGTGATTAAGAACTGCCTTTAGAGTTAGACCTTGATCCGGATATATGGAACTAAATTAAGTCAGTTTTAGTGGAAAAGCTTTAAAATAAGGAACTGAAGGATATTTTGGATACTTGGAATCCTGTCAGCATTCTTTCTTAGAGCTAGGTAGTAACATGACAGACTTTTTATTAGATTGCCATACTAAATTCTAAAGACATGGGCTCGATCCATAAGAAAGGAGATGGAAAAGGGACAAGGTCAGAGGTGACATTAGTGATGTTTAGAGTGGAAAAGAAATAAAGTCATTAGTGATTTTGGAGGGACAAGGTTGTATTTTTTTATGTAATTCACCAGCAAGTATGTGAATGCTTGTTTATTGATTCTGCCCAGGATGCTTTCCACATTCATGGAAAATCTGGGAACAAGTGTTATGTTTGGGTGTTCAACTTATACATGTATTTTTGGGTCAAGTTATATGCCACAGACATGGCATAAAAAAGTTTTATATGGTCCTCATGATATTTTTTTAGGATTATAGGTAGTATATTTTCATTAGTGTTTAGAAAAAGGATATTAAGGGTTTGGCAAGATTGTATTTTTCTGCCAATGTTGGAAAATATTTTACTTTCTTACTTTTAAATGATTATATTTAGACTATCTTCATTGTGTTCTTGGAAGAAAAATCTTTCTGAATTTCATCTGCATAAACTTGAGTAATCATTATACCCAGGTAGGTCAATCCTAGTTAGTAAGATTTAAATAGAATCTAGGAATGTGCTAGGATATGAGTTAATTTTGCAACAGTCATTCTGAACTTTCAGGACAGAACAGTACTGTAGTAGACATGCCATACTGTAGTTGAGTAGCACATCTGTAATTTTAAGTATGCAGATGGTATTGGAAAATGTGGATTTCAACCAGAGTCTGTTTATTACTACTAAGTAGGATTATCATAAGAACACAAAATTTAGCTAATAAAGATAAAATGAGAAAACCTATAATGGCCTAAGAAACTAAAATTTTAGATGTAACGCATCCAGATCTCCTTGGTTGTGTTAGATACAAAGTTTATATTATAATCTTTCATAAAATTTATCATTTTTCAATTGTTTTTCACTTAGCCATAGAACAAATTAGAGAAGGGTCTTTAAACATGTATTAGTGGGCTGGAGATGTTGCTGAGGTGTTGAGAGCACTTGGTGATGTTGCAGAAGACTCGGGTTCAGTTTTCAGGACCCACATAGCAGCTTAAAACTGTGGATAACTTCAGTTCCAGGGACTCCAGTACCTATTTTTAGTCCCTTGGGCACAAGGCATGTAGATTGTATATACATGTATGCAGGAAAAAACACTCATCTATAAAAATAAACATATATATATATATATGAGGCATTCCGAATATTATTTTCAACATTGAATTTAGACGTATAGTTAGCTTTAGTTAATGATTGGCATGTATTCTGCCAGTTTTATCATTAGTAAGTAAACATCCTAGAGTGTACCTACACAGACTGAGGCAGTAAAATATATTTACTACACAGTTTACATATACACATATGATGCATGGGGTTTAGCCTGTGCCCCAGCTTGCAAACCTATACAGGTTGTCACTGTATTGAATACTGTTGAAGTTAAAGTGTTTTGTATCTTTATGTAGAATAGACATACTTGTGTGTTAGGTGCTTACTTCATGAAGGTGATATACATGACTCTTTATGAAGCAATGTAATTCATTTATCCCAATACTTTTCATTTAAAAAAAATCAGGCAACAATTAAAAAAATTAATGGTCATGGTGAAAGACCAAAAGTGGTTCATCAAAAGGTGGTTGGTTTTATTTTCCACTCATATTATTTTCATCAATCTCATAGCTTCATGAATTTGAAATCTGATATGCTAGAAATTCGTGTGATGATTTAGTTAATGGAGTGTGTCAACCCAAATTAGTTTCAGTAATTAAAAAAAAATCTTATGTTTTTTAGCTAATGGGAATGACAACAAGAAATTTAAAGGAGATAGACCTCCCTGTTCGCCTTCCCGTGTTCTCCATCTTCGCAAAATTCCATGTGATGTCACCGAAGCAGAGGTCATATCATTAGGTCTACCATTTGGCAAAGTAACTAATCTTTTGATGTTGAAAGGAAAAAGCCAGGTATGTAATATTTAAAGATCGACACTGAGTGATTATCTTCTGGGTGTTAGTATTTCACGTAATTTTTGTTTTCTTGAACTTAAGAATTAAGTAGTTGATTTGAGACAGGGTCTTTACTGCTGTGGCTGGTGTCAAATTCATAAGCTCAAGTGACTTTCCTAAACTTTAGCCCTCCAAGTGTCTGGGATCTCAGGGGTATGTGTCACCATGCTGCTAAGTTTTTCTTACTGTCTGTGACCACAAATTAGTTTTTAAGTAAAAAATTTCCCTTGTATGACAATAGACAAAAATTAGCACAAGAAACAGGAGTATATCTTATCTCTTGAGTTGGGGTCATTTTTAGAAGTCCTATTTCGTATTTTACTTCATGTTTTCTATTATAGGTTGGTTCTTAAAAATACCCTGTATTTACAAGATAGCCTGGTAGTTGGAGTTACTGATAGAGAAGCTATAAATTGTGTTTTGTTTGTTCAAGTAAAGAACAGTTAAGTTTTCCATACTGTGCAGTTATCACTAAAAGCTGAAGATCTAATTGGCTTTTACGTGGGATTAAAGAGTTGGGAGTAGCTGGGCATAGTGGCGCACACCTTGAATCCCAGTACTAGAGAGGCAGAGGCAGGTGAATCTCTGTGAGTTAGAGCCCAGCCTAGTTTACATAGTGAGTTCCAGGACAGCAAAGACATGTAGAAAGACCCTGTCTCAAAACCAAAACAAACAACATTAACAATAAAAAGATTTGGGAGCTACCTTGTTCAGTAAAATAGAATTGAATGTTTAACTAGACATGACTGAACAGTTAGTAGAAATAAGGGGGAAATTTTTTTTTAAAGGCGTGCTTCTCATGCAGAGGCTGTAGGTTCAGTTTCCAGCACGAGAGGAGTCTGACACCCTCTCCTGAGCTCCATGGGCACCAGGCACACACTTGGTGAACATCTTGGTGCGCATATATATAGGCAGGCATAAACATACATAAAATAAATGTAAACTTTGTTAATGGATTGGTTTACAGTAGGCCACTTTTCTTGTAAAAGCCAAAACCTATTTATTTATTTATCTACCTATTTATTTATATTTTAACGGATTGCTGTGAATCATCTTTGCTCTGATCTATGTAGACTAAAACAATGTCATGCCCCTTCATTCCATAAAATCATTGGATACTATGTATATTCTAGTTGTAGAATTATCATGTAGCTTCTTTAATAATTTGAGAGACAGAAGAGAATCTTCGTTGTAAAAATGAGTTCACATTATTTTTTTAAGATTTTATTATTGCTTTTTTTTTTTTGATCATATGTATCACCTCTCTTTCCAACTCTTCTCATATCACCTCCTCTTTCTACCCACCAAACTGGTTTTCTGTTTTTTGTTTGTTTGTTTTTCTTTTCACCTTTCAGGACAACTTTTAATGGATACATGCAAATATACAATTTGTATGGATGAATGGGATACTACTTGATATTTTAATTCATGAGTATATAATATAATGTTTAAATCAGATTCAAAACATCTGAAATATTGTTATTCCTCAGCCCCCTGTTTGGTAGGGACGGGTAGAGGGGCAGTGTTAGGAATTGACCCTAGGGTTTTGCTTGTGCTAGCCAAATACTTTACTTTTGAGCTACAACCTGCCTCTTGATTTCTGATATTTATGGTGTATACCATCATGCCAGGCCCTGCTCTTAGTCTTATCTTTTGATAATAGCCATTCTTTTATCAAACAGCTAATTATAAGTTTGATTTTTATATCCCTGATTAGTGGAACTGAATATTTTTTTCAAATAGCTGTTGACCATTTGTTTTTCTTTTGGAAAAAAAAAATTCTAAGATCTTTTATCTGTCCCCTACCCACCAAGGACAGGATCATACCATCCTCTCGACTTTTCATCTTGAGAACCTCTTGCCTCTACCTCCTCCCTTCTGGAATTGCCCCCAAACAATGCCAGCCCTCTAACTCCAGAACTATGGAGCCCTCACTTTACAACTGTGTGCAGACAGGCCTAGTTATGTTACCTGGTTTTTAAAATAGAATTGGTTTTTTTAGTTTTATAGTTGAATTTTTGAAATTCTTTATTCTGGATAATAACTTCTAATCAGATATATAGTTTGTACATATTTTCTCCCATTAGTGTATTTCTTTCTTGTCTCTGTGTCTTTCTGTCTTTGTCTCCTCTCAACTTCCCATCAAAAACAACACAAACAAAATTTGCATTTTTCAATGTTCCTAAAACTGAGTTTTTCTTAAGGCGAATAAGGAAGCTTCATTTTCTGGTACCTGACAAAATATAGTAACCATCTTGCTCATAAAATTGAGTGCCTTCTTGTTCCTACTTGGATCCTACTAGAATAAATTCTCTTAACATAAAAATTTTTGGCTGTACTGAAAATCTTGTATGCCCAGCATTGTAATGAAGAAGATACCAAATCCAGGCCTTAGAAATTTTGTGACATGTTATACTGTGTTACCTGTTTCTTCTGCTTTTCTTGAATATTTTCATTTATAAATAATCGGACATTACACTGGATAATGCCTGATTGAGTTTAGTCTGTTTAATAAACAACATCCCTATTTAATTTAGATGAAGTTGCTGAGATTTAGAGACATCAAGTAGCATCTGTAGTATTCGGTCTGCACTTAACACATTTTTTGGAGTTGGTACATGGCTATCACTTAGATCAGTCTCTGCTACTAAAAATTGCCTAAGCTGCATGCGCACATCTAAAATGAATTGTGAAAGGCAGTCTGTGCAAGTCCGCAGCTTTTCTCTGTGTTTATGTTGACTCTGTAAGCTAACCCTAGTTGTTGTGTTTTATTTTCATCATGGAGCTCTTTAGTAATACACTTCACCAAGAAACTGTGCTGTCACTGGACCCACTTACAAAGGCGGAATGTTGGGAGAGATGTGGGAATAATTTCATCAGCTTTCTCCCCTGGTGGTGACTTACATACAAACTTTCAGATTATGAAGTGGAACTCTATTGGTTACTTGAAAAAAACATCAGTAGTGCCTTGTCTAGATTCTATATGGAAAGCTTATCTTTATTTTTGTTTTAAGATTTATTTAAAAATACTTAAGTGTTTGTGTGTTTTGCCTGCATGCACATGTGCACCATGTGCATACCTAGTGCTCATGGAGGTCAGAAGAGAGTGATGGATCATTCACTTGGTAGTAGAGTTAGAATTCTGAGCTGCCAAGTGGTACTGGTAATCAGACCAGTGTTCTTCAGTTTGTTTGAGACAGGGTTTCTCTGTTTTATAACTGGCTATTCTGGAACTCGCTATGTGTAATGGACACTGCTCATTCATTTCTTGGCTGCCTAGACCTGAATAATCAAACAAAACGATATTAATATACACAACTATTAATATACTATATTAATATTAATTAATATACTAAATATTAATATATACAACACTGTTTGGCCTAATAGCTCAGGCTTCTTATTAACTAACTCTTGCATCTTAAATTAAGCTATTTCTATTAATTTGTGTATAACCACGAGGCTGTGACCTATCCGGGCATCTGTCTTCTTCAGCAGCTACAAGACCTCTCCTTGGCTCCGCTTTCTCTCTCTCTCTCTCTCTCTCTCTCTCTCTCTCTCTCTCTCTCTCTCTCTCTCTCTCTCTCTCTCTCTCTCTATCCCTTGCAGTCTGGCTATATTCTGTACTCCCATAGGCAAAAGCAGTTTATTCATTAACCAATAAAAGCAATGCATAGAGAAGATCATCCCCCATCATCTATGTAGACGAGGCTGGCCTGAAGTTCATGGAGGTCCATGTACTTCTGCCTCTCAAGTGCTGGGATTAATGTTGTCCGCCACTCTGCCTAGCTGCAGCCAGTGTTCTTAACCAGACTGGGCCTTGAGCTCAGAGATCCACCTGCTTATCTTTGCCTCCTGAATCCTAGAATTAAAAACCTTCACCACCGTGTCTGACTTACTCAACATTTTTTTTTTTTTGATTTTTTTCGAGACAAGGTTTCTCTGTAGCTTTTGGTTCCTGTCCTAGAACTAGCTCTTGTAGATCAGGCTGGCCTCCAACTCAGAGAGATCTGCCTGTCTCTGCCTCCCGAGTGCTGGGATTAAAGGCGTGTGCCACCACCGCCCAGCTTTACTCAACATTTCTAATGTTTTAATAAATCATATTACCAATGCCTATTATAGATGAATTTTAAATGATTTATACTTAAACTAAAACTATTTCCTAATGCTATTTTATAACGAGAAAGGATTATATAAGAAAAAGTTTATGTTGATTTTTGATCAGTTTAGTTTTGGATAAATTTGAGATACTCTTATAGGTAGTTCTGAGTGCTCAGTATGGTTGGTATATTTATATTCTGTCTTTTCCATCAGCCATTATAAAGGGAGACAAACCTTGATTCATTAAAAGTTTGTGTGTTGACACATGCCTTTGATCGCAGCACTCAGGAGACCAAGACAGGGAATTGCTGAGTTCAAGGATTGCCTGGTCCACATAGTGAGTTCAAGAATAGACAGGTTTGATTCTGAGGACACCATAGAGAAAATAAACGCACTGATCAAAGAAAACTGCAGAGCCAACAAATTCTCATCACAAAACATTCAGGAATTATGGGACACAATAAAAAGACCAAACCTAAGAATAATAGGAATAGAAGAAGGAGAAGAGTCACAGCTCAAAGGCCCAGAAAATATTTTTAACAAAATTATGGAAGAAAACTTTCCCAACATAAAGAAAGATATTCCTTTGAATATTCAAGAAGCATACAGAACACCAAACAGACTGGATCAAAGAAAAACATCCCCCCACCATATAATAATGAAAACACAAAATATACAGGTTAAAGAAAGAATATTAAGAGCTGCAAAGGAAAAAGGCCAAGTAACTTATAAAGGTAAACCGATCAGACTTACACCTGACTTCTCTATGGAAACAATGAAAGCCAGAAGGTCCTGGACAGATGTACTGCAGAAACTAAGAGACCCAGACTACTATACCGAGCCAAGCTTTCGTTCACTATAAATGGAGAAAACAAGACATTCCAGGATAAGAACAAATTTAAACAATACGTAGCCACGAATCCAGCCCTATAGAAAGTAATAGAAGGAAAATCGCAACCCAAGGAATCCAACATTGCCAACTCTGCCTACAATAACTGAGGCGTCTAGCGACCCTTCACTAGCACAACTCAAAGAAGGGAGACACACAAATTCTACTTACAAAAACAATAAGAATAACCGGAGTAAACAACCACTGGTCATTAATATCACTTAATATTAATGGTCTCAATTCACCTATAAGAAGGCACAGTCTAAGAGATTGGATACGAAAACAGGATCCAACATTCTGCTGTTTGCAAGAAACACATCTCAACCACAAAGACAGGCATCTACTCAGAGTAAAGGGTTAGGGAAAGGTCTTTCAAGCAAATGGTCCTAAGAAAAAAGCAGGTGTGGCCATATTAATTTCTAACAAAACTGACTTCAAACTAAAATCGATCAGAAGAGATCGAGATGGACACTTTATACTCATAATAGGAACAATTCGTCAGGATGACGTCTCAATCCTGAATATCTACGCCCCTAATATAAAGCACCCACTTATGTAAAAGAAATATTACTAAAACTCAAGGCAGACATCAAACTACACACACTAGTAGTAGGAGACTTCAATACACCTCTCTCAGCAATGGACAGGTCAATCAGACAGAAACCTAATAGAGAAGTAAGAGAACTACTGGAGGTAATGAAGCAAATGGACTTAACAGACATCTATAGAACATTCCACCCAAATAGGAAAGAATATACCTTCTTCTCTGCAGCTCATGGAACCTTCTCGAAAATTGACCACATACTCGGAAACAAAGGAAACCTCCACAAATACAAAAAAATATCAGTGTCCACCTGTGTCTTATCAGATCACCACGGATTAAAGTTAGAATTCAACAACAATCCTACCTCCAGAAAGCTGACAAACTCATGGAAACTGAACAGTCAACTACTGAACCACACCTGGGTCAAGGAAGAAATCAAGAAAGAAATTAAAGTCTTCCTTGAATTTAATGAAAATAAAGGGACAACATACTCAAACGTATGGGACACAATGAAAGCAGTGCTAAGAGGAAAGTTCATAGCACTAAGTGCCCACTTAAAGAAAACAGAGAAAGCATACATCGGAGACTTAACAGCACACCTGAAAGCTTTAGAAAAAAAAGAAGCAGACGCACCCAGGAGGAGTAGAAGACTGGAAATAATCAAACTGAGGGCGGAAATCAACAAAATAGAAACACAGAAAACAGTCCAAAGAATCAATGAAACAAAAAGTTGGTTCTTAGAGAAAATCAACAAGATCGACAAACCCCTATCCAAACTAATTAAACGACAGAGAGAGAACACGCAAATAAATAAGATCAGAAATGAAAAGGGGGACATAACCACAGACACAGAGGAAATTCAGAGACTCATTAGATCTTACTACAAAAGCCTGTATGCTACAAAACTAGAAAATGCAAAAGAAATGGACAGGTTTTTTTTAGATAAATACCATATACCAAAGCTAAACCAAGACCAGGTGAACGATCTAAATAGACCTGTTAGTGGCAAAGAACTAGAAACTGTTATAAAAAATCTACCTTCCAAAAAAAGCCCAGGACCAGATGGTTTCAATGCAGAATTCTACCAGAACTTCCAAGAAGAGCTAATACCTATACTTTTTAAGGTATTTCACAATATAGAAATAGAAGGGTCATTGCCAAATTCCTTTTATGAAGCTACAGTTACCCTGATACCAAAACCACATAAAGACCCAACCAAGAAGGAGAATTACAGGCCTATCTCACTCATGAATATCGACGTAAAAATTCTCAATAAAATACTGGCAAACCGAATCCAAGAACACATTAGAAAAATTATCCATTATGACCAAGTAGGCTTCATCCCAGAGATGCAGGGCTGGTTCAACATACGCAAATCTATCAGTGTAATCCACCATATAAATAAACTGAAAGAAAAAACCATATGATCATTTCATTAGATGCTGAAAAAGCATTTGACAAAATTCAACACCCCTTTATGATAAAAGTCTTGGAGAGATTAGGGATACAAGGGTCCTACCTAAATATAATAAAAGCTATTTACAGCAAGCCGACAGCTAACATTAAATTAAACGGAGAAAAACTCAAAGCCATTCCACTAAAATCAGGAACAAGACAAGGCTGTCCACTCTCTCCATACCTCTTCAATACAGTGCTTGAAGTTCTAGCAATAGCAATAAGACAAAATAAGGGGATCAACGGTATTCGTATCGGAAAAGAAGAAGTTAAGCTCTCGTTATTTGCAGATGATATGATAGTATACATAAGCGACTCCAAAAATTCTACCGAAGAACTCCTACAGCTGATAAACACCTTTAGTAATGTGGCAGGATACAAGATCAACTCCGAAAAATCAGTGGCCTTCCTTTACACTAAGGATAAGAAAACAGAGACGGAAATTAGAGAAGTGTCACCTTTCACGATAGCCACAAATAGCATAAAATATCTTGGGGAAACTCTGACCAAGGAAGTGAAAGATCTATTTGACAAGAACTTTCAGTCTTTGAACAAAGAAATTGAAGAGGACACCAGAAAATGGAAGGATCTCCCTTGCTCCTGGATTGGGAGGATCAACATAGTAAAAATGGCAATTCTACCAAAAGCAATCTATAGATTCAATGCAATCCCCATCAAAATCCCTTCAAAATTCTTCTCAGATCTGGAGAAGACAATAATCAACTTTATATGGAAAAACAAAAAACCCAGGATAGCCAAAACAATCTTATACAACAAAGGATCGTCTGGAGGCATTACCATCCCTGACTTCAAACTCTACTACAGAGCTACAGTATTGAAAACAGCTTGGTATTGGCATAAAAACAGAGAAGTCGACCAATGGAATCGAATAGAAGACCCTGACATTAACCCACAAAACTATGAACACCTGATTTTCGATAAAGGAGCTAAAAGTATACAATGGAAAAAAGAGAGCATCTTCAACAAATTGTGCTGGCAAAACTGGATGTCAATCTGTAAAAGAATGAAAATAGATCCATATCTATCACCATGCACAAAACTCAAGTCCAAATGGATTAAAGACCTCAATATCAGTCAGAACACACTGACCCTTATAGAAGAGAAAGTGGGAAGTACTCTACAACACATGGGCACAGGAGACCACTTCCTACCTATAACACCAGCAGCACAGACATTAAGGACCTCATTGAATAAATGGGACCTCCTGAGAGTGAGAAGCTTCTGTAAAGCAAAGGACACTGTCGCTAAGACAGAAAGGCAACCCACTGACTGGGAGAAGATCTTTACCAGCCCCGCAACTGACAAAGGTCTGATCTCCAAAATATATAAAGATTTCAAGAAACTAGACTGTAAAAGGCTAATCAACCCAATTATAAAATGGGGCACTGATCTGAACAGAGAATTCTCAACAGAAGTTCAAATGGCCAAAAGACACTTAAGATCATGCTCAACTTCCTTAGCGATCAGGGAAATGCAAATCAAGACAACTTTAAGATACCATCTTAAACCTGTCAGAATGGCTAAAATCAAAAACACCAATGATAGCCTTTGCTGGAGAGGTTGTGGAGAAAGGGGTACACTCATCCATTGCTGGTGGGAATGCAAACTTGTGCAACCACTCTGGAAAGCAGTGTGGCGGTTTCTCAGGAAATTCGGGATCAACTTACCCCTGGACCCAGCAATACCACTCTTGCGAATATACCCAAGAGAGGCCTTATCATACAACAAAAGTATATATGCTCTACGATGTTCATAGCAGGATTGTTTGTAATAGCCAGAACCTGGAAACAACCTAGATGCCCTTCAACGGAAGAATGGATGAAGAAAGTATGGAATATATATATTAGAGTACTACTCAGCAGTAAAAAACAAGGACTTCTTGAATTTTGCATGCAAATGAACGGAAATAGAAAACACTATCTTGAGTGAGGTAAGCCAGACCCAAAAAGAGGAACATGGGATGTACTCACTCATATTTGGTTTCTAGCCATAAACAATGGACATTGAGCTTATAATTCGCGATCCTAGAGAAGCTAAATAAGAAGGTGAATCCAAAGACAAACATATAGGCATCCTCCTGAATATTAACCTTCATCAGGCGATGAAAGGAGACAGAGACCCACATTGGAGCACCGGACATAAATCTCAAGGTCCAAATCAGGAGCAGAAGGAGAGAGAGCACAAGCAAGGAACTCAGGACCACGAGGGGTGCACCCACACACTGAGACAATGGGGATGTTCTATTGGGAACTCACCAAGGCCAGCTGGCCTGTGTCTGAAAAAGCCTGGGATAAAACCGGACTCTCTGAACATAGCGGACAATGAGGACTACTGAGAACTCAAGATCAATGGCAATGGGTTTCTGATCCTACTGCACGTACTGGCTTTGGGGGAGCCTAGGCAGTTTGGATGCTCAACTTACTTAGACCTGGATCGAGGTGGGGGTTCCTTGGACTTCCCACAGGGCAGGGAACCCTGATTGCTCTTTGGGCTGAGGAGGGAAGGGGACTTGATTGGGGGAGGGGGAAGGAAATGGGAGGCGGTGGCGGGGAAGAGACAGAAATCTTTAATAAATAAATAAAATGGAAAAAATAGAATAGACAGGTTTATGTAGAAAGACCCTGCTCTCTTCAAACAGCTACAAAACCAAGAAAGTTTTATTGCCATTTTAATCCCATCACAGAAAGTACAGCAGTCTACATAGCTAGAGTCGATGTATAGGATAAGATCTAAATGTCAAGAAGCTTCTTCCATCTCTGCTTTCTTGTGCTATTTCTCTCATCTTGTATTAGTACAATGATTATAGGTACCAGTGTCACTTGAGTGAATGAATCAGTATTGACTTAATGTAGGAAGTTCCTAGATTTCTTTACTCCAGTAATTGATCCTTTGCTTTTTTAAAATAGTCTTTGGAGGATTTGAAGCTATTTTATTTTCTAGTATCTCCAGGTCTTATGTGAAATGTGATTATGTTTACATATGTGCTATAAGTGTTTACATCTATATTTTTACGAATCAACACTTATTTCTAAGCCGTAGAAGCATTTGCTAAAATAATGTGAGTTTATGCTACGGCATGGATGATAATAGAGTACTGGATAAGGTAGTATGTATATGTTCAGAAAGATTTCTTCACAGGAGCAAAGATAGATAAATGGATATGGAATATAGCAAGTTTTTAGTACATTAATGCTGTTTGCTAACTACTGTTGTATACTTGATACCTCATTCTGGCCTGGAATTTTAAGTTTTAAAGAAATTCTTACCAGAAATCTTAAATTGGGAAACTTTATCTCACATGTATAATGAAAAACGTTCACAAGTAGAGAGATTTTGTTTTTAAAAATGTGGTATTACCCCGGCCTATTCTTTGCTGGTAGTGGTTCAAAGTACTATGTGCAGATAGGGGTGTGTGTGCGCGTGTGTACATTTGTGTACATAATATACAAATGTATAAACACAGTGTCATGTGCATAGTGTGTAAACATATATATAACAGACTATATAGATTTATACGTAGCTTTTGCTTAAAAGTGTACAGAATGAGTGTTGGTTAGAAGCATAATTGAAAAGTGAGAAAAACTGAATGTGAGGGCTGTAGAGGTGGTTCAGTGGTTAAGAGCACTGGCTGCTTTTCTAGAAGATCACCCACATGGTAGCTCAAAACAACCTGTCCCTTCAGTCCTAGGGGATCCAACTCCTTTTTCTGGCATCTGGGCAATATATGCAATATGGTACATACATAGACAACACCCTGTACATGTAAAAAATTGAAACACACAAAGCAAACATAAAATTAAAAAATTTGAAGAAAACTGAGTACGTATGCTACTATTTTGAGGAAATGCCTTCATATGCTGATGTTTAGTAGCTCTTTCCCACAGAGTCTCAGACAGACCACCTAACTAGTACTCTAACTACAGTCATTTCATGTTTGAATTATAAGAGTTATAGCTTGCTTAGATAGCTGCATATTTTAGTAGAGAAAACTGAAGCACAGAGGTGTCCGTGACCAAGTTGCTGTAGGCAGGTGGAGATTTCAGTCAGGTTTTACTCAGGCTATGACATTTCTCATGCCCTGCTATCAGATCAGATACATTGGCTCCTTGTTAGCAGGGTTTGATTGTAGGGCCTCCAACTGAAAAAGAATGTTCCATTTCATTTGTAGATGGCTAATTTATAAAAATGAAGAAGAGCAAATTCATATACCCAGATCCTGTTTAAGAATTTAGGCAGGGTAGTACTTTTCCACCACTGATTCCCTTTTCCTCCCTCTAACAGACTTTCCGAATTTTCTCACTATGCTCTGGACCAGGCTGTCCTGGAACTCAGAGATTCTCGCACTTCTTCTGCTCCCAGTGCTGGGATTAAAGGTGTGCACCACTGCACTCACTGTAACGCAAATTCTAGTTGTCCTTAATAATAAAAACCCGGAGTCAGATACTAGGGGGTGAAAGCTGAAGGATCAGAGAAACAGATCAGTCAACCACTAAAGAGTTCTTCCTTTTACCGAATCCTCAGACTGCATCTGAGCTCTTGTCTCCTCCCACTTTATACTGCTCTCTCTGCCCAGCCATATCTTCCTTAACTCTGTGGGGCTGGGATTAAAGGTGTGAACCACCACTGCCTAGCCTCTGTGGCTAACTAGTGGCTTAGCTCTGCACTCTGATCTTCAGGTAAGCTTTATTTGTTAGTTTACAATGAAAATATCACTATAACTCACACTCGGATATTTGTTTTTAACTCCTTTTTAGCCCCTACTGAATGAAATTCTATTACCTCCTCTCTGTACTGTAGTAATTTATTCCCTAATTTTAGCATCAATACAACAACAAAAACCAGTAAATCATAACTCGTGAAAGTATTTATTTGTAATGGTAACACAAACATTTATTTTTAACTTTATAACTGTTTTTAGGCATTTAGAGAAATAGAAATGAGAAAACCAAAAACCAAACAATAATCAACTGGTAATTTTGGACACCCCCCTCCCCCCAATCTAGAATTTCTCTGTGTAACAGCTCTAGCTGTCCTGGAACTCACTTTATAGACCAGGCTGGCCTTGAATGCCTGCTTGAGTGCTGGACTAAAGGTGTACGTGGCCACCACCTGGCTTGAAAACTTTTATTGGAGCCAATTTTTTTCCCAAGACTATTCTATCTTCTTGGGCGACAGTGTCAGTGTATGCTGAGAAAGCAGGAGTTTAAACCAGTATACAATAATTCTTAACCATCTTTTATGTTTATTGCAGGCCTTTTTAGAAATGGCTTCTGAAGAAGCTGCTGTTACTATGGTAAATTATTACACTCCTGTTACTCCTCATCTACGAAGTCAGCCTGTTTATATCCAGTATTCCAATCACCGAGAACTTAAGACTGACAATCTGCCTAATCAGGCTGTAAGTATTATAGGCATCTGTAAGAATAAGTATACAAACGTGGCATAATAATTTAAAATATTATACGTTAGAGAAGAACCACCATATATTTTTATTTTAGTGTACTTTATTATGATTGAATATATAATTTGTTATTACAAGCTTAAAACAGTTTCATTTGGAAACGTAGGAAGTTATTTCATTATAAATGACATTTACTGGGCCATACATGGCGTCACATTCTTGTAATCCTAGCAGTGGGAAACTGGACTACATAGGAAGATACAGAAGAGCAAGCAGTAACGTTTTCTCCCGTCAAATCTGTTTTCACAATTAAAAATAGATAAAGTTCTGTATCTCCTAAGATCACAGATGTCAAAGGAATGCTAAAAACAAATTTAGCCTTTGTTTTGACAGAAAGTAAAAGCTTGGAATTGGCCTTCCAGGGTCTTGTGTGTTTGTCAAGCACTCTACCAGGATCTAGCTAGGGGTGATACTCCTGTTGTGATGTTAAGGAGACAGTTTAAGATGTAAAGAATTTGGTCAGAAATTTTCTTTCAATGAGTTTTGATTCCTTAAGTGAATGTGGAATATTATATAACAACATGATGTTTTTATTTGTTTTTATTTTGATTCAGTTCATGGTGACTTTTGTGTCTTTCCAGATTCATTTAAAGTAGTTAAATAGAAATTTATTTTAACATGAAAAACTTGTCTACAAAACAAGGACATTTTAATAAAGTGTATTTTAACTTTTAAATACCTTTTTAAATTTAAATATAATTACATCACTTTCTCTTTCCTTCTCCTTCCTTCAACCCTTCCCATTTCCCCATTCCTTCTCAAATTCGCAACTGCTTTTTTTTAAAATTATTATTGTTATACATATATTAGTGTGTTTTGTCCATCACGTATACCCCACACTCCGCACACTTCCTCCCTTCGCCCCATTCAAGACAGGATTTCTCTGTGTGCTCTGGCTATTGTGGAACTAACTCTGTAAACCATACTGGACTCGAAGTCAGAGAATCACCTGCTTCTGCCTCTGCCTCCCAAGCACTGGGAGTAAAGCAAGTACTGCCACCTCCTGGGATGCACACAGACACACTAAAACTTACCTAGTCTGTTTAATGTTGCTTCTGTGTATATGATTTCAGAGCTGACCGTCTGGTTTTGGATAACCAGTTAGGGTACATCCTCTTGGGATCTAGCAGCTGCAGGCACAGGTGTTTTGCTCAGTTCACTCCAGCAGACAAAGGGTCTGAGGCTGGCAAAGAAAGTGGGGGGCTAGGGATCTACAGCTCCCAACACATACCATGCTCTAATACAGTGTACCAGGGTTTAAACAAAACAAAATTTCTTATAATATTTTTAAATGTATATACTTAATTTTATGTTTATGAATGTGTGTATGAATGTACACCACATGTGTGTCTGGTGCCCATGGAGATTAGAAGAAGAAAATATCCGGTTGCTTGGAGCTTAAGTTATGGATGGTTGTGAGCCATCATCATGTGGGTACTACAAATTCAACCCAGGTCTTTTGCAAGAGTGACAAGTGCTTTCAATAAATAGCTCAGCCATCTCTCAACCCTCTTCCAAAAGCTTCTGGTTTGTTATTCAAGTCTTGGCTCTCCTGTTGTTTTTTTGTTTGTTTTTTTGAAGAATAAAAATGGGGCTTTATTCTTCCTTAAGATAAGTTTCTTCTGAATTAACTTACTTAATAACCTATTTATTAATCTACTGTTGTCAAACTTGCCTTAGTTTTTCCTGCATGCTCACAATATGCATTTATATACACTTGTTACATTCTTTGTTCATGAATGTTGCTCACTAAGCATGTACTCCAAATCTAGTTTGGACCTGACTTTTCAATTCCATTCCTGTCTTAGTGTGCACTATATAGCCTAATCTATTCAGGAGCAATATACTGTCTCTTTAGAAATTAACTTATTATATGCCTTATAATTATTTTGTTAACTCTTTTTTTTAAAAAAAAAACTGAAATTGGGTTGTTTTGCAAGTTTGGAAATGATTAACATATCCTTCTGATCTTTCATTGTTAAAAATTCTGCTTTGTTTGTTTTCTTTTAAAGTCTTTGAGTAGAATTTAAACATTTTCTTCATGCACGTCATACAGTTTTTGCAGTAGTCTGATTCCTAAGTATGTTAGTATAAATTGTTAGAAGAAAAGATAATTTAATACAAACTTAAAGATTGGATTATGCCAAAGGGAAACAGTGAGAAATCCCAGTTGCTTGGCAACCACAGGCACTGGAATGGCCTAGTTTATTCTTAGATAGCCTTGCTTTCTTGCCAACACTTTTTACTTTCACTTTTGTACAATGTTCAATATGAATGCTAACCAAACATTAAATCAAAATGGAAAGTACCTGTTCCATGTATTTAAAAATGTTGAGTTTTTTGTTTGTTTTTATTCTGAAAACTAGGAAGTGGATAGATTCACATTTCTTCCTTTTTTTGTTCTCTGAGTATCAAGATATACCCCCAAAGCATGCATGCAACTCTCAGCAGTAGACAACTGTTCAAGTCCTTATGAAGTTAAAGTTTCTCAACATGTGGGTCACAACCCTCTGATGGGTCGGACTACCTTTTCATAGAGGTTTCCTAAGACCATCAGAAAACAGATATTACGATTCATAACGGGTACAAAATTACAGTTATAAAGTAGCAAATAATTTTATGGTGGGGGTTCACTACATGAAGAATTGTATTAAACCATTACGAAGGTTGAGAACCATTGATATAAAGTAGTTCCACCTCCTTGATTTGCAGAAAAATTATAATTATTAAATGTAATTGTGTTGTGAAGTACAAAATTTGAAACCTCCTTTGGAGGTTTTCTTGACCTTATTAAATAGTTTATGAATCTGTAGAAATGATTTTGTAAGGATTTTACCTTTAAAATGTTCTCTCAAATAATTATTAAAATTAAAAGACTAGAGTATTCACTCCATGCTGGTCCATGTTTTTGACTTTGGAAATGTATTCTTCACATCACAGATACTTTTGTTGTATTAAGATAGGGACTCACTATGATGCCCAAGTCAGGCTGTCCTCCTACTCCTGTCCTCCTTTATCAGCCTCTAAGTGTGTGCCACCCTGTTCCCTTGGGCACGCTTAAGCTTTATAAAAAATAAGTCTCCCCACTGAAACTTAACACAGTACTTGTGCTTGTTTGATGATACTGCTTCTATTTTCCATATTAATAGTATAATCATTCTAGAATTGTTGGCTCAAATGTCTAAAAATCTTATCCTACAGTAGTAATTTTATTGCCTTATAATTTTAAACATCAGAAGTGTTTTTATCTTCAAACATTTTTTGTTTTGCTTAAATGTTTTTGTTTAGTTAAAAATTGCTACTAAGAACTTGGTGTGGTTACATAATTTATATGCATGTCTGTATTTATATGCATATTTATAACCAGCACTGGAGAAACTGAGGTAGCAAGATTTAATTCAAAATTGACCTTGGCTACACCATGAAACCATATCTTGGTACAAAACAAAAAGCTCAAAATCTTATGATTATAAAAATATATCGGGCTGAAGAGATGGCTCAGTGGTTAAGAGTATTGCCTGCTCTTCCAAAGGTCCTGAGTTCAATTCCCGGCAACCACATGATGGCTCACAACCATCTGTAATGAGGTCTGGTGCCCTCTTCTGGCCTTCAGACATATAGACAGAATATTGTATACATAATAAATAAATATTAAAAAAATATATATCAGAGCCGGGCGGTGGTCGTTCACGCCTTTAATCCCAGCACTTGGGAGGCAGAGGCAGGCGGATCTCTGTGAGTTTGAGACCAGCCTGGTCTACAGAGCTAGTTCCAGGACAGGCTCCAAAACCACAGAGAAACCCTGTCTCGAAAAAAACATATATATATATATAATATTTTTCACTGTCATCTCCTTCAAGTTTTTATGTTCAGAAGTATTTTTCTTTCTTTCCTTCCCCCTTTCTTTCCTCCATCTTTTCATTCCTTCCTTTGCTTCTGCTCCTTCTTCCCCCCATCTCTTGAGCTTTTGATACTTCAGCCTCTGTCTCCTTAGTGCTAGGATTATAGGTGTGTACCACCATACCCCACTTTAAAAGCCTGTCTTCACTTTCTTGCTAGTTATTTAGAAAGCTTGAATCAGTGCTCTGTGAGCACCAGTGCAAATGTATTGAATGTTCTATAGTGACTAAGGCAGTATGCACCATTGAGTCTCTTATTTTTCTCTCAAAGAGAAAAAGTGAAGATCAATAGCACAAAACTACCAGCAGCGACCACTCACGTAGAATTAAAATTAATAGAATGATTGTTGACATCATAAGTAAAGAATTAAGTGAGATCAAATTTGTTTTTAGTTGCACATGCTTTTGATATTTAATCATTTTTACACTAGAGGAATGCCCACTATGATAATGTCTTTACCCAGGTACTCCAGGACTGTAACACCCAGTGCAGAAATAATGACTTATATTTAGCTACTTAAAAAATTCAGCTCCCCAGTTACTGTGGCTGATAGCTGTTTTATTGAACAGGGTAAAATCTGACTTTATCATAAGAATCTGTTGGCTGTAGGATAGCACTGATTAATAGCTTCCATGTCTCTCTTGTGGAGTGTGTAGAATGCAGTTCATACAATATTTTCCTGTTGATTCTAATCTTGATTCTTTTTTGATCGGTACTCTCCACTCCATACACATCAATTCAAATTCAAACGCATGGATCCAAATGGAATCTGAGTTAGTTTTCAAAACTGTAAAAGCACCACCATCCTCATTTTCTAATAAAATCTTACTGAGACGCTCCCAGTGTAGTAAATGAGGTAGATTGTCATGTTTAAAGCAAGACTGGGGGAGGGGTGTCTAGGACCCCACGCTATTAGCTATAAGAGAATAGTTTTGAGAAGTAATAATGAAAACAAAATGTTTGGCTAATTCACATATTGTTGTTAGCGGTGATGTTGCTTTGGGAACTAAACATTGGGCGTTTTTTGTATTATCTGATAGTAAAAAAATTGCATTATATAAAAAACCATTATTAAAATGTTTGTAGACTAGCATTTTTAAAAGGATTGTTGTCACTTCAGCATGTGTACTAATGTTGGAATTTATGCAGAGATTTGTATGGCCTCTGCACACATACAAATTTATGAAGCATTCTGAATATTAAAAAGAGGTTTTCTTCTAACTTGTAAGGAACGAATTAACTGTTTAAGATAGACAAAGAGCATATTCATAGGCAGGCACAGTGGTGCATGCCTTTAATTCTAGCTCATGGGAGGTAAAGGCAGGCAGATCTCTGAGTTCAAGAACACCTGTTCTACATAATGAGTTCCAGACCCTGTTCTGAAAAAAATCAAAATATAAAAGAAAAAGAACAAATACAAGTGTGAAAAAATGGGATTTGCTGACAGGTGGTGGTGGTGCACGTCTTTAATCCCAGAGACAGGCAGATCTCTGTGAGTTCGAGGCTAACCTTTTCCACAGAGTCCCAGGACAGACTCCAAAGCTACATGGAGAAACCTTGTCTCAAAAAACCAAGGTGGTGGTGGTGGTGGGGTTTGTTGAGTTAAGAATACAGAAAGTAAGTAAAAGGCTCCCAAGTTTGAGAAATGTCCTTTTAATTTTAACAAAGTTCATTGTAACAAAAAGCTAAACACTCAAGCATTTCACATTAGAAAATTATAAGCAAAAAATTAAAACTACCATCAATTATTTAAATTAGCAATTCTGTGACTAATAGTTTGAAATTGAATATAGTGTATGAAAATGAAAACCATATTTAATTTGTAAATTTTTTGTTTTGCTGCACACACAATTTTCAAATTATTAACATTCTTAAGTAAATATGGCTAGTATGAAGGAACTTGTAATTTCAGCACTAGACTGAGTTTGAGGCTAGCTGTGTGTTAGGAAATATTATTTTAAGGTGTGTGACTTTTGTTTAGGCTGCATTATTTTTTAACTCTGCGAAGCTGTGAGTCTTTGCCTGTCTAAAACACCTGATGGTCCTAAAAAAGAACTGAATGGCCAATAATGAGGCAAGAGCAAGGATAGGTGGGCCTGAAGGCAGAGAGGATAAATAGGAGAAACAAGGAGAAGGAGCAAGCAGTAAGGGGCAAAAAGAGAACAAGGAAAGGAGTACATCAGGCACCAGCCACCCGGTCACCCTGCCAGCCACGGAGTAAGAAGGAAAGTAAGACATAAAGAAGATGAAAAGCCCAGAGGCAGAAGGTAGTTGGGAAAATTTAAGAAAAGCTGGCGAGCAACAAGCCAAACTAATGCCAGGCATTTTTAAGAATAAGCCTCCATGTGTGATTCATGTGGGAGCTGGGTGGCGGGCCCTGAAAAAGAGTCCAAAGAGCTTAATATCACACAGCACTATGGCTGTATAATAAAACCCTGTCTCCATTGGGGGTGAGGTGCACAAGGCCTCCATCACGCACCAAGAACCATGCACTAAGGAATGCTGAGAGCTAAAGAAAGTCTTCCTTAGGGAAGAGTATACCAATTTTTTTCCAATGCCAGAAGTTCAGCCCTAAATCAGTTAATGTTATACGATCGAGCAGGTGGTACTTACTATCCTTTCACTTCATCTTTAACTAGTGTAAGTTTTGAGGGAGTTACAAATGGAAAAAATACATTTCTCAGGCCTTTTTTTGTGAGTGTATGACCCACCTGGTCCTTCAGTATTGACTGTTTTATGTATACTTCCTACAAATGGGGGTGTGGGTGTTTCTTCTACCAACTAGAATAAGGTAGTGAACACCGGTTTGGGTTGGTGACACAGACCTGTAATCGCATTTACTCAGGAGGATCATGAGTTCAAGGTTTTTTGAGACCCCACATATATTTTAATGCCAGCTCAAGTAACTTAGTGTGACTTTATCTTGAAGTGAAAAAGTACCCCCAAAAAGGCTCAGGTGCCTGTTGTGCATGAGGCCTTGAGTTCAGTACCTATTTCTGGACTCCAAAAAGAAAAACTAAATATTGGTACATTACTCCTGCCATCTGTAGGTCCCGTTTGTGTTTTGCTCATTGTCCTAATAATACTTGGTATAGTTAGGTTCATGTATGCATTCCGTTTGCTTATGTCTTTCTAGTCATTTTAGACAGATTCTTTTATTTTAATCTGATGTCCTTAACATGGTTGAAAATGAAAGGCAGTTTATTTCCCAAAATGTCCCTCAACTTTTGTTGGTCTTATATTTCCTTTTGTTTCAATTCAGGATATGTTATCTTTGCCAAATACATCTAGAAGTGACACAGTCATGTTTGCTAGACTTCTGTACTATGGAGTTCCTATACTTCTCCTTTTATTCCTTGAGAAGGGTGGTAGGTTGCTTAGCTGTTATTGGACTCTAAAGTCCAAGGATGCTAAAGCCTCTTACATAAAATGGTGTAATAGCTGTATGTACCATAAGCACACATTGCTGTGTATACTTTACATCGCCTCTTAGATTACTTAAAATACCCAGTGCAGCGTGAATACTGGGTAATTAGTTGTTAATACCCAGCACTCTGGAAGGAGGATGACAAGTTCCCGACCAGCCTTAGCTACATAATAACAAGACTTGATTCCAGCAGAAACTCCAAAGTTCTTATTTTATTAGGGAGTGTGTGTATAGATGGAAGTTTTTTCCTTTGTTTAGTTGTCGTGCCTGCAGATATGGAGGGCCCAACTTAGAGGGAAGAAATAATATCTCATTCACAGGCATTTGGAGATATCATAAATGTTGTTCTTTACTAACTGTCAGTTGTTAGCATTATGGATTTAAAAGCATTTCTGTTTATTTTGTGGATGACCTTTGATGCTCAAATTTCTTGGATTGGGCCAGTGGGAATCCTTTCAAGTTGTCTTCTGTATCCTTTTGACATACCACCTTTATAATTTTATTGATTTCTACATTCTGGAAAGTTAACAAAAATACTACAAAATCAAAATTATTTCACACCTGCCTTCTGCAGTTCCTGCCACAGCTCTGAACCAGCTGCTTTTTAGAATTCCTTATTTCATTTCAGTGGAAATATATTAGAAGCTTGCTTGTACACTAACACTCCATGCCAGGCTAACTGAGTGATTAGCCTGATCACATTCTAGCCTCTTGCCCTCTCCACGGACCTCTTCACCCTGCTCAGGTCATCTTCATTGCACTGGCTTCCTATATCATTGTGGGCACCCTTCTAACTCCTTGAGCTCCAGCATGCTCTTCAGGTGATAGCTGACATTAACATTGAAGGTACTTACACACACCCCTATACCCCTTCCCTCCCTTCCTCCCTGCCTCCCTCCCTGTTTTTTAGGTCCTGGTTTCCCTTTGCAAGGCAGCCCTGGCTATGGATTTGCTCCTCTGCTTGTTGATTATATTCTGTGGCAGGCCTGCTTTCCCCACTCACAGACCAGTCATATTTACACTTGTTTTAAGCCATCCAAAGGGTTTAGAACTGAATTGTTAAGCAATAATGCTGGGACTAAAAACATGCACCACTGTTCCTGGCTTTTTCATGTGAGTTTTCAGGGTCAAACTCAGGTCCTTATGCTCATATAACAAGCACTTGATTGGTCAAGCCATCTCCTGAGCCCCATCTTTAAAAAAAGAAAGACCGATCAAGCAAATTGAAAACTTAAATTCTATAAGTTGGGAGATGTGCATCCAGATAAAGTATATGGAAACGAGTTTGTTTTATGTCATCTCGGCTTCAGGATCCATTCACTGCTTCTGTGATCAAAAGTGGTAATTTTTCTTTTTTCTTGTTTTGGCTTGTTTTCTAGAGAGCCCAAGCTGCACTGCAGGCTGTCAGTGCTGTACAGTCAGGAAACCTGTCCCTTCCTGGAGCTCCTTCCAGTGAAGGCACAGTGCTACCTGGGCAGAGTCCTGTGCTCCGGATAATTATTGAAAACCTATTTTACCCTGTCACTTTGGAAGTTCTTCATCAGGTAAGAAAGAAACTCTTCTGAAAGAAGAATCGACTATGATTCCCTAAATTTAGTTAACATCTGTTTTTTAAGTTGGGTGTGATAACACAGAACTTTAATTCCAGCACTTGGGTTTTTTGTTTTTCGAGACAGGGTTTCTCTGTGGTTTTGGAGCCTGTCCTGGAACTAGCTCTTGTAGACCAGGCTGGTCTCGAACTCACAGAGATCCGCCTGCCTCTGCCTCCCGAGTGCTGGGATTGAAGGCTTGCGCCACCACCGCCCTTTTGTTTTGTTTTTTTTTTGTTTTTTTGTTTTAATTCCAGCACTTGGGAGACAGAGGCAGGCAGCTCTCTGAGTTCAAGGCCAGCCTGGCCTACACAGTGAGCTACAGCACAGCAACACTACATACAGTAACCTCCTTCTCCCCCTCCCCCACCCTAGATCTGTTCCTTACCAATTTGGTTGATATTTTCTTTTCATTATCTGCTTAAATAATAAAAGACCTACCACCCTGTTGCATAGAAGAAATTGTGTCAGGTATTTTTGACAGCCCCCCCCCCCTAAGTTTCTTCCTTTATTTATTTTGAGACGGGAATTGACCTTTATAGCCCTATCCTGGAAATCACTATTGACCAGTCTGGTCTCAAACTCACAGAGGTATTTGCTGTCTCTGCTTCTTGAGTGCTGGTATTGAACGGTATGTTAATACACCCAGCCTAGTTTGGAATTTGTGATTTACAAAGATGCATCAAAGTGGCAAGGTTTGGGATGTAGCTGAATTGTAGAGCCCATGTGGCATGAAAAACTTTCATGCATGCGGTCTTAATGTTCAGTTCCTCGTACCAATAATTATGATAATGATACCAAACACTGGAGGGAGAACAGTGGGTGAGAAATTCTAATTTTAACCAGATGTAATGGCTTGTTAATAACAAAATCCCACATCAAAACCAACAAAATGGAATTATTCTTCAGAGTGATTACTCTGAAGAGACACCATGACCAAGGCAACTCTTGATAAAAGAAAACGTTGGATTTGGTGCTTGCTTGTAGTTTCAGAGGCTTCTTAGTCTATTATTATCATGGTGCACATACACACTCATAAATAAAAATATTTGGCAGTGCAGTGGTGGTGCACACGTTTAATCTCAGCACTCAGGAGGCAGAGGCAGGTGTATCTGTGAGTTCGAGGCCAGCGTGGCCTACAGAGTAAGTTGAAGATAGACAGAGCTACACAGAGAAACCCTGTCCACCCCCAAATGTGTGTGTGTGTGTAAATTTTGAAGGGAAGTTAAGCTTTAGTACATACACAGATATATGATATGCATTGTTAGGTAATCACTTATATTCAGTGTAATCTTTGTAGATAATTTACTAATAGATGTAAGCTGTCTTATCAAAGATAATCCACTAAATAGGACTAGTGATATTTAAAATTTACAAATGGAGGGTCACCTACTTACATAATTTTTTAGTGAGTAAAACTGAATATACTTTTCCCAATAAAGCCATCCTACTAATCATTCCCAAACAGTTCCACCAACACGGGGATACTCAAACAGAAGCCTGTAGGACCTATAAGAGCCATTGTCTTTCAGACCAACACAGTCCACTCTGGCCACTATAGACTTGTGGCTTATAATGTAAAATGCATTTTATCCAATTTCAAAAGATCCCGTAATCTTTCAGTCTCATGTGGTTCAAGTGGGTCAGGCTCCATCCCGAGGAAGCAGCTGACTAGGACAGTGTTAACCACAGGGTTCTGGCTTTAGCATTATGAAGGGCCCCTGAGTAAAAGGATTGTGGAATCTTTTGCAGTTAAAGAGAACCTCTTAGGCCAGACAAAGTGTTGCAGCTGCCTGGTTCGGGTGGAGCCTTTCCACCTTGAAGCATGGTGTTCAAAAGTCCAAAGTTCAGAGTCTCTTAAGACTAAAGTCTCTAATTTTAATCCCCTATAAAACCAGAAAACAGATTATGTAGTGACACAGAATAACTCCCTAAGGGAGTAATGGAGGCATAGGGAGGAAAAAATAAACCAGAGTAAGACTGAAACCCAGGAGGACTAATTCCAAAAATCCTATAGCTCCATGTCCAGTGTCAGAGAACTTAGATGACTCCATCCCTCCAACTGGGCGTCTCTTACTTGGTCTTGTTTCATTCGCCATGTGCAGCTTTCCTTGGCAGATATCTTACAGCTCCAGCATGTCTAACCTCTTGCTATCTCCAGTGCCGTTCACAACTGTTACCTTCTCAGGGCCTTCGTGTGGGGCCTGTCCTGCCCGCCACACATTTCCTGGCTTCCGTGGTTTCTCCTAAACTCCATAAGAAGATCCCACAATCTTTATTCATGCCTCTTTCACGACTCTAAAGCCAGAACCACATGGATGACACTGCTGTGTTTAGCTGCTCACTTTATGCTGAAGCTAGGCCCCCTTGACCCCTTGAACTACATTTGCAAACAACTTTTGTTTTCCTTTCTTCTCTTTCTCTTTTTTTTTTTTTTTTTTGGTTTTTCAAGACAGGGTTTCTCTGTGGTTTTGGAGCCTGTCCTGGAACTAGCTCTTGTAGACCAGGCTGGTCTTGAACTCACAGAGATCCGCCTGCCTCTGCCTCCCGAGTGCTGGGATTAAAGGCGTGCGCCACCACCGCCCGGCAGAATCCCAAAGTCTTTCACAAAAGAAAAAAAAAACCAGCATGGTCAGGTCTGTCACCATAGTAGTCCACTCCCTGATACCAATTTCTGGGAACCAAGTACCCAAATATCTGAGACTTTGGGGGCATGCTCATCCAAACTACCACACGTGCCTTTGAATCTATATGACTGAAGAATTGTGAGGTGGGTGTGTATATATTCTAACACTGAAATACATCTTATCTAAATTCAAACATTATAAATAAGCTGGGCCCTTAGATACTCTTTTAATTTCCATCATCAGCATTTCAATTTATGGTAGGACTTTTACTCATTTCCCAATGTGTTCTTCGCTATGAATATAAATCATAAATACGGAATTAGTTGTACCAATGTGTTCCTTTCAATAATTGAGTACCAGTTTTAAAATGAAGTGTACCTTGGAAGCGTTTCCTAGGGAATTTAAACAGTGGTGTTTGTAGCTACCGGTGTCCCTCCCTAAAAGTGGTTTAGTAGTTGGTTTCATTATTCTATTAAATTTGTTTTCTGTTTATTGAACAGAGTAGCATTTTAACAGTCAAGACACTGGAGGCTTGAGTTGTAACTGGTCTTTTACTGTTTATTTCATGAAGATAATGACCTCTGTGACCGATCAGCAGAGTATTTGTGTTTGCTTCTGTAATAGTAATAGCTTTTATATATCTTAGAAAAGATAGTTTTGATTCTGTGACTCAACATTGCCACCCCCATCAGGTACCTTAGTCAGTTTCATGAGGTCATGACCTATAGTTAGGTTACCATTTCCCCCAAGTAGTAGCAGACTTTCTTTTTCATATAGAAGATTATGGACTCCTATGTGAGCAGGACTTTTCAATTTTCAAAACTATCAGTTGGAGTAAGACTCAGTCTTTAGTTACAGAAGTCCTTGTTTACTTCTTCCCAGTGCAATGGGAAGTGTTTACCAAAGCTCTTACATATAAGTGTTTCTTCATTTACTTACCCACAGTACCTAACATTATTCTTTAACACCTTGGCTTTTCTGGAACTCTGTCTATCTCTGTGTTTTCTGTTCTCCCGCTTAGCCCTATCTTTACTTCCCTTTCTGTTTCTTGGGCTTGTCATACTTATTCTACAAAGTTCATTGGCGGATTTCCATCATTTGGTCATCTCAAATGTTTTGTCCTTAAAAAGTCTTCATTACTTTAAGTCCGCTCCCTCAACACTGTATCTCATTCACCCTGACTTAGTCATTGGTCTATTGCTGTGAAGAGACACCAAGACCATAGCAACTCTTATAAAAGAAGACATTTAGACATTTAATTGGGGACTTGTTTATAGTATCCGAAGTTTAGCCCCTGATCATCAGTGTGGACCAGGCTGCATGCAAGCAAGTGCTGGACCAGTAGCTAAGAGCTACATTCTGATCTGTAGGCGAAAAGAGAGACCCTGTGCTTGGCATGGACTTTTAAAACCTCAAAGCCCACCCCCAGTGACACTTCATTCAGCAAGGTCCCACCTCTCAGTCCTTTTAATCCTTTCTGGTAGTACCACTCCCTGGTGACTGCATTCAAATATTCAAGGGGGCCGTTCTTACTCAAACCAGCACCCTGCTAGAGGAGTTGGAGCTGGCTTGAATTTTGCTCTAATGTGCATTCTATTTAATCTCACTTCCTCTTATTTTTCTTTTAATACTTATAATATATAACCAAACACGGTTTCCTTTGCCTGTTTATTGCCTTAATAAAGGCAGAAATTTTTATTGCTCTTTAACTTGCCAGTACTTAAAGTATCTTGTAATTTGAACAAGCCTGGTTTTGAACTCCTGTTTCTGCCTCTAAAAGCCTCCAGAAGTAGCTGGTGACTTACAGGGGTGAAATTAATCATTGACTCATTTGATTTCTTGTTTTAATTCACACACTGGTGAGCATCATTGTATCAAACTATCAGTTAATTGCTATTATATCCTTCTGTTAGAATTGTACCATTTGTACATACCATAAAATTGTGGGTGGCGGCGGCACGTGCCTTTAATCCCAGAAATCCAGAGACAGGTGGATTTCTGTGACCTTGAGGCCAGCCTGTTCTATAGAGTGAGTTCCAGGACAGGCTTCAAAGCTTCAGAGAAACTGTCCCAACAAAACAAAACAAATCAAAACAAAAATTTAGTTAAATATTTGAGTACCTGTTGTGTGCCAGGATCATGCATAGGTATTGAGATATTAACACCTTATACTTGTTTTGAGACATTTTTGTCCCAGAAATTTTAATGGAGAAAATTATTTGTATTTTATATATTAATATGACTCATTGATGAGGTAAGAGGATCATGAATTTGAAGCTTGACTGAGCTACAGAACAAGAGATTGTTTTAAACCCTTTTTTTCAGATATTTTCTAAATTTGGCACAGTCTTGAAGATTATCACCTTTACAAAGAATAATCAGTTTCAAGCCCTGCTTCAGTATGCTGACCCACTGAATGCACATTATGCCAAAATGGTAATTATACTTTTTTATTATTAGTCATTTGCTTTGGAGACATCTGAAGAACCTTCGCGTCTCACTTGCTCCAGTTTATCTTGTGTTTAATTAAATCTGCCTTTTGATCATATCATTGTAAGCTGTATTGTTCCCTTCTAAGCTAAAACTTACTGCTTTCCCATTGGAAGCAGCTTTAGTCTTATGTCTCAGATCTCTGAGACCCATTGCTGTTCGTCACATTTAAAATCTGTACTTAAACTTAGCACTCCTCATGCAATCTGACTGCTAAGCAGATATTTGACCTTGTGGTTTCGTTTACTTGTCTCCATTCAGGCAGAGATTGATTTCACTACTTTTATAACCATATTCAACTCTCATTGTTATTGAGCTCTGAATTAGTAAAGACATTAAAACTTAAGAAATATGGTGCTGTTATTTATGTTATTTTTTAAGTGCATGAATCTTTGGTTTTGTTTTAATGAGACAAAATAAAACACATGATCATTAGATACAGCGCTCTTGGAGAGCTTCGTCAACTTTAATTTTGCTTTGTTGTTGTTTGGGAAATACAGCCTTTTCATCTACTGCACCCTCCAGCTGCATGTTCATTATACAGCTGCCATATTCTTTGGGGTTTGTGTCTGTTTTTATAAATTTGACTATTTGTGAAAGCAGACTGTAGCCACAAGTAGCCCACTGGTAATTTTATTATAGTAAAGGGACGGATTACTGATCATTGGTCACAAGTGACTCCCTTTGTGTTTTATTCAAAAAAGCAAGTACAAAAAAAATGGCAAATAATTTACATATATTTATATATTATGATTAGCATACTATTTACAGTGGTATTTCATCAATACCTTATATTCACCCAAATAAATTATACTAAAATGAAATTGAAGCATGAAATTAACGCCTTTAAATATTTACTGTGGGCAAAGTAGCCATGATAGTGTTTCTATAATTTTATGCAATAGTTCCAAGCCTTTATATTTTCTTTTTTCATTTGGTGTGACCACTTCAGATAATAAAAGTAAACTTCCCAAGTCTTTGGCATTTTGTCCTTTGCACTTTGCTTAATGTTGGATTGCTGCTGTCTCAAAGAAGAGAGTGCTCAGTGAGTTGTGTGGTCTTGACAAAACACCAGTCCCTGTCTCATCTACTTTAGGCTTTGGATGGCCAGAATATCTATAATGCATGCTGCACTCTGCGTATTGACTTCTCCAAACTCACCAGCCTTAATGTGAAATATAATAATGACAAAAGCAGAGACTTTACTCGCATAGACCTTCCTACTGGTGATGGTCAGCCACCCCTTGAACCTCCTATGGCTGCTGCTTTTGGTGAGTAGTTCCTTTTTCAGTCACAAAGCAAATTTTCTGAAGTTACAAGTTTTACTTATTATGTCAGCCTTTTTCTTCTTGGGTTCTCTTGGGACTTCTAAAGAAAAGCATATGTTCTAAAGGAATATGCCCATATATTAAACCTTAATATGAAATAATTCTGTTACTTCACAAAACACCTAAAAGTATGAAATTGCGTTCCATGTTATTTTCTAACATTAGTACATTAATATTACCCAAAAGCTACGTATTTACTTTAAATTATTTATCTTAATGGTAGCCTTGATTTTAAATATGCAGATTTCTAAGCAGAATTAAGTGCTCTTGAAAAAAATCTTTTTTTTTTTTTCTTTTAAATAGTGGTATTTACTTATACCTGCTGGTATGGTAGTTTATGTACCCAGTACCTAGGGGGCTGAGACAAGGATTGTGAGTTCAAGGGTATCCTTGGCTACATGAAGGGGGCCTATTTCAAAAAACAAATATTTTTTCAAAACAAAAGATTATTACTTATATTCTAAAAGTTTATACTAATTTAAGTGGCTTTGTTTTTAAAATAACGTAAGCTGTAGGAAAAGCACAAATAACTATTTCTCAATTGTTAGCATCACACCTCATTTACTTTATCATTTCCAGTTGTATTTATGTATATTTATAGCTTTGTCTCCCATTTGACACTGTTGGAGAGTAAGTTATAAATATGATAGACTTGACATCTAAATATTCACTGAATGTTTGTGTGTGTGTATTTTGTGTTATTTGAGACAGAGTAGCCCAGGATCGCCTTGAGCTCACAGCAGTCTTCCTCAGCCTTCTAATCAGGATTACTGGTTTGAGCCAACATGCTTGGCAATCAGTATTCTTACATAAATAAAATTCATTTGTCAAAATAAGGAAATCAATACCTATACTGCAGTATCTAAACCAAATAGAACTTTTGAAATTTTGCAATTACAAAAATAATATATTGCTATTTTTTTCTAAAAACTTGAAAATTATCAGACTAATATACTGAGCCATTTCTCCAACTCAATAATGAAAACTTTTAATGGCACTTCTTGTATTTGTGTGTGTGTACTTACTTGTAGTTGTCTTACTCTTTTTACTATTTTGGCTTTTTGGGGTGGCCTGCCACCCAGCTCCTAATTGAATTATACACAGAGGCTTATTCTTACTTATGAATGCCCGGCCTTAGCTTGATTTGTTTCTTGCCAGCTTTTCCTAACTTTAAATTATCCCACCTAACTTTTTGCCTCTGGACTTTTATCTTTCTCTATTTCTGTATACCTTTTTTTGTTTCTTACTCTGTGGCTTGCTGTGTAGCTGTCCCCTGAGCCCTCCTCCTCTCTCAGTCTTCCTTCTCTTCCAGATTTCTTCTATTTATACTTTCTCCTGCCTTGCTATTGGCCTTTCAGCTCTTTATTAGACTAGCAAGTGTTATAGACAGGCAGAGGATCACGGCTTCACAGAGTTAAACAAGTGCAACATAAACAAAAGTAACACATCTTAAAATAATACCCCCAACATTACTAGCATGTGCAAATATGTACTTGCCTGTGGAGGCCATAGAACAAACTTAGGGATCATTCTGGAGGCACCATCTGCACCATCTACCTTTTTTATTTTGTTGTTTTGGGTTTTTTGTTTGTTTGTTTGTTTGTTTTTGTTTCTTTTTGGTTTGGTTTTTTTGGTTTTTCAAGACTGTTTTGCTGTGTAACTTTGATACCTGTCCTGGAATTCACTCTGTAGACCAGACTGACCTTGAACTCACAGAGATCCTCCTGCTTCTGCCTCCTGCGTGCTGGAATTAAAGATGTGCACCACCATCAACTGGTTCATCTACCTTCTTTTTAAGACAGGATCTCTCACTGGTGTGAAATTCAGCAGTTAAGCTAAGCTGACTGGCCAGTGCTGAGTATCTGCTTCTATCTGTCTGTGGAGGGCTTAGGGTAGTGGGCTCAGCTTTTTAATGTGAGTTCCGGAGATCAAATACAAGGCAAGCACTTTACTGTCTTAACCGTCTTGCCTCCTCTTAATGCTATTTTTTTTTTAAAAAAAAAAAATGTAGTAAGTAAGTACATGATATATAATGCGGAATGATCACACCAGGCTACTTAGTATTTCTTTAGTTGGGAAAACTTTCCATAGTGCATGATGGCTTTGAAGCAGGTATTGTCTTAATTTGTATTACCTTAGTTTCTGTCATGGGACATTTTTCAGATGTGTGCAGATTACCTATTCTTAATTATTATGAGTAACTATTAATGGTCTCCAGCCATTTTTTCTTAGGATTTTGTGTGATCTCTTAATAAGATGAAAAAATACGTAGGCTGATTTCTTACAGATTATTCCATCTGGAAATACAAATGGAAACAGCTCCTTCTTTGCTTGGATTTTTGCAATCTCATATCTTTTTAGTCCCTGAAAACTGTTCCCTTCTCTTTATTTCTTGTGTAACTTCTGTTGAAAGGCCTTCTCACATTTTCAGTGTATTTCATAAGGTTCCAGGGATCACTGTTTTCCCATTCTAAAGCTGTTGTCTTTCTCTATAGGATATAGGATACTTTCCTCCCTTCACCTTAGGCCTGACCACCCTATTGTCTTATGCCCTTTTAACCGGAGCTTTCGTCTGTAGGCACTCAAAGTTAAGTCAGCATAATTACAAGTCTGTATGTTGCTTATAATAATTCCGAGTTTGCCATGCTGTTTCCAGTTGAGTATCTTACAGTCATTTCACACTTGATTCTTTCCTTGGAACCGACTCCTGTTTTATTGACACTGTCACCAGGCTTCCTAAGGAAAGAGTGGCATTGCTTGTCCAAATATACAGCACCATACTTCGCAGTAACATACTGTCTAGCTCAAACTTTCCCTTAACTTCCAGAGATGTCTTCTCTGAACCATCCTAGTGAAGTCTCTGTGGTGCTTCCTTAGTCCACTTGCTGTATTATATACCTGGAGGACCCTCGGCATGTGAATCTCTGTAATTCATACTTGTATCTTTTAAATTTCAATGACAAAAATTTATCTCAGGTTTGTTTGTTTAAACAAAATCACACATTAGATTCATGACACTCCTGCTTCAGTAATGGAATTAAAAGCCTGTGCCATAATGTCCAGCTTCATTATTTCTTCTCATCATCCCAGTACTACTTCAATACATTAACAAACACTTAATGGCTTTTCATACAGGAAAAAAAAAATGCCTCTAGATAAACACCAGAATCTTAGCCTAGTCCAGACTTAATAGATAAGCTCTGTTCTTCATCCTTGAACCAGTTGAAAGGGCTCAACCTCTCTAGATAGCAAGGCTTTTATACTGTAGGGATTACCTACTGAACAACTATGATTCCATAATGGTTCAGTTCCATTTATAATGTATTTTTATATAGGCATTTCATATTGTGTTGGTAAGCATAGTTAGCCTCTCTTTATTTATTATAGCCTCTCTTCTTCCCAGGTGCACCAGGTATAATTTCCTCTCCATATGCAGGGGCTGCTGGATTTGCCCCCACCATTGGATTTCCTCAAGCTACAGGTGAATCCTTTCAGGTTGAATTTGAAATGTTTCTTTAAATGAAATTCTTTGTTTTCTAGGAGCTCACCAAAATTTGAACAATTTAAAATAAAGGCCTTAAGGTGTAACAACCATGGAGTAACTTGTATGGTCAAGCATCTTTCTATTTACAAACAATTCTCTCTAGTTTCACTGTGCACTCAGTATTTTGTTTTAAATCACTCAATTTCTCTTGGCACAAATAACTATGGATTAATTACATTAAACTACCCTTTATCAGGTTACTAAATGGTGTATATGATCTGCTGCTTTCCTTATTGATAAGCTTGTTATGTGAACAGACCTGGTTTTTACTGTCTTTGTTTCTTCGACACTTTGAAGGCAGCATAGACAATAAAAATGTAAACAACAATGTTTAACCATTCATGAGTTCTGAAGAGTATATATCAGTGAAGGGTATGAGTGTCATTTATTTCAAGAAATGCATTTTTTTCCGCTATAATAGGAATAAAGAAAGGGAACTAGTCCTGACTGTCCTGGAACTCACTCTGTAGACAGATTAGCCTTGAACTCACAGTGATCCTCCTGCTTCTACCCTCTTGAATAGTGGGATTTAAGGTGTGCACTACCACCTGGCTTTGATTATGACTTTTTATTTGATCATATAGTTGGTAATTTTGTGTCTATAAACAGGTTTGTGATTAAGAAGTGTATGCCATGAATCTGATTTTACATATTACATTTCTCATTTACAACACTGTAAGTTTAAAACAGTGTAATGTACATGGTGGGGATGAAAAAGCCAATGAATGCTTCCAATTTGATAAGCCTTATAAAGCTAAGCAGAGCACATACATACACACTGTAGTGTTGGAGGGAGGTCGCTTGTTGGTTCCCTGCCGCCCGGCTAGCTTGGACCCGAAATAATCACACAGAAACTGTATTAATTAAATCACTGCTTGGCCCATTAGCTCCAGCCTCTTATTGGCTTACTCTTACTATATTAATTTAACCCATTTCTATTGATCTGTGTATTGCCATGCAGCGGTGACTTACTGGCAAATTTTCTGGCAGCTGCTCCATGGCTTCTCTCTAACTCTTAACTCTGCCCTTCTTTCTCCCAGCATTCAGCCTAGCTTTCCCTGCCTACCTAAGTTCTGCCTTGCTCTAGGTCCAGAGCAGTTTCTTTATTCATTATGGTAATCACAGCATACAGAGGGGACTCCCACATCACTGTAGTTCTACCTTTAGTGGATATATGACTGATTTATACATAGTAGCAAAAATTGCAAGGTGAATTAGAAGGGCATGGGAAATAGATCATATGAAGGAAAAAATTTCCTGTACAAAGAATTCAAGCTAGGTTTGGTGTTGCACACCTTCATGTATAGCAGTCAGGAGACTGAGGTAGGAGGATCTCAGAGTTCCAGGCCAGCCAGAAATATAAAGTGACCCTATCCCTCGCCCCCTCCCTTCCAAGGGCATTCAATTGGAGAATGCCATCTGCACAGTCTTAAAATTCTTATATTGTCAAACAAAATAAGGTGAATTTCAAGTCTGTTGCAATTTAATTGCAGGATGTAAATTAGAGCAATCAGATAAATATAAACAATGTTAAACCAAAAGAGCTAAAATGAGACGGGAGATGTGTGTGCCTAACACACGAGGCCTTGGTTTCATTCCAGGTACAGTAAGATAGATAAATAAGTTGGCTCCTTTTATAGTACCAGAGGTTCCTGTGTCCTTAAGTTCTTTTAAAGCAAAGATAGAAGTAGTGGAACTTCTGAGAAAGTGCTGTTTTAAATATAGTGTCAATATATAATTCTTTGCCATAGTTTAAGAATATTCTGGGCAGTAAAAATTCTAAAACAAGATAAACTTATTGTTGATAATAATCTGTATATATAGCACTTTACACAGTTAAAAATATTTTCACATGTAAGCATACATTTGATACTTTGGTTGAAGGACTATATATTAATATCTGTAATATATTTACATATGTGTGTCATATAAAAATTAGGTAAAATATATAGCTGATTTTATTTGTGGTCAATATGAAAATTACATCCACTTGACATGAAGGTACTGGATAGAAAAGTGGTCCCGGGTGATAGGCTTTCTGTGAAGCTTAATTGATTTTTAAGACCAATGAGTCCAGTTACTATGTAGAGCCAATATGAATGGTATTAATTAAAAATAATATCAACAAATAAGGAACTCATCTTTCAAACAGACTATGGAAAGAAAAGCTGTTCTTTGATAGCCTTTATGATAATCTGTATACTTTTTTAAAATGTTCAATTACTTTGCTTAAGTTGTATCTATCAAATGTTATTCTCCAGATAACTATAATGTAAGAGGATATTTTTGTGTTTTAAAAGGTCTGTCTGTCCCAGCTGTTCCTGGAGCCCTTGGTCCCCTCACACTCACCTCCTCTGCTGTCACTGGAAGGATGGCCATTCCTGGGACAAGTGGCATACCAGGGAATTCTGTTCTGCTTGTCACCAACCTCAATCCTGATGTAAGTTGAGAAGTGGTCTAAGTAGTCTTTCAGGAAGTGGGATGGTGGGTTCTTACATGTAGTCTAGGTTTGTGTTAAAATGCTTAAATCTGTTTTAAGGATTTTAAATAAAATGTATCACCAGAATATATAGAAACAAAACAGTGCTTTAACAGAATAAACTGTCCTTATTACACTGTAAATAAACTTGTTTTAAAATTGGGCTCTATTTAGTTAAATTTTGTGTTATCTTTTCAGTTTATCACACCACATGGACTTTTTATCCTATTTGGTAAGTTCTTTTTTGTTTGTTTTTAGTGTCATCTATAGCTGTGAAATGAGCACATGATTCATTTAGTAATATTTTTTTTAATATTTATTATGTATACAATATTCTGTCTGTGTGTCTAACTGCAGGCCAGAAGAGGGCATCAGATCTCATTTCAGATGGTTGTGAGCCACCATGTGGTGGCTGGGAATTGAACTCAGGACCTTTGGAAGAGCAGGCAATGCTCTTAACCACTGAGCCATCTCTCCAGCCCAGTAATATTTGTTGATTAGTTTTATATACTTAGTAATATGTTTGACATTAAAGATAGAGCAAAGATTATAATCGGGGAACTTAAGTTTGTAAGTGGTGGTATAAAGCAGGGAGTATTTATCTAGCTGACTAAGCAGAAATGTTAGCTGACTTGTGAAAAATGCAGAAGAGCCAGCCAAGGAGACATGGAGGGTACACGCCTTCACAAACAGTCGCCAGCGGAGCTTTCCTGTCCTGCAGTTGCTGTCAGTAAGCACACTGAGAGCTCAAGCTAATTACTAGCTCACTCTTACATTTAAAATTAACCCATTTAAATCCACGGGCAATAGGATGAGAGAGAGAATCTGGGCTTGGAATGGGCTTTTTGAAATCTTAAAGCCCACCCCCAGTGACAAACTTTCTCCAAGGCCACACTTCCTAATCCTTTTAAATAGTACCACTCCAGGTGACCAAGTAGTCAGATCTGACCAAATAGTCAAATCTGTGAGTTTATTGGGGCCATTATCATTCAAAGCAGCACAGAGCAAGTGCGTGCTGTAGCGTGCCTTTGAATGTCAGAAGCTAACCTGGCTTGAGTGGGCTCTACCTTGTGGGTCCTGAAGGTCAAACTCAGGTTGTCAGGCACCGTTTCTAGCTCCAGTTTTTACTATGTGTTCACAGTTGCTCAGGATCACCACAGTCCAGCTTTAGAATTATTCCATTACCTAAGAGACCACTTATGCTCTTTAGTCACTGTCAATGCTGCTAATAGTAGCACATGCAATTAATGGTTGTATAATATTGAATTAACGCTGTATCTTTATATGACCTGTTGTCTGAAGTAGGTCTTCTTTAAGAGTAAAATATGCCTTCATTAAAAAAGTGAAGTCTCCCATGTCTTAAAGAACAAATTAGATGTATCTATTTGGTTACAGGGTGTTTGATTTTGTGGGGTTTTTTTTTTTTTTTTTTTTGGGACAGGGTCTCACTGTATTTAGTCTTGCCTGTCCTGGAATTTTCTGTGTAAGCCATGCTGGCCTTGAACGCAGAGCTCCACTTGCCTCTGCCTCTCCTGAGTGCTGGGATCAAGCGTGTGCCTTCATGCCCAGCTCTATATTTTGTTTTTAGAAATGCCTCCTTCAGCCTCTACTTTTGAGAGGGGCAGTAGACTCAGAACACTTGATTTTTGTCGTTGTTTTTAATTTTTAAATCCATTTCTAGGTTAAAAGTTATCTTTAGGTGTTAGTAACCATCTCTCATTTGTTCCTTTGAAGATTTTCTTTCTTTCTTTCTTTCTTTTTTTTTTTTTTTTTTTTGGTTTTTTTTTTTTTGGTTTTTTGAGACAGGGTTTCTCTGTGGTTTTTGGAGCCTGTCCTGGAACTAGCTCTTGTAGACCAGGCTGGTCTCTAACTCACGGAGATCCGCCTGCCTCCGACTCCCGAGTGCTGGGATTGAAGGCGTGCACCACCACCGCCTGGCTCCTTTGAAGATTTTCGTATCCGTTTTCTTATTGAATTACAAGTATAGTGAGGTTCCTTTATACAGAGCTCTGCTTTTATATACTGTGGAAACTTCAGTGTGTTACAGTACTTTAGACAGAGGAAAATGAAAGAATGCTTTTTACATTGTAGACCCTCATTAATTTTTGTAGAGTAAAAGTGATAAACTGTAGTGTTTCATTGTCTTCCCACACCCAGATTAATTATTTTGCCTTTCTTCTGTGATAGAGGACCCACTCTGGGAATTACTAGTAATTAAAAAAAAATTCATGTAATGAGATGAGCTAGATGATGTTAGGGTAGTTTTTCAGTGCACACTCATAACTTAACAGTTGTGAGAATGGAAGAAGTGGACAATGAGGAGGGGTGCTTAGGCCATAAATTCCAAAGGTGCTGGCGATTAGGTGAAAGATTTTAAGAACCGTGTCAGAAGTGGGTGTGGAGAGGAGCAGTTGTGTGCATAGTGCTCCCTTTTATCTTTTGCCAGGGCTGTTCAACACTAGATGTAGGAAGAGGTAAGGAGGAGTCAGTTCATTGGGTTTATACTGAATGATGTATTGACAAGATACCTGAGAGAGAAAGCTGTGAAACTTACTAGGACGGGATGGTATGTGGTATACCCAGGCATCTAAATGCAGTGGTTTGTGTTTTAATTAGGAGTGTATGGTGATGTCCATCGAGTGAAGATCATGTTCAACAAGAAAGAAAACGCTTTGGTGCAGATGGCAGACGCAAGTCAAGCTCAGCTCGGTACTGACCGTGGTGATGCCCGTTTTGCATGTGGATTTTCCCTCAGGGTGGGCAGTGTGGAACTGGGAGGGATGTGGTTTTGCAGCAGCACTTTCTGATAGTGTTTCCCTTCTTATTTGCATCTGCTTTACTCGAAGCTCTGAAGTTCATTATCTAAAACACATAACACACTTTCAGTGTTTACAGTTTGGACTCCAGGGTTTCCCATTCACTTTAAACTAATAAACCTTACTTGTCATGAGGCTTTATGGGTCTTCACTTTTCTTGTAAAATCTGAAAAATTATATGATCTGAAGAGAAGCTAGAATATTCTTTTTTATAACTACTCGGATGTCTTACAAAAATGTTTTGCTTACCTTGCGAGCCTTATATGTTCTTATAGCACTCTGCTCAGAAATTATTTTTGGGAAAAGCAGCAAGTGCTCTTAACTTATGAGCCATCTTTCCAGCCCCTGAGCTCAAACTTTTAAATGAGAAAATGAAAAAAATGGTAACATATTATTAAGAATCTCAATATTCAAACTTTCCTCATTTTATTCCTTGTTCTATAGCAATGAACCATCTAAGTGGTCAGAGACTTTATGGAAAAGTACTTCGTGCTACACTGTCCAAACACCAAGCAGTCCAGCTCCCCAGAGAGGGACAGGAAGACCAAGGTCTGACTAAGGACTTCAGCAATAGTCCCCTGCATCGCTTTAAAAAGCCCGGCTCAAAGAACTTCCAGAATATCTTCCCGCCGTCAGCCACTCTACATCTTTCCAACATCCCGTATGTATCTAATAAGTTCTTTTGATGATTAATCTGTAATATGTGTCTTGAGAAAAGCAAAAGCTACAAAATTGTTCTAAACTCCATAGTTCTCATCTATTGCCAACTTCTTTTATGTGCCACCATGTTGTGGAGAGCCTTTATTTCCAATCATACCCTTTTTTTCCCCAGACATTTTTAAACATTTATAAATTTCTGTGTATTTTATGTACATTGGTGTTTTACTTTCATGTATGTCTATACAAAGATGTCAAATTCCCTGGAACTGGAGTTACAGACAGTTGTAAACTGCCATGTGGGTGCTGGGAATTGAACCCACATCCTCTGGAAAAGCAGTCAGTGCTCTTAACCTCTGAGTCATCTCTCCAGCCCCTAATCCTACCCTTAAAAGTGAAATTATCAGCACTTGAGGATTTTCAAATAAAGAATTTTAGTTACTAGCTTCACTATTTAAAGTGAGGATAAAAATAAGTATATGTAGCTTAATGGTGGTTCTCTGAGTTTGAGGCCAGTGTAACCTACAGAGCGAGTTCCAGGACAGGCTCCAAAGCTACACAGAGAAGCCCTGTCTCGGGTGGGGTGGGGGGGGAATATGTAGATATTCCTTTGGTAGACACATAAGATGTAAATGTGATGTAAAACCAATGTACTCACTCATTAACACAGTATCTCTGCCTTGGAGCTACGTAAGAAGTTGAGTGCTTGCATCAGAGATTGTGTAGTTCACACACAGCATGAGATATCTAGTCTCTGACCTCTCAAAGAAAAAATGTATTGCAATTCCGGAATGTTAAAAACTTTAAACTTATTCATGAAAGGAGTAAGTTTTGGAACTAGTGCTAAAAGTTATAGTTGCCCCCTCCCCCCAAAAAAAGGAACAGCCTAGGTAGAAAGCCATTGAAGAGAACGCTTAAGAAATTATGATGAGGGCTGGAGAGATGGCTCAGGGTAAGAGCATTGCCTGCTCTTCCAAAGGCCCTGAGTTCAATTCCCAGCAACCACATGGTGGCTCACAACCATCTGTAATGAGGTCTGGTGCCCTCTTCTGGCCTGCAGGCATACATGCAGAAAGAATATTGTATACATAATAAATAAATAAAAATATTTTTTAAAAAAAATTATGATGAGGATGCTGGAGTGTAGTTCTCCACAACTGAAGGCTTCTGGTAGGGAAGGACTCAGTTTTCTTTATGGCTACCCAGAGTGTGCCCATGCAACAGTGAGTATATGGGCAACACAAATTGGACACACACACCCCCCCCTTTCTTTTTTAGAGGTCAGGTCATAAGGGTATGAGGACAGACATACGAGGAAAGTGAGTGTGCTGGGTTCATGATGTGAAATTCCAAAATATCACTAAAAATAGTATGAAAAGGGAAAAAAAAGTTGTGGGAGTGTGTATGTGTGTACAGCTTAAAAACCAAGGGGTTGGCTGGGTCAACTTTTGGAATATAATTCTAAGAACCTGAGGTAACTAGGAAATAAAAATAATTACTCAATAGTTTTAACTATTCAGTTTCTCTGTTGGTGTACAGTCAGGCTTGATGAGAAACTTTTTATCTCAATTAGGCTGTAAAATCAAACCTCATGCCAACTAGGCAATGGAGGAGTGAGTCACTTTAAGAAATGAATACCTGCCGTGCGGTGGTGGTGCTTCCAGGACAGCCAGGGCTACAGAGAGAAACCTGCCTATCTAAATGGGCTTGATTGTTAGGTATCTGTCTGTGTTAGTTAATTGGCTGGTGAATTTTTTTGTTTTGTTTTTGTTTTTTGATTTTTTTCGAGACAGGGTTTCTCTAGCTCTGGAGCCTGTTCTGGATCTCATTCTGTAGACCAGGCCGGTCTCGAACTCACAGAGATCTGCCAGTCTCTCCCTCCTGCATGCTGGGATTAAAGGTGTACGGCACTGCCACCCAATAATTTTGTTTTTTAATCTCTGTATCCAGTCCTCATGTATAGTTAGTAAGTGCTCTACCATTGAGCTAGACACCCAGTCTTTTTCTTTCTTAAAGCTTCTCGAACTTGAGACTCATTGGCTTTTAGGATTGTGCCCAGTCTGTTCCTTAAGTATAGAATTATGTAGGAGCTGGTCACTGCTTATAACCCACATAGGACATTAGAAGAGAAAAAAGAAATAATACTGGTATTTCTGAATTTTCTCCATATTCTATGTTCTTTAAGCATGATCACGGTGCTTTACATGTGTAACCTCATTGTATCTTCATAACCATTTTTTTTGTTTTTATCTAAAATCTGTATAATGATGTTGATTATTTCGACTGTTCAGTATATAGTGCTGTGCACACTTTACGTTTAGAACATTGAATATTTTTGTGTAACCATTCACTCCTATCTGCATTACCTTTTTATTATTCAAATTGAAACCGTTCCATTAAGCAGTAACACTCCACTTTTCTGTGAGCTCTAGTCTGATAACTGTTATGCCCCTTACTAGTTATTTGTAATAGTCTTTGGAATAAGGTCATTAGTTTCAGTCTATTGATGGAACTCAGACTAGGAATAATTAATTCAAAAGGGTACACAGATGAGTAAGGAGTATGGTGTAAGCACAGGTCTGTTACCCCGAGGAATCAGTGATGTCGTTTCATCATGTACTGCCTACACGATAGACCACTGTACTAGTTATTCATTGCTGTATAACATCACCCCCAAACTTAGCGTAGTATTCAATATTTGTCACACTGTTAATTAGGAATGTAGAGATGGCTCAACTGAGTGGTCTCTGAGTATGTCTCATAAGGTTGAAGTCAAAATGCCAGGCAAAGAGGTATCAGAGAATGTAGCTCAGTGGTTGAGCTTGTACTTGACATGTGGAAAACCCAGGATTCAGTTCTCAGCATGTATTGTCATTTCTGTGCTAACCTAAGGGATACAGAGGACATCTTGGTGCAGTATGAGAGAATAGCCCAGGTGTAAATATTCTTAGAAACTGGCCAACCCATACACCTTCCAAACACCATGAAAGCTATAAAGAGTGTATAATTCTGGGCTATAGCTAGTAAGCCGGAGCTGGAGAAGTATCTTAACTAGAGTTAATTACTAATGCCAATAGTGCGAGAAATAATCATTTTGAAATAATACATATTTTTTATTTTTCTTTATATGCTATCTCCAAAGAGATTGTTGGAACATAAGTGCTCAAGGGATCCGATGGTGATCAGAGCGCATCTGTGACTCTCTTGCTAATAGAACTAATGTAGTTGATAACTCTGATATTTTGCAGCCCTTCTGTTACAATGGATGATTTGAAGAACCTTTTCATAGACGCTGGATGCTCAGTGAAGGCTTTTAAATTCTTTCAGTAAGTCTTTGCTTTCAAAAGTAATTAACATTTAACATGGTTTGTAGCTTTTTAAAGTAGTTCTGCAAAGTCCTTTGGTTTAAAACCAAATTAATTGTACTTTTTATTTTTTCCTTGTCATTATAGGAAGGATCGTAAGATGGCACTCATTCAGTTGGGGTCTGTGGAAGAAGCAATCCAGGCCCTTATTGAGCTTCACAATCATGATCTTGGAGAGAATCACCACCTCAGAGTTTCCTTCTCAAAGTCCACCATCTGAGCTCTCTGAATGTTCTCCTGAAACTGGACCATAATTTCAGTAAAGTCTTCAGGCACAGACTTTAGCAGCTCAAGACCAATTCTGCCTCTTTCACAAAAGTAACTCTTTGGGAGTTTGATTAATATTCAAGTACATTCAAAACAAGAGATATTCCTTTTTTTCTCCAATTTTTCCCACCAATGTTGATCAAAGGTTTGCTTTTCCTTTGTACTGCAGTTTCTATGAAAATAACTTTCAGGAAAAAAGATCAGGAAAATATTTTTTAAATAATTTAATTCCCTGAATTAGATTTCAAAAGGACAGACTTTGTTTAAGTTTGGGTCCAGATCAGCCTTACATGACATTTCTAGTATCCTTTGTACTTTGAGGAATTTAGGCATACAGACTTTTACAATTTCTTGATGTAATTTAAACCACTTACAACCAGGTTTTTAACTTTATGATTCAGCAGTTTCCCTGTAGAAAATGATGTTCACTTATAAATTATATCAGATATTTGCATCTATTGATAGTTATTATACATAACCACATGGAGTTATGTTGGAAGCAGGTTTATAAACATGCATGCTTTCTTTCAATGATTTTTTTTTCACTGTATGACACTCCTTTGAATAATGCATATCTTCTCTTTCAAAGACTTTTTGGAAACGCAAAGTGTTGCAATTGTCCCCAGGGAAACAGAAGTGGAATTCAGCCTAGATCTGTTACACTATCAGAATAGTGAACCATTTTAGAAAAAAAGTTATGTTTTGAATTTCAAAATGACATTTGTCAAATAATGTAATATGATCTTGGAAAATTTTAAAAGAAAAGTAATCCTACTTTTTTATAATTGTTTTCAGAAAAAAAGTTTACAGTCTTAAGGAAAATATTCAGGTCTATCATATGGTTTGACAGATTTTTTAAAAGTTATTTTTGGTAAGGTCTTCTTTTAGAAAAAAATCTCAAGGGTTTTTTGTACCACTATAATCTCTAATACTCAGAATTACTGTGTATTTACTTAATTTCTTATTATGTGCCTTATTATGTGCTTAAGATATAATAGATTAGAGTTTTATCTAAATATCTAGAAAGATAAATTGTGGGCTTGGTGAGCATTCTGTTATTTCTTTCCTTGTCTTGGATTTTAAGGCCCCCCCCCCCCTTTTCATTGCAATTTTAAGTGGTTTCAATAAGTAATAGTTTCTATTCAAATTTTTGGTGCTTTGGTGTAGTGATGGGCTAGGGAAGGGTGAGTGGTTTGGGAATAACTCAGTGTGCACCTGTAGGCCTCTGTTGTGACCGCTGGTTGCCTCCAGCCTTCTTGTAAAGTCAGAGCTGCAGAACTGTGTCTCAGTTCACATCTGTCTGACCTTTATCGCCCGTTAGGATTTGTCTCAGGATTACTCGGTTCTTTCTCAGCACTCAAGGACTTGATTATCTTTGTTAATGGAACTTCATTACTGAATGTCCACATATTTGGAGTATGAGAAAGTGGGTTATTTTTTATACTCTGACCCTCTTACGTTTTTGGTTGAATGTAAGGTACATGTTAATGTTGCTTCAGTGATTATATCATGTAAAATTATTTCTTAATATAAAACTGCTTTTGTTAATTATTCCTTCAATGCTTAATTGGTTTCTAAAATACAGAATTGTCAAAGGGATCAATTTTGTCCACCCCTTTTCACTTTTAATATTCTCAAATTTGATCATCTCATCTTTTAAAAAGTATCTCATTCTTCTGTTTTCAGCCATTAATTTGAACGTACATTTTTCATTTTTTTAAAAGAAAAGGTTTTATAGAAAATAGAAGGTGAAAAAGATAATTATAGATTGTTTAAATCAGAATTCCCTCAGTAAGAAGCAACAGTTCGTAGAACAGACAGAGAGATGCTAGCTTGGGACATTTCAGATGGGGTGACCTTAGTATTGGCTGAATAGATGGGCATGATAATTATCCGGTTGGGTGTTTTCCCACTTACATTTGAGGTATGTTTCACCTTAATACCGAATAAAGGAGGGGAAATGGAACTGTCACCCCGAATTTGCTCTTTTCACACAGACACTATATTAATTTTCAGTGAGATTTTAAATTGGATTGCTTCCTTTATTTTGAGTTGGGAACTGTGTAATTTATTAATTCATGACATAACATCCAGCATACGTGTAGCAAAAGTTACTGATAACAGAAGGGAAATCATAATAGTGTTGAATGTAATTCTGAAGTAGGGATGGCCTTTAAATTGAGAGAACACTGAAATCCTTTTCAGGGATTTGTGTAGATATGTGTGTGTGTGTGTATAAATAAGTGTATATACATACATATACTCTTTTAATGTTATATATACATATGCACATTACGTACATTTTAATTTATTGACAAAATTAACAAAATTAAGATTTGGGAATGTAGGATATGCTTGTTTTAAAAGAGCATGTTTGAAGTCATCCGGTCGTGTCTAAATTAGCTGTAGCATATGGATGCTGTCCATATTGATCTCTTTATTGTTTGAATTATAGACGTCTACATATTTGTGTTGGCATAGTTTTAAATACCGGGGTGATGAAAAAATTTGATCTTTATTTTTGTTTTGGCATGCACTTATTCAGTATCTTTTAGCAGTGGTTTATTTTTGCTGTTGATCTTTGAGACTGCCTTGCTGAGTTAATTTACTTCATGGGGGGAGTGTTGTCATATCACTTTTCAAGGTATTTTAACTAAGCATATATAAATTCAGGACTTAAGGAAATAGCAGTACACATTTAAAAACAGTGCTATATAGCAAGATGTTTTACTTTGGGGTTTGCATAACTCATATATTGGTAAAATGTGTTTTGTGATATATGAGAATAGACAAAATCATGTATTCTCTTAATTGACAATTTGCTAGAGTTCCAGGACTACTCCATATCCCCATAAAATGACATGAGATCTTTGGGACTAAATACTAGATGCAATTCTTTGTAGCAGTGTTTGAACTGAATGTTTTAGAGTCATAGCTGCTATCTTTTAAATTCCTTCTTTGTCCTTTCCTGCTGTGGTGATTAAGGGCCTGTTGAAGGTTAGGAACTAGCCCTTATGAGCCAGGCATTGTCATAGTGCTGGAGGAGGCTGAATGTTGTGTTTGAAACCTGGCCTTGCTACATAAGCCTGTGTCCCCATCTACCCCCAAGATAAAACCAACAAATAGCTATTAGGAATCTATAAAGTGTCAAATTTTAAAGCCTTCATTTCATCACACAGAGCATTTATATTTGAATGAATATATTATGCAGTTTCTTGTCTAGTTTCACTAAATATTCTTGGATAGAAAACAACAAACTCAGAAATAATGATCTTTTGTGCCTCAATGAATCCACTTGTAAACCCCAGATTACCTCCTAGAAAGCCAGTGTGTACTGCTGTTTTAAAACCAAGAGCATGACTGTGCTGAGAGCATTTTTCCCAGCTTTTCCTTTGTCTTGATCTACTGGCAATGAGAAGAAAACTGCCAGACTCTGTTCACTGTTGTGCTGAAACAAACCCAGTTTAGGTTGTACATAACTTTGAAGTATAACTCAGCTGTTTTTAAAGGGTTGTTTTAGTAGAAGACTGATTGCAGTCTTTTTCAGAGCAAATCCTAACAGGTACTTGTGAATTGTTTTTAAAAAAGAAAGAAAATTACAGAAACGTTAATTGGGGGGGTGTAAAGGTGAAAAACAGGACCAAAGTTTATGTGCCTTCTTCAGTAGTCTTATTGACCTTTTCTTCCTATTTGAGCCTAAGGTAGCATTGGTATTTTGATTTTCAGGAAATGTGTACTATACAGTTTAAGAGAATGTTGTCCCACAAACTAGTCATCCAAGCAAACAGTCCTGAGTAAACAAAAGCTCAGCTGCACGTCTGCTTCCGCACAGAAAGCAGAGCATTGTATGGTACAGGAGCAAAACTGCTTTCCGCTTTGATGGTGGTCACCTTAGCTGTCACACGCTGAGGCACATGCTCCAGAGAACAGGGACCTTGGTGATGATAACTGTCATGCCCGAAAGCTGCTTATGGCAAACTTCACTTAACGCTGCCAACAGAGTTTTGTTATGTTCATGGTAGTTCTAAGAACAGGTATTCTATGTAGTTGCTTTTGGTGTCATTGAGAATATCATACTCTAGTCTTTCTTTTTTTCTTACCACTCCTTGTTTGTTACCCAGATCTTTAAAAATACATCCCGTATCCAGGAAGTACTAATTACAAACATTGCTGACCACACCAAGTTTTACATTGAAATTTCACCTCATTGCTCTGACCAAAGACTGCCTGTTCTGGTTTTAACTCATCTGTGAAGCATTTTCCCTGAGCTCTTTTCTGAAAGATCCCATGCAGAGCGGCCTTGACTTTCCATTTCCTCCTGATGAATAAACTGCTTAGAGAAAATGGGAATTTTACTGTGAACAGAATGAGTGGACAGCAAGGATGGTCATTTTCAGTACTGTATTTGAGGGGGGGAATAGCACAGCTAAAAACCTCTAGTATTGTCTAGTGTTTTACATGGTCTGTTCATAAAATTCCCTTTTTCTGTTTGTGAGAATGTTCATCTAGCAGAAGAAAATGCTGTAAATATTTGTAACAACATTTTTTTAAACCAGGCCAAAAAGGAAAAAAAAAGGGTTTTGGGAACAAGTTAACATATAAAGTGGTTTTATAGAAAATAGCAATTGTCTTGTATATTTTGATAAGCAGCAGTACCAGATTTCATTTGTAATACAGTTTGTGGTATTGGAAGAAAAGGATTCTGTGATTGTCTAAGTGAATTATGTTATAAATGCAAAGAGGAGAAAATATTAAAAACCATATTTTCTAACTGTGTAGTGCATGGTTAATTCAAGCTTCTGTACACTACAATATTGATTCCGTTTTCCTTCGGTTTGTATATTTGATACCTGTTACATGGAATCTCAGTCTCTTTTCCTAACAAGTATAGCATTGTAGCATGCCTTTTAATAAATGTCATGGCATCTGTACTCTCTTAAAATTTTTCTGTGTTATCGTCTGTGCTTTGGGTTCCCCTTGTCTTGCCTGTAATTCTAATGATGTCATAGTTTCTTTTACTTCCCATGGCCATCCATCTCAAGTTATCATGCTGGATAGCAAATACTTAAACAACTTTAATAGCTGGGATTTAAAGAAAAAAATTAAATTGTCTGCTCCTTAGGTATAACTCTCATTATAAGGAGCAAAGCACTTCTCTGATCTTAAAATGCACCACCTTGTTGGGATAATCTCCACTGCATACAGAAGTCAGAGTGCTCACAGCCTTCCTCCCTCCCGGCCCTTGTATACAGCTGGAGACTTCAGTGAGCTTGCGCCCTTTGAGTTAAAGGTTAACAGTTACTGCTTTTCTGTAGGCAAGCCCTTTGCTGCTCCTTTCTGTATTGTTGCAGTTCAGGAGTAGTAGGTCTACTTCACTCTTTTACTCAAAGATCTCTAGGAAGTGGAGATGTTATATATTGCTACTCATTCTTGGCTTGCTCACAGGATTTATTATTTTCTTAAGTGTTACTACATAAGTATTTCAGCCAGAGAGGTCATATTTGTCTTAAAAAGAAAGATAGCCCCTACAACCAAGTGAAACTTTGATCAGTTTGTTCGACTGTGAAATGCATACACAGCTGCTACCAGGAACCATGCCACTTCTGAGCATGAGAGGGATAAGAGTCCGCACTTGACTTTTCCATCAATTCCAGTACCATCTGCTGCATGCACCATGCAAGTGCTCGGTTTTATTTTCCCAAGCACTGCTAAGAACACGATCGTGAAGGTCTGCAGTGCTGGGGCTCGGGGACAGTTCTGAAAACTACCAAATCCAATGTAAAAGACACTGAGCAGAGCAGGGCAGTCATGGTGCACACCTTTAACCCACCAAGGACTCTGGAGGCAGAGACGGGCAGATCTCTGCGAGTTCTAGGACAGCCAAGAGGATAGTGAACAGGGTGCCAGGAGAATTTTGCTGAAGGCTAAAAAAATTTAAACTGACAATGTAGTTTGGTATAAAAATTTAAGGAAACCCTGCTCTTTAAAAAACTCATCCCTCACAGTTGTAGGACCTAGAAATTCAAATTGTTTTTTCAACTTCTGATGAGAATTTGACACTTTCTCTTCCTGTACAGTTTTTATTTCTTCCTGGTACTAATTTTCTTGCTGTGTAGGTTCTGTGGTCTTTGTGTCCCTTCCTGTGGTCTTCTTTCCATTTGTGTCTGTGTTGTGATCTCTTCTAAGGCCAACAAGCTGGGTGTAGCAACACACACCTGTAGTCTTGGTGAAAGAGAGGCAGAGATAGAAGTATCTCCTGGATTCTGTGTGGAGATGTAAAACAACCACAGGACAGGCATAATTAAGGCCCAGCCACACAATGTCCCTTTACTCACAATAAAGTCTCTCTCTGGATACAGTCATTGTCTGAAATTTGGGGATTTGGATTTCAACTTGTGAATCACAGTGGGTGTAGTTGAGTGGAATTACTTGGGGTACTGTAGATTACTTCTGCCAGCAGTTGAGTTAGGTGCTGGGATAGTAGGTGTTAAAGACGTGTGGCTTGGGAGGATATACTGTAAGTGGCTGCAGAGACATCTGACTATATATCAAATACCTTTAAATTTCTGCCTTTAAAGTTCCAAAGCTGGATGATAGCGGTCAGTGTTCTGTTAGAGTATGTATAGATGAAGCTGCCAGCCAGCCAGCTAGTTGTGCTATATAGCCCTGTAACAATGATGCACTTCTAAGCACTCTTTGTTGCTCAGATGCCCTTATTTGGAGAACAATAGTGGAGTAAGAGGACCCAGTCAAGCTGGGTCCAGTCTTTAGTCTGCACTGGATTGCTGATTGGATGGAACTGGGCTAGATAAGGCTAAATATATTAAAGCTGTTCTGTGTTTTGGTGGGGATTTGCATGACGTTCCTACATCATGCGGGTTTTTTTTTCTATTGTCTTTAAACCAATGGAAATTTGTCGTCCTTTTTTAGATTAAAGTGATAAGATTAGTGGTTTCATGGAACCTAATGCATTTCTGAACCACTGGCTTTTAGCGTAGAATTCCCAAGTCCACCCGTCTAATTAGCCAGGAAAAGAATGACTAAAGTTCTATGAAGATGTGTTAATCGTTCTTTCTGGAAGAAACTGCCCCTGTGAGATTAAATCAGCACCTGTGCCATTGCCTAAGGTTATGGAATTTGCAGAATTCTTGATCATGGGAGAATGCAAATATCAAGTTCTAATCTATTTATAGAGGTTGTCTTTAACCATAAGAAAGCTGATGTTGAATAAATGTTGGCAGAGGAACACTTTATAGAGATGAAGGGATGATAGGATATGTACATATGAAACTGTACTGTGCTATAAATAAATTCTATATATTACATGGAAGAGTCTCACAGATGGGATGTCAGCCAGTCAGAGGAAGCCACGCACAAATGACACAACTTGAGTACGCGTTTGCATCAGGTTCAGAAACGAGACCTTGGAGTTTCCTTGGCAAACGAGTATTACAAGTTTAAGGGGAGAGGTTTCCGGTGTCTGACTAATTAGTGGTTTGGATCTTCACTTGTGTATCATTTGCCTAAGAATTTACTTCTGACAATACATCTTTGTACTCTTAGGATTTATGCGTTTCTGTGATACACTTTAGTGGGATTTTAAGAAATTACTATATCCAACTAAAGGCTGTAATCCAGTCTGTATGTTGCTTAAATCAGAAGGGTATTTTATCCATTAAGACTCTTAGGAAGAATGCAAAATACCATGGATTAAGTTTACTATGAAACTCCCATATGTGTGTATGTTGAATTTCATTAACAAAAGAATCTTGTTTTCAAGTAAAATTTATCTCGAGCCGGGCTATGGTGGCGCACGCCTTTAATCCCAGCACTCGGGAGGCAGAGGCAGGCGGATCTCTGTGTGTAGCCTGGTCTACAGAGCTAGTTCCAGGACAGGCTCCAAAGCCACAGAGAAACCCTGTCTCGAAAAACCAAAAAAAAAAAAACAAAAAAAAAACAAAAAAAAAACCAAACAATCAAGTAAAATTTATCTTGAGTCGTTTTATACTCAGCTACATTCAGAAGTGGTACATTTCTATGCATATTAGCTTTATATTTGCAACTGTAAGCCTGATTTGGTAAGCTGTTGATCTCTGACCAAATGTATTTCTATCTAACTAGCATCCCAAGAAACTATAGCAGGAAGCATAATTAAATTTGTTACTTAGCTTCTTAGATACATGTACATATAATAGCATAAACCCCATGTATTCAGTATCTCCTGCAGTTCCTTAGCTGTGCTGGTAATCAGTGTAGGGCGTTATGCACACACCTGTCTGTTACTCCAGTTCCAGGGTCTCCACCATCTTCATAGAGACATACATGCAGGCAAAACACCAATGCACATGAAGTAAAAATAATAAAAATGCCTACTCTTAACTTTGGGGAATTTGGTAAACAAGTGTATACATGTTCCAGATCCAAGTCCTCTATAGAACTGTTGACTCTGGCTTCCATGGATTTTTCTTGCGTGGTGTTTCCCAGATACATAGGTTTTCCAGACATGGACACTCCCAAGGATATCAGAATATTCTGCACATAGTTTGCTAGGGCTGTCATAACAGTATCACAAACCACGTGACTCAAACAATGAACAGTAGGCTGGGATGTAGCTCAAGGCCCTGGGTTCTGTCCCCAGCAAAAGCAAAATGTTATTGAGACTAGAAATCTGAGGTCAAATTGTTGGCTTTAATTTCTTCTGAGGTCTCCTGTTTACTTTAGATGGTTACCCTGTAACATGGTTTTCTATATGACTGACTGGGTTCTGGTATCTTCTTTCAAGGACACTGATTTCAGACTCATCCATATAGCCTGACTTATATTAAATTCTTAAAGGCCCTGTCTCTGATTACTGTGAGCTACAGCTTTAACATGATTCTCTCAAGAGACAGAACCAATTGGATGGACAGATGGATGATGAAGTGAGGATTTGGGGCAATTGGTCCAAACACAATCATGGATGTTCGTATTCAGGCTTTGTTTAAGCCGGAAGGCATCACAATCCGGCACATGTTAAATTCCTTACCAAACAAAAACAAAATCCACAAGATTTCTGGAAATGGTCTTTAGGGCAATCAGCAAAGCAAGACTTTTTCAGAACATCTAGAAAATGGTAAGAAAGGCCACTTTCTATCATCCTTAGCCCACCACAGCCCTCAGACTGCTCATCTTTTCTGTTGCTGAGGTTGGAGCCCATGCACGGTGGAAGTATCCACATTGTTTGGCCTAGACCCTGCTCATGAAATGGGCTTTCTTGGGGTGTGGTTTCTCTGGGTTCTGGTCACTTCTACATTAGCTTGTGTTGTGGTTTTTATATTAATAAAGGCTACAGACTCAAGTCTCCACTACAGAGCCAGTCTGCTCTGAATGATTTCCCTGTTCTGCTTTCCTTCTCCTTCCAGCAGCCAAAAGCCATGGCTTTCCTGTATAACCCAGGCTGGCCTGGCGTTTGCGCTTTTCCACCTGCCTCCCTGGTGCAGAGATCCAGGTGTGAGCCTTGCCCAGCCTCAACTATTTTTTTTAATTGGCATTCTTGGATTTCAGTCTTGGGAACAATTCTCAATCAGGATCCCAGATTGATGGAAATGCTCTCTATATTTAGTTAAATTCCTTACTCCCCACTTTTCCCTGGATGTAAATAATTTTATATCTTGCAGCCTCCCCACATCCAAATTGCAACTTAAACATTCCCATTGGTTTGATCCTCAGGTAATTCCTATCATGATCGTCCTAAACAAATTACTTTTTTAATGCATTTGTGGATAGCCTTTCCCACCAACCCGGGGCCTGGACTAAAACATAACTCAGAGAAGCCTGCTACTGGTGCCCCTCGCAACTCCAATGTGTCTGCTCTGAGATGAGAGAAAAAGGAACAACAAAATCTAAAAACAAAAGCCAGCCATAAAAATCATTCTGAATCTCTGTAAAAATCTGTAAAAAAGTGTTCTGGGCTGCAGGCAGCTCTTGGGCATAGAGGACTTGTTTAATATTCATTGAACAACAGACCAGAGCACTATGAATCCATTCAGTTGGAGATAGCAGAACTGCATCAGACAGGCTGTGGTGTAGTTTATGCCCCCAGAGCATAGTTAGAACTGTAAGCAGTCATTGACAGCAGTGTGACTTAGCAGCTGACTGGCGGGAAGAGAGGAAGTAAGCCTTATCAAAACCACTGATTCCTGATAGACTGTCCAAAAGACCAGTGAGGCTGAGCTCGGTACAGGGGAAATGAACTCCGTTTAAGTGAATAAGCAAGCGAGTTCTAGAGAATGGGACCAGTAACCAAGATCACTACACTGTTTTCTGGGATGAACAGGTTTTAACCAAAATGGCTGCCATGTAGGGAAACATGAAAGAATTATATCCAGTACAGGAAGGAAGGCGAGGCGATAGAAATTGTGCAGTTGGGGGCTAGAGAGTGGTCTTAGCATTCAAGAGTAAGGACTACTGTACAGCTCCTGGGTTCAGTTCCCAGTGCTCTCAGCAGTCAGCTCACAACTGCCTGTACTCCAGCTCACGGAGATCCAGCGCCCTCTTTTGGCCTCCACAGGCACAACACTCACTCGTGTACCGTTACTCTCATGCATATACATAATTGCTAATAATACACAATCTTTATGTCAGATTTATTGGGGAAACACCTTACAGTAGCCAATGTACATGTTCAAAGAATGAAGCAATATTCAGTTAAGGAAGTAGTTAAACATCTGATGTTACATCGAAAACACCATCAGAAAATGATTGCAGGGAACCATAGAATGTGAGTTCAAAAACAATGGAAACAAAGCTCACTAGAGGTGTCCAACAGTATTTGAGCTGGCAAAAAACAATAGAGATTAAATAAATTGAAGAGAGAAAACAAAAAATGGAGAGAACCGTAAATACAGGAAGCTTCCACATCATTGGGGGACATCTTTAAGCAGCTGGGGAGAAAAAATGTTTTTTTAATATTTATTATGTATACAATATTCTGTCTGTGTGCACGCCTGCAGGCCAGAAGAGGGCAGCAGACCTCATTACACATGGTTGTGAGCCACCATGTGGTTGCTGGGAATTGAACTCAGGACCTTTGGAAGAGGTGGCAATGCTCTTAACCTCTGAGCCATCTCTCCAGCCCCCGAAAAACAAAATAAAAACATTGCTTATAAGGGAACCATAAAAGCAGTGGAGTATGTGGGATAACATTAAAAATGTAAAGGAATGTAAAAATGTATGGGGCTGGAGAGATGTCTCAGTGGTTAAAAGCACTGAGTACGATCCCCTGCACCCACATGCCCGTTCCCACCATCTCTGACTCCAGTTTCAGAGGATCAGATCCTCTGGCCTCCATGAGCACCAGGTACACAGATGCGAGCACACCCACACCCAAGAGAGTAGAATTAAAAACAACAAAATAACGGGGCGGTGGTGGCTCACACCTTTAATCCCAGCACTTAAGGCAGAGGCCTTCCCTGTGAATTCAAGGCCAGCCTGGTCTACAGTGCTGGTTCTAAGGCAGCCAGGGCTGCACAGGAAACCTTGTTTTGAAAACTACACAAGAAAAACATTTTTTTTTAACAAATGCCAGAGCGGGGCAGTAGTGGTATATACCTTTAATCGCAGCACTCAGGAGGCAGAGGCAGGCATATCTCTTTGAGGCCAGCTTGGTTTACAGAGTGAGTTCCAGTACAAGCTCCAAAGCTACAAAGTTACCCTGTCTGGATTAGCCAGGTATGATGGCTCACAATTCTGATCTTTGTATTCAGGAAGCAGGGCAAAACTATTGTCAGTTTTTAGACTAACCTAAGCTACATGGTGAATTTCTGGCCTTGGCTACAGAATGAGACATTGTCTCAACTGTAAAGTAAAAAATAACTATTAACTAACAACCTCTTATCCAGCAAAACTTCAAAATAAAAGGAATACAAAGGTTTTTCAAGCGAAACAAACTGATTACTTTGATACTGGCAGATTTGCTTTAGAAGAAATATTCAAGGAAAGTTCTCCCAGCAAAGGCGAGTGACCCCTTGACTTTCTTGCAAGTAAGAACATTAGCCAGCACTAAAGCACTTCCCTTAGGGGCTGTTGTAAATTGTGAAATCAACAAGCACACAAAAAATGCAAGAACATGACATTGGCTATGAAAAGAACATTTGTTAATGCCAGATCTGAAATAATGCCAAGCAAGTCACTCTGTCCCACATCATCTAAGAATGTGTCTGTTGGGTATATCAATTGTTTTATCGCTCTGCATGTCATGAACAAACAAAAACCCTGAGCACTGACTTATGAATTACAATTTTTTTGCAAGAGAGGGAAACCCACAAATGAAGTTTGAATGCTGGAGACTTGACTACGTGCAGATAGTAGCTCCTCCACTAGCCAAAGAGGAGTCTGTATTGCATTGAGTGCCTCAAACTGTGAGCCAAAATAAATCCTTAAAGGGGTTATGTTTTATTTACTTCAGTATTTTGTCAGAGTAGTGAAAAGTAACAACTATAGATAGCTTTCCCAGCTCTGCTCCTACCTGAAGCAGTGGCTACAAAATCTCTAGTGGTGGTCACTGACACCCTCTGAAAGTGTCTCGAGCAATAAAGACGTTTATTCACATGTCTGCTAGCAGTAAGACCATATGTTGTTCAGCAACTCCACAGAACTGACAGATAACTGTTACCTTCCTATTTTACGGCTTCCTCCTTAGCACTAGGCTATACACGGTTGCAAATGGCTGTCCCAGTTCTTACAGATTCACAGAGAGAAAGAGGAGGCAGTGATGTTGTCTGTCACAGACCTCATGGCCACAGAAAAGCACATCTTTATACCTCTAATAGCTGCCTTTCTGTTACTGTAACAAATACAGTTAAACAAATGGACTTAAGTAGAGGCAAGGTTTATTTATTTGGTAGCTTTGGAGGTATGAGCCCATGATCAAGTGATGCCTTGCCTTGGGGTCTGTGCTGCAACAGCATATTGTAGCTGGAAACAGCAGACAGTCGTGCGAGGCTGCTCACCTCAGATGGCTGGGAAGCAAAGAGGAAGGACCTATATGGCCTCCATTCTCCAAGCCTATGGTTCCCAATGAATTTATGGCTCTCCCTCTCTGGGTCTCTATTATTGCCAAATTGGGGGCTAGTCCTTTATCCCATAGGCCTTGGGGACAGAACAGGTCTAAATTGTAGCAAATATATTGATGAGAATTACAGTGTATGGCCATCTAGCTGCAAGAGAAGCCAGAAACATTAACAGAGCTCCACCTTCCATGTAGGAAATGAAGAGAAAAGACTACCAGGTAGACCAGCCCAAAGTGACTCCACAAAGAGTTGAAGTCTGAGTGACAAAAGAGTGGACTGTTTGTCTCAACGCTGAACACTGAAACCATCTACTTCTAGTCAGCATGGATGCAGATCCCAATTCACATCTTCCTGTATGCATCAGTTTGCATTTGTTCTTTGTGCTCATTAGCATGGCCTTATTTTTGCCAAAGGAGACAATCTACAGAAGCTCTGGGACGTAATAAAGAATCACAGGGGTTGGGTAGACACAAGAAATCCTGCCTCAGACTCAAAACCCAGGCTCTAAGAGCCTTTGTCTGACAGTCAGTTCCCAAATAACCACACAGAGGCTTATTACTAATTATAAATGCTCAGCCGATTAACTTAGACTTGTTTATAACTAACTCTTATAGCTTAGATTAACCCATTGTTATTCATCTATGTGCCCCTAGGCTCGTTTACATCATTTATGAACTTCTCATGTTGTTTCTTCCGTGTCTGGCTCAAGACTCTTGTGACTCCCTTTCTTCATCCCTGGAACTAGCTCTTGTCGACCAGCCTGGCCTCGAACTCACAGAGATCCGCCTGCCTCTGCCTCCACCACCCTGCCCATCCCCAAATTCTTAATCTGGTTCTCCCAACTAACCTTACCCTGCCTAGCTATAGCCTGGTCATCTTCCTTATCAAACCAACCACAGTGACATATATTCACACCGTATAAAGAAACAGTCCACACCCTTGGAAGAATGCTTGCACAACATAGGTGAAGCTCTGGGTGTGATGGTGTATGGGGTACACTGGTAACGCCAGCCCTTGGGAGCTAGGAGAATCAGAAGTTCAAGGTCATCCTTAGCTACGGGTGCAGTTCCAGGTCAATTCAGACTATGTGAGATGCTGCCCAATAGAAACAAAAAGCCTAGTCTTCCTCCTCAAGGGGCCATGTATGTCCTCTCACTGATGTGGCACAGTTAGGTTCTGTGCACACTTTCCATATCGTTCTGTCAGGCCTGCATTTCCAGGGCTTTTATTTTCCATTTGGAGCCATCTCTTGGACTCTTTAATTCTCCTCTGGGAAACATACAATTCCCTTGCCTCCCTGGAGGGACATTACCAGGTTCAGAGTAATGTAAACTTCATGGCTAGCCCCCCAAACAAGGGGTAATTTTCTAAGAACAGCTGTATTCGGGCCTTCGAAAGGCATGGTTTTCACTTCCTTGTGGTGGCATTTTCAAAGCCAGGCCTGCCACCTCGTCACAGAGGTGCAGACTCATCCAGTAGCAAGCAGTCAGCACTGGAAATGGTATAATGGCATCCAGCTGTGTGTTTGCCGGCCACACCCCTGATATGCTTTTCCTGAGTATCTTCTACAGCTGCCTCAGAACTCTGTCAAGCAAGCCTTTCTTGAGGCTTTCTTCTGGCAATGGCTGAGTATGTGGGAGAAAGTGTTTTCCCTGGAGTTTCACTGCAGAAATTGGTATTGGCCTTTGACCCAAGGAAAAGGTGTAACTGGCTTCACCTTGCAGCCCGGCTGGATGAAGTTGGAATTTCCTTTTCTTGGTCGAATGCCCCAATTCTTCTCTTAGAGTGTCATCAAGATGTGGAAATGAAAAGAAATTTTAATGTCAACTTAGAAGGTTCAGATCCGGATCTTTGTTAAAATGCCATCTGGAATATCAGCTGGCATGCCACTGGCCTCAGACGGGATGACTTCATCACTACAGCACTTCTTAATCCAAACAAACTCAGTTACTAATTGGCCTTTCTTCCCCTCTTAAGTTTGCAACATTAACTTTGTTCCAAAGTAGGGTAATTGTTTCTAAATTTAGCAAAAAAAAAATATTCTTGGCCACCTACAAATTTAGTGTGGAGCTGAGAAGATCTATATGCGTTTGGCTTTGATATCCAAATAGTCACAAAGACAGACAAATAGTTGAGCTTGGGGCATACTCCTGTAATCTTAGCACCCAGGGGCTGGGTCAGGACGACAGTGAGTGCGAACCTAGTGTGGGTTATAGAATGAAACCCTGCTTTAGAAATCAAACAACAACAACAACAAAAATAAGTAGGCTAGAAGGACAGGGAAAATTGAGGGAGCACGGGAAGGAAAGTAGCCGTTCATGCTGGAGTCGGTGTGAATTCTCTTCCCAGACGATAGTCAAGGATTCCAGCACAATCGCAGTATTTGCAGCAGAAGTCGCCTGCATGAAACAGTTTCCTTCAGTGCAGAAATGTCTCAAAAAGAACATTATGGGTTGGTGAGAGGAGTTGATGGGAAAGCTCTTGCTGTATAAACCTGATGACCTGTCTCAGTTACCTTTTTATTGCTGTGACAAAACACCATGACCAAGTCAGTTTATAGACGAGAGCATTTATTCCGAGGTTGATAGTTCCATAAGGTTAGAGTACATGACCTTTATGGTGGGGAGCACAGCAGCAGGCGGGCATGGAGCAGTGGGATGGGAGCTTACATCTCCACCCACAAACAGGACACAGAGAGCCAGCAACGATGTGGCCTTTGGAAACCTAAGCCTATCCCCATAGCACACCTCTTCAACAAGGCCACACCTCCTGTTTTTTCCCATAGGACCATCTCATTCAAAACACCTTATGACTTGAAATTGAACCACTCTCAAAGGTTGTCCTCTGACCTCCGCACTCATGCCTAAAACATATAAATACCACTACCGCCCAAAAAGTCATTGCTATGCGCTCTGTTCGGGTTTCAGAGGCCATATGTGTTACATGGTATGGGTACAACATGCTGGATGGGGGCCCCGCCTACAGAAACGAACTTGCATTATTGGTAAGTCATGGTTGGCGGCTAGAACAGCATCATCTAGAGTCTAAGCCACCATTTAAGACCCGTCCAGAATATACCAGCTTCTTCCCTTTCTGTGGTGTTCCATAGCCCCTTCCTCAATTACTGTGAGAGTCTCATTACTTATTCTCACTACCCAGGACCCAGGTGCCTTGTCTTTTCATCACGAGAATGTCCACAGCATGTTAGCTACTTTACAGTGTGCTAAATGAAGGAACGAATGGCCAACCCTTTCTCAAGTTAATAATCAGGAGTCATCTTAGATGCTTTTCAATCTAATAGGATCTGGGGTGTAACTGTCTGAGTCACGTCAAGGCAATTACCTTTCTGGGTGTCGTCTCCACTGTCCCTTAACGAAAGATCACCTCCCTTGAAATAGGTCCATGGTCTCTGTAAATTCAAATACTTGTAGTTGTGCTATTTATACGGTAGTTGGTCATCAGAAGACAAAGAGATTGTGGCGGTGACATTCATTCTTAGTCACAAATGAAAAGAGAAATAAAACAGTGACATTTCCACAGTTGGAAATTTAAAAAGGTCATCTGGCATTCTGACGCCGTAATTGCAAGACTGTGTTTACATTCAGATTGTCCATACTTTCAGGGACGTTAATAGTGTCAACACAGGAAGGCTGGCTGGGCAAATGTTTTATCTAAGAAAGGTGGAACTATTTCTCTAGATGTTTATTAATAGGCTCAAGGATTCTCAAACCAGAGGGGTCCACAGGCTGACGGCCCAAAAATCTCAGATTGGCAAAGAATAAGGAAACATTTTGATTGTATTTTGAAAACTCATTTCTTTTCCCTAATACAAAATACAGAGATTCAAGTGTAAGAGCTAGGCTGGCGGGTATGCGGAGGATGTGGGGGGCCGAGAGCATATCAGCGTGAGCTGCAGAACCCAGGTGGCACTGTCAATCACGCGGTGTTGCCGGTGTGACGGGCTTGGTGCTATATGACTTCACTGCAAATGCAAGGTAAGTTCTCTTTTAAGGCAACTAGAGGTTTTCATTTTAAAGCAAAGTTTGATTTATGAATCACTAAACCACAGTAAAAAAAACTTTTTTTTTTTTTTTTTTTTTGGTTTTTCGAGACAGGGTTTCTCTGTGGCTTTGGAGCCTGTCCTGGAACTAGCTCTGTAGACCAGGCTGGTCTCGAACTCACAGAGATCCGCCTACCTCTGCCTCCCGAGTACTGGGATTAAAGGCGTGCGCCACCATCGCCTGGCTAAAAAAAACTTTTAAGGTGGGAGAGGCCGAGGAAGTGGTTCCATGGGCAAGAACACTTGCTGTGAATGCAGAAGGCCCTGGGTTCAAGTCCCTAGCATCCGTGCAAAAGCTAAGCATGGCCGTATGGGCCTGTAACCCCTGCACCGGTATATGGAAACTGTTGGACCCCAAGAGGAGTACCATGAAGTTGCTCCACAGGCATGCGTTAAAACACAGAAGGTACTTAGGAAAGAACTTGTCATAGAGAAAATGCTATTCAGCTTTGATGGTTATTATTTCCTCATTTGTCGGCCTTCTCGGTCTCAGCCTCCAGTTCCTCCACAGCCTCCAAGATCGAAAGTGCAGCCGATAGCAACATTAGAAGCCCGGTCTCGCTAAGAACATGATAGACCAGAGTGTCAGCTCCTGTGGGATGTGTTTGGAATCAGCTAGCCCCAGGTATCAGTGGCATTCCATGGAGGAACATTGCTCCACTCCTTTATTGTCCCCCTTCCCCTTTTCTGTCTTGGGGGAGAAGACTTCACTCAGAGTCCAGACTGATTAGTGCAGGGCAGAGGTTATCTATAATGGTGGGGTTGGGAACAGGGAGGATGCCTCATTTTTCAAACTATAGCATCAATAGAGGTAAGGCTCATTTTGACATGAACGAGTGTTTGCAGACAAAACACAGGACACCTACTTGTACTTGAACGTCGGATAAACAATACTTCATTCAAACAAAGTTAAGTAGCTTAGACCACAACTGCTGGAAGACTCTCAAGGCTACCAGCATGGTCAGGACGGCTGCCGCCGCTGGAGTCAGAGCCTGCCACCTTCTCTAGGAGCTCTTGTAGGCGCTACTTAGTTACAGGGAGAGAGGGAAGGCGTGTTATCTGCCCGAATGTGCCACTGGCTAGCAAATCTGGACCAGACCAAGGTGTGTTACTGCTCTGGTTCTGAGTTCACCCCTCAAATGACCGTCCATGCACAGGGGGTATCTTCCCAAGCAGCAGCAGCCATGCCCAGCCCCTCAGTCTTGGGAACTCGGTGTGCTTCTGAGCACCCTCTGGCAGGCCTTCCCTGTGTTTGCAGAGTCTGCGACAAGAGCAAACAAAACCTGCTGTGAATTGGAAAATGCTCTTCCCCAAATGCAAACTAGACAGATATGTGGAAATTCTGACTTCTACAAGACTGGAAGTTGGCAGACTATTAAAGATGATGAAATTTAATTATCACCGCACATGTCTGGGTGCTCTGTTGAGAAGTCAGTGATGTCTGGACGGGCAAAAACATAAATTATACAATGTTATGTGCAGAGCCCATAAAATCTGTTTTTCTTGTATTCCTTTCAACAAAGTTATGCTGGTACACCAAACATATTTACATAATTTGTGCCCTATTGGCAGTAACTATCTAGGAAGTATGAGTTGGCCGATCTTTTCTACATGTTACCCGATAGTAAAACCGATGTTTTTGAGAGCCCCTTGCAACCCATGAGAGTTCTGCAGCTCTGCCCTTGTGACTTAAAACACCTACAGACAACATACAAATGAATGAGAAATGGCCAGTTTCATTTTTTTCCTGGAAAAAAATGAAGTGGATGGTCAGATTTGGCCTGTAGGATTAAAAATAAAATGTGTTTGGGGCCAGTGAGATGCTTCGGTGGCTAAAGACACTTGGATCCAGCTTAATGACAAGTTTAATCCCTGAGACCCACATAGTGGAAAAAGAGAAACAACCCCTCCCCCAGTTGCACTTTGACCATATCCAAACACACAGATACAAACAACAAAAGTAATAAAAAATTTAAATGAAACACGATTGTATTCATAGGTTATAAAATTTGAATGTATTATTTAAAATGTAATTGTAAATTAAAGTAAAAAAAAAAAAACAAGGGCCAGGAATGTAGTTTAAAAATTTGCATACCATTCAGTGAGGTCTTGGGTTCAGTCTCCAGCTCTGTAAATTAACTGATTAAATTAACATTTACAAATCAAAGTTATTTACATAGATTGTTCCATAAGTTGTCTTCTAAAGTATTCAAGTATATTAAAATTAGACCTAAAATTTAAACTGTGATAACTGAAGATCAACATTTTAAAGCCAAATTATATAAATAAAACTAACTTAATTTTGTAAATATTTTATTAAATATTATTGAAGTCTTTAATAAAAATAGGGCTATTCACAGTTATCATCCTAATATTCATGTGTTTGTTCATGTTCATGTAGGGCAACATCATGGGTTCCTAAGAGTGAACTCTAGACCCATCTTGTCACAATTTAAGAGTAATAAGAACTGTTGCGTTTTCTGTGTTGCCAAATGTTCCTCACTAGGCTCCTGAACAATGTTTGCAAATACTATGCAAATTTGTGCATGCTTCTGGAGCCCCAGATTGGAGCACGAAAAACAAGAAAATGGATAACACTTCCCATCAAGTCAAAGCCTGTTCCAGCAGCTCTGAGTCAGGGGAGGAGCAGGGGAACTGCCGGTCCTTTCTCCTGGACTTCTGTCTTTCCGTCCTCCCTGCAGTTTGAAGCTCCTTCCCCCAACGCTGGCACTGGTCCAGGAAGACACTTGCAACATTGTGGAAGCTGCCCTGGTTTGTTTCTAGAACAGGATTCTAGCAATGTGGAGAAACATTTTCCGGTTCAAAGCTTGTGTCTGAGAGTGGGTGTTGGTAGTTATGCTAATGCTAAGAATAAGACCCGGAGTGACAAGACTCGTGTCTTCAAGATGGGGGCCTTACTGTGTAGCTCAGCTCCCAATCTGCGCACTATGAGGCCCACACAAATTCTCTTCGTATGAGTGTTCTCTGTCTGCATGGATATGTTGGGGCGGGGGATGTATGCGTGTGTGTGCATGTATTAAGAGGTGTATGAGCCCATCTAAGTGTGTGGGCAAGTTAACATGTGGGGTCCAGAGGGCAATGTCGGGGCTCTGTAGTTCTGCACCTTGTTTACTGAGACAGGGTCTCTCCTTGAACTCCGAGCGAGCGCACTGATTTGGCTAGGTTAGCCACCTTATCCCAGGGATCCGCCTGTCTCCCTCTAAGTGCTGGAGTTATAGGCATGTGCCCTCACATCCGGCATTCCTGTGGACTCTGGGAAGCAGAGCTCAGGTCCTTGCACTTGAGCCGCAAATGCTTTTACTGACTGTGTCATCTCTCCTGACCCCACACATTAATTTTGTGTTTATTTCAGGTCTTTCTTTTTTTTTAGTTTTAAATTATATTTAAACTCACTTGTTTTTCTTGTGTTTGTGTATGTGTGGGAAGGTGGGATGAGTGGGTGGGTGCCAGAGCCACCGTGCCCAAGTGGAACTCAGAGAACAACCTTTGGGAGTAAATTCTCTCCCATCATCAGGTAGGTTCAGAACACAGCGGGCAGTCAGGTGGGGCAGGAGGCTCCCGCAGCGACTGACTCATCCCTTACGTCTCCTTTATATGTTTCTCTATTAGTGTTCCGTGACTTACTTGCTTGCATTACAGAGGCATGACTGATTTAGCTGTGGGCATTTGCTGCAAGGACAGGTAGGCTCTGGGCTTCATCTCTTTCTGTCTGCTGGATTGTAAGCCGAGAAGATGGAAGGACTGTGGCTGCTGCCATCCTATGACCTCTGGAACCAGAGTTGCTGAGGGGAAAAAAAGCTGGATTCTGGGGACCAGAGACCTAAGTTCAGTTCCCAGCACCCACATGCAGCTCACAACTGTCTATAACTCCTGTTCCAGGGGATCTGATGCCCTCACACAGACGTATGCGCAGGCAAAACACCTAAAAGACGTAAAATAAAAATAAATAAATTATTTTTTAAAAAAAGCTAGAAAAAGAAGAGCTGGCTTCTAGTGACAGGTGAGTCCCTGACAAGTTACAACTCACGTCATTGATGCTATGAGCAAAATTACACCCTGCCCTTCCTCCCTACCCCCTCTTCCTTTCCTCTTTCCTTTTTGAGATAGGGTTGACCCTGAACCCCTAATTTTCCTTCTTCTGTCTTCTGAAATCTGAGATTATAGGCATTCACAACCATGGCTGGCTTATGTGGTACTGAGGCCAAAACTAGGGCTTTCTGCCCACTAAACAAGACCTGTAATAACTAAGCTACATTCCCAGCCCCCTCCCCCCTTAAATATTATTTGGACATAAGTCTTCTAAGCAGGGCACAATAAAGCTATGACAAAGAAGAGCCCAGAATAGATGAATTTGGCGAGAGGGAGCAGCTGGGGCATCGATAATACAGGAAGCCAGCCTGTTTGGACAGGTGCAGGCCGCCTGATTTAAACAATGTGTGGCAACCTGTGTTTCATGTGAAGATCTAAGGTCTGTAGCTTGTCCTCCCTATATTGCGGCTGATATTAGCAAATCGTATTTACCAAGTAGTTGCCATGATGCAAAAGCATAATTTGATTTAAAAATTACCCATGAGTACTTAGAGTTCATCCCACAAATCTGCCAGAGAAAAATCAAAGCTTGAGAGATCTTTTGAACTGGCTAATATGTGCTTCTTTTTCCACCATCCACTTTGGCTCAGCATCAATATCTCTTTCAAACCGCTGTGTGGACAAGTCAGAACAATACCGGGCCCATCAGAGCTTGGAGACGGCCCTTCGGGACACAGTCATCTGGGGGCTGTCTCATCGGAGAAGCACTGGTCTCTGGGATGGACAGGAAATGAGACAGACAAGGATGACCCATCTCCACCTTTTCCACCCTGCTTGGCTCCGTGGCTGTTTAGCTGAGCTGCATAATAAAGTCAACGGGCAAGCAACCCATTCTTCCCCCAAAAGTCGACTGTTAACTAGACCAGAGGCATCTTACCAGGCACGGTGATACCTGGCTAACATGGTTATTGGGGTTTGAATATGTTTGCTCTCCAGATGGTGGTGCTACTTTGGGAGGTGTTGGAAACTTGGGGAGGTGGGGCCTAGCTGATAGAAGTGGGTCCCTGGGGGCATACCTTTGAAGGTTGTATCTGTGTCTCTTTTATTCTCTCTATTCCCTGACTTCTAGGATGTGAAGGCTGTTGCCCCCATGTTGTTGTGCCCAAGGTTATGGGGCCAAGCAACCGTGGACCAGACTTGAAATTGTTAAAAAAAACAAAAAAAACAAAAAAAACCCCAAATCCTTACCCTTTCTAAGTTGTCCTGTCAAGGATTTGGCCACCATCAGCAAAAGTAACGAGCACAATAGCATATTTCTGTACCCTTGTGCAGCGTATAGTAAATGAGCGTTCACTACGTGATTGATGGGAGTTTTGGAAGAAAAATGCACACGGAGAATTGCACAGCTTACAGAGAAGCTAGTATGATATAGGAAGTCACAGAGGGGTTTTTAGTGGAAAATATTATCTATCATATTTATCAGTTGGTATATTCCCATTTCTAGAACTCTCCCTGCCAATCCACACTGTTACAGTGATGGGTCACCATCAAACCCTCAGTCCCAGGAGACCATTTGTCTGTTAGCCAAATTATGAAGCTGACCACTCAAGACCCTTCATGTCTTCTCCCTGGCCAAACCTAGGTTGAGCATGCCAGGAGGGTCAATGTGTGGATTATAACACATTAATGATGACCTCCAAGTCACCAATAATGCATTGGCGTCACATAAATGAAAGAAATAAAAACACTCCCCCTGAGAGTCGTATAAATAAGAACAAGTCCAGATTTGAATTCTCTATTTCATGCTCCCTGTGTCTTCCATCCTTCGCCTGCCTGTTGGGTGATGTAAATCTGTACCTACCTGAAGGATGTTTTATGAGTCCATTTGTCCCTGTGTTTGTGTGTGTCTATCGCGTGTGCCTGTTGTTTGATCTATGTGTGTCTGCATGTGAATGGTGTCTGTCTTTAACAAAGAGTTTATATTTATTGAACAACACAGAAAGCATCACATGGGGGAAAGGATGGGACACGCAGCAGATCTTTAACAGAGCTGTACAAGGGTTTAAGTCATTGACTCGAATTGATCCCAACTGACCCAGACAGCAATCATTGTTAATTAACCAGTTATCCATTAACGGTTGCTTTCGACCTTAGTAGTATCAAAGAGTTCCACAATAGCCTGGAATGGAGGATCACAAAGATTTATTTATTTGGGGATAAACCCACAGTAAGGATAGCGATCTGCCAGTCTTCTGTGTGCGCTGGGAACAGGAACCAAATCCAGTAGAAAACAAAGGGGACCACGCATGCTTTTCTCCTGCACTTACAGTACATGAGACCATGCCCAAAGGCTATTGGCTGAAGGAGTTCCCACAACATTCAACAGTTATGGCAGATTTTAGGAAACTGCTTTCAACTTCTGTTCTGGTTGCTTTCAGCAAATGTTACACATGTATTATCTGGGTCAGGGGCATGGACGAGCACAGAACCTAAGACGCTGCGTTAGCTTAGCTTGTAAAGGCTGATTACCTGGGAAAGCCAAGGCTAGGAAGGTTGGTTGTTGCATTGTTCTCTTTAAGGCAGGTTAAACAAACAGGCTGCGTACACAATAGGCTAGCAGTTGTCTTAAGTGTCAGGAGCCAATTTCCTCCTAAAATCATTACAGGAACCATCACCCTGGGGAGTCTGCAGATCTGTCAGGAGCCGTTTCCTCCTAGGATCATTACAGGAACCATCACCCTGGGGAGTCTGCAGAGAACCCCACACCCCTAATTGTGTTAGGAATCGTTCTATTGACAGAGCCTACCCCACACCCAAATTGGCTGTTGAAGGAGAGCTATCTGTTAGCGGAACCCGCTCCACATTCCAAACTGTCTAGAGAACTAGGTGTGTCAACTCCTAGTTGTGACCTCCTGGCTACGTGACCAACGTGAACCACGTGACCAACGTGAACCAAGTGACCAACGTGAACCACGCGGCAAGAGCCCAGGCCCCTGTGCCCACCCCCCAACTCCTTACCCTATATAAGCTGTACCCCATCTCTAATAAACGGAGGCTCTGACAAACCTAGCATGGCCTCCTTCTTCTCTCTCAGCCCATTATTTTCCAGATAGTGCCTCTTCGTGACCCTGGAATAACTGACTGCAGGGTGGGTTACAATCCCTAGACTAAGTAACCCACCCAAAGTGGTTTACAGTGCTTAAGTGACTTTTGGGTACATTATTAACTCTGGCTGTGAGGTCCAGCAGAAGTCCCAGTCTCTTAAAACGCAAGAGATGTTTTCAAAACATTGCATCACCGCAGGTGAAGACAGACCACCAGTCCCTTGCAGACAGCAGGACTTGAACTAAGGAACTCATAGGCCACTGCTACCCAGTCTTTCCAGCCATGGACTGAAAGGCCTTGGAACTTTCCAAGGGACGGGAATAAAGCAGATATCACAGGAAAGGGACAGAAGGCAGCCTCTCAGGGGTCCCAATCCCCTCCATTGCAATCGGTCCCCAAGTCTTGCTTTTCTTTGCTAATGTTCCATGAGAAACTCTTTTCATCGGATGAATTAAGATTTTTTTCCCCTTAGGCTAGTACAACTGGGATCCTTTTACTTGCAATTAAAAGACTATCAATAACTTTGTATGTTAAGAAGTTTACTGCAAATACTTCTGGATGATAGATATTTATGTTTACTTCTCTTCTTTTGGAAATTAAGAAAAAATATATGTATATTGTATGGGAGGAACACAGTAAAGGAACTGAAATGGTCACTCCATGGGAAAAAGTTTATTCCAGGCTTCCAAGGCTGCCTCTCCAGCAAAGCAGAGAGAAGCCAGGGGGGGTGTGGGGTCTCTTAGAAAGATAGTGGCTCTCTGTAGAAGAAGGAAGCTTGTGAGCTGGAGGGGAGAAGTTGGGGGCTTTGAAATATATAACAAGTGTATCTGAGTGGGAAAGGAGGGATCCTGAAAGACAGCATGGGCTTTGGTATGCTGATAGGCACCACAGGTGTACCTCGGTTGAAGAAGTTGCCAGAAGTAAAGGAAATGACTCCTTTCGGCAGACGGGAACCAGTTTCACAAGTTTCTGAGAAATGCTGACTTTCATCTAACCACCAGACATAACCACCAGACATCTTCCTACGGTCCAGGTTGAGCTGGGTCTAGACTCAGTTTTGGACCACTGAGCCTGCCCTTTGGAGTGGGGCACACTCGTTGTGTCTGACATAGGTATCGGGGAGGGGCCAGGTTGTGCACTGGTGAGTGGAGATGCCCATGGAGGCCCGGAGAGCATCCGGTTCCCTGGAGACTGTGAAACACCTGATGTTGCTGCTTGGCGTCAAACTCGGGTCCTCTGCAGGAGCAGTGCTCACTCTTCCCTGCTGACTCATCTCTTTGGCCCCACCCCCTTTGACACACTTTCTACAATAAAGAAAAAATTAAAAAATAAGACTGAGCTAAAGAAGCAGCCAATGAAAATTAAGAAATTTTTAGCGGCTAGAGAGATGGTTCAGCAGTTAAGAGCACTAGCCACTCTTCCAGAAAACCCAAGCTTGAGCCCCAGGTTCAATTTTCAGCACCCACACATATATAAAATAAAATTATACATATATGAAAGAAATATTATTTAACTGCAGAGAGATTTGTACATGAATGTTCATCGAAGGATTAAGCACTGGAATAAAAGCTGAAACAATCTGAACATTCATCAACCAAGGTATAGATTTTTTTAAATGTAGCATATTCCTACTGTGAAATATGGAGAATAGAGACTCTAGTCTCTTTCAAAAGAAGGTCTGGCCTTTGTCCTTGGCTTCAGGGATGCAATTCTGTTCTGTTCTTCTGGAATGTCATGACTGATAAGAGAGGCTTTGTTTGTCTTGGGGCCTTGGTTCTTAACAAATAGTCTCAACAAGGTGATTTAAAGTGGGAGCCAGTCACTCCCTTTCTAGGCCCCACAAAGTGGAGTCATAGCAGAAATCAACAGCGTGACTTTGGATGGAGCCTGCTTGCTGACCCGGAGGCTGAGAGAAACCACAGGCGATCAAACAATCAATCAGTTAGTCCTGTCTGTGTAGTGAAAACTCTAGACACCAAAGTAGAGGCCAGCTTCCCTGACTGGCAATATTCCACCCACGGTGTCACGTGTTAAGACCAGGAACTGAAGGCAGCCTGATTCCAGGAAGGAAGGGTAGTAGAAGCTTCATGTTTGGAGTTCTGCTGAACTCTGCTCTCTGCATTCCTTGCTAAACAAGCTTTGTCTGTGCCTTTTCCCTGTAATAAAAGTTCACCATGGCGGGAAATGCCTCAGTGAGGGCTGACAGTCTTTCTAGTTAATTATCCAACTCCAGGGTGGTTTCAGGAGCCCGGGGGAGCTGTGGTTGGTGTCAGAGATGGAGGCAGTCTTGAGTGGAAACTGGGTCTTCTAACCTGTAACTCACTCAAGCCATTCACAATATATTGTGCAGCAATGGAAAAAAAAATGTCCTTATATACAATAATACACGGGAATCTTGGAGACACTGTACCAAGTGAAAGGAGACAGGTGCAAAAGGTCATGTACTGTATGTAATTCCATTTATATGTGGATGAGAGGAAATAGAGAAGACATAAGGGAAGTGATAAAAATATTAATAATGATAAAAATGTTCTATAATTTGATCATTCTTGTCCTTAGCTATGAATAATATACTAAAAACCACTGAATTGTACACCTAAATATGGTGAGTTTTCTTTATTGAGTTCTATCTCAATAAAGCTATGACCTAAAAATAACAATTGCCTTGCTGCTGTTGGGGCCATACTGGTCTGGGTGGCCCGTGTCACCCAGGGACACGATGATGCCTGGACCTGAGTTACTGCCGAGGGCCATGTCTGGATCCTGCTGCAGCTGGGGTCTGTGATGATGTCCATGGCCGGTTTTGCCGCAGGGGATCATAGGAACTATGTGTGTTGAAATCCAAGGGCCGTGCAGAGCCAGCCCCACTCCTCACTGGCCATGGGACAGTGGGCCCTGCCCCTAGCTGCAGCAGGAGAGCTGACCCCACCCTCCATGGGAGACCCAGCCTCCTACAATCAGGAGAGATGGTCCCACCCCTCACCATGGGCATGTGAGAGCCGGCTCTCATGTCATAGGCCTAGGAAATCTGGCTCTGCCCTTCGCCTGAGCGTAATGGTTCAAGTGGCCTGGACCGATCAGCTCAACATCTTTACCATTATTTTTAAGAGTTCTCTTTAATGGCTTTCTGTCTAGGTTGTTACTTTTTTGGGGGAAGAGAGCAGGGGTTGTTCTGAGTTATCACAGAAGTCTTCGATGTCCCTCTTTCTCAACTGTGAGTCTGCGGTCATTGATACCATGGCAAAAGTAGCTTCCTTGTCCTTTACAGTCAGTGGGAGCACGGCTCATGGACATCCACATGGTCTCTGACATCAGCACGTGCCATGGACCTCAGCATGGTCTCCAGTGGCAGTGGAGACCACAGACACACACCACTATAACCCTTGGTGGCAACACAGGCCAAGGACATGGGCATGGCCTCCAGGGCAACACACGTATATATACACACATACATGCCACATATACACATAATAAAGAAGCATCCAGGGGGCCTGAGAAATTCCGTTATTATTATTATTATTATTATTGCATTTATTTACTTATTTATTTAGAAAGCACTTGAAACAATGGACAACTTTTGGGAGTCAGTTCTCTCTTTCTACCATGATGGGCCAGGGCATCCAACTCAGGTCTGTTTAAACTGAGGACATGATGGTCCCAAGGTATGGTTGAGGAGAAGGTTTTTATTGTAGGTATGAAGGAGAGTACAGCCAGAGGCATCTGGAAGAGTCTAGAGCAGAGACAGAAAATGATAGATTGAGCATGTCCGGAAGAATGGACAAGAGCCAAAGAAGAGGAGAGTGAGAGAGGAAGAGATGAGGGGACCAAGAGAGGAAGGGAAGAGAGAGGACCAAGAGTTTCTCACTGAAATGACAAGGCTACACAGGAATGTGAAGCCGGAGAGGGGAACCCCGTGAGCTGGAGAAGTTGGGGTGGGGAGGGGTGAGTAGAGCTGAGAAGAGCCGGGTACCAAGTGAGTCTGGAGGCCAGCATGATCTTAGGTGTGCTAACAGGCAGTACGGGTAGCCATTTGTCCCTTCTGACAATGACAAGGGATGGCTACTTTGGTAGAGGAAAACAGGTGCCAGAATTTGGGGGAGGGGCTTTTCCTTTGGACCTGACAAGGCCATTAGGCTTGGTGGCAAGTGCCTTTGCCCACTGAGCCATCATCAGGTCCAAATAATCTGTGTTTTGGTTTAACTGGCAGCTGGATATAAACTCATAGGGTGATAGACTCAATATTTACATATTTCACTGTTTATATCTGTATTATGGTTTTCAGCTTAATAACTTATTCCTTAAGACAGGTTATACGAATTAGGATTTCTGTCTCCCAAGGTGGATAAAGCAAATTTTAATCCCTTCACAAACACACACACACACACACACACACACACACACTCACACACACTCACACACACTCACACACTCACACACTCACATACACTCACACACACTCACACTCACACACTCACACACACTCACACACACACTCACACACACTCACACACACACACTCACACACACACTCACACACACACTCACACACACTCACACACACTCACACTCACTCACACACTCACACTCACACACACACTCACACACACACTCACACACACACTCACACACACCACCCCTCTCTTGTAGCTGACTGTAATAAATTCTCTGACCCACTCCTATTCAACAATAGGTCATAAGACCTTCCTCATTCCAGAGGGTGCTTGCTGCACACCCACAAGGAAGGAACACTAAAGAATCTAGACAGACAGGCTTTGCTGGATCTCCCCACCCAGTCCAGCATTCACGGCTGCACAATAAAATCTCCATAAAACCCCAGAAGAGTTCAAAGTAGCTGAACATTTGATGGCTCAGAGGGAGAGGCACAACACACCCAGATGCCAGTTGGGTGCTGCACTCCAGTTCTGTGGACAGAAAGCTTTTGTGCTTGGGACTATTCCAGATCTCACCTGCGGATCTGTTCATCTGGCTGCCCATTCGTATTCTTTAAAGAATGCTTTATAAAAAAATTATAAATGATAATAATACTTATAATAAACCTGAGTATAGCGTTTGTCTTAGTTACTTTTTGATTGCTGAGACAGAACATCACGACCAAGGTATAAAAGAAAGCGCTGACTTTGGAGTTCACGGATCCAGCGGGTTAGAGTCCATGACCATTATGGCGGGGATCATGGCAGCAGGCAGACAGGCATGGCGCTGGAGCAGCAGGCAGGCATGATGCCAGAGCAACAAGCAGGCAGACAGGCACGGCGCTGGAGCAGCAGGCGGGCAGGCGTGGCGCTGGAGCAGCAGGCGGGCAGGCACGGCGCTGGAGCAGCAGGCGGGCAGGCACGGCGCTGGAGCAGCAGGCGGGCAGGCGTGGCGCTGGAGCAGCAGGCGGGCAGGCACGGCGCTGGAGCAGCAGGCGGGCAGGCATGGCGCTGGAGCAGCAGGCGGGCAGGCACGGCGCTGGAGCAGCAGCTTAGAGCTAATATCTGGAGACACAATCAGAAGGAGCTGAGAACAGCGTGGGCTTTTGAAACCTCAAAGCCCACCCCCACTGACAGGTCTCCTCTAACAAGGCCACACCTCCTAACCCTGTCCAAGCAGTTTCTCTAACTGGGGACCAAGTATTCCAATAAATAAGCCCGTGGGGGCATTCTCATTCACATCCATTCAGTGGTTTTGTTTGTTTGGTTTGAGTTTTGGGGACAGGGTTTCTCTGTAGGATGCCTTTGACTGTTCTGGAACTCACTCTGTAGGCCACACTGCAGTGTTTTCTAAATCTTAGTTTATTATGTATGGATATAGGTGGTGTGCATATGTGTGGGAGAGCACGTTTGCATGAGGGTGCTCCTACACGTGTGTGAACACAACTATAGAGACAGAAGGCAGAGGTCCATCTAGGGCAGTGGTTCTCAACCTGTGGGTCACACACCTAAGATCATTGGAAAACACAAGTATTTACGTCACAATTCATAACAGTAGCAAAGTTACAGTTATGAAGTAGCAACGAAAATAACGTTATGGTTGGGGGGGTCACCGACATGAGGAACCGTATTAAAGGGTCACAGCATTAGGAAGGCTGAGGACCACTGACTGAGAGTCTTCATCACTGTTCTCCATCTCTTTCTTTGGGGTAGGAAGTTTCATTCAATTCAGAGCTATCAGCTTGCTTGTTTCTGCCTTCCAAGGAATTCTAAGTGGGCTGCCGCCACATCTACCTGGCATATGTGCGTCCTGGGGATCTGAACTCTGATCCTCATGCTTGCATGGCCAACGCTTTATCCATTGAGTCATCCCTTCAGCCCCTAAGTGGACCAGCAAGACTAGAAGATGAAACTCCTTTTTTTCTTCTTTTCTTCTTCTCTTGAGGCAGACTCTTGCTATGACTCATAGTGATGCTGTCTGTCTCTGGAGTGAAAAAATTAGCTAGCCTTTAAATATTTTGAACCCACTAATTCTATGATCAGTACATAATTAAATTATAAGGCTACAATCAAACTTGGACATGTAGGGATTCAGAGTGTGGCTATCCAGGGAGCCTTTCTTCAGGGGATTCTCAAAGATATGTCAACCGAAGACCAAGAAAGAGGAGAAGCAGGTAGGAACAGGATTCAACAGTGGTGAGCTAAGAAGCCATTAAATCCTGGAGCCAAACCTGCTGCAGAGTAACCCAGACAAGCATTTCTGCTCTGAGGATGTGAGGTTGTGCCTCTGGCCTACACTGTCAGCTGATTTTTATCAGCAAAGATCTACAGTGATAGGCTGGGCCCTTGAGCTTCCTCAGCAGCTGTACTGGGCGCTGCTAATTGGCTTCTGCTGCCTCTTGCTGCAGGCCTGATTTCTGCTCAGGATACTGGGTTGCTGCTCCTGAGGCCGGAAGTGGCTGTCAACAGGCTTTCTTTCAGGCTTTGTAGAACAGACTAACAGATGGAAGCTTCCTATAATGGGACATGTGGTGTGTGTGTGTGTGTGTGCGTGTGCATGTGTGTGTGTGTGTATGTGTGTATGCGTGTGTGTGCGCACATGTAAGAAAGAGAGAGCAAGAGAGAGATAAAGAAGCTCAGCTTACTTGGTGTTCCCATATCCCTTCATGTGAGGTCAGAATTGCTAGGCTTGTAGCTCTTGCAACTTGTCTGAGAGAGTGAAGTTTGTTCCCAAATCTAAATCCTCCTGGGCATACAAGTCCCTGTAGAGTTTGCTTATCGAGCAAGCTGAGGGGAAGAATGCCACTGTAAGAGCAGGGAGCTGAGGGTTTCTGCCTCTGAAGGCCACAGCATCACCATCACTTAGCTTCCAAGAAGTCTAGTTTCATTACCTGGCAGCAGGGGCATTCTCCAGAGGAGCGAATCCTTTGTCGTCAGCGGGAGTCTCGTGCTGGCAATGTGGCTTGGTGGTAGAGTGCTGGCCTACCATGTCCCAGGCCCTCGACACTGCAAATGAAACAAGATGAAGACAAAACAAGCCTGCTAAACTGAAGACTGTTGTGGGGAGGGACCGCCTGTCTCATTTCACGGCGGTTTTTGTGTGTTTGCAGATGTGGTGGGCAAGGGGTACCTGTGTGGGTGGGGCTATTACAGAGGGATCTTGACTTTCATTAGATTCAATGACACAAATTTTTAGCCATCAGCAAAGCTTCCAATATACAAACTTCACATAAGAGGTGAGGCATGAGAACATGCTAGGTCTGTCACAGATCATTATGGTGCTCCAGAAACACCCAAGTGCATGCACACACAAGGTGGAACTGGAAGTCTGCTAGTGACCTTCTTGAACAGTCTCTGGAAAAATGCAGAACATTATTTCTGGTCAGGAATGTAATTATCAAACAGTGGATTTTTTTCAGGAGAGCCCTGGAATAAAAAGAGAGCTCCTTGCCCTCTTCCCTTCTGTCCTCTACCCAGAAGGGAAGACTTTTTAAATTTTTACTTATTTTTATGTGTATTGGTGTTCTGCTTACATGTATGTCTGTGTAAGGATACCCAGATCCTCTAGAACTGGAACTACAGAGAGTTGTGAGCTGCCGTGTGGGTACTGGGAATTGAACCTGGGTCCTTTGTAAGAACAGCCAATGCTCTTAACCACTGAGCCATCTCTCAAGCCCCCTTTACCCAGATGGGAACCCATCATAAAAACTCCAGATTCAGCACCAGCAGCAGACACTTTGAACGCCTGAGGGGCAAAGCCTAGAGAGAGAGGACCCGTGTTCCAAATGAACTTCCTTTATTTCCTTGCCTGCCCCTCTTCATACTCTTGGTCTCTAAACTCAGGGTTCTCCTGGAGCCCAATCAGAAATCAAGGTGGGGGTTTCCAAAGGGCCATTCTTGTAAACCTGATGCCACATTAATTTCTCAGAATCTAGATCTGTAAAGCCCTACATACTCATGCCTGTCTGATGGAATAGAAATAAAGTTAGTATGTAGATTTTCTGATTTCTAAGTTACTATTTGAGCCACTCTGCTCTTTCCATTTTTTTCTGTGTGTGCAGATGCACACTCTTGCCTATGTGTGGACACGCATGCACATGTGTGCCTGTGAAGGTGGAGCTATATGTGTGTGTACAAATGTACATTTTGCATATGTGTCTATACACACGTACATGTGTGCATGTGCAGATGGAGGTGTATGTGTATGTGCACAGATGCACATTTTTGCACAGGCGTGGGTACATATGGACATGTGTGCATGTATGGGCAAAAGTGTAAGCGTGCATGCAGATGTTCATTTTTACATATGTGTGTATACACACGTACCTGTGTGCATGTGCAGATGGTGGTGTATGTGTGTGTGCACAGATGCACATTTTTTCACATGCCTGGGTGCACATATGTGCATGTGTGCATGCGCAGGTGGAAGGAGGCCCCAGTAGATTTCGGGAATCGTCCTCCATTACTCCTCCACCTTATTCTTTGAAGCAAGGTCTCTCGTCAACCTGAGCTCTGGGTATGGCTAGTCTCACTAGCCAGGTTGCCCTGGGGATTCTGGACTCTGCCTCTAGAAATTATAATTACTAGTGGGGCCACTATACTTTCCTGGTGCTTCTGTGGATTCTGGGCGTACAAGCTCCAGTCTTCATGCCTCCTCAGCAAGCACTTTAACCACCAAGTCATCTCTTCAACCCCTCAATCATTGTTAAATGTGTAGTTTCTCACGCACCTTCAGCATATGGCAGTGTAGCTATTGCCACTCTCCAACCATCCACTGAGGTCTACACAGAACTCAAGGCTTAGGCACATGCCCATCAATTCCTTATTCCTCTGGTCCTCTGCCAAGCAGAACTTGATGCTGTCTCTATGTTTATATAATTCATATGAGCGATCTCATATACAGCAATGTCCTTTGTGACTGGCCTCTTTAACTTAGTAAAACATCTTTAAGTATGTGGTCTATCTCAGAATGTTTTTCCTTTGTAAAGGTTTATAATATCCCATGGTGTGTATAAACCATATATTCTTATCCATTCAACTGTAATGGACCTATGCTTGCGGCTGTTTGCGGCTACCTTTTGGTCATCACGAATTATGCTGCTACAGACCTGGGTCCACAAATATCTTCATTGTGTCATTGCGTTTTAGTTTCACAGAAATAAGCATCAAGATGGACTTTAATATCTTGTAATCTCGGATGACTAGCCATTCTAGAATTGTCAGGTATTGCCTTCTTGCACTTAGGAGGGTAGAATAATAATTTTTGTCTGGTCTCTGTGGAAGGTTCTCTTAAGCACACGTATCTGCTCTGGAACCTTTCAGATCCACTTCAGATATTGGTAAGTCATCTCAGTATTGTTAGATGGGCTTTAAGTAGCAAGGATGTATCCTGTGTACTCATGTGTGTGCACATATGTGCAGGTGTGCCTGGCTGTGCATGGGCATGCGGAGGGGAGAGGTCAATGTTTGAAGTCTTCCTCTGTCTCCACCTGTTTTTTGTTTGTTTGTTGTTGTTGCTTGACTCTGGGTCCTCTCACTGAGCCTAGAGCTTACAGTGAGCCTTCAGTTTCCCTTCTGCAGCCCTTGGGTTACTGGCATGCCCTGATCAGCCTGGCTTTGACGAGTGCACTGAGGATCTGAATTCATGTAGGTCATCAGGTGTGCGCAGCCAACATTTTACCAGCTGAGCCAGCTCCTCAGTCTTCGAAGTATTTCATCTAACCACATACATGTCCTCTGATGAGTAAATTAAAATCGAAAAGTTTTTTTTAAAAAAAAAATGAAATAAAGCAGAGATTGATGCCCCATGCTATCTTGTGCAAGATGTTCCTTGTCTCAAAAAAATTAAAATGATATTTTAGTGGTGCAAAAATTAATCTTTCTTAAGCCAGGAAACTGGCAATTGTGTAGCAAAAGAAGTCGCTGACTGTAGCAAGCAATATGGAGAGAAACAAAAATCATTTGCACCAGTAAGAAGTGTATTCGCATTTTTTACCCTGATTCTTACAGAGTGATTCTGAATTAAAATTCTGAGTTAAGGGCTGGAGAGATGGCTCAGAGTTTAAGAGCATTGCCTGCTCTTCTAAAGGTCCTGAGTTCAATTCCCAGCAACCACATGGTGCCTCACAACCATCTGTAATGAGGTCTGGTGCCCTCTTCTGGCCTGCAGGCATACACACAGACAGAATATTGTATACATAATAAATAAATAAATAGATAAATATTCTGAGTTAACATTTAATACCTTGAGCCAGGCAGTGTTGGCGTATACCTTTAATCCCAGCACTCAGCAGACAGAGGTGGGTGAATCTCTGTGAGTTCAAGGCCAGCCTGGTCTACAGAGCGAGTTCCAGAGCAGGCACCAAAGCTACAAAGAAACCCTGTCTCGAAAAACAAAACAACAACAAAAAAAATACATTATGAAGTTTGCACATTGCATTCATGTATACACATGATAACCTGAAGTGCATGTAGCTTTTATTTTTATAAGGTTCATTATTTTATTTCCTCAACCCAGTAGCTGCCTTTGTAGAGGTCACGTGTGGCAAAGCTGCTCTGATGTATTTCTTGGAGCTGGCTGGTTCGCCCATGGCGTGTCTTCCTGCTAAAAGCACTGTAGCCTATTTCATTGTGAGCATCTGAGAGGAAAGAAAGAACCCCAAACTGTTATTTCCTTTTGTACTCTCTAATTCAACACAGAACACTGCCGCGACCAGATGTGTGGGAGTTTTTCCACATACACAGTCAGGAGAGGAGCACTGGGCAAATTGAATTGAGCAGTTAAATTGAACAAAGAGGCCACGAATTGGGCAGCCCTCAGAGCCAGAAGAGCTTCGGGGATACTTCAACGGCTTGATAGCACTGATAAACAGGAAAAGGAAGGCGAGGAACAGAAAATGGATGTGAAGTGTAGAAAAAGGAAGTGGGGTACAGAAAGAGGAAACGGGGCACACAGACAGCCGGACTGGTAGGAGCTTGGTGTTAGCAAGACGTGAGCATGATTTGACTAGTTGGCCACACACAACCGACTGAAGCTTAGCTGTGCTGACAGGCAGAGACTCAATTCCTGGAGGTAAACTCCTTGAGTTTTTAGTTTGTTTACATAGTGAACTAGCTGACGTCTCCTCTGGGGGACTGGCTGACTTGACACTTCCAACGCCAAGGAACTCTTCAGCAGACAGAAAGAAGATGGGTGTCGGTTGTAGCATTCAGTTCCATCTGACAGACTACCCCACTGCACCCCACTTCAGATGAGGACTGCAAGTCCCAGCTTTGACCTCTGCTTAGGACTGTGTGTCAGATTTTCAGGTTTTCCTTCTGGGGTTCAACCGTTTGCTAGGCTGGCTCACAGAGCTCAGAAGGACCGTTAGCTTTTGTGTATGGTGAGGGACAGCCAGATGAATTGCACAGGCGGGGAAAGCGTGGGGCTAGGGACACAGCTTCCTCCTGGCCGCTCTCCCAGCTTTAGAGCCCACCCTGAAGCTCATTGAACCTCATTTTCTGAGAGTGTTTCCAGAGCTAGAAAGTGTCTAGACTCAGGAGTCCCCGTCCTGTCATGGTGTCCCTTGGGGGCTCACCCTTGGGATTTCTAGGGGCTCTAAGGTAGGTAATGCATTAGTGTGACGTCAGTTGTGATAACAGGGGGGGTCATTTGGATAATGAAAGGTATTTCTACCCCAGAAAATAGGAACCCGGCTGTGGGAACATGGACAAAACCCAGGACCATGTTTGTCACAGTGTATTTCTGGTCATTCCGCTGGGATTTGGGAGGAAGGGCTTGAGCATTTTCAGGGCTGAGGACCCCACATTTGTAGCACTATTAATAAACCCCAGAGACAGATATTGGGGTTCAACCTGAAGATCAGAAAAGCAAAGCAGCCAACCACTAGAGAGACCTTATACCTCTACCAAATCTTCAGACTGAAGGGAAAAAAGAGAGATTCTATCTCCACGAATCCTCAACTACACACTAGACTGAGTTCCTGTCTCTTGCCCTTTATATACCTCTCTCTGCCCAGCCATATCACTTCTGTCTCCATCTCTCTAATGCTGGGATTAAAGGTGTGTGATCCCAAATACTGGGAACACCTTTGTGCGAACTCTGTTTCTCTTTTTAGATAGATTCCATTGCGGGTAGCCCAGGGTGGCCTTGAATTCACAGAGGTCCCTCTGCCTCTATCTCCTGAGTCCTGGGATTAAAGGTGTGTGCCACCACCACTCCCTGGCCTGTGTGGCTGGTTAGTATGGCTGCTTTGTTCTCTGATCTTCAGGCAAACTTTATTTATTAAAACACAAATGATATACCTCTATACACACACCTTGGAACCAAAATTCAGATTCATAAAGTCATTCCAGTCAAATTCATCAAGTCATTCAATCAAGGCTCCTTCCAAATTCCCTTTTGGGAAATGTGGGTGTGCCCGCTGCATCCCCTTCAAAGGACATTTTTCTTAAGCCAAATATTTTCGCAGCAACCATTTCACTACTCCAGATTCAAAACTGGTTCACTATTCTGTTTTGCTTCTTGAGATGAAATGACCTTGGATGTAGCTGTACAGTCTTTGGCTCCAGAAGGCACTGTCCCTCCCAGGCATGGGGTTTCATAGCTTCACCAGACCTCTTTCCAGTGGGAGCCTGGGTAAACTCTAGCGGCCGTTCTCATCCAGGTCAGAGAAAGAAACATCTCTTCCAGTGGCCCAGTAGAAAGCGGTGATGGGCATAAGTTTTGTTTGTATGAAGTACTGTGCCTCCATTGGCGCAAACATGGTCCTCTGTTTGCCTGAAAGACTGCCATGATGGGAAAAAATCCTATATACACAGGCTGTTAGCTCACTCTTAGAGCAGTCCAGAGGCATTCAAAACCATCTTCTTTTCTCCTCTCTCTCTCTCTCTCTCTCTCTCTCTCCTCTCTCCTTCTCTCTCCCTCTCCTCCTCCTCTTCTTTTTTGCAGGAGGGGGGGTCTCTCACTATGTAGTTCTGTCTGTGGCCTGGTGTTGGTTGAGCGGGCAGCCCTCAAACTCACAGAAACTGTCCTGCCATCCCGGTGCTGGTATTAAGGGTATGTGACACTGTACTCGGCTTAAGAAGATTCTTGACCAGCGTTTTCTTGATCCCTCCGGGGTGTCTGTGTGGTGTGGTGTATAGACATGGTGCATACGTGTGTGGGTGCAAGCAGCGGAGTGCACATGCAGCCTTCAGATGTTGCTGCAGCACACCTTTGAAACAGGTTCTGCCAGTCAACATGCGGCCTACTGGTGGGGCTAGGCTGTTTGGCCAGTGTGCGCCTAGACTCTGCATGTTTCTGCCTTTTAATGCTAGGGTGAGGAGCATGTGCAGCCATGCCTGTACTCACTCTGTAGATTCTAGTACTTGCAGCGACGGTGTTCTCACTCACTGAGCCGTTTCCTTAGCCCCACCCTGACTCCTCTTTTTAAAATCCGAGGCACTGTCTCAAGTAGTTCAGGCTGGCCTTAAACTTGTTTTATAGTTTGAACTCCTGATCCTCCTACCTCTATCTCTTGGAGTGCTGGAATCACAAGCTTGTACAACTCTGCTCAGGGCTTCATACATGCTCGGCAAAGCACCCTCTATTCCCAGCCCCTGGTTCCTTTTGATCTTTCTAATTACTATGAGCTGGTAACGCAAAGAGGAGACGGTTGCTTGAAGCAGTGGAAGGCAGCGACGCCAGTGGTAGTAATGAACTGGCAGAAAAGGACTAGAACATGACAGTGCAGGGAGAAGAGATGGTGGAGATAGAGAGGGTCGTGAAGAGCCGAAGCCGCTAGAAGAGTTCCAGGGAGCTGTCAGACGTCAGTGGCCACTGGGTCCCAGGCCTGTAATGGCAGCTGCAGGAGCTACCGGTCCTAAACCCAGAGCCCATTCAGGAGCTGCAGCCCCAACAGGAACTGCCTGCCGCCGCCTCAAACAGCGGCTGTAAGGAGAGGATTACAACAGTTGCAAAATGCTGGGGTTTGCTGGTGGTTAAAGTCCAGGGCAATAAGCCTCCAGCCTGAATGCCTAGTCATGTCTCCGGCTTCTAGCCTTCTAAGCATGAAGCAACAGGCCCCTGGTTATCAGAGTTTGGAGCCTTGAGCCTCCCAGCCCAGTCCAATTCCCCTCTTCCCCCCACCTGCGGATTCATGCCCTTGGGGCACAAAGAGCCTCTCTGCTTGTACTCACAACGTTTTGTTTGCATTTTGAGGTGAGACCTCTGAGTTTCTGTAGTTCTGGCTGTCCTTGAACTTGCTACGTAGACCAAGGGGCTTGGAACAAATCCTCTTGCTTCTGCCCCCTGAGTGCTGGGGTTAAACGTGTGTGCCACCAGGTCTGGTTGCTCATCCTGTTTTCTATCCAGGTAAAGAACCCCAATCAGCTCTGATTGGTAATACTGTCATCAGAGTTCTTCAGTGGCCAATGAGCCTAGTCCATAGGACATTCATGAAAGTCCACTTTTGAACTGGAGAATTCTCTGAAAGTGGATTAGATAGCCCCCAACCCAATGCCCTGCTAAAAAGACAGCCTGTAATTTCTCTCCCATTTCCAAGTTTTGGACAGGTTTTTTTTTCCTGGCATCACGTTTTTTTAAACTATATATATTTCTTCTGTAGAAGGGCATAGGGAGTGGAGGCAAAGGTTGTTTGAAAATGTCTCCAATGGTGCATTTGTTGAAACACTGGCATGTCAAAGATCAGAGAGCTGGATTTACCAAAAAGTTGCCTAAATACCACACACATTTTAACACACCGTCCATCTACTTCCTAAAGCAGGTTTCTCTCTTTGTTGGATAGAAAATTATCTTGAAGAAAGCTTGTTACAAGACACTAGAAAGTTTATTTTTCTAGGGCGGCACTTCCATGGGCGTGTTTGCCTGCAATTAGAGGGAGGGAGACTTGACCGGTGTGAAGGCAAAGGAGTGCCCCTGCCCTTGGGACAGCCCTGCAGACAAAACTCAAAGCCTTCACACCCGGTCTTACTTCCGCCTCTGCAGCCTCCCTCAGCCCCAGTTCTCACTCCCTGCCTTAACTCTACGGTTCCCACCAGTGTCCGCCCAAACCAGGGACCTAAGTGACGTTTGCAGTTTCTCTTCGCTTTTCTTTCTCTAATATTATACTAGTGTTAACTTATGGTGGACTGCGTTCCATGACACTCAATTTCTGCTTCTCTCCAAAGTTCAGAGATCACGTGCCCCACCCCTAAGTTATATTTCCTGGATTCCCGCTCTAGCTCAGGGCTGATTCCCTCACGCCCCGCAGCTGGCTGGCCGTATTCTCACAGCAGAGACCTTTACCTCTGTGATGAAACATATTTCCCCAAACTTTTGTCCCCACCCGGGGGGGGGGCAGTCCCTCGTAATTTCTAGAACACTGTGTTCCTTCATTCACGTCTTTGTCAATTCCTAACAAGCTGGGCGCCCACCAAGCAGCTGGAACTTTTGTTTTGTCACCTGATCAAGTATTTTCACCCCCGGTGGACTGGCTCTCCCTCGGTGCGGCGGCCACCACATCCCAACTCTCCTTGTCCTGTCCAGGAAGAGTTCCCTTCATGTGACCCTCGCCCCTCTCTGGTCTCCCTAGAGACCCCGTAAGTCACATTTGGCACCGCGACGTTTCCTCCCTAGCACAGTCCGTTTTCGCCCCGTGGCGTGTCCGGCGTGCAGCCGGTGCACCAGGCGCACTTAGGTCCCCGGACCCCGCTCCCCGCAGGGGACCCCGCGCTCCGCTGCCCTGCGCCGGAAGCCTCTGCGCCGCCCCTTCCCCGCGCCGCTGGCCTTATCTCTGCGCGCAGGGGCCTCCGGGGAGTGGCGGGCGCCGGGAGGGAGAGGGTGGCATGGGCCGGGGGCCCCGGGGCACGCGCCGCTCGCCGGGTCGCCAGGTGCCGCGGCTGCTGCGGCTTGTGCTGCTGCTCGGCTTGGCCCGCGGTGTCAGCGGAGAACCGGGCACCGACGGTGAGTGCGAGGCCCCGGGCGTTCGGGACGCTTCCCGTTTAGGGTCCCGCGGCGCAGACTCGGGGCGTGGAGGAATCGCGGAGGAGGAGCGGCGAGTAACAGTAAGGGCTGCCCGCCCCGGGGACAGTGGGGCGTGGGTGGAGGCGGCCCTGCTTCAGCTCGCGCCTCCCGGGGTGGGTGGGGATGTGGGGCCTGGGCTCGGGTGCGAGCCCGGAGTAGAGGCGCGCGGGGTGGGAGCGCGTTGGCAGGCGAGCCGGTAGCTCCCCCCAGCTTCCGGTCGCAGTGGCTTTTGCTGGACAAATTCTTGGCCTGTAGCCATCTCTCCCCCTCCTCTTTCACTTCCACGAAAAAGTCAATGTTAAGAATGCTAAGAAAGAAGCATACGAGTTTATAGGAACAGAGTTCATTCTTTAGTTCGTTCCTCCATTCATTCATTAATCTATTTATCCATGCATCTCTGCATCCATCATCCATCCATCCATCCACCCATCCATAGAAAGCACTTTAATGTCTTTCCTGTGTCATTTATTTATTTATTTTTTGTTTTTCGAGACAGGGTTACTCTGTAGCTTTGGAGCCTGTCCTGGAACTCCCTTGGTAGACCAGGCTGGCCTCGAACGCACAGAGATCCGCCTGTCTCTGCCTCCCTTCCTGTGTCATTTAAACGTGCAGTGTTGGCGCTCTAGTATTGCAGCCCAGGGGTAGCAGTATCCACTGTGAGCTGGGCCCTTCAACATCAATCAAAAAAATGCAGCAAGGCTTGCCCACGGGGCCAATCTAGGGCTTTTTCTCAATTGTGGTTCCCTTTTCCCAAATGACTGTAGCTTGTGTCAAGTTGACACAGAACTAGCCAACAAAGTCTCCCGTGAGATTGTGAATTAAAACCCGAGGATGCTTGAATCCCCGTTTAGGATCAGTGAAGACCCTCGCCTAGGGAAGTATTAAGTGTGGTTCATTGAATTATTTGGCTGAACCAAACGAGCAGTCACTCGGCATCATCCACAATTTCTTCTCCCTTAAATGTCCTCGGTGCTGTGGATTAAATTCAGGCTTTTGCATGCTAAGCACCAGCCACACCTCCAGCCCATTTGGGAAGTGTGAGGTGATGTGGGGACATGAACTCAGCTGCCTTATTTAACTCCTCTCCTTAGGTAGACGGTTTCCCTTCGCCTATGAACAGAGAGCATCCAGTTCTACAAAAACTTCTTTCTTGAAGGTAGAAAACGCAGGGGTGATACAGTCCTCCTGTCTCAGCCTCTGAGGTGTTGGGAATTATAGGTGCGTGCCACATGACCAGCTCAAGTGTGTGTTCTTGGGGGCAGAGCTAGTTTAGATGGGAGATGCAGGGACGGGAGAAAGATGCAGCAGTCAACTGGATGGGACACCTGGGCTAGAATGGCGCCAAGGACACCAGAAGCTGGAGCTCACAGTATGCCTAGAAACAGCCTTGGGACTTGGTGACTCTGCCTGGCAACAGGGTTGCTTGGAGATGTCAGCGGGGCTGGCCTGGTCAGTGCAGGACTTGGGGAAGAACGAGTTCAGCTGCTCACATGTTAGCACTACAAGCTTTATTCAGTAGGGAGGAGGTGAAAATATAAGAATGGACACGATGTTTGATAGAACCCTTGTAAAGCTGGGCTGCAAGAAGGAGAAGTTAATGTCAGGAAGGGAAGGGAGGGGAAGAGAAGGGAGGAAAGGGAGGAGAGGTCAGGGGAAACTGCCAGTTCCTTCTCCTACCTCCTGAGTGAGTGCTGTTTATATTTCAGAACTAGGCTGGATGTTCTCTCTTACTGGAAGTTCATTGAGCCCTGTCCACTTCTCTTTGATGCTGTGACCACATCTCTATTGCCCACTGTTGAGCGTGACTTTGTTATTAAACAGAGAACCCCTTGTGAAAAGGGGTTGTTGACTCAAGTTACGAATGTGATGTGGGAACAAACAGGGGCCACCCGGATGGTACCAAGCACAGGAAGACTGTTAACGAGAGCTGGCTGTAGCAGGGGAGTCAGCCACTATCACCTGAATTCGGGGTGGTGACTCCAAGGCTGGCAGTCAGGGTGGGAGGGCTTTAGGGATGCCCAGCCTGGGAAGCTGCTGTGTTTGTTAGCATCATTTCCAGGTATCTTGTGTGCTTGCTTAGTGGGCTTATTTGCCTTTCTCTGGTTGGCCTGGTTGTGTGTATGTGTGTGCTTGTGTATGTATGTGTATACATATGTTTATGTGTTTCTATGTATGTTTGTGTGTGTGTATGTTATTTGTGTACGCATGTAGTATTTTTGTGTATGTGGTATGTGGATGTATTGTGTGTTTGTACATGTGTGTACATGTGTGTTGTTTGTGTGTGTACTTGTGTGTGTGTGTGTGCACTTTTTCTTGAGACAGGATCTTCCACTGTAGCCACAGTTGGCTCCAAACTCCTGATTCTCCTGCCTCTGTCTCTGAGGGCTAGAAACCAGGCCAATGCTGCCATTGCTAGCATCTCAGTTGCTCCTGTTGATTCTCTCGCTAGTAGCCTCTGGCTGAGTTACATTTAACTGGTAGGAGATCCTTGGGAGAACGTTAGCTGAAGCCTGAGTTTAAGGAAAATGGGGAAGCATAAACTAGGGAGCAGGAGGGTGTTGGTGAGTGGGTGGGGTGCCTGGCCCCAGGGGATTCCAGAGGTTGGCCGTGGCTGAGGAAGGGTGGAACCAGTCAGTCCTGTTCTCACTCTCTCTGTGGCTTTGCTCTGAGTCTGGGAGTGGCTGTGGGACTTGTTGGCTCAGGCCTGGCTGGGATCAGGAAGTCTGGGGAAAGACAGAGCCAGGGGAGCAAGGTGGAGGAATGATGGGCCACACTGGGGAAAGGTCACTGTGTGACATGCCTCTGTCATGTGTTTCGTACGTGTGGGCCCCGGTCTGTCTTCCTGAGAGATGGCAGCATGGGAGGAGACGAGAGGGGGAGCGTACAGTTCCTGTACCCTGCCTGTACACTACTGTCTGTCTACCATGCAATGGTTCATAGGTCGGGCAAAGGGCTGGAGATTGAAACACACACACAGATAGAGACACAGGTCATCCTTGAAACAAGAATGCCCCTTTTATTGTGTTCCAAGGCAGCTTATAAAGGACTCTCCTTGACTAATGGCTGTGCCCTAGCTCTCTGGACTTTTCAGCTGCAAGCCCAGCAGAAACCACTCCCCTGCCATCAGGAACTCATAAAGGTCTCGTGCTTAAAGCAGCTGCAAGCACAGGAAAACAAGCTGTTTACTCCGGCAGGCAAGGGGTCACAGAAAATTCAGGGTCTAAGGGTCTGCATTCCCCAACAGGGGAGAGAGTGGATAGTTTCAGAGTGATGGAAAGTTGTTTAAGCTGAGGAGCGAGATGAAACTTAATGAAGGACTTCCACAATGGCTTGCCTTCCACCCCCCAGGAACTTGATCTTGTGCACATCCATGTTCTTCTGGTTGAGTCTGAATGAGCTCTCTGATGTCTGTGGCTGTAGCTAATAAGCCGTCTGTTGGATTTACAGAACAGTGTGCAGGGCTGGGGCCTAACATTTGGGGGGCCCTAGGTTCCATCTCCAACAGGACCAAAAATTAAAAAAATACAAAACTCACAACCTGCCGGAGAAGGTGTCGTGTGTGAGGCAGTGTGAGAGAAGAACAGAACGGCTGAAGTAGGCTGAACAATGATTGTTGAATGTGACTTTAAGGGTGACTCCCAAACTAATGGCTGCTTAACTCCAGACTCAGAGTTGAGATTTGGACACTGGTATACTTAATATGGGTTTGGTTTTGTTCTGGAGGCAAGGTGTGGAGTCCACTGTGGTTTGATCTTGGTCAGACAAGAAAGAGAATGAGAGATGGTCAAAGGAAGCCAAGGTCCTGGAAACATTTTACACACAGAAAGGTTAAGGGTTCAGAATAGTCTGTTCTGGGGCTAGTTCAGGGGTTTAGGCTGACTGTGATGATTGCTTGGCTAAGGAGAAGGCACCTCTGTCTTGAATTCATTTAAAGTAGAGGCTAAGGCTTGGGTGTAGATCTGTGGTAATGCACTTGACTAAGGGAGAGGCTGTGTTTTTTCTGTCAAGGATGCTGGAGAGGAGAGAGAATATGGTATTTCTTGGGTCCATGGATTCTATCTCTAGAATTTGATGTAGTTTCTTAGGAATAGTGCAGTTTGGTATAGTATTCTAGACTTGATCCTAGACTTTTTTCTGTTTCTGAGTTTTGGACTCTATTGGGTCCCCCACGTGGTTATTTAATGTATTTCCACATGTCTCCATATGTTTAGGGAAGGGAATCCCAAGAAGGCTGAACAGTGAATTTGCCAGGTTTGTCTTGTACTACTGGGATTGTGGGAGTTAGGTGAGGATAAATGTTAAGTTCAAGGGTTCCAACAAACTCCTCCTCCCTTGCCTGCGAACAGCATATCTTTACCTTGCAGGCAGGTTGATGGCGGGTGTTTAAGGAGCTGCTGTGCTCGTGGCTTTTGTCAGCTTGACACAAACCTAGACATAACTGGGAAGAGGGAATGTTAATTGAGAAAAATGCTTCCACCAGATTGGCCCCTAGGCATTTTCTTGATTAATGATTGATGTGGGAGGGCCCCAGGGCCCCACCCACTGTGAGCTGTGCCATTCCTGGGCAGGTGGTCCTGAATGGTGAGAAAAATAAGGCTAAGCAAGCCACGAGGAGCAAGCCAGGAAGCAGCGTTCCTCCATGACTTCTGCTCCAGTTCCTGCCTTGTGTTCCCGCGCTGACCTCGCTGGATGATAAACCGCAAGCTGTTACATGTTAATGAATCCTTTTCTCCAAGTTGCCTTTGGTCCTGGTGTTTTATCATAGCAACAGACATCCTAACCAGGACAGCTGGTGTATTATTAAAGACTGAGAGTGGGTTGCTGACGTGGGCAGGGGGGGCAGGAAAGAAGAAAGAGAACCGAGCAGGCACTAAAGATGAACTTCCAGCATCCCAGTCAAGCTTCAGAAGAAGGGAGGGAGGATATGGGTCATGCAAGGAATGAATACATAACTTCAGATATTATGGTTTGTGGAATCTACCGGTCCATGGAGAGGTAGATAACTAACTGTCCACACGAGGACTTGGTTTGGATTTCTGCTTCCAGCAGTCATCCATTGCTCTTCCCGTTGCTGTCTACTGGTAATCCAGTAGACATTGGTTGTCTGCAGACTAACTATGGGGCTAGTTCCTGTTAATAGACTGGAGTGGCCATTATTACAGTGGTCAATGAGCACATTGCTTTCCACATCTGACGCATTCACTCTGTGATCACCACAAAGACCATGAGACAGGTTTGATGTCATCTTCATTTTACAGATGTACAGGACATATAGAGATGATCAAGGCTAAACCAGCTAGGAAATGGCTGTCGAACTGTATTCCCTAGTTCATAACCGCTGTGCTAAACATCAGGCATTGCATCTTCATGGTTGTTCCTAGAAATGATAAGATATATGAACATGGCCATATTTATGTGATTTATATCTTGATTTGAAAATGATTTAGAATCCACTCAGCATTTCTATTTCTCAGCTCTCACTACTCCTTTTATCCTTTTTCTCCCCTTCCTCCCTCTTCTTTTTCCTACACGGTCTCATGTAGCACAGGCTGCTTTTGAACTTTATGTCCTTAAACCCCTGACCCTTCTGCCTCCACCTCTTAAGTGCCGGGACTGCAGCATGAGCACCTGGTTTTGAGTACACTGGAGATCAAACGCAGGGTGTCTTGTAAGCTAGACAAGTTCTCCACCAATGGAGCTGCCTGATACCGGTGCTGGGAACCAAACGTGGGTCCTCTGCAAGAGCAGAAAGTGTCCTGGATCACCGAGCCAGTTCTCCAGCCGTTGATTTTTTTTCTCATTTTCTTTCTTTTATTTTCTTCCCTTTCCATTTCCCTTTATATTATATGGGTAATTTACTGTCAATGTAGCAAGGTCTGAAGGAGACACAGCCCGTAACCATGGCATGAGGAACTGCAAAAGGAGATGACTTTGTTTTACAGTGGTTTGTGTTAAAGTGTTAATCTATTAAAGGGGTTAAATGTATTTAACCCCTTGGGGATGGTCTCTCGCTTCTGCTCTGCCTGTTATCTCTCTAGTCTGGAGTCTTCCTGATTTTTTTTCTTTAAGATTTATTTGCTATGTCTACAGTGTTCTGACAGCATGCATGTTTGCACCCCAGAAGAGGGCACCAGACCTCATTACGGATGGTTGTGAGCCACCATGTGGTTGCTGGGAATTGAACTCAGGGCCTCTAGAAGAGCAGCCAGAGCTTTTAAACTCTGAGCCATCTCTTCAGCCCCTGATTTTTTTAAAAATATTTATTTATTTATTATGTATACAATATTCTGTCTGTGTGTATGCCTGAAGGCCAGAAGAGGGCACCAGACCTCATTACAGATGGTTGTGAGCCACCATGTGGTTGCTGGGAATCCAACTCAGGACCTTTTGAAGAGCAGGCAATGCTCTTAACCACCAAGCCATCTCTCCAGCCCCCTCCCCTGATTTTTTTTTAAGTAAACGCCATCATACATCAGCATTCGTGAGGGGATTTGGTTCATTACTCCTTATAGAAATGTTCAGTCTGTGACTGGAGGTGGGGCTTAGTGGTATCGCATGTGGTTAGCTTGCAGGAGGCCTGGTTTCCATCCCAAGCATATCAAAAAGAATGGCGGAGCAAACACTGCTCTGCTCAAGCAGGTCCCTCACTGTTTTGTTCCTGTCTCTTACACCTGTCCCTCTAGGGACCCAGGGACTCTGTTTCTTCCATTCTGCAAAGCCGTTCCTAGGTATTGGTCTCATTTCCATCTGAAATAATTGCTAACATCCTTATTTTAAGATTTATACTTTTAGGTAGAGATGCCTTGGGGCTCACTGGCCAGCCAGGCTGCTTAGCCTACTTGGTGATCCTGTGCCAAAAAAAACAAAACAACAAACAAGACATGTAGACAGTGCCTGCGAATAAATAATAGCGAAGTTGTCCTATGGCCTTCATGTGTATGTGCACACACTTACATGCACAAGTATCTACATATATACACACGCACATCTGCATACATACATCTACATACATACACATGCACATCTGCATACATACATCTACATGCATACACATGCACATCTGCATGCATACACATGCACATCTGCATACATACATCTACATATATACACATGCACATCTGCATACATACATCTACATGCATACACATGCACATCTGCATGCATACACATGCACATCTGCATACATACATCTACATATATACACATGCACATCTGCATACATACATCTACATATATACACACGCACATCTGCATACATACATCTACATATATACACATGCACATCTGCATACATACATCTACATGCATACACATGCACATCTGCATACATACATCTACATGCATACACATGCACATCTGCATACATACATCTACATGCATACACATGCACATCTGCATACATACATCTACATGCATACACATGCACATCTGCATACATACATCTACATATATACACATGCACATCTGCATACATACATCTACATATATACACATGCACATCTGCATACATACATCTACATATATACACATGCACATCTGCATACATACATCTACATATATACACATGCACATCTGCATACATACATCTACATATATACACATGCACATCTGCATACATACATCTACATATATACACACGCACATCTGCATACATACATCTACATGCATACACATGCACCCCTCCACACACATACAAAACATACAGAAAAATTTACAGTTTTTTAATCTTTCATTTCTTTCTTTTTTAGGTGTAAGGGGGTTGGAAGTATTTGAAATCCTCGGTGTTTACCCAGAAATCTTTCTTTTTATTTTTAGAAATATGCTTTTCTAGTTCTTAAATCTCCACTTTCTTTTTCCCCCCTCAAACTTTTTTTCATTAAAATCGTAGGTCTCATCTGTGATTGCTTGATTTCCCCCCCCCCCCCCAATTTACTTTTTAAGACTGCGAAAGCACGACAGACTGGAGTTTGTGCAGTAAGCTCTCACATCATCATTGTCTTTCAGTCTGGACGTTGTCTTTGTCTGAATGCTTTGGGGGAGTGTTGCACAAGGGGGTTTCTTTTGAGGAAACTCGACATAGGTTGTTTTTCTTTAAATAAAAAAGGTCCTATATGTACATTTAGTACCACATCAGACAGTGCTTTGTTTTGTTGCTTCAACAATTCAGTATGGTTTATTTGTTTGCCCTGTGCGTGCATCGGTGTTTTGCCTGCATGTATGTCTGTGTGAGGGTTTTGGAGCCCCTGGAACTGGAGCTACAGACAGTTGTGAACTGCCATGTGGGCACTGGGAATTGAACCTAGGTCCTTCGGAAGAGCAGTCAGTGTTCTTAACTGCTGAGCTATCTCTCCAGCCCCTAGACATAAGTTTTGCTTTAAAGTTTTATTCCATTATTCAATGATGGTCAGATAATATTTATTTTTTTTGCATTCTTATGGTTATTAGATATTTATGGAAATTCCTTGGTTAATTTGGTGCCAGTAACCATTAGTGGTTTGTTGTTTCTATGTTGTCTTTGATTTTATTTGTTTTTATTGTTTGGCGTTTGCTTGATAGACTCTCATTTAGCCCAGGCTGTCCTCGAATGTGTTGTCCTTTGTTAGTTAGATAAAAAAAAAAATACAAAAGCAAAAAACATGACTGAGTATTTAGGAGTCTCCCACTCTCTGTTGGTCTTGTGCCTGGTGTGGCCTGAGGGCGAGGCTGTATTATCTGGGTAAGGACAAAGCCAAGTCTAGGATGAAATTCTATGCTGGAACTTTCTCCATACTAGGCCACTCCTGAAATTACAGAGACACGGGCAGGAAACTCAATATTCTCCATAGCCTTGAGCAGAAATTCTTATTTGATCTCAGGTCATATATCACTATTTGGTAAATTTAGATGTTTTAAGAGTTTTAGCTTTAAATATTTCTGTTGTTTATCTAAGTAATTGGGGTCTGGCCATCCTGTCAGGACTTGGTTGTTATCTTAAACACATTCACTTCTTCCTTAAAGTGAAAGAGATAGACTAACAGGCAGATGAGCTCTCTCCCTGGGTCTGCCTTTAGAGCTGTAGCAAGTCACATTTTAGATTTATTTTATATGTATGGGTGTTTTGCCTGCATGTATGTCTGTATGCAGTGTGTATATAGTGCTCGCTGAGGCCAGAAGATCAGAAGAGGGCGTTGGATCCCCTGAGACTGGAGTTACAGGTGGTTGTGAACCACCATGTAGGTGGTAAGAATTGAACATGGGTCCTATGGAAAAACAGCCAGTACTCAACCTGTGAACTATCTCTCCAGCCCCCATTTTAGATCTCTGTATCCAACCACTAAAAATACGTGGAGTGTGGTGTCTATGTTATGCTTGTGAAGATCATATTGAAAAATCATCTTCAATCATATTGAATGTCATAATCCTCATCCGTGAGTGGTTCAGTCACAGTTCCAAGAGAGGATTAAACATCTGGAGAGATTAACATCATTGTTATGGGAGTGGACATGTTTCATGGGCGATTAGAAGATGTGAACAGCTTTCTTTAGGAGTGGGAGAGACTTCAGAAAGAAGGAGGCATTTTGACTGGATCCTGGAAATAAGAGTGAGCTCCAGACAGGCAGATAAGAGGGTGTGGGCATTCCCGGGACAGGAGCATGGTGACCCGTGACAAGGATGAGAATAGATAGTGGACAGGATCTCTCCCTTCTGCTGGGAAGGTACTGTGCAGTTGGAATCTGGGACCGTGACGCTGGAGGAGTTGATGAGAAGACAGACAGCGAAGAGCGTTGATTGGCAGGGGAATTTGCATTATATGTTGTGGGCAGTGAGTCACTGTGGAAAGTCTTAAGGATGAGATTTGACCTGTTTTGTTTTGGTATTCAAATGTTGGTTTTCTGTAATACATGTCCCTTGACCGAACAGTTCTCACCTCTAACCTCCTGTTTCTGAAGAGTGTGATTTCTGATTTAGACGTAGGTGTCTGTGCCACATGCCATGAACACGCCACATGCCAGGAAAAGGACGGGAAGAGGATCTGCATTTGCAACTATGGCTTCTGGGGCAACGGGAGGACACGGTGTGTTGGTAAGTTTCAGTGGTGGGTTATGCTGAGAATTTGAATCAAAACCAAGGGTTCTCCAGTTTTAGAGCCAGTGTCCCTGGAGGGCAAACATTGTTATTTTGTTCACATTTTTTTAGATGGGTTTTTGGCAGTTACAAAAAATTTTGGTTTTATTATTTAGATATATCCTTTTTCTGGTGTTTCCAAGGAAGAACCCCTCATGTTAGATGTCGTTGACCTGAGCTCTCTGGAAATTCTTTGGCCTACACAGATTTGAAGTCTGTTTTATGTCCCAACTTTAACTTAACAACAAAAGCAAATTTCTTTATTTCTTTATTTCTCAGGTTGTTTTGATATAAAACTATTTATCTTAATGCCATGGAAAAAAACAAATGACTAGCTTACTAGCTTACTTGTCTCGAATGTCCATCAGAATTTTCCCTGTGATTTTTGTAGTTCTGACCCTTTGGGATGACTTCAAGGAATACTTTAAGATAGCTTGAAGGTTGTTTAGACTAGAGGCAGCTGAGAATCTTTTCTTTTCTTTTTTTTTTTTTGGCTCATGGTGTCCATGCTAGTACAATCAGATAGCATTGAGATTAAAGCACAATTCAGAGAGAATGTCACAAAAATTTAATTATAATAAAAGTGGCAATGACTTCTCAGTTTTCTCCTTGCTATATGCTGTAAAAGTGTTGCCTTGTAGCTGTGAACTGGCAGCATCTATACCCTTGTTATACCTTTGTGTTGATTTTCATGTGTGACTAAGTGTGTGTGTGTGTGTGTGTGTGTGGTGCATGTGTCTGGTGTATGCACATGTGTGTGTGTGTGGTGCATGTGTCTGGTGTATGCACATGTGTGTGTGTGTGTGTGTGTGGTGCATGTGTCTGGTGTATGCACGTGTGTGTGTGTGTGTGTGTGGTGCATGTGTCTGGTATATGCACATGTGTGTGTGTGTGGAGAGGTATGTGCAGAGGCCAGAGGAAGATGTTCAGAGTTTCCCATTGAACCCAGAACTAGATTGTCAACCAAGGAGCCCCAGTCATCCTCCCTGGCCATGTCTGGCTTTTCCTCTTCTCTCTTCTCTTCTCTTCTCTTCTCTTCTCTTCTCTTCTCTTCTCTTCTCTTCTCTTCTCTTCTCTTCTCTTCTCTTCCTCCCTCTTTTCTTTTCCCTCCCTCCCTCCCTCCCTCCCTCCCTCCCTCCCTCCCTCTCTCTTTCTTTCTTTCATTCTTTCTTGAAACAGGATCTCTCTACATAACCCTGGCTGTCTTGAAAGTCATTATGAAGCACCTGTCTTTCCTCCTGTGGACTAGGATTAAAAGTGTATCCCACCAGCTCTGGCCATGCCTGGCTTTTTACAGGGGTCTGGCTGGGGCTTTGAACTTACTCCCTCATGCTTGTGTATCAAATGTTTTAGCCTGCTGAGCCAACCCCCTAACCCTTTGTCCTGATGTGAATTTTCTTTTGTTTAACTTCTTAAAGAAAAACAATTTAATCCTGCGTTCAAATAGTCACAGTCCAGAAGTTAGGCAAGTCGCATTCCATTTCACAGCTAAAAGCTGTCGCTGTGACCCACCGTTGCCCTTTCTGCAGACCAGACTTCACAAGCTTTGAGCAGTCTCACTAGACTAGCGGCCTTCTCCCCTTAGTCCAGTGGCTGCTCTGCAGTCAGATTCCTTAGGGAATTTCTCCTGTTCCCCCCCCCCCCACTCTCCTCCAGTACCTGCTCTTTTTTTTCTAACAGCTGAAGTTGAGGAACTGGGTGGGGCTTCCCCTAAAGCAGTGGTTTCTCAGCCTGTGGGTTGTAATCCCTTTGTGTGTGTGTGTGTGGGGAGGATTGTCGAATAACCCTTTTATGGGGTCACTTAAGATCATTGGAAAACAGACAATTACATGACTATTCATAACAGTAGCAAAATTACAGTTATGGGGTAGCAATAAAAATATGTTATGATTGGGGAGTCACCACAACATGAGGAACTATATTAAGGGGTCACAGCATTAGGAAGGTTGAGAACCACTGCTCTAAGGAATTCCTCCCCTCCTGCATCCTAACTGTGCTCTCGATTGCTCTTTGACTTCTAAGCAACGGGTGCATCTCCTAGGAGAGGAGAGACCTTCGCACATTTCTGTGTTTGTTCCTATTGGTCACTGCCGGTCCTCGTACATGGATTGCTACGTGCGCACTGGAGGTTACTAGTGAGGTTACACCTGTGCCAAACGCACCATAGTATGGCATTATATCGAAGGACTTAAGAATTCTATAACTTTCTACAAACCTAAATAGCTCAATTGAAACCTTCAGGGGAACCTTGTATTCATTTAAATGAGACATATCTCCTCTAGGCTTGAGTATTTGGACACTTGGTCCCTCGTTCATGGTGCTGTTTGGCAAGGTGGTGCAGCCTTGCTGGAGGAAGTATGTCGTTGGAGGTAGGCTTTGAGAGCTCATAGCTGCACCCCACTTCTCGTTTGCTCTCTCTGCTTCATGCTTGTGGCTGAAGATGTGAGCTCTCGGCTTCCTGCTCCTGCAGCCATGCCTGCTGCTTGCTGCTGCGCCTCTACATCTCTGGAACTGGAGGCCTAAATTAACGTTTCGTCTTTAAGCTGCTTTGTCATGGTGATTTATCGCAAGAGTAGGAAAGTCACTAACGCAGACATGTGCTGAGAAAGAACGACAAAGGCCCGGGCCCAGATCGGCTTGTGCCTGGAAGCTCTGTGTAGCATTTGTCAGCCGAGCTGTGCACTTGACCTAGCTGTGACTTGAGAGTTCAGTTGTCCCAATCTCTCAGGCAAATCTTAACAAGGATAGTTTTACCTGTAGGTTGTATACTAGATTCATCTAAAAAATTCAAAGGGTGCTGGGGATACAGCAGCCCCCTGTGCTGAGGCCGGAGGATTTGGAGTCTGAACATCAGCTTGGATTACATAGCAAGATCTTACCTCAAAAAAACACCACAACAGCATGTGGGGTGTAGTTTTTATCTGTGTGCACCAGTCTATTGAGTGTGAGTTGTATCTGTGAGTGTACGCTTGTAGAGGCCAGAAGGAGGCCTTGGAGCCCCCAAAGCTGAAGTTACAGGTGGTTGTAAACTGCCCAGTGGGTGCTGGGAACTGAACTTGGCTCTTCTTCAAGAGTAGCAAGCACTCTAAACTGCAGAGCCATCTCTCCATCTCTAACAAAGTATTTTAGCCGGGCGGTGGTGGCGCACGCCTTTAATCCCAGCACTTGGGAGGCAGAGGCAGGCAGATCTCTGTGAGTTCGAGACCAGCCTGGTCTACAGAGCTAGTTCCAGGACAGGCTCCAAAGCCACAGAGAAACCCTGTCTCGAAAAACTAAAAAAAAAAAAAAAAAAAGTATTTTAAAAAGTCACATAAGGAAATGGAAAAGAAGGGCTGTCGAGATAGTTAGATCGGTAAGTAAAGGTGCTTGCTACCAAGCTTGACTACCTGGAGTTCAGTTCCTGGAACCTGCATGGTGGAGGAGAGAACCCACTCCTACAACTGTCCTTTGACTTCCACACGCATGCCGCGTGCCCACAAAAACAGGCAGGCAGGCAGGCAGAGAGACAGACACACATACAGATACATGTATGCATAAATAAATAGTTGTAATTTAAAAATAAAAGTGAAAATGGAAGAAATATCCAAAGGGTCCCCCCCCCCCAGGTTGTATTTTGGAAAAGTGAGTATCATTCTGAGAGACAACCTGATTGGAGGAAGTCATCAGTGGCCCTACCTGTTGGCTCTTTTGTCCAACATGGCGGAGGTATATTTACCACCTCTGTAAACCATGCTCACAGCCCCAAGCTCCAGGGATGCAACGGGTCTGTGTTGCCATTAAGCAACTAGTAGCAAGCTGCTCACAAACCCCATTTAAGTTCAGGACCTCCTAAAAGAGCCGAAGCTGTTTGTGCATGAGTAAGGGAGAGGGCTCTGACAAAGCTGTTTGTGCATGAGTAAGGGAGATGGCTCTGACAGAGCCCTGCAGTGTTTGCTGCAGATGCTGGGTTAGGAAGATTTTCTTAAAGGAGCTACTCCTCTGTGCGCCACCAGCAAACAGAGCGTATCTGAAAAAATGCAGCTACCAAGAAGCTTCACTTGGCTCCCACTTTTGTAGATCTAGAAGTCCTGTTTTCTTCTCTTCCTTCCTTCCTTCCTTCCTTCCTTCCTTCCTTCCTTCCTTCCTTCCTTCCTTCCTTCCTTCCTTCCATTCTTCCTTCCTTCCTTTCTTCCTTCCTTCCTTCCTTCCTTCCTTCCTTCCTTCCTTCCTTCCTTCCTTCCTTCCTTTCTTTCTTTTTTTTAAAGCTTTTTTAGATCTTATGTGGATCCATGCCTCAGTTGATAGGTGCCATTTGTAAGCAAAGACTGTTCTTATGTTTTCTGGCCACCCTGACCTGAATAATCACACAGAACTATATTAATTACAACACTGTTTGGCCAATAGCTTAGGCATATTCCTAGCTAACTCTTACATCTTAAATTAATTCATTTCTATCTGTGTATCACCATGAGGTTGTGGCCTACTGGTAAGGTTCCTGTATCTTTCTCCTTTGACAGCTACATGGCATCTGTCTGACTTCACCTTCTTTCTCCCTGCATTCAGTTTAGTTTTCCTGTCTAGCTCTATTCTTCCCTGCCAAAGCTAGAACACTTTCTTTATTAACCAATGGTTAAAAAAAGCATTTTTATGTGGGAACCCCACATCACATTTTATTGGTACATAGAATTGCTCATCATAAATACTTGTGTGTGTATTGGTGGGGGTGGGGTATGGTTGTTGCTTTGACTTTTTTGTTTTGTTTTTTTTGTTATTTTGAGACAAGATTTTTCATCGCATCCTTGTCTGGCCTGGAACTTACTATGTAGACTAGAATGGCCTCAGATTCACAAAGATCTGCTTGCTTCTGCCTCCCAAGTGCTGGGATTAAAGGCATGCATGACTATGACCTGTACTGGGCATATTCTATGGCAGCTTTCAAGGTCTATAAGCATGAGTGAGATGTAAAGAAAAAGTTTCCTGACCCAACACACTGGAACTCAGAGAAGGAGAGAGTTTAACTTCATTTTGCCCTCTCATTTTCTTTAGCTGATGACACCCAAGGCAGCCTTCAGTCATCTGTGTTCTAGCTGCTCTATACTTGGTGATCACCATGGCTCACAGAGATCACCGATGGGCAGTGTGTTTCCTTCCCCTAAGACTTCAGTGCTAATTCTAGTGTCTTTTCTGGGAGCTGACAATCCTAATTTTCTAGTTGGATCATTGGATATAAAATTAATCATAGGAAATGTAGGAAAGATGATTCAATGGCTAAAAGCATGTACTGCTCTTACAGAGGACCTGGGTATAGCAGCTCCCAAATCATGACATAGAGACTTCTTTTTTTTCAGCCTGAAATAATTTATTTTATTTTTTTAATTGTTTTTATTGAGCTATATATTTTTTCTCCACTCCCCTCCCTTCCTTTCCCCTCTTTTTCTAATGTCTCCCATGGTCCCATGCTCCCAATTTACTCAGGAGATCTTTTTTTTTTAATATGTCCTATGTAATTTAGATCCATGTATATCTCTCTTAGGGTCCTCATTGTTATCTAGTTTCTCTGGTATTGTGAATTGTAGGCTGGTTTTTTTTTTACTTTATGTCTAAAAGTCACTTATGAGTAAGTACATATGATATTTGTTTTCTGGGTCTGAGTTACCTCACTCAATATGTTTTCTAGATCCATCCATTTGCCCACAAATTTCAAGATATCATTGTTTTTTTTTCTGCTGTGTAGTACTCCATTGTGTAAACGTACCACATTTTCCTTATCCATTCTCCGATTGAGGGGCATTTAGGTTGTTTCCAGGTTCTGGCTATGATTAACAATGCTGCTATGAACATAGTTGAACACATGTCTTTGTGGTACAATTGAGCATTCTCAATTGTGTACCCAAAAGTGGTATTGCTGGGTACTGAGGTAGACACAGAAACTTCTTATTAGTTATGAATGCTTGGCCTTATTCTTCGCTTGTTCCACTAGCTCTTGTAACTTCATTTAGCCTGTTTCTCTTCACTTACATTTTGCCCACAGGCTTTCATCTTCCATTCTGGATGTCCTACTTTCACAGTCTCCTCTGTGTCTGGCTGGCCCGCCCTGAGTGCCTTCCTCTCTTTCTCCCTTGTTCTCTCTTTCTCTCTTATCCTGAGCCTAGATCCGTCCTCCTACCTATTTTCCCTGCTGCCCACCAGCCCCACCTATGTCGGGGATCAGCTTTGATCAGCCAGGGCAGAGGCATGGGGTTAGAAATATAGTAAAGAATATGAAGATGCAAATGAAAATAATAAAACGGAGAAACATATAGTATAGTATCGGGAGGGTATTTCCGTGAGTACTGAAAATTCACCCGCATTTAATTAATTTCCAACTGCCTAAAATAACCCTGACCCCAAAAGGTAGGAGTAAGACAAAAGACTGATTAACACGATACAAGGAAATGAACAAGCCAATGGAAGGTCACAGGCTACTCCATTCTTAGTTAAACATTCCGTTGCTAGAACAAGTCCCATTCACACACTAGACCAAAATGTTCTGTAGACAAACCACTCCCTGGGTGGAATCCAAAGTTACGTCCATAAAGGGAACTGGAACTTAGTTGGATCCTTTAGACTCTTGTTTGAAGTGGGAACAGATATAAGCCTGGAGTACAAGGGCTGGCTATTAGCCACACCTGTTGACAATAACCTTGAGAGACTAGAACTCTCTGTTCCGCCGCTAGGAGGGAACTTTGAGGTAGAAGCACAGTAACACATAACACATAGCTAGCCAACACTTAATATTAGCACTAATTCTCTAATACTGAAAAGACCAAGAAAATGGCTGAGTTGGAGATGGGATTTTTCTAGGCTTGCTTTCTCTGGCTAACCAAATGTCTATTGAGTTAAATTCATTAAGACGTGTGCGCGTGTGTGTGCACGCGCGTGTGCGTGTGTGGCACCAGGTAATTTCATACATGTCTTTGTGTGTATTCGTATTGGTGTGTGCATGTAGTGGTCAGAGGTCAACCTGACCTAGTGTTGGCTCCTTGCCTTCCACCTTGTTGCAATGTCTTCTGTTGCTTGCTGGGACTCTCCTGTCTCCATCTCCTGTTTCTCCACAGGAGCACTGGGATAACAGCTGTGTGCTGCCCTGTCTGGCTTTATGTAGGTTATGGGATCTACAAACACTTTATCCACAAAGACATCTCCCAGTCATTACGCTTTTAAATTTTATTTTTGTTACATTTTATCTGTGTGTGTGCACACATATGTCAGTGTGTCCCACTTGGAGGTCAGAGGACAACTTTTGGGAATTCTTTTCCTGCCCTATGTAGGTCCTAAGGATAGAATCGAGGCTGTCAAACCTCTGGCAAGCACCTTTATTCTCTAAACTGCCTAGCTGACCCACCAATGTCTTATTTTAAAAGCATGATCACTCTCATGGGATTGAACCCAGAACCTCATGGATCTTAGCAACAGGGACCTCTTCACAGAGTTACATCCTCAACCTTTTATGATTTTTTTCTCAAATGTGAAAAAAAATCAAAAATAACCTGCTGCCAATCTTCAAGTAAGATGGATTCGATTCCCAGATTATAAAGTTGTATTTCTCGTGTGGTTTTGTATGCACCAGGTATGTAATTCTGTGAGTCCATTTCCTTCTAGTCTGGAAAGCATGAGACTGGAGAACCAAATACACCAGTAGGCTGTTGTCAGAGAGGAGAGATCCCGTAGTCTACAGAGAGCGAGAGGATTCTGGGAGGGATGCATGGTGTGGATAGACAGCTTTCGTGTGAGTTGTTTCCACATATCCATCTGCAGATAAAGATGAGTGCCAATTCGGAGCCACTGTGATCTGTGGGAACCACACCTCCTGCCACAACACACCTGGAGGGTTCTACTGCATTTGCCACAAAGGCTATCGGGCTACAAATAACAACAGGACGTTCATTCCCAACGATGGCACTTTCTGTACAGGTACTAAACGGGGCTGTGGTGATGACCACTTGGGGATGGCACGGTAGCTGATGGGTAGAGAGTAGAATCACGGTGGAAAGCCTTGAACTTGAACAGACACCTAGTAGTACTAGTCAGTATTAGAGAATTAATGCTAACATTATGTGTTGTCTAGCATTATGTCAACTTGACACAAGTTAGAGTCACTTGGGAAAAGGAAACCTCAACTGAAAAGATGCCTCCATCAGCCTGGCAAACATGGCAGACAGGCAAACCTGTCAGGCGTTTTCTTGATGAGGGGTTAATGTGGGAGGGCCCAGCTCACTGGATGATGCCGCCTCTGGGCAGGGTGTCTTGCTTGTTACAAGAAGCCAGGCTGAGCAAGCAACGGAGAGCAAGCCGGTAAGCAGCATTCCTCCATGGCTTCCATTTCAGTTCCTGCCTCCGGGTTCCTGTCCTGACTTCTCTCAGTGATGGAGTGTGAGCTGAGGGTTGTAAGATTAAAAGAAACCCTTTTCTTCCCAAGTTGTTTGTAGCCATATCTTCTTATCAGAGTAATATAAACCCCAATGAAGACTTATTGTTAGATGGGATCATGGTATTGTGATCTATAGAATGTTATTATTTTGAGAGATGAATTGTCTGGGGCATTATTATGAAGTATTTTGTGTTTTGATTTCTGTGAGCTGTTTTAAATGACGAAATATGAACAGTAATTGAATAACTTATGATATTGGAGGGTGGGCATCTGGTAATTGATTGTACTGTTTTTCAAGTTTTATGTCTTTAAAAATTTTAAATTTATTATGTATGTTTATGAGTATGTGTGTTTGTGTGTGCATGTATGATGTGGTGTGTGTGTGTGAGAGAGAGAGAGAGAGAGAGAGAGAGAGAGAGAGAGAGAGAGAAAAATAGGTTGTGTGCACAGTGTGTGTGCTTACATGTGCACAGTGTGTTTGTGTGGCAGGGGTTCAGAGAACTACCTTCAGGAGTCCCATTCTTTCACTGCCCAATCTGGGGATTGAACTCAGACTGAGGCTTGAGCAGTCTGCTCTCATACCCACTGAGCCATCGTGATGGCCTGTGTTTTAACCTTTCTACAATGGACAATCAGGCTGACCTCTCTGGAGCCAGTGTGCCAGCTCTATTTTCCTGTAACTAAGCACAACACCCATTAAGCACCAAGGGTTTCTGTGCCTCTTAGGAGGTCTAAGCATTGTCACGAAGGGGACTTGCCACCACAGGACTCTGTGAGGAATGTGACTTTTGGCAACAAGTAACCTTGTCAGTGAGATTCCTGGGCGTAAGTTGATTGAACGGAAGCCCGAGCAAAGCCCTCCTCATGTTCATGACTCTGGGTGAACTCTGCGTCTAGGTAGCGAATCCCAATAGGCCAACTCTTCAGCTTTCTCAGGTTCCTGATCGGTCACAAAGGGGAGAGGCCAGAAACTCCTCTTGGTTCTGAGATCTTGGTGTAGACTCTCTGACTGCTTAGAGGCTTGGTGGCGTTACAAGGTTTTCAGAGAAACAAGGAAAACAGAGCATCTTTAATCTTTCTGTGGCTAGGAACTGCAGATTCTGGCCTCCGCCGTTCTGCTTGATCTGTGCTAAGACAAAATTCCTGGAAGGATAAATTCATACATCCAGCTTTTTCTTAGTAAGAATAAATGTATTCTCTCAAAGAACACATTGTATCCAGTGTCCTGTTGTTTCTGCAACAAGTTACTGGCTGTGTGGTTTTTAAAACTGTGATGTTGCCACATTAAATTAGGACATTATAAGGCAGCAATGCTTTTTTGGCCTTGGGGTCTTGTTTTTTCTTTTTTTCGGAAACAGGCTTTGTCTGTGTAGTCCTGACTGTCCTGGAGCTTATCCTGGAACCCACTCTGTAGACCAGGCTGTCCTCAAACTCAGATTGGGACTGGAACTGGGTTGCCTCTGTCTCTTTAGTTCTGGGATCAAAGGTGTGCACCACTATGCCTGGTGAGAGGCTAATTTTAAAAACCATGTATGATAATGATCTATTATCTGGCTCGTTCACATACATTTCTTTTCTGCCAAGGCAGTGCCAGTGGGAGGTGACAGGTGGACAGTTAATTTCACTGACCTGGTGCTAGGGAAAGATGAGCAAAGGTGTTATCTGGAACCCAAGGGTAGCCCTTATCTTAGCAGCAAGGGACAGACCTGGGGGATGTTCTAGGACACGTGATACCTGAAACCGCTCTTTCAAAACTGTATCAGTATTGTGCTGAAGGATGCATTCAGCTTTTAAGAGTTAGGAAGACTGACCAGGTGTGACGGCTCACGCCTTTAACCTTAGCACTTGAGAGGCAGAGGCTCTCTGTGAGTTCCAAGTCAACCTGTTATACACAGCAGGTTCTAGGCCAGGCAAAGTTACACTACACAGTAAGCACCCATTTCTAAAAGAAAAAAAGAAAACAAACAAAGAAACAAAAACACCCAAAAGATAGGAAGAAAGAATGGAGCTGGGTTGAAGAATGGTAGAACTCTTACCTAGTATAAGCAGGGCCCTGGGTTTGATCTCTGGTTTGCACACTAAACAGAAGTTAGAAAGATGAAGGGTGCGGGGGGGGGGGGGGAGAACAGGAAGAGAGAGAAGGAAATGTTTTCTGCAAGGGTCAAAGAGGTGTCAGCCAAACCAAAGCCAACCTGCCTGGAACAAAATCCTGCAATCCTGCATAAGCCCTGACAGATTTGTTCCATTTCTGGCAATTTTGGTGATCCTTCCCTTTTTGGAAAAAGAGACACAATTCACATTCACCAATTTCCCTTCTTTTGAAGTGTTAATTCAGTGGGTTTAGAATATTTACAAAGTCAGGTTACTACTGTTGGCATTGCTGTAACCCCACAAGGAAGCCCGTGTTCATTGCCCGTCATTTCTTTGACTTTTCATTTCGGGGTCTCTGTTGACCCCTTGTAAAAGCTGTAATTTTTTTTTATTGGTGTTGAGGAGCCCAATGCCTCAGAATCAGTTGCCAGAGAGACATGAGTGGATGCTGGTTGGGATGTATCAGCCTTTATCCAGTTTTGTTTGGAGCCTCACCCTGAGGGATCTTCTTCCCGGAATATGTTGTAATTTGCAGAATCTAAGTCAGGCTCCAGAGCTGAAGACAGACGTCTTCGGAGGTCACTGGCGCTAGAGGAGGAATGAGCTATAGTGGTTTTAGAGTGGGCTGACGTCAGTCTAGAATCAGAAGATGCTCTGGTGTCCAGAAATGCCTGTAGTGACTCTTGCAAGTCACAGAAACCTGGCCACAAGGTCTCCAGCGACAGCGATGTGAGAGTGGGCGGAGAGTGGTCTGAGGTGGGCGGAGAGTGGGTGGAGAGTGGGTGGAGAGAATCGACACCCGTGTGGATAGGACTGGGGACTGTCATTTCCCTACACAGGGGCCACCAAGTAGGCATGGGTCTCCTAAGGTCTGCTGACGGCTTCAGGGTGACTTCTTGCCTTTTGAGTCCCTGAGCCACGTGTTCCATCCTGAATGGCAACAGTAACCTTCTCACAGGAATTTCCTGCATGTTAGAGCATTGTGCTCTTGCTGCTGGAGAAATGGAAGCCCTTCAGCCCTGGCTGAGAAAGGAGAAGGTGACCAAAAAGAACCGGGGAGTGTTGTCGTCCCCCAGCTCCTGGGGACTTCTCTCCCTCTGTGTCCTGCCAGTTTGCCTCACACCTTCACGCCTCCAGCTCTGTTTTTACCCGTTTCCCAGGTCAGGTTAGGTCTACTGGCCTTTGTCTAGGGCAGGAGCCTCTTTCTAAAAGAACACCTGTTCCCAAGCTCCTTTGCTCCTGCCGCTTGGTGCCTGAGCCCATCCTGGCCTCGGCCCAATGTGTAATCACACTCAAAATGCTTGCTTTCTGAGAGGACCCGCCCATTTGGTTTTCTTTTGCCTTACGGTTTTCCCTAGCAACTTTTTCAAGTGGAAATGTAAAATAGTGTATTAAGTGTGAAAAACTGTATGATATTTTGAAATTATGAAACAATGCCTCAAAATTAAAAATAAAATTACTACATGGTTCTGAAATTCAGTTTCTGGACATTTGCCCCCAAACGACTGAATCTGGCACCTTAAAGAGACCTTTGCATAGCCACGCTCACAACAGCCTTGTTCACGGCAGTCAAGGCAGCACAGAGGTTCTCCATGTTCGTCTGCAGATGAAAGGTGAAGGTAGTGCATATCAGGGAGTGTTGTTCAGCTTGAAAAAGGAGGGAGCAGGCACAGTAGGGCACATGCTTAGCATGGGCAATGGTCTAGAGCCAAACCAATGGTCTAGAGCCAATCCTAGCTCTCTTCTCTTCTCTTCCTTTCCCTTCCCTTCCCTTCCTCTCTCTCTCTCTCTCTCTCTCTCTCTCTCTCTCTCTCTCTCTCTCTCACGCACACACACACAACTTTACATATGCTATAGTGTGGATGAACTTTAAGGACATGATGCTGAGGGACCATTCCACCAAGGTACAAAATTGTCAAATGTATATAGGCAGGGAATAGATAGTGTTTGCCCCGGGATGGGAAGGAGGGGACACGAGAGCGTTAATGTCTCATGAACTTAGAGCTTCACTAGTACACGATAAAAAGAGTCCCAAAGACGGCTTCTGGGGACTGGCACAACCCCGTGAATCTTCCTAATGCACTGCACTGTACTCTTAAGAATGGTTAAGATGGTAATTTTTTACATTATTTTATTATCATTAAAAGGTTATAAATTTGCGCCGATGTTCAGCTACAACACTCAAGTGCAGTATAAATTATCAACAAAGGCGTAGTATATCATTAAACACAAAGTCTTGGTGATGACATAGAATCTCTCTGGCCTCAGGAGGTCGTGCTGGTAAACTTGATAGGTCAACCAGCTAAGATTATAGAATAGACTAGAAAAGGAATAGTTTCCAAATATTATAAACCAGCAGATGATTAAAAATCAAAATCACAGTGTAGTGATATTTTGTTCGTGTTTTAACAAACAAAGCTTGCTTGAAGAACAAAGCACAGAGCTGAGCCACTGGAGGCCAGGGAGTGGTGACACACACCTTTAATCCCAGGGCGGAGGTAGAGAGTTCAAGGCCACCCTGGGCTGCCCGAGTTGAATCTGTCTAAAAGAAACGGAGCTCACACAAAAGTGATCTCAGAATTTGAGATAAAGATCTACTTCTTTAATCCCAGCACTAAAGAGGTGGAGACCGGAGTGAGGTGGTTGGGCGGAGAGAGGAATATAAGGCTGGAGGAGACAGGAGCTCAGTGCAGTCTGAGAATGCAGTCTGAAGACAGGATTGCCCTTTCTGTTTGAGAATTGGTAGAGGTGAGAACTCTAGTGTCTGGCTGCTCTGCTTCTCTGATCTCTCAGATTTTTACCCCATAATCTATGACTCCAAGTTTTTATTGTTAAGCCAAACTAGAATTTGTGCTACATCATGGGACTAGAGAAAAGGGTCAGTAGTTAAGAGCACTTAACTCTTCTAGAAGACCTGGATTCAGGTCCCAACACTCACACTGAATAGCTCACCAGTGCCCCTAACTCTAGCTCCAGGGGATCCAACATCTTCCTCTGGCCTTCAAGGGCACCTGCACTCTACTTGAAATGCACAGACAGACATGCACATAAATAAAAATAAATCCTAAAAAAGTCAAATTGCCAGTTGGTGACAGTGCATGCCGTTAATCCCAGCACTCAGGAGTTGATGATCTCTGAGTTTGAGGTCAGTCTGGTCTACAGCATGAGTCCCAGAGAAACCTTGTCTCAACACAAAAAAGGTCAAAATTATGTCACAGTATTGCGGTTGTATGTGGTAGGCACACCTGAACTTAACTAAGGCAATTAATTGCATCTTCGATTCCATTAGGTAGAGAACTATTGATTTCATGATGCACAATTGGATGATAATGGGTTTTGAATATGGACTTCCAGGTAGGTACATGGCTTCAAATCCTGGAGTTTCCATTGCTGCTGGGACCAATGGCTTAACCACTTTGTCTTGCTTTAGTTTCCTCAAAAATGGGCTGTTGTGGAAATTAAATAAGAATATAGTATTTAATAAACAATGAAGTGTTTAGGACAGTACTTGACATGTGGATGGTGGCATGTGGCGGTTGTCGTTATTAGCAATAATTATGACAATTGTGGCTATTAGGTTGCTGAGTGACTGTACACAAAGCTCACTAATAATGGCTGTGGTGAGTCCTACAGTGTTGGTCAGCATCCAGGAGTCCCGCGTCATCCCATACCTCCGCCGCTTGCCCATGTTTGAAGGTCCAATGAAAAGCACTGCATTTATTCTCACTTGGTATTTTTCAAGATGTCCATTAGAGAAGGTGGGGTGACTGTCGCTACCATTATGGTCTGTTGAGTTGCTTTGTCAGTGGCTTGGGTAAAGTGTCAGACATTTCTCATTAAATTGACAGGTGAGAAGAAGCCACAGAAGGACAGATTCCTAACTGGCAAGGAACTCGTGACAAGCTAGAACGCGTCAAAGCTAACAACAGGGCTGATGTCTGCAGGGACAAAATCATCTTAAACTTGGTCCTTTGGGCTGGAGAGACGGCTCAGCAGTTAAGAGCGCTTGTTGCTCTTGCGAAGGATCTGAGTGATTCCCAGCACCCATGTGGCAGCTCAGACCCATATCTGTAATTCCAGTTCCAGGGCATCTGATGCCCTCTCTGGCTTCCTTGCCACACATGCTGGCAAACAAACTCATAAAGTAAAAATAGATAAATCTTTTTTAAAAAGAAATAAATTGATTTACATTGATGTTGTTTTTTATATTATTAATAGTTTAAAACTCTTTTCATAACAACAGCCCCTTGTTCTGTGATTATATTGTTTGACTAGTTTTAGACCTCCTCGTTCTTTGTGGTATCTTTAATTTCCCTCCATATTTTCGCAGTGTTGGGAAATGAACCCAGGCCTCCTGCCTGCTAAGGGCTTGCCCTGCCTCTGAGCGAGGCTCTCAACCACTTCCCTTGACACTGTCTACTCAGCTCTGATTCACTGCCTTGCGTGTTTTCTCGGCTCTTCTTGTTTAGAACAGAAATGTCAGCGGGGCAGCCCCTGAAATCCTCTGGATTCTGAACTGTCTTTTCGCTGCTTAGCCAGAGCATGATGCTTTGTTCCCTTTCTTAGAACTCGAAATGTTACTCAGTTGCTGGGAAGCCCTGTGTTCCAGACAGGAAGTCCTAGGTCAGGTCGAGTGATTCCTCCTGGGTTCCCATTCCTTTTCTCAGGAGGGGTCTTATTCTCTTATTTATGGATTTCAGAATGGCTTTCGTGTTTTGTTTTCCTTTTCTTTCAACAGCTACCATTAAATAACACCCTTACACACACCACTATTTGTGTTTGTTTTTGATGACCCATCCGGAGGGTATATTCCTGTCTGCCTGTCTGTCCCTCCCTCCTTCACTTCCTCCCTCACACCCTCCTTCCCTTTGTTCCCTGGGCTGAAAATGAATTTGTAGTCAATGCTGGCCTGAAACTTACTAAGTAGGCCAGGCTGGCCTTGCACTGGTGGTGGTGAGCCACCTGCTCTAGCCCCCAACCCCCACCAAGTGTTAGCATACCTGGTTTGCTCTTTTTCTCTCTAGTTGCTTCATTCCTAAAACGTGCCTGCCCACTTAAACTGTGCAGTACAATGGTGGTTATTATATTCATAGAGTTCCATGGTATTACCGCTGATTTTTGAAGATCTTCCATCTTCCCACCAAAGCCCGTTGTCTCCCCATTTCTCATGGACTAAGACAACTAGAAGCCCTCCTTTGTCTTTGTAGTTTGCCTCTTGTGGAGACTGCTTTTGAACGTGGTCATGGTCCTCCTCCCTTTACTATCCCTTCTGAAGTAGTTCTGGCACTTGTATCAAAGACTGCCTTCCTTATCAGCTACAGGCTTGTCTTTCTTCCTGGAGATGGGTCAAGGTTGTAGTAGGTGCCCTGTACTGAGACATGGAGAGCTTGAGACTGGGCCCAGGAGACCAGGTACCATGTATAGAGCTTCAGAGAGAGCCAGCAGGAAGGGTGTGGCCGGCACTCCTCCTGATGGCCAGGGTTAAGTCTCCTCTTTCAGTCAGTCGGCTGTGTTGGCCCCAGGAGAATAGCTTCTGTGTGCAGCGTTCACGCTTGTCACCTTCAAACTGTTTGGATCAGGATGTGTAAGCTGGGGTGCTCTCTCCCTCACTAGGAGATAAGCTCTTGAAGACCCACCCTTCTTCAGTTTCTCTTCAGTTGTCGGCTCTTTTTCACTTGTCTCTGTAAGGTTTTGTTTTTTATCTCACAACTTCTGTCTCACACCGACTTTTCCCACTGTGTCTCTGGAGGATTCCTCGAGTTGGATTCGCAAACCTGATTTCCAGCGGTGGCCTCTCTATTGTTTAATGCCCTTTTGAGTTTTTATTTTTGGCATTCACAGTTTGTTTTCAATTTGTAAGATTTCATTATATTCCTAGAAGTTCCCCCTTGAAAATTGATGTATTATTTTCTTAATGGCACTTATTTGAGCTCTTCATGCGTTCGGAGAATTTCGATTGTTTACTGCCGCCACCCAAACATCCCCTTGAGTTTAGTGGCTTTAAAGAGCAATTTATGGGCGGAGGACAAGGTTCCCTGGGTAAGGTGGAGGCTGGGGTTCAGATCCCCAGGCCCATGTGAAGCCAGATGTGGTAACACATGGTAGCGGTAATGTAGTTCTCTCATGGTGAGATGGGAGGTGGAGACAGAAGGATCCCTGTGGGCTTCTGAGCCAGCTAGTGTGGCATATACAGCACTGGACAGCAGAGGGACCCTGCCCGTAATGAGGCGGAAGGCAAGGATGGGTATATGAGGTTGTTCTCTGGTTCACCTGCATGTTATGGCATATGTATGCCTCCCCTCACACACATGAACATGTATAGATGCACGTGCAAGCGTGCGCGCGTGCGTGCACACACACACACACTGAACAATTGGGTATTTCCCACAATTTCTGGTTTGGTCATGTGATTCTTTTTATATCTGCTATGGACTGAATGATTACACTGAACTGGTGGCTTAGATGACACACTAAAAGAGGCCTTTTGTATCTTAGAACTCCAAACTGACAACTGGCTTGCTTACTTTGGTTCTCCACATGGCTTCTCCATTCCGTGAAGATCCTCTTCAGGGATCTTCCTTGAGGCTTCTCCTAAGCACAACAGCTTAGACTTCCTTACAGCATAGCCACAAAATTCCAAGGAAAAGAAAAAGGAAGCCAGGCTTCTTATAGACCGTGTGTGGTGGCTTGAAAGAAAATAGCCCCCAAAGAAATGGCACTAATGGGAGGTGTGGCCTTGTTGGAGTAGGTGTGGTCTTGTTGGAGGAAGTGTGTCATTGTAGAGGTGGGCTTTGAGGGCTCATATATGCTCAAGCTATGCCCAATGAGACAGTCCACTTCCTGTTGCTTTCTGATCAAGATGTAGCCAGCACCTTGTCTGCCTGCATGCCACCATGCTCCCTGCCATGTTGATAATGGACTGAATGAACCTCTGAAACTATAAGTGAGCCACCTCTTATAAACCTTTAATTTTTTTTCTTTAATTTTTGAGACAGGATCTCATTATGTACCCTTGGCTAGCCTGGAACTCACTTTGTAGACAAGGCTAGCCTCAAATTCATAGAGATCCTCCTGCCTCTGCCTCCCAAGTGCTGGGATTAAAGGTGTGTACCACCACTGCCTAGCTCTTTTTTTTTTAATTCTCAACACACTGGGAAGTATTTATAATCTAATAATTTAACATTTCCTATGCTTTCAGTGTCTTTGGTATGAAGAATTTACACAAAGAACCTTTAAGGAACAAAATAAAATGAGAATACGATGGCAAACAAGCGCATGCATTATTGGTGTTGCTAGACAATGTGAAAACGTGACCGCCACAATGTTCTTCAGTCTTTTCTGTTTTTCTCCCCTCTTTTTCTATTTTGGGATGGGTCTCCAGACATAAATGAGTGTGAAGTTCCTGGCCTGTGCCGTCATGGAGGTCAGTGTATCAACACTCCTGGGAGCTTTGAATGCTACTGCGTGGAAGGATACGTGGCAAAGGACGGTCCCGAGCCCTTCCACCCAAGCACAGACGGCACAGCATGCACAGGTAGGCATCTGCCAGAGAGGCAGCATCGGGAGGTGAGACCTGGTGGGTATCATTTTCTCGTGTTCCGATGTTTATGGATCTGCATTGGAGACACGAGTAGATATCATCTTCACATATTTTTTATGAAATGAAATGAATGACCTAATCAAGATAGAGTCATGTTATGGGAAAAAACTGAACAGTCAACTTCAAGGGTTTATAAACTTTAGCAATTCATGGATATTTTGGAATTAACTCTTGCCTATTAGGTCTGATAAGAACCCAGCAGCATCTCAAAGGTGACCTTGACAATTAAGAAAGTGCACCAAATTTAAGGGAGTTTGCCTTAGATTTTTACTTCGTTGGCCAAGGCATCTCATTAGTGAACATGAGTCGGGGCTGATAGGTAATTCCTTCTGCTTTGTGTAGATGCTGATGTATTACGGGGGGCTGGAAGAGCAGTAAGGACAATCGCTGGAAATATGCTCAGAGCCTTAGGGAAACAGACCAGTGCTCTTAAAATAGGGCCTGGGGGTGTGAGGCACGGGTTGTGGGTGGAGAGGTGGAGGATTCTGAAAACGTGCATTCATAAAGAACGCGACATGTTTTTGTGTTTTAGAAATAGACTGTGGCCCCCCTCCTGAAGTCCCTGGTGGCTACATCACAGGGAATTACAGCTCCACGCTGGGCGGTCAGGTACATTACAGCTGCAAAGAGGGGTTTCTCAGCGTCTCGGGAGATGGAGTTTCACGCTGCACGGCCCTGGGCACGTGGGAATCTCCGACGTTACGTTGCCAAGGTGGGTTTTCAAAACCTTAGCCTCCTGCATAGAGTGTCCTGAGGTTGCTTTATTTCAGTTTCCTTTTGGGATAGTAACCGTGTTAGATAAATCCAACATGTCATATTTGTTTCCGGCAGGCTTTACTTGGGTCTCTAGTATTTCCAGGGTCTGTATCTTGTCTGAAAACAACGGCCCTACCTTTTGTTCATCTGCATTTATAAAATTCTAGTTTTTATTACGCTGTCTTGACTAATGTCTCCAGAATGAAAACCTAAATAGTGGGATTAACATTGAATGTTTTAATCTTATTCTGACTTGTATGGAAATGATTTTGGTGTTTCAACATGAATTCAGCTTTTTTTAAAAAAAATGTAAAGCTACCTTTATTTATTTATATGTGCATATGTATGTTTGCTTGTGTACTATGTGCGTGTGTATGTGCGTGTATGTGTACAATGTGTGTGCATAGAGATCAGAAGACAACTTGATGTAATCAGGTTTCTCCTTCTGTCATGTGCATCCCAGGCATCCAACTAATGCTGTCAGGCTTGGAAATAGAAGCGCCTTTTACCCACTGAGCCACGTCACTGGCCATGATCTCAGCTTTTTGATGTGTGTGTATCTATTTATACATTGCATATGGCACTATGTGCCAAGTACATTCTAAACAAAGCCCCTGAGATTGGCTCATTTAGTCTTTAGAAGATCCCTGTGCATAGACGCGAAGGCTGCGACTCTTCAGGCATCAGGAGATTAAGTTAAGGCCACACAGCCAGGGGTGGAACTGGAAGTAGGAGCCTGAGATGCCAGCTTCAGAGACTGTGTTTTCAGTCACTCTGTTATTCACTTTTCTGTTTACTACTGTGATTGTTTTTGTTCTTTTTACTTTTTCTATTTCCATTTTAATGGTTCTTGGGTTTCCATATAATCTTAAGGAAGTATCCATCCATGTTCCTTTTACTATTTTTTAATCAGACACTAGCGATTTTTATGTCTTTTAAGCATGGATCCGAAGGTGACTACATACATTTTCTTTTAATCTGTAATGCGAGTTTCACTAATAAATATTCTGATAATGATTGGTATTGTTAGGATGAATTATTTTGAGGTATTGGCTTATTATTATTTTAATGAGGATCATATTTGCTAACTATTACTTAGGATTCTTCGCTGATACTCAAAGGGTGCCGTTTCTGTTATATTTAGACCAATGACATTCTGAATTTCAAAATACCAAAGCATTTTTTTCTTCCTTGCTCTACAGAATTTTTAGAGATTTGGGAGACTCCATTTGGAAAGCCATCTGGATGTGTCACTTTGGGGCACAAGTTAGCCCTTGAAGTGTTTTAAAAGCTCCAATCCAAAGGATCACATCTGTGGGCAGCAATCCCGAGTGATCTTTATTTACTTTCTAGATTGAAGGGACTTTTGATATACAAAAAAAGAGTAATTGTCATAATTGATATTAATTGTCAATTGACAGGATCTAGAGTCACAAGGAGACAAGATTCTGGGCATGTCTGTGATTTCCTAGGTTAGGACTCACCTTAATTCTAGGGAACACATTCTGTAGGCTGGGTTATATTAAAAATAGAGTACTCACTGAGCACAAATGTCCATCCCTCTCTCCTTCCTGGCTGTGGATACAGTGTGAGCAGCTGGCCCCTTCTGCTATTCTTTCTTCTGCTGAATAGACTGTATCCCTTCAAACCATGAGACAAAATAAACCCTCTCTTTCCTTAGGTCACTTTTGTCAGGTATTTTTATCACAACAAGAAAAGTATCTAATTTAGCAATGATGGGCAAAGGGACATCTCGATATTCATTAAATCCATTGCACAACTAAGAAGTAGTGTTGTATGGGACTAAGTTAATCTTGCTGCTGTTCTACTTGTTGGGGTTTTAAACACATGTAGACACTTTATTACCATTCTCAGAGTTAAGAAGTTCTAAGGGTACATTTTAGTCCTCAGATTATCTTTCAATGGATCAATTAAGATCATACACTTAGAATAAAATGTACTTTAGCAACAAAGGAGGCAGTCAGCTGAGGGAAGAGAACTTGCAGACTGAGAGGATTTACAGATGACTTACAGAATGAGTTATTTACAAATTATTTATCCAACAAGGTCTTAGTATCTAGAATATATAAGGAACTTGAAACAGTAGAAAAAATAATTCAGTTACTGAATAGGCAAATTGGGGCTGGAGAGAATGGCTCAGCAGTTAAGCCTGAACTGCTCTTACAAAGGACCTGAATTCAGTTCCCAGTATCTACATGAATATCCACTCTAGCTCCAGGGAATCCCACATACGTGCACAGACACACACCCATATACATAATGATAATACAATAAATAGTTTTAAAAGAACGAGCAAATGATCTGAATAGACCTTCCTCAAAAGAGTACATGCAGCTCTGTGGGAAAAAAAATTCAATATCACTAATCATCAGAGAAATGCAAATCGATTTGCACAGTCATGCCATCTTATCGCATTATCCGGCCATTATCTAAAAGACAAAAAAAAAATAATACCGAATGCAGAGAGGGTGAGGAAGACAGGGAACTCCTGATGGGAATATCAATTAGTGCAACCATTCTAGAAAACACTAAGGAGGTTCCTCAGAAACTACAAATAGAACGACCATACAGGCTAGCTACCCCACTGCTGGGCATGCACCCAAAGGAAATGACTCAGCACATCAAAGAGACACCTGCACGTGCATTCCTGGTGCAATCACTGCCCCCAACAAGAAGTCAAGATGTCATCAATCTTGGAATCCATCAGTGAAGGAACAGTGTTACATATTCATATATACATCAGACTATTGTACAGCCACAAGAAGGTGGGAGTCTTGTCATTTGTATCAGCAGGAATAGGACAGGAAGAGGTTGTTAAAGGAAGTGAACCAGGCACAGAAAGCCAAACACTCCACTATCTTCCTTACATGTTGAATCTGAAAAGTTGATCTCGGGCCAGCGAGATGGCTCAGAAGGTAATAGTGCTTACCACTGAGCCAGATGATCTGAGCTTGACCCCCAAGGCCCACATGGTGGAAGGAGAGAGCCTACTCCTGTAAACAGTCTTCTAACTTCCACATGAGTGTCATGACTCACACCTATACACACACAGACACGTGCATACACCTACCCATACACCTATACATACACACTTATATACACGCACAGACACATACTTACACCTACCCATACACCTACACACACAGAGCCTTGACATAAAAAGTTTAAAATTAAACCAGGCTTGCTGACATATCCAGCAGAGCCAGGAGAATCTCTGAGTTTGAGGCCAGCCTGGTCTCATGGTGACCCCGCCTCAAAACAAATAAAACTCAATACTAAAACAATGTAAAATTCACCTCCTGGAAGTAGAAACTAAGCGGTGGTCTTCAGAGACTGGGAAGTGTTCTAGAAGGTTCCACGGGACACCATCTACCCTGTTCTTTGAAGCAGGAGTTCTCACTTTTGTTTTCTTGCTTCAGAACTACTTGTTTTTGTTTTTTAAAATATAATATTGTAATTAATTCTTTGGGAATTTCATGCAATGCATTAATTATATTCACCTCCCCACTCCTTTTCCACCTGGGCCCTCCCCTTCCCTCCCCGACTCCATTCTGATTCCACGACCTCTTTTTCAAAACAAGCCCCTGAATCCAGTTCGTGCTGCTCGTGCAGGTGGCGTGACTGCGGGCCAGTCCTTGCAGGGTGGTCAGCACACCTGAGGCCACACCCTTACAGAGAACCGACTCTTCCTCTCCCCGAGGCTGTCAGCTGTCCACAGCGCCTCAGGGGTGGAGCTCCATGGACCTCTTCCTGCACAGTGCTAGAATGTTGTCTGGTTTGATCTGCTGCAGGTCATGCGCCAGCAGCCACAGCTGCTGTGACTTCACGCACAGTGGTGTGCAGATCCTGTTGGGTCCAGAAGACACCGTTTTGCTCGAGTTTCCATGCTTTCTGCCTCCCTTTCTGTTCTGGTTCTGAGCCTTGGGGTGGGGAGAGCGTGGACTGTGTGGTGTTTACTTGGTGCATGTGGTCCACCGCTCCACTGAGAGTCTCTCACTTTCTCCTGGACCTTATTGAGTCATCTGGGCTGCCCCGCCAGCCCGCCCCAGGGATCACCTGTCTCTCCCTCCCTAGCACTGGGGTCACAAGAATCACAAGCGTGCACCATCATGCCTGATGCGTGTGCGGTGGTGGTGGTCAACCCCAGGTAGCATTCCTCAGGGGCCATCCGCTTTGGTTTTTTTTGTTTTGTTATTTATTCAGAATCTCTCATTGGGACCTGAGAGTTGTGGTGAGCCCCAGATATCCGTCCATCTCTGTCTTTCCAGCATAGGGGTCACTAGTGCCCACCACCATGCTCTGGGGAGCAAACTCAGGCAGGCCCTGTGCGCATAGCAAGCACTTTGCTGACTGAACTGTCTTCCACAGTTTGGACCAGTCTTTAAACATTTTCAATCTTCCTTGGGGGGAAAAGACACAATTTTTAAAATAACCAGAGAATAGGAATTCAGAGTTTCCATCACACGGCACGGCTAAATGTTCAAGGATATGGGACTGCTAACCACTCTAATTTGACCATGGCACATTGCATGTACATGTATTGGATTGAGTTATCAGTTTGTACTGCATCCGCAAGTCTGGTTGGGGTTGTGCTGCTGGTCTTATGTCAGCTTGACACACAAACTAGAGTTACCTGAAAGAGGGAACCTCAACTGAGAAGATGTCTCCTAAGGATCCGGCTGTAAGGCATTTTCTTTATGAATGACTGATAGGGAAGGGCCCAGCCCGTTGTGGGTGGTGCCATCCCCGGGCTGCTGGTCCTGGGTTCTGTAAGAAAGCAGGCTGAATAAGCCAGAGGACGAGAGCTGCGCCCACCTCGGCCTCTGCAACAGCTCCTGCCTCCAGGTTCCTGCCCTGTTCGACCATAAACAGAGTAAGGATGTGTAAGCCAAATCAGCCCTTTCCTCCCCAAGTTGCTTTGGTCATGGTGTTTTATCACAGCAATAAGTAACCTTAACTAAGACACAGGTCAAGTACAAAGAAGAAAAAATATAGCAAATTGTGTTGTGTGATTTTTTTTTTACTCTTTTGGCTTTTGGGGGGTTCCGCCACTCTGTTCCCAAATAAATCACACATGGAGGCTTATTCCTAGTTATAAATTTCCGGCCTTAGCTCGGCTTGTTTCTTGCCCACTTTTCTTAGCTTAAATTATCCCGACTACTTTTGGCCTCTGGGTTTTTATCTTTCTTAATTCTGTATATCTTACTTTCCTTCTTACTCCATTGCTGGGTGGCTGGCCCCTAGCGTCCTCCTCTCCTTGTTCTCCTGTTCTTTCTTCTCTCTCCTGCCGGATTTCTCCTTCTATTTATCCTCTCTGCCTGCCAGCCCCGCCTATCCTTGCTCCTGCCTCGCTATTGGCCGATCAGCTCTTTATTAGACCATCATGTGTTTTAGACAGGCAAAGAATCACAGCTTCACAGTTAATCAAATGCAGCCTAAACAAAAGTAACACTCCTGAAAATAACATTCCCCAACAAAACTACATCTATAAAACCTGGGCTTTAGCTGGGTAGTGGTGGAATACACCTTTAATCCCAACACCCAAGAAGCAGAGGTGGACAATCTCTCTAAATTCAAGGCTAGCTGGTCTATAGAGTGGCGTTCTAGGATGGCCAGAGCTACACAGAGAAACCCTGTGTGTGTGTGAAATCCAAAACCTGGGGCTCATATAGAGGACTCTGTGAGGCCATCTAAACTGAGAGCAAAGGAAGGTAATTTAGAAGAGGGAGCTTTTCCATTCCCCTAGGGCATTGTTAAAGAATCATTCCCTTTTCTCTCTGCAGGCCCACAGCCTCCTCCACCCCTGTGTCACCACAGGGCCCCAGTTTCTCTCTGCCTCCTCTGCTCCCCTTGAAAAAGCACCCTTCTTTTTTATCCCTCAGCCTTCTCTTGGCTCCCAATTCTGGGCCGTGTGCCTGTCGACACTGTATTTTTAGGTGGGTTCTAAAACTACGGGAATTGGGAATTCCACCAAACACACCCCGAAACTGTGAATTTGGCTGCTATGGAGCAGGGTGCTTGTGAGGGGGACAGCTGGGTGTCAGGCTGTGGCTCTGGGGATTGGTGATGGGCTTCCCTTATCAGAAAAGGAGGAGTAAATGGCTGACATTGGTCTCCCGGTCTCTGTAGCCCCTGGAGTAGGGCCGGAAGTATGGAGTCCTCCATTCCATTGACCCGAAATGGTACTAGAACGTGAGGTCTAAGAGCTTCCACGGCAGCCCCAGTGTCCCCCTTCCCACTGAGGTGACTGTATTGAAACACTTGTCACACATTTTCATTAGCTCAAGGGAAACGCGAGAACTGCCTTCCTGAACCTCCCATAAGCCCATTATTTCGTCTTTTTCAGAGAAGACACAAGCTGCCAGAGGCAGGTTAAAGGATTTACAGTTTTGAATTACAACCCAGTGGTGAGCAGAGGGGAGGGGATTACTGTAACTGGGCTCCTAATTTAGGATTTCTATTGCTGTGATGTAACCATAACCTAAAGCAAGCTGGGGAGGAAAGGGTTTATTTGGCTTTCGCTTCCACTGTTAATCACAGATGGAAGTCAGGACAGGAACTCACGCAGGTCAGGAACCTGGAAGCAGGGGCTGATGCAGAGGCCATGGAGGGGAGCTGCTTACCTGCTTGTTCCTCATAGCTTGCTTAGCCTGTTTGCTTATAGAACCCAGGACCACCAGCCCAGACATTGCACCATCCACAATGGGGCAGGGGTGGGCGGGCAGGGGCTCACTGGGTAGCCCTGGCTGTCCTAGAACTCACTCTGTAGACTGGGTATCCTCGAACTCAGAGATCCTCCTGCCTCTGCCTCTCAAGTACTGGGATTAAAGGCATGCACCACCATGCCTGGCTAGATGTGAAGTTCTTCAATCTTCATGTTCTCTCAATTATTTGTTGTCAACCCAGAGAGTCTGTTTACAACTGGAACATTAAAATGAAGGGCTCTAATGTTACCCTTTGAGCAGAGAAACCTCCACACGGTGGTCCGAAAGCCTTGCAAATGATTAACACCTCTACCAATAGAAGATCTTGACGAGCATACAGAGACCCCCCCCTTCTCGCTCCTAACACGCGGTTACCCACCCTGTCACCTCCTCCGCAACTTCAGAAGTGTTTCAGTTCTAGCTGTTTTCAAACTAGACACTAGTTATTGACAGTGCGAGTCATTGTGTGAAATGGAATATTTTTCTTCCAAACGAGCTCTCTCTATGAACATGATTTAGAGAAGATATATTGTTCTTCAGGACTAAAGTGATAGAAGGCTTCAGATTACAAAATACAACCAAAAGAAATTTTTGCCTTCCTTCTGCCTTAAGGGCAAGTGGTCTTTTGGGTACTAATGAGTTCATTAGCTTCGTTAGGGCAGCTAATAAGCCTCTGTGCACAGAGAGCGTCATGGCATAGAATAATTCTCCCGTTTCCCTCTGACAGTTACAATAGCATTTTCTAAATCCAGCTTCCCCCAGCCTGAAGCATTATATTCCAGCCCTGCCCCCAACCCATGGTGGATACATGTTGTGCCCAAACAGCCCTGCGGGGAGGGTCTAATGACACAGTCAAATTCAGAGCGTGCTGGTCCGCGTGAGGAGCTCTGCTGCCAGTCACAGATTTTAGCTTCTTTCCTCAGGCTGTATCACTTGCAGGTGGACAAGGTCAATGCCCTTCACAGCGTAGTAACCCCACACCTGCAGGGGTATTTCAGCATATAGGACCGTAGGTTCAGTCCACAAAGCCTAGGACTTGTGTTGGTTTATCTGATTCCAAATACGAGGGTAGTGTACACTCTGGGCTCAGTCTGCCTAGATCGCTTGGACCCTTACAGACCCCGTGTTCCACTACGCTCCAGGTGCCTTCTAAACTTTTGATTTGATCCAATAATTGCTGGATAAAAATAAAAATTGACTTTAATATGATTTTTTTTAGCTTGTACGCACACTTTTTGTTTGTTTGTTTGTTGAGACAGTGTTTCTCTATAGTTTTGGAGACTGTCCTGGCTCTAGCTCTTGTAGCCCAGGCTGGCCTCGAACTCACAGAGATCCGCCTGTCTCTGCCTCCTGAGTGCTGGGATTAAAGGCGTGTGCCACCACCCCCTGGCTCTTTTGTAGAGTTTTATATGCACTTATTTTTCTGGGAAAATTTTTTTTGGGGGGGAGTTGGAGTCAACAGTACAATCAATGACTGTATTATCCATTCACCCGGGGACTGGCAAGTTACCTGCCCCAACCCATGGGCACTCTTGGTCACTTTCTTTGCTTTCTTAGCTTATCATCGATTGATTTCTAAACAGTCTTGGGTGAAGCCTTCTCTTACTCTGCTGCTTCCGTCATCAATCCCCACCGTTGTGCCAATGTTTCTAATAAACAGCAGCCAATGGGGGGGGGGCATTGCGGTGCGGTCAGTTTTGATTAAATGCCGCACATGAATTTCCTGTAGCTTTCGTCAGGCAGATCTCTTCCTGGAGTGTTTTCATGGGTAGGAAGACACCCACACCTCAAGATAAGATGTGACTTTCTACTATGAATGTGATCTCTGGAACATGCACAATACAGTCCTCCCACCAGAGAGACCAGGGAGACCTATTTTGAAGCTGATTATTCAAATAACATTGTAGACAATGGGAGACGCAGGGAAAATTCCCGGCCATGCTCATAATGAGTCGACTGTATTCTAGCACAGGTGCAGACGTCCTTACTTAATATTGTAACTAGCCAGGGAAACATGCGTTTTAACGGGCAGCCGCATGCATGTGCTATGCAAATTTGTGCTCTTCATCTTTCCTCCTTTGCATATGAACTGTTCTAATGCTTATTCCCTTGTGATGGTACGGGCTTTAGAAGGTTTTAATATAGAAATTTAATTTAGTACTTTGTTGGATGGACTGTTAATAGGAATGACTTTAAGCTTGTGGGGATATCTGTGGCATGACATAGCAAAGAAATGGTTCCGTCCAAGTCCAGCGTGACGAACCAGTGAGGTGGTTTTCTTCTTTCTTTCTTTCTTTCTTTCTTTCTTTGATTTGTTTTGCTTTGTTTTGTCTTTTGAGATAGGCTCAGAGGATAAGAGCACTGGCTTTTCTTCCAGAGGTCCTGAGTTCAATTCCCAGCAACCACATGGTGGCTCACAACCATCTGTAATCTGTAATGAGATCTGGTGCCCTCTTCTGTCCCACATAGATACATGCAGGCAGAATATTGTATATATAATAAATAAATAAATATTAAAAAATACAGACTGCACTTCTGAAGGAAAACATGAGGTACTTTCTGAGAACGGCTTACATTGCTTATCATGGTGTTCTGCAGTCCCAGACAGTACCCTGGAGCCTAAAGGTTTAATTGTTCTTTAAGGCTGGGTGATGCTCTATTGAGCGAATCTGTGTCTCTGTATGTGTGTATAGCACACAGGCTGATTCCTTATTTGATAGTTATAAATAGCCCATCAATAAATACAAACAAGTGTGTATCTCTGTAGCATTTTGACTTAGACTTCTTACAATACATGTACCCAGGAATGGGATAGCCATATCTCATGGTATTCTGTTTTTAGTTTCTGAGGAACCTTGTCCTGCCATGTTGGCGGTCCTATACTCCCACCAACAGTGAGCTACCCTTAGTGATTCCTCCCCCTGCATCCTAGTCAGCATTTGTTGTCTTGGGCTATTTTATTTGATTGAGGTGTTCTCCAGTTCTGCACATGGCTGGATCATACCTCAGGTCCTAATGAAGAGGTTCCATCTCCAGAGAGTTCAGAGACTCTTCCTGGTCCTCTGTTGGAAATGCCATCACATTCTCTTACTTAATGTTTAACTGTTACCACGGTCTGAATTCATCTGACGATTTTTTTGTCTACTGACCCGCTAGGTTCCGTGAGAGCGACAACTTTGTCCATGTGTTCAGTGCTAAAGGGACCAGCATGAACTAGTTACTCCACAGACAGACGCAGCACTGAACAAATTAGCACAGACCACAAGAGAGGAGGGAACCCTCAGCTCTATCAGTCAGGAGGATTAGTCCTAGAGAAGGATTCCTCTGGGTCTGAGGGAAAAAGTGCTCCTGCAAAAGCAAGGATAGGTAGAGGGGAAAATACTGTACCATCTCAGAGATGGAGCAGCTCTTGAGTGAGCTCTGGGACCTCCCCTAATTACTTCTGTGATGCTGAATGCCTGTTGTCCAACTGTATGGTGGGAAAATGCTCCTCCTTACCGTAGAGGGTTACTAAGGGCAGTAATTCTTTAGTCTGTGAGCCCTATTGGAAATTCATGTGATGATTAAAGATATTCATTCACACCATCCTTTCATTCAGATCCCATTGCTGTGAGCTCCAGCTAGGACAGCCTGGTCCACACAGGAAGAGACTGCAAAAACATGCATGAGCATGCACGTGGGCGCACACACACACACATATACACAACACACAAAAAACCAAACAAACCGCCCCACAAGAAAAATCAAAGCAACAAATGGCAAAAACAAAAATCTCACCCCAAATTCCAGCTGGGGATGTGCATCAAAATCAGCCGAGTTTTGTAAAAATGTGGGCGTCTAAGGCCTCTAATAAGAACTCCTGATCCAGAGGAGTTCTCTCTGGGTAGAGACAGGGGAAGTATGTCATCATTTGAGCAACAAAATACCTGTCACAGACTATTCCAAGGATGAGTGGTTTCTCTTGGGTCATGTTTTGGGAGGTAGAGTCCAACATGGTGAGGAAGGCACTGTGGCCGAAGAGTCTGGATTCATGGCAGTGACAACTTATGGAGTAGCTTGTTGTGTCAGCAAAGGTGAGGAAACAGGTTGGCTGGAGTCAGGACCAGTCTGTATAATAAACCTCAAGATCTAGTAGTCCACAGTAGCCCATGTCACTCAAGAAGGGGCTGTATCCCAAAGTTTCTACAGCTTCCCAATGGAGTACCACAAGTTAGGAACTAGGTCTTCAAACACTTGAGCCTCTGAGAGACAAGTCACACTGAAATCATAATCCTCTACTACTGGCCTCAAAAGGCTCAGGGGCATCACAGAGTGAAACACACATTTAGCCCAACTCCGAGGATCCCTGTCATGTTAACAGTTTCAACCCTGGTCAAAAGTCTCCAGTCTTAAGTCTTTTTGTGAGCCATAGGCATACTTCAGGCTGTGAAGTCAAAACACAACTTATGTATTTCCAGTACACACTGGCTATCAGAGGAAATCTTCCCATCCCCAAATGGAGAAATTTGATGATAGCAAGGAAAGGCTACACCAAACCAAGGCTGAAAGCCATCGAGGAAGCGCCAGCCTCCGAAGCTATGTATCCAGTATCCAGAGCTTGTGGTACCATCATCTGGGACTCCAAGGGCCTTGAGTAGCTCCACCACATACAGCTCTGGTACCTGAAGTACACGTGTCCTTTCTCTTGGGCCAGCTCTACTTGGTACCTGGAGGCGTTCTGGCATACAGCCACATTTCTGACGCATCAACCATGACCGTCACAGCTTCATGCACAGCTCACCCAGGAGCCCCATGTACAGAATCCAACCCTGCCACCCAGTAAGAGTGGCGAAAGTACGATATACAGAAGTAAGAAAGGTAAAAGTCCAGAGGTATAAGGTAGACAGGATAATTTAAGTTAAGAAAAGCTGGCTAGAAACAAGCCAAGCTAAGGCCTGGCATAAATAAGTAAGAATAAGCCTCCATGTGTGATTTATCTGGGAGCTGGGTGATGGGCCTCCAAAGAGTCCAAAGAGCGAAAGAGTAAAAACAAATACCAGGGCTGGAGAGATGGCTCAGAGGTTAAGAGCATTGCCTGCTCTTCCAAGGGTCCTGAGTTCAATTCCCGGCAACCACATGGTGGCTCACAACCATCTGTAATGGGGTCTGGTGCCCTCTTCTGGTCTGCAGGCATACACACAGACAGGATATTGTATACATAATAAATAAATAAATATTAAAAACAACAACAACGACATAAAACATTCTGGCATTCCAACAAGACTCTTTGACAGTGTGCAGCACAAATAGTCCCTTGCTCAATCCCAACAGAACCCTTGTTCTCTGAAACCTCATGAGCTTGGCCTTCACCGTCACTTCTCTTGGTGGTCAGATCTTCCCAGCTTCCACCAGAATGACCCATTCGGCTCTGCTTGCAGCAGTGGTTTTCATCCTGTGGGTTGTGACCCTTTTGGGGACTCAAAAGACCCCTCATAGGGGTCACATGTGAGATATTCTGCTTATCAGATATTTATATTACAATTCATAATAGTAGCAAAACTATAGTTATGAAGTACAACAAAGTAACTTTATGATTGAGGTCATCACAACATGAGGAACTGTATTAAAGGGTCACAGCATTAGGAAGGTTGACAGTATAGTAAGGCTTCTTTAACCCAGAGCTCTAAATTCTCCAACGTTCCCCCAACAAGCTCGTTCAGAAGGCCTGTTGGAGGAATTAAGTCGAGTTGCTGTATTTGGAGTAGACATTAGAATGAATCATTATTTTCTGGAAGAACTTTGACCTTGAAGATTCCTTGTGGAAAGCAATGTTTGCTTCCCTTGATCTGTAGAATTGTTTTGCTGAAGGGCCATTGCAGCCGTCCCATGACTTTGGTCACAAGATGCCTCAGGCACACCTGAGGCTCCTGTATTATTGTGTATTGCACACAATACATAGCAGACAGAGCCATGAGGGCCTGTGATGCTGTCCTTCAGTAAGACATGTAAATTAGATTAGGGACCTTGGCATGAGGAAGTACTTTGTGTGACAATCGATAAATATGCCGGTGTAAGGTTGTTTGGGGTTCAGTCCTTCAGAGAGGCTAAACCTTCCTGGTGCCACAAAGGACTTAAAATCATTTCACCCTGGAATGCCTTCTTTCTTCAACAGACCCTTGCTACACAGAACACCCCAGCAAGGCCTGTGAACCACACAGTCAAGTTTACACAGCTGTGACCTACTTCCTAGCACTGATTTCCATGTTAGTTGCTCTCCTGCTAGCTGTGGCAAGAGAACGAATGGGAAGAATGATTTATTGTAGATCATAGTTCAAGGGAAACAGCCCTGTTCCGTGGCTAGTTCCGTACGTGACAGCCAGGAGCTCTTGGCATACCTTACGTCTTGGAGGACTGGGAAATAGAAGGGTCTAGAAGCAGGGCTAGGATAGTGTCCTTGGCTTATGCTCAGCAGCATGTGTCTCCCAGTGTGGACCGACATTCAAGAGGTTCTGCAATTTCCCCAACCAGTACCACTGGCCAGAGAGCAAGTCTTCAAAAGTGGGGCCAATTGCACACAAAGGCCTAATAGTCAACATGCATACGTTTCATATGCTCCCTATGCCATCCTATGGAACAGTGCTTAGAACAATGTGTTTTGTTCAAATCACACAGTATTTCTAAATCTCTTCTGCCAGGGGATTGTGCAACTTGAACGTCTCTGTAATGGGAGCTCACAGAACTCTAGGTACTGTCTGCCTTTTGAATTTTCCTCTCTAGAGACCAAGCCAATGGTTTCTCATCGATCTGGTAAATATTTTTTTTTAACGTAAATTATAAACTTCTTGCAAGCACAGCTAAAATCTTTATGCTTTCCATTGCTCTTGAATATGTTTGAGATGGAAACCAATCTTGTTATCGTCTCTTCCACATTCTTACTCTCTCAGAACCTACGCTCCTCTGTTAAGTATCTATTTCTAGGTTCCTTTTCCTTTTCTTTTTTTTTTTTGTCTTTTCTTTTCTTTTTGTTTTTTTTTTTTTTTTTTTTTTGAAACAGGTTTTCTCGTGTAATGGTCCTGGATGTGCTGAAGCTTTCTTTGTAGACCAGGCTGCCTCAGACTCACTGAGATCCACCTGCCTCTGCCTCCCAAGTGCTGGGATTAGGCGTGAGCCACCACCGCCCAGCTTGGGTTCCTTTTCTAACATCACTACTGAGATCTTTAGGAGTCCATATTCAAGGTACACAAAAGTATATTTTTAATTTCAGTTCTTCATTGATGTTTCAATTTCCAACCCTTCTCTCTTATTTCCTCTTCTATTTGCTCTAGCAAATCCTAGCTTAAACTAGAAATTTTTTATGCAAGTGACTGGGCAGCCTTAGGAAACATTAACTACTTGTTTGGTTGACTGCTTGTGTACACACAAATATTACCGATGGATAGCAATATTTGGGGCCAGTAGAGGCTTGATGCTGGAAAAACACCATGAGGGCCAAGGGGTCTTGTATTTGGTAAACATGTATGAAAAGGGAACAGATCCCTGTAAGCAAACATGGACCTAAGGAGATAGAGCTGGGACTTTATGAAGTCACCGCTTTATTCTGGTCCCATAACTGCTTCTGATTTGAGTTTGTGTTGACTGAAAGCTCACTTTCAGCCAGAATACTGTTGAGGTGGGCTGGGCTGTTGTGTGTATAATAGATCTTTGGATAACTCCAACGGCAACAGATAAGAATGCTGATCTAGGAAGTGTTTCTTAGGAAAGTAATTCTAGTTCCTACAACACAGTGTTTCTCAGTCTCTCTGACTGGCCTGGAACTCAATCACAGAAATCCTCCTGCCTCTGCCTCCCAGGTGCTGGGATTAAAAGCTTACCTTGAATTTCAAATCCTCCTGCTTCTGTCTCCTAAATGCTGGGGTGCAGCTAGGCACCCCTACTCTCTGTTTAGTGGGGATGGGGATGAACTTCAAACGTGCTTCTGAGGGCGCTACCCACTGAGCTGCATTCCCAGTCCCCTTACGTTTGCTGTTCTTTCTAGAGTAGCATTGCCCCTGTGAACTGCCCTCTGTCCCCCTGGTGACAGAGTTAGCTTTACATGGCCCCTAAGCCTCCCTGCTCAAGTTTTACTGGAAAACTTTGGAATCATGTTTCTGTTACTGTTTTACGTTGCTCAACCTTTAGTCACTGAAGAACGCTGTGTCAAGTGGTCCCTCCCATTTAACAGGCTATAGAGACTTGTCTGCTACCTGCCAATCTCATGGTTGACCCATGTGTTTCCTGCCACTTGTCTCCCCATCCCCATTTCCTAAGACAGACCGATCCTGAGCCCTTTTCTTATCAGACGAGGTTACTTTTGATGCTAGGTATGATGTGGGTAGGAACTCTAAGACTCTATTGACAGACAATAAGCAGTATTCAAGTTCCTATGTATTTTTTTAAACACACATTATACAATCCATTGCTCAGCATATGTGAGGGTTATTTGGAATCAAAGGGAAACCATGCAAAGGGAGACATCTGGATATTTAGATGACACCCAATGTCTGTCTTAGTACCGTGCCTTTGTACCCCGGGCATCTTTTCATACCAGTGTGTGGATTCTTCTAGTCTTTTTACGACTTGCTCAGTAGCATTGTGGCTTGTTCACCTAATTTTCTCTAGCTCTTCTTGGGCGTCTTGTAGCCAAGGCTAGCTTTAAATTCTTATTCTTCCTGCCTTCCCTTCTTGGGTGCTGGGATTATAGGCGGAACACCACACCTAGCACCCAATTCTCTTTTGATAAACATTTGGGTGGTTTCTGATGATTCAGTATTAAAGACAGAATTGCACATTGATTCATATTTATTTGCTTGCTTTGTGTCTTTTTTTTCTGAAATGACTAAAAAAGCAGGGAGGGGGGGACCCAAAAGGATGTTGGCAAATAGGCTTAGGTCTGAAAGGTGAATCCCATCACCGAAGTCATCCCAATCAGTGAAATTTAAAGAAGAGAACGAAATAAAGCTCAGAGGCCATGAACAATGTCTGTGGCCAGAGGACGGGGGAGGAGAGTAAGAAGTGATCTGTTCATCCATCAAGTGTTTGGTTTTGGAGACAGTGTTTCACTCTGCAGCCCAGGATGGTCCTTCAGTGTCCAGCCTCCCTACTTCAGCCCTCTAAGCGCTGGGCTTACAAGTATTTATTAAGTCAATATAGTATTAGATTCTTTTGCGTTTTTGTCAGAAAAGATATACAGAACATTTTTGAAAGTTGAGAGTGTCTGACTGATGATGACTGCCTTGTGTTCTGAGGTCTGGTTTGGATGGCCTAAGCTGGTTATGTCATGCTCTTTCTTTCCCATAACGTTCTGTGCAGATAGTCCACTGTCTTTTTTTTTTTCTTTTTGGTTTTTCGAGACAGGGTTTCTCTGTGGTTTTGGAGCCTGTCCTGGAACTAGCTCTTTGTAGACCAGGCTGGTCTCGAACTCACAGAGATCCGCCTGCCTCTGCCTCCCAAGTGCTGGGATTAAAGGCGTGCGCCACCACCGCCCGGCAGTCCACTGTCTTTTAAAGCTGCAGAAGAGAGACTTCATATCAGTTTGATACTTTCTGATCTGTCTGTGTCTCTGCAAGTGTCGTTTGCCCTTGAGAACTGTCTGTAACTTGAATGTAGGAAGATAGACACTTTCTGCTTTGCTTTGCTTCAAGAGAGTCAAGGATTTTATATTTTATTTACTATCCAGTTGATAACGGTTGCTACAATGCACTATCCCCAACTCAAGAGTTAGTGACCTGAAGATGCACAGTAAAAAGTTCTATGGAACTTTTGTATGTAAATAAACCCTAAGATGTATTATTTCACAGACAGGGAGCTCTATACATAAGCCATCTCATAATTCGGTTCTTCTCTCTGGGTGCACGTTTGAAAATTTCATTAAATCCAGGCATACCAGTTTCCTGTACTTCTGAACAACCTTAATTTTACATAATTATATTTGAGTTATTTGAGGGAGTTTGTGTTTTCTCTTTCCCCAGATGAATGGCCCCTGTCATCATGAAATGCTCGCTTCTGAGATTCTCGTTGTGGGCACGGAAGGCAGGGCTCATCATAGGTGTCCTGTTGCCTCTCGTTGCAGAGATCAGCTGTGGCAGCCCTCCCGCAGTCCAGAACGCCATCTTGGTGGGGAATCCCACCTCCAGCCTGGGCAGTGTGGCTCACTATGTCTGTCAGGAGGGCTTCGAGAGTCCTGGAGAAAAGATCACTTCTGTTTGCACGGAGAAAGGCTGGAGTGAAATCCCGTACACATGCACAGGTACAGATTCGGTTCTGCTAGGCCCTGCTACCTGGGAACCTAACAGCAGGAGGGTGGAGCATAAGCTGCCTCCCTGTGGCTTGTGCCGGCCTCTGCCGGCCTTTGCTTGGGTGGGCACTTGGCTGTAGATTTACCAGCTTAATCTTGATGGTTTAGAAGGCAGATTGGGAAAATAAGTTATACAGCGAACTTTACGTGTTCTTCTTTTGTAACCCCCCCAGCGGGTCAGTTATTCCAAGGTCCCGAAGAGGCACTATCTGAAAAAGACACGGGCGGGAGACAGGAAGGAGACCAAGCAAGATTCTGTTGTCAAGGTCTCTCTTTATTAGTGAAATGGTTGTGGCTTATATAGCCCTTGAATGAGGAATTTGGCTTGGGATGGAGGCAGGGGCATGGCAAGGGCAGGAAGGGATCTTGCCAGGGCAGCACTGGTCACTCGTCGACACACCTAGTGTTCTCTAAGCAAGCGGAATCGTTCCTTTTGTGATTCCAACCACAAACAATTCTCCAGATAGTTGGAATGCGGGGCGGGTTCCACTAACAGATAGCTTTCAAGATAGTTGGGTGTGGGGCTCCCCGCAAATATTCTTAGGACAATAGTCCCTACTATACTTTTTGGGAAAATGGCTCCTGAGATTCTTTTAAAATACCATAATTAAATTCATTATGGTTTTTTTGCCTTCTCTCCTTAACCAATGAAGAAAATCTATTCTATGAACCATTTTCTCATATTCTTAACACATTTTGGCATGACAGCTTTTCAGGCAAAAGATAGCAAATGCAAGGAATTTCAGTTTTATTTGTATCAAAACACAAAATACAAAAAATGTATTATATTGGTTCTTCTTCACTATGCAATTCATTGGTACTATATATATATATTCTTTATTGCATAATCAATCCCCAGAACATCTTATCTTTTAAAACTGGAGTTTCCTATTTCTCACCCACGCCCCATAGACCCTGGCACCTTCTCTTCTGCTTTCTATCTCAGGAATTTGACTACTTTAGACATTCCATATAAATAGACTCATATGGTACTGGAGTTGTTTGTTGTTTGTTTGTTTGTTTTTAGCTTCGCTAATTTCACTTGGCATACTCCCCCCACCCCCACCCCGCTGCCGCCGCCGCGTACCCTTCCCAGGCAGGGTTTCTCTGTGTAGTTCTGGTTATCCTGGAACTCACTTTGTAGACCAGTGTGCACTGTGTGTGAAACACTCCTTTTTTGGAATTTACAGTGTGGTAAAAGAATCAGACCTCTACCCAAGGAAATGCGTGTTCAGGTGTTCTTGTAATGTTTTGTAGAGATATTCAAACCATCACAGACTGCTGAAGTCTGTGGGTAAAGAATCCTCGGAGTAGGCAGAAAGTTCTTACCTTCAGCTATCTCCATATTAAATGCAAAATATGCAGGCTAGAGAGTGGGGAGAAAACAGAAGATGAGAACCCACAACTCTATACTAGCTTCTTCAGCCTCGCTGGCTGAGCAAAGAAGCAAGGCCAAGCCTGTGTAGCAAAGACCAAGGACTCCAGGCGCTTCCGGTTTCCCTAAGACCAAACTGAGCCGGACAGGTGGTCTCTGCACAGCCCTGCAGCAGCTCCGAGACTTAAAGATAAAGCAGCTCTTCCCAGGATCGTTTGGGAAGAGAGCTGGGGATAGTTGTGGCCTCTTCGCCGCCGTTTGCGGTGTTGCTCAAGGTCCTCTGCTGCCACCGTTGAGAATTCAGTGGGGGCACAAGGATTAGTCATACACGAAAAACCAGGAGATCTGCATGGGGCCCAGTAAGCTATTAATCAGCTGATCCTTGTACAGCACTTTGAAGAACAAACATGTTATGTAACCGCTAATTATAATTACTGTCCTCAGCCTTCCACCTCTTGCTAAGGCTGGGGCTCCAGCTGCAGCTGTGGCATGGGCTGAGGCGGGCTTTGATGGAAGGAGAGAAAAAGGCATTCTCCTGGGGAGCTAGGCTCTCTCTCTGTGAGGAGGCTGTGTGCCCTCCATCAGGCCTGGCAGCTCAATTCGATTTTTTACAGATAAAGGGAATGATTTACATGCTGAATTAATTCATGGAAGGGAAGGCTGGAGAAGCTTCTGGAAAAGCGAGAGATGCTGGTTGTCATGGCTCTTGCTTTGCCGCCCCTCTTCTCTTTTCTTTCCCCTGTTTTTCATCAACGTCTTTATCCCCTGTCCTGATTCCCCGTGTATTTTGTATTTCCTTCACTCAGTGTTCATGCTTAGCTTCTCTCCCCATTCTCACTCCCTGTACCCCCTTTCTGTACTTCCGTGTTTAATTCCAAGCTGGGTGGAGTGAACTATCTGTGCACAGATTGTTTTTATTTACTGTCAGATATTTTTGGAGCCCCATGCCTCTGCATTAGTGGCATGGATTTGTAATGTTTTTCACTAAGTATGAATTCTAAGAAGATGGTAGGATTTTTTTTTTCTTCTCTCAGGCCAGTTTGAACTGGAAATTCCAGACAGCTGGGAATTAGGCAAGTACTTTAGTGTCTGGAAAAACCCGAGGTGGAAGCTTCATGTTAGTGAGTCAGTTTACTTCAAGATCAAAGAGGCCGATTCATTCTTGATAAGACTGTCCCCGACTTCCATTCTGCCCAGGTCATTTAGCTTTTATGTTTAGAGTCTGGGTTAATAATTACAAGGTTAACCCTCCACGCTCTGTCCCTCCATCACTCCATGCTCTTGGGGGAGTAATGACTCTTTTGAAACATTGAGTCTGCCGATCCGCCAGGATCCTTTCTACATCCCATAACTTCCCAGTTACGACTGCAAATGCTCCCAAGCTCCTGTTACCCTGTGTCCCTCTTGGTTGTCAACCCTCCTCGTCAGTCCAGTGTGTGCTCACTTGCAGCTCTGTCTGTTTTAAATGGACAAGAAAGGCTGGCTGGGTCAATGGGCACATTAATGTAATAGACACACAACTGCATTGGGTATGAATACGTGCGTAAAATCTGCACTACCAACATCATTGCTCTGATCACCGAACACCAGCTTGCACGCCCAGGGTTCTCTTGGGGGGCTTGAATGCTTGACTTCACTTCGTTGTCACAGGAAACCTGTAAAGCAAGGTTCATTTCACAGCTGAGTGATCTGAGATTCGCAGAGGTTAAGCAATTTTCTTAGGGTCATTCTGTAACTAGGACTTGATGGAGTTATGATTTGAACTCAAGTCTGAGAGTCTTGGAATCCCACACTTTTCCGTTCTTGTTCTTCCAAGCTGGAGTTATTTGCATAACATCCTGATTATCTTTGACATAACTAAACAGTGATATACACAGCTTGTTTTTAAAAATAATATATACACACATATGTATAGTATAATTGTACACATATACATATATATATTCACACGTTTTACACACATACACAGTCACGTTTGGGATGGAGTTTTGCTATGTTGCTCAGGCTGGTTTTTTTTTAAATTTATTTATTTATTAAGGATATCTGCCACCTTCCCGCCACCGCCTCCCATTTCTCTCCCCCTCCCCTCATCAAGTCCCTCTCCCTCATCAGCTCGTCAGGCTGATTTTAAACTCTTGTTCTCAAGAGATCTACCTGCCTTAGCCTCTTAAGCAACTCAGTTTATAGACATATATCACCATGCCGGATGTGGTGGTTTGAAAGAAGATGGCCCCCAAAGGGAGTGGCACTATTAGGAGGTATGGCCTGGTTGGGGTAGGTATGGTCTTGTTGGAGGAAGAGCATCACTGTGGAGGCAGACTTTGAGGTCTTTTGTTTTAGCTTTGCTGAGTGTCACGACCGACTTTCTGTTGCCTGCAAGATGATGGACTTTCAGCTACTTCTCCAGCACCACATCTGCCTGTACACTGCCATGCTCCCTGTCACGATAATAATGGACCGGACCTCTGAAACTAAAAGCGAGCCTCCCGAGTTTAATCTTTTCTTTATAAGAGTGACTACGGTCATGGGGTCTCTTCACAGCAAGAGAAACCCCAAGATACCTGACAGATATTTAAATTTGTAGTTTTAATATAGCAACTAAGAATTCTTTGTAGTATGGAGTATATCATGACTTTGATGAGCTAGATGTGTTTTTCCCAATGTGCACAAAAAATTAACACCTGATGAACATATAAATGTTTGTTCAAATGCCACAAAAATTCACCATACATCTTGTAAATTCACTTTTACCCATTTTACATGACTTTAACTTAAGACTTAACACACAAAAAAAGAAAGAATTAGATTGTTCACAACCAAACCTTGTAGGACCCTTCTCTTAGTCAAATTGGAGACGCCTATTTGTCCTACAACTGTACTGAACAAAGTCCTGCTCTTTCTACTTCTGCCCAAGGTCAAACCTGGTGGGGCTTTTCAGCAAGGACAAAAGATAGAGGGAGGGAGGTTGACCTTGCCCCTGGGCTTTAAGGACGCGCTACACCCTACCTGGCCTTGGTGTGGAAGCTGAGCCAGGCTGGAGGCTGCTTTTAAGAAAGAGACACCCCTTCCTTCCCTTCCTGAGCACGGTTTCCCTTAGCCCCTCCCCTTCCTCTTCCCCGCCCTTGTTTCCCAGGTCTCTTGAGCAGCGGTGTTTCTCTCACCAAGCCCCTCTCTATGACCTACTTCTATGTCTCACCTTCACTACCTGTGTCTTCCACTCACAGATCCATGGCTTTTAAGGCTGTTTGACCGATGGACGGCCAGCAGACAGCTCATATCCAGCGCGTCCTCAAAGCAGTTCATCGTTCCCTCTTGCAGCCCACTCTGCCTCCTCTCGTGTTTCTCTGGAGAGCAGTGAAAGGTGATTCATTCAGACCCTTGAGCACAGAGGCTGGCTGTCAGCCAGGGCTCCTCTCTGTTCCTGCTCCGTCACCTCCCATTCATCTCCTTCAGAATTGTTTCTTGTTTCATAATACAGTAGCCCGGTTTCATGTCCTAACCTCTTGTCTGAGTATCTGCCTCAGTTTAAAGGCTCTAGGCAGCGGGGTGTAATGCATCTAATTGTGAGTCCAGACTCAGTCCCTCACGCTGTCTGGCCCTCGGAGGTTTCTTAACATCCACGCCTCGGGTCTATGAAATGGACACGGTGATGGCTAGTCATCAGGATATTTTGAACGTTGAAGTCCTGTGCCCACTTTCTGGTTCATAGTTATAACTCAATAAGTGTTCTCTCTTTCTTATTGTTTTTATTATTGCTTCTTATGACTGCTGGGAAAATGAGATCAAGTCTGTCAAGAGCAGTCTGAGCCTGACATATAGTTGTCATTGAGTAAACAGTATTATACTCTATTTTATGACCTCCGGTTCTTCTGCGCTCGAGTGCTTCCTTCCAAATGGAAAACTGGCCCTCTCGTTATCCTGCAGCTTGTCTCTGTTTGGAGGCGTGTGCCTTTAATCCGGCCTGCAAGCCCGTCCCTGTCCCCTCCTGTGTACCCTCTGCAGCCTCACTTCTGTACCAGCCTGACGTCTCCCCCTCAACACTTGCTCTTCCCTGCCTCGCCCTTTCACGAGCACGGTATTCAGACCCGTTCTTTCTGCTCACACGTAGATAGATAATGGCCTCCTCTGCAGCCATTTATCTACCGAGGCTGCGCCCTCCATGAAACCGAATTTCCCGGGTCCTCCAGTGAGAGCTGCTATCTTCCCGTTCTGTGCCCTTCAGTATTTGTGTGGAGCCCGTGATAATGCAATCTGCCTGCATCTGTGTTTGCTCCTTCCGCTGGGCTGGCAATGTGTTCCTTGAGGGAAGAATGGAGGTGGAGAGCAATTCTGTAGGTTGTGAGCAGTGAATGAAGGGGAGGCCGCTTCAAAGACTTCCCTACATGGTTTTCTTCTTTCCCTTTTCCCTTCTTTTCAATTTCTTTTCTTTTAAGTTTTTTTTTTATTTTTTATGCAGACAGTGTTCTGTCTGCATGTATGCCTTGCAGGCCAGAAGAGGCCACCAGACCCCATTGTGGATGGTTGTGAGGCAGCATGTGGGGTGCTGGGAATTGGACTCGGGACCTCTGGAAGAACAGCCAGTGCTCTTAACCTCTGAGCCCTCTCTCCAGCTCCTCTTTTCAATGCCTATGACGTCTGTTTAGTTATTTGTGTGTAGGTGTTGGTGCATGCATGCCAGTGTGCACACGTGGAGCCTGGAGGACAGCGTAGGGGGTGTGTTCTCTCCTTAGGGGTTTGTGATCAAACTCAGGTCATCAGGCTTGCTGGCAAGTTCTTCTATCCACTGAGCCATCTTGTCAGCCTGGGTGTGATTTTCAGTTAGAGGGAAAGTTAGAATTAGTGCACAAGAGTCATAGTTTCAAAGGGCAGCGCTATAAAACAAAAGTCTTTTCACCCCGTTTGTAGATTCTCGGTGGGAAGAGTCACCAACTCTGCTCAGCCACTCTTTGGGGTGGAATATCTGGCTCCTCTGTAATCAGATCTGAGTCCCATCTGTGCAGAGCGTGGCACAGGCTGGAGGCAGATGGCAGCTTTGAGATGTCATTTGCAGTTGTCATAGTGAATGAGCAAAAAGGAAGAACAAGAAAGGAAACCCTTTTCTAATCTCTGCTTGGGTGACACAGGCACCCCAAATAGGAAGGCTGTTTGCTTTATTGGCAATCAGGGAGAAGATGGGGGGAGAGATACTTCTGTTTCCTGTGAACCAGCTGCTGAGTTATTATCAGAAGGCCGTGTGAGTGAGCGGAGAGGCTGAGAGTGCTGGGGCTTGGAAGGATAGCAGCAGAGTGGTCAGTATACCTGACGTTTATCCAGGCTGCTGCTCTGGTACCAGCATCACCACTGCTGCCCGAGGAGGTGAGCCAACAAGGCTGTTTACATTACGTCTCTCTGCTTATTCATGCTGGCAACTGGATTCTTTTTTTCCCCACATTCTCTGTGTTCCAGAGAGAATCACTAACATGGGAACCTACGGGTTATTTTAGGCTTCATCGGGGATATTCTGATATCTCTGCAGAAATTTGCATTGTCTTCTCTGCCTCAGTTTATTCTCACTTATTTATTAATAGACAGTTTGGATTTACCCCAAAACAGGTGCAGCTGGACATAGAATCTAGATAATGCCAAGTAGACCAGGTAAATTTGTCTTTGGTTCTGTACAAGAAAACTGAGTTAGCTCTGCAGGTTTTAAAATTCAGGCTCTTTTTTCCTCTTGGTGGTTAAGAAGAGATTTACTATAGGGAAGGGACAGGAGCTAGTTAGGGGAATGTTATCTCCCCAGGTAAAGGAATTATAGTTCTCACTTACACACACACAGACACACGCATGCACAACGGCGCACACACAGACACACGCATGCATGCACACATGGGTGCGTGGCCAGAGGTCAACCTTGGATATTGTTCCACAGGAGACGTCTGTTTCGCTGTTTTCATTTTAATGTGTCTGTGTGGGTGTGCTGTGGTTGCTGGTGCCTGGGTCGAATCCCCTGGAGCTAGAGTTATAGTTGTGAACTGTCTGATGTGGGTTCTGGGAACCAAACTTGGGCTTTTGAAATGAGGTCTTTTCACTGATGTGGAGCGCACCTCCTAAATGGGACAGGGATCCAGCAGTCGCCACCTTCCTAGAGTTGGCGTTATAAGCATGCAACACCAGGCTTGGTTCTGGGCCTTGCTCTCGTTGAGTGGAACACCAGCGATATCCAGCAGCCCATCAGACTAAACCATAGTAAATAAATAAGCAAGCAAACAAACAAGCATGGGTTCTGAGGATCAAACCCAAGCCTCCATGCCTATGAGGCAAACAGTCTACTCATTTGTCTTGATGCAGGCTTTACCTTGAATTTCTCCCAAAACAGAACCAGGAGTTTATACTATTATATGACGGGGAGTAAAATTCCAGGAAGCTGGACCAGAGGCCAAGAGGGATAGTAAGGGAAAGAAAGAACCAGTGTGAAGATGCCACAATGTCCTGGTCTCCCCTCGGTAGGGGGGACTGCTCCCCTGCTGGTACAGCGTTCTGAATGGCTGTGGAAACTCAGTTACTGGGACAGTTGCCTCCAGGGAGAAAAGGGCAGTGACTGGTCTGCTAGCTCCTCTCCCGTCCAGGCTGCCTGTGCTGGAGTACATGAGCCACAGCAAGGAAGCCCCAGATCAGGAGGCACAGCACAGTCACATCGTCAAAGTGGATGCAGGGCTAACGCACACCAGACCCAGGAGCCTGTGAGATATCTGCCTCCAGGAGAAGCTTGAACAGGGCTGTGGAATATTCTTTCTCCTTTTGGATGAAATGAGAATTCTTCTCTCCAGAGATGAACGTGAAATGCATAACTTAAAAGTGTTGTTTTGTTTTTTTCCCCCTTTTCGATTTGATGGTAAAAGAAATTGCTTTAATTTCCTTTAATCATTCATTTCTGTTGTACAGTAACACGTATTAACCTTCTGTCCCTCAACCTTGCTGAGCTCTTTTCTCGGCTTTCATGTTTTTTCAAAGTTTTAATTCCTTCAGAGTGTATGCAAATAAGATCATGCCATTTGCAAATAGAAATGGTTTTAAATATTTATAGGCAATTTGATTTTAAAAATGAAAAGGTAGGTTTTCCGCATACCACGCTGGCTGGCTGGGTCCATTGGGAACTGTCACTTAAGGGAACTCTTGTGTTTTCCCACATTGCCGGATTCATCACATGGAATAGAGATGCAGGTTATTTAGAAGAAGCAGAACCCAGAGAAATCATGGCTTCTCACATACCAGGATCACGTGGTTTCTGCTAGCAGAATCCCAGGGTGATCAGGTACTCTATGGAGAACTTTCTTAGTTCATCCCAAGCTTCTCCTGAGGAGTCACCCTACATGGTGACACGTGCCATTTTCCCTTTGGGAACAGCGGTCACTCGAATGACTGCCTACCACCCAGGGTAAGATGAGGAAGGCAGACTCCCGCGTCTTCCCGGTATGGCTTTAACGAAGCTGCGAATCCGATGGGTTCTGGACTTGCTCCAGCCTACCTGATGGAAGGAACACCAGTGGCATCCAGTGGCCCATCAGGCTAATCACAATTGGAGCTCTTTCCCACCCTCAGGCAGTAATCTTTTTTTTTCTTCTTTGCCTGGCCAGGCAGTGGGCCAGGCTCATTCATGAGGAGCCATCTGGGATAGCTCAGACTGCTCACTTCAGCATCTGAATCAGAGCGCGGCTGGTGAGCAGGGAGACACCAGCTGGACAGATGCCCTGCGTCCGCCACGATTCTCCCAGAGCCCACTGGTACAGCTCATGAGTCAATTCTTTTCTCTTTTCCTATTCTAGAAATAGTGGTCGAAATTCATGATGTGTCTGTGTTTAATGACAGCTGTGTGAGGTGGCACATAAGCCCAGAAAGCATAAACTTCAAGATCATGTACATGGTAAGTAATGTGGGCTGCTTCCCCTCCTAATGCAGAGATGGAAGTGTGAGCCAGAAGGACGTGGGAACTTCACCCCCTCCGTCACACACACACCACACACGCCCCCACACACATGCAAGCACACACGCATGCACACACATGCACACACACACATGCCCCCCACGCATGCCCCCCCACTCTGCCATCTTCCTTCCTCCCTTCAGCTGTCTTTTCCTTCCTTCAGTCATATAAAGTGAAGTGTACAATAACATTGCAAATGTATAATAACAAGCTCCAGCTATTTTAACTTATGGAACAGCATGGTTAATCACTTGGTGTAAAGTCTTGCTTGGCCATTCCTTGCATATTCAAGCCTGGGTGAACTTCCTTCATTTTGTAAACTCTCTTGGGATACCCTCTTAAGCAAAAATTTCAGAGCCAACTCAAAGCTAAGACAGGTTTAGAAGATACTGTTAACCTCCTTCTATTAGAAAAGGATGGTTTTCTTTAATGGATCTTACATGCTGTCATCACACAAGTAACCATGAAGGTAGAATGATGACGTTTCTGTAACTAGGAACAACCGCCAGATTATACCGTTTAATGCCGCTGACCACCAACTGTATGGTTAGAATGAGAGACGGGAAGATCAGGCTAAATGTTTTCTCGCTCCAGCGCCCTCTTAAAAAGTGAATGGGATTTTTAAGATATCCGCATATCTTATGTCTAATGGATATGTCATCCAACAGAATGTGGATGTGGGCCACGCATTTATGTTTGGCATTCTCATAGGGCTTTGTTTCCAAGTGCTTATCCTTTCTCCCCCAGCAGGCTGGAAGCATACGCTGAATTGGTGCTAGGACCTCCTTTCGTTGTTGGTCATTTTGTAATGATCATGCTGTGCATTATGATCACCTGGCAGAATGAATCCAGACAGTACCCTGTCCCTTTAAAAGACAAGCTCTGCCCACTTCCAGTCTCTCTCTCTCCTTCTTCTGAAGAGGCAGCTCTCCCCCCTCCTTTTCTCTCTCCTCCTCTCTCTTTCTCTGTCTCCCTCTTTCTCTCTCTCTCTCTGTCTCTCTATCTCTCCTTCTCCCCTACCCTACCAAACCTTCCCAACACCCTCTTCCTAAATAAAACTTCATACTCCCCAAACTCTCTCTGCATGTTGTATCCTGTTTCCCACACGGTTCCTCAAACTCCATGGAACCTGCAAAGGTCCCAACTCACCCCGAAATCTTTCACATTTGTGGTCGGGAGAGCACTCCAAATAGAGTTCTCACTTCCATCACAGCTGAGGACCCATTGGTCCCTGGGATGATTAGATCTTGTCCTCAGGTCCCTCACGGCAGAGCCGGCCCTCTCTCTCCTCCCTGGTTACACAGCATCTGAAATGAGAAGGCAGAGGAAACAGTGCAGAGTACCACGAAGTCTCTGTCGTTCTGACCCAAGTCATGGTGGATCCTCTTTTCTTTCCTCTTCTAAAGATAAACATTGAAACACAGCAGTCGACTGCTGTGGAATCTGCTCGCGAGGAGACAGTCAACGTGACCACAGACAACAGGACCCCAGAAGTGTGCCTTCACCTCCAACAAGGTGCCAACTACACCGTACGCATTTCTGCGGCCCCTCCCCGGCGCTCCGTGCCCGCCATCCTTGATTTCCAGATGGCTGGTAGGTGGAAGGAAGTAGCATTTTCTCCTAGAGAATTCTGAGCAGAGGATGCGGGAAGCTAGCAGGGCAGGGGGTTTCAGCTGGTGTGAGAGAAGGGTTGAGGCTGTTCCAGAGCAGAGCCGTAAGAGCAGACATTCTTATTCTCTTGTCATCCCGATGAGTGGCACTGGCGACTGTCTCTCAGCTGAGCCCCGGGGGAGGAGTGAGTGGTAACAGAAAGGACCAGATGCTGATGCAAGGGTTTGCAGGGGTACAGGGAATAGAGGGGCTCACGGCTTATTACGTTTGCTAGGAAGCCCAACAGGCCTTTCTTTCCCTTGCTGAAGGAAGAGGAGGAACAGAGAGGCCCAAGGTCACCTTCTCAGCTACTGTGAGCACCTCAGGCTGGGGAGTCAAGTCAGGAGTGGTTAAGTGGGAGCAGGAGGTAGCCCTAGAGTGCAGAAAGGTCTGTGTTGGTAAATGGGGGAGTGGCCCCAAAGGAGCTTTGAGAAGTAGGCGTGCTGGTGCTCGGCTCTGTAGGCAGAAGTAAGTGGACTTCTCTGAGTTTGAAGCCAGCATAGTCGACATAGTGAGTTTTAGGCTGGCCAGGGTTGCACGGTGAAACTCTGCCTAAAAGGAGGAGGAATAAGGACTGGGTGGTGGCTCCGTTGGTAAAGTGCTAGATGCTCAGTACTAGGACCTGAATTTGGATTCCCAGCAGACATGCCAAAAGCCTTGAGCAGTTATGCATCTGAAATCTCAGCACCGAGAGACAGAAGGATCCCTGGGGCTTGCAGACCAGCCAGTCTAGCCAAATCAGTAAGCTCCAGGCTATTGAGAGACTGTCTCAAAACATAAATGGTTTAGGATACCCAGGATACCCAGGGTTGCCCTCCAGCTCACATATGTGCACGCACGCACACACACACACACACACACACACACACACACAACACAAGCATGTATGCAAAAAGTAGGAATAGGCCACTGCATGTAACTGTCACGGGATTTAAAAATATGACACAATTATAATAAGTTGTGTGGGCTTCTGAACTCAGATGGTCTGGCTTGTGCAGCAAGCTCTTTGCCAATTAAGCTGTCTCTGCAGCTCAAGTCAATTTTTTTTTTTACAATGAGGCTTCAGTGTAGTAATAAGGGGAGCGGTGGCGGGGCTGCATCCCCAACACCCCAAGCCGCCTGCTCCGGCTAGCTTATGCCCCGAAATAATTACACGGACACTGTATTCTTTTAAATACTGCTCTGGCCCATTTCTAATCATCTGTGTAGCGCCCCTAGGTGCGCTTACCGGGAAGATTCTAGCCTAAGTCCATCCTGGGTCGGAGCTTCATAGCGTGCGTCTTCCCTGGAGCAGGTAGCATGGCGTCTCTCTGAAGGCGTCTGCTCTGGAGAGGAGAGCTGTCGAGTCTGACCTCACTTCCTCTTCCTCCCAGCGTACTGTTCTGTTTACTCCTCCCACCTATCTTCTAACCAATGAAATGGGCCGAGGCAGTTCCTTTATTGCTTAGCCAATGAAATCAACAGATTGATATATGACACTCCCACATCACTTCCCCTTTTTCTGTTTAAACAAAAAAAAAACGAAGGCTTTAACCTTAACATAGCAAAATTACATATAACAGTTATCAAGTAAAAGTTACATCAGAAACATTTATACATATAACAAAATTGACCTTAAAATCCATACCAATGCAAATTATTCATACCTATATCATTTCCCCCTTTAAATGTAAAAGAACATTTATAAACTATATTTGGGAACATGGGCGCAGTTTTTTCTCTCCAAACTGCTTCCTGCTGAATGGGGGCGTCGTTAATCAGATTATTTAGGGTGTAACCTGTGTGCCAGGTTTATCTCAGTTGGCAGTTGAGCAAGGCAATTTTCTGAAGATGTTCACAGCAACCCTTCAGGAGGACGTGGTCTATCATACCAAATCGGAATTGAAGAAATGAATAGGGTCTCATCCTCTGTGAAAACAAAAGAAGACTCTCTCCAAAGCATCATATCCTTAGACCCAAATTCTGAAATCGTAATACCCTTATATCCATTCTGGTTTAGCTTGGCAGCCCATGTAATGAAATGTCTCTCTGTACTTAGCTCCTTCACAGTCAAAAATTTTAAAGAAAACACAATGTACAAAATCCAGACTCTCTGTGAATTTTCCATCTTTACGCTGCTTATTTTTATTTATATCTATAACTATCTGTACTCTGTCTCTTTAAAGACTTTACTTTTACTTTTTTCTTTTTAAACCATTAACTTTATTCTCTATATTCTTTTTCTTCTCTCTCCCAAGCCAACGTACATTCATCCAAAAGTGTGACTCGTTTAGCGGTCTGAATCTGTCCTATTGTGAATCTGCAATTTTTTACTATCCAGGAGCACTTTCGATTTGCACCTTTAAATCACTAGGTGCTTAAGAATCTAAGCTGCGACATTTCTAGGTTAACTTTTTGCTTTTTGAGCTTATATCTTTGACCTGGAATAACCCTGTAGACTAGGCTGTCTTTGAACTCTCAGAGATCTGCCTGTCTCTGCCTCCCAGGCATTGGGATTAAAGGTGTTTGCCACTACACCTTGAACTCACAGAGATCTGTTTGTCTCTGCCTTCTAGGCACTGGGATTAAAGGCGTGTGCTGCCACACCTTGAAGTCACAGAGGTTTACTTTAAGAATTTTAACTTTTAGTCTGCATATATTTTTAACACACAGTAAACCATTTAAAATTTTTCTTTGTCTTTGAATCTCTCTTTACTGTGTATCTCTCTTCTTCTGACCACATGAGTCTTTAATTTACCAAGCAATATCAGTAGGACTGAAGGCGTGGCTTTGCCAGCTAGATCCAGTCCATTTCTTAGCTTTCCAGCCTCGTGGCGGATATACAGGCTGCAGCCATGTTTATAGCATTTCAAGGTCCCTGCCAGCCAGCGAGCTACAACAGACAACACTCAAGTCCTCTCTCTGTAGCCGGCCCTCCTGCCTCAAACAGTCAGAGTTTGCCCTGGCAGGATGGCCCAGAAAGCCGGCATTTTTAAACGGGCAGCTTTTTTCCTGCTACGGCTGAAAACCGAAAAGCATGTGTTCAGCTTTTCATCAACACTGTTTAAGTGTTTCGTGGCAGGACCTCTTAATGAGCTGCAGGGATTTGCAGCTGAAGCTGAGTCAGGAAGCCTCTTGGGGCTACCAGGTAGGAGCGGCACTCAGCACTTTAATTCTGAGACTGAGCGTGCAGCACAGAAATTCTTTTCATCCAAGTTACATCCAAATCTGACACGCAGAGCACTGCGCAGTCTGAAAACACGTCTCTGTATGGTGGCAGGAATCCTCCATGCTCTTCCACCTGCCTAAGCCTGATTCTGCCTTCTTCCCAGAAGGAGGCGGGGAGCTCTGAGTCATCGTCAAGGTCTCGGAGCACTCTCCTTCCGACCCCAAGCGGGAACACAAACATAAAGCCAGAGTTTTCACTGGTGGCACAGCCCCAGGAAGCCACACTTTAAAATAACGCAGCTTTTTTTCTGCTGCTGTTGCTGAATCAGGAAATCTCTCTACAGCACGCCACCAACAAACAGCAAAAATCTGTGTTAGATGCTCTCTCCCTTATTTTTAAGCCTTCTCAGGTTTTGTAAGTGGGTTTAGTTAGCCACACGTCTGGGCGTCATTTGTAGTAATAAGGGGAGCGGTGGCGGGGCTGCATCCCCAACACCCCAAGCCGCCTGCTCCGGCTAGCTTATGCCCCGAAATAATTACACGGACACTGTATTCTTTTAAATACTGCTCTGGCCCATTTCTAATCATCTGTGTAGCGCCCCTAGGTGCGCTTACCGGGAAGATTCTAGCCTAAGTCCATCCTGGGTCGGAGCTTCATAGCGTGCGTCTTCCCTGGAGCAGGTAGCATGGCGTCTCTCTGAAGGCGTCTGCTCTGGAGAGGAGAGCTGTCGAGTCTGACCTCACTTCCTCTTCCTCCCAGCGTTCTGTTCTGTTTACTCCTCCCACCTATCTTCTAACCAATGAAATGGGCCGAGGCAGTTCCTTTATTGCTTAGCCAATGAAATCAACAGATTGATATATGACACTCCCACATCACTTCAGGTACTGAGAGATGACTCAGTAGATAAGAGTACTTACTGTACTCGGAGAGGGTTGGTTCCCAGCACCCATGTGGCAGCTCACCGCAATCTGGAGATCCAATGTTCTTTTCTGGCCTCTGTGGTCACTCATACATGTGTGTATACACAAAAACACAAAATCAAAAACAAGTATTTAATTAAGAAAAGAATTTGTATTTAATCATGCTTTATAGATAAACTTTGGGCAGCAGTTGGTGCCATTTGTTATTTTCAGCGAGTCACTCTGTAACTAGTTGTTTGATGACCCATTGAGAAAATCTTCCTCAGATATTGCTGTTACCATGCACTGGGAGATGACAGTCTAAGACCAGAGAAAAGTAATAAAAAGTTTGCCTATTGAAATAATATAAGACCAGCTATGAAGTTAGGCCTCTTTGGACTTTTTTAACATAAAATTTTAATTATTTGGAAATTTCATATAATACACCCAATAACATTCACTTGCCAGCCTTCCCAGGTCCACCCCCACGCTTCTGACTGCCCCTAAAATAGAAGAAGGGAAAGGGGGAGGGAAGAAGGGGAAAGGGAAGGGAGGAGGAGGAGGAGGAGGAGGAGGTGGAGGAGAAGAAGAAGAAGAAGAAGAAGAAGAAGAAGAAGAAGAAGAAGAAGAAGAAGAAGAAGAAGAAGAAGAAGAAGAAGAAGAAAGTCCAATTTGTGTTGCGCACATACTCACTAGAGCATGGTCAAACTCCCAGTGGCCAGCCCCTTAAAGAAAGCTGAGTCTTCCCCATCCCGACCCCTGAGAGAGGCCGTCAACTGTGAAGAGCTACATTTCAGCATCCCTATCACAATTTTAAAGAGTTCTCTTCAATGGCTTTATGTCTATTCTATTTCTTTGATTTTAATTTGGGGGTGGGGATGGGGGAGAGAGATTGTCCCACAAGCCTTCCGTGTTTCCCATTCTCAACTGTGAGTCTGCAATCATCAATACCACTGCAAAAGAAGCTTCCTTACCTTTGATAGTCAGAGGCAGCAAGGATCATGGGCTTCCACATGGTCTCTGGCGACAGTACAGACCACAGACATAAACATGGCTTCTGGTGGCTGCATGGCCGCACAGATCGTGGACAACCCCCTGGTTACCCTTTGGTGGTAACATGGACCACAGACATCAACAGCACCTGGCTGCCACAACTCTTAGGACTTTTCAGGAATAAAGATCATTTTACTTCAGGTATATAATGTGAAGAAAAGGTAAGAAAGATATGTAATTAGGGAAACTGTAGTGAACGAACTCCCGTGGGCTTTCGGGGGTGTGTCTTCTTTTGAAGATGTCATCACAAGACTTCAGTCGCATTTGTCCCTGAGTCAGAATGACAGCTCTTCCTCCAAATACCTGACTACCCCTCACATGACTTTTCCATTAGGAAAAAAGTGTAATCTTTGGAATCAGGTAGACCTGGCTTTCTGTATATCTTAACTGTTAGAGTTATGACATAGGGAGGCATAGGGTACACAGTAGGCGTAGGTAAATCTGAACTTCGGGAAATTTTATTTTCAAGATACAGTAAAAGCAGTAGTCTGTATTGGGGTCTTGTAAATCCCCAAGTCAGATTTATCTTTGAAGAGGTATATATAAGTAAATTCATCTTAGTTGATGTTGCTTATTAATATTTTCCAGATTTTGGAGTTTGGAATGCAAACTAAAATAAAACTAGTGGATAAGGGCCTGCCTGACACTGGGTTTGTAATGTGTCCACACTGTTCTGTGTTGTTGATGGACATAGCTTACTGTTGCAAGTCAACCTAGTGAGGATTGGAGTCACGTGAGCCGGAAGGAGCCGGAAGCAGAACTACCTTTGCTCCGGTCAAAGGTCTGTTACTCTGTCCTCCTATATTCTGTACATCATGGTGTTTTATTTCGCTATCAAGGTATGCTACTTCCTCTCAGATGAGTGGGGGAGCTGTACACACACACACACACACAAGCATACATATGTCACTAACTTGCACACATCTGATAAACAATACACACACACATCACAAACATACACACACATATTCACACCCGCCACATAAACCATAATGCACACCACACACACACACACACACACACACACACACACACACACACACACTATTCTGACTGCTCTGAAGAAGTTTGCAGCATTCCAGAATTTCCCCCTTCCTTTACGATTAGGCAAATTTGCTCGTGGGATCATTTAAGTTTTAACCTTTTAGGAAGTTGATTTGCTGACCCCTTTGTCAGTTTCTTTCATGACTTTTGTCAGCTCATGTTTTCTAGAAGTTTTTAAAACGTGTGTGTGTATGAGTTGCGTGTGTTAGGGTACCCACCTACTTGTATGTTCTTGTGTGGAAGCCCAAGATTGAACCTGGGTATCTTCCTCTCTTCTCCACCTTTTCTGTTGCTTTTAGACAGGGTTTCACTGTGTAGCCATGGCTGTCCTGGAACTCCCTTCAGGACAAGGTTGGTCTTAAATTCACGGAGACCCTCCTCCTGGCATTAAAGGTGTACACTATTGTGCCCACTCTGCAAGAACAGCCAGAGCTCTTAACCACCAACCCCAGGTTCTGTTTATTCTCTTTCCATAGAATGGATTCTGGTTTCTAATCTGTATTTTCCATTTCTACCTTGTTAAATCCATTCTAGTTCTTATTATTTCCTCTTCATTCTTCTCTTAATTTGATTTTACTGATACATTTGTAAATTCTTGGGATTTTGTTTGATTTTGAGACATGGTCTCATGCAGCCCAGGCTATCCTCAAACTTACTATGTAGCTGAGGCTAGCCCTGAACTCCTGATCCTCCTGCCTCCATTTCACTAGTGCTGGGATTTAGATGTGCCCTCATACCCAGAACACTTTTAAATTTTGGAACTGAATGCAAAACTCAACATGAACCCACATTTTCCTGTTTGATAATGAAAGTCCCGAAGGCTTCCCTCTCCCTTGCAGATCTAAGTTTTGACAGAAGCCCTGACGCATTGTCAGTTTCTCTCTTCATCTCTGCTCTCAGGGTGTGACTTAATTGCTGTGCTGATTTTCCTTTGGCTTAAATCATTATTTTTAAATGTGTCAATCTGTGTTCTCTTTGCTCTTGCTTCCGTTAATTGTACAATTGCTGTGCTGATTTCCCCTTTGAAGACTTAATTATAATTGTATCACATTGCACCATCAGTGTGATAGATGTGTCTGAGGGTTCTGTTGCTGTGAAGAGACACCATGACCACTGCAGCTCTTATGAAGGAAGATATTTGATTGGTGCTGGCTTACAGTTCAGAGGTTTGCTTCATTGTCATCATGGTGGGAAGCATGGTGACGTGCAGGCAGACACGGTGATGGAGAAAGAACTGAGAGTTGTATGTGAAGATTCAGAGGCAGCAGGAAGGGAGGGTGAGCCACTGGGCCTGGCTCAAGCTTCTGAAAACTCAAAACCCACCCCCAGAGAACACAATCCTCCAACAAGGCCACACCTCCAATAATGCTGCTTCCTATGAGTCTATGGGGGCTATTTTCATTAAAACTACCACAATACATGCATACATATTTAAATTGTATATGAAGTTAACCTGCTTCCTTATGGCATTTTCATACGGTAGGTTTTTGTGGATCATCTCCTGTATTTTCCACTATTTCACCTCCAGCTTTTTATTAATCATTATTATTGTTATTATAAGATTTTTTTTGTTTGTTTTATGTGTTGGATCCTCTGGAGCTGGAGATACAGATGGTTGAGAACCATCTGAGGTGGGTGTCTGAACTGAACTTGGGTCTTCTGGAAGAGCAGCAAGGGCTCTTAACTGCTGGACTGTCTCTTCAACCCAGCCTTTGCTTTTTAATAATTACACCTCAATGTTAATTTTCAGCGTTATTACATTTTAGCATACATTGAGGATTGATGGGCACCTGTGTGGATCTTACTGCTTGGTCAGGCTGGTTTGATTGCGGTGGGTGCTGAGAGAGCATGTGGAGCCTTGGCGTGCAGGTGGAGTGAGGCCTGTCTCAGGTGTGCGTTATTAGATCAACCAGGACTTCAGTGGTTGTTTTCCATTTTTCTCCACTTCTCTCAGAGATGCTGGTCGGCATCAAATCTTGTATGATTTGATGCTCAGTCTTCAGTGTTCCTAACACACAGATAGAGTCTCTCTCACCAGCAGCAAGCGGCTCACTCACATCCTTTGCCTTGCATTACACTTGGATGCAGTACCGACTTTCTCAACTTCTTTGTGCTTTTGCTTTTACATAACATGCTGTTAACTATTCTCAGAAGATGTCTGGATGAGGCTGCCGGGGCCAACTCCAGGAGTCGGGACACAGAACATTTGTGGGGAAAAGCTGGTATTTGAGCAGATAAGCGGGCAGGCTTCCAATACTGCTTCCTGGGCTGTGATTTCCCTTCTAACATTTTATTCTCTCTGCAGGGTTTGTAAGGAGGCGTGCCTTTCTGCCTTTTTTTTTTTCCTGAGGTGAGGAGTTGCTGAACAATTAATTAACCTTGGGTCTAGCACATGCTAGGTTCTAGCATCCAGCTACCCTCAACCTCCCCCTTGCCCCGTTTTTAATCCCATGAGGCAATCTGATTTTCAGTGAGGATATCAGAAATGCCTCCTTTAGCGGTAAAGGTAAGCCATTAGCCATGTGTTCATGCACAAGGTGAGTGCTGACTGACCGCCTGCTTGAGGGCCCTGAGAACTCAGCAGTGAGGGCAGGCAGCTTCTGTCTGGGGAATGTCAGTGCTGTGTGCTGGCTCAGTCTTCCTGTGTCTTGGGGACTTTGATCTGTCCACACATTGTGAGCAATTTCCTTCACCAGATCTCCGTTTCAGATCCCTGCTTCTTCCCAACCCCATTTTGTTTTCCCCAATCTACCTATGTGGAACCCTCCTCTGCTTTCTCCTTTTAATGTTCATGTCATTTTCCCTCTGTCTTCCGGAGTGTGTGTGCCGTGTGTGTGTGTGTGTGTGTGTGTGTGTGTGTGTGCGTGTGCGTGTGCGTGTGTGTGTGTGCCGTGTGTGTGTGTGTGCCGTGTGTCTGTGTGTGTGCCGTGTGTGTGTGTGTGTGTGTGTGCCGTGTGTGTGTGTGTGTGTGTGTGTGTGTGTGTTTACGATGCACTGTAAATTCTGTTGTGCACTTTCGCTTCCTCTTTGAGGAGCGTTTGGGGAAGCTCAGCTAGTTCTCTTTTATATTTCTCCCTCTCAACATTTCCTTTCCAGTACATTCTTCTTTCACTAGAATCATCTCAGATGTTTTTAAGAAATTATTATTGAAAGCACAGGATGGGTGGGTGCTGGTTAATCTTACTGTCAACAACAAAGCAACAGCAGCGAAAATCCTGGACCTCGTCACATGCATTCCTCTCCCTTCCTTTTCTCAGTGTGATAGAATCATCGTCTCACAGGATTCGAGATGACTTCTGGGGTGGTAAAGCCCTGTCTAGACTGATGCTTCTCAGAGGACAGATGTCATTCCCTTTGACTTTACTTTCCCCCTCCACCCGTGAAGGTCGGGTGGACTAGCCTTCTTTGACTGGCCGCTGTGGGGGAAACTCATCTCCCTGAGTTTACTTTCTGAGCTCATTGTTCCGTTAACCTGTGAAGCGGTTAGTTGTGGGCCGGCTCTGCACTGCCTCGGGGGCCATGTCAGAGGAGCTTGTGGAGTTCAAGCCACCAAATAGCAAAGCTATGGTGATAAACCCTGCAGAGGCAAAGTCCCGGGGAGATTTTTTCCAGAACATCACCTGCTTCTGCTGTACTTTCTCTTGCTTGTTACTGTCGTGTTCCTGCCGTATTTGGCGCAATGACTGTGATTACTGTGTGAACAGATCCCACTGTATCCTGTATAGAGTGATCGTTTCATGAAAAAATCCCACTCCTCACTGGGCAATTTACTTACAGATCATAATGAAGATGATTTTTATAAGAGCAGTGATGATTAGTTAAAGCTATGATTTCATTGAACTTTCTGAGTTAGCCCAAAAGATACAAGTGGTTAGGACAGTCAGTAAAATTGATTAGGGAAATGCTTTTAGGTTATTCTGCCAATAGAGAGACACACACACAAAAAGACAAAATCAGGCTGGAAGTCACCTTCCCCTTTGTTAGATGTGAGAGTTAGTCACCTTCCTTTTTGTTAGATGGAAACTAAGAACAAGAACATTTCATGCCTTATAGACCATGAACTCTGCCTGTAGGAAAACAGACTGATGATCAAAGAAAGCAGTTATGTCCCTGCACCCAGGGTTAGGCCCGAGGTCCTCGGTCATTCAGCTTACAGAATTAATCACAGGTTTCGGGATGCACCTTAAAGAAGAAAATTGTGAGAGGAAACTAAATGACACTATTGTGTGTAGCAAAAAAGTAGATGATTAACTAGACCACGAGAATAAAGTTTTGTAGGAATCTGACACACTGGAACCACAAACAGCAGCCTGCCAGGACTAAAGGAGCTGGCTGAAATCTATTAGCTTGCTTCAGACTTTGTTAATCAGTAATAAAGAATCATTGCTCTGGGGTGAAGATGTTATGGTGGGGGAATTAATAAAAAAGGAAATGTTTAACCACCTGTGGGCTCCTAAGAAAAAACATCTACCTTGTGATCCTAATGTGATCTCTTCCTGTGCGAAGATTCTAATTTGTTTTTGGAAAGCATCTCGCTTGTGGCTGCAGGGTGATCTCCTTTTGCATCTTTGTATTAGGAGGTATAAAAGGGATAAGGAAAAACTAAGAGGAGTAGAAGGAGAACAGCAGGGAAGAAGGAGAAGAGGAAGAAGAACAAGAATGAGAAGAACAAGGAGAAAGGAGGAGGAGGGAGACAACAGGAGAGAAGAACGGAACAGAGAAAAAACAGTAGGAGCGGCAGAAGGAGAAAAAGAAAATGAAGAATTAAGCTTTGCCCCCACAGATAACGTCCCTGTGTGGTCTGTGCGTCTGTCCAGTTGTTCACCGATTCCATGCCTCCCTCCAGTTTCCCTGACCTGCCGAGCAGTGGCTCTCTGGGTGCTGCTTGGCTTCAGGATGTGCAGCAGCCCCTACTGAGGCAGCAGTCAGGCTGTCCTGTCAATCAACCCAGGGTTTTGGTCACAGGAGCTCTCTGGGCCTGGGGTCTCCACTAAGACATCCTTTATTGTTGCTGATCTCCAGTGCACCAAGGACAGACCGATGGCATTAGCAATGGCAGTGCATACACTTCTTTCCCTGGCTGCCCCTCAGAATTGCCAGTGAGTCTATAGCCAGACCACCCAGAAGGTGCCTGATCTCCCCTATCTCAGAAGCTAAGCAGGACAGGGCCTGGTTAGTACTCGGCTGGGATAATTGCCTGGTGAACTCCATAGATGGCCAACACCATTTAAAATGTGTGGTTCTGACATGCAGTTAGGTTTAGGGCTAATGGACCGTGGCTCCACAAGGACATTCATCACTGACTTGTCCTGTGACCTGTCTACGGGCTCAAATTCTCTAGTCCTTCCTTTGAAATCTGGAGACCCTGCTCATTTGCCTGGAAGGCAGGTTGAATTGTCGCCCTGAGTCTCCCACAGCCTGGTCGCTTTTATGCTGGGCTAAGCATAGTTGTCTTTGTACGTCTACCTTGCATATGGCAACCAACCTTTGCTTCCGACCCAGATGCAAATTTTGACCCATTTTTAGTTATTCTCAGTCACTTCTGTCAGGAGCGGGTGTGGGAAGGAGAAGCCAGATGCCTTTGTTCCTAGCACCGTCTTCCTCTGAATTCAGACTGTAATGGCTGTATTACGTGGGACCCTGCAGGCAGTACTTCTGCTTGGGTTTTGTTTGTGTACAGTCGTAGGCTTTATGTGCTTTTTCTTTTGTACATTTCATACACGCATGCGTTTGAGGCTCCTCAAAAATCCTGTGGCTGTCTTTCCCCCTCTGACATCCTTGTGAAAACTTTAAACACTGCAAAGATGAAGTACCTATGACAGGTCTTCAAATTCTTAGAACCATCCTTTCACATTTCCCAGTTATGGTCAGGAATATTGTCTCTCAGCTAATGCCTTGTGCCGCGTATGTTAGCAATATTGAAACTACTTTGGGCAATCCCGATTTTGACTGGGATAATTTGCCATTGCCATGAGTACTTCTTAGATGACACGGACTCCCCTGAGAGACTTATATATTGAAATTGAATGTAAAAGAGAATCACCCTAACAGATGGTTAAGCTTTTAATTGTGGCTGCAGATGTAGCTCAGGGGACAGTGCATGGTTTGTACGTGTGAACTTGAAGGTTTGATCCCCAGCACCATATAAAGAAAAACAACCCTTTTTCACTGGTAGAGAATGTAAAGGCTTGTTTGTTAGGAAATTTGCTTTTCCTGAGAAATTACCCCTAGACTCAAAGTGAGCTATTTAATTCATCCTGTGGCCTCTCTTCTTTTTTGGCTGTGTTAAGAAAATAAAGGACCGCTGGAATGTTGCATCCGCAGGAGGTAGAAAATGACTTTTTCTAGATAATGGTTAGAACCAGGCCTTCTCCCTGGTTCTTAATCACCTCAGCTGAATGCAGCTCAGTAGCTGGCAAAGCCCTGTCTGCTGTGAGAACACGTCTCTTCTGCTGTGAGAACACGTCTCTTCTGCTGTGAGAACATGTCGTCTCTTCTGCTGCCGTGTCTTCTTTCTCGTCGTTTTCTGTTGGAAAGCACCAGCCCGGAGGCTCCTAACCTCTCACCATTTCCCTCCTTCTCAAGACGTCTGTCCACAGATATGGTTGAGGATATTTTTGCCTGGTCCATGTAAGAACAGCTACCTGTTACAGAGGTCACAGCTTTAGAAGTTTACTGAAATATTTCAGTATTTCATTTGGTTCTTGGTAGTGATATTTTATTTGTATTCTAATAAATAAAGCTTGCCCGAAGATCAGAATGCAAAGCTAAGCCACTAGAGGCAAGGAAGTGGTGGCACACACCTTTAATCCCAGAACTCAGGAGACAGAGGCTAAGGGATCTCTGTGAGTTCACGGCTACCCTGGGCTACCCAAGATTGATCCAGAAAGAGATCCAGGTGGTAGTAGCTCGCACCTTTAATCCCAGCACTAGGGAGGTGGAGAAAGGAGCCATATAGCTGGGTGGAGAGAGGAATATAAAGGGGAAGATGCAGGAACTCAGTGGAGTGTGGAGTCTGAGGATTCATGGAGACAGGATCTCACCCTTTCATTCTGCGGTCTCTCTAGTGGCTGCTTTGCTTTTCTGATCTTCAGCTTGAACCCCAATATCTGTCTCTGGGTTTTTATTATTTACGCTACAGTTCTCCCAACTGCCCATGACATAAGAAAGCAAGCTGGATATGTCGATTTCACAAGTGAGAAAATTAAAGTTCATAAGAAACCCTTCTGAACCTCACTGAGTTCATACAACTCAGGAATAGATGCGTTTCTGGTGTAGTGGTGCATGCCCATAATTCCAGTTCTCGAGGCTGAGGAAGAGGAATTAGGAGAAGAGGCCAGACTGGGCTACATAGCAAGTCCAAAGTGAGATCCTGTCTCAAAAGACAAAACAAGAGGGCTGGAGAGATGCTCAGTGGATAAGAGCTTTTGTTGCTCTTGCTGAGGACGTGGGTTTGGTTCCCAGTACCCACATGGCTGCTCACAACTTCTGTAACTCTAGTTCCAGAGATCTGATGCCCTCTCTGGCCTCCAAGGGCATCAGGTGGGTATGCGGTACAGAGGCATCTGTGCAGGCAAAACACTCATAAAATAAATAAATCTTCAAAACAAAACAAAACCTGGAACAAATGAAAAACCAGAAAAGAGACAAGGGCTGGGGAAATGGCTCGATTGTTAAAGCGCTTGCTGTGTAAGCATGAGGACCCAAGTTCTATTCCCTAGAACCCACATGAGATGCCCAGAAGTGGAGTTCACCTGTAGTCCTAGCACTGGGAGAACAGAGACAGGAGGACCCTGGGTGCTTGCTGCCCAGATGGCCTAGCAGAATCAGGGGGCTCCTGATTCAGTGGGAGACCCTGTCTCAAAGGATAAGATGGAGAGCGATTGAGAGCACCACACACACACACACACACACACACACACACACACACACACACACACACAAATTCAATTGAGAACAAACTATACAGCTAGTGTTTGCGTCTAAGTCTGTAATACCAATGTAAATGGAATGCTCTTCCTGTTAAACACCCTGCCGGCCCTGGGAAGAATCCCAGCTGCACTCACATTCAGCCTTGGGGATCTGACCTTTCTCTATGCTCCCTTGTCTTCTAGAAGATGATCTCTTAGAAGATGGAATTCTCAATATTTCAGTATTTAATGACACGTGTTTGAAGTTGAACAGGCGTTCTACGAAAGATGGATCGGAACAAATGTATCAAGTAAGGTGAACCCTTATTCTTACCTGTTATAGAATTTGTCGTTCCAAAACTTGAGTGACTTATTCCCACACTGGGAAAATCGGGTGATTTATTCCCACCCTGGGAAAACTGAACGATTTATTCCCACACTGGGTATGCACCATTCTTTCCCCGAGCATCTCTTTTGCTCTTAACCCCTGAGCTTCAAATCTTTATTAAACACATCTTTTCCCTGAACTGTGACTCTTCTTTGCAGCCCATGTTTTTGGATGTGTGCTAGCATCAAGTCTATATTAAAACATCTTTAATAAAAACACAACTCTGCTTACCAAAAATGTGGGCTATCTCCAATGGATGGTTCAGAATATTTTTTTCCCCCGAGACAGGGTTTCTCTGTGTATCTCTGACTGTCCTGGAGCTTGCTCTGTGGACCAGGCTGGTCTTGAACTCACAGAGATCCGCCTGTCTCTGCCTCCCGAGTGCTGGTTCAGGCTATTTAAAGACTCCTGCTGGGAGGACTGTCTGCGTTGTTTGTGGTGTCCATTTCTAGAGATGAGTGCATGTTAGATGGCCACGAGGAGGAGCTGAGTTGAAAAAAGGTGCTGTGTAGTTGGTGATTTTCTATCATTCTCCTGCCTGCGATTTCACACTTATGTTTTAATGCATTTACTATTTACATCTTGATTTGCTCTCAAGTCTACACATTGGGCGTTCATTTTTAAGACACTCATCGTGTGGCCGCTGGCTTTCATGTAACTTTAGTGTAGTTTTCTTTTACGCCCAAACTCAAATCATAAGCAAATTTAGGAAGGAATCCGAATTTACTTTTGGTGTCACGTTTAGTGCCTAGCAACTCTGGCTGTGTGCAATAAAGTTAAAATTAATCATTCATTCCACAAATATTTAGCAAGAGGATGTCATATAGTATAACCTGGAAGTTTCAATCCAAACAAATAGGAATGTGCAAATAAATAGGCAACTGTAATTTGGTACAATGAATCTCTGATAAAAAATTTTTGATAAAAATAATGTAATAGGACTCTGTGTGTGTGTGTGTGCGTGCGTGTGTGTGTGTTTCACACATGCATGTTCCCAGGTATAATTTTTAAAAATAATTTACATTTATTCTCATGTGTATGTTTTGTCTGCATGTATGTATGTGCATCGTGTATATGCCTTGGAGTGTTGGATCCCCTGGGACTGGAGTTCCACATGGTTGTGAGCCACCATATGGGTGCTGGGAATTGAACCCAGGTCTTCTAAAAGAACCAGGGCTTGTAACTGCTGAGCCATCTTCTCCTGCCAAGGTGTAAATTTTTAAGAAGCCAAAACTATGTTGTCTCATAGGAAATGAGCAGGAATTAGCTGAAGCAAGGGTGAAGAAGGGCATTGTGGGTGCATAGACAGCACAGTGGCTGACATCAAAAGCAAAGAGGAGTAGGTAGGAAGAGGGAGGGTGAAGATCCAGTAGTGACTGGCTGGAGCCCTACTGCTTTGCTTTGAATCTGAATGCCCATGTGGAGCCACTGGAGGGAAGCCTGTAAGTGAGTATTTACATTTCCGTGTTGGAAAGAGCCCTGGGGCTAGAGACATATATATTCAAGGACCCAAATAGTTTATTTATTCTAAGATTAAAATGGTTTTCATATTAGTGTTGAAAGTCTTATTATAGCTAGCCGGAGACTTGGTTAAGAAGACCAGTGATTCTAGGGGCTGGGGAAATGGCTCAGTTGGTAAAATCCTTGCTGCCCAAGCATGAGGAACTGAGTGTGGACCCCATCATCACCTGAAGAGTCAGGTGCAGGTGTGTGCAGAGCCAGGAGGATGGATCCCTTTGGCTATTGGCCAGCTAGGGTAGCTGATCTGTGGGCTTGAGGGTCAGTGTAAGACTCTGTCTCAAAAAGTAAGGTACAGAGTGATAAAGGAAGACATTCAGCCTCGGGCATCCACATTACACACACACACCCTACACTAAGATGATTGAAGAATAAAATTGAAAAAGAAACTAAACTTTTAATGTATCAAAGATCAATTTATGGGGGCTGGAGAGATGGCTCAGTGGTTAAGAGCATTGCCTGTTCTTCCAAAGGTTCTGAGTTCAATTCCCGGCAACCACATGGTGGCTCACAACCATCTTTAATGAGGTCTGGTACCCTCTTCTGGCCTGCAGACATACGCACAGACAGAATATTGTATACATAATAAATAAAAAAAAATCAATTTATGTAATACATGAAAGATAAATAAATCCACTGGGGGAAAGTGAATATTCGAAAGCTGTCTGCAGAAGAAAACATACATTTTGTTCACATCTTATATGAATGTATTACTTGTATTAGAGAGTGGTCCAGGAGAACAGGGCATCGCGAGATCTTGTGAGCAGCTCTGTTGGTGATGTTGTCTAGACCCTGGAGCATGGCTGTGGCTGGCTGGAATGGATGGGAGGGATATTCATAGCACTGAACTCAAGGACCTCTGAGGCCAATTTTTGATAGTTTATCTCTAAGGATACCAAGAGAAGGACCTGAGAGAATTGGAGGACTTGGCCAAGAGATGAATCTTATGAGCAAATTATCACCGTCTTGGATGACCTGTGAGGAAAGCTCAGTGAACGTAATATGGAAGGAAGGGAGGTGGTAGAGTCAATGACGTGAGCTTCAACTGAATGATTAAACTCACAGTACCCACCAAACAAAGCCTACTGGTTGCTGATATTTGATCCTGTTTTTCTGGGATCGTCACTAAAGTGTTTCCCTTGTGACCCACTGTTACTTGAGCGGCATGATTCAGACAGCAATGTGTGACGCCTCCACGGCCATCAGCTTTTCCCAAGCTCTAATGGGAAGGAAGGAGCAATGGAAATGGCATTGTACTGTCATTGTAAAAGCATAGCCTGGGGCAGTTCTCATAGTGCTTACATACCTGCACAATGGGACTTGTCTGTGGATTCCCGTGATGAGAAAAGTGGAAAGGGTTTTGTCCGGTAGCTTCAATACAGTGTCTTTCACTTGAGTGGGCACCAAGGGATCACTTTAGAATAGCCTGCCGTCTTATTCTTCTGAGATACGTTTATTCCTAACTGTCATTGGGTATGCAATTTAATTGTTGACCTACGCCTACTGGACAGGATAGGTACAGTAGGAGAGGTTGTCCTCAGCTTAGCTTGCTGGTGTCTTATTCTAAGATCCTCGGAAGGAAGTTTTTGTGCCTCCACTCGACTTGCAGTCTAGAACTCCACAAGCCAACAGGAAGCTAACGCAACCCTCGCTTTCCATCTTGTGACAGGTGGAAGTTCTGGGTCAGAGGTGGTATCTGGAGAGCTTTTATCATGCAACTTTCTTTAACTTCACAACAAGAGACCAAGCTCCGGAAGTGTGTTTAGAGCTGTACCCAGCCACTGATTACACAATAAACATCACCCTCCTGCGACCCACCGAGCCACACTCGGCACAAATAAGCCTAACAACCGCACTAACAGGTAGGCACGGACGGATGCCTTCTGTGTTGTACCCTCTGAGAGTTGAATGGTACCATATGGGGAGCATGGAGGGCACGGCCAAGAGCCCTGAGTTCTAGTTCTGACCAACTGCGAGCTTTACTTTGGTTCAGGATGCTCAAATCTTGCCATCCGGTTCCTTTGGGTAGCATTTTGGCTTCTAGAGGGACCAGGCAAGGAGATGCTGCTTCAAGTGGGGGATTCCAGGTAACCTTAGTGTGAGAATTCTGGAAGCCTCTGTCTGTCTCTCATCTCAAGTTGAAAATGGTTCTGGCTCTGAGGATATTGATAGAGACAACTAGGAATATCTTCATGGAGACAGAAATCTCCCCACTTTGTTGGGAACTGGCAGAATCAAGAGGGCTCACAGTTGGGTCATTGCAGGGGCAGGGGCACATTTAAACAATAGGTTGTTATGGTCCATTTTCAATATGAGGTAAGCTAGAGTGCATTGGAGTTTCCAGAAGCATTCGGTCCTTTCCTCCACTAGCTGGAGGCTGAAGTCTGTTTGTCTCAGGCCTCTGAGAGTTAGATGAGTTCCGTGTGACTGAGCCCAAGATCTGGAAAGAAGAGAGGGACAGCATCAAGCCCCAGATTGTTCATTGGGTGAGGCTTTGTGTCCTAGGTCTCTGAGACCTAGTTTGGAGGGGATACAAGTTCCAGACTATAGAAGAAGAGGACAGAAATTTCTCAAGGATCTTAAAAACCACTGTCATGGGCCAGATCAGTGATTTGGCCTTTTTTAAAAATTTTTATTTTATTTTGCCCTCTCTGAGAACGATATATTAAAATCTGCTTCATGTTCACTAGCCTCTTAGATTTTTTTTTATTAACTTATTTCCAACAACTTGACTCAGAGTAGCAGTGTGATGACACCCAGGCTCCTCTGAAACTCTTCCTTTGTGGACTTCCCTGGAAGCCACATAGAGGCTAGCGGCGTTAACCAGTCAGCTCTTGGCTAGCTCTGAGGGACACGGGGTCTTTCCCTTTCCGTCCCTCCTTCCCCTTTCTTCTTTTCGTAGAGAACCCATCCACGCAGGACTTTGTACAAGCCAGACAAGTGTTCTGCTGCTGAGCCACATTGTCAGGCCCCTCTCACCATTGCTTTAATCCTTTGGGTTTAATAATCATATTTTGGGACATCTAGGGAAAGAGGTCGCCCCGTTTGAAGGAAGCAGCAGAATGAAGGGCCTATCCCTGTCTTTTTAGAACCCCTATGTTTCTGGTTCCCTTTCGTTCCTGGTGGGGTAGGAGGCGGGTAGTTTGGCCTTGGTACTCGGGAGACTGCAGTTTTCGAGACATGAGCACACTCACGGGTCATCTCAGGAGCTGACAAGCTTGGGATTACCAGGAGAGCCATTAAGGCACGAGTTCATAGGCTCTGTCCCTAGAGTTCCAAGTCAGTAGGTACAGGTCTGCACCCTGAGTCCAATTCCTAGCAAACTCCGTCCCGCTGATTCTGCCAGTCCACATCTTAGGTAGTATTGTAGCCACAAGCAACTTAGCTGGTCCATGCAGGCAGAGACAAAAGAAGGAAGGGGAAGAAGGAAGGGAGGACTAACTAAAATAATGCTATATGTTCATGTCCAAGAAGCTAGAGTGCTAAAATTGGCCTGATCATATGCTTTTCCTGATGGTCATATACCACTTCCTCTGTTTCCGCATCCCTGAGACCCCGCCGTTGTGCCGCTGAGACAGCCATCGTCTTTGGCTGTGTCCGGTATTCACATTTTGCAGTGAGAAACCAAGTCTCAATCTTTCTTAACACTTGGGATTGTGCAGGATTAATAGACAAAGTATCATCTTCACTGTTGTGGGCAATTGCCAGGATGACCCTCAACACAGATTCTATCCTGAAGTTCCATTAGAGGAAAAGGTTTAGGTGTAATGGGCTTATCTGACCCGTCTTGGGCTAAACACCAGAGGAATGGCAATGGGCAGATAACCTATCACCCACTTCTTGGAGGCTGGGGTGACATGAAATACCACAGTCTGCATCTTGTTTGCTCAGTGACCTGTAACCCACAGGAACTCTGTGCAATAGGAAGTCTGACCCGAGGAACGGTAGCTTCCTAACAATCAGGCCGTGTGTTTACTGTGCCTTGAGGCTGAAGGAGTCAGGAATAATTGTCTTTGCCTTTGTGGACCGAGTGTGGCCGGGATGTGGTCACCCTCAGCCCTCGTAAGCAATGGGACTGACCTTTGTGATGTTGAGCATTGGGGCTTGAGCACGGATATCCATGGTCAGCCCAGAGTCTGCATCAGGAAAGGAATTCTCATTCCTTTCAGGTTCCTACAGGCCATGTCATGTGTGTTTAAGAGCGTGTGGTCCTCTCACTCTTCGGCAGGGATGTATGTCCATGTTCATATGTGTTTACTTCTAGGATAAGCTTGATAAAAATCTAGAAACATCGAGAGAGGTAGGAGCTGACATTCTTTCCAGGGAATGAAACTACAGAAGTGTAAGACTTTTTCATCGCACTGAGAAGTGGTTCGTTTGACGCTCAGTCTTTTTGTTTATTTGAGTGGAGAGCCTGCAGATTTTTCTTTTATCTTTAAAATGTAGTCATTGTATTTGAGTAAGTTTTGAGGTCATGTTGACTCAGCTTTCTTAGGTAGTTGGAGTATCATTTCACTATTTATATTCAAGTGTGGCTTTTTTTGTTTTTGTAATGTTAATGCCGTTTTTAAATATTAATTCTGTCTCAGTGTTTTTTAGAGACCCTAGTTGTGCAGATCTTGGACCTTCATTCAGCCCCTTCAGTGTTGATCTTTTATGCTAAAAAAAAAAAAACAAACAAAAACAAAAGTTCATTTTAAGTCAGGCCTTTAACCCCAGCTCTTGGAGGCAGAGGCAGGCGGATCTCTGTGAGTTGGCTAGCCTGGTCTACGGAGCGAGTTCCAGGATAGCCAGGTTACACACTCAGACCTTGTCTTGAAAAGAAAAATGTCATTTTTACTTTTAAAATCTCTCTACTATCTTTTATTATTTTTTACTCAAATCTATTCTTTTACAGGCATCAAGAAATTCAGCTTTTTTTCCCAACGCTGTCCTGTCCCTCTCCTTCATGGATTTCCTGAGTTCAGTCACCGCTGCTTCGTTTCCTTCCTTCTTTGTGTCCATTTCTGTTCTTAGCTTTGGTTTCCTGACTGGAGACGTCGTCTCCAAAGCCTCAAGGGATTATTTATTGTGTGCCCTATTTCCTCATTTGTGTGTGTGTTTAAATAGTTTGTCCAAACTGCAAGGTTTTGGCTATAAAACCTTGGTTTTTTTTTTTTGTTTTTTTTTCTTTTTTTTTCTTTTTAAAAAAAACCAGAATGTGAAAGTTTATTTTCTTACATTTACTTAGATTGTTGGTGTCAAAATTTAACTTTAATTTTCCCTTTTTGCTTTCTTGTTATTGAAAACAGTTGCTACATTTAAATATATTTTATCATATTCTTTCCTTTACCAAAGGCCTTGCAGAATCCCTTCCATTCTTTTTTTCATTTTCTCTTTTTTTTAAAAATGATTTTTATTGAGCTCTACATTTTTCCAGCCTAAAAACCACAATCCCAGATAACTTAGACAACAATGAGAGACATAGATATAATCTACACAACAAGTAGAAAGTAGAAAAAGACCAGATCTCCTGAGTAAATTGGGAACATGGGGACCTTGCAGGAGTTGAAGTGCGGAGGGGAGAGGCAGGGAGGGGAGCAAAACCTCGTTTTTTGAAGAGATCATTCCTGTCTATCACCACGGACTGCAGTGGTGGCTAATGAGCTTAGCCAGGTTAAGAGCGCCCCCTTCAGTCCTGGGGAGAAGTGCAGTTGCTGTGGAGGTTTCTTTTGTGTTTTGTGCTTTGGTTGAGCTTGAATCATCTGGTCTAGTTTAGAGTTCTTCTGCTACGTGAGATCTTGCACTAATGCTCCTGTTTCTTCCTCTCAACACTGAAACTCCAAGGCCGCGTGCACAGGCATCTTCCTTCTCCACCCTTTCTTCCCAGGAGCAGTGACTTCCCCAGCTGCTTCCCAGCACATTCTCACGTCATATCCTTTCTCTGAAGCCCCGGTGACACGCTGGTCTCATGTTTTCCCACTGCCAGTGGCGTTTCTCTTTCTGTGAAGGACTCTAGCTCCTTGCCTCCCACCTCGTTCACACGGCGCTCTGCACAAACCACTTGTAGGAAGTTTAGAGAACCTGGCTGGTTCTCTAATAATGCGGTGCTTATTGTTCCGGTTAAGTTTGTTGTGTCCTCCCTGCTTTCCAGTTAGAATGACGGCTGTGTGTGTGTGTGTGTGTGTGTGTGTGTGTGTGTGTGCTGCCTGCATCTGTGTGTGCAGGGAGTGTGTTCACTCACGTACGCGTGTGCACAGACCCGAGGTTGGTGTGAATGTCTTTGGTTGTCACTCTCAACCTTGTTTTTTGAGACAGGGGCTCTCATTGGAGCTGGAGCTCACCGCTTAGCCAGAATCCACCCACTCCTCCCCTGTCCCACAACTCCCACTTCCCCTCACCCCCAGTCCTTGGAGTTACAGATGCAAGCTCTTGTTCCTGGCTTTTCCATGGGTCCGGGGGATGTGAACCCAGGTCCTCACGCTTGCTCAGTGCACACCTTACCCACTGAGCCGTGTTCCCAGCCCCAACACATTGCTTTTTATGTTGTTTTCTCTGTTCCTCCTTTGACCTGAAGAATTTTGGTCTACAATGCATTTTTAAGCACTGACTTTCCATATCAGTTCAATTTTTTTTTTTACTATCTTGAACCCCTCCTTTTCTGTAGTTCATATATTGCCTCATCACCCAAGTTTTCTCATAATTGATTTCAGGTGGTTTGACAACATTCCCCTGGAACCAGGCTGTCTAAATTCAAACCTCAGATCTGCCGAATGCTAGTAGGTATTTGGCTAAGTTAACCTGCGTGTGTCTTAGTTATCTCAGCTGGAACTATGGGACTGATGTCCTTACATTGTGGGTTATGACGAGTACTTGCATGGGTTAATTCGTGTGGAAAAATCAGTCTCTAGGTGGCAAACCGTGTCTGTAAAACGTTAAGCACTACTTAATTTTTCCTAATGGCATTTGTTATATGCCCCTTGGTGGTTTTGTTGCACTTACGTAATGAGTGATTCCTCTCCTAAGTAAACTTAAGAGTGTGTATTAATTTCTGTTGCTGTTGCCATGAGAAGACTCAGAGAAAAGCGATTTAAGGAAGGAAGGGTTCATTCAGGCTCCAGTGAAGGGTATAGTCCGTCATGATGGGGAAACCGAGGCAGCAGAGGCTTGGAGCAGCTGGCCACACGGCACCACAGTCTGGCAGCTAAGAGTGGTAAATGCACGGCACTACCACTCAGTCCACATTCTCCATCTTACACGGCGCAGAGGCCCCACCCGTGAGCGGTCCTGCCCGTCGTTGAGATGGATCATCACCTACCAGCTAACCTAATCAACAGTCTCTCACAGGCATGCCCAGTAGCCAGGTCAGTCCCTCAGGCCCGTCTCTAAGCCAGTTCCTGTCAGGCTGACAATGAACACTAGCCATCACCAGGCAGTAACCAAGTCTTGCAGCACTTCTGTTCCACCAGGCTAATGCCAGCTGCTTGGTGGTCTCCTTAGTGTTGATGGCTTCATTTAAATGTCCAGGATAATTGTGCCTGTCAATCTCCTCCTCACTGCGAGTGCAGAGATGACAAAGAGCCCCGCCCAACCCCAGAGCTCCCGGGTTAATGAGGACCATTGACAAGGCTCAGCAATGCAGTCTATGGAGTGTATAGAGGGTATAGAGGGTATAGAGTGTATAGAGAGTATATAGAGGGTATAGAGTGTATAGACTGTATAGAGTGTATAGAGAGTATATAGAGGGTATAGAGTGTATAGAGAGTATATAGAGGGTATAGAGTGTATAGAGGGTATAGAGGGTATAGAGTGTATAGAGGGTATAGAGGGTATAGAGTGTATAGAGAGTATATAGAGGGTATAGAGTGTATAGACTGTATAGAGTGTATAGAGGGTATAGAGTGTATAGAGAGTATATAGAGGGTATAGAGTGTATAGAGGGTATAGACTGTATAGAGTGTATAGAGGGTATAGAGTGTATAGAGAGTATATAGAGGGTATAGAGTGTATAGAGGGTATAGAGGGTATAGAGTGTATAGAGGGTATAGAGTGTATAGAGAGTATAGATTGTATAGAATGTATAGAGGGTATAGAGTGTATAGAGGGTATAGAGTGTATAGAGGCTATAGAGTGTATAGAGGGTATAGACTGTATAGAGTGTATAGAGAGTATAGACTGTATAGAGTGTATAGAGTGCCATTTCTAGGTTTTTGCGGCTGCCAAGCAGAGGACGGGATGCCTGAGTTCCCCAGACTCGCTCTTCCACAACATGAAAGAAAGAAGGCAGAGGTCCGAAGTCTGTTGGCCTGAGAGCCAGGTCTTCGTTTCTGTGAAGACAGTCTTGCAGGTCTGGTTTTTCAGCCCCATTATTCTAGATTAGATGACCCATGGGTGGGGAAAGGGAGAATGAAGGGGTGGCCACGGCTGGAGGTTTGTAGGAGCGAGAGGCGGGTACACAGCCTTTCTAGTAGCAGACGGTGAAGGGGCATCCTTTTATGTTATTTCTTAATGTTTTTGTGCTTGCAATATTCTTAGAGGCTTACTTTCTCACCAGCTCAGCTATTTTCAGCTCATTCTTTTTGAGAGGATAAAATCCCACGGTAGAAAGGTGTGCTCGTTTATGAATGTGCATATTATTGAAGGATATTGAATTTCCCCCTTCGGAAAACACTCTATTAATGCGTACATGTGTAGTATTGCCTTACTGATTTTGAGAACTTCATTTTCACATTTTGACGTCTACGAACTCTTAGAGTTGCCTTACAGCCAGCAGTCTGTCTGCTGGGGACTTGTCTTTGCCCATGTGTCCCTCAGATTGGCCCTAACTCAGTGTCATGAGCTCGTTACAGTGTCATTTGCTGTATTTAGTTACAGACATTCGTGATGTTTGTGCCTTGTGTTTCATTGCTATTTTAGAAAATTTTCACGGTGCTTTGACCCAGAGACAAAGCATACTGCAAGTAGAAAACCACAGAAACAAAACATGCTACATATAGAAAACCATAGGAACAACAGCAAGGTGTGACATCAGAATGCCTGTCAGCGGCTCACAAGAGAAGCTGGAAAAGAGGGAGTGCACTAAAGGAAGACTGGGCTAGGGATGTATCTCCGTCATAGAGTGACTGCATGCTTCACAGAAGATCCCCTGGGTCCCATCCTCAGGTGCACGCGTGTGCATGTACATACATACATACATACACACACACACATATACACAGAAAAAAAGGAAGGAAGGAGGAAGAAAGGGCCGCTCACTAAGACTCTAGGTAGCAGATATAATGACATCACATGAGCCGGGGAGATAGTGATGGCTCAGGGGGTGAGAGTGCTTGCTGTGTGCTGGCTAGCTTTATGTCAACTTGACACAAACTAGAGTCATCAGAGAAGAGGGAACCTCAATAAGATGGGGCTATAGGCAGGCCAGTAGAGTATTTTCTTAATTAGTGAGTGATGGGGGAGGGCCCAGCCCATTGTGTGTAGAGCCTCCCCGGTCAGGTGGTCTCTGTTCTATAAGAAAGCAGGCCAAAGAAGCCATGGGGACCAAACCAGTAAGCGGCACTCCTCCATGGACTCTTCAACAGTTTTGGCTCCAGATTCCTGCCGCATTTTGAGTTCCTGTCTCGACTTCTTTGATCAACAGCGATCTGGAAGTGTAAGACTAATAAACCCTTTCTCTCCTATATTAATCAGAGTTCTCTAGAGTAGCAAAACTTATAGAATGAATATATGTGTGTGTGTATTTACGTGTGTGTGTGTGTGTGTGATTTATTAGAATCACTTAAAGTCTATGGTTCAACAAATCCAACAATGGCAGGCCATAAATTCCCAAGAAGCAGGCCCTAATGCCAGTGAAGGAACGGACTTGCTAGCAAGGCAGGAGCAAGCAGGCAAAGAGCAAAGGCTTCCTTCTTCCCTGGCCTTACATAGGCTTCCTGCAGAAGGCGTGGCCCAGACTAAAGCTGTGTTTTCCTGCCTCAAGACCCTAATTAAAGACTTGTGCCTTCCTGCCTTAAGATCCAGATCAAAGATGTGAGTCTTCCTGCCTCCAAGGTTCGGACTAGAAGTGGATTCACCCACTTCAAGCCAAGCAAACGTCTCATTCATTCCAGATGTAGTCCCATTGACAACCAAGAATAGCCATCACGGCCCCATCTTGCTTTTTCGTTCTGGTGTTTCACAGCAGCAATAGAAGCCCTAATGAGGACGCTGTGTGCTAAGCTGCTTTTCTGTTCTTGTTATAAGACACCAAGGCAGCTTATGGGAGGAAGGATTGACTTGGGCTTATAGATCCAGAGGGATAAGAGCCTGTCGCGGTGGGGAGACAGAGCAGTAAGCCCCAGGCATGGTGCCTGAAGCAAGAAACTAAGAGCTCGCCTCTTCAAAAGCAAGCTGGAAGCAGAGAGAGCAAGCTAGAATGGACATGACGCTGCTGTACCACCTAAACCTTTCCGAATAGCATCACCGCCAGGGAGCCGAAAGGGAGATAGTCTCATTCAAACACCCACGCGGTGCAAGCATGAGGAGCAGCGTTCAAGTCTACAGAACCTGAGTGATCAGCCAGCATACTCATGTGTATGCCCATAACCATAGCACTGTGGGGGCTGGGGGCAGGCCAGGAGGATCTCTGGGGCTTGTTGACTGCCGGCATAGGTACGGGTTCAGCGATAGACGCTTTGTCAGGGCAATATGGTGGAAACTGATAAAGCAAGATCCCTGTAGTCCTCCTCTGCTCTCCGCACACATGGGGACCCCTCACCCACACCCACTGCAGACACTGGTGCTGCAATTAAAAAGCGAGAAGTCTTAGACAGAAAACATGAATATATTTTAAGAATATTTCATCACATTCTGTTTTTTTTTTTTTTCGAGACAGGGTTTCTCTGTGGCTTTGGAGCCTGTCCTGGAACTAGCTCTGTAGACCAGGCTGGTCTTGAACTCACAGAGATCCGCCTGCCTCTGCTTCCCGAGTGCTGGGATTAAAGGCGTGCGCCACCATCGCCCGGCTCATCACATTCTGTTTCATTTTTGTTTATAACATGATAAAAAAATTAGTGTTTACTTGAATCCGAAAGGCTTTTTCAAGCAGCATAATTTGATAAGATAAGAAAACACTAATGATTGTTCATCGGGTAGAAGCTTTTCTTTTTTAATAATATACAAGATCCTGGTGTCTCATAAAAGAATGTTAGCTTATATTTGGTGAACTATAGCTGATCTTTGCATACGTAGGCAGGCCCCACATCTCTGTAAAGCTGAGTCTCAGGAGTGGGGCTTCCACGTCACGGTGCTCATAAATCTCAAAAATCACAGAGATTGTGTCCGTTCCACGCAGACTAATAGTAAATGGAATCTTGCCAGGAAAGCATTTTCACTAGCATCATACATGACCACTTTTCGTGTTTGAGAGCCCGAGAAATAGCAACTGCTTTCCTCTGGGGCTGGGGACGGAACCCAGCAACTTGCATATGGCCAGGCAGCTGCTCTCTGGTGCTGAGCTACACTCCAACCCTTACTTTATCTTAATTTGGAACTTTGCTTGTTAGACTTCCCCGGGTTAAAGGCCTGTTAGACTTCCCCTGGGAGTCACCTGTTCTGTTTTCTCCTATCTGGGCGCCATTACCGGTTTTTAGTACTCTAGTGATCAGGCCGTTTTATGTGCCCATCATCAAACACCTGTACTGAATGGCTTATGGGAGGAAAGGGTTCCGAAGTTTCTGTTCCTCCTGGCGGAGAGGGCATGGCAGAGCAGCGTCCACTGTGGTGGGCGTTGTGGCGGCAGCTGTTCCCGTGGATGTGGCTGGAGCCGAGCAGAGAGCAGGTGGAAGGTAGGGCCAGGCTACAGTTCACACAGATTGTGGCTGCTTCAGCCAGCCAATTTCTGTTTGGTTGGTTGGTTGGGTTTTGTTTGTTTGTTTGTTTGTTTGTTTGTTTGTTTGTTTTTGAGGCAGGGTTTCTGTGTAACAGCTTGGCTCCCCTGACACTCTCTCTGTAGACCAGCTGGCCTCAAACTCACAGAGATCCTTCTGCCTCTGACTCCCGAGTGCTGGGATTTAAGGACTGTACCTCCATGTCCAGCCAGCCAGCCAGTTTTTAAGAGCCTGGTGGCGCCCAATATCACCAGCAGTTGGGGAATTACTGTTCAGAGCGGGAACTGTGGCAGTCATTTCAGACTCAAACTTTTGGATTGCCATTTATTTTTTCAACCCCGCTCCCCACCATTGTTTGAGCTTTCAAACTTGGATATTATATCTTTTTCCACACAGAAAAGTTAACTTTCTTTAGTCAGTATTTTAAAAATTAATGTTTAGGTGCTAGAGAGATAGCTCAGTGCTTAAGAACACTTGGCTAGTGTTTCAGAAGACCCAGGTTTGGTGTCCAGCACCCATATGGCAGCTCACAGCCATCTGTAACTCCAGTCCTAGAGGATCCAACACCCTCTTCTGGTCCGCCACAGACACCAGGCACTTATGTGGTGCACAAACCTACTTGCAGGCAGCAATACACATACAATAAAAAAAATTTAAATTAAGGGGTTTTTTTTGTTTTCTTGGTATGTCTTTCCTACCTAGTGTTATAGGACTATTCGTTTCTATATTTTATAGTATATTTTAAATTTTTGCTCAAGTCTAGAATATTTTTTTCTAATTGTATCAAGGGAGAAAACAAATATTGCTTATCCACTGATTTGACGTACTGTTTTCCCATCTGTAAAGTCACAAGTGGATAGGCCTAGTTATTGATTCTGCTTTTCCCATTGATCAGTTTGTTTGTCCCTTTACTAACAATAAAATATTTAATTACGCCAACATTCTGATTATGGCTGATATCACTCCCAGAGGGGCAAAACATCTCCCAAAACTGCAAAGATTGCTTTTGAAAGGGGGGAGGGTACCTTTTTTAAAGTATGAAGCATAGAAAAAACAGTATATAGAACATACCTATGGTTTGAGATTTTTATAGGGGATGAGGTAAGTGAACTAGGAAAAAGATCAAGATCTCTGAAACCCCGTGGCTTAAAATGGCACAGGGTGACCGTCACGTAGTCGTGGAGGTCAGACACCTGAAACCACGCTGGACTCCAGTCTGCTGGACTGCAGCCAATATGAAGGAGGCCCGTGTGCCTTTAAGGGTCCAAGAGTAGGCCCCAGCTCCTTGCTCTCAGCTTCCCAGTTTTCTTTCCTGCCTCAGCTTGTGGTCCCACCTCCCATCAGTTTGCTCCCTTCTTGCAGTGTTTTGTCACCCACAGGGTCGCCCTGCGTAGTCTATGCTGCTCTGCCTCAGCCTTCAAGTGCCAGGATGCGGAGCGTGTGCCGCCATCCCCCCTCCTCTCAGTCCTCCTCTTCCTCCTCCTTTTCATCTTCCCTCTTTGCCCCTTTTCCTTCCTTTCCTCCTGTGTGGTGTATGGTGTACGTGTGTGTGTGTGTGTGTGTGTGTGTGCATGTGTATATGTGTGTGTGTATGTATACCTGTGCATGCCATGCATGTGGAGGTCAGAGGTCAACATCAAGTGTCTTCCTCAGCCACCTTCCACCTTAGTTTTTGACATGGAGCCTCTCACTGAACCGGGAGCTCACTAATTCAGCTGACCTGGATGAATGAGCCACAGGGATCCGCCCATCTCCTCCCCTGCCTATGCAGTGATACACTCACCTGGCTTTTTCTGTGGGTGCCAACACTTCATTGACTGAGCCACTTTCCACCCCTCCTCCCGCCCCCAGCTTCACATCGCCTTTCCTTAAACTGATCCTGTTTTTATAAGATCCTTGTTATTCTTCTGAGCCTGTCCGGATAATCCAGACCGATCTCCCGGTCCCACCAGGCCTTGCTGCCTTGTAGGTCACAGGGCCGGGACCTCACATCTGAGGACATCACCCGGGTGATCGTGCCCTTCCTTGTGCACAGAAAGGAAAGCACTTGCTTCCGTGTTGTTTTTGCTCCAGCGACATCTGTCCGGCTTTCCTGTTGTCCTCAGGCAGTGTGCTGTGCTCTTCCTTCTCTGAGGTTTTGCTGGCGCTCCTGTCCCTTTCCCGCTTTCAATTTGGCATTTGCCCCTCATTGTCTTCTTGCTTCTTGTCTAGAATGTCCTGACTAATACCAAATAATAGCCCCGAGACCAGACATCCTTGTATTGTTGGTAATTTCACAAGAAACTGCCTAATTATTCTGCCACTGAGCGTGGTAAATGCTAATAAACATGATTAAGCTAAGGGGCTTCTGAGAAGTTGAGTCCTTGTAAACCAGGATTTTAAGTCAGGAATATATTTAAATGTAGTTGCCATTATGAATATAAAAGTAACCGCGTAGTCTCTTTTATCCTACTAATGGCTTTTCCAGTAATGAGTGTGGATTCTGGGAATCCATTTTTCTTGGGCATGCTGTTTTGTTTTGTGAACTGTGTGTGTTGGACCCTTAAAGGCACACGGGCCTGCCTACATATTGGCTGCAGTCCAACAGACTGGAGTCCAATGGTGTTGACTACGTGACAGTCAACCTGTGAGCTGATATGTTCATACAATTTTACTCAAAAGTAACAAACAACTGGGTATGCTGATTTGCACCTTTAATCTCGGCACTTAGAAGGCAGAGGCAGGTGGATCTCTTTGAGTTCCAGCTTAGCCCGGTCTACATAGTGAGACCCTATCTAAAAAAGTTAAATTAAAATTTTATATGTATGAGTGTTTTGCACCTGTGTGTATGTATGTGTGCCGTGTGTGCCTGGTGCTCATGGAGGTCAGAAGAGGGTATTGGATTCCCTGGGACAGGAATTACAGGTGTCTGTGAGCCGCCCTGTGGAGGCTGGGAACTGAACCCAGGTCCTCTGCAGGAGCAGCAAATGCTCTTAACGGTTGAGCCATCTCTCCAGCCCCTATTGGCTGCTTTGTACTTCTCTGTGTATATTAGGAAGCGAGTTTGGCATAGACTGTTGAGTGTTTGCTTTGCCATCCCCTGGACAGCTTAGACATCGTGAATCATCTGGTTACACTGAGTGAATTGGAAAACTTCTACTTTGTGTGTGATCTAGAACTGGTGGGATAGTATTGTTCATGCTGGCGCCTTTGACTGGGCCTGTAGCTCAGTAGTAGGATGCTTGCTAGTGCACGTGAGGTCCTGGCTTGAACCCTAGTACCACAGAAACAAAACAAGCAATAGCATTAGTAATAGCACTAAGTAGTATTTGCAGTTTGAAGTGTCCAGAGACCTAGGCCTGTCTCCTGGGTCACTACTCCTGCTCGCTACCACCATCTTTCCCTTACCTGCCAGTGGGCTCTGTCCCTCAGACACGAGGGACTTCCTTCCCTGCTGTTCTGGCAGCGTCTGAAGTGAGGTTGTGACTTGTCAAGCATGTTTTCTCTTTGTAAACGTGCTTAGCCCACACAGGAGGGTCAGTCACATCTACCAACTCAGCTTCACTCCTAGGAGCCTGTCCGGTTGGAGGTTTGCCCAGGAGAGCCCTGCTTCCCATGGGACTTCCCTTCCGGGTGCTTGGGAGTTGTCTTTAAGGTTACTGCAGGGTTCCTATGAATCTGCCTAGCGTTTCAGCTGCGTTCTGTCCAGTTTTGGGGGGCATCGTGGCAGCCGCCTCTGATACCAGGATTTGCGGTAAGGAAGGCGGTCTGGTAGCTGTGCATCTGGACCAAATCGTATGAGGCCGTGCGTTAGAGTTTAGATCGATGAGCATGAAAATCAGCAGACTCTGAGAACGTGATGTGGACATGCAAGTCAGGGGAAACCCACTTGATCACAGAGGCCGGCTGCTCGAGGCAGCGGTTTTCACTTCCTCAGAGAGAGATTCTCTTACTGAGATGCTCCCTTTAGTTCAGAATTCAAACTGATGCCCCATTTATCCCAGTGATTTCTAAAGCCCATGGCAACAAGTTCTAACTTAAATTTAGTAAACCAAGGTTAACAGTGACTGGTCTAAACCTAGTAAACCAAGGTTAACAGTGACTGGTCTAAACCTAGTAAACCAAGGCTGACAGTGACTAGTCTAAACCTAGTAAACCAAGGCTGACAGTGACTGGTCTAAACCTAGTAAACCAAGGTTAACAGTGACTGGTCTAAACCTAGTAAACCAAGGCTGACAGTGACTAGTCTAAACCTAGTAAACCAAGGCTGACAGTGACTGGTCTAAACCTAGTAAACCAAGGCTGACAGTGACTGGTCTAAACCTAGTAAACCAAGGCTGACAGTGACTAGTCTAAACCTAGTAAACCAAGGCTGACAGTGACTAGTCTAAACCTAGTAAACCAAGGCTGACAGTGACTAGTCTAAACCTAGTAAACCAAGGCTGACAGTGACTGGTCTAAACCTAGTAAACCAAGGCTGACAGTGACTAGTCTAAACCTAGTAAACCAAGGCTGACAGTGACTAGTCTAAACCTAGTAAACCAAGGCTGACAGTGACTAGTCTAAACCAAGGTTGACAGTGTCTAGTCTAAACCTAGTAAACCAAGGCTGACAGTGACTAGTCTAAACCTAGTAAACCAAGGCTGACAGTGACTGGTCTAAACCTAGTAAACCAAGGTTAACAGTGACTGGTCTAAACCTAGTAAACCAAGGCTGACAGTGACTAGTCTAAACCTAGTAAACCAAGGCTGACAGTGACTGGTCTAAACCTAGTAAACCAAGGCTGACAGTGACTGGTCTAAACCTAGTAAACCAAGGCTGACAGTGACTAGTCTAAACCTAGTAAACCAAGGCTGACAGTGACTAGTCTAAACCTAGTAAACCAAGGCTGACAGTGACTGGTCTAAACCTAGTAAACCAAGGCTGACAGTGACTAGTCTAAACCTAGTAAACCAAGGCTGACAGTGACTAGTCTAAACCTAGTAAACCAAGGCTGACAGTGACTAGTCTAAACCTAGTAAACCAAGGCTGACAGTGACTAGTCTAAACCTAGTAAACCAAGGCTGACAGTGACTGGTCTAAACCTAGTAAACCAAGGCTGACAGTGACTAGTCTAAACCTAGTAAACCAAGGCTGACAGTGACTAGTCTAAACCTAGTAAACCAAGGCTGACAGTGACTAGTCTAAACCAAGGTTGACAGTGTCTAGCCTATATATTTTAAGATGGATGCTCTGGCTGGTTGTTTTTTTTTTTTTTTTTTTTTAGTTCTTAGATCCTCCCCAGGACCCCTTTACTTAAACACGGACACAATGTTCCTTGAAAGCTTCTGCCCTGACTTCTGAATCAAAACCCTGCTGAATCTGCCCTATGTAAATGCTTTTCCTGAGATAATATTTCAAGGAAGAGTTAGTGGTTTTGTGTTGTTTTTCCATGCAGTGTAAATCCAGTTCTTTCTTTCCTCCGCAGCCAAACAAACCATCACTAATATTTCAGTATATAATGAAACCTGCCTGAGATGGAGAAGCCTGAAGACGGCCAATGTACAAGAGCTGTATTTAGTAAGTTTTTAAAATTTGCCTTGCTTGCAGATATGCACTGTGTGGAAGGTTTAGAACCTATCTAGGGCTGGAGAGACGGCTCAACTGCTCTTTCAGAGAACCCAAGCTCAATTCTCAGCTCCCTCATGGCAGCTCCTAATCATCTATAACTCCATTTCCAGAAAATTCACTACCCCTTTCTGACCTCTGTGGGCACCAGGCATGCAAACATACACATGCATGTATGTAGGTAAAACACTCACACATATAAAATAAAATGAATACATTAAAAAATGTTTAATCTACAAGACTAAAAAATGTGTTTGTATCTGCCATTGGCAGAAGGCGTGTCATGGGGACTGAGTGAGAGACAGTGAAGAGACACTCCTGGTGCTTGTCTGCAGAGGGACTCCTTGGGAGTGGGAAGAAAGCGCAGACATTTCTTGAGTTGTGTGTCTTGGTACAGAATTGATGCCCAAGCAGAGTGTCTGGTAGGAGTCTGGTTATCTGGGAACCTGGGAAGCTAGATGATTCCTGAATGAAAGGTGGTCATGGGAAGAAAAGCTCTCCAGCTTCAGCTACTGGATGCCACCAAAAGGAATCAGGTTGTGCCTGGTTAGCTTCCTGATTTTCTCTCTAGTGAAATGTTCTTTGGCCGTGCTTCTGTGGCCTTGCCAACAGGCTTCCGCGCTGTGTGTGCAAGGATAGAAAGAGAAAGGAACAGGCAGCCTGTGGAGGGGCCTCTGAGCTTTGCCTGTTTATTTTTGAGACAGTTTTACTACGTGTCCTAGGCTGGCCTTTCTAGACCAGCGCAGTACAAGAAAAAGTGTGTGCTGCTCTTGCAGAAGCCTGGAGCTTGGTTTCCAGTACCCACACCCAAAGCTCACACCTGCCTGTGATTCCCACCCCAGGGGGTTCTGTGCCCTCTTTTGGCCTCTGTGGACACCTGCACAGAAGTACACATACCCACTCCCCACACACATAAATAAAATATCAATAAATCTAGCCTCTTGAGGACTGCGATTACAACTATCAGCCAGAATGATCAGTTGTGTATACTTTTACTATAAAATATATGTTAGTTAATCCCAGCACTCGGGAGGCAGAGGCAGGCGGATCTCTGTGAGTTCGAGGCCAGTCTGGTCTACAAGAGCTAGTTCCAGGACAGGAACCAAAAGCTACAGAGAAACTCTGTCTCGAAAAATCAAAAAAAAAAAAAAAAAAAAAAATATATATGTTAGGTCCTCATGGTGTTATAATCACTATCTGCACAAATATGTATAGCGTTGAGAATTTACTCTTAGCTTATTGTTGCGTTTACTTCTTGGAAAAGCTCTATCGGGGGGAGAAGAGGGTGGGGAGAGAACTCCTGGAAAAAGCGTAGGTCTCAAGGCATTCAGAACCTTCAAACCAGTGTTCCACCCTGTGACGGTTTTATCTTTCAGTTCCACATTTGGGGCCAGAGATGGTATCAGAAGGCATTTGTTCTGGAAATAATCTTTAACATCACCAGTAGCAGCCAGGCCCCTGAGATCTGCCTGGACCTGCATCCGGGTACCAACTACAATGTCAGCCTTCAGGCTCTGTCTTCAGCACTTCCTGTGGTCATCTACCTGACAACCCAGATAGCAGGTAACAATAACAGCATTTGGATTAATGAAGTTACCACAGAGCTGTCGGTAGCCCACATACTACTGTGGCTTTCTGTCGTGATCAATGAAGCTTGAAGAAGGGAGGAAAGATGTGGGATTGGAGAGGGGTACGAAGAGGCAGACAGCTGTGCCTACACTCTTTCATTATCTGAAACAAAATGTCAATTAAATTTAGATAGTATAAACCTGTGAGTTAAGTCCCTTCTGGGTGTTTGAAACAGTCAAAACATTTCAGCCAGGCATGGTGCTTCATATCTATGTCATAGCATTTGGGAGGTGGAGACAAGAGGGTCAGGAGTTCATAGTAAGTTTGAGGTCAGCCTGGGCCAAACCCCTAAATAAACCAAGCAGCAGCAGCAGCAGCAGCAGCAGCAGCAGCAGCAGCAGCAGCAGCAGCAGCAGCAGCAGCAGCAGCAGCAGCAGCAGCAGCAATAACAACCAACAAGTCTAAAACATTTCATACCTAAAAAGATTTCTTGTAACTGTTCTCTAGTAACACACTAAACTAGCGTTCCAGTGGTAGTGAAATGGCCTGGCAGTCAAATTGCTCTTTGTATAAGCACTGGGGGACCTGGCACTCACATAAAAAGTCAGGCATGTAACTCAGCGCTGGGGTCAGAGATACCAAGACTTACTGAATAGAGGAGCTCCAGGCTCAGTGCGAAACTTTGTCTCAAAAAATAAGGTGATGGTTCTGCTGTAACTGCCCCTAAGCCCGAGACTGGGATTTTTCCCTGGAGCCCACATGGTGGAGGACAGAACCCATCCCTCTAGTTGTCTTTTGACTCACACACACGTGCGCACACACTCACATAGAGCACGTATCAATAGACTTCTGGCACAACTGCCTTAGGGGTAGCTTAGGCCAGGAACATACCAGGCAGTCTACACCCCCAGTAAATTGCCTTCTGCTAACTTATCCCTGGTGTCTTCAAGTCTTTGAGCCCTTACCTCCAGCCCAAATGTAGCTTCTTGCTTTTTGTCTCAGTGAGGAATCAAAAATGCCGAGTGAGTGAGTTCGAGACCAGCCTGGTCTACAGAGCGAGTTCCAGGACAGGTTCCAAAGCTACAGAGAAACCCTGTCTCGAAAAACCAAAAAAAAAAAAAAAAAAAATGCCGAGTGAAGACGCATTTATCCACACCTATCATTCCTGCCTTGCTTCCTATATAGCGCCTTCCCTTGTGTTCCTATTCCTATCTACAGCTGCTACCCCCTCAAGTGTGTGCTGGATCCCATCCCTTCTTGCCAACTTCCGTCCAGTGCAGAATTATTGCTAATGCCACCAAGGCCATTGCAACAACTTGTTTAACAATGAGCCCATGCCACCCCCAGCTACATTGCCTTCTTCAGCCTTCCATCATACTTCCTGTATAGCCCAGGCTGGCTTCAACCACGTGATCCTCCTGCCTCAGCCTTCCGGGTGTTAGGGTTACAGGTATGTGAACCACGGCTTGTGTGGCAGTTTCTTCCTGCTTTCACTCATGGCTATCACTCTCCACCGCAAACTGTGACCTTAGCTTTCATCCTACTTTTAAAAGGGTCTCTCAGCAGCTACGGTGCCTTCTAGAGAGTAAGAACATGGCTGTGCTTGCTCACAGGTCTCCCGCGAGTTCTAAAGCTAGACTAGAATCCAATTTTTTTTTTTTTAAGCACAGAGATTGTACTCCAACCCTGGACTACCTCCTTTAACCTGACTCATCTCCTTCCTCACCAGGCACTAACTCACCTTCTTGCTTTTTTTAAAATGGGTTAGAATTGTCCCTGCTCCAGGCTTTTCCATCTGATGTTAACTCTTTCTTGCATGGTCTCTCTGAGATTTCCCATGAGCACTCAGGTGTGATTGGTCCTACCCTGTCTCACTCTGCTCTGTTTTGCTACAGCTGACCACGGATTGGGTGGTTTACGAAGACTAGTTTCCTTCAGCCCATTGTTTGGATGCTGGAAAGTGTGGGCTGGAGGACAGCATCTGGTCAGAGGTAGTGGGGACCTTCATGCTGGGCCATGACCTGGCAGAGGTATCACATGGTGAGGTGGAGAAAGTATAACCAGACTACTGGGTTTTCCTCAGACCAGCTCTCCAGATAACCCATGAATCCACAAATGGATGAGCCCACGACAAGGACAAGACCCTCAAGACTCCGTCACCTCCCCAAAGTCCCACTTTTCAAATACTGCTAATGTATGGTGTTGACTTCAGGCGTATGATATCTGGGGATCATATTTAAACCATAGCACCCTTGGAGAGGCTTCACCTGACCATCTTTTCTTTCTTTCTTTTTTAAATATTTTATTTATTTATTTATTTATTTATTTATTTATTTATTTATTTATTATGTATATAATATTCTGTCTGTGTGTATGCCCGCAGGCCAGAAGAGGGCACCAGACCTCATTACAGATAGTTGTGAGCCACCATGTGGTTGCTGGGAATTGAACTCAGGACCTTTGGAAGAGCAGGCAATGCTCTTAACCTCTGAGCCATCTCTCCAGCCCCTGACCATCTTTTCAAAACCCCCCTCCTCACTAGCTACTGTATCACTTTCCTTTAAAGACTTTTAAACTCATGTTTATGGGTATTTTGTTTGCGTGTATATCTGCACCCCAGAAGAGGTCATTGGATCCCATGGGACTACAGTTATAGATGATTGTGAACTGCCATGTGGGTGCGGGGAATTGAACTCAGGACTTCTAGAAGAGCAGCCAGTGCTCCTAACCACTGAGCCATCTCTCCAGCCCCTACCCTATTACTTTCTCTCACTCACCCTCCTTGAATTTCTTCATAGAACTTGCTTTTTTGATCTTAAAAATTGTTTTATTAAATCATTCTCCCCCTCTAAAGAGGGAGGTTTTGAAAGCAAAGGGGTTTTTCCCTCCCCTTTGTTCATTTCTATTTTGAATTCCTCAACAAATGCTAACGACACGTAGCACAATAAATCCATATTTGTCAAATAATAGCCGGAGGTAACTGATGCTGAGAAGTCAGATCTTATATCAAGAGAAATTCAGAGTATCTTGAGCCGGAGACAAATGATGCTCAATTGAAAGTTTATAGAGCAGAGTAACTCCCATCTCCTAGTCTCTGGTCCTTGTCAGACTTGCGTGGGTTTTACCACTTTAAGAATGTTTCAGTTATACCTCGTGGTTTTTGTTCTCTGTGTGTGCCGCAGGAGGGGGCTGGCCATGGATTATATGTATGTCAGAGGACAACTTGCAATAGGTATTTGTCTTTGTTTATGTCTTTTTAAATCTTGTTTTGAGACTACACGTCACTCGAGTGTCCTGTGTCTGTGCTCATGGCCACCAGGGGACACTGTTGAGCTGTTCAAGTTCATTGGGGCAGCGCAGCCAGTTGAAATGTACTGAGATCAGGGTTATTATATGAACTTGCTTTAGAATTGGCAGGATTTGGGGGGGTTTTTTTTCTTTAGTTTTTGCTTTTCTCTTAGCATGAAAATTCAAATTGGTAAGTGTTTATTAAAGAGTTGAGTGCGGGGAAAAATACCCTTTCATCCCATAAAATTGAGAGAAAAAAGACTCCAATAATGCTAGTATGAAAAGACACTCCAGATGTGTGTGGCACTGTTTCAGCAAAGCCAGGAACTTTCACTTGTTACCAGAAATGCTAGAGCAAGGATTTGAGTTTGGAAAACAGAGCGGATGCTTTCCCAGAAGAAAAGCGGATGGAATTTCTCTTCGGTGAGCCTCCCATCAAAAACTAAATCTTGCTGATGGGAACGAGATGAACACAGAGCTTTAAATACAGTGCTGACCTCAGAGGAGATGAAGAGGAATGTAGAGGGGGCAGAGGAGGAGAGGCAGAGAGAGGGTGCTGGCTGGGGGTGGGAAGAGGAGATAAGGGAAGTTTCTGGTTCCTGGTGTGTGAACTAAGGCTGCCCACTGAACAGAGTTCTTCAGAACAGGCCGGTTCATGCCCGTCTTTAGGGCTGGGAAGAGAACAAACAAGCTTCTATTTTTGATGTAGACCCCAGAGAGGCAGAAGGAAGCGCCCTTGCACGTCGTTTGGACTGTTTTCTTGTTGAGTCTAAAAGCTTATAAGCTAAATTTTCTTTTCATAGAGACAAGACAGGAAACGAGAGAAGGCTTAAAGTGGTGGTGGGGGTGGATGCTTCGGAGGGGGTGGGGGAGGGAGAGAACAAAAGCAAGTGTCCTTGTGAATGGGGTGACTGACTACAGTTGTTCCACGTGACTTGTTGGAAGTCAGTCCTTTCTCGTTTCTGTTTCTCGTGAAACCAAGGAAGCTGGAGGAGAAAAGAGAAAAGGGATGGAAGTTAGTTTCTGTGTTTGACTTCAGTGCCAACGCTGGCAACTTGCGTGGGAAGTTTCCCGTCTCTGCTTGCCTTTGTAATGAGAAAGAGAAGGCACTTGGGCAGATGGGCAGGAAGGCAGCCAGGACTTCCCCCTCTCTCTGCCCTGCCTCTGGCACCCCTTTTCCATCACCGAGCGACACTGGGGGGCATCACGCAGGACTCATTCTCCTGAGTTGTTCTTCCACAGACTTCTGTTCCATTTGGGGTGACCACCAACTATTAAAGGGTTCTGTACCTGGTGTCCCCATTGTCCCTAACTGGTTCCAGAGTACCTCAGTGATCTTGGAAAGTCCCCTGGTGTCAGCAGGGTTAAAGTTACTTTAGAGGTCTGGGTAGGGATTGGCTTTCGCTAGTCTCTTTTCCTTTCAAAGCCCTTGGTAAATCAAAGCTCTTTGATTCCTAGAGACACAGTCTGGGGTCGGGCCAGAAGCTCCCAGGCTTCTGTAGCCCATGCACTTCTCCCAGTTCCCTGAAATACCCCAGTTCCTTTCCGTTCCCAGATCTCCAAAGTAAATGACTCAGTAGACATGAGCATCTCTCCTCTCCACTCACTTGGTTCCCATTAGTCTTCATCGAGACCAGATGACCCATTGTGGAAGGAAATGAACTATTTGGGTCACTTTCTTGCATAGACTTTATAAAACGTGTGTGAGACCAGGTGTCCCAGCCTTTAGTCCCAGCATATCTGGGACTTCAAGGCCAGTCTGGTGTGTACAAAGCAAGTTCCAGGACAGCTCGGGCTTCACGGAGAAACCCTGACTCAGAAAAACAAAACAAAAAAGTGCACGTGAAGGCTTTCTTAGATCAGAACCCTAAACACCAGAGTTGCTTACTGTAGGTGTGATGGGTGTGGCGGGACCACGCTGACACCCAGCACTTGAATGTGTCATGGGTGTGGCGGGACCATGCTGACACCCAGCTCTTGAATGCAGGCAGTATTTATGAACTGGTTGTGCACAAATACCTATGCAAATGCTGAGGGGGAAGGGCTGAACCTCACAGCTGTGCTGAGGGGTGGAGGAAGGCTTGTCTGACCTTGTGCTGGTGACTTATGGTGGGTGGTCCCAGTCGTGTTTTTGTGAGCTTCCCTTGCGTGCTTCGTGGTTGGCTGGAGCCAGAATGAATGAAGTTTAGCAAAGAGGTGTCTTCATTTTTCTTCCTACCCTTTTATTGTAGAAATCTCGGAAAGGCAGCGTTATGCCAAGTTCTCAGGTTGTAGAATTATGTTTTAATTTAATCCTTTGTACTCACATCATAAAATTGGGGCCTTTGCTTAACTTTTAGTACATGTAAAATTTCCCCTTTTTTAAAAAAATCATTGTCATAAGTTTTAGGTGAAAAAAATTAAAACATTTGCATTTATAGCATCTCCTTTTATTGATTTGGTGATCTGCTTATTTTAACAGGATTAATCGTTAGATATATATTATATACTTCCCATACTAAGATAATTTATTTTTTAATTTTCTTTTCATTATTTTTGACATTTAGACATTTTAACACATGTATGGTATATGTATGGGTGAGCATGCATATATGTGTATGAGTGTGTGTGTGCACGTGTGTACATGTATATGTATGGGTGAGCATGCATATATGTGTATGTGCACCTGTGTACATGTATATGTATGGGTGAGCATGCATATATGTGTATGAGTGTGTGTGTGCACGTGTGTACATGTCTGTGAATATGGAAGCAAAAAGTTGGTGGGTAACTTTCTCTATTGTATTCCACCTTTTTATTTACTCATTTATCTATCTTTAGGCAGAACTTTGAGCTCAGTATTTTGACAAGACTGGTTAGCCAGGGAGTTCTTGCCTCTTCTACCTTCCCTAACCCCTAGCACTGAGGCTACACTCACATACCTGGATTACACATGGCTGTCAGGGACCCAAACTCAGATCCTTGGGCACTGGGGAAAGTATTGTATCTATCATGTGTCTCTCCAGCCAAACAGAAACTTGAAAATTTCATGTAACAAATTCTACTGATGTCTTAGAGTTTTATTTTCTGAAGATGGATGCCAAGAAAAGATGTCCCCCATCTCTGAAATTTAGGGTCATTTTTGTTCTCTAGTGTTTTCTTACCTTTGTAATAATCAAGGCTCATTTGGACCGTGTTCTGATTTAAGACGTGAAGCTGAATCTGCACGGGGATTTTCTTTTCCTCCATTCTTAAGCCCCTCCCATTCGTCTTTTGAAATTGTTACATTCTCAGCTTGTTGGGTTGTGGTTTCCCGGGTTGCATGCTCTTCCCTGTTCTGTATCTGTAAATTTGTCGTTACTTTTCTCTGGTCTCTTCAAGGTTTTCTTACACCGTCACCCCTGATGTCCTTTAGTGGTTTGCTTCTAGCAGAGGATTGAAGTTACTGGAGCTTCTGAACAGTGTGGAAGCCTGCATCTGGCCTTGCTTCCGCACCACGTGCTCAGGGCAAAGGGCTGCATTTCCTACCCTAGATAGGGCTGTTTTGTTTGGTTTTGCTTTGAGTTTGATGTAGTTTGGATCACTAAGAAGGACAATGGAAAGGAGAGCAGATTTTCCCAGGACAGCAACTTGGGAGCTGAGGAACAACACTGGGTAACAGAGCGGAAAGTCATGTCAAAGTGTCGTGAGAATCAGCATGCTGAGGTTCAAGCCTCTGCATTTCGTAGGAATTGTAGGGTGTGGAACAGATCGAGCGAGGGATACCCAAAACTTCCTAGAAACCACATGCTGATTGTCTGCCAGATGACAGTGGCATCTTTGAAACTGCAAGCCGCATTCCACACTGGGAGTGGAGAACACACAGCCTTCCTGCTGTTCCCCTAGACCTGCCTTCTCCAAGCCCAGTGAGTTTGCTTCTGTTCCTCTCTAGGGTGGAAGGAAGCTGGACAAATTGAAAGGGTAGTTGAGACAAGCTGAACTAAGATTAGTTATCTTGGAGGAGAACAGAGGAGCAGCTGAGAAGAGCGTGAGAGGTTGAGCAACACCCGTGATCAGTTTCTCCAGTTGGGCTGAATCACAGGAACTGTGGGATACTGGACTGTTGTTTTACTGTTCCTACTGACCACCACCAGCATGACGATGGCTTTTAGGCCTGAGGCCGAGTCTCAGCTGAAGGGGCTTGGTGCCCTGGCCTGGCCCGCTGCCTTTTCCTTCATCGCTTCTGCAGCCATCTTTCTCAAATGCAGCTCGAAATCTCTCTCCGGAGTCCTCTTGGCAGGCCCTCAACAAAGGCATTTTGTGAAGCCTGACCTGTAAGCAGGACCTGTTCCCAGCGAGTCCCCTTCCTAGGGCTCTTGGCAGTGAGAGACTTGACCTGTGCCCCTGCCTCTGGTGACTTCAGAAGCTCTTCTAGATTTAAGGTGGATTTCTAACTTCCTTCCTGACAGCTCCACACGTCCGTCGGCCTCAGCACTAGAGATTGCACATGAGCTACTCCAAACTTTCTCCAAGCTCTGCTGAGTGACCTCAGGGTGACTCCATCCTCTGTCTTCCATGTTGTCTTACCTCTCTGGTATCTCTTCCACTGGCCCTCCTGAGACCGAAAGCGTTCCTGACCTAGACCACTGACTTTGCGCTTTTCCAGTTCAAGTTCACCCTGCCTTCCATTCTTCCACTGTATTTCTAATTCATGTCTTCTCTAGCTCTTTCGGTGGCCTCTTACTTCCTGAACCTTGGATCTGACTTAGGCTTCCCCGTTCCCCCCTGTTATCTGTCCCCACTGCCAGAGCTCAGCTGGTGAGCCAAGGGTTGGGGATGTGCCTACATTCACAGCCCTTCTCCCACAAATGCGTGAGAGCTACTTCTGGCCTGCCGCCAGACTTCCCTCCAATGCACACACAGCTGTGTGTTCTGCCCTTCAGCAGAATATGAGGGTGGCTGGAAGCATTCTAAAATTAGTCAAGGCTCTTTGGGTTGTAAATGACAGGAACCAACTCAAAACAGCTTAAGCCCGTGGAACATGTTGGATTGCGGATGGAAGGCCGGGAAGGGCCCTCACTTGAGGCACAGAAAGATCCGTCACGAACGGGCTGTCAGTGCCCCGTTGCTCTCGCTCCGCTGCTCTGCCTTCTTTTTGCCTGAGGTGTTTTGCTCAGACCTGGAAAGATGGGCATTCCTGGCATATGTGGTGCTTCTTCCCAGCATTCTGTTCTGTCTACTCCACCTATCTAATTTTCTGACCTATCAGACCAAGCAGTTTTCTTTATTGATTAACCAATGAAACAACAGATTGACAAATGACCTTCCCACATCAGTGGGGATCCATAATCCCCAGGGCCTAGGCCAGATAGGGTTTGGAGAACAGTGGGTGACAGCCCCAGAGGAACTGTATGGGAGGGGGAGGAGCTGCTGCTGAGAAAATGGCTTCTTAAATTTATCTATTGTTTTTAAATATGACAGAAGGAAGACATTCAACACATTTAAACTGCTGTAATAGTTCAATAGAATTTGTGTTTCAGATTTGGGGAGGGATGAATATGGAGATGGTCAGCACCTTTTCCTCAAAGACCCCGACTTGACCACGGCAGATTAACGAAGCATCTTGTAGATGTCGTTAGTCAATGACACCAGTGACACAGATCTTTCTTTCTGCACCAAATCCCATCGATTGGCTGACAATCATCTTTCAATGAGAAGCACTAGCATCATCCTGGGTGACATTCTTCAAGCTGCTAACTGGTCAGATCAGGGAGCTTAAGCAGCCTTGGCCGCTCGAAGGGACACCAATCGTGACAGGCACTGTACCCTTCAGTGTGCTGATGAAGGATCAAAGTGGGCTTAGTTGTTCTTAGTCCCACTATATAGAGGGGCAGCTAGAGGCAAGAGGCACAGAAGCAAGAGCCTTTGATCTTATCCACTGTGTCAATATTATTTCTGTTCCTTCACTTTGCTTCGTCTCTCCGGGGTGAGCCACACTAGGGGAGACCTCTGGTACGACAGAATAGTTGTGAAAACGGAGTCTTTGCCTGGAGTCAGCATGTTGTAAAGTCTTTCTTCATTCAGTGTTTTAAAAATGGATGTTATTAATTCACTGAGTGGAAGATTTGGTGGAGCCAGGCATTTAAGAGATCTGTGAAGAGGGGTAATTGAGAAAGGTGAATAGCAGAGACTGTGTTCCCATTCTGCCTCTGCTAGAGGGTGTGGATTCTTGGGCAGAGAACTCACACTCTCAGTTCTCCCATCTCTAGACTGTCAAAGTGTAGATGTCAAGAGTATTCGTCACACTGGTCCCACCTCTGAGTTTAGGAAAACTTAAACTACACGTGAGAGTGAGATAGAGGCCGGGCAGTGGCGCACGCCTTTAATCCCAGCACCCAGGAGGCAGAGGCAGGCGGATCTCCAAGTTCAAGGCCAGCCTGGTCTACAGAATGAGTTTCAAGACAAATAGGGTCACACAGAGAACTTCTGTCTCAAAAAAACAAACAACAACAAAAGTGTTTTGTTGCTGGTGAAACAAACTTGAACTGACACAAAAAGAAAGCTTCCAGAAACTCGGCCATCTTAAACTTGGCACTCCAGTTGCAGAGAGGTTGAGGATGTGTGGCAGTTGTAGGCCTGGCTTCGTACCGGCCTGATTCGGTTTGTCTAGTGCGTGGAGGGAGGAAGTGAAGTGGAAACACTTGTGTCCGTGTGACACCCTGAAAAGAAAAAGCAGAAGGGAAACAAACAAACAAACAAAAAACCAAACGGGTGGGGTCAGAGGGGGACAACAGCCAAACATAGTTCTCCCCATGACTCAGGTGGCTAGAAAGGCAGGTGAGCCTTTCTCAGAATTCTTTGGAGAAGATAGATGTTCCCATTGCAGAGATCAAGGGAGAAACAGCGGGAGAGGGAGAAAATGTTGGTGTCCACACATGTTGCCCATCTCGGTAGCTTTACTAGGAAGCCTCCGTCGAAGTGAAGCATAGACAGGACGCATCTAGTATGACCAGTGCCCGATTTGCTCGTCTTATGCTGCCCACAGGCGGACTGGCAACGGCTGCACTGACATCCTGGATGTAACTGCCAGCGATGTGGTAGAACCCTGGGGTCAGCCAGTCAGTGCAAAACCTCCAGGGAATCTGGTTGTCAAGAGCTGGAAGCAGGGAGGGGTGGCACACAGAGTGCCATGATTATAAAGGATGCGTAGATCTGGCCCACTGGTCCTTCATACTATGCTAGACCTCTTTCTGTTGCTGTGAGAAAATGCGCAGAGCTGAAAAGGGGATGGGTTTCTTTAGCTCACACTTTAGGGTACCTCAGGTGAGGGCTCCACGCTCGATGACTTCATAGTGGCTTACGTGGGGAAGTGTCCTTGTGCCTTAGCAGTCAGCACATGCAGAGTGGACCCTGTCTTGTTCCTTTCACGACAACCTACTTTCTTGGGAACCAACTCACTCCTGGAAACCAGCACCAGCCACTCCCAGGAGCATCACCCTCAGTGATCAACTAGGCCTTCTACCAGCTCTGCATCTGAAAGGTTCCACTTCTTACATCATCGCTCTGGACACAAAGCTTCCAATGCCTGAAGCACCTTTAAGCTATCTCCAAACCGTAGCACCTACTAACAAACATCAAAACCAGGACCCCATCCCCATCTCCTGTGGGTGTTAGAACATGCTCATCACTTTATATGTATATGTGTGGGTGTGTGTGTGTATATATATATATATATATATATATATATATATATGACAGTATTAGTCATTTTTAAATATATGCTTTCTTAGCTTTAGGCTATTCACCATGTTGCACGACCTACTGTTTCCAAACTTTTTATCACTCCACACAAAACCTTCCAGTGAGTTCAGCCCCTTGCTACAACCATCATTCTTGGCCACTATGAATTTGACTAATCTAGATGTTTCTCGAAGGTGGGCTCATACAAGCACTGTCCTTTCGGTGTGTGGATATTTCAATTTCTGGGTTAAAGCCTTTCATGGCATCCTGGAGGACCGCTTTTGACTTGATCTGCCCTCTTGTTCCCCCATCTTTTCTCCTTCTTAATGTTTTCAGAGCCCCCACTTCCGGATGTAGAATTTTTCAGTGTCCAAGGAGGGCCTTTACCACACTTCCGGCTGAGGAAAGCCAAGGATGTAAATGGACCGATCAGGTGAGTACCTGTGTTTTCCCCACCGTTGCCTAGTGAGAAGACTTCCCTGTGGGTGGCTGAACTTGGGTAGTTGCATTGCCCAATGCAGCAGGGTCTCTTGCTTTGTTTCCTTGAGCACCCACTGGGCTTTTCAAGACTGAGATTTATAAGGGACCAGAGACCAGCATCTGGGCAGCACAGCTCCTGAAATGAAGTGTTTCTGTGGTCACAGACCTCAGCTGACAGCATCAGAAAGTGCCCCTTGCATTCACTTCCCGCTTTCCTGACGGTGGGGACACAAGGATTGTCTCACTTCCCAGAGACAGGCTGATCTGGGCGGTGGGGTGTGTAGTAGTTTTTGGAAAGGTCACTTAGAGAACTCTTTTTATCTGTTCACATATTGAGTTACAGGCAAGACACTGTGTAGTTGGTGCCCTGCTGGGATTCCAGATGGTGTTAGGATGGAATTAATTCACCTCTGTTGGAGGACCACAGTTTGCTCAGGTTTGCATGTTATTTACAGAGGTCGTAGAAGGATTAGGGAAGTTGAATTCACCCCTCTTCTCAGAGAGGAAGCTTAAGATTGGCCTGCGGATGGGAGCAGCAGAACCAGGTCAAGAGTTATGACCTACATGGCCTTTTATCATTCCTGACCTTTCAGTGTAGTGGCCTTAGTGCAATCAAGGTAAGAATAAATGTGAGGTATTCTAAAAGGCAAGTCTGGAGAGAGGGTTGTCCTGCTTTCAGGCTAGGTTAAGTTCAAGTCTTTTCAGGGACAGACATTGCCCAGACGGCTCTGTTTCTGGATTCCTGGTAAGTTACTGGAAAGTATCATAGTGCTGTTGCTGTGAAGGGAACAGAAGTCGTGGCACTGTTGCCTGAACGAATTTACAAGAGCAGATGTTATACTTAAGCCAAATAATTGCGTAAGGCGAAAAGAAAAGCCAAATGACAGCCTACCCTTGCGGCAGGGTATCAGCCGATGCTTTCAAAACAGGAAGTGGAGACCCGTGAGTCATCCAGGGAGGGCCATGGGGAGAAGTCTTTGCACACTGGTCAGGTGGTCAGGTTCCAAACCACTGCAACTGCTTCTCTGGCGTCACCAGGGCTGTTTATCAGAAGGTGAGCATGCCATTCCCCAGCCTGGCTGCCTGGCTAGAGCCGCCAAGAGCAGCTTTGCCAGGCCAGAGTCCGCTCCGAGTCTTTTGTGTGAACCCTGGCATGGAGCGGGCAGAGTGTAGGCAGGCGATCAGGCCTGTCCCTGGGCTCCCTTGAGGCGAGTGTCTCTTATCTTTACTAGCCAACAGGAATGCACGGGCATGCTTCAGCTGCAGCAAACATTCTCCACTCTAGTCCTGGGGACTTTGATCCAGTAGGCTTGGGATGGGACTTGAGCGTTTCTGTAACTTCCAGGCTGAACAGGAAGCCGCTTCCTGCCCTGTGAGCAGCGCCTGTCATGGGCAAGGTACAGCATCAGCTGGGTGCAGGGGAGCCTTGGACTTTACCACTATCCCTTACCTGGCAGGATGAGACAGAGAATGTGTTTCTGGACAGTGTGGGGCTCTTGCCCATGGCCACCAAGCCTCCAAGTCCCCAGAAACGCTGTCACAGGTGTTCCCCACGGGCAATGGAAATGGGCCGATGTTTCTTGTCACTGGTGACTATATGTGCGCCCGCAGGTTTTACTCAGTCTCTTTTGCTCAGAGGCCTTTTCTGAAAGTGAGCCAGACTCTGTGGAAACCGGGGTCCTAGGGACACCTGACTTGGCTGGATACACAGCAGGTGGCTGAAGCCTTTCCAAACACAACAGTTACTGGGGGGGGGGGGCTCCCGCTCCTTTAACCTAGTGACTCATGTGCTTTTCGGGAGCAGGAAATGGGGCATTAGGAATGCGGAGCAGGAAGCACGGAATTGGCGGTGAAATAGAATTATGGGGCCTAATGAGTTTTGGAAATCACCCTAATCATATTTGATGCCGATCCAGGCATTTTTTTTTCTTTATTGAAAATTCAACCGAACCAGCAGTTATGGGAGTTGATCATAGCAGAAGAAATATGAAAGGACCTGCAGATGCAAGAGGAAGTCGGTCCTGCATCCCCCACTGCCAAGTTCAGTAGAGGTGGATGTTCAGACGTTTGTGACGCCAGTGGGAGGGAAATAAAGGCCGCGTAGGTAGGAATGGGAAGGGAGGCGTGATTCAATCAGGTGCCTTCCATTCCGACACTTCTCATTGGCTGGTTTTTCCCTTTGGTGGATAAATCCGACGCCTGATTGTTAGTGTGTTTCCAGGCCCTCATTTTGGGGATGTTTTCACCAGATCCGTGTGTCTTTTCACTTTCCCAGGGTCCTGTCAGCTCAGATTAACTCAGGGTGACTTCTCACCCCTGACCGCTCATCGGGTTGGCGTGAGCCTTGGCGTCAGACTCTGAGCTGCGGGGAATGTAAATCACATGAGTTCTGTTTTAAGTCGCCGCATGACTGTCTGGAGCCGGTTTTCAGACGTAGCACATGCACTGTTGTAGGTGCTTAGCCTTCATGTGACTGCTAAACCCCTCCTGCTGCGAGGCTTCGCTTGCCCACATGAAGCACCGCCATATGACACACACAAGGCTGCGGGTACACGCACCAGTTTCTCCCAGCTGGGGAAGCTGGGACTTAGCTTCTCATCTGGCTGTAGGTAAATTTGGAGGTCGGTGCCTATTGGAACTGCCAGACACTAAATCCCGTGTAAGCCACCTGTTTCTCTTGTCCACTCTTGTGTTTCTAGTGTCTCAAAAGTGCTGATTGCATAGTATGAGTTCAAGAAACCCAAGCACACAGTCCTCCAAACGGGAGCACACGGTGGGCTTATAAAACACACTTCTGGTTAAGGGCCTGAGGATGAATAAAGTCTTCCTTCTTAACCAGGCCCTGGGCAATATCTCTGCTTTCCCCGCCCCTCTCTTAGCTCCTACCAGTTGCTGGTCCTTCCCCTGTCCTTGGAAAGCTCGTTTTCTTGTGGATCTGAAGGCATGACTTCATTTTTTGGCAACACCTCTCTTGCTGATGGCTATGTGGCTGCGGAAATACTGGCCAGCGATGTTCCAGACGATGCATTGGAGATACCTGTCGGAGACAGGCTGTACTACGGGGAATATTACAATGCCCCTTTGAAACCAGGACATGATTACTGCATCCTAGTACGGATCACAAGTGAATGGAATAAGGTACAGTTTTAAAAATGATGTGACCTCTATATTTTCTCTTTCCCCTGAGATTTAAATGGTTTGAATAACACACACACACACACACACACACACCCCGTATCTGCGATGGGCGCCACATGGAACAGCCACAGAAACACGCTGTGCCTCTCCCCTCATGAGTGCTCTCTCTAAAGGGTGGGCAGGTGAGACACGCTAGGTGACAGCCCACACGTCTGGGGTCTTACTGCCTCTGCATTGGGACTGATCTTCTTTGAGTGCTGAGTGCTTCTTCATGAGTACGGGATTCAACAACACCGCTGGAGTCCGAGCTGAAAAGGAGTATTTAGATCAGCTGCTTCCTTTATGCCCTCCCGGGTGGCTGCCTCCCCTCATTTTCCAGGGAAGCAGGAGGGAGTGGCAGACCCAAAAAGAAGGCTGCACTGTCTTGTTTTTCACAGGCCCCATTCTCCCCACCCCGCCCCCTTCAGAAAGCCTTGTCCCTTCCAGCTGCGTGTCGTTCACTAATTAGCAAATGTAATGAGCTAGGAGAATTCTAAACTTGGTGCAAAATCCTGTGGGTGGGAAACTAGGAAAATTACGTAAATACTAAGAAAACATCTCTTGACTGATAGGGTTTGAAGCAAAAATATGTAGCCCTCTCAATCGAAAGGCTCTTCATATTTAAAGCAGGCACTATTGAATTCCGCCTAGACAGGAGTCTCGTGTGCCTGCCTCTGGCATGCTGAGAGCAAACCCAGACTCATTTTTTAAGACTTTGTAGCAGAGAGACCAAGGACTACTTTGTGACAACAGAGATTAGGAACTGGGAAGCTAAAATCGAGGATACTCTTACCTCACAATGCTAATGTGACAGGCACCCTCATGGGTGCAAGGCAGTGCCTAGCTCTGATCTTGTTTTGCTTTTCCTGAAAGATTAAGGATGTCAGTATCTTCTCAAGTACTTGGTGGTTGTCTCTCCTCTAGATCAAGTGTCTATTCAAACACTTTCTTTCTTCATAGGCTTTCTCTGTACAGCCCTAGCTGTCCTGGAACTCGCTCTGTAGACCAGGCTGGCCTCGAACTCACAGAGATCGGTCTGCCTCTGCCTCCGGAGTGCTGGGATTAAAGGCGTGCGCCACCACCACCCATGTACTTGACTAATTTTTAAATTGAGTTGTTTGATTTTTTTTGTTGTTGTTGTTTGGTGTTTGGAGTTCTCTTATAATTTGGATATTAATTTCTTATGAGATTACATGGAAAATATTTTCTTCCATTCTGTTTTTTTTTACTATTAATAATGTTCTTTGATGCACAAAAGTTTTAAATTTTGTTGAAGTCCAATTTTTATCTGTTTTTCTTTTGCTGCCTGTGTTATCAGTGTCACAAGAAGCCACTGACATGAAACCTCTTATTTGCGTTGGCTTCTAGGAGTTTTGTAGTTTTAAGTCTTACTTTTGGGCATTTGATTCATTTTGAGTTAATTTTTACATTTGGCATTAGATACAAATCTAACCCAGTTTTTGGGTTGGGGGCTTGCTGTTGTTTTTATACAACACGACTTGTTGAAAGACCAGCCCCCATTGACTTCTCGGTGTTTGTTCTTGTTCCTGGCCCGGTTATTGTGATGATGCAATTAATTCCCTGACAAACAGGAACTTTAAGGGGGAAGGGGTTTCTTCAGCTTACAATTCCAGGTAGCAGCACGTTATTTTGGGGAGGTCGAGGCAGGAACCTGAAGCAGCTAGTCATAGTCACAAGCAGAGAGAGAAGGCATGCATGTGTATTACTCAGCAGACTTTGTTCACTATGATGAAGTCCAGGAGCCAAACATAGAGAGTGGTGCCGCCCATGTAGGCTGGGTCTTCCTGTTGATTAAAATGATCAAAACAGTCTTACAGACCAGCGTGATCTAGACGGCCCCTCACTGAGATTTTCTTTCTAGGTGATTCTAGATTGCATTGAGTTGACCACACCAACCATTGTTAAGTGCTTCTTTCAAAAGCATCTGACATACATGCAAGGCTTCATCGCTGGACGCTAGCGTCTGCTTCGCTGACTTATATGTCTGTCTTTAGGCTAGACCCACCCTGTCTTCACAGTATGCTTTGAACGTATGTCTACCAACAGCTCCATTTTTTTTCTTCCGTATGTCTCTCCTGATCCATGCCCCATTATGCCCTGTAGCTAAGGGAAGGTGCTAAGGATAGTTCTCATCTCCCTCGTTCATGCCTTCTTGTCTGTTCAGTCATCTCGGGTCACTTCTATCACCTGAATGCCATTTTTTTTAAACTTATTTTTTTATTATGTATACAATGTTCTGTCTGTATGCCTGAAGGCCAGAAGAGGGCACCAGACCCCATTACAGATGGTTGTGAGCCACCATGTGGTTGCTGGGAATTGAACTCAGGACCTTTGGAAGAGCAGGCACTGCTCTTAACTGCTGAGCCATCTCTCCAGCCCCACCTGAATGCCATTTTAAGGTTGTTCTTTCTTTGCTTTTTCCTTGGCCAGCAGTGTCTATACTTTGTCATCTTTTCTCTGCCCATCCCTAGTTCAGATTCTTGCCTCTTACATTACCCATCTCCTTGCTCGGTCTGCTGCCAGGGGGAGTTCTGTAAAATGAGCATCTGCTCCTGGCACATCAGCTCAATGACCTTCCTGCTTTACCTGGCCCCTGCTGCAATGTTTTCAGTTCCTGAATAACCTTACTATCGGGGCGCCCTTTGCTTCTTGTTGTCTTGACATACATATTTCTTCATTCCTAATCTCAAAACTTAGCCTCAAGACAAAATTTAATTATATTCAAAGCCTGTGGCTATTTAAAGCTTTTCCATAGAAAATTTAAGTTAAAATATATTAAAAAGTAAACAAACAAAAAACCCTTTTTAAGATCATGAAAACCAGCCTGGAATGGCCTTTCATCTCATCTCTCAGGAGACAGAAGCACACAGATCTTTGTAGGTTTGGGGCCAGCATGGTCTACAAATTGAGTTCTAGACAGAGAAACCCTATCTTGAAAAACAAGCAAACAAAACAGAAAAACATAACCAGAATGCTCAAGTGTGTCACGTGAAAGAGAGTCTCATAATAAGGTTAGAGAGGTTGTTCTATAACTTCTTCCCCCAGGGGAGACTGCATTAAACCCTTAGTCATACACAAGGGCTCTAGACGTCCTGATCAACAGGTAATGTATGTGATATATATACGAATGACTAGAAGACGAGGTGCTCAGGTCTTGCTTCTTCTTGCTGCTTTTTTCCTGGTTTTTGGATACATTTTGGGTGAACGAAGTTGCTAAGCCTCACCTAGATAGACGAAATGTTATCATCTACCAGAGCTTCTTATTGCTTGCCCGTTACACACATCGTTGCTTCTTGTTGAACCTAGGTGTGGTCTCAGAATTTCAGCACAGTTCCTCAAGCAGCCCATGCCAGTTGCTCTGAGCTGGCAGCAGAAATGATGTTCCTGACGTTCTGTTGTCTCCTCATGGTGTGAGCTTTCTGGGACCTCTCGGAAACACCCAGAAGTGATGTCTATAGCCCCTCCTATGTTGCAGGGAGCCTCTTGTTTGTCCCGGCCATCCAGAACCAAAATAAACACACAAAAACTGTATTAATTAAATCACTGCTTGGCCCATTAGCTCTAGCTTCTTATTGGCTAGCTCTTACACCTACCTCTTAATTTAACCCATTTCTATTAATCTGTATATCGCCATGTGGCAGTGGCTTACCAGCAAAAATTCAGCACTTCTACCTCCGGCAGTGGACCCATAGCCTCTCTTTTCTCCACCCTTCTTTCTCCCAACATTCAGTCTGTCCTCCCTGCCTACCTTAGTTCTGCCCTATCAACAGGCCAAGGCAATTTCTTTATTCATTAATGGTAATCACAGCACACAGAGGGGACTTCCACATCACTCCTATACCTGTTATCCATGCCAGCCCCTTAAATACTGATGATACATGGCTGAATTATAAGATGTAAGAAGCGGGGCTGTGATTGTAGCTCAGTGGCAAAGCCTTGCCTAGCATGTGTGTGGCCTTGGGTCTATTACCCAGCAACATAAAATAAACGCACACACTTATAAAAGCTAGATGGGACTCAAAAGATTTTCTAGTTGGAATTAGAGTATGAAAAGGCTGAGACTCTGCGGGTGTCAGAGTCGGTGTTACGTTGTTTAAGATGGTGCTGTGTGCCTCTTACTTAGGTGGACTTCTGATTCCCCCCCAGGTGAGAAGATATTCCTGTGCCATCTGGGCCGAGGTGAAAGGTAAAACCTTGTTCTTTCTATGCACTCTGTCCTTCTCCCATCTTCAAGCTGCAGTACTGGTTTTATGTTGAGGGCTCGTTTTAAATCGTCCTATGTGACAACAAGTTAAGGGACCTTCAGAAAAATGCAGACATTCTCATGGCATAGGGTGTATATGACATGTTTAAATGCAAAGCCTTAACCGAAGAGGTGGGAACTCGTGGAATTATACAAAAAGCTAAACTGGGCGGCGGTGGCTCACGCCTTTAAACCTAGCACTCGGGAGGCAGAGGCAGGCGGATCTCTGTGAGTTCGAGGCCAGCCTGGTCTACAAGAGCTAGTTTCAGGACAGGCACCAAAGCTACAGAGAAACCCGGTCTTGGGGGAATAAAAAAACAACTGTCATCAGGCTTCAAGACATTGGACTCCGTACCATGAGTGGGGACCACCTTTGCTATCAGCCTCCTGTCTCTGCTGTGTCAGTGGGCCTCTCTTTTCCTACTGTAGCCATGTGGTTGGAGAGAAGGGCCCCCAAGATCCTCCAGATGAGGAACTTCAGTGGGGACAAGGTTTTACAGTTTAGAGGAGCCCTTCCCCCTAGCGTAAGTGACTTTTCAATGGCTGTGTCATTCCTGATTTGAGATAAGGGATCAGTTTGCCTTGGGTTTTGTGTTTTTGGCTTGTTGGGGGCAGAGCAGTGTAAGCAGTTGTTCAACCAGAATGGCAATGAAAAGGGGGAAGATTCTTCTCAAGTTTAAGGGCACTGGAGAGCTTGGTTACCAAGCAAAATAAGAGCTGCAGAAGCCCGAGACCTGCTATTTGGCTGTATACCATGTGCACACATATACACCATGTATGCACACATACACAGCCTCAGTCACATGACAGTTCAGTCACGTGGTGGATCACCGCAACAGGGGAAGTCACGTAAGATTGCATCCCCTAAAGCTTGGCGTGGATCCCATATGCCTGTATCCCAGCATCGAGGGGGCAAATATAGGAGGACGAGTTCAAGGTCAGCCTGGGATCCATAACAAGACCCGGCCTAAAAGGGAACAGTAAGTTTGTGTCAGCTAGAGACATAGCCAGTCATGTTATTTTGCTGAAGAACGTTCTGTGATGTTTTTATAATGAAGAATGACCCACTGACACGTTTCTCAGAATTGTCTCCACTGTTAAATGATGCGTAATTATAATAGATTAAGAAGAATAACTTATTAACAAAATGGAACTATCCTACATATAGAAAAACAAAAACAAAAACACAACCCAAAAGGAATGTAGGAAAAGGACATATAGTTCAAAGGTTGGTTGCTGCATCCAGCTCCAAGGCCAGGAATCTGGGAGCTGTGCTTTCTTCTTGATCAGATCCAGACGTGCAACCGCGATACATGGAACACGTAATCATTCTCAAACTTTAGTATGTGACATCAAATGGCAGACAGCAGTGCCTTTGACAGAGGCCACCTCCTGGGTAGGTAAAGCCTCCGCAGGGGGCACGCTCAGGTTTCTGGACGGACGGGACAGTCCTACTTCCTCCAGAGCTGGCTCTTGCGGATGGGCGCTAGGCCGTCTAAAACCTTCCCTTTTCCACGGACAGAGTTATCCAAGGGGTTGGGAAACTGCATCCCCCCCCCCCCCCGGGATTGAGTAATCATAGATGGTTGTTTGTTAGGCTTCCCTGGCAGGACATTTCTTAAAACCAATAGGCAACCAGCCAGTGGAATTGATTCCCGGGAATTCCATTAGTTGTAGCTAATCCCAGAAATCTTGTTAAATTTATAACCTTTGAGTATGGACCTTTTCCTGGCAGCAGGCTGAGGAATGTCGCCCTCTGCCTTTGGGCCACACTGTCGCTTTAACTCCTTCCACCCCACCCGTGCTGGAGTGATGAGGCAGCCAGGCACAACTGCTTTGGGGATTGCCAGGGATGAACTTCACAATGGATGCTCTGTTCCCCTGTCAGGAGAGGCCTTAGTAGGACGCGTGGAGGAGGGGCGGAGGGAAAGAGGCTTCTGTCTGTCTGCCTTTCCCTTGATCTGACTTTCCTTCTTTATATCTCCGCTCAAAACTTTTTTCAACAAGGGTAGAGAAGTTGATTTTGGATCTGGGCCAGGTGAGTTATCTGACAGCCTTTTTGTGTTGTAGATAGCCGTCTTAACCAGAGGTGTGTGCGGCATGGCTGGGCTCGCTTTTCTGAAGTGGTTTAATGAGGGTACAGGAAACAATCACACATTCTAACATCCGAAACACTCTCAGCCTGTCCCCTCCCCGAAGCTCCAGGGGCAGAATAGAGCTCTTCTAAGTAAAAGGGATGCGAATTAAGACGTGCAGGCTTTCAAACGACAGCTTCTGGAATCCGCTCTATCCAGTAACTGTTTGATATGATTGGGAAAGATTCAAACCAGGCAGACAAAACAGCCAGAGAGGAGGCTGTGGTTCTTCTGTGGTAACTGGGAAGGATTTTGAGAATATCGGAGTGGCTTTTGCAAGCGTCCTTCCCTCTGCATCCTTGAGAATCAGTACTGAGAACCTTTAATCCCAACACTCAGGAGAAGAGGCAGGCAGATCTCTGAGTTCGAGATCAGCCTAGTCTACATTGTGAGATCTACATAGTGAGTTCCAGGACAGCCAAGGCTACAAACATAGAGAGGCCTTGTCTCAAAAACCCAAACGATGATGACAATAATGATGATAAATAAATAAAACGTGGAGACCTATGCTGGCTAGTTTTCTGTTAACTTGACTCAAGCTACAGTCACTGGAGAGGAGGGAGCCTCAGTTAGTGACTGATCTGGGAGGGCCCAGCCCATTATGGGTGGTACCATTCCTCGTGGTCCTGGGCTCTATAAGAAAGCGGGTTGAGCAAGCCATGGGGAGCAAGTCAGTAAGCAGCTTTCCTCCACGGCCTCTGCATCAGCTCCTGCCATCAGGTCCCTGCTCTGTTTGAGTTTCTGTCCTGGCCTTCTTCAATAATGGACTAAAATGTGGAAGTGTAAGCCAAAGAAACCCTTTCCTCCCCAGCTTGCTTTTTGGTCACAGCGTTCCATCGCAGCAATAATAACTCTAACTAGGACACTCCCACTTCAGAAGGTAATTTGGAGAGAAGTGTGATCCAGCTTTGTCCCCAAGTCATTCCAGCTCCTTCATGCACAGCCTTGACCCTATTCTGGCTTTGGCCAGTGCTGAGTTTTGTATTTATATTTTGCACAGTGCCACCAGCAAGAAAGCTATAGAGCCAGGGAACTGCATTTGATGTCAAATGCCAAGTCCTGGGCGTCCTTGCCTCAGTCAAGTTCCCAATCAGACAGTGTCTTTGAAATGGTATTTAACTTGGCTGGTCCTCAGTTGCTTCTGCCTGGGCTGAGATTCCTTCCAGCCACAAAGTACTGTGAGCCTGTGATTTCCTGAGTCACGCAGATGATGGCAAGCTATATCCAGGGCATTCTGCAGACACAGGAGTGAAACCCAAGTCACTGGTGACTCTCCAGTTCTCTTCCAGCCTGCAGGCTGCACTGGCTTTCATTTCTGGTCATACAGAGCTCGGGCCTCTACCCTGTCTCACAGACAGATGGCAAAGCCTCCTCGTCCATCTCCCGTTACAGGAGTTCAGGTTTCCCCTCTTCCTCCCAGCCTGCCTGCTGCTGCCGGACTCATGTGGGAACTGCACTGCTCATGCTAGCATTGCCTTTGGTAGCCTCTTCTGGGCTTTCCCATTGCTTTCCAGCCTGTGTCTTGAGGCCTCGGTTTGACACCAACACAGCTTCAGATGATCGCTTCTCTCCTCCTCCTCCATTCCGATGGGCATCCTAGCTATTCTCTGCCTTTCTCTTTAAGGCCTTGGCTCACACAGCGACTCGATTACTCCCACCCAAATGCACTGTCAGCTACCTGTGACCCACTGCTTGCTGCTGTTCACTTGCTCAGGATGAAAACCAAACACCCTCTGCCGGAAGCTCTTCAGAGCTCCTTAGGGTCCACACCTTCCTCTCTCTTTTTCCTTAACTCTTCTCCCACGCTGCAGAGCAGCTGGCAGTTGTCTTTTTCTATGAGGTTTCAGGCACTTGGAGAGAACATTGAAAACAAAACTGGATCCTTGCCTGGCGTACATTAGGTGCTCACTTAGAGCGCATTGGATCCAGCAGGTAGGCAGGCATCCGTTCTATGGAGCGCAGATTTAATACTTGTCAAATTAAATAAACAGAGAAAAACTTCAAGCTACAAGCTTAAGGTGGACGTGCAGGTACCCAGAGTCAGCCAGGGCTTGACTCCAGGGTTCTGCATCTGGGGATTCCATCAACTGCAGATGGAGATCGCGGAGGTGGGCCTTTCCCTTGTCATTATCCAAAAACGATACAGCGAATCAGCTGTTGGCAGAGCATTTACGTTGTTTGCACCGTTCTAAGTAGTCCAGAGACAAATGAAAAGTACGAAAGAGATTGTAGATAGGTTATATGCAAACGCAGTTCTTGTGAGACTTTAATATTACAAAATTCTGGTATCTTAGGGGAAGGTTTTCTGGAATCAGTACCCTAGGGATACTGGGCTCTCTCTCTTTCTATACACACACACACACACACACACACACACACACGCATGCATGCACATTTGGCCGACAGTGAGATGAACTAGGGCGCACACTCCTCTGCAGAGCCTCCCTCCAGAAGGAAAGGAGGGCCTTTCAGCACCCCGAGTCCAGCCCTGAGACAGGGCTGAGCAGAGAACCTGTCACAGTGGATCTGAACCTGGAACCACAGAACTGGGAGCCAATCAGTGGACTTAGAACTATCTAAACTTACGGCAGTGTGTTAGGTTACAATAAAACGGATCCGGCATTCTTGCTGTTTTATCAAACATTAATTACCTGAGTTTATTTCCTGTTTTGCTCCCCTTTTCCAGCCCTCGCCCCCTTGCAGGGAACTTAAATAAGAAGACCCGAAAAATAACACATAGAAATTAAACACACTGTATCATCACTCTTGCCTGTCTGTGCTCAAACTGATGCAGCAACTGCTCTCTGGATATGTCTGTCCCAAGCCAGCCTGAGTCACGGTGCTAATTTATTTGTAGCGTTTGATGGCAACTGTTGCTTTCGGGAAGTGATCGTACCTGAGCACAGCTCTGCAAACAAGGTGTCAACACCAGGAGGAAGTCATCAAGGTTGTCCCAGGGTCTAACTTCCTCTTCAGCACCTGTGACCTATCAGGGACGGATTAAAGAGAGGCTGGTTCACTGTTTAGTCCGAGAGCAGAGTCTGTGGAGAAGAGGGTTATGGTTCAAAGGTATTTACTTTCTCTAAGAATGACTAACACGGCACATGAGTCACTCAGCCGAGTTTCCAAGAGAATATTCTACAGATGATTCAGAAGGAAAGGAAAATCAAAGGTCCCAAGCATGAGACTGTGGAAGGGAGTGGAGCCAGAGTGGCAAGACTATAAAACTATAATCCAAATTGGCCACTTGTAAATTTTATTAGTAAGGCATTCTTGGAGGCTACACACACACACACACACGCACGCACGCACACACACACACAGACACGAGTGTGCTTAGATTCAGAGTCTGTATGCAAAGTGAGCCCAAAGCCCTGTAACCAAGAACTGGACATCATGTTGGGAGCCAAAGCCCAGATGATGCTGTGCAAATAAATCAAGGCTACTCCTTATTTCTTTTCGTTTACACTTGTGCCTGTGTCTGTGTGAGTGTGTGCCGTATGAGTGCAGTACCCTCAGAGGCAAGAAGAGAGTGTCAGATCCTCGGAGCTGGAGGTGTAGGGGGCTGTGAGCTGCTGCCCAACAAGGGCACTGGGAGCTGAGTTCCCGTCCTCTGGAGGAGCCGCGAGTATTCTTAACTTCTTAGTCGCCCACTGCATGAGCCCCACAGGCCACCCTTTAATAATAGTGTCTATAGCAAGGATTAAGTGGGTCCCATTCTGAGGAGGATGCTATGGGTGGATGGTCTGGGGGAAGCTGGATTCCCGGGCTCTGACTTTGCCTCTGTCATTTTGGATTGTGAGTGGGTAATACCCCTTCACTTCTATGAAGCGCATCAGAGCAGGTCCACACAGTTTCCACATAGATAAACAACTGCAGATGACCTTTGTGAGGTCTGGAGGAGAAGGCTGGGACCGGGGAGTGGACGAGGACTTTGTACAAAGGAGGCGCCACCGAAAGTGTTCCCGAAGATAGCGTAAAGTGAAGGGCAGGCCAGAGTGTCACGGGATGGCTTGTCTCTCTCTGATAGCAGCAGTGACAGTGTTTCTAGTGAGTCAGCTCAGAGCATGAGGTCACTTAGGTGTCCCTCCTTCCGCGGACTCATTCAGCGTCCAAGGAAGTCGGGCAGACAAGGGTGTATCCTGACTTCTGATAACAGTTAACAACGCCCCTGTGGACACAGGGGATAGGAGGGCTGTAGACGGGCCTAGAAGTGGGCCCATCTGATGATGCAAAGCTGACGTCACCCAACTAGTAACTCCTGATGAATGAATAGAAATCCAGGACTCTCACAGTGTGGACTCCAGCCCATAGTCCTTCGGTTCAGTGTTTTCATTTAGCAAAGATTAAAATGTGGAGGAAGTATATGGGGAAGATATAAGGGAAACACTGATAAAGAAAACTGGAGAGGAGGGTTAGCTGTGTAAGCTCTCAGTGAAAATACCCGCCTCTCCTCACCCCCCACCCCGTCTCCAACGCTGAATTCTGTGTGTGTGTGTCTCTCTCTCTCTTTCTTACTTTTTGTTTGCTTATTTTTGTTCTATTTTGAGGCAGGGTTTCTCTGTGTAGCCTTGACTGTCCTGGAACTCGCTGTGTAGAGCAGCTTGGGTTTGAACTCAGAGATCTGCCTGCCTCTGCCTCTCAAACCCTGGGATTAAAGGCAGCATTTTCTCTTAAAAACCCCAAACCTCACTAATTGTGCAAATGGCGCTTTTTAACCTTACAAATGGTAATTTTGTGTATATAAAACACATGCTTTATGAATGCGGTTAAGTCTAGAGGGCTCCAGATTTGATAAATGTAACCAGACAATTCTTACCCACTTTAATGTTATATAAACATTCACCAACATTTTTCCGTTCTTTTATATTTCAATTTAAGTCTTTACCTGAGTCTTATGTTGGTATATGAAATAAGCTTTAGTAATCAGACACTTTCTTCTGATTAGGCATTCTTTTCTCTTTACCAGTTATAGGTAATTTATTGTTTCACTCATTTGAAACAGTTACACAACAATGGGAACAATGGTTGACAGTAACTGACGCTTGTTGATTGTTTGCTGGGTGACTGGCTGTTTCATGTCATTGTTTCTCACAGTCACCTGAAGCTGGGTGCTGTGGTTACAGTTTCCATGTGCTTAGAGCACTCCTTGGTAAGGAAACTAACACACACGGCTGATGCTCTGGTTTGAAGTTCCACCGGGAGAAAGGGATGGTATTGAGACAGAGACTTGAACACCATCATTCTAGTGTTCAAGCTGTGAAATGGCTTGACGGGGAGCTGGCTTTGTTCCTACACGCTTGGTTTTGTTCTAGCATATTCTTCCCTATGATAACATTCTACTGTCTTTATGCCCTGTGATCAAATCTTCTTATATTTAAGATACAAGTAACTTCCAATTTCCTCACCGCTCCTCTTTCTATTTGACAGTTTAGCTATGTAAAGTGTCCAGACCCTCTGGGTCTGAATACACAAAGTATAATTCTTTTTCTTTCTTTCTTTTTTCTTTTCTTTTTTTTTTTGTTGTCGTTGTCATTTTAAGATATGGTCTAACTATGCAACCCAGGTTGGCCTCTCACTCATGAGACTCCTGCCTCAGCTTCCCAAGCACTGGAATTATAGATGTATACCATGTTTTCTAGAAAGTCTTGCAACAACACTTCCTGGGATAGTGAGTTTCGCTTGACTGTTAAAAGCAGTGTAGTCTATGGCTGTACCTGTGGGTGCCAGGGACCCCACAGAGTTTCCACTGGGACCAAATAGCCCTTAAGCTGGTCCTAGACATCTGAGCTGTGTGTAATTACTCTGTGCCCCAGCCCTTCATCTGTAAAGAGGGACTCACAATGATCCTCAGTATAAGAATTTATTAGGAGCTGGATGAGTTCATTTTTCATCTGGATAACACAGTAACTGAACAAACAACTTTCATGAGTGAAAGGTGTATTGGGGCTCACGGTTCCAGGGGTGTCTGTCTAAGGTTGGTTAGCTCCGTTGCTCTGACTTGAATGAACTAGTGCAGTATGTGCTGGAGGAGGCTGCTCATCTTGTAGAAAGCAAAGAGAGGGAAGGCAAGCCCCAGCCAGCCAGCCCCCTTCTCCTGCATCTGTTCATCCAGGCCCCAGTTGATTGGGTGGTGATGCCCATGTCCAGGGTAGGTCTTCCCTCTCCAAGGTCCATCTCACAGACACACCCAGGAGTGTAGTTTCCTAAGCTCCCAAGTGTCTCTCAACCCAATCCAATTGACATTTAGGATTAACTACCACAGGAGACCTAGTTAACCCCAGTGAGGTGCTCACAACGGTGCGTGTCACACAGTGGCTGCTGTTTCCCAATAGAAACAGGGCCTTTGCTGAAGTCACGAGGCTCTGCATTAAGTCTCTTGGCCCAAATGTGCACCACAAATGTGAGTGTTTTTCCATTTGTAATCAGGGATCTCCCTGGAGTTGTCATGTGATGTTCCCCAAATAGCACATGTGTTCTAAGCGCTTTTACATGGACTTTTAAAAAATTTTTAGAGAAACCTGCTGAGCAGAGCAGAGAGGTACTGTCCTGCTAATAATATGGGGAAATGGAGGCACTGCTGCTCAACAAAACATGTTTGTGACCGCTGGTGCTGGCTGACACCGAAGCCCAAGTTCAGAGGATGTCAGAGTAACATCTTCCATGTGGAAGGAGATGGCTCTTAAAAAGCTATCAAGTGTAACTGGCCCGAGAGGAGCTCTGCACACAGCATGTATCGTGTATCTTTGGTGTGTCCACAAGCCTTGAGGCTTTAATATGATCTGGTTTTATGCTTCCTTTTTAGAAATACTTTGAAACTGTGGTTTCCTGAGGTCTGACCTCTGCAGGACCTGTGTTGGGGACACAGAGGCACTGTGAGGCATTCTTGGGATTCTTTGTTAACTGGAGCCCAGCTCTGGGTTAAAGGAGAGTGCTCACAGTTGGATGGCGAGCTCCTGGGGGGACCGTGGTGGAGCGTGCTCCAGGCTCATCTTACGGTTTCTTCCCACAGACTCGTCCCTCACGCCGCAGCAGATGGTGGGCGTCGGACTGGGCTCCGTGGCTTTTGTGACCGTTCTTGCATTCCTCTCCTTCTCAGCGGTGTGGTATGTGAGACCGTCACTTTTGAAGAATGAGTGGAACGGAGGGGAGGCTGGGGTGGGAGTCATGCCGGACAGCTGGGCATGAGGGTGGTCAGAGCACAGGCAGCAGGTAAGCCGGCATGACTAACCTCGAAGCTGGGAGAAGGAAGGTGATGTGGGATTTCCCTCTGCATGCTGTGAATACCACTGGTTAATAAAGTAACTGTCTTGGGCCTGCACAGAGCAGAGTAGCAGTAGACAGGGAAAACTAAACTGAATGATGGGAGAAAGAGGGCGTAGTCAAGGAGAAGCCATGTATCCCTGCAGGAGACAGATGCTGGAACTTTAGCCAGTAAGCCACAGTCACGTGGCAATACACAGATTAATAGAAATGGGTTAAATTAATATGTAAGAGTTAGCCAATGAGAAGCTAGAGCTAATGGGCCAAGCAGTGATTTAATTGATACAATTTCTGTGTGATTATTTGGGGGCTAAACTGCTGGTAACCAACAAGCAGCCTCTTCTCCAACAAATTGGCGCCCAGGAAGAGGATGCCCTGATCAGGGGAAAAGTAGGGATAGTGATGACAGCCCGGTTACTCCAGCAGGCAGGCTGATCTATGCAGCTTTATTGCTGGGACCCTGCTGGCAGACATCCATGTGTGCTGTACTGGAGGGGCACACAGTGAAGAAACAGCAGAGTGTGCAATGTTTATGCCTTCTCTTCCTCCTCTATGTCTAGATGGCTGGTGTGCACCGCCTGGAAATACTGCCTTATGATGGACAGCTGTTTCTACAGGTTTCAGGTGCCTGGGCTGTGTGACTTCCATCCAGAGCCCTTGTGTGAACCTGAAACCTTCTCCATCCCACCATGGCCTCATCCCTGAATTCAAGATGGCACCAACCCTATCTCTATGGAATTTTCCAGAAGGAGAAAACTTGGGAGCTGTTTTATGTGCTTCATGCTTTCAGGATCAGTGTGTGTCCATGAACTTGAGACTCATGCCCAGTGTAATACTGACCACAGGTCACAGCTCTGAGAGTCAGCTCCCATAATGACCACAGGCCACAGCCCTGAGAATCAGCTCCTGTAGACACTGGCTGTGCTCAGGCCATAGACCCTGAGATGTGGAGTTGCTGGATCTTACTTTAGGTACCCCTGCTAATTAGTTCAGGGTTCATTCTTTCACAGTAGGTAATGAGATGGACTTAAATCTGGGCTGGAACTTGGTTTTGTGAAGGAGGTCGTTGGATAAAGAACAGTGTCATGAAAAATGTTTCAAGCGTTTTAGAATTAGCCCTTCCCTATAGTTTACTGATAAACTAATTAGAAAATACAGTAACGTGGCCACCCTCTCGGGTTCCCTGCATGACTGTTAGGCAGCCTGGCTTTGATACAATTCTAGTTGTTTATGTGAGATCAAAAGTAATGCCTACTTTCCAGTAAAACACATTCTGTAATTTTGCCCATTCTTTCCTTGGTTTGATTTTGGTTTTCTCTCACCATCTATGAAATTGTTCTCTGCCTCCCTTGAGAAATTTGAGTTTGGCTGTAATGTAGAAACAGTGGGTTAAAGCAGCATCCATGCAGTTCACGACCAGAATCTGCATGAGTGTTGGGAGAGGGGGGGATCATGGTGATTGACATACCTTAGCTACACCTCAGTAACTGTGACTTGAGACGATGTTGTGGCCCATGAACATTAGCTATAGGCAGGGCTGGCCTACTGTCCACATAGTGAATATACACATAGAGTGTATTCAGTTTGACTTTAAAAAAAAACCCAGTTGGTATTCTTCAGCTTCTTCTCTACCACAGCTCAGCTCCAAGACTGTGGCTTCTCTCTTCCTTCTCCCTCTCTCCCTCACTAGACCTACAGAATCCAAAGTACAGGGGGAGGGGAAGGACATGTGGTTACGTAGTACAACCTCAAAGTAGAACCCAATGTGGTTCTGGAACTGTGCACCCCTGTGGTCCTGAGGAAGACAGACAATCTTTCCAGGACCATGACTGCTGTGTTCTTTGCTGGCTTGCAGGGTGTTTGTGGGTAGAGGTCATAGCTGAGTTGCCCAGTGATTATGACATATCTGTTTTGTCTCATGGTGAAATTTGATTGGTGTGGAACCTTTACGAACTGAATTGAGTATTAGGGGTGTTAATACCTTTTCCCCCTTTCTTCTGGGATTAGCTTAGTTCCCAGAAGAGCATGGGATACTTGTGAGCCCATCCTTCATGTGAAACATCAAGAGACCCATCAGAAGTTGTGAAGATGCCCGGGCCATGCCCTTGGGATTCCCAGGCTCCTGAGCCAGAACCCAAGTTAACAGCTCCTTTGTGCTTTGTAAATCACTATACTCAGCTGTTCTGTTAGAACAGAAAACAGACTGAAACACGATTGAACTGCTCATAAAGCTGCTCCCACCTGGAGGGTGGGGCTAGTTCTACTCAACTGGGAAAAGCCAGGCAGAGGGAGGCAAGCCAGACTTGTGTATTCAGTGCCAGCTGCTGGTCTTGCTAGTCCTCTGTCCTTTGAGTTACGTGGGACCAATATTTCCAGCACTCCCTAATTTTGCGTTCTAGGATAACTGTCCAAGATGTAGTTGCCCATGTGGGGTCTTAACATAATTGCCACTGAAAGGAAGAAATCTCACCTCTCTAAAAAAAAAAAAAAGCTTCTGGTTCAATCACTGTGTTAAGTAAATTATCAGCTTGTTGTGCAGTGTAGAAATGTAAAAACAGTGCATTTACAGCTGCAAAAACAGCAAACACACAGACTTTGTTATTTCCTCTGATTGTTCTAACTCACGACGGAGTCGATCTGCGCACAAACACAACTGGAGCAGGCGGTGGGCATTTCCCCGCTGTTCTTCTTAGTTTTCCCATAAGCTCGAAGAAAGAAATTTTACAACAGAAGACCTCTGCCCCCTCCTTAATTGGATTCCCAGTTAACGGAGGACAAGGGATACTTGTAGACTACGGTGTTGAGCTGGCTCCTGAGTCCCACTCACTAAAGCTAGATCTGGAGCCAGAGACATGGCTCAGCCTGGCGACCTGAGATGAAGCCTGGGGACCTACGCAGTGGATGGAGAAAGCTGATTCTTACAGATTGTCCTCGGAACACCACATGTGTTCTGTGGCATGTGTATGCCCATACATATACACAGACATACACGCACACAAAATGTAGTTTTTAAAATATAGATCCTAATGTAGGGGTGGAGGAAGATTTTTTCCCACATGACCACCACGGGAACGTCTTAGATCTGGTTTTAAATTAGCTTCCAGATTGGGAATTGGAATTGAGGTATTACCCAGTCATGGAACAAACACACTCACTTTGGACTGTCATGGGTGTGTGTGTGTGTGTGTGTGTGTGTGTGTGCATAGTTTGTGGGTACACCCTTAGCTATACACCAGGCACCTCTTTCATTCCATCTTCACTAGGTTCTGTGAAGTAGAAAGGTCAGGGGTTTCGGGTCCCTATTTTAAAGGGAGAAACAGATGCGGACTTGAATGTTTTGATGCAAGCCTAGTTTTCTTCCCTGGCACTTGCTAACCCTTGAATTAGCTGCTGAGGTAATTTGTAGACTGCCTCTTTGGTTTTGGGAAAACCATGTCCTTATATTTCCAAACAATATCATGTCAGCTTTATATTACCTTATTGTTAGTGTCTATGTTACCTGACCATGAGTCCTCATGCCTGTCTTTTGACTATTAAATACCACTACCCATCACTTCTTGAAGGAGCCACAGACAGCCAAGTGAATGAATGGAGATTAGGGGAAATGGAGTAGTGTTAGAAGACCTGGAATTGCAGCAGAGCACCTGAGATAACGCCCAGGGTAGTGGTGATTATCCTGAAATTTCACGCCAGCTTGGAATAAAGGTCATATTCAAATTTATTTGAGAGGAAGTAAAAAGCAATGCTGAGTGGACCCTTTTGATTGCCAAACTTTTATTCTGATTTTCAAGATCTGTTTTTCCATTCTCTTCTATGAACCACTGGTCATAGCAGTCTAAAGACCTCTGCCTTTGACAGTCATTATCTAGGCCAGGTGCTGGCTTCTGAAGGGAAGGAGAGCACTTTTAAGTTTATGTTTATGCACTGAAAGATAAAATGAAGTAAATCAACTTTTAAAGATTTATTTTTGTGTATGAGTATTTTGCATGTGTGTATGTGTACCGTGTGCATGTTAAACGAAGGCATTAGATCCCCTGAAACTGGAGTTATGGATGGTTATGAACCACCACGTGGGTTTTGGGAACTGTACTGGATCCTCTGCAAGAGCAATAAGCGCTCTTAACCCCGCCAACTTTGCAGCCCACAGCAAATCCATGTTTAAAGCATTGACCATTGCATGCTCTGGGTGCAGAGAGTTGGTCACCTCAGTTGTGGTGGCTATGTTGGTATAAGCCTTGATCTTGATATCCCTACCTTTTGAGAACATTGTTCAGGTTCCCCCAGAAGGAAGTGTTTTATGATGTGCTTTCACCCTTCAGTATTTCCTGGGCCTTGTCAGTAGTGACTGACTTACAAGTCTATACCATGGTTTATTTAATTGTATTCTACCATGCATATATAGCTAAAGTGTTTCCAGGTTTTTCCTTACACAAGTCTGTAGAAAGATGTGCAGTTGTTAGATTAAATTCATAGCCATAAGGTTGTTGGAATGAAAACTGTATGTATTGAACTATGCTTTGCTGGGAAGTCAATTTACGCTCTCACCAATAGAAAGCCTCAACTCCAGCAGTTGGAGTTGATATTGCTCATCTCTATGCCTCTTGTAGGTGGAAAGTAATGTTTTAATGTTTTGTTTGCATTTCTTGGCAGTTATGCATGCTGGTTGGCCCTTCATATCTGGTCTTTGAGAAGAACCATTGCCTTTTTTTCTCCATGAGATACTTGTCTATATTGATTGAGCAAGCTCTTTATGGATCAGAGATGTGGCCAGTAGTTAGAAGCACACTCTGCTCTTGTAGAGTCCCTGAGCTCAGTTCCCAGCACCCACATCTAGTGCTTGGTTCTCAGTCACCTGTAACTCCAGGTCCAAGAGAACCTGATGCCGGTAGTCTCCATGGAAACCTATACTCCCATGGACCACCTTCTCTCCCCACATGCATTTCTCTTCTGCCCAAAACTCTTCATATCATTGTGTTTTTAATGCTCACCTGCCATATATTTTATTACCTTTTTCTAGTGTGACATTTTTAGAAGTGATAATATCGTTTTAAAACTTCATTTGGGTTCTATAGTGTCACACAAACCCATCACATTGGTAAAGTCAAATTTACCAGTCTTTCCCCTTTAGATTGCCTTGTTGCTATGCTCAGAAGGACCTTCAAAGCAAGGTATTAAATAAAACATGAGATTTTCAAAAAGCCTGCCACGCTATTTATTTGCCTCTTCGTTTTTTGGGCCGGGAATCCAGGAATGATTCTTTGCTTGGGACATCACAAGTCACAATGAAGACAATAGCTGGACTGCGTTGTCATTTGGAGGGTTGACGTGGAAAGACTTGTCTTCTGTGATTGTCGAGCTTGTTGGCAGACTTTGTTTCCCCATGCCTGTATGGATAGAACCACCAACATTTTGCTGTCCGTCAACTGGAGGCTGACCTCATAACCTAGATGTCTCTACAGATCCTAGAGACTATCTGCTGGTTTCCATGTAGACTTCTGCAACATGACTGATTCCATCATCAAGAAGAGCCTCTAATGGGAGGGAGGTGGTCATCTCTTCTTAAAAGGGCTTTTGTCTCCATCTGACAAACAGGGTTGCTGAGACCCGGAATGTCTCTTCTTGAACTAGCTGAAAATGAGCTAACTTGGAATCTCAATTACATCTGAGAAAAATCTCTTCATTTGCCAAGTTCTGCTAGTTAAAAGCAAACCACACTCCAGGGACATTTTATGTGAAAACGGCACTCAGGGGACAGGCTTTATGAGGGTCATCTTCGAACTCAGCCTGCAAACTGCAAGAGAATCTATTTGTTATAAACTTTCTATTTTACTGTATGATGTTGTGAGCTCTTTCTGCAGAGTGGCTTGTTTTTATAGCACAAGCCCGGGGCTTGATTCTACATTAGCAAGGGAGCATTTGCCATAGCCATCAAGGTGGGAATGGTCAGTAACCATCATATGCTAGTTCTGCAAAGTGACTTTGTCACCTTTGACCAGACGAGTTCACTTGAGATTCCCCCATCTGGGGGCTGGAACAAGCCCCATTTCTTTGGGTCATGAGCATGGACCCCTGTCCCTTAACATTTGAATCAGATTCAAGATACTTGAGCTCCACAAACTGAAGAGAGCCTGGTATGTGACTCTGAGGAGCCAGCTCTACCCCAAACTCCCACCTCCACTCCTCTCCTCACCCCGTAGCTATCTTGAGTCAGGGTTCGGAAGACCAATTAGCTTTAACCGTATCCAAACCTTTGAGGACGATGAGTTCTCTTGAGCCCACATGCTACAGGATATAAGAGCCCTCCCTAGCTCCTGACCTCTGTAGACAAGATCTTGGTAGTTGCTGTGTGCAGAGATAGGATAAGGTGGGGGTAGGGGGAGCATAAGCCATGGATAGATACCTCTATTCAAGGCACTGTGACTTCCAGTGAAGGGTGGGCCCAATGACTGGAGGAGGGTTATAAGACCAGAATGAACCGTCTGTGGATGGAGATGTCACGGAGATGAACACCAGAACTAGGGAACAGCGAATGACCTCAAGGGTCCTGGTGGTCTGGGGACCTAACAGGATTCTCCACCACACTGTCTTCTGCTTAAGACAGGGCAGCATCCATGAAAGGAGAATCATTACTATGGACCCACAGCAGAGGCCACTAGGAAATAGAGAGAGCACAGTGCAAGCTTACTGAGCAGCATGCTGTCTGGCTAGAAGGTGCAGGGCAGATGTGCACACTAAGGCAGCCCTGCAAGAGAGAATGCATGTGACCGACAGCCTTGAAGACTAACCAACACCCTTGTCCTTGCCTCCCAGAGGCCTGGAGCTGCCTCCTGGGGCTGACTCGGTGTCCTGAGATTTGTACTGACGAACATTCCTACTTTCTTTTCCTGTGTGCTGCAGACTGACTCGTATTCATTTGGGCTGAATGTCAGTCTGAGCTTGTGCATCTGAGACAGTTCCCTAGAGAAGACAGAGACAGGAGGGACCCCACCAAGGCTAAAAGATCAGTCCCCATCCTGATCTGAAGAGATCCCGCCTCATCTCCAAGTGTGACATATACCTGGTGTCAGCCACTCCACTCCCCTTTCCCTTGTTTCATTAAAGAACTTTCGAAATTTACTTTTTATGTATCTGAGTGTTCAACTTGCACGTATGTATGTATACCACCCATGTGAGTATGTATGTATGGCTTGCATATGAGTATGTATGTATTGCTTGCATGTGTGTATGTGTGCCACCTATGTGCCTGGTGCTCATATCATTAGAATAAGGCATCAGATCTCCTGGACCTGGAATTATGGATGCTTATGAGCCACCGTGAGTGCTGGGAATTGACTAGTCCTCTGCAAGCACAGCAAGCACTCTTAACCACTGGTCTACCCTTCCAGCCTCCTTTCCCTCACTTCTACGTGCAACTGGCTGCTTCTCCTTCAACACGGAAGCTGCTGCTGCCCCTCCCACCTCCTCGGGTCTCTGTAGAAAGGCCCTTCAGGGTAGGGGCTAAGTGCTGGGCGGGAACCTGCACTGGAGATCCTGTTGAGGCAGCCATCAGTGAGATCAGGTTTTTCACCCCAGCAGACGAGAGAAAGGAGGTGAGGGGTGGTGGAAGCGATCTGCCTTTCTTGGACGCAAAGTGTGGTGTTTTAAGCAGGAATGACCCCTGCAGACTCACACATTCGAACACACATTTCGAATTTGGTGGGATGGTTTGGAAGGAACTAGGAAGTGTGGTCTGTTGGAGGGGGTGTGTGCGGGTGGAGTTTGAGGTTTCGAAAGACCTCCCATGGTTCCAGGTAGCTAAACCCTCTCCACTGCTTAGTGCCTGTGGATCAGGTTGCTAGCTCTCAGCTAATCATCCGCCATCATGGGCTCTAACCCCCTGAAACCATGAGCCCCAACAAATGTTTCCTTTTATAAGTTGCCTTCGTCATGGCATGGCTTCACAGCAATAGGAGAGTAACCAGGGTGGGGTGAGAGGGGGGAGCTGGGCAACACACACTGCAGAGGAGACTTGGGTGCCTGGTTATGCGCTTTGGAGGACTGGTGATGTCTGACCGTGCACTGGAGCACTGAAGTGCAAGACTAAGGATGCTCACAGTGGACATGCAACGTGCTTTCTATGGCTGTGCCGTCAGTCAGGTTTCTATCCTCAGCTCTTTCTCCCACTCAGTATTCAGCTGAATGGAGTTTTATTGTCTACCCCCTTGGCTACCCAGGTCACTGCCCTCCATGTGGGACGTCACTGTTTTCCCACAATCATAAGGCTGGCATTGCTTCTAGACTCCTGCCACTTTTACTACACGACACACCTGCTTTGCATAATTGCTTGCTTGGTCAGCCACCATGCTGCTCTCTGGTAAACTCGAAGGGAAACACACTGAGCCACAGAAAGGACTTGCTGAGCAGGTACTCCTGAGTGACAGGAGTCCCTGACACTGAGCCTAAGGAGAAGAATCTAGTTACGCCAAACCTCCCAGGGCTCAGAAAGTCTCTAATCTCAACAAATTTTTAACCCAATTCCAAAGGAACTCCTCAAGACACCACCACAAAGGTGACAAAGATCTTTAGACTCTCCTGAGCTATTTTCCTACAACCCCTTGTGGATACTTAGCGAAGGAAACTGCTTTTAAATCATCCCAAACACAGAGGCGCACGGCTAAGGGGATCATAGCTTAAGTCAGAGTGGGCTTAGACGTTGGTAACGCTCCAAACTCAATATTTATGCTACGTGCGCTGAGGCCGGTGTGCAGATTATTGTCTTTTATTATTTCCAGGAATAAGTTTACTGAATCATCAAGAGTTTTCCTTTCCTTTCTAAGTGCTGGATTCCTGATGATGTTAGCCAGCTGGCTGATGGTCGCTTGAGGCCCACACTTGAGATTCTAATGGGAACCCGCTGACCCTTGAAGAAGCGTGCTGCTGGCCATCATCCTTTGTATTTAAAAAAAAACAAGCAAAAAAACTGAGGCGACTTCACATCTGTGGGAAATAGCGGTTTATGAGGGAAACATGAGAGTGTCTATCCAGGTGGAGAAAACGTGCGAGCAAGGTAGGTGGTTAGTGAAGGGTTAATGGGCTACTTAAAATTCTCAGGTAGCAATATCAGCGAGATCTTCCTCTGTGTGTGTACTGGGGGAGAGGATATAGTTGATCATGGGCTACTTCTATTTTTCTCTGGTTGTCGTTTCCCCTAGTTTTACTGAGATATGATTAACAAGTAAACTTGCATGTATTTGGAGTGAACAATGGACGACAGGGTCCATGTGGACACTGTGAAGGAATGGCTAGAGTCACGCTAATACTGAAAGAATACTTAGACGTAGGGCCTATGAAGATGGCTCAGTAGGTAACGTCTACTTATGAGCCCACGGACCCAACTTCTGTTATTTATTTTTTTATTCTATTTTTTTGAGACAGAGTCTCAGACTAGTTTTGAACTCTCTAGATAGTCATAGATGACCTTGAACTTCTGACCCTCCTGCCTCCAACTCCCGGAGCTGGAGCGCGGGCATTGCAGGTATAGGCTACCACACCAGGTTTTTGCACTGCTGGAGATCAAACCCATGTCTCATGCGTATTTGACACTCACTCCACCCAATGAGCTACCTACCACCCGAGGACTTGAGTTTAGAGCTTTGGCACCTACATAAAAAGCTGGGCATGGTGATGTGTATCTATAACTCCAGTCCTGGGAGGAACTAGAGCTACATCCTCATGATTTGCTAACCAGTCAGTCTAGCAGAATGGGTAAGCTCCAGGCTCTTAAAAAAGAAGGGAAGGGGGGGCTGGAGAGATGGCTCAGTGGTTAAGAGCATTGTCTCGACTTCCAAAGGTCCTGAGTTCAATTCCCAGCAACCACATGGTGGCTCACAACCATCTGTAATGAGGTCTGGTGCCCTCTTCGGGCATGCACACAGACAGAATATTGTATGCATAATAAATAAATAAACAAATAAATATTTTTTTTAAAAAGAAGGGAATGGTAAAAGAATGTATAAATCTGACGGTGACTTCTGATCTCCACGTGAGCATTCGCATAAACATGAACACCTCCTACACATGTGTGCACACACATAGGAAAGAACAGCTATAATTGCTTTCACAAGAAATTTCAAATATAACATGAGTTATCCCTTAACATCTGTCTTCAGATTGACCAACATCTTCCTGTGCCCACTTCCTGTGCCCACTTCCTGTGTCCGGCATCTTCCCTTCTCTCACTCTTGCCCCCAGAATCACCTTTCACGCTTCTGTTTCTGTGAATTCAACGTTTGTAGATTTCACAAACAAGCGGTAAGTCTGCAGTACATCCTAGCATTGGTCTCACATTCTCTCTGCCCATTCTCTGGTGACAGGGACTCAGGTGGCCTCACCTTCTGTGAATAATGCTGCGAAGACCATGGGAAAGATCCCTGGGACATAAGGATTTCATTCCTTTGAACGTAAAACGGAAGTAGGATGGCTGTTGTCATACTGAAATTCTATTTAATCTTTAAGGAAATTTTCTTTTCTTTTTTTTTTTTTACTTTATTAAAATACTGAGTTTATTTCACATGTATATTTGTCTCCCTACCATTTCCACATCTGACCACCACTATTACTATGTCCTATCATAACATTCCATACATACTTAAAACCAAGTAAAGGGTGGAGCTCCATCCTTGAAAACTAAACAGGCATTTTAGACAACATTCTTGGCAATGGAACCTGGACAACATTTATCAAACACAGTAGGGAAAGTTCTCACTTTGCATTATAAAAAGGACAGCCAGATATATCAACTGTTACAGAAATTAAGTAAGACGGAATATTTCAAACTGTTTAAACCATTTTCTTAAAGAGACTTCCTCCACTGCCAGAGATCTTGAATAGCCTCCTGGTCAGTCATCCGGAAGCAATTCTTCACATAATTAATGAACTTGGCTTCCCACTTTGGGAAGAGAGCCACCTTTTTCTATACTTGCTTGCATTTTTGCCTTAATGTCTTCTACAGAACTAGGTCCTTTTGGTGTTTTAGGGGTTTTTTCCTGTTTTTTGAAGGACTCTTGACCCTTTGATCTTGGTGTTGATGGTTTTAAGTCTTTTCCATTTTGGTTTGATTTTTGTGCATTTTTGGCTGGGGTATCTCGTATAGATTTCTTCACTGGAACTTTTTCCTCAGCTTCCTCATCATCAAAATCATCGTCGTCATCATCTTCATCATCCTCATCATCTTCATCATCATCCTCATCAAGTTTTACTTTTTTCTGTGGAACCTTGTTGTCACCTCCAGGAGCAGATCGCTTTCCAGACATACTCAACAGCTTTACATCCTCCTCATCTTCATCTTCTGACTCTGCATCTTCCTCTACAGCTACTAGATGCTGTCCACTAATGTGCACAGGCCCAGAACCACACTTCAATCTTAAGACCGCAGGAGGTGTTATTTCAAATCCCCCAAGAGAAACTGTTGGCTGTACAGACATTTTCAAAGTTGCCAGTGTTACTTTTATTGGACTGCCTTCATAGTTCATTGCTTCTGCCTCTACGATGTGTAATTCGTCTTTTGCCCCAGCACCTAAACTAACCGTTCTTAGTGATAACTGGTGCTCATTCTCATCATTATCCACCCTAAAGTGATAATCTTTGTCGGCTTTTAGTTCACAGCCGAAAAGGTAGTTCTGAGGCCTTAGAGGGCTCATGTCCATGTCCATGGAGTCTTCCATGAGGTGAAGGCGCGTTCTTCGGTGGCAGAGAAGTCGGACGGAGGGTTCTGCCTGCTGCTCCTCAGAACAGGCACGCAGGACGGAATCACGCCAGGGACTAAGGAAATTTTCTTATTATGTTGTGTAATGTCTCCACCAACTCACATTCTCAGCGACTTTCTTTTGGAGATAGGTTCTTGCTCTAGCCCAGGATGGCCTAGATCTCATGAGAAGCCTACCACCTCAGCCTCCAAAACACCAGGAATACAAGCATGAGTCACTCTGCCTGGCCAAGGCTTCTCCTTTCTCTACATCCTTGACAGGGCTTAATGTCTGCTTTGGTCATTGTCCTCTTTGTGGTTGTTGCTATTTCTTATGCTAACAGATCTGATGTGAACCTTATTGTGGTTTTGATTTCCCTGGTGATCAAGAATGTGAACAGCTTTTCCTACACTTGCCAATCATTTGTGTGTCTTCAAGAGGGAAAATGTCTATTTAGAGCCTTTTTCCATTTAAAACAATCGGGTTTCCCCTTGCTGTCAAGTTCCTTATACAAATTTGCACAGTAACCTCTATTGGGCTTATAGTTTTTGACTATTTTTTCCCCATCCCTTGTTTTTTTTTAAAAAATCATTTTGTTGGTTGATATGCAGTAATGTTTTAGTTTGACAAAATCCCATCTTTGAGTTTTTGCGAAGGAAGAGAGAAGATGTCATGACTTTTGGCATGTTGGCTTCATGTTTCTTTTTCTTGTGCTGGTGGAAACAAAGCAGTCAAGGAAGTAGATGAGACCATGCGAGGGCACGGCCGAGGTGAGATGAGTAGCTGGCGGCTTTTCACCTTGGTTCACACAGATGCGTCTCCACCCTTTCTGCTGCTACCAGATACATTTCTTTTCCTTTTGTGTCTTAACGCTTTTGTTTTCTAACTGATGACTTGAAATTGATCACATCTCTTTGGGCTCTTTACCCTACACGGAAATGAAGACCAGATGTGTGTCCTTCATATACTTGTGGTACCAGGAGCTTCCTGGCACAGTTGCCTTCTTTCTTTCCTTCCTTTTTTTTTCTTTCTTTGAGACAGTGTGTTACTAATTAGCTCAGCTTCCCCTGGAACTTGTACCCCAAGCTCGCCTCGAACTCCCAATCCTCTTGCTATGGCCTCCTGACTACAGACATGTAGCTCCCAATAGAGTTCCCAAAGAATCAGACCGAAGGTTTAAAAGTCGGCCTTTTTGTTTGCTTGTTGAACTTGTAACTGATAGAAACAAACTGTTGCCCGTTCCCTTATTTATGACTCCGAATTCCCACTTGGGATTGGGAAATCAATCTAATCTTTATTTCACATTACTCAACTGGTGTTTTATGCCCCTCCCCCAGTGATGGGATTGTCACATTGTGGGTGGCTTAGAGCACCAAGCAATATCCGGGAGAGAATCGTGGCTGGAGGCCAGAGAAGGCAGAGTCTGAGCTGGCTTTGAAGGACTAGTAAGGTTCAATTGGGCAAAGACTAGAAGGGAAACCTGGGCTGTGTGTGTTATGTGCGTGGGCTCATTTAAGTCTATGAACAAAAGCATAAAGCTACAAGAAAATCAGTGTTAGAGAGGAAAACCAGGGCTGAGAGGGGAAAGGTCTAATACAGGGGAAATATCCCCAGTGCATAAACAGGGATTGTCCAGTGTTGGAGGTGGCCAGGTGGTAGGAAAGGGGAGAAGGTTTGCTTTTTTAAGCCTTTCCAAGGAACATTTTAAAGAGAGACCACCTGGGACCAAGGTCGGTGGGAGAGTGCTTGCCTGGCTTGCCTGGCATTGGCGGGGCCTGGGTTCAATGTTGCCAATGCAAGAAGACAGAAGAGAGGGGAAAAGCGGGAGGGAGGGGTAAGGGAGAGAGAAAGCATTATGACTAATGGGACTTTGTCCCCAGTCATGCTAGATATCCATCTAAATTATATTTGTCCTTTTAAGTAGTCACTTGGAGAGACTAAACACTAATTACAGTGGCATTATTGAAAAAGACCTTGAGAGATCCCCTTTGATAACTGCCTTCTGAACATCTTTATGAGCCACAAATGAACACTGCCGTTATAGCCTCAGAAAACTGTCTCCATCTCTCTGTATATGGTGAGACCATTATATACAGATATAAAATGTATTCCGGCAAAATTTGGCTGGTTGGACATTTCTCCTACGAACTAAACATATGTGGCAAATTGCTTTTATCTATTTTCCAAAGTAATACAACCTGGAGCGTACTGCTCAAGAAGATTTCACGTGTAGATGTAGCGCACCACGAGAAGAGTGCACACTCCAGACAGGGATAGTGATCTTCAAAGAGGTAGTCCAGCATTCTGAGCAGCCGCCGTGTGGCACCTCCATAGGAAGGCCCCGGGCCAGAGTCCCACCGGTAGCTACATTCTGAGCTTATTTTTTTTTATGATTATGCAGCTCAAACTGTTTATTAAGATGGAAGGAAAAGCACCTCTTAAAAATACACGGTTTTCTTTGTCCAGATGGGAAATCCAAGTCCAGATAGAACAGTTTTCATGGTTTGGGAAGACAGGGGCATGCTCACCTCCGCTTTTGTTGTAAAGTTCACAACACAGATTTACAGCTACATGCTGTAGAGCTTCTATGAGTCTCCTGTTCTGCATCTGGAGGGACTGCAGCTGTTGGGATACATTCCCCAGCCTTTCATCCTTTTCAGTGATTCTGTCTTGCTGAATATTGGAGAGCTGGTAGAACTGAAAAACTAAGTCATGTGACCAAGTCAGACTGGACCTGAGCTTTTGTTTTCTATCACCGTGGTTGGAAAAGCTATTCTATGGCAGCTTGTGGTCAGCCCTGGTGTCTTGCTGGCGGCTCCTCAGACAGTCACTAACAATCAGGTACTCTCCCTAAATCACTCATGAAGACCTAACCAAGCCGCAGAGGAAGATGAGCCAAGCTCTCTGTAGTTTCAAGTTTAGGAAACAGGTCATCCAGAAGATGTTCGTCAGAATTGCTGACCACCACAAAAACCCGACCCGAGTCGCTTTAATCCACATACAAACTTGAATTCTTTATGGCTTTAGACCCACTGGCCTGCAGCTCTTGCTGACCCATGTGAATGAGAAAAGGTGTACAGAAGAAGCTATTTAGAACCCACGTTTGGGCATCTGAGTTATTCACCTGTCTGAGACCCATATAGTTTCCCAAGAGAATTCATATAAAAATTTTCTCCTAGAGTAAGGGATAAGACAGTCATAGGAAGGCTAGAGCCTCCTTTCCAATATCCACCATACCTGCTCATTGAACCCTAAAGATCTTTCTGCCTGCCACTCCGCCTTTCTCTTTTTAATTTCTAACAATTTCATATGCATATACAGCGTATTACCACAGCCACTGCCCAGCGCTTTGACCGCTTACGAGTCTCTGTATTAACCACGGCCCATTGCAAAGAGAAGCTTCTCTGACCAAGGCTGGGAGCAGCACTAGCCAAGGAGAGGCAGTTTGATGTCCGCTTAGTAAAACCTCAGTAGTAGAGTCCCCTCTGGCATCTTAGCTGTAAGCTTTGGACCAGGTTTACAGTAACAGGAATGCACCCCCTCCCATGGACTTCAGAGCAGATCAGAAAGTGAGGGATTGCCTTCGCCCCTGCCCAACCACTGTCCCACTTTGTGCTTATGGGCCCATCTCACCTGTCTGCCTCTCTTTTCCTGGGCTCGTTGGGGGCAACTGTTGTTCACATGATCTCTCATCTTGTTTTGGGCGTTATCTACAGGACACAGCAGTTCACTGGTTTTTCTTAATTGGCAAGATGGTCTTTCTTTCTTTTAGCACAATTTCTAATGTTCCCGTTGAGTCAGCACAGGGTTGTTCCGCACTCCTGTGATAGTGACGGGCTTTGCATCCAGCCTCCACCATAATCTGATGTAGAAGGGTATTCTGTGCTGGGCAGGACAGTGTGTCTTGTAAAACCACATTCCTCTGTGATCAGTGCTGAGTCAATGGCTTCCGAGTGGGGGATGGGGGGTCTTGTTCTTCTGGCAACTTGCTCCTTTTCCCCAGCACTCATATTGGCAAGGTATTTGGAATTTCTATGACGTAGGACCTGCGACACTGTCCTGCGCTGATGAACTAGAGGTTCGAGTTAGGTCATGAGACTCCCTCAATTTGTTCCAAATAGTATCTGATTGAATTCTTCAGAGCGTGTAACGTAACACTGGGGCCTTGTTCTTTGTTTATTAGTTCATTCATGTTTCTGTTGGTGTAGTTTGGTTACTAACACGCCATCACGGATCCTCACAGAATGCTTTGCTTTGAGAAAGTCTGAGAGTGGATAATCTAAAAGAATTCAAGATTTAATGGTTCAGGATTCATTCAAAAAATGAAACAGTTGTGGAGAACTTAAAATATTTTGGAGTGGAAAAGAAAAGAAGAGGGGGGGTTGTTCCTACCAGATAGTAAGCTGTATAAAAAGGTTGCAGAAAATAAATTGATGCTGGTCCTGAAACAAGAGCTGTTAGATGCTAAAGAAGATCTTACATCCTACTGAAGTTACTGTGGGTCAGTAGCACCCTTTGCCCCGGGATCCTGGAGAACTGGGTGGACTTTCTGGAAGAAATAGTCTCTTGTTAGAGCCCCAGTAGCTTCATTGTTATTATGAACTACCCTCTGTGGTCAGCGGACATTGAGGGAGTAATACATGGGGCGGGGCTCAGAGCCAGGTCCACAGTTGTCATGCAGCTGTTCCAGGACTTCAGCTACTGAACACACAGAGAATGCAAAGTGACCACGTGGAATGTTTATAAGATAGAATTTTATAAAGGGGAGTAAATGATCAGAGATTCTCCAGTGTGACCGGAGAGATTAAAGATAACCAAGCAGAGGGGCTTGGGAATTATTGTCATCATTACCATTGCCATGAGGACCATAACTATCACCATCATCACCACAATCACCAGTCACCAGCATCACCACAATCACCAGTCACCAGCATCACCACAATCACCAGTCACCAGCATCACCATAATCACCAGCATCACCACAATCACCAGTCACCAGCATCACCACAATCACCAGCATCACCACAATCACCAGTCACCAGCATCACCACAATCACCAATCACCAGCATCACCACAATCACCAGCATCACCACAATCACCAATCACCAGCATCACCACAATCACCAATCACCAGCATCACCACAATCACCAGCATCACCACAATCACCAGTCACCAGCATCACCACAATCACCAATCACCTGCATCATCACAATCACCAGCATCACCACAATCACCAATCACCAGCATCACCACAATCACCAATCACCAGCATCACCACAATCACCAGCATCACCACAATCACCAGCATCACCACAATCACCAGTCACCAGCATCACCACAATCACCAATCACCAGCATCACCACAATCACCAGCATCACCACAATCACCAATCACCAGCATCACCACAATCACCATCACCAGCATCACCACAATCACCAATCACCAGCATCACCACAATCACCAATCACCAGCATCACCACAATCACCAATCACCAGCATCACCACAATCACCTGCATCAATCATCACCGTCACTATCCTCTTCCTCATCCTTCTTTTAAAGCTGAGATTCAAAGAGTTGTCCTTACCCAAAGACACCTACCAAAACCTAATAGGGCTGGGATTCTAATCTTCTTATGCTCTAAATTCTAAGCTTTGTCATTTTGGTGTGGTGTGTGTGTGTGTGTGTGTGTGTGTGTGTGTGTGTGTGTGTGTATGTGTGTGTGTATGTGTGTGTGTGTATGTGTGAGGTGAGTGTGTATTGTGAGGTGTGTCTATGTGTGAGGTGTGTATGTATGTGTGAGGTATGTGTATGTGTGAGGTGTGTGTATGTGTGAGGTGTGTGTATGTGTGAGGTGTGTGTGTGTGAGGTGTGTGTGTGTGTGAGGTGTGTGTGTGAGGTGTGTATGTGTGAGGTGTGTGTGTGTGAGGTGTGTATGTGTGAGGTGTGTGTATGTGAGGTGTGTATGTGTGAGGTGTGTGTGTGTGAGGTGTGTGTATGTGTGAGGTGTGTGTATGTGTGAGGTGTGTGTGTGTGAGGTGTGTGTGTGTGAGGTGTGTGTGAGGTGTGTATGTGTGAGGTGTGTGTGTGTGAGGTGTGTGTATGTGTGAGGTGTGTGTATGTGTGAGGTGTGTGTGTGTGAGGTGTGTATGTGTGAGGTGTGTGTATGTGTGAGGTGTGTGTGTGTGAGGTGTGTGTATGTGTGAGGTGTGTGTGTGTGAGGTGTGTATGTGTGAGGTGTGTATGTGTGAGGTGTGTGTATGTGTGAGGTGTGTGTGTGTGAGGTGTGTATGTGTGAGGTGTGTATGTGTGAGGTGTGTGTATGTGTGAGGTGTGTGTATGTGTGAGGTGTGTGTGTGTGTGAGGTGTGTGTATGTGTGAGGTGTGTATGTGTGAGGTGTGTGTATGTGTGAGATATGTGTGTGAGGTGTGTGTGTGTGTGAGGTGTGTGTATGTGCGAGGTGTGTGTGTGAGGTGTGTGTATGTGTGAGGTGTGTGTGTGTGAGGTGTGTGTATGTGTGAGGTGTGTGTGTGTGTGAGGTGTGTGTATGTGTGAGGTGTGTGTGTGAGGTGTGTGTATGTGTGAGATATGTGTGTGAGGTGTGTGTGTGTGTGAGGTGTGTGTATGTGCGAGGTGTGTGTGTGAGGTGTGTGTATGTGTGAGGTGTGTGTGTGTGAGGTGTGTGTGTGAGGTGTGTGTATGTGTGAGGTGTGTGTATGTGCGAGGTGTGTGTGTGAGGTGTGTGTATGTGTGAGGTGTGTGTGTGTGAGGTGTGTGTATGTGTGAGGTGTGTGTGTGTGAGGTGTGTGTGTGAGGTGTGTGTATGTGTGAGGTGTGTGTGTGTGAGGTGTGTGTGTGAGGTGTGTATGTGTGAGGTGTGTATGTGTGAGGTGTGTGTGTGAGGTGTGTGTGTGTGTGAGGTGTGTATGTGTGAGGTGTGTGTGTGTGAGGTGTGTGTGTGTGAGGTGTGTATGTGTGTGTATGTACATATTACCATCCTGTCTCTGGTTAAGAGATGTCTAAAAGATCAAGTCACAGGAATGAAAATCAAACACTAGCAAATCTTTTGTTGTTTAATGTCAAGGAACACTATAGTCGACTGTTTTTCAGATTTCAGTATGTTTCATTTTTTCTTGGCAAATACATTTTTCAGCATTGTAGACCTTGAATAGTTGATTGTTCTGGGTGCTTGCGTGTGAAATGAACCTGCATGGTAGTTAATTTTTAAATGGGTCCTGGCAGATGGTTTCAGTGTTCTCTAGCCACTAGGAGAAGTGAGTAATCGCCAAGTTTTCTCTTGAAATCACTGCATGAATGACCCCTTTCTTGCTCCGAGTAGGTAATTCAGTTCTCATGTTCAGCTGCACAGTGGAAGCAGTATTTCTCTAATTTCTAACGATGCTTACGTCTCTTGTTCTGCAGTCACGAAAGCACTCGTTAGGCCAAACCTCTTGTGACTTCTGACTCTTGCCCACTAACACTCCGCTGCCTTCTAGTGGTCTGAAAGCCCCCCAATTCAAGATGGCAGTTCCGTTCCCTTTGAAGTGGATACCGAGTAGCCTATCTCGCGGAAAATACTCTGTCATGTTAGGGATCTTGTCTGTCCTCGGTATTTCTTCACAGTAGACCTTGTCAAAGCGTGCATGTCCGGGTCTCACATTGTCGATGGCCTCAGAAGCCTGAGAACGGAGTTGTCCAACTGTTCCTGCACATGTGAATCACTAGGGAGGCTTTAATAATGCAGACAGCTGGGACTGAGGAGAGGGAGCTCCCCGGGTTCAGTGATAGCTGAGCAAGCGTGGGTCCCTGAGTTTGGAGCCTAACACCTACGTAAAGTCCAGGCACGGCTGTACAGCTGTCACCCCAGGACTCCACCTGAAGAATGGGGTGTCAGTTGGGCAATGTCAGGATTAAATAGTCAATATTCTTGTCATACACTGTTGTAATTGTCTCTTTCCCCTCTTTCTCCGGTATTCCTCCACTTCTGTCTTTTATTTTTTCATTCATGGGTAAGACTGATGAACTTTTGAGATCTTTCCCACACAGCTCCACCAAGTGGCAGAACAATGGGGGTCTTGTTTCCGTAGAATCTCCTACCACAGTTCCCCACGGGCTGGCCTCGAGTAGGTCCGTCAGAGATCTCCTAAGGAGGAACAAGTCTGTTCCCACAGAGCAGAAACTGAACCCTCCGCGATCTGCTTCCTTTGCAGCCAGGCTATTTCTACATATTCAAAATGTGGTTCCCAGAAAGCCCCTTCTTTGACTTCTCAACCCTCTTCTACCCACTTCCTTTTCCCCATCTCTCAACTTTGCACTTCAATCTGGGTAACCCCAACCTTACTCAGGGCAGATAGAACTTACAGCCACCAGAATCTTCAGAAGGCAACTTGAACATCACCAGGGGTGGTAGTGGCCATCCTTGGATTAGACGGTGTCACCTACGGAAGGAGGAGGGGCTGCGCTCACAGCCCAGGGAGATCATGAGCGCTATCGAGGTTTATTTTCCTCCAGCAACAGCCTAGGCTGACTGGGTCTCACTCGCTCTCTGGGCAGCCAAACACTTTTGGGAAAGAAGCAGGCAGTAAAAGTCTTTGAGTTTGAAGACCCTCGAGGCCTATGCTCCAAGTCAAGTCTTGACCTTTGCCGTGCTGCCCCAAAGCAGGTAAAATAGGGTCCCATCACTTCCTTTGTGGACTCAAATGTTTCATGTCATCTTCACGGGTTACCAAATAGGAATCTTCTAATCTGCCTCCCCAACCATTCAGTAATATAAGAATCATCTTAGCCTGGGAGCCACTCCAAACACTGGGAGCTGGAACTGGCCCATAAGCCCGAGTTCCTTGTTGCTGACACAGTACATCGCTAAGTGTTGCTTGGCTCAGTCTTGCTTGCACTTTTAACACTATTTGTGGGGACTGGAGGGAACTATCACCAACCCTCCCAGCCTGCCCTGAGGTTTCTGTCTAGATCTTATCTTTCGTCAGAAAAGCATAAAGTTATTCTTATTTTTATTTGTATGCCAGCGTGTGGTGAGAAAGGCCTTTAATCCCAGTCCTCAGCAGGCAGAGGCAGGTAGATTTTGTAAGAACTCTCTGTGACTTTGAGGTCAGTGAGTTTCAGGCCAGTGGGGGAGCTTCATAGTGAGATCCCCTCTCCAAAACCAAACAAAACCTCTGTTTGTGATGTGACTATGTGTACCATCTGGAAGGGGATGTCAAGAGTGTGTTTTTGCTCTTAGCAGTAGATTATCAGTAGCCTTTGTGGGATGTTTTCTTCCTGGGAAGCCTTTTGTAAAAGCCGTGGATTAGGTTGCTGTGTCGGGATATTTCTGGGGTGTCTGTCATTGCTGTATAACGAGCTCCACTTTGGTTTGGTTCCTTCAGTTCTGTGATATATTTTAGCAGAGGGTAGAGTACTGTGTCCATAGAATTATTTAGGGATCTGTGGTAGCAATTAGCTTGATCCTTCCATACCCAGAACGCCTCCACTCCTCTTTATGAGGGGGCAAATGAAAAATGATGGATACTCAGGTTCACTGGCAGGAGGTGAACCGATGGAGGTGCAGTGTACTGGAGTGGGGGTCAGTGGGTTCTAGTCAGTGTACTGGAGTGGGGGTCAGCGGGTTCTAGTCAGTGTACTGGAGTGGGGGTCAGCGGGTTCTAGTCAGTGTACTGGAGTGGGGGTCAGCGGTTTCTAGTCAGTGTACTGAAGTGGGGGTCAGTGGGTTCTAGTCAGTGTACTGGAGTGGGGGTCAGCGGGTTCTAGTCAGTGTACTGAAGTGGGGGTCAGCGGTTTCTAGTCAGTGTACTGAAGTGGGGGTCAGCGGTTTCTAGTCAGTGTACTGAAGTGGGGGTCAGTGGGTTCTAGTCAGTGTACTGGAGTGGGGGTCAGTGGGTTCTAGTCAGTGTACTGGAGTGGGGGTCAGTGGGTTCTAGTCAGTGTACTGGAGTGGGGGTCAGTGGGTTCTAGTCAGTGTACTGAAGTGGGGGTCAGTGGGTTCTAGTCAGTGTACTGGAGTGGGAGTCAGTGGGTTCTAGTCAGTGTACTGAAGTGGGGGTCAGCGGGTTCTAGTCAGTGTACTGGAGTGGGGGTCAGCGGGTTCTAGTCAGTGTACTGAAGTGGGGGTCAGCGGGTTCTAGTCAGTGTACTGAAGTGGGGGTCAGCGGTTTCTAGTCAGTGTACTGAAGTGGGGGTCAGTGGGTTCTAGTCAGTGTACTGGAGTGGGGGTCAGCGGTTTCTAGTCAGTGTACTGAAGTGGGGGTCAGCGGTTTCTAGTCAGTGTACTGAAGTGGGGGTCAGCGGTTTCTAGTCAGTGTACTGAAGTGGGGGTCAGTGGGTTCTAGTCAGTGTACTGGAGTGGGGGTCAGTGGGTTCTAGTCAGTGTACTGAAGTGGGGGTCAGCGGGTTCTAGTCAGTGTACTGGAGTGGGGGTCAGCGGGTTCTAGTCAGTGTACTGAAGTGGGGGTCAGTGGGTTCTAAGTATACTGAAGTGGGGGTCAGTGGGTTCTAAGTATACTGGAGTGGGGGTCAGTGGGTTCTAAGTATACTGAAGTGGGGGTCAGTGGGTTCTAAGTATACTGAAGTGGGGGTCAGTGGGTTCTAAGTATACTGAAGTGGGGGTCAGTGGGTTCTAAGTATACTGAAGTGGGGGTCAGTGGGTTCTAAGTATACTGAAGTGGGGGTCAGTGGGTTCTAAGTATACTGAAGTGGGGGTCAGTGGGTTCTAAGTATACTGAAGTGGGGGTCAGTGGGTTCTAAGTATACTGGAGTGGGGGTCAGTGGGTTCTAAGTATACTGGAGTGGGGGTCAGTGGGTTCTAGTCAGTGTACTGGAGTGGGGGTCAGTGGGTTCTAAGTATACTGGAGTGGGGGTCAGTGGGTTCTAGTCAGTGTACTGGAGTGGGGGTCAGTGGGTTCTAAGTATACTGAAGTGGGGGTCAGTGGGTTCTAGTCAGTGTACTGAAGTGGGGGTCAGTGGGGTTCTGGAAAAGCCACTGTTTTGCTGATAAAGGGTACAGGTTTGATGGCTGCCTCTTCTGTCCCCTTTCATTCTCTCTCTCCCCCATCTTCTTGCCTTGAGAGCAGATTTATGGCAGCTATCCTGAGTTTACTCAGGTTTACAAAGAAGGCAGCCAGTGAAGTCAGGGGGCTTTTTACAGCTCTCTGGAATGACAGCTTATAGTCTCTCTTGGCAATCATGGGGGAAATTAGGCAAATACTCGCTAAATTCTGAGAGCTTTTTGTTTGTTTATTCATTTACTTAATATGTCTTGGTTAAAGATTTCCTCGATGCTAAATATAAAGATGAAATAAATGACCTCATTGTCAAAGGTCAATTCATACACAGATAAGGGATAGGCAGTCGGTCTGGAGAATGGGTTCTGGCTCCTGGAACAGAGAATAGCAATGCGAACATTCAAGCATTCGGCACTGGTACCCGTCCCCGTGGATACCTCCCAAGAGCAATTTCCTGCACACACTGCTCATATTTCCTAGGCTCCAATGTCCGTGGTCACTTCCTACTCTCCGGAAGGACTTTTCCCATTCCAAATGGCCTTGTGTAAGGAACAGTGTCTTCCTGCCGCCAAACATGTGACCACAGGAACCCCGTTTGAAGTTAGTCATGTCCCCACAGCCTGAGAAAGGTCAAAGGTGCGAGGAGAACATAATACCAGCCCTTTGGAGAATGTGCTTGGCGAGCAGGAGGAGGGAAGGGGCCGTTCCAGCAGGGAATTGAAGCTTTTCATGAGGAGAATGGTATTTAAACCCCGCCTCCATTCTTGGAATAAGGCTGAAGTTTCACAGGGCTTAAGCCATTGACTCAGAGTATAGGTGAGTGAGCTTCTGTGAGAACATGGAAATCAGCTGTTGGGTGTTCTCTGTCTCCACAAGGAGCCTTCAGAGGTGGGCAGCTAGCATGGCATCAGTAGCATTTTGGTACAGAGTCACAAGCAAGCCGCGATCACAAGTAGGCCTTCAGTGGCTGAGGAAACAGTATACTGAGGACGGTCATGTATTTCCTTTCTTTGTCTAACGGGGAGACACCTCCCTTCAGAAGGTTTTAAGGAAACAAAATCAGTGCCTTGTGAAGGCCTGAAGAACTTGGTCCAGGGCTTGGAAGCTTTGATCCCAGGCAGATTAAATCACCACGGTGTTTGTTCCTCGTTCATTTCTCAGTGTTCCAAGCAGGTAGCTAGGCCTTGTGTTCCTATGTTCTGTAGACTATTGCACTTTCTGGCATTTCCCTCCTGACCTTGGGGGACTAGGGCACACAAAGTCATTACAGGGAGTTAAGGAGTGGCTTTAAGTGACAGCGTCCTTGGTGATGAGAGAGCTAAGTCTGTGCCTAAAGGGAAGGGCTGATTTCTCTCCTTTCTGTAATAACGGGCTGCTGGGGGCGTGGGGATGGCTCTGGTGCCTCCTGAGCAAACAGAACCGAGTCCAATCCCCAGAACCCATGGGAAAATGCCATGCATTGTAATCCCAGCACTGGGAAGTAACGATAGGAGGGTGCCTGGGACTGGCTGGTCAGCCAGTCTAGACCAATCTGCAAGCTCCAAGACAATGACCAATCTTGCAGTGAAGGGGGTAGATGCTGTCCCTGAGGATGACATTTAAAGTTTCCCTACCTCGGTTTCCACATGCACACAAATGCACATTCGTGAGCACCCACACACTAAAACATACTGTGGTTCTATGATCCACCTTCCACTGAACCTTGGCAACTCCTAAGGAGGTGACAGTCTGTGGAGTAGAGGACGTTCTCGCTGGATTATGGGTACAGAAGCTCTCAGTTCGGGCAAAGTTATCTAGGGGAAACCGGAACACTCGACCTCAGGATCTTTGTAGACCTTGGAAGGAAGCATGTAGCCCACGGCTACTCTGTTAATGCATAGATCAAACTGGGGTCTTGCGTGACTCATGAAATAAGAGAGTACAGTTATAATGTTAGGGGTGCTGGGAACCCAACCCAGAGCCTCACGGATGCTGGGCAGGTACTCTACCACAGACTTACCCTGCAGTCCTATATCTATAGATATTTTGGATAAAAAAGAATATTTTATAACCTGGGATTACATAAAACTAAAATTTTTATGTAATAAAAATTTTACATAAACAACGTCTTGTCAGAACCCAGTTAAGCTCATTGCCTTGCCGTTGGCAGATGCCGCTTTCAGGTCACAAGGGTGGAGCAGAGTCATGTGACACAGAAGTGTCGAGTCTGTAGAGCCGAGTCATGATTGGCACATGCAAAATCACGGAAACTTATACTTGTAGCAATGACATTGGGAAAGAGATAAGGTCATGGTTTTGCAAAATCCACTGTCTTATACATTTCCTTATTCTTCTGAGAGTGCTGGCTAGTTCTGAGACGTAAAATCATCCCTCTGTCGTCGTCTCCCACCCCAGTGTTATCGTAGTTTTGTGAGCACAGTGGGTTAATGTTGTCTGAGGTTTCTGTCCCACCCGGTCCTTCAGCTGTTAAGTTCCAAAGAAACACACAGAGGTCTACATTAATCATAGACTGGTTGGCCTATTAGCTCGGGCTTCTTATTAATTAATTCTTACATCTTACATTAACCCATTCTTGCATCCTCTGTGTCTGGGTCTTGGCTGCAGACTGCTTTCCTCTTCCCAGCATTCTCATTGTTCCTCCACTACTTCCTGCCTGGTTACTGGCCAATCAGCATTTTATTAAAAATAATACAAATGACAAGATAAAAGACCATTGTCCCACAGCGGGTTAGGAAGGAAGATAGGAGGAAAGGAGGAAAGTGTGTCAATGGGATCAGCGGAGATTGTAGGCACGAGGGTGTGTAAAGGCCCAGAAAGGCCCCAAACCAAGAGCAAGGAACCGAATGGCAGGGGCGTGTCTCTGATACTGAATTCTGGTGCTCAGTCCCTGCCTTCAACCCACTCTGAGTGCTTCTGCCCCTGGCATCCACACATCGGGGCTGTGACTGACAGCTCACTCATGCTCTGAAAGACGCCAAGTGACAGCTTCCTCCCTGCTCCTGGTTGGCCTTAGCTTTTCTGTAATCTAAGTGAAAATGGAGCCAATTCTCCTGCAGAGGCCCAAACAAATCTCAGGATGGACCTCCTGCAGAGATAGAGTAATTTGTGACTCTCAACTGTGCGTTTGTTTGTGTTTAAAAACAGAGATATTGTTCGCCCTTCTTCCTGGGAAGCGGGCCCTGCCGCCCTCACTCCTGTGGAGTCCAGCTGCTGAGTTGGCACACCTCTGAGCCTGTTTGCCGGAGGGAGGAGGCCTTTGGCAGACAGGCTGGGGTCAGAGTTCAGGAGTCAGACGTCTTTTCTGGCTTTTGTTTAAATCCCTCTTTTTCACTCATCCCTTCCACACAATGAAAAGATTCTCAACAAAACAAAAAACAAAAACCTTTTGTCTGCCTCTAGGACAGGTGTGAGCTAGTCCTGGGGGGTGGGGGTATGAGCAGAAGGCAGGCTGGATCTGGACTGTTCTTTTTATTTTTTTGGTTTTTTGAGACAGGGTTTCTCTGTGGCTTTGGAGCCTGTCCTGGAGCTAGCTCTGTAGACCAGGCTGGTCTCGAACTCACAGAGATTCGCCTGCCTCTGCCTCCCGAGTGCTGGGATTAAAGGCGTGCGCCGCCATCGCCCAGCCTGGATCTGGACAGTTCTAAAGCTACCTCTGAGCAGTGTGGACTAAGACAAGTTGGTCTGTCACCTTACAAGCCTTCCTGCGCCTTCCACCTACCGTTTCTCTTTCCCCTACAGATTCTGCTGGGGTCCCCCCTTCTTTCAGGTGTTGGAGACTATGTGACAGGCAGTCTTCCCACCAGACTGTGGGAAGTGATGGGAAGTGCTACCTTCAGGACCCCATTCTGAGGGTGTAACCTACCCTCTGCATCTTCATTACAATTACCTTTTGTCAAGTTGGAAGCGTAGGCCCTAGCCCCTTGCATCTATCCCAGCCCCCAAGCCTGGTTTGGACTCCAAATCCCAGCAGGCCAGGTCCTGAACCCTCCCTGGTGGTAGGGTCAGGACCACTTTTTCCCCCCAGGGTATTTAAATGAGCTCCCAAAAGAAGAACTCCTTCTTCCTGGTGTTCTGGTTTTGTGACTTCCTGGTTCCCCCTCAGGTCCACAGGAGAGCGCAGAACTCCCAGTAAACCTGAACATGTCTTGATTTGGCTTGATTGGGAATTTTGCATCGGCAGGGAGCTCACGTTAGGAAATATTCCTAACACCTTTCACTTTTTTTTTTTTTTTTTTTTTTTTTTTTTTTGGTTTTCGAGACAGAGTTTCTCTGTGTAGCCCTGACTGTCCTGGAACTAACTTTGTAGACCAGGCTAGCCTCAAACTCAGAGATCCACCTATCTCTGCTGGGATTAAAGGCCTGTGTCACCACGGCCTAGCTTCGCCTGAGTCTTAAGAAGATTTTTTTTTTTTTTAATCAAAAAGAAGACAAGCAGGCATCCAAAGCTCAGGATCAGGATCCAAGAAACCCAGAACAATCTTCCTTAGACTCCACATTTTTCTTTTGTGTGTGTGTTTGTATGTGAGACACAGATGTGCAGGGACATGTGCACGTGCACCCATGTGTGTGAGGAGGCCAGAGATCACCTTTTGGGGGGTCATTTCTTAAGAGCTGTACTCCAGGTCTCTCCCTGGGACCTGGGGTTCACATTAACTGGATTCACTGACCAGTGACCCCTAGGGCTTCTACTGTCTCTACCTCCTCATTGGGATTATAGTGAGGCACTAACTTTTTATGGCTTAAATTTTTATTGTCTTAGCTATGTGTATGGTTGTCTTGCCTGTGTGGGTGTCTGTGCTCTGCCCATAGAGGCCAGAGGAGTGAGTTGAATCTCTTGGAACTGGAGCTATAGGCGGATGTTTATTACCACATGGGTGCTGGGAATTGAAACTGGGTCCTCTGGGAGAGCAGTAGCCAATACCCTTCACTGCTGAGCCATCTCTCCAGTCCCTTTGCCCCCGTGGCTTTTTATAAAAGATGAGGAACACCAGGAGTTGAAGTAGGGTCTTCATGCTTAGATGGCAAGCCCTTGCCTGAGCCATCGTCCCAGCCTTCCCACCCCTCTGTGCTTTCTCTCTTCTTTCCACCTGGGTTGTGCCCACTGTCTCACCTGTCACCCAGAGCGGCTGGATTTGCTGCTGAGAATCTTGCTGCTAGTATCACTCTGGCGAAGCTGCTGTGTCTGGTCTTCACCTCTGACCACGCCTGGATTCTGGTGGTGGAACTCGGGTCTTGATGCTTTCAAAGCAACGCTTTGCCAACTAAGCCATCCTTCCGGCCCTAGGTTTTCTTTTGACTCACTATCTGTGTGACCATGAAAAGGTCAAGTTTGATTTTGGTGGAACATTCTGGTAGTGCCAACTGAGACTGGGGAAGGAGGCTTTTTGAAATATTTAAAGCATTAGTGTCAAGGCCAAGAGAGGCCTTGGAGAAGTCTAGAATAACTTCTGACAAGTTCAGCAAATGAACTTGTATTGGTCCTCCAGATGTCTCTGCTTCCCCGGAGAGCTCAGTGGAAAGACACAGTCAAGCTGGGATTTCAGCCAGGCATTTCCCCTTTAAGCAGCTCAGTAGAGCTATAAACCAACAGGTTCACACAGGAACCCTTAGAGCAATGGCTCTCAGCCTAGGGGTCGTGACTTCTTTGGGGGTCAAAAGACCCTTTCATGGGGTCACATATCAGATATTGTGATTCATAACAGTAGCAAAACTACAGTTTATGGAGTAGCAACCACAATAATTTTATGGTTGGGGTCACCACGACAGGAGGACCTGTGTTAGAGGGTGGCAGCCTTAGGAATGCTGCCTTAGAGCCAGCTCGAAGGGGGTTGCTGCCTTCCCGGTGGCTGGCGCCCAGGACTGCACTTCTGTCACTACAGGATTGTCTTATCTAAAACCTTGGCACGTCTCTGTTGCTGATGATAAAATTTGAGCAAACCACACCGCTCAGAGAAACGTCTCAAGTTCCCTTGTTCAGCGTCTTCCCTTTTGCCTCATTTCCTGACTTGTAAACAGGCAGACTGGGAACAGATGTCGGCGTGGAAGATAACCCGAGAGCTCCTCTGAGCTCAGCACATCCTGTTATAGCCGATCCTTTTCTGTTTGATTTTCCCTCCGATTCACGGGTCTGTGATGAAGATGCCAAGTGAGTTTGTGAAAATGCATGTTTTAATTTTTCCCTGGGGCAGTTAGCATGGTCTAGTGGCAAGACCACGCTCTTCTGAACCAGCAGTGTGTTCAAATTCCACTTCTGACACCAAACGCCGGTGTCTTCCCTTTACTGGGAGATAAATACAGACATTGGCTGGGAAACATGTTTGAGGCCTGTATGCAAGCGGGAAAGGACTCTGTATTGTGGCGCTGTGTAGAAGCTGCATAATGTGGGAAGCTCTTAGGAATGTGGGGTTCACGTGGGAACAGAGTGGGGGCAGCTTTCGGAACTCGCTTTTTCCCTCTGCTCTTCTAAAGCTCCCCGTGACCCACTGTCAGCCTGGGCCCCGATGGGCACAGATTTTCCTCCAGGCTAGGCCCTAGCATTGCTTTCCTTGCATCACAAAGGCTGAGAGCAGGAGCTTGAGCTGCCTCATGTATGTGGGGCCTAAGTTTAGGAGAAACAATAAAACACATGAGGTATGTTTTGTGCAACTCATATCCTGAATGTGGTTTTTCATCCCTTTAGGATTAGCTTCCCATGGAGTGCGCCAATCCCTCCTTTCCATGTTCTCCCCCATTCTCTCTTACACACACACACACACACACACACACACACACACACACACACACACGCATGCACGCACGCACGTGGACACACACATTTTGCAGCCTTCAGCCCCCAGGGAACAGATGCACCGGGCCAGGTTTCTCCAGGGCAGGCTCATATGTAAGTTCATCAGAAATGTCCGTAGAGTGACGTGAGTCCCATAGCCGAGGAGTGAGTCAACAGCTGCCTCCTGGCTTTCGTTTATGAACCCAAATCAAGCCAGCTAGTTATTTCGATTATGTCTACCTGTTCGTTCTTCTCATCAGCCATGCCCGTAAGATAATTAATATTAAAACAATAACATCAGATAATGTACATGGGTTCTAGAACTGCTCTGATAGGCTATAGCAGGTACTAAAAGTAAGCCCTCCATCCAAGGTGTAGCATTAGTTAGTAATGAAACAGATTCCAGACAGGGATTTAACACTGCATCCTTCCCTGATTTTTTAACATTGCATTGAAGCAGAACAGGTTATCCAAAAAGACTTTCATCTTTGGAGGTCCAAATTTTGGACTGTGACCCAGATCCGAATAATTTATTGGGATACAATCAATATCTGTTGAATAAAACTTATTTGTATAATTTTATAACTAGAGCTTGATGTGTGTGTGCGTGTGTCCCAGAATCACAGAGAACACCTGCCAGCTGCCACGTCAATGCTCCTTGGTTCATCCACCAGGCCATACTTCACTCAGAGACTCCCTCGCTTTTGGCCCACATTGGATCAGAAACCCTTGAGATTTTACCTTTTTTTGCAGGTAATCCTCATCCTTAGGATGCTGAGGCAGGAGAATCTCAAGTTTCAGGCCAATCTGGACTGTTTAGTGAGATCCTGTCTCTCTCTCCTTTAAAACTGTACTATGTAAAAAAAACAGACCCCTAGACGTCAGTCATTTCATTGAAATGGTAGAGAAGGGATTGGAGATGTGACATAGTCGGTAAAGCAGATGTTGTACAAGAAGGAAGAAAGCTCCATCTCCAGAAAACATGAAAAAGCCAGTGTGGTGACAGGTTCATTGTAATCCCAGTCCTGGGGAGGAGACATGTGGCCCTGGAGATGGCCTGTCCTGCCTGACAAGTGCTAGGTGATGAATCCCATCTTGCAAAAATAGATAAAACAAAATAAAACAGATGACCAATACCTGAAGTATAACACCTGAGATTATCCTCTGGCCTCCACACAAACATGCATACACAGGAACACCATGGACACACACACACACGGAAGGAATTCCTCAAATCCTTCAATAGATGGATCTTGGCTTTTCCTGCTTCAAACCCAATTTTATCTTGGAAGTATAACTTTCTTGATATTTTAGCATTTTCCTACGGAAGAGATGAAGTTATTAAGAAAGCATTGGGCATGGTTGTCTCGCATCTTTAATCTCAGCCATAGGGAGGTAAGCAGATCTCTGTGAGTTCAAGGCCAGCCTGGTCTATATAAGGTGTCCCAGGTCAGTCAGGGCTATAGAGAGAGACCCAGTCTCAAAAAACAAGCAAACAAAGCAAGAACAAAAGACTGGTAACATCTGAGAAATGACAATGGAGGAGCGGAGGGTGTACCTGCGTGAACATACATGCACCTGCATACGAAGGCACATGCACAAACACATGAACACATGCCCACTAAGAAGACAGTGTCCTACTTACGTGCACAGCTCGTATTTTGTAGGGTTTTTTTTTCTAGTTTCCAATTGTGAGATAGAAACCAAAGGGGAATTTCTACGATGTGTCAATAATATCTGCAGGGTGGTGAGGCTATAGGGGTGGAGAAGTTGCCCTTATCCAGTCACCCCATCCTTATTCACCCCAGTTCTTTCTGCAGAGCTATGTATGGGAAATTCTAATCAATGAGACTCCAAGTCACGTTTTAGTAACATGAGCCACTTCCCATTTGTGCTTAGGGGATGCCCTGAGAATCCAGGCTGCAGCTGGGGCCCAGGGTCAAACCTAAACAGAGGCTTTGCCTTAAATCTCTGGACCAAATAGTCAGGCACCATGTGCAGGGAGCTGGCTGAACTCTAAGAGGTCTCTGATTAGCGCAGGAAGTGTGACGGGTCTCTAGACATGCAGAGCTAGAAGAAGAAGGGGAAGAGGGCTGAGCAGCTGTCCGACCACCTGGCTGTGGTAGCTGGCAAAGCAGGGGAAGTGTGCAGAGAGAGAGGCCTGGGCAGGGGGAGAGGGAGGCTGCTCCTACCCCCTCCTACAGAGGACAGGTTTCATCTCGGAGGCTTTATTTCTTCCTTAACGTCTGCTTGTACTTTGTGGGCAGAAAAGATGATCTGAGAACCCATGCTTGAGAACCTAAAGCTGCCTTTATGATAAGTTGTTTTATTTGTGACATTTTAAAATAAACCATACACACAATACACACACACACACACACACACACACATGCACACACACAACTGTTACCTAATAATGGTTCTTTACATGTATACATACAATCCGCTGAGTGCGTTTGATGGTGTTCATACGTCTGTGCATATGGGGAGCTAACCACCAGGGATTGGCTCATCCCAGGGAAGACCAATTCTCTCTGCCTTTAATTCCCTATAGATCTTCATCCAGGACTGGGGCCTTGCGAGATTTCCCTCATCCATGTTGACATGTCAACTGGTGTTGTCATTGCTCATTTTGTCTAGGTGACCATATGGGTAAGATTTCACTAGTGGAGCTTCTCTCTCGTGTCTAGAAGACACTATCTTGCAGCAGACAGCCTGGTTCTCTCACGCTAGCAGTCTTCCCACCTTCTCTTTGGGAATGTTCCTGAAGTGGGAAATATAAGGGTTAGTATGGATATATACCTGGGCTTGAGTACCCCACAGTTACTGTTTGCTGCATTTTGACCAGTTGTGGATTTTTATAATGGTCTTTGTCTGGTGCAAAAAGGACATTTTTGATGTAGGGGGAGAACTATACTTGTTTGTATTTATGACGCCGTTAGAAATTATACTAGTTCAGCAAGGTGGAATTTATAGGTTCTTCTTTAGGATTTGTGGCCTCACCAGGAATTGGTAGATGTCTAGGTTCACAACCAAACATGAATTCCCGGCTCTGGAGAGAGCCCTAAGTCCAGTCTGATGAGTTTTGGTTACCCTCAGGGTTTAGGTGCCAGTGTAGCACTCTTAGGGGTGTCGTGCCAGGTTGGTCATAGGCTTTCCGGTTGGGTGAGACTGTTGGATGCTCTTCTCCCTTGTTGGCTTTCATAGCACCTTCTGATACTGTGAGAGCTAGTCCTCAGAGAGGAAACATCCAGGTCACTTCCTGCACAGTTCCTCCAAGCGTGTGTTTGGCCACTATAGTCTTCCCTCTAGCATCAATATTAGTCTTCTCTAGCCCATCACCATCTTGTTCCTGTCCCCAGTCAGTCCTCTCTATCCCCATCACCATCTTGTTCCTGTCCCCAGTCAGTCCTCTCTATCCCCATCACCATCTTGTTCCTGTCCCCAGTCAGTCCTCTCTATCCCCATCACCATCTTGTTCCTGTCCCCGGTCAGTCCTCTCTATCCCCATCACCATCTTGTTCCTGTCCCCAGTCAGTCCTCTCTATCCCCATCACCATCTTGTTCCTGTCCCCAGTCAGTCCTCTCTATCCCCATCACCATCTTGTTCCTGTCCCCAGTCAGTCCTCTCTATCCCCATCACCATCTTGTTCCTGTCCCCAGTCAGTCCTCTCTATCCCCATCACCATCTTGTTCCTGTCCCCAGTCAGTCCTCTCTATCCCCATCACCATCTTGTTCCTGTCCCCAGTCAGTCCTCTCTATCCCCATCACCATCTTGTTCCTGTCCCCAGTCAGTCCTCTCTATCCCCATCACCATCTTGTTCCTGTCCCCAGTCAGTCCTCTCTATCCCCATCACCATCTTGTTCCTGTCCCCAGTCAGTCCTCTCTATCCCCATCACCATCTTGTTCCTGTCCCCAGTCAGTCCTCTCTATCCCCATCACCATCTTGTTCCTGTCCCCAGTCAGTCCTCTCTATCCCCATCACCATCTTGTTCCTGTCCCCAGTCAGTCCTCTCTATCCCCATCACCATCTTGTTCCTGTCCCCAGTCAGTCCTCTCTATCCCCATCACCATCTTGTTCCTGTCCCCAGTCAGTCCTCTCTATCCCCATCACCATCTTGTTCCTGTCCCCAGTCAGTCCTCTCTATCCCCATCACCATCTTGTTCCTGTCCCCAGTCAGTCCTCTCTATCCCCATCACCATCTTGTTCCTGTCCCCAGTCAGTCCTCTCTATCCCCATCACCATCTTGTTCCTGTCCCCAGTCAGTCCTCTCTATCCCCATCACCATCTTGTTCCTGTCCCCAGTCAGTCCTCTCTATCCCCATCACCATCTTGTTCCTGTCCCCAGTCAGTCCTCTCTATCCCCATCACCATCTTGTTCCTGTCGCCAGTCAGTCCTCTCTATCCCCATCACCATCTTGTTCCTGTCCCCAGTCAGTCCTCTCTATCCCCATCACCGTCTTGCCTCTATCACTACTTTGCCATTGGTCCTCCTACTATGGGTACTGCTCCCTCTCTGGCCAAGGTGGAAACGGTTTGTTGAGGTTTGTGGCTACAAAAGCCAGATACAAACCTGTCTCAAACAGCCTTGCCTTGGGCTGTATTTTCAGGAGTCTGGGCAATCAGCCACAAGCTTTTGCATAGTTGTCTTAAGGCATCTTGGAATCACCAAGACAGAAGCTCTGCGCCTGCTTGACTGACAGTCTTTCTGTTCAAAGCTGTATGGGCAGCGAGGAAGAAACTGAAAACTGCTAATGAGTCAGATGGCGTCTTCTCGGGTGTCCTGGCTTATCTATAGGAAAATAAACATCAGGAAGAGAAAAGACACTTAGAAATATAAACTGGAACAAAGTATAAGTAACATCAAAATGAACCTTAAAGATTTGTTTTTATCAATTTTAATCACGCATAGGTGTCTGCATGTGGGTGCGTGTGTGTGTAGGTGAGCACAGAAGCTCAAGGAAGCCGGAGAGAGGCACCAGACACCCTCAAACAGCTGTGAGACACTCCCCGTGGGTGCGGAAACCGAACTCTGGTCTCTCAGAGAGCAGCAAGAGTCCTTAACCACTGAACTGTCCCTTTAGCCCCACTAAAGTAAGTTTTAACAATTTTTCCAAGGTTGCATGGATAAGACTCAGTGATGGACTGTATAGGTGCGCACATCATCTGTGTTTGCATACATGGTCCTATTTTCATCCGTCTTCTTACCTGGATCGTCATACCTACTCTGAGCACTAGAATATGGAAGTTACACTGTGCCAGTTACAATGACAGTACACAGTTTGCCTCATCCCATCTACCCTGACTCTTAGAACCCCACCTCCGTGTAAGACTAGCCTGAAAGAATGAACTGTGAGAAACCCAGACCCCCAGGAGAGACTCTGAAGAATGAGACACAGTGGAGGTAAAGAGATCAAGTACAGGGTCCAGACAGTGTGAGTGAAAATGACCCTCCTCCCCTACATATCCAGGTGATGACATATAGATCAGAGGTAAGCCACTTAGCCAAGTCCTTCGGTCCTTATAGCCCACAAACCCAAGAGCGAAATAAATGGTTGCTTTCAATCACTTTCTTTTGGGATAGTTTGAGATTTTGCGAGAGAGCAGCCAGACACGTGGGGGGGGGGGGACCAAAGATATCTAAGAGGGCTCACATGTCAGCTAGCCTCCTGTCCCAGTAACGGACACCTGGGGTGGACCAATTTATAAAGAGAAAATGTTCATTTGGGCTCACAGTTTTGGTTATTCCAGTCTGTGATCAATTGACCCATTGTAATGAGGGAGTGTGTTACGGTGGGAGCATACAGAGTAGCTTCCCACCGCAGAGTCAGGAAGCAAAGAAAGATATGAGGAAGGAGCCAGGGTTCCACTATTACCTTCAAGGACATGACCCCCCTTGACCTGAAGACCTCCCACTAGCCCCAGCAACCCAGCATGTCAGGGGCCAAGGCCTCGAGAACTTGACCTCTGGCTGACATTTAAGGTGGAAACTATAAGTCATAAAGCCACTGAGACAGAGAGTTGTTGAGAAGGGGGTAAATTCACTGACTTTTAAGGTTTATTTATTTTTATTTTATGGGTATGGATGTTTGGCCTGCATGTATGTAAGTGCACCATGTGCATGTCAAGTGACCATGGAGGTCAAAAGAGACTGTCAGACCCCCAGGAGCTGGAGTTAGGGATGGTTGTCAGGTACTGTGTGGGTATTGAACCTGGGTCTTCTGCAAGAGTGGCAAGTACTCTCAACCTCTGAGCTACCACTCCAGCCCTTCACCTGAATTTTAATTTATCCCCCCCCCCCCAAAAAAAACCTTTTGTGAGGTTTTCCAATAAGTACATACATCACTGGAGTGGTGGGCAGAGAGACAAAAATAGGATGGACTCCCAGGAAGTCCAACGTTTAGTTGGGCATAGTGACTCACACTTAAAATCCCAGTACGTAGGAGGCAGAAGCAGGAGGATTGCTGTAAGCATGAGGCAGAACTGAGCGACACAGTAAACTCCAGGCCAGAACACTAGTGTTTCAGGTCAAGAAACATCCTGCAAAAAGAAACCCACGAAGTAGAGTCCTGTTACCGCACTAAAGGAGGCAGCCTGCCCAGAACGTGTGCCATGTGCACGTCTTTGGTTAAAGCCCAAAGAAATCAATCAAACCATGGATATCAGCCAATCGAAGGGCAGCTTAGCCTTGACTGAAACAAGGTGCTTGTAGTCAAAGTCTGTCTTTGATCATCACAGGGTGTCTTGCACAGAGGGTCTGAAAATGCCCAGTTAGCCAGAAGCTTCAAGGGCGAGGAAGCTGCCATTTTCTGACCTTCACATGTCAAAGCCAACCTAAGGCTTGAGAACCATGACTCTTACCATGTAAATCTGATGACAATTGTTTGTAGAGAAAACAAACTTTCTGGCATTTCCTGAGACAGGGTTTGAGTCTAGTCATTTTGTTTTGAAATGGTTTGCCCATTGTGAGTTACGTATTTGCTCTTATTCTGAAAAAGATTCACCTGCTACAGACACCAAAGGCTCTGAATGAAAATCTTGATTTCCCCAAAACTAACGCTTTCTTCATGAATTCTGTGCCTTTCTGTTATAGGAGAAAGAGACTTAGGAAGGGAGGAGGAGAGAGAGGGAGGGAGAAGGGAGGGAGAGAGAAGGAGAGGGGAGGGAGAGAGATGGAGAGGGGAGGGAGAGAGATGGAGAGAGCCGGAGAGAGCCGGGTCTGTGTCACACATAATGTGTATCAGTTTATGGTACCTGAACCCGGCCAACTATGGGGGCCAGCCAACAGAAAGTGTAGGTGGCCTTCTGATTTCCTCGCTGAGCCTTCATAACTATGAAATCTCCTGGTAAGATGCTAAGAAGAAGCAGAAACCACAGCCTTTGAGGCCAGCCTTGTTACCATGACTGCCCCGTTCAATACAGCTGTGCAACAGTTGAGCCTGGTCTTCTCTTCTCTCTACACCCATCCAAAGCAAGTCTTCTGCCACAGAGGCCAGGGGTCGGGTCTAGTTTCTGAGACAGGAGGATGTCCTCTGCAGTATGGACCCTCAACTCAGCTAGGGCGACAGCTGGCACCGTCTTCATTTAAGAGAAAGGTGGAGTGGTCCACCTTGCCGTTCCCTGCTGTGTTCTTCTTCCTCTGACTGATGGACTCCACTCACTTTGAAAGGCTGCTATCTTAGCTCCTCCCTCTGGACAGCAAGTCCTCACCGATAATAATATTAGAAACTGTAGCATCAAATACAGATGAGAAGAGATGCTAGAGGTGGGCAAGAAGGAAGCCAGGGCATGATGGCTTTCCATCTTCACTGGGGATGGAGTTGCCATGGCAGCCTCTCTCTTCCTTTTCTGTTGGTACCACCTCTCCATCATACCAAAACCATTGATGACACAGACACTCTATCTTACTCAGACAGTGAGCACCATGTCCCCTGGGGTCACTCTGCCAGTTCACACCTTCATCACGTTGCCAGTTTACACCTTCCTTATGCTACCAGCTCAAATCTTTATTTTTAATGACTTTCCTCACCCAGACTTTACCTACTAGGTTTCCAACATGCAGGGGTTCTAGATCTCTCATCTTGCCCTAGACATTGAGCAGACCTGTCGGTCTTCCCTCGGGCATGAATGGAGCATTCACATCCCCTTCCAATCTTCTCCACTCCCAGTCTCCTCATAACCAGCTCGTTGAGTCAATCTCGACTTCTTTGCTCTGCCTCTAGAAAACGAACTCCGCCTGAGTACAGCCTTCTCTCAAGATCGAACCTGAAGTACGAGATCTTCGAACACTTCATCTTTATATTTAACGCTGGTTGAGCTATTACTATGTGTAGATTCTCGGTTTAAGCTTTTTTTCGTTTGTTTTTGTTTTCTTGAGACAGGGTTTCTCTGTGTAGCCCTGGCTGTCCTGGAACGCACACCAGGCTGACCTTGAACTCAGAGACCCGCCTGCCCAGAGTACCGACACTAAAAGCGTGTGCCACCACCACCTGACTGATTTAAGTTCTTTATAAAGGGACCCCCCAAATAACATGCATGCAATGATATTTCTTTCATGATTCTCATTTTAACATCTCTCAACTTGGCGCATCTGATTATAAACAGGGCAGCTAGTTTAACGGACGGCCTGTTTTCCCGTCTCAGTGGTGCACAATGCAACGCAGCAGTTTCCCCAACGCCATCTTAGGCGAGGAGAAAGACGGAACAGAAGCAGGCCACATAGCACAGTGTGTTGCCTCTGTGACTCCCACTCTGAAGCCAGCAATGCTGAGAGACTCTCAGAAATCTTCTTGAAAGAGTCAACCTCACTCCGGGACTCTGCTACCCTGATCTTTACACGGAGTACATTAATCACGCCATTGAACATGCAGCTTAGAGAACACAAGGGAAGATCCTTGGAGCAATGGTTCCACAGTCAGAAGTCCTGATCAGAAGTCTCACCTGCTCAGCGTAGGATGAGGAAGGAGGCCCACACCACCACCGCCAGGCCTGTAGTACATCTTGCCCAGAACCAAGTCCTCTAGAGGAGGAATGGAGGGCTTTACAGTGAGGGGCAGCTGTCTTTTGTCCCTGGAACCTGGCTGTGCTTCTGATGAGCTATGTGATAGACAAGTGGTTTTACCTCTCTGTGTCTGTTTTTTTATCTGTAATAATGGTAAATGATGTTGATAATCATGCTTTTTCCTGTGGATTTATGCAAAGTTAAATTATTAATATAAATAGAACATATAAGGCTAAATACAAAAATAAGCACAATATTAGTAATTCACTGTTATTAGTGTTCTTACCTCCAGTTAGTCCATCACTAGAGGGTGCTATTAGCCTTAGGGGCAAGCAGTACCGTTCGTGATGAGCACACCATACTTGGACTGAGGAGACAGACAGTTAAGTGACTTTTGCTCTCTCCCTCATAGGAGCAAGGAGACATTATAATTGCTGAATAGCCAGTCGCCCAAGTTCCTGGGAAGGGGAAGGATGAAGTGAGACCACAGAAAGTTCCAGCAAACTAAACTGTCATGTCAGATCCAGATGGTCTGGAGCTGGCATCAAGATGCCCTGACTTGGCTCCTGAGACAACATGTACATTTATCTACTATGTGCATTTTGGTGCCAGTCAGAGTTAGCTGGAAGGACCTGGGTCTTCGGTACAAGGAAAGAGAGAACCAGCATTTGATTCCTATGTGAGGGAGCTGGGACAGGCAAGATAAACTCTGGTGTGAAGGCACGAGTCTAAACATGAGGTCAGAGGTGAGACAGAAGGAAGCAGGTGCAGGAGGAATGCTGGGAAGAAGAGCAGCGGAGACCCTGGTTAGGAAGAGAGTCTTGAGGCCACCGAGCTTTTCTCTCCATGCATGAGATCGCGGAGGACGTTGGGAGCTCAGTGGCCCATATTGATCATCTCTCTGGGGAAGCTTTTCTGCAGTCCAAGGAGGTCTGGAGCACGCTTCCTCTCCTCTTACTATGCCGTTCCACTGTGTTTCCCTTTCTGCGGCTTGCCCTTTGCTCAGCCCTCACACTTTTGCCTTCAAAAAGTGGGGGAGGAATTCCCTTTCCAAAGTGTTTTGGCATCTGCTCCCAACACTGACTGCTTCCGGGACAGTATGGCAAGGAGGTTTATGGGGAAAGCACTGCATTCTTCCTGCCATGTTTACTTACCTCCTTCTCCTAGCCTCCAGCCCAGGGGAAGTCGAACCTATAGGCTTCCTGGCCCCGAGCTTTCAGTTTCTTTGTTGCGGGGGCAAAGGTGAAGGATGAATCAGAAAAGCACCCTCAGAACCCAGAGACTCGAGAGTGGAACAAGGGAGCTGGTTCCCCGAGGAGAGAGAGCTGAGAACAGATTTGTGGAGTAGATGCATCTCCCTGGGTAGGGAACCTGCTTCAGGGAGCTGATCTAAAAGCTGGAGTCTTTTTCGTTCCTTAGCTGACCCACCCCTTTCTCCTTTCTTCCCTCCGTCCCTCCCTTTCTGTTGCAGTGCTGAAGACTGAAGCCATAGCCCCAAGTATACTAAGCTAATGTGCGACCCCTCAACTGCATCTTCCACATAACGGCCTGTGTCTTCATGAGTGGCATCCCCGGACCTCTGCGGAAACTCCTGAGAAACAAATATCTAGGCAGCAATGTTTGCCTTCTTGGATCCAAAGGCCTCAACCCCTGCACTGAGTTGCCTCTCGGCTGGCATGTGGGCTTTCAGTCTCTTTAGTATATGTGAGTTCACAATGGCAGCTTGTCAAAATGGCAAAGCACATCTGAATTATGACTAACACTACATATGCAACTCACAGGTGGGCGAGGGCCCTGCACGCTGATCTTGTAGATAAACACTTGAGCCATTTCTTACATCCAAATGCATGGCGGGTAAATTCACATCCGTTATTACGGTGGTTTCAAAAAACTGCCTGTGTTCAGGAGGAGGTGCTGTGTGGTCTAACTCGAAAGGTTCTAGAAGGTCCCCATTGTCACTAAACGTCTCTCTTACCTCCATTTCCATGTCTGGCATTTTTGTCAATAGCATTATTCCGATGTTTGAAGTAGATGCTTACTAAAAAGAGGAGAAAACCTACAAGATCAGTTACCGGCTGTGTGTGAGACCACAGGGAACTGGACAGAAGAGACCTCAATACCAGCACTTTGCTCTGAGGCTTCCTCTGTCGGGTGAAGTGGCTACGCTGGGACCAGTTCCCTCAGAAGCTGTTTTCTCTTTGACTCAGTTGCTGACCAGGCTTTAGACACATTACTTTCTGAGGTTTCTCAATGGAAACTTCTGGCCCTTGTTGATTCATAGTGGCCAGTGATGGTGGATACACAGGAAGCCCTAGATGGCCCTCAGCATGTCCTTGCATCCTGGCTCTCACCTCTATTGGGGTGGGGAGCTCTTCTCCTGTTTCCTCTTGTAATACCGTGGGAAGGGTGGGCCTTCTAGAAGGAACTGGAATTGTGAGCTAGCCCGCTAGAAACTTCCTTCAGGCAACAGTGTGTGTGAGACAGCTAGCCATGTTGCGTCTACAGTGAGGAACCAGAGGGCGATGGATGTCGTTGCATCAATGAGCATTGTGTTTTCACTTCAGTCTGGGACTCCCGCCTTGTGATACCACATTCAGCGTGGCTCTCCACTCCTTAGTTAAACTCTCTCATAGACATACCAAGAGATGTGTTGCCACGGTGATTTTAAATTTCAAGTTGACTGTCATGGTTAGCCATCCCAAGGTGGGAAGGGTTTTCTTTCTGACCTGAGGGTGGTATAATTCCAAGACCACAGGCAGGTGCTCTGGTACTCTAAGTACTAAACGTCAGAACCTGATGAGAATCAATATGCTGCCTACCATCCTGGGAACTGGGCAGGAGTGGGGGAGGAGAAGTGAGGGGGTGGTCCAGACAGCTACAAAAGCTCTACCCAGATATCAGTTTCCCTTCCCTAGAGAGGGTTTGCTCAAACGTCCCAGAAGAAAACCTTGAACATACTTTTTATCCCTTCCTAAGGCCCACGTCTTTATCAGAGAATAAGGAAGTGGAGTTTCACTTCCTGAGTCCAAATGCCAGCTCTACTGCTTACTGTCAGAGCTTGGGCAGACTGCCTGATCATTACAAGTTTAGCTAGGATTAAGTTCTGCTGCAAGAGTCACCTAGACAGGAGAAGAGAAGCAGTAATTTGCTAAAGCACTTGGAACCCGAGTCCTACTGTCCCCAAAGGGGCTTGTAATTTATCTCCAAGGAACAAACAGGCTGAGAGCTGAGGACACTGGCATCCCTAGGTTGCAGAGAAAACAGACAGGAGAAATTCAATGGGGAGACAGTGGAGGGAAAGCCCATAATGTGATTGGGGTATGTGGTGGTTTGAGAAAAACTGGCCCCCGAAGAGATTGGCAGTATTAGAAGTTGTGTCCTTGTTGTAGTAGGTGTGGTCTTGTTGGAGGAAGTGTGTGCCACGGTGGAGGTGGGCTTAGAGGTCTCATTCGTGCTCAAGATACAGCCCAGAGCCTCAGTCTACTTCCTGTTGCCCGAATATCAACATGCAGCAGCTCCTTCTCCAGCACCATGTCTGCCCGCATGCCACCATGCTCCCCACCATGACAATAATGGACTAAAGCCCTGAAACTGTGAGCTGATACTTCAGTGAAATGTGTTCCTTTGTAAGAGTTGCTGTGGTCATGGTGTCTCTTCACAGCAATAGATACCCTAAGTCAGAGCTGTCGGTTACTTTTACAATAGATCTGCAGCCTTTATCGGGTAGCAATGGCCTTTAGAAAGGCTCAGAGCTAGGACACAGCTCCTGGCTTGCTCACTGGGGGGCCTTGCCTAAAGTCGGTTCCCAGTCAGAGGCAGGCCTGTCACCTGGGGAGGTAGCAACCTACCATAAGCAGTCTGTGTCCTGGCAGCATTCCCATACAGAGGCAGGCTGTGGTGCTGAGGGAGAAAATCTCTCCCTCTTCCTGTCCTGGAAGGCCAGCATAACCTTTCTTCCATGTCATGGCTGTATTGCTACTCACTAAAGAGAAACAGACATGTCACAAAACCAGCACACCTAGCACGACCAGAGTTTTTAGGGTCAAAGCCTAAACACCAGCAGCCCCTACAAGCTAGACTCAGCCACGTATTCCCAATACGGCAATGAAAGACACAAGTAACACAGGAAAGGAGAGGTTTGTTCTAAGAGGCCAACAATAAGAAATGGAATCAACCGTCCAGTGACCTCCCCTCAGACTGTCCTCGGGGTACTGTCATAAGTTTCATGTTTAAATAGGGGACAAGAGATATGCATAAGTAAGTGGCCCTCATCAAAGTGTGGCCCTTCCCACTATTGGGTCATAATTACCTCTGCTTCTGTCCCACCAAGTAGCCTACTGAGTTGCCAAAACTGTAGGATCTCTGCCTGGGAGACAGGCTATCCCTCTCACTGACACCAGGCCTTTGGCCTTTCTCTCTCTCCTGCATGAGATTCCTGAGCAATTTTAATTTTCTGCAGCCCATTGTTTCCATAGTCAGTGAATAGGAGAGGCGTGTGTGTCACTATACAGGCCTTGCTCTCATCAGGAAGGTTACACTGGGAGGTTATAGGCATTAAACAGCTTTTACCACTCTGGTCCCTCATCCGTATTCGTTCATTCCCTCATGAGTTTGTCCATGCAACCAGTTATCTATGTAATGAATACTTACAGGGAACCTGTTAATCCCAACAATCAAGAATAAGACCATGACCACTGTTTAAAACCAAATTTGAGAGCCAGGCAGTGGTGGCACATGCCTTTAATCCCAGCACTCAGGAGGCAGAGGCAGGCGGATCTCTGTGAGTTCGAGGCCAGCCTGGTCTACAAGAGTGAGTTCCAGGACAGGCTTCAAAGCTACAGAGAAACTGTCCTGAAAAAACAAAAAACCAACAACAACAAATTTGAAGCAAGCTTTAATTAAATACTGGCCAGGTGGATGGGCTCTGGCCAGGTCCATACCCATGTTCCTGGAAAATGACCCAGAATCACAGTCTGTGCGGGCTTAAGAAAGAAAACTCATAATTCATTGCATTTTCCATTCGATCCAATCAGGGGCGTGTCTACAGCCGGGGAAATCTCTCGCCCACATGTGATCAAGCACATAGATAGGGACGGATGGGCTAAATAAACTCACTCAGAGGAGTGAAAACACGTGGCTTATTATTGCCCATAAACAATAGCCTACAGCATTTCGGGAACTATCTGATCTTTGCTGCATGGATCTCTTAGGCAGAATAATTAAAACTTAAAATGTAACTTTGTCTCTCACACACCTAGGGTGCCAGAGAGAGGACCAAGTACTAGGGTTATAGCACTGAGCAGATAGCTGTAGCCATGGGTCCTGCCCTTGAGTAGTTGCTGTCTCACCTGGAAGTCCTGGGAGCCTAATGGCCGTGTTCTCTAATGGGAGCCCACCCCTCTCGTGGCAGATATCCTCGAGCCGCGAGAGTCAGTGTGCCAGGGATGGAAGCCACCCAAAGGACCACAAAAGTCAGGACAAAAGGCACAGTTTTTGTTTAGTTGGCTTCGGCTTATTGAGACAAGGTTTCTCTGTATAACTGTCTTGGCTGTCCTGGAACTTGCTTTGTCGATCAGGTTGGCCTCGCACTCAAAGAGATCCACCTGCCTCTGGCTCCTGGGTGCTGGGATTAAAGGCATGGGGCACCGCACCTGTCCCACAGTGTTGCTTGTTAAGAAGTGAGCTCAGTATCGCAAGCGGCTTATGCCAGCCATTAGAAAGAGGTCAGGATGCAGAGCGCGAGGGAGGTGACCACTGATGTGGCAGGGCTAAAGGAAGGTCAGGGCTTAGGGAAACACCTATCTTGCTGGGAGCTGAGTAGGGAGGGGGTCAGAAGTCAGGGTTAACGATGACAACACAGAAATGGTAATATTTGCTAGCTGGGCCTTTCTCAACCTCCAAACTTAGTTCACACACACAGCTTCGTGGTAAGCACAAGAAGCTTAAGACTGTTCTGAGGCATGGAAGGAACACACCAACTTCTCTATTCTAGGCTCCAGCCAAAAGACCAGGCCAAGCCACTGCTCACTGGCCTCAGATCTTCTTAGCGACTGCACCCTGTAGTGGATAGAAAGAGAAAAAAAAGGCCGAGCAGCAACCTCATATTCTCGGCAGGCTGTTCAACTCTCCTGGCGGCTCACCTGCTTATCAGGCCTTTGTGCCTTCCAGGAATGAACCTGTCTGGACAGCATTTTCCCGAGGACAGGAGTCAAGTGTCCCAAGGGTCAGCCAGTAGTGTGGAGGAAGGAAAGCTGACCTTAATCTTTGGAACAAGAGAAAATCCCCTGGTAAACATGGTCATCAGGGAGGTGCTGTGACCACACAGGGACTTTCCTCTTCAGACTTAATTAGTTTTTTCTCCCCCCAAAAAATCAGGACTAGGATGTAGACTCGATAGATGTAGATAATATTTATGTAATGTTGATACTATCTATATAATGTAGATAATATCAAAATGAAAACAAATCACCAACCTTGTGGCACTTCAATGACGTACATCAAATGAAACACATGATGGATCTGCTGATTTGCCAATGTGTCTTGCAGCTGCCCAGAAACATCAACACTGAATCCAGGGGCCTCAGGCACTTTTGCACAATAGACATTACTTATAAGCTATTTGTGCTCAGATTGGAGCACCACTTGGGATCGCTTGGGATCTCGCACAGTTCAGCTTGTCTATGACCTTAGGGCAGAAACAGGAAGGGAAGGCTAAGAAGGAGAGATGTGGGGAGAAAAAGAAAAAGATGAAAGAATGCAGGTGGGGGCTACGTCTGCGGTAGAATAGCTACCTAACTACTGTTAAGCAACCCTCCCAGTCCTCTTGCTGTCCAACAGAAGATAAGCCTTGCCTAAGGTCACTGATAGCCAGCTCATTGGAAGGAGTCAGTGTGGTTTCTAGTAAATCTCAGGAACAGACAAAAGCGGCCTGTGGGAGTGAGACCTCAGGGCTGTTGACCTGCTGCCAATCCTTTCCAGAGTTCTTGCTCACTGTCCAGTTAGCACCAAACAACCGGACCAAAGAAGATGGGCCTGAGCGTGTGAACCGTCCTGGCAGGAATGAGGATGTTCTAACGGGTTTCTAATGCTCTTCTCTTGGGCTATCCGACTACTGAAACTAAGGACCTCACGAAATTGGAATGTCCCCAGATATCCACTGATGAGGACGCAGAGGAGAAGCTCGGCTCCTAGAAAGAGAGCCCATCCAGTGCTGTTCGGCCCAATAATGTTGTGCTAAGACAATGCTAGATCAACAATGGGTGGCCACATCTTGACCGGGACAAGTGAGCTGTCTATACTTCTTGCCTTCTAGTTGAACAGAGACCTCACATCAGGACCGCAGAGATGACCTTGGAGTGAGCCGCTGGATCTTTTTTTCCTCTTCCCTATGTGTCCACATTGAACAAATCTCCTTTTCCTGTTTTTCACTACTTAGTGTGCCTTTAAGTGACCTATTGGAGACTGATGGTTGAACCCAGCTTGTTAAGGCTGCCAGCATGCAGGCTCTGGGTCCAACAGCTGCAGTAGCCCACGGAGGGATTAGCCATGGCCCCTGCTTCACTCTGCCCTCTCACCAGTATCACTCCCGTGTGTTTTTTAAATACTCGGTTTCCCTTCAGTGTTGTTCGTGGAGACAGAGGAAACAGAGTCCTTGGGAAACGGCTTCTCCCTGCAAAAGCTTTCAGTCTGAGAAGGCTACAGCATAGCTCAAAGAACACGAGTTAAGGCCGTCAGATCTCTGAGACACCTTGTCGTCCAAAGCACAGTGACGTGATCCAGACTTTCTATCCCACCAGACAGAGAGAAAGGTTCCTCGCATCGGAGGGCAGTCTTGGATGCGGTGCTGAAAGACTCTTGCAGGTAAAACCCAGAGGCAGTATCATTAACTGTAAATGCCCATTTTGTCCCAGTTAAAAACCATGTATCTGGAATATTATTCAGCAACCGAAAGAAACAAAATTCTGTACATGGTTCTGCATGGACGAACCTGAAAAGCATTTATGCTGGGTAAAAGAATCTGGACCCAAAACACCACATGCCTAATGATTCCACTGATACAATATATCCTGAATAAGTCAGTGTATAGAGACGGAAAGTAGATTCGCTATTGACTGGAGTTGAAAGGAGGAATAACAATTTACTATAAATGAGTGTGAAAGATCTTATTGGGGGTATAAAATTGTTTTATTTTATTTAAAATTTTGCTAGAGTTTCATACATGAATATCATGTGTCTATCACATCCACTCTTCCTTCTCCCCATTCAACTCTTCCCAGGCCTCTGAACCCCCTCTCGAATGCATGACCAATTTTCTACAACTATTATTGTCACATGTATAGCCTACTGAGTCCCATGAGTTCTGCTCCTATGTACTTGTGATTAGGGCTGAACATTGATTGGCATTGGATAAGCCATCAAGGGCCTCATCCCTGAAGGAAAACAGAATCTCCTGCCTCAGCAGCCTCTGGTAGTGCTTCATCTAGGAGTAGAGCCTTGGGAAAGCCCAAGTTCCCACACTCCAATCCTCGTCTACACTGTTGCCATTATGCAGGTCTTGTTCAGGCAGCCATGTTATTGAGATTTCATGAATGCAGACTTCCTGTCATGTCTAGAAGACACACCATCTAGTAGTAGGCTTCCTGGGCCTCTGGCTCATACAATCTTAGATGGAGAGGTTTCTCTCTTTTTTCTTTTTACTTATTCTTTGTGTCTTTCACATCATGTATCTCCATCCCATTCGCTTCCCCATCCCTTGGTATCCACCCTCTGCCCTTGCCACCTCCCCCCCCCCCACACAAATAAAATAAAATTTAAGAGAAAAAAGAAAAGAAGAGAGAAGGAAAAAAATCAATCTCCTCATGCATAGACCCTGTAGTGTGACACTGCGAGTCACGCAGTGAGCCCTTTTACTCGTACATCTTTCCTTGCGAGTGTTCATTGCAGAGAGTCATTGTCTGGTTCGAGGTCTGGTTTCTGCTACACTGTCGATGCTGGGCCCTCACTGAACTCTTCTTGGTTATTCTGCTGTTGTCCTGTGTTGTGGAGATCCTGCAGCTTTGGGTCTTCAGGACTGGTCCCATCATGTGCTGCAGCAGATCACAGATGGGGTGGATGTTGGGATGAGCCGACTCATAACCCTGGTTCTGGGCCTGGGTAGTTGCAGAGTTCATCAGCCCGCCAGCTCTCCCCTGTCCTCACCACCAGGGTGAACTCTCCTGCATTGCCCTGATAAGTTCACCCCTTACAGCGATGAGCAAGGGGCGAGGCCAGTTCTCCTGCTTTCACATCCTCAGGGTTGGGTCTCCCACACCTACACCTTCAGGGGCAGCTCTACTGTGCTGCCCAGGCATGGGGTAGGGCTACTCTCCTGAGAGCTGCAGCAGATGAGGGGTAAGACCAGTTCTCCTGCTCTATGACCGCAGGGCTAGCTCTCCCACCTACCTCAGGCTTTGATGGGGGAGCCTTTCTCCCACACCTATGCCACCACATGACAGATAGGTAATGGGGCCCGCTCTCCCATGCTCACAATATCAGGATTGGCTCACCCACCTTTGCCAATGGGGTTGGCTCTATTGCGTTGCCCATGGGAAGTACAGGGCCTGCTCTGCTGAATGCTGCAGCTGGCGGGGGGCAAGGGCAGCTCTTATGAACTCAGAGCCATGCCACCAGGTGACAGATGAGTATTAGGGACATTTCTCCCATGCTCACCACTTTGGGGCTGGCTTACCCACACTTCTGCCAACAGGACTGGCTCTATTGTTCTGCCCAGGTGAGGTTCAGGGCCTGCAATGGAGAGGGTTTTAAAGCAGATTGTGGCTTCACAGGGACAACTGTACAAAACCCAATCAATTGTATACTTAATACAAGTGAAACTTGTAGTATCCAAACGTGCCTACGTGCACACACACACACACACACACACACACACACACACACACACACACACAGTTTGGAACTCTAGGGAAGTCACAAAATGGCATCTTTTATGCAAAGCCAAAAAAGCTACAGAAACTTCAACCTGATGGAACACCAGGACCATTTACAAGCTCAGAGTCACACATGAGGTTTGGGAGGGAAGTAGTGGCAAAGTCTTGTGAGTTTTGCTTTCAATTCTACATGGCTACAATGAGGATGTGTGGGAAGGAAGGAGGCCTAAATTTAGGTTCCACAGCAAAATCAGAAAGGCAAATGCCTTTCTGGGAAAGCAGGGTTAGAACAGAAACCTAAACAGCAAGAGAAAGTTGGCCCTGTGGAGGGACACCTAGGAGGAGGAATATTTTCTTTCTTTCTTTCTTTCTTTCTTTCTTTCTTTCTTTCTTTCTTTCTTTCTTTCTTTCTTTTTGGTTTTTTGAGACAGGGTTTCTCTGTGTAATAGTCCTAGCTGTCTTGGACTTAGCTCTTGTAGACCAAGCCGGCTTTGAACTCACAGAAACCACCTGTTTCTGCCTCCTGAGTACTGGGGTTAAAGGCATGTGCAACCTCTGCCTGACCTGGCTTCTAGGCAGAATTTTAAAGAAGAGCAAACAGCAAGTCCAAAGCTCATAAAACAAGAATGAGTTTGGGCAGAGCTGAGCCCTTGTGAGGGATGAAGTTTTCTCAAGGTGGGATATGTGTGGGGCCCGACTCTGTCTTCACTTCAAATGTTGGTGTTTTGTTCAGAGTGGACTTTTCTAGAACCAATCTGGAGTCTTTCAAAACTGTGATTACTATCCAGATGGTGGTGACACGTGCCTTTAACCCCAGCACTTGGGAGGCAGGCAGATTTCTGAGTTCGAGGCTAGCCTGATCTACAGAGTGAGTTCTAGGGCTACACAGGGAACAAAGTGGCTACTGAGGCTTTGTGGGCACTCAATTTTGTCCTCGAGGGTACGGCTTCATTTACCTCTGGCCCTGTGGGCAGAAAGAAGTAGAGTAAACGAAGCTCAGCTGCTACTGCTTTACTAAAGTAGGGATGCTTGACACGAGGGGAAGTCCTGCAACTCTGTGACTTCATGATTTACTCTATTTTAAAAGATTTATTTTTTTGTTTTATGTATATGAGTGTTTTGCCTGCATGAATGTCTTTACACCATGCCTGTGCCTGGTGTCCACTTGGCCAGAGAAGGATATCTTAGAAATGGAGTTACGGACAGTTGTGAACTGCCATGTGGATGCTAGAGACTTAATTAGGGCCCTCTGCCAGAACAGCAAGTGCTCTTAACTGCTGAGCCCTCTCCTTCCTCTAGTTCTAGACAAGGCCTTGCTATTTTGCTCAGAATGGTCTCCAACTTCTGACTCCAGCAATCCCAGCCTTAGCCTTAGTGGGGCTGGGACAACAGGCACACATCACTGTGCCCAACGTGGTGATCGCCTGGCTTGAAATGAAGTTGGAGTATTGCAAAACTAACTCAAATGACAAACAGCTCCCTGTGTTCATTCCTCCCTACAAAAAGGTGTGTGTGTGTAGGGGGTGTGTGTGGCTGTACTCAGAGGAATTTGTTGTGGCACAGAGCACCCAAGATTCCAAGTCCAGCTGTATCCCTTTCCCTCCTAAGACTGTGTGTTTCCCGGGCAGTGGTGGCGCACACCTTCAATCTCAGCACTCAGGAGGCAGAGGCAAGCAGATCTCTGTGAGTTTGAGGTCAGCCTGGTCTACAGAGCGAGTTCCAGTACAGGCTCCAAAGCTACAAAGAAACCCTGCCTTGAAAAACCACAAAAAAAAAAAGGAAGGAAGGAAGGAAGGAAGGAAGGAAGGAAGGAAGGAAGGAAGGAAGGAAGGAAGAGGTTGTGTGTGTTCCAGACACAACCAGAATCCCCCCCCCCCTAAGTTGCTCTAGAGAAGGAGAAAATTCTAGGCTCCTCAACTGTGTCATCATGTCTAGCCAGTTCTCCCAGTTGAGCCCTGCGCTGCTGGGCTCCGTGGTAAAGGGCCCTCTAGTGTGGCCAAAGTTGGGGTGTGGTTTCTCGCACTACTAAAAACTGTACACAGCCAAACTCTAACCAGCTCTTGTCTTCTGGCCTAGCCAGGCCTTGGGCCTCTCAGACAGCGTTGGAGAAAATCCTAGCAATGCCCCTTGTCGCTGGAAGAAGCAACTCGGGATGTTCTCTAAGCTGTTCCTTTTCTGGTTTCTAGAACTTTCTGTAGGAAGTTGAAATCCCGGTCCACCATTCTGTAGCTCCTTCATTATTTTTCTCTTCTAAGGGGTAGATAGAATTTTTTTTTCCCTCTCTCCTAAATTTTGGAAACGTTTAGGATTCCTAGCAGCCATTATGCAAATCTGTTAACATTTTTCCTTCTTCCCTTCCTCCTTTCCTGGTGCCCCCCCACACCCTTTTTTTCCCTTCCTGCTTTCATTTGGTTGCAATTCTGAGTGCTGGTGTTTGTGCTCCTGAACTGAGCACCTAGGGTGTGACCTGGTGCTGAGCTCACTGTTTTGCTGAGCAGACACAGGAAACCATCACAGCCAGGTTGCTTTGATGGAGGAGCAGTGAGGTGCTCTTAGGAGAGAAGAAAATCCCTTTAAAGGAAGGGACCAAGACTCGGAGAGGGGAAGCTCCAGCCCCCACTTCCCAGAATCACGGTCATCCTTCAAGCTTTTTACTCTCTAGTAAAAACCTACCCTTGGGCCCCAGAGGATCACAAGATTGGTGAGCACTCCATTTGTATGACATCAAAGCAGCGGGAGATGCTGGGCAAGCTAAGCCGACAGCAGCCTGACAAAGCGCATCACTGAAGCCCAGTCACACACGGCTGGCTGGGGCAAGCCTGGGCTCATTCTTATTCAGTGCCCCGGAGAAGCGTGAGCTACAGGGCAGAGAGTCCTAGACCTGGTAGGAATCCTCACAGAACTGTCCACTTGTTCTCATCATGGTTCATGTGCCAACTCTGCTTTTATAGAAGGCTTTCTCAGCATGTGTTTGATTTCCTGGCAGTGGTTCGAATTCCACACGGAGACCCAAAGCCTGAAAAGCGCACATGCGCAAGAGATCTTCGTGCTGAGACAGGTACTTCCTCAAACTCTCAACCAAATCGCCCCCGTTCTACTGGCTCTTGCTAAGAGTAGCTTTCACACGTTTCTGGAAAGTCTTGAAATGGTTGTACATTTCTACCTCTGTAACACAGATGGATCTCTTAAAGGAACCACATTAGGCAGACACCATGGAGTCAGGAACCCCGGAACTCTCATCTTACTACCCTAATCCTACATAGCTTCCCTCCCACAGACATTGTTAATAGGAGTCGTGCAGGAATTTAGATCCTGAAGGAGGCACCAGCTAAGGAAGGCAAGATGCTTTCTTTGCCCACATCTAGATGATGGGCACCGCCTGCTGCGCTGGTTGGGAAAGGCCCAACGTGTATTCTCCAGAAGTCAGGTCCCTGCCTATTTCCCAGGACCTTTCTGACCCAGAGTAACCCCCATTTCTAGGTGGAAACTGACAACAGGTAGCTGGCTGCTTGGGAATCAAGAAGGCCTGGAAATACAGGCAGAACATTTGACCTTAGGTAGATTTGGCTTCTTTGTAGTCATAGGTGACATGAGGTGTCTCAGTGACTTCCTGGCACCGGTCTTAGCTGACTCAGCCTTGCGTTTTCGGTACCATGAATGCCGGCAAGGTAGCAGGCTCACTGACTTTGCCGGACTAGAAGGGCCATCCAAACAGACATGTACTGGGTTCAGTTGCACTATCCAGATTCTTCTCTGGTTTCCCCCAGGACAAAGTGAAAACTCTACATACACTCTTTTAAAAAAACTTGTTTAAGCCTTGGGGAGGGGCATGCCTTTAATCCCAGCACTCAAGAGGCAGAGACACGGCAGATCTCTGTGAGACTGGGCTAGAGTGAGTTCCAGGACAGCCAGGGCTACACAATGAAAACCCTGACTCGAAAACAAAAACAAACAACAAACAAACAAAAATTGTGTGTGTGTGTGTGTGTGTGTGTATATAATATTTTTCATCTTTTAATTTTTAAATGTGTGTTGAGTGTTTTGCCTGTATGTCTGTGTACCACATGTATGCCTCGTGCCCACAGAAGCCAGAAGAAGATATCAGATCCCCTGGGATTGGAGTTATGGGAGCTGTGAGCCTCCCCGTGGGTGCTGGGAATTCCTGAAATTGCGTCCTCTGTAAGAGCAACGAGTACTCATAACCACCGAACCATCCACCTCTCCAGCCCAGACCTATCTGTATGCATGATCGTGTTTATGTGTGTATGACATACGTGTGCTCGTGTGTGTGAGGATAGACACGCATGTGTCACAGCATGAGTGTAGAGGCCAGAGGATGATCTCGTGCTCTTGTCCCAGGTGCCACTTGGTCTCTCTGCCTCTCTGTGTGCCAGGCTAGCTGGCACTTGACCTTCTAAGGAGTCTCCAACTGTTCCCTCCCGTCCTGCCATAGGACTGCCAGGATTGCAGCCATGCCCTGGTGCACCCGGTTTTACATGAGTTCTGGGGATCTGAACTCAGTGCTTGCATAACAAGTAATTGACTTACTGAGCCATCTCCCCAGCCTTCCACTCTGCTAATACAACTCAAGCAATTCATATCCCTTCGGGGAAATCCAAACACAAAGCATGCCTGCCCAGGAGGGCCGCAACAGGAAGAGCATCGGAATAGTCAGATCTCTTCATCAGCAACCTGTTTGGTGAGTGTTGTTTCTGAGAAATTAAACTTTAATGTGATACCTTATCAAATAACACCCCACAAAGCAGTGGTTGTGAATGCTGACCACACACAGCGATCGCCTAGGAGACCCCGAACAATGCCAATGCCCCGGTTCCACTCCAGAAACTGAGACTTAATTGTTCAAGGAGTCAGCAGTTGTAAAGACTCCCAGCCAGGACTGAAAAAAAAAGTGTCCTGAAGAACGCCAGCCTCCAGCTTCCCATGCCTGCTGTGTACTAAAGAAAAGGCAAAGGCAACAGATCAGAGGCTCACAGAAAGGCTGTGTGGGGGGTGCCAGCCACACCCCGTAGAAAACAAAAGCATTTGTCACCTTGGAGCACTAGCCTTCTGCAGCAGCTCTCCAGAGGGTCCCATGATGCAGCTCTTCTTTCCTCCCATAATCCCACAATTTTATCATCTACTACTATTTTAGCAAAATTGGAATTTTTCTGAGAAGTTGATCCTAGTTTGTCCATCCAAATTTATTTTTATTTGATGTGCATTGGTGTTTTGCCTGCATGTATGTCTGCATGAGGGTGCCAGAACCCTGGAACTGGAGTTAAAGACAGGTGTGAGCTGCCATGTGAGTGCTGGGAATTGAACCCAGGTCCTCTGGAAAAGCAGCCAGTGTTCTTAACCAATGAGCCATCTCTCCAGGCTCCTAGCTCATGGTTTTAATTGCAGCAGGGTCAATATTAATATTTAGCAATTTCCCTGGTTGCAAAAGTAACCTAGTGATGTTTCCCAGAAATAATCAGTGTAACAAATTTCACGGTAGTGAACTCTCTGTTGGTCAATCACTCCTCCATGTAGCAACCCATTTAATCTGCACACCATCTTATCACCTGGGTACCATTATTCTCCCCTTCTTATCGAGGCATAGAAGGTTACTCGGTTTGTGAGTGATAGAATGGGCTATGTAATGTGGTTTCAAAGCCCTAGCCACACTGGAATGTCTCTCAGTTATTCTGTGTGTGTGTGTGTGTGCATATATACACAATACATGTAAATATATATATATTACTCCATTTCATACAATATATGTATACACACATAAACCTAATACAATTTGCATGTTTCATATTTGTTTTTTTTTTGTTTGTTCTGAGATAGGGTCTCACTATGTAGCTTTGGCTCTCCTAGAACTCACTGTGAGTTCTATGGCCTTGAGCTCATAGAGATCTTCCTGCCTCTGCCTCCCAAGTACTGGGATTAAAGGTATGTGTCACCACCGCCTGGACAAGATTCATTTTTTTCATTTTATGCGCATGAGTGCTTTGCATGCCCGATGCCTGAGGCAGTTAGAAGAGGACATTGGGGTCCCTGGAACTGGAGTTACAGATGGTTGTGAACCACCACGTGGGTACTGGGAATTGAACCTGGGTCCTCTGCAGGAGCAACAAATGCTCTTAACACCTGAACCATCTCTCCAGTCCTGTGACATTCATGTTTTTGATAGATCCAGTGACCATTCTCAACCCCTTTCTTCCTTTCCTAGATTTTACTGTAGGAGACAGGAAATCAAATACTCACTGTTGGCCAGCCTTCTCAGGAAGACACGGTTCTTTTACCTATAGACATATCAACACTCCGAGATGTATAAAAGTGCAGAGAAAAATATTGTGGGCTTCTATATGTTATGGAGAAGGATAAATGGTGCCCCCCTTTTTTCAAATGTTGAAATCCCCAACACCAGAGGAAGTGGCTGTGTGGAGATATGGCCTTTAGACATGTCATTAAGGCTTAGTGAGGCCATCAGCATGGGCCTCACCCAACAGTAACTGGTACCCTCCCGAGAAGAGATCAGGATGCAGACGTAAACAGGTGGAAGACCAGGGGAACCTTAGGAAGGAGACAGGCATTTACAAGCAAGGGAGGCCTGAGAAGAAATCAGTCCCACTGACAGCTTGATTCTGACCTTTCAACCCCCAGACCCAGTAAAAATAAATCCCGGTGTTGAAGCTACTTGCTTCGTGGTGCTTTGCTATGGCAGTGCTGGCCTAGTGATGCCGTAGGCATACAATAAAATATTAAAATATAGCCAGAGAAAAGCTGTCGCCCTCTTACAGAAGGGATGGAATGTCTACATTACACATCTTGTTTGAAATAGGGTTTTGTTTTTTTTTTATAATAAGAAATTTTTGCAAGTTAAGCAGGATGAGAGGAAGTCTGAAGTTCATAGTACCCGGTCTCTCTCTGGGACCATTTGACTCTGAGCTGCTCATAGAGTATGTTGCTAGTTGCAGAGTTCACTGTGTCCAGGAGATAATGGCCCAAAGTATTAATTAAAAGCCACCCACCTAGTGATGGCAATGTATGGTATCAGACAAGCATGCCCCATGTGCCCTCACAGAGGTGACATAGCAAACAGCCCTATAATTCAGTCTATAACTGGTTCCATAATGACTATTTTTCTTTTCCCTTCCTTCCTTCGTTCCTTCTTCCTTCATCTCTCTCTCTCCCTCCCTCCCTCCCTCCCTTCGTCCCTCCCTCCCTTCCTCCCTCCCTTCCTTCCTTCCTTCCTTTCAAGCCAGGATTTCTCTGTGTAGCACTGGCTGTCCTACCAACTCGCTCTCTAGACCAGGCTGGCCTTGAACTCAGAGATTCGTCTGCCCCTGCCTCCTGAGTGCTGGGATTAAAGGTGTGCCACCACCACAACCCAGCAGGGCTATTTTTCTTAAAGATTTTATTTTTAATTATGTGTACATGTGTGTGTCTGTGAGTAGGTTTGTGCACATGAATGTCAGGCCTTTGGAGACTCAGAGAAGGTGTAAGATCACTTGGAACTGGAGTTACGGTCTGTTGTAATCTGCCCAGTGTGAATGCGAGAACCAAACTGGGGTCCTCTGCAAGAGCAACACATGCTTTTACCTGCTGGGTCATCTCTCCAACCCCCTAGAAAGGCCATTTTTCTATTGGTTCTCAACCTAATAAGGAGTGCAGGCAAAGGCAATTATATAAGACAGGGACCAAATTATACCGTCCACACTGACCTGCTTCTCTTGTTAAATGCTTGGTTGTCCTCTGAGGACGTTCATACCTGTAACTCCCAGGTAGACAGGCACAGGTTGGGTTTATGTAGCTGAGGTCTTTGTCTCTCCTCCCTCTCTCACCTCTGTTTTGAACAAAACCAATGGTAGCAGAAACACAACCAACTCTCGTAGACTCTAACATCTACTCAGTAGATTGGATTTAGAGAGCAAAAACCAGGGCTGGGAAGTGTTTTTGACCTGGGTATCCTTTTCTGCTCTGTATGGAACAGTTACTGTACGAGTCCTGTGTAAATTGTTTTTCTCTTATTTCATTTCGCCAGAACAATAATTTGTGAGGTGGGTTCTATGATAGACAGCCTTTATGCCTATAGAGGGAGTAGCTGAGTCTGAAAAAAACATGAATTCAGGTCACCCAGTTGACAGGGAGAACCAGGATTTGAACTCACGCAGTCTGGCCCTAGGGTCAACATTGTCTTCAGTGCTAAGCTTACAGGAAGAAGGCCTCCCATCAAGTTCTAGTTCAACTGCTTGCTAGAGAAGTCTGCCGATCCCTTCTGTCTATGAGCCTAATCTTCCTCTTTAATAAAGAGAAGGGCTTCACCTGGTGGTCTCTAAGGCCTAGATTTGGCCCCTATCATGATTTTGGTTAGTTGTCTGGCAGAGAACACCACTGACAGATGGGATTTGGCTCTCTAGTAAGATTCTCTGCTTTCAGGCACACATCTTGAGAGGACAGACATTGTCATCATCACAAGAGGGCCAGTGAGCTGCTGACTGGAAAAGCTGGAGTCTTGGCCCCAGCAACAGCTTCTGTGGCATTTGATAGTTGTCTCATCTACCTCCTTCTCCTCCCTCTCCAACTGGACAAAAGCTTAGACAAGGCTGTTGGCTGGTGATTGTGGGTCAATTTGCTTCTAATTTTGATTTTCTTCTTAAAGATAGTTTGTTTATTATGTATAAGAGTACTTTTCAAAGTTTTGTGGGCTTCGGGGTTGGTTTTGTTTGTTTTGTTTTTTTGAGACAAGGTTTCTCTGTGTATCCCTGGCTATCCTGGAATTCTATAGACCAGACTGGCCTCAAACTCAGAGATCCTCCTGCCTCTGCCTTCTGAGTGCTGCTGGTATTAAAGGCCTGTGCCACCACGGCCTGGTAAAGTGTTTTGTGTTGTTTTGACTGCATATATGTGAGTGTACTGTCTGTGTGCCTGGTGCCCTTAGAGGCCAGACGAGGGTACCAGATCCCATGGAATTGGAGTTACAGATGGTTGTGAGCCATCATGTGGGTGCTGGTACCTGAACTCCAGTTTTCTGCAACAATAGCAAGTGCTCTTAGTTACTGGGTCTTCTCTTCACCCCCAGCACTGGTTTTCTTATGTAGGCAACGCTTTCCAGGAGAAAAAGTTCTTCACTCCCGTTTAATTTGTAAGTTTGGGGGAAAAAATTGGAAGTTATCAGACCTTAGATGGCCGCTGTACAAGCTGACTAGCGGTCTGAACATCAGCTTCTGTTTTTCATTACTGGATGGTAGAAAGTAGATGAATCTGTCTATGTGCAGCAAGCTTTCAAGACTCGCATTATTACAACTAAAAGGGGGAAGAGGAAAGATATAACAGGGGTGCAAATGAGTTCCCTCTAAAGAAATAGAAAAAACAAACCAACAAATAAACCCCGTTTGCTGAGTTTACAACTTCTCAAGATCTGGCCCCACCTACATTTTAGTGTTGTCTGTTTCTCCTGCGCCCCCGCTGGACTTCATTCCTCTCCAGACACAGACGTCTTATCATTCCTCCCTGGCTACGGAAGCCTCTTCTGTCCACTCGGCTTTCTTCATTTATTTTCTTTTTTCTTCTCAAGGCCTTTCTTACAGTTAGGAGTGACCCCTTGCCCTTCTCTGAGTTCTAACAACACAGGATCAAGTCCTTTCTCCACGCCCTGTTATCTTGTAATCTCCCAACTGCACCGCGAACTGCAAAGCAGCGTGCCTGCCACGCGAGGCAGCTGGGATTCCGCACAGCCTTTAGTCCATGCTGAGGAGTGATTGACAGAGCGCACCCAAAGCTTAGATCGTGGGTCATGAGCTGAGTGAACACGGTTCCTGAGATTAAGGCATGACGCTCAAGAATGGAGCACAGAAGGGGAAAAACAGTGACCAAGAGAAGACTTGCATTTGTGTGGGGATCTCTAAGAGCCTGGACGATGGGTGGGTATGTGGGTAGAAAGAGGCTGTTGTGAGAGAGGGCTGCAGGCTGCCACCTGGCAGGAGAGGGAACAGGGGAAGGTGTGACCATAAGCTCTCTGCCCTCCGCTGAAAATTCCATAAAGTCTACAGTAAAGTCTTTGCCTTATTTTACTGGTGATGTCACGGTGGCTTGAAGAGGTGACAGGGCAAATGGCCAAAATGTCATGTTAAATGGATGTCAACAGTGAAAGGAACTGGTGCATAGGACACTAATGGAGTGATTGTCTCAAGAGGAGAAAAGAAAACGAGTGTGAGGTTTGTTGTCAAAATGTAAGATTTTAGGTAGAATTTGCGGTATGTTTGGGGGATAGAATAAAGTGGAACTTCTGCTTCCAGCTAGGGCTACATAAGAGAGAGAGACTGACTGACTGTCTCAAAACAACAACAAAACCAAACAAATAAAAAGAATAAAGAGACTTTGGAAGATGGTGCCAAAAGCATAGAAGAAAGCTCCTGCCCCTCCCAAAGCCGAAGCCAAAGAGAAGGCCTTGAAAGCCAAAAAGGCAATGCTGAAAAGTATGGACAGCCACAAAAAGAAGATCTGCTTGTCACTCACCCACCCACCTTCCCGTGGACCGAGACCCTGTGACCTTGGAGGCAGTTCAGATACCCTCGAGAGAGCGCGCTCAGGAGAAGCAAGCTTGACCTCTACACCAGCATCAAAAGTCTCCTGAAGTCAGCCCTGAAGAAGAAGAAGACGATGACATACGTGTGCTCACTGTGGATGTCATGGTCAACAAGCTCCAGATCACACAGGCTGTGAAGACACTCTGTGACACCGATGTGGCCAAAGTCAACACCCTGTTAAGGCTGGAGAGAAGGCGTGTGTTCAGGTGGCTCTGATTATAGTGCTCGGGATGTTGCCAACAAAACTGGGATCCTCTAAGTAAGTCCAGTTGGCTAATTCTAAATATACATTATTTTTTTACCATTAAGGATAAAAGATGACAGAGAGACCCTTGAGTGCTGGGCTTCAGTTCAGATATAATTTTTTTTTCCAAAATAGAGAGAGACTTTCACAATGAGCTGCCAAAATCTCTCACTGAAAACTTCGAAAATTTTGGGAGAATAGTACTAGAAGATTAGAAACAAAGAAATTATGAGGGGGGGCGGTCTCTCCCTCTCCCTCTCTCTTTCTGTGCGTGTGCACATGTGTGTGTGTGTTATGCATGCATGTATGTGTGCAAGTGTGCTCACCTGTGTGGATGGGTGTAGAGGCCACAGGATGAAAATAAGATGCCCTCCTCAAATACGTTTTCACCTTTTTGTTTTGGGACAGGGTCTCTCAATGAACTTAGAACTTATCTGCATTGGCTGAACTGGCTGATCAGTAAGAACATGAGATATACAAAGCTACCATTCCATCATTGGGGTCATAGTGGGCATCACCAGGACCCAATTTTTTTTTCTTTGTGGATGCTGGGGATCCAGGCTCAGTTTTCATGCATACTCAGTATGCATTGAACTCAGTCTCCTCTAGCTCCTGGGCTGATGTCTTAAGGGAACTTTGAGAGTCTAGGTCAGGGAGTTCAGAGCTGCGTCACTAACCGGTAATAACCCTCACCAGCCTTGCCACGGCAGACATCATGCGTGGACCATCTGCTCATTATCGGCGGTGTGCTGCGGTTGACTCATGCACCTTCACAATAGCCGACTGTGCACGCAGAGCTCTCCCCAGCCGCGTGTTCAGTGATAACGTATTGGTAGTTTGGAATCTTCCATGTTGGAAGTAACACTTTATAGAGATCAAGAGACACTGGGAACCAGGGCTTCCCCCACTGCCACGCTCACCCCCACGTTGGGCTGTTAAACATTTACCATCACAGCTGGCCTGCTCTGCAAGAATCTAGTACAGTGCCAAGACACAGCAGGTACTAGATAAATGTTTGCTCAAGAAATAATAACTTGAATAAGATACTAAACAAAGTCTCCTATCATAAAATTGAGGTTAAATAAAGATATATTAGCTGGGAAGGTAGCACAGTACAAGTTTAGAAAAAAAAAAGGAAAATGATTGATTCAATGTCAGGTTGGCGGAAATTCTCTAAGGGTGGAACCAAGAATTCCGTTTGGGCCTGTGAATCTTACACAATCCTTTGCCCTCACGAGAGAATGAGTGCATCGCCCCCCAAAGCAGTCCTCACCGTCTGGAACGACCAGTGGAATCTAGTAAGATGAAATCTCACAGGCACAGGTCTGAGGTCCTGTTCTGGGATTAAGAAAGAAGGAAAACAACACAGGTTGTAAGACTAGGAGGGAGGAGGGGTGGGGCTGTAGCCAGGCAGCACGAGGCGTGACTGTGACAAGGAAGGAATAGAGAAGCACCATGTTCAGGAGCCACACAGACATCAGGAGCCATCCGGGGAGAGTGGGCAGGCTCAGAATGTACTGCATGTGACCAAACAGAAGGACTTGTGAGTGTTCTGTCCAGAGAAAGGATTGTAATGGCTCTGAGGTTGACACCAGAATAGTGTCATATAGATTCGGTCATGCCCATGGCCAACTTTAGGAGACACGTTCTACATTTGGGACCCATGGGAAAAGCCACACCCTGAGCAGAGCTCTGTTTAGTCAACATCCGGAAATACCACCCCTACACAAGCAGGTATTATCTTTCAAGTGGGAGGAGCCCCTGGAAATTATATTTCAGGAAGCATCTCAGGACTCCTGAAAAGAATTTCTCTTGCTTGGATGGATGAAAGCAGGGATGGATGGCCAAGGTCCCCAGAGCTGTGGTCAGAGATGCTTGTAACAGAATGCCTCTAAGGTTTCAGTGTGTGACTTAAAAGACTTGCGGCTCTCTAAAAATTATTTTCATTTTGATTTTATGTGTATGTGTGTGCCTGCACGTCCACACATGATCTATGTATGTGTAATGCTGTGGAGGCCAGAAGAGGGAGTTCCATCCCCCGGAACTGGACTTAGAGGCAGTTGTGAACCACCCCATGTGGGAGTAGGAACTGAAGCCATGTCCTCTGCCACATCCCCATGTGCTCTTAATCCCTGAGGTATTTTTCCAGCCTCCCATTCCCACCCCTGAACTTCCAACTCACGAAATTCACTAATCTCAGAGGTGACAACTGTCACTCAGGGGGCTTCTGCTTGTGCCAGACACCAAGATAGGTGTTTTGCACACCTGATTGAAGCTAGGTTCAAACCAACTAGACAGAGTGCATATTTCTTATCCTTCATTTACAGGTGAAGAACCGGAAATTCACAGTGAGAGATTAATTGTTGATAGTCACCCAGCTAAAAAATGGGGTGAGGGTTTGTACTCGGGAGCATATGATTCCTTGGTTCTTCTGGAGCACTGAGGACAGGAGGAGCGATGGTTGTCCCACTATCCCAATGTGGTTAGTTGTGTGGTGCCTGTCAACCCCGACACCACAGCCAAGGGAACTTGTGGGAGGACACAGGACCCTAGCTCCCGACGCTGTTGTCTGGTGAGTAGGGGTGTCTTACAGGCAGGACATCAGACCCTTCCAGAGCTGATGACACTGAGGCCGAAGACCCCCCTCCTTCAGGACCAGAGGGGATAATCTGTAGGATTAGAATCTTCCTCTGCTCCATCCCTTGGACCATCATCGCAATTCTCTGAGGAAAACGAGGCTCACAGAAGCACAGAGCTTGGTTGAACAAACCTGCCTCTTTAGATGAAGGGGTGTGAGTTACGAGTCTATCTGGTGTCCCCGCCATGGCGACTTGATTTGGTCTTGACGGTGATTCTGTGGATTCACAGTCACCCCCAGGATGGCTCGCGTGGAGGCAGGGTCAGACTGGAGCTGGTTTCCTGGGAGCAGTCGAGTAGCTGACGTACTAGGAATCATGATCTTTGAATCATCCAGCCATTACATAACTAGTCGGTACCACAGAGCTTGGGTGTTCACCAGGTGTCGCCATACACCGCAGCCACGCCTCTTCGTTGCTGGACTAGCTTGCCTGGCTGGCTCCTGAAGCATTTGAAGATGCTAGCTTACTTGGAAGAACCAGTGCCTTTCCTATTGCCTAATGATGGCCGTTTCCTACCTGCCCATGGTGTCTCTGCAGTGTGAGAATGCGCTGGTAGGCTAACATTGGGTCTTGAGCAATTACTTTGAATTTCTCCGGAGCCACCCTTGTTGACAATGCCTCACGCTCACACCTAGAATTACAGTCTGCTTATTATCAGAGGGCAAACACCTGTCCTCACAGGGAACGCAGCCTCAATTATAGGCAGGGATGGCTTCTCACTCCGTTTCAGACTCACAGAGATTCCATTTATCTTTGGCACAGCCATAATTCTTCCTGAGTTATCTCCCTGCACAAACACATTCTCGTCCCCAACACCATTCTGCCACAGCCCACAGATTCACAAACACTGGCACAGCAGATGAGGGGTTAAGCACAGGAAGGCTTGTCCAACATAAAACAAGGGCTATGTTCCTCCACTCAACTATAGTGCTTGCTTTTAAGATTATATCGCAGTGTGTGGCTGGGACAATGCCAAGTGCATTGATAAAAAGGCAACACGGGTTTTTATTTTTCTAGAACATGCTAACATTTCTAGGATTCATTAATCTCAGGATGTTTTGAAACTATTAAAAGATGCTGGAAGTCCAGTGATGGTGGCACAGCTGTTAAACCCAGCACTCAGGAGGCAGAGGCAGGCAGATCTCTGAGTTCGAGGCCAGCCTGGTCTACAGAGAGTTCCAGGACAGCCAGGACTATACAGAGAAACCCTGTGTAGAAACCAGAAACCAAACCAAACAAAAAGAGCCCAAGATACTGGAGAGGAGAGGAAGCTAAGGAACACGCTGGTCAAAAGCCTACAGTGGATTCTGATCCCTAGATCCTCCATGTCTTCAGAGGAGCGCATTGGGCCTGATTCCATATAGATCTCCTCTTCTTACCCCATTGCACAGTGAGCCCTGTACCCGCATGAGATGCCTGCCTCTTTCTCTGGGATCCTGTTACTGCTGCAGTCATCTTTCTATACATCAGGACAGTATGAGGGTTGATGCTGAGTCTAGGAAGAACTGAGGGAGGCTGGCCCTCTGTATCACTAACCCAAGGGCTCTGAGAGTGTGCTGTACCGGGCTCCTGCCTTCTCGTGCTATAGTGACAACCATGTGTTAAAGCCCCCTCTGACTAGAGGAGTCCCTTCTTGCCTGAGACAAGGGCTGAGGATGACTCGGGCTTCTGCACAGAGCTCTGGCATTCAAATGTACCAGCGTTAAATGGTTCCGTGGCTAGAGTAACCTGAGAGATTGCTTTTTAATCACACCTTGCCCAATGTCTCGTATTACACAGTCACAATCCTCCCGACCTAGGTCACTGTCAGATAGGCTGAACCACTGGTGAATAGTTCAAGTGCTTAACCTGTAATCCAGAAGGGAGGCATGAGGTGTTCTCGGCGGCACTCCATTGGAAAAATTAGAGGGAGGGCTGACAGGGAGATGCCACCTACTTACTCATTCTCAACCGAGACAGGCTTGTCAGCTACCACGTGAGTCACCTCCTATCACCGGCTGCAGAGAATTCCAAAGGATGCTACTTCCTCATGAGGGCCATCAGTTCTGGATGCTCCAAGGAAAAGAGGAGAAAAAAAAAAAAAGAGGTGTGCTGCTTGTTCGAACATACCTGCAGAACGGATTCCTAGGGATGGGAAAGTTAGGTCAAAGGGCACGTGGAAGTGTAGTTTGTGGGCAGTTTGTACCAAGTCTTAGGTCCACCAGCCATATGGATGGACAATGGCTTTTTCCACACCTTTGCAAACTATATAAGCTTTCAAACTCGGCTCATTGTCTGGGTGACGATAGTAGAGTTGGCTATGAACCGTGAAAGCGACATCCATCCGTTGCCGCTGGAGACTCCGGAAAAGGAAAGCCAGCTTCTGTAAATGTTCCCTTGGGGTTTACTCCTGCCACTGTGGGTCCTAACAACAGAACAGGAAATAGGTGGCAAAGAATGAGGTGAAAGGCGAGGAGGGAAAGGGGCGAGATAGGAAACAGGAAGCAAGTGGAAAGGGAATGAGGCGGAAGAGGAAGAACAGAGAATTGGACAAACCAGAACACAGCAGGAAATTACAGTCCCTGGTTTCCCACCAACACTTCTGCCTTATGTCACTGACCTTGCCCCAGACAATGTACACATTTCCACCAGGCCCACCACTTCCTCTAAGTGAGGAATTGTGCCCGCAGAGAGTAAGTTTACAGAGACGGCTGATGTCCGCGACGTCTCTGCTAGCCACTTTGCCTAGAAAAGACATTCAGAGTGAAGGTGAGGTCTCCAAACCTGTGCCTCAGCTGGTGTGAGACATGAGGAGTGATCACCGAAATTTGGACCCAATCCTAATACCTCCGCTACACTATCAGTGAGGGATTAAAGACTACAGGGTCAGGGCGGACGAGACAGAGGTGACTGAAGGTGCCCTCAGCAAAACTGATGACCTGAGTTTGATCCCTGGCCCCACATGGTAGAAAGAGAGAAGAACCCACAAGCTGTCTTCTGATCTCTACACACATGCCAAAGGCACCCCAAACACACACACACACACACACACACACACACACACACACACACACACGATAAATAAAATATAAAAACTACTGGATCAAAAATTTTCATAGTAATGTTTATGTGCTATGCAGAGTGTAGCTGCCAATGGAAAAGCTGATATATTTGCCTCTTTGGGGAGACAAAGAAGCCTTTCCACATTACCCCAAGGGTTAATAGCAGAAGTGATCTGTGTGAGGAAGGCCCATACAGCCACGCTGCTACATACAGAGGAATACAGCTCAATAGCCTCACCCTGGCTGGAACACAATCCTGGAGACCAGAAGACAGTGGTGGATTTAAGGTGGATCATGGATGGGGGTCTCTACAGATGAGGCTATCCAGCTTCTCTGTCGTTTTGTTCCAGCTCCTCCGTCTTTTCTGGAACTTCCTACATCTTTCCCTGTCCAATGCTCTTCCCTCTCCGCCCCACCTCACACTGTCTTCTCACTCGTGGCTTCAGCACTGGCTCCTATCAGTGTTCGCCTGTTGCTTGTGCCTGCTTGCCCTGTGTACTACACCTTCAAATGTAGTAGACGCCTTTAAATGTCTACATTGCCTCCAAAACCTGGAAAGTCTTACCAAACTATACATCTCCTCTGTAATGGTAGGAACCCCGAGCTACTTCTTGGATGTGGGATTCCCCTCCGTATGCTGTGACTATGTTTTATTACCATTGGTACACTTCTTCATTGAAGGCAAAAACTCAACCCCCGGGCTTCACCAGACAATCTTCAGTGTCGCACCTGTACCCCAAGGCTTCGAAAGCACAAGCTGTCTCCTGGCTGCTCGTCCTGCCAAGTTTGCTGCCATGATGGACAGGCTTTGTGTCCTGTGAAACAGGGAAGAAGAGAGGTGTAGCCTAAAATATGGAACAGAACAGAGGAGCTAAAATCCCCAGGCAAGATGAGGAAGAATACAAGTGTACCTGACAAATGGGAACAAATTACAACCAACACTGTCTCGTTGACTAGACAAAAACCAGTTCCAGAGTCAGGGCTACATACTTAAGGGAGAAACCGTGCGATCTCCTTCGCTGAAAGGCCGTATCTGGAGCAGCGGAACAGCTAGACTTTTTAAGTTTGTTTCCCCCCAGCAGTATACGCCAAGCAAGAGTGTTAGAAGTGACGTGGGAGGAGCTGAGCCTGGTGACTTCCAGCCATTATTAACTGCACATGCCTCTCTAAGACTCTTCCAGGAAGATGACAGCATTGTTTTTGGCAACCACTCATGGCAGAGGATAGGGGTGGGGGTGGGGTGAGGGTAGGAGAGCTACCGGTCACACGAGACTACCAAGCTTGTGAAATACATTTAGTCCATTTTGAGATGTTCTTTGAGTATAAAACGCTCACCACACTTGGATGGCAAGTAGAGAATAAGCACAATGACACAATATTTTATACATATTGATTACATATCAAAATGGTGCTATTTTGATTATATTGTATTAAATGGAGTGAGTTGTTAATAATTAGATTATTCTATTTATTTATTAATTTTTTTATGTTTAAAACTGTGGCAAGAGAATGCTTAAACGTGTAGCGCATGCCGTCCTTGGACTGGACAGTGTCGCTCTCAATGTTTAATTTACATTTTTGTTATGATAGCTGTCAGAGCAGAGGATAGGAAGTCGCTGTGGAAATTATGCAGATTGATGAGAGTATTCTTTCAGTACACACAACAACAGGATGGGTTGGGCATGCCCAGGGCGAGGTGTGAAGACGGCTAGAACAAAGCCTTTATGATCTGCCCAACATCAGTCTCCTAGCTCACCGTGGTGTTCTTGTCTCCCATTTTATGGTCAAAGATTTTGGAGAATTTCTTCCTTTAACGATGCATCTAACTGCATACATGACCTTCTATTTGGAGAAGATGAGGAAGAGGCAAGCCACACATCTTCCATGGAACTAAGGCATCTATTTGTTTTCTATAATATTTATTTGTTTTTATTTGCATTTGTGTTTTGCCTGTGTAAGGGTATCGGGTACCTGGAGCTGTAGCTGCAGACAGTTGTGAGCCACCATGTGGGTGTTGGGAACTGAACCTGGGTCCTCTGGAGGAGCAGTCAGTGCTCTTAACTGCTGAGCCATCTCTCCAGCCCCATGAACATCGTAAGTGTATGCTCCCTTCCTTGATTTGGAAGGAGGTTCAGAGCCTCTAAAGGAATAAGTCTTTGGAACTGAGTGGGGATTAAGGCAGGATTTGTATTTAGGGGCTCAACTAAAGCCTCTTTTCACCTCCCTTAGAATGTGGTAGTTTCATAAATCAAATAAAACCTTAAGGGCAGCTTAGCGTTTTTACTTTTTAAGACAAGGTCTTGACTTAGCCTTGACCACTCAATCCTCTTGCCTCATCCTCCCAAGTGCCAAGACAACAGGCAGCATGGCAGGGCCTTCCCCAGTTAATTCTGGCTCTTTGGACTGACGAGTTAATCAGACACCAACAGAGACAAATTTGGCACTTTTGCCAATGATCATGATATTTACTTATTTATTTATTTATTCACTTATTTATTTTTGAGGGCAGGATGTCATGGCAGCTGACCTTGACTCTGTGATCTCTTGCCTCAGCCTCCTAAACGCTGGGATTTAGGGGGAATACCTCCTTGCTGGGCCATGTGGCAGGCCTGGAACAGCTCAGTGCTGGGCTGCCTGTGAGCTTCACTCCTCCCGCCACACTTATGCGAAATGGGGAGGTGATTCCAGCTCAGTTTCTCCCATGTGCACCTTCAGTCCTCCACTGCTCACAAGGCTCCTGGCACTCCTTCAAAGAGTGCATTTCTCAGTATTTTTCACAATGTGAGTACATTGTTGGTCTTTACTGAGTGACAGTTGTGGCTTCCAGGCTAATGAATGGCGCATTATGGACCCACTCTAAAGTCCTTTTTTAAGTCTTTGTATTTCTTCCTCTACATGATATCCAGAAATTTCTGGCCTGTCCGTGTCACTCAGCACAGTACATCTTAGAGTGACGGCTTCTAGTGAGCAAACTGGGGAACAAAGACAAAGAAATAAAAACTGGAGCCACTCCCACCTGCCTGAGAGAGCATTTGCAGTCTAAGTATCTGGGAAGAGCGCAGGATTGAAACACTTAGCATAGCTTATGCATGTCCTTCTTTCCTCATCCTTCCAGATGTATTCTCAGAGGGTTTGCTGATAAGAAAGAGCAAAGATTTAAAATTCCTTTCATGGTTTGGCCTTCTTCTTGGTTCTTGATCTTGGAAGACATGTCGGGATATGTTGAAAACAAATATTCTTAGAGTCACACAAAGACACACATGAACAAACCTAAAGTGACAAGACAAGGCGATTTTATTTTGCAAAAAAAAAAAAGTATGCTCTGACCCAAGCAGAGGCGGAAGGACGTTCACTTGGTGTACAGTCCAATGTAGGCAATGACTGTGACTTTGCCACACTGGCTGCGGTCTTTCGAGATTGGCTGTTTGAAAAGAATCGGTGCAAAGGATGTGAAAGAAAGGGGGCTGAGAAGTGAGGAGGGGTCCTCAAGGTGGGACGGTGGTAGGACAGTGGCCTTTGGCAGACCTTTGATAGAAAGCAAAACATTCCTCATAGGATCTAATTCTAGGTTTCAGTCTAGAGATATCAGAGATGGTAAGAATGTGGAGGATGAAAGCACCGGCTTTCTCTTAGAGGGTAGCCAGTTCCCTCTAGCAAGACTACTGAATGCTACCTGGTAGAGGAGCTGGGCTGGCGGGGCCTACATTTGTGAGCAAGACAGCTCCTTGGGATTTGGGATGCTCCAAGTCACAGAAGTCCTGCAAACTGATTCATTATGACCAGTTTCTTTCTTCTCTGAGTCATAACTCTACTAAGACCACAGATTCGACTATAGAGTTTTTATTGTATCTGCTTCAGACGGGAACAGTCAGTAAGGCTGATTGGTCACCAAGTTCAGAGGGAGCAGGAGACTGGGAGAGGAAAATCAAGCCTGTGAGGCTGACAGCCAGTCCAGTCTGATGGGCAATATCTTGAGGTCAAGAGAAATCAGGCAGGGTGACGAAGGGGACAAATCTTGTCTGCTGTCACTTGCTGGGACTTCGGGAGGTCAGATCCTCCTGAGGGAGCTGCAGGGTTGGTATGGGACAGGGAAGAATTCCCACAGCAGAACGCGAGCTTTCCTCGACACCAACTCCTGACCTCTACAGAAGTAGAAAGGTGAGTTTGTAGACCCTTAGAACACAGGGTTGGGGCTGAACAGAATTCTTCCCTAGAACTGGATACCACACTTTCTACTTGTTTCACCTGTGGCTTGTTCTTTCTAAATCAGGCTCCACAAAGCAGCCACAGGCATCTAACGCATAAAGCCTTCAGTGACTCCCAGCTGCCTTTAAGTTAAAGCCCACATGCCTGCACTGGACTTTCTAGACTGTGTCCTGACCACGCGCACCTCTCTCATCTCCCCACTTGTCTCTTTGTCTCCATCTCCACTCTCTGACACCCCGTTTTCAACCTGGGACCTTTCCTATGATACTGAGCTTTCCACAGGGCCTAGGACAGTGGGTGAGAACCGTGATAGAGATGTGAACAGTGTTTTACGGAGGATGGGCATTTTAAGAAGGACAAGAACCGGGGCGATGACCCAGTGGGTTAGGGCTTGCCTCACAAGCATGGGGACCTGAGTTCAGAACCTAGAATCAACAGGAAAAGCCAGGCAGGGTGGCAAGTACCTGTAATCCCGGCACTAGCAAGGACTGGAGACAACCAAATCCTGGGGACTCTGGACAACCAGTCTAAACCAGATGACAAACCCTAAACCCAGTGAGAGACCCCCCCCATCTCCAAACAAGATAGGGAACAATGGAGAGTGGCATTGAGGTCCTGATCTACACATGTACATGCACACACATTCATGTATACTTGCATATATACAAACGTATGTATACACACACACACACACACACACACACACGCTGCTCTCACAGTGGAACAGGAAGGAGTCAGTCAAAACTTTGTGTGCCTCTTTTACATCACTAAAGCAGGAATAGCTCATCTGAGCTGGTCTATGGTTAATTTGCCTAATGTAAAGACAGAGAGGATCAGATGTGGGTACCAAGAAAGGAGGAGAGGAGAGAGACAGAGAACACATACCACAGCCAGTTTCGCCACAGCCTCCTGTGAGATGCTACTGTGTACCATGGAGAGGTGCTGGGGACTTCCACCCAATCCAAAAGCCTCAGCCCGGCTGAGACCACATCAACTCGCCATTTTCCTCCTTCCCTTCGTACTAGGGTTTGTGACAACTTAGAGTCTTAGCCAAGGCTATGGAAAAAAATCCCCCTCTAATAAGATTCATCTGACTAAACGTTTTACAATGTATTTCTTTGAGAGTTGCATAGATGAGTACTGCTTTTGCCTCATTTCTGGTCCTCACTCTCACTCCACCCATGACCCCCACTCCCTCTCAAATTCATGGCCTCTTAATCTTAGTGATCCAAAGTCCGAAAGATTCCGTGTCCCCTAACATCTACGCTGACTATTACAGGCTCTACCTGTAACTACTATTGCTTTCTTTTTGAGGTTATAATTTAATTACAAACTCATTCTTTGTCTTGCTCACGCGGCTGAGTTTTTGAGATTATTTTATTATTTCTTGACTAATTTCTTCAAATGGGTAGTACATTTCCTGTCCCCAAATATGTTGCTATAATCTATGAACAACAGGATCTGGGCCAGAAGAAGGTTTTTCAGATCATAATTCATCCCTCCCCAACAACCTATAAATATTATTATCTCCCAAGAGCCTCCAGCTCTGCTAATAGTCTTTTGCTTGATTATTGTTTTTTGCTTTGCTTTGTCTTTTTTGAGAAAGGATCTCTCTACATACCCCTGGCTGACCTAAAACCTTCTAAGTAGACCAAGCTAGCCTTGAACTCAAAGGTCCTTCTTCTTCTGTTTCCCGAGTGCTGAGATTAAAGGCTCATGCCCAGCCCCTAAGAGTCTATTGATGGATGCTCACTTCCTTTGTCAACAACCCCCTTTTTCTAGCCAGTGAATGATATACTTACCATTAGAATCAAGAAACGTTGCCAAGATTTGTGATACAAACTTGGGGTCCCGGCTACAAAGGAAGCTGAGGCAGAAAGATTGCAAGGATAGCCTAGAATTGAAATAAAAAAAATTTTTTAAAGGTTTATGGATATAGCTCAGTGATACAGAACTAAATTGCAGATTTATAATACAGAACCTAAAGTGCAGAAGGCCCTAAATTCTATCACTAGTAACACACACCCACGAGAGAGAGAGAGAGAGAGAGAGAGAGAGAGAGAGAGAGAGAGAGAGGAGAAGAAGAGATTTTTTGTTTTTTGAGACAGAGTTTCTTTGTGCAGCCCTGGCTGTCCTGGAACTAGCTTTGTAGACCAGGCTGGCCTCGAACTCACAGAGATCCGCCTGCCTCTGCCCTCCGAGTGAATGCTGGGATTAAAGACATGCACCACTACTTCCAGGCAGGACACTTCTTGGTATTCTGTCTTTACACTAAACCCACCAGGATCTAAACCCTTTTTTTCCTTTCTTTAGTTTTCATGTGAGTTTGTATTCTGGAAATATAATGAGATTAAGTGTCCATCTGACTGATCTTCTATGTCCTCTACACATATGTTTCTCTTCATGTTTTAGCCTGTTTCTAGAGACCGGAGGTTGGCTGACATCTGGCATCCTCCTCTGCCATTCTCCATTTTATATTGTTATTATTATTTTGGGACAGCATCTCAGTATGTAACCTTGTCTGGCCTGGAATTCATTCTGTAGATCAGGCTGGGCCCTGAACTCATAATCTGTCTGCCTCTGTATCCTGAGTACATGGATCAAAGGCCTGTGCCACCACCACCCGGCACTTCCCACTTTGAGATAAGGTTTTGTTCTCACCAATTGGCAAGCCTCTCTGGCCAGCAAGCCCCAGGGATCTACCTCTCTTCATTGCCGAGGTTATAGCTGAGTGCCACAATTCCAGGAGAGTACATGTGTGTGTGCGTTTGTGTGCGTGTGTGTGCGTGTGTCCATGTGTGTGTGCGTGTGTGCATGCATGTGTGCATGTGTGTGTGCGTGTGTGCGCGCGTGTGTGCGTGTGTGTGTGCGCGTGTGTGCGCGTGTGTGTTTGTGTGTGTGTGCGCGTGCGTGCGTGTGTGCATGTGTGTGTGTGCGGGTGCGAGCGTGTGTGCATGTGTAAGCTAGGCATCCAAATCCCGGGCATCAGGCTCACGCAGCAGACACTTTGCCAAACGGAGCTATCTCCCAACTTCATAATTTCATTTCTTATGGTCTAATCACATTTCTTTAAAATTCCTCTTCATGTTCCCCTACCACGCATGCGCCATCATGTCTGAAGCTCACTTTTCTCTCTCATTAATTCTACCTCTAAGTTAGCCACGTCTTCTGGCCGTAAAATTTATTCTATTTCTTGTACATTACACATACCCTTTGTTTGGCATCTCTTTCCTCATGATCTGTCCAGCCAACTGTTTTAATTCCTCGAGCAGTCAGTGGTGGCCCAGCTGCCACCGTAAGTGGAACCAGTAGTCACTGAGGCAGGGAGCCAGGACTTATCTGTTGGAAAAAAACAAAGGAGAGGGAGTGTGTTTCTGTTTTTATACAAGAATGCTAAACCTTTCTGTGTGCCACTGGCATTAATGGACTTGGTCAGACTCTCCCAGAGATGGTCACAGAAAGGGGATGAGGTGGTAAGTCCTGAACCGTTGTCCCTATATGCTAAGCAAACTGCGCTTAGCATTTAATCTCTGCATTTGAAGGCTGAGTTGACAGAGGTTTGTTGGACTGTAAGTGTAAGTACCTGTAGAGGCCCAGTGACTACACAGGTTATCATGTTCCCCGAATTCAACAGGGCTGGCCAGGTTTAGGCCTGCTGGCTTCAATCACCAGCATGACAGAGGAAAGGATGTCTCCTATCTTCATTTTGTAGCTTTGGGTCAGTCTCAAAGAGAGAATCGGGGTACCTTTGTCTCTGTATTTCCATCCCTTTCAGATGATCTATGAAACAGAAGAAAAAATATGGTAAATTCCACTCTCCCTTATACCAAAGTTCAAAACCACGGTTTTCTAAGAAAAAAAAAATATATTGGCAAGAAAATTTTCTGTTAACTTTTCAGTGAGTGTTCCTTTGACACTGCTGGTAGTGATTGCTGGCCAGGCCACATCTGCTGGGGGCCCATAGGCCACTACTGATTGTAGAAAAGAAACCCCCAGGGAAACTCCTTTCTCTCCGACAGTTTCACCTGGAGAATACAATGGCGTCCTAGGCTCGGAACCACAGCTCTCCTGCTTCAAACACTCGCAGCACCGTCTTCCTCTCCCTCCTGCTCTTCTCCCCCATTTCTCCCACCCCCAAAGCATCTAGTCATACAGCCATGCCGGCCTTGAACTCACAATCCTCCTGCCTCAGCATCCCATCATGCCACTATTGTGATGTCCCTCAGAGAGCAGTTGAAAGTGGCAGATCCGTTTCTCTGAAAAGCCTGTGAAAATAGAGACTTTTGTTTCACCACCCAGGAGTTGAGCAGTACGGTTGGTATTCAAAAGAATTACTCATGCATAGTTAGAAAACTACGGAACCTACAAAGTCCATTTCAGGTCAGGTGGCCCATCCCAGAAAGACCTGGATACCTTGTGTTCATTACAATCCATGCCAAGATACCTGGAAACGGTCCTTGAATGACACAGAACCAGCTGATCCTTAAAATAACAGCTAGAAACACTCGAGCTACACAAGACCCCTTGAGTGTTCCCCATGCCTCTCATTCCAGCGTGTGTGCAGCGTTCTGCACTGGATACATTGGCCTCCAAGAACAATGGGCTGTTCTACTACAAACACAGGCCTGTACGATGAGGCCTTGCAGCTGCTGGCCAAGCCAATCCACCAGCTCCAACACTCTGGACAGCATTCAACAGGTACAATGATGCCATTTAAAACAGGTCAAACAAATCATATTGATTTTTCTCCTTGGACGTCGGTCAGTTCCTCTAGAAGGGATCCAGCAACCTCTCTATCAGTTGTGAACAGCGTTTTTTTCAAACCCCGAAAGGAAAGAGCTATCAACTGACTTTACAAAGCGGTTGAGCCAGGGGAGGACTTTGGGCGTCCTGCTCAGACACTCCCTGTTGTAGTCTTTTAAACAAGGTCTGGAGTTGGAGCTGAACTGTTGGCCAGCAAGTCCCAGGGATCTTCCTGTCTCTGCCCTGCCCAACACTGTGGTCACAGGCTTGCACCATGCCTGGCTTTTTCCATGGGTTCCAGGGATTTGAACTCAGGTCCTTATGCTTTTGTAACACTCGCTCTTGTCCACTGAGTCTCCTCCACACCAAGGTCTTGTTTTCAATGAGTGACAAGATCCTAGTTCTTGAGATTTGTATCACAGCAACAGTAAAGATTTTTACAAAGAATGTGGCTTTTCACATACAAAGTCACACTGAATTCTTTTCCTTTGGTTTTTTGTTTGTTTGTTTGTTTTTTGTCTTTTGATACAGGGTTTCTCTGTTTAACTGTCCTGGAACTTCCTCTGTGGACCAGCATGGCCTCAAACTCACAGAAACCCGCTTGCCTCTGCCTCCTGAATGCTGGGATTGAAGGCGTGGGCCACCACTATCCAGTCACATCGAATTCTAATGCCAACCTTGAACTGATAACATGGCCGTCCCCTGGGGTGTCCAGTTGGCACAGGAAGCCAATGGTTGTGTTGGTACATGAAGCCAGAGGTGAGTGCCCAGACTGTACTTTTAGCTGCTATATGATTAATTTCAGGGATAATTGCGATGGCTGAGCACTAGGAGTGCTTATTTTATTCATTCATTTATTCCGTAGAAAGGACTTTGTGTTAAGTCCTAGGCGAGGTGCTTGGGGTACAAGGTCAGGTAAGCCACTAATCCTCCCTGCCCTTGACAACCTCCATCTAAGATGAACTCAGCGATGTAAGGGGGAATGAAAACAATGAGCGTGGCAAGAGCTAGGGCGGAAGTGAAGGATGTCGGGAAGCCCCTCAGACAGGGGACATCTGAGCTGAAACCCATGGGTAGAGTCGGGGTTTATAAGAGGAATCAGGGGGCCCAGTTAAGGAAGCAACATGCACCAAGATCAAGAGCAGGAGAAATCAGGGTCTTGCAGAAAGTTTACTGAGAGAATTTCTGAGTGGATTAAGGAAACTGGCAGGAAGTGGGGATGGAGCTATTTGGCAAGAGTTAATTTAAATGGCCTCCCGGTCACGAGAAAAACCCCAGGCTTCATCCTGAAGGTTCCATAGAGTATAACAGTTCTTAAAAGAAGGACCCATAATCCCAGCACTTGGGAGGTGAGGTGGATGGAGGCATCTCAGCTAGCAGCTTTGAAATTGTTTCTCCTTCCTTCCTTTCTTTTTTGACACAGGGTCTTTCTACATAGTGGGTTCCAGCTGGGACTACATAGAACAGTGGTTCTCAACCTTCCTAATGCTTTGGCCCTTTAATATAGTTCCTCACTTTATAGCAACCCCCAACCTTAACATTATTTTCACTGCTACTTCATAACTGTAATTTTGCTGCTGTTACAAATCCCAGTGAACACATCTGTGTTTTCTGACGGTCTTAGGAAAGCCCCATGAAACGGTCATTCAAGCCCCCGAAGTGGTCCTGTCCCACAGGACTGAGAACCACAGCTTTGCATAGCCCTAGCTGTCTTAGAATTCACTTTGTAGACCAGGCTGGCCTTGAACTCACAGAGGTTGCCTGCTTCTGCCTCCCAGGCACTGGGATTCAAAGCGTGTGCCAGCATGCCCAGTTGCTGACTTTTTTCTACAACCAAGACTGCAGTTAGCATACCCTACCTCTGGAGCCTGGAGACTGATCAGAAAATGCCCACAATAAACTAAGATCCCTACTGAGAAGAGCACCAAGGCTGAGTATCATTTGTTTCAGAACTGAAAATGGAGCATGAAAACACTAATTTGATTTACAAAGAACTCAAGAAATTGGTCATCGAAAGAACAAATAACCCAATAAAACATAGGGTATAGACCTATACATAGAACTTTCAATAGATGAACCAAAATGACTGAAAGACACTAAGGAATCAGAGAAATGCAAATCAAAACAACTGTGAGATTCCATCTTACATTTGTAAGAATGGCCAAGATAAAAACACTGATGACAACTTATGCAGGAGAGCTTGTGTGGTAAAGGGAACACCTCTGCATTGCTGGTGGGAGTGCAGGCTGGTACAGCTCCTTTGGATATGGCGATTTCTCAGAAAAATGAAGAAACAACCTTCCTCAAGACCCAGCAATACCACTTTTTGGTATATATCCAAAGGATGCTCAATCATACCAGAAGGACATGTGTTCAACTATGTTCATATAAACATTATTTGTCATAGCCAGAACCTGGAAACAACCTAACTGCCCCTTAATTGAAGAATGGATAAGGAAAATGTGGTGCATTTACACAATGGAGTACTACACAGCAGAAAAAAATAATGACATCTTGAAATTTGCAGGCAAATGGATGGATCTAGAAAACATCATAATGAGTGAGGTAACCTAGACCCAGAAAGACAAATATCGTATGTACTCACTCAGAAGTGACTTTTAGACGTAAAGAAAAAGCAGCCCACAAATCACAATCCCAGACAACAATGAGGACCCTAAGGGAGACATACAAGGATCTAATCTACATGGGAAGTAGAAAAAGACAAGATCTCCTGAGTAAATTGGGAGCATGGGGACCATGGGAGAGGGTTGAAGGGGAGGGGAGGGGAGAGGGAAGGAGGGAGTGGAAAAAAAATTATAGCACAATAAAAACAATTTTTAAAAAGAGAACTATTAGGGGCTGGAGAGATGGCTCAGAGGTTAAGAGCACTGCATGCTCTTCCAGAGGTCCTGAGTTCAGTTCCCAGCAACCACATGGTGGCTCACAGCCATCTGTAATGAGATCTGGTACCCTCTTCTGGTTTGTGTGCAGGCACGCATGCTAAATAAATAAATAATAAAAAAATAAAAAGAGAACTATTTAGAAATAAAGTAATAAATTTTGCTACTAAAAAAAGGAAGCACTAATTTAAAAGCTGTAACTGGAAAAAGAGGAAAAGAAATCACATTTTGAGAAAAAGATCTTTGATTCAGACAACTTTCAGGGGCTAATTATTTCCAACCCTACACTGCCTGCCCTTGGGGAAACATTGCCCTAAATATAAAGAGTCTGGAAGAATAACAATTTCTATTTGGTCACATAAGTTGTTTTTATGGTTAAAATGAAAAGACATGTAAAATAACTCGGGAGGCAGAGGCAGGTGGATCTCTGTGAGTTCAAAGCCAGTCTGATCTACAAAGCGAGTTCCAGGTCAGCTAGGGACTGTAGGGAAACCCTGGCTCAACAATCCCCCACTCCCAAGGAAACCGTTTAGATGTTCATCTAGATAGAGTCAAGAAATTGCAAGGCACAGCGGCGGCACATGCCTTTAATCCCGGAAGTTGAGAGGCAGAGGCAGGCGGATCTCTGAGTTCCAGGGTCTACAGAACAAGTTCCAGGACAATCAGGGCTACACAGAGGAACTCTGTTTCAAACAAACAAACAGCAACAAAAAAATCAACAAAGCACCTTATCTATCGCTTAAAATCCTCAATGTTTAAACAATGAAGTCAGAAAGAAGTCAAAGCTAGAGGTTAAGCTGAAGTTAGGTCAACGCTGTCCAAGTAGGAAATAACACAGACTGTGAAGTAATAACAAAATGAAGACACACTGTGGCCAGAGCTCGGGTGGGGGTGGGTGGCAAGGAATTCCCCTTCTTGAGAAGTCAAGTCAGAATCTTCGGCTTCTCCAAGTATTGCTGGGGTATGTGTCATGACTTTCATTTTTGCTGCTCCACCCTGCTGAACTAGCCCCCTAGAGATGCCTTTCTTCACAAGTTTCTCCAATCAAAGAGGGGATGGGCATCACCAAGGGGCAGAACCAGTTTTCAGCTCTGAAAACCCCGTTCCTTTCTCTCCTGTGGAGTAAAACCTACCACATTAAGAAAAATCCCACCTCAAGGATAATACAGAAACTCTACCCTCATTGTGTGATGCGACTCACCAGGGATGGAGATGCAGTCACTCTGGGAATGGTGCCGGCTCACGAACTCACCTGCGTTGCCCCATTTCGATGGTCCACGGCACCCCCGCCCCTGACCCTTTCTTTCTAAATTCTAAGCTCTCTTTCCCCCCATGGGAATTTCTTATTTGGCAGCAGAAAGGAACTAACCATTGCATTTATTACACCTCATCTGATGAGCCAAGGAAATGACTTCAGAGTCCACCCATCATATACGGTAATAAACTGGGTTTCAGAAAGATTAAGAAAGCTGGCCAGAGTCCCAGGGTCACCAAGAAGTCCACATAACCTCAGTTGGAAGCCCGTCTTCTCGGATTTTGTGTAAAAATATTTTATATGTATTGTGCTTTGCCTACATGCGTATCTGTGCTCAGAGGCCAGAAGAGGGACTTGAGTTACAAATGGTTGTGAACCAGCCACATGGATGCTGGGAATCAAACCCAGGTGCTCTGGGAGAGAAGCAAGGACTCCTAGCGGCTGCGCTCTCTCCAGCCCCTTCCTATTATTTTATAAATAGCTTTGCTGTCACCTGTTGACACTGTTGTGCTCATCACCTGCCGACATCGGCGCTACCCAAATGACCCTAAGCTGCTTCCACTTGGTTTTTAAGTAGGATCTTAAGTAACCCAGGCTGGGATCCTTCTGTTTCAGCCAAATGGGCATGGGCCATGCCCAGCCCAGTTCATCACCAAGTCTAACTCCATTCCTTCCCATGCTCCAGTGTCTGCATGTTTGAATCAACTAGACTCTCTGACATGCTGTCTGTTGCTCTGGCTGTCTGATGTCACACATGAGAAGGACTAACAGAAGTCACAGGATTGTGGAGCTGGGAAACAGGTCACATCACAATGGGAGGCATGCAGTCTTCAGGGGAGACTTCTGATACACAGACCCTCAGTCCTGTAATATCCCCACATTGTTTAAGCTATGTAATTATAGCTTCATGCTATTAGCATGGAGGTCTTGATGACGAATATCTAAATAGCATAACCACATGAAAACATCCCCCAGACACCCAGACTCTGCCAGCCTCTCCCAGAACCGGGAAAAGGCCCCGTGAAGGCTTAGCACGTACTGATTCTTAGGTTGCTGCTCTACATTTAACTACTAAAAACCCATCTAGGGGACACAAATCAAGCCTGCAGAACAAGAACGTAAGGGTTCATGTTGTTTGGCATCAGCACAGATGGTGTGCCTCTATGTGTGTGTATCTGTTTATGTGTGGGTTCGTGTGCATATAGACCAAAGTTGAGGTGGTGCCTTCTTGACCCCTCTCCCCCACGATATGTCCTGAGAGGTCAGGTCTATCCCTGAACCTGGAGATCAATTAGGCTTATCTAGCTAGCCAGCTTGCTGTGGGGAACACAATACACCCAGTGCTCAACATCAATCTTGGAGGATCCCCCAACCCAGATATTGTTGTTCCTTGTGTGTTAGTGGGGACAGGCAGAGAGGCTCGCCTGGATAGTGTGTGAGATGCAGCTCACTCAGTACCTCAGGTGGCAAGACCAGCCCAGTCCTTCCCTGGGACTGACTGCCCTCTCTTAGCTGTGGAGGTGCCAGGACTGAACCGGCAGAGTTCAGGCCCACTCAGCCAGGGGAAGAGCTCCCAGTGGGGATTCTCCAAGCGCAGCCCCAGCAGAAGTGAGCCCCACCCACGATGATTAATGCAAGTGTGTGGACAGGGCACGGGTACTCTGTGTTCTCCGGCCCAGTGTAGCCCAAACGAAAGGAAGACTTGAGAATGAATGAGAACATGTGTGAGACAGACCGCGTGCGATCGCTCATCAAGAGCAGAGCGGAAAGGGAGTGAATCAAGCCACGCTGCTGCTTATGTTGATTGTATTCAAATTTTTATTTTCTGAACAAAAAAAACTTGAGACAATGATTTTAAATAATAAAACATGATATATTCTAGACACTTAATTGTTTTTTTAAAAAGACAGTTTATTATAAATTTGGACTCCTACAGTTCTGCTGTGATACTTCAACATTTACAGTATTTCTTACTATTTTATCTTCACTCCAAACTTGCTAAACAAAGAGTTTCTCTCTGTGTACTGACGCCCCACTTAAGGAAATACTCCATGACCACAGAAAACATACATACAGAACATTTTTTTAAATATTTACAGAACACAAGAAGTTTGTCCAGCCATTTGGATTTTGTTTCTTTGCCCATACTGAGATCAACAAAAAAGCTAAGTAGTCAGCAAGATTTCACTTCAGCAGTGCAAAGGGTGGCATCTACCAAACTCCACTATTCTGACCGACAAACGGCAAACATGCTCAGCGAAACTCAACTCACGAAAGAGCGATAAAAAAATAATAAACACACAGTGGGTCATAACCAGACTTGTTTTCAATGCGCGACTTTCCTCGGGGGAATATACCCATTTCACAGAAGGAAAAAAAGAGAGGAATATGCATCCAAGCCTTTGTTCATAAAGAAAATGCCCTTCAAACAAATTCATCATAAGGCAAGAGAGGAGTGAGGCCAGGAGGAAGAGGGAAGGGAGGATAAGAGTTTGGCCCAGGAAGATGGAGGTGTGGTGTGAATTTATAGTACATACACACTTACAGATATATTGCAATTTAGACCGTGTGTATAGTCATTAGGCTCAGTAGGATGAAGTGTCTCTATAAAAAGGAAGTTATTGCTAACAGGCTACACGCTATGCGCGGACACGGAAGCCACTGTAACATAGGACATGAAGTTGCTACAATGCTGGTGTCAGCAGCAGCAGGCATCAGATGGACAACTTGCCACCAAATTCTGAGGGAGAAGCAAAACACCACCTAAAAAAGACAGGGGAAAAAGGCCGATGCACTGTCCCTTACATTTTTGCTTATTTTAAACAAAAGTCCAGTTCACCACAAGTTAAGCACAGGCTGACAAGCAAGTTTAGCTGAGTGACGGAAAGAGGAGAGTCAAGTCCGGCATGCATTTACAACTAGGCTGACCTAGTCTATGGTCATACAAACTGAATACAAAAATTCAATTTAAATAAGACTAGACTATTATAGTAAAAAAAGGGAAAAAAACACCAACCCCCCCCCCCAAAAAAAAACCAAATAAACAACATACACACACACAGTAGACTCGGTTAGATACTACTGATTTTAAGAGAGAACCTCATCAAGTCCTCTTAATTCTCTACTGTAATTTATTTACTGATAGCTAGAATATCATCTACTGACTTAAAAAAGATATTAAATACCTGTATCATGAAATTACATTCTTATTAACAATACAGACATACTGGGTAAGAAAATAGCTCCTGTGAACCGTGTCTGAAATGCATTTCCTTACAACTATCAAAACATCCACTCACACTAAAACAAGAGCACCCCCACCCCCCCACCCTGACAAAAGCTAAGGAAAGACGGGGCAGGCCGGGCGAGGAGCAGGGAAGGAAAGACTCAGCTCTCCTGATTACAGCACAGTGATTAACATGGTTCAGGACAGAGCCAACGACAGTTGGTCCCAAAGATGCCTTCAATTCATGGTTATGATTAAAAACCAATCTCAGCCACTTTTGGTTCATTGCAGTGAGACAAAAAAAAAAAATTCTCACAGATTCATATAAATACTAGACTCCAGCTCTTTTATTATTATTATTATTATTACTTTTTAAACTTTTCCATTCGTTTTTGCAAGGCCTAGCTACCGTGTTACAACTTCTAACGTCTATTTGCTCTGCAACAACTACAAGAGGTAGGCATAAAGCATGAAACAGTTTCTCAGTCGGCGCCTCCTTGTGAGACGTCTTTACTTCACACGGGGAGGCCGTGACCTGTCCCCTTCTCTCAGAGCTGCTACTGTCTTGCCTGTACAGATCATGGAGTGAGTGCACTCAGCAAGAAACTTTCCCTGTTGGAGGATACTGTCATCGTGTCTGCTGCAGAGCAGTCTTGTGTGTGTGTTTATATAGATATAGATATAGATATAGATATATATATTCATGTTTAAAAAAATAAACACAATGACAAAAAAAACAACAAACAAAAAAACAAACCCAGTTTCCTAGAACCAATTGTCTTGATTCTCTACTTTCACAAAATATCCTATTAGCCAAGACTACAGACCGGTTTTGTCGTTTTTCCTTTTCACAGATGCGAGTGCCATGCAAATAAATTAAAGAGCAGAGACCACAACATACATGTGATACAACTACTGAAGGTAGATCCTTAAAAGCATTTCTATAAACATAATTTATAATACTTCTGTTCCATCCTCTGTGCACAGTCACGAAGCTCTCGCTACACATCGAGGATTTCCTCTGCTGTTCCTCCACAACGCAACCTGTAGCGACCAGTTCTCCAGCTTATAGTAGGGTCCCATAATGCCGACAAGAAAATGTATATTGTCATGGACTCACGGATGAACCAAGCCACAGCATAATCAAGTTTTGAAAAACACAGTGTGCCACCCTAAGAATTAAAAATAAAAGTTGATTTATTTACTGTCAAACTAAACACATTGAAAGAATAGAATTCGAGGCCAGTGAGGCGGCTCAGCAAGGAAAAACACTTGCTGCCAAAGCCCGATAGCCTGAATTCAATCCCCAAAACCTACCTGGTAGAAGGGAAGAAAAGCCGCACACAGGAGCAAGGATCACGCGCGTGTGTGCACTCACACAGACACCACACACACACACACACACACACACACACACACACACACGTGCGCGCACACACGTGCACTGAGAAAGAAGAATGAGATCCTAGTACCCCTCTCTTGGCAGCATTGAACTTGAAGGAGTCTCCTTGGGTGACATAAATTGCCTTGCAATATAGTCTAAAAAATGTTCATTATTAGTAAAAGCAGCATTAAAATAACTGCAGTCTTGGCTTGAATATTTGCTTCACATCATTTTTCTGAACTAACTGTAAGTTTCAAATTTTGCTTAATTTAATTTTTTTTTTGTTTTTTTGAGACAGGGTTTCTCTGTAGCTTTGAAGCCTGTCCTAGAACTAGCTCTTGTCGACCAGGCTTGGCCTTGAACTCAGAGATCCAACTGCCTCTGCCTCCCAAGTGCTGGAATTAAAGGCATGTGCCACTACTGCCTGGCCCAAATTTTGCTTAATTTTATATCTATATTTTACTCTTTAGTGTTAAGCTAAAAAACGACTCAAACTTTCTCCAACCTTTTCTAAATTAAAATAGTTTTAGTTCCTCAGCAAATTACTGCAAGCCCTTTCTTGGTATATCTACATACCTGGACACCCCTGAGCTGAATGTAGTCAAATATAAACCATGCCAGGCAATGACACATGAAGAAGACCATGATATCCCATCTGAACACATGGTGGGCTGCCCACCCGATAATTAAACTGGCAACAAAGCATTCTGAAATTGGCTCACAAATTATTGTAGCAGGAAGCATGTTAATTCTCAATTTGGTCCACCTGAAAGAAAGAAACAAACAAAAACAGGATTTTCTTTAAGATATCAGCCTGGTTACAAAAGTTTACAAAAGTAACCAACTGACCCCCAAAACTGCAACCCCACTGCCCAGACCCCCCAAACCACTCCCGCACAGATGATCAACTTCTAACCTTGTCACAGAAAGACACACACACAGAGATACACACTATTTCATTTTTACAATCGGGTCTCTCCCATAGCCCAGGTTGGCCTCAAATTCCCTAGTTAGTTAGGGATGACCTTCAGCTCCTGATCCTCTGCGCCTGTTACCCAAGTGTTGGGATTACAGGCACACCACCACTCCCAGCGTATGCCATGCTGGGGATGAAACCCAGGGCTTTCTGCATGCTAGGAAAGCAGTCTGTAAACTTAGCTACACCCCCTGCCTTCCCTTTCCAGACTCTCTCTCTCTGCTGGAGAGACAGTCATGGGTGCTGGGAAACAAACTCACATTTTTGGTTGTGAGCTTAGCCTTTAACAGCTGAGCCATCTCTCCAGCCCTCAGATTTGCTTTTACGAGTCTCTTTTCTAAATAAAAATGGCCATTTATTCATTTACATGATCTATTCTCTGACAAATGCAGAGCTTAGTTTCAACATCTTTTGGTTTTTAAAAGAACATCTCAGTATTATTAAGAAAATATATTTAGGCATTCAGTTTCTCTTAATACAAACTCATAGAGATTCACCTGCCTCTGACTCCCAAGTGCTGGGATTAAAGGTGTGCACCACAATGCCTGGCCCTGGATGGGATTTTAAAGCATGTCATATACACCGCGTAGCATATCACACACACACATTCCTTTTAACAAAGTATAAAATGTTAGTTTACTGGTTTACCTGATCATTCTGGACTGAAATTGAGAAATGGAGTACGAACCAGAGTTTTGCATGGCAACTTGAGTAGACATTGCAAACCTCCAACCTCTGAAAATGAAGACAATGATAATATGATCTATGCTGACGGACACATTCAAGCCTGACTGGTTCTGCATTCATTAGTCACTGTCAGAGTAAGCAGCTGCTGGTATTCAGGACAAGCTCGGTCCCTAAAGATGAACAACCTGACGCTATGGCTGCTTCTGCACAACTGCAATACCCCACAATGGTATCACATTTTGGCCAGAAGGAACTACATTTTCTAGGTTTATAGTTCAAGAAACTTAAACGTGGCCGTTTTCAAAGTACTTGGTGAGAAGAGTTTGCACTCACGTTTTGTCTTCGATTACCCCCCTGTGTGTGCTCATTCAACAAGAAAAGTAACCAAGTGGCATTGTGTCTCAGCTGGAGACACTAGGTGATCGTGAACTTCATGAGGAAGAGCTTCAAGGAATATATTCATCAAAACAAGCAAACAAACTTTTTTTTTAAACTAAGAGATCATACAAAGCATTGATCTCCTTTAAACCAAACATATTCTCTGTGACAGAGAAATGCTAAGTTGTGAGGAGGCTTATTGATGAAGCATGAAACAGTACGCTAAGAAATTTCAAAGTTTGGGTCTCTCTCTCTCTCTCTCTCTCTCTCTCTGTAGTCCAAGCTGGCCTTGAACTCACAGCAATTCACCTGCCTCTGCCTTCCACGTTGGGCCACCACTGCCAAGCAGAAAGTTCATTTTCAAGTGATACCAAGAACTTTAACTTCTCTAAAACGCATAGGAATTCCTACCTGCATTCTCTCAAAAGCCTATGTTAGCCCTTTCACAGGAAGCAGTTGGGGGAAATGGGGAAAGGCACTTGCTCATTATTCTTACCTAAGAATACAGAATACGAACGCTCTACCAGAATGACTGGCTTTTGTATTCATTGAAAAATAATAAAATAGCCGGAATCCAGGATTGGAACAGAAAGAACAGAAAGAATAAGCCAATACAATAAGCTAGCTACTAAAAGGAACTCAGTTATCTCACCGGTCAGCTATTGCTTTGGCCATGAAGTAATCCTCAGCGATGTACTGAGCAAAGGCGATCAGCCCTCCTGCCTGATCCAGCACGTCCTTCCTCATTAGACAAGACATTCCCGTCACACATTTGAAGCCAGTTACATTGGCAGAGATATAGGATCTTGGGTGTGAAGTTCCAAAATATACCTGCCCAAGAAAACACAGACATAATCGATTAGGTTTTCATGTTAAAAGTATGGGTGCTTTTAAACTTTTCCTAATGCTTTCTGCCAAATATGACTGCATATCCTAAAATGCTCACACCAGATCCCTGGATAAAAACGCACGACTGTAGTCCAGGCAGTTAGCCATTTATTCAGCTGACCGCTCACGCTGTCATCATTACCAAGAAACATTTACCTCTAAAGTACACTTGGGTAAATATTATCTTTTCTAAACTTGATAGGTTAAAAATCCAAATAAAATGGAATTTGGATATAAAAATAAAAGTAAATATCAATCTATGTATAAAATATCACGAAATAATATCTCCTGATTTTATAATATTTAATGGCACGTGTGTGTGTGAGAGAGCAAGCATATTATACATATACACAGATGATGTATAGGTGTATCAATGTTCATGATAATTCTATTTCTTCTTAAAGCTATTTTTAATTCTGTATATTCATGTAAGTCTGCAGGGGGTAATGTGCACCTGAATGCAGGTTCTGTGGAAGTTGGAGGATCACAACCCTCAGGGGATGGGAGTTCTAGGACACTGTGAGCTGCCTACCTTGGGTGCTAAGATCCCAATTCTGGTCATCTGCTAGAACAGTACTTACTCTGAACTGCTGAGCCATCTCTCCAGCCCCTAATCTCCGACTGCTCTTTCTCTATAACACTTTGAAGCCCTGAGATACGCAAGTTGACACACCAACAGTGGAACTGACTGCCACCACCCTACTTGTGGGACATAAATCCCTATTTATTATTTATATATGCTGCCTTTTCTCATCAGCTCCAAGTGCAGAGCAGAAGGCTTTCTTTTTATTTTTTCAAGACAGGGCTTCTCTGTATAGCCCTGGCTGTCCTGTCCTGGAACTTGCTCTCAAGTTGGCCTCACACTCAGAGCTCTGCCTGCCTCTGCCTCCCGAGCGCTGGGATGTGCACCCACCACCACCACAGTGGGCTTTCTTAATGGCGGTTTTTGAGTGCAGAACAACAGGATTTTACAAGGCAGCTAAGACTATGATTCCTGCTAGCTACGCCCAATTCAGACGCCCACGCCCTTGAAGCAATGGTACTTCTGTGACTTCTAAGACCAAAAGTGTCCATCTCAACCCATACTTAGGCAGTTAACTGAGGTCAAATCACGAGGGGAGACTAGAGGTTGGGTTTAAGATTTCTTTATCACCTAGGAAGAATCTTCCGGTTGGATCTCCATTCATTATAAGCATAGCAGACTCGGTGCGTTTCACTGACATAAACATCTATGTGGACATTTCTAAAGTAAAAGGACCAATAGTATTTTATTTTAAGACAGCTACCTGAAGTTCATTTTATCAGTCAAAAACTAAGATTTTAAGACAACAATTTCTGGCAGAAAGAGAAATATTTCCCAAGTCAGTGTTAAGAGAGAGACCATGGGACTTGGGAAATGGCTCATTTGGCAAAGTAAGGGCCACGTCAACATGATGACCTCAGTTACAGACCCAGCATACACATAAAAACAGCTAGATGTGGTATGCACCTATAATCCCAGTCTTGTGGGAACTGCTGCTGGGGGGGGGGTGTCCCTGGGGCTTTCGGCCACTCTGTTCAGTCAAACTGGGAAGCTCCAGGTTCAGTGAGAGACCATGTCTCAAAAAATCAGGTAGCAAGTATCTGAGGATGAAACCTGATATTGACCTTGAACACCTGATATTGACCTTGAACACCCCCCCCCAAACACACCTGAACATGCATGCAAATGCATAAGAGAGTCAGAAAGAGAGTTAGAGAGAGATCAAACTACCAAAGGTCAAATCAAAGCTCTCATAAAGTGCCTTTCCCTTTTCAGACTTGTGGGGATTAGAAAAATCAAGCGAACGTAAGATGTGCTGAAGAGGAAGTGGATAAACATCAAAACCGAAACCGGAGTCTTCTCCCCGGGACACAAAGACAAGTCTTGCATCCTGTTTAATAGTTGTAGGAAGAAGTAGATCCGGCAGATTCAGAGTCAGCCGATAAAAATGTCCTTTGTGAAGCTTTAATATGGGCAAAGCTCATGATGTGGAAAATAATACATAAACTGCGTCTAGAGTACACTCTCAACCACCGTTTTTAAAGGGCACACAAGAAAAACAAAAGTAAAAACCACCACCAATGCCCCAAATGGCCAAATGAAACTAAACCTTAATTGCTGTAATTAGTGTGTGTGGGGGGGTGTTTCTGTGTCTCCACAATTTATCATTCCCTACATGATGAAAGAAGAAAGAAGGAGAAGAAGGAGGAGGAGGAAAACATGCTTTTCAAGACATTTATTTTAAAAGGAAATCAAAGGGTTTTTCTTTTTTTAAAAAAACACAGACTTGCAAGGACAATGTTTTCTTTAGGGGGAAAACAGGACAGCCCGTCCTGTCAGGGTGAGGTTCCCAGGGACCTGAGAACTTGCCCCACCTGACAGAGACCAATGAGCTGGCGTCACAACTTATACACTGTACTTACCTGCTCTAATGTGGCTGCAAAGCCCTGTCTGTCCGCTACGTACGGCAGCCCATGAACCAAGCCCACTTTCTCTGTCATCTGATTGACCATGTCAGTTAATGTGTCTGGAATGACTGAAATTTAGGGGGGAAAGGGTGGGGAGAGGGACGGGAACAAAACAAAACACAACTCTTTAGTAAAATGTCCATTAATGCAATATATTTTGAATTGCTAGTAAACTACAATAAAAATATGTTCATTTGACCATTTGAATTTAATAGATAGCAATCATTTATTCTGAGAACATAAAACTTCAAAAAGCTACACATTTTTAGCCTGAGCGGTTGAGATAATATGTGCCAGCGGCAGTCTTTGTTTTCTTTGAAAGAACATTACTAAGCTTAATCAGTGGAGTTTATGGAAATCAATAGTCTAGAACCACCATCCAAAACTCAAAATGAGGATGGTTCAGAGACAGAATGTAGTTCAGCTGGCAGTGACCTCAGAGGCCTGAGAACTTCCTCCCTAATGAGGTGCCAGCCTCTATGTCAGAACCTCCACACTGGAATAAAGACATTGTCCTATAGGCAAGAGCAGGCCAAAGGACCTCTGGTCTTCCACAGACTCCTCAACCACAGGAGTGAGCCTACCTTCTCAGTGGGAGTAATAAGCACCTGATTGAGTTGGGAAGGCATGACAAGTGTGAATTAAAATTAATATAACCTAAATTAACAAACATGAATATTGAACATGAATTTGGGCCATGAATCCCGATTTCTAACATTCCTCATTAATTTGTAAGGTTACTGAATGTTAATTTTTAAATTTATATCTTAAGGCAATGAAAAATTTGAACCGATGTCTAACCTTCAAATGGCAAACACCTCAAATCCTACATACCTGTTTTTATTTCCTTCTATTTGTTAAGAATTAAACCTATGGTATAAAACAAACAAGTTGTGTCTGTGTCTTAAGATACCCATATGGCAATAGAGTTTCATGACGCAGGCTTGTAGTCCTGGCTGCTCAGGAGGCTGCAGCCAGACAAAGACCCCGACTTAGGGGTAGGCTGGGCTGTGGCTACAGTCTGGTGGGACAGAGCGCTTGCTGGTCATGAATGACATCTTGTGTTCAATCCACTGCACCTCAAGAAACAAAAATCCCTCCCTATTTTAGGTAATGGTTCTCAACCAGGACGATTCCTTACAAGTGACATTTGGAGAGTTGAGAAGGGGGAAGGGAGCTAGTGGCAGCCAGCGGGTGAAGGTCAGGCATGTTGGCAACATTTCCTCCAGGACAGCCAGGATGACAAACTCTTTAGGCCACTAGATCACTATGAGGACAAGGAACTCAACCTAACAAAAATGCCATAGAGCTTAATACAAATGTTTACACCTATAAGTCCTGCTCGATATGTAAAAGGCTTTTTGTAACAGGTACGGCGGCTCATACCTGTAACTCCAGCAGTCTAAAGGGATAGGCAAATAGCCACAGGTTCAAGGTCAGCCCAGTCTGTGTAGTGAATCCCAAGGCTGCATAATGAGACTCTGTCTCAACAGGTCTCAAAAATAACCATTTAAAAAAACCAAACCAAACCAAACAAACAAAAAAACCGTCTTGCTAAAGTTTAAATAAGTTTTAAAAAAGACACAAATGCCTTTAAATAAATTTATATATTTTTGGGAATATGAGCTCATTGATCTGACTCTTTGGGTAAAATAGTGTATTATAGAATAAAACAGAGTATTAGAGTGTCCACCAAAGAATAAATGTTACACCAGAGGAAGGCTGTAGACGGGATGACGGATCATCACGACTTTCTCAATGGGTGAAATTTTCGAAATGCAAATGTTTTACTACATGTAGCATCTAGGTTAGGTTAATAAAAGTTAAAATCTGAGTGACTAAAACTTACATAATACCATAAATAATGACGTAAATTATCACGCAAACCAAAAATTGATAAATAATATATTTTCAAAATGTTTTTGGTATTTTACGATCAAGTAAACAGATCAAGTAAACAGTTTTATAAAATAAGAAAATCTTACCTCTTATTCCACTATCACAAATCCATATGAGATCATATTTTGCAACTTCATATCCTGGCATCAAATTATTAATTTTAGGATTAATGCCAACCTTTTTGCCACCTAAAAATGCAAAAGTACAATAACAACAGATTTATATAATGCTGAAAAGATACATGATGGAGAAAGAAAAGGTACTACCGTATTTCATAATTTAAACATTTTTAATTTTTAAATATTCCCAATTACTCATAATAAATCTGTAAAAATTACTTATTCACAAGAGGAGAATTGACTTTCTCTTTGACAATCCAGTCTGTTTTCTATTTGCAAATTCTTCCCTGCCACTATGAGCTGACAACACTGTGGACAACATATGATGCTGTAACAGCATGGGGGAGACTCCTCGTCACACATCAGTGGTAAGAACACATGCTCACTAATTTGATCAAGCCATTCCACAGTATATACATATTTCAAAACTTCATGCTATACATTATTATAAACACATGCATTTTATCTAGTGGTAGGAAATAACTGAAAACAAAACAAACAAAACCCCACAGGACTCATTTGAAGTTATAGTAGTTATGACAATGTAGAGAAACTGACCATCATTAGTACACCCCTAACCATTATATAAAGAAAAAGCTATCACTGAAAACACCTTAGAAACAAAAAGAATATGGGCAATACAGGAGGGACACCAAAAACTAAGGATCACGAGAAGGTGTATGGAAACCTCATACCATAGAAGTTGGATGAAAGAAATCGAAATGGGATCAGCAAATAACGGGAGAGAAAAAGCTCCAACTGGACATTTTTCTCTAGCAAATGAACCCTCCAGTGCTGGGAATAGGCTACAATTGATCAAGTTGTTGGCCAAAGGGGTCCCTTAAAATCCTCCAGGGACCCCAGGCTATCACCGAGGCCATTGGTTGCTTCCCACAGACTGACGGTAAGGCCCCACTGCTGGAGACAACACCTATAGAACTCACTAAACATGGAGAAATCGAGCTGGTGACCACTAGAGCCTTCACCCCTACTGGCTAGTGCTCATGGGACTGGAAGGCGCTCCACACACCTGCCTGTAGGACACGCTGGTACAACAGACGCACACAAGTGTGAGCGTAACTGATTATATGTGGATCTGATTATAACTAAGGTCCACTCCATGAGATGGAAACCTGCCCGACACTGCTGGAATGGCCAGGAGCCCGAGACTAGATAGATACTAGACTGAGGGACAAGCCAAAATAGAAAAAAGGAAAAAAGATTTCAGCAAAAAACAAAACAAAACAACAAATACTCACACCTGATTATTGAGCACGATATTATTTGTATGTCATTTGGTAACCAAGACTTTTTTCCCCATAACTCCCCTTGAATTAACAGAATTATCTTTCCCCTCCCCCGAGGAAACACACTTACAGCAAGCATGCTATCTACCTTACTGAGCGCCTAATCTAGAGTCTACTGCAAAGAAGATTCCTGACATTTAAAACTACCAAAGCAAAACATCTAGCATGAACCCTGGTACTTACCTATAAATAATCTAGCATCAACATTTGGGTATTTTCCAAGGAGTTTCTTACATACATCGATGGCTGGATCGTCATGATCTTGTACACAAAGGAGTACTTCATACTAGTCAAAAGAAGGAACTAACATTGATTAACCTCGTACAAAAAGCCCTCACTATGAACGTTTCTAGATTGATCAAAAACCGTGAAAAAAGAAGCAACTGTGTACATCGAGTTTACAAGTTTAGGGAGGAATCCTAAGGGTGCAGATGCTCAGGGTGAGTGTCGCTTGGGTGGAGACGGTTTCTCCAGGCCAAGGAGCTGTCTGTCAGCAACAGGAAGAGCCTGGCAGTGCCCGAGGTTGATGGTTGTCATTCCCTGACAGGCCCCACCCCAATGACAACCTGCATATCAAGCTTGTTCATGACCTGCACCACTGAACGTACACGCGGTGCTTGTAAGACGGCCGGGAGTGTAAAAACCTACACTGAGAGGAAGCGAAGCCCAGAGCCCTCCCCATTCTCCAGAATCTGTGTCCTAGAATGCAGTTTCACTTCCTGAAGGTGCTACAAATTACAAATAAAGCCCCATAAAGGACAAAATGTCATTACATTTTTTTTAAATCTATTTGGCTGTTTACATTTTTTTTTAAGATCAAATAGAATTTGACTGAACATTTACTCCCCTGAAAGGCATACTTCACGGACCTCATAAGCATGAAAACGCCCAGAATTTCATTTTGCTCAACGCTATTTAGTTGGAGCGGCAATTGTGAAGGCTCGAATGGCCCTAGCACAGCTGTCCTGTCACAGAGACTCACTCGAGCCACGGGAAAGCCCGTCCTGTTTACTTCTTTATAAGTATATAAATGCAGGAAGCGGAAACAAAATACTCATAATGCCTTCAGCATACACTTCACCTCACCAGAAACTGGCAGGAAAGCTTTGGCCAGGAAAGTGGGAGAAGATGGGGGAAGACAAGGAATGCATCCCTCATGATGTCCACCTCTTTCTACAAATTCTATCCAATAATATGTGCTTCATGATGATTGATCAAAAGTGCTCCTCAAGAAGGGTTAACCCAACCATTAGTCATCTGGCCTCAAAAGGCCGGGTGAAAGTCTGAGAGCAAAGGTGGCCATTCCTACCACACCCCTGAAACTTCCCAGAGGGCCGAGGCTACAAGCTTCCTGCGCTCTGAACACACTCGGTGGAGAAAGACTGTGTCCTTAATAATGAAGATTAAAAGGCTACGTGACTTTTTAAAGGGCAAAACCCAACAGCTAGCTTTCTTCCTAACGAGCTGCTCAGACAGGCTCACCCGGAAGAATCCCTTGCTGTGCTCTCCCATCTGTGCAGCTCCACAGGTATGAATAAGCTGAGCGAAGAGAGTGCTTCAAGCAGCGACTCTACCAGATGCTAAGTAATGGGAAAAGGCTTTCACCCTCAGTCCTAAATATGCTTTAATACGTGAATTGATTATGTTGTATATCAAGCAAAATAATATATTTTCCCTCCACCTGCTTCATATAGCCTACACTAGCCTCAAACTCCCTATGTACCAGGGACTATGGCTTATCCCTGTATCCACACCTAGTTTATGCAGCACTGCTGATGGAGCTTAGAGATTCAAACGATGGAGCCCAGAGCCAGGCAAGTGCACACAGACACACACATCTTGAGCAATTATTTTTAAGAATGTTATACTCGAGGGTTTACAGAAAATTTTATGTTTGGGTTACAAATATAGACTATACCCCTCCTGCACATGAACTTAAGACTCCGAGTCCCTAGAACAGCTGCTGGCACAGAACAGGAGACAAGTGCACTTGTGAACTCATTTGGGAAACTGAGGGAAACAGCACAGACAAGAGAGGTTTTTAAAGAAACCACCTCTAAATTCAACACTTTGAAAGGCAATATCAAATATGTTATCTGTGCTCAAGAACTAGATGGCTTGTGCTATACTTAACCACACTGTTAAAGTTTCCAAAGGAAAATACTGACAGAACACGCCTCCCTCAGATGCAGGCATCTTACCGATTCCTCTGACTTTCTACTTCAGAAAGTAAACTACATGAGACTAGAAACTGCCTCTGGTGTGTGCTGTTCCTCATTTCATACTGAAGATTACCACAGCTTCACCTTCCACCAAGTTAAATGACAAGGAGACTACAGAACATGAAAAGGGCCACATGGAGCTAGTTCTCTGAGCTCTGAGGTGGGACGGTGGCAGAAAAGCCACAGTGTGAGGTTACATTCCACATCCAAAGCACGCGGATTCTAAGACAGATGCTAAGGTTTGCTTATAATCCACAAAATACATTTTTTTTCCATTCACAAGAATAAACTTCTCTTTGCATTCACTTAAAGAATATAGGCTTGAAAACCTTCCAACTTCCTTATTGCAAGCAAACTTACTTTAATTTTACGTACACTCAACATCAGTACTTCTGCCTTATATGCAGTGTTAAAATTCCCAATGTTTCCGATGAGGAAACTAAAAAAACCAAAAACCAAACCCACAGTCTAGACCATCTCTCATGGGGACAGCAAGCACCACACTTACTTTGGGATAATCCAGTTCGAAAAATGTCTCCAAGTTGTTGATTAGGTTAGGATCCACCCCCTTCAGCGGTTTCAGAAGAGAGACACCAGGGAGCTTGCTATACGGTTGTTTGTCTGTTGCCTTCTTGTTGAGGTGTAACCGGCTAAAAAGAACAGAAACAACACGAGTTATTCCTAGAGAATGTGTTGGTGTGAAATCAAAAGAAAGCACCCACAACACTGAGATCATTAAACAGGATTTTCCTCTCCTTTCTTTTTCTTTTGAAGCAGCATTAGGGTTAAATATTTTAATAAAGGCTTTAATAAAAGCACAAAGGCCAAGAGAAAGCGAGGCAGGCAGAACAAAGGAAGACACCTCCAGAAGGATTGATTGGTCTGGGCACCTCAAGGAGAGGTGATTTTGCTTCTAGGTTTTTGTCTATGTGCGTGTGTTTTAAAGACAGGGTCTCATATAGCCAAGGATACTCTTGAACCTCCCAGTTTATGGGCTCAAACCCAGGGCTTCACACAAGCTGGCCAAACCCTCTACAACTGTGCCACAGCCCAGGACTAAGAGGGGAATTTTCAAACTGACATCTTTCTGAGGAGACCCGAAAATGAAGAGAAGATGAACAAAATAAGCTTCCAGGGTAGGAAAATTAGCAGGAAGCAGAATGGATGATCCAATGAAGACCGGTACACAGATGCACCCTGCGTGTTTGCTTCTCAGGGCTATGCCCCAGTGCTTAGCAACTGTGGGGTCCCAGAGAGGCATTCAGTGGATGCATACTGACTTGGAAGATAGCTTAGCGGGTGAGATGTCTGCTGTGCAAGCTCGAGGCCCTGAATTCAGATCCCCTCTAGACAACATGACTGCCCTACCTCTCAGACTGCCAGAAGTAACCAGAGAGTTACCGAAGTAGGGAAGGCTGTGGATGTGCCAGAAGGCTACGGAAGTGTGGTAAGCATACTCTGAGCATGTACTATAGAGCAGCAGCAGGCAGGCTGCACAGAAGCGAGAGAGCAAGGCGAACGGAACGAATGCCTAATGGCAAGAAGCTCAGGCTGGCAGGGTAGAAAAGAAAGTAGAAGGAAGGAAAAAGAAGAAAACAAAAAACAACTCAGATCAAAAAACTTGTCTGAGAGACACCAGAAGATACACCAGAAGATACACCAGCACCGCCAGTTCACAGAGAAGAGACACCAGAAGATACACCAGAAGATACACCAGCACCACCAGTTCACAGAGAAGAGACACCAGAAGATACACCAGAAGATACACCAGCACCACCAGTTCACAGAGAAGAGACACCAGAAGATACACCAGAAGAGACACCAGCACCACCAGTTCACAGAGAAGAGACACCAGAAGAGACACCAGCACCACCAGTTCACAGAGAAGAGACACCAGAAGATACACCAGAAGAGACACCAGCACCACCAGTTCACAGAGAAGAGACACCAGAAGAGACACCAGCACCACCAGTTCACAGAGAAGAGACACCAGAAGATACACCAGAAGAGACACCAGCACCACCAGTTCACAGAGAAGAGACACCAGCACCACCAGTTCACAGAGAAGAGACACCAGAAGAGACACCAGCACCACCAGTTCACAGAGAAGAGACACCAGAAGAGACACCAGCACCACCAGTTCACAGAGAAGAGACACCAGAAGAGACACCAGCACCACCAGTTCACAGAGAAGAGACACCAGAAGATACACCAGCACCACCAGTTCACAGAGAAGAGACACCAGCACCACCAGTTCACAGAGAAGCTGGCTCTGTTCACATCACTGGTCCATGCCAAAGACAATACAGCTCCTCATGAGGGGCGCCCAGCCAAGTGGAGAAGAGGACATGCCCCGGCCTCCCTCTGCACTTCTCAGCCAGTCACCAGGCAGTTGGCAGTAATTAGACGTGGGAGCACTCATGGGTCCAGCTACAAGGTGTCCTGGGACCCGGATGTCTCCACGCTTTCATATCTCTGCAATCAATGGCATCTTAGAATTGCTCCAGCCAGACGGCAGTCCTGCCAGGAGCATGAAGACTAACTGAGACCTAGCAGACCACAGCCCCATTAAAACCATCACATCTTCAACTCAAAGAACTGTGCTACCGATACCACAAATGCACGGACGATGTGGGGTGCACCAGAGCTGTGCCCGGTGCACACCAGGCAGCTTGGGCTCGCAGAGGAAGGCAGAGGGCACTGCAGCAAACGCCTACAGTTTTACAAACGACCACGGAAACATCTTTGAAGAAGAAACTAGGTTGCTGACAATAGGAAAATGTAAATCAACACGTTTCAGGAGTAGGAGTAGTGTCAGCCTCTGAGCCACGACACCAAACGCTAGGAACCGTTGGAGCACCATCCAAGTGTGGACTGTTCACAGCAGCTGCTTTACTGCTTTGCCAGGAGAAGAACTGAGAGAAGGTTTTCAGAAAACTTAAAATGTAGCTATCTGACACTACCATACACCTGGGCAGTAATCAGCTATTTCTTTTTCTTAGTAGTTGGCAAGATGTCAAGCTAGAGCACACTGAAAACACGGGTCTTCAGGGTTCACCTGCAGCGTTAAAGGAAGCAAATCCAGGATCTAACACCAATGGCCACACACACACAAACACATCTTCCCATTTCTAACAAAACGGCAGACCAGACAGGTGTCTGCAAAAACCCATCCTGGTGAAAGGGCGTCTGGATGGTGGGCGTGAAAACAAAGTTCACCTTGCACACTTTAGCCACCTGAATCTGCAACGTGGTATCACAAACCTGCATCCCGAAAAATACTGAGGGTCTCATAAAAGTTTTCCTGTCACCCCCACCCATCCCATCCAGTCACACATGTCCACAGCTTGCCAGTCACTGACAGAGGCGAGCTGTGGAGCACAGCCTGGCCTTGAACTCCTGATCCTCCTGTTTCAGCCTCTAAACAGTAACCTCTGAACACCAGGCCTAAGTCACCTGTCTGGTCCTTCAAGAGATTGTGACGATGGAACCGACAGAGCCTGTGCAGAGAATGCAGGTGTGTAAACAGTAAGGGAAATTCCTCAGTTATTGCAGACTGGAGCCCAAGAACACCTTGGGGCTAACTACTGTACCTTGCAATCTGGAAATGTGACAAGTGTGCTTTGAGGAAGATAAAAAAAAATCTGTTTGGACACTTTGTGTCAACGTCTGGAATCCTGGAAAGAAAAGGCAGTAAGAGAAAGCTGGAAACACTGCTTCTCTTAGAGCCAGTCACGGAGGAACGAGACACTGTCAAGAACCAAGTGCAAGGCATGCATCTATGCCAGTGGGTCTCAGTCTGTGGGGCGCGACCAATCTTCCACAGGGGTCACCTAAGACTACATTATAATTCATAACAGTAGCAAAACTACAGTTATGATCTAGCAGTGAAAATAATTTTATGGTTGGCGTCACTACAACATGAGGAACTAAAGGGTCACAGCGTTAGAAAGGTTGAGGACCACTGTCCTATGCCGTGAGCAGCTCAAAGGTCAGATAAGAAAGAAAATTGCACACAGCAGTAGAAGACAGAACTGGACACTGGATTGGATGAAACTATCTAGAACACATTATAGAGAATAAAGGAAAAACAAAAACATACCCAAAAATGATGAAAAACATAATTGATGGAGATAATAGGACAAAAGGCCCAAGACTAGCAATTTATTATTGGTCCATTTTCACTTATCAAAAGAATTTATTTTTTGTCTTTTAAGACAGGGTTTCTCTGTGCATCCCTGGCTGTCCTGGAACTTGCTATGTCTATCCATCTGCCTCTGCCTCCCTGAGTGCTGGGATTAAGGGCATTGCACCACCACCACCAGGCTAAAAGGACATTTTATTATGACATTTTTCTCACTACTTCCAATTACTTTCTTTTGTACCCCTTCTGTTCATATCTGTCCCTAGAGTCACCAACTCTGTTTTCATGCCTTCTTATTAGTATTAGGTCTCAGAAAATCGTATATTTAGAAATGAGCTCACACTGAACTACAGAAGGATTTCTGGTGGTTAGCTAAAAGCCTGCATCCCTCACATGCTATGAAATGGGTTCCTGGTATAGCACAGTTAATAAAACCCAGAGACTGATATTGGGGGTTCAACCTGAAGGTCAGAAAAGCTAAACAACCAGCCACTGACTATTACCTCTCTCTACCTTAGCCAGAAATGGTGATCCTGCCTCCAGGAATCCTCAAAGTGAGACTGACCGAGAGCTGTCTCTGCCTGTTTCATATTCCTCTCTAGGGCTGGGATTAAAGGCGTGCACCACTGCTACCTGGTTTCTATGGCAAACCAGTGAGGGTACTGAGATTAAAGGTGTGTGTCACCACTGCCTGGTCTACTAGGCTGATCAGTGTAGCCTTTTTGCTCTCTGAACTTCAGGCAAAGTTTATTTATTAAAATACAAATGAAACATCACTATATCCCGTGCCCCAAAGGGGTCATTCCCCTTGCCTCTGGCAGAAGAGAAATGCACCAGTGGTTGGTTACACATCAAAGCCCATGCTGGCCTCCAGGTTCCCTCAGTCTCTACCTGCGGCCCCCCCCATACCCATTTGTTGTCCATACAATGACAAAGTTTTCCCTTGCCTATCAGCTATCTTCACTATTCTCTCTGGCTTTTCTTGAAGATAGCTCTAGCCATGTCCAATCTGCTTTCTTTCTCTCTGCTTTGGACTCTTCCAGATGTCTCTGGATGCTCTTTATGTTCTGTCTTACAGTAAAAACTTTCCCCCTAATAATGGCGTGGTCACATGGGCAATTTCTTTACCATGCCCCTTCATAAACACCCATTATTATTACTAATCTTGAGGCTTGTATGAGCAAAAACATGGTATTTGCTTGAGTCTGGCTAATTTCTCTTAACACAATGATCTCCAGTTCCACCCACTTCCTTGCAAATGACATCATTTCGTTGTTCTGTATGGCTGAATAAAATGTCTATCAGCTTTTCATTATCTGTTGACAGGTAACTAGTCAGACCCTGTAGCTTGGCTATTGCAAATATGCCTCAATAAATATGAGTCTGTGGGTGTATCTACTACGTGCTGAAAGCCTTCTGCTATCCACCCAGAAGTTTAATGAATCAAACGGTAGTTATCTTTAGCTTGAGGAAGCCCCATACCAATAAAATCTAGTGATTCATACCTACTGATCCACTGAGTGCTAAGAAGGTGTCTCAAAACTCTGATGTCAATGTGCTGACCAATCAATCCATAGACGCATGCAGCCCTCTACTAAGCCCACTGGATCTGGCAGGTGGTAGCTAAGTGAGCAACAGCAACAGGGAGGGGTCTTATAAACCGAAGTGGTCTTGGAAGTTTGAGAGAGTAAGTCCTACCTCCTTCCCCTTTTTATTAAGACGCCCACTGTAAGACTATTGACAGGCCTCCTTCCTCTTGAGCATTCCGTACTGAGAATGCAGAGCTGCTCTATAGACTCATTGTGGCTTCTAGGTTGATGGATGGAGAGAATGGGTAAGGACCACTTCTGAGATTTCTCGCAAATTAAAACCATACGACACTGTGCTGCTCCTCTTTACCTAACTGGCCCTTAGTATTTCCTTCCACATGCCAAGAGATCCATGTGGAGCTCACTCTCCCTAGAACACGCAGTCTCACTTTGGAGAACACTGTGTTGACTCTATGTAATACAGATGACAAAGCTCTATGGTTCAGCTTACTTGAAATATTTATCAAAGCCATAAAAGAATGCCCATTTAATCAAAACCACGCATATTTAGCAGTCTACGTAGCACACAGTGCTACTCCACACCTACATAGCATTCCTTTATTGGCCCTCAGACTCAATGCCCGTGTATGCTAGATGGTGCCCTATGTGTCTGAGATGACACACTGCTACTGTCAATAACTTACGGTTTAAGAGGGGTTGTGCACATGCTACACAACTCAGATAGGTCAACAAAACTGTTCTGGAGCTAGGACAGCAACTGTGCCTGCCACATGCAGGAATAACTCCTCAGACTGTGACGAGTGTGTTATAAACCAAATCTGCAGTAACATTTTTCGAAATGATATAAACAGACCATTTGCTTAGTAGGCAAGCAGCGTGGATTTAGACCTACGGTGTCTGCACAATGCACGGGTCTTCTCATAGGTGTCTACCCTAAACATAGAACATGAGGCTTGCTTTCTGCTGGGATTCTAGACTGTACTTTCTCCTTCCGGGTTTCATACTGGGAATTCAGTTCTGCTAAACCACCATGGCATATGGCTTATGTCTTTGACTGTTCTGTCACAATGGGTACTTTTTAAAACTGGTACATAATGTAAGGCCATGTATAATATGCAATGCAAGGAATCTGCTAAGGTGAAACTTCCTACAACCTGTACCCAGGTCATAAAACAACAGCATTAGCAGACCCCACCCCCTATGTCCAACTGTCAAGTTACCTTTTATATCTGGTGTCCTTTGTTCACCATTATGTTGGCGTGAGATTCGCCCACATTGATAGTTTGGCTTTAGCTTATTCATCCTGGTTACAGAATTCTTCCTACTAACTTGCCTCACAGTTATCTATTTACCAGCTATTGACACCTGGTTGTTTATGGTGTGGGGCTGTTACAAACAGCATGAAGTCTCATCCCATTTTAACAAAGAATCAAAAACCCAAGTCTCTCCACTGGACTTCAACTTTTGGACAAAATAAAGCAACAAAAAGCGGATTTGTTCTTCCACCCCAAAACAACCTGACAAAACAACTTCTAGGAAAGGACAGTTACAGACACTGAGCTCTCGGTTAAGGATGATTCACAGACACAGCAACAGAGGGGGCAGGGCCAAACTACTCCTTTGAGATCACCTCCTGGCCACGTGCAGGACAGGGAGCCCCCAAGGACATTTTTGCAGACTCCTCTACATGCAGGAGACAGAGTTGAGACCAGAAAAATAGTCAGAACCCAAGAGAGTGAAATTCAAAATGTCTGCATCTTGTAAAAACAGCCAGGCATGCTGTGGGAAAACACACCGAGCAGCAAAATCAAGAATCAAGAAGCCGAAACCAACCTGGAAATGCTACTGGGACTAGAGCTTTCCTTCTGCCTAAGACACAAGACTTACTTCCCTCTCTCGCCTTCAGGCTGCACACGCTTCCTATCACAGCAGTTCTAAGTGCCCAGAACACAATGAGGTGTTTCTCACCTTGTTCAGATTAGAGCTATAACAGAGTACCAGCAAAGCAAGCCCCCACCTCGGTGGAGAAGGGAGAGGGAGAGGCTCTTGCTAGAGTTGCCTGAGTGTGCCCCACTCCACTGCCCCACCCCTCCGCTAAAACAGAACCTGGGTTTTAGCACATCCAAGTTTGGCCAGTGCTGTCTCTTCCCCACTGTAAAATGCTTCCACTTCACAGGCAATGTTGAAGAGACAGCAAGGGGTAACCATGAAAGACCAAAACGAAACAGCACTAAGTGAAAAGAACCAAGTACAGGTCAGGGAGATGGAAGGCAGGGGAAGATATTACAATCGTCCAGAACAAAAAAGAAAATGCAAGCTGTACAGTTTAGAATGCTAGAAAACGGGAGAGCGGGGAAGGAAGGGCCAAAGGGAACTGCAGGTGAAGAATCCACGGGGCTTGTCTGATGGTGGAGCGAGCAGCTGGATGGCTCCAGGGATGAGCTCAAGGAACTAGTCATGACAGTCATAAAGCCTGAGCACAGAGCATAAACGGACAGGCAGGCACGTACAAACACATGAATAAAAAGAAACACAAAGGTCTCTGTAAAGAAAGAACAGCAATGGATGCTGCCAGGAGGGCGGGCCAATAAAATGTGCACCGTGCTAGGGCTGTGCCTGTGACTTCTGAGCACTTTTAGCAGCAATGAAGCATCTGATGGAGCCCAGAAGCAGATTTAAAATGTTAAGTCCTTAGAGCTAATAAAATGGCTCAGCAGGTAAGGGGAAATTATTGCCAAGACTCACATCCCGAGTTCAGGGCCAGAAAGGTTTCAGACCCCTGAAAGCTGCCCTCTGACCGCCTCACGCTCACCGTGGCATTCCCAATAAACACACATGGCAATGAATACATACATAATTAAAAAAATAAAAAGGAAAAGTAAATAAACAGGAGGTAAGGCATGATAATAGTGAAAATGTTGTGTTTCCCTAAAACAGCAGAATTGAGAGAAAGGGCCCAAGAGTGACTGGATGGAACAGGGGACTTCCCTGGAGGGAGTCTGTAAGAATATCTGCAGATACAGACAAGGCTAAAGGATCCACAGCACAGTCAAGGATTAGAGCAATCTGCCAAGAACGTAGTAGGATGGTGAAGACATGGTGCAACAGACACACTAAATACAGACACCAAGTGCTTCTGGACGGCGATCTGAGACCATGAATGTGTAGCAGTACTAATCCACATGGTCAGCCACGGCCCGCTGCAGGACCCTGAAAGCTGAGAAGCTAAAGCCACTGGATGGATCCAGGACAACTGGGCAAACTGATACACGACGCTGAGCAGGGTGAGGCAAGGCAAAGGGCGAGGGCAAACTGCGGCTTCTGGGCTATGTGGAGAAGTGAAGGAAGCCGAGAGGGGACAGTGCAGGACACACCTGCGGATGAACAGCCACCAGGGGCTGCACATCACAATCGCCCAGGAGCTAAAACCTTCTAACGCTGAGACCAATTTAATCTAAAACTCCAGGGGTGAGACCCTCGCAGCTGAGGCTTGTTAAGTCCCCTTCCCCCTCCTAGTACAAATCAGAGAACCACAGACCTAAGTGACAGGGTTCCTGAAAGGAGGGGGTAGCTTTTAGAAAGAGGAGCAAGAAGGACAAAGGCAGTTCTATGAGACTGGGAGGAGAGCGTCACCAACTGTCGGGAACATCCCCTAGCCATTATGGGGCTCCCTCTCGTTCACTTCCGGGTTATTTTTAGGTTGCTTCTGGCGGTGTACAGCAGAGTGATTTAGAAGCCAGAGCTGGTGGCAGTCTGCCTGGGTTTCTATCTCAGAGCAGGAGCTGTGTGCCCTTGGGCAAGTTGTTTCTTTTTGTGTGCATATTAGCGTCTACCTTGCCGGGTAGGTCCAGAAATACAGGCCAAAAAGTAAACATCCAATGACAGCTTAATTCTAAACACAGCCCAAAACAAACAGGAAAAAAAAAGCTTAAAAAAGGACCAATGCTGTAATCCAAGGGTGTTTTTTGCTGTGTGTGACTTCTCCAAATTACCAAAGTTCAGATAAGCGATTTAGGGATGTTAAACAGTGGAAGAGAGGAACAGAGGTGAACTAGATGGCGTGTATGTATGCGCATGTGTGGAGAGAGAGAGAGAGAGAGAGAGAGAGAGAGAGAGAGAGAGAGAGAGAGAGAGAGAGAGGAAGAGGCTTACCGTGATCACGTGAGGAAAACAGAGTAAGGAAAAATACGGTCTAGAACACACCTAAGACTTAGTTTAATCTTAATCCTACCCAAGAGTCAAAGAGGCATGTGCCTGAAATTCCAACACTCTGGAGGCTATGGTAGTGGGATCTCAAGTTAAAGGACATCAAGAGCCTAAACAAACAGAAGGAAAGCCAATATATAGGCTGATGTAATGTTTAAAGTGAAAAAATTATATCAAATATTTAGGAAATATCTAAAGCTTTAGGGGGGCAAAGCTCAGGGGTAGGTAGAGCATTTGCCCAGCACATGTGAGGTCCTGGGTTCAATTCTCAGCACTGCAATGAACAAATGCTTTATGGACATCCAAAAGTTTAAAACAAAGATGAGACTAAGAAACATTACACATAGCAAGTTACTACGAGTTAAGAAGGACTGCTGGTGCCCTTTGGTTTGCATGGTGTGAGCCTGAGTTCTCCTTCCAAAGACAGATGGGTTCTCCAGCAGGCAGAGGCTCTGCAGAGCCCCGACTGTGTTGCCATCCTTTAAACCTGCCTCAGCATGTTGGTCCCCAACTACAAGAAGCCCCTTCACTTGACACTGGAAGGTTAGGAAGGAGCCAAGCTGGGACCCAGGCAGGATACACTATTCAAGGTAACTGTTGATTAGCATGCAATTCCAAGCTGATCAGACTTCGTGAAGGATCTAGGCAGTCTCCAGCGCAGAGGCTACCCAACAGACTTCCATGCCGCTCGAGGTGAAAGCCCTCTCTGCGACCTAGTTTAATACCTGGAACACTAGATCTCACTTAGTGGCAGCATGAGCTGTAATTGGGATTTTTAACAATATTCTTAATTGTTTTTATTTTGTTTTATTGAGACAGGGTTTCTCTGTGTAGCCCTGGCTGTCCTGGAACTAGCTCTGTAGACCAGGCTGGCATCAAACTCACAGAGACCCATCTCCTCTACTCCAAGAGTGGTGGGATTGAAGGCGTGTGCCACCACGCTTTGACTTAATGAGCCCCGACTGTCTGAGGCTTCATGTCTGCTTCCTCCTAATATCAAGCTCTACAAAGCTGCTATGGTTTCTATGGTTTAACCCCTTGTTTCAGCCTTCCCATCTTTCAGGCTAATCCACCAACAGCTCAGGCTTGACTGTCCCCCCCACTCCAGGCAGCTGGCAGCAATCTTAAATAGGGGTGAGGCTCCAGGACTTTGCCTAGGGCTTCCAAGAGAATACAGTCTGCAAGGGCAAAGGTCACCTTGCTTCATAGCCCCAGGCTGTGCTCTTATTTTGTTTGTTTCATTTTACAAGTTGTGCTGTGTGATTCCAATAAAGCAACTGCTCCACGCCAGGAATTTCTCCCCTGTGCTCCACACCATGACTGCTAAAATTGTACATCAAACCAGGCTGAGTGTGCGATCAGCATGCCGGTCATAGCCATCCCCAGTGACTAGTGGCCTCTATCATCGCCACGTACACTTGGGCTCTGGAAGGCTGTTTATGATCAGTATGGGTTGGGTTGTGACTCATGTTATTGCCGCAGAGAACTTATCATTTAAAGATGGGCATCTAAATGGGCTTCAGCAGCTCAAGTCTACCTTCTTCGTGCAACTGTGACTTTGCTGACATAGGCTCCCATGAGAAAGAAATAACCAGGCGTTATCTAACCATACAGGACAGCATAAACTGTCCCCGCTGGACAATGGACTCACATATGGTGGAATATAAAGGAGTCATAGCACCACAGGAAGCCAGCAGATCTCAACAGACTCACAAACAAACAAAAACAACCCACCTCACTAACTCTCTGGTGAGGCTACAATTAACTCTGGTCCATGGAAAACGTGTTTTGCTGAGAGCAACCAAGAAAGATGGCTCACAGAAGAAGGAGCCACCAGATAATGCTCAAAAACACACGGCTCTCTTGAGCATGCAATGAGCGGTCCCTATTCCTACACAATTCCCATTCAAAGCAGCCACTAACCTTTAAACTACTCTGTGTTTGGAAGAAAACTCTGTGGATGGAGAGAGAATGGGGACATTTGTGAGCCAACCCTGGCTACTTCTGGGCTCTACATTCCCCAAAGGACAGAAGTGAATGTAAAGATTATTTTTAGCAAGACAACTGGTCCCTCAGGAAAACCTTTTGAGGGAAAATTGAACACAGACTGATGTAAACAGATTGACAGGAATCTGTTCTATTTCACCTGCTGCTACTGGCTTAGACATAGTGAGAACATGATTTTACTTGGTCCGCTTTCATTAAAATCTATGTCCACTAAAAGCATCAAAAATTCTGACCATTGCCGGGCGATGGTGGCGCACGCCTTTAATCCCAGCACTCGGGAGGCAGAGGCAGGTGGATCTCTGTGAGTTCGAGATCAGCCTGGTCTACAGAGCTAGTTTCTAGACAGGCTCCAAAGCCACAGAGAAACCATGTCTCGAAAAAGCAAAAAAAAAAAAAAAAAAAATCTGACCATTTGCCTCAAAGCACAATTACCAACAGAGACTGAAATAATGAATATATTAACACACACATACACAGTACTGCTACTAGAAAAACTCAAAGATCATTCATTCAACAAGTAGTTATTTAATGTTTAGAGGATCCTGTGGATACAGTGGTAAATAAGTCAACATCTCAAAACTTCTGTACCCTCAATAACTTACAATGCATACATAAAATGGGAAAATCACTTTCTATTTCTACTTAAATGGGTAATTCCCCCAAACCACAGAAAGACAAAGGAAGTCCCACTCCAAGCCCCTTACAAAACCAAAGTCTAAAGAAAGAAGTAGTTATGCAAAAATTAAAGAAAAACAAGATGTTTTTAAAAGGGAGGAGAAAAGAGGAAGGGGTGATAATCTTGAAGACAGTACAGTGCACTGTCTTACAAAGCCAAAAATCAGAGGCTGTTGAAGAAAAGGGGCGGGGCTATGTCCCCAATGAATTGTGGGACATGTAAGAAGCCTACCTGAAGGCAGTGGGGAGTCCTGGCAAGAGCTAAAGCTTGGGACCCTAGATTACAGAATGACAACAAGGTGACAATACAAAACGCTGAAGCAGAAAAGGAGCAAAACTCTAGAGACACTGATGAGCATCAACGTTTCCAACAATGCAGGGGAGCTGTGGGGATGGATGAGTCAATGTGTGGGAAACAACCAATCAAGAGAACCATCAGTGAGTAGTAAAACTGAATTACAATTTTTATTTCGCTATTTAGAACCATCGCATGAGCCAGGCGGTGGTGGTACACGCCCTTAATCCCAGCACTCGGGAGGCAGAAGCAGACAGATCTATTTGAGTTGGAGGCCAGCCTGGTCTACAGAGCAAGTTCCAGGAGAGTCAGGGCTACACAGAGAAACCTTATCTCGAAAAGAGCAAGAAATACTTCCGAGTTTGGAGAGATGGCTCAGCAGCCATCTTACTGTTCTTGTAGAGGACCTGGGTTCAGCTCCCAGCACCTACACAGAGGCTCATGTTACAAGACTGTAACTCCAGTTCCTTCTTTCTGGCCTCTGTGGGTACCAGTGATAGACACTCATACCCATAAAATTAAATAGGTAAGTCTTTTTTTAAAGGGCAGCATTTCCAAGCTGGCCTGGCACTTACAATTAACAAAAACAGTAAGGTCTAATGTCAATCAGTAGAGCGCTATACACAGAGGGGAAAGGTATTCATTACAGGAGAAGGGACAATGGGGAAGAGAGAGCAAGAATGGATGAGAGATACATCAACCATCCAAAAGGATGGTTCTGCTTCCGAAGAAAACAACTGCGTTCAGACTTTTGCATGCTTTCATCTCAGTTCCCAATTTGGAAACCAAACTCACTCTGACAAAGAGGAAAAACAAAATAACCCATAAAGAGCACTTAGCCTGCACTGACTGCTTGAGACTATAATCACCTGCTATTTTTAGAAGATCAAAATCTTGGGAATAAGACCCTTCCCATAAAAGTATCTGCCACCTAAAATAATACTATGAAATGACTGTGCCTCCGTTTGGTATTAAAGTTGAGGGGAACGAAGCGGGTGGCAGAGATATCTGTGAGTAGAGACAGATTCTAAACATGGGAATGGGAAACACCTGTTTGTATTTGATAGCCAACTTGTCTTTATTAAGCAGTGGGCAGAGGGGGGAATGAGGGTATGAGAATTGTGAGACTTGTGAAATCAGAACAAATAACTTCACCAACGAGCTAGTCAATGTGTGAACCAGACGTCAGCAACACTGTTTAAAATGCAGGCCAGGACTTTTATCTAATTGTAAGATACAATAGAACAGATTCAGTGTGCCACTGATACACTGTAGCTAATAGTTTTCCTTACACTTTCAGTGCAATATCAGTGTTCTGCAAGCACCTTTAACAGTTGGGAGCCCACCCTCATGCTGACCTGACACCTGACACAAGGGCTGTGCCAGTGTTTAGAAACCTGGGGGCTGCAAGTACAGGTTTTTGGGGTGGGGAGAGGCGCACCAACACATGCTAACTCACTTTTGTCAGATTTAAAAGGGCAGGAAGGATAAAGCTGAACATTCATTCAGAAAACACGTCCTTCATCATAACTGGAGTGTGAATTCCTCTCACGAGTCCATATGTGTTCATCAAGGCATTTGTGTTCCAGAACACCTACACTCAAATTTACCTTTGGATGGAATCCAAATGAAGATATGCTTACTCCACCAACCTTGATTCATTAAATATTAGTACATTCACTAAACAAAAACAAAAAACAACAACAACAAAAAAAGAAAACACATCCTTTCATTAAAATAAAGATGGTTCTCCCCCTCCCCACCAAAAAAGCCAGGTGGTTGGTGACTCACACCTCTAGTCCCAGCACTTGGGGGAGTCAGAAGAAGGCCAGCCTGGTCTATAAGAGGGAGTTCCAGGATAGCCAATGCAACGTAGGAAAACCTAAATCAACAAATAAATAACTAGGTCCCCATTCTGCACACTGTCTTAACCAAAATATTATTTACATAGTTTTTAACTTTGTTAAATGCTGAGATTCAACTGTGATTTTTACTTACACAGTAAGGAAAGGGCAAGAAAAAACAAAAAAGACTTTGTCCTCTTCTGGAAAACAATTCCTATCAAGCTGGGAAGTATCTTTCTTATTTATTATAAAAACATACATACAAAAAAGTGGACAGTGATAGTCAGACCAGATCACAAAAAGATACTTGGTAAAAACCAGCCAAGCAAACAACAACAACAGAAAGAGAATGGGTGAATTTATGTACAAATTCTTCTGCTGGTTATTTGCTTTAGTTTCTGTGAGTCAGGGTCTCACAGTCTACCTCAGGCTAGGCTTCACTGCACAGTCCGCCTGCTGTAAGGACAGGTGTGTGCCGAGGTCACTACTCTGCCTATTTGTTTTATATTCACTTATCCATTTCAAAAGAGCATTTACAAGGCCTGTAGTTAGCAAATGAAACCTGTTATAAGTTAGTTATGTTTCCTTTGTTTGATCTGCGCATCTCTGTTTAGGAATTCGGTTTGTTTTATTTTTGTTTCGCGACAGGGTCTCTCCATCATGTAACTCTGGCTGTCTCTCCTGGAACCCACCATCAACACAAGAGTGGCTTTGAATTTAGACATCTACTTCCATGTATGCCACCACACCCAAGCCCAGAACATGTTCTTATCAGTAAAAAAAAAAAAAAAAAAAAAAAAAAAAAAAAAGAGTAATAAGGAGCTGGTAGGAGATATGGCTCAGCAGGTAAAGGTGCTTGTCACCAGGCCTGATAACCTGATCCCAGCCCCCACATGGCAGAAAGAACCAAACTAACTCTTGCAGGCTGTCATCGCATCTCCAAACCCATGTCTCACACACACACACACACACACACACACACACACACACACACACACACACTCTTTTTAAAAATCTAAAGGTAATGTCCTGGAGTATTTTTTTAAAAAAAAATTATAAAGCCTTTTTACTTCAAGGAAGCTAAATGTTTATTTATACCATGCTCAGAACTGTAAAATTATAGCTGGGCGTGGTTGGCACAGGCCTTTGATCCAGGCACTCTGGCAGAGGCAGGTGGATCTCTGTGAGTTCAAGGTCAGCCTGGTTTACAATGAGTACTGAGACACCCAGTGAGACCCTATCCCAAAAACAAACAAAAAAGTCAGAGTCAGATTATTTTGAGAAAAATCTGTTTATAACACATTAGTCACAAAAATAAACAAATAAATAAATTAAAAAATTTTGAAGGCAAGGAGCAAACACACTCTGGCTGGCTATTTGAAGTAGCGGATACATCGATCATGCTAATGTTCAGGAAGTGCGATGCTTACTGTGTGCACAGACTGGAGGGGGCAGGATTCCAGAAGGTTCAGTAAAAGGGTTTGCTTTAAGTTGAGCTATAAATTTAATATTTAAACTAATAAATTAAAGACTCTGAAACAAGATCTTAAAAGTCATCACTAAATAAGAAATGTATTTATAAAAGTCAAGAAAGTCTGCAAAAGAATGAAAGGGCTGGCTATCTCGCCAGCTAATAAAACTGCATTAATTAAAGCAGAATAGATCGTGTACAAAAAAAAAAAACAATGGGACCATGATCCAGCACTAGAACCAAAGTGCAAAGAATTTAGTCTATGAAAAAGACTGTTATTTTTCTAAACAAATGAATAATCAGAGCACTTGGTAAATGACCTGGGGACAAGTTGGGTATATATTTAAGTGAAACTAAAATCAGAGTTCCAGGTCTCATTGTATAACAAAAAAAATGATGAAAATGTAAAAAGTGAAAAAAAATCAAAAGAAAATTCACAGCATTAGAAGAAAGCAGACTGAGATATATGACTAACATATATCATTGGGAATGCAGATGATGAAAGGAAAAATAAAACAGAAGACCTGTCCACTTAACACCCCAGTCTCAAGTTGAGACAATAAAATAGACTGGGGGAAAATTACAGCATGTGACAGACGGATGAACACAGGAGTTACCGTCAATTAAACAGATGAACTTGGCAACAGACTGCAGTACAGGCAAAAGAGTATGGCCATATAACTTATGACTAGCATAACTTATGAAACTAGCGTATAAATATCTGAAAAGCTACTCAGTGGAACCAGTAACTAAATGGATGAAAATCAAAACAAAAGAAACGGTGAGGAATAAGGGATGCAGAGCTGGATGATAACCCCCCATCCAACAGGGCCAGGACTGCGAGTCGCTATCACATCGTTTATAAGGCAACATCGTACCAAAGATGGAAAGATGTACCACTTTTAGTCCAACACTTTCTCCCTCTGAAATGTGAACTAAAGAGACAAATGGATAAGAATACATCCCAGGGACTGGTAACGTATCTCAGGAATAAAGCAACTACTTGCCCAACATGCAGGAAAAAGTTAAGAAATACAAATAAAATCATTAAAATGTTGCTTAGTAAACCGGAATCAACCGAATTGCCTACCAATAACAACAAATAAATATTAATAGCTCAGAATCCAAAATGCCTGAAACGATGGAAAGAGCTCACACAGTTGTTGATACAGAAGAAACAATAGGAAGTCACTTTTCAGGCCACCCCCCATGGGCAGTAGTCTGGTGTGTCTAGATCTTTGTGCTTGCTTCTAGCACCTACAACAGTGACCTGTACTGCTTGTCAAAAATCATTTATCAAGTAGGTGAGATTTTAAAGCAGGCTATAGAACAAGAGTCGTGACGTGGTCTCCTCTTTCCTCCTCTGCCTATTAAATATAATTGGGGAGGTGGGCACAGAAGGTTAACAGCGTAATATTTTGGTATTGTACTAAATTCCTTAAATAGTAACTATTTTTTTTAAAAGAGCCCATGTGGTTATAATGAATACAACTTAAAAATTCTAAAGTCAGCAATGCCATACTGACTGGAGTATGTTTTCTTTCACTTTCAAGGGAAAAAAAAGCCTACTAGTTTATCTTGTACAAGTGTCCTCTTTCTCAGTATCAAGAAACAGCATACCGAACGGAGAAAAGCACATCTTTTCTATAGTGGGAAAAAGCAACTAAAAGTAATTCCCTAACATCCTATTCTATCCTATTCTATTTGGTGGTAAAAATCTACCCCCCCCCCACACACACACAACGGACTAAAATGCCAAATCAGTTCATCTCTACACATGTATTTCGTTTACTTACACAGACTTCATTTTAAAGACATTTTACTGAAGGATTAAAACTAGCCCCCTATATCATGTCTCTCTCCAGCCCTTCACCCTGTTCTGTTTTATTCCTAAGCTTTACAGGGAATAACCTTATTTGGATTTTTATCATGTTTCATTCTTCTAGAATGTAAGCTTCCCGAGGGCAGGAGTTTTGTCCTGCTCTCATCTGTGGCCCCGGCCCAATGCTAGGTGGTATCTAGTAGGCCTCGGGAAGTATCTGCCAAATCAAATTTTCTGTGTGGAGGGAGAAAGGATACAACTCCAAACAAGCCAATAAATGAAGAATTGGAAAAAAATGAAAATGAAAAAGGAAAGGAAGGAAGAAAAATCATACTGAAACGCCACCCTGACAGGACTGAAAACTGTACACAGGCTCGGAGACTGACGTTTTACAAAGCAGGCAGGTGCTCCACACCTATGTAAGCACACAGCTCTTCCAGGAAGGAGAAAACCCACAGGGAAGTCTCCCGGTGGTGCCAAACAGCTCCCGGAAGAATGTTAAGGACCATCACCATAACAGAGACGTGGCCCGCACGGAGGGAGGGGTAAGCCCACAATACACCATACATCCTGGCCCAGATGGAAAAAAAAAATCATACGAATTCCCCACACAATCAGACCGAGCAGGGAACCATCCACCAGACACAGAAGCAGGCGCCTTCCCCAGGGCTGGCTCTGCAGTCGCCTGCAACCCAGGAGCCCGGTCGCGACACCAGCGCTATTCCCTCTCCAGGACCCCGCGCCGCACCGCCCCAAGGAGATCAAGGGGGGGACCGTTTGAGGATCAGCTTTCTCTACCCCCGGAGCCCGCGAGCCTCCACGACGCACACGCCTGCCAGCACAGCTGGTCCCCGAGGCCCCGACCCTCCGACTCACGTGTAGATGATGGACATGAAATGCATCAGCCACAGCACCACGAAGAGCACGAAGCCGAACAAGGCCATTCCCTCCTGGGCCAGGTCCAGCAGCGCCATCCCCCGGCCCGCTGGCCCGGCCCGGCCCGCTCCGGCCGCCGCGGACAGCGCTGCCGCGGGAGGAGGACGCGGGGCCGCCGGGTGGGGGGCGCGGGCCGCGAGTGGAAGGTGGGAGAGGAAGGGCCGGCGGGGCGGCGGGCGTGCGGACGGAAGGGGCGGGCAGGGCCTGCGCGCCCCCGGCCGCTCGGCGCGCGCTCGGCACCGCGCGCTCCTCAGCGTGCGCGCGCTAGGGGGGCTGCGGGCGCAGCGCTAATCGCTCTGCGCGCTCCAGGCGGCCGTTGCCGCGCGCTCGGGCTCCCGTGGTCCTGACCCTTCCGACTGCCGCCGCCGCCGCCGACCCGCTCGCTCGCTGCGACTCTGCGTTCTGCTCCGTACCCGCCGCCGGCGCCCGAGTCCCGGCACGGTGCGGTCCGCCCCGCCCCGCCCTCCGGAGTCCGCTGCCCGCCCCCCTGGGGCGGTGCCCTCGCGCCTAGGTGCCCGCCCGCCCGCGCGCCCACGGGCGGAGCTGCCCCCGCGTGCTCGCCGCCCTGCAGCCGCCAACCGCTGCCGCCGCCCGCGCCCGCGGGTTCAATCTCTGTGCGCCCCCTGCACCGTCTCTTAGCAGCGCGCGCCGCCTCTACACTTTCTCTTGGCTAAATCCGGAGGAGCCAAGAGTCTGTGTTATTTAAGGAATCCCCAGATTCAGAATTGGAATCCCTGGATGCTGGATGCTGGAATCGCCCAAGATTGTACGTCCACTAGGGCAGCTGAGTGTAACTTGGCTAAGATGTAGCCAAGAGAGTTATGGAAATGTAGCTAGTTCAAGCAGGGCTGGGCTGTTAGTGTTGCCAGTACACCGCAGATGCTCACAAACCATCTCATTCATAAAACTTGTGTTATTTGCTGGAATGATAGATTTTGGACATGCTGGGTTAAATTACGTTACTTTTTTTTTTTTTGCAAGGCTGTTAAAAATGTTGCTAGTGCTTAAACGTTTAATTACACGCGGGCACGTTACTGAAATGGAAGAAATAAAGGCTGGGCACTGTGTGGGAAGCATGTACATAGCTCAATTACTTCTGGAACTGAGGCAGGAGGATAACCTGCACTTGAGCACACAAATTTCAGGCTAGACTGGGCAAATTCAGAGAACCCCTGCGGTGGAAAAACAAAACGGTATTCTAAAAACCAGTCCTGGGAGAGACTGGTCGTAAATGTTTCCATTTGTTTCTTCAGCCTGGATACAGGATACATTTATATCCTGCTTACTATTGTTCTGTGTTTAAACTGTTAATTATTCCAGTTACTTTAAAAAAAATAATCCACGGCCTTCTTCGAAGTATTTTGTAATTGATTCAGTTTAAAGATGTTTGTTTTTGCTATTGACTGTGGTTAATAATAATTGGGTAGCCTCAATCTATGATTTACATGATAAACTACAATTACAAGAATTTAAGGTTTGCAATGTCGTTTGCTCTACTGGTGTAAAATCAGTGAGAAAGAATCACGCTTAAAAACTAATTTCGCATTGTGGAGAGTTACTTGTTGGTAATCACAGTAGGATGGAATCCGTTCATGAAAACAGTAGCATGGGTTTTAAATGCCACAGTTGGCATTTAATCCATCAATCCTAAGACCCACTTTAAAGAATTATTAAAGCAGTTTCAAAATTCCAAAATGGAAATGCATCTCATATTCAGTGGCATCTTACAAATAAAATAATAGGCCAGGTTTGTTTTCTTTAAAATGTGCTTGTTATGGGGGCTGGAGACATAGCTCAGTGGTTAAGAGCACTGGCTGCTCTTCTGGAGGACCTGGGTTCAACCCAGCACCCACATGGCAGCTCACAACTGTCGGTAGCTCCAGTTCCAGGGGATCTGACACCCTCACATAGACGTATATGCAAGCAAAACATCAATGCACATAAAATAAAAAAATCATTAAAAAAGTAAAATGTGCATGTTATTCATATACAAAACAATACTGGGTGTTAGCAGTACTCCCTTGGACGTGGCCAATGACATAAGTTGCTCAATTCGTGCATTTTGTTGCATTTTTTTTCATTTTTCCAAATCTTTCCTGAACCCTTACAGCAAAGGATTCCATAGGGTACAATGGGCAACACAGAAAAGCCCAAAAAACTTCTTGTAATTGTGTAGTAAAGTCCAATAAAGATGAACTATGTTGCACTTCACCTTGGTTAAATTTAGTCTGCTCAAATCTGGCAGTGGAACAACAGCCCTTAGGGGCTGGAAAGACAGCTCAGCTGTTAAGAGCACTTGCTACTCTTTCAAAGGACTCGGGTAGGAGATGCATGCTGTGCCCATGGAGGACAGAAGAGGGCGTCTGGTCCCCCATCTGACCTCCAGAACTGAAGTTACAGATGTTTGTGAACAGCCAAGTAGGTGCCACTCAGGTCCTTTGGAAGAGCAGCCAGTGCTGTCAACATACTGCATGATTTCAACATTGATACTCTGAGAAAGGCAAAGTAAAAACAAAAAACACCTACCAATGTTTGCCAAGTGTTCTGTGTGATCCTGTAATGAAATATGACATATACTAACAACAGGCGGGAAAGTATGGCAAGAGTGGATGCTAGCATTAAGTGTGGACTTTGGGTGATAAGGATGTGTTGTTTCATCAATTGTAATAAATGTATCACTCTAGTGTGAGATTTGGACACTAGAGAAGTCCTGGAGAGAGGGGGGCAGTAGGGTGTGTGGGAATGCCAGATTTTCTGCTCAGTTTGGCTGTGAGCTTAAAGCTACTCCAAAGTCATCTAAAAATAGTGACCGTATATATGTTATATAATATATTATATAAACCTATGTATTGAATATATTCAAATAGCTAAATGTGTTGTTTTGTTTATTAAATGTATCTTTTTGTTTTGAGGTTTTTTTTTGTTTTTGTTTTTTGTTAGTTTGTTTGCTTTTGGTTTTTCAAAACAGGTTTCTCTATATAGCTTTTGCCATCCTAGAACTCTATAGACCAGGTTGGCCTCAAACTCACAGAGATCTGCCTCTGCCTCCTGAGTGCTGGGATTAAAGGTGTGCGCCACCACCACCCGGCTCAAATATGTTTTATTAATTATGTAAATGTATGTAACAGGAAATGCTGTAAGTCTGAACTAGTAAGATCAATGAGTGCTAGTAACTTTACACCTTGTAAGCAAGCATTAAAATATTTGTGGAGTACGTGAATAAACTAACCAACACTGGCAGAAGTCACTGGTAAATTTGCTCAGATTTCTTCTTTTTTCAATTTTAAAAAAGTTGTGTTTTAAAGAAAAAAATATACTAGCCACCATAGTTCTTCCTTCCCCTTACAAAGTTAATTCACGAAACTGAGTAAAGATATTTAGGCCCAGAAGTCTAGCACTACGGCAGGTCACCTGCTTGGCAGTCTCAGGGCCTGAGTTTAATCCCAGCACCAAAACAGAGGATTCCTGTGTGGTTTTGCCTGTTCACAGCTGGAAGACCTTATAGAAAATCCATTCTCTGAGTTAACAGCACTATTTTCATTTCAATATTGCCCAAATTTCTATCTTTGTCTACATTATTTTTTTAAATATTTCATATAAACATCTTAAAAATCAGAATTCAGAGCTGGGATGGTGGTACACACCGGTCACCCTTGCATGTGAGAGGCAGAGGCAGAAAGATGGCAAGTTAGAGGGGGTGACCAAGTGACCCAGAGAAACCAGGTCTCCACAAACCAACCCACAGTAATACTGATCACAGCAATACAGTTCCCGAATGTTACTGTGTTAAGACATATATTGTAAGTTTATATTGTAAGTTTTCGTCCCTGTAAAAGCTTTTCAAATTTAAGTGCAGAAAAGTTATTTCCCAGGAATTGAGTAAACTTGAAGTTTCAAAGGCACACTTAATTCCTGATGCTAATTGACAAGAGAAATAATATTTCTCCTTTGTTCTAATTGGAATTAGGAAAACATGGTGTTTAGGTACAGCTGAGGTGATGAGAATATCTTTGTTTCCCATAAAATGTTTACTTTGTAGAGGCCTTTAGATCCTGGGGTACCTATATTACTCTGAACAACCTTCAAGTGCTACAAAGGTTGCAAGCAAATTGATTGCTCAGGCCTTGGGTCTTGTTGATAAACTGTAGGTGTGGTATGTACCTTTATGTGGGTGTGGTCCAGGGGAGTGCCCACAGGTCACTAGAGTTCAAATTCTCTTCGGCTGCTTTGCTCTTGTCTGAAAGCCCAGCTAAAATCTGCTTTATTATACACTTACTTTATTTTAATTTTTTTGTATTTGATTTTACAATGTATTTTGCTAAACCACAGTTTGCTTAGTCAAAACATCAATATGTGTTTATTATTTAACCATATTTCTCCTATTTCCAACAAGAAGAAACAGATGTTGCTGGTATTTTCCTAAATTGATTTGAGCAGAAAACACTTTCTAAAAAGGTGTGTGAGTGTGTGTATACACAAGAATGTACTTGCTTGTGTCAGTGCTTGTGGGGAGCCAGATGTCAACATCAGGTGTTTTCCTCAGTCACTTCTCCATTTTATCATTTATTTATTTATTTATTCATTCATTCATTCATTCATTCATTCATTCATTTATTGAGACAGGGCCTCTCATTGTACCTGAAGGTTACAGTTTCAGATAGACTGACTTGTCACTGAGCTCCCAGGATCCTCCCATGTTCAAACCCTTGCCGACTTCCACCCAGCACTAGGTTTATAGACACCCACTGCTGCTGCCAGATTGTCACATAAATTTTGAGGACCTGAACTCAGGTCCTCAAAGCACTTCATCCACTGAACCATCATCTCCCAAGCTCCTGGCCTTAACCTTCTAAGTACTAGGATTACTACTCAGACGCTGCCATGCCCGGCTGGAAGAAAGCACTCCTGAAAGAGCACCCTCTTGATTCTTCTGCCTGCCCCTTGCTCTCCAAAGTGAGTGTTTTGGACTTCCTATTAATGGTAGTAACCAATATGCTAGAAGGAAAGACCAAGATGCTAAAATTGCCAATGTATTTTGGCATCTCTCAAAGTCTATTTTGCTACATTTCAGAGGTTAAGACTAATATGTACATGATATTGCTCACTACATTAAATGATAAGAGACAAAAATTGACTTTGCATATGGGTACTTTGAGGACTGAACATCTATTATGTGGTGTTTAACTCAGTACTGCCCTTGCTTAGTCATGTAATCAACACTGGCTTTAGGTCCAAACTCCATCTCCCTCACTTATCAGATCTATAAGGCAGTTACTTCACTTAATCTTTTTGGCCTCCAATTATATATCCCATGACTGCTATAAAAATTAAGTTAGTATTTTAAGATATCATCTGACACATAGCTTCTACTTCTTATTTATTAATCTGTCCTGTCCCTTTAAGAGACAAGCCATGCCCACTCCCTCCCGTTGACTGAGGCAAGCTGATCTTTAGCTTCCAGCCTGAGTCTCTTCCTTTTCCGTCTCCCTCTCAAAGAGGCAGCTTTTGTCTCCTCTCTCTCTCTCTCTCTCTCTCTCTCTCTCTCTCTCTCTGATATTCTCCCCTTCTCTCTTTCCCCTCCATAACCCACTAAATAAATATCCAACCTCACTCAGCATGGCATGCCTGTCTATCTCTTGCCTGCAGTGTGGCTCCTTGCCTGGGACCAGTCACTTTTGGAGACCAGTGGTGTGCCTCATGGCCTGCTGCAGCCACTAGGGGGAACTGTGCCAGTCACTGCCTAGGACTGGCTGCTCTCAGGACCACTGCCCACTGCTACTTGCTCAGTGACCTGCAGTGTTTCTGCCAGGGATCTGCAGCATTTTTATTAATCCGTTACAATTATTTAAAAAAATTACTAACAATATTATTAAAATGTAATTTTTTTTAAACCCAGGTCTCATGATGTGAAACTCACTATGTAGACCAGCTGTCCCCAAACTCACAGAGATCTACCTGCCTTTGCCTCCTGAGTGCTCCAATTGAAGGCCCAGGCCACCATGCTCAGCCAAATTTAACTTTCATGAAGGAACAAAGACTGTGGCGATAAGCTCAATTTGAGTCAAGGACTCTATCAATTAAGCACAGGCACCTTGAAAAGTCAGACGGGGTTTGACTTTCAGTTCTAACATTTATTTGCCTTGTGGCCTGAAAAAAATCAATTACCTCAGTGCTCCTGTTTGTAAAATAGGCTGTAGTGTATTACCAAACACACACATCATATTTGTGTGCAATAATTCCAGTTATATTAGATTCTATAAAGGTTTTTTCCTTCATAAGGATGACTGACCCAATCAGTCTCATTTCATCTAGATTACTAGCTTTTGCTTTTGTTTTTTAACTGTTTTCTAATATAAAAAATATAAATGAAAAAATTAACTATAAAGCCAAGTGCAGTGACTCACGCCTTTAAGCCCTCGGGAGACAGAGGCAGGGGGATCTCTGCTAATTAGAGGCCATCCTGGCTACACTTCCACATCCAGAGAACCTGAGGGTCTGTGTGTGTGTGTGCGTGCATGGAGGTGGGTATATGCTTGCATGCATATTTGCATGTTGAGGGACATTATATATGCACCTGTGTAAAATGCATGTGGAGTGGAGGCCTGTGGCTTATACCAGGATCTCCTTTGATTGCTCTTCTGTCTTAGTCATTGAAGCAATGCTCAGTCAAACCCAGAGCTCCCTGATATGGCTAGTCTTGCTTGCCAGCTTACATTGGGGATCCTGCCCCACCTCCCCGACCACCCCAAACCTGTCAGGCTGGAATCCTCAATTGACTACCCTGCCCACCCATTCATGTGGGTCCTGGGAATTTCAACGCCTGTCCTCATACTTATGCAGCAAGAGCCATAACTAGTAAGCATCTCCCTGGTCCTGGGGTTGTTGGCTTTTTAATGACCATTTCATTATCATTTCTCATGATACCTCTGTTTAGAAGTCCTGCTTCAGGGTCTCAACATCCGTGCTTCTCAACCTGTGGGTCGCGTCACGTGTCAGATACTTTCCTTCTGATTCATAACAGTAGCAAAATTACAGTTACGAAGCAGCAACCAGAATAATTTTATGATTGGGGTCACCACGTAAGGAACTGTACTAAAGGGTCACAGCATGAGGAAGGTGGAGAACTACTGTCCTATACAGTTCTGGCTGTTCAGGAACTTACTCTGTCCACCAGGCTGCCTCAAGCTCACAAAGATTCATCAGCACACAGAGGGGAATCCTACATCAGTTTACAGCTACAAATTCCTCTCTCAAAATTTGCTTTTTTAAGCCTACAGTCAGCTTTTTTTCCTCCCCTCAAATAGTCTCCTCTGGCCATTGCAGCCCTTTTGGTACTTTCTGGAGTTTGGAAACAGTCCTTGTTAGCCGGTTTCACAAGAGTTTGCATTGTCCTGGGGGAGAGGGTTTTCCAGCTGCTCTCATGGCTGTGCTAAGGCCCTCTCCTCTCATAGTTGTATCTGGACCAGAAAACTCAGAAGTCCTGTCAAACTAGGCACTTTCAATAGGGACAAGCCGTGGACAGAACAGTTTAAAATAGTCAAAATTGTTTATTGGTAAGAAATGATATTTTCTCTTTTCTGTCTTTAGAAAGCAACATCAATCAAGTTTAAAATGCATACTGTTTTCCTTTTTATTATTTATGAGAGAGAGAGAGAGAGAGAGAGAGAGAGAGAGAGAGAGAGAGAGAGAGAGAGAGAGAGAGACTGTGTGTCTGTGTGTGCTTAGGGCACAGATGTGGGTGTTCCAAAGAGGGCAGAAGAATCTGATCCCCTGGAGCTTGCACTATGGGCAGTTGTGAGCATCTGACATGGTGCTGGGGACTGAACGTGGGTTCTCTACAAGAGCAAGCCCTCTTCAGCACTGAGCCATCTCTCCAGCTCCCTATATTGTCTGTCTTATTCTTCTCAGCCCTTAGCTCTCTGCTTGCTGGAAAATCAGAAGGATTTAAAATGATCATCCTTTCTTCTTTTTACCCAAGACCCCCATACTAAGGGGGAAAGGACAGCTCTCCATGACCTGGGTGCTTCTCCTCTGACACACAGACCCTTCATCTCTGTACGTGTTTTCAGCATAAATAATAAACTTGCAGAGCAGTTTTCTATTTCAACTGCCTATCTCTAAATTTTTATTATGTTTTTATTTTATGTGTGTGGGTTTTTTGTTTGCTTGCCTGCATGTATGTCTGTGTAGCATGTGCATGCAGAATCCGGAACCCCTAGAACTGGAGTTGCAGGCAGTTGCGAGCTGCCATGTGGGTACTGAAAATTTAATCAGTGTCCTCTGGAAGAGGAGCCAGCACTCTTAACCACTGAGCCATCATCTCTCCAGCCCATCAACCGATGGTGGTCCACATGGAGACAAACCCTAGAGTGGAGTACTGTACCCCCCACTCAGAGCGACATTAGTCTCTGTTCATTCCACAGTAAGTTATTATCTTACAAGTGAGATAGCTCAAATGCATCAAAGTAGCCCTGTGGCCACTTGATGGTGGAGTGTCAGAGGAGAGTAACAAAGCATTCTCAGAGGTAGCCATTCGCAGGTGTGGACTGGATGCTGTGACAACAGACTATTAATGAGGCAAGGGGGAGTTAAATAACTTACCCAAGGCCACATTGCTGATAAACAGACCAGAGCGCTTGAAATTTAAATGTATGAAGTGAGCACAAGGAGAGACTTGTTTCTGTGACTTTTCTGCTTGGCCCCTGGGATCACGTGGGGTTCACTCTGACACCTGGTCCTCACTGCTTCTGTTCTGGGTCAGGTTCTCAGACTTTAATGTGTGCACACACCAGCCAGGCATCTTGGCAATTTGGTGAAACTGGGGTCAAGCCCAAGAGTCTGAATTCTTAAGAAGCACACAGGCTGTGCTCACAGCCTGCTATAGGTCCTGTTTGGAGTAGCCAGCGCTGATGAGCTGTGCCATCCACATCAGGGTTCACAGACATTATTCCTAGTGGTCTATCCTCAGATCCTAGGATAACGTTACAGTGTGTGTGTGTGTGTGTGTGTGTGTGTGTGTGTGTGTGTGTGTGTATGCGCGCGCGCGCACAAACATGTTTGCTTGCTTGCTTTCTTCTTCCAAGCTCTTGGCTGTGTGAGCTCATTCCAGTTCACATTTCTGTCCATCCTCCAGTCTCCATCCCCCATAGTTATTGGGGAGATATTTCTCAATCCTGCCTTTTCCCCTCTCCTCCTTCCTTTTCTTTGTGGTTTGGTGATTGAACTCTGAGCCTTTGGCATGCCAAATATATGTTCCTTTGGCCTTCTGCCCTAGCCCCTAAAATCTATTACTTTGTTAACGAGATATTTTACTGGCTACTTGGCATGCACATTCACTGGAGATCAGGCTGTGTCCTAACAACACCGAGGAGGGAAGGGAATTCTTCATAATGTTTATATACTCTCGTGCTGCCATGACGTTCCCAATCTTTTATAACTTTCGTGGGTGTATCTGGATAATGGCTTTGACTTATTCTATTAACTATTTATTTATTTGTTGGATTTTTTTGAGACAGGGTATTATAGAATATTATTTTAAGGTGTGTTGCTTTTGTTTATGATGCATTTGTTTAATTCTGTTAAGTTATTTTTCTTTTTTTCTTCTTCTTTTCTTTGTTTTTTGAGACAGGCTTTCTCAGTAACTATGGAGCTAGTCCTGGAACTCACTCTATAGACCAGGCTAGCCTTGAACTCACAGAGATACACCTGCCTCTGTCTCCCAAGTGCTGGGAAGCTGTGATTCTTTACCTGCCTAAAACACCTGAATATCTAATAAAGATATTAGAACAGCCATAATGAGGCAGGAGCAAGGATAGGTGGAGCTGGCAGGCAGAGGGGATAAATGGAAGGAGAAGGAACAAGAGAACAAGGAGAGGAGGATGCTAAGCCAGCTACAGAGTAAGAGGAAAAGTAAGATATACAGAAGTAAGAAAAGGGAAAAGTCCAGAGGCAAAAGGTAGACGGGATAATTTAAGTTAAGGACAGTTGACTGAAATAAGCCAAGCTTAGGCTGGGCATTTATAACTAAGAATAAGCCTCCATGTATGATTTATTTAGGAGGTGGATGGCGAGTCCCCAAAAAGCAAAGAGTAAAAAAAGTAAAAAGCAACAAGCTTCATTTTGGCTTCCAACTTGGGGCTAGAGTAAAAGAAAGTACAACAACGACAGGGTTTCTCTATGTGGCCCTGGCTGTCCTGGCACTCGCTCTGTAGACCAGGCTGGCCTTGAACTCAGACATCCATCTGCCTCTGCCTCTGGAGTGTTGGGATTAAAGAGGTGCGCCACCACTGCCTGGCTACTTCATCACTTATGGTACTAACTAGCATTTACTCAGTACATGCATTTCTCAGTGAAATTAGCTTCTTGCCAGAAGAATATAAAAAACACAGACATGTTCTGAAGCCAGCATTCCACGGTACTCTGCTCTATCCTTCAGGTCTTCCATCTGTTACCCCTTTCCCAGAGCTGTTTCCCGAGCCTGCGGTGGGACCTGGGCTGACACAGATGTCTCATTTAGGACTCTCAGTCATTTATTTTCAGCACTCTGACCAATTACAAGGCTCTGTGTTAACTCCTGACCATTCAAAGGCAAAAAGAAGTTTCTTTAAGCAAGGTTGAGAAAAGCTCAAGTCTATGAATATAAGCATAAATATTTAGAAGGCAGTTTGACTATATGACCATTTACAAAAAAATGTTACTCCTAGGGCTTATGACCTCTTACTTAAGCCATGGGCTTTGTCCAGGTTTATTGTACCAGGCATGAATTCCCTTGTATGGACAGGCCTTAAATGCAATCATAAAATGATTAGTTATCCCTTAATATCATGCCACTTGACTTAGTTAGGGTTATTATTGCTGTGATAAAATACTGTGACCAAAGCAACACGAAGAGAAAAGGATTTATTCAGCTTACACTTCAACATGGCAGTTCATTATCAAAAGAAGTCAGGACAGGAAGTTACACAGGGCAAGAACCTGCAGGCTGGAGTTGATGCAGAGGCCATGGAGGGGTGCTGCTTACTGGCTTGCTCCTCATGGATTGTTCAGCCTGCTTTCTTATAGAACCCAGGACCGCCAGTCCAGGATGTCACCATCCTCAATGGGCTGGGTCTTCCTCACCAATCACTAGTTTAAAAATACCCTGCAAACTTGCCTAGATCCAGATCTTAAGAGGCATTTCCTCATTTGAGGCTCCCTCCTCTCTGATGACTCAGGTTTCTGTCAAGTTGACATAAAACCAGCCAGTACAACATTATTATGCCATCGAGCACATCCTGCCTGACAGATTGATATTGTAGCACACAGGCTCCAATGCTGGATAAAATCATTGATATGCCAGAAGATTGCATTGCACCTTCCAGCATTATGAAAGAGAGTCAACTGGGAGGTTGCGTATCCTGCAACCGAAGTGCACGGTTTCTTCAGCAATACAGTCTCTCCACCTAGTTCTTCAGACGACAAAGAGCAATGGCAGTAGATCTTTAGGACCTTCCTGACCATGGCTTTGCACTCAAGAACTCACGAACATCTGCTATTGCTCTGTCAATCAATGATATTTGAGCTGAGATGAACGTAGCGGAAGAATCGGCCGTGCAAATGTGTAAGGAAGGAGAGCTTGGTGTACAAATCGAGCCAGTTAAAATTGCAGCATCAGTGAGAAACAGGTTCCCAAGACCCCAGTCCAAGTTGGGACGACACTGACCGCTGATTGCAGCTGAGAGACAGGTAGTTATTTTTCTTTGGGGTTGCAGTCACTGTAGGTTGCCCACGCTCTAGCAGATAGACCCACACCCATGCACACAAGCATAGCACTAATTGGTTGCAGTGGGTCATTACAAACAACAAGAAAAAAAAACATTAAGTTGGGAAGGAGACACACTGGGTGCTCCAGATAGAGATGGAGGAAAGAAATGGAAGAGGATATGATAATACATTGTATGCACAGACGAATTCTCAAAGAACAAATAAAAACATTTCTAAGTTGTATATTCAAGAAAGAGATAGGAAATAAACTAATATTCTAAAGCTGGAACTGAAAGAAAGCCTTTACATTATGTTTGGCAACTCATAGTTCTTCTGAGTGGTAAAATTATTAAAGCACTAAGAGAAAATGAGGGAAAGGCAGATTGAAAAATTGCATGCTTTTTTCTGGCTGTGGGATTGAATCACTTCATGATTAATGCTAGCAGAAGCGCTATTCTATCCCGAACAAAGCTACTCTGGAGCCGTTATTGAACATCTTCTGGAACTCTATGTGGATGCACCCCAGAAGCTAAGCACACTCATTCATTCATTCCACAAATACTTATCCAACACCTATTATGTCATAAGTACGGCTTCAAATGATGGGAACACAGCAGTAAGCTAAGTTCCAGCTGTCACAGAACTTAGTGGGACAAGCGTGCAACACCACCAACAAAATGAACCATTAGGGTACATCTGAGAGGAGACAGAGAATCAATCAATGTGTGTCCTGATCTGACTGGTGGGGTTCCCTAAAGACAACATTTGAGCAAGATGCTGAATGAATGAGCAATTCAGCCATGACATTGTGTAAAGAAGGAACATGTACTGAGAAGCTACATGTCTAAAGTACCCACAGAAGAGCCCTTGGCGGCTCTGAAGGTCATAGTTGTGATTTTGGATTTTACTTAGAGATATGAAGCACTGGAGTGTGGATACATGCGATGCCATGATTTGACTTACATTTTTAAGAGATCTTGGAGGAGCTGGGGATATGGCTCTGGGGTCAACAGCACTGGCTGCTCCTCGAGGGGACCTGGGTTCAATTCCCAGAATCCATGTTGGGCAGCTCACAACAGGCTATACCTCCAGCTCCAGATGCCTTTGGCACCTGAGTATATACACAGACTTATACACAGACATATACTAAACATGTCATTAAAAATTAATTAAGAGTAAATTAACTGGGTGGTAGCAGTGCACGCCTTTAACTCCAGCACTGGGAGGCAGAGGCAAGCAGATCTCTGTGAGTTTGAGGCTAATCTGGTCTACAGAGGGCGTTCCAGGACAGCCACGATCACACAGAGAAATCTTACCTTGAAAAACAAAAACCAAACAAACAAAAATTCCCCTTCTTTACCAAATATGTCCAAAACCTCTGTATAAAAAAGCGGTGACCTTTTTTGGAATTCACTTACATCAGTTAATGTAACAATTAATTGAACGACTTGAATATGATAATAACCAGAGCTGGCAGACGCAGGCTTAGCATAAACAAGGCTGACTTGGAAACTCACCCGGGGAAAGCTGAACTGAGGAAGTTGAAGACATCCACTGCCCTTCCGAAAGAAAGTAAAGCTTGCTGGTTAATCTTCTGTCAGCTAAGTAGGGCTTTGCTCAGGAAAGCATCTATTTTGAGTAAAGGAGCATGTTCATCTGTACATAGATCTGTGAGAGTAGGGAAATTTTCTGGTTGGACAGCCAGGAAATTGCTAGCTATGGTTTGCCTGCAAGAAGGCTGACCAGAACATGACTTTGAAGGGATAATTGCTTCTCATTCTGTATTCTCTCACTATGTTCAAACGTTTCCCAGTGCCTATATGTGTACACACACACACACACACACACACACATTCATACCCCCCATATCCACACATTTATACCCTCCCATGCACACATCCACATATTCGTGCACCTTCCCCTCCCCCCCCGAAACACATAAATAGTTTTAGAAAGCTGGTGTTGGTGGGATTTACCTGTAATCTAAACACTTGTGAAGAAGAAGCTGGTGTTTGAGGCAAGTCTTATCTACATAGAAAGTTTGAGGGCAACCTCGACAACAGGAGTTCTTTTTCAAACAAACAGAAATAATGTCCCCCTAATTATCTAATCTAATCTAGTATCTATCCCATGAAGAAGCTATGCTACGATGGAAAATAAAAACCTTCAAAAGAACATTATTCCCACTATAACACAACAAAATGAACCAAGCCAGGCAACCTACAATATATCATGTTTTCTTGAGCCTTTTATATTCCCATGAGGCAATGGTTATGGTTTGGCACAAAATGCTCGTGTGTTAAAGGTTTGGTTTCCAATACAATTTTCACAGGTATTTGGGGAGGAGATTGGAGATGAGGGCTCCAAACTAACTGAAGGCTTAGTTTACTGATGAACTCATGATTGAATGGGCTACTAGGAGATTTTGAAATCTGTGGGAGTGGGGCCTGGCTGGAGGAGGTGTGTACTCGGGATGTGATTTTGAAGGGTATTTCTTGTCTCTGTCTCTCCTTTTCTTTGTTTCTCTGCTTCCTGGCTGCCATGAAATGAGCAGCTCTGTTCTCTTTTCTCCTCCCCAAGATATTCTACGTCTCTCAGACCGGAAGTGATTGAGCCACCTGACCATGGACGGAAACCTCTTCCAGCACAAGCTCCTTCCAGTTGCGCTCTGGAATTTTGTCACAGGGATGAAAACCGAACAGCAAAGTAATTGCAACTCTCAGAGAAGATTAAGCTGCTCCCAACAGAGGTGCAGCACACAAACTCTCTACAACCTTTGGCAGACTGTGGGAAAAGGGGTTACTGCGATAAAAACAGTGTCCAGATTTCAAGGCGAAAGGCTCCCTGTAGGCTCGCGTGTATACTTGATCCCCAGCTTGTGGAGGGCAGTAGAGATAGAAATGAGGTTACTAAACCAACTGTACTTGACGTGAGCTGTAAGCTGCACTATCCTTCTCAGCTATGATGGACTGTATGTATCCCCTTCCCATAAGCCAAGATGAGTCCTTCTTCTCCAAGTTATCTCCACAAGGGAATCTGTCACAGGGGGGAGGTGAGTAACTGGTGCAAACACGTAAGCGATTGGCTGGACCCAACTGATCTCAGAGGACAACATGACCTAATATGTCATTTTGGAATGGCTAACAGCCACTGCCCTGAGGGGAACTTGCTCTTACTATATAGCTCCAGTTTATGGTCTCTTCCTATTGCTCAGAAGAATCACGAGGGCAGAGCAGGTTAACTCACTGGAGACTTTTGGGGTATCCTAGACAGGAAGAAAATGATTAGCCGCTATTAGGAGACCCACATAGCACTGTTGTTTCCGGAGATCCTTCCCTCAAAGGAAACAAATGCCTTAAGCCACTGGGGAGGAGTAGTAAGTCTTTTACTTGATAAATACGAGGTACAATATGATGTCTCTCTCTCTCTCTCTCTCTCTCTCTCTCTCTATATATATATATATATATATATATATATATATATATATATATATATATATATATATATAACACATACACAGCCCCATATACCCATGAAAAAAATTTCCCTCTTTTAGCAAACTTTAAAAAGAATATAATTACCAGAGACATGGTTCTACTGCAACAGGCCACTAAGATTATTCCCCCTAACTGAAATGCTGTAGTCAGAGTTTCCCCCCAGCTCTGATAACCCCCAAGACCAAGAATACCACGCCACGGGGAAGAAGAGTAGAGGCAGAATCTGTTTGTTTCCAAGTAGCACAAGGATGTCCTTCTAAGCACAAGGATGTCCTCTAAGACAAAGGCAAAGGGAGAGAGAGGAAAGAAGACTAACTCCTGAGGAAGAAACAGGACGACTCTGTCACCTGGATCCCTGCAATGAAATGAAACAGGGTTTGCTGCTGTGAAGCTGCGTAAGAAACTCTCCCACACCTGGGACCAACCAAAGACACCAGGCAGAACTGGCACAGGAGGCTCAAGGCAGAAGGAGGGAGGAAATGGGGAGAGGAGTAACTGAGCAAACAGAATCTGAAGCACAGGAGTACAAGGCCTGGCCAAACCTAAAGCTGGGTTTGGAGAACAGAACCTCCCTGGTCCTGGGACCTAGCACCAAGCATCAAGCACCAGCCCATTGCTTAGGGAAGAGCACACAGAGAGATCTTTTCTGTGGCATAAAGAATAGTTCTTGGTGTACAAGAACTATTAAAAGTTAAGCGCCAGGCTGGAGAGATGGCTGCTCTCACCGAGGATCTGGGTTTAATTCCCACAACCACATGGTGGCTGACAACCGCCCATCACTCCAGTTCCATGGGATCTGACATCTTCTTCTGGACTCTGTGGGCACCAGACACAGACATACGTGCAGGCAAAACATACATAAAAAACAAATCAACCTTTTTAAAAAAAAAAGGCAGACCAATGACCTTTCTCAAACAACCAAAAGCCAAAAAATTTATTATTAGAAGTGCTACCTGTGAAGAAACGCTGAAAGAATTTCACCAGGTGGAAGATGACATGGGATTGAAATTTAGATAGACATAAAGAATGAATATCAGAAACAAAGAAAATTATGTTAAATACAAAAGATATTTTTCTTATTTTTTATTTTTTTTTTCTGTGTATGAATGTTTTGTTTTCAGTGCCTGCAGTGTGGGTGCTGGGCACCTGTCTCTGGCTTTCTATTGCCACAGGAAACACTACAACCAAAGCAGTTTGGGAGAAAGGCTTTGTTTTGTTTGTACTTCTGTATTACTGCTCATCACTGAAGGAAGCCAGAACAGGAATCCAAACACAGCAGGAACCTGGAGGCAGGCACTGGTGCAGAGGCCATGGAGGGGCATGTCTTACTGGCTTGCTACCCATGGATTGCTCAGCCTGCTTTCTTATAGAACCCAAGACCACCTGCCCAGAGATGGCACCACCCACCATAGGCTGGGCCTTCCCTCATCAATAATTAATTAAGAAAATGCCTTACAGGTTTGCCTACAGCCCTATCTCCTGGAGGCATTTTCTCAATTGAGGCTCTATCCTCTCAGATGACTTTAGCTTGTATCAAGTTGACAGAAAACTATTCAGGACACAACTGAACCTTGGTTGTCTGGAAAAGCAGCCAATACTCTTAACTGCCGAGCCATCTCTCCAGCCATTTTTCTTATTTCTGTTAGGTCTCAAAGAAATTCAGGACTATTTAGATATAAAAGTGAATGCCAACAGCCAGGTTTCCCCAGCATCTCTCAGATTCATCCTGGCTGGAGTACTCTGCTCCCTACCCTAAACACCTCCAGCTGCTGAGCCTCACTTACCTTCCCCAGCTCCTCTAAGTCGTCTAGAATCCAGCATTTGGCTACGAGTCCTCTTGATTCTTCTCCTCTCTTGGTTCCCAGGTGCTCTCTCTGCCCCCTCTCTTCTGTTCCTCACTCTCACTCTCCCCACAACCCTCTCTCTCCTACTCAGGGCTCAACTCATTCTGCTGGCCTTGTTCGGTCTGGACCCTTCCATGCCTCTGGCTGTTTTCTCCCTCTTCTCTACCATAACCCTTCTCCCCAGCCTTGCCTTGGAGCCTCATGCCTTCATTTTTCCATTCACTAACCACAACTGTTCACTTTCATCAGGGAAGCTTGTAAGAGTCAAGTCAATAAAGAGTGCAAGCAGGAGGCGAGGGATGTGGGGGAGAGCACAGGGAATTGCTTTGCTTCCGTTCAGACGAGGGTAACTGTCTTTCCTCCGACTCTTCATATGAGCTTATGAATTTCTGTTATTGTGTAGGAATTAGTGCAAATCAGATTTCTCTTTTAAACACCCAAATTTTGTTCTGTTTCCTTTATATTTGTAACAACGTGAGTCTGAACCACAGGGTTTTAAATATTCAAAAAAGAAAGCCTGAAAGGAGCTATTCTAAGTTTTATATAGACTCAGAGGTGACACTAATGTCAAAACTACTGGGTTGCCAGACTTAACCTGAATATCAGTTCCCAAAATATAACCTTTTAAAGAAGAGAGAGGGGCCAGGCAAGATGACTCCGGAGCTACGGGCAATCCTCCAACAATTTTAAGAAAGGTAATCTTTTCCCTTTCTGGCTTTTCTCAAAGACAGGGTCTCATGTAGCTCAGACTAGTTTCAAGCCCCCTGGGTTTCCAAGGATAATCTTGAACTTCTGGTCCCTCCCGTTTCTACCTCTGGAGTGCGAGAATTACAGCATGTATCCCCACACACGTCCGAGGGTCACACAAGCGTGAGGGTATCTGTGGACACAAGTCATCCTGGAGGGAGAGTTACAGGTGGTGATAAAGCGCCTGCCCTAGGTGCTGGGAACCAAACGTGGGTCCTGGGGAAGAGCAGCAAACGCTCTTCACTGCTGAGACCTCTCCAGCTCCCTACTCACTGTGCCCATTAGAATGTACAGACGAGTCTCCTAGTTTTAAAAAAAAATCATACAATTTCCAAAGCGTTAGTTTAGCAAAGTGTCCCCTTCCCTCGAGGGCTGGTCTAGGGATGGGAGTGTGATTTTGAAGAGGAGATTCTCAGCACCTGATGAGAGTTTTAGGTGGCTGAGCCTGCAGTGTAAAAAGTTCAGGAAGGCGAAAGACATGGTGATTCTGTTCTTGAGGCCACACCGAAACAGCAAGTTAAGCTCCCACTCACCCTAACCCATCCCTGTGAGAATTTATTCCAGACTCTCAGGAAATAGGGAAAAAGCCCTTTAACAGCATAAATTCAATTCTGGCTAAGAGAAACCAGCCACAGACAGGATGTAGCTTATATGTCTAGTATTTAACATTCTACATATCCTGTCATCTTTAAATTTCTTTTAGGTCCCAGGCCCACATTACACTTTGGGCAATTAAAAAGAGACGGGCGACTGCAATTCGGCCGTTTTGGATAAGTGGAAGATTTACCCAGCAAAGATAATGTCACAAGTATTTGTGAAGTTGACCAGTGTTCCTTTCTAGTAACAGTCATCCTGCCCACTTGGAAGAAGTATGCTTTTCCTCCTAAGCCATGACTTAACGAGTGCATGTTACCCAGTGTTGACCCTTTGAGATGCCTGTTAGAGCATATTCTTTGATATGGGAATAGGGCCTAATCGTGAGCAATCAAACACAGTCTTAACAGGCTAAAACTTCAATTAGGTTAGTTACGAATTCCCCCCACAGTTTCTAACAATTATGGTTAGTCGCTGCTTATCTTCCAGTTATTATTAGAGATAGGGCTCCTTCACCTAGATCCTACTTTGTGCAACCTAGTATTTCCTAAGCAAGATTATGGGTAAATCCTGTATAACATCAGTGATACTCTGTATCAGTACCCTGGAGAATGCCCAAGAATTAATGAAAAGTAACTTTCTTTCACAGAATGCCTCTATATAACAGACTGAAGCCCTCCTCTGTGTGTGTGTATATGCATACATACATATATAATGTAAATATATATTATATATAGGGAACAAGAGGGAGAAAGCTGGCTAGAGGGAGATAGAGAAGGCTTATATCCATAGCAGAGTAAAATTTGTTTTTAAACTATTTGGGTTATTTCTCCTTCTTTTGCTTAGACCACTCTCCCATTGTCCAAGAGAAGACACACACACACACACACACACGACTGATTAGCAGTGAAGGGAGGTGGTGTGCATTGACCTCAGAGGTTCCCTAAAATAATGCCTGCTTGTAGCTGGGTCAGAGGAAACCCAGGGAAATAAAACCCCTAACCAGGTTAAAAGAACCCAGGAGCTGCAGAGAGATATAGGTAAGTCAAGAGTGCAGAGTGGACCCTAGATAGCAGTTGAGGCTAGAGGATGCAGCCCAGTGTAGGGCACTTGGAGGCCATAGGCTGAGTCTTGCCCAAGCATCTAAAGAAGGGAGACTCGGGAGGAGAGGAACTGGTACATGGTCAGCCTAACTTTCGTCCCATTCTCTCCAGTGTACTCCGAGGAAATCAATTGACAAGTCCAAAGGGCTCAAGGCTGTGGCATGTGGAAGTGCTAGGTTTACTTCACTATTTCCAAAAAGGTTTTGAGTTAGCAGAGAGAGGCTTAAAAAAGTGTGATGATCTCACGAAGGCCATGCCCCTTTCCCCAGGCAACTGCCCAGTGCCAGCCAATATGGGATACAAAGGTCAGCTCTCGTGACCCAACTTAGGCGATTCTTCTGAGTCCCAGTTTCAGATGGGCCACAACAGCAGCTGAGGTTTGTTTGATTTTCTTGTTGTTGTTGTTTTTTCTTTTCTTCTTCTTTTTTTAAAGACTACATGACAACTGAACATCTCTCCAGTCCTTTTCCTTCCCTTCACCTTCACAGATACAAGGAACCCCCCTCCAAAGTCGCTCATTACTCTTCAGTCCGCCAGCTTCCTTTCAGAAGGAAAGGTCTGGAGCAGTCTTCAGCCTGCTTTAAGAATGAAAGACTTAGAGGGCCATACAAAGAGTCTAGGCTTCCAGTAAAGGATGGTGCGGAGTTGGTATCAGTGGGACACGATAAGATTAGGAGGGGTAGTAGATGACCTGGCTACAGAGGAAATGCTAAGACACAAAACGGCTTTATGACAAGACAGCCAGCCCAGCTTCTGAGGAGCAGCAAGAGAGGTGAATGCCATGGATTTGAGAATGTGAGCCAACAAAATCTAAAAATATTTAGGATGCTTAGTCAAAAGCACAAATTGATCATATGTGGGAGTGACAGAAGAGTCAGAGATGACATCTGGGTTTCTGTATTGAGCAACTAGTGATGTCATCATTGTCCCCAATTGAAGTTCCAGTTCCTAAAAGAGAAAGAGGGACACTTCCTACTTGTGAGGACATCCAAGCTTAATCATTTCTAGACATGTCTGTGACAGCTTCCCCTGCTCACGCCTGAGAGGATGGACATAGCCCGCCCCTCCCCAGTTCAACCACCTCTCAGCACCACCAGAGACAAGTGTAAGCACTAAGCCCCATGTCTAAGCCTCCAATATACCCGTACAACTGTTAACCACAAAAGAAAAATGAACTAAGCATATGAAGAAATCAAGAAAGATCATTACAGTACAGAGGTTAAAAGGCATGCATGTTGGAGCAAGTTGGCCTATATTCAAATTATGCTTCTTATGCTAGTTTGAGAAATAAGATCCTCATTATAATAAAAAAAATCAAGAGACTGGTGAGCACAAAGCAGTTTTTAATAAGCCATTCTGCAGAGAGGGTTACCAATGCAGAGAAAAGGCAAAAAGAGCTGGTGTGCTGACAGCCTAAGACAGGGGTTTTAAAGTTCCCACCCAGAAGAAAACCCTGTCCTGCACCAGCTGGGTCCCAATCTAGCAAAGTCCTCTTTCCAAATGCCCCGTCGTATTAGAACCAAAATAGGTCATGTGTAATCAATGATTTGGTACTTGAGAGGGCCCCCTCTTCTGATGATGGCCTCTGTCACATAGCTGGTCACTGGTGATAGTTTCAGGGTTTTAAGACGAGCAGGCACCAACCACCAGCTATGCCTGAGGTGTCCTCTCTAACTCTGATGAACTTTACACGTACTTCATATTGAAAACAGAACATAGTATTTCTTTTACTGGTGAGATGGGTTGGTGGGTAAAAGGCTCGTTGTGCAAGTATGAGGGCCTTGGTTGAAAACCCCAGAACCCACAAAGAGCCAGGAGCAGTAGCGAACATCTGTACTCCCAGGACTCCTATGGAGAGGTGCGAGGTGCAGACAAGGAAACCCCTGAAGCTCATGGGCCAGCTAACCTGATTCCATAGCAACAAACCACAAATCCATCTATCTTAATTCCAGTACTGTAGAGGCAGAGGTTGGAGGATCTCTGTGAGTATGAGGCCAGTCTGGTCTACATAGTGAGTTCCAGCTAGGACAACATAGAGCAATGGTTATCAACCTTCCTAATGCTGTGACCTTTTAATACAGTTCCTCATATTGTGGTGATCCCAATCATAAAAAGTATTTTGGTTGCTACTTCATAACTGTAATTTCGTTACTGCTATGACTCATACTGTAAATATCTGGTATTTATCTGATAGTCTTAGATGACCCCTGTGAAAGGATCATTCAGCCCCAAAAGGGATAGCAACCCATAGGTTGAGAACCACTCAAGACATAGAGACCCCCTATCTCAAAAAAGGACCACTTCTAGCACATAGTAATCACCTCATATATTTATATATTAATATATAGTACATTTCGTATTGCTTCTGCAAATTCTATGAAGATAGGAATTGTTCCTTTTATTTTCCTTTGTTATTAGGAGTAGTGTTTAACAAAGATCATATAATAAATACTGACAAAGGAAAATCCTTGAGAAAAGAATACTAGCTGTTCTCTCAACATGGAGCCTTTTCTACCTCCCTAGTTCCAGAACTTAAATTGTATCTGGGCATCTCACCACCTGCGTTGTTTGGTCACTGAAACATGAACTAAAAGGTTTCTAGAACTTTCACAAAGGCCTTGTCTGGAAGCACCCTCTCCTTTTCCCTGCTTTCTGGCCTGGATCTGAAGCTGTCATCTTGAACCACAAGAACACTGCAGGTGAGTACGCGGGCACTGACATACAGTAGATGGGAGCCCTTTGTTCCTAGAGGGCTGCCAGGCTGTTCCGGGAATTTCTCCCTCTGGACTTGAGATGAGCGAGAGAAATCCATTTCTGTAATCAGAATCATTGTTCTTTTAAATCTTCTGGTTAAATGATGTCCAAGTCATCCAACCCATACATTTCAAATTTATGCCTTGAAACTACAGCTATAAAGCTCTGAGACTTAGAAAGCAATCTTTAATAGTATTTCAGTGAAAGATGGGTGATCACAAATGGAATGGACAGGAATAAAGAGAGCTTCCCTAACAAGTAGGGGTTACTCTTTTCAGACCGCATATACAAGGGGCATACTGAAACAAAAGCATTCTGACGGCAGAGGATGTAGCTCAATGGTAAAACACTTGCTATGACACCAAAACAGGAAAAATATGTTTTGTAGGCTAGGGGTTCTGTTTGCAGCTAAGAGTGAGTTCCTGTTTTCCTATGTTTGAGCCATCTGAACCAGATGTATTTGATCACATGCAGTGGGAGACATGTGGGCAGGAAATGCATCGGGATGTATGTGTGTCCTCTTGGATGCAGGCAGGAGGTATATAGGCAGGAAATAAGTCAGGATGTATGCTTGCTCCTGACTGGACGTGGCACTGGGTATTGGGGAATGTGACTTGTGGGGTTTATGTTTTTCAGGCCCTGACAAACGTTACTCATGCTCATTTTCTGAGAACCCAGAGATGGACCTGGCTGGAGTCCAACCTGCCTGGCCAATATTTAATCAAAACTTGCTTTAAATTGGTCTTTAAATTGTGGTAATGGCCTTATTCTCAACCCATGGGATAGCACTGCCCAGCATGTACATGGCCCTGGGTTCAGCCCTCACTACTGAAAGAAAAAGTGGGAGGGGGGTTGAAACCTACTATATCCAAAATACCATTGTATTTGAGAAGTGAGTCTAGAGAGACCAGTTTTACCCCTCAGGACGCGAAGATGGATCATATATCTCATCCATAACAAGAAAATAGAGAAACTATGTAAATTGGGCAACTACAATTGCTAAGCTTTTCCCACATATGTGAATTCTTTAAATATCACCTTTGGATACAATATTGAGAAATTTTTACAAAAGAAAACAAAACCAAAGAGAAAAATGCTGCTGTTATTATCTGACTGGCTTGCTCTCAGGAAGCATCCCAGTGAGTAGTAGAGATGAGATTAAACCTCTGTTTGCTCTGGAATCCTCCTCCCCGTGTAGCCCTAACCCACACAAACACCTGAGTCCATTCTCAAAGGCCTCCTGAGCTGTGTCTCACCACACGGCTGTGCAGGTCTTACTCCTGTCATCGTGGCTTGCCCTCACCTGTTTGTTTCCTGGCACTTGAGAAATAGCTTGACTTAAATCAACTTCCCCTACAGTTCTTGTCAAGCTACAGGATCCCCATCCCTTTCACGAGGTGACAGCGAGCCCTTAAATCTTCTCTCAACTGCTCTGACTGGCCTGAGCCTGCTTTTCCACTGCCAGTAAAACATAGATGACTCAAATTAAGATTATAAACCTCTCATCGGATAGGCAGAGAGAGTGGCCGGCCTGTCTTGGCTACACCCAGTTTTTCTTCTCCCCAGAGTTTTTCTAGCTTGGCTAGATGACTTCAAGCTGTTCCACTCCCTGTGTGCTCTGTCTCAATGAATGCCACCAACATCCAGCAGCCTATTGTCTAAGCCAGGGCTCTCTGTCTCACCCCAAACACCTCTTCCCATCATCTACCGCGTACAGGAAGTTCCCACCTCCTCTTTCCAACCTTTTCTACGATTATCTGCCTATCTCTATCACCTGATCCAGGCCCCATCATCATCCGAGATGACTGCCCACTTTCCTTCTCGCCTAGAGAGGACCTGCTTGGTCCTCGGGCATTGGCAGACAGTGTGTCTATTGCAGTATTGCCCCTTTCATGTCTGTTGAGGTATAACTTGCATACAGAAAGGTACCCAAATGACTTGGTATGTTTTCAAACATGTACCCAGAACATTTCCAGCACTTCAGAAATCTCCCTCATGCCCCCATTGGAGTCATACCAATCCACAAGGTAACTACTACTTTCTTGACTTCTGTTAACATCAATTAGATTCACCTGTTTTAAAAATTAATATACATAGCTATAGTAGATTCATAATCTCTTCATTCCTCTTTTAAAAATAATCTGTTTATTGCTATTATCCTTTTTATTTTATGTTCATTGGTGTTTTACCTGCATGTATGTTTGTGTGAGGGTGTCAGAAGTCCTGTATACAGACAGGTGTGAGCTGCCATGTGGGTGCTGGGAATCAAACCAGGGTTCCCTAGAAGAGCAGCCAGTGCTTTTAGCTGCTGAGCCGTCTCTCCAGCCCTCTGTCCACTCCTCTCTCATCTCCAGTTCAGTGTGAGGATCTAGGCAAGTTCTCGGCCACTGAGCTGCATATCCAGCTCCAACAGAGTCTCCTTTGCATGTGACTCTTTCTTTTGTGTTTGGTTGTTTGTGGAGACAGGGTCATACTGTCTCTGTAGCTCTGACCAGCCTGCACCTCACTCTGTAGACCAGGCTAGCCTTAAACTCAGAGATCTACCCGCCTCAAACTCCAGAGTGCTGGGATTAAAGGCAACTTCTTCAGGTAAATTCCTCTTTGACCAATGTTGTCAAGTTAGTTCCCACAAGCTGTCACCAGTCTATACACACTTTTAGGGATCAGCTTCTCAGCTTCTTGTTTTCTGAGACAGTCTCATAGAACCCAGGCTGGCCTCAAACTCTGTACCCGAGGGACTGGACTTCTAATCGTTACCTTCCACGGGCTGGAATTACTGCATAGACCACCGTGCCAGGCCCACGAAGCACCAGTTTTTACTCTCAAACAGTTTGGAGGTTTTTCCTTCCCAAGTTTCCTCACGTAAAAATTTAATTGTTGCCAGGCGGTGGTGGCCTATGGCTTTAATCCCACCACTCCAGAGGCCAAGGCAGGTGGATCTCTGAATTTGAGGCTAGCCTGGTTTACAGAGTAAGTTTGGGACAACCAGGGCCACACCGAGAAACCTTGTCTTGAAAACACAAAACAAAACAAAAAACTAAAAAAAAGAAAAGAATTTAAGTGCTAATTAACAGTGTTTTTCATCTCCTCCTTACAAAGCCCTCCTCCACCCGAAACAAATGAAGAAGCCTTGCCTTCCACACTCACGGACCAGCTCTTGTCCTCACCGTCTACTGTGAATGGGGAAGGAAGAGCCTGGAGGAAGCTGTTGAGAGGTCCTGGGAGGAAGCTGCTGTGCAGGCTTGGGCAATTAAATAAAACACCGCACAGAGACAGGAAGTGCAAGTGTGATGGTCCTCCTGGCTATGCAAGGCCCCTTCCTTCCCTCTTGCATCTTGTAGCCCCAGCAATATGTGCTCTTGAGATGTAGAACTTGGTGCCTTCGGGAAAATTCTGATCCTTCTTTTTATTATAAATTTGATATTTGTCACACACACACACACACACACACACACACATATATATATATATCTATATCACATGTATGTCTTTCAAGACAGGGTTTCTTTCTGTAGTCCTGGCTAACCTGGAATTCAGTCTATAGATCAGGCTGGCCTTGAACTCACAGAGATCCACCTGCCACCTGCCTCTGCCTCCCAGGAGTGCTGGGATTAAAGGCATGTGCCACCACCATCTGGCTCAAACTCATCTTTTTTTAAAGTCCACAATTCTGTGGCTTTCAATTTATTCATAAAGTTGTACAATCATTGCCACAAGGTCAGTTTATTGAAGGTCAGACTTGGTGGCACACGCTTTTAATCCCAGCACTCAGGAGACAGAGATAGGCAGATTTCTCTGAGTCCAAGGCCAGCCTGGTTTACAAAGGAAGTTCTAGGCCAGTCAGAGCTCCATAGTGAAACTTTGTCTCAAAACAAACAAACAAACAAACAAACAAACAAACAAAAAAGGTTAGAGCATGTTTATTCCTCCAGGATATTTATTTTCATTTGAAAAGCTGCATTAAATATTATTCATCTTCATTACTAAAATTGTGGCTATGTTTTAAAAACCGCTATGCCTGAGAAAGCACCCCACTCATTTTAGCCAAGACTAGGCCTCGCTGGGCTCCCAGGGCAGGTGAGGGTGCTTCCTGCCTTCAGTGGCTGAACTGGCCAGAAGGTAGTCAGCACAGCAGGTGGAAGATGAAACGTATCTGCAGATGAAAGGAGACCTGGTGTCTACTCCGTGCTTTGTCCGAACAGCACATTGTGTGTGTGTGTGTGTGTGTACCATTTACTTTTCATACAGTCGAAGTTACACATTTTGGAAATGCACAAAGAAGTGAGAGTCAGAATTTAAGCAATTTGCTTGTTTCTTAAATTGTGTGTTCATTTCCATTGTTTGATGTTTTGGGCGGTAAAAAAAAAAATAACCTTGGGATCAAAGAGAGCAGAAAGGAAATGACAGATAAATTTAAAAGGCTTGGAAAATTATTTCTAAATTCTAAGTGAAGGTCGTGCAAGGATGGAGGGCAGCTCTCGGGAGCAGGAGGCCAGTTCAAGGTCGCCCTTGACTGCGTAGCGAGGACAGTTTGAGTTACGTGAGGTTCATGAGATGCCCTCCCCATTTTTTTTTTTAAGAGAGGGCAAATTGGAGAGGCAAAGATGATGTGCTGGCTAGTCTTATGTCAACTTGACACACAAACTAAAGTTATCTAAGAGGGAATAGAGAAAATGTCTCCATAAGATCTGACGGTAGGCATTTTCTTAATTAGTGATTGGTGGGGGAGCCTATTGTGGGAGGTGGTGCTATAAGAAAGCAGACAGAGCAAGTCAGGGGAAGTAAGCCAGTAAGCAGCTTCCCCTCCCCTTCATGGCCTCCAAGTTCCTATCCTGTTTGAGTTCCTGTCCTGATTGTTTCAATGATGAACAGTGCTATGGAATTCTAAGTTGAATAAATCCTTTGCTCCCCAACTTGTTTTTTGGTTATGGTATTTCACCACGGCAATAGAAACCCTAACTAAGACAAGTTGGTACCAGCATGGTGATACATTGCTATGGCAGACCTGACCATGTTTTGAGGATGATGGATTTTGGAACTTTGGGGGAGAAAAGCCATTGAGAGTTGACAGCTCTGTGGGCTGTTCTGTGGGAGCTTGGAAGATAAAGATGTGGAGGGCGGAGCAGAGGGTGGGGGCCTGGCTTGGGACATTTCAGAAGGAAATTTAAAGACTCTCTCAGGGCCATTTGCTATTTTTAATTGAGATTCTGTTGTTCTGGTCAGGTGGGGCTGAAGAGTCATCTGTGATAACAGGAGGCTGGCATCACTGAAGGGAAACTTTAATGTCACTGGGACTATTGCTGCTGGTTAGCTAGAGCTAAGATATTAGCGGTGATTGAGGAGAGACCAGGATCACTGAGGCATTATCTTCTGGGAAGTGCTTCCTCAGAGTCAGAACACACAAACTGTTCCAGAAGAGGCAAAGGTTGTACTTTGTACTGGCAGCCAAACTTGGTAGTGTAAGCGTCACCCAGGCGATAGTGGCTTTACAAGCATGAAGGGGTTGTGGAGAGCAGCTGAGGCTTGGCACCATGAAGGTAGCCTATGGAAAAGTGCACCCCAACTGCAGCATAAGACCCCAGCATTTGGAGATGCCAGTACCACCATGATGGAATGACCACCAGGACCAACAGCAGCAGTGGCGTGGAGGCAGCTAGAGCCTAGAAGACAAGCCGTGTGTGCTGTGAGGGCAGAGCCGGAGCTGTGAATGCCAGATAACTAGACATTGAGTTATTTCATTTATATGTCGGACTTCGGTTTTGCTTGGTTCAGATTGTGACTATGCCCTGGTTCTTTCCTCTTGAAGAAGGTATTTAATTTTGATTTTTAAAGAGCCCATGGTTGAAAAGAGATTTTAGGTTTTTAGAGAGACTGAATTCTTTTGTTTTTGTTTTTGGAGACTTGGTTTGGTTTCTCTATGTAGCCCTGGCTGTCCTGGAAGTCGCTCTGTAGTCCAGGCTGGCCACAAATTCACTACTACCCAGCGAGAGATTGGATATTTTAAAGGGACTGAAAAATTTAATGTGTTTGAATTAGTAGACTCTGGAACTTTTACAGTTATTTCTGTTTTAAATGAGATCTTGGGAATGAATAAGAAAGGTGCAGCTTAGTAGGGACGTGTCTGTGCGTCAGGTTGGCAAGGATTCAGTTGGGCTGGCTAGTCTTTTGTCAACCTGACACACAGACTAGAGTTATCTGAAAGAAGGGAATTGCAACTGAGAAAACACAAGAAATACCATTTTCTATTTTCCCATTTCTTCTTGGGCCTTGGCTTCATGATATGGGATAACCAAAGCCTCTTCCTAAGACGCGTGTGCTGCATGAAAGGTTTTTCTCTGAGCCACTTGATACTCTTGTCCATTATGAACGGGTGTGCCCAAATCAGGACTGAGCATCCCTTGGTTTTTATTGAAACAGTTTCCACCCCTACTCCCTATTAAAGCTTCTACACTGCCACTGTCCTTTCCCTCGTCTGTTGTATGAATGACTTGCCTCTCCTCCACATCATGCTAGGCTAGAGCACTATCTTTATCTAATTAGCCATACAGAGAATGCTTACTCAACTCTGATGCTATATTCACGGTTGGACAAACTAAACTGAAAAAAAGAAAAACCGTGTTGAGTAGCTCAGAAAACAAACAAACAACAACAACAACAACAAAAACCCCTTACTGGTCATGATGTCATTTTATCCTAACTAGGATACTCACCCATTGTGGGTCTTGGCTTTGCATTGCCTGATAAGCAGGGTTTGGATTGGAGCAGTGTTTCTCAGAGAAGGAGTGGTATGGAAACACATGCCTTGAATCCCAGCACTCAGGAGGCAGAGGTGGAAGAAGGTGAATCCCTGTGAATTCTAGGCCAACCTGGTCTCCACAGAAGCCTCCAGACCAGCCAGGACTACATAGTAAGACCCTGTCTCAAAATCTAAAACAATACATGGTAAATAAAACTCCCAAACAAAACAACAGCAAAATACCAAAAATGTCCTTGTAAGCTTGGCCATCCTCCCATGCCTTCTCCTAGTCAAGATCAGAATATTATTGTAACTGGCCCTTCTGCTGTATTCTCAGTGAGTCACTGACTAGAACCTCTCAGGGTCTCCCAGTCCCAGCCTCTACAAGAGAATGAAATAATGCTACACATTATCATGGAGGATGTTTGTCACATGGCTCAGAACTAGATGCCAAGATGATGACAAAGCCTTTAGTGGTAACGTCATGACTTACCCTTTCACCTGGCTCTCAGCACAAGGAAATCCACATCCAGGACAAACTGAGGGCCACTGTGTTAGAGCCTGACTGGCCATTTGTCTTTCCGGCATGACTGAGCAGTAAGTACAATGGGAGTTAAGGGTCATTTTATTGACCATCACCAGGGCACGTACCTTTAAGGACCTTAAAAACAGTGCACACAGGATACGAAGGTCAGAAGGGAAATCTGTAGATGGTGACTTCCCTGTCCTTCTTGTAGGGTCTTATTGTCACCCTTACTGTGGGGCCCACACAACACACACAATTGCCAAACAAACCCACTTGTCATAAACATGCGCATGTTGGTCTACTGTCACCAAAACACCAGGACTGTATCTAGCACATGTATACTCCATGCTAACACAGTACTCTGCCTCCCACACTTTTTGTATCTCATCTTTCCCAGATATGATCACATAACTAGGCATAGGTGATGGTTCACAGAGCCTTTCTATAAATAGGCAAGTATGTCTCAATGCTGTCTGCCAATGGTTTACTTCTCTCTCTTTCTGTCTGTCCCTCTCTGTCCCTCTCTCTCTCTTTCTCTCTCTCCACATATATATGCATATATTATATATATCCATATACATACTACAACCAATTATCATGTCCCTGTCATGTTCATTTATAGATTTGTCCCCATACTTTATTCATACCTCACACTTAGCTACTGCTAACAGTTTATTAACAAAAAAATCCACAAGCATACTCATACTTAATCCATTTACACCAACTTACTTCTATATTAGACACACTATTTGTGTCCCCACTTATAAACTCAGACCATATACATCATTGTGTTCACAACCACTGTTGACTTTCTACCCAGCTGTGTACATCCATACATGCACATGCTCTTACCCATGTACCACACACACACACACACACACACACACACACAGTCTCAGCCTCCATAACTTACATATGACATATTGGATCACCATACGTTCCCATCTCAGGCCTATGAATACTGTACTTGCTGCCTGTAAGGCATCTTGCCTATTGCCCCCACTTCCTGATCCTTTCTGCCCACCACATACAGTGCTGTAATGTACATAAAAACTCTACACATCTCTTCCTGTCGTGTAAAACAACACTAAAAGAATAGCATGTGTATGAGAAGCCCAGGGTTACTTGGGGAGGGATGCTCAGCACACCCACAATTCTGTCTTTCTGTGTTAAAGAACTAGCCTGAGCTGTCCACTGTAATGACATTTTTTTTTTGGTGTAACATATAACATTTCCCCCCACAGTCACCACACATCTTAAATTGTTACACCATGTTCCTTCTGAAAAGGTCAAGGAAAGCTTGGCCACACACAGACAGAGAAACATACTAACCGAAGATAAACTGGAAAATTGAGACCTTTTACTTTACACAAACAAGAACCATTCCCTTGATTTTCAGCTCTATTGGGCCTGAATTGAGGAGAGTTGGCACATTGTCAATATATACACATATCAGTTTGCAGGCTTTGGAAGACTGGGTCTCAGTGACATGCGATGCTGAAGCAGAAGGAAGTCACAATCACACATTTCCTTGATTCCTAGGAATCAATCTCACAGGGACGTCTCACTGTTCCCAGTCTATTCAGTCAAAATGATTTTCCAAACAAAAGCCACACAGGGGCTAGAGGAATGACTTAGTACGGCACTGATTTTGATCGTCAGAAGCCACATGAAATGCCAGACGTATTCGCATGTGCCATAGTTACAGTACTGGGAAGGCAGAGACAGGAGGATTCCTGGGACTCACTCGCCAGCCAGCTATCCTAACTGGCTAGCCAATGAGAGCTCCTGTTTCAGAGGAGTTGGCTGGCATTCTGAAGGTGACACCTGAACTTATCCTCTGGCCTCCATCCATTTCATACACATGTGCCCCATCCCCTACACATGAACATTCACACTCATGTGCATAAAAATGGTTTTCTTAGAGTATTGATGCTAATGGGCCAAGGCCTTTTACCCCTTTCCTGTGGAATCAAGTAGAATTCTCTGATCCATCAATCCTGACAGTCTATAGGGTATTTATTCTTTGATTACCTCATCCAACAATTCAACTATTTATTGAACTATTTACCGGATGCCATCCACTGCAGGAGTTACTTTGGATATAATGGGGGAGGGAAAGACACCATCGCTATTGCAAAATCTAGTAGCCACCATGCCATGATTATCAAAGCAAAATGACTTGAACCTAGGATTAGAATTATGACAAAGAAGCCAGACGCACACCTTTAATCCCTGCACTCGGGAGGCAGAGGCAGGCAGATCTCTGTGAGTTCGAGGCCCAGCCTGATCTACAGAGCTAGTTCCAGGACAGCCAGGACTGTTACACAGAGAAAACCTGTCTTGAAAAACAAAAAACAACAACAAAATTATGAAAGAGAAATTGAGTAAATGGGAAGGACTGATGATATGAATTGGAGAAGAAAATCAATAAACTCAGGGTCTGCCCGTCGTTCTGCTATCTTGTCAGAAGGGAAACTAGAGAGGTGGTACTAACAGCCAGAGTACAGGATTTGACATTAGGTGAGGCCACAAGGTTTGGTCTCAGAGAAAACTGAAAAGATGCTAGTGCGGTTATAAGGTAGGCATCTCCTGGGTCTTTGGGGTCTCTGTAATGCTGGGTAAACAAGATAAAACACATTCATTCAAAATTCATCCTGAATTCTAACCAGGCAAATAATTTTTATGTAAATATGCAAAACAAATATTTGTAATACATGCTTAAAACATTATCTAAATTGTTCATTCACAAGTTTCCCATAACATAGTATTTTTATTGATTCTTTCGGGAATTTCACCCTATCACATTGCTCCCCAATCCTCTGCTGTCCCTCCCACCCTTGTGATCTCCTCCCCAGAAAAAAAGGTTCAATCCGTGCTATCTATATACTCGCTGGAGTGTGATCCACCTCTCAATGGCCTGCCCCCAGAATAGGGCTGAGTCCTTCCCCTCCCGCACCTCTACTGGAAGCCAGCTATTGTAGAGACGGACGCGTCAGCACCCTGTCACAGTTTTTAAGAGTTCTCTTCGATAGCTTCCTGTTTAAAAGTGGTTACTATTTTGGGGGGTGGGGGTAGGAGTTATCCCAGAAGTCTTCCATGTCCCTCTTTCTCAACAGTGCATCTGCAGTCACTAATATCACTGCCGGAGTTGCTTATTTGCTCTTTAAGGTCCGAGGGAGCTTCCACATGGTTTCTGGTGTCAGCACAGACCATAAACAGGACTCCTGGTTGCAGCAGGGTCCCAGGATCCAGACAAGGCCCTCCAATACAGCTGGGATCAGCAACATCAACATGGCTTCAGGCCACAGCATAGACCACGGACATCCACCCAGCCTTTGGTGGCAACACTGGCCACAGACACCAACACAGACCCAGCCACAATAAGACCATGGGCCTAGCACAGACTGGGACATCACCATGGCCCTAGGTGGCAGTGCAGTACCCAGTTGGTCAGCACAGACCACGGACATCAACATGGATTCAGGCCATGAACAGCCTCATGTCATTAGGCAATAACACGGTCGTCAAACCAGACCCCATTGAACCAGACCCCAGGCACATCAGGACCACTGACCCACACATGGTGCTAAGTGGCCTCACAGGACACAATGGTCCTTCGAGGAGGTCCAGTCTAGAAAGTGGACCATTTCTCATCTCTGGTCTCTATCATTGCCCAAAGCTAGGAGGATCCTGCCACCAGGCAGCTTGTTTGGGGCCTGAGTCTGTATCTGTTTAAGCACCAGGCGGCTGCACACCAGCCTGTTGACCCTACTGGGCAATGACATGATCCACCATCGACGTTAGCCCTCTCTCACGCCTGTCACCAGGTCTTCCTTTCCACAGCAGACACCACTCCACTCCGCCATCACTCCCATCTCTCCATCGCCTGATCCCTCTGGGGCCCACCAGGCTGGGGTGGGGCACTTCTCTGTTTATCCAAACTGTGTGTGTGTGTGTATTCTATTTGCCTAAATGTAGCAAGCTTTCAGGGTGACAGTATTAGGTGAGGAAGCCGGCAGTGTCTATCTTGTGTAATGTCCTTTTCAATCGTACAGAAAACAGATTTAAAGTAAGTGGAGTCACAGTGAAGAAACTGAGTAGAGAAATTGAAAGAGGCCAGAGATGGGAAATAAATGACCATGGCCCATTCCTTGCATGAATCTCATGCTACAGAACCTATGTCCAAACCAAAATCCATCTCAGATACTGTGTACATCCATTTTGGGGTGTGTGTGTGTGTGTGTGTGTGTGTGTGTGTGTGTGTGTGTGTGTGTGTATTGCAAGTAGAGACCAGAAGGCAACCTCGCATGTCATTTTTCAAGAGCTATCCATCTTATTTTCTCAGACACAAGGTTTCTCCCTGGCCTGTCGCTCACCAAACAGGCTAAGTTGGCTGGCCAGTGAGTCCCAGGGATTCTGCCTGTCTCCACCTCTCCAGCACTGGGATTACAGCACGTATCACCGTGGCTGTGGATACTGGGGACCGAACTCAGGTGCTCCTGCGTGTACTGTTGTAAGCACGTTTACCCACGGATCAATCTTCTACCCCTTGTGTATATACTGCAATTTACTATTTAGAGAGGCTAAAAATGATGTGCAGGGCAGGGGAGATGGCTCAGTGAGGAAAGGTGCTTGCTCTAAATATGTGAGGTCCTGAGTTTGAAACCCCAGAACCCATGTAAAATCCAGATGTACATTGCAAGCATCTTCAGCAGCTGCTTCTTGCTTTGAAGCTAAATGTTAAGCTAATTATTAAAAAGCCACCACTCTGGTCCATATAGACATTGAGTTTCCCCAGGTTCTCGTCCAGTCAGACACACGTCTCTGGACAGGAGTGCTGGTTTCACAGCATCCCACCCAGCTGAAACCATCGAGAAAGCTGCTTCCATCGTGTTATGTATCTTTACTGGCTTTGAGTCACCTGGAGATTTGGTAATTCTGCTACCTGTGTCTTCACACACACTCCCAATAAAAAATGTCAACCAGGGCAGGGCCAGTGACAGACCGGAATCTCCACAAGAGACTTCCAGCCTGATGACACAGTGATCCCATCATTCCAGGTACGGCTCTGGCAAGTCCAGGAGTCTGTGAGAAGTCAGAAAAGAAAGTCGTCTCGTTTCGTGTGAACGGAAAACCTGGAGAATTGTGTGAAGTCGGTTTTAGGGCATATGTTATAAACCCAAATATGACTAACAGAAGCATTCAAATGCTCTAGGAGTCACCGGGAATCATGAGACATAATAAGTTAAGAAGAATAGGGGCGGGCACACACACACACACACACACACACACACACACACACACACAGAGAGAGAGAGAGAGAGAGAGAGAGGGATGGGCAGAGGAAGGAAGATGAAAAGGAAGTTCAGAGATCAAAAGAGATGAAGGAGGACTGATTTTGGCAAATGTTCTGAAAGTCATGTGACCTTGTTTTAAGATTTATCACTTCCTGTCCTTGAATGCAAAATGAGGCTAACAGCCAGGCCTTAAAGAGTCCTTCTTGTGACAAAAATAAGTGGGCTGAGGGGCCACATCAGATAAAAACCAAGTTTCCCCGAGGTTGGGCTGAGCTAAAGCAGCACTCTGAGGCTTGGAGTCTACTTGGCACAACTGACCATGCTTCCTACCTTATGAGGAGGGGAAATATGGAAATAACTTCATATTTGGATGAAACGCTACAAGAAAATCAGCTGAGAATAGTTGAGAAGTGATTCTCTTGATTGTTCTACCAATAACAATTGCCCTCATCTAATCACAAAGGTATTGAAAGGAGCACGGATAAACAATTCCCTTGGCGTTTTTTTTTCCTCTTCCCTGAATTTGGTACTAATGTGTTTTTGACTAAATGGTATAGATTCAGATTTTTGTCTTCTCAATTTTTGAAAAATTCTAAGAGGATCTTTAGAATCAAGGGATAATTTCATTTTACTCAAATGTTTTCAGATTGAGTGACACCGCTCTCTGTGCCTGTTCTCATACCGTGTCTCCCCACTGTGGAGTTCACTAATGGCTTTAGCAGATGCTCTCCACTGCGCAGTGTCCTGTGGGCTGTTCCTACTGCTCCAATGCTCATTTGCCCTCCCCTGCTTCGCTAATTACTCAGGGTTGAAAGAATGAGTCAAGGATCCCCCTGTAGAGCTATATTGCCCGAGCACCCAGTTAGAGCTAAAGAAAGAACAAGAGGGGTGTACCTGGTTCTTAGTTCCAGAATGCCTAAATGTTTCTGTAGTAGGCAGAGCCCAAGGATGAAGTTAGTTCTTGTTACTTACTCTTTACAGGGCCTGGTACACTGTGGGCACTTAGAAAGGGTTTGTGTGGGCGGGAGGAAAAGGGAAGAGAGAAGAAAGGGAAGGCGGATGGGGATAGGTGAAGAGCTAGCCTATCTTTCTATTGATAGGTTTCCATCTACATAAGCTCTTTATGGCCTATGATTCAAGGAGAAGATAAATAACTAGCAAAATGGCACGGGAGATGTTTAAGTGCAGGGGAGTACAAGTGTCCTTATTAGTTCAAAAAACCGTCCAAAGCTCTGATAAATGTTTAAGTATATTTTGCAATAATATTCACAACCATAGTATATTTGTATTCTCTCTCTCTCTCTCTCTCTCTCTCTCTCTCTCTCTCTCTCTCTCTCTCTCTCTTTACCCTGTCCTAGAACTCCTTTGTATACCAGACTGGCTTCAAACTTACAGAGATCCGCCTGCCTCCGCTTCCTGGTAAAAGTGGCATGCATTCTGTGAGAAGGTGCCTCTCAGAGAGGGGAAGGAAGCATTGTTAAACAAGTGACTTTGACTGTGGAGAAATGGTAAAGTCATTCCCTAACAAGAGTTTAGAGAGCCTTTTAAAATACAACTATGGCTATACTTTAGAATGTCAACTCAATGTCGCAAAAACATGAACACTCCAGATAAGAAACCAATTGACACTGTCAAGCATAAGACCAGAGGTTTTTTCCTGAATTCTCAGTTCAGAGTCATAATACATTTGGTGTTAGTGTTACAGAAATGGCTATAAAGTAAATGCCTTTGACATATCAGAAGGCAATTGGATACTCAAGACTGATAAGGTTTGGATACTCAAGACTGATATGCTGCTAAAACAGTATATATCCTAGGACCTCTTTCTTGGCATTTCCACACATGTAGCCCTGGAAACCATGCATTAAAAAAAGGTCAAGTACTACTCTAAGAATCATTTCCCCCTATTTATTTATTTATTTATTTATTTATTTATTTATTTATTTATTTATTGTCAATGGTGCTCCTGAAGAAATTCTCCAAGATCATACTTCCCAGGTATGCGAAAGGCCTGGTGAGCAGGAAGTTACCCTGCCCAGAAGCTCCTGAGATATAATAGATAGAGAGAAATCAATGAGAAAATAAACTAGCTAACATCACTGGACCCACGAGGAAGGATGTAGGCAAGGATAAAACTCAGACAATGGAGGCTTTAGACAAGTCTTTGACCAGGGGAAAGGAGTTGAATGTATTAGTATAATTTTATATATCACTCTAGACGCAAGGTAGAGACTTAAGATCTTTAATACGTTTTTCCTTTCCCTAGAAGTTAGCAATTGAAGCCATTTGTAATAGGAATTATGATAAGGCACTGAAGGGTGAAGTTGGAAGAGGATAGAAACGTTTTGATAGCTACCATAAAAGCTATCAAAGCATCAGGAGAGACACTCGCCAGTGAGATGCTTTACGAAATCCCAGAAATGTGTCCAAATGGGTTAGATAAAAAGCTAAGGAGATAAAGGGATGAACAATGTTTTGCCAATACTGTAATTGGTGTAAAGAGCTAGAGGCTCAGGTCAGATCAGGGGGAAACAAACAAAGTGGAAGAAAATAAGAAAAAGAAAAACCAAAAACCAAAACCCAAAGGTTGAAAAACATTAAGATAACAATCAGGTCTAGAAGGAGAAATGAGTGAGAGACATAGAAGGCTGAAGGTAGAGAATAGGAGACCAACTTCTGGAGGTGGAGGCCATAGGGTTGAGAAGGTCTAGGAGCCATTGCCTGGACATTGTCATAGCTCCTGGCAAGGCAATGGGGTTAGAGGTGAATCAGGGATTGGAAGGACGCTGAGGAGTGGCCAGTAAGAGGGTAGTCAGTCATGAAAGGTAGCAGCAGCCTGGAGTATGAGGCTAGTGGCCTGCAATTCAGTGGTTTGCAGAAGGAATTGGGACATTGGAAGAATGAATGCCTTTTTAATACATCTGTAGGAGATGGACTATGGAAGGATTACTAGGAAAAGGGCTCAGGAAAGACTTGTGCCAGCTGTGCAGGAAGAAAGGGCCCTAGGTATCATGGCCTGGGCAGCTCAGGAGAAAGGTCAAGGGAAAGTAGGAAGTTGCCCTTAGGTGTAGGAGGGTGTGGAATTTTTCCTACTCTATTGGTCCTTTCTTTAACCCTTTATTCTTTCTTCTTTTCTAATTGTAAAAATTGATAACTTCAAGTGCAAAAACTGAATGGCATCCCTTGATATTCACATTGTCTGAGTCCTTGTAGTGTTGGGCCCTCCAGACATCCTCCTAAGTTCTGAAAATGTTACATAATACCCTGGCTTCAGACTTTGTGACAACCTCGGCTGGTCCAGCAAGTCAGAAAAGAACAAGACTGGGCAGTGACTATATGCTTTGAGGCCACACAGCTTCAGGAATCCTTACTCACCCTTGTTCTTGCCTCCCCCGTTTCTTTTTCTTTGAGCATGACAGGGTAACCAAAAATCCAAAGAAACCCTTGCCAACAGAGTCTCTGCTGTCCTCTCTGAGGACTCAGGCATTAGGTGCCAAGAGTGTGTTCTTGGGGCTTCTCAAACCCAATGTAAGCATTACAGAGGAACATCTCCATTTCCATCTAGTGTTTCCTAGAGCAGTTATTTCAAACTTCTCTTTTGTGCTCTCACCTACCTGTTTTCTGTCAGAATGCTTTCTTAATATCACACAAAGAAAATAGATCATTTTAAAGGTAATAAGTCAGCTGGGCATAGTGGCACATGTGTTGAATCCCAGCACTCAGGAGGCAAAGGCAGGCAGATCTTTTCTCTGTGAGTTCCAGACTGGCCTGGTCTACAAAAGAGTTTTAGGACAGCCAGAGCTGTTACACTGAGAAACCCTGTCTCAAAAAACCGAAAAGGAAAGAAAGAAAGAAAGAAAGAAAGAAAGAAAGAAAGAAAGAAAGAAAGAAAGAAAGAAAGAAAGAAGAAAGAAAGAAAGAAAAAAAAACAAAGAAGTATTAAGTCACCACCGCTCATCTTTAGCACACCATCAATGTACTCAGGAAGAGAGGCCTGGGCCTTGTGATATGATGAGGCAGATTAGTAAGCAGAATGCTACCCCTCAACCCCAACTAGTTTTATCTTCCACCTGCTGTCTATAGTTTCCTTCCACTTATAATGGATGACAAGGATTTTAGGATCAATAGCTAGACATACCGCAGAGACGAGCGATTCTTGCTCTAGGTACTGGCTCCTCTCTATCTATCCTGTTCTACTGTAGTTAACTATATATAGTTACTTAATCTTCACAACAAGCTCACCAAGTCGGTGCCATTCTTCTCAAAATAAGAAGACTGAGACATTCACTTCCTTACTATCACAAGGCTAGTGAGCAGCGGAGCCAGCCTGGGTGTGCAGGTCTCACTCTTATGGTGTATTATACCCACACTGTTGCTTTATTCAGATATGGAGTTTATATTGCAGTGAACGAGAGCTTGCCACAGATGGAACAATGTAGTTGAGACTTGGAGAGCTGGTCGGCTTGTCAGAGAGCACTGGGGCTGAAACTGAAGGGGACTTCCTAATGCCCTTTAGGTGGGCCCTGGATATAGACCTCTTACCTGTATACTCATGCAGGATTATCATATCCAGGATAGCTGAAGGCCTCCCACCACTGGAGGAAGAAAGACATTTTTTTTCCATTCTAATGAGACATCGTTTTAGATGAAACTCATAATGAAAAAGTCAGATGTTTCAAGCCAGCCAGCTACATTCATACTCTGTCACGCCTGAGTTTGTCATCAGCCAGTTCATCCATCCCCGTGTGCAACATGAGCAGGCAAGGGAGGGGGCAGGAGGAAAGAAAGGGAATCAACACGATGAGCCAGCTCTGCCACTATGTCTTTCAAACAGAATCTCAATTAATCCCCAGCTCTATGACATAAGCGCTACCCTAAGTGCTGTGAGCGCCTCTTTACAGATTGGGAAACCGAGAACAGCCTAATCACTATGAAGGCGGGGGAACCAGGACTTCAGCACTCCTGTTTTGTTTTTTTACTGCTGTGTCCTGCATATTCATGTATAAGTGGGAGGGATGACAGCTTCCATAAAGGACCAAAGCACAAAAGGAGAGGCTATCACAAAATACAATAATGTCTGCTATGCCAAGGCCAACAGTATTGTTGATAAACTTAGCAATAACTAAACAGAGTGGCTCTTAGCGCTCCACCCTGGTTAGCTCAGCCACGATCTTTCCAACTGCAGCTTTCTCCTAGATGCAGACTGCATGCATGCTTCCCACCTCTGAAACCAAGTGGGTATAATCCTGCCCAGTCTGGATTATAGACAGCCTCAGTCCTCTGTTTGTGCAGCTCAAGGGAATGCAGCCCAGAGAGATGTGAGGACTTATTTAGAGCAGGGCATGTCGATACCAAACCAAGCCTAGCACCTGGGCCTGTTGTTCCCCAGGTTTTTCAGATGACAAGTACTGGAAGCCAGCATCTCTGTGCCTCGCCTCCTCAAGTGCTTCGTGGCTGGCTCCAGCTGTACCTTTCTTGAGATTCTCTAAACATTTTGCACATGGCGGATGAGGATGAAGAACATATATTTACATGTGTGAGATATTTGGAGGATAAAAAAAATCAAATGTGAGAATGACTTTGAGAAAAAAAAACCCACAGATGTCTCATTATGAAGTCTGAATCCTCATTAGAAATGTTGTAGGGCCAGATGTGGTGGCGCACGCCTTTAATCCCAGCACTCAGGAGTCAGAGGCAGGAGTATCTCTGTGAGTTCAAGGCCAGCCTGGTTATATAGTGAGTTCCAGGACAGCCAGGGTTACCCAGAGAAACCACCCTATCTCAAATACAAGCAAAAAGTGTTGCAGGATCTTCAAATGTGATAGAAAACAGCAGCCAAACCCTGCCATCCTGATATAATTTGTCCCCAAGGGGAAGGCCTAACATTGGTGGCCATGCCTACGCTCTGCCTTTCTCTAACTCTTCATAGTGTGTTCTACTATGCTTTGTAAACTCCCTGATCTGCTCCGCAAGTACCATTATCAGAAAACAAGGTTATGCTTCCTAGAATAGAAAGCACCTTTGGAGAAATGAGAAAATGGTTCCTGTCCCCTGGCCCTAGCATCATGGCAGTGTATGTTCTAGGTTTTCACCGCGGCTCATCCCTTCATGTGGCCCACTTTGTACAACTGTACTACTAAGCGGTTACTCTTAGTAATTTTCTTTCTTTTTTTTTTATTGAGAAAAGTTTCCGCCTCCTCCCAGCCTCCCATTTCCCTCCCCCTCCTCCCACCCTTCTCCCCCTCCCCCCACTCCTTTCCCCTTCCCTCTCCAGTCCAAAGAGCAGTCAGGGTTCCCTGCCCTGTGGTAAGTCCTAGGTCCTCCCCCCTCCGTCCATATCTAGGAAGGTGAACATCCAAACTGGCTAGGCTCCCACAAAGCCAGCACATTAAGTAGGATCAAAACCCCGTGCCATTGTCCTTGGCTTCTCATCAGCCCTCATTGTTCGCCATGTTCAGAGAGTCCGGCCCTATCCCAAGCTTTTTCAGTCACAGTCCAGCTGGCCTTGGTGAAATCCCATTAGATCAGCTCCACTGTCTCAGTGGGTGGGTGCACCCCTCGCGGTCCCGATTTCTCTGCTCATGTTCTCCCTCCTTCTGCTCCTCATTGGGACCTTGGGAGCTCAGTCCAGTGCTCCAGTGTGGGTCTCTGTCTCTATCTCCATCCATCACCAGATGAAGGTTCTATGGTGATATGCAAGATATTCGTCAGTATTGCTATAGGATAGGGTCATTTCAGGTTCCCTATCCTCAGCTGCCCAAGGAAATAACTGGGGACATCGCCTTGGGCTCCTGGGAGCCACTCTAGGTTCAAGTCTCTTGCCAACCCCAGGGTGGCTCCCTTAACTAAGAGTTGTGCTTCCGTGCTCCCCTATCCATCCTTCCTTTATCCCAATCATCCTTTTTCCCCAAGTTCCCCCCATCCTCCCCTTCTCCCTTTTCTCTCCCCTTCTCCCCTTACCCCCATCCCACCTCCCATCCCCAAGATGCCAATTTTCTCCCCGGCAATTTTGTCTACTTCCCATAGCCAAGAGGATAACTATATGTTTTTCCTTGGGTTCACCTTCTTACTCAGCTTCTTTAGGTTCACCAATTGTAGACTCCGTGACCCTTATTTATGGCTAGAAACCAATTATGAGTGAGTACATCCCATGTTCATCTTTTGGGGTCTGGGTTACCTCACTCAGTATAGTGTTTTCTATTTCCATCCATTTGCATGCAAAATTCGAGAAGTCATTGTTTTTTACCGCCGCATAGTACTCTAATGTGTATATATTCCACACTTTCTTCATCCATTCTTCCATTGAAGGGCATCTAGGTTGTTTCCAGGTTCTGGCTATTACAAATAATACTGCTATGAACATAGTTGAACAAATGCTCTTGTCATATGATAGGGCATCTCTTGGGTATATTCCCAGGAGTGGTATTGCTGGGTCCAGGGGTAGGTTGATCCCGAATTTCCTGAGAAACCGAAACACTGATTTCCAAAGTGGTTGCACAAGATTGCATTCCCACCAGCAATGGATGAGGGTACCCCTTCCTCCACAGCCTCTCCAGCAAAGGCTATCATTGGTGTTTTTTATTTTAGCCATTCTGACAGGTGTAAGATGATATCTCAAAGTTGTTTTGATTTGCATTTCCCTGATCGCTAAGGAGGTTGAGCATGACCTTAAGTGTCTTTTAGCCATTTGTACTTCTTCTGTTGAGAATTCTCTGTTCAGTTCAGTGCCCCATTTTTTAATTGGGTTAAGTAGCATTTTAAAGTCTAGTTTCCTGAGTTCTCTATATATTTTGGAGATCAGACCTTTGTCTGTTGCGGGGTTGGTGAAGATCTTCTCCCAGTCAGTAGGTTGCCTTTGTGTCTTAGTGACAGTGTCCTTTGCTTTACAGAAGCTTCTCAGTTTTAGTAGGTCCCATTTATTCAATGTTGCCCTTAATGTCTGTGCTGCTGGAGTTACACATAGGGAGCGATCTCCTGTGCCCATCTGTTGTAGGGTACTTCCCACTTTCTCTTCTATCAGGTTCAATGTGTTCTGACTGATATTGAGGTCTTTAATCCATTTGGACTTGAGTTTTGTGCATGGTGATAGATATGGGTCTATTTTCATTCTTCTACAGGTTGACATCCAGTTATGCCAGCACCATTTGTTGAAGATGCTTTCTTTCTTCCATTGTATACTTTTAGCTCCTTTATCGAAAATGAGGTGTTCATAGGTTTGTGGGTTAAAATTCAGGTCTTCTATACGATTCCATTGGTCGACTTCTCTGTTTTTGTGCCAGTACCACACTGTTTTCATCACTGTAGCTCTGTAATAGAGTTTGAAGTCAGGGATGGTAATGGCTCCAGAAGATCCTTTATTGTATAGGATTGTTTTGGTTATCCTGGGTTTTTTGTTTTTCCATATAAAGTTGATTGTTGTCCTCTCAAGATCTGTGAAGAATTTTGACGGGACCTTGATGGGGATTGCATTGAATCTATAAATTGCCTTTGGTAGAATTGCCATTTTTACTATGTTGATCCTCCCAATCCAAGAGCAAGGGAGGTCCTTCCATTTTCTGGTATCCTCCTCAATTTCTTTCTTCAATGCCTTAAAGTTCTTGTCAAATAGATCTTTCACTTCCTTGGTTAGAGTTACCCCAAGGTATTTTATGCTATTTCTGGCTATCGTGAAAGGTGAAGCTTCTCTGATTTCCCTCTCTGCTTCCATATCCTTTGTGTATAAGAGGGCGACTGATTTTTTGGAGTTGATCTTGTATCCTGCCACATTACTAAAGCTGTTTATCAGCTGTAAAAGTTCTTTGGTGGAGTTTTGGGGGTCGCTTATGTACACTATCATATCATCTGCAAATAACGAAAGTTTCACTTCTTCCTTTCCAATTCGAATCCCTTTGATCCCCTTATGTTGTCTTATTGCTATTGCTAGAACTTCAAGCACTATATTGAAGAGGTATAGCGAGAGTGGACAGCCTTGTCGTGTTCCTGAGTTTAGTGGGATGGCTTTGAGTTTCTCTCTGTTTAATTTGATGTTAGCTGTCGGCTTGCTGTATATAGCTTTTATTTATTATGTTTAGGTATGACCCCCCCTTGTATTCCTAATCTCTCCAATACTTTTATCATAAAGGGATGTTGAATTTTGTCAAATGCTTTTTCAGCATCTAATGAAATGATCATATGGTTTTTTTCTTTCAGTTTATTTATATGATGGATTACATTGATAGATTTTCGTATGTTGAACCAGCCCTGCATCTCTGGGATGAAGCCTACTTGATAATAATGGATAATTTTTCTAATGTGTTCCTGGATTCGGTTTGCCAGTATTTTGTTGAGGATTTTTGCGTCGATGTTCATGAGTGAGATTGGCCTATAATTCTCTTTCTTGGTTGAGTCTTTGTGCGGTTTTGGTATCAGAGTAACTGTAGCTTCATAAAAGGAATTTGGCAATGCCTCTTCTGTTTCTATATTGTGAAATACATTAAGGAGTATAGGTATTAGGTCTTCTTGGAAGTTCTGGTAGAATTCCGCATTGAAACCATCTGGTCCTGGGCTTTTTTTGGTAGGGAGGTTTTTGATAACCGCTTCTAATTCTTCGTGACTAACAGGTCTGTTTAGATTGTTCACCTGGTCCTGGTTTAACTTTCGTATATGGTATTTATCTAAAAAAGTGTCCATTTCCTTTACATTTTCCAATTTTGTGGCATATAGGCTTTTGTAGTAAGATCTAATGATTCTCTGAATTTCCTCTATGTCTGTGGTTATGTCCCCCTTTTCATTTCTGATCTTATTAATTTGCAAATTCTCTCTCTGCCGTTTGATTAGTTTGGATAGGGGTTTGTCAATCTTGTTGATTTTCTCCAGGAACCAGCTTTTTGTTTCATTGATTCTTTGGATTGTTTTCTGTGTTTCTATTTTGTTGATTTCAGCCCTCGGTTTGATTATTTCCAGTCTTCTACTCCTTCTAGGTGAGTCTGCTTCTTTTTTTTCTAGAGCTTTCAGGTGGGCTGTTAAGTCTCCAGTGTGAGCTTTCTCTGTTTTCTTTAAGTGGGCACTTAGTGCTATGAACTTTCCTCTTAGGACTGCTTTCATAGTGTCCCATAAGTTTGAGTATGTTGTTTCTTTATTTTCATTGAATTCCAGGAAGACTTTAATTTCTTTCTTTATTTCTTCCTTAATCCAGGTATGGTTCAGTAGTTGACTGTTTAGTTTCCATGAGTTTGTAGGCTTTCTGGGGGTAGCATTGTTATTGAATTCTAACTTTAATCCATGGTGATCTGATAAGACACAGGTGGTTACTAATATTTTTTTGTAACTGTGGATGTTTGCTTTGTTACCGATTATGTGGTCGATTTTCGAGAAGGTTCCATGAACTGCAGAGAAGAGGTATATTCTTTCCTATTTGGGTGGAATGTTCTATAGATGTCTGTTAAGTCCATTTGCTTCATTACCTCCATAAATTCTCTTATTTCTCTGTTAGGTTTCTGTCTGATTGACCTGTCCATTGGTGAGAGAGGAGTGTTGAAGTCTCCTACTATTAGTGTGTGCGGTTTGATGGCTGCCTTGAGTTTTAGCAATGTTTCTTTTATGTACGTGGGTGCTTTTATATTAGGGGCATAGATGTTCAGGATTGAGACTTCATCCTGATGAACTGTTCCTGTTATGAGTATAAAATGCCCCTCTCCATCTCTTCTGATTGATTTAGGTTTGAAGTCAACTTAGTTAGAAATTAGTATGGCCACACCTGCTTGTTTCTTAGGTCCATTTGCTTGATAAGCCTTTTCCCAGCCCTTTACTCTGAGTAGATGCCTGTCTTTTTGGTTGAGGTGTGTTTCTTGTAAACAGCAGAATGTTGGATCCTGTTTTCTTATCCAGTCTCTTAGCCTGTGCCTTTTTATAGGTGAGTTGAATCCATTGACATTAAGTGATATTAATGACCAGTGGTTGTTAACTCCGGTCACTTTTTTAGTCGTAGAGTTTGTGTGTTTCCCTTATTTGAGTTGTGTTGGTGAAGGGTCTCTAGATGTCTGAGTTATTGTGGTCATTGTTGGACTCCTTGGTTAGTGATTTTCCTTCTATTACTTTCTGTAAGGCTGGATTTGTGGCTGCGTATTATTCAAATTTGTTTTTATCCTGGAAAATTTTATTTTCTCCATTTATAGTGAATGAAAGCTTGGCTGGGTATAGTAGTCTGGGCTTGCATTCATGGTCTCTCAGTTTCTGCAGTACATCTATCCAGGACCTTCTGGCTTTCATGGATTCCAGGGAGAAGTCAGGTATAAGTCTGATAGGTTTACCTTTATAAGTGACTTGGCCTTTTTCCTTTGCAGCTCTTAAAATTCTTTCCTTATTCTGTATGCTTTGTGTTTTGATTATTATATGGCGAGGGGATTTTTTTTAATTTATTTATTTATTAAATTTGATCCAGCCTATTCGGTGTTGTGTATGCTTCTTGAACCTTCATAGGTATATCTTTCTTTAGGTTGGGAAAGTTTTCTTCTATAATTTTATTAAATATATTTTCTGGGCCATTGAGCTGTACTTCTCCTTCTTCTACTCCAATTATTCTTAGGTTTGGTCTTTTTATTGTGTCCCATATTTCCTGAATGTTTTGTGATGAGAGTTTATTGGACTTGCTGTTCTCTTTGATCAGTGTGTTTATTTTCTCTATGGTATCTTCAATATCTGAGATTCTTTCTTCTAACTCTTGTATTCTGTTGGTTATGCTTGTTTCTGTAGACTCTGTTTGTTTACTTAAATTTTCCATGTCCAGCCGGCCCTCTGTTTGTGTTTTCCTCTTTGCCTCCATTTCAGTTTTCAAGTCTTGAACTTTTTCCATTATCTGTTTGATTGTTTTTCCTTGGTTTTCTAGGGTATCATTCACTGATTTATTCAATTCTTCAAACTTTCTGGTGTATTTCTCATCCATTTCTATAAGGGCGTTTTTTACATGCTGTTTAAGGGCGTCAATCACTTTCATGAAGTCGATCTTTTCTACTTCTTCTTGATTAAGGTGTTCATGTCCTCACGTTGTGAGGTCGCTGGTTTCTGGTGGCTTCATGTTGCTTTTCAGCTTGTTGGGTGAATTCTTGCATTGGCGTCTGCCCATCTCTTCTTCCAAATGCTCCCTTATGGATCTTCTTTTACAGGATCAGGTCTCCTTGCCTACTGATGTACCTTTCCAGTGCTGGCTCTCCTGGTGCCGAGATCAGATCTCCGTGCCCTATGATGGCTCTCCCCAATGCTGGCTCTCCTGGCACCCAGATCAGGTCTCCGTGCTGGTTGGGTAGCTCGTAAACAAAGCGCCTACCTTGCTTGGTGCAGGCAGGCTATAGAAACAAAGAAACTCCCGCCCGCTTGGGTGCCCCGAGGACTCCGACCCAGTGCTCAGATAGGCTGGGCTGAGTGATGTTATGTGTTGAAAGAGGGCAGGGGGGCCGAAATGGGGAGGGCTCTGGATGCAAGCCCAATGTTGGCTCTCCTGGCGCCGAGAGATCAGGTCTCCGTGCTGGTTGGGCAGCCCGCAAACAAAGCGCCTACTCCGCTTGGTGCAGGCAGGCCATCTCTTAGTAATTTTCTATCGAAGAGAACAGGTAAGCCATCTGCCATGCTGTAAGTTCCCATAGAAACCCATCAACCAAACAAATCAGGTGCAGGAGATGTAGTTACTCAAGCATATGCAATTCTGATAGGCATTACTCAGTTTTAATTAGTATTTGTTCCACTTGCTCCTGTGGCAGAGTCTGACAAAAACTCACCTGATTGCCTGGTGCTGGAACCTTCCCTGAGTCTAAAACTGGCACAGGATTCATGACCTTATGTTGTGGCAGTGTCTGGCCACAGAGCCTCTAAAGGGTATCTGACAGAGAGAAGATAATTGGAAGAAGAGAGAGAAGGACGGGAAGGTGGAGCAGGGATAGAGAGTCCTTTGTGACAAAGGTCATGTCTATGTCATGAAGTAGGGTGACACAGAATTAATTAGCTAAACGGTGTCTCAGTGCCATTGATTCTCATGTGTCAGTCCTCCACTGCAGGTCTGCAGTCACCAGGAAATGCTTCAGCGGATGTGTTTGGCATCTGAGAGATAAGACCACATCATTTAATAATAGGTTTTCAGCACATGATGCTTTGCTTGGCTGTTGAGCATTTATAACTTCCAGAGATGCAGGCTCCTCCCAAATACACGGGTCTTTCAACCACAACACCTGAGACCAAGTGGGAGAACTGGATTGGACCACTAACTCCGAAAATAGGGTCTCTGCCTAACCCCCTTGGGGAGACTGAAAGAGGCTGGCACATAAAAGTCACATGAAGGATGGCACCTAGCCTTCGTGGAAGTTGGCATCGTTCACCCGCCATTCTGTGGAAATCAGGGTGTGGGCTCCACAAGGCTTCAGTGCTGCTATTGGTGGGATGGCAGGATGGGCTGTTGCTCACGTCATCATCACCTTCACCATTGTAAACACCACCACCATCTGCAAATATGTACTGATTTCCTTCCCTGCATATTTTTCAATGAGAACTTTAAGTTAGGCTCTGAAAATCTTACCAGTCTTTAAAATCCTTATCTGCAGCAGGGTGGTGGTGGCACATGCCTTTAATCTCAGCACTAGGCACAGGTAGGTGGTTTGAGGCCAGTCAAGTCTACAGAGTGAATTCTAGGACAGCCAGGGCTACACAGAGAAACCCTGTCTCAAAAAACCAAAAACCAACCAAACAAAAAAATCCATTTCTGCAATGACATCCACTTGCAAATGAAAAATTCATTTTCTCCAATAGAGTTTCACTGGATGTAATTGGTTTTTCTGTCCCTCCTGCCAGCTCCCAAATAGCCACACAAAGACTTATTAATTATAAAAGCTCAGCCAATAGCTTAGGCTTGTTATTAACTACCTCTTACAACTTAAATTAAGCCATTCTCACCAATCTACTATTTTATTACCTTTACTCTGTTCTGCGTAGCAACTCCCCCTCTTCTCTTTCCCAGCACCCTGTGTGCCTGAAAATCTGTCTATGCATTGGCTGTTCAGGTTTTTATTAAGCCAACCAGAGGAACACGTCTTCACAGTGTACAAAACGATATTCCACAATAACTGGGTATAGTGACCACACTTAAGGGCAAGTCCCAAGCCCCACAGGAGATGACCAACACAAAATTAACTCAATGATGTTTTTGTAGACTTTTTGTCTCACATTGCTTTGGGCATTTTTTTTTGGTCTTACTGGGCTTTTGCTTATATGTTATGGTTTCTGATTTTGTATTTTTATGGGTATTGGTTTTTTGTGTTTGTTTCTTGTGGTTCCCCTCCCCCCCCCCGATTCTGTTTTGTTTGTTTTCTAAATATAGAGAGAAATGGCATGGAGTTGGTTGGATGGGGAGGAGGGGAGGACCTGGGAAGAATTGGGGGAGGGGGTGTGTGATCAGAATATACTATATGAAAGCTATTTTTTTTCTTCAATTGAAAAAAATCCTTAAAGAACCTTAGAACCTTAAACACTAGTGGCCCATCAATTTCTGACTCAGGGTCTAAAGCAGGTAGTTCTCCATGGACTTTGTGAATTAAAACAAAAACAAAAACAAATCTGTGTCTCAAATTTGCAAGTACCAAAGAACACATAGAGAAAAGTGAATCCCCTGTGGGATTAAAGGTGCACATCACCATGTCTGGTTCATATGGTTTCTTTTTCTGATTTTTGTGTTTGTTGTTGTTGTTGTTGTTTTTGAGACAGGGTTTCTCTGTGTAGCCCTGGCTGCCCTGGAACTCACTATGTAGACCAGGTTGGTCTTGAACTCACTGAGATCTGCCTGCCTCTGCCTCCTGAGTGCTGAAATTAAAGGCATGTGCTACCATCATCTGGTTCCCTCATATAGATTCCTATATGCATGTGTTTTTTTTTTAAACTTGATAATAGTTTGGAGTCTCTTGATAATAGTTCTCTGAGTCTATGAATTTTTTAATAGGTCTGACTGTACCCTTTGCTCCTTATTGGTGAACCACCTTGCTGTATCGAGGATGCTCTGTGTATGTTATTTTTCATCAATATTGGCACATTCATTCTTGCTTTTGGACATGCACTGTGTATTTGTCCCAGCCTAGATTTAATGAACCGTTCCTAGATTCTTCATTTTCTTGAGCCATGGTCAAATGATTGAGGCCATAATGGAACTCAGGTTCAGAATATTTGTGTTGTCTTCTGTACCAGACAGAACTAGTCTGCTTCACTTGGGGCAGGATTGCTGTGATACCTTTAGGATGGGATAATAGGTAATAAAGATGGGTTTCTACTTTCATCTTCCTTGTTTGTAAATAAGGCCACAGCTGCCTGCCTGCCCAGCATTTGTAAGATAGAGACAAAGAAGCCAGGCAAGATTGTACAATGAGAGGCAAGTTTCTAGGTTGATCTCAGTAGTTTTATCTTCTTCATGTATATAATGTGATCTTTAAAGCCTTAAGTCTGACTCCTACATGAAATAATGTGGGGATCACAGTTACCTGGTGTCTGTATAAGAGGCTAACCCCTAGACCAAGTTAACCAACAAAGCTTCCAATGGGAAAGGCTAGGAGGATGGCATTTTACATACTTGAAGCTATAGAACGGAATGATAAAATTTTCACTTTTATGAGGTTGTTTAGACAGAACCAGATGAATTGCTCATAAGACTAGTAACCTCCAAAATATACTTAATGGGGCTGGGCATGGTGGGTCACGTTCTTAATCCCAGCATTTGGGAGGCTGAGGCAGGTGGATTTCTGTGACTTCGAGGCCAGCAACAAATTACTCCAAAGGGACCAATAAGGACCATACACTGTGACACAGTCGTCCTTTGATTATCTAAATGTAGTTATTTGTAGTCTCAAATTCAAATTCAAATTGAAAAAATGAGAATGATTTCATTTGAGAGCGTAGGTACTTATGGAATGGTTCCAAGCAAAGCAGAAATTGTATGGATCACAGACTACTGAGAAGGAAGAGAAACTATATGATGGACAAAAATCTATAAACAATAGAAATATGCATGAAACAATGAATGCTCTCTAGGTATGCATCTTGAACCTCTGGTAACAATATAATTGTCTGATTGTTCCAGTCATATTCTAGGTGCCTAAGGCCACAGTGTAAAGGCGGCCAAAGTTCATATTTCTGGATAGATGCTGAAATCATGCATAAGTCTTATTTCTATAATGATTTTTAACTTCACTTAGAGAAATGTTTTCATTAGTGTTTCTCATGTATTTTCACACCTCTACTCCCTTTTGATCTTGATCTCTTTCAGTGAAAAGCATTAATGGTCAATCTTTGAGCTGTATATTGGTTCTTACAGGTCTGGTTCCTTGGCACTAGAAAAGTCATTCCCAAAAATCCATTCATGTCCTACAGAAAAAAGGAAATGACTACTGATGGAGAATGTTACATTTAAGTAAGTAAAAGGTCAGAGGGCAGGAGAGATGGTTCAGTGGTCAAGAGAGCTGGCTGCTTTTCTAGAGGACCCAGTTTGGTTCCCAGTACCCACATGGTGGCTCACACCTATCTGTAACTCTACTTCCAGTGATCCCACTTCCTCTTCTGGATTATATTCACATGGTGTGAAGACATACAAGCTGGGGAACACTCATACATAAAGTAAAAATAAATATTTAAACAAGGAGGTCAGAGATCATCTGGGTATTTTTCATTGAAGGGTGCCCTATAAACAAGGAGGTCAGAGATCAGGCTGTGGACAATATCTGGATATTTTTCATTGGTGCCCTATAAAGATGACTGCTCTTGGGCACTTTGCAGTCATTATTTTGGAAGGAGAAATGGTGATTTAAACAAAGCGGCAGAAAGTGGGGGTTATAGTAAAAGTGCATTCAACATGTACCCATGCTTAGGGAAAACACAAAGTACAAGATTCTCTCCATCCTGGGGGGAGCCAGAATTCAGAGACGTTGGCTTCCATTAGATTAATGTTATATCATGGCTCCTGATTTGTTCAAACCAATCAGAGCTTTTAAAGTTATAGAGGTGAGACAAGAATTGGCAACACTCAAGCTTGTATTGCTTGGTTAATCCATTTTAGTGTAATTACATCACTTTCAACACAAGGGAGCCTTAACTTAAGGGGAAAAGTCCACCCTGGAACTGGGAATAGCTCATCCTGAGAAGTGGGAAAACCATACTTGGGGTTTGTCCAGTCCTAGTGGAGTTAAGAACAATATGGCTGCTGGGCTTAGTAACACACCTCCAGCACTTGGGGGGCAGAGGCAGGTGGATCTCTGTGGGTTTGAAGATGGCTTGGTTCACATGGTGAGTTCCAGGACAGTCAGTATTATAGAAAGACCCTGTCTTAAAATAACCAACCAAGCAACCATTCAAACAAACAAGAAAATCCCAACAACAACAACAACAAAAAAAAAACAACATAAGGTTGCTTTCATTTCTCAGGATACTAGTAACCTTATTAGAAATTATCAAAGTTGTCTCCCTAGAGAGTTATCACAAAGATCAGGAAAGCCCCCACAGTATCTCAAGTAAGTATATTGGAAGTTTACCTTAAAAGATGCAATTGAGTGGGGTTGTTTATTAAAGCCCTGACTACTGTTGTTACTGATGACACACTTTGGAGTCCTTTTAAAGTGCACAGTATTTTGCTGTTGTTGTTGTTATGATTACAAGTACTTTTTAAGAATTTTGTTTAATAGATAATTACTTTTTAAGAAGGTTCATAGGTTAAGTAACCTAGTTTTTATAGGCTGTAACTTTTATTCCAGTGTTTGAGCAAGCACTTGGATTAGTTGTTCAGCCAGAATAGGTAACTCATACGGCCTTTTTCAGACAAGGTCAGGGAAAAAATGTTTAAACAGTGCTCAAAAGCTGGGATGGAATAGATTATTAAGTTCACCTATTAGATGTATGAAAGTTATCTTAAGTCAGGCATAATAGTAATAAAGGCATTTATTTATCTAGCTGTTGAATGCAGTATTCAATGATGCGCTAGTCAAAATATATAAGATATAGAATATGGATTTGTTTATAAAATTTGGGGTAACTTTTGAGGTCCATTTTATAAGTAGACTCTGTGATCCATACTCTGCCCAAAACATCTCCAACAAACAGATTAATTTCTACTAATCTGAAAAGCCAGGCTGATGGATTTTAGTTAAGAGAACAAATTGCTTAGCAGGGTGTGATGGTACACACCTGCAATCATAGCACTTAGGAGACAGAGGCAGGAGAGAAAGGGAGAGAGGAGAAGGGGAGGAAGAGAAGGGGATTGTTGGGGAAATTTAAGTTCTTTAACATTTTAACAGTAGTGTAGAATTTAGTCTTTGTCCATAGAACATGGGTAAGTTTTAACATTATCCTCATTAGATTTGTTTCGAAGGTCTTAACACAGACAGGGTGCCATAATTAGGTTCTTGAGGGAGCAGAATTTTAGTATTATAAGAAAGAAACCTAGGAAAGGAGAACAAAGTGGGAAGGGGCCGTTCAATGAGCAAGAAATAGGAAGTGACAAGGAAAAGATCTCTAAGACGTCACAAGATTTTACAATATGGAAATGCCATGGGATAACTAACTGCTAGTTTTTCATAATAGTGGAATTTTTACAGTTAGTGGCCTAACAAAACCAATTTAAAGTATGATTTTCAGGGTTTAACTGCCCGGTCTCTGGTGCTGCAGGATGGAGAAGCGCTCAGCCCTTCTTAATCTGTCTGCTGCCAGGTGTCCTAGTCCATGCCACCTGCTCTGTTCCAGACACTTGTTCTCACTGGAGAAGAATAAAGAAGAGGTTGACATGCATGGTCATATGCACACATTTTCAGCCTTCCAGGCAGTATAATTGGCACTAACTACAATGATGGAACTAGGAGATGGTGAGACCTCAAACGCCACTATCACCTCTTTGTCGATTCATATCCTCTCCGGAAACAGTACTCCAAGGTGGACCAGATACAGACCTTTCCCTGTGGCCTTGCACTGCAGACAGGACCTCAAGATAAATCATACACAGAGGAAGTAATGCCTAAAGGTTTCCTTGCTTTCAGATGGGGTCGCATTTGCTTTTCCAGATAGTACCCTTCTACAGAGGCAGTGCCTCAGACAATGGACAGGGATGCCTGGGACACATAGTGCCTGTACCCTGTGCTGATAATCACTGGCTCAGGACACAGGATCTCTGCATATAGGATGACCCACGGCTTCCATTTGCCTTTGGCTGCTTGACCATGTACTTTAGGATTGGAGCGATGAACACAGCTAGTATTTGAATGTTTTGTGTTTTGGGAATCCTGTGGTGGCAGACATGCCAACACACTGGGTCTTGGGCTGGTTCATTGTATAGAGTTTTCTTTGCAGGAGCACATCTATGGATAATCCCCAATTTCTCTACTGGAGTCTATCCAACAGAGCTCGTGAGGTCCTGTTCTTAGCGACCTGTTGGGTCATGAAGAGTCTGCTCAGGACTGACCCTTGGTTTTGTGTCTTGGAGGATAAGCCCTTGAGCTTTTGTGCAGAGTTTTCTTGCACTTTAACTTTGGAGGTCAAAATGAAAATACAAATCTTTTTATGCTGTGCCCAACGGTCTTTTGATAGTCATGTGACCTCTCAGTTTGCCCAGGACTGCCTGGGACTTCCAGGCCCCTCTATTTTACTGTTTGCATTAAGCACATGGCTATGCCATGCTCCTGGGGTTTTGAAATCTTGGGGACGATCCCTTCTCTAGAGAGGAAAGGATTGCTGTCCTGGGAGCCTGACTTGGTTGTAGCAGGCACAGTCGTGAAGCCTGACTGAGGCTCTGGAGGCGAGGATATCCGCAGCAAGCAGAACCTCGAAGGCACAGTCTTGAAAGGACTTCTCAGTGACACAGTCCTAAAGGACAACGCCAGCGGCCGAGCAGTGAGTTGTGCTCAGGCCCGAGTCTTCTGGATCCTGGGGAAAAGTCTCCAGCAATTCACTGTTTTGAGACTTACCCTCATCTCTGCAGATTCCGTGGGGAGTGCTCACTCACAGAACTCTTCCTCTTCTGTGCCCTCCAGCCCCTGGTATCCCTGGTGCTTGATGCCTGGCATGTCACACTGATCTCCCGAACTGAAACTTCTTTGTTCATTCTCCTAAAGCCACATCCTCACTGTCCTGTGACTCACAGACATGGCTTGACGAGGGTATATTTGCCTCTGGATGGTCTGTTCAAAATCCAAGAACCATATCACTGTTCCAGGCTCTGCACACGATGCTCTGTGAGGTGGACACTAAAGTCTTACTGTACTCATGGTTAGTTCTGTTTCATTACCTTAAATGAGGAAAAGCATTTGCTTTTTAAGATCATACCATTATGCAGTGCCTATGACAATGGACAGGGAAGCCTGGGGCCCGTGGTGCCAGTGCCCTGCGCTGAAAGTGGCTGTCTACGGACCCAGTTTCTCTGCACATAGGTTGACCATAGCACATCCATTTGTCTGGGAAAGGTTGACTGTAACTTTAGGATTGGCCTGGGAACAATCGCTAGTGTTCGTTTGTTTTATGTTTTTCTGTCATCGGAGGTCATGGGGTCATGTCCTTCAGTGGCCTGTGGGGGGAGAATAGTCTGCTCATACTGATACTTGTGTTTGTGTCGTGGCTGATAAACCATTGACTTTCCGTGGAGAGTTTTTCTGCACCGTTTTTTTGGGGTCAATATGACAATAAAAAGCCTTTTATCCTGTCAAAAAAAATAAAGTATGATTTTCAGTTGAGTTGTTTAATTTTGTGAGCTTTTTCTCTAACTGCCCTGCAAATAAGACAGTTTTAAAGTATCAGGAGCTATTCAAATGGGCCAATATCATTTCAAATTATTAGTAATTTCAGTTCAACATGACAGAAATTTACAAGAGGACTCAAAGGTTTTATCTATAAGAAAATACAGACTTGTAGATGATGACTGCCTGCCAATCACATTGTAGAGAAAGAAATCTCCAAAGTTGTATGTGTTCAAAATGAAACTTGACTTTCCAAAACTTAAGTACTCAGTGAAGTGAGGGAGTCTTCTCTGCAGCCAATAACAAAAGGATGCTTGACCAAAGGTTCAGAACCTGGATCAAAGAGATAAGAGATTTAGAAACTGAAACTATCTCTGGCCCAGAATGTGGGGGAGATGAGGAGAGGTGAAGATAAGGGCACAAAGAAGTGTTCCTGTGGGATCAACAACAGGACAAAAAGTAGACATGACTTTGGATCCCACAGAGAGAACTTGCTAACATCCATTACCCCAGGCTCAGAAAATGAAAAGGTAGGAAAAATGAACAGAGTTTGGAGAAGACATAATTGGATCAGTATACTGAAGACAGTAGGAAAAAATGAGCATCTATATGAACTTTTGTTAAGAAAGAACAAGGCTATAAGTCTGTTAAGAGATTAAAAATACATAAGCAGAATCAAAATATCAATCAGCCAAGAGTCTGATAATCTCTTGACATATATCTTGAGTCTCTGAGTATAACTGTCCTGTGTTCTGATTGTATTACATGCCTTAAATCCAAAGGTTCATATTTCTAGGTAACAGCTGGAATTGTAAGTCTGGCTTCCAAAACAGCTCCCTGGCTCCAATTAAGAAGCTCTTTCAATGTTGCATTCATCGTGAATTGGTGTGGGAAGTCTTTCTGTATATGTGTTGTTTTTATTGATTAATGAATAAAGAAGCTTCTTGGGTCTATGACAGGGCAGAATAGAGCTAGGCAGGAAAACTAAACTGGATGCTGGGAGAAAGAAGGCAGTGTCAATGAGAAGCCATGGAGTCACTGCAGGAAACAGACACAGAAGAAAGATACCAGACAGAACCTTACCAGTAGGCCACAACCACATGGCAATACATAGATTAATAGAAATGGGTTAATTTAAGTTATAAGACCTAGCTAGCAATATGCGTAACCTACTGGCCAAACAGTACTGTAATTAATAGAGTTTCTCTGTGATTATTTTGGGTCAGGGCGGCTGGGAAATGAATGAGCAGCCTTCGCCAACAATGATTTTCATTTTATTTTCACAGTAGATCACTGTTTAATAAGAAATTTCTCAATAGGGGTGTGTGTGTGTGTATGAATGTGTGCATGAGAATGTGTGTAATTTAAAAATACAATTTGCTTTTGTTAATCATATAATATCAAGGAAAAAGAGTAACAAAAACCCACTTCTGAACCTTACAATCACAGAAAAGAATCTTAAAATTACTAAAGATTGTCAAAATTTATTGAGCAATGTATTGTGACTTACTATTGGTTCTAGTCGTTAGCTCTGGCTTTCACTGGGTGCTTTTTCCTTCTCTAGCAAGATCAGGCTCCCAAAGGCCACACTCACTCTCAAATCAGTTTTCTGGTTGTTCACTAATTCGCTTTCCAGGACTTTTCATCATAATCCACATGTACTCCATTTCTGACGGGTTGATCTACACATTTGCATATCTGAAGTTTTTGGCAAAAGAAGCGCTTTAATTAGTCCTATTTCATAAGAAACAAAGACTTCTGAGAGTGCAGCACAAGTGTTTACATCCCCTCCATGAATGCCTTTCTTAGAAAAAATGAAATCTTAATTTCCAGGGCCCATAAATGAAAGGCAAATTAGCTCATGTTGGTTTTTTCATAGTACTTCTCCCTCTTCCCCTTCCCCTCCTCTCTCTCTTCCTCTTTTGTTTTTTTTTCCCCAAGACAGTTTCTCTGTGTAGTCCCAGTTGCCCTAGAAATTGCTTGAAGTCCAGTCTGACCTCAGACTCAGAAATCCAACTTCTTCTGCCTCCCAAGTGTTGGGATTAAAGGCATTTGCCCCTATGCTTGTAGGTTTATTTTGTTGTGTGTGCATTCATGTGAAGTGTGACACAGCATGCTTGTGAAGTCAAGAACGATGTGCTGACATCAGTTTTCTCCTTACACCATATAGTAACATCAGTTGTTACATCAGTGACAAGTGCCCCTATTAAGAGCCATCTCAATGGCCCAGGGATACACAACCATCATCATCTTCTTCTCCTCTTTCTCTCTCCCTTCTCCTCTTTCTTGAGATGGGCTCTTTACTATAGAGCCTTGATTATCTTGAACTTCGCTATTTAGAGTAGAATGGCCTCAAACTCAGAGATCCACCAGTTTCTGCCTCCCTAGTACTGGGATTAAAGGGGTGCACTACCACCTGGTTCTCACAATAATCATCTTCATCCTCTTCTTCTCCTCCTCTTCCTTTTTTCAAGACCGGGTATTTCTGTGTAGCTTTGGCTGCTCTGCAACTTGCTCTGTAGGTCAGACTGACCTCTAACTCACAGAGATCTGCCTGCCTCTGCCTCCTGAATGCTGGGATTAAAGGCATGTGACACCACCGCCAGGTCCTCACAATCTTCTTAAAGTGGCATCTTTGGGAATGCCTCATATCATTTAATGTTAGAATGACTGCACAGTGACCCTAAAGCCATCTCTATCAAGTACCTGGTAATGTCCAACACAGAGGAAAAGTACAATTGTGTGCCCATAGCCTTCTAGTGTCTGTGTACACCTAGTCCAATTTGTTTCTACAAAAGCTTTATAGGTATTTTACAATTGAAGGACTTTAAGAAATTAAGTTGCTTCTTCCTTGTTACTACAAAGTCATAAAGTGATGGAAGCAGTACTGACTCAGACCTTTAAGAGCTGGCATAGTAGCATCAATAAATCTACAGTGATTTTCATAATGTTGGTTATCCTTTAAATCATCACTACTCCCGTGTACCTTTCCCCAACAGTGACTCCTGTATAGCCTAAACAAATTTGGCAATACTATTTAAGAATAACGAGGAGCCGGGTGTTGGTGGCACAAGCCTTTAATCCCAGCACTTGGGAGGCAGAGGCAGGAGGATCTCTGTGAGTTCAAGGCCACCCTGATTTACAAGAATTAGTTCCAGGACAGACTCCAAAGCCACAGAGAAACCCTGTCTCAGAAAAACAAAATAAAACAAACAAACAAAAAAGGATGACTTGGTTTATACCACTTCCACAGAAGCTGAGAAACAGGTCTTTGTCCAAATGGTAAGTAAAGACACACTCTATCTCACTGTCAAAATCACTTTTCAAACTTGCAAATCAAAACAACTTTGAGATACCATTTTACACCGGTCAGAATAGCTAAAATCAAAAACACCAATGATAGCCTATGCTGGAGAGGCTGTGGAGTAAGGGGAACACTCATCCATTGTTGGTGGGAATGCAAACTTGTGCAACCACTTTGGAAATCAGTGCGGCGGTTTCTCAGGAAACTGGGAGTCAACCTACCTCAGAATCCAGCAATTCCACTCTAGGGAATATACCCAAGAGATGCCCAATCATACTACAAAAGCATTTGTTCAATTATGTTCATAGCAGCACTATTTGTAATAGCCAGAACCTGGAAACAACCTAGGTGCCCCTCAATAGAAGAATGGATAAAGAAGGTGTGGCACATATAAACTTTAGAGTTCTACTCAGCAGTAAAAAACAATGACATCTTGAATTTTGCATGCAAATGAATGGAAATAGAAAACACTTTACTGAGTGAGGTAACCTAGACCCAAAAAGATGAATACGGTATGTACTCACTCATAAGTGGATTCTAGCCGTAAACAAAGGTCATTGAGCCTATAATTTGTGATCCTAGAGAAGCTAAATAAGAAGGTGAACCCAAAGAAAAGTAAATATTTATCTTCCTGGATATTGGAAGTAGACAAGATCGCCGGCCAAAAGTTGGGAGCACAGGGGTGGGAAGGGGGAGAGGGGGAAAGGAAGATGGGAAGAGAGAAGGGAGAAGGGGAAGATTGGGGAGAGCTTGGGGGAATGGGATGGTTTAGATGGAGGAAGGGTGGATATGGGAGCAGGGAAGAAGATATCTTAATTAAGGGAGCCACTTTAGGGTTGGCAAGAGACTTGGCTCTAGAGGGGTTCCCAGGTGTCCAAGAAGATGCCCCAGCTAGGTCCTTGGGTAGCAGAGAGGGTGCCTGAACTGGCCTTGTCCCATAGCCACACTGATGAATATATTGAATATCACCATGGAACCTTCATCCGGCAATGGATGGAGATAGAGACAGAGACCCACATTGGAGTACTGGACTGAGCTCCCAAAGTCCAAATGAGGAGCAGAAGGAGGGAGAACATGAGCAAAGAAGTCAGGACCGTAAGGGGTGCATCCACACAAGGAGACGGTGGGACTGTTCTAATGGGAGCTCACCAAGGCCAGCTGGACTGGGACTGAACGAGCATGTGATCAGACCAGACTCTCTAAATGTGGCTGACAATGAGGGCTGACTGAGAAGCCAATGATAATGGCACTGGGTTTTGATTCTACTTCATGTACTGGCTTTTTGGGAGCCTAGTCTGTTTGGATGCACACCTTCCTAGAGCTGGATAGAGAGGGGAAGGCTTTGGACTGCCCACAGGGCAGGGCACCCTGATTTCTCTTAGGACTGGAGAGGAAGGGGGAAGGGAGGGGGGGAGGGGGAGGGAAATGAGAGGAGAAGAGGAGGTGGAAAATTTTAATTAATAAATAAATTAAAATAAAAAAGAATTAATAAAAAGAAAATGTAAGTAAAAAAAACATTTAAAATCACATCTTTCTCCCACCACTTGCCCCCTTCCTGACCTTTCTGTGTTGACATTTTTTTGAGATCTATGAAGGGCACTGGGTCATCAGCTATGAGTGCCTCTTTCTTTAACCTTGGGAAGACATGACTATGCCTTGTGACATGCATAGTGCCTGCATCTCAGGCATTCAGAACAGATACACTAATTATTATAAGGCAAACTTGTTCTTTTATTTGCTGGGGGCAGATGTGAGAAACCATGTGACTGCCACATAGAGAGAACCAGAATAGCCTTGTTGGTTTTCAAGCCTCTCTTCATGAAACCCGATTCAATTTCCAATGAGCAATACCAGAAAGATAACCTTTTAAATGGATTGTTTTATTTTTGTTTTTTTGAGACAGGGTTTCTCTGTGAAACAGTCCTGGCTGTCCTGGAACTCGCTCTGTAAACCAGACCAGCTTTGAACTCACAGAGATCTGCCTGCCTCTGCCTCCTGAGTGCTGGGATTAAAGGCATGTACCACCACTGCCAGCTTATAAAATCCATTCTTAACCTGTGGACCACATCAAAAAAGCAAACAAACAAACAAAATGAAAAATTTTTAAGGGTGGCAGATAGATGTAGCCTATAAATCACAGCTGACTGGCATCTTGATTAGATTGCTGTTAAAAGAAAAGATCCAGTCTGGGACATTTATGTTAGTTACTAAGAGACCCCTTGCACTCAACAAAACTAACCCATTTGGAAAATATCCAAAGACTTTCTCACTAATGTCAGATACTTGATCCATGATGACCTGAAGAGAGTGACCAGCAGAGCTCCTGAATCCCAAGACATGTAATGTAACTTGCCTTCTCATGGCCTGGTGGCTCTGAGATAGTGGTTCAGAGCTGCCAGCATGCCCCAGACACTCCACAGCATCATTTTCTAGGATACTTTTGTTGGTTAGAGCAATAGTACATTTGCCTACACCCATAAGGAATAGACAGCTGAGCTGGGCGGTGGTGGCACACGCCTTTAATCCCAGCACTTGGGAGGCAGAGGCAGGCAGATGTCTGTGAGTTTGAGGCCAGCTGGTCTACAAGAGCTAGTTCTAAGACAGGCTCCAAAGCAACAGAAAAACCTTGTCTCAAAAAAAAAAACAACAAAAAACAAAAACAAAAAAAGGAATAGACAGCTTGCCAGAGTGGTGGTGGTGTGCACCTATAATCCCAGGACTCAGGAGACAGAGGCAAATGGGTGGTGAGTTCAAAGTCTGCCTGGGTGAGAGATACTGAAAACCTGTCCCCAAACCAGTAATAAGAGCAACAGCAAACAGGGATGAGATGAGGAGCAGACACTACCCGTGTGAGGAACAACAAAGTATCTGTGGGCAGGTTTTTAAACTGCTGTGCAGTATGCAGCTTTTGGAAAATCAATCCTTGCCTACTTTTTTAGATTTGGTGACCTTTGAAGCACCCCAGGCTTATTGGCGTTAGTCCATCGCTTTTACGACAGCTTTCCACATTGCTGTGACATGATACCTGACTGAAGCACTCACAGGAGGATTTAGTCTGACTCAGTCTCAGAGGGAACAGTCCATCATGGTAGGGACTGGAGTAGAAAGAGTTTGCAGTGTGGCTCATTCACATCTTGGCAGATCAGGAAAAAGAGTGCTCAGGTCATAATCAGAAGGAGATATGGCCTTTAATGGATTCCTCCAGTGACCCACTTCTGCTAGCTAAACCACAGTCCCGAAGGTTCCACAGCTTCCCCAAACAGCACAAACATCTGGGGACTAAATATTCAAATACACAAGCCTGTGGGAAACATTTGACATTCAAATCACAACAACACTACTTGTTTTGTTTTGTTTTGTTTTAATATCACTTAAACCCTTTGTAGGAGGTTTTTGCCTTGGCATGTGTCTATAGAATACACACCAGCTAGATTATGCTCTCAGCCATCTCCAAAGACAAGAATTGCACACAATGGAACTAGGACTAGAGATTGTTGGGTTCTTGGTTCACATACGCTGTGAGGATACCTAAAGATACTATCGCCAAGATAAGAAGACAACATTAATTAATTCTGTATTCCTGAATGACTCATCTGCTGGTAACTCAACTTACCACGGAACTATTAGTTTTTAGGTTTGGTATATTATATTCCCACTATTGCTTGTCTCATGTTCTTGTTTCCCCTTTTGGTCTCTTTGATCTACTTGGCTGTTTAGGGTCAGATTGCTTGATTTGCACAGATTTCTGAATTTTCCTAATTTCCTCTTGTTAATGATTTCTACTTTGATATGATTGTGGGGAGAAAAAAATGGCACAGGATTTCAATTTTCTTAAATTTGATAAGACTTGTTCTGTGACTTATCTATTCCGAGGCATGTTCCTTGATATTTGAGATGATTCTGTATTGTGCTGGCTAGTGTTTTGTCAATTTGGTACAATCTAAAGTCACATAAGAAGAGGGGACTTCAATTGAGAAAAATGACTCCATAAAATTGGCCTGTAAGCAAAGCTGCTGAGCCTTTTCCTGATTCAGGATTGATGTTAGCAATCCCAGCTCACTGCGGATGGTGCCACCCTGGGCACGTGGTCCTGAATAGTATAAGAGAGCAGTCTGAGCAAGCCATGTTAAGCAAGCCAGTAAACTCTTCCTCCCTGGCCTGTGTTTCAGTTTCTATCACCAGGTTCCTGCCCTAACGTCCTTTGACTGTATAGATTGTCATGTGAACTGAAAGCTGAAATAAACACTTGGTTTTGGTCATTGTGCTTTATCACAAAAGAACCTCAGTTAAGACATCCTGCTGCTGACACAATGTTTAGTATACATTTGCTTTGCACATTAGAAGGTTGTCATTAAAGACTTCTGTTTCTTTGTTGATTTTCCTGTCTGAATTCATTGTTAAAAGTAAGGTACTGAGCCCCCTACTATGACTGCATCATAATACAGTTGTCTATTTCTCCCTTAAGTTCTGTGAATATTTAAGTATTTTAGGTGCTGGGTGCATATATATATTTATTATTGTTATATTTTCTGGATGATAGTTTCCCTTTAGCACTCCATATTGACTCTTTCACCTGTCAGATTTTGAGTGGTGGGTTTATTTTTTTTTCTGATAGAATAAACACCAATTCTTGTTTGGTTGTCATTTGCCACTCTCATCCTTGATGATCTGCTAAATTTTGTGGTTGTATGATTTAATTTCCATCTCTTTTGTGCAGTTTCTTGATACTTTTAATTTGTGGTTATCGTAGGCTTACGTATAACATTTTAACAGCCTATTTTAGGCAAATAACATTAAAACTTCAGGCATATAAAGCTTTTACATTTGCTTCTCCATTCTTAGAGTTGTTGCTGCCCTTCCTGAAAGCTGCTCATCTTTCCTGTAGCCCGCACGGTTTCAGGCTTACTTTACCCATCGTGGTGTAAGGTAATAAAAGGCGGCACGTGATCTTCTGTTTGCTATTGTTATTAACTGCGGTCCTGTTCCTAGACACCAACGGAGGCTCAGAAATCAAGTCAAGCTAACAGACTATTAAATATAATGTGTTCTGGCTTTCTATCTTTATAAATATATTGTTGTCAGGACAAAGAAAAGCAGGTGAAATTGTGGATTTTATCTAGTTGACAAGCGTTAACAAGATGACTGAATTTAATTAGTGTACATGTCTATTCTGATGATGACATTTTTATGAACACTAACATAAAGACTCATATAGGAGGAAATTATGTAATATTTACTCATCTTGTTTTCTAGGAGAAAAAATTGATCATTGCTAATATCCTATGTTATGCTGTGATCTATAGCAGGGGATGGTAACTTATGACCTATGGTTCAAATCTGTTTTTTTCCTGCTGCATCTTTTTTTTATTTTATTGATTACTAAATCAGTTTTATAAGGGGAATTTTACTGGGACACAGCCACTGCCTTTTATTTATGTATTGTCTATGGCCACTTTTGTGGTACAATGGCATTTTGAATAGGTACATAAGATCATTTTTCTTATAAAGAAAATATGTTTACTATCTGACATGTAGCAAAGTTTATCAATCTTCTATCCAAACTACTTTTTAAAAGTAGTGTCCCACTTCCAGACGGGCAGTGTGAGTAGGGTCGTGCACCTTTCTCCAGTGATACCCATAACTGCGGAATATTATCTTTAAATAAGCTGTTTTTAAATATATGGAAACTGTGATAAGAATTATAGAAAGTGAAAAAATTTGTGCAAAAATCTATGAGATTTTTTTTAAAAAACAAGAACTAGGAAAGGGGAGCAAGAGTCTGTGGTACAATAACCATGGCCTGCTTCCTCCTAGCTCTCTTTCCCCAAACTCTACAACAGCTCCCCCACACAAACGGGGTTGCTTCTCCTCATATCTCATCATCAGAGTCTTGTGATGAGAATACAGCAGCCAGCTGTTGGCAGTCCACACCCCAGCTTTGAATTACAGACGGTTAAACCTGGCAGATGATGCCACTATGTTGACCTCTCCCTTCTTCCTAAGGACTAGTCACATGTGACAAGCCAAGAACACGGGGACTCCAGTCATTCCTGCCCTACTTTCCTCCTAGGGCACAAGTTCCCTTCGGGAAGATGAAAGACGAGAAGGTCAGAACTGCCGCCTCCCAGTGTCCTGGTCCATAAAGAAGAGGGACTCTCCATAGTCCAGTAGCTCAGATATTTTGCCCAAGAAGAGAACAAAGAATGAAACACTAAGCTCTCATCAGAGAAACTCATTTTGAAACAGAATATGGGAAGTTCAAGCTTAAGAATGCTCTTAGTGGGGGAGACCATAAAAGGATTAAAAAGAATGTGCGGCTGATTCTGCTGTTATAATGGTGGCATATAAATCAATTTTAATTTTAGAATAAAGTTTAAAGGCAAAAATACTAAAACTAACTATAGAAAACAATAAAACAGAATTTCTTAATGGATCCACAACACAAAAAGATGGAAAGATTAATATCAAAAATTTGTTATGAGCAGATTTACTTTCTATAAAAAATATTAATGGGACCTCTAGAGGATGAAGAGAAATAACCAACATGGTGAGAACTATACCTTCAGGGATGAGGGAAGAGTAAGAGGCATGGTAGAGACTCTCGGGGCAAAGCAGAAGTATCAGGAGTTCATAGTTAGCTTGGGCTACCTTGTGAGTTTGAGACCAGCATGACCTACATGAGACCCTGTCTCAAATAAATAAGTAAGTAAATAAATAAATAAAACCCAAAACAATCACAAAGAAAATGGTGGAGACGAGTGACTCTATACATCGTTTTTCCCCTTATTTCTTAAAATTTCTATATAGTGTTTCAAGTAAAATTATAACACTACTTGGTAATATTCCCAAGGAAAGTAAAATATATAATTACCATTTATAATTAATGAGATGGTAAAGTTTATAAAGTTATATTCTGCATTTTGCTTGGATTCATAAAATTCTAAATAGGCTGTGAAAAGTTATTTATATATATTACACCCACTAAAAACTAAAAAATATTATGAAAAGAAATAGCCCAAGCTAATTAAAATGTTAAAAAAAAATAGCCGTGCAGTGTGGCTCACACCTTTAATCCTCGCACTCAGGAGGCAGAGGCAGGCAGATCTCTGTGAATTTGGACCAGCCTGGTCTTCAGAGTGAGGTCCAAGACAGCCAAGGCTGCCCAGTGAAACCCTATCTAAAAAACAAAACAAAAAAAACACACAAAAAAAACAACACAACAGCAACAGAAGCATTAAAAATAGTCCCATAGAAGGCAGGACATAATAAGGAAGGAGCAAAAAAGCATAAATGAAAAAATACAATAAAGTAATAGACTTAAACTTAATCTTACAAATAATTATAATAAATGTTAATACCCCAATCATTCTAATTAAAAGACAAGATTGACAAAATGGATATTTAAATCTATATTTAATTAAATATTTAAATAAATAAATTAAATTCATTTAAAAAAAGCAGAATGGGAAGCTGGGGAGATGGTTGGTGTAAGAGTGTGGAAGCCTATGTTGTAAGAAAGCTGTGACCTTGCTGTAAACTATGGATAGGGCAGTGTGCAGAATGCTGTTCCCACAAGGTGGCCTCCTACAAAGAATCGCATGAACTATGATGACTGAGTGCACTTGAAGGCAAGGACATAAAGAGAATGCTCTGTGGGAAAGGCAAAGGCCTGGGAGGATTATTCTAGGCTCTTCTCACATGCCCAAAGATTAGAAGATATAACACAAATGTATTCACTGCTGTACTTATATTTGTTTAAGCTAATGGTAAACATCACCTTATGTTTTGCTTGCTTTAATGATAAAAATGAAAAGTCCTTTGTTTGCACTACTCTTGAGCTCCAATGCCTAGAGTCCCTGGTTGTCCTGCATGCAGGTCTTTGCAATAGTCTTCGATCTTTGGAGTTTAGCCTTGCTGGTCGCTTTGCAAGTGTGAGGAACTGAGTTTGAATCCCTGGCACTAAAAGGCTATGCACGCCTGTAACCCTACCACTAAGGGTCAGAGACAGGTGCATCCCAGGAACCGGCTGGCCAACCAGACGACCTGAAATGATGAGACTCTGTCTCAAGGCAGTAAGGCCAAGAATGATGAAGAGAGACAAAGACTGCCTTCCTCTGGCATGTGTGCACATGCACAAGAACAGGCATCTTCACACTCGCACACAGCAAGGCCCTACTGTATCCCCACATACGAGAGACACTTTAAGAACACAGACGGGATGAAAGTAAACGAACACGGAAGCAAATAGTGGGTATCAGAAGACTAACGGCTAACACCAGAAAGATCAATTGTAGGACTGAAAGTATTATTAGAGTATTTATAGAGTAAAAGATTCAAAACTATTAAGTGAAAATATTACTCAGTTGATCTACAGATTCAATACAACTCCAGTTAAGGTTCTATTGGCTTCAAAATGGTACAATTACTGTGATTGTTCATGGGCTACACCAAGTGATTTCAATACTAGTATTCTGAGCATAATGGCTAAGTTGGGGTAACTAGACTATCTCAATCACTTACCATTTTTGTGTGTGTTGTGAATATTCAAAATGCTTTCTTCTAGCTATTTTAAGATCTACAATAAATTAACTACAGCCATGCTACTGTGCTATCTATTATAATTTATTCCTTCTAACTCACTTCTGTATCCGACAGCTTTCCTCCCCATCGTCACCCTGACCTCTGGTAGTTACTATTCTACTGTTTACTTTTGTGAGATCAATTTTTTAAACTTCATATATGAGTGAAACATGTAATATTTGTCTTCCTGAACCTGGCTCATTTCACTTACCATAAGTTCTGCAACTCTATTGATGTGGGTCTTTTAGTGTAAATTTCACATGCTGATTTTAATATTTATATGGAATACAAAGGGCTTAACATAATCGATTTTGAGAAAAGTAAACCAAAGCTGTAATAATTACTCTGATAAAGTGTGAGCACGCGTGTGTGTGCGTGTGTGTGTGTGTGTATGTGTGCGTGTGTATGTATGTGCGTGTGTGTGCATGTGTGTGTATATGTGTGTGTGTGTGTGTGTGTGTGTGTGTGTGTGTGTGTGTGTGTGTACTAATGATCCTCCTTCTTCAGCCCCTGGAAGGCTGAGCAGAGTGGAATGTGGGGAATCCAGAGGCATTTGCCATCATGCTAATAATAAAATATTTTTTACATTTGTTTTTAAGGCTAACTATTAGTTAGTAGCCAGGACATTTTTTAAACAGAAGAGTAACATATTATATTATATTATATTATATTATATTATATTATATTATATTATCACATGAGATATTAAAACTTTCACAGTCCCAACAATTGTTTTATTTCAGAATTAAACCATCAGTAGAACAAGTAAAAAAAAAAAACTAGACACACATACAAATTTAGCATATGTAAGTATATGATAATGGCATAACTTAAAAATTAAAAGGGCAAATAAATAGCTGAATAACATTAAATTATCTGACTATCAGAATAGTTAGATAACTTAATGTGTAAAACTATTAAATTAAGCTGGGCAGTGGTAGTGCACACCTTTAATCCCAGCACTCGGGAGGTAGAGGTAGGTGGATCTCTGTGAATTTGAAGCCAGACCCTGTCTGAAAAAACAACAAAAAATTAATTATAAATATTTTTCACATCTTACACAATGTGCTGCACAGAAGCTAGAACTCCTAAATGTAAAGGACGATGTAGTAAAACAAGAAAATATACTGATGTTGAAACAATTTTTTGTACTGCAGTGACTTTTCTAAACATGGCTTTTAAAGGAGAAAAAGCAAAGAAGAAAATGATAAATTTTACTACATGAAACTGATAGGAAATGAAAAATTAACCCCCAATTTTCTAACTACCTACTGATTTTAAATAACTGCAGAGCATTTGTTAAAGGTATATTCGCAAGTGTATAATGAAGACTTCAGCACATTGCAGCCTAAGATACTTTATCAGAATGGGAGGGATTGTTTTCCTTTTGCTTAAATGAATGATGAATGCTACACACGGAAGTGAGTCACTCTTCTTTTTATGACCACGACTCTCTCATGATTCTCTATCTGCAATAATATATTCTTAACACACATTTACTCATCGGCTCAACATGTGCTCATAGCTACTAAGAGGAAGGTGTGTGCTAGGACATACGGTGTAGGAGGGGCCAAACCCTGAAGTCACAGGTAGTGTCGAGCTTGAGTCATCCTGGAGCACCCGTACAATTGGGCAGGTCACTTAACTTCTATGAACCTCAGTTTCCTTATTTGTTAGTAAAAGATATCAATATCTTGGAGAATTGTTGTGAATATTGGAAGCAACCAAATTTACTGAGCATCTGCTTTAAGTTCTTTTTTAAGGAATTATTTTATGTATGTGTTTTACCTGCATGAATGTCATATACTACATACATGTATGGCTGAAGATGCCATCAGATGTCCTAGGACTCAAGTTACAGATGGTTGTTAGCTACCATATGGGTACTGGAAATTGAACTCGGATCCTCTGGAAGAACAACCAGTGTTCAGTGTTCCTAACTGTTGAGTCCTCTCTAGCATACACACACACACACACACACACACACACACACACACACACACACACACACACACACACTCAAACACACACCATATATGAAAGAGTATTTGCAAAGAGCTACATATATAGACATTAGAATGGGGTAACAGATATGCTGCTCTCAAACAGGAAGGAGTAAAGAAAGCAACCAAGCATACCTATGATTGAAAATGAGGGAACCTGTAAGTGGGGGCTAGGGTCAGAGGAGACCAAGTAAAGCTGAGAGAGCTGAGTTGGGCCTTAGAAGGTTGGTGGGTATTTGGACCTGTAGAGTTGGGTGAGTAGGCTCATGTAGACAGAGATTATAATATAAGGCACCGATGGAAGAAAAACAAGCAAAGACGGTATATAATAAAGAATGGTTACTTTGGCAAGAGTGTGATCTGGATGAAGGACAGACGTAGCTGAAAAAAGTTTAGAGACTGACTAACATCTCAAGGAATGACGTGTTGTATAAAATGTATAGATGTTGGCATGTGACAGACTTGAATTCTGGCTCCTCAGTCCCTGGATGCATAATTTTGAATCCATCACTTAACCCCTTTAACTTCATATTTTCTTCTCGCTAACTAACTTACATCATTTGCTGTTGTGGGTTGTTTTTTGCTCTTTCAGCTTTTGGGGGGAGGGTCTCCATCCAGCTCCCAAATAAATTACACATGGAGGTTTATTCTTAGTTATAAATGCTCGGCCTTAGCTTGACTTCTTTCTTGCCAGCTTTTTTTAATTTGTATTATCACAATTACCTTTTGCCTCTGGGGTTTTTCCTTTTCTTACTTTTATATATCTTACTTTCCTTCTTACTCTGTGGCTGGCTATGTGGCTGGGTGGCTGGTCCTTGACATCCTCCTCTCCTTGTTCTCTTTTTTAAATTAATTAATTAGTTTAAAAAAAAACTATCTTTTCTCATTCGCACTCCCTCCCCTCCTCCTGCTTCATTTACCTTCCCCCTCATCTCCCATCTGTTCCTCAGAGAGGTGAGGCTTCCCATGGGAAGTCACCAAAATCTAGCTTATCACTCTGAGGCAGGACCAAGGCCCTCCCCACTATATCTAGGCTGAGCAAGGTATCCATGCAAAGAGAATGGGTTCCAAAAGGCCAGTACAAGCACAGTCCACCCAGCCATACACTGTCACCCACATTCATAGGGCCTAGTTTGGTCTTATGCTGGTTCCCCCACTGTCTCCTGTGCCTCCTCTTCTCGTTTCTCCTTCTATTTATCCTCTCTGCCTACCAGCACTGCCTATCCTTGCTCCTGCCCTTCTATTTATAGTTCAGCTCTTTATTAGACCATCAGGTGTTTTAGACAGGCAAGGAATCACAGCTTCACAGAGTTAAACAAATACAGAATAAACAAGCAGCACGCCTTAAAATAATATTTCCCAATGATATGCCAAGCTTAGAGCTTGCAAAGTGATGGCATGTAACTATCAATAGTTATTATGTATAGGCACTGGCTCACTACTGGATGCTTTGGATAGCGGTGGTGGACATAACCCAAATTCTCTAGCACATGCAGACAAAAGACTGGAAGAACTGATTTAGTAAACAGGTGGGGACATCATAGGAGGTACTGGAAATTTTTAAAAGAACAAAAATAAGGTAAGTTTTAGAGAGTATTTTAGGACAGAATATAATGAAGCACTTTTAGACATAAAAAAGTCATTACTATATGTGGGACAGAATAAAAATGTGCATGGAAAGAAAAGCCTGTCAAACCATTGTGCAGATGAGAGGGGATAACAAAACCAAGGGGAATGAACTCTTTGCCTAATATTTTATCTTTGTCCTATGGTACAGAATGTGTTTTTGTTTGTGGTATACAGAATTTAAATATGAAAGGGGGATTAACTTAGAACAGGGAAAGAGGTACTCAGCCACAGAAAGATAAGGTCCAATGAGTCTACATAAATATTTTGAGGAAAGTGAAGAAATACATTTCCATTTTTCCCTTAAGTAGAATGTGAAGGCCATGCAGAGACGGAGGTAGGTGTCATGTATCTATGAGTAGCAGGGTTGGGGAGACGTTCAGATCCAGACTGGAGTGTTGGCACTACGGATATCACAGGACAGACCATGCTTTGTGGAGCAGTGAGGTGAGAATGGAGCTGCTCATTTCAGCAGCATCTCTGTCATTTGCATAGTAGATGCCGGTCAGAGCCCCAAATTTAACAACAAAGTATTGTCTCCAAATGTTTTTTTGGTGGTGGGGGGAGGTTTGAGATAAGGTTTCTCTGTAGCTTTGGAGCCTGTCCTAGAACTTGCTCTGTAGACCAGGCTGGCCTCGAACTCATAGAGATCCTCCTGCCTCTGCCTCCTGAGTGCTGGGATTAAAGGCGTGCGCCATCAACACCCAGCTCCAAATGTTTTCTTAGGGAACAAAATTACTTCCAATTGAGAACCACTGGTGTCAATTATTTGGTGTGTAAGGGGAACATTTAGAAGTGCAGATATGCAGTGTCTTATTTGAGAGTATTTCTGGCCCACAACAATACTGGTATATATTAACATGATTTTTTCCTCTATACTAGATGAATTGATGAACTCTGATACTTGACAGGGAAGGCCTTGCTAAAGCATATATATTGGTAGTGGAACAAATGATCCTGACTGTATGGATTTACTATTTTCCTGCACTTCCTGTTAGGACCAATTGCCTAACTTCCTATTAAGTTTGTACATGAGGAATATACAGTGGGTGTCGAACAATTATTTGTTAATTTATATTCTTAAGTACAAGGCTGGTCCTAAATTAAAAATATAATGGGATAAAAGCCAAGCTTGGTGACTTAACACTTGAAATCCCAGCATTCACAAGGCCGAGGCAGGAAGTTTGCCGTGAACTTGGAACCAAATCAGCCACACTATGATTTCTAGGCTAGCCCAGGCTCCAACATGAGCCATTACCACAAAAACAAACAATTATGTAAAGGGATAAAAATTGCTTTATAAGATCTTTTCATTCTTAGAGAAAGAACTATACTCAGCTTTTCACAAAATTATTTCTCATGCATATGGAATTATTAATGCAATGTCATCTTTCCAAGTTTGGCATAGTGTTTTATCACCTCCATTTTAAAACATAACAAAGCAGTCAAGGATACCTCAAACAAAATTAAGACTTAGGGGAGGAGAGAAAAAGTAATATGATATGTTTCCCATATTTTACAGATATATATAGGCTACTCTGGATATTGGAGGCGTTTGCTATAATTTATTCTAGCTTAAACTTCCAAGTTAGGAGCTAAAGAGATGGCCTAGCACTTGCTACTCTTGAAGAGGATTAGGATTCAGTTCCCATCACATACATGGCAACTCACCACTGTCTGTAACTCCAGTTCCAGGGAATTGGACAGCTGGCCTCCTCTGCATGCACATGGTGCAGACATACCTGCAGGCAAAACAGCATTTACATAAAATAAAAATAAATAATGTTTTCAGGATTCCAAGTTTAACTAGAGATAACTCTTGCTATTTTAAGAATATTTTCAATTTATTATTTTTGATACATATGAGTGCTTTTCTTACATCTAAGTATATATGTCACATATATGCTTGTTAATTGTGGAGGTCAAAGACCTCCATACTTGTTGCCTGTTGGATTCCCTGAAAGTGGAGTTACAGAGGACTGTAGTCACCATGTGGCTGCTGAGAACAGAACTCGGGTCCTCTGCAAGAATAACCACTGAACCATCTCTCCAGCCCCTTGATTATCTTTGAGACAGGCTCTTCTCTGCACACTCTGGGCTAACCTTGTACTTGCCGTCTTTCTGCCTCAGCTTCCTGAATGTTGGGATTACAGGTATGTCTCATCACATTCAGTTAAATTTAGAAGTCTAACTGCTGGTGATGCACTTTAAACCCAGCACTAGGGAGGCAGGCAATATAGTTCATTTCAATATACCAAGTTCCAGGAGAGCCAGAGCTACAGAGAGACTTGTCTCAAAATAGATGGATAGATAGATAGATAGATAGATAGATAGATAGATAGATAGATAGATAGATGATAGACAGATAGATAGATGTATAAGTCTAGCAATTTGTTTTATTTATAGCTGACTCACTTTTTATTGGGTATACAGTGGTACTGTTATAGTTTTGTATTCTAAATGGCTAGAATCCTGAGAGGTATGGTTAATCTTATGCAATATTCGTCATTTAATCAATTATTCATTTGAGTCTTTACAGCTTATCTGTTGAGACAATACGTAATTATTTCCTTGCTATACTTTCATACTCTTATGACACTAATTTCCTTAGGGAATGATAGGTCTTTACGTAAAGCTGCTAGTTCCCTAGACACTTGACAACTCTTGCCAATTAGCATAGTTCCTTGCTTAAAATAACGTACAAGGGCCAGGAAGATGGCTCCATGAGTAAAGGCACTTGCTGCCAAGCCCGAGGACCTTCGTTCAATACCTGGGACAGAGAGAGTGTAAGAAAAGAACGGCTCCCCTCAAGTTGTCTGCTGGCCTCCACACAAGTGCCCCCACGCCCATACACCAAATGAATAAATAAATGTAATAATCGGTGAATGAAGACTTGTGTACTGTATCTATGGAAGTTTGGGGAAATCCTTAATTTTGTTAGGCAACAAAGTATGAGGCATTTTAGGGGAATGTTAATCAAGGAAGGAAATGTTAAATCACAGCCTTCCCATTGGTCCCAAGGAAATAGCGATCTGATTATTTTTATTGATTGCAGCCAATATTCTCTGGAGTTACACATTCAAGTCCAATATATTCTATCCCCGTCAGAATCTAAGCTTTCATGGATTCTTCAGTGTATATAAAAGGTCCACATTATGTGGGATGGCTCATAATCCATAAACTGAGGAGTTGAACATGCGAGAGAAGGTATTCATGTATGCAGAGGTGAATGCTGCTTTCTTGTATTTGATGAAAAGGTAAGTACCCCCATGTAGAATGTTGTTTCTCTTCCGCACCTGCAGTTTCCTTTCTGCTGATATTGCTACAGTCCCAGCTCTCTTTCAGCAGTAATTATCTACGCTATGTTGTGCTGAAGTGTTTCTTCTCGGTCTACGGATGCAAAACAGTTCCTTCAGGATGATCAAAAGATAGTACGAGAGGCCACACCTATAAATTAGTTCTCACAAGACAATAAGTTATGTAACACATTTATGAAACACTCTTTTCATTCCATATATCCAGATTTTCTGCATGATCTGGTTTGAGCTGATGGGCAATTCTGTCTCCAGATGACTAATTGCTACATTCATGCCATGCTCACTTAGCAAGCATGTGGTCATGCCTGTGGAGCGTTTTGTACATATTAAGATCCCTGCAAGAACATTGAGAACCTGCACTTAACAGAAATGCATACATGGTTTATTTGCTATTTCAAAAGGGTTTCCAGAAGAAATAAATTTTCATTTCAGGATTGCACTGGGTGATTATAAAGATAATTAAGGCATGGCCCATGAACCATGATCTAAGGAAGATTGTGGGCTGTGGGTGAGGCAGACAAGAGCAAAACAATTATTATTGTGAAAAGAAAAGCACTGCTCAATAGACTGGAGAGGAGGAAAATCTGAGGAATGTTCAGAGAATGGCCAGTGCTTTAAAGTTACATAGTAAATAGGGAGTTTCTAGGCTCAGGATTTCGGACTATATGCTGTAGGTGACTGAGATCTGAGAGCTCGAGTGTAGTGGTGGAATCCTGCATTAGTTATATTAAAATAGTATCCTGGCAGTGATGCTTAGACTTATCTGAAGGGTTGTTAAAAAGGCCACTTCAGTCAAGGATTTTTAACTGCTTTCTTTCTCGGCATCGTCAGTGCCTGATGCCAAATATGTTTTTAATAAACGTTAAACATTTCCATCATGGCCACAGTACCAGAGTGAACAGATCAGTGAACCTGGTATCATCACAATTGATTTTCTCCCTTCCCCCTTTCAGGATGACTCTTCAGCTTAGGTTATTTATTTCAAGTATGTATTTCAACTTGTTTTATGGAATAATAATGGTATAAAAATGATGAACCAGCATTTACAGAGAACTCTAATTGTCCGGGTTAGAGAGACAGTGCCATGGTTAAGATGTTCTTCCGGAAGACACGATTCAATTTCCAGCACCTACATAAGGCCTCTAACATCGAGAGGCACCTGCAGCACATAATGTGCATATGAACACACTTACAAAGTGAAAGAAAATTAATTGCTATAGCATTGCAAAATTTTAAAAATCATAAATTTTAAAAATGATTGAGTTATATCATTTACAGTAGAAGGAAAAGGTGATTTAGGTAAGGTAAATTTTCCTGGAGATAGATTAAGAAAATCATCCACAGTAATTTATGAAGTATAGAGAGAAAGTTATCTGTTGGACACACAACAGATTGAAAGCAAACATTCCTTTTTTTAATGTGTGGCTTAAGATGATGCTAGAGCCAGACTACTTGGGTTTAAAATTCGGTATCACACTTTCTAGCTAGTCTTGAGTAATATACTTAAGCATTCAATGCCCCAGTTTTCTTATTTATGAACTGGAGCATATCATATCTTATCTAGTACTGCAGTGTGGCCAAGTGATTAGAATAGGATTTACAATATAACACGTCCTAAATAAAGCTCAGCATTTAAAAGCTTTTTATCATTAGTGTGGCAGAGATCTACTATATAATTTCCCAACACCTGGTCTCTCTTTCTTATAGTAATAGAATCACTAAGTTGTAACTATGCATGTAACTATCTGGCATAAACACTATAGATTCTAGTTTTTTTATTACAGACACATATGGCCATGGGTCTAGGAGTTAACCAGTGCGATGTAGGCATTAGTACCATGTGGTAGCTGACGAAAACCTTCCTCAAAAGACAACTGGATGTTTACCAACTTCTCAAAGTTTTGTAAGCATGAAATTATTAAAGTTAGTGCAGGTACAGAGTAACAAGAACTGTCACTTCTGAAAACATGCTGACATTTATGAACAAATTCAGAAAAAAATTCCTAAATACATAGTCTAGAGAAAAGTACAAGTATACTAGGGTACAGGTACAAGGATATCAATGGGAATGTAATCTGTAACAATAAATGTTGAGGCGGGAGAGTTATGAGCTGAGGCAAGCCTGGGCTACATAGTAGAACTTTATCCTAAAGGTGAGGGTAGTGGCAGAAGAAAGAGGAAGAGAGGGGGGAGGGATAAGGGAGAGGATAGGAAAAGGGGAGGTGGGTCTGTCAATTTTGGCTTTTGTCTTAAATGTTGCTGCCATGGTCAGTGGCACAGTGTAACTTAAACCTGTGGTGAAGCAGCAGCCTATCACAGCAGGAAGTCTGTGATTAAAGTTTTCATGTCATTGCTGGAAAAGGGAGAGACTGACGAGAGTCCCAGCATTGCTACTAAGGTTATGACCATAATTTTCATCCATTAGGCCCCATTTCTAAAAGATTATACCTATCACCTTCCGGTGTTGCGAAGTGCTAGGGACCAATACATGGGCTTCTGAAGGACGTTCTGGATCCCAACTACAGTATCCATCGGCAGTGGATGGGTAAAGAAAATGAGGTATATTTGTAGAACATTATTCAGCAGTGAAAGTAAATCAACATGGGTACATTCAACAATACCCACTGCATAGGAGAATGAAGAACTAAAATAACACAAAGCAAGGTTTAAAAACAGGCAAGCTATCATTTAGACTCGGGTAGAACATTCTGAAGAAAAAGCAAGGCAATGATTAGTACCAAGTCAGGATTACAATAATTTCTAGGTAGAGAGAGGCATCCTCTAGGGAAGAGCTGTGATTAAAAGGGAAACACGGGGCTTGTGAACGTCTTACCGTGTTCTGTGCTGTGACTGGTGCAGAGGTTTCATGGATGTTTCTTAACATATTTTTTAAACTACATATTGTCTTATGTACTTTTGTATATGAATATCGTATTTCACAACCTAAACTGCAGACACACAAAGAAACAGGGATCCTTTAGCCTCTACTTCATTCTTTCCTCTATCGTGCTAACTCCTAAATACTGGCTGGGACCACGAGGATAGAGACCACAAAAGATCTATCAGAGTAATGAGACAGAACAATGTCACCAAGAGCTGGGGTGGGCAGAACTGTCCTATCAATCCAGAACTCCTATCTCTGGACTTTTAGTATTATTTTAAATGCCCTGTTATTTATACCACAAGATCTTATTTTAACCAATATATTTATCTAGATATAACCTTAGTAGGGATGTTGGCTCTCCAGTCCAGTCCTTCCTCTCCTAGCTTCAGTGAAATGAAAAACTTTGCTGTAGCCACACACTCCTGCTGTGGTAGTCTGACTCACTACAGGCCCCAGATTTTTAAAAAGACAACCTACCCAACAGAAAAATCACATAATATATACATACGTACATACATAGGCAATGTGTATAAGAAGAACGCCAAAGGACTCATAAACACCTACACAGTGGTCAATTATCAGATAGATATAAAGTACGTGGTATGTTATACTGTCAAATTTTTCTCAAGAGCAATATATTCAGTACTGCTGCGTACTCAGGAAAAGGATCCCCCTTGGCGTTGCTCATATAAAGTGCTATATACTTTTGGAAGATAAACAAGAAGTATCTATCACAGTTGAAACGTTCTCATGACTTGAGACAGCAAATAAAAAAATTCCATAGAAATTACTCAAGAGCAGATATCTAAAAATTTCACTGTGACATTATTTGTTCAGGTGAAATCCTGGAAGCAATCATTAGTTTCGGGATATCTAAATAAATGATGACACAAAGCTATCGTGAGACATCTTGTTATTTAACTGTTTTTGTTTTAAAGATGAGTTAGATGATCTGGAAGGCTCTTCATGAATTATTTAGTGACAAACGTCAACTGTCCATTTTCTTCTATTTCTGGCCAACCAACTTTGTATGTGCCCACCGGCTTAGATCTGTAATGATGTGCAAAGAATCAAAAGACAGAACCTAGATTTTCTTGAAGTTATTTTGTGTCTATGGGGAGCGGCATGCCTGCTCCAGCCAGTGTGTAGAGGTCAGAGGACAGACAGCTTGTGGGAGTCTGGTCTCTCCTTCCACACTGTGGGTTTCAGGGATTGAACTTGGGTCATCAACCTTGGTGGCAAGTACCTTAACTTGCTAAACCATTTCACTGGACCTGTAAACCGGATTTTAATAAATATTACCTTAACCTGGGAGTCAGGACAGAAATGACGGTGACTTCTTCTGCACATACATACATGTCTTTGAATGATTTTATTGGTTCTAGTCGAGTCTGTATACTTTTATAATTAGAAAAATTGCATAATTTTGGTTTTAATGAAATGTGTAGAAGAATGCAAAATAATGTATCCCCCTGGTAGGTGAACACCTATAAAACTGTTGCTAAATGATAACCCACACTATTGAAACATGCTGCACAAACCTGTACAAAATAGAATGATGTAAGTGACTTAAGGAAATGGCTTATCTCACTGATATTTCACAATAAGCGTTTCAAATATTAACTAGAAAGAGATGAATTAGTAAAATAACTAAATATACATTACTTTGTGCAATCTCCTAGGAAGAAGCTCAGTGCCAAGCTGTGCCACGAAAAAGAAAGCAGAAGTTAAGAAACACAAAGGAATGGGCTGTTCGTTGTCAGGGGAGGCCTAGTCATTCTACATTAGAACGTGCGAGGGAGTGGTCGTCCATAAAGATACAAAATCCACACATTCCCATTCAAAGCGTATTTTCCGCCCCACCTCAGATGTGCTTTCTCCGGTTCTGCACAACCACCTGGCCTCACACCTACGGTAGCCTCCTCCCATTTGCCTTCTGTCTTTCCCTGCAGCCATTTGATCGCTAGATGCTCTTAAAAGTTACCTGCAAAAAAGCTACTGGCCATGCGTTGCTTCTGGAGACTTTAGCTAATAACATGGTAGCCCGGCTAAGAATAAATCCAGATTCCGCTCTTCCAGACTTCCGGCCGCCATGGCCTCTGTCACACCTCACAAACGTCACACCTCACCCAGGCTACCACGATGGGAACTGGCTTCGGCTCTGGGAACAACGTGCAGAACGCCCTAGGCCCTCACATCCGGGCAACTGATGAACCAAGCCAGAGGGCGGAGTCTGGCCTGACCAATGGGAGTGTGGCCCATAGGCGGGGACTTGTCTCCGGTGAACTCCAAAGCGGGAGATGTTACCTCGTGTGAGAGAAGCAAGAGCCTGCTCCAGCTGAGGGTAAGGAACGTTTCCACGAGGCTTGAAGTATGGCAGCTCAAAGTTCTCCAGAAAGCCGACTTCTGCGCTGTGGTTAACGTAGCCAAGCAGGGACGAGGTCTCGAACCCAGCTTCTGCCCCGCCTCATTCGGGGTCGCAGGGATTCCTGGGCCTGACAGGCTGGTGGGTTTCCACTCAGATAGTTACATAGGCTATGAGAAAGTAAACAAAATGAGCCTCTTTTACAAATTTTACAGCTTCCCCCCCCCCCCCCCAGTGGAGGGAGGTTCTTATGAGGTTTACTTACGTATTGGAAGGAATGGAAAGGAGTAGGAAGGGGAGAAAATTCGAGAATGCCTTCATGTACTGGGAGATGTGTCTCAAAGATTCACACTCTTCTTACCTTGAATGCAATATTGGTAAAACTACCCCAGTGTTCAAAATCCTGACCTAATTATTGTGTTTATGTCCATTTTGAACCGTTCTGAGAGGAAGTGAAATCTTTAGAAGTAGATTTAAAAATAAACCTGGGAAATTACTACAATTTACAAGTGAATCTTTAAAAAAAAAAATTACTTCTGGCCAGTGTGATGACACACAGCTTTAATCCCCGCTCTCAGACAGATTCCTTGTGAAATTGAGGCCCACCGAAGGGTGACCTTGTCTCAAAAATCAACAAAGCAAACCAGAAAAAATTAATCTTGACTGTGATAATGCTTGTGTATGTGTTTGATTGGCCTTTAAATATCAAGCCAACTTATATTTTCTTCCCATCCAATCAACAAACTAAGGTGGGTTCAGAGAGCTGTTATTCGGTGTAGTAGACTTGGCATATGCAATTCTGGTAGTGAAGGTCATGTGCCTTATCGTAAGTAGTGTGAGTGTCAATGATTGATATCAATACAAAAACCACTTTCTCCCAAATAGTTGATGAGAATGATGAATCTAAAGCTGGGAGAGATGCTAGCTGTTACAAGTAAGGACAGAAAATTGAAAATAAATGCAAACCACAAATTGAGTGGACAAACTAAGAGTTGTGGGTTTTTTTTTCTTTTTTCTTTTAAGTCTTTCAGTTCACTTATATAATGATACACAGTCATGATTTTCTGAGAAAACATAACTTTAAGACATGAAAATTTGAGACTAGAGCCATGATTCAGTGGCTAAGAGCACTGGCTGCTTTTTCAGAGGAACTGGGTTTGATTCCCAGTCCTTAAATGGCAGCTCTCAGCATCGGTAGCCCCTGTCCCAGGACATGAAAGGGCACCAGGCACTCACATTGTTGTATACAGACACACATGCAGAAAAAACACTAGTACACATAAATCAAATTTTAAAAAAGAAATGAAAATTCTAGAATCAATGTTTGCTTCAAAGACTATAATGTGTGGAAAGGCATAGAGTTGTAATGATTATAAATATTCTCAGAGATAATTAGCAGTTTAAAAAATGTCATGTTGGCATTAAGAGTGGGTGTAGTACCTAACTGACCCCATACTTACTGATATTTAAGATTCTGTCAATGTTAAAACTATTCTGGATTGTGCATCTGCTCAGATTAATTGAAAGACTGTAATATCTAAAAACTTCTCTGTTACTAATTAAAATAATTGTGCTGTGGGTTATGTTAGAAGTTTGTTTTTAAGTTTTTCAGAAAGTTGAATAGTTAAGGATGTTCTCTTTGGGGCAGTGAGAGGATCTGAGTTTGATGCCTAGGACCTTCATGGTAGAAGGAGAGAATAGAATCCCACAAGTTGTCCCTTGATTTCCACACAGACAGTGACACAATTGTGCATGCACATACGTGTGTGCTCACACGCACACACAGACACAGACACACACACACACACAATAAATAAAAATGTAACAAAAAGTTTACAAGAAGAATAGTCACCTGATGATAACTGAAAACAGGGATATACTATAGCCCTCTCCTATAGATGGAATCTTCAGGGGTTTTCTTTTTGTTTTTTTTGTTTGTTTGTTTGTTTTGTTGTTGTTTTTTTGAGACAGGGTTTCTCTCTGTAGCCCTGGCTGTCCTGGAACTCACTCTATAGACCAGGCTTAAAACTCAGAGGTCTGTCTGCCTCTGCCTCCCAAGTGCTGGGATTAAATAGGCATGTGCCACCACCGCCCAGGCTATATCTTCAGCTCTTCAGACTTCAGAACATCACGTTACATAAGACAACAGGTAAATCACAAAAAAAAAATGAAATAATAATTAAACCAGGTGTCTTAGTTAGATTTGTATTGCTGTGAAGACACTGTGGCCACAGCAGCTCTTATAAAGGAAACATTTAATTGTGGTGGCACACTTACAGTTCAGAGGTTCAGTCCATCGTGGCAGGGAGCATGGTGGCATGCAGGCAAGCATGGTGCTGGAGGAATAGCCAAACATCCTACATCTTTCAGGCAGCAGGAAGTTGACTGACTATCACACTGAGTGAAGCTTGAGGAAAAGACCTCAAGGCCCGCCCCCATAATGACACACATCCAGCAGAAGGTGGGACCTGGATTAAAGTGTGCCCTCCAGCCTTGAGGTCTGGACTAAAGGTGTGTGTCATTCAGCCTCCAACAAGACCACACCTCCTAATAGTGCAATTCCCTATGAGTTTATGGGGGCCCAAAACACTCAAGCTACCACACTAGGCCAACAGCATTTGTATTATAATATGTACTTAATTCAATAAAACGTTATTGGTAAACTATTATGTGAAACATCTGGTTGACATCTGGATTTCTTGAGACTATTTTGTTGCTTTTTGAAAGGATAGGGCTTGAGCCCAGAGCCTCGAGCATGCTGGTCAAGTCCTTGACCACTGAGCTATCTCAGCATCCCACACACTTTATTCAGAGAAGGCGTCACTATGTAGCCCAAACTGGCTTTAACTCTAAATCCATCTTCTTCCTCCTTGGTGCTTAGATTAGAGGCATGCATCACAACATCCCACTCCTTCCAGATGTTTTAGATGGCAAAAATATTAGCTATTTGATATACCGAGTAACTTCTGAGGCATAATTCCTTGAATTCTCAATGTGGGAACCATCTTGGCCTAATTAATTGTTCTAATTGCTTATTGTCTTATTCAGTAGATTTGTTGAATTTCCAATAGTCTGTGGCCCTGATAGCTTTATTATGCCATAGTTGCTTTATTCAGGATGAACTAGCAATTAGAGAATTCTAGCTTCAGGCCTTCTATTTTCTAAGTAAGAGAACAGAAATAATTTCCCAAGTCTTACTCTATTTCTTTTTTAAATAGGGTTTAAGAAAACTTTTAGTGCCTCCCACTATGTTACTACTTTTTAAAGATTTATTTATTTTCTTTTTATGCATATAGGTGTTTTGCCCAAGTGCCTGTCTGTGCACCAGCACCTTTGGAGGTCAAAAGAGGGCTTCAGGTCCTTTGGAATTGGAGTAACAGACAGTATTGACAGGTGGGTGCTGGTTCTCAAACCTGGGTCCTTGGCAAGAGCAGTCAGTGCCCTTAACTGTTGAGTCATCTTTCCAGCCCTCTACTTCTTCATGACAGAGTTTTGACCTTGGTTATTTAATTTCAAAATCATTTGCAAAGCACAATAACCCTAGATAAAATACCGTGTCAGTCTTTGCCACTGACTCCAGCTTCCTTTCAACTAAATTATCATATTAAACATACTTGAACCAGCTTGTATAAATTAAATTACAAGAGAAAATATAGAAAAATGTATAATAACATATTATTTTCATATTAGATTTTCAACCACAAAAATAAATGTTACTTTATACTCTTATAATTTAGGACCTTTTGAAAAATAAGTGAACCAAAGATTTGTGGTTAAGAGAGATTTCTTTTATTCTCAGCTTTGCTATTTTTCCAACATTTATTTTATTTATTTATTTTTATTTCTAGATAGTGAACTCTGTGTGTCTTTGAAGGGAAGAGCTATGTTTTCAGCATTCAAATATTATGCAATCGACTATTTACATGAGGTATGATGTTACTGCCTTCTATCCATTTACTAAGAAATATTCTTGAAAACATATTATGTGTATCTAGTATATGATAATTTTCAGTAATCCACAGGTTAATCTTTGGTTGCTTTCAGGGTCATTAAAATTACTTTAGGTTTTATAGCAATTAAATACTCATTGTGTGTATGTGTGTGTGTGTGTGTGTCTGTCTGTCTGTCTGTGTGTATACATATTCTTGCCGTAGTGTGTATGAAGAGGTTGAGAGGAAAACTTGCAAGAGTTGATCCTGTCTTTTTGCTGTGTGGGTCCTGGGGATCAAACTCAGCTCATCAGCATTGGTGATAAGTGCCTTCAATCTCTCAGCCATCTCACCCACCCTAGTCCAACATTTTTATGTTGTTTTGTTTTTGTTTTTCAAGTCAGGGTCTCTTTCTGAAGTCCTGGCTGCCCTGGAACTCACTTTGTAGACCAGGCTAAACTCAAACTCACAGAGATCCACCCACCTCTGCCTCCCTAGTACTGGAATTAAAGGTGTACACCATCACACCAGGCCTTAGTTTCAACTTTTAATGTATCTTTAAAAGTCCACTTTTGTAAGGGACTTTTGAATTAAATAATTGAATAGCAAAGTAAGTGTGAAACTACCTGAAGAAAATAACGAGACTTTTACAAGTTTTGAGGGTGTTTACTAACATTCTGAAGTGGTCTTCCTTTAAGAGACATGGGAAATGGTGGCACATGCCTATAATCCCAGTACTTGGAAAACTAAACAGCAAGATAAATTTCAAGCCACCCGGGGCTGTATAGTGGTACCCCATCTCAAAAAAAGAAAAGAATACACACACAAAAAGAAAGAACGGGTACAAAAATAATCCAAGTCATTGTTGTTGTGACAATAACAGTGTGTCTTGATGAAAAAGATACTTTGTCCATCTAGTGGATTATGTCATTTGATCAGTGTAAGTACCCACACATCAAATACAGGTTTTACAGCTTCACCATTAGCAAAATAATGTCAAGGGAAGCTGAGTGTCTTGAAAAGATGTCAGAGAGGAATTTGAAGTCCAGGTATATTGTTAATAAATATATTGCAGGAGATCACATAATAGTTTATTGTTCTTATGACCTTAAATGACAAGTTAAAATTTCATTTCCGTTATTACATTAACCTTCCCCATTGACCAGTACAAAAATATTGCAGTAAACTAAAACTCTGTTACACTTTATGAGATTAAAAAAATATAGATATAGTCATCTTTAGGTTTTATTTATTCTCTCATAACTGAGAGACACAAATATGCAGTTATAACATATGCTTGGATTACCTGGGAAAATGCAGATACTCAAGAGTTGTCAAAGATATTTTCTTAACTCATGGTTACTTATTAATGCTGGTGTATTGCACTCCATGGTGGAGGCTGAGAAATGTCAGCTCTTGCAGAAGGTGTGAGACATTATAAAGCTGATTAAGGTGTATTAAGAGCCACTCAAATAACAATATGAAGATCTGGCAAAATAAAATTGCTTAGCAAACAATAGAAAAAAATGATCTGAATATCCAAGGAGTCAGAGATGTCTTACTAATTCATGTTTTCACAAATTAGCTCCTTTCTGACCAAAGAAGAAAAGTAATACCTTCTGTGTTATCATATAGTTTATGAAAAACTTACCTCAGAAGTAATCGTAAACACAATTTATTAGATGTAAATTGTTTCTTATTACTTTCTTTTTAAATGAAGTACTAAAAAAGGTTTTTTCCTGTTTCCATGTATCTTTGATCCTCATTTTATATAGATCAGTTTAAATGATCTTTTATTCTACTTATTCTGAGATAGTGAAAATCTATCTATTGCTAAGTGATGTAATACTTTTTTTGGTCCAGCACACATATATTTTAGTGTATCATAGAAAAATATTTATAAGACAACTTGCTTATATTATCCTCAGTTACATGTTTCTTTAATTGGACATTTTATGACAAATGTATCAGTTTTAAAGAAATAATATCAGCTTATAACAATAATATTCTGATTATTAGTAAATAGTGTATGTTAAAATGATTTTACATTTTCATGCAGAACACAGTTAAAGAAAGGATTTGCAGAGATGCTTTATTGCTTCCGATCCCTCCGTGTTTAAATCAAGATAAAAATGTTATTGATGATGAATATAGAAGTCCATGGACAAGAGGTATGTTTTTATATCATACCAGTTACTTCAGTGTAGTAAACTAAGAAAATTAGGCCGTATGACTGAAGAAGGAAAAGGAGGAGATCGATGTGAACAAATTTTATGTGGTCTAAGACTCTGTAGAACAATAGCCTGAACGTTTGTGTGCCCTGGAGACCACACGACACAATTTAAGCCCCATTGTGATTGTATCAGAGGAGGGGTCATGAAGCTTGAGATTAGTGCTCCTGTATAAAATATCCCAAAGGATCCACTTTTCCTTTTTGTCTTGAGGACATAGCAAGAGGAAGTAGAAAGACTCTCCTTCAGATACCGAATCTGCTGATGTCTTGTTCCTGCACGTCCTACCCTACCATGCTGAGTAAATGGTCTCAGCTTGTGTCACCTAGTCTCTAGGATGTGTGCTGTAGCAGCTCAGACTGGCTAAAAAATTGCAAATATGAGAAACCCTTGGACAGTTTTAAGAAAAGGAATAAGAGAAACCAAATTATATTTCAGAAAGACAATTCTGGTTTTCTAAAAACAATGGGAAAGGTTGGGGGCTGGGAGTCAAAAGTAGAGACTTGGGGCCTAGCAAGACTGCTCAGTGGGTAAGGATTCTTGCTGCCAAACCTCACAGCCTGAATTTGAACCTTGGAACCCATGTGATGGGATGTGAGAACTGATTCTGACCTCCACACACACATTGTATCCTTGGAGTATAGTAAGAGGAGAATGGATTTGGGCAACATTTAAGAAATGCTTGTATGATGTAAAACCTTTGTTTTTTTCCTTTGGAAATAAGTCTATTGAGTACCATGAAAAGAGCAATAGGATTTCCAGTAATCAAAGTGCTGCCTCTTTGAAGTAAAATTTAACAATGAAGCAGTCCTCAATTTAAGATGGTGGTGGCCACCAGCACTGGAGGGACCACAGAGCCACAGAGGCAGAGGAAGATGAGTCTATAGAGCGTGCAATGTCTCCAGGACAACTAAAGCAGATCAGGTCTCATGGGAAGATGCTTTCAAAAAGTGGTCTCATGAAATTGGAAAAAAAAAATGGTAGAGTGGGGCCATGTGTGGTGGAAAGAAGCTAAACTAGAGGCGCCAGCAGGGGAGGGTGGGGGAGCTCATCTTGCTCAGTGGGGTCAGTCCTAGGCCCACAGCGGGGAGCCACCACCACTTCAGCTCTTGCCGTTTGCCCTGGAGGGGAGCAGGAAGGACAGAGAGGTGTGCAATGGTCTGGGGCTGGAGTGGGGGTGCCTCCAGCAGTGCTGCTCAACTTCAAGGTCACCCTGCCTCTGGGTAACAGCAGGAAGTCAGAGACAGGTCTCAGTGATAGCTGTGTTTACCCCAAACCTTGAACCAGACCAATGACCCCTTGCCGTAAGTATTTGCATGTAAAACTGTTTGGGCAAAAAAATTTTACTGTGTGACACACAACAGCTTGCAATGCCACTTTGATGGATGAATGTGCTACGGAGAGGGGGGAAAGGGTAGAATGAGTGGCGTGCACAAAGAGAGGCAGAACTAGAGATGCAGCAGGAACAGGTACTGGAAGTGGGGCCCATAGGGTGGCATGCAGCGGCTTGGAGCTCATGCAGGCTCTGTTCCCATGTGCTGCCCAGCTGCAAGAAAAGCTGGCTCTGAACAACAACAAAATATCAGAGAGGAAGAATAGTTCGGGTTTTGGAGTAAGCCTCCTCAAAAGACCTCCATCGTCCATGCTGATACGGGAGGGCAAGCTGGTGTCTGTGGTCAGTGCTGCAGGAGACCCTGCTAGTGTCCCTGTTTTTTGCTACTGTGGTCTTTGTTGCTGCCAGAGGCCATGTGAACGTCTGTAGCCTGTGCTCCCCCTAGAGGCCATGTGAACGTCTGTGGCCTGTGCTCCCCCTAGAGGCCATGTGAACGTCTGTGGCCTGTGCTCCCCCCAGAGGCCATGTGGATGTCTGTGGCCTGTGCTCCCCCGAGAGGCCATGTGGATGTCTGTGGCCTGTGCTCCCCCGAGAGGCCATGTGAACGTCTGTGGCCTGTGCTCCCCCGAGAGGCCATGTGAACGTCTGTGGCCTGTGCTCCCCCGAGAGGCCATGTGAACGTCTGTGGCCTGTGCTCCCCCTAGAGGCCATGTGAACGTCTATGGCCTGTGCTCCCCCCAGAGGCCATGTGGATGTCTGTGGCCTGTGTTCCCCCCAGAGGCCATGTTGGTGTCTGTGGCCTGTGTTCCCACCTAAGGCCACTGTTTTTCTCTGAGGCATGGATGAAGATGTAACATCTTCAAAGTAACAATGCTGGGAAGAAGACACTCGGACTGGGATACTACTCATGGTAGAATATGCAGGTGCATAGTTGCATATTCTGGGGCAAGAATATGATGTGGTCCCTCTTCTTAAGGAATAAAGGATCTAATCTAAGAAGTAATCTATAGATGCATAAAATTTCATTATAGAGCTGTCTATGATTAAATACCAAAGCTATACTTGCCATATCATGGACCTTCAAGGAGAGAACATCAGAATGAACTGGAATGATTAATGAAGGCCTTATAAGGCAAAGCATGAACTGTTGAACAGGGTGATCTGGGCATAGTGGTGTCTAAGTAAAGAGAAGCTATGAAAAGGAGGGAGTTATTGGTATACTCAGACGATACTTTTGGGGGGAAGCAGATTATAATGATGAGAATCAGATGGAAAAGTAAGTGTATGTTTGAACAAGTAAAGGTAACTCCATAATGAAGATGATGGATGTTTGGCTTTCTTATGTTAAGAGTAAAAGGATGTTTTAGAAACTAATGTTGCCTGTTCATTTTGGCCTCAGCTGCTTCATATCCGGAGGTGACAGATGATTCAGTCTTGGAACAGTGGACAACAAGGTTCTGTGTGGAGGATTTTCCTGAGAAGTATGTGTCCCTAATCCCTTTATCTGTAGAAGATAAACCGTAAGTTCTCCAGACACCGGGAAAAAGCCTGTTTACCTTCTCACACATTTTTACTTCAGTCTGAAAAAATGCCCTCATTGCAAACACAAAGAAGAGGCTAGTTGGAAATTATTTATAGCCTCTTTGTGTCCTTCCCTCATTTACCATACGTTATTAGTGTCTTCAATGATGTTTCAAAAGATACACAGAAATTAAGTGGTATTATACTTTTAGTCAATATGTCAATCTTTTGAGCAAAACTCTTTATTTTATTATTAAACTTCATTTATTAAAAATGCAGACTTAAGACTTTTTTTTTTTTGGTTTTTCGAGACAGGGTTTCTCTGTGGCTTTGGAGCCTGTCCTGGAACTAGCTCTGTAGACCAGGCTGGTCTCAAACTCACAGAGATCCGCCTGCCTCTGCTTCCCGAGTGCTGGGATTAAAGGCGTGCGCCACCACCGCCCAGCAAGACTATTTTCTAGTATATTTATCAGTATTGCTTATTGGTTTAGTCATCCTTCATATATTTGCATATTCATGTGCATATACAGGATACAAAACAAAAAAGGTGTAGTTATTCCTTCAAGAAACAAAACGGAGCAGAGACTTAGAAGTGAATCATCACAAGCCCTGTGCAGAGCATGCGGCAGAAGTAGGACATGGGGCAATCACAAAGGGAAGCTGCCTGTACAGTGTCAGCACAGAAACTATACTTCTCAGTTCTAATCCAAATCATTAATGGCTTAGTTCATGCGGAATGTGCATCAGACTTTTGTTATTACTCATATTTTCAAATTTTATAATGTAAATATTTAATTGCAATTAAAAGAACAAAAACCCCACCACATTTAATTGTATCTAGACTCTTGATTAAGTGAGCCCAAATATTCTATTTGTATCACCTACGACTTTACTAGTCAAGTTAAGAATATGATGAATATGATATAGGCCATGTTTACCACTTGAGTAGCCCCTGAGCAGCGAGGAAGCTAAAAGATGCACGTATCCAGTTCCCTGCACTGTGAATTCAAAGATGGAAGACTCAAGTGCTAGCAGCTTGGCTTCATTTTACCCTCACTCACTGCCGTCATTGGTGTGATGGCAAGGGACTCATGTTCCCTGCATATGTGAATCTCCTGAGAATCTCAGTAAAATGTAACTTCGGATTCAGCCAGTATGAGTTGGGCCTGAGAGTCTCCATTTTAAAATCCTGTTCCTAGATGTCCTACTGCTGGTCTAAGGCTCTCTGAGATCTTTGTTCAGTTAACATGGTAGGCCTGTGCGTGTATAAGTAGGAGAGATCAGCTTCTCAAAAAGACAGGAGCTGAGCTTGGGCTTGGCATTGAGGCGATGCCTCCTTGACACAAAATATTTGGGTCAGAGAATAAAACATGCCTGAAAGTGTAATGGGATGGAACAGTCACCTACCTAGCGAGAGCTGCAGCTATAGGAAAAGGGCTGTCTAAGAAGAGACATAACTGTAGTTTTGATTTACATTTTCCTGGTGGCTAATTATCTTAAACATATTTTCATGTAGTTCGCCATGAGTCTACCTTTTAGAAATGTCTAGTTGAGGTTTTAGCTTATTTTTAAAAAACTGGGCCTTGATTGCAGAACAGAATATAGTAGTTTGGATAATGATGTTGAGAAGCAGACACTGAATATAAAGTACAAGGGCAGTTTGGCAGTGTGTGGTTTGTATCCATATTTCATTTGTTTTTATTCTAACTAATAGTCTGCTGTATGGATAGATCACATTTCACTTACCCCATTCATTAGAAAGGACATGAAGGTTGTTTTTGCTTTTTGCAATTATGAGTAATTCTACTGTTAACATTCGTATACTTGTTTTTGTGTAAACAGTTATCTAGGATTGGAATTACTGGGTCACACAGTAACTCATGTTTAACTGAGGAACTGCCAGGTGCGATCCAATCGGCTGTACTATTTATACTCCTACAAAGTACTTTATCATCTGTCCTTTGTATTATAGCTGTACTAGCGAGTTAGAGGACAACACAAAAATAACTATAGGGTTGGGATCACAGGAAGTCATTGCCTCTCCAGCTTAAAGAAACAAAACCTTTGGCGGATGTGTCCTGCCACTTCCAAACTGGTCCAGCAGGGAAGGGTTCCAAGCTATTACTCTCCTACCTTTGACTTCCCACTAGAAACCAGAGGGGCAAAAGCCTGCTTGCTTTTGAGTGTTTGGTGTATATTCTTCCTTCAGGTGTGTGGTTTACAAATACGCTTGTCCTCTGGCTTGTCTGTTCACTTTCCTGATGCTATCCTTTGGAGCACACTTTCAAACTTTGATATTGTTCAACTTGGGTAGTTTTTGTTGTCATGAGTGCACTTAATATTATATGTAAGGAAAGTTTATATACTGCAATGTCATAAGAATTTACTCCTTTATTTTCTTCTATGTAGTTGCCCTACTCTTAGTCCCTCTTACTGACTTTCCAGTGCAGAGACACAGAAACAACAACAATGGACACAGCATGTTACGTGTGTGTGTGTCTAACAAATATATTCAAAGAGAAAGAAGTGGACTGTTATATAGAGAAATCTTGTCTTGGAAAAAAAAAGAAAAGGGAAAGAAAGAAAGGGGGGCTATTAACCTAAGAGTTGGGAACATGAGAGGAACTGGTGGAAGGAAAAGGAGGGAAAGTGATACACTTCTATTTCAATTAAAAATATTTTTAAAAAGACATAAACCTAGTGGACAATGAGGACTACTGAGAACTCAAGAACAATGGCAATGGGTTTCTGATCCTACTGCACGCACTGGCTTTGTAGGAGCCTAGGCAGTTTGGATGCTCACCTTACTAAACCTGGATGGAGGTGGGGGTTCCTTGGACTTTCCACAGGGCAGGGAACCCTGATTGCTCTTCGGGCTGAGGAGGGAGAGGGACTTGATTGGGGGAGGGGGAGGGAAATGGGAGGCAGTGGCGGGGAAGAGACAGAAATCTTTAATAAATAAATAAAAGAAAAAATAAAAAAAAGACATAAACCTAACTATAACCCACAAATGGTGTCCCAACAAACAGAATACAATCCTGAGTACTTGCCATGTCTTACAAAGTCTTTAATGGTTTGTTCTCTGCCTGTCTGCCGCCTCTATTCCAGTTACTCAGACCTTCCTCTTTTTCCTAGAATCCACCAAGCTTGTTTCCTGCTTTAGGCTTTTATGGCTCACTTCCCATCATTATACAGGTAGCTCCCAAAATAGCTCTTCAGTGGGCCTTAGACTAGCTGCATTCTCTAAGTGCACCAGCTTCATGGCTTGTGCACTTATGTCTGCATGGCTTGTGATATTAAGTATACTTCACTTTTCACTGCTGATGTTTACTTAGCTGTTCATCTGTCCTTGAGATGAACTTGTGAGAACAAGACTCTGTTTCCTAGTGCAGTGCGAGTTCCAAGGGTAGAGTCCACGCACGTTGTAGAGACTCATCGGCAGGAATTTTTAAGGAATTAATGCATCACAATGGGTAAAGTGATAACCCTCCCCCATGAATGATAATGAAAGAAAGCAGAAATGGTGCTGATGGGACATCTCAAAAACTCCACTATTCAAGGGTTAGGCAAAGGAGGAGGTTCCAGCGGAAAGAAAACGATAATGCTGGAAAAGGAGAAGCAAGGAGGACCAGGAAAAATTGATCTTCATGCCATTTGTGTCAAGAGAGTTGACTGGGTATTTTACCAAGCACCAGTTGTGTCAATGATACTTTTTTCTTTAAACATACTAGCTAAAAGCCTAGCTTCAGAAGTCTATGAAGATCCACATATAAGCAATTACTCTCAATGATTAATACATACAGATCTGGGAGTGTTAAACTAGTTCTTCTTGTATCTTGTATTTTCTTCAAGAATAAGGGAGAAATTTTACAGAAGTTTTTCTATGATTTTCCCTTTTATTGAAAATGGATTTTTTTCACATAATATATTCTGATTATAGTTTTCCTTCCCTCTACCCTTCCACATTCCACTCACTCTCCCCTCCCATCCATATCCACCTGCTTCTGTCTCAGTAGAAAACAAGCAGGCTTCTGAGGATGATAATAAGATAAGGCAAACATAAATGAACATGTTGGAATTGGACAAAAGAAACAGAAGGATACAAGTTTGAGAGAAAGCACAAGAAACAGAGACTCACTTCTTCACACACTTAAGAATCCCATTAAAACACTAAAGGGGGTACTGGACTGGGACCTCTGGAAGAACAGTCAGTGCTCTTAACCTCTGAGCCATCTCTCCAGCCCCAAATAAATAAATGTATATATGTGTGTGTGTGTGTGTGCGTGTGTGTGTGTTATATTATATATATATGGGTAAATATATATGTAATATAAAAGGAAAGATGTTTTATATATATATAATGAAAATAAGATTAAAAAATCCTTTTTTAAAGGAGAAGCTCTGACATGACACTGTAAGACAGTGAACCTCCAAAGAAACTAAATTTTCCTTTGGAAGTGGTTATCAACTGGAGATTACTTCTGGGTTAGGGATGAGGGCACGGTGTAACGGCGTAAACGAATGCAGATTGTAACAATATGTATATAGCTTTAATGGCGAAATAGACTTACAGAACCACCATTCCCACGGAGACCAGGAAAGCAGAAGCAGGGCCAGCTGGGAGCACGCTTGCCAAATTTATAGGCAAACATTAGCCCGAGGCGAACACGCCCCCTAAGGGGCGGGACTTATCCCTACAGCACGGTGTCTGCTTCTCTCAGCTCTAGGACCCCATCTGTTCCAGAATGATACAGACCGTGTGAATGCTGCCTCAGTCTCTGCACCCATGCATGTTGATTTAGGAACTTGTTTTCTTGGTGTCTACCATCCTCTCTGGCTCCTCTAATACTCTTTCTGCCTTCTCTTCCACCGAGTTCCCTGAGCTTCGAGGGGAGGGATTTGATGCAGACATCCTGTTTAGTTTCAATATCCCTCTCTGCCTAATGTCTATCTGTGGGACTCTGTATGTTCCTATCTGCTGCAGGAGAAGGCTTCTCTAGTGATGGCTGAGCAAAGCACTGATCTATGAGCATAACAGAATGCCATTAGGAGGTACTTTATTGCTATGTTTTTGGTTTTGTTTTTAGAAATAGTATTTGGTTTTGTCTTGGGTCCCTGGGCTCTCTAGGTTCAGGCTCTTGATCCTCCAAGCAGTATCAGCTATGGGTTCCATCTTGTGAAGTGGGACCTGAGTCAAATCAGATATTGGTTGGTTACCCCATCAAGCGTGTACCACCATTGCACTGGCACATGTTGCAGGCAGGGCACCATTGTAGATCAAAGAGTTGTGGCTGGGTTGGTATTTACATTTCTCCTTTGGTAGTGTGCAGACTGCCTTCCTGTACTAAAGACTTTGAGGTTGTATGTAGGAGCCAGCCCAACTTTCCATCTTCAATGGGTTGTGTAGGTGTTGTTTTCAAAAATGGGGCCTTGCTATCTGTTTGTGGAGAGCAACCTATAGTCTTAAAAACAGCCTGGGTTGTTTGGGGATCCACATGGGACCCCTTTGGCTAACAACTCAATTATAAGTAACCCCAATCCTGGAACTGGAAGCTTCATTTGGTGACAAGGGACAGCCATCTGGGGCTCTGTCTCCTCCATTAGTTGGCGATTTCATTTATATCGCCTTTACATATATATATATATATATATATTAGAAAGTTTCTACTATATTGTTTCCAAACTACCCCTCAAATGGCCCTTAATTTTAGCTGTCTCTCCTTGTATTCCCTCCCTCATCCCTCTCTTTCCCTTTCCCACTCAATCCTCCCATTGCAGCCCCCACCCCACCCAACCACAACTGTCTATTCTTTTCCGTTTCCTGAGGAGATCTATCTATCGCCCCAGTCCTTCACTCTAAAGCTAACCTTTGTGGTTCTACAGGCTGTAGCTTAGTTGTCATTGACTTAATATCTAATATTCATATATATGCGGTCTGGGTTACCTCAAACAGAATGACTTTTTCTGCCCGTTTATCTGTGAATTTCATCTTCTATAAACAGCTGAGTAATAGTACTCCATTGTGTAAATGGGCTGCATTTTGTGTACCCATTCATCTGCCGAGGGACATCTAGGTGGTTTCCAGTTTCTGGCTGTTATGAATAGAGCAGCAATGAACATGATTGAGCAAGTGTTTCTGTGGGAGGATGAAGTGTCCTTTGGGTATATGCCCAAGAGTGACATAGCTGGGTCTTGAGGTAGATCAATTCAATTTTCTTGAAGAAACTGCTACACTGATTTCCAAAGTGACTGTACAAATTTGCACTCTTACCAGCAATGGATGAGCGATCCCCTTGCTCCACATCCTCACCAGCATGAGCTGTCACTTGTTTTATTGACCTTAGCCATTCTGATAGGTATAAGATGAAATCTACAAATAGTTTTGATTTACATTGCAAGTATGTCCTTGTGGTTCTTTAAATCTCCTTGGTGTCTGTTGTTATGTCCCCCTTTTCATTTCTAATTTTGTTAATTTGGATATTCTCTCTTTGCCTTTTAATTAATTTGGATAACGGTTTGTCAATATTAATGAATTTCTCAAAGCACCAACTCTTTGTTTCATTGATTCTTTGTATTTTCTTTCTCTTGTTTGTTTCCATTTTCTTATTTTAAACCCAGAGTTTGACTATTTCTTGCTGTCTACTCCTTTGGGTGTGATTTCTTTTTGGTCTAGAGCTTTCAGACATGCTGTTAAGTTACTAGTATGAAATCTAGTATTTTTTTTTATAATTAGGGGCTTAGTTCTTGCCTCTTAAACCTGCCTTCATTGTGTCCTTTAAGTTTTGGTATATTGTGTATTCATTTTCATTCAGTTCTAGAAAGCCTTTAATTTCATAATTTCTGTCTTGACCCATTTTTCATTCAGTTGTAAGTTATTCATTTTCCATGAGTTTGTAAGCATTCTCTTTCTGTTGTTGATATCCAGTATGTGTAGTCAATTTTGGAGAGAGTTCCATGAGGTGCTGAGAAGTCATATTCTTTTGTGTTTGGGTAAAATGTTCTGTAAATATTGGCTAGATCCATTTGGTTTATGACATTGCCTGCTCCAACATTTCTCTGTTTAGTGTCTATCTGGATGACCTGTCTATTGGTGAGACAGGGGTATTGGAGTCTCCCACTATCAGTGTGTGAGGGTCAATATGTGATTTCAGTTATGGTAGTGTTTCTTTCATGAACTTTGGGGCCCTTGGGTTTGGAGCTTAGATGTTAAAAACTTTAATGTCCTATAATGAATATGTAGTGTCCTTCCCTATCTCTTCTGATTAACTTTGATTTGAAGTCTGTTTTGTCAGATACTAACACAGCTACACCAGCTTGCTTTTTAGGTCCATTTGCTTACAATATCCTTTTCCATTCTTTTTTCCTGGGGTGATGTCTACTTTTTATATTAAGGTTTGTTTCTTGGTGCAGCAGAATGATGGATTCTGATTTTTGCATCCGTACTGCTAGTCTTTTTATTGAAGAATTAGGGCCTATGATGTTGAGAGCTATCAATGAGCAGTGTCTGTTGATTCCTCTGACTTTGCTCCTGTGGTGTGTGGACTTTCTAGCCAACCTCTGCAGATCTTGTCTGCAGAACCTGAGATCTGAGGACCCGAGAGAATGGGGCAGACTGCAGTCTCATGCTGCAGACAGCCTGACTTCATTTGCAGTCTGCTTTATACGCGGATAAAGCAAAGGAAGCAATGTTCTGAGGAAGGTTGTTTGAGTTCACAAAAACACGTAAATAAACGCCAGTAAGCATGTACTAAACATTGACAGAGCAGCCCTTTCACTGAATTTTCTCAGGACAGACCAATTTAAACACAATTGCCTGGCACAGACTATAGATTATATCTGGAAAGCATGAACGCAAGGCAGAAGGCCGTATCCAGATTGAGGGCACATTGACAAGATTGGGTTCTATAGCTGTGCTCTGACATCCAAAAAGAAAAAACATATCTTATGAATTAAATGTAAATGTTTGTCACAGAAGGCACGAACTCATATCCAAGACCAATCCAGGGAACAAAATGCACCTGAGGTAAAAGGCCCCCTGCATTTTCCCTGGAGCCTCTCACAGTTCCCCAAGGCATTGTTCACCATGGCTCATCCTTGTGACCATGTTCAGACAGTGGAGTGTGTATGTGTGTGTTTTCTGTCTTGATTTTCTTGTCTGGGATTATTTATTTCTTACGTTTTTTTTTTTAGGTGTGGTTAACCTGTTTAGGTTGGAGTTTTTTCTTTGTAGCTCCTTCTGCATGGCTAGATTTGTAGATGATTCGTTAAGGACTCACTCATTTCCTCTTTAAGGAGCTCTGTCATAGTCATAAAGGCTGTTTTGTGATCCCTCTTGTGCTCAGCTACATTGCCATACTCGGGCCTGTTGTGGCAGTTGTTGGGCTCTAATGGAAACATACTGTCCTGGCTGTTATTGATTGTGTTTTTTATTCTGGTGCCTAGACATCTGGATTTGGGAAGATATTAATTCTTGGTGCTGATATCTGGTCTTGTCTTTGTTGGGTAGATGTTTTGTTTTGTTCCTGCGTTTCTGATGCCCTCTCTTGTTCTTAGGAGAGTATGGTGGCTATGTGTTGCCCAATAGGAAATTCTTCTGGGTTCCTGATAGGTGAGGTTACTGGGGGTTCCAGGTAAAATGTGTTTCTAGGTATTGGGAGCTGACATTTAGGAATGTGGATGGGCTAGGAGGGAGGAAGGCAGAGTGTTCCACCAGAACCTGCTTAGCCCCTGAGAATAAGGGCAAAGAGTGAGGAGAGGCTACAGCAGGAAGTCAGCAGATGAGCTAAAGATGAAATTGGGATGGGGTGAGATTAGGGGACTGGACCTGTTGGAGCTGGGGGAGGGGTGAGGATATGTAGTTAACCTACTTGCTTCTTTGGCCTGAGCGACCCAAGGGCTCCAGGGAGTATCTGCTGGAGTTGGAGGTGGAAGGGGCAGGTGCTCTGCTACAGAGCCAGGGATAAGACTGGGGAGGGGGGATTTGGACTTGAAGGAACTGAGAGAGGGGTAAAGATCTGCAGTTGGCCTACATGTTTCCTGGGCTGGAGTGGCCTGAGGGTTCCCAGGGAATAGCTGCTTGGGCTTGGGGGCTGGGATAAAACAATGAGGTGGGGGTTAGGAGGGGAAGATCTGAGTGATATTGAATATAAAATAAAATGGAAGTCTGGCAATGAGTGGCAGAAGTTGCAAATAAATAAATAAAAATGAATCTATGTAACTTCTCCAAAACTTCATCTGTTTTTCGGAAGTGCATTTTGGGGAAATGATTGGCTAAGCATACAAAAATGGTCTTTGTATTATTGCTCCTAATAACAGTGACGAGAACCTTCAACTTCCAGGAAGGGAGAGCTGATGAAGTAACTGACAGTTACTATTAAGTGTGGTAGCTTTCATCACTTTAACAGAGTACTTGAAACAATTAACTTAGAGAGGATTTATTTTGGTTTGCAGTTTTAGAGTTTCTGAGCATGCTCCATTGATCTGGGCCTGTGGTGAGCCAGTGCAGTGGCAGGAGACCATGGCAGAGCAAGAGTGCTCTCTCAGCTCATGGACCAGAAGCGGGAGAGAAAAAGGGAAGGGTCAGAGTCCCACTGTCTTGTTTAAGGACATACCTCTAGGGCTCCAAACTTCCCAGCTGGTTCTGTCTTTATAAGCTCTCCTGCCTCCCAGTAATGCCACTCAGCACACCAGGCCTTTAACACATGGGCCTTCGAGAAGTTATACAAGATCCAAAATATAGCAATGATAAATGGATTTCTGCTCTTCACTCAAATAGAGAGTCAGTCAAATAGAAGGACAGTGGTTAACATGTGAATAGGCTCCTTATTCACAGCTGGGTAGGAATAAACAGGTTATAGATTACTATATATGTAAATACTGTGTAATTAGAAATTTGTATAATTTTGCATTCCTTTCGAGTGGAGCTACAGATAATTTTCTTAGTATCCATTGGAATTTGGCAAATTTTACATAGTGAACATGTACTACTTACTAATAAAAATGTCTTCAGATATATACATATACAATCAATAATTTTATGTCACAGAAAGACAGTTACAGGAATGATAATTAACGGTACGTTTGAGGAAATTGTTCCCAGTTCCAACCCAAACTCTCCAACTGGAATAGAGGATGTCAGCTCATCCCTCAGTAAGGACCACAGAGAAGACTTTACACCTATCAAGTGCTCCCCACACTACCCGGGAGTGAAAGCCGAGCACCAAGGTAGGAAGTGGTAAGACGTTTCCTATTAATGTACATAGATTAATTTCTATGTGCCTTTGTTCAGTTGTATTTTAAATCTACCTACATGGTTACAGGTCTGAGTTTTGCCATGCTAACAGTATTTTCTCTTTCATACTAATATACTTTTCGCAAATTGATTTCTTGTAGTTTAAGTTTGCTGAAACTCAAAATGTACAGATTTGAACATGGTGTGTTCCAGCATGTTCTGGAATGTCATTGGCTTTGAGTCCAGATCTCGTGATATGGAAGTGTAGTGGGACATTAAGTTTTGGATTCTGAAGTTATGCTTGTTTGTTATTTCTCAAAACATCTAATATATGTGAAAGCCAAGTTCAAGTCATAGATGGAGTTATGGTCAGACTAGGCCAAGAAATGCACCAGGTTTTAAAAGGTTGTTGTCAGTACCGACTAAAATTATGTTTTATCCAAACTATTTTCCAATCTACACTCTAGCAAGTCGAGTTCTTCACAGCTTGCCAAGAACTGGCTTTCTTGTATTATAATGGCCTCTTCTGTGTTTAGTGACAAAACTTGAAGGTCTTTCATATAATCACTCCTGCTATTTAAGAAATGCTATGCCTAGGAGTGGTGGCACACACTACAGAGTAAGCTCCAGGGCAGCCAGGGCTACTTAGAGAAACCCTGTTTTGAAAAGTGTGGGGGGGGGGGAGTATTTTGAGCATGAAAAAAATAGCTCAGATGTTTTGCTGTTGTTTTGATGTGATGCAGTTTGGGGAAAGCCGTTATTGAGGCTTAGGGTGAATTATGGTTTATTTTCCCTATAATTTCTCTTGATTTATTAAAATAGTTCTTGTAAAATTTTGTGGAGATGAAAATATATTTATATTAAATTATGTATGTAGAGAGAGGTGATTTATAAAAACTATCAGGCTAAACACAAAGAGCTGTTATTATTCTTGTGGCAAACTATAAGCTATTGTTGGATAAAATCAATTAGCTAAGGGGAAATAATGTTTAACTTGTTTTCCTTTGGTGTCCTTGTCATAACATTACTTTATTATCTTCATAATCTAATATATTTTCTCTGTAGTTACATATGTTGTTCACGTCAAACACGTGGATAGATACCCATCATTTCACTGAGGTTAATCTTGGCGGTGAAAGTGTTTCCCATGATTTTGTCCCTAGCTTTAGCACCACTAGTATAATTTGAGAATACAAACCTTATTCACGCCACCCTTATCATCACTGGATATGTTACTGCTGTTACCATGGTAATGCACATAAACCAGTGTGATGGGAAAATGTATATTTATTTAGATTTAAAAGTTATTAGTATGTATTGGCTATTTTTCTTTTGTGAAATGATTTCTCCTTTTTTTCTTGCATGTGTTTTTATATGTAAAGATACCAATGTTTCCTAATGCATTTAACTTTAATATGATCAGTTCTGCTGGTGTTTTGTTTTATATATTTTTGTATTGCATTTGTCTTGGAACAATTTTACTTTATTCTTATCTATTATATAACTTTTCTTTTGTTTAAGGTGTTTGCTTTGAGGCAGTGTCTTGCTATATAGTCCTGGCTGGTCTAGAACTTACTGTGTAGACCAGACTGCTTTAAACTCACAAAAATATACCTGCCTCTGCCTCCTGAGTACTGGGATTTTAGGTGTGTACCACAGCACCCACTAATTTTTAAATAGGGATATTTTAAAAATATTTTGGCATTTGTCTCAATATTATTTAGCTAAGAGTCTTTCCCACCACCAGAAATTCTGCTTATATTAAGTGTTAAGTTCTTACCCATTTCCAGCTTTATTCTGGGTTTCATATTGTTCTGTCTGGTGTGTTGGTGTCACATAGTTTGAGCTCTTATAGACAGACCTGTGATGTGTGTTAGCAGTCTCTCTCTTGTTTTTTTCCAACTTCATGTGTTTATTTGTCTGGATTTACTTTGGAGTCACTTTCCCCAAATGTTCCCAGTCACGCCTCTGGAAAATTAATATCACGTCATTTAGGATATTTTCATTAGCTTTCCTAACTGGGGGTGGGTTGGGAGTGGGGGATTGTTTGTCTTGCCTTTTATTCAATTTTTTTAGAAAAATTCTCAACGGTTACCCATTAGGAAATCATTATTTTAGTAATTTCTACACAAACATGGAATTCTTACTGTTTTAATCTAGCTAACTTGACTTTTCTAAACAGACAGATGTAATTTTTGCAAAAAATCGTCCTGTCTTCCTTCTTGTCACTGAGCCTCTTTTCCTGCTTCTTTCATAATTGACCAGATTTGTATTTCCTGCACGTCATTTTCTACAGCATAGTAAAACAGTGTGGAGCACACATAGTTGCTGTGAAGTAAGAACTCTGGGAATACAGTACAGCCTTAGTTGTATAAGGAAGCTACCATGCCTTGGTGAAAACAGCCTTTGTCTGGCTGTGGTGAGATGCTGACATCTAGTGGCTACATCAAAAATGGTAGTTGAATCTCGGGGACTGAAAGGGTCAAGGAAGGATGAATGCTTGGAAAACAAGACTCATCAGTGACATGAGATGGCCCCATGCAGTAAAATATCAGGATGTGGCTTTATCTGGTGTGACAGCCCCAGAGCTTGTGATTGGAGAATTAAAGAGGATATGGGCATATAAATAATGCTGTTTTCACCTTCAACATGACTTTATCAGTACTTTGCAGAATGGGTGAATTATATGAACAATCAGCCCCTATTTTTCTCAGATAATCCCTGCTTTGATGTGGACTTGGTTGAGGATCTTTCAGCAGTATCACATTATGAGATTGGCAGGAACTTAAATTATTTGGGTGGTCTCTTAGGAGGCTAGTTTATCACAAGTTCTTCGATTCTTACATTCAGCATGGGCAAGGGATGCTCCCTGGCTGCTTCTCTTCTGTCACGTATCAACTAGGTACATACATATCACTTATGTAGTTGGTCATGAGACGTCACTACCTGAAAACTACATGCTATTCCTCTCCTGAGACCTGCTGCCACCACTTAACGGAAAGACTACTGCCCAGAACAAAAGATAATACATTCGTCACACTCAAGGCATCTTTCATGGTGGAGACTTTAACTTTCTGAGTGCTTCCTTCTCTGAACATACATTTTCCTTTCCCTTTCTGCTGAGAAACTTATTGAAGAAGGGGGCCAGTTTACTGTTCCCTTGCACAGCTCAGAAACGCTCACACAACCAACCAAGATTCTAAAGTAGCACAAGCATAGCAGGTTGGGATAGAAAAGGAGTTTCAGCTCATCAGTTAACTATTATCAGTGGTGTTTTAAATATGTAAAGTATGTCATCATTTCCAAGTAGATGCTTCAGGATATAGTTTTCATTCCTTTATAGTGATGGACTCAGTGCTTTCAAGTGTAGGCTCTCTAGACCATATTCATTCATTGTATGTCCTCACAGATGAGATGATCCCGAAAACAGAAAACCAGACTCAGCCAGAGGCCAATACTTTTATTTCTTTACACTTTTGGTACTAGTTTCAAGTAGAAAATATTTTCCTCTATTAATTAAGCCAGTCTTTGTTGATAAAGTATATGCCATTATACTACTACTCTTTCAGAACATTTGTCTCCAACTTCATGTACTAAATACGATATTTTATTGAGCTATTCCTTTTGTCTGGGTATTATATTCTGTGTTTTATATTCATAGTATAAAGGAGAACTAATGATTTCAATGTGTTTGAAAAACCCATTAATATTTAATTCTAGCTCTCTGGTATAACTATTAGATTTTTAATTCCTTATTTCTTTTCAGGATTACTTATTGATGAGGAATTGATTTTTATAAATAAGGCAGTGGACGATTATCTACCAACTGTGGATACTATCTTGAGCAGACTGAAGCTCTATCAGGTTAAGGATCCGCTTTTAGATTTCAAAGAACAGCTCAGTGGAAAGGATCAGTTCACGTATGTAACTGCCTGATATTGCTTTTATACATGAGGTCATTCTTTGAACAGCCATAGGTTTAGATGCTGTTGGCAAGGGTTCCATCACTTCATCTCAGCTCACATGTTAAACTTAGTGTGTTTTGATTGGCAATATTTGTTAAATGATTTTAGTAAGCTTTAACTAATCTTGTTTTATTTTTTATTTAAGGGAGTGTTTCTCTGTTCAAGAACGGTTGGAACCTTCTGTAAGAGATTTCCATATGGCTGAGGAGACCTTTTGTAAGAAGAAACTAGTATGTTTCAATAGAATTGTAACATCTGTTTTCTGTAATGTATTTGTAGAAGGAAGGGAATACGCCTTTATAAATTTTAGGAATTTATTTTGCGTGTTTACAACCTTATACTAAAATTTTTTGATACTAGGTTGAATATGTGTCAATTATGGAGCCAAATTAACTTCCAAATAATGATTCTCAGCCTTAGCTTGAGGTTGAAGTTGGATCTACCCAGTTATATTCTGATTTAATTGGTCTGGTGGGAAGTGCAGGTACAGAGAATTTTCAAACCTCTGTTAGTAATTTTAGTTACTATACTTGGCATAGAAATTTAAGTAGTTAAATTTAAAAGTTATAAACTTAACTATATGGGCATTCTAATTTAAACACACATATCATGTTTTGTGGAAAACAGAATAATTTTATACATTGGGCCTTTTCTTAATCCATTCAGAGGATACACATACACACACAGTGCATAAGGGCTTCATTACAGATAAAATGTGACAGGTTGGTGAGGACATTAGTTTGTTCATTGCCTTACTGACTCCAGCCCCCTCGCTTGTTGATTCTAGTGGTGCAGTCTCGCTTGCTGGAGAATATTGTCTTTGGGGTGCAGTAGAAATGAACTCCATTCTATCAGCTATTCAGCTTATGCCATTTTCTATTATTTTCTGTAGTAATTCTTTTTAATTTAGAATATCTAAATATTTTATTAACCAAAAATATAACACACACATAATTAGAGATACTGTGTATTGATAAGGTGTTGGGATTATAGAAAATATTACTCAAGGAAAGAATTGCATGTAAGATGTATTTATTTTTGACTGCTAAACATCTGTATAACATTTAAAATAGACGCCGGGCGATGGTGGCGCACGCCTTTAATCCCAGCACTTGGGAGGCAGAGGCAGGCAGATCTCCGTGAGTTCGAGACCAGCCTGGTCTACAAGAGCTAGTTCCAGGACAGGCTCCAAAAAACCACAGAGAAACCCTGTCTCAAAAAACCAAAAAAAAAAAAATGTTTGGGGCTGGAGAGATGGCTCAGAGGTTAAGAGCATTGCCTGCTCTTCCAAAGGTCCTGAGTTCAATTCCCAGCAACCACATGGTGGCTCACAACCATCTGTAATGGAGTCTGGTGCCCTCTTCTGGCCTGCAGGCATACACACAGACATAATATTGTATACATAATAAATGAATGAATAAATAAATAAATAAACATTTAAAATAGAATATTACTTAAGTTTAAATTTTGTGTGACCCTGTTTAAACAAACACATCCATTTAATATATTTATGTGGAACTATCTCTTAAGTTTTTTTAATGTTACATTATTTCAGCCATCAGTTTTTCGTTATGAGTTTGAATTCTTAATATCTACAATCCCCAAACAAGAAATTCCCACTCTATTACTATCAGAACTGAAGGAATCATTAAACTCAATACCTGAAATAATGGATCATGAAGATGAAAATGAAAAACCTTTCAAAAGAGGTGAGAATTTATTTAGAAAAGTGTTTCATGTAAAAAACTACGTTATTGAGTTTTTATTTATTAAAATACTTTATAGAGATGTTCTGTAAGTTACATGTTGAAGTATCAGGATCATTAATTACTGTTAGACTCTTTACATATTGATCACATTATTGCTATTTTTCTGGTGTTGGAGTTTGGATCAGGGCCTTCATGTGCTAGACAAGAATTCTGCCATTGGGTTACATTCCCAACCCTGAGCACCCAACTTAGATTTGTTTATTCTAGACATTCAGTGAAAATACAGCCATGCAATGTGTGGTCTTCCTGTGTCTGGCCTCTTTCACGAACCATAATTTTTCAAACTTATATTATAGAATGTATCAGTACTTCATTGGTTTTTATAGCCAAATAATATCCCATTGTAGAGATGTTTTCTCACAATTTATTTACCTACACATCTTTTGATAGACATTTGAATTGTTTATATTCTTTAGCTATTATAAATAAACTTACTATGAATACTTATGTACATGTTTTTTCTGTATACATATATTGTCTTAGTTGGGGTTTCTATTGCTATGAAGAGACACCATGACCATGGCAACTCTTACAAAGGGAAAACATTTAATTGAGATGACTTATATTTTTAGAGGGTCAGTCCATTATTCATGGTGCCAACATGATGGCACCTGAGAGTCCTACATCTTGATTTACAGGCAATAGGAAGTAGTCTATCTCATTGAAAGTAGCTTGAGCATAGGAGACCTTAAAGCCCACCTCCACAACGACACACTTCTTCCAATAAGGCCACACCTTCCACTAGTGCCACTACTTTTTAATTTTTTTCAAACCACCACATTCCATTCCTGGCCCCCAAAGACTTGTATCCATATCATAATGCAACAATATATTCAGTCCAACTTCAGAAGTCCCCATAGTCTAAAACATCCTTAAACTTAATGATGTCTAAAGTTCAACTGTTTAAAGCCTCTTCTGAGAGTCACACAATCTCTTAACTCTAATCTGTAAAATAAAATTAAAAGGCAGATCACATACATCCAACCAAAAATGGCACAAGGAATACATTACCATTCTAAAATGTAGGGAAGGGAGCATAGTGAGAAAATACTGAACCAAAGCAAGACCAAAAACCAGCTGGGCAAACTCCAGACTCTGCATATCTCTATGTCTGATGTCAGAGCAGTCTTCAGATCTCCAATTCCTTTCAGCTTTGTTGACTGTAACACACTTCTTTCTTTTGGGCTGGTTCCACTCCCTGTTAGTAGCTCTCCGTGGCAGGTATCCCAAGGCTCTAGCATCTCCATCATCTTGGTGTCTCCAAGACAATCCAGGCTTCACCTTCACAACTTCATGCAGTGGCCTCTCTAGTTCTTCATTCAGGGACACTCCTGACATATTCCTGACCTCAACAGCTTTCCTTAGTCACAGAGGCAGCAGCCTGATGTAGTGGGGCCATTTGATGAAGTGGGTGAGCTTTCTTTGGCACTGCAGGTCCTGTCCAAAACAGGGTCACCACATTTTCAGCTTCTTCACGACGGTGGGGACCAGGACCACCTATATCTTTGACTTTCTTTCCGTAGGGCACTTTGTTTTGGCTGGAGGAGAGGAAAGAAAATTGTCTCCAGTTTTATATTAAGGTGTTTGGTCCATTTTGAGTTGACTTTTATGATAGGTTAGAGAGAGGCCTGGCTTCATTCTTTTGCTTGCGGATATCCAGTTTCCCTAGCACCATTGTTAAAGAGGCTGGGTTTTCGTGGTTGTTGTTTTTAATGTGTTTTAATGTTTTTGTCAAATAATGAGGTGGCTGTAGTTGTGTAGGTTTACTTCTAACCACGCCCATCCCCCTAAGTCCCTGTCTCTTCCACCAGCTGCACTTCCTTTCTTCTTCTTTTTTCTTTCCTGAAGAGGAGTGTATCTGGAGAAAAGGGAAGGTCTGGGATGGGACTGGGAGGAGTGGAGGAACATTATAAAGAAAACCCTATGGTTTAGGAGGAAGCAATGCCATGCTAATGCAATTATAATTTCTATTCTGGCAGAATACAAGCTTTTTAGAAGCCAGGATAGAGAAGAAAATTCCTGTGCATGGTGTTACATATGGCTGAGGCAGGAGGATTATGAGGTTTAGCCCAGCCTGGGCTAAGTAATTAAACCCTGCCTCAAAGTTAACGGGATGGAGGTAGGGGAAAAGAGAAAAAATGTGTTATGGTCAAACTATATCCTATCCCTAGATTCTTTTATATATATATATTTATTTATTTATTATGTATACAATAGTCTGTCTGTGTATATGCCTGAAGGCCAGAAGAGGGCGCCAGACCTCCTTACAGATGGTTGTGAGCCACCATGTGGTTGCTGGGAATTGAACTCAGGACCTTTGGAAGAGCAGGCAATGCTCTTAACCACTGAGCCATCTCTCCAGCCCTATCCCTAGATTCTTATTAGCAGTATAAGTTAAGATGAACATGGCAACATCATATGGCTGCGTATTCATGAGGCATTGCAAAAGAGACCTGAGAGCATCTTCAGAACTCATATTATAAAATAAAGAGAAGAATTGTTGATTGCCATTCTTCAAAATGAGCATTAATAAAATTGAAAGACACAGTAAAGCAAACAGATAAGCTGTAAAGTGGAGAACAAAGGGGTAAAGTCCTATCATCTTATATTGTCAAACTTTGATGTTAAGGCTTGATTTAAATAATTTGTCTTGGGTTAAATTTGCAAATTTCAAAATACATGATAAAGTAGTAAAAAGTGATATTTGAAATGTAAAACAAAATAAAGTTAGCTGTATTTTCCTTCTGCAATTTTTTTTTTTTAATTCTGCTATGTCCTGCTAATGAGAGTGTTGTTTATTTCACACTAACTTGTCAGCTTGGCTCAAAAACTGCAGACTTTTTCACCCCTAGAGCAGTGATAAGTTGAAGTCTTTAAGTATTCTTTGGGCCTTAACTGATCTTCCTGGACACCACTTGAAGCCTGCAGTTCAGGAGTCAGCTTAAGATTTAGGCAGAGAATATTTATGTCGAGTTGGGGACTTCTCTGTTGCTCTTTCCTTTCCTGACTTCACTTCCTAGCTTCTTTGTTAACCCGGAACTCTAGTGCAGATAGATCTGTCTTCAAATCTTTCAAGACAATAAGACTACATATTTTTATCCAAGTTCTGGTTGTCCCAGTCAGCACCCAGTAAAAAGCTGTAACTTGGAAAAGTACCTCGGGGCCAGTTTACCACCAGTTCTCCTAGGGCCTTCTCCTGACAGTCATTTTTTTTATATTTTCTAATTCTAAGATCATAAAATATGCAGGCGCGAAAAGCCTAAATGTACATACCAATATAAGATGACTAATAATTTCATTAAAAAAAACAGGAAAATCTGTGTTGCACTCAAGGAATTAATGTGTATAGTGTTTACAAGAGTTGTGTGCTACAAAGAAAGAAAGGATGATGTTAAAAATGAGGAACAGGGCTGGGAGAGGGCTACATCAGTAAGGTGCTTGACACACAGACACGAAGACCTGAGTTTGCTCCTCAGCACCCACTCAAAGCCAAACATGATCATACATGCCTGTGACTCCAGCACCGGGAAGACTGAAACAGGAGGAGCCCTGGGACTTGCTGGCCAGTCTAGCAAATCAAACCAGCGAGCTCCGGGTTCAGTGAGAGACTGTGTCTGAAAAAAAATGTGGAAAGTGACTGAGGAAGATACCCAACATCAACCTCTAGCTTCCGCATGCACGTAGTGCAGGTGTGCATGCATGTGCATACACACATACACAAACATGTAACATAATAACAATAATAAAGTACTAGGCACAGTATGCCAGTCAGCTGGGACTAACTAGTTAGTAACACAGACCAGTCCGGTAAGTGTGGTTCAGTGGCAGAGTGCCCAGCATATCCAAGGCTTGGTTTTAACCTCCAGAACCACAAGTAAAATTCAGGCTAAATAGAGCTTAGAAAGTTGCCATTTAGGGTGAAGATTAGGTTTTTCGAAGTGTTTGTTTTCTTTGATGTTCATGACATACAGGATTACCTGTCCTATTTTAGCTTCCAATCATTGTGCTGATTTTTGCGTTTTTATATTCCTTTGGTGATTTTAATTGATATATGAGGAGTGAGAGGGAGCTTGCATTGAAGAATAGGAATTTATTTATTATGTCAGCATTTCCTTCAGAGTATCCAGTTCTCTCTAAAAGAAAAAAAGTCTACAGTAAAGTGATAAGGATAAGGAAGATGCCAGAGAATAGCATTACAACGGTAGGTGCTTTTGTTGATAAGTTTCTTCTATTTCAGATCTTTCTACCAAGCATGAGTCTGATGCTGAGGATATGGAATACAGCTCCACAGAGATCTTACCCACTGAAAGCCCATCTGAGCTGGAAGGCAGCGAAGCTGGTAGAGATTTTGCCTAAGTCATTGAGTCACCAAGAGTTTGCTATGTGATGGAGAAGAACACTAAACTCCCACTTGTAGTCTGCTGTGGATCGGTTTTCCTGTTCAGGAGCTTGGTCATTATGCTCCTACCTGTTTTCTTTCCCTTTTCCTCTCCTTCTTATTTGTCCTTTCAGGATCTTGTCACCAGCAGAAGGGGTCACATACAGAGCAGAGTCACAAATATTGGGGAAGATGAACAGAGGAAATACGACTAAAATTAAAGTGCAAATCTTGGGGCTTGGGAGGTGGCTTAGTCAGTAAAGAGTTTGCCACACACCACCGGTTCAGTGAGAGACCCCATACCAAAACAGTATGGCAGAGAGTGACTGAGACACCCACCCAGCACTGACTTCCGGTCTCCACACAGTGCATTCATGTGTTCTCCCACACACATAACTGTAAATTACATCCGACTAAATATTGCTTTATTGTTTTAGTATTTTATGTATGTACCTGAGTGTATATATGTGTGCCGTGCGCATGCAGGCGCCATCTGAGGCCAAAAGAGGGCATCAGATGCCCTGAAACTGTAGTCACAGGTGATTGTAAGTCACCCAGTGTGGCTGCTGAGCCTCAAACCTGGGCTCTAGGAAGGGTGGCAAATGCTCTTAACTACTGAGCCACTACTTCAGCCCCAAAACTTTATATTTTGCTTCAGTATTAGAAATCTTGTTGATTTTTGTTATACTTAAAAACAAACCCTTTAAATTACATACTATCTAGTGGGGTGATGCGTGGTGCGTGTAGTAGTCAGCAGGTAGTTTGTGGGAGTCAGTTCTCTCCTTCCACCATTGCATTCCTGGGCTTGAACTTGGTCCTCAGGCTTGGTGGCAAGCACCTGTACCAGCTAAGTCATCTTGCTCACCTGTGACACGTAAAAGGTGGACTTTTTAATCCCTTAGAGCAGTCACATCATTCTCTGCTCTGTCACTATTTTATCAAACTTGGAAACTCTGCATCATGTTTTGTTCCAGATAAAACCAAATTGTGTTCTTTTGAAGCTATTTTGATGAGACTGTTAGTTACATTTACACTTGGAGCACATGAGTATCTGTTTGGGTGTTTATTGCTTTATACTATACTACTTTTCAATAAAGGCAGGTCGATTTTTCAGGCCAGTTCTATTAATTTATAACTCTGACATGGACACCTAGAGTCCTGACTCATTAAGGTAAAGAATTACTCCTATATTTCTGTAACATCACCAAAATTTACTCTGGAAATAAAATAATACTATCACCTATGTGCTGACAACATAAGCTGTCAGAATGAAAACTCTTCTCATACACAAGCGGATTTAACTTACGCGGAAAACTCAGTAAAGCTCAGCTGTCATTGTGGCTTTCTAAAGTCACCATAGTCATAATTGAGATACCAGGTGATAAATCTGCAGTTCTTTATATAGACAATAAGTTTGGGGCTGTTATTTTATATCTCTAGGAATCTAAGTTTCTTGTATTGCGTGTGTGTGCATGTGTGTTTGTGTGTGTGTGTGTGTGCTTGTGTGTGTGTGTGTGTGTGTGTGTGTGTGTGTGTGTGTAAGCCAGAGGTCAGCCTCGGGCGTCAGTCCTCAGGAACCATCCACTTTGTCTTTTGAGATAGGATCTGTCACTGGGACTTTAGAGATAGGCTGAGATTTCCAGTGCATGCCGTCATGCCCAGCTGTTGGCAGGCATGGGTGCTGGGATTGAACTAAGGCTCTGACACTTTACCAGCTTAGCTATCTCGCTAGCCCTACCCCCAGATTTCTCTTGCTGACATACTTTGTTGTTGCAGCAAAAGCTGTATGAGCAGCACAAACTGAATTTGATGGTTAAAACAGTAATAGGACACAAAGCTGGATGGGAGGTATAGCTGTAGGAGGGTCTGAGGAAGAGAGGTGAGTATAGTAATATATTCTAGTAGAATATACACTGTGCTCAGTTCCCAAAGAAATAATACAGGTATTTCATTGCAACAAATTGATCAAACCAAATAATTATTTACAAGAGTTCTAAATTTTATTTTATACAGTATTATATAACTTTAATTTTCATATATTTCAGGAGAATTGGAAATGCCACTAACCAATCTAAGCTTACCAAGGCAACATTCTCCAGTGAGTTCACTATGTGCAGGATTTCAGACATTTCCATTTTCTGCTGTGTGCAAAATGTAAGTAAAGATTTTATCCAAAGCCCAAGCCGCAGTTCAAGACAAGCAATTGCTTTTTTATTTTATTTTGTTTTTTGTTTCTCCAGACAGGGTTTCTCTGTGTAGTCCTGGCTGTCTTGGAACTCAATCTGTAGACCAGACTGGTCTCAGCTTACAGAGATCTGCCTGTCTCTGCCTCCCAAGTGCTGGAATTAAAGGTGTGACCACCACTGCCCAGCTCAAGATAAGCAGTTTTTAATGAAATCTCTCTATTTAAAGCCACTTCCAAGATGCTGTTATGAAAAGATATGACACTGTATGTGTATTATAAACAGCGGGGGGAACGATATGAATATATATGCACACATCTGTTTTTTCCCAGAGAATATTGTTAGATGATGACCTAAGAAACACATGAGACTGACTTTGCCTAGAAGGAAACTAGGTAATATGACAATATGATAGGATATTTTTCACAATATAATCTTTTATAATATTTTTTAGAATTTTGAATGTTAATGTATTAATATTAAAAGTAAATAACCTGAAAGTTTAAATCCTTCCATGGGAATAGAACGACTAGGAAATTGCCTCTGAACACTTGCCAGTGACACACACTGCCATGAAAGGTATTTCATAACAAATACCACATGTCTTATTCCCTCATAGTCCTGGAGGCTACTATTTTCTGGGTTGGTTTTGGTCATGTGGTAATGTCTTCATTTACCTAGTTACCTCTTTATTAAAAGACCTCATCTCCAAACACAGTCATAGTCTGATATTTTGAGGATTAAGGTTTCACCGTATGACTTTGGAGAATCACAGTGAACTGTAGAATAAGTGGTTTGAAGCTCTGTATTATAGTTAAATTGCCTGACCCATCACTTGCTCTTAATAGCTCTTTGCCTCGGTCTCTTTCTCTATAGACTTGTTACAGTCTTCTAAAAGATGATACATCTGATCTGTGGCAGAAGTACGTAAGATTATAGAATGGTGTCTGTCCACTGATTTCCCAGAGGAGTACCAGGGAATCCGATCCCATTTCCATCAGCATCTGTCCTTTGCCGTGCTTACCTCTGCTGTTATGACGTCAGTATTGAGAATACCAGATACATAGAACCCCGGGTTGATCGATAAACCTGTTCAGCACCCCATTGTAATTGCACATCATGGTCTGTGGTCTTAAAGAATTGATGCTGCAAAGCTAAATTATCATATTCTACTTGGACCCCAAATTGTATATCTCAGTATCCCAGCAAACATGACTCGGATAGAGTCTGAGGTAGCTTTGGATGCTGTCTTTTGTTTTGTGGCATACATAAATTTAGTGTTCTCCAGGGTAAGTTAGTTTATATTCTGGAATAAAACCACTCAACTTCTTATTCAGGTCACAAAACTGGGAATATAAACAGGACAGTCATCTTCATTCCCATTGTAAACTGGAGCTTAACGTATCATAAATCCAGCACCTCCAGGAGAATTACAGGAACACCTGCAGGTTTCTTGTGAATGATTCCTAGATGGCTGGAAGCAGTTGCAGCAAAGGTCCTAGCACTCATCATGAGTTCTGTACGCTTCTTTACTGGTCTGTATGGTGCCTGACTGAGACATGGAGGAGCCAGCCTTGAGTGCCCTACGTATGTCTTCACGTTCTGCCTAGGGATTATTTGCACTTGTGGTGCAACTGTGCTGTATAGACCTCTGCCATGAGCTCGGCTTGTCTGTAGCCTGAGTGAGCTCTGGAACAGCATGGCGTCATCGTGCAATCACATATATAAACAAATATAAAAGTATTTGTTTAATACTTTAGTCCCTCTGCCAAGGTGAAAGGTGTTCATTTGCAGGACACAGTTAATCTTTATTAAGTTCTTTGTCTTATTTATTCTGTATATTCCAATCTGTCTGAGGCAGGTTGGCAGTCAGAAACAGAAACCAGTATATATTAGTATAATCTTAAATTTCAGTTAGCGTTCTAATATTATATAATAGCTATAATAAATCTTTCATTACACATTTTCTATGTATTGTTAGAACTCGAATACCTAGTGAGATGTATGAGACAAGTCTTGCCTGATGAATTATGATCTGGCAAAGTTAGAACAAAAATGGCTTTTAAAACAGTTAATGATTCTAGAATTATTTGAAACAGTTGATAGTTACTCATCACAGCAAGAGAAAAGCCGCTTCCTCCTGGCTTAAACCTTTAAATTTCCACTTAAAAGGCATAAATCCAGTTATAGGGATTATTCTTATAATCCCAGTGTTTAGGGGCCTGAGCAGTAAGGTCATGATTTCAGACCAGTCTAGACTATGTGCTGATTACCTGTATTTTAAAAAGTACCTCAATTATAAAGCTTTAAAAAAAAGTTAAAAAAATTTTAAAGCTGGCTGCCACTATTAACCTTTATTTTTTATTATTTATTTGTTATGTATACAGTGTTCTGTCTGCATTTCTGCCTGCAATCCAGAAGAGGGCACCAGACCTCATTATAGATTGTTGTGAGCCACCATGTGGTTGCTGGGAATTGAACTCAGGACCTCTGGAATAACAGTCAATGTTGTTATCCCTCTGAGCCATATTCCCAGCTTAACTTCTGAGTGGGCATTGACTGTGGATTGAGTTGAAATTACTTTTTTTTTTCTTTTGGCTTTTTTTTTTTTTGGTTTTATGGTTTTTTATTTGTTTGTTTTTGAGACAGGGTTTCTCTGTAGCTTTAGAGCCAGTCCTGGGCTAGCTCTTGTAGACCAGGCTAGCCTCAAACTCACAGAGATCTGCCTGGCTCTGCCTCCCGAGTGTTGCGATTAAAGGCGTGCACCACCACTACCCAGCTAAAATAATTTTAAGTGAAATACTGAGTAATACTGTTGTACTTTTGGCTTAGTTGTAGTACCAACTACATGTAAGACCCACGTTAGATTTTAGAGAGATAAAAAGTAAAGTCGGGTTGTAAGAAGGTTGCATTTCCTTACTAACTGACATGGGAAACACATCTTCAAAATGCTTTATTAAAGGCAAAAATACTTGCTTTTCTTGGGCATGGCTGTCTGAAGCATTTCTTCCTATTTCCACTTCAGGATAAGTACCTATAATCTGAAGTGTATTATCAAAAAAAAAAGCCTTGGTAAATTTCAAGAATTGTCCCAATTCTCATTTTGTATCAAATAACACATATATTTTTGGCTTGTGTGGGTGAATTGTGTGGTTTAGATCTAAAAATATTACTTTCAGTTATCCCATAATGTCAATTCAGTATCTAGAAATACTAGCCATTGCCATCCTCATTTATGTTCCATATGAACTGAGAAACAGAACCTAATCAATTCTCCATTTTACTGGAGATGGGAGGTTTGGGAATGAGGGCTTGTAGCTCAGTAGTCCTCCCCTACCAGGGCCCAGGCTTTATAGCTACTAATGAGCCGTAGTTGACATTAACTCTCATACACATTTCCTCCTTTCCCGTCTGCACTCCAAAAGCATCACACAGGTTTTACACATCTCCCCCAATACCTACCAAAATTTAGGAGCTTGATCTAAATTTAGGGCCTTGTCACTTCTGGGGAAAGTACGGTCAATAGGATTTTTGTGTGGTTCTGATTCTTAGCAACAGAGAGCCTAGAATTTCTATATATAATGGACTCAAGAATAGAAATTTACATAAAAATAATATTAACCAGGTGGTGGTCGTGCACATCTTTAGTCCTGGCACTCAGGAGGCAGAGGCAAGCAGATCTCTGTGAGTTTGAGGCCAAACTGGTCTACAGAGTGAGTACCAGGACAGCCAGGCTACAAAGAGAAAACCTGCCTCAAAAATCCAAATATATATACGTACATGTTTGCTATAATTGCTCTGTGAATATTAAACACAGCCATCTTACAATCAACACTGAAGGAGATAAAAGTGATTGTAAGGGTTACTCTTCCTGCTAACTAGATGTAGAATCACCTCGGAGACAGATGAAGCTCAGGCATGGGTGCGACTGAGGACGTGGCCGGAGGGCAGTAACTGAGTGGGAGGAAGGCCCACCATGAGTATAGACGGTGCCACCAAGGGCTTGGGCTCCTGACAAAGCAAGAGGGGGAAAGAAGAGAGCAAAAAAGTACCAGAAAGTGCCTCTGCTTTCTGGTCATGAAGTGAGCAGCTGTCTTCTGCTCAGTGCTCCTGCCGCCATGATGTTTACCCAAGCTCATGGGACTAAGCTTAGGCTGAAGCCTCTGAGGCCATGAGCCAGGTTATACTGTTCACCCTTACTCTATTTCTACTCAGCATTTGGTTACAGTGATAGAGAAAATACCTAGTGTCAACTTCACACCTAGACATACCACTTTAAACCACACGTTGCATTCCTTGTCCCCCAAAGGCTCTTGTCCAAATGCATTCAGTCTGTCCTTTGAGTCCCAGAGTCTTAAAAGTTTTACATTGTCCAAAAGGCCAAATTAAGAATCTCAAGGAAATCTCTTACTTGAACTTCTGTAAAACCAAAAAGAAACTGACATATTGCCACTGTGTACAGCGGGGCAGAGTGGATACAGCAGGACCCAGAGAATATCCCCACTCTGAAATGGAGGGAGAAGAGTATAGAAAGAAAAGATGAAACCCAGAAGGAAACACAAAGTCCTGCAATTTTATGCCCAGCCTCTGAAGCATGGAGCATTCTGATGTGTGCTCCAAGGGGCTTGGACAGCCTGACCTGCGTAACATTGCCATTTGCAGTTCACACGACCCTATCTTTATTAACTAGGATTTCTATTACTGAGATGAGACATCATGACCAAAAGCATCCCGGGAGGCTTACACTTCACTTTACCATCCGTCATAGAAAGCAGTCGGGACAGGAACCCAAACAGGGCACGGCAGGAACGTGGGAGCAGGAGCAGAGGTCATGAGGGTGCTGCCCACTGGCTTGCTCATGGCTTGCTCAGACTGCTTTCTTATAGAATCCTGGACAACCAGTCCAGAGATGGCACCACCCACTGTGAGTTGGCTTCTCCCCCATCAATCACAAATTAAGAAAATGCCCATCTTCACACTGATCTTATGAGGTATTTTCTTAACTGAGGTTACTTCTCTCTGATAACTTGAGCTTGTGTCAGGTTGTCAGAAGATTAGCCAGGACACTCCCTCTTGGGCTTACTCCACTCATTGCCTCCAGTATCCTCAGTAGATGCTCCACATGCCCTGAGGTCTTCACTACAGCTTCAGCTTTACTAACAGCTTCATAGAGCTACTTGGAGGCTGACTGCAAGAAATCCAACCCTGTTTGTTATATTACCTGGCTTCCAGGTCTTCTTTTTAGAATGTGCCTGAAGCGTACATGACCCCATAGCGTTTCTATTCTGTATGCCTGAAAATCCAGCATCATATAGCTGATGCCAGGGTCTGCTGCCAGTAAAGCAGTAGTCAGGCCTCCTCAGACTATGGCTATAGTAGTGCCTGAGTAACTAGGCACTTAACACTAAGGGAGCCATTTCCCTGATGGCCCTATTGGAGCAAGGTGCCTCATCACTCTCTTCTCAAATGAGTTTTACACCTTAGAGCCTGTGATGTCTGGCATTCGTCTAATACCTGAGATGCTGAGAGGATCATGCTTATAGCTCCTATGAAGTGCCTAGCTTCTCTGTAGTGGCACTGATCTCTCTAACAGCCCCAACTTCATTATCTAGAAATTTATACCAGCCCTTTTCTAGCTATATTGCATGTTTTTTGCATCTTCTCGCTCTACGTTTTTATCCCAACTAGTAGTTATCAGTAATCAATTTCTGCATTATTTATGTTTGTCCTTGCTACGTCCAAATATCTGTCAGAAACGGTTTAAATGAGGAAGGACTTACCTTGGTTCATGGTTTCAGAGGGTTTAATCCATAGTTGCTTGGCCCCATGTTCTTGGGCAACACATCGTTATAGAGGTAGGGGCATATGACAATAACTGTTCACCTCGTGGCTGACAGAGAAACAGAAACAGGAAATGTATTGCGCATTTGCTTTCTCCTTCCCTCCTTTTATCCTGCCATGGATTCCCAGCCGTGGACGGTACCACCCAGCCAGCCCTAAGCTCACGGAATGCCTTCACAGATACACCCTTGAGGTGCCTCACCCCTCAGTCTCTGAGGTGGCTCTGAATCCAGTCACATTACCGATGAAGACCAAGCATCACAACAATTTTTAGGCAAACAGGGCTAATTAAGGAATTTACTAATACCAAATCTTTCAGGGAAAGAAAGTATTAGAGATTTGGTTTAAACAGCTGCACTTTAGTTTTATACATTTACAAAATAGAGTTCCTTTTTACTTGCGTTTACATGTAAAAAACTTAGAAAAATACTCCTTTTAAAATTGTTATATAAGCCGGGCGGTGGTGGCGCACGCCTTTAATCCCAGCACTCGGGAGGCAGAGGCAGGCGGATCTCTGTGAGTTCGAGGCCAGCCTGGTCTACAAGAGCTAGTTCCGGGACAGGCACCAAAGCTACAGAGAAACCCTGTCTCGAAAAACCAAAAATAAATAAATAAATAAAATTGTTATATAAAACAGCTAATACATTGATGAGTTAAACTTTGACTCTTCTTTTACAGTGATTTGCTTAGTGCTGGAGAATCGGCTAATAAATACTGCATGCTGTGGCCCTTGGGAAGCTGCAGGAACTCTTGGGTCTCGTTCATGCTTACAGGTACAGAGTGCTTGCTACTGAATGGCAGCTACAATGCATAGGCAGAGGCATGCAGATAGCATAAGTGTGACATAGTTTTCCTTGACTTCCGTAACATGAAAGCCAGTTATCTTTTAGACGCTCATTAGAAAAACAAGGCCTCAATCTGGCTGGCTTTCTCATGGTCCTTATTTATGAAATAAAAGAAACCAGATAATCTAACACATATTTATGTGTATGTGTAAAGAATTTGTATTTTTGAGTCTGTAAATTGGTTGCAAAAGATATTCTACATAGCTAATGTTAAAAGAAATGTTAAAGTTTTCCATTTTTCAAGCATTCCAAGAAGGATGGTTTAAAACCTTTAACAAAAGTTTGTAATGTAATAAAATAATTTTGAGTTGAATAATCCCCTCCAAGGCTATCTCTTTATACAATGAGAAGAGCAATGATGGTGGTGTCTGTTTTCTAAAACCACGGTTTTATATAAAGACGAATTCAGATGTTCACAGCAGCCTTAGTAAAAGTAGAAACCTGGAAGCGGGGTCATGTGATCCATGCACAGGTAGTAATACCCAAGGCTCTGGGTTTAATCCTCAGAACTGAAAAATTCCCCACCAGGAAACATTTCATGTGTCCATTGAATAAAGGAATGGATTGGCAAATTGTGGCATACATATAAAATGAAATATTACCAACTAATCCAAAGAAATGACCAGTGAGTACCAGGGACTAGCAATGACAGGAGGGTAATGCAGGAGAGAGGAGGATGTGGGTAATTGAAGGCAGGTAGGAGGATCCTGTGCTGTTGAACTGTTAAGTGTATTGAGTGTGATGAGAGATGCACAAATCCACATAGGTGGTAAAACTACATAGAACTGGTTGCACAGATACACACACGCATGCGTGCACACACATATACACACACACACACACGGGCGGGGTGTAATAGAAAAAACTAAGACAATATGAACAAAATTGATGAACAAAAAAATGCTAAAGTGCCACTCTCCTAGTTGTGCAATTGTATGCAAGTGTAGTGTGTAATTGTAGGAAATAGGAGAGGCCAGCCTGGTCTACGCAGTAAGTTTAAGGAGGAAGAAGAAGAAACGGTATGATTTCTATTGTTAATCTAACTTGGACTTGTACAAATATTATCATTTTGAAAACAAAGTACAGATATAGCCTCCAATTTCACCGTTTCCCAATGTGTGAAAATGTATTTCATTGGGAATGTCCAATATGAATCTTTTTATTGTTTTTCATTTATTTTTCCCTGTGTTTGTTTTCAAGTTCCAAGATTTGAAGAGCCCAGCAGTCAATATTCTCTTGCAGATATGAGGAATATCTTTTCTATCAAAGGAGACAGCCTTGTGATTAACCCTGCAAAAACAAAGGGTTGGAGACAAGCAAGACGAAATCCAATAATGGCCGAAACTTTGGAGCATCTGAAGGCATATTTGTGTCACAGTGGTCTGTCTTCTAAGGAGGCTAAGCTGGAGATCTTTCTGCCTACAAAAGTGCTTCAGCTGGAGCGTAAGCACAGAATAGCGCATACACTTGTGACCATTTCACAATGAGATGATGGTTACAATATGCTTCAGTTCTGCCAGCTGATGCGTTTTGGCCTTCCTGGGCCCTTATGTCTGCTCAGAAAAATATGGCAGTTTAACTAGCTAATCCTAAAATCCTATTCTGCCTAAATGCTTCTGTCTAGTCATTTCTCTCTTTCTTTCTTTCTTTTTTTTTTTTTTGACAAAGTTCTTCTGTGTAACCCTGACTATCCTGGAATTCACTCTGTAGACCAGACTGGCCTTGAACTCAGAGATCCGCCTGCCTCTGCCTCCTGAGTGCTGGGACTAAAGGTCTTCATAAAGTCAGATGTGTACAGTCAACGCCACAGACTGTTTTCAGGTCACACATCAACCCCTCCCCCAAGTCCATAGCCATTTGCACTTCCTCTCTATTCTACCCAGCTGTGGCGTGACTGCTAAGCTCTGTCGGGAGATGCCTCTCTGAGACAGTCCGTATAAATAAAACTGTCAAATACTGGCCTGTTGTGGCAGGCATAGTTTATTTAACATCATGATTCATTTATATTGTAGGGTATGTGTAATGCTCAAATTTTTGCCAACTTTTTATTTAGGTTTCTTTTAAAATGTTCATTCATAAGAATTAAAAAATGCATTTTGGATTCAGCCTTTGTCCAAGGCTGTGACTCATTATAACCTATTAGCAACAGCTTGACTGGAGTTCCTTCTTTGCCTAACAATTAAACTCCTAATATGAAGAGATGGTTGCCAGGCAGTGGTGGGGCACACTTTTAATCCCAGACTCAGGAGGCAGACACAGGTGGATCTCTGTGAGTTCCAGAACAGCCAGACAGGGCAACACAAAGAAACCCTGTCTCAAAAAAGAAAGAAAAGAAAGAAAAAGATGAAAAGCTTTTATGCTTTTTATTTAGAAGCAAAGATGTATTTTCCAAACAATAAACAAGTAATCCCTAAAGGTCAAATTATGTTAATAGGAAACTCTAACTAAAAGTTATTTATTTAAGCATAGAAATCATTTTGGTGTCTTTCATCTTCTCGTTTCCAGCCTGGCTAGAACATCAGAGTTGCCCCTTGCCCATCATGCCTGTGAGTGAGAAGTCTGCTAGTGTCCGCAGATTACATCCTCAGAAGAGACCGTCTCCTGAGAATGAAGTGCTGCATCAGATGCAGTCTGAGGAATGCGTCTCTGCTAAAAAAACAAAAAGGGAAGAAAATCCCAAGAGTGACCAAGAGCTAGCGGCTAGAACAGTGCAAAAGACAGACAACAGTCACGTTGGACTTGCTGACTCTGGGCCCTCTGTTGAGTCAGCTTCCTCCTCACAGATCAAGGCATCTTACTATAAAAAGCAGCACGACTTGGATCTTTTGAGCGAGTTCATTACTCTGAGAAGTAAATACAAGCCTTTCACTTCAGATGCTGAAGTCACAGACCATGACCAAAACAGTGGTGGGTAACTCAGTACAATTTTGGCATAGACACGTAGCCTTTAGGATTAGGCACTGTCTGTTATACAATGCAAGAAAATAAAAACTCTTCTAGAGAAATTGTGTAGCTTTTCATAGACAAGGGAAATGCCATTGACACTCCTTATAAATAGAGATTGATCCGTAAATATAGACTTAGATATGGCTATAAGTATGCTTTCAAAGATTAAAAGGCATGTTTTAATTTGCCACAAAGCTATGAATTAAAACTTGCTTTGTATAACTTGGATATATAAGCTTAGTATTCCTAACTTGATCATGCTCTCATGCTTTTTCTCTATTAACTTAAAACCCTTTGTCAGTATTTTTAAAGATAGTTTTATTAATTTTTCGAGAATTTCAAACGTTTTCTTTTTGACATTACCATTTCTTCCATCCCCATCTCCAGCCATATCCACCCTCGGTTTCATCCCCATCCAACTTTCTGTCCTCATTTTGAAAAGGTTTCTTTATTTTATTTTCTTTTATGTATGTGGGTGTTTTGCTTGCAAATATGCATTGCACTGCATTTGTGTGTGGTGCCCATGGGAGCTAGAAGAGGATGTTGGAGCTCCTGGAACTGGAGTTAGAAACAGTTTTGAGCTGCCATTTGCATGCTGGCAACTGAACCTGGGTCAGCTCTGCAAGAGCAGTAAGTGCTCTTATCTCTGAGCCACCTCTCCAGACCCATGGAGTCCCATTAGTGCTACCTGTATACGGTCAAGTAGTGGCCATCCACTGGAGCGTGTTAGACCTGCCACGGGCTGCGCTCTCCCAGCAGCTCTCAGCTCTTCAGCTAGGGGTTAGCTACGTATTTTAACACATTTTAATATGTACTTACACATTTTCTCTTTTAATTGCTCATTAATCTTTCTAATATCAGAGTTTCTATTTGAGTTATTGTCATTTATGTCCTGCTTCTAACCACATCAAAAGTGTATAATATATCATATCATTTCACTTCTAGTTAAAAAAAATGGAACTCTAGAATAATTTTTCTTATTCCAGACAGGGTCTCACTATGTAGCTCTGAATATTCCGAAACTCGCTATGTAGTCCAGACTGACCTCAAACACACGAAGATCCTCCAACCTCTCCCTCCCAAGTGCTTTGATTAAAGGTGTGCATCGCTACACCTTGTGCTTTGTAGAATAATTTTGATAGACTTTACCTTGATGAAATTGATTTTAAAAAAAGTGTTTATGTTGCTTAGAGCATGATTGGGTCTTGCAGTCCTATGTTCCATCTATGGGGACAAGGTATGGTTCTCGGTGTCATGGCAGTTATGTGTAGTTTCCCAAAAGTGTGACAGTCAAGGATAAATGTGCTGAAGCTCATTCCTGGGTGTACAGTAAGGGAATGAACTTCCCCAAGAAGGAAGTATTCTCAGCTTCTCTTATGTCATGACTCTTTCTCCTGATGAGTTTCTCCTGCCCAGCTTAGGTGAGGACTGGGTGGGTAGTTGCCTCATTCAGGTATTTACCTACCAAGCCCACTTGTCTCTCAAATAAAGCCCTAGTCTCCAACTTAGCTTTTATTAGCAATAAAGGTAATATAATGTTCTTGCTTTATTTTACGGTTGATCAGGGACAAGAAATGTTATTACTTATTAGCTTTCTCAAAAGTTTCAATAATTAATATTGCTTGACTGTATCTATTTAGATCACTTAAAATTAACTGGCAGTATTACTTCAAGATGACATAATCTAGTTTGGATATTCTCCAAATTACACTTGGGGTTCTTTGTTTTTATTTAAGGCAGGATCTTTCTGTGATGTCTGGCCTCAAATTTGTAATCCTCCTGCCTTAGCCCTCCAAGTGCAGGAATTATAGGCATAGTCACCATATCCAATTTAATTATCATACTTTTAACCTCACATATTCAAGTACATCAGGTTGGTAATGCAGTTTTAAAAATATCCTATAATTATATTATCTGTGGGTGACATTAGTATTTAGTTAAAATAGCTGTATGTACAGATATTAATCCTCTATAATACCTAAAAAAAGAAAAAGCCTAGCATTTACTAAACACTGTATCAGGTACTGAGCTGCATATTAAAGGAGGGGTGGGTTTTTTTGGCCTGGAATTAAGGTAGGCAGCTCTGGAAGACTTGGTGTGGACGATGGCAGAGCTGAAAGGTCAGTAGTAGAAAACTGGTGTGCATGAGAGAGGAGAGAGACGTTAGGCTTGAAACAAAGGAGACGGCGAAAGACAGAGTGAGCTGGAGCGCTGCCGTCCTGTCTGTCAGGAACTGGACGGTGTTTGGCCCCTGTACCGAAGGTAGGCATTCTAGCCTGTATTTACATATGAGGACACCCAGGCTGCTGTCAGGACTGGGTTTGAGCTCCGTCCAGATGCCAAAGCTTTCCCACTTCCGTCATCCACCTCACTACTGAGCACGGTGGCAGGGTCACTATCTGGGTAATTTGTTTAACTTAGACTCCATGAAGAAATTTAGCAACTATGATACTGAACGCTGTGTAAAAGTAAGGCAGCATAATTTATCCTGAACAATTTAATGTTTTTGCTAGAATTTCAAGATAAAGAAAAGTGTTCTTTAACTCTTCAAGAAGAAAGTCCCGTTGTTTCTAATAACAGAACTGCAGAGGAAAGAAGTCAGGAGAGAGCAGATGATGTCATTGAGATTCAAGCATCAGGTATGCAGCCTGCTTTCAAGATTGTTCTAGTTTGCTTGTTTTGGAAGTTTCCAAAACAAGATTTGTAGAATATACCTTATTCTCCATGTAATTGTCTTTGTTTGTTTCAGAAACTTAATTCTGTTTCTACTTCCAAGTTACTTCCAGACATGGATGCCTGTCCACTGCCTGTCTTTCTCCCATCGTCGTACTCCAGCCCACTAACTGCTGTTTCTTCCTTCACTGAAACCAGACCACTTCCTGCATCCATGTAAGAAGACCAAACTGCAGGAGTCCTCACTCTCTTCTTCCATGTTCGGGAGTTATTAATGATCTGTTTTCTCACCCATTGTCAGGGATGTAGGTGGTTATCAAAAACAGCACTGCGTCCTTTCCACAGACACTAATTTCGGCGCTGTTATTTTCCAGACACCCAGTGCCAAGCATACTGCCTCCTAGAAGCAGCAGCGACTCCTGTCTTAAAGAAGCTTGTTTGCCTCTGCACTTACCCTGCTGCTAATTGGAAATTTGCCACTGTCATTTTTGACCAAACAAGATTCTTCTTAAAGGAACAAGAAAAACTAGTAAATGATGCTGTTCACCAAGGTGAGCGCAAATCAGATTCAGACCACCTGGATGAATTTATACACAACTGTAGCTGTAGACTTCAGACCTGAACGAGACCGTGACTGTAATTTAGCATGTAGTACAAGATTCTCAGTGGATCTCCTAGTTGATTTGTATTACTTAATAGATCTCCATTGCAAAAAGAGAATTAACACCATAAACATTCACATTGGAACTAGTACGTGGACCTGCTCAGACCATGCCCAAAGAAAATTGCAAAAACAAAATCCAAAGGATAAAATTATTTCCAGTGATTTTAACTGCGTCCCATAATGAAACACAAGATTTATATATGAAATATATAAATATACATTTTTTATAATGAAAATTGTTTGCCAGTAGGGGATGAGCTGGGTGGTTATCTGTCTGGGCTCAGTGCTATCTTGAGCATCACTTATCCTCACTAAATCTGTGCCCTAATCTGAAATGAGGCTCACAGAAGTCCTGATAGGATTATTAGAGAGTCAATGAACTAACCTGCTTATGTACAGCCTAACAACAGTAAGCACTTGCTAATAGATAATAGCTGTTATTATTAAGCAGATTGATACATATTCTAAAACTCTAATGTGTTAACTATGCTTTTGCTTATATAGGTGAAAATGCTGACAGAGAAATAACATTCAGGCATGCTGCTCTCTTACATCTCCTGGTGACAATGAGAGATGTCCTTTTAACATGCAGCTTGGATACAGCATTAGGTTGGTAGAGAATTTTTTATTTTTACTTTCTTCTTGTTGGATAATCTATCTGAAATAATTTACTTTTCTGAAAAAGATATACTTCTTGAAAAATTATGTCACCTTCTCACCTATCACACTGATCAACATTTTGTCATAATTATTAATGGGATATATACACATACATGGTGTATATTATAAACATTTCAGTGCTAAGGACCAAATTCAGGGCCCCTTAATACTTTAATACTAAATAAGTCTACCACTAGCAAGACTCTCAACCCAAACTGTACTATTACAATGCTGCTTGGACTATTAGCTCATGCTTCTTATTGGCTAGCTCTTACATCTTAAATCAACCCATTCCTATTATTTTATATTTTACCATGAGGCTTGTGGTTTACCAGTATTGGCATGAAGGCATCTTTCTCCTCTGGTGGCTACATGGTGTCTCATTGACTTGGCCTACTCTCTCCTCCTCTATCTGCTTGGAATTCCCGCCTTGCCCTATTCTGCACTGCAATAGGCCCAAAGTAGTTTCTTTATTAACCAATGGTATTCACAGCTTACAGAGGGGAATCCCATGTCAGAAAAGAAAAAGAAAACAGTATTACCCAGCATGTGTATGTATCAAAATATAGTATTCCATAAGCATGTACAGTTTTAATAGAATTTATGTATGGAGTATAAATTTAAATTAAAACACCAACAAATTTTATTAAAATAAGAATAGGGGGGCTGGAGAGATGGCTCAGAGGTTAAGAGCACTGCCTGCTCTTCCAAAGGTCCTAAGTTCAATTCCCAGCAACCACATGGTGGCTCACAACCATCTGTAATGAGGTCTGGTGCCCTCTTCTGGCCTGCAGGCATACACGCAAAACAGAATATTGTATACATAATAAATAAATAATTTAAAAAAATAAAATAAAATAAGAATAGGACTAAATGAAAAATATTATCTGTCACTGTTTTGTTTTCATTTTGCTTATTTTGTTTTCGTTTTCTGTGTTTGGGTGTTTTGCATTGCTTGTGGAGACCAGAAGAGATGTCAGATCCTCTAAACTAAGCTAAAGTTACAGACAGTTGTCTGTCATGCAGGTGCTGAGAACTGAGCCTCCATTGTCTGGAAAAACAGCCTTTGCTCTTAACTTTTCTCCAGATCCATTAACTGCTTGCTTAAGTATGTTGCTTAGCCAGGCATGGTGGTGCACACCTTTAATCCCAGCACTCAATAGGCAGAGGCAGGAGGATCGTTGTGCATTCTAGGACAGCCTGGTCTCCATAGTGAGTTACTGAACAACTTGTTTTACATGATGAGTTCCAGGACGGCCATGGCTACATAGAGAGTTCCTGTCTTTAAAAAAAACAAAAAACAAAAATATTTATTTTCTTTTAGTGTTTTTTTGTCATGGAGTTATACTCAAAACATTAAAGAACTTAATATTTCCCCCCAATTTTTCTTTAACAGGATATTTGTCAAATGCAAAGGATATCTACAAAAGCATGTTAGACTCCTGCTTGGATAACATTTGGAGACAGCTGAAAATTTTACAGTTTATTAAGGAGAAAAGGCCTAAAACCAACTATAAGATCGAAGAATTGCAATGTCAGATACTAAGCAGGTTGCAAAGTCAACAACAGATTAAGGTAGGGTATTGAGCTAAAGCAGATAAAGTAATTAGTATAAATAAGGGTGATGTAACATGATTTTATGCATTTAACTTTCAAGTTATAAATAGGCTATGTCTGGCCCTTGACAGTTCCCTCCTTAAGTAAGATAATGGTAGTCTCAGATGCGGAGAAAGGGGGATTCATGTCATTATTCATTGCCTTCCAATTTAAAATGCTTTAATTTCTGATATAAAGTGTTGTCATGGATTGGTTCTCAAGGGATTGGTTCTCCCTGCCTGATATTTGTATAAGATCATGGAAATCCACAACATAACATAACAATAATCTATTTTGGGGTAGTGATCTAGAATTTCATCTGACATGATATTATAAAAACTTGACATGATATTATAAAAACACTGATATAAAGTGTTGTCATGGATTGGTTCTCAAGGGATTGGTTCTCCCTGCCCGATATTTGTATAAGATCATGGAAATCCACAACATTACAATAATCTATTTTGGGGTAGTGATCTAGAATTTCATCTGACATGATATTATAAAAAATACCTTATGCCCTGGCAGTGGTGGCACACACCTTTAATCCCAGCATTTGGGAGGCAGAGGCAGGTGGATCTCTGAGTTTGAGGCCAGTCTGGTCTACAAGAGCTAGTTCAAGGACAGACTCCAAAGCTACAGAGAAACCCTGTCTTGACAAACCTAAAAAACAAACAAACAAACAAAACTTATGTATTTATTTTCTCACCCCCCTAAATCATTTATATGAGAACTGAATTAATGAAGGTTTAAGGCAAAATACCTCTCTAAACTTAATCTAGCAAAAAAGCATCCCAAGTAGTCACAGTGAGTCTGAATACAAATTCATTTGGTTCCCTTTCTGCTCCATTGTTGCTCCTTTACCCTTGACTTTACAGACTCTAGAATGACTTTCCTAAGTCCTTCAGTCAAATCAATACATGAGAAATTTACATTTGAATCTGAGGCACTGCTCCCTTCCAGAAGAGAAACCGCCCGCCCGCTGAGGAGGAGAGTGCAGCAGCTCCTCCCTTTCTCCAATAATTTCAGACTTGTGGGGGTTGAAATTAACAGTAAAACAGCAGGCTGAGACAATTGTACATCAATATTATAGACAGGAATGCGAAGGCACTGCCCCAAACACTTCCCTCATTGATGTCTGATGCTACCAGAATTTAGAATAAGAGTGTTTTCTTTGTAAACTGTGTGTTCCCTTTTTGTTTGTAAGACAGGGTTTTCTGTGCCTCAGAGGCTGGCTGGCCTTGACCTCCAGGCCCTCCTGCCCAGGCCTCCTTAGTGCTGGGTTCACAGGCTACTGCACTGCAGGTGGTAACTCTGCTCTCCTCGTTGTGACTTTTATCTGACCAGTTAAATTTGCTAGTTTATCACTGTAGCAAAACAGCAGTGAATACCTCAGAGTAGAGCACTTGCTAGCATGGGTGAGGCCCGAGGTTTGACCTCCAGTACTCCCTCCCCCCCCCAAAAAAAGGAGAAGAATAATTCAGCAGTACGTGTGGAATTCTTGTTTTTGTCTAGGTACTTATTATAATAAGAATGGACTCAAATGGAGAAAAGCATTTGCTTATTAAGACCCTTAAGAAAATAGAAGGTAGGCACATTTCACTTATGCTTCATTTAGTAAGTGTTTTAAGTTATACAGATGTATTTATCTGTTATTGACAGTGAAAATCATAAATTTATGTTCTCAAAGTCTAGGACTCAGTGGAGTTTCACCAATAGTTCAATCTCCAGTTGCCCAAACTTTCATCAGTTCTTGAACTAACAGTTCTTAAATCAGTGTAGTAAGTCTGCAATATATCTATAGTGTACTTATAATTTTATTAAGAATTGACCTGTTTTGTAGATTACTTCCTAGTTGCTACATTGATACTCAGTTTCATAAACAAAGAAAAAGTTCATAAAGATTATGTAGCATACTAGCTGTTATAGGTCATAGTTAAGGAGGTAGTAACTACCCAGTTTTCTCATTCCAGTGTGGACTTCATCTCTGCTCTCTGATACCCGCTCTGTCGGTCCTTCCTACTCTGAGCTTTGGAGCCCACTGCTTACATGCAGATTCTGTCACACTATAGCTGAAACATGGCTTTCTCCCTCAAGCCATTGCCTCCTCTGTAGCCCTCTGTTGAAATAGGAGCAGCGGGGCAGCTTCCCCTGCACCCGGCTGCCCACATGGCTAGCTTATGCCCCGAAATAATTACATGGAAACTGTATTCTTTTAAACACTGCCTGGCCCATTAGTTCCAGCCTCTTATTGGCTAGCTCTTAAATATCGATCTAACCCATTTCTAATATCCCTGTAACACCACGAGGTGTCTTTCAAGGGAAGATCTTAACCTGCATCTGTGTCCGGTAGGAGAATCATGGCGACTCCTTGACTCAGCTTCTTTCTCCCAGCATTCTGTTCTTTTTACTCCGCCTACCTAATTTTATGTCCTATTAAAGGGCCAAGGCAGTCTCTTTATTTAAACAATGAAATTAACACAAGCCAGAAGACTCTCCCCCATCAGCCCTCTCTTAGGGAAGCTGATTGTTTTCCTTTAACACTTTTTTATTTGTGTGTATGAATGTGAACTCCTACCGACATGATGGAAGTAGAGAACTAACACCTTCACGTTACTTTCCCTGACCTACACACACAAACATACACGCTATAAATAAATCAGGACAGGGCTACACAGTATTAGCATGTGATGTGGAGGTGAGCAGCTTCAGGCTGACCTAGCTGCCTTTGACACTTGCTGTCTTATTTCAGTGTTGTCTGCTGACATAAAAATCTTATTACACAACTGGAAACTATCCTGAGCCAGGAGCTAGCTGAGTGCATTTCACAATGAAATAGATTCCCTTGCTGATTTTGTTATGTATTTACATTTTTGGCTAGAGAAAGAATAATATGATTTGGGGCAAAATAAGATTAAATACACAACTAATGAGTGTTTAATTAATATGGCTGTTTTAAAATTAAATGTTTGACTGTTTCTGTTGGCATAAAAAACTAAATGATCTTTATATATACACATCAGAAATATTGCTTATGTTACAAGCTTTCTAATACACTAGACTTAGAAATGTAATCTGCAAAATCGTATTTCAAGTAATGTTCATGCCTATAGAATTTCAGTTCATTTTTATGGGAGTGAAAGTTGTGACACTGGACAAAGTATTTAAACAAAACTAAAAAAAAAAAATTTTTTTTTGAAAGATAACTCCCTTTTTTCCTAACAGGTTTAACAGTGACTGTTTTACATTCAAATGAGAGAAAAAAATTTCTGGAAACTACCGGTGTTATCAAAGGGTAAGATTATGTGTTTCGATCTATGACATAGTTCCACAGGAAAGGGAGAGCTAGTTTGGGCTGTGCTGTAGCCCTCGGCCCAGGAGTGGCCTTGGGAAGATGATCCTTCCAGAGTTCTGGTTAAGAAAAGCTGAGTCCATGGCTTTACTCTCCTCATGGAAAAGGCCATAGAACACTAACTCACAGCATAACCATGTCTGTTTAATAAAATTAGCATCCAAGAATTTAGTTCAGTCTTATTTTAATATTGCAAAATTATCATCATCATTGTTGTTGGACTAGAAATAGGCGTTGGTGGTACACACCTTTAATCCCAGCACTCAGGAGGCAGAGGCAGGCAGATCTCTGAGTTGGAGGCCACCTGGTCTACAGAGTGTGTTCCAGGACAGCCAGAGCTACCCAGAGAAATCCTGTCTCAAAAATATAAATAAATAAGGAAGAAAGAAAAAAGAAATATTCTTTAAAACACCCTTGTTTTCTTCAGTTTCTCCATTTTCTTTCTTCCTGGGGAAAACCTGCTTATAATAGACCAAGCATTGGGTTCTTGAGTGCCTTTATTTTGTCTCATTTTACATAGAAATTATTTCTAATATTGGAATACAAATAATGAAAGAAATATAAATACAATAGAAGCCCATAAGCACTAGGTATGAACACTTTAACCTTCCGGACTGATCTGGATGGAAAGGAGCAGCAGAGGGTTGGTTATGGTAGGCACTGGAGCACATAGGACGGGAGAAGACCACACTGGCACTGCTGTGCCCGTTGTTTATTGTGTTCATTAAACACTTAGGAAGCCCATGGAGAAGAGACAGCTGCATCCTACTACATAGAGTCTTAGAATAAAGACTTGACATTGGTGAGGTGAGGCAAGTTTTCATGTTGATATCCATTATTGATGATACTCAGGTAATAAGATCAGAGTTACATTTGGGATATGACCATACAAAATTTACATTCTGGTATTTTTCTAAGTATGATTATCTGAGAGAAAAATAAAATGAAAGCCAGGCATGGCGTGGTGGTGCACTCCTTTAGTCCCTACACAGGAGGCAGAAGAGGTTGGATCTCTGTGAATTCGAGGCCAGCCTGGTTCCAGACAGTCATGGCTACATAGAGAGACTCAAAAAGCATAAACAGAGCTGGAGGGATGGCTTCGCCGTTAGACTAGGCTCACACACACACACACACACACACACACAGAGAGAGAGAGAGAGAGAGAGAGAGAGAGAGAGAGAGAGAGAGAGAGAGAGAGAGAGAGAGAGAGAGAGAAGCAAACCATAAACATCTGTACCGGTCCGTCCAGCTCCAGCTAAAGAATAACACGTGTGATTCCATTGTCCTCACCTGCTTTTGTCTTCAGCACGAGTTCCTGTGTGGTGGTGCATAACCACCATATCGGAGCAGATTTCCCCTGGAGCAGCTTCTCCCTTGTGCTGGAGTACAATCACGTGGGCCACTCTTGCTGGGCCAAGCACTGCCAGCAGTTGAATATACCGTTCCTGGCCTTTAAAGTCGTCCTTCCAGACACAGCGCTGAAGAGTAAGGAGATAAGCCGGGATCCTGGTCTCTGTTAGAGTAGAGTTGCTCTGTTTGAAGAAATAATTTGCTATTTATAAAATAAGTTTTGTACTTATATAGTTTATAATATACAGCTTATATATAGTTTGTAAACTATATAATACAGTTTATATAGTTTCCTTAACATACACCTGCATTGCTTCTGTTTAATAAAAGGAGGAAGCTGAGGTAGAAGAAAATGTAAACATTTACAATTCTCTTATTTAGGAGTCACCTTGCTGGATAGATTTGGAGGGTTTCTCTTGGACATTCAGGTGCCATACGTATTTTTTGCATCTGAAGGTCTGCTTAATATCCCAGAAATACTCCGGCTGCTGGAATCTGGGTAAGCCATGCTTTTTAGTTGTTGGTCTCAGCAACCTCAGCATGTGTGCGTGTGTTACGATTAGTTAATAGTACATGCTATACCTTATCTTCCTGATCCAGACTAGAATATTACAAGATCATCTTTCCAAACAGCATGTCAATTTATATTTCTAATTCCTAAACTATAACTATTATATTTTTACGATAATTACTAATTTTATGTACAAAATGACATTTAATTTTTCCTTAATTTGCATTTTATTTAAATTTCTTTTGTTACCAGCACATACATTCATCTTGTAAGTTCTTTTTCTGTGAATTACATATGCAAACATTTGAGTCATTTGCAATATTCAAAAAGAGAACTTTTTCAAAAATAAAAAAGGAACATGGAAAACAGGACTATGAAGTTCTAAATGAATGGTTGGGTTTTCAGGTTAGTAGTTTTAAGGTTATGCCATCATTGAATGTTTTAAATTAAAAAATACTGTGTACACAGGAATGTTGAAGTGCACATCAATGTAGAAAAATTGAATTATTGCTTCAGATAAAATCCAAATCAACATTCTATGCTTTTGTTTTTGGATTGAAAGGCTATAGGGCACTCATAAAAACTGTTAGCTCATGAAAGTAGTTAAAGTGTAGGCAGAGACTTGGGTTGTAGCTCAGTCACGTGTACTTAGTATGTGTTGTGAGGTCACTGAGTATTCGTGAGGCCCAGAAACAGCTTGACCCCGAAGAGTGAGTCAGTATAAAAAAAGGAGAAAATTCTGATAAATGGGGAATCTTACAGTCTTTGGACATGATAGTTTAATTATGAGTTCCTGCTGAAGAACTAGGATAGACGGGTGAAAACGTGTATGGCAGCATATGTACTGACGTCCAGCACGGTTGCTGAGACAGCATATACTTTCTAAAAGATTGTCATTGTAAAAAGAGAGAGAGAGAGAGAGAGGGAGAGAGAGAGAAAAAGAAATTAGCATGGACTGGACAGAGGGCTTATCCATTAGCAGTACCTGCAGAGGACCAGTTTGGTTCATGGCGCCCAGGTTGGGCAGCTCCTAACCACCTGTAACTCTAGCGATGCGCCAGGGGATCTGGGAGCCAGAGGATCTGGGAGCCAGGGGATCTGGGAGCCAGGGGATCTGGGAGCCAGGGGATCCGGTGCCCTGTTCTTGTCACCATGCACATGCACCCACTCACACATGCACAAAAACTAAGTCTTTAAATAAATAAATAAAAATTTGAAAAGAGAGTAACACAATTCAAGGTGAAGCCAATAGAGAACACACCAGAGGCCTTCCAAGCTGAGCAGGTACAGATTAGAGGAGAAGTGTCTGGTTTCTCTTATAAGTAAATCACAATTTTATTCCCCAAATTTAAAAAGCTAATTTATGAGAAAAACAGTAATCCCCGTAACTGACTATTCCAAAGGACAGCACAGTCAGTCCTCTGAGGTGTGTTCTCAGCCATGCATTATCTCCACTGAAGACTGTTGTCTCCCGCAGCTATAATATCACATTAGTGGAGAGAAGCTGCTGCGAGTCTCTGAAACTCTTCGGAAGCACAGAGCGCTACGTGGTGATCACAGTTGACGAGCACACTGCTGTAGTCGTGCAGGTAAAACTATGTCACACAGGGTAGAAACTCCAGTGGGAAGTAAATCTGGAGTAGGGAACAAATATGGACAAAATACGTTCAAATGTATGAAATTATCACTTATTAATAAAATATTAAAATAGAAAGTCAAGCATGTTAAAATAATACATCTATGTTATTTTTTCCATATGGAGCTTATCTGTAATCTCTTCTAAATTTTGCAAATGGGCATAGTGATAAATTACCACCACGGAAAATGACTACCAGTCTTCCTGATGTCATATAAATTTTAACAAAATTAAGGAAGATAAAGACAAACATAGTGATATCTGCAATCTTGGCATGTAGGATATTGAGACGGGATTGCAAGTTTGAGACCAACCTGAGTTATGTACAGCAAAACCCTAACTAAAAACAAACAAAATGAGTAAAGAATCTGGGGCTGGAGAGATGGCACAGGGGTTAATGGCACTGGCTGCTCTTCCAAAGGTTCTGAGTTCAATTCCCAGCCACCACATGGTGGCTCACAGCCACCTATACCAAGATCTGGTGCCCTCTTCTATTGTGCTGGCAGAACACTGTATACATAATAAATAAATCTTTAATAAAAGCATTGTGTATTTTAAAGTTATTTGCTGAAAAAATAGTGTAGGAAGTTTCAAAAGCAATAAATTCCAAAGGCTGGGGATAACAGTGCTGGCTAGCATGCACACTGCCCTGAGTGTGAGCACCAGCTGTGCAGACAGAACAAGATAACGAAAACCAGGAACCTCTTTCACGTAAGGAAGTACAGTATAATCTTACATGGCTGTGTAGTTCATTCTTTATTTCTTCTTTATTTTGTGTGTGACTGTGTGAGTTCATGTGCACCATGTGTGTTCAGGTGCTCAAGGATCCAGAGGGCATTGGATCCCCTGGAATTGGAATTATAGGTGATTGTAAACTCTGATCGGGGTGCTGGGAATTGAATGAGTCTGGACTCTGTGTTAGACTCTGTCTTAACTGCTGAGCCATCTTTCTAGTCCCAAAAAAGTATAATATTAATTGATGGTTAGAAATGTACAATTTCCTGTAAGGCAAATAGGGATTACTTCAAATTGTTGTTTCTCAAAGAGAGAGTCCCCAAAACTACATGGAATTTAGACCTGTCTCCTCACCTGCAATGCTGCCACCCAGCTGGGTACTCAAACCCCGGCTGCCGACACATTAACTTTATGACAGAGAGCCACAAATTTGTTAAAATACAATTTAGAACTTAAGATGTATACATTCTTGGAAGAGTCTTCTACATTTGCTTGATTGATGTACCAGTTGTGAAGAAATGGAGATTGGAAATCAGGTTTGAATATAAATTATTGATAAATGTGGAAAGGTCTGATTTAATGAGAAAAATTATACTATAAGAATGATATAATGGAAAAGCCAAGTCCTGGAGCTTTAAAGAGACAGTGTTTCTTGAATATTTAAAGTTCTTAATTATTGGTTGACCTCGAAAAACTCTTAATCCACAGTTATAGAATTTCTGTTAGAAGAAGGACATGTCTTGAATGACACATTTTATCGAATATCTTATTAAACTTTAATAATTAAATGAAAAGAAGATCCAGACTGTCGAGGGACCCAGGAAGTCTACCAAGCCCATCCTTTTAGGCTTGCTGTGCGGGGCTCCTGTGCTCGAACTCTGGCCGCAGTGCTCACAGGGCAAGTGCATGTACCAGCTGCACCATCAACAGGTTATTCCATGGGCTTTTAAATGTGCTTTCTGTTGTCCTGGGGTGGCCAGAGCCCAGTCCACAAAGCACCTTTTCAGCACAGGAACATTGAATTGGTCATTTTATTCCTATCTTGGACTGTGGAAGACTCATAAGAGTTCCTGGTTGATGCTGTCACTAGTTACCCATTTTTATGTCTACTGCAGCTTTAAGTTTTACACTAAACAATACCCATGTGTCTTAAGTTTCCATTTCTATACCTCAGACTGTTGCAAGTTTTAAACAGTAGTCAACCTAATGTATTTTTTCATTTTCTTTATTTTTATAGGACCTAGAAGAATTATATTATGAGAAGGCATCAGACAATATCATTATGAGATTAATGGCGTTGTCATTCCAGTATAGCTGTTGTTGGATAATACTGTATCCCAAGGAAACATTAAATTCAGAGTAGGTAAACACTTCTTCCTCCAAAGTCATGGTCATAGTCTTCTTCAGTCCTCTTTGCACACAAATGTTCATGCCAAGTCCACTTAGTCATCTAGTGTGCTTTAAGGGGGGGTCTGGGGATGGAGGCAGGGTATTGGAGAGCCAAGAACTCTGCAGATGGCACATACTGTCCTGGACATTCTGTTCAGATCATCCCCTCAAACACTGTCTCACTGAGAATTATTATTTTAAGTGTTTTATTTCTTTGCGATCCTGGGCTTGTTTGCTAAAAGACAAATCATTTTAAACCACTTCTAAAATCCTGTTAATACACTGACTACGTAACTCCTTCCTGTACTTACGCCATTGGTGGGCTTAACGAAAACGTTAGAAAATGCCATGGCCAGACAGTGGCTTGAGTCATTGTATTTATCCTTTCCTTTACTGATAAGCATAATAATCATTTCTTCTTTATTCTCTGCAGCTGGCTTTTCTCCTGGCCTCTGTACCAGTCTGTCTCTGGAGGTCCTGTCTCAGGACCGTCAGCAGTGTGTTTATATTCGCTGCTCTGAGGCATTTAGGACTGTTGCAGTGGTCTGTTGCTCCAAACTCCCCAGTTCTGTGACAGAACTCCAGCGCCTTTGATCGTCCGCCTTTCCAAGTCCTTTCCCTACCTGTACAGCTTCTTTGTGTCAGTCTCTGAACTTACTTATCTTTGGGTTCTCTCATTGTCCATCGTATCTACTACAACTTCTGTCAGGATATAATTATTACGTTTCTTTCTGCAGCCTTTCTTGGGAATTCCTGGAACAAATTTCTAAATCTTTACTAAACATTTCCACCCTTATATCCCACAACTCTCAAATTAACATGTTCAGATATGAACTGACTGTATAGTCTCTGTCCCCTCCAAGCCTGTATTTCTTCTTCCCTGCCCTTTAGCAGTTTTACGTTCTCTCTGTCTGCCCTGCATTTATGTTAGCTCAGATTCTCACTGTTCATGTGGATTGTTGTTTTTGTAGCTCTACCTGTCTCTCCCTGTTCCTTTAAGTGGTGTGTCAGATACTTGGTTGATGACCCTAAAACCAAACTCTGATTATTCCATTCTTATGAAAAGCCTTTACTGAGAGGCTAGAAAAATAACTCTGTCAGTAAAGTGCTAGGCACAAGGAACTGAGTTTGAATCCAAGGACCTGAGTTCAGAATCCAGAACCCATGTTAAAGAAAACAACAATAACGAACAGGCATGGCGGTGTGCATTTTAATCCCAGTGCTGGGGAGGAAAAGCAAGTGGTTCCCTGGTGCTCCCTGACCATTCAGCCTGGCCTGCTTGACTGGTTCTATAACAGCAGTGCTACAGCACCTGAGAAATGACGCTTGAGATGTAAGCAGGGCACGGTACTGAAGACCTTTAATCCCAGCATGCTACATAGCAAGCCCTGTCTCCATAAGGTGAAGACAGAGGAGAAGGAGGAGGAGGAAAGGTGTTAACTTCTGACTCTGTATGCATGTGTATACACACAAACATCACATGTGCGTGCACGCACACACACACACAGTTTTTACTGAGTTCCTAGCTACCTACTCAACACAATACAAAATGTGACCCATATGTGTGAGGTGTCAGGATATGACGCACCTGCATTTCCAGGCTGCTTCTTCCCTGCCCTCCAGTTCAGCCAGGTGTTTTCTTCTGTCACCCACTTCCTTTCTGCTTCTTCAACTCTTTCCGCTACTGAAACTGCACTCAGGTTTGTTTGATCTTCCGGATCTGTCCCAGGTACTGTTTTCTGCTCCGTCTTTCTCAGAGCTCCCTCTTTACACTTTCCATCCTGAGAACCGCTTAGCTCTGTTTCTTCTTCTGTGTTTTGAGTCTTTGGAGCACACTGCTTTCGGGTGATAGGTGCTCAGTAGTTCACTGAATGAGTCAGCCTTTCCTACCAAATTGCTAACCGGTGTGACTCGTTTCTATTCCTCTAGTACCACCTCCCACCTAACTCACAACAGGTATATATTCTTTAAATTGATTGTTGAAAAAGGAATCGATACACTGGCATTGCCTGTGATTTTTGTCCACTTTCTTGACACCATTCTTGCTTACTAGTTTACTGAACTCTTCCCGTGTAGTTATTATCTTGTGAGGACAGAAATGAACTGGAGTCTAAGAGTCTGAGCACCTTGGCTCTTAATTCCTCTTCTATTAGCAAGCAGCCCCAGCAGGTCATTTAACATAGTGAGCCCCTTCCACCTGGCTATAAAATAAAACCTGTGGTTTGTGCTTTAATGCCCTCACTTAGAAGATTAATAAGGCCTATAAAAGTTCAAGTCTGGTGCCTGCTTATAAATCATTTTAAGCTTCATCCAAAGCTTGTAAATTTTTTAGATAAATTATTTACTTGAAAGTTTTCTAAGGCTGTTTTCAGATTGTTGTTCGTCTATAGTATTGTGGTTCAGTTGAAATGCAGGGGGAGAACAGCAAAAGATCCCGACCTATTTTTGCCTATCATGTAATATTCTGAGATAGCTTTATTTTTATCAGAATATACAGTGTGATAATTTATTTGTGATATTATCATAAACATAATTATTTCCAGAATTCCAAGTTTCATAGTTCTATTTTATTAGATAATTGTAACTTTTTTCTTTCTTTCTTTTTTTTTTTTTTTTTTTTTGGTTTGGTTTTTTGAGACAGGGCTTCTCTGTATAGCCCTGGAACTCTTTGTAGACCAGGCTGACCTTGAACTCACAGAGATCCCCCGGTCTCTGCCTCCCAAATGCAGGGATTAAACATGTGTACCACCATACCCATCTAATTGTAACCTTTAAGTAGTATCTCTACAAGATGACCAAATGAGAGAAATAGAAAATGAAGAGGAAATGGTTTGAATTATCTTAGTTATTCAGGCAGATAATTTCAAGGATGAGCATCATCAACCTTTGAGAATATCCCATGTTTGGTGCTTGCCAGAAAGAGCCATCGTATATTTGCGCTCCTGCTGTGACTTAACAGTCTATAGCACAAAGTTAACAAGAGGCAATCATAGGACAAAGCCCTGAGGAAACTTCCAAGAGTTTTCTGGTTCACACACAGAGGTGCTTGATTTTATCAGCAACAAGTTATGACAACACTCCAAACTTCAGCCATCCCGGAAGCTTATTAGAGACACAGTGACCAGGGTTAGCACAGGTCAGAGCTTCTGGGGCTCAAAAGGTAGGGAAGAGCTCATCAGAATTCATGGTGTTTGGAGAAACAGCTCAGGCACAGTAAGTTGCTCTGCCGACCTTTCACTCTGTGGAGAAAGTCTGTCTGGGCGTGTGTGACACCGTTCACGGGGAGATGCAGACAAAGACTACTCATCATAAACAGGGGCCTAAGTCACAGCGAGGACACCACAGCAGTCCTTTTCCGTGAGCTAATGAGGTTATTGGGGTTACTTACAGCTGTGTGGGTGAAGGGCTAACTAGGAGAAATGACTCTGAGAAAGAGCATGACCAAAAGCCCACCCCAGTATGGGTGACGAGTCACCGAAGCTACAAGCCTGTAACTCACTGCGCAACTACAGGCAGCTTGGCAGGCTGCGGTTGAAGAGGCTCAAACCACCCAAGCTGCCTGGAGGAGGAAAATCAGCCAAGCTGTCTGAAAAGAGCAGAGACCAGGAGAGCTGTTTGGAGAGACTCAGACCAGCTCAACTGTCTGGGAAAAAAGTGCTCCAGTCATATGAGCTGCCTGCCAATTGTGCAGGGAGCTCCAGGTTTCCAGGTTCTGTGAGCTGTAGCCTATGCTGGGTGGGCTTTGGTGGTACAGCTGTCTTTGAGTTATTTCTGCTCCTGTAAGTAACTCCTCACCCATATTCCTGGAAGTAATCACAGTAAAACACATGGCTCACCACATTGGACTTCAGTAGTTTCCCTACTTTGGTCTGTCATTGATTCCCTATCTGAGACGAACAAACGCCTATTCACATCCCCCAGGAACAGTGTTAAACACCATGGAGGAAGACACTAACACACAGGACAAAAAGAGCCAAGAAATGTCTAGATAGAAGACTACTAGCTTGAAGTTCTTAGTAATAGACTGGCACTCTCCTCATTGCTGCTGAGAATATATAAAATGAGTAGGAACCGTGGAAACACCCTCTCCCGGGTCAACATTCACATCTGACCTGTCAGTAACTATAGAAAGGGGCAGAGTGTTTCTTCTAATGGAGCAGCTCATGAAAGATGCCGGTGCCTGGCTCTGGCCATGCTTTATCTGAACCTATCACTTTGACCCAGAGATGGAGCATTCTCTGTGTCTAATTTTAGGTCATACAGTTGTCCCTGGAGATGAGTCCGCACACACCCTCAGCATCCCTAGATTTAACAGTGTGCTCAAGGACAGGAGGTGGAAATGCCCTTTCCAGACAGGGGAAAGGAAGTGCAAGGAGGTGGGACGTGCCTGCAGCAAAATGTCTGATGTGGAAACATGTAATAATCTCGTTCTTAGGTACCATCTCACACCAAAGACACTCCATCACCTCGCGCAGATTTATGCAGCCTTGGTTTCCTCTGGTCTTAAATCTGAAGAATTGGATGTAAAGGTATTGTTTCCCTATGTATTCATAAATACTGTTCATAAACAAAAATTAGACTTGAACTCAAGTGCCCAGTGAGAAGAAACATTAAAAAGACACAATTCCTTAAGAGCCGATAAAAAGCAAGGTCAAATTATTAAATATATTTATCATTACACTTTTGTTTTAAAAGCTTTTATGTGTGTTACATGAACACACATATAAATTCACACAAAATAAATACGTGGCAAGAACTTTAAGCCTAGTATGGTGCACATGACTGTTATCTTGGCACTCAAGAGGCTGAGAAAGATCATAGTTCAAAGCCAGTTAGGGAGCTATATAGTGAGACTACCTCAAAAACCAAACAATAATGAATATTTCTAGTTATTTTAAAATCAAGCATAGTTAGAACTTAGTTTTGTTTTTTGGTTTTTTTTAATATTTATTTATTTATTATGTATACAATATTCTGTCTGTGTGTGTGTCTGCAGACCAGAAGAGGGCACCAGACCTAATTACAGATGGTTGTGAGCCACCATGTGGTTGCCGGGTATTGAACTCAGGACCTTTGGAAGAGCAGGCGATGCTCTTAACCACTGAGCCATCTCTCCAGCCCCCTGTTTTTTGTTTTTTTTAAAAGGATCTTTTAGAACTTTTAAAAAACATGTCAGGATATGAATAAAAATAAATGTCCCTTGATCAAAACATGTTCTTTATGCAAGATGTTCTGAAATTTTCTCTGCTACAGAGTGGAAATCTCAAGACGTTTTGATAGGGTAATGTGTACTGAAGATCTATAATCTCCTTACTTGGCCTCCTTTTTAGGGTCCCACTCTAAACCATTTGTCTGAATTTTTTGTTATTATTTCATGCTCTTTAGGAACTCAAACGTTCCTACTTCCTTGCTGTAGTTTCTGAGTAGTTCTTAAAATCCTTCTGACGTGTAAGGTCTGCACCTATATTCTAGCAGCCAGTTGACAATCTCCACCCAAATATCCTGCAAATACCTCAGACTCTGTGTGTCCCTATGAAACTTCCCATCCTCCACCAAGCTTGATTTGGGACATTTCTGTTCACTGGTGTGGGCCTCTTTGTGCAGCTGCAGTATCTCTGGACTCAGTCTCCTTCTGCGCCCACCTCTGCTTCTCTGAGTTCAGGCATGCATCATTTATTCTGAAGATTTTTAAGATGCCTTCCTAACTAGCCAGCTTTTCCCTACCTGTTCCGTCCTCCATCGCTTGCTGACACCCATGCCATTGCTAGGATGCCGCTGTGAACATCCGCTCACGGAAGTGTGCTTCTGGAGGTGAGGGGGCTTGTCTGATCACATCTGTACTCTGGGCACCCAGCATGATGCCAGATAGACGGTTATTGATAAATACTGTCAAGTTTTCTTGCTTAGAGACCTTCCATATCTTCCCTGCTTCATTCAGAATAGAGTCAAATTCAGGTGGATTCAGAATTTAGTCCCTGGGTAATCATGTCCTCCATAAAGTCCTACAGTCATACTCCACCAATGACGAGATACTATCCAGTCTTTCTTCCCCCAGGATGCTGCTGTCCCTCTCCTGGAGCCAGGTTTCAAACACTGCTTCTGTAAGGGACCCTGCCCAGGCATGCCCTCTCAGGGTAAACATGGCCCTCCCCATTACACCTTTTACCTCTATTATGGGGTAAAGTGTTCATTGGTGGTGGTTTGGTTTTGTTCTGGAGACAGAATGTCACTGTGCAGTGTTGCCCTGGCTGGCCTTGAACTCACAGAAATCCAAGTACTGGGATTAAGGTGCGCACCACCCCTGGCACAGGTTTATTTATGTACTCTCCACTCTGAAAGGTAAGAACTAAGTCCTCTGTAAACCCGGGGCAGCTAGCACAGTGCTTCACACCGAGCAAGTAAATTTAACAAACACCTGCTAAATAGAGTTAAGTCAAATCACAACCTGTTAAGAATAGGAAGAAATGATCCTTTTGAAAATTTAAATGTCATGATACATACTACCCACAAAAGTAAAATTCTTAGAAAAGTTACCTTTAAATAAGTGAATGACAGGTGCAAATGTGTCTTGTTTATTCAAATGAGACCTGCTTGGTTAGCCTTTTCTGAGCATGTGGTAAAGAATTATATGTAAATATGCTATCAGTAAAGTGGCACTGTTCAGAGACGCTGTGCCCTGAGGATGGCATTTGAGGAAGAAAGAGGAGTGTGTGCAGGCGATGCACTCTGAACAAAAGTCTGCTTCTGATAGAAACACTCCAGGTGCTTTTCAAGTCCATCCTGAAATGTCATCCAGGTTTTTTGTTGTTCTTACAGTGTTGGCATCGTTAATATGCATAGGTTTGCCGCTGATCTGACTTGATGTCGTTATTATACCAGGTCTGAGGAAAGGGTGTAGCTTGGCAGGTAGAGTCTGCAGAGCATTGGCAAAACTGTGGGTTCAGTCTCCAGTACCACATGCCTGCAACGCCATGGCACTTGGGAGGTTGAGGCAGGAGGATCAGAAGTTCAAGGTTGCCTTTGGCTACATAAGGAATTCAAGGATAACTTGGACTACATGAGACCCTGACTCAAAACTAGGAATAGCCAGGGGTTCCTGACCCCATATGTGTTATGTATGTATTAGAATGTATTGCTACTTTATTTAGTTATCATGACTTTTGTCTCTTAGAGAACATCAGTATATTATTAGCTCTCTTTTGTTTCCAGTCATCTTAGCCATAAAAGAATTACCTAGAAGTCTAAGGACATTCTCTTAACTTAAAAGAAGGTATTGGTAGTGCTATCTAATTTTTAGATATATTTCATTTGTTAATCTTTTTTTTTCTTGTGGTACTGGTGATCCAATTCAAAGCCTGGTGTGTAGTAGGCAAACAAGCATATAGCACTTAGTTATATCCCTAACCTTCTAATTTTAAAAGATTTCTATGAGTTTTTTAAGAATTAAGAAATAAAGCTTTTTGAATCCTCTTGAATTCTTAGTCTGGGTATGAACCCCAGAATTCTCATTCTGATCAATTACTGCAATACTCATTACCGTCATCATAAAATTTTGTCTTTTAGAATAAATTTTTGTTTAAATGAAGGTGTCTTATCTTCCCCAAATCATCTAAAACTAACAATGAAATAAAGTTGTCATTAAACGGGATATCTCTATACATTGTGTATACATTTGTGTAAACTTTAAAAAGTTCTCTTTTACAATATGTGCACTCCACAAAGAGTATGCGCGGACGTTTTATACTTACTATCCTGAAACTAGCTCATTGTATAAGATTCAGCCCTAAGGAATTAGGTATCCCAGGTACAGGCTCTTCACCTAAGCTGTGTCTCCAGCCATTGTGCTGTCTTGAATCCCTTTTATATGCAGATTCTCTTATTTTATTTCTCTGTGTGGGCTCTGACTGTGACGAGTCTTTTTCTGTTTCTCCATCCAGCTCCCAAATAATGACACAGAGACTTACTAATTATGAAAGTTCAGCCTTAGCTCAGACTTGTTCCTAACTTGCTATTACAACTTAAATTAACCTATTTATTTAATTTATGTTCTATCATGTGGTATTACCTCTCTCCATCTTCTTACTCCTGTTTCCTCTTATGTCTCTGCCCTTCTTCTTCCCAGAGTCCTCTCTGTCCCCAGAAATCCTGCCTAACCTCTTTCTAGCTATTGGCCATTCAGCTTTTTATTACACAATCACAGCAATGCATCTTCACACAGTGTACAAGTACCCACAGCACTCTGGCTCTGTTGCTAGGTTACTCCCAGGGTTACAAATGCAGGAAATGAAATTACAGTTGGCTATAAGCTGTCATGTGGGTGCTGGGAACTATACCTGTCCTCTACAAGAACAGATGTTCTAAACCACTTAGCCATCCCTCCTGCTCAGAAGTTACACGCACATGTAAACATGTGCACACACACACACACACAGACACACAATTTTGGCAAGAGTATCTTAGAACAAATAAACTAAAATTTTAAATGAACAATTACCAACCAGAATGACTGCTTAAAATCAAAACATTTAAAATGCATTTAGTGATTCCTTTTTGAGAATTGTATGTATGCACAGAGCATATTTCGATTGTACTCATCTCCATTCTTCCCCCTAACTCCCTAGGTCCACTTCCTCATCCCTCCAAATGTCATGTCTTTTTTTAATAGCCCACCAAGTCTAATCTGTGTTGCACACATATTCGTGTGTGGCTGTCCACTGGCAGTGTGGTTGACCTAGTGGGGACTACATTCTTTAAAAAAAAAAAACAATTCTCCCTCCCATGAAGCATGGGTTATCAGTAGCAGCTCAGCTAGGGTGGGCTTGTGAGCCCCTCTCTGCCCAGGCTGGAATGTGGACTGACTGGATTGCTCAGGCAGCATCAGCCTGTCGTGTCCAGGAGGTGCTGTGGTGCCTATTCCTGGCCTCTGGCCTTATGGTCCTTTTGCCCTCTCTTCTGCTATGAAACCCGAGCCTTGGGGCAGGGGTATGGTAGAGATGTCCCGTTTGTGATTGAGCACTCCATAGACATTTATTTTGTGCACTTTGACCAGTTGTGAGTTTCTTCATTAACCACTGTCTACTAATACAAAGAAACTTCTCTGAAGAGGTGTGAGAGCTGCGCTAATCTATGGGTAGAGAGACGTGATTACAGAGGGCAGTTTTATATTACATCCACTTAGCAAAATACAGTAGGTTCCCTGGAGCCTATGGTTTCCCCATGAACCCTTGTCCAGGTTACAGCGCCAGGTGTGCTCCTGTAAGCAGGGCTTATGTCTTAGTTTTTAGCACAATATCAAATTCATTTATAAGTATCCTTCATGTTTAAGTTTGTTTTTGGAAACTATTGCACTGTATTTCTTATTCTTATTTTCAGTTGACAACTACTAGAAAAAGCAAAATATTAAATATTACCAGTGATTTTCAAGTTGCTCTTCTATAAGTGAAATATAGCACTAAATAAATTTTAAAACTTTATAAGTAAATGCCAAATTAAAGTGAAAAAAAATTTATTCCAAAAATTAAAAAATAGGGCACAATATTGAAAGAAAGAAGGAGCTAGGTGTGGTGGTGCATGCCTTTAATCTTAAAATTCAGGAGGCAGAGACAGGGAGATCGCCATAGGTTTAAAGCCAACCTGGTCTACATAGCAAGTTTCAGGATAGCCAGGGCTACATGAAGAGACCTGTCTCAGAAAAGAGAGAGAGAGAGAGAGAGAGAGAGAGAGAGAGAGAGAGAGAGAGAGAGAGAGAGAATTGATTTGGTTATCCTCACAAATGAAAGCTCTTGGGTTTCAAATACACACACTAATAAATTATATACAAAATGATGATTAAAAATTCATTACTCGGATTTTTTCCTTTATCTCAAACTGTTTCTGAATGTTACATCTTAATTCCTAGTATTTTCCTACAATCTAACATATGAAATATTTTTTTAGCTTATAATCGCCCCAGGAGTAGAAGAGACTGCCTTAACAATTCGCCAGATCGCAGACCACAATCTAATGGCGTCCAAGAGAGATCCTCATGAGTGGTTGGATAAATCCTGGGTTGAAGTTTCACCATCTAAGGTTACTCTTTCTAAATGTATCCATTAGACATGTGTGAGGCAAACAGACACAAATACCTGAATTCCCTTCCCGATAGCATATTTTTCCATGCTTCCCAAATTGTTATAAGTTCAATGACAAAATTTTCATCTGTAGACTAAAGTAGGTCCCTCTCACAAGCCCCCTGCCCGAGGAAACACCATACTGTCTTCCAGGAAGAAATGCACCTGCTTGATTTTCCGTGCATCAACCCCTTGGTGGCTCAGCTCATGCTTCACCGAGCGCCTTCGCTGCACTGGCTGTTGATAGCATCGCCCGCTGAGCTTCAGGAACTCCTGCCTCAGGTTCCAGTCAAAGTCCTGAAGGTGGGTTAGGAGAGCACAGGCTGTAATCTGTAATTCCCCTTCCCATCTCAGTTAGGGTTTGTATCACAGGCATTTCCAGGAATGGTGTCCAGCTTTGTTTGGGGCACCACATAGGAAAGAAACCATTTACCTGAACTAACTTACATATGAATTGTCATTAGCTATACATTTTAAAGCTATCAAAGATAATTCAGTACAGGTTAGCACATTTTAAAGCATTTAAAAAGTCATTGTATTCATAAATATTCAATTAATATGTATTTACATTATCCCTCCCAAAATTCCTGATGTCTTTTACCACAATAGGGGAGTTTTAGCTTTATTGATATTTTTAAATTCTTATCAAAGAATTTGCATATAATTTGTATAACTAAAATAAAATCCACTGTATTTGTTGCAAACCTAAAACATCTCTAAAAACAGTTTATTAAAATTCCATTGCAAGCTACTAGAAAATAGATGCAAATTACAATGATCTCTTTTAATGGTGTTTAGTTATTTTTTATGTTAATATGTGTCAGTGTAGTATCTATGAATTTAGCTAGGCATCATTTTATTTTCCAAACTGTTATATTAAACTATTATTTTTAATTTTCAGCATTTTTGTAGCATCACTTCCTTGTTCAAGATTAGTTCTTCCTCCATGACAAAGTCACCTCGAATTTCATCACTTCAGGAAGATATGAATCAAACTCGTCCCTTTATTTCTCAGAGCTCAGCTCCTGTCATTCAAGAACATGATGAATATTATTCCTACGAAGACCCGGAAGAGATGGTGCAGGAAGGCACAAGCGCTCCTTTTATGGAGCTAAGAGAGAGCATCTGCAGGCCGCCATCTGCAGCATCTCACAGGCAGGCCGGCTCCTGGAACACAGCGTGGAATAACCCTTTTCTAAGTCATAAGGACCCAAAAAAAGCATCTTGGCACTCCTTTCCAAACCAGGGTGATTCGGAATCAGGTGTCTTTTCTTTGGGCCTAACACACATAAATTATGAACCCGAAATGTTACCAACTGATACTCAGAGGAGAATTACTCATAATTTTGTGAATTATCCTAGAGCCAAAGGAAGCAGAAGTATGCAAGCGTCCAGCCCCATGTTTTTACCAGAGGACTCTCCATCCCATCTTTATTGGGACTTTAAGAAAAATACTGATCAAAAACAGATGTATTCATTCAGGTCAAGCTGTGGAGCAGAGCAGACCACCTACAACAAATGGTGCCCTCAAGAAGATGACTTAACCAGTGATCAGCCAGAGTGTCTGTCAGCTGAACTGGAAGATCTCACACACAGACATTCAAATGCTGGGACTGACCAGACTTTCTGGAGAGAACGGCCATCTGCTCCCAGCTGGGATTCAGTCTATGCTTCTGATTCTAATGTAAACCAAAGAGGATTCCATGGCCTTGATTTATACCACAGAGCTGGGAACTACTCAGGACAGAGAAGGCTGCCTGTGTCCTCATCTAACTGGAAAGACTATGAAACACCAACAGGTAACACTAACAGTTGATAAAACTCCTGGTTTGTAAGCTAAAGCCGGGGTCTGAGCGATGGCTCCGTGGCTACCAGCACCCACCTTGGGTAATTGATACCACCTGAAACCCCAGTTCCCAGCGATCTGACACCTCTGGCCTCCTGGACACCTGCATGCACATGCCCACATGCACACACACAGAGAGAGAGAGATAACTAAAAACAACATTTAAAACGATAATGCTAGGATCAAATTTCAATGTTTTGTTTTAGTTGCCACACTTAAAGTTCTCCATTAACTTTGGGCTTAAGAGAAAATCAAAGGTAGTGGTCTAACAAAATATTTCAAATTCTCGTAGTCTCAAATTAACCATACTTTCAACTTAAGTTTAAAACAGCACTCACTCAGGAAGATCTCTGAGTTTGAGGTCAGCCTGATCTACATAGTGAGTTCCGGAACAACCAGGGCTACATAGAGAGACCCTATTGCAAAACAAATAGACAAACAAAATAAGGGGGAAAAAAGGGAAATTTAAAATAAAAATAGCAAATTTAAGTAAAGCAGATGATGAGGATTAAACAAGAATCAGCCTGTCAGGTACAAATGTTGACAAATGTTGATTAGGGGTGGTGACAGCTCAGTCACTCAGGTGCTTACTGTGCAAGCATGAGGACCCACGTTCAGCACCCAGAACCCACACACAAAAACCTGGCATTGTGGCCATGGCGTGGATCCCCAGCGCTTGGGAGGCAGAGACAGGTGGACCCATGGGTTTGCTGCTAGCCAGCCTATTTGGCAAGCTGTAAGCCAGAGATTCTGTCTCACAAATATAAGGATGGATGGTACCTGAGGAGGAAGACCCGAGTTTGTCCTCCAGCCTTCACATGCACATGTGTAACACAAACATGCACACACCCATGATGCTAGATCCTTTTCTATGCATTGTTTAACTTTACTAGGTAGGAACCCATCAGCTTCTCTCTGATGGATGTTTTCGACTTGTCTGAACATTTTATCGTTCACTTTTAGAAAGGATACTTTATTTTCTCAGTGCTTGTGCCCTTATTTTTGTATAATTTCTTATGGCATTGACCTGACTTCTAGAATAAAATGTTCAGATATCATAAGGCATATGAATGTGGCTTTGCCGTTCAGGTAGCCAGGAGTGAGAAGAAGAAAAAGTTAAACTTCAAAATTTCTCTTTTCATAGACTCCTTCAAAAGACCAGAGCAGGCCCGGAGTGGGGGAACCCTCACATTTTATATTTTATTAAAAGAGAGCCTCCAAAACCTCACTCTTGATCATCCTCCCCTCTCCCCTGCCCTGCCCCTCACCTCCTGATGGCCCCCTGACCTCCCCCACCCAGCAGCCTTCCTTCTGCTCCCATATCACAGGTATTACTTCCTTTTAGCCCCACCCCTTAAAAGTTTCTCTTGGCCCTCATGGTTCCTTTTCTAGTCTGATGACCTATCCTAACCCTGAACATAAATATACAAATTACTATCCAAGCACCACATGAGAGAATAATATGCATGGCTGTCTTTCAGTTCCTGACTGTTCACTTGACATACTTTACAGTTCTATCCATCATTCTACAAATGTTATGATTTCATTTTTCTTTAAAGCTGAATAAAATCCTGTTGTGTATATGCATAGGGACACTGTTAGTATGGGTCCTCTGTTTAGTTCTGATCTTCATATCAAGAGTCATGCATTTAGCTGATGGTGGTTGTGTGTGTGTGCTTGTGCGTGTGCACGTGCTTTGTTACAGCAGCTTTATAAGTGAACCAGCTCAAACCCCATCCTACTCCACAACAGATTATACATGTGACTTCTATAGATTCTTGGACATGGAGCACTTCCCTATATCATCTTCCCATTCTCTCATGAGAAAAGTGAAGAAAGTGTTTCTAAATTCTGACAGTTAAGCGTTTAGGCATATTGATGGAATCCTCAGATATCTATGTAAATTTTAATTAATGTAGTTTTGAATAACTAATTTTACTTTGCATGTGTATGCATGCAGCATGTGTGCATGTATGAATGTTCACATGTGGGTGCACACGTACTGATGCCTGCACATGTGTGTGGAAGTGAGTCATTCCTGGTCACTTCCTGTCATGTGTTAGGACTGAGGATAATTTTTACAGTGTAAATATAGGAGCAGGAATAGACTTGTAACTGACAAGAGTGTTTTAAACATGGCGTGTTAACAATACTGTGGCGCTGGAGAGAAGGCTCAGCAGATGGAAGCACTTGCCACCAAGGCTGCTGGTCTCAGTTCATCCCTGGGACCCAAATAGTGATAGGGTGCTGACGCCAGTAAGTCATCCTCTGACCTCTATGTGCGCGCACACACACACACACACAGAGTTCACATGCAGAAATTAAATTTTTAAATAAAGATGTTGGAATGAAAGCTGAACAGCTAATGTGAGCATATTGATTGTGATATGAATAGTCTCCGTGGTGTACAGAGCCGAATAACAGAGCATTGTGTGAGTTCAAAGTCAGTCCGAGTAAGCCTTGAACTTATTCCTGCTGAGTTGCTTCCTGAGCTATTTCCAATGGTTTTATTTAAAAATATCAGAGCGAGGAAAGACTTTAGAGATTGTACAGCTTCACAGAAGAGGATAATGAATGCCTCGCATGATCTATGTGTGTACTGATTTTAAACAGAGCCATTAGTGACAGGTGCATTCATGGTTTATTATTAAAGGAACAACCATTTTTCATAGTTACTTATCCCAATAAAGTGGTTTTCCTTTTCCTCCTTTTGACAGGCTTAATGTACTCACAAGTACCACAACCCAAAAAACGGCGTCTAATGTATGAAAAAGTCCCTGGAAGAATGGACGGGCAAACTCGGCTGAGGTTTTTATGAAGAACAGAAAGGACAGTGCCGCATACCAGAGTCTACTTTATGATAATCCAGTAACAGAATTATTTAGGTTTGATTATGTATAAAAAACCATCATTTTATATGTCCTCAGTGTTCTATCATATATCAATTTTCATAATATATAATTTGTCCTGTAACTTGCATCTAAATCTGATTATCTGATTTATCAATTAGCTTAATAAACATAAGACCCAAAAACTATTCAGATGTATGTGTACTTCACAAGCATTTTGTCTTTTCAGATTTGGCTTTTCACTTATATGTACATATGTGGAGGCCAGAGCTACCCTAAGTTCCCAACACAGTCATTGTTAAGATTTAATTTTTCTTATTATTAAAATAATATTGGGTGGCCTGCAAGGCCAGAGCAGATGTCAGTCTTTTTCCCAAGATGAAGCCTTATGTAGTACTGTATTCTCCTTACCCAGCGTAGGGATATAAAAACGTGTTTTCACTTTTCTTAGATCTAGATTCCTATATTTTGGCCACTGATTAAATCTTTTAGTGTTAAACTCCTAACCCATTTTTTCTGTAGCTTTTTGTTTGTTTTTCAAGACAGGGTTTCTCTGTGTGGCCCTGGCTGTCCTGGAACTTGCTCTGTAGAGCAGACTGGCCTTAAACTCAAAGATCCGCCTTTAATCCGAGTGCTGGGACTAAAGGCATGCGTGGGCCACCACCGCCCAGCTCTAGAGCTTATTTTTAATGTATAAATAATTTAATGCTACGTAACATTAGAAAAACATTTCCACATTATGTTTTGTAATGAATATAATATAATAAATACCAAAATCTAACACTGCAAAAAAGAAAATTATGGAGCCGTACTTTTATCGGTGCAAAATTCTAATGGAAGATTACCATAGCAACAATGAAATCAAAATCCATCTGAGTTCAGTTCCTAGAGTGCAAAGATAGTTCCACGACAGGGTGTGTATTAATATAATTCCTCATTAATATAACTGATATTTAAAAATTAACATGAATATATCTAATTCCCCCTAAGATATTTAGCAAAGCTCAGCATTTGTTTTTGAGTTTACATACAAATAGGTTTCAGTATGCCATTTTCATATTTCAATTTTTAAAAATCGCATTGTTTAATTCAGCAGCTTCCAAGGCAGTCTCACTAATCCATTAAGACAGTCGTCATTCTCCATGTCTGAGAGAAAGTGAGAACAAGAACTGGATTTCCTCGGGTTAACTCTCTGGCCCAGAGTCCCTTCTCTACACTCTCGTAATGACTTACACACTGCAGATTCCCTTGTGCTGAACCAGCTCCTTCTGCGGGGCATCTTCTCTTAATATACTGCTGGATCTGATCTGCCTACACTCGGGACATTTGTACCTGTACGATGTCTGTAGTTTCACTCAACTATCTCAGGGAGTGCTGCTGAAGGAAAAAGTGGATCCAAAGAGAATTTTGTTTTTAATGGAAATTTGGAGTGCTTATTAAAATTCTTATTAATCGAGATGGAGAGTGGAACATATATAATGCTATTAGGAAAGAAAAGATTGAAGAAATAGATAATATAAAATTTCAGACAAGACTAAACAGATAATAGAAGCATCAAAAGGACACCCAAGTTATGATTAGTACGAATCCAATTCGCTGATATCTGCACGATGCTGAGAATTAAGGGGGGGCTCAGCTAACGGCTTCCATCCTCTCCACTGCAATCCGACCAGTGTTCTTGTTTTTCCACTTACTTATGCATGGGTGAGTGCCAGGCAGAGCTAGTCCAGGGAGCAGCTGTAGCTCGTAATTGAGGCTTGTTTTCCATGTGATGCTAGCATCTACTTCTGGAGACATTCTACAGGATTTCAAAGCCACATTCCACCCTCTGCATGCAGGGCTCCCTCTCAGCAGCAGACAGAAACCCATGGCATCCCAAAAGACAAAAGCAAACACAGAATACCGTTCTCGTGGAAAACGATGAATTAGGCAAAAACTTTATTTCCAAGTTCTTCAAAGATTATTATAAACACAGACTTTCCTTCTACAGTGTCCCCAATTAAACCAAAGGCACATCACCCAAATAAGGTACTTTGACATTAGTTCTCACAGGTTATAATATTTTCATATTTCGTTTTTAACCAGTTGCAGTGTTCTGAATGTAGTAGGCCACATTTAAATGTTTTAATAGGTACAAGCACATTTTTAAGACCTACAAAAACAATTGTAAGTTGTAAACTAAAGGAAGTAAAGAAAGACCTAATCAGCCTCACCCAGGATGGGCAACCTGACGCTATATCAATTCTTTAGTTGGCTAAGAGCATCTCCCAAGTTTATTGTCAAAGTAAGACCATATTTCATTGAGAAATTAAAATGTTTTCCTTTTTTTAAAAAAAAAATCAAGATATCAATTATTCCCCCAATTTTATACTTTGTCTTCATTTAGTAATAGTAAATTCTTATGAACAAATTTTATTAGAGTATAAAAATGTTAGGAAAATTACAAATCTCAGTTTTTGAAAACAAAACGTCTCCCTTCTAAAATGCCAACCCCCAGTAAGTAGAACATCCCCATATCCCCGGCGGAGCAACGCAGGTTCTATGGGGTGAGAGATGCAGCTCAGTAAGTTTGGAGATGAGGTGAGGGTTACAAAAATGGATTTCTGTAGAGTTTGGCTCTAGGACCAGGCAACAGAGAATGGGATTTGGCTGTGGAAACTGTCTTCTTGCGACGTGGGCAGTCATTCTCCCCGTGTGCTTCCCAGAACTCCTTCCCTGTCGGAGAGAGTGTGGTCAGTTTTCACGTTAGTGAGGTCACCCATCATTTCACAGGACACCCAATATTCACAAGGTAGAAAATAATACACAAAACCACACCCTTGGACGAACAGCACGCACAGCGGTGCTTCGTGAAGGGAGACCCACAGTGTGGTGCAAGAGTTAACTCAGCAGTCTGAGGCACTGTTCCCTTTCCTACAGAAATTGTGCCTGACAGCACAGTCAGCTCCTGATTCAATATAAACAATCTCCTTTTACAAGTATGTGAAAAAGATGATCATTTGTTGTGTAAATACAAAATCTGAAATATGTTGGTCTCAAGACTAATAATCTATGTTCTTGTCATCTTAAAAAAGGAAATATAGGGAGACGGCAGACCTGGCGCACGCCAAGCTGCTAAACTGCTCTCCCAACCATTTATTTATTTTGGAACAGTCTTGCTGAGTTAGCCAGGTTGGCCTTAAACTTGCCCGGCTTTCTTTTCTTTTCTTTTCTTTTTCTTTTTTTTTTTTTTTTTGTGGTTTTTCGAGACAGGGTTTCTCTGTGGTTTTGGAGCCTGTCCTGGAACTCGCTCTTGTAGACCAGGCTGGTCTCGAACTCACAGAGATCCGCCTGCCTCTGCCTCCCGAGTGCTGGTTTTAAAGGCGTGCGCCACCACCGCCCGGCTCCGGCTTTCATTTCTTTAGAAAGTTTTTAGGTTGGTAGGCAGGTAAAAGTCAGAGACTGCAAGCCATACCAGGAAATATGGAGGCACGCGCTTTGGCAAGAGCTTCCTCTTGAAAGGAAGCAGCTAAGGTGAAGTGCGGAGGACACTACCTGAGCATGCGCACATTAGCAGTGCCCCGCCTGTCCTGCATGTTCTCATCGAGAACGGACAGGATCTATACTCTAAAACGGTTTTAAATTCAATTCTTATATTGAAGCAGCCCTGCGGTCTGCAGGAGGTGATGAAGGAACCACTGGGCTTGTCAGGAGCCCAACAGGGCACTTGATGACCGTGGGCAGAACTGCCCTTCCTCGGAACACCAGAGGCTGTGAGGTCGGTCATTTCAAGATCCACTCACTGAGAAAACCCGGGATTCTGCAATCATTTGAAAACGGACCTTGCATAATCCCTCTTTTGACATGCCCCCTTTCCATGTCGACAGGATCTAAACAAAGTACTATTTCCCCACCGCTGGCCTCCAGGGCGAGCAGTTCTGAAATTGTTTGACCCACATTCTATTCTGAATCTGCTGGGGGTGCATCAGGGTGCAATATCGGGATTAAAATCTGGAGGTTTTGGTTTTTTATTCCAACTCTGAGTTGTTTCCTGTTGCACCCCGGGTCTCATTCTTGGTCAGGTTTGTGTCTGTTTCTTACTGTGAATTCCTGTTTCTAAAAATGCCTGAGAGCTCCCGTTCCTGTTTCAGTCTCTTGACTCAGCCCCCCTCTCTCACTTTTTTCCTTTTCCCCACTAGTATCACCAGTTCTAGCTCCAAATGCTGATTTCTTATGCAGGTGGTTCTTGGTAAGCTTTTAACGCTTGAGATTGCACTTCCTTCTCTAGAAATGCTTATAATTTTCATTTTCCCTTAATGGATTTAAACTTCGTTCTTATTTACCACAAATCAATAAATTTTTTTAAAAAAATGTGGAAATATAAGACCTCAATGCAAAACATTCAAACTTATAATATACCATTCTAATGAATAAACCTGTAAAAAAAACTCCTTTAGCTCCATACACATACAGACATGCACGCACAGCTACAAAAATCAAGGGAGGAAACCACAGCCCAAGGCAGACAAAGTCAGCTGGAAACACCAGACAGCAAATCACAACTCTGGGATGCTATAAGGGCAGAGAGGGAATGAAAGTCAAGAAATACTGCATTAGCTCAGTTAAAGAGCTCGTGTCTACAAGTGACAGCAAGTCAGAGTAGTGCCAAAGAGAGCAGGGCTTCTCTTAGCTAGACCTCCTCCATGTGCAGGGAAAGTACAGCCCAGAAGCATTTTAACAGGTTGGTTGGTTTAACCTCTGTTGCCCAAATACTTTGGGAAGCTCCCTCACAACGTTATGGCCCCGATTTGGCACTGTGCACTGTAACTCACCAGTCTTCAGAGTAAAGCACAGGACCTGGGCTCCCGGAAGGGATTGCTCCCGGCTGGCACGCCGAGCAGCAGGGCATCCTTGCAGGCATTCTGCATGCAGTACTGCTGGAGCTCCGCGGCTGCCTGCGAGACCTGCAGCAAAGCACAGGGACACCCTGCTCACACCAGGCCCAGCGGTGGGCACCAGGCAGCCCGAGGCGGCGGGACAGCGTCATCATCATCCACGGCTCTGCTGGTTTCAGTCACTCATTCCTAGGAAGACTTCAGTCTACGATCGAGTTCTAGGTACACGTGTTTTGCTTTAACAAAGGAAAAGCTGCAACTCTGATCCAGTTAGAATTCCAGTTTCAAGTTTGAACTGGTAAGGAAATGGCTCATTCCCAAGCTCCCTGTACAGAGGTCTATGACTTAAAACCTGTGCTGACAATCTGAGCTGGCCATGTGAGCAAGGCTGGAGCTCTGTCCAGTCCGTACCAAGCAAGTGAGAGAATTATTCTGCTGTGCTTTTCAGAAAATACAGCCTCCTGGTTAAGAATGAGGTCTCTGGGGCTGAGGGTGGGTCTCAGTGACGGGATGCTCACCTAGCACAAGCGAGGCTCTGGAGTTGGCCCCTAGCACAGTGCACAAGATTAATAATAGTACTACTGATAATTATAATAATCATAATAAATAAATAAATAAATTGTTTTAGCCATGGCTTAAGTATGTCCTCCAAAGGTGTGTATGTTGAAATGTAATTTTCACTATGAATGATAGAGGCTTGTTTATTTATTTTATGTACATGGGTGTTTTGTCCACGGGTACATCTACACACAGGAGAGAACATCAGATCCCAGGAGACTACAGTTACAGATGGTTGTGAGTCACCCTGTGGGTGCTGGGAAATGAACTCAGGACCTCAGGAAGAGCAGCCAGTGTTCTTAACCACTGAGCCATCTCTCCAGCTACAAAAGGATAGAAACTTAAACCATTACGTATTGCGTTCGCCTCAAGGCTCATCTTTGGGAGGAGATTGGGATTAGATAAAGTCATCAGGGCGGAACCCCTGTGACTAATAACTGGAGGTTCTATCTGAAGGAGGCCCAAGGGACAGACATAGGCATCCATGTCCCCTGCCTCCCATCATGAAAAACCCGGTGCGGCCTTGGGAAGTGACCAGCTAAAAGCCGCCAGCCGGAGCAACCCCTGTAGACCTTGGACCCTCTAGAACCGTAAACTGAAATAAAAGCGTTTCGTTATGTTCCTCTGTATGTGGTGCCTGGCATCTGGCCACAGGAAGAGACTAATACAGTTGTTACAGCTGTTTGCCGTGGGCTTACAGTTGCTACCACGCTTCTGACGTGCCTTAGGGATTTGCTTTTCGTGCTAAAAATCTTAATTGTTAGTATATAAAAATACAATATAACCAGACTAGCGTTTAAGCTAATTTTTCATCAACAGAAGCTCCGATATTTTCACATTGGAACTAATAGCTTTATGTAAGTTATTGATTTTCAAAGAAATGCAGAACAAATCATGTCCTGCTTACTGTGTCTCAGGGAAGCAGGCGAACTGCATATGTGGTAGGTAGGAGACTCTCCCAGGACCCCTGGAGGAAGGGGACTAACCCGACCCCCACATAAAAGGGATGCTCAGAGAAAACAAGCTAAGAGAGGGGAGCACCTCTCAGTAGGGTCAAGGGAACCCCCAAGCCCTGCAAGCTGTCCCTGCCATGGAGGTTGGGTTGTCCCGCCTGGGTTATCTGACTCAGCAACTTCTCAGAGGCCGCTCCAGAGGAGGAGCCCTCGAGACAGTGGGCTTTCCAGACCATGGGAAGGGACGCTAGAAGACTGGCGTCTGCCTTACGATGTGTCTAGGTGTGTCTAGGTGTGGGAAGAACACCCAAGGCTGAGCCCTGCAATGGCGCTGTCTAGATTCTGTAATGTGACTCCCTTACAGGGCTGCCCAGGTTCCCCTGAATGCCCGTGTGTGCCATCATCCAGTCCTTTCTCAAGTGTAGATCAGAGTCTCGCAAGCAGAGTGGGCATTTGGTTCAGTTTTCCTTCCAGGTTCAAGGCCCAATGATATTGAACACTCTGAACAACTCTAGTTTTAGCCCCCTATGTTCTCTCTCCAAACAACCTTCTCTGCCAATAGCAGCCCCACCCAACACCAGTAACTGCTCGGCTTTGGGAGGTGAGGGACCACAACTTCAACTATCTAGGGTGCCTTTGCTTCCTCTTGCATTGACTGCACAATGACCACTAGGTGTCGCTGCTCCTTGTGTCGTCACCATCACTAGAAGGCGGACTCAGCTTGCTCTCTCTGCAGTCTGGGTTCAGCCTTTTCCAGCCAGACCCTCAAGTTCCTTGGCTTCTGACCCCACCCCTACTTTCCGGCATACCTCTTACTAAACCCACCTTCTGAATCAACCTCCATTTGCTTTCTGCTCTCAGAATCCTTGGTCGTCAGATGCCAGTGATGGAAACGGAACCACAAGTGACAGGCCTGCTATTCCAGGTTTGCGACTGCTCAGGTCAGTGAGCCACTGTGGCCAGCACTTCCACCACCCTTGGCTAGTTCCCGTCCCACGGGCCGTGAAGTAAGCTCAGCTTCCTGTTTCACAAGACTGCCATCAGTCTTGCATGCAGTAACCCATAATCAGAGCAACTTTACACACAACTTCCCTTCCCTCCTATCCTGGAAGACGCCACCCCAAACCCTCTACAGTCACCTTACCCCCATTGGTTTCTTCCCTTGACAAAACAAAACAGTGACAAAATAAATAAATCTTTCCCATCAACCCCTAAACCCCTTCTATTTTTGAAGTAGTATATATAAGTATATATGTAAATACATAATATATATATATATACATTATATATATATATTTTTAGCCCACTATGTTCTCTCCCCAAACAACCTTCTCTGTCAATATATATATCCTCTTTAAAACTAGATTTTTTTTTAACCTGCTAGGCCTCTTGTAAAGTCCAGAGTTGGCTAAGCCTGTCCCTTAACCTTGTAAACCTGGTTATCTGAAATCATTCTAGTTTGTTTGTTTACTGTATCCACCCGAATCCCCTATTCCCTGGAGTAGCACCAAGTTGAGTTACTACACTACCGCAGAAACTGACTACCAAGACGGTTCATCCGTTCCTATCCACACTACACATCACATCAGCTGCCAATCACACTCCCACCAACTGAGGACACACTGCTGTGTTCAGGAGCCGCCATTCCTATTTTATGGATTTTTAAAATTCCTTTTATTTTTTTAAAGAAATTAAACTATTTTTTTTTCATTTTACATACCAATCCCAGTTCCCATTCCCTCCCCTCCTCCCACCCCCTCCACCTACCCCCAACCCCTAGTCTTACAGATGTTTTGACTGCTTGTCTTATCTATCTGTGCGTCACGCACGTGCCTGGCTTGTTTTTGTTTTGTTTTTTCCTTCCCTCGCCTTTTCTGGACAATCTCTTTTGAATTCTGCTACAAATTCTACTCTTTGTTTCATACTCAAATCTTAATGACTTCTTTGGGCCTTGTGCTGTGGGCTTCTGTCTACGCGGCTAAATCTCTCCTAGATATCTCCATAAAAATCCACAGATCCAAAATGGAACTCATTTCCGCAAACTCTCCCTCCCGATCCCCCCAGTTTGAGCATCTTTCTTCCCTCCCGCTCTCATTCGCCCATTCAGGGACCTCCCTCCCCATCCCTAAACTGCATCCTCCGGCTGCCGCCGATCAGGCAGAGCCCAGGCCGCCAGCGTGTCACCGGCCGGTGTGGACACGCCCACGGGGCCCTCGGACTGGCTGCGTGGCGGGGCGCACCCGTGGGCCTCCGGCGCTACCCCGGGGGTCTCGCCCGGAGCCACCCCGCGTCCACGCGCGGCTCGCGAGCCCTCGAGGCCCCGGCGCGCGCCCGGCCCGGCAGCCGCCACTTGGGCCGGGCCGCGGCGTCCTGCAAGCGGCTCCCCGGGCGGCGGGGCTGGCACCGGGCTCCGGCTGCCACGCTCACCTTGATTCTTTCCACGCCGGCCTCCAGCTTGAGCTGCTCCACCAGGCGCTGCAGGGCGCTCACGCTGGCCCCGGCGGACATGGCGGCGAAGGCTGCGCGCGGCAGGCCGGACTGGGCGGAACCGCGGCCGAGCTGGGTGTCGCCCCGGGGCGGGGAAACCGCCGCGCCCGCCCCGCTGTCCTCGCGCTGGGTTCGCCGCAGCCTCAGAGCAAATCCAAGTGGAGCAGGGACGGGCAAGGTAGGGTTTCCCTGAAAATGCAAGTTCAAGGAAGTCCTGCTAGTTGGGGCAGAAAATCCAGCCTGGCATCTTTGAAACAGACCGAATAAAATTACACCAGCCCTCTCACTCCCAACGGGGACGTTGCTTCCCAGTCTTGTCCTGAGTTTCTTTTTTTAGTGTGCACATTTGTTTTACAAAACTGGGGTTAACCTGAGGTTTTGGTTTCGTTTTGTCTTTTTACACTTACTTTATGTCTATACCGCCATTCTTGTACACCATGGTATTTGTCAGTACACACTAAACTAACGGCGGCGGGGCGGGGGAGGCAATTATCCGTGGTCTTGCTAACCTTAAAAGCCCGGAGACTTAAGCAGTGGGTCTAATTGCCTAAAAATACCTTCAAGGCTCAATTCCTGCGTGTTGGGCTCATGAGCTTCACTGTGACTAGACTCAGCTGTGCAGTGAAGAACATCCATGTTGTCTTTTAACCCTGCCTAGACAACTCAGAACCAAAACCCCTCATTTCTTATGGATAACGAGGGAGGTGGGTAGAATTCCCCAAATGGGTCTTTCTGACTTGTATTGAGTATCAGCCTTCCTTTGAACTGGTAGTTCTCGGCCTTTCTAATGCTGCGACCCTTTCATACAGTTCTTCATATGGTGACTCCACCAATCATGAAATTGTTTTTGTTGCTACTTCATAACTGCCATTTTGCTGCTGTTATGAACGTAATGTAAATATTTTTGGAGATAAATTTTTGCCAAGGGGTCGCGACCCACGGGTTGAGAACCACTTCCTTAAATCATTTGCTATTTAAAAAGGATTTATTGCTGAAGTATCTAATTTTCTGGCTGCTGAGTCCTCCCTCACTGGACCTAAGAGCCATTTAGGAGAAGGTCACACAAAAATCTCACCCAATAGCCAGTCTCCAGTCAGTGAGGAATAATTGGAAGGTCTGGTCCCAGTAAACTCCAGCATGCAAACCGCCATCTCAGGCTCTGTTTTCCAGAAGCATCCGAAACTAAGATATGCAGTCAGATAACACAGAGTGGAAAGTGATTTTACCTAAGAAAAATTGAGATATTGTAAAAAGTGACAAAAGATAGTCTAGACAATTTTTAATTTAAAGTCTTTAAGGCAATTGTTCTTAGCATTGCACAACCGGATCATAATTTACCAAATATCCTATTGAGAGTTGATGTCCCATGCCACACTAAGTATACAGCTCGTGCTTTCTGCCCTACTTCCTGCGCAGCATGCTAAAAGAACTGGTGGGTCAAAGAGTATCAATATTTATGCCGAACCTGGGGGCACGTGCGTGTGATCCCATGACTTCATTGGCTGAGGCAGGAGTAACTGCTTCCTGAGTGACTGAGTGTTAGTTACAAACCTGGGGCAAATGGCTGACCTGTCTGCCAGGTCCTCCCAATATCCCCTCAGTCCCTACCTGTTACTGGATATGACGGGCACACCCTCCCCTGCCCTCTACCCTGACTCTCCAGCAGGGGCTGGGCTGCCCTTCCCTCAGAGGCTCTTCCCTATATAATCCAAACATTTGGTTACCCGCCCCTTTTGTACCTTTGGCCCCCTGGTGCTGGATTGGGTCCCCTCTTTCCTCTTCCCCTCTCCCGCATGGCCCTGCTCAGTCTGGTCTGTCCACTCTGGACTCCCCCGAGATAACCCTGCCTCTGGCTATGCTCTTCCGCATCTGTACGATAAACCATCTCCTCCACCATACCTAGGAGCAGTCAGTCATGGCCTTCCTGGGCTTTTATTTCTTTTTTCATGATGATAAAAACTGAGTTCAAGGGCTGGAGAGATGGCTCAGTGGTTAAGAGCATTGCCTGCTCTTCCAAAGGTCCTGAGTTCAATTCCCGGCAACCACATGGTGGCTCACAACCATCTGTAATGAGGTCTGGTGCCCTCTTCTGGCCTGCAGATATACGTACAGACAGAATATTGTATACATAATGAATGAATGAATAAATAAATTTAAAAAAAAACTGAGTTCAAAAACAATATGTGTTAGAAAACTATCTTTCTTCTTTTTTCCAAGATAGTTTCTCTGTGTAGCCCTGGCTGTCCTGGAACTCGCTCTGTAGACAATGCTGGCCCTTAACTCAGAGATCCACCTGCCTCTGCCTTCAAGTGCTAGGATTAAAAGCATGCACCACAACGCCCAGCAATCATCTTTCATTTTAAAAAAGTGAACATTTAAAACTTTTCTTAGTCTATCTTATGACACGAACTAAGGATTTTCTCAGTGAAAGATGCGTGTCTGTTTTTATGCCACAATTATTATACAAGTTGCATTCTTGTTTATTTAGCTGGGGACTTCACCCCAGCTTCTGGCATAAATTTCATCCCCTGGGAGTTGCGTCAGTCCAAACTCCACTTCCAAGAAAGCCCGCCAAAAAGTGACCTCTTCCCAGGGAGGGTCAAAAAAGCCCGCCAAACGGTAACCCCTCCCCAGGGAAAGTCAAGACCACTCCCACAGACTATTTAAACTGCTCCCCAGAGAATGAACACTTGGTCTCCCCTTTGCCCTCTTCCCCTCTCCATGTTTTCCCGGGGTCACCCAGGAGTATTGCCATTCATTAAGCCTGGGTATCTTTTAATTCAGTCTGATTTGGTCTGATTGGGATTATTTGCGTTTGGTGGAGAGGTTCGTTTAAAAAAATACTTAACAATTTCTCCCCATTTCCCGAGGTCACTCGGGAATGCTTTGCTCATTAACCCTGGACTTTTAACTCAGCCTGATCTGACTTATTTCATTGGCAGAGAAACCCACTACCGGGGACTCAACAATACTTAATCAATACCTACAGTCCTTTGACCGTCCATCTTTGCCGTTCTTTACCGTCTACCAATAAAAAAATAAGTGCCAAATAACGTTTCTCCATTCCCTGACCAAACAAGGAGGAATCTAAAGAAACATCGCATTATACTGAGTGGAGACCACACAACAGGAGAAGATATCCAAAACCTTTGCAAACTCAGACGCTGGTTGAAGTTGATTAACTATGGATGCTTTAAAAATAACCACAGCACGTCTCATGTGCAAGTCCTCTCTCTCTCTGCTTCAGACCCCTTAAATTATGCATGCTCGCCCATCAGGGCTGGACGAGTTCAGCAGACTTATGTCATACAACTTTAAATCCCGTGTATTTAAAAAGGTCCTGTCATCTCCAGGTGAGGAAACCAGGGAAGTTAAACACTTAGGTTACTAACAACTAGGATCTAGGCGGGACTTTGTCCCAGACTTGAAGTCATCACATTTTGCCAATCATTAATTGTAATTCATCCACACAGGGCTTGTCTCAGTGTGTCAGATACAGAGTCGATGTTCCACGTAGCTAGATACGAATGAGTTTCACTTTGAATTTCCACAGAACTTTCAATGTGTCCACTTTGTCCTGTTTCAGCACCCAGCTGTTTGCTTGTTTTTGAGACAGGGTCTATTACGGAGCTCTGGTTGTCTCTGGAACTTGCTCTGTAGCCCAGGCTGACCTCAAACTCCTAAGAGATCTGCCTGCCTCTGCCTCCCGAATGCTGGGATTAATGGCACTTGCGACAGCACCTGGGGCTTCCATTCCATCAGTGTTTCCAAGGTTTAGGTGTTAAATGTGGGTTGTCCTTCTCACCCCTGCCCCAAATAAACCCAAAGGAAACAAACTGATGTTTCTAAACAGTAATGCGATAGAACTAAACTAAACTAGTTCATTCTCTAAGCTTGCTCTTTGTCATGTAATGTTTAAAGTATCCTGTGTGCCAACCTCAGTGTTAGAATCCAGGCAGGAGATCTGACGGGTGTTAAAGGCTGCAATTTATTTACTCTTCTCACAAATTACATCCCAACTGCAGCCCTCCCTCCCCCCACTTCCCCCAGCCCTGCCTGTCCCACACCCCTCCTTTCCCCCAGATCCACTGCTCTTCTGTTTTCCTTTGGAAGAGAGCAGGCCTCCCAGGGATATCAACTGAGCATGGCCTAACAAGATGCAATAAGACTACGCACAAACCCTCACATCAAGACTGGGTGAAGAAACCCACAAGGAGGAAAAGGGACCCAAGAGCAGACAGAAGACTCAGAGACGCCCTAAGCTCCCACTGTTAGGAGTTCTACAAGAATGCCAAGCTAACAACCATAACGCACATGCAGAGGCCCTAGTGCAGACCCATGCAGGCTGTGTTTGTCGCTCAGTTGATTCTATTTACTCCTTTGGCTCCTGCAATCCTTTCTCCTCTTTCATGGGACTTCCATACCCCTACACTAATGTAGCTGTAAGGACCTCTAGTCTTCTCTAGATGTTTCTAAAATGAAGAGATTTGGTTTTGTTGGAAGACCGGCAGAGTACAGTGAAGTATAGTTACTGTAGCAAGCAATGGGCTTTCCTTCATCCTGAGACGTTAAAGCCCAGTAACTGAGGGAAGGGGGAAACCCAACATCTTTCTGAAGAGTCCACCTTGATTCCTGCCCCGACTCCCACATGAGCAGCCTTCAGAGGACAATTCTACAAATACAGAAATAAAGAACAGACGAAAGAACATCCAGGGGTACAGTTTTCATTTGCTGAACATCTTTCTTCCCATTTTCCTTATAAATAGGTGTGCTGGTTAGTTTTTATTATCAACGTGATACAACCTAAAGTTAACTGGAAACAGAGCCACAATGAGGTTGGCCTCCATGTCTGGAGGATTGTCTTGATTGGTTAGTGAGGGAGAAGACTCAGCCAGCTTAGGCAGCACCATTCCCTAGCAAGGAAATGCTGAATAATTTAGAGGCAAAGATATATCCATTGTCTCCTTGCTCTTGACAAGGTGGGTATGAAATAAGTAGCTGTTTGTGTATCAGCCTTTTCCCAAAATGACTGACTGACCTGGAATTGCAAGCCAGATAAACCCTTTCCTCCTTATGTTGCTTTTTGTTAGGGCGCTTGTCACAGTAACAGAAATGAAACTGAAGAAACACAGGCGATCAGAGACCTTGGACAATGCTGAAGTACACTAGTACTACTGGTATGTCTTTCTGGTCCTTATACGACACAAATTTGTCCACAGGTAATAACCAGCAATGTATGCTATTATATGATTCTCCACAGCCCTAATGATGCATAAAACATTTCCAACTAAAGTTCATAGAACTCTAAATAACAGTATCATTTCAGAATTCCAGAGCTGCAAAGACCCCTACTGACAGCCTGACCAAATTCTCTTTTTGTAATTAGCAACTGAAATTGATTCACATTAAGTAACTGGCCTCAAGTCTTTTCCCTGCTGGCAAGGATGGCACTCTGTACTTGTCATTTATTTGGACTGAGCTTGTGTGCCAACGTGCATGTGTATGCAGATTCGCAAGTGTGTGGACGACAAGCTGGACTTTCATTTTCAGGTGCTGTCCACCTTGTCTTTTGAGACAGGTTTTCCTGTTTGAGGATGCCACTGTGCCTGTTTACAAAAGATCGGCAGGTGTTGGGGACACTAACGTCACTCCCCTCTGTCTTACTTTACCAACTGAGCTACCCTGATTTACCTGACTTAGAAATAAATCCTGCACATCTACTATATTACATTAATCTTTTAAAATTGTATGTTAGAAAGGCAATGTTAATCTTTAAATAGCCTACCAAGCAGCATGATATATCACATCCATTTTATTAATATGAAGCAGTAAGGTAAACCTTTAACAGGAGTACTGCATATAAATAAGTGCAATACTTTGATATAGTATCAGGTTTGATTCAGTCAATTCTTTCATTTACTTTCATGTCCACACGTATAAAAAACATTTATACTCTAACGGCAGAGAGAGTGGCACACAGCCATGCTTATCTTCTTTCTAGTTTCATGTGCGTTACATTTTCACCACACAAGTAATTCATAATTAAGGAAGCAAGCAGCAAGCAGCAGGTGGTAGTACAAAAGACCTGTTCACAAGGTCCCTTCTGCAGAAATGTTTGAGCAAACAGTCCTATAATGAGACTGTAATTGAGCACATCCCACAAGGACGTGACGGTGGTCACTCTCCTGGAGAGTGTCTGATCTTATCAAGAGTAGTTAGTGGGGACTGCAGAGATTCTAGAGACTCTCCTAGAGATTACTGTGAGCATACTCAACCTGTAAGGACTACAGTAAGGACAGGATGACACTGAATGGCTCTCCTGAAGAAACGTGTGTCCAGAAAGACACAATAATATGATCAAGTGCTGTTGTAATTTCTTTGTTGTTGTTTTGTAAAAGTATAGACCAGGAAAGCAGAAAAATGTACCATTATGAAAACATAAGGAAATACCCTTGAAGAAGAAACACTTCACACAGAAGTTTTAAATGGTATCTAATAAATTTCATGTCAAATTTAACTAAACATATAAAAATTTTAAATGGCAACTAATAAATCCCCATGTCAAATCTTTTTTAACAAAATCCACAAATAGATTATAAAAATTGAACCATCATAAATGTCTTCTGTATAAAGTTTTATGGGAAAGTTGAGATTTCTACATCATTCTGTTTGATCATGTCCTCGTGAACTGCAGTTACTGCTGAGAGCAGCAGGCACCTCTCCTACAACTGCCATGAGAACAGTGTCGCAGTCAAGTCTGGGACAGCAGCATTCCATTAATCCTCAGTCATCCACAAACGTCAGCCGTCCAGGCCCTTCGTTCTTCATCCATCTCCGGTACCGCTTCCATCGAGGGTCATTCGCCAATTTTTTCTTTAATTCTTCATCTTGTTCCTGCTTGTAGACCTATGAGCATAAACAATACAAATGGCTTTAGTCATAAAGGCAGAGAGAAACCCATGTTGCTGTATTTATGGAGTGTCTAATTTTCCAATATAACTTTAGGTGAATGTGCCAATTTGCCTTCTGCAGACTGACTCGAATACTAAAGTACTTTAACATCCAATGTCAGAACAACCAACAGTACAAGAACTACAACTTCTCTGTCTGGTGTCTGTGATGGACTCTTGCAATGTAGCTCAGGTGGCCTGTGACGTGCTAAGTAATTCAGACTAATTTTGCATTCACAATCCTCCTGCCTCAGTCTTTCTGATGTATAGGATTAAGAGAGGTATACAACACCATGCTTGACCTGGCTTGAATTAGTACTTTTTTCCCTTCAAATTTTTTACTTAACCAAGGAACAAAGTGGCTTTATGTATACATTTGCCTTGAAATTGAATTTATATCTACTTTTCAAAGATAATTAGTATTTTATTTAAAGTCACAAAAAAAGTTGCATAAATCACACAGGTTATGAACAAGAATTTCTAGTATTTCTTTAAGCTTTAGTCAACCAAAACTAAATGAGCAATTTCTTACAGTCAGTTTTACAGCCACAATAATTTTTAAAAAGTATTGTTTCCAAATAATAAAAGTAATGACTAAGAAAACCTCACGCAATATAATTCAGCCCAATACAAGAATCTAAAAAGACAGGATTTAAAGCAAAAACCTTTCAAAAATCTGTGCATGTGTGTGTGGATGGCAATGTTGGTGTGTGTGCACACGCCTGTGTGTGTTTGTAAATATGGGTGTGCACATGTATATAAAATGCAGAGGCTCAGGGCTGAAGGAGACTGTCTTTTCTTCAGCATTCCCAGCCTTTATGTTTAAAACAGGGTCTCCCCCTGAACCAGAGCTCACAGATCTGGTTGGCTCGCTGGCCAATGAGCACGAGGGATCCACCTGTCTCCACCAAGCTCAGTTTTTCATGCATGTGTGGCAAGGGCTTTACCCACGGAGCCTCTCCATTCCCTCAAAAAGTTTTAAAAGCTAAAAAATAGTATATTATCTCCTATTTTTAGGGGATACACACATGTTTACACACAGGAATATACTTACTTGTCAAACATCTGACAACTCCTAGTAATTTTACTTTCAATAAAGATCTATTTAGAATATTACATACAAAATGGAGTTGACTACAAAACAATGTAAGATCAAACATATCTTAAATCTCTGAAGAATGTTTCACTGTGCTCAGTATAATTATTTTCATTATATTAGCTAATTATTGTATCAGAACCTGGGACAGTGCAACTGTTGGAGCCTTCAGCACTGTGACTAGACTGCTGAGCACATATGAGTATTTCTGGAGCTGACAACAGTGGAAATTAACGTTTCGTAAAATGCTCCAGCTTTAAAGGCAATACAGTAAGCTGATTTAAATAAAAAGCAAATAACAGTCCAAAATTTAGTAGTACTGTTCAGAAGAGCCTGTGCTCAATAATCTTGAAATAAACAATTATTTCAACAGTTTTTTTCATTTTTTTCTGTCTTGCTATTTTGGAAAGGAACAAATTTAATTAGTGCAAGCAACAGAAAGCCATCTAGACAACCTATGTACATCAGTCCACTGTAGTCTGACAAGCTAGACTACTCTTAACTTCTGCTAAGATTAGCTGATTAGATACTCTAAAGGAAAAGCCCATCATCCCACTGTAACATACAGTCATACTTTCTAGTAAAGTAGGCCCTCCATTCCTCATTGGACTCCTCACTGCCGTGGACCTGCAGCATGGGAGACACCACTCTCCACTGGCAGCAGCCATCACTCACCTCGTAATTCTCCTTTATCCACAGTTCCCGCTTAAGAAACGTCTCTTTCTGGTGGTCCTCCAGGCTGTCAAACTGAGACTGGGACATCTTCATAGACTTGCGTATGAGGTAGAGCCTCTCCTCCTCCCCATACTCCCTGCCTTTGATGTTGAAGTTATAGACCCACCGGCAGTACCACGCTATGTATGAGCACAGGTGAAAAGGAGCGAGGATGACTTGGAATAGGAGGAGGTCACGTACTTGGGGTTTCTGGTAGCCCCCCTTTATGTCTATCTTACTTTTTATAATATTCTTTATGATGCTTTCCTCCTCGTCACGGATTTCTTCTTTGGACTTCTTGTTTTTCCCTTTCTCTTTGGCTTTTTTGAGCAGTCCCTGCTCCTTGGCAATCTCTGTTGCCTGGATGCGGTATTTGGGTACTGTGGCTAAGTAGCTGATTGCTTTATTGTAGCTATTCCACCAGCTGAAATACTAGAACATAAAATAAAAATAAGTCATTTTACTAGCAAAACCCACCAAAAAGAAAGCAACAACAGTAATCCTTGTGAATGTCATCCCTCACAAAATCCCAGCTAACTAAAACTAAAGGCCTTAGCCAGGTGTGGCAACTCAGGCCTGCAGCCCCAGCACTTGGCTGGGGGAGGCTGAAGGATTTGAGTTGGAGATCACCCAGGGCCATGTAGAAAGAATCTACCTCAAAAAACCAGTTAACAACAGTAAGCTCAAAGATCTTCCTTTATTAGCAACACATGTCCCCTGCCCTTGGTTCAGCAGAGGAACAGCTAATAAGACATTCGTGTTCAACCTTCACAGGCTGTAACCTCAGGCCACATGATTACTTTTGATCTCTTTCCTGAATATCCACATGTTCGACAGGAATGCTTGCCATATTTGGAACACAAAGACTCAAGTATATTTTAATTCTACTCATTTGGTAATAGGAAATTCCCATAGTTCATAAATACACTCAACCTCAGAGGGTTTAACTCTCAGAAAAGGCTTTGCTGCTCATACAGCATATCTATGCTTCAGGTACTACACTAGTAACATCCTGGAATCTACCAGAAATGGAAAGGAGGAGGGTAATACTTCTACAAATGCTAAGAAGCTGAAATATACTATCTCAGCATTTAATAAGAATGTTTTGTTATTTAAACTGAATTGTTGCTAGAGAAGCAATTTTCAGGACTGGAGAGATGGCTCAAGGGTTAGGGACACATGTTGATTTTGAAGAGCACCTGGGGTTGGTTCAAAGCATGCTGAACCACCTTGAACTCAGCTTCAGGAAATCTGACATTCTCTTCTGGCCTCCAGACACGAGGCACACAGGTGGTTATACATACATACATACATACATACATACATACATACATGCAAGCAAACATCAATATACACAAAATAAAACACTTTAAGAAGAGAGAAGTCATTCACAGACTTGCCGGTTTCTTCCTAATCATTACTAAATGAACACATGAGAAGCACAGTTTAAGAATAACAGGGAAGATGTCACTCCAGGCTGAACTTAGACCCCTGTGGTGTTTTAAAACCACACATGGACTTCATGCATCACTTTGAATCTGAACCATTGGTTTTCCAATTTGGGATTGCTAAAGAAGGCAAGCACTGCTGGCATCAGCCAATGGAATGCCAGCCTTATTAGGTCACAGGAAGGGTGTTCTTAATTTTTCCAAGTTTATGGGAAATCACTGAAAAGTCCTATGAAAGTACATATCATCCGGCTGTGTGGAACCAAGTACTATTGAGAGGGAGATGAGAGAAATAGGGTTGAAAGGGTTTGTAGCTATGCAATGACAGTTTTGTGGTTTGAATGAGAACTGTCTCCTGTAACTCAGGTGTCTGGGATGTGGTGGAGCCTTGCTAGAGGAAATGCAGCCCTGGGAGGGCCCTGAGAGTTTACAGCCTCGCTCTACTTCCACTTTGCTCCCTCTGCTTTCTGCATGATGAAGATGGACACTTAAAAGAAATCCCACGCTAGCTCATAATTGAGAAATAGATGGTTATTTATTTAGGGGTAGACTCACAAATCAGAATCCTCTGCTGGAACAAAGAACAGAAACCAAATCTCACAGCCAGAAAAGAGGCCGAAGGCATGCTCTACAGCGGCATAAATAATATAAGAGGCCACGCCCCAGAGGGCGGGTAACCTCCCACCCACTGGCTGCAGGATTTCCAACAGCAGCTGATGAAATGTGATCAGCTCCCTCCTCAGGCTACCACCTGCCACTGCGCCCTTCCTCGCCATTATGGTCTCTCTCTGGAACTGTAATTGTTTTGTGTGTGTGTGTGGGGGGGATATAATTTCTCTGCGTAGCCCTGGATGTCCTGGAACTCACTCTGTAGATCGGGCTGGCCTCGAATTCACAGAGATCCACCTGCCTCTGCCTCCACAGTGGTGGGATTAAAGATGTGTGCCACCACCGCCCGGCTTAATTCTTCCTCCTCTGAGTTGTTTCTGTCATGGTACTTTATCAGAGCAGTAGAAAGGTGACTGATAGAATAGCCACTAGTTTCTTAGACTCCTTGATGACAAAGATTCCAGTGCTAGGAGTCTGGGGAGGAGAGTATGTATGCTCTACCTATAATATATATTTGTATATATATTATACAACTGGAAGAAAAATTTATAAAATATACTTATAATACAGATTTAATGGCTAGCACTCAGCAACATAAGTACGCAGAAATACATATACATATATATATTCATGAATACACACCTGAAACATTGAAATGGCACACACAGTGACCAAAATCACCACCCTAACATCCACTTTGGGGGCTAGGCGTCTGCTGTAGTAGTGGTAGTAATGGCTATAGTATTCTTCTGGGTGATCCAGCATGTAGTCATAATCTCTCCGTGTTTCTTCATCCTGTAAAGTGAGGGATACTCTACTTCATACACATTTCATTAAGAGCTGTTAACTGAGAATTTCAGAATTATAAAAGATGCAAATAAAATATCAAATCAAAAAACTTCCCAAGACCTTAAAGGCATGTATACACCTTTGTTCTCAGGACTTTTACATTAGGTATAAAGGCAGAATAAAAACACTCCCTAGTATTTTCAGTATTCTTGGAAAACCCAGTTCTTGGAAAATAGCTAACCTTTGGCTAATGCTGCTCCTGATGAAGTTCCTGTTCATTCTGATACCTACTCAAGACCACTGGGAGGAAATGGGGTTTATCTCCTTTGTAGTCACAATCAGGTCCCAGCTTTGTCTAGGAAGGTTTTCTGTTGAAAGCAATGATTAAGACAGCAAAAGGCCAATGAAGCCAGTCTAAGCCCAATCATGCCAAAGGACACTGAGACATCACTAAACACAAGACAAATATCAGAGTCTAGCTTTGTGACCTGGGCAAAATACTAAGCTCCTCTGAGCTTCATTCTCTTTCTTTGTGAAAAGAAATACTACCTGTCGTAGTCTTTTCCATGGTTGCTCTGAATATCAAAAGACATACACTGTGCGGTCACAGGCTACAGAAGAGCAGTACTTTACTGCTGTACACACTGACAGAGCCCACTTCATGAATGATTAAACCTACCTTCTTATTAATATAAATTCTGTCCAAAGACTTCTCAAAGTTTTAGGGCATGTTCTATATTTCAGTTGTTTAGATGTGTGGGTGTGCATGCGCACACATCTGTGTGTGTGTGTGAGTACGGGCATGTGAGTGCCACAGTGCAAGTGACAGCGTCAGATGTCAGCCCTCACTGCTGTGTACATCCAGCTTGGTGACTTACAAGCTTCCAGGGAGGGACAGCACCACACCCATCTGCATGAGGGCTTGGGATCTTAACCCAGGTCACCATGCTGACACCAGCAAGCACTTTTCTCCCCTCCCCCAGCATCTGTCCATCATAATCAGCATTTCTCCAGAGTCTCTTTCATTTTTTTATGTAATCAGCTTCTAACAGATAAATGCCAACATTTTACTGGGCTACCTAGGAACTACTGAAGTATATATGATACAGTTTTTTATCTCAAAAGATGAAAGAAGTCTATTTTTCAACTTGTTCCATCTTATGAAAATGGTACACTAAGACCAAGACAAATTCTTTAATCTTTATATGTTGTGCAATAGAAAGCACTGCAGAATAACAACCTAAGAGGATGTCTTCTAGTTTAAACCAATCAACATTTATCAAGCTGCACCAGACATTTCAAAATCCAACCCAGTGCCTGTCACTGTGGGGGGATGCTACAAGGTCTGTTTAGAGCTTGCTGCCTTTTGAGTCCTTCAACATGTACCTTCTTACAGTTAAAATAAAAAGTTGGCTAATGATAAAATCTTTCCTATATTTATTAAAATCATCATGTATTTTCCATTAAAAACTGAACTTTAGAAAGAATGCTCAGTGAAAGTTCTCACTAGCATATGATAAGTCTCTGTAAACACTGTACGACAGACAGACTGTGTGGAGGGCTGAAGAACTGACTGTTATATAAGCAGGCGTGGGCTCAGGCTGATGCCGTCTTCAAATCCACTCCTTCTGTGTTCTCTTTTGTCATTAAGGGGTTTTCTCATGGTGTCTCTACGCCACGAATCCACTACTCCTTATCAAGCCACCACCACACCCACAGCGTCTAGCCTAGGAAGTCATCTTTACAGCAGACACAGGCAGTTCTGGACACTAACACCCACATCTCCAGCCCACATCTCCAGGGGTGTCTCACTCAGTACTTTAAGACATCCTTTTAGAATTTCCCTCTTCTTCCACCACGTTTTTGGTTTTGGTGGCTAGTTTTATAGAAACGTTCTAATAAGGCCTGAAACTTAGCTTTAGCCCAAGCTTCCAACCTTTTGAAATGTATTCAAACAGATTCTTTTTGCTCCAACCAGACTGCATATAATTTTGAACTAAATGCCACACTCAAGTCAGACTCCTACCACCCTCTACCATCAGCCCCCCACAGAGCCCTTTGTCCAGTTTGTCTGCTGCTCCCTAGTTGAGGGCACTGACACCGTATGTGCCTGTTCAGTCTTCTTTCTCCCCTTCTCTTAGTGAGGTCGCGTTCTATGAACACAGATGCTATTTCTGCTCAAGCATCATGTCCAGACCTTCCCCCAAGGTCACCATCTTCTCAGAGTTTCTGGACCTATGACGTCAGGTAATAGACTGCGCTAAGAGGGTGGTGGCTAAAGCTCCACCCTAGTATCTGCCTCTCCCCAGAGAATCCTAGATCTATTCAGAGCTTTCTAAGTCCCAACGCTACACAACACTCTAAGAGGTCACGGGGTCAAATCTGACTCCTCTTAGGATGGTTTCTTTTTCTAAGAGACACCACAAATGTATGTGCCTATTTTGGTTTTTAGAGGGCAAAAAAAGTTGGCCACCTCCTTGTTATAGCATTTATTCATTTACTGAATTTTTACTGTAAAACCCTTTTTTCCCTCTATAAAATGAAAACAATCTTTGAGCTGAAGCATTCATGAAATTTAAAAGATATTCAAAGTTGGCACAACGCGGAAAAGGAGTTCTCTCAACAGACTAAGGTCAAGATCCTATTTTTTGTTATTTTGGTTTGTTGAGACAGGGTTTCACTGTAGCTTTGGAGCCTGTCCTAGAACTAGCTCTTATAGACCAGACTGGCCTTAAACTCACAGAGATCCACCTGCCGCTGCCTCCTGAGTGCTGGGATTAAAGGTGTGAGCCACCACCGCCCGGCTGAGATCCTATACTTTAGTAAGCTACAAAGTTTAAGACATACAGACACTAAGAATATGTAGCTAAAGACAGAATAAGAACGGCTATCTTCCTTTTAGGGGCCAAATGAGAGAACTAAGGTGTATTATTACTGTAATAGTGTTTTCCCCTCTAAAACGTCTTAGAACAGAGGCTCACAGGTTTTTCATTTGATCTGGGATGCTTCCCCACAGCCAGAGTTTACATTTCCTTGGCATGCAACAAGACCCCACACTGGCCCAGACCCACCTGCCTAGCAATACCTCATCATTCCTCTCACAGACAATGCAATGTATTTTCTCGACAACATATAAACCTCTCTAATTTGAAGCATATTCCCTTCTTCTAACCTTATGAGCTCCTAAAAGTCATGAATCCTACTGCTTCAAACAGCTTTTTGTGGTGATGGGGACCGAACCCAGGCCCTTGAGCATGCTAGCGAGACTCTACCCCCACTGAACTACGATCCCTTACCCTGGAACACTCATATCACACTTAGTGCCTGTTTATTATAGCACTTATCACATCGTAATCATCACTTGAACGAGGATTTCTTAGACGGTGGGTAGTAGGTTTTCATTAACCTCTATGTTCCCAGGGCCTAGCTCAGTGCCTGGCAGTCAGTATGTCACTTCAAAACGGTGTGAAATGCCTTAAGAGTTTCTTCTCCTCCGCATCTCTCTCCAGCCACACAGGTCTGCAGCTCACCAGCAAGGCTGGATGAGTGATTATGTCACAAAAAGCTCAGCACGACAGAAATGGCTGAATTTACAGCTTATGAAGATATGCTAACGTGGATCTTACCTTTCAATAAGGTAGTACTTTTCCTTTCAGCAATACTGTGCATCTTAAGGTCCCAGGGTCAGGAGATTCCAACTTCTTTGCAAAATCAAAACCTTTACACTCGTTTCTTCCTCTCTGTCCTGAGCCTCGACAAGCAGGGCAATATACTCCTTGTTCCTAATTCCTACAGGAGTAAGTGGTGCTTCTGCTGGGTCCATCCATCCCAATCCTCTTGGGCATATGCAGAAGGACTGGAACACAACCACCAATATCTAGTCAAAAGTGAACAGAGCAAACCCACAAGCAAAGCAGCCCTTGCTTCTCTTGTGAAAATGACCACCCCCTCCCCGAACAAAAACATGTTCTTGGCTTAAAATTAGCTATGCATTGTTTACTTTCAACAAACATGAATTGCAATATAAGATATTGCAGCCAATTTTACATCAAAACATTCTATTATGCAGAATAAGGAAACCATTTTCTGATGGTAAAGGCCAGAAATCAAGACTATGTGAAAATGTAATCATATTTTGCTCATTCTTAAAAAGACATATTAATCTTATTAACACACACACACATACACACACATAAATGATGTTGTTTCAAAAATAAAACCTGTCCCTTCACATTTTTCTCCAGGTCATTACATTAAGGAAAATTAACTGCTATCAGTACTTTGTTCTTTCTTATTCCCTGACCCCTAGTTAATCACAAGTGCAACTATCTTATGTGTCTTCTCAAGGCCCCTGATCCAACTATCTATGCCCTGTGACACCTTTACTTTCCCTGGCTCTTCCTCCTTTCAACTATGTCCTGAGCATTTTTAAATGTACCATAAATATCTCCAATTCAACAAGCTCAAAAGCAGGTTTGCTCTTCTGTGTCTCAGCTAATGGTATCAATGTGTACTTATCACCTCCGTTTTTAAAATCTTCCTCTTTTTCTATTCAGCAAGCAATCAGCCCCATGTTAAACACAGGGGAAGATAAAAACAGTAAGACAAGGTCTTAGCAACAAGAGCCCTCCTTTCCAGAAGAAGCTAGCAAACAAAAAGCACAATTTCATGTGCTAACAAAGGACTGAGTAACTTTGCCCAGGCCCACAGTAATGGGGTTCACAGAAGAGATGAAGTGAAAAGAGGGCTGGGTCTTAGAAAGCAAGTAGGAAATGCTGGACCCTGGTACAAGCATTAGAATCGAGTGTTAAGATACAGAAGCACTGAACAGCAGAAGAGACTCAGCTTAAATAATGTGGACAATTAGAAAGCAGTAGTAAAAGTATAGAAAAGTAATACTGAGTGAAGAGTCTTATATGTGGCAGGCATGGTGGCGCACACTTTTAATCCCAGCTCTTGGGAGCAGAGGCAGATGGATCTCTGTAAGTTTGAGGTCAGCATGGTTTACAGAATAATCTTATATGCTTTGTCACAGAGTATTGCTGTCTCTGATGTTCAAAAGTGAAAAGCTTCAAAGTTTGAGGAAAACTGCATTAAGTATAATTGTTTATTTTGAAGACATTTTTGTTGTATTATTTTGAAAAAAGCAAAGATAAAAAAAGATCAATGAGTAATAGCTTTTAGTGATTAAATGGAATATGGAGTGTTGTGGGATACGTGTACACTGTGTGGAGATGTATTGCTGTAATTGATGTAAAAGGCTGAATGGTCAATAGCTAGACAGGAGGTATAGGCAGGGCTTCTGGGCAGGGTGAGAACTCTGGGAAGAAAGGCAGAGTCACCAGTCAGACAGAGGAAGCAGGATGGGCAGTATGGAGATGGGGTAAGGAGCCACATGCCAAAACATAGATTTAAACATATGGGTTAATTTAAGTTATAAGAACTAGTTAGGAACAAGCCTAAGTGAAGGCCAAGCATTCATAATTAATAAGTCTCCATGTCATTATTTGTGAGCTGGTGGTCCCAGTGAGAAAGTACTGATATTTTGGGGGCCTAATGTCTGGCTAAATGTATCCACATAAGGCCTGAGAAAGCAAAAAAAGAAGGAAGGAAGGAAGGAAGGAAGGAAGGAAGGAAGGAAGGAAGGAAGGAAGGAAGAAAGAAAGAAAGCAAAAAAAAAAGTGCAAACAAGCTGCTTCCCAGAACTCACGGTGTCTTGGTTAGGCTCTGGGTATAAATACCTGCCACAAGCAGATATTACAAACTCCCAGAGCTGCAGCGGGAAAATGCAGCTCCAGGGCTGGTACCAGCCAGCATGAAGCTAGGCTTTCATGGAACCAAGGGGGATGAAGCCAACCGTGGAGGAGCCAGGGTAGAGTAGGATAGGTAGCTTGGCTCATACAGTCAGGGAATGCTACAAATGGGCAAAAAAGTACAAAAGAAACAGAAAGGAAGGAATGGGGGAGGAGGGAGGAAGAGGGAGAAAGAACCTCTGAACAGGTTACAATGTGTTTAAAACTGTGCTTAGTGGCTAAAGAAATAAAAGGAAGTTGGTATAAACAGTCGCAGAAAAAAGTAGTTTAAAAACAATAGTACAGTTTTTAAAGAAAGAGTAAAGTGATAAAAATAATAAGCCACATAAGGACAGAAAATATTACAACACAGGGAGTTTAGACCTTATATAGTGCTTGGTTAATTTTGAATTTTTAAAATGCTAATGAACAGAGAACAACAGCTGTTGAGAGACACTGGATTATGGAAGGGAGTGCTGAATTAAATCAGTCTAATTTCAGGCATGTCTTGGCTTCAGAACGGAAGTTGGGAAATACGTTGAGTTAGGGGAAAGATTGTGCTTTTGTTTCCACAGGGAATGAAAAGCTATGGATTCCTTCAAAACTAATAGAGATCTGATTTGACCTGGGGAGAACCCCTGAAGATCTTGGCTACAGACGGGGAAGGAAGCCAGGAAAGACTACAGGGCAAGTGACGTGCCTGCTGATCCCTCTGCATGGAAACAGCTGAGACTGGATGAGACATGATAAACCATGTTAATTACAGAGTCCTCATCATTTAGTGTATTACAGGTTGGATATTCAGACAAATGGACTTATAAAGTTGACAGATGCCTCTTACCTCCTCACACATAGAACAAAAAAAAAAGTATCTTTAGCTGACTTATGCACACTGCACATTACATGCTTGTGTATTTACAGATAAGTATATTACCTTCAAATGTTTGGGTGTTTTCAGAGAAAAAAGGACCAGACACTAAATGAGGACACTCTAGCTTCTCAGAGTGCCTCTGTTACAGGTTCCTCAAAAATCTACATCCAGAACAACTTTAAAGTTACTAGCTGAGATGCTCAGTCTCACAGACTACTCCAGCAGAACTTCAGATAAGTTCTACAGTGCCCCATCACACAGTGACTAAACAAAAATAATACAGCTACCTCTCCTAGGACTTGATCATTATCACAATTTTCTCAGGATCCCCTGAATATGCCACTGCCCCCAGACAACAGGCAGCAATCTACAGAACATGATGTCCACATTTCCAAGAGTTGGGGTGGGTGGTTTTGGGTCATTCAGTAAGTTATAAATATTTGTCATTATGTTTTGGGGGTTGGTTGCAAGTTTTTACTGGTCATGGTCAGGAAAAAAAAAACATGGTTAGGAACAAGCCTAAGCTAAGGCTGAGCATTCGTAATTAATAATAAGTTTCTGTGTCATTATTCTGTGTGGGCTAGCGGTCCTGGTGAGAAAGCACTATTACAATGGAGGACCTGGTAATTAAAAGAATACACAACAATCAAAGGCGCTCAGGCGTGATGGCACACATCTGTAACACAGCACTCAGGAAGCAGAGGCAGGTGGATCTCTATGAGTTTGAGGCCAGCCTGGTCTACATGGCGAATTTCAGAACAGCCAGGGCTTTGAATAGAGACCCTGTCTCAAAAAAACAACCAACCAAACAAAAAGAATCAAAGGAGACACTGAACATGATACTGAAGTTTCTAATTATATATAATATGTGACTTATGTAAGCATGAAGGATGAGGAAGCAAGTCTGGTGAGCAGAGGGAAATGGAAGGACAAAATTTTTTTTAAATACTTATTTATTTATTATGTATACAATATTCTGTCTGTGTGTATGTCTGCAAGCCAGAAGAGGGCACCAGACCTCATTACAGATGGTTGTGAGCCACCATGTGATTGCTGGGAATTGAACTCAGGACCTTTGGAAGAGAAGGCAATGCTCTTAACCTCTGAGCCATCTCTCCAGCCCCGGAAGGACAAAAATTACTGGCTATGTCTGCACGCTCTGGAGCCTCCAAGGATTATCCACTACTATTAGAGAGGTGCTTTATAACTTGAGAAAACTTAGTAGTAAAGCCAACGATTTGTGCTCACAGCAAGGCAGACTGCATCCAGTGGAATGGAACTATTACTAACTTATCAGCACTTCAGCAATCCCTATCAGACTTGGAACAGGCAACAACTTTTCTCCTTTGAATGAACTGTCATTATCACATTGGTTTTCTTAATTAGTCAGTTAGGCCAAAGTTTCTGACATACATTCTTTTTGTTCTTGTGTGAAAAGCATCATTATATTCTCTTTTAAAGTTTAGTCTTTAACAAAGATAGCAAGACTGTACCTGTGCTATGTGTAAGAGGGTGTTGAAAAACCAAGCCTACAAAACAGGCAGGTTTGGGAGCTATCAGCTTAAAAACAGAGGCTGAAGTCAAAGATGTAGCTGAGTTTTATCAAAGAGAGTTTGGAGGCCTGGGGAGATGGCTTATGAATAAAACCAAAATCAAGATCTCTAGGATCTACATAAGAGGTGGGTGCATGGTGAACCTCTAGAATATGATGCTCAGGAGGTAGAGACAAGGGAAGCTCCAAGCAAGTTTGCTAAACCAACTGGCTGAATCAATTTTGCTTCTGGCTAGGTAAGAGACAGTCTTAGTAAATTAAGGCAAAGAGTGTAACAGGCCGTGGTGCACCTAATCTAATATCAATATCAATCCTTGGCTTCCACCTCTCTCTCTCTCTCTCTCTCTCTCTCTCTCTCTCTCACACACACACACACACACACACACACACACACACACACACCAAAGACCTTAGAAAATAGAAAAGACTGCATAAAGACAACAGCTTAAGGAAAAGTAGTTTACAGCATACGCATGAAGAAAAGACTTCAAAGCTTACAAGGAAGGAAGGTTAGGTCTGTAGTTTCCAGGTAGATTCCTTTACTCTCCAGCGCCACAAAATAATTAATAATAATAATAAAAACAAATTGAAAAAAACTAAGTAGCAACAGGAAAAAAACTGGCTAGAAAGAGCAAAGCAGCAGCAGCATCCATAATCCCAGCTACTCTGGAGACTGAGACTGGAGAATTACAGATTTGAAGCCAGCCATAGAAAATTTTGCAAGACTCTCCCTTTGAAAGGGGTGTGAGGCAAAGAGATTAATTGAGCACCACAAGAAATTAGGAGCATAAGACCGAGCCAGTCTCTGCTGTAAATATACTTTCTAATTTCACAAACATACAAAGAGACACCTAAATAATGCCCAATTCCTGGAGGATATTTTCCATAACAGTAAAAGTCACAAGCCAAGGGTCAGAAGATCCGAGCCTTGTGCAGTAGGAACAGCGAAGCTGGACAGTTAGTCCCAGTTCTTTGATCCCACAGTGTGCTGTGTGCTACCGGCTCCAGGCTGATAAGTGGGTCACAGATCAGAGGAGCTGCTTCTATAGTAAATGTCCTGGTCATATAAGTCCTATGCCTGTGGAGGTGACTCTGGGTAAAGTGCAACACACAAACACTATGCACACAATCATCACATCACTGGAGAAAAAACAGGCATAGCAGAGCAGCACTAGAATACTAGGGCTTCTGAGGTGGAAGCAGATCGAGTTCAAGGCCATCCTCTCCAGCTACGTGAGTTTGAGAGTAGCCCAGGACTATCTCAAAAGGGGAGAGGGGAACAGGTCATTCATAACCATCTAATCCCAAACTTAGTCTTCTGAAGTAGTTTCCTTTCTGTGTATTCTACAGGCTTCCAAACTAGAAACAGATCTACGAAAAGAAGTTTACAAAGTGACTCAGGAAAGATGTCCGCATTCTCATTTCTCAGAACTTCCTTATCCTCATCTGCAGGAGCTACGTTAAAGTGTCAACTGCTAGGGCTAGGACTGGAGATCAGTGGTGGAGTACTCACCTAGGGTGTATGAGATCCTGGATTCAAGCCCAAGCAATGGGGGTTAGTGCGTCAACTAGTCGGTTTTTTACTAAATTATATCACATTAGGAGTTTGGGGTTGATCAAATGCTCTGATTAGCTGCTGACATATCATATACTAGGTAATCACAGCATCAGAATTAAGCATATGTTATAAAAATCAGCCTTATATCAGCAATAACAACCCAAATTCAGGGATCAGAAAAAAAAAGTTTTATTGTGATTTCATAAGTAAAAGTAAATGAGGTAGGAGTGCTACCATACCACTTTGAATGCATAGGAAAAATCAACCACATCACACACCACAGCTAATCACAGAAAAGGCCTCAGAACCCTTACAAGTACTGCAGGTAGTCATACTCAATCAGAGTAGACATGAAATTAAAACCAACTTCAGTCTATAATCTACAGCAGCAGTTTTCAACCTGGGGGGTCAAGACCCCACTGGGGTTGCATATAAGATATCCTACTTAGCAGATACTTACACTGCTAACAGTAGCAAAATTACAGTTACGAAATAACAATGAAATCATTTTATGTTTGGTAGCCACTACAATATGAGAACGGTATTAAAGGATCAAGCGTGGGGGCTGGAGAGACGGCTCACAGGTTAAGAGCACTGACTGCTCTTCCAAAGGTCCTGAGTTCAATTCCCAGCAACCACATGGTGGCTCACAACCATCTGTAATGAGGTCTGGTGCCCTCTGCTGGCCTACAGGCATACACACAGAATACTGTATGAATAATAAATAAATAAATATTAAAAAAAAATAAAGGATCAAGCGTTAGGAGGGTTAGGACCACTGATCTCTAGGATTATGTAATGTGGCTGTTTATTACCATCATAACTGTGATGGATCATTTACCTATTTTCAGGATAGTCATCCTTCAGTATGACTGGGGGAGGGATGATTCCAGGACCAAAGTAGATACTTAAATCCTGGGATGCTGAACCCCTTATATAAAATAACACAACATTTATATTTTACCTATATCCTCCTTTAGTCATACCTGATACAATGGAAATGCTAAGCAGTAATCGTCACACTATACTATCTAGAAAACAAAGAAAAAGCACGTGCAATACAAGCACTTTTTTTTTTTTTTTTGAGGCAGAGCTCCGGGTAGCACAGGCTAGCTTGAAAGTTCTTGTGTAGTCAAGGAAGACCTTGAACTGCTGATCCCAAGTGCTAGGATTACAGGCACGTGTTACCACGTGAAGTACGTGCTGGACTAGAGATCAAACCCAGGGCCTCATGCATGCTAAGAAGGCTCTCTACCAACTGAGCTACAACTCCAGACATTTTCCCCTCCAGATATTTTCCATCTAAATTTGGCTGAATCCTTGAATGCAAAACCCATGGGCACAGACAGTTAACTGTACCCACTTACCATGAACAGCTGATTAAAATCTTCATGGCTGAAAAGATCTGGAATGTTAAGAAGTGAAGTCAACTTCTCCTTAAAACAAAGAGTATCTGGAAAGAATACAGTACCTGACTGCTAGAACAAACCTTGACCACTACCGACTGTGCTTCTGTTCTATCAGAAATGCCTCTGCACCTTCAACCATGCGGCTTTCTTCCAGATCTAGCTAAAAGAGTACATTTATTTGTCACTAATCCCAAGAATAGTTGCTTCATTTTCACAATGAAATATGAACTGTAGTATATAACTTAAGTAAATTATGACCAAACAATAAGTATCTGTCTCTCTAGTTTTAATAAAAGCTTAAAGTCAACCTGACCCTGTGAGCTCAAACCTGTAATCCCAGCTATGTGAAAGACTAAGGAGGATTGACCACAAAGTTCAAGATCTGGCTGCTATGCAGTGAGTTCTAGGTCAACCTGAGTAACTTAGATGAGAATTGCAGTAAAATTAAAATTGAAAAACAGAGATGGGTATGTGTGGCGAACAAGCCTGCACCCAACTCTTGGAGGCAGAGTAAAAGAATAGAGTTCAAGATCATCCGCAGCCAAGAGGGTTTGCAGCCAGCCAGCCAGGGCTATCTAAGACCCTATTCAAAACCAACCACACCAAAATAAACAAATAAAAGACCAGCATGGTGGTACACCCTTTAATCCCAGTGCTCAGGAGACACTGTTTGTGCAAGGCCAGGCTGGTCTACACAGTGAGTTCCAGGATAGTCAGAGCTACATTGTAAGACCCTGTCTCAAAAAAAAAAAAAAAAAGTAGGTTGGGGATATAGGTCAGAACCTGCCTAGCATATACAAAATTCAATTTTTGGTTTAAAAACAAACAAACAAAAACCCGGGAAAGAGAGTTGTACTTACTTTCCATTATCTTCCTCTCCTAATCCCCTCCCTAGCACCTGATGTCAGAGCATAGGAAAGGGCTAAGAAAATAGCTAAGAAACAACAGCAAGTTATATCACAGGCCAGGGAATGCAAAGTCCTCCTTTTGCCAAATTCTCTTTAAATACTAGAGATCCTGCCATCTCAGTAATTGATAAAAAGAAAAAACAAGCATTGTTCTTCTCTGGGAAGCCTTGCTTCCGAGACAGATCTAATCTCCTTACACACTCTTTAACTTATCAGATAACCTTTATGCCAGCAATATTCCTATGACCTTTTCTATGTTCTTGTGATCTTGTGAAATGTCAAAATCTACTTTTTCATTTCTTACCAATCGTAATTTTCTATGTCTGCATCTGCTTATTCTGTGCTACATTCTGTATTTCATCTAATTTTTATCTACATTCATAAGTTATTTTTGCTCTCATTTGAAAACCATCAAAACACTAAAGTAGAAGGACAATTTCTCCCCTGCAGGAGTGTTTCATTCACAGCGTCCCACTGCCATGACCCACACACGGCACTCTAAAACCACCACTGGAGTAAGACAGCAGAGCAGGCTGCACAGAACCATGGCAAATGCCAGAAACCCACTTCCAATTTCCATTCTACCTCAATCGTCTCCAAACGTGAGCTTAATTAATATTCCGTATCTGATGTGCCAGACATTGTGCTAGGTCCTACGGGATACACAGATAATAAAGAAGGGGCGTGGCTTAGTGGCAAAGAGAAGAACTACTTAAATTTACAGTGTGGTGTGATAAGTGCTATAGCCACAAAGGCCACAAGGTCAGACTAGAGTGTTCCACCTCAGGAGATTCAGGGCAGACTCAGCCAGCGAGTCTGCTTCCTTCCAAAGCCTATGATTTCCCTCAAGGCCCAATAGTCAAATAATCAAAACACCTTTGCGTTAGCTTAACCTTACAGCACCGTGTGAAATCATACCAGTCTGAAGTCATGGTGTGACCCAAATCATAAATTACTTCTAGCAAGAACTAAGTATAACTTTGCATAAGCACCTGGGCACAGCCTTCGCCCTCCACTACCCATCCTTTTTCTGGGTTTTTTCACTGTCTGTATGCACAGGCATAATCTTTTGTTGCTAAATTAGTACTGACCAAGTATCTTACCTTCTTGTCTCATTAACTGTATTTAAATCCTGTTACCGTACTTATTTTTCAACTACCACCATCTTAAAATAAAATACTCCCCAAAAAACAGCCCACCCTACTCTCAAAAGGACATTTATATGAGAAAACAACCCCAGAATGACAATCCACTGATGCCTTATACAAATCCCGACCCCATACTGAAGATGCACCTATTATCAACTTTCAGGGATCGGCTCCTGTGTCATTTCTATCCCAGAGGCCCTGTAACTCATGCTCTCCTGCCACCCTACCTGACCAGTTCTCTGCAAAATTCATAGATCTCTTCTCCCTCCCAAATCCTTGTTCCAGACTAAGACTATAATACAAACAGAACACTTATTACACCACCATTGCTTCAGTGGGATAATATGAAGCCAGCTGGCCCTCCAAAAATGGATGGCATCCTTCATTAAATCATTGCATTACCCAGAAATGGTAATTCTCGGGCAACTTTCTCAGATCTCCGTTATGAGAGAAAAACAAATCAGGCCACTCAGTTGTCTTCAATAGCACAGCGATTCAAAGTCCTTTTCCAGGTGAAGGCAATACAATGAGCAGAGCAGATCCTACCACGCTCTATTGAGAAGCTAAACCTATATTCACCCCTAAATTCCAAATAGGACATTTCAGAGTCCTGCTTGGTCTCACCAGCAGTGCAGCTTGGGAGTGGTGCAGAACTCCCCTGGTCTCTTCCCCACAAGTGCCACTCTATTTCCAGTCCCTGCTGCCAGGTGTTTGGGGCTACTATAAACATAAGTCAGAACCAAGTAAAATGTTACTCTAGACACAATAAGTTGTTGTTTGGCTTTTAATTTTACTATCATCCATCTCTCTCTCTACATCTATCTATCTCTCTACATCTATCCATTCATCCATCTATCTCTCTATATCTATCTATCTATCTATCTATCTATCTATCTATCTATCTATCTATCTATCATCTGTGTTTTCGAGACAAGGTTTCCCTGTGTTTGTGCTTTTGACACAGGGTTTCCCCACATAGCTCCAGCTGTCCTGGAACTTGCTTTATTGACCAGCTGCCTCAAACTCTGCCTTTGCCTCCTGAGCGCTGGGATTAAAGGCTCATGCCACTACACCCAGCTTAACACACTAGTTTTTTAACTGCCTACAAGTCCCTTGTTATTGAGTAGACACATTATTTACCTAGCTTTTTATTTACTGATAAATCAATTCTAAACTTTAGGGTCTAAAGGTTTAGAAACAATCACATGGAACAAGCAGATAAGGCCTCTGAAACAGTCTCTCCAAGAAAAAGGGCAACACAATTTTGAGTTCTGGGGTCCTCCCAGTAAGAATGCTATCTGCTGTCGCTACTTCTACACGTTAGTCCTGGCACTTGTTTTTAAAGTTCTTAAGAACATGCTCACCATTCCCACACCAAGCCTACCCACCTACCTCCAGCCCCACAAAACCCAGGAGACACAACAGCTGCCAGCACTGCTCTCTCAGCAGGGTCCCTGGTGCCCCAGCAGCCTTGGGAACATCACCCACACAGGCACAGGCTTTGTGTCGAATACCCACTTTTCCTCAGCAAACAGCGTGGGTCTTCAGGTGCTGGGCTGCTGTGCGTGGGGCACGTTCTTTCTGGTTTCTGTGGAGTCCCCTCTCACTCTTTGCTCCAATAACGGGACTATACCCTGTATGTCAGCATTTTGCCAGCTTCTCACCCATAATACCTCAGCCAGGTGCCAATAAAAACTGTAATCTCACCGGCTAGTGAAAACTTCGGAAGTGAGGCACACGCTTTTCATAGCTCCAAATTTCAAAATGCCCTAGGCCTGAAGGAAAAGGAACCTGACGGTATTTTCAGCTCTGTAAAGCTAATCTGGAGGGCGAATCCACCCTTAAATGATAGCACAGCTACTCAAAGCAGTCATTAAAAGCAGACAGAAAAGACCGTCCCCCTCCCACAAAAAAAAAAAAAAAAAACCCTAAGAAATACAGCTACAATGGCTGTTGCATTCTCATGACGGGGCTCTTGAAGCAGTAATACCTCCATGAAGCATGACTTTGAACAGGTAATTTCTTACATATATTACGGTAACTGAAGGAAAAGGTGTCAGGCTAACTCTCCCCACACCCGCAGAACACAATAAAACCTTGCTAAATCACTAAACACATCAAAAACAATCCCTACTAATAGTTTTCAATCTTCTGCCCCAAGTCTATTAAACGGAAAGAAACAGCTATCCAAGGTCACTCGGGGGTGTCAGAGCCAAGAGTCAAACGTCCAGTCTTTGGACTGAGAGTTCACTGTTTTTTGTAGTTTTTTTTCTAGTTCTTTTGACCTAAGCTAAATGTCATCATTGACATCATCCTAGAAGCCAAACTTCTGTCCTATCAAATTGGCACGGTTCAGCTCAGCATTCCCTATCTTTCTTTCCTCTGTCCTATCCCAGACCCTAGCACTAACAATCCCCGCTTTTCGAGCATGCACCGAATTATCAGAATGCTTCTACACCAAAAATAAAGTGCAAAGCTTTGCATAACAACCGTCCAAAAAGAGAACTGGCTGTCCTCCAAGACTCGAGGAGGTGGCCATGGGCCGAGGTGGCTCTTTCTCGCGGCCACGTGGGGGAAACGCGGACCTCCGAGAGATCCAGGAGGCGGCCGCCCGGTGCCGGGGTCGTGGAGGACCTGGTCACCCAGGTGGGAGACCCAAATCCCCGATCCGCGCCCGCGAGCCTCACCTTGAGCGTCTCGTAGGCGGTGGCCACCAGCAGGAAAGCCTCGGCGCTCGGCGGCGCGCCCCCGGGGCCATCGCCCGGCTCGGGCCGGTAGCGGTCGGGGTGGTAGCGCCGGGCCAGCTGGCGGTAGGCCCGCGCGATCTCCGCCTTGCTGGCCGAGCGGCTCACGCCCAGCACCTCGTAGCAGTCGCGGGTGCCGCAGTACAGCCCCTCCACCAGGGCCTCGGCAGGCCGCGCCAGCAGCGGCGCCAGCAGCAGCGGCGCCAGCAGCAGCAGCCATGGGCACCGCCCGGCAGCCTCTGGTCCCCCGTGCGCAGCGAGCCGCGCCGCCATCCCCCCTCCGCCCGCCTCGCTCGCCACTCTTCCACCGCAGCGGCTGCTGCCCTCCTCAGCGCTGGGCTCGGCCCAGCGGCCCGGTCCACGTCAGCAGGCCGCGCTTGTGCGCAGGCGCAGGGGGCGTGGCGCCGCAGCCACTTCCTTTCCCCGGGCGTTGCTAGGTGAGAAGGACGCCTTAGCGGCTTCGGGCCGCTTCCGGTGGGCTGCGGAGCCTTGGCGGCCAGATGCTCGGTCTGTTCTGAGATGGCGGCAGAAGTCTGTCTGTCAGAGCGGCGCCTAGCCGCCCCGTGCGGTACAGCCCACACGCAGGAATAGTCACACGCCACCTCCTTGGTCTCGGGGCTTCATTCGCTGCCGTAGGAATTCCGGGCTCTGGCATCCCGTCTCCAGGCCTGGACGCCGCCCTCCCTTCCCCAAACTGAAGATGAAGTTTGACAATTCCGTGTGCTGCCTTGTCTCCCTGGAACTCTGAAAGTCGATGGCCTTTTAGTTTCCTGTTTCTCAGCTTATTTATATCTTGGGAAAAAATTATCATTTGCCTGAAGGATGTAAAATATTTAGCAGTATCCCTGTACTGTCCACAATAGGTGTCAGCAATCAAAAAACAGCACGAGATCTTGCAAATGCCTCCAGAGGGAGGGGAGATGCTTTATTAAATTTGAAATTCAGATATTAATTTCTTTGCTGCTGTGGCCAAATACCTGCAGGCAGCAACGTGGGAACAAGGGTTTATCTGGGCTTACAGTTCTAGGGCATACAGCCAGCACGGTTGGCGAGGCTTGGTGAAAAAGCGCTAGCCACTCTGTATCCGCAATCAGCATGGAGAAATGAATGTTGCCAAATTTGTTTTCTCTTTATTTGAGCCAATGGCCCACTGCATACGATGGGGCTGTCCATATTCTCACCTCAGTTAAACTCTTCTGGAAAACAGCCTCACACGCACTCAGTCAGAGGTGTGTTTCCATGGTGAGTCTAAATCCAGTCAAGTTGATGGTGAAGATTAACTGTGACAAGTATATCCCATGTGACTGACTCTATAGCAACAGTTATGATTGGCAACTTGTTAGCAACTATATTTGGAATCTAGCAATCAGGGATTGGTCTGTACTCTGTTAAGATTTGATAGACAGTGTTAAATACTCAGAGGGAACACAAGTTAAAATTTTTAGTATCCACGTGGATTTTAGCTCTCTATAAACTTCAATATTTTCATTTCAAATCAATACCAAATGAGCCAAATACGAGTATTTTTCCCAAGGTGTCTATTAATAGTCGTGTTTTCAGATTTGAAGTACCCTCACACTGTGGTGGTTGGAACAAGAATGGCTCCTATAGGTTTGTAGCTTTGAACACTTAGTTGCTGGGGGAATGCGATTCTTTGGTAAGATTAGAAGAATTAAGAGGTGGCCTTGTTGGAAGAAGTCTGTCACTGGAATGGACTTTGAAGTTTTCAAAAGCCCACACTCGGCCTGGTATTTCCCCCTTTCTCTTCCTTTCAGCCTGTGGATCAGGATGTAGCATTCAAATTCTCGGGCACCATGCCCGCCATGCCTGCTGCCGTGATAAGGAACTAAATCTCTGAAACTGTAAGCCAGGCCCCAATTAAATGCCTTTTTAAAAATGAATTGCCTTGGGGGCTGGAGAGATGGCTCAGTGGTTAAGAGCACTGACTGCTCTTCCAGAGGACCCAGGTTCAATTCCCAGCACCCACATGGCAGCTCACAACTGTCTGAAGATCCAGTTCCAGGGGATCTGACACTTCACACCAATGCACATAAAAAATAAAAAGTTTAAAAAAAAACATAAAAAATAAATAAATTTAAAAAAATGAATTGCCTTGGTCATGGTGTCTCTTCACAGCATCAGAACAAAGACACACAGCTAATTCACACACACACACACACACACACACACACACACACTCAGGGAGACTCAAGATTAAACAAAATTTCAAAGTGCAGCCAGGTGGTGGTGTTGCGCACCTCTAATCCTAGCGCTCAGGAAGCAGAGGCAGGTGGACCTCTGTGAGTTCCAGGGCAGCCGGGACTACACAGAAAAACTCTATCTCAAAAAACAAAACAAAAAAACTCAAAGTGGAGAAAAAAGTTTTGATGTACATATATTTTCATTGTTTGGATGTACTTCTTGTTTTGGTTTAGGATTCTGTTTTGTTTTTGTTTTTGAGACAGTTCTCACTCTGTAGCCCTAGCTGACCTAGAGTTACTGTGTAGACCAAGATGACCTTAAACTTTTGACAATCTTGCTGCCTCTGCATCCTTAGTGTTAGGGTTAAGGCATGAGCCACCATGCCTGACTTTTTTTAAAACTATGTTTAAAAAATCTAATTTGAGCATTGCTCTTGAACCTCCTTTTGGTCATATTAGAGTGTGTACGTCACTGCAGGTGACTGATGATAACGCAGTGGCTGAGGGATGGGAGGGATGTGACATCAGATTCATAGTTAGCCCCATCTTTTGATTGAGCCAAACTTGTATGAATACAATCTCCCTTTGGCCTTCTCAATATATGCCTACTTTTTAGTAGTGGTGTGCGTGCCTGTAATCCTAGCATTTAATATATAGAAATAGAGGATCCAGATAGTGGACTACATGGTACAATCTTGACTAAAAAAGATTTTAAAAAAAACAGTTAATGTGTATTTTCCCTTATTGTTCCTGAGCCCACCCACTTAAGGAGAAACTTCCCCCAGTGTTAGCTGCAGTTTTCCTCATGTCCGCCATTTGGTGCCGCTTAACTCACGTGTCACCACCGTAAGAAAGGGATTCTTCTAATGCCCCCACTCTTCTGTCATTCCTAAGCAGAAAAATAATAGTTCACACAACCCACCCCAATTGTGTCTATATCCTGTACCCGCTAGGATGTGACTTCTTGCTCGCTCCCACCAGAAAGCCGCAGAGAAATACTGCTGGCCAAGGATTTTGGAAGATTCTGTCTCTCCAGTTTGTGCCAATGTTCCCAGAGAGCATGCTGGTCCCGAAACTGTCCACTAGAGGGTGCTACACACTCCTGCAAATCTTGCACTTCTGCCTAAAATCCATAGCTTTAATGGTTTATACTTGCCCTACCCTTCCTCAGAATTCATGAATGTAGTTTTCTTTTCTAATGCTAAAAGAGTTTAATGGATCAAAGGAGAAATTTAAAGCTGAATCCAATGCCCACTCCTGGAAAATTTTCTATCAGGTTGAGGTAATGATTGATTGATTATTATAACTATACCATTTAAACTCTGGCAGTTGACTTCAGGTACCTAGAGAAAGGATATTTGCAAAGAAAGATCTCCTAGTCTCAAGTCATCTTTGGTGATTGCTCCCTAAATTCTGCCCTGGCTGTGAACCACAGTACCCTTCTGAAACAAAACAAGCTCAAAACATGAAAAGATAAAAAAATAAAAATAAATAAAATAAAATTTTAAAAAAAAACCATGAAAAGAGACGTGAGTCCTTAGCTAAAAAGATATGCAAAAGATACCGAGAGGGATTTTTGGGGTGGGGGTGGTGGTTTCGAGATAGGGTTTCTCTGTGTGACTTTGGCACCTGTTCTGGAACTTGCTTTGTAGACCAGGCTGGCCTCGAACTCACAGGGATCCACCTGTCTCTGCCTCCCAAGTGCTGGGATTTAAGGCACCTAGAGGGTTTTTCAGATGACAGATTAAATGATTCTTTTTAAAATTATTACATGAAATTTAAGAGTATGTGATAAAAACCACAGGCCTAAAGAACAAATGATTCTGCTCTCTGGCCATTCTGTCTGCTTCATCATTGCCAGGACCCTGGTTTATTCTTAACAAGAAAATATTATTGAGCTGGTGCGAGGGCTCAGTGTGTAAAGACACTTGCTGCCTAGCCTAACAACCTCTCTAATCCCTGGAACTCACACATGGTAGGCGGAAAGACCTCCACAGGCATGTTGTGGAATACATATTGCATGCACGTATACCTAAGCACATGTGTGCACACACACACATGAAACATGAAAAACTTTTCCTGTAAGACCCTGTGCCCTCAAAGTCTTTGGCTCTAACCCCATGTATAATTGAATGTAAGTGACCTGGTCCACAGAAGTAGAGAATGAACTGCCACCACTGTCAAAATGAAAGCATCTGGGGGACAAGCGAAAGGCAGTTCCAAGGATGAGAATGTGAGGGGAAGCTGTGTAGTCAAGGCCGGGTGCTGTGCAGCTCAAGCTGGAAAGGAAGCTTCACAGAAACCATTCAGTGCATTCTGTCACTAAATAAAGCAAAATAAAGGGGAAAGTGAAACCACCAGAAATATCAGCAGATAATAAAACATATCTTCTGAGGTGAAGATTTTAAACGGCTTGTATACTTGAAAACACTGAATATGGATGGAAAGACTCATGTTAGAAGCACTTCAAGGCCAAGCAGGTAACTGGGAGGAGTTAGGATGGATGGAGCTGGGTGCCTGGACACCACATTGTGTGTATGTGTGTGTGTGTGTGTGCACATGTGCCCAAGGAGGCCCAAAAGAGTGTATCAGACCCCCTGAAGCTGAAGTGACAGGTGGTTATGAGCCATCCCACCTGGGGCTGGGCACTGAATTCAGTTCCTCTGTAAGAGCAGACAGTGTTCTTAACTGATGAACAATTAATTTACAAAACAATAAATTCAATCAATGATCTGACTCCTGGAGTGCAAGCCCCAAAGCAAAAACATAAATAGCATGAAAAAAATCATGGTAACATAACTTCCCCTTGAGTTACTAACCCCACAAGTAATGGCCACCTCGTATACAGACCTTCCTACTTGGAGGGTTCAGAGATAAAATTGTGTTAATGGATTAAACATTTTGATAATAGTACAAAAATTCTTGTTTGTTTTCCACATAAGAGATTAGTCTGTTGTTTTTGTTGCTCTTTTGAGATAAAGTCTATGTAGCCCTGATTGGTCGGAAACTTGCTATGTAGACCAAGCTGGCCTTGAACTCACAGAAATCCTCCTGCCTCTGCCTCCCCAGTGCTGGGACTAAAGGCATGTATCACCACACCCAGCTAAATTTGTCTTTCTTAAAAGCTATGAAAAGAAACTTCTAAAACCTACTGTTGCATTTACAAAGTGAACTCCAAGTATTCCAGGCGTGGGGTAACAGGAAGCCTGGTGGCAGCAATTCTGTCCAGTGCTCGGCTCCCTATTGCTCTCCAGTTAGCGCAGGAGCTATGGCTTTCTCTTTTGTCTCTTTTTGTTCTCAAAATAGGGAGGCCATCTGGCTCGAAGCTGAGCAGACAGATGCCACTTTCTCTCCGAACTGCAAGAGAAAACTAAAGCTGGGAAATATCAAAAAAAGAGTGTGAGGTAATTGAGACTCGGGTTGTACAGTCTTCCAGCTTTCTGAATATTCTGGGCTCAGAACGATGGAGCTGGAGACAGAACATGACGACTTCGTGGGGTTCAGTCATTTCTGGGGGGAGGGGGATCCAAGTTCAGATCAAGGTTTTTCCATAGTTCCTGAACACCCTGCCGAAACTTGGTACAAGAGTCAGTGCTCCTGCCTGAAATCTGACTCAAGCCTTCCACTGGTCCACAGTTCTAGTTCCACAACCCTGTTGGACCCTAAAGTCCAATTGCCGAGGAGGAGTCGCCCCAAGAGACCACTCTCACACCGCAGTTGATGTAAAAGCAAAAGGATTTTAATTCTGTCGCAACAGGGTCACTCAGCATTCCAGAAGCTAAGGCCCTGAATGGCTGTTACCGGCTAGTTTTAAAGAGAAAAAAAAAACACGCAGAATCAAAGGGGAAGTACGGAAGTCATTTGTCAACTATTGTGACTAGCTCGTTTAATGATCAGCTAACTATGATTGTCCATTGCCATGGTGGTTGCTGGGTTGGTTGAGCAAGAAAAAACATCTGCCGGTCATCTGCAGGTCGTTTTGCTCCAGTTCCTGGGTCTATTGAAGAAAAACTACAGAGGGGTTAGAAAGTTCCTGGGAAAAGCACTCAAAGCTCCAGTGCACGCGAGGGTGATTATCAGGTTCCTGGTTCCCAGGGGAGGGGGAAGCACTAAGGCTGAGAGGCCTCAGAAATGGCCTCAGAGTTATTCTAGTATCTCACACCCTGTCTGTGTCTGCTACACCCCTCCACTTTGAGCGAGTGGCTCGCCCCAGACTCCTTTCTGCTCAGTTTACTTTCTCCATTTAGATCTATTCTGCTGTGGGTTTAGAGACCACGGTGGGCATTCCTGGCGATGCTGAGTGAGATTCACCACCCACCTTCAGTTCCCGTCATCTTGTCTGTCTACACACCTCAAAGCCACACTGTGTGCAGTCCACCTGGATCCCAGTTGTCCTTTGAGCTGAGCAACTTGATAGGAAGGGCTGATCTTCCACAGTAAGAGTAGGGACAAATGGTGGAAGGACTAATTACCTTCTTGTTTGTAATGGGCTGTAATCTTTTTCATGGCCCTGACTTAAATACTCCCCCTTTCTCTTTGGAAGACAGGGTTTTGATGTGCAGTTCTGATTGTCCTTAAACTCTGTAAACGAGGCTGGCTTCAAACTCAGAGATCCCCCTGCCTCTGTCTCCCAAGTGCTAGGATTAATGTGTGTGAGACTATACCAGGCAATATACTCCAGTAGCTGTTTTTATTGTGGGGCTCTGATTTGTTCCAAGATAACTTTGATGACTTATTTAAACCCTTCCCCAGTTTCCACAGACAACTGAATCATCCCAACATTTAGAAAGTTTTTAAATGATCTTGCTAATTTTTGAGGACTCATGTGAGGGGTTCTATTATGGAACATAAGGCTATATTCTCTCTTTAAAGCTCACTACACTTGACTGGACAGTGGCAGCACACGCCTTTAATCCCAGCCCTTGGGAGGCAGAGGCAGGAGGATCTCTATGAATTCCAGGCCAGCCTGGTCTACAGAATGAGTTCCAGGACAGCCAGGGCTCTACACAGAGAATCCTTGTCTCAAAAAATCAAAACAATAACAAAGATACAAAAAATTACAGTTATTTATTTTATGTGTGTGGTGGTCAGAGGACAACCTTCAGGGGTCAGTTCTCTCCCACCACCATGTGGGAACCAGGGGTCCACCTCAGGTAGTCAGGCTTGGCAGCTAGCACCTTTACAAACAGAGCCACCTCAGTGTCCCGCCCCCCATTTAAATGTAAAACAGAGAATTCCAGATTCTCTTTTCCTCTTGGAGTAGTTCATTTCCTTCTTTGGAAAGGAACTAAAGAAACCTAGTCTCTGACTCCATATGGTAGGTCTTAGGAGGCTTCTCCTTGACAAAATGACTCTTCCTTTTCTTACAGAAAGTGTGACCCAACCTTTTAGAGGTGGGAAGTGTTCCATTTTATTGTACAACCCTTACAAATTCTTTTTTTTTTTTTTTTTTTTTTTTTTTTTTTTTTTGGTTTTTCGAGACAGGGTTTCTCTGTGGTTTTGGAGCCTGTCCTGGAACTAGCTCTGTAGACCAGGCTGGTCTCGAACTCACAGAGATCCGCCTGCCTCTGCCTCCCAAGTGCTGGGATTAAAGGCCCTTACAAATTCTTGTATAGAGCTCCTTAGCTACATGCAGAATCCAAACTAATTCTTCCTGTGTCCTTGTCAAGAGGATCTAAATTCAGTTAAGCTTCAGCAAGTCTGCTCATGAACTGTAAGAGCTAAATATGCCCAATGAACTCTAAGCATAGATCTTCCGTGTGTCAGGCCCTACGTAGACAGTGGTGAACAAGACGGGCATTCATAGATGATGGGTACATAGAGAGCTAACAAGTAAGGAAATAGATAACAATTACAAAGTGTAGAAAGGTTTGGAGACAAGTAAAGAAGCGTGGGAAGGACTCAGAGTGGACATTTAAGATAAAACCCAAAAGATAAAGTTGAATCGAACAGACGAAGAGAAAGACTATTCTAGGCAGGACAAACAGTGTGCTCAAGACTCTGGGGATGATCTCTGTGAGTTTGAGGCCAGCCTGGTCTACAAGAGCTAGTGCCAGGACAGGCTCCAAAGCTACAGAGAAACCCTGTCTCGAAAAACTAAAAAAAAAAAAAAAGACTCTGGGGCTTCAAAGACTTACTTCATTGTCTAATGACGGTTAGAAAACCATCACAGCATGAGTAAAGGCTGAGTGGAGGAGTGACATCATAATGAAATCAGCTGGGTGTCTTGAGAACCCTTCACAGTGATGATGTACCCTAAGTGCTAGACAAAGAAGCAGGATGGGAAAGGGGATGTGTGTGACACTAAGACATCAAGGAAAGGCATTGCTAGACTTAGTTTTCATTTTACAAGTCCCTTTTGGGATGGAGAAAAGTTGATTGGCAGAGGTGGATGCAAAAAGGACCAGGGCAAGTTCTTTGAGAATATGATGGTGCCTGGGACCGCACAGTGACACCAGGGAATACAAATACTTCCTTAAGGAGTAGTCAGAGGAGACTGGTGATGGGCTGGCTACAAGAGGGTTGTTGAGAGTGAAAAATCACAAACTGCATTTGAGGAAGATCAGCCCCCATTTTCCAAGACTCAGAAAGACAAGAGAGAGATAAATTTAAGGTATGTAGCAAAACATCGAATATTCACAGTGGCTCAAACAAGTAAGAGGTACATTGATGTGATGTACCCTTTCAGAACTGACATCAAGATCTCATGATGCTACCTGTGTCCCCGTGTTGCAGTCTACTTGTGACCCCTGGGATTGCATTATTTACTGGATAAACCTGTTTCTAGTTGTGTGACTCAGGTCTAGCACTCACCTTTAATCCAAGAACTTTCTGCTTATTATAAACAGAACTAAATAAAAACAACATTCCATAGGTCAAGAGGCAGAGCAAGCAACCGGTTGACAGGAAGTAACCATAGAGAATAAGAGAGGTTCAGGAGGACCGATAGGGAGACACATAGGAAGAAGGGAAGGACTTTGAGTAGAGTTTTGTTTGAAATGGAGAAGGAGAAAGCTCTTTTTCTCTGGGATGTCAGTAGAGGAGGAAGGTTATCTGGGTGCTTTCTCTGCCTCACTGAGCTAGCAGGTTTTCACCCCAGCATCTACCTCCAAGAATTGAATGATTGAGATTTTGTTATAAAACAACATCCTAGGGTCCTTCTACTTCTACTTTCTTGGAGCCTGTGGGCTTCATAATCACAACTGGTTGCTGTACCTCTCTGTAGGCCCCAAAAAGAAGAAAAAAAGCTCACTTTAATAAAATTTCCCTACAATCCCTATCTAATGACTTCTATCTCTGAGCAGAATTGCCATGAGGTAGCTTCGAACAGTAAGGGAGCTTGGCCAGGCCCATTGCTAATTGCAGACTGTACTGGGATTCTTTCCAGCAAGAAAGCAAGAGAGAATGCATCTGCCTGAGGCTGAAATCAGAAACTCAGTTAAGAGGATGTCAAGGCAAAAAGGTCAGGAAGACCCCTGAGTGCATGAACTCATGGAGCTTGGAAGAGAGTGTAGGACAATTTAAACTTGGGGAGCTTCTGTATATAGGCAGTTTTTGTGTTTTACTTTTCAAACGATGAAAACTTCTGGTTAATGCTAAAGGGATTTGTTTAAGAGGAGGAATAACTAGAGTAGGCGGGTGAGTTGGAGGAAACGTGAAGGTTAAGACACAGTCCTTCCAGGACAGCTGAGTCCACTCTTATCTCTGGCAGAAAGATGAACCCACAGATGCAGAGAAGTTTGTGACCCCAGTCATTAAAAGATGAGACCTCAGACCAACGGCTCTGGTGCGCTCATGAGGCAGAAGATCAGATCAACCACTGGTCAGGAGGCCTGAGAGCACAAGGAAAAAGATAAAGTCAGGGCAGCCTAGTGTGGAAAAGCACGTTAAGGAATTCTTTAGGTTACTGGGTGTGCCGCTGTGTTGTTACGCTGTGTTGTTGTTACGATGAGAGAAACACCCGTCAGCCTAGCTGGGTGATTTGCTCCAAAAAATCCTCAGCTGCCCATAGGAAGCCGTGGAGAAGGTAGAAGCAGCTCCCTTCATGTTTAGGGCTACGTCAGAGGATGATTGACAGGGAAAAGGAAACCATAGAAGCTGAAGTCATCCGCCAGGGACTAATTACATCTGAACTAAAACCAAGTATGCATTTCACCCACTCTTATAATACTAATATAGACAGAAAGGAAAACACCTCATAAACTGTAACAAATTAGCTTTACCATGCCAGCGAGGCCGACCCCCCACAGCTGCTGCTTTTCTGGCAAGAAGCTTTCTCCAAAGCCTGGTAGGTGAGGGGAGTGAGCTTGTATAAACCTTGCTGGAGCAAGCCTGCTGCAAGGCCCAGCCTCTGCTAGGGAGACTCACACAAGCATCGTTTCTTCTTTATAGTCTTCCAGAGAGATCCAAGAATATTGTCTAATACTGATTCACTTCCTAACCAAAACTTTTAGCGGGGTGTGTAGTTCACTATCAGGAAATCCCACTTGTACCCTTTACAAGCAGAACCTGGGGGGGGGGGGCAACACAAAAGGGCGTGTGTGGCACGGGACAGATAAGATTGTCTCGTGGCTAGTACAGGTGAGAGGAAGCAGACTTGAGCGCGTGGTGAGGTTTGCCATCAGTGACAGCCCAGAAGACGACGCCGGAGGGCAAGCAGCATCCCCTGATGTGGGTTCAGACGTAGTACGATAATTTAGGTTCATCTGTCGTCAGGTGTCTTTTGTCCTCTCATTCCTAAGTCTGTCTCCCATGACCATTATACTTTGAAAGACAAAAACACACACTGGTTATTTTCTAGGTTTCTCAACATGACTTTGTCTGCTTTCTCCTCAAGTTCCAACCTAGGCTGTGATTTCTGTCAGGATACGGTGAATGGTTGGACCGTGTACCCTCTTAAGATAGCCTATCAGATAAATGCAAGATAATGGCTGTTTCATATCACCAGCTGGACTTGAACCTCTCTCCTCTGCCAAGACTTCCGCATTGTGAAGCTACCTTTGTCCCTTAATAAATACTCTGTGACAATAAGTCAATATGTACTGTACAAACGCACCGCACCTCACCAAACTTTCACCTACATGTTCCAGCCTGCATGGCTCTTGCCTGAGTCAATTATTAGTATAAGAGTTGCAAAATTGTGCCGTTCCAATTCCACCCAGTTGGCTACTGTTAGAGACTGACATTCGATGTTTTGGGGAGATCGTTTCCTTACCTCTGGATTTATGAAATTGTAATTATGGATAAACATTCTTATTGTTGGGTTATGTGGGTGTTAATTATTTGACTTGATATTCACACTGTTTTATATTCGGTCAACGGAAGCTCCTTCTGACAGGACCCCGTTCCTTTTCTTTTCTCTGGACCACAGGTTTTTCACACACTTTACTTGGTACACTCTCCCTTATTGATAAAGGTGTTTCAGGTTCCATTGACCTTTTTGGGCCCCAGCCCAAGTGGGACAGAAAGAATCTTTGTTGCAGAATCAGAGAAGTGCTGGGGAGGGCAGGTAGGGTGGTGGGAAAAGGAGCTGGGAGGGGAACCAGGAGAGACAGTCTTCCAACACTCAGCAAACTCTCGCTCTAGAAATAACACTGCTCACAGTAACTTCCAGAAATTCCACAAGTATAACCCTCCTTTGAGAGGAAGAATGCACAGGGGTGGTGTCAGCCCCAGAAAGAACTGAGCCACTGACCAGCTACCTTGTCTCTGGTCTATGGTAATTTGCCTCTTGGTTTCCCCCAGGCTCTGAGGACGATAACTATGCCCCATAGGCTACTCTTGTGCAAGATTCACAGCTGATGCGACACCATCTGACTCTCCCTGCAGCGAGGGGCAGTGAGCATTCTCTCTCCAGATGTGGTACCCCTCATGCATTATGACAACAGTCTCACAAACTGGATTTTTAAAGGTTCAATTGTGCGTGTGCATGTGTGTGTGTGCACACTTGAGTACACACGCCCAAGGAGGCCAGAAGAGGGTCAGGGATCCCCTGGAGCTGGATTACAGCGGCCTGTGAGCTATCTGACAGTGGACACTGGGAACCAAACTTTGGTTCTCTGAAAGAGCAGTGCAAGCTCTGAACTGCTGAGTCATCTCTCCAGCTCCGTGAATTGGTTACACAACGGTTTCACAGCTTCTCACCAGACTAACAAAATATGGAGGTTGTAAGGAAGCAAGGGGGACGCACTTGTCAAGTTTCTAAATATGTTGCCACAGAAAAATATTCACAAGGAATTTTCCTACCACATCAATAATAATTCTTACCATGTGGGCTCTACACATTGTATTATTAGTGTTTTTTGGTGAGAAACATTCTGTTATTAATTACACAACTTTATCGTTTTAAGTGTCCTGCTCCCTTGGGTCACTAGGTCAGAGCTCAGTGAAAAACTTACGAGCAGATGACTGGATTGAAAAGGCTTTTTCATAGAGCAAAGCAAAGGAAACTTTCTCCTTTGCCCCATATTCTAACTCTAGATCATTTACTGCGATTTTGCAAAATCACCATGACTTTACTGATTACAGTTATCCAGACTTGCTAAGTCAAAGTTATTACCAAAGGTATCTTATTTGACCTGGCACAGTCCATGGCCACGCCTTTCTTTCTATGGTTGGAAATTAAACCCAGGTTCTCATGCGCGCGAGTTCAGTACTCCACCACTGAGCTACATCCCTGGCTCCATCTCATCCCTATGTTCCATTAGTTCCAGTCTCGTGAATATCTGAGACACCTTGTGTTATGGGCACTTTGCTCCTGAGATTTCTGTTTGGCAAAGATTTTTCACACCGGCTGTTTTATTAGCTCTTTCAATACCCCAGCTGTTAGTATTCAGGCATCTGTACTGGACTGCCCTTGGGGTCCTGACAGGATAGGATACATTAGGTGGAGCCACTAGGAGCATCCCGCTGTTCGCATTCGCTAGGTTTCTCTCTCTCTCTCTCTCTCTCTCTCTCTCTCTCTCTCTCTCTCTCTCTCTCTCTCTCTCTCTCTTTCATTTCTTGCCCCTCGTCTCCTGCCCCCTTCGCTTCATGCTCTCTCTCAATCAAGGGCACTCCAGTAAAGCGTGATCTGAGTAGAATCCTGGTGTGGTGGTTGTTCTTTCTCGCCGCAACCAGGGACCAGTGTACAGGTGTGATGGTTTGGGTGAGACTGGCCTTCATGGCACCTAAGTTTGAATGCTTGGTTCCCAGTTGTTGGCACTGTGAAGGATTAGGAAATGTGGCCTTGCTGAAGGAGCTTTGTTACTGGAAGTGAGCTTTGACGTTTCAAAAGCCCACGTCCAGTCTCTCTCTGCTTGCTCCCTGAAGATCAGGATGTAAGCTCTAAGTGACTGCTCCAGCATTGTGCCTGCCTGCCTGCTGCCACACTCCTTGTACAGTGGTCATATGCTGACTCTCTGAAACAGTGAGCAAGTCCCCAGTATAATGCTTTTTTTTTTAAGTTCCCTTGGTCATGGTGTCTCCTCATAGCAATAGAAGAGTAACAAAGACAACGGCTTAGCCTGGTTCTTTTCCAGGTCAAGTCTGCATTCTAGAGTTCAGAAACCAAACCCACAGTGACTTAAAAAACACGCACCCATTTCCCACTGAACAAGGAGTCCAAAGTAGGAATCCCAGAGCTGACCAAATGCTCAGTGATCCAGATAGATGCCTTGTATTTTCCTCTGCTGTTGACAGTGAGATCCACCTGCCTCTGCCTCCTGAGTGTGGGGATTAAAGGTGTGTGCCACTACCACTATGCCTGGCCTTTAAAATTGTTTTTAATATAGATTTTAAAAATCAAACTCAGGTCCCCCAGTCCCCACCGCAAATACTTCTTTCTTTCTTTCTTTTTTCTTTCTTTTTCTTTTCTTTTTTTTTTTTTGATTTTCGAGACAGGATTTCTCTGTAGCTTTTTTGGTTCCTATCCTGGAACCAGCTCTTGTAGACCAGGCTGGCCTCGAACTCACAGAGATCCGCCTGCCTCTGCCTCCCGAGTGCTGGGATTAAAGGCGTGCGCCACCACCGTCCGGCTCACCGCAAGCACTTTTCCCACTAAGCCATTTCCCCAGCATCTTGCCAGTCCACCCGCATTCGTGAATCGAAACTTTTGCTTCTGAAATCCTCTAACCCATGGGGTTTGTTGTGGCAGCCCTAGGCAGCTGCCACACACTCTCTCCATTACACCCACATTCTCACTTTTGAAAGGTTCGGAGGTCAACAGAGCACTCTTGCTAGGAAGCACAGCTGACCTGAGCTCTGGTTCACGCAGCCTTCCTGCGGGGTTCGGAGTCTTCCACTTTGAGCTTTGGTAGCTGAAAGTCTGGCAGGCAGGGGAGGAAACATAACAATTGGTTGGATGATCCAAGGCGTGAGCCGGTTTCACTGCTGGGACTGACAGAAGGTGAAACACCACCACTGAGCCTGGTGTGCGCTTTAGTTTTGACAGCAACTCTCAGACGCGCCAAGGAATACAGATTGCCATGACATTTTTTGGAAGGCAGTGCGGCAACCTCAAAGGGTTAACCTTAGGAAAGTGTTATTTCTTAAGGTCGAAGTGGTTGACTACAACATTGTCACTCTATCCAAGCGTTATATCAAAAGTCTATTCTTAAGGTGCTTGAGAGATGAATGGTTCAGTGGTTAGGACCACTAGCCGCTCTTCCAGGGAACCTGGGTTTAGTTCCCAGCACCCCACATGGTAGCTCACCCGACTCCAGCTCCAGGAGATTCAAACACGCTCCTCTGACCGCTTGCGGGTACTAGGCACGCATGTGTTATACATACTTTCAGGTAGGTTAAAGCATATATAATAAAAATAAATAAATGCCAATTTTGAAATTAGCCTATGGAGAGATAAAGGCATTAGAATAGAATGTAGTTCCTAAGGGGGAGGAGAGCAACGGTGCAAAGGCAGATGGCATGGTGGGCGGGGAGAAAGAGCTCTCTGCCCATTTCGTTCCCCGGAGCTCCCGGCAGGTGGAGGAGGAAGTAAACATCCCTACCGGGCGGGTTCTACTTACAAGCGCCACAGGGCTTCTTGGCAGAGTAGTTTATGAAGAATTTCAACACAGCAACTGGCACACTGTTGACTGTGGCTTTCGAAGAGCAAGACCAAAATTTGAACAGGTGAACCTGTTGGATTCTGAAGCAGTTCATCACCTCATTCGTGATTTTCAGCTGCTCTTGGAGCAGTTCTCATCTACATTAGCTCAGATTGTTTGATGGCACAAATCCCCCTTACACAGAAGAAGATAGACCAAATCCCTTGAATCGTCTCTATGCCAAACAAAATTAGATGGAGAAAAAGCAGTCCTGGAGAAAAATTTCGGGGCTGCTGTTTTGAGAATTCCTGTTCTGTATGGGGAAGATGAGAAGCTGGAAGAAAGCGCTGTGACTGTTAGGTTCGACAAGGTACAGTTCAGCAACAAGTCAGCCAACCTGGACCACTGGCAGCAGAGGTTCCCCACACACCTGAAGGATGTAGCCAGTGTGTCCCGGCAGCTGGCAGAGAAGAGGATGCTGGTTCCATCCATTTAGGGAACCTTTCACTGTTCTGGCAATGAGCAGATGACCAACTACGAAATGGTACGTGCGATTGCAGATGCCTTCAACCTCCCGAGCAATCACTTAAGACCTATTACTGACAGCCCCGTCATAGGAGCACAACGCCCCAAAAATGCTCAGCTCCACTGCTCCAAATTGGAGACTTTGGGCATTGGCCAGCGGACGCCATTTCGAATTGGAATCAAAGACTCGCCCTGGCCTTTCCTGGTCGACAAAAGATGGAGACAGACTGTCTTTCACTAGTTTATGTGCTGGGTATTTTTTAAATGAAAAGTCTAGTATGTGGCACTTTTCAAGAATAAAGGAAATAGTTTTGTATGAGTACTCCTTAATTGTGACTCATGATCCTTCAGGTAAATGGTGCTGTTGCTCTAGGAGAACGTTGGAGAGACTGAGGGCAGCCATGCCTTGTTTGCAGTCATGACTTTGAGTTGATCGTTTCGTTCTGGTTCACCTTCCTCTTCAAGAAATATAAATTATGATTCTTAATGTCCGAGAGCTGGGATGAAACAGACTGTTAGACTCTGGACGAAACGCATTATCCATTCCTGTAGCTCCGTTTTTGTTTTGTTTGTGGACCTTTGTATATTGATAGTTTCAGCGCGTGTAGGATCCTGTGAAAATCATCGCTGCTCATTGTTTGCTTTGCTTGAGCCCAGATCAAAATGCTTGAAGAAAAGGAAACTTTATTTTTGCAACTTTAAGTATGGTTTTTACGCTTGATTCTTAATGTGTTGTGTATATCAGAACTGTATAGCCTGACACCTCACTTGCATAGCACCGTGTGGCAGACACTTGAGAGGGTGCATGTGTGTGTATTTTTAATATAAATACATATCTGTCTCTTTCACTTTGTCACCAAGTGATATAATAATGAGCCTTGTTTGTCTTTTGATCACTTATGAATAACAATAAATACTGCTGGTATGAAAAAAAGAATATAATGTAGTTCTTTATAAAAGGGTATATTACTGTATTACAGATAAAAGAGTATGGTTATAGCACTGTAGATAGGCATGGAGCAGAACTCCAGTAGAAACAACCCCAACACTGAGTAATTATGGACTATTGCCAAAAAATATTAAACTACGTCTGAATCGGTCTATTTGGAAGATGACTGTGATGTTACATCAGAAAAAGGCACAGATTATCACCTTTATAAAGACCCTGAGGCTGGGGGCCCAGCTCGGAGGCAGAGAGCAAGTTTAACACGAGTGAGGTCTGGGGCTCAGTCCTCAGCCGGAAGGAACAAATAAGTAAACAAAGAAACAGAGTGAGTCTAATTTAATTAAAAAGAGGAAAATCCAGCCGAGCGGTGACGTCATGCCTTTTATCCCAGCACTGGAGGAGGAGAGGCAGGCGGACCTCTGTGAGTTCAAGGTCAGCCTGGTCTGCAAGAACTAGTTCCAGGACAACTAGGGCTGTCACACAGAGAAATCCTGTCTCTAAAAAAAAAAAAAAAAAAAAAAAGCCGGGCGGTGGTGGTGCACACCTTTAATCCCAGCACTCGGGAGGCAGAGGCAGGTGGATCTCTGTGAGTTCGAGGCCAGCCTGGTCTACAAGAGCTAGTTCCAGGACAGGAACCAAAATGTTACGGAGAAACCCTGTTTCGAAAAACAAAAGAGTTCTTTGGTAGAGTTTTTGGGGTCGCTTATGTATACTATCATATCATCTGCAAATAACGAAAGCTTAACTTCTTCCTTTCCAATACGAATCCCCTTGATCCCCTTATGTTGTCTTATTGCTATTACTAGAACTTCAAGCACTATATTGAAGAGGTATGGAGAGAGTGGACATCCTTGTCGTGTTCCTGATTTTAGTGGGATGGCTTTGAGTTTTTCTCCGTTTAATTTAATGTTAGCTGTCGGCTTGCTGTAAATAGCTTTTCTGAGAACTCAAGAACAATGCCAATGGGTTTTTGATCCTACTGCACGTACTGGCTTTGGGAGAGCCTAGGCAGTTTGGATGCTCACCTTACTAGACCTGGATGGAGGTGGGTGGTCCTTGGACTTCCCACACGTCAGGGAACCCTGATTGCTCTTCGAGCTGATGAGGGAGGGGGACTTGATCGGGGGAGGGGGAGGGAAATAAGAGGCGGTGGCGGGGAGGAGGCAGAAATCTTTAATAAATAAATAAATTAATTAAAAAAATAAAAATATATAAAGGATAAAAAAAGAAAAACAAGAGAGAGAGGAAGAAAAAGGACAAGAAGAAGAAGAAAATCGTTTTTGTGTATTTATGAATCATTGCAGAAAAGGAGAGAAAAGTAAATAGCAACAAACATTTGTTAATCCAAGAGGTGGGCAATAGAGGAGATTACAAAGTTAAAACATCTCTGTCCTCTTTGTCTCTATCACACGGTTAATCCAAGAGGTGGGCAATAGAGGAGATTACAAAGTTAAAACATCTCTGTCCTCTTTGTCTCTATCACACGGTTAATCCAAGAGGTGGGCAATAGAGGAGATTACAAAGTTAAAACATCTCTGTCCTCTTTGTCTCTATCACACGGTTAATCCAAGAGGTGGGCAATAGAGGAGATTACAAAGTTAAAACATCTCTGTCCTCTTTATCTCTATCACACGGTTAATCCAAGAGGTGGGCAATAGAGGAGATTACAAAGTTAAAACATCTCTGTCCTCTTTATCTCTATCACACGGTTAATCCAAGAGGTGGGCAATAGAGGAGATTACAAAGTTAAAACATCTCTGTCCTCTTTGTCTCTATCACACGGTTAATCCAAGAGGTGGGCAATAGAGGAGATTACAAAGTTAAAACATCTCTGTCCTCTTTGTCTCTATCACACGGTTAATCCAAGAGGTGGGCAAGAGAGGAGATTACAAAGTTAAAACATCTCTGTCCTCTTTGTCTCTATCACACGGTTAATCCAAGAGGTGGGCAATAGAGGAGATTACAAAGTTAAAACATCTCTGTCCTCTTTATCTCTATCACACGGTTAATCCAAGAGGTGGGCAATAGAGGAGATTACAAAGTTAAAACATCTCTGTCCTCTTTGTCTCTATCACACGGTTAATCCAAGAGGTGGGCAATAGAGGAGATTACAAAGTTAAAACATCTCTGTCCTCTTTATCTCTATCACACGGTTAATCCAAGAGGTGGGCAATAGAGGAGATTACAAAGTTAAAACATCTCTGTCCTCTTTGTCTCTATCACACGGTTAATCCAAGAGGTGGGCAATAGAGGAGATTACAAAGTTAAAACATCTCTGTCCTCTTTATCTCTATCACACGGTTAATCCAAGAGGTGGGCAATAGAGGAGATTACAAAGTTAAAACATCTCTGTCCTCTTTATCTCTATCACACGGTTTCTGGAGATTAGATTAAGGTTTGGTGATTTAGTGTGGCTTGCCAGGAAAGAGGTCAAACGACTTACTGAGAGCTAGCCCTCACTGTACTAACCTAAGACCCAAAGATGGGAACTAAGAGGGACAGGAGAATGGAAAGAAGCTGCTCACTCAAACATCCTGGGGATCAGAAACCTCAACATAAAATGTCAGGATTGCCTATGGAGATGATGGGTGTTCTAAACCATCTCCAACAAGATTGTAGAGAATGTGACTGAGTTTTACAAAAGAATGATCTGAGCACTCCCCTCTGCCCTAGACCTGAACAATGTTCCTCAGGAAGCCTCCTTAAAATTTCATTTACAAAGGACTGTCTTTAGGATAAAGTAAGCCAGCTTGCAATCTCACGCCCTCCTCCCCCCACTTTTAAGTTTAGGTGTAAATTACATTCTCTGAGCAATGTGGTTTAGGGATTGTAAAATCACCCAAGGGCATAGTTTTCTAAATGTCCCACTTAAATCTAAAGCAGGTAAGCTACCTGACTTTCTCCACTGATTCCTCCGAGCCTTCTGCCTTCTAGTCAAGGAAGGGACTTTACCTTACTGAGGTTCCCAAGCTGGGAACTCCTCCCGCTGCTGGCAGCGCGTAGTGCCGACTGTATCTCGTCGCTGCCATAACTCCATCTTAACTTATTCTTTACAAAACAGTTTTAGATGCCATGACTGCTCACCTTCTCTGTTAAGGCTTCAAAGAACCTAGCACCTGCCTCTCCCAGAGACGGGAAATAGTGACAGCAGCAGCAATTAGTTGGCCCGAGGTGGCAGGATATTGCCTGAAGTAACTGGGTAATTTATTGATTTCTTTGATTCTGATCTTGTGAACGTAAATTGAGTTCTTCAGGAAAAAATATTTTTATTATTTAGAACACAGGTAGACACCTACTCACACAAACCCCTCCTTAAGTTCCTCCCCTGCCGTGCTGTGACCCTAGCTCTTGGCCGAAGCTGCTCCTCCCTGGAGAAGCCCCGCCCCCTCCGACCGTCCAGCAAAAGTCAACTGTTGGGCGCTAAACTGAGCATTCAGAGCGGCCTCCCAGGAAAGGAGTTTCTGCGAGCTTCTGTAAGTAGACACATTAATATTTTTGATCCCTCTTCTTTTCCTCTTCCCTCGCCCGACCGGTTCTTTCTTCCCGCTGAGCATCTATATCCTCGTTGAGCAAGTGAGCGCGGGAGGTCTCCCCGACCCGGACGTCCATAGACCGGTGCTTAGTGACCCTGGGTTTTGCGCTCAGGAAGTTAGGGAGTCCAGAATCGCCTCGCGGTCCCTGCAGCTTCTAGGAGAGACTGAGACCTGAATTAGGGAAACGGCAAAGTCGGCCTGCAGTCCGACTGTACGCGCATTCGTGCATGCGGCGGAAACGCCTGCACCCAGGAAGATTTGAGCTAGGAGTTTGCAGGATTGCTAAACTGAAGCAAATGAGAAAGATAGGGGTGGGGATTCGCGCATGCGAGGTAGGTAGCCAGCCGAGCAGGCCAGGTCACGCACCAAGGCACTGTACCAGGACCCTTTTCAAAGGGGTCCTTCTAGACTTGTGGCAAGTTCAGAAGGAAGAGGTGCTACTGCTTCGAAGAGAGATGGAAATATGAAGAGTTTTAAAAACAAAACAAAATGGAAATCCTCCCGTAAGATGGCTCTGCGGGTGAAGGTGCTTGCCCCGCAAGTCTTACAACCTGAGTTCGGTGTCTGGAACCCAAGGATGGAAGACTCGAACCCACTCCTGAAGGCGGTCTTCCGACCTCTACAAGCCCTCGGTGACACGCACGCGCCCCCCCCCGGGGTCATGCACACACAAAATAACGATAACAATAAACCAGACTCAAGCTGAGTGTGGTGGAGCGTGCCGGCTGTCCCAGCTTGTGGAAGCAAGAGAATGAAGGGTTCCAAAACAGCCTCTGTTACCTAGGGAGTTCAAGCCAGCCTGGGCTACACAGCCATGCCCTGTCTCAGAAAAACAACAAATTGAACTCGGAAATGTGGAGTAGAACGATAGTTATCAGAGACCGAGAAGGGTTGAAGTATTGGTCAAAGGGCACCGAGTCAGATAGAGTGACTCTTGGTAACAATGATTAGTTCAAAACCAAGCAGATTTCAAGTGTTTCATCACAAAGTGTTAGGTAAAGAAGATGACGGGCTTGTTAAACACTCTCCATCGCTTACACTGTGTCCTCTCAATGTAAGCAGTGAGCTGTCAGTTGGGGGAGGGGTGGGAGTGATTGGAAAGAGGATGACTCAGCAGTTAGGAGCACTTGTTCTCGCAGAGGCTCGTCATCAGCACCTTATGAGGGTTCACGGCCGGATCGGGTTGCGAGCTCTCTCAGGCCAGCCTGGGCTACGGGAATCCCTTGTCGAACCCAGAGACAAGTAGATGGGAAGAGTTGGGCTTTGGATTTCCCTGCTCACCGTCCTCCAGTCGGGCTGTTTCCTAGGGAGAGAGGAACGTAGTGAACAAACTGGTCAGTCCTGAGTGCTTATCTGGAGAATTCACTGAGGTCCCACGTGATGATGTGTAGTTCTGTGCCCCGAACCCTCCCTTTAAAGCACAGTGCAGCTTAGATTAAATGTTGGTTTTACCTGGAAGCAAGTTTAAGTCAGTTTCCTTTTTGGAGCGGAAACCAGAGACAATGAGATGGAGCAGCGGCGCCCCCCAGTGGCTATGAGGTCCTTGCTTCTGTAGAAAAAAAAAAGACGTGACTTTGGTTCCTGTATTTCAGGTTTTTCCTGAAGAGTCACAGCAGGAGAGGCGAGAAATTGCTGGACTTTGCAGGTCCGCTAGTTGTCTAATGTCCTAGAGAAACTCCAGCATGAATTTGTCAGTTTATATTTTTCTTTTTGCCTTGTTAGCCTGTTTCCGCATCTGCGCACCTGAAGTGATTGGTAACAATGACTCTTACAAAAAAGCCATGGGAATAAAATGAGATCAAACATAGGAAGTGCTTAGTATAATCCCAGAAAGCTGTAAATGGATGTGATTATATGGTAATAGGGTTGTGCTTGCTGGCCTCAGGGCTATGAGATGATTGTTGACCACGCGTTTACCGTGTTCTAGGTACATCACGATGGTGCGAGCCAAGAGCTGGACCCTGAAGAAGCACTTTGAAGGCTTCCCCACTGACAATAACTTCGAGCTGAAGACAACTGAGCTCCCACCCTTAAATAATGGAGGTAAGTCGCAGAGGCTGTAACCGTTAGCTTCTGCCGCTGCCTAATGGAGAATCCATCCCCAAGTTTGACTTCAGACAATTTTTCTTATTAGTTTACAAAAGTTCTGAGTATTCATAGCTTAGGCTAGTTTAAGCTGGGTGCTTCTTTGTGGGTCTCACCTGGGCTAAATGGTTAGTTACTTTAGGATAAGTCTCATTCATCTGCCTAATAAAAGAATGCTTTCTACTGGGGTCAGGCTGCAGCCCCCCCCCCTTTTTTTTTCTGAACAGCCAGATTGGGTTCTTTCCTTGTAGTGGTCTTGTGGGTTGGTGAGCTCCAGTGTTCAAGAATTTTTCAAGTTTCTACTTGTATTACTTTTCTTAAAATCCCATGGATCAAAACAAGTTGCCCAGATTCAAAGGCTGGCAAATTTCTTTCTTTCTCTTTTTTCGTTTTCTTTCTTTCTTTCTTTTTTCTTTTTTTTGCTGCCACCTCTTCTCCTCCTCTTCATGATTTTAGGTAACCACTGGGTTTCACACTCAACCCACCGAACCAGATTTCTTGATCGGAAGCACACAGTATTGGGAGGCATTTATGTCTGTTTTGCAACCCACCACTACCTTTTTAGGGTTTCTTTCCTATGCAGCTTGAATGTCATCATGGGTCGCCCTCCCCAGTATCTTTGATGAAACTCATGTCTGGGTGCCTTACCCTTCATGACTTTGACAAAGAAGGCTGTCTCCTTTGTCCTGGTGAGCCTGATGATGACAGAGAGGCGAGCAGGTCTCAGCAGTTCTACCCAGAGCCCAGCCCGTGAGCTGTGTCTCTAGGGTGCTGCAGTGAATTAGCTCCTGAGATCCGGGTGCAGTCCCTTGCCATGACAGGGTCACTCACTGAGGTTAAGTTGCAGTGGGCAAAACTTGGATACAAAGTTCCAGAAAATATACAGAGGAGGTCACTTTAGCAAAATGTGTCTTCTTTTGTATCGATCAAAGAAGTTAGTAAAATGTTACACATTCTGGTTAGTTTTGTCAAATTGGCACAAGCTAAAGTTATCTGAGAAGAAGGACCTTAAGTGAGAAAAATGTCTCTATGGAATTGTGGGCAGGCAAGTCCATAGACATTTTCCTGGTCAATGATTTACATAGGCGGGATCAGCCCAGTGTGGGCTCTGCCACCCTTGGTGGTCCTAGATTGTATTAAGAAAGCAGATGAGAGTGAGCCAGGAAGCCGAGTTCCTTCATGGCCTCTGCTTCAATTCCTCCCTTCAGGTGCCTCCCTGGAGCTCCTGCCCCTGTGTCCCTTTGTATTAGCCTGTGATTGGGGCAGATTTGGTCATGGTCTTTATCACAACAGTAGGAAGCAAAGGTGTTACATGACCACCGTACCATGGCGGCTGCAAAAGTGACCCTGTTAAGTTATTTAACTTGACCTTAAGTAGGATGGGACAATAATTGAAAATGTCACATGAATTGATCCCCCTAAAATAGTACAGGTAGCAGTATCATCATCATCATCGTCATCTTCATCATCATCAGCTGGGCTGGGTCAAACATGAAAGCCTTTCTTCTCTCCAGTGGGAAGCACAGGTGGGGAGCTGGAGGTGAAACTCACCATAAGAGAGTTTTCCTTACGTTTTAAAAGGTTTTAAAATCAATCCCCAGCATGGTAAAATTAATCACTAATAGCACGGATGAGCGGGGGTCCCTAAGCAGAAAGACTAAGCTTGTTTATTCAGAATGCCAGGATATTGCAGCCATCCTGGCTTGCGTCACTAACTGCATCTCAATGTTGTTTTTTTTTTTTTTTGTTTTTTTTTTTTTTGTAGAGGTCCTGCTGGAAGCCCTGTTCCTCTCTGTGGATCCTTACATGAGGTACTCTCTCCCTCCTCAGTTTTCATGTTTGAAGAACTGCAGCTCGTCTTTTAGGATAGCCCATGATCAAAACAGCAGGCTTTCCTCGTTCTCCCTATACTGTAACAATGGTGAGATTCCAGGGTCTCATCTTCTGTAGCCCAAGGTTGGCTCTGCGCAGTTTTCCCTTCCATTGCTCAGTGGAGCTGCTTCCAGGAGAGACGGGGAGAGGTGCAGGAGCTGGCCTCCATTTGCCCATTCCCTATGGGCAACAGTGGAGCAGAAGCTGCTAAGACGAAAATCAGGTCTTGCTGCCTTCTCTTCCCCAGTATTTTGTGTTTTGTGATTCATAGTTGACTCAGACTTATAACTTCAAAAGCACTGGAGGGCAGAGAGGGAACAAATGCTCTTCCATGGCACTTCAGTGATTTCTTTTAACCTAAATAAGTAATACAGCTGATTGGCAAAGATTCAACTCTCTGTGGAAAGATACCATTTAAAGATGTTAACTAGCAACCGGGCATGGTGGCTCATACCTTGAGAAGCTGATGCAGGAAGACTGCAATTTTAAGACCAGTCATAGGGAGACCCTGGTAAATAAAACAAAATGGTAATTAGCATTCTTTTGGGGGTGCTTAGTGTTGGGGTAGCAGATACCAGCAGGGCCCGTGCTGTATTTTGAGTATGATTGACAGAAGCTCACCTCCAACTGAGCAGAATGGTAAGACTCTCACATCATTCAAAGAATGCATATTTTGGGGTTCAAGGCAGAGCCACCTCATGTTACATCTCACCTGGTTGCACTGCCCTGGTATATTGGATGTTGTTTTGACCCAATTTTGCCATTTAGCTTGATACTCAAGATATCAGATAGTCTCACACACTAAGAATGAATTCTGAATGAATTCTGTTTTTTTCCTTTTTTTTTTTTTTTTTTAGAATTGCATCGAAAAGACTGAAGGAGGGTGAGAAGATGATGGGTGAGCAAGTGGCCAGGTAAGTATTTACGTCTGCCTTGCCGTTCAGATAAATGTCCTCCAGCTCCTGCGGGGTCTGTGTTCACTGCTCCTGCAGCTCCTTCTCCAGCCTCTGTGGTTCTCTAGGAAACAGTTTGGGAAGGCCCGCCTCCTTCTTGACTGAGAGGGTCGGAAGGATGCTGTAGCTGTGCCGAATACCTTAGCGAAGTGACTGAAAGGGAGGAATGGCTCGTTTTGGTTCATCGTTTCATAGGATTCAGTGTGTAGCCCTTGCCTCTGTTGGTCCTGGGCCTGAGGTGAGAAGGATCATGGCAGGAACACAAAAAATATAAATTATATAAAACTAATCTAAAGTTGAGAGAGAATTAGGTTGCAAAACTTTACTTCAGTTATGTAAGTATAATATATATATATCTTTATGTTGTAGGATTATAGCTGATATTTTTGTTTGTTTTTTTAAGCATTTTTTTAAATTTTGCTTTAAAAAATTGTGGTGCTTGTGATTCAGCCCAGGCCTGCGTGCATACCAGGCAAGTACTATATGACTGAGCTAAGTTTTCAGTCTGATATTTTCATTTTATTTAAACTTTCTAAAATAAATGTGATATTTAGCTGTAACTTGGGGGGGGTGCATTCAAGAAGTAAGGTTTGGGTAAGAGGAGCTGCAAGAATCAGTAGATGAGGCAGAAAAGAAAAGAGGCAGTTTAGGAAGGAAAGGCCAAAGGCCAGAGGTCAGAGGTCAGTGTCTTGGGACCCGCAAGGGCGGAGTAAAGAGGTGGAGTCAGGTATTAAAGAAGAGAAGACTGTTGGCCTGAGTCCCGTCCCTAGAACCCATAGTGGACAGTTGACCTCTGACCTCGATACACATGCCGTGGTACCTGTCTCCTCCTCCTTCATACACATGAATAACAAATAAATAATTCAGAGATGTTAAAACAGAGTAGCCACTATGTTTCACAATCAGAAGGTTATGAACTCAGTGGGCTGGTGAAGGGGGAAAGCATATTGTTCTGGTTTATCAGGTGGATGGAGAATGAGGAAATTTGAGTATAAAATGGGGAAGATGGGGGGGGAAAGATGAGATTATAAAATGGCCGAATTGTGCCTTCTTACTGCTGAGAGAAAGGACGACAGAGAAGAAAATGCTAACAATGACAGAAAGGGTCCCCAAGGGAGGGGGGAGGCTGATGTGTAGAGGATGGAGGAGAGAGGCTCCTGGATCCAGGGGACAGAGGACCCTTGCTAAGAAAGGAGAGAAATGGGCAGAGAAAGAGATTGGTATGGGACCAGTTGAGAATTTTCTTTGATGCTCCCACATGACTAAGAACTAAGGAGAGATTCCTCAGAGTCAGTCATGGATGACTTAGCTCAATGCCCTCTGCTGAACATTCCCTACAAAGCATCCTGACCCCATGAATGGGAAAAGATATCACGTTTCTTACTGTCTTTTTATCTTCCAGAGTTGTGGAAAGCAAAAACCCAGCCTTTCCCATGGGAACTGTTGTGGTGGCTTTATTAGGCTGGACATCACATTCCATTTCTGATGGCAATGGACTGAGAAAACTGCCTGCAGAGTGGCCAGACAAGTTACCACTGTCTTTGGCTTTGGGGACAGTTGGCATGCCAGGGTAAGTGTTGTCATGGCATGTTTTGTTCATCAGAATGTCTAATGTTACAACTTAACCAGCAAGGAGACACTTAAGGCACAAGGGCTGATTGGAGAAAAACTGTTAGGAATGAAAAAGGAAGGAGCTCAAACAGAGAAGAATCTGTTAAGTAAATGAATGCAGAGAATGTTATACATAAAAGAATACAATATAATCTTTAGAAAGAAAGAAACCTTGGCTTTTATGATAACATAGACAAAACCAGAGGACATTAAATAAAGTAAGTCAAACAAATTCCACATGTTCTCATCTTCATCTTGTGTCAGCTTCTATTTATGTGAGAAATACCCAAGAGCAACAATTTAAATGGAGGAAAGTTTTCTCCCAGATCATGGTTTCAGTTCATTAACACATTTGTTTTAAGCCTGGGACAAGGTCAGTTATCATGGTGTAAGGGGAATGATGGGGCAGAATTGTCTATCTGATGGCACCCAGGAAGAGAAGAAAAACAAGGAGCCAGAAATGCGATGTATCTTTCTAGGGCATTGTCCTCAGTGACCCGCTTCCTCTGACTAGGTCCCAGCTCCTAACAATGCCATCATATTTTGAATCCATCAAGGGATTAATGCATTGCTTACATCAGTGCTCTCATGATTTAATCACTTTGTCAAACCCCGTCTCTGAACACTGGCGTACTGGAAGCCAAACCTTAATCACAAGAGGCTTGGGGAAGACACAGCTCATCTCCAGACTGGGATTTAGAAAGTTGAACCAATAGATGTTGAGAATATAATGATGGGGTTTGAGAGATATGTGGTTTAAGGATACAAAAAGTTTTAATTTTTGTTTTGGGGGGGGTCTCCTGAGTGCTGAGTGGCGTGCACCACCACTGTCTGAGGGGGAAAGTATGGAGGGGAAAGAGATGAAAGAGTCTGAATCTATTCCCACATCCGTATGTGTTCCCGTAGCCTCACTGCCTACTTTGGCCTGCTTGACATCTGTGGCGTGAAGGGTGGAGAGACAGTGATGGTCAACGCAGCAGCAGGAGCAGTGGGTTCAGTAGTGGGGCAGATAGCCAAGCTCAAGGTAAGTGTCTTCCTTTAGCCACACCTCTGCAAGACCCACTGCGCATGCTGGCATGCTGGGAATGCAGCCGTGAATACAGAGGACTTTCTGCACTCAAGGGGGTATACGATCAACTTGCTGGGACTTGTTTAGAAGACAGAGGCTGAGAAAGGGGACGATGAGGAAACGAGAACAATAAAGATGAGCTGACCAGTGTTAACTGATAACACAGCAGATATCAAGTCAGGCATGAACCCATCTGGTTTACTGAGTATACACACATACACACACACACACACACACACACACACACACACACACACACACAAACATATTTTTGTGTGTGTGTGTATATATATACATTATATATATAATATATTTTATTACATACATATGTTTTGATTTTACTGTGTTTTCTCTTGCTCAGTTTAATTGCCTTCCTTCACGACTCCAGAAATACAAAGAGGGACTTGAGGTCACCCCAGCCAGGAGTCATTACCCACATGGCTCTATTGCAAAGGCTGTTGCATCAGGAAGAAGCGAGCAATCAGTATAGGTGGTGGGGCCATTGTTTGGGAACGAGCTCCTGGAACAGAAATGGAAGCAGAGTGTAGACTCTGATTTGGGCAGCTCTCTGCTCAAGGGATCCAGTCTGACGACGAGTGTACAGGATAGCAGGCAGCTCAGACCTGGTTAGAATTTGTCTCATATTGGGGATGTTCTCAGGTGATCTAGCAGAGTGATGTAGCTTTGTCAAAGGCTTCTGTAGAGGACTTAGGACGTGTTCTTATAGGGCAAGGTCAGTGGAATAGAGTTGAATGTAGAGCTGTACCCGATAGCCAAGGGCTGGCCTCTGTTACTAACAGGCTCTTGGACACAACTGAGGCTGTAGGAAACACTTAGATGAGTAAGTCCATGCATGGGGAAAGAAGCTGAATCTCATAAACACTGTCTCAGCTTTTGTTATTTAACCTTACAACCAGCGAGTTACATTTATCTTCCAATGTTGTTTTGGCATTCTAGAAATTCAAGAAATATTGGCACACTATAGATTAAAACCTTTGGAACTGATGGCTTTGGGGCAAGGCTGGTAACTGAACCAGGGTCTAGGACATGTTAAGCACAGACTCTACCACTGAGCTGATAGGATTTAAGGAGAATTTTGCCTGTATCGTTCCACGTGAGTTTGATTGGTAGGCTTTGTTTTTCTCTTTTTCTGAACTCAGAAGGTCTAGCTATATGTAGCATAGGCTATATTTACAATATTAAATTAGAAGTATTTTCAATATTCAAATTGCAAATGTTTTATTAAAAATACGGTTTTATTAAAAATATTAAAAATATTTATTAAAAATATATAGTCATCTCTATAGTCCTATAGAGATGACTCCATGGGTAAAGGGGCTTGCTGTACCTACCTGATGACCCGAGTTAAGCCTCTGATATAAAGGTGCAAGGAAAAGGGGAGAACCAGCTCTCCAAAATTGTCTTCTGACCTCTACATATGTGCTGTTACATGCATGTACCCATACCTACATATCATAAGTGCATGCACATGGTTAGTAATAAATATAAAATTTTAAAACTAGCTGAGAAAAAGGGGAAATGATGTTCCAATGAAGCATTGCACTGTGCTGGAGAGATGGCTCAGTAGTTCTGAGCACTGCTGCCCTTCCAGAGGGTCCAAGTTCAGCTCTCAGCACCTGCATAGTGGCTCCCAATCACCTGTTTATCTAGATGGAGAGGATCTGATGCTGTCTTCTGACCTTTCTACGCACCTGCACATGCACATGTGTGCATACACAGACACACACACACAATTAACACAGCGACAACAAAGATGAAACACCACACCGAGATAAGATTTATGTCATTGGAGGAAAAGAGATGCCCCAGAGTGAAGAGACCAGGAGGTCAAGTGACCAGGTTCTTAAAGCAGCAGGTTGAAATGAACTGCAAACCAAATAGATCTACTGAGTGGTCAGGCTAGCTGTAGTTGAGTTCCAGGCTGGGGACCAGTTTCACCCGCAGGGTCTGTTGACTTCCTGTGGAATTCCTTGTATTTGGTGTGTGCTGTGGTTTGGATGGGAATTGTGTTCCCATAGGTTGAAGGCTGGTTCCCACTTCAGAAGTGATTGGATTTGGAAAGTTCTGACCTCATCAATGGATCAGCCTACGGATAGGCTTATCGGATGGTTTGATGGCATTGTTGGTAGATGAGACAAACGAGGAGAGCTTATCTGGGAGAAGTAGGTCACTGGAATTGTCTTTGAAGGTTGTTTTAGATTCTTCTTATCTGTCTCTGTCTCTTTCTGCTGGCTGCCATAGTTGCGTGGCTTTTCTAATGTCATGCCCTTCTGCTGTGATAAACATATCATACACCCCAGAAACATGGAGTCAAAACTGTGAGCCAATTGTCTCTTTCCTCCTTTACATTGTTTCCTCAGCTGTTTTTGTCATAGTGTGGAAAAGTTGACCCGCGCAAGGTGTGCTCTTGAGTAACAACATGATTGTGTAAGACTGGGAATGTGGAATTGGGCCCTGCTTCATTAATAGTCTGCATTGTCCCTCATTTAGGGCTGCAAAGTTGTTGGTGCTGCAGGGTCTGATGAAAAGGTTAACTATCTTAAGAAGCTCGGATTCGATGTTGCCTTTAACTACAAGACAGTAAAGTCTTTGGAAGAAGCATTGAGAACGGCTTCTCCTGATGGTTACGATTGCTATTTTGACAATGTAAGTACAATCTGAGCTTACCTGATTTACCAATAATGTATTACATAAAGGAGCATCTTTCTAAAGTTTCCATCTAGAATATATGAATCAAGTACACTCTTTATGGGGAAAGATTTGTTAAGGTATACAGACCATGGAATTCATTCATTTAAACTGCATAGCCAGATATAGTAGCTATGCCTATAATGCCAACACTCATGAGGCTGATAAAGGAGGATAGCAGGCTCAAGGCAAGCCTGGGCTTTCTAATGTTACCATGGCCCCATATCGAGCACTGAATAAATAAATAAATAAACAAACAAATAAACCCACTGTAAAATTTTAGCCTAAGGATGTAACTCAACAATAGGGCTTGTTGCCTGCCATGTACACAGCCCTGCATCCAGTCCCTGCACTGTAAATGAAAGAAAGTTCAGATCTTAACCATTTTTAGTATCAAACTAAAATAAACTAAATTCAGTTGTTGAATATTTATCACTCCCCAAAGAAACATTAATCCTCAGTTACGTCTTCTCTCCTCAAAAATGTGTTCTTTTGGTGACTGGCTTCTTTCACTTAGCAAAAACGGTTCCAGATCATCCGTGTTATAGTAGATATTCATACTTGGTTTGTTTCTAATGAGTGAATGATATTTCATTGTATGGATATACTACAGTTTGCACCTGTTTATCAGTTGACAGGTGTCTGATTTTTCACTGTGTAATGCTACTGTGAACATTCACACACAAATTTTTGTTTGAATTCATTTTCATTTCTCTTGGATATTCATCTGTGAGTAGAATTGCTAGGTCATATGGAAACTTCATGTTTACATTTTGTGGAATTGCCAATGTATTTCTGCAAAATAACTACACTGTCATACATTCCTACCAGTAGTCTCAAAGGGCTAGAATTTTTCCATAGCTTTAATGTTACCTGTAATGACTGGCTTTCTTCTTCTTCTTCTTCTTCTTCTTCTTCTTCTTCTTCTTCTTCTTCTTCTTCTTCTTCTTCTTCTTCTTCTTCTCCTTCTCCTTCTCCTTCTCCTCCTCCTCCTCCTCCTCCTCCTCCTCCTCTCCTCTCCTCTTTCTTTTTCTTTCTTTCTTTCTTTCTTTCTTTCTTTCTTTCTTTCTTTCTTTCTTTCTTTCTTTCTTTCTTTCTTTTTGCCATGATAGGGTTTCTCTGTGTAGCTTTGGAGCCTGTCCTGGAACTCAACCTGTAGACCAGGCTGACCTCAAACTCACAGAGATCCGCCTGCCTCTGCTTCCTGAGGGTTGGAATTAAAGGCATGCGCCACCACTGCCTGACTTGTGACTGGTTTTCTCATATCCATCTTACTTTGGTTGAAGTGATTTCAGTATGATTTTGATTTACATTTCCTTGTGACAAATGACATACTCATGGACATCCATGTATCATGTTTGGGGACATGTGTATAGAACTTTGGCCTAGCTCTCAACAAGATGATCAGTTCTTTATATATGAGTACGCGTCTCTTCATTGCAGTTAAATTTCATTATTGCAGTAGCTGTGTTCTGTAAAGTAACCAGGAACATTGAATTATGGCTCCTAGGCAAAATGTCTACACGTGAACATTTCTCGTGTGGATTATAATCTTTAATCCTAATCCCCCTTCTTTGTAGTTTATTTACTTTATTTTACAAAGGAGAAATGAGGTTTGGATTGTTATACTAAACTGAAGTCTTAAGTAACTTGCCCTCGTTATGTAGCTGGGAATAACCTCAATTTTCTGATCCTTTTACCTCTACCTCTTAGAAATGTTCCTTTCTGATATGTATTTCAGCCACAATCACTACAACTGCTGTATTGATTTAATCAATTTTGTTGATTCTCCTTAGTGGATTTTTACCATTATTTAACGTGTTATGTTTTTTGTTTGTTTTCTGGCCGTCTGTTTAGGTAGGCGGAGAGTTTTCAAACACAGTTATAGCCCAGATGAAGAGGTTTGGGAGAATTGCCATCTGTGGGGCCATCTCTCAGTACAACCTCACCGGTCCACGTTCACAAGGTATTGTGCTCCTGCATGTAGGAGGACTGGACAGATTCACAGACACGGGGATGAGGCGGGGATAGTTGTCATGTCTTCACAGGTGTGGGTGGGCCTTGCCTTCTAGAGCAGCAAGACATCTGTGCTTGATGGGGTCTGGCAATTTCCCCTTAAAGAGAAAAAGGCCTGGCTGCTCCCGCCCTCCGGGCACACACGCTCTTTGATTGGCCTCTTTTATTTCTCTTGTGCTCTCCATCTCTCTCTTCCTCACTTTTCTATACTGAAATCCCTCCCTCCCTCTCCTTTATACTCCCAGGGGTCCAAAAGCAGTGTGAGGTGAGAGCCCTATGCTCTTTGCTTCTGTGTTGTGTGATCCTGTGTAAGCCTCTGTTACAAGATGAATGGCTGACACAAGACAGAGCCCAGTGCTTCGACTCCTCACATCGGGTCTTCTCTCTGTTATCGGGATGATAGATTTAGTTGAGGCTCCCAAGGAAGAAGAAGAAGAAGAAGAAGAAGAAAAAGGAATCTTTGGGTCTCTAATCAGGATATCGGTGACCATAGAACAACTGCTTACTTCTTCAATCCTGGGCTTGATTTGTGAATAAAATCCCATAGCACTGATTGCCAGCAGAACTGCCTAGAGCCGGGGGAGCTTAGAACAGTGGGGCTGAAGATGGACTGATTGCAGATTCCCTCATGAGTTATGGAAAATCAAAACACTACCTTCTCCAGCCAGGAAACTCCAGATTTGCTTGGCAATCTCATTGATAGGGACACCCCCCTCCCACACATCTTCTTTTGCAATTGATGCTAAGATGGAATCTTGGGAAAGCATCTGTCCGCCAACCAAAGACAGCTCCAGGATATATTTTCTTAACCACAGTCTAAATAGGTGCAATCAAATATTTCTGACCTAGTTGTTTTTTTTTTTTTTTGCAATTAGTCTTTTGAATTTCTGCTACTCAAATAGGTCTTAGAGATGGCAGTAGAGTTGTCTATTTTAATCAGATGGGATTCTGCCTTGCTTCTGAGGCCAGGAATTCTAGCACATTCCAGTGTCAGTATAGCTCAGAGACAAGTCAGTATTTCTACCAACTTACAACCATATTTGCTTTGTTGCACCCGAAAGAAACCAATGTTCCTGTTGGGGAACTGAGCTTAGCAACAGTATTTCAGTCTCTTCCAAGATGAGGAATTGAAAGTTCTATGTGGGTGGTGTGTGCACATACGTGTGGGTATGTATGTATGGAGGTCAGAGGTCAACCTTACTTCCCAGTTGCTCTCCATTTTGACCTTTTGAGACTATTGTCTCTCACTGAAGCTGGAACCCATCAATTCATCTAGATGGCTGGCCGATGACTTCAAGGGATCCTTCTACTTGGTGTTATAAATTCGCATTGCTGTGCCTAGCTTTTACATGGGTGCCAGGGATCTGAACTCTTATTCTCGTGTCGAATGGCAATCATTTTACTGACTGAGCCAAATCTCCCTAGCCCAGGCTGGACCTTTAACTCTAAGGGAAATAAGGTTGCCGTGGGCCTGTTGAATAAGCTCCATGCTGCGGGACGGTCTGAGCATGGGCAGCCTTATAACTTAATGCATTTGTTCTGAGGCACATCCCAGCACTTATATATGTCCCGCATCATGTGCCAATTTCTATTGGTTCAAGACAAGGCTCCATTTCTTTCTTCCAAGTAGTGAGTGGAGACTTTAGCCTTAAGTTGCACCAGTCGTCCAAGACACCAAAGATGCCTTGCTTCTGTTCTCCTGACCTTGCCATTCTATAAGCCCACTTCCACTGACTCTCGGAGAGTGTGTAACTCCAACCCTGCACCATGCCTCCGCTGCTGGCTCCCAGGCAGCCAGTGTGACTTCTCTCTTCCTGCTCTCTGTTTCCCTGTGGAGCGTATATACTCATGGGCTCTGGGGCTTGGCATGCGGATGTCTCTGGGGCCATTCTTCTCCCCACTGCTTGGTTAGTGCTGGCCCTGTGGATCAGGAAGGAGCGGAGGAAACAGAATGGGGAGGGGGTGCGGTGCTTGGAGAGCCGAGACAGTGTGTCTCACTGTGGACATGTCCCGGGACCCTGTGACTATGAGTGAATCCTCCTTTTCCAGGCCCACCCCCAGAAGCTGTGATTTATCAGCAACTCCGCATGGAGGGGTTCCTCGTTACCCGCTGGCAGGGAGATGTCCGCCAGAAGGCTCTGATAGAGCTGATGAATTGGGTCTCAGAGGTAAGGGGACCCAGCCACTCCCACTGCCCACCCGCTCCCACAGACTTCTGCAACTCACAACCCTCAGTCCTTCAATCCCCCCGTCTTAAGATTTATTAGTCGTGTGTTTTATATATCTGAGTGCTCTGTCTTCACGCATGTCAGAAGAAGGAATCTGATCCCACTACAGATGGTTGTGGGCAGCGACCATGTGGTGGCTGGGAATTGAACTCAGGACCTCTGGAAGAGCAGTCAAGTGCTCTTAACCGCTGAGCCATCTCTCCAGCCCCCAGTTCTTCCCCTTTTTGTTTCTTCTTGTCTGTTGGATCAGTGTTTTCAGTTATAAACATTCTTTCCTCATCTTACAAAGGAAAATAAATTCTTTAAATTTTTGTTTGGGGGTTGAGGGTGAAGGCTGTAATGGAATAAGTGTGTTATTAAAATTTCACTAGTATTTGCGTTAGTTTCTAGGGCTGCCGTCACAAAGCACCACAGGATGGGTGGCTCAGGCAACAGAAATTCATTCTAGAGGCTGCTCACCTGAGAGCAAAGTACCAGCGGGTTCTTGCTTCTTCAGAGGTTTTTCTTCCTATATCATCTTACGGTCTTCTCTGGGTGTGTCTGCCTTAGTTTCAAAAGGGACACCAGTTCTGCTTGCTCATGACATGCTCATATGACCTCATTGTGTTTTAATTATGTCTTTACACTGTCTCTCTTCTAAGTAACTGGTAACACGCAGGGTGAACCTTGGTTAGAAGGGAGAACGAAGTGTAATTTCCATGGTATTTATGTTTCTGAACAAGCCCCACCTCCTCCAGTCTTACTTGAGGTGTGGTGTTTCCCATCATTGGGCTACTAGATATGAGATAAACGGCATCTGTTGAGGGTGTACCTTTCTTTTTCTCTCTCTTCTGAGATCATCACATTGTTAAACTTTTCTGTGCAGGGTACACAGGAATCGCTTTATTGTTGCTTGTTTGTTACCATTTACCCTGAGAGTGCGCTGTGATTGTGTTGTGTGTACCCTGTCCATAGATCTTGTTGTCCACAGATAAGAGGGCCGTCATCTCAGAATTCCAAGATTCTTCTTGTATACTTGATAAAGTTGTTGCTAGGATGGGAAGACGACATCATTTGGAAAATGAAATAAACCCATGATTGTTGTTTTGATGCAGGGTAAAATCCAGTACCACGAATACATCCACGAAGGATTTGAGACGATGCCAGCGACGTTCATGGGAATGTTGAAAGGGGAAAATTTGGGGAAGGCAATAGTGAAAGCATGAAGAAAAAATGACATAAGCATCATCACTGGAGGGTTAGGTTGCTTTTAATCATTTGGTACAAATGTACACTGCCTTATGTAAGAAATAACTGCAAGGAATTTGACCTATCTAATAAAATACCTGTGTGATTTTTTTTAAAAATCTATGATAGAGAATGAAAATCTCCTGACAAACAACAAGAAGGCATGTTTCTGCCTAGTTCATCTCCTCCTAGGTGATTGTAAGAAATAATGGCTTTGGTGTCTGTTCTAATTTTCTGTTGCTGCAACAAAAGCAATTTAGGTGAGGAAAATGTTTACTTGGCTTACTCTTTCTGGTTACTGCCTGTCAGTGAGAGAAATTAGGGGAGGAAGCTGTAAGTAGGCCTGCTTTGTATTCCGTTAGCTTTGTTTCTAACCAGGGAACTCACAGCCAGGGCCACTTGCTAGCTTGCGCATGCAGGCTGGTGCTCAGCTAACTTTCCTGTACAGTCCACCATCCACTGCCTAGGAGATGGTACCTCCCACAGTGGGCTTAGCCTAGGAGATGGTACCTCCCACAGTGGGCTTAGCCTAGGAGATGGTACCTCCCACAGTGGGCTTAGCCTAGGAGATGGTACCTCCCACAGTGGGCTTAGCCTACTACATCAATGAGTAATAAAGAGGCTTCCACAGACCTGTCCACAGGCCAGTTTGATTGAAGCAGTTGTCAAGATCAACGTTCAAGCTAACTGGAGCAGTGTCCAAAAGCTTAAAGTGACCTAACTGCATGCAGAAATTGATGAATTTGATGGTGTAAGATTTCTACCCCAATTGCATATAATACTCGATACTTATGAAACTAGAAGGAAAACAAAACCGAACACACTGCTGCTATCTGGAGGTCTCGGTGCCAGCCTACGCTGGTGTGCTGTGTAGTGAGGCTAATGCCACTTACCATACCAAGGAAGGAATCTGTCATTCAGAACAACTGGAACCGAGAAGTGTTAGACCGGGCAAGAGACAAACCTTATATTGTACACTGGTGCTTTTTGAATCCTGAACATTCTGGAAAAAATTGGTTGACAAATAAAATTAAAAACTGGAATTCCCTGCTTTTGTCTCTCTCACTCTGAAGTTTTGAGACAGAGCTTCTCTGTACAGCCCTGGATATCCTAGAACTCTGTAGACAAGACTGGCCTCAAACTCAGATACCTGCCCACCTCTGCCGCCCAAGTGCTGGGAATAAAGGCGTACGCTACCACACCTGGCTGCATCTTCTCTTATCAAGCCATTTGGTCCTAAAGACAACAGTTGGGACAAGAGGTGCCTGCCTTTGGGGGTTGGAGTAGAGAAGCCCCATGTGCCAAAGCAGACTGAACTTATTGATGGAGGTCAGCTGCCTGGCATACGGAGTCAAAGAGTAGAGTGGAATGGGCTGGGAGTGAACTGTGGCTTAGTGAAGAAACCTGGAATCCTAAGCCAAGTGATTGAACAAAATGCAGAGGTCTTCTTGGGTCAGTGCGGCTCTCAGCGTCTAAGCAGGGTTGCAGTTGGGGAGCGTGGCGTCATGAAGATTGCCAGAGTCAAAGCAGAGTGAGGATGGCATTTGAACAAGAGGGTGGCCTAGTGTGAGGACTCAGAGACAGTAGTACAAGGAGAGTGCCATATACAAAAACAGCCGAGTTTAAAGAATTCAGGCAGCCTATGCAGAGTGTCACCCTTGGGGTGTCCCAGCAGGAGATGTGTGGTCCCAAGGAGGATGAGAAGAGTATCCACAGGAGAATGAAGGACCTGGGTATAGGCAGCTGATATTAGGTCGTGCATGAGACAGCTGATGTGGAGGGCATATCCGGAGTGGAGCCACTGTGTGGCTTCGGGTCCTAGTGGGAGCTGTAGACGCCAGCAAGGCAAGGAAGACTGCACTATAGAGTAGTAGACGTCCTGACAGCAGAGGGAGACTTGGATGGCGAGGAGGGAGGAGCGCCTGCTTGAGAGGGAGTAGTAGCAACGAGAGATGGTTCCATATAGGGCTGGTCAAACAAGGACAATAGACACCAGACTGTCGCATAAGGGCTTTATGAGCTGGGGAGACGCTCAGGGGGTAAACTGTGCTTAGAGCAAGTGTGAGAACTTGGAGCCCCAGAACCTACTTAAAAGCCAGGTAAGCGTGTTGGCCCATGTGTAACCCCAACATTGCAAGAGGTAGAGAAATGGGATCCCCAGAGCAAGCCCTCAGTCTCCTCAAATGTTAAAAATATCCCGGGACACCCCTCTGTAGTGCCCTGGAGCACCTCATCACCCTGGTATGACCAGTGGCTCTAAGCTGTTTCTAGGCTGTTGGGAGCCGAGGAAGATTTTATTGAATGTAGAAAGTTCAGATGGAGTCTTGTATGTGTATTGTCTGACGTGGGCATGGCCATGTCAAGGACCAAGGTGCCTCAGACCCAGAGGGGTAGTGAAGCTTTCCCTGGCGAGGTCCAGAGGTATGGCAAAGCCTTTCTCCAGTCCACGTGTGAACGGTGGCAGTCTGTGCAGGTACGAGTATCTATGATTTATTAACCAGTGTGTCCAAACCCTAGCAATTGCTGCTTCTTCCTGCCAGATGAGGGCAACCAGAGACTGGTGGCCTAGAGACTCGCTAACCTCTCCCCTCTCTGCTGCACAGTATAAGCATGCCGAAATTCTGGGGTGTTGGGGTGGCTGGCGGTGCTCCAGCAGAGCCATCATGGCCAGCTGAATCCAGCTTTTCTGTACCCATCTATTCATTCTTCAGTCTCCCCCTCCCCCCAGTCAGGTTTCCAGGACTATGGTGAGCAGGATGCAGCACTAAGTCAGAGTTGAAAAGCGCTGGCCATTAGTATGTCTCCTTTTCCTTGCCTCTTGGAACTTAGTGGTCTTGTGGTCCAGACAGAAATGGTGGCAAAACGTTGCAATGCAGCAACGTACAGAAGGTTGGCCTGGGAAATCATCCTCTACTGAACCAAGCGGCTGGCTGCCTTCTCTGGCTAACATACACGAATGGGAAAAAAAAATTAAATAAAGTCAGTGAAATAATTCCTAATGAAATTCTGCTATACTCATAGATTGGTGCCTAGCCCAAATATCATCGCGGAGGCGCATCATCCAGCAACCGATGGGCACAGATGCTGAGACCCATAGCCAAGCATTGGGCAGATCTCAGGGAATCCTATGGAGGAGGGGGAGGAAGGATTGTAGGACCAGTGGTCTCAAGAGCACCATAATAGAACTCACAGAACCAACTAGCCTGGGCTCACTGGGGCTCACAGAGACTGAACCGACAACCAGGGAACCTGCATGGGACTGGCCAAGGCCCCCTGCATATGTTACAGTTGTGCAGCTTGGTCTTCTTATGGGACTCCTAACAGTGAGCAGGGGCTGTCTCTGACTCTGTTGCCTGCTTTGAGACCCATTCCTCCTATCAGATTGATTGCCTTATCCAGCCTTAATAGAAGAGATGCCTAGTCTCGCTGCAACTTGATATACCACGGCTGTCTTATATCCATAGGAGGCCTGCCTGTATCTGAAGAGAAACAGTGGGGGAGTGGACATTGTGGGGGGAGGAGAGGTGGAGGGAGGAACTGGGAAGAGGGAAAATTTTGATTGGGATATAAAAACAAAACAAATTAGATAAATAACAACAACAACAAAAATATTTTTCTCCAACTCTACTGTCCAATTTGGTAACTAGTGGAGGCTACTGAGAACTAGAGATATGCATGGTAGGTACTTCTTTCAAAAATTAAAATCTAGGGCTATTGAGATGGCTTAGCAGATAAGGGGACCTATTCCCAAGACTGAAAACCTATGTTTGATCCCTGGAAAGCACATGGTAGAGGGAGAAAATCAAATATCATAATTGCCTTCTTACTTCCACACACAACATGATAGGTATGTTCATGCATACACAGAAATAAATTATTTTTAATTTTTCAAGACAGGGTTTCTCTGTAGCTTTGGAGCCTGTCCTGGAGCTAGCTCTTGTAGACCAGGCTGGCCTCAAACTCACAGAGATCTTCCTGCCTCTGCCTCCCAAGTGCTGGGATTAAAGGTTCCACACAAGTAAATTTTAAGAGTTTAAAAAAGTTAAAAATCAAACCAGGGCCAGGCGGTGGTGGCAGATGCCTTTGATCCCAGCACTTGGGAGACAGAGGCAGTCGGATCTCTGTGAGTTTGAGGTCAGCCTAGTCTACAGAGCGAGTTCCCACACAACCAGGGCAGTTATTCAGAGAAACTCTGTCTCGGGGAAAAAAAACAAAACCAATCAACCAACCAACCAACTAAGCAAACAAACAGACAAACAAAACCCAAAGCAGGATTATTCTGTATTAAATACAACTTTATTTAGTAGAACTATGATTCACTTTACTGCACCGTACAGGATGCCGTTAGCAGGGCAGAGGAGCATGCGTTTTTCAGTGACACACAAGTATGTCACCAACCTAGGCAGCATTGATAAAACAGATGATAGCTGTCTCTGAACAGATGGACTATCATAATGCATTATGCAGATAGCACGAGTTTGAGCATTACGTGTATAATTCATAGCCACAAATCAAGGTGCTTCTCACTGGAATTGTGATTACTCTCTAGGTAAAAATACATGGAAAAATAGCTCAAGTCTAGTTAAAGGCAAATTTCTAAGGCAGAATTCAGTGCGGACACAGAAGCTCTTACTGTAAGTGGCACAGGAGGGAAAGGGGACTAAAAGAAGGCCCAGGGCGTGGTCACTGACAAATGTCAGTCGCATTTACAGCAGCAGCAGCAGACACAAAAGCTAGCGAGTTCAAGTATTAAAGACAACACAGTAGGCAATACTGAAGACAATATTCCAGATCTATATCTCTTTTCAACTTAGCAAAAAAAAATTTCACAAAACCAGCTAAATAAATTAAATTTCTAACCAAAATCCCTTTAACAACATTTTAACACGTTTCAGATTCTAAGTGTGTCACTTATAAAGTAGCTTGGCTCTTGCACATGCACACACGTGCAAAAACTAGAACTATGGGTAGATAAAAGTAAAGCCAACTACTATAATTCACTCAAAAACTTTGGGGAAAAAAATGACAGCTTGAAAAAAAAGTAAAGCCAACTGCTATAAGTCACTCAAAAACTTTGGGAAAAAAAAAAACGACAGCTTGAAAAATATCCACAGAAACAGAAAACACTACACCATTTAACAATTTTGCTCAGGGTAAACATGAGCAAATTACATATTTCTCACAGAATATATACATTTCTATTATCAAAAATCAAGTGACTGAAAATTTGAAAAATTTCAAGTATTTTTTCGTTTTAAATGATCCGTGTAAGACACTGACCAAGGAAAACTTTGATTGTATTGTCTCAAAGAACACCAAAATTTTCAAAGAGAAGCCAATTCATTGCCTCAGATCTCAAACTTCTGATTTACTAAACATGTTTTTTTTTTCATCTGTTAGGGAATGTCAGCTAAGCAGAAAGATTAGTTTCTCTCAAGAAGATGAAATTGTAGCTGAGTTGAAAGACCAGGCAGGTCATCATTTTCAGGCAGGGGATAGCTTCTTCCTCGTTGCTTCATTTCCGGGTCTGATTTGAGCTGTAAGTGTTCTTAACTCAGCTTTTGAAAGCAGACATCTGCTCAAGTGTTTCAGTACGCACGTGCAGGTGACTAGGTTACGGAGCCAACGAGACCGAGCACATGTAACGACATTGTGTTCTTTTTTATCAATAGTAACTGGATGATGTAAGAGTTTAAGATACTCTGTGCTAGCAAATCAAGCGGAAGTTTCCTCGAATGCCTGCAGATATGACACGCCGAGTCACACACAAACACACGGTCACTACTTAGGTCAGGGACTAACACGAGCCAGATGGGAGGACCAGGAGCTTGGGAGAGAAGCAGACAATACGCGCTCAGTGAGTTGAGTGTGGGAGGATGCAAAAGCGCTGGGGATGAAGGTCAACTGCAAACGTGCAACACAGATCTCTCAACCGGAAACATCAGGATGGTTCACTTTACCGTATGCCTAGTTTACATCAGAAGCAATTCTAAAGTAAAAAGAATAAAGCAAATTTACGGACAGGGGCTTTGCCCTATCCTGTGACTTAAAAGAAATTTCTATATAGAAACTCACTATAAGTCGTTCTAAAGAACAAGGACTTTGTTTTAAAATGTGTCATGGAGTTGATGAAAATACTTATCTCTATAAACAGAAATGCCAAGTAAAGCTTTAAAAAGCAATGCTATGAGGAGTCATAATCATCAACTTAAAGCCTTTAGATGACCTGACCATCTAAAAACAGATTTGAGTATGTGGGTACTAGGCCAGATTGAATGCCTTTCAGGCTAAATTATTAGTTGTTGATAAACATTTTGCAGTGGGGTTTATAGTTTCCTTCTAGTACACGGTGATAGAAAGTTCATGCTGGAGAAGGGACCGTATGTAGATGAAGGTCATGCTGGAAAAGGGATGTATGTCGATGAAGAACTTGTTATAACTCAACCATCCTGACTTTTGAATAGCTAAGGAATTTGAAGAACTCAGAGACACATGAAAGGCTGAGGAATGGGCACATGGTGACATTAGTCGTCAGGAAATGCAAGCTAAAAGCATATGGAAATGCCACTTCACCAGGATGATGAAGAGTTTTTAAAGATTGGGCACAGAAGGAAAGAAAACGGAACATTCACATATGACTGGCCAGAATTTAAAATGACGCAGTCACACTGGAAAACAATTTGGTAATTTCCTAAGAAGTTAAACAGAAATCTACATTTTTAAAGTTTTTACAGAAACTCTACCTATAGATGTCTACCAAGAAAAACAATCAACATTAATGTCTACACCGACTTTCACCCTATGTTCACAGTGTTGTTCCTAGCAGCCAGCTGCCTAAGGAGAAAGAAGAGAATATGTTCTCACAGGTAATGGATGAAGTATCCACATGATAGACTATCAAATCTAACAACAAACAACCAGCAAATAACATTTTAACAGAAAGAAATCACATAGGCTATAACATGCATAAACTTAAAAATGCGATGTCAACGGGAAACAAAGACCAATCAATATAAAATGACTAGAAAAGGCCATCCGTAAATACAGACACTAAATAAAGGCAGCTTAGTAGTTACCTGGGGTCCGAGAGTGGGAATTATGTATAAATGGATGGATCCAACAGGTACTCTTATTACCGTGATGTTCTGAACAATGGATTATGGTAACAAATGTGCACTTCAGTAGAACTGAAGAAAGCTCACTGGATTGCACATCTTGATTTTAAGCATATGTGTTCCATATTTTAATGAAGTTGTAAAAAAAAAAGTTTTGTTTCTAATCCCCAACTGAGGTTGGGATAAAAATAGCTTCTTGTGAAATTCCCTATAACACACTGGAAGAGATCTCTTTCTCAAGAGTTGTTTTTATGTATTAATTTTTTTCAATAAAATATATCATTTCTGAAAATTGTTAAGCCCATATAAGTGGTTCTTAAAAGCCAAATTCCTTTGATGTCAGGAATGTGTTTACTTGGTCCATTTGGTAACAGCTATACTGATCAATTTATCACAAAATAATGTCTGATTTTCTTTTCGACTTGGGATAAGGAGGGAGAAGCCACCCACAAGAAACCAAAAACCTTACATGCAGAGGTAGCACTTCAAACCTAAGCACATCCGCAGATATCCCTGAGTCTCGGATCAGCTCTGCAGATCCTTTTACCTGAAAAACCAGAGCTCTGGTTTAGTTCTCACTCTAGGAATTGCCACAAATTTCAACTTCTATACCACAATCAAGTCCCAAGACCCAAACTAACTCATTCAGAGTCTTGATTTCCTTCCTCAGAAGTTAAGATTCCATCGGCTCATCAATACTCATATAGTCCCTTCCATGAAGTCTCACTTCACAAAAAAAAGTGTCAAGTAGAACTTACTTCTGAGTTCTTTTCCTGACTTTTACTTGTTCTCAATTTGGGGGGTCTCCCTTGAGATTTTAGTGTATGTATTATCTAAATGACAGAGTAACAAAATACCACAAGGCTGCAGTAGGAAAGCCAGATATAAGAGAAACCTGGCATTTCAACTGGCAACCACACCCGGGACAGCTGAGTAGTCCATGGACATAGGCTAATGTGGTCAGCTCCTATGCATTTTGAAAGACAAACTCTGCTTCCCTTAAAATGCAAAACTCCTTATTTCTAAAGAGTAAAAACTGTGTATGTACATACATGCCCCATCCTACAAACCAACTAAAACATGTCTAAGGACCCAACCTGATCCAATCTACCATCTTGTGACTTTTGTGTACAGAATTCTTAAACACTGTGGTGCAGGAGGCTGTGCTCGCTGCAGGGGGAAATATCCAACCAAAACAACTGTTTCTGGTTTTTCTCTTCAGACCATTACTTTCATGGTGGAGCTGGCTCAGGTGCAAGCTCTCTGAATTTCCATTCCACCGAGGCAAAACTCAAAAGATAAGCAGACTGGGGTGATTTGTGCAAATTCGAACATTCCCTGAAAGCAAACTTCGCTGAGCTTCCCTGAATCGTTCTGTCTATCACGTTCGAGGGACCCTGCATCAAACATTCCACATTCTCACCAATCTAGAAGTACACCACCCTGTGAGAGAGTGTCTACCAGACATGATGAATCCAATGAACCAAACATGTTCAAGTTATTTTCTGCAGTATCAGAATATCAGATAAAAAGAAAACTTAGCCATCATTAATACCATCTCTTCACTCTACTAGTAAAGAAACGAAGGTCTAAGTGACTTCTTTAGGCAACACAGTGGCTGGTTGGCAAACTGGGATAGAGCCTAGGTTGTTAAGAGTTCAGCCAGTTCTTTTCCATTCTACTGTATGGCCGTGGAAGGAAGCCAAGGAGAGACATACGTGAAGAAAAGAGTCTTTCGAAGTTTGCCTTGTCAGAATTAGTTCAGTTCACATGCTTTCTTCAGGTCAATATAATTTTATCAGCTCTAATCAAAACTGGCCACCCTCAAGAAGAGGGACCAAAGGGGAAGAAGGCTACTCCTAGTTGTGAACCAACCCACTGAAGCTGAAGCTTCTAATCAATGCTGTGGGCAGTTTACATGACAAGGTTTTAAATAAGATCACAACCGGAACTAGCCTCCCCCCCTCCCCCCACAAACTACATTCCCAGAATTACTCAGTACAGCAATGTTTAAGACTGGCTGCCCGACTTTTACATTTCTTACCACATTTTTTACATTCATGTTTTGTATGTGTTTTCAGATGTTCAACGAGGATTGTGCTCCGAGTAAAGGCGGCGCCACAGAAATCACATTTGTAGGGCTTCTCTCCGGTATGACTTCGGAGATGTAAATTAAGAGATGAGCTCTGTCTGAATGTCTTCCCACACTCTTTACACTTGTATGGCTTTTCACCGGTGTGACATCTCAAATGACGGCCGAGGCGGGAGTGAGTAGGAAAGGCCTTATCGCAGTGGGTACATTTGTAGGGTTTTTCTCCTGCGTGAAGTCTTTGATGATAGAGGATAGTACTAAAAAGGCTAAAGGACGAGCCGCAATCCTTGCACACATATGGTTTCTCGCCAGTGTGGATTCTCTGATGTCGAGTAAGGCAAGAATTCTGTCTGAAGGCTTTTCCACACTCCTTACACTTGTAGGGCTTCTCTCCGGTGTGTATCCTCTGATGTTTTGAAAGAGAGGAGCTAAGTGTGAAGGATTTCCCGCACTCCTTACATGTGTATGGTTTCTCTCCGGTGTGGATTCTCTGGTGTTGAAAAAATGACGAGTTGTCATTGAAGGATCTCCCACAGTGTTTACATACATAGGGCTTTTCTCCCGTGTGGATCCTTTGATGAATCTCGAGAACTTGTAAACCAACAAAGTATTTTCCACATTCATCACACTTGTACCGCTTTCCTTTCTCGTCACGTTTTTTATGGGATTTAGATGGCCGAGGTTTGTGAGCTTCTCTACATTCAGTGCACATGGAGCGTTGTGAACTATTGCCAAGGGCTTTCCCACATTTCCTGCACTTACTGGGCTCTTCAGTTGCAGGCCCTTTGTCTTTATTTGACGTTTCCCCTTGAAATAAATTCTTCTGGCATTTTTCACATTGCGAGCTTTTACTATGATACCATGAGTTTGGAGTGAAGGCTACGCCACACTTACTGCACTTGTAGGTCTTGCTCAACGAGCCAATTCTCGGCTGTCTCTTATGTTTGGTATGAGATGAAGAGTAAACCAAGCCTTTCTCGCTTCCGCTGCATTTCCGTGACTTTTCTGTACCGTGTTCTTTGCGGGTCACAAGATCTGAGTGAAAGGTGAAGGACTTCTTGCCTTCCTTGGACCCATGAGACTTCTTTGTTAAGTAGGTTCCTCGATGTTTAGCTGCGTCTGAAGTTTGTTTCAAATTCTTTCCAGAGGGAGTCTTTGAGTCAGAATCTTTACTTTGATGGCTACTCTGCTTGCTATGATCTTTTTTGGACTTGCCATATCGTTTCTGGAATTCTGCCTTCAAGCCATAACCATTATCACTAAAGCAGTAGTCTATTGTCTTCTCTAAAGTGAGGTCTTCCAGAAAAGCATCCAATTCACGTCTAGACTCACCCTCTAAAAGAGATAACAAAGCAAGTATTTCCATTTGCAATAAACGAAGCTGCTATATTTGGGGCTGACCTAGGAACACAGTAATACTTTTAAGAGACGAGCTAAACGCCAAACAGTTTATATTAAAAAAGAGATATGGCTTAGATAGCTATCAATTACAGCTTTATAAAATAGGCAAGAGATAAGCAATACAGGAAAGCAAGATGAACATAGAGGCCAGGGAAAATACTGTGGGAAAAGAAAAGCTTGTGCTTCATGTGAGGAAGGTTGCAGGTTTTCACTCTTCTTTCCAATTTCTGTACCATGGTCGAATCTATTTCTACTTATTCTCCATACCCAAACTTTATCTTCATGTCCTTCCCAAATGTCCGGCTCCACAATAAGGACCTCACTTGCATGGTTTTACTGTCTCGTCACAACAACCCAATGAAGTACATCTTGTATTGTATTTTATGGACATTCGCAATGGGGCACACAGAGTCAGAAGTTTGCTCAGAGTCACATGCATTGTAAGCAGTAGAAGCTAGATTTTAAATTCTTTTTATTTTTATTTTGTACGAGTGTTCTGCCTGCATGTATGTCTGTGCACTACACGCATGCTGTGTTTGTGAAGGCCAGAAAACTGAGCTACAGGTCAAACAATTTGTAATTAATAGAAGCTTTTGTGTGATTATTTGGGACTCGGTGGTTGGGACAGAAAAGCTCTGCCTTCATTTACAAGGCTGATTAAAATAAATTCTTCAGAAAATTCAAATTTTTTAAAACTAAAGGTACTAATATATGTAATGGCATCTTTATATTCAACATATTAGATAGTTATTTTTAAATTTTAGGAAGATACAGAGAAAGATAAAGGAAAAACCTAATCCCTTGAAGAGTAACTTAATAAAAACTAACATATATATTAACATTAATGTTTCTAGATGTTAAAAATCCATAAATATTTAAGCTGTACATTTAGACATATGAGCATTTTACTCACAAAAAATGGAATTATTAGCCGGGCAGTGGTGGCGCACGCCTTTAATCCCAGCACTCGGGAGGCGGATCTCTGTGAGTTCGAGGCCAGCCTGGTCTACAAGAGCTAGTTCCAGGACAGGCACCAAAAACTACAGAGAAACCCTGTCTCGAAAATAAAAAAAAAAAATGAATTATTATACATGTTGACTGCTTGAATTCCCACTTACCTTTCGAGATTAAGTTCAAATACTAATTAAGTTATTGTTCCCTTATATAGATGCTCCTTGATTTACAATCGAATTATGTCTTAGTAAAGCCATGGTAAGCTGAAAACACCCTACGTAAAAATGTATTCAACACATCCAACATGGAGCTTTTAAGCATGAGGTTACATGATCACGATTGTGCTGAGCGATGCTGCTGCTCAGCCTTGCAAAAGAGTGATCAGATCACACACTGCGAGTCAAGTATAATTCCTACTGGACATGCCTCATTCTGCATCATTAAAGTAAAAAATGAATCCTAAAATGCGCATTGTGAGTCTGGTCTGTAATCCCAGAAACTCCCACAATTCTTTTTATACCCCATTCTTATGGCCTACACTATGTGACTAATGCCCTTGTATGCTAATTGGTCTTTTAAGTGTCCATAGTAATGAGCTTCTCAGATCTGCTGTGGGGAGACTGCCTGCTGCCCCGTCACACACCTCTCACTGTCAATGATGATGCACACAGCCACTCCAGGACCATTTCCGTGAGGTAGGGAACCCTCTCATGCTATTGTTGCCCAGGGCCTCCTCTTTGGCCTTGCCTAAATTTGCAAACCATCTTCAGCTTCAAATCCTTTCTCCCTACCTCCTTCCGTTCTCCTCACTCAGAGGTTACACCTGCACTGCGCTCTCACGGTAATCCAAATTCCTTTTCCATTTTTCTTCACTTGATTTCTCTCAAACATCTCCACTTTGGGGAGTCACATCTTTTCGGAGGACCCAAACCAACAGTGTCCCCACTAAAATGAGCATTCCAGGAAGATGAAGGCTCTCTTCTAATCAGTCAGCTTGGTATTCTAGCCTGAGATCCACCCAGCATTTCAAAGGTTTTTTTGTTCCCCATGGTTTTTATTTCTTTCTTACCTTTTACGAACTCACCTGGTCTGGGGTCTTTTGAGATTTCTTTTTCCAGTACCCTTGGCAACTTAACCCACTTCAGCTGGGAAATCAAATCAAAGTTGGAAACTGGAGAGCCTGCTCAGAGAAAAGGCCAGAAAATGATTGCTTACACATAGAACAAAGATGACCCAGTGTTGCACAGATTCTAATTGTTATTAATAATAAAAACCCAGAGGCAGATAAAGGGGTTAGCGCTAAAGATTAGAGAGGCAGAGGGGCCGGCCACTAGAGAGTTCTTACCTCTACCAATACTCAGTCGGAATGGGTGAGCCTATCTTCAGACTGCATCTCCAGACTGCATTTGTCTCCACCAAACCTCAGACTGCAGTGCTCCTCAGACCTGTCCCGCCTTGTATTCCTCTCTCTGCCCAGTTGCAGCACTCCTGTCTGCACCTCCCTAGTGCTGGGATCACCTTTGTGTGGGCTCTGTTTCTCTTTTAGACAGATTCAATCTTGTGTAGCCCAGGGTGGCCTTGAACTCACAGAGATCCCTCTGCCTCTGTCTCTCGAGGCCTAGGATTAAAGGTGTGTGCCGCCACTGCCTAACCTCTAGTGGCTTAGCTCTGCACTCTGATCTTCAGGCAAGCTTTATTTGTTAAAACACAAACAAAGTGTAACTACAACCCAGCATTCATATTTAATCTGTTTCTCTATCAAATACAGAGGAGGAATCCAACGAGGAAGGAGGGGAAGGCATAACCCTGAGGACAACAAAATGATGTTGCGACATTTCCAATGGAATGAAGCAACAACTTATTTTAGGAGGAAATATCACATAAAGTACACTTTCAGGCTCCTTTTTTAGGAATAGTCATGCCAGGTCCTGGATGCCCAGCAGATACAGTTAAAACAGTCATGTGGCATTTATCTTTCAGATAGGTTAACAGGGGCTGAAGAAGCTACCCTCTTAGAAGCTAGATTGCGAAGAGAAGATGTCTTACCCAAAAACTCTAGGTTCCTTAAGTTTTCCAGCAGCATTTCCTTATATAGCTCCCTCTGAGACGGCTCCAGCATCTTCCACTCCCCTCTGGTAAAGTTCACAGACACATCCTCAAATGTTACCGCTTCCTAGAAGATCGAACACAGCAACTTTGCATTGTATTAGTTCCCAACAGACCTTAAGGATTCAGAGAAGTGGTCAGGATATCAGCGGTCTGAATGCATCCACGTTGTCTCTGTGTGTATGTGTTTTGCTGGGAACAGAACTCAGGGCCTGGTGCATGCTAGGTATGTGCTCTGTCACTGAGCTACACCCTCAACCTTTTTTACTTTGTATTACTATAGTTTCTCACTAAGTTACTTAAATTCTGAACTAGAGTTCCTCCTGCCTCGGCTTCCAGAGTAGCTGGAATTATAGGCCCATGCCCAACCAGGCCTGGTAAATTTTTAATTTTTTTCAAAGAATTTATTCTTTTATGAACATGCATGTTCTGCCTATATGTATGTATGCTGCGTGCATGACTTGTGCTTCTAGAGGTCAGGAGAGGGTGCTGAATCTCTGAAATTGGAATGGAAGACAGATGTAACCTGACATGTTGGAGCTGGGAACTGAATTGGAGTCCTTTGCAAATATAGTCAGTGCTCTTAACCGCTAAGCTCTTAACCGCTAAGCAATCCCTCCAGGGCAGGCTTGGAAATTTTTTTAAAGCTTCAAAGCAAGGTTCAGAGTTCATACAAGCATTATAAGAAACACTGAACAAGGGTACTGTACAGTCCTGACCGTTCCCACTTGAGAATCTAGCATTAAGTATTGACGGTGCAAGACTTCTCTACACTGTTAACTCTGATCAAGTTAACCCTAAAACATTCATTCCTAGGAGTAAAAGGAAAATCATACACTAGGGTCTGAACTGCCATCCCCCATCCTCAAAACTGTAGACTATAAGCTAAGTACAGGTAATAGTTAAATACTCAACAGCAGCTGTTACAGGCTTTAGTCACGTGAAGCAGTGATGCTTGCTATTACTCAGAGCCTGCGCTGGCCTCAAACTCAACAGGATCCGCCTGCTTCGGCATCTCTAGGACTCGATTACAGGTGTGCGCCGGCAAACCAGCCTGAAGCAGTATTTCAAAATATATAATCAAAAAGAATCTGGTTTGGTAATATACTCATGCCTACAAGTATGTCACATTCACAAACAAGGATACTAACTCCTGAAAATCACTTTTTTTTTCCTTTCTTTCTTTTTTTCCTTTCAGACTTGCTTGGAAACCACACTGCCTTCAAAGCAGCCATCCTGACTTAGTGCTCTGAGTTCTGGGATACAGACGCATCCTACCCATCTTCTATGCGATAGATGCATAGCATCCTCTGTGGGAGGGGAGCAGACAACAGGCTCTCTTTGTACTTGGATTATCAGCTTAGCAGCTTGCCAATGTCCTATCCTGTAACGAATACCAAGGCCCTGTGACTTCAAACAGAAACACATTCTCTCTTAGTTCCAGAGGCCAGAAATAGAAGATCAAGGAGCTGCATTCTCTTGAGCCTCTGGAGGAAGAGTCCATTTGCCTCTTCCAGTGTCCCATGGCTGCTAGCATTCCTTGACCTTCCCTGGCTTGTGGCCCAGTCACTCCTAATTGCCTTCCTCTCTCTATAAATCAACTCTGTGTTCACATTTCCTCTGCTTCTCTAATAAGGGCATTTGTGACAGTTGTTAGGACCTACCCATAAGATCCGGGATCAACTCTCCATCTTTCTGTTTCTATATTATTTTATTTATTATTACTACTACTTCTACATTTCAAAACAGGGTTTCCCTGGCTGCCTTGAACTCAGACATCTGCCTGTCTCTGCCTCCTGAGTGCTGGTCTGGTTAAATGTGTGCACCACCCCTGCCCAGCCATCTTTCCAATTTTAGTAGCACCCATTCTTCATCTTAAAACCTGTATCTTAATGACACTTGCAATGACTGCTTTGTCTTCAAGCAAATATTCACACGTTCCAGGCACCAGGAAGCAAACCTACTCTAAGCTCATTTCTGCTCTACTGTAGAACTATTACTTGTTACTATAATTTTTTTTCCTAACTGGTAATTACTAGTACTGGAAACTTACTGACCCATAACCAGTTGCTTTTCCCAGCTGCTCCATGAGCTCTAGTCTTAATTGGTTGACCCCCAAGGCTTTGCAAATGGACAGTAACATTGTCTGTTGTAAAATGACTTTGTCTCTCACACTTTAGCACTGACTTCACTTGGTTGACTGCAGTGTTCAGGAAATACCGATCCTTTTGCTTACGGTGTTTTGCTTTTACTTCTATTTTTTAAATCTCCTGATCTACCCAGGTGAAGATGTTCTTTATTATGTTAGGGAAATAAAATTCTGTTTCTACCTGACTCCTTTTGCCAAGAGTTAATATTTGAGTTTTAGTAAATGCTTTCCCCCTCCCCCACAAAATAATTTTGGGATAATGGTGGCACATAAGCATGCGACAGAATGTCTGTGGGGATCAGAGAATAACCTGCTGGAGCTGGTTATCTCCTTCTACCATACAGACACTGAGACAGAATTTAGGTCCATCAGTCTCGGCTACAGGAGCCTTCACACACCCAGCCATCTTACTGGCCTTAAATAATTTTGTCTAGCATCAAAATTATAAACAGCAAGTAAACAGTGACCTACAAGTTCTTTTGGTTGATTCTGTACCATTACGTCCCTCAGTAATAGCTCAGTTTCCACTGAAGAATGAAAACTTACACGTGGCTCCACATTCGGAGGAACAGCCACCATCTCCTCTTCTCCCAAATCCTCCACTTTGCACACGGCAGAATCTTGAGTGCTAAGAACTGGGGAAGGGAAAAGTCAGTCTGGTCTTTCAGCTCCATTCTGTTCCCAATCTGAACTCACCACAACCCCGTAGCTTGGGTTGGACTGATTTGCTAACATGGCTCACAGAAGAGTTTATTTGCTTATTTTTTTTAACAAAGGATATTAGAAAGAACACAAATGAATAACCAGATGAAAAAGCTGCATAGGGCAAAGCCTATCGAAAAACGTTCAGAGCTCCTAAACTTGGTCCCAGCCTGGAAACACCCAGATACAAACTCCCTGCATGCCTTCTTCAGGTATCGCACCCTCCAGGAATCCCCGTATGTCCAGATTTCTGTAAGACAGTATCATCACAGAGGCATGACTAATACCATCACTAGTGAACATCTCGGCCCTCTGGAGGTGGGGGGCTGTGAACTCCCATCCCTCTACAGCTGCCCTGGAAATCAGCCTCCATGTGTGGTCACTTCTGGACACTGCGAATATCATCCATTAAGTTTAGGCATGGCTACAAGTTGTCTATGGTAAATGGCAAGGTGACTGCCTTTGACCTTGACATCAGGAACCAAGGAGGAAAGGACAACTATTTTAATAAGAAGGCATTTAATGCTCTAGTCACTTGGAAAATGGCAGGGTTATAGGGGCTGCAGGCCAAGGAGGAGATGAAAACTCAAATATCTATTTCATAATATCACAGTGTTTTCATGGCCCCCTGGAGGAGAGTTCAGAAATCAATTTTTCCTTCTTTTTAAAACACAGAACCACCAGAGATAGATTTTTTTTATATATAAAAATAGGCTTTCCCCCACTATTTCATCACAAAAACCTAGTTCCTTCCTTCCACAAGCCCTTAGCTGTAAAACACTTTGTGTAATAATTTGAAATATTTCTAATGTATAAGGTGGATCAAGGTAAACCAGCCTTGCTCAAACGTTGCTGACAGCCGTTTATTGAACTTACATTTCTTACTTACAGCTTAGGTTATTGAACAAAGGCACTAATCTAGTTAAAAAGACCAACTGTGCCTCTGGGATTTCCAGCTGATTCCTAAGGATCATAGTTAAGAAGCAAGAGAACTCCACTGAAGGGGAAAGAGCAGAGGGTGGGGTTCTGGGTAAGCTCATTGAGATCTTAGGGGTGGGACACTGGGTCAAGACCCCATGAGGAGCCTGAAGTGACAAAACACACTGCGCATCCCTAGATGATGACTCACGTCCAAATAGGAGAAAGACTTTCTCCCAATCATACTCTACCACCTTATAACAAGAACTATAGGTGGTTTTATTGACCAGACAGTTGGGGGGAGATTAAGAATTATATAAAACCATATAAGAGGATCAGTTTAAGAAAATTGTTCTGCCGGGTGGTGGTGGCGCACGCCTTTAATCCCAGCACTTGGGAGGCAGAGGCAGGCGGATCTCTGTGAGTTCGAGACCAGCCTGGTCTACAAGAGCGAGTTCCAGGGCAGGCTCCAAAACCACAGAGAAACCCTGTCTCGAAAAACCAAAAAAAAAAAAAACAAAAAGAAAAAAAAAAGAAAATTGTTCTTCCTTGCAAATGGCTGCTAGCAATAGATTTCACTGCAGGAGACTCCACACAGAGGTCAGGATTTTGGAGAAGCAGTGAGGGACAGAATGGATTCTACCACGAGCTCTAACTAGCTAGGAGGAAGGACTGTTCGCTGCCACCAATTTAATTTGTGGCCACACAGGTAACTGGGATGCCTAAATGTGGGCTGCCTGACTCCTCTGATTTATCACCGCAGCATGCTAAGCTAATTTTTCAACCTTAGAGCCTCTAAGAACTCAAATGCAGACCTGATTGCCAGTCATCTGTAAAATAGAATGTCTCCCTTTAATCAGTGGTTCTCAATCTTCCGAACACCGCGACTCCTTAATACAGTTCATGTTGTGACGACCCCTAACCATACAATTATTTCTGTTGCTACTTCATAACTGTAATGTTGCCACTGTTATGAATCATAATGTAAATATCTGATATGCAGTCCCTATGGAAGAGTCGTAACCTACAAAGGGGTCTCGACCCACAGGTTGAGAACCACTGCCTTAAATGCTCCCTTATCTTTGAATATATAATTTTAATTCTTCATTTTCAATCTTAACAGTCTTGCTTCCTTTGAGAGGTTTAGTTCAAACCTTAGGGGATTCCTCTTGTCCCACCACCCCACCCACTTCTACTCGCAACTCTCACCTTCCCTTTCTTCAAGTGTTTGGTTCAAATCTTCTACCATGGTCACCACCTCCACACTACTCTTGGGATGCTGAGAATTCACCCAAATCCTCATCTCTCCAGGCAAAACCCTCAGGAACTGCTCAAACACGAGCCGCTCTAAGATCTGCTCTTTGGTGTGAACGTCTGGTCTCAGCCACTGCTTGCAGAGGTCCCAGAGCTGGTTCAGGGTTTTTCTGGGCCCTTCTTCTTGTGAGTAACAAAACCACCTGAACTTCTGCCTGAAAGAATCTAGGTCATCAGCATATCCTCTTAAGAGCCTTTCTTGGGCCCTAGAAGTATCCATTCCAGGGACCCTGCTTTGTTCAAGTGAGGCCAGAGCTGAAGGGCCTGGGGAGACGGCTGCCAGCATGTTCGAGGGCACTGAAGTCTGCATTGTGTCACCAGCGGGAATCCAGTCCCGTGTAGACTATCTGAGTATGTATGATCTGCCAACAGGTACTATCTACGCACAGCAAACTACCAACGTCTCCGGAATCCAATTTAGAGTCTTGAAGGAACTGTCAAGAAGAAACAAAAGACATTAAATGCATAAACAGATTGTTAATTCCGAAAACACTGACTTTTATCACCAATGCATGTGCCCCGCCCCCCCATACCTAGTCACTTAAGAGACACAAGAGTCTCTAAGTGTCCAACCAACCAGTCTATTAACAGGAGAATTTTTTTTTAAGATTTATTTTGTTAACAGCATTCTTCTCCCTGCACGTATGCCTGCTCGCCAGGAGAGAGCACCAGATCTCACTATAGATGGTTGCGAGACATCATGTGGTTGCTGGGAATTGAACTCAGGATGTCTGGGAGGGCAGCAGGTGCTCTCAACCTCTGACCCAACTCTCTAGCCCCAGAGAAGGAGAATCTTTACAGACTAAAAACTGAAGGGTTTAATAAAGATAATTAAACATCCTCTGCAAGCAGACAGGTACTTCAAACCTAATACAACTCCTGCAAACAAAATGAATAGAAGATCCCCTGGTTTCAAGAGATTGAGTCACAAACACAGGTTAAATACAGGTCCTGCCCTTTCAATAAACACTAATTTCCTAGCAGCTGCTCAACTCAGAAGCCTGATTTCATATATGACTATCAAATTTCCTCCCCCGTCTTACTTTCCACATAATAAATAACCAAGCTCAGACCCTCTCCATCTTAACATTTATTTTTAGATATACTTATATATGTATGAGTGCTTTTCCTGCCTGAATGTATGTGTACCACGCATGTGTCTGGTGCCCATGGAGGTCAAAAGCAAGCCTTGGATCCCCTGGAGTTGGAGTTACAAAAGGTTGTGAGCTGCCATGTGGCTGTTGGGAACAGAACTTGGGTCCTCGGAAGAGCGACAAATGCTCTTGGCCTGGGGCCCACTTTCCTACGTATGTTTGTCTTCAGTCAACTCTCACACTGCAGCCAGAGAATTTCCCTGATACTCAGAAGCTGACCCTGTTATTTTCCTGCTTGGAAGCCCTCATGGGTTCACTAAGACCACGCTCAATGCAGAAGGCACACAGAAACATCTAGAGATTTGCCTAGATACCTTACAGACTGACCCAACTTGCAGCTACACAGAAATACTCCATACCAACACTCTCTTATCCTTAACACCAGAGCTTTCCACCCCCTCTTCCCTTGGAATGCTGCCTTCTCCGTCTTACTAATCCTTTACTCATTCTTCAAAATATGACTCTTAGGATTCAGGGCTGAACAGCAGTTTCTGTTTCGCAGAAGAACCAGGTTCAATTCTATTCCTGGCAGCTACATAGCAGCCCACAACCATCTGTAACTCCAGCGTCAGGGGATCCCACACTCTCTTCTGACATGCACGCTGGGCATTCATACATGCAGGCAAAAGAGCCACAAACACACAATAAAACTAGGGCTGGAGATATTGCTCAGTGGTAGGATACTTGCCTAGCATGTGGAGGTCCTGGTTTCAATCCTCAGGAAAACAGACAGACAGACACACACACACACACACACACACACACACACGACCCCCATCACCACAAGGGGGAAAATTCCACAAAAAACATATAAAAAAACAAAACCTCTGATTCTTCTCAGTTGACCCATAACCACCATCCCCAACCCCCACCTCCAACACTCCACCTCTACTCCTCCATCCCCCCACCCCACCACCTTGTGACGCTTCCCTTTGATTCCCAAATGGTCTTTGCACACAGCCTGGCCTGTGCTGCATGCATGCACGCATTTATTCATTCATTCCATAAAAGACTGTGCATTTACAGATATGGGAATAGACACCGTGAGGACAGGAGTGTACAGATCACTTATATCAAGGAAAGATGGCCTGAGATGTACCACTATTTGGCAAGATTACGAGCCTCTTATTGCAATTAGCATAGCGTTAACTAACTACCCATCTCAGGACCCGCCACACAGTGATGTCATTTACTTCTTTGCTAACCATCAGGCGCCCACCACGTTACCTGACGTCCCTTTGGACACCTGGGTCTCCGCAGTGACTGAGACATGCGCAGCTGCTTCACTAGAAGCTCCGTGAAAATGTGACGCAGGTTAAGATTCTCAACTCAAGAGAGAAAAGCAGCGGCAATTTGCCCCACAGGTGTCAGCTGGCAAAGCCTGGAGACGCTCTGGTTTATTAAGACCCAGGAGGAAGGATGATCCGGGGTTTCTTAAGGGATACAGCCAGGGACGCTGCTAAACATCTAGCAAAAGGATCACACACAAACACACGCACGCGCGAGGAAACAAACGAAGGAATTATCCAGTTCAAAATACCAACGGTAACGAAGTTTTCAAGCCCTGAGCAAGGGAGGAATGAATGGAAGGATGGGATGGCGGGGTGCTGCAGAAGAGCACGCCTCCGCAGCGGTAGCTGCAGCGCAGCGCCAGGTCCGTGGGATGCTCTGGGTCCTAACCCGCCCAAGATGTGCGCGCTCGGAGCCCGCAACCCGCGCAGCTTCAAAAACCAACGGCGGAAACCGATACCTGTACCAGCACCCGCAGCCAGCTGCACCGCAACAAGCTTTCAGAACCTTGTCCGCAGCAGCTGCGCACGCAAGCCCGCGGGAGCCACTGCGCCTGCGCAGAAGCTATGAACTACGAATCCCGGGGTCCGCTGGCGTTGATTTCAGAAACTTCTGTGCGTTCCATAGGCTCTTATCTGGCCTGTTGCGCATGGTTACTGAGAAGCAGCTGGGGGGTTGGCTGCTAAATTATTGCTGCGCCAGAGGCTTAGAGGCCTAGAACCCGCTTAGATTTTTAGATCACGGCCCAGTATCACGGCAACCTTAAATCTTCCTCAGCTTCTCCCATCACCACCTTTCACTAAAATAAATCCAAAGTGAAAAAATCCACAGAGGAAGCATTAGCAAGGCATTCAATGCGAGCTGTAAGTAACGCTGCAAATAAATTCCACAAATGCAGTCTTCTGACTGCCACAGCTGCCACCATGATCCGAGGCAAAGCACCAAGCATGCTTTGCCCGCACTGTTGCAATAGCATCTTGGTTTTTCCCTTCATCCCCTGTCCATCACCTACACCATGGTTAGACAGATTATGTCCCTCCTTAGGAAGAACTGCTCAAAACTGGTTACTTTTCTCTGGCTGTGATAAAATACCTTGACAAAAGCAACTAAGGAGGAAAAGGGTTTCTATCAGCTCACAGTTAAGGTATGGTCCTCACGGCCCGGAAGTCAAGGCATTACGAGCTGGTCACATCGCAACACAACCAGGAAGCGGAGAGCATTGGATGCACGCTGCTCCTCAGGTTCCTTTCTCCGTTTAAACAATCTAGGATCCCTGTCCAGAGAATGGTGTCACCCTCAGCACCTGGTCTTCCCATCTCAAATACGGCCATCGGCGATGGAGGTAATCCCACAGAGGCACGCCCAAGGACTGGTTTCCCAAGTCATTCTAGGGGTGGTGTCACTGATAATGGAAGACAGATCTGTTCAATAATAGTATCAAGAAATGATAAAAATTCTGGAGTTTGGAGATGTACATCAGCTAGTGATGGGCGTGAACAAGATAACACAAGTGTGGCCGATCACAGTGAAGATGACCACACCAATGTCTATCTATGTACTTAAGACATTCTTCCTACAAGTGCAAGGTTGATGTAGCTCCTCTGAGAGAAGTTTCTAATTTTTTGAAACTAGGGTGATCTCTCTTAGTCCCACAGAATCCAGAAATGGGGAGAGGGGTGCAGTCCAGGGGCACTGCGGGTGCAAAGGACTGTGAAATGTGGTCCTGGGTTTGCTTCAGATGGTGTGTGTGTGTGTGTGTGTGTGTGTGTGTGTGTTTAAAAGCAGAATTCACTCATATAGCCCAAGTTTTTTTTTTAAAACATAATAAAGTGGAGTCGGTCTCGTCTCTATAGCCTGGGATTTAGATTCTAACTGGAATCAGACGGTGTTTGCTCTAGAGATGGGTTCTTTCACTCTGTAGTGAATGCACGAGATTTGTCAACACTGTTGCACATGGTTGTTTGTTGTTTTCATTGCTGCACAGCCTTCTCCTGTGACCTGCTGTTTACATCACTTTTCTGTTTACACAGCATCTGGTCCACTATTGTGGATAGGGAAGGAAATACACATGTGTGCATGTGAGTACGTGTCTGGAAAGGGCTGCCTGGTTTTCCTGATTCCCTTCTAGAACAGAGGTTCTCAGCCTGGGGGTTGAATGACCCTTTCACAGGGGTCACCAAAGACCATTGGGAAACACAGATATCCACATTATGATTCATAACAGTAGCAATATTACAGTTATGAGGTGGCAACAAAAATAATCTTATGATTGGGGTCACCACATGAGGAACTGTATTAAAGGGTCACAGCAAGCTGTGCCATGAGTCCAATATAGCCACAGCCTTTATTTACTTTTAACTTTTCACTGACACATAAAATGTACACATATTTATGGGGTACAGTGTGATGTTTCACTTACGTATTTAGTTTGATATTACACTATTTAGTCATGCTATGCCATGGTATGCATTTAGAGTTCAGAGGATAACTTGTCGAAATAGATTTTCTCCTTCCACCATGTAGCTTCCTGCAATCAATTCTGGCAGGAAGGGTAGTTGCTGACTGAACCATTTGGCTGGTTCCAGTGCAATGTTTTGAATCATGTGCATGTTGTGTGATATTCAGATTGGAGTGAGCCTATCTCCTTTTACATATCTGCCATGTCTTCACATAAACATTCAAATTTTGTCCTTCTAGTTTTCTGAAAGGTGCCTTATGCCATCGTCACCTCTAGTCCCCCTGCTGTGCAGCAGAACACAGCACACCACTGCATCTCTTAATAAATTATCTTCACTGGAACAGCTGTGCTCCTCTGCCTAGGACTTATCTGTAGTGGTTCCCACAAAACAGAGGGCAGAGAAGAGTAGTTGTGAGAGACTATGAGGTCCAAAGAGCCTAAATTAATTACAATCTAGCCCTTCATAGAAAATGTTTATGATGGCTGATGTGTGTAGCTCAGTAGCCGAGAGCATTCAGAGTCAGATAAAAATCTAATCTACTGGAGCAGAGGGACAGAAAGTTCCAGGAATATCTTTTCTGAAAGAGAAAAATGCAAGAAGGAAGAAAAGACGGAGGAAAAAAAGAAAAAAAAGAAACAGCTGTGTCTGCTGTTACTGAGAAGTGTTGGGGGCTTTGGCTCAATGTAAGGATTGATAGGAAGAAAGGGAAGCGAAGCAAAAGCGGAGGAACAATTGCAAATGGATAGGAAGCAGCTTTGGGTTGGAGCAGACTGAATGAGGAAAACAGCGTTGACCTAAGAAACTGCCAAAGAGCCAATGAAAGACTCTAAATGCATTTGTAAGCCCCCTCAACCCTAAGACATTTTTCTAAAACCTTACACTCACTCTATCTTGGAAAAGGGACAGTCGTCCACACACACATGCTAGACTGCTCTTCCCCCTGTGTCCTTGTGAATAATCTTCAAACATAACTCCATTCTGGGAATTGAGGCAAAGACAACCCACAGATGTTGACTCAGTTCCTGATGTGTTGATTTAGTCACTAGAACAAGGTCAGGAAGGCCACAGAGATGCTCTCCCTTATCACCTGACCACGCAACTATTCTCCTGCCATGGAATAGACCAATCATTGCTAGTAACCCTTTGAATAAGCCAATCCAATAAGTTGGAAAACAACCTACAGGTTCCCCCCTTGTGTCTGTGGCTTTTTGCTTTAAAAGATGGACTGTAACAGCTATCGGATATCCTTCATATCCTGAACCTGAAGGGCCCTGTCATGACAGAATAAAAATCTTCTTGCTTTTGCATCAATTGCGCCTGTGTGAATGGTGTCGGAGCAACTCCTCCCTGATGTTTGGACATCTAGTCCAATACCAAGACTGGTGGCAAATGCTTGTGAGCACAGCCCTCAGGAGTCTGAGGCAGGAGCATCATACATTTGAGGCCAGTCTGGACTACATCGTGAGATTCTGTCTCGAAGTGTGCACCCACACAAAGCTGAAAAGCTAAATGGTGGCTAGGTCATATAGGACTTTTGACATCGTCATGATGGAAAACGTCAATATGAAGGTGAAGATTGTAATGACATGAAAAGGTGGAAAATTGACGATGAGGGCTGTCATAGTTAGCTGCAGTCTTCAGGCTATGACGCAATTCAGAGGTTGTAGAATCCTTTTTATTTTCTTAAAGATTTATTTATTTATTTATCATGTATAACGTGTTCTGCCTGCATGTATCCTTGCAAGTCAGAAGAGGGCACCAGATCTCATTACATGTGGTTGCTGGGACTTGAACGCAGGACCTCTGAAAGAGCAGCCAGTGCTCTCTACCACTGAGCCAGCTCTCCAGCTTCTGGGTTGTAGAATCTTTAAGAGGTTATAGTTAGGGGAGAAAAGTCGCATGAAGAATGCCTTTGAATGTTGGGACTCTGCCCCAACCTGTTCCTAGCTGCTGTTAGGTGAGCAGCTTCCTTGAAGCACACACTTCCACCTTGAGACAGGCAGCCAACTTGGCTAAAATGTGAGCTACACCAATGCTTTTCTCCATATAAACTGATGACCTTAGGCTTTGTTACATGAGTGGAAATTGGCCCGCACAACCACTTCCTCTCCCCCATTTCTCTATTCTCCAACTAAAGTAACAGCAATTCGTGTTAGGGTCCAGATTCACAAAGACATGAGAAATGAAAAGGCTGTAACAGTAATAAGATTTTGTGAGGAGAAAACACAGATGATGAATGGGCAGAAATTTACCACATTCCAGAAAATGGACTTTTACTTCAAGGAGTCTGGAGCAGGGGTGGCAAAGGCAAAGGACTTAGTGGCATTGAATAGATTTTTTGAGCAGTAAAATTGAAAGAGGTCAGTGATACAATAAATACATTTTATTTTAATTCTCTTTTTTTTAAATATTTATTTATTTATTATGTATACAATATTCTGTGTGTATGTCTGCAGTCCAGAAGAGGGCGCCAGACCTCATTACAGATGGTTGTGAGCCACCATGTGGTTGCCGGGAATTGAACTCAGAACCTTTGGAAGAGCAGGCAATGCTCTTAACCACTGAGCCATCTCTCCAGCCCTTATTTTAATTCTCTTAAAAAAACAGTCACAGCCGGCTTTGTAACTTGGTGATACACTGGTTAGCATCCATGGGCCTTGGGTTCAATTCCCAAAACCATTAAAAAAAATAAATGAAAACAAGGAGATTAAAGGATCAAATACACATATTGTAAATAGAGATTCTTACAATTCCACAATATGAGCATGATTATGACCATTTCTCCTTCTGTTTTGTTTATATGTGCTCGAATGTATGTGCACATGTAGAAAGACTTTGAGGTCTCTCTGAACCTAGAGCTCACAGATGTGGCTATACTTGCTTGTTTGAAAGTACTAGATCTTCCTGTGCACTGACAAGTTTGTGTATGTGTGTGTATATGTATGTGTGTGCGTGTGTATGTGTGTGCATGTGTGTATGTGTGTATATGTGTGTGCATGTGTGTATGTGTGTATGTGTGTGTGCATGTGTGTATGTGTATATGTGTGTATATGTGTGTGTGCAGGTTAAACTTGGGTTCTCATGTTCGCAGGGCAAGCCTTTTACCGACTGATCTTTATGCCCCATAACCTTTATGTTTTCTTTTGCAATGATAGAGCACAGACACAGGGCCTCATGAATGGTAGGCAGTGCTGTGCTGCAGAATGTCCTCTACCGAGTCCCACAGCTTATATTTAACAAATGTGGAAAGCCAGCTCCAGAGAAGTTGTGTAACTTTCCCACAGCCACCCACTTTGTAAGCAGATGGGATGGTATTGAAGCTCAGGCACTCTGGTTCCAAAGTTGGCCGCCTCATCAACACCATGAGAGCAAATATTCACTCAGGTTCCCTGTCGCATACATTCTCACTGTGATTTCAGATTACATCCACGTCTTCTCAGTGACGGACAGTGGTGCCAAGGGCAGTCCTGGATGACCCTAGAGGCTAAGTCATGATCAGTACCTACCTCACATTTATAAAATTGTACCTAGAAAACACAAACAAATTAACCACGTCACCTCATTATTAACAAGCAGCGGGACTGAAGATACAACAAAGGATCTCCTGAAAAAGAGAGCCTGTAATCAGGCCGAGTCATTGCTGAATACTAACAGGCTTTAAAGGATTAACACTAAGGCAATTATTCCATGAAACAGAAAGCAAGGGAATGCCTCTAAACCCATGCTATTAAGCTAGTAGTACTCAGATGCTCAAACCAGATAAGAACGCAACAACAACAAATTACAGAGAAATTTTCTTGATGAACTGAGATGCTAAAATTCTTGCAAATCAGATTCAACAACCTACGGAAAACCATAATTGACTTGGGTTTCATTCTAGGGATGCAAGGATAGTTCTACATATGGCAATCAACAGACATGAATTTCATATCATGCAATTGTTTGAATAGATATAAAATGCCTTAGATGAAGTCTAATATCCCCGAGGAATCTAGGAATAGAAAGATCATATTTTAACATGATGAAGTTTATGTAGTCATATAGTAAAACTGTACCCAACGTTATATAGAAAGAAGAAAACCTGAAAGCAGGTCCTCTAAGATCAGAAACAACATTAGGGTGTGTGGCAATTTGAATGTAATTGTCTCCCATAGTCTCATAGGGAGTGGCACTATTAGCAGGTGTGGCTTTGTTGGAGTAGGTGTGGCCTTATTGGAGGCAGTGTGTCACTGTGGGGGTGGGCTTTGAGGTTTTCCTGTGCTGACACCAGTGTGTCAGTTGAGTTCTTATTGCCTGTAAGATGTCGGACTCTCAGCTTCTCCAGCACCATGTCTTCCTGCATACTGTCAAGTTCCCAGTCATGATGATAATGGACTGAACCTCTGAAACTGTAAGCTGCCACCTCAATTAAATGTTTTCCTTTATAAAAGTTGCTGTGGTCATGGTGTTTCTTCACGGCAATAAAAGCCCTAAGACAGAAAACTAGGGTAGTGTGATAGGTGTGGCCATATTTTTGTTTGGAGTAACATGAACTTTGGGAGTTTGGGTTAGTGAAACAGTGGATGCGTTACTCGCTGTTTTATGGGCCATACTAGCAGGAGCATGGAAGACAGTGGTGCTGAATGTGATTTGATGAACTGTGGAGATCAAGAGGTTTCAGAGGAGAAGAATGCTAGTATGTGGCCAAGAGACTGGTCTTGTGACATTTTGTTGGAGAAAGTGGCTGCCTTTTGCCCTTGTTTGAAGAGTCTGCCTGAAGCTAAATTGAAGAGTTTTAGATTAATTCTGTTGGCAGAGGAAATCTCAAAACAGTATATAGTATAGACTCTGTCGTGTGGCTACTAGTGTTAACTCTCAAGAAGATATAAAATGAAAAGGAACAAGCTGAGCAAGGAAGAATATTTGAGGAGTAAAAGAGCACCAGAAAGTGGGTGGAGCTAAACTCCGTGTTCAAGGGGATAAACAGATTAAGAAATGGAATAAAGAGAGTGAGGACCTCAGGGCAAGATCTCACCCAGCTAAATTTCCAACTTGTAAAATGGAATCAAAAGTTTAGAGGTGTGGTGGTATACACCTTTAATCCCTGCACTAGAAAGGGGAGTCTGAGGCCAGCCTAGTCTAGAGATCCAGTTTCAGACCAGCTAAGCTTAGGCAGTGAAGGACAGAAACTGATGATGATGTAATTGAACGAGGTGGCCATGTTCCAGCCCCAGCACGCAGCAGAACTTGCTAGCTTCAACCATGCGGTTCTGAAGTTAAGGATAGAAGAAATGGGCTATGGAACTGCCTCCAGAACTAAGGACAGCGGCCAAGGCCAGAAATATGCAGGGTGTCCCTGCGTGGGGAGGCCTAGAGAGGCCATTGTTTGTAGCTGTGATGTTGAAGCCTGGATTGCCTTGGAGACCCCAAGATGTTAAAGATGCCAGAGCTGTGAGACACCTGCCAAGAAGAGCTGCTAACAGGGAGTGGAACCAACCCAAAAGAAAGAAGTGTGTTCAGTCAAAAAAGCTGAAAGGACTTGGAGATCTGAAGAGCATTTTGCCATCAGATATGGAGATACAGAGTTTGGAGTTCACCCAGGTGGATATCAGTCTTATGTTGTTGTTCGTTTTCTATTCTTTCCTCTTGGCTCTTTTACTTTGGGAGAGGCCCACCATCCAGCTCCCAAATAAATAAACACACAAAAACTTATTCTTATTTATAAATGCCCAGCCTTAGCTTTGCTTGTTTCTAGTCAGTTATTCTTGACTTAAATTATCCTGTCTACCTTTTGCCTCTGGGCTTTTATCTTCCTCTGTTTTGAATACCTTTCCTTACTTCTTACTCCACAGCTGGCTGTGTAGCTGGGAGGCTGGCCCCTTGTATCCTCCCCTCCTCTGTTGTCCACTCCTCCTTCCCTCTAATTTTCTTCTCTTCCTATTTATTCTCTTTGCCTGTCAGCACCACTCATTCCTCTCTCCTGCCTTGCTATTGGCCATTCAGCTCTTAGACCAATCAGGTGTTTTCGACAGGCAAATAAAATAAAAAAAAAACAAAAAACAAACAAACAAACAAAAAACCAATCCCTTTCACAATCACCTCAAACAAACCAACAAGCTAGTTAGTGTTGCGCACATTTGATCATACTGTGAACCCAGAGATTGTATGAATTAAAAAAAAATCCCGAGTTCAAGAGGCAAAGCCATCAACTAGTTGATAAAAAGTAGCCATAGAGAATAAAGAGGTATCAGGAAGATGGATAGAGAAACACACAGGAAGTATAAGGGAGGTACTTAGAGTTTGCCTGTCCATTTTGATTTGGAATGGCAGAAAAAGAGCTGTCTTTTTCGGATGCTGGTGAAGGAGAAAGATCAGCCAGTTAGTTGTTCCTCAACCTCTCTGAACTCACAGGTTTTCATTCCAGTCTCTGACTTTTGAGTCTTTATTGGTAAAACTGTAAGATAAAAATTTAGATAAAAACAGCAATTGGCACTCCAACATGTGGTGCAAGGTCACACCAGCTGGAGCTGTGGTTTCTGTGTCCTCCACTCCTCCTCATGTGCACACAGAACACTCTGTTCCCAAGCATTTCTGTCACCAGTGCTGTGGACAAACTGGGAAGTCAGCAGATTTGTTGAGACACCTAGGAAGTCCTTAAGGAAAGAGTTAAGTACTATTGAAATCTTTTCCATGTTGAAGATGGGAAATATCATATTGTAGGGAGTAAGGACCCTGTATAGTGCTACTGTGAATGGCTTGCAAATAGAAGCAGTAAGTGGGGGATAAATGATGTAACTTGAATAAACATAATGCAGATTGTAATTATTATCAGTCTGGTGATTTATATTTCATCCTTAATAGTTACAGTGGTATCTTGTGCCAAATATAAAAATTGATCTGATAATTGTGCCAAACATGAAAAGTTGACTGGTAAGATACAAGCCTTAGAAAGACTTATTAATGGAACTAAGAAACATACTCAGTCAAAGACAGAGGAATTAAGACAAGAACCTACTGCGGTACTGCATGATGGATTTGATGAGGGATAGCTCAAGGTTATTAGAAAACCAACATTAGTTTATCCTGTTACTATACAAGAATGACCTAGAGGGCTGGAGAGATGACTCAGAGGTTAAGAGCATGGACTGCTCTTCCGGAGGTCCTGAGTTCAATTCCCAGCAACCACATGGTGGCTCACAACCATCTGTAATGAGATCTGGTGCCCTCTTCTGGCACCTGCATGGAGGCTGAACACTGTGTACATAATAAATAAATAAATCTTAAAAAAAAAAGAATGACCTAGAGACAAGACACCCTCAAGGTTATCAGGAAGTTAAATAGAATCCTATAGAAATGCTAAATATGAGGAAACTTAAGGAAGTGGTCATTTAATATGGTATGCATTCACCCTATCTGATGCAGTATTAAATTCATGAGCAACTCAGAACAGAATTATCCCTCAAGACTGGAAAGATTTAGTCACAGCAATATTGGAAACTGGTCTATTGATATATTCTTTGTGTTTTAATAAACCAAGCTTGCCTGAAGATCAGAGTGCAGAGTTAAGCCACCAGGGGCCAAGGAGTGGTGGCACATACCTTTATTCCCAGGTCTTAAGGCCACCTTGGGTTACCTGAGAGTCAACCAGTCTAAAAGAGAAGCAGAGCTCACAGCTTCAATCCAGGATTTTGGGATGATGTGTCTTTAGTTCCAGCACTAGAGAGGAATGTAAATCAGGAGTGCGTGCAGTCTTGCTGCCATCTGAGGTTTGGTGGAGAGCACTGCAGCCTGTAGTTGTGATGGGACAGGCTCGCCCCTTTGTCTGAGCCTTGGTGGAAGTAGGAACTCTATAGTAACTTAGTTGCTTTTCTTTCTTTTCTTCTTCTCTTTTTATTTTTTTTTCTAATTTTTGTTGTTTTGTTGTTTGTTTTTTCAAGACAGGGTTTCTCTGTGTAACAGCCCTGACTATGCTGAAACTCACTCTGTAGACCAGGCTGGCCTCAAACTCACAGAGATCCACCTGCTTCTGTCTCCTGAGTGCTGGGATTAAAGGTGTGTACCACCACTGCCTGGCTGCTTTTCTGATTTTCATCTTGAACCCCAATATCTGTTTCTGAGTTTTTATTATTCATGCTACACCAGTTCTCAGTTGCAATGTTAAATATGGTGGAGAGAAGAAGGTTGGGCCATAAAATACTGAAATAGGTTAGAGTTATTGATATTTCCACATTTCTATATGTAGGGGATGCTGGATTGCAAAGGAACATTGATTTTCATTATCATCCCTTGAATCTATATTGTTAGCAGTGTTGAATGAACAAGATTGAAGAATCAGGAAGGAGGTTTGAGTCATTTGCTAAAATTATCAAGGCCCAAAAGAAGCCTTCACTGACTTTTTGTTTGTTTATCTATTTATTTACAAAGATTGACTTCAGCTGTAAATAGAATAGTATCAGATCTGGAAGTCAAATTTAATTAATTATTAATCAAATCTTTGGCTTTTGAAAATGCTAATTCAGAATGCAAAGGGGTGATTTGGTCTTTAAAGACAAGATCAGCACCAAAAGATGAATAGATTAGAAATATGACTGATATTGGGCCTCACATTTATAATGCTGCTCTGCTAGAAGAAGTAATTCCTAAACGTTTTAAGAAAAATCAAAATGTCAGATGTTTTAATTGTGGTAAGCAAGGTCATCTGAAAGGGGATTGAAGGCAAAGTGTTCCTAGAAATAATAATTTTTTTTTCGTGAGATAATCTAAACAGAAGGCCCTGACCTTCTGGAGTATGCAGATGGCGTAGCAAAGGCTGTCATTAGAATAATGAATGCCGATCAACAAGGGACAGGCAAGGTAACCCTTGCCATTGTGGTGAGAGCCTTAGGGGACTCCTGTGGGCCCCAATGTCAAATGTGGTTCAATCATTCCCTGTCAACATTGGAGAAACTCATCCACAGAGCAATTAGAACTGTTAATGACTGTTGTTAAAAACAACACTGCTCTGGATGTGATGAAGGATAGAACAGTTTCAGGAGATAGGAGAGACCAAAAACAAGCATTTTGGCAAACTAAAGACCAAAGCTAAAAATACAAATAAATGGCACTGTAATTAAAGGATTATTGGCTACAGGTACGGATGTAACAATAATTTCACCAAAATCTTGGCATCCGGATTGGTTCTTTAGGATGTAAATATACAGCTTTTAGGGATTGGAATTTTATCTCAGATAAAACAAAATACAAGATAGGTCGAGTGTACAGAGATAGAATGACAGACAGGAAAATTAAAGTCATATGTGACTAACATAGCCAAAAATTTACAAGGACATTATTTGTTACAACAGTGGAAAACACAGATTAAAATTCCTCCAATCTCAAAAGCAAACCATAAAATAAAGAACACTTTTGAGAAAAACATAAAAAGGTGTTATCAAGAACAATCCCAGACCTTTCAGGTTGTGCATAAACAGAGCATAACAACTGATCTTTCAAAGATCAGCTTCAGACTGCAAATCACTAAGGACATTCAAATAGCCGGGTTCCTATGAGACTGACATGAACATTTTACAGAACATTGAACTCAGAAATACTTCATCCCAAGCCTGCCAAACTCAAACAAGCTGGGCATTAGAGAAAGGTTGGCCAAAATAGCTTCATTATTCTAAATAGTTTTACTGTGTTAGAGTTAAAACCTTTCCTTTATTTAGACAAAAAAAAAAGAGAGAAAGAAATGTTGTGGGATATTTGATCACACTGTGAGCTCTCAGAGACTGCATTATTTAAATCAAATCAACCATTGATCAAGAGGCAGAGCAAACATAGAGACCACAGAGAGTGAGAGGAAGTTGGGGGTTCAGAGAGAGAGATGCATAGGAAGTAGAAGACAGGGACATCATGTTAAAAGAATTTTCATTTTAGTCCAGAGAAGAGAAAAGTTTCTTTCTGAGACAACAGTGGAGGAGGAAGGTCAGCTGGCTGTTTTCTCTTCCTCTCTGAGCTAGCAGGTTTTCACCCCAGCATCTAGCTCCCAAGTCTTTATTGGTAAAGCAAAAAGATAGAGACTTAGTCAAAAACAATGTTTGCCTTTCTACATGAAGGAGTTTGAGTCAGTGGCAGCAGAGGCTTGGGTGCAATCAACAGCTAAGACAGTGATCGGATTAAACATAGCTACTGTGCCACAGGTAAAATAAAACAGATATAATTCTTTGATAATTCAAAACCCTTTTCTGTTCCTCACATTTCTCAACAACAAAGAGAAGCAATGAGAGAATTTACATCCTGGTGACTACAGGACAGCAATACATAAAAGATTAAATCTCAAGAGCAAAGACTATATTAACATTTCACAGTCATGCAATGCTATGACTTTAATAAAGGATTACAGAGGAATTGTTTTTTAATAATTGTATTTCTCATTCCTGCTATGAGTGATTTTTCCAGTCTTGTGTAGTACATGTAAAATCAGAATGAGGCTGTCTTATGGGCACTGGAGAGATGACTCAGCTGCTTAGAGCCCAAATTCAGTCACCAGAACCTACCTCAGGTAGCTGTAACTCTAGCCCCAGGAAGTCTGATGCCCTCTTCTGGCCTCTGCGGGACTCATGTAACATATATGGCTCATACTGGTTCACACAAACACACACATACATACATACACATAAATAAAAATAACACTGATCTAAAATTTTTAATTAAAAGACAACTCTGTTGACTATCATCCCATAGTATTAAGGTAACTGGATACATCCAAATAACATAAAGTTGGTTTCTTTAAAACTGATCAAAGTCCTAAGAGCAAGGAGTTAGTTCACTTAGCTTTGATGTATCATGTGTATCCCTTGATGCAAAATTGGGCTGTAGTGATATTTCATTTGTATTTTAATAAATAAAGCTTTCCTGAAGATCAGAACGCAAAGCAGCCACACTAGTCAGCCATACAGGCCAGGCAGGGGCGGCACACACCTTTAATGCCAGCAGTTATACTAGTTAGCCATAGAGGCTGGGAAGTGTTGGTGCACACCTTTAATCCTAGCACTAGAGAGAAATACAAGGTGAGATGAAATAGGAACTCGCTCTCTTTCAGTCTGAAGATTTCATAGAGGTAAGAGCTCTCTAGTGACTCAGATGCTTTGCCTTTCTGATCTTTAGGTCGAACCCCAATATCTGTCTCTGAGTTTGTGCTACCTTTGGCACTCAACGTTTGGGGTATGACTTCACAAAAAACCGCTGTGACTTTTTAGCCACCTGCACACCTGCACAACCCAGAGCTGTACATGGGTCTCCAGCCCCACCTGGCTAGGCTTTCTTTTCTTTTTCTCCCAAGCCTCTGAGTGAGTTTGAGATTTTCCTGTTGTAGCCTCTTAAAAGAGGCTGTTTAAAAACAGTCTCCATCTGCCAATCAACTCGAGAAGCACCTGGGCTCCAGGACTTACTTGCCATAGACTGGCTGGTTCTGCCTTCAGGTAGCCCCCGCCCCCCCCCCCCTCTCTCTCTCTCTCTCTCTCTCTCTCTCTCTCTCTCTCTCTCTCTCTCTCTCATGGGTTGCAGACTTTCCCTGAATCCCTTTTCAGTCCAAACTAGGTAGCTGCCTTGAAATCCAGTAAAGCTTTTACTGTTCTACACAGCAGCAATAAACATCACATCTTCATCAACATCATTGGCTGATTGGTAAGATAGCTGGGAATTCTTAAAAAGAGGAATTAGAAGAGAGAGTTTAAAACATGGGAAAAATCATTACAGTGGAGGTATTGTATGATAATATGCTAGACAGTTTTTAACTGGAATGATTAGAAGAGAGAAAACAGATCACAGAGATATTAAAATCCAGACAGGGGAATTTAATGAAAAACCAATTTCAGCATTCCACTGTGAAAATATAAAGGTACAGCCTAAGGTTTTCAAACATATAGGACTTGCCAAATGACAGAGTAAGAGCTGAATGAACTTCTGTTCCAATGATGTTCATAGAGTGATTAAACATCCTGCAACATATGTGAACAAGATTTTTTTTTTTGAGAAAGGGTTTCTCTGTGTAGTCTTGATGGTCCTAGAACTCACTCTGTAGACCAGGTGTAGACCAGGCTATCCTCGAACTCAGAAATCCACCTGCTTCTGCCTCTTGAGTGCTAGGCATGTGTCACCACCAACACTGGGCTGTCAATGAGATTCTTTAAATCTTATTCAATATCATTTCAATCTATGGTTTCTTTACATTGTTGTAGGCAGAAGTTTCAGACTGTCCAATCCAAAATAACCACTCTGAGACTTAATATTAATTACAAATGATCGGCCAATAGCTCAGGCTTATTACTAACTAGCTCTTACATTTTCAGTTAACTCCTATTATGTATTAATATGCTCTGACAGATAATGGTACCTTTATTAGCATGGCATGTTCATCTTCTGTTCCCTCTGTATCTGGCTGGTGACTCCACCCTTCCTTATCTCATTACAGAGCTGAGTTTGTCGCCCTGTGACAGAGTGTTCTTGGAGTGCTACCTTATCAGCCAGACTCTGAATCATGTAAGGAAAACAAAATGGATTTGGGGGCACTGACCATATCATTCAGTGATAGAAGCCTGTTTAATATGCACACGCCTTAGGGACTATTCCCAACATAGTACAGCATGATAGAACACAAAACGACAGAATAGAACCCCACCAGACGAAACCAAACCAGAACGCATGCTCTAATCCACTCTGGACTCAGCTCTTCACTCCGCATTTACTTCCTAGTTTGTGATGCTGTGGTTGTATACCTGCATCACCCCGTGCAACAAAAAAACCCACTTCATAAAACTGTTGAGAGGACTATGTGAATCCAGTACCTAATTTCATTAGGAAGAATTAGTATTTTATTACTATCATTATCTTCAGTGATAGAGAAGGGGTACTTGTGGTATAGTATTTGGAGCAATTATAATACAAAGTTATATGTGTAATAAGAGTCCACCTTTTTGGTTAAAACAAAAATCTCTGTGTATACACATGCAGGTGGTTTGTACACATTGATGCTGGTATTTCTACATATAATGACAAAGCTGCTGGTTTTGTCTAAAGGCTATGATTACCCCACTCACTGTCTTTTACTTACACTCAGTTTTTATTTGGGATGGCTCTAGAAGGGTCCACTTGAAATTATGGAAAGTCATTTTCCCTAACCAGTTATTGCGAGACGGACCCGAGGGACTCAAATCTCTTTAAGGTCACTTTTACTAGGTGTTGAATACTGTTAAACACTGTGGTAAGCACTGGTTCCTGATCGGTCTTTAATGTAAAGACTCTTTGATGTCTTTCCTTTGAAATGATCAAAGCTGTCGTGACTGAACTACTTACCATTCGACAGACAACTGTCAGACTCTTCCCACGTATTGGACTGCTTTGACTCGGAAACGTCAATCAAACAGTTCAGGGACTGCCGCATGAGTGTTATCACGGTGGCCTGGCTGCTCTGAATACTGCGTGGAAACCGAGGAAATTCAAAAGCAATTTTGGGGACCATTGGCATTATAGTTGCTCAAGGGGTCTCATTTGAGTTAAGTCTGTCTTAGACAGCTTGCACCAGCTCTTAGCAACTTCACTTTCATCACGACAAACCTCAGCGACATCTTGATGACTCTACCTATCTTGCTGCTATGCCTGCTTAGGACAAGGGTGGGGTGAGCATTTCCCTGATGGCTTAGCAAAAAGCTCATAATTGACACACACAAACCAGGCAAACAAATCATGAGCACGCAAAGCGGTGACTGGTGGAGCTCGAAGCCGCTTCTAAACCTGTCATGCCCCCTTCAGCCCGCTTGTTAGGCTCTTGGGGTCAGTTTGAAGGCTTCTTTTCTATGTATTATCCCTGTATATTGTGGTAGGCCCCAATAATGGGCTCTTTTCAGTGGCCTTTTACTTGACCACATATAGTCTTTACTGCATGGAGAGAAGACGAAGCAGGAGCGTGCTGCATGGAGAGAAGACGAAGCAGGAGCGTGCTCAACCACAGCAGTGGCACTGGTTGAAGTGGTGGTCGCAGCAGCAGAAGTGAGAAAGCAGCGGGAGAGCTCCACAGAAGGAAACCTTAGCCAGTAGAGCCTGAAGGGAAGAGACTGTGAAAAGCAAGCTGCAAGCCCTGATCCCCGGAAGTCTTCCAGAGCGCTGGCTGGCGAGGGTTAAGAGTCAAGGGTCCTGATAATTGAAGCTTTGGTGCTGACACACCAGCTGCTAGTTCTGTGCCTAGAGCAATACATAGCCTCTGACCCGAGTTCCTAAGGTTCTAAGTCTCTACCGTGCAACATTGGAGCAAGAAGCCTCTGGCTTTAAAAGCTGCAGCATGCTTTGGCCTGAGTACTTACCTTATAATATAAGCCTCTGGCTTTTAGTGCCTAGAGCAACAGGTCTCTAGTTCTCAGGAATCAGAGCTACATGCCTCTGGGTTTTGTAGGCTCTAATGTTCAAGAACTCAGAGATAGTATCACTAAAGACGCTATCCTTGCCATTCTTTTCTTTTCATGTGTATGAGTGTTTGGTCTGCACTTATGTCTGTGCAGCACATGCGTACAGTACTCAGAGGTCAGAGGAAGGTGTCAGATCTTGTGGAACTTGAGTTCACAGACGATTGTTAGATACTATGTGGATCCTGGGGAACTGAACAGGGTCCTCTGGGAGAGCAAACATTGAGTCATTTCTCTAGCTCCTATTCTTGCCAGTCTTCAATATTCAAATAGATAAAAAAGACCCTCGGCCAGCCTTTCACGACATTTGGAACACTTTAATACAGTCCAGAAATAGGGAAGTTTCCATGCATCAAGCCGTTGACATGGATTCTTTCTAGGGGGTGAAATGAGGAGACCGTGGTATGGGAAGAGTAGCGAGACATTTCTGTACTTCAGTATTGTTTGTAAATAGTTCGCTGCACACTTATTTTGGAAGAAACACCAAACCAAAGAGCAAGAATGACCACTAAAAAGGACTGAGGCTCAGTGCAGCAGTACAAAACTACACTCAGTTTTGTGTCCCCAGAGGCAGAGGCTGGAGTCAGGGACTTAGGACATCAGTCTGGATAGCATGCTAAGATTGGAGAGGATGGGATGGTGTGGTTTAATACATTAAGTCATCAGCAAGAATGATTGTCGGGTAATACAAAGTTCTTTAAACTAACATTGAACAATGTTTACAAGGGCTGAGAAAATTGACCCAGAACCGTGATCCACTTGTGTTTGTTCTTCTGACACCTGTGATCATCTAAAACCAGTGAACATATATTTGGTTCGCAGTTTTAGAGGTTCGTCTCACGGTTGCTGTGTGCTGCTTGAGGTGAGGTTGGCCATCACAGCAGGGAGTGTTGGTGGAATAAAGCAGCTCCTCTCAAGGCAAACAGGAAGCAGAGAGAGCAGTGACCCAAGAGACCACCCCACACAGTCTCTAAGGACACACCTCTAGTGATGCACTTCCTTCTGTTAGCTCCACCCTCCTGCTTTCCACTGGCAATGAAGCTGTGAAAACATGATCTTACTGATTAGGTCAACCCCAGGGTCCAATTATTGTCCCAGAGTCCATCAGCTCGCAAGCCAAGTTCCAGGGTAGGAGCATGTATGGGACAGTCCGTATTCAAGCCTTATCCTTATCAACCGAGCTGTAGATGGGGCTATACGTGTGTGCAGAGAGAAGGTCCTGAAGCACCAACACAATCCGACATTACATAAATTTTCTTTTGGGTGTGAGATGGATGAGCTAAACTAGGAGGAAGGACTCTTATTTTTTTTTATGGTATTTCTTTACAAAGACAATGTAATTTTCTTTGTAAATGCAAAATAAATACAGGAAGTAATACTGTTAGTGTTTAACATCTTGTACTTGCCAATGTCACATCCGGAACGACATGTATTCAAATTTCCAGGCATTATTTAGGGCCCTAGGGATTCCATTTTGGGGAATAGGTACAATTTCAATTCATTTAGGGTGTCAATATTCCATCCCCTGCCCACCAAGAAAGGTATCTGATCTGGCACCTAATTTCTTATAGTGGAGTAATCACGTCATCCCTGAATTTGGATTCCCCTCATTTTACAGCTGTCCACGACCTCGTGGACAAACCGAAGGCATCAAAATTCAAAGTCGGCCTTTCCACTTAACAACTCGTGTGAAGAACAAATCTACACCAAGTCTTGGTAGCTCACATGGGAACTTTAACTGCGGCGGTGCCCCGCCCTTCGCCAGGCTCGCAGCCCGTCCCCGAGGAGTCCGTGGGGTCCCCCTCGGGGTTGATCTCTCGGGGCTGCTCCCTCGGTGCTCAAAGTTCCGGGCCGCACGGAGGCCCGGCCTGAGTCAGCGCGGCGGCCGAGAAGTTGGGCGCGAGGCGCAGGGCGGGGCTTCCTCCGCCGACCCGAGCCTCGCTCGACTTTCCCGACTCCACGTCTCTTCCTCGGGCCAGGCCGACGTGACAGTCGCACATCTCAATCGCCAGCGCCGAGGAAGCTCTCCCGCGGAGACCGGGACAACCCGGCCCGGCTCGGCCGCACACACACCGGCTTCTCCGGAGCGGCCGCGCGCGTCCCCCCCCTACTCAGGCCCGGGCCCGCCCTCCACCTCGCTGGTCTCGGCGCCCGAGCGGCAGCAGCCCGGGCTATGGAGACCGGTTCGGACTCAGGTCAGAGGCCGCGCGCCCGCGGCGGAGGTGGGGGAAAGAAGCCAAGTGGGGAGGCCCGCCGCGGCTCCGCTCCGCGCGGGGGGAAAGCTTGGCGGCGGCAGGTGGGCAGGACGAGCTCGGCGCCGGCGAGAGAGCGAGAGAGCGAGCGAGCGAGGGCGGGCGTGCGAGGGGCCGGGGGGGGGGGGAGGAAGGATGGCTCAGCTCTTTCTAAATATAAGAGCCGGCGTGAGGCGGGCGAGCCGGGCGCCGAGCCGCAGAGCCGCCGCGCGGGCACGGTCCCTCGGCCGCACGGGGGGAAGCGGCTCCTCCGAGGCGCGAGGCGGAGGGGGAGCGGCTCGTGTCGCGAGCTCGCGAGGCGCGGGGCGGCGGGAGCGACGCTCGCCGCGCGGAGGACGCAGGCGGCGGGCGGGCCTCGAGGGCGCAGCGCGGCCCCGCGTGAGGGAGTCGAGGCGGCCCCGGGCCCCTGCGGCACGGCGCGGCGCGACACAGCACGGCGACGGCCGCGAGCCCTCCTCGCCGCCCGTCCGCTCCTCCCTCCCTCCCTCCCTGGCTTGCTCGCTCGCTCGCTCGCTCCCGGGCGCAACATGGCTGCGGCCGCCGCCTCCGCCTCCCAGGACGAGCTGAGTAAGTGCGGCGTAGAGTCCGCGGCCGCGAGCGGGAGTCGACTCCAAGCAGGGGTCCGGGGCTGCGGGACCCCAGAGGCTCGCGGGGCTCGGGGCCGGGCGAGCGGGCGAGCGGCGGAGGCGGCCTGGGTGTGCGGGGGGCTGGGGCGCTCGGGCCTGGCGGGCGGGCGGGAGGGGAGGGCGAACGGGGCGGGCCGCCGCCGCGGGCGCTTGTAGGCCGCAGGTTTGCACTGTCACGTCGTGAAATTGAAACCGGAGCTCCGGGCAGAGCCGCTTCGGCCCCGGGGTTCGGCGGGGGGAGTCCGGCCCCCTGACCTGCTGCCCACGGTGGCGCGCGGCCCTTCGTCCCGGGGTCGGACTGTGTGTCCACCCGTCCCGTCTGACCCCCGCCGCCACGTCCCTTGGTTCGGACGGACGGGCGAGTTGTGGCAATGGAGCTTTTGGGAAGGAGAGAAGGTGCCTTTCCCCGACATCCTAGGAATCGGCGGAAAGGTCACGGATTGGAGATGACGCTCAGGTTGAAGCAGGAAAGATGGATAGGGCCGCTGTTAGCGCCAGAAACAGTAAATAAATAAATAAAACTCGGGGTGACAGAGCTGTCAGAAGGGAGAGGCAATCGCACTGCACGACAAGCCTTGCGATTTTCCAGGGGACGGATCCAGGCTCGCCCGGAGCCGTGGTCACCCTGAAGTCCAGGCCCCGCATGCTGCCAGTGTTCCACTCTATGCTTTGTGGGAAGTGTAGTTCCAAAGTGTTGTAGGCCTATTCTGGGGTCATAAATATGCAATTTCGCGGGCTATGTAGAATAATTTGTTGCGTTTTGGGTGGTTAGTTCAAGTGCTTTAGGGTATTTAGGAGCACCCCCCCTCCTCCACCCCCGGTTGCTGTTGAGCTCAAGACTAAAGAGAGGTGTTATGAGATGATGTGTATTTTACATGCAGCACGGGTCAGGTGTTGTACGCTTATGTTTGTGAAGCTTGTGTTATTAAAGCGTCTCCATCGCCATGTGAAAGTAGTTAAACGAATTTATGTTTCTTTGGTGCTTGGCAGTTGAAAGCTACCTTTACGAAAGTGATCTCACTTCTGCCCTCATAACAACCTTGTATGACAGGCAGGTAGGAATTATCCTTGTTTTAACGAGGAGGCAGGTTTAGAGGGATTAAGTTCCTTGCTGCCTGACTCAGAACCGGGGAAGCAGGAGTACTGGTTGCTCTTTTGGACGCAGAAGTCAGCATTTGGTATGGCTCTGGGGAGAGGTGATGATCTGGGAAACAAGGCAGGGTCTCCTGGTATGGAGAGGGGTAGGTGTGGACTAGTAGCCACAATGTTGACTGCTTGCCTGCCAGTCCCTGTGCAATCACCACTTGGCCTTTTGAAGAGATCAATTCCTCAATTTTATTTTTTATTGTGGTAAGATACACATCACACAAATTATCCTAACCATTTTTAGTCGTGTAGTTCAGGGTCATTGTGTACATCTACTCCTTCGTGCAGTCCCCACCACCATCATCTTCAGGACTCTTCATGCAAAACAGAAATTCTATACCGATTGAACAACTCATGCCCTCCTCCTTGAACCCCCTTGCAGCCACTTTCCCGCTTTTTGTCTCTAAACTTCATTAGCTAACATGTTTAAGCGACTGTACACTGTACTTGTCTCTTTTGTGTTTGTTTTATTTCATTTACTATAATGTCTTCAAAGCTTCTCCATGCTGAAACATCTGCCATGTTTTTCTTTCTAAGACAGTACTGCACCCTCGAACGTAATACATTTTCTTACCCATTCATCTCCATGGACAGGTTGCTTCCAGATTTCAGTTACTGTGAGTGATGCTGCTCTAGTCCTGCTTTCAGTCCTTTTGGGATTATGCCCTTAACTTTTGAGGAACTGCCACGTCTTGCTTGCTTTTTGTGGTGCTGGCGATTGAAACCAGGGCTTGCTCGTACTGGGCAAGTGCTCTATCGCTAGTGATATCCCCAGCCTGCAGTTTGTTTGTCAGCGGCCATACCATTTTACATTCCCACCAACGGTGCATAGAGGGTTCCACTTCTTCATATTATTGTCAGTAATTATGATTTTCTGTATTCTCACTAGTACCACCCTAGGGGATCTCAGGTGGTCTGAATTTATGTATAAAAATGTGTATTTTAAAATTGACATGCCTCGTGGTGTCTGGGTTTCTGTTGTAACACTAAGTACATTACAATCTAGTTCCTGGTAGGAATGGGAAAGAAAATGAGATGAAGAATTACACAGCATTTTGAAGTGGCTCAAGTGTTTGTGTATCTGCAGTTCATATTTGTATATCAGGTACCATTTAAGATGCTGATAGTATTTCTGGTTAAGAGATTTATTGGCATTACCAGCAAATGTTAAAGTTAGGAACAGATAGTTCAATTCTACCTGTTCTGTTTTCTTTGGTCAATTTATCAAAGAAATCTGTTAATTTAGCTTCTGTTTTCTTCAGGAGAGATTAAAGACTTGGCATTTGGTTCCTAGACTAACTTAAGACCTATACGTAAGTGCAGGTTCAGAAATTTCAAATGGTAGCATTTGTAAAGCTGAAGCAAGAGGCACTCCAGTTTGAGGCCAGTCTGAAGTATATAGCACCCTGCCCCCCCTCTCTCCCCCTCCCTCTCTCTCACACACACACACTCTGAAGCGTTTTTTTTTCTTCAGGATGGCTATAATAAGAGATGGATAGTAAAGGTGCCTTGAGGGTTCCAAGAAAAAGGAACTAATTATCTGAACACCTGGTAGTGTTTTACTGTTTTTGAGATTGGTCTTATGTTACACATGCTGGTCTCCAACTCTTGGGCTCCAGTAATCCTCCTGCCTCAGCCTGCTGAGTGCTACAACTAACTACAGGCTATTACCACTGTGTAGTAGGGAGGCTGCTTGTTCTTTTCCCGGCTGCCCAGACTCCCGAAATAACCACACAGAAACTGTATTAATTAAATCACTGCTTGGCCAATTAGATCTAGCTTCTTATTGGCTAACTCTTACATATTAATTTAACCCATTTCTATTAATCTGTGTATTGCCATGAGGCAGTGTCATACAGGGTAAAGTTCTGGCATCTGTCTCCAGAGGAGCTATATGGCTTCTCCTTGACTTTGCCCTTCTTTCTCCCAGCATTCAGTTTAGTTTTGCCCACCTAGCTCTGTTCTGCCCTGTTCTGTTATAGGCTCTAAGCAGTTTCTTTATTAACCAGTGCTATTCACAGCATACAGAGGGGAATCCCACATCACCATTGGGTCTGACTTACTATATTTTCTGCATAATAGATGATAATAGAAGCATGAACTAGATGGAGCCCTAACATACAGAAAAAAACTCTGAAAGTTAATATTTATATACTCAACTACTTGGATTTGCTGTTTGGTGCTATACTGTTGAGTTGCATTAAGTCCTCCATTTTTCATATATACAGCCACTTTAAATGACATGACCACAATACATTGCTCCTGAGCAGTAAAACTGACTGTTAGCTACACTCCTCATTCCTTTCTCCTTCTTTCTTTCCCTCCCTTCCTTTGAGACAGTCTGGGTATATAGCCTAGCTAGCCTCTAACTGTTGGGTCCTTCTGCTGAGATTACAGGCATGCACTATCATGCCCAGCCTTTGATTGATTGAATGTGTAAGTGAGCAAAAGCTAGGAAGGCAAGATAACCTTGAGTTTTGTTAGAATTTATGTTCTTTTTTAAAATACAAATATTGTGTAAGTTTTGCTTTGAATTATGTGGTTATAACAGAATAACAGTAAAACTAATGTTTTTTGAGAGTATACATACTTATTGACTCCTTAGAATAACTGAATTTGGTGCTGTCAACCAAATGGTGAAGTTATCCTAGGGCATAGTTAGGACTTGAAACATTATGTCAGTTCTGCTCTGTCAGCTGTTAACTTCCCTACAGTTATAGAAAGAAGTATTTATATTTTTAATGTTTTTTTTCTTTTATTCTCTTGTAGGGATCAAAACTGGAGAGGGTGTGCAGGGGAAGGGGGTTCTACTACTGAATAAACTCTCAGCCTTGTGGCAATATTTTGCTGTTTGAACAAAATGTGTTAGACTTTTGGATAGTATGCAGATAAAGAGATTAATTAATTCATATTGTTAAAAGTGTTCCTTAGATTTAGTTTGTAATTACTTATGCTCATAGTCTGGTTTTATTTGTATTTAGGCTCATGTTTGCAAATGGAATGAAATGCAATAGAGGGCAGATGGCTAATTTTATTCTAACTTTATCCTTTATTGGTTCATGGAAAAGCCGGCACTGTGACTGGGTTTCAATACTTGAGAGAGGTGCTTCTGAAAGAAGGAAGAAAGGAATGAAGAGTTTTTGCTTGGTTAGCTGCTCAGTGGTTTCCTGCTCTTGATTTTTAACTGTAAGGTGGCATTCAAGCCTGATCTTTTGTTGGGTTTTGGACAACTCTTGAAGAAGCAACATATAATCTTGAAGCTTACACTGTTCAGTTTGGCCATAGACAGCTGTGTGCAGCCTTCGTGGTGTAGGTTGTCAGGTCATGAGCACCGCAGCGGTCTTCTGAGAGCGGCTCTTCTAGAGGATGGTATGTGGCAGGCAGGTATGGAGTTGTGTACTTCAGCAATTGTTTGGGCTTACGAAATACTTCCTCAGAGTTGATCATTGTCATGACAGGCATTTAGACTGCTGAGTTGGTCTTTGTAGAAAGGCTGTCAAGCCTGTATCATTAAATTTTGGTTACTTAAACAAATAGGAAGTTAAAATGGAAAATGACAACAGGATTTTTCTCTCTTATTCTATTCCAGATTTTATTTCTATCCTGTTCTTTTGAATTATGCTTTCAGCAAACAATTTTAATAAAGGCCAACGCCAGTAGTTGGCATGAAGATACTGGTCTTATTCAGAAGATAGATGGTAAAACTGTAGGCAGTTGCCAGTGTTCTTAGATGGTTTGATCCAGGTGTTGATTTCTCCTTTCAGCCCTGGCCAAGACTCTGCTTTGATGCTTGCTTTCTTGTATGGCCTGTTATCCACATATTTTCCATTTCAGTAAGCAGACTTTTAAGATAGAACAAGTAATTTATGGCCTTGTCCTCAGAATGCTTATAATTTGACACAGATTTTTATGTCAATATAAATAGCTAATATGAAGCTTCATATGAAAACTGCTTAATTTGGGTCTTTGGAAACCTTAAGGAATGAATATAGCATTCTGGGATCTAAGGAATAATAGCTTAATTTGAGACATTGAAGTAGAGTAATAATCATGCATTTTGAGAAATGACTGAGCAGCTGAGAGGGATGAAGGTGTTTTACTGTGGCTGTTTAAAGGACTAGGGAAGGAAATAAACTTGGTAGTCTGAGTCTTACTCTGTAGTGCCTTTATGATTTGCAATCTAGAATATATCACTTCCTGAGTTTTTTTCTTTCTCATAAAACGGGGTGATGACAAGAAAATACTCAAGGTGTAGTTAAGATTAGTGTGTATGAAAGTGCTCTGTATAGACAGTTAAGATCTCCACATTTACTGTTTCTGGTATGGGGGAAGGCAAGAATAGATGACATGGGGAGGATAGGATGGGCCAAGGTATAGAGTTTGAACATTGTTCTGTAGACAGTAGAGAACCAGCAGAGGCTCCTAAGTTACACAACAGGAGAAGACCTGTTTTACAAGAGCAACACATGGCAGTGGTGAAATTGGTTGTAAGAACCCAGAGATCAAGAGCATAAGACTCATTCAGAGGGGATCACAATGGCTAAAGAAATGTAGGGTCTGAATTGAGACAATGGAACTGACTTTGGCAAGGAGATAATATTAATTTTGAAGCCCTAAACTTTATAGAATTATTGTGTTATTATATAGGCGAGGAGTATTAAAGAGGGGAAGAGTTAGGGATGATTCCAGGAATCTAAGTGGAGATGGTAGGAAAGGGAAACAGGACAGAGAATTGGAAATGGAGAAAACGGAAACAGGATTATGAGTGAATGATGGAGGCATCTTTATTGACTAGTGTAAGGAAATGTTTTGAGTGGGGGCCAGTAACTCTGAAATTAGAGTCAAAGCTGGTTTCAAATTCATCGCATTATCACTTTTTGATTAATGTGTCCTTGATCACAAAACTGCCTACCTTTAGGCCTTGCTTTTTCCATCTGTAAAATGGGATCAGAACAAACTCAACTTACAGTAGTCAAAGAATGGGAAGAGATGATGCATGATGCATGTTAAAATCTTGGTAGTTGGCACATGGGTTGCATGTGTGTGGGAAATTTGATTCTAAAGTTTTGAAGAGTTGGGGAAAATGAGGTCATGGGAATGGACAGGTTATTCCAAAGACTGCTCTTTGGAGCCTGTGGATATGTAGGGAGGGTTGGCATGATTCAAGGTGATGAAGAGTGCTGGGAAAAGTCATGGGTGACTAATGATCAATCTTAACTTTTTTCCCCGAGTTTTTGAGAGAGTCTCACTATGTAGCCCATGCTAACTTCAGACTCTTGCCTCCTGCTTCAGCTTCCTTAGAGCTTAAGCACTTATATTTCTCAGTTATACCGGCTAACACTCCTTTTATACAAGTGCCGTGTAACTGAGATACTTCCTTTAACTTTAATTGAAGATTTTAATATTTTTATGACCTATATACATATGTGTATATATATATACATTTATATGATAAAATACATGTCACATTAGTACTGGAGTTTTAGATCTTTAGTCAGTTATTATCAGCCTATCTTTGGAAGCATTATATAGGTTCAAATCCAGCTTATGGACGTGCTCTTCCCCAAATTTGGTAATCACTGTACTTTTTCTTATTCTGTTTCACAAAGGAGGGCATCAAAGATGTTAGCAAGAAATGAATAGTGCTAATTTTTCTTAAAATGGTAGCTGTGTGTTCAAGTCTTTAATTGTATTTTTTTTTGGTGTTCTAAATAATAGATTCTTTATACAATTGCATATGTACGAGTGGATGAACATACCATTGGTGATCCAGAGGATTTTTGTCAAGATTGGATAAACCATGTATCACATTGATTGTAGAGGTTAGTAGATTTAGTTTCTGAGGACATGTGCATTTTACAGCAGCATTTAAAATGCATAGATTATTAGGTAGCAATTTTCCCCTAAGATCTTCACTTTTTCCCTTTTCTTTTTCCTAGTTACCTGAGAGAACCAGTGAATTCATGTTAGTTTGTATTGCCTATTTATATTCTTTGTGATGATAAAAAAATTAGCAAGAAAGAAGAAAAAGCTAAAATTTGAAGATACTACCTAGCAGTGTGCACAGGCAGAAACAATGGGTGACTGTTTATAAGTAATATTATCTACTATACAAAAAGCATTTTTACGGAATTAATTATTTTACTTCTGAAAAGAGGTAATGTAGGAGGCATCTTCATGGTAACTGATTATTCCTGTTTCTGCTACTTTGATATACACTGCGATTTTTTATTTTAAAAGCTGTTTTATCCTATGTCATTGTTACACAAGAGTGTTTCCAGGTTTGCTCTTTAATGGTACTCTATAAATTCAGACTGTCATTTTCTCATATCATTCAATATCCAGTGACTACTGGGGGTTTAGTACCATCAGTCTAAAAGTGCTGTGTGCCTATCTTCTGCTATGACTCCTAGACTAATTTAACTGTTATTTTATAACTTTTTTGTTATTATTTATTTGGTCCTGCTGATTATAGTATATGATGCGTAATTCATTTAAGTGGAATTTTGGGGCCTGGAATATTTTATAAACTAGAATTCAACTTTAGAATAAATTTTAGTTAATTTTTTCTGTTCCTCATCGTTTTTCCTGAGGTGTGTGGTGAAATGGAGACTTGGGAGGTTGGAAGAATTGTTTGGTAGACCAATGAGGCCATTGCTTATTCCACCCTAGATTCTTTAGCTATTTTGGGAACTGTGAGAACTGTATTCATGCTCTTATGATATCCAGAAGACAAGCAGACCAAAACACAAATGCTAGGACTTAAATTGTGCCTTTTTAGTTAGGCTGGTGGTTCATGCCTATAATCCCTGTACTCAGGAGGCAGACTTTGGAGGATCACAACTTTGAGGCCTTCTTGGACTACATAGTGAATCTATCCGGGCTGGCTGGGGTTATTGTGTGAGATCCTACCTCAATAAACAAAACAACAAAAGGTTCAGACTTTTTCACATCTAAATGAACATTTTTCTTCCAAGTAATTAATTGTTTTTGGTGGATATTAATTATCCTACATTGGACTATTATGCAACCTAAATTCTTACGTAGTACCCCAAATTGGCTTTCATAAGCCAAAGTAATCCTTCTGCTCAGTAACTCACTAAATTAATTTCTAACTGGCTGCCTGCCAGCTCCCCGGCCCTTTTGAGATGTGGGAGTGTGTGTGAACATAAGACTGTGTATGTGTTAGGAGTCTGGCACTCACTCACTGCGTCTTAGGAATTGATGAGGACTCTGGTCAGATCCTCTGGTCCAGCCCCGTCAGACTGCCCTCCTGTAGCTTTGCTTTCGTGTGTGTGTGTGTGTGTGTGTGTGTGTGTGTGTGTGTGTGTGTGTGTGAAGGGTGAGGAGTTGACTAAGTAAGGAATCTTGGTGGGGAGCTGAGGTGATCAGGAAGAGGTAAGCCTTTTTGGGGCTCATACTGACTTGATAGGGGGCTTTAAAGTAGTCTGGCATCTTATACAGAAGGCTGGGATTTCAGTTACCAGGAAATAGACTCTTAACTTCACTTTGCTTAAGGAGTTTGGTACTAGTTCTTCTAGATGGAAAGATCCATGGCCTTTTCTGGAGAATGCGGCAATGTCTATTCACCCCCCAAAAATGTATCGGTGGCAAACCAAAGAAGTGATTCTATCCAAATTTAGCTTGGTGAAACGAGGAGTTTATTTGGGCTCCTTAAAGAAGCCGGAGTGAGTGGTTACTTCCAGAATATGTGACTTAAAGGCACCTGCTAGACTGCAAAGCCCACCTCAGCATGGGCTGCAGTTTATGAAAGTTGAATTCCTAGCAGGGAGCTGCTGGACCTGGGCAGGCAGCTGCATGGATGATTCCCTTTTCTGCGATTGTTTACTGCTTATGTAACTGGGGGGAGGAGCCTCTGTATCATAACTTTTTGGGCTTCCTGAGCTTCCAAAGTTTCATTAGCTTCCTGAGTCTTATGATCCTTAATCCACTCTCTGAGGGAATGTTTCAATTTAGGGGAAATAACTAGATAAAAAGGACTTTCTTGATTGGGCATTTGTCTTGACCCTGAGGACAGAGGGACAATGCTTTTGTTACTTTAGTCCTGAAGGGAGGAGGAGTGCTGCATAGGTAGGTACCCAGGATCCAGGCAGCTTTTGCAGAAACCGTGCTGATAGGGATTGAGTCATTCGTTGCCTTACTTACAACATGCTGTATTTGTGTTTACTAATGGACTGCTCTGCATTTGCTTTTTAAAAAGTACATTTGCATTTATCTGAGTTCCTTTAAAAAATGCTGGAGTAGGGGCAAATTTCTATTTTAATATCTTAGGCATGAAGATGGAAGTTCTGATTTCTAGCCATATTTTTCTAAAGAAAAGTTCTGCTATCCTTACTTAGGTTTTACACATATTAGATTGACAGTTAATGACTTAGGATATTATTTAGGAATCAACAGATGGAGTGGACTTTGAGGGCTAGTATTAGTTAGATTTATAAGACAGAATAATCTAGATAGCAGTCAGGTCTTCCTTATTTTTCAGTTTTAGCCTCAAACTAATCAAAATGGTTTTCAGAATTTGAAGATGCTCAGTCTTTACTTTACACCTCTAGATTGTCACTTCCAGTTGTATAATTTAGTTCTTCTATTTTTCTTAGTTTGTAAGTTCCCATTTCTGAAAATGCTGGTTTGGTTCTCCCTATTTCAGATCGATTGATCTATCTATCTATCTATCTATCTATGAATCTGTTTTACACTCACTATTCTCTTTACCCCTATATTTCTGGAGTAAATTATTAAAAATGTGATAAGCACAAAAAGCCTGGTGTTTGGAGCACTTGATTTTCTGTGATTTCACTGGTCTCTTTGTCATTTCCCTCCTTCGTTTTTCTTTTCTCCTTTTGCTTTAGAAATTGCTGTATTCCCCTGATTTGAATCAGGACAGCTTTGCCACACAATGTGAAACTTACTTTCTTGTCATGGTTATTAAAAACCTGTCTCTTTTTCAACTGATCCTAATTTATAAGTTTCCACCAGTGTCCTCTTTTCCTATATAGATGTTAGATGTACAAACTTCTAAGTAGCTTTTATGATACATAAAGAATTTCTTTTCTCTGCATTCAGCCAGTATTTGAGCATATACTTTCTGAAAGGAACTGAGTTTAGTGTTGGAATAAGAGACACAGTCATAGGTTCTGAGCTTAAGCTGGAAGAGGATGGAGGCAGTGAATAGGCAGTAGGGTGGAATCAGATCAAATCTGGTTAGGGAAGAATGGATGGAGCTGTTACATAATATGTAGCAAAAGATAGTAATCACCAGAAGAAGTATAGAGAATGTAAATGGTGGTGTGGGTTGGGGGAGGTTGCTGAGGAGCTGAGCCATAACTCCAGGATGTCTCCTGTACCTGCATTCAGGAGAAGCTGGGAGTTTTGACTTGGCCTCAGAAAAGAATTTTAAGAGTCAGTATGAGGCAGAGTTGGAGTTCATCAAGAAAAGATTTTAACATAGATTTAAGCTTGGGATTAACGGAGAGGTACTCAGGGAAAATATAAGGTAGCTAGCTCTAAGTGTGGTCATGGGCTACTCAAGAGAGAGTTGCGATTGACTTTGCCATAACCTTATAGATGATTTTGATGGCTTCTGAAGTTACATCTCATAGGGTTGTTAAGGCCCTTAAATGTGATCATAGGATGATTTCTGATGTGAATAGGATCATACCTGATGAAGGTGAACTTTAGGTGACAGGCTCCTTTTCATGCCCCTTATATTTTCCTGGTCTTTGTATTTTGTATCCTCTTCAGAAAAGGCCCGTAGGGAGCCCCATAGGACCAGGCTGGAAGTGGTATACTTGTATAGTACATAGTATTTGAGCTGGGTCTCAAGTGGGATGGGGTTAGATAGAGGAACAGTCTGGTGTATTTGGGAGAGTATACTGTATAGATTGACTTGGTTGGCCAAAGGACTTGGACTGGGAAAAACTGGATGTGGTGGCAAATTTGTTGATTCTAGTATGGGGAAGGTGGAAGGAGGAGAACTGGAGTTTGAGGACAGTCTGGACTAGAGCAAAAGTGTCTCAAAATAATTGGGCTAGGAGGACTTATTGTACATGTGAGAAACAGTTGGGATTTGGATGTTTTTTGGGGAATGATGGCATACGTAAATGAGAATGTTCGTTATGGATAGATTGGCCTACTCCTAGGAAGGACTCCCTTTTTGATTTGACATGGCATTGGAAACATTTTGTTTTTTAAATGTACTTTATGGAGGTATGTTTTTGTTTTCTTTTACAAGATCTTCATTTATGTTTGGATCAAGTTGTAAGCTGGCTTAAGCCATAATGGCACTTAAAGTGAATCTCAGTACTTAAGGAGCTGAGAGAAACTTCAAGAGAGTCTAAGAATTGCAGGCTAGGAATTGTTTAGATCTTCTTCCAGCTTTTCTGTGCCTTCATCCCATTCTTTCTTCCGTCCAACTTCCTCTGATTTTTGTGGTCAATGGATAGGCTCAAGATATCTGTATCATATCTGCTGGCTTGTGTTTATAGCTTCAGGCAGTTAGATGAGACTTGGCTCTTGAATCCCAATTCTGAATGCCTGAAGAAAATTGCATCAGAGACTACCTTGATATATTTGACACCAGCTGTGGTTAAGGTACACATTTATGCTCTTGAAGTAATTAATAGAGTTAAACAAATAGCAGGCAGTATGCTTCCCCATCTTCTCTTCATACTTTATGATGAGTGTTGTAATAAGAAGGTGATCCTGAAAAGGTGTCTGTTCCTTTAGTGGTATATTATTATTATTTATTTTTAATAAATAAAGCTTGTCTGAAGATCAGAGTGCAAAACAGCTGGCAATGGTGGCACACACCTTTAACCCCAGTAGCCACACTTGTTAGCCATACAAGCCAGGCAGCGGTTGTGCACACCTTTAATACCAGCACTGGAGAGGAATATAAGACAGGAGGAGACAGCTCTCACCCAGTCTCAGGTTATGGATTTGTGGAGGCAGGATCGCCCATTTTGGTCTGAAGTAGAGGTAAGAGCCAGTGGTTGGCTGCTTTGCTTTTCTGATATTCAGCTTGAACCCTAATATCCATCTCTGGGTTTTTATTATTTGTGCTACATACATCTGGTGCCCAGCGTGGGTATTCGTGCTGCACTTTGTCATTCTTCTTTTTTGTGTTTTCTGTATAAGTAATGACGTGAGTTAGAAAAAAATATCCTTTTCTTTTTCGTTCTGACATGGATATAATAGTTGGCATGAACTCAGCTAGAAACCGGTTTACTTTGGGACTTTAAGATTATTCTCAAGGTTTTGGTACTTTAACTTAGACCAAATACTCTTATTTTTTACATTTAAGATATTTCAAAAGTTCTGTAATTAAAATTCTTTCCTTTGAAAGATGAATTCTTATTTTTTTAAATTGCTCTGTACTCTTCAGATAAAAAATTATTTTTATTGAAGAATATTTGAAAATACAAAGAAACATCACTGATATATTTTATTTCTTGTTTTATACACTTATAAACAAAATTCTTTAAAATAAAAATAATTCAAGTAATAACAAAATAATACTGTGAAGAAATTATGGAGGTTTGAGTTTCTCTGTTTCAAGAGTTGTTAGGGATGGAAACCTGAGTAAATGTACTATATTGACTCATGTCTGTTCTATCTATCATAAAGTTTTGACATTTTTTTCTCCTACCTTCAGATCCTTTAAAAAATATTACAGAGATAATTAAAATCCCCTGTTACTGTTCTTTCCTTCCCCTGTTTCTGTATTTCTTCTTTTCCCTACTCGCCTAGATATAGTCATTTGTTCTGTTGTATTTATATCATGAACAGTGTACGTATTCATTTAGAAACTTTCTGTAAGTACAAGTACCCTGTTGTACATGCCTTGCTTTCTGACTTGTTTGGATCTTAAGAAATTTAAACATAGTAGTGTTTAAATACATACTCACATATGTTTAAATACATAGTCATGTAAATATGACTCATACTTGTTTTTACCACAGTGTGACCCTACTACATTTAACCCATCACTTGATTGATATTTAGGTTTTATTTATTTATTTTTACTCTTACTAACCCTGTGGCTATGAATGGTTTTATGCATATGTCCTTGTGCTTAGTGCTATACAGGAAGCTTATCTCCTACCTGCCTTCCCTCCCTCCCTCCCTCCCTCCCTCCCTCCCTCCCTCCCTCCCTCCCTCCTTCCCTCCCTCCCTTCCTCCCTCCCTTCCTTCCCTCCTCCCCCTTCCATCCTTCCTTCCCTCCTCCCTCCTTCCTCCCTCCCTCCCTCCCTCCCTCCCTCCCTCCCTCCCTCCCTCCCATTCTTCCCTCCCTCCCTCCCATTCTTCCCTCCCTTCCTCCCTCCCTTCCTTCCCTCCTCCCCCTTCCATCCTTCCTTCCCTCCTCCCTCCTTCCTCCCTCCCTCCCTCCCTCCCTCCCTCCCTCCCTCCCTCCCTCCCTTCCTCCCTCCCTTCCTTCCCTCCTCCCCCTTCCATCCTTCCTTCCCTCCTCCCTCCTTCCTCCCTCCCTCCCTCCCTCCCTCCCTCCCTCCCTCCCTCCCTCCCTCCCTCCCTTCCCTCCTCCCCCTTCCATCCTTCCTTCCCTCCTCCCTCCTTCCTTCCTCCCTCCCTCCCATTCTTCCCTCCCTCCCTCCCTCCCTCCCTCCCTCCCTCCCTCCCTTCCTTCCCTCCTCCCCCTTCCATCCTTCCCTCCCTCCCTCCCTCCCTCCCTCCTTCCTTCCTTCCTTCCTTCCCTCCTTCCTTGTCTTTGGCTTTTGGGACAGCCTATTACTGTAGCCCAGGTGGCCTTGGAACTCACTACACTGGCCTCAGGCTTGTGGCAGCTCTCTGGAGTCTTCAGATTGAGTTACCATACCCAGCTTAGTTCTTTAAAGTATTTATATTTAGTTCTTTTTTAGTTTAAAAACATACTAGCTATTTATAACTTATTCCTCTTCTCCTTTTTACTTTATAGAACTAATTTTTTATATCTTGTTTGTATCTTATGCTTTGTGCTTGAGAGTGTACTGTTTCAATTTTTCATTTTCAGATTTGCATTTAAAGTTTAAAATATCTTGATTTTATCCATGTTATTAATTTACTTGGAAGTGATTTTTATATTTCATGTGTTTCTGGTTGTCTGCTATATTCTCTATTTCAGTCTGCTGATTTGTTCCTTTGTAAATACTTTTATTGTATATACTCTTAACTACAGTAACTTTATTATAAGTCTTAAGATGTAGTAGGTCCATTCACTTTTGTGGAAATTCTGGTTATTTGATAGTCCATATTATTTTTTATTCATATTCCACTTGAATTTTATAATTATCTCTTCAACTGTCATGAAGAACTCTTGTCTATAGAGAATATTTGGTTGTGGAATATTCTACTATTTTTATGATACTGGGTTTATTTATAGACATTTTTACTGTTTACCAGATATTTTTTGCTCTCTTTTCTGGGCACAAAAGACATTTTGATGCTTGATGGCCTTTTTGTTAGGGACATGACATGGTGTGCATGTAAGACATGAGTGAGGTTAGTTTAACCTTTTTGTTGAGCAGAGGGTTGAGAGTGTGACGCCAAGGCAGCCGGGTTTCAGCTGGAGTTGGCCCTACTGCTGACTGCTGAGCAGAGCCTCCCTACTGAGCTTTGGCTGAGAAGTATTGTGGGAAGTTTGTGTCAGCTTCAAGTGTTGGAACTGATGCGTATTTTAATCACGGAATCAACTAATCTGTTCCAGCTGACACAGAAATTTGAATGTTTCTAGTCTGTTTATTCTGGTCTTTAGAATTAAGTTATAGTTCATTAAAGAATTTTGACATATTTTGTTAGATTCATTTCTAGGTACCTCTCTTAGGATTTCTGTTGTTGTGATGAAACACCATGACCAAAAAGCAAGTTGGGGAGGAAGGGGTTTATTTGGTATTTTGCTTTGACATTGCAGTTCATCAGTGAAGGAAGTCAAGGATAGGAACTTAAACAGGGTAGGAACCTGGAGGAACTGATGCATAGGCTATGGAGGGGTGCTGCTTACTGACTTGCTTCCCATGGTTTGCTCAGCCTGCTGTCTTATATACTCCAGGACCACCAGCCCAGGGATGGCACCTCTCACAATGGGCTGAACCCTCCTCCATTGATCACTAATGAGAGAATGCCTTACAGCTGCGTCTCATGGAGGCATTTCCTCAACTGAGCCTCAACTGAGAGGCTCCTTCCTCTGTGATGACCATCTTTTGTCAAGTGGACACACAAAAACATACAGGACAGTACCTTATGGTTTTTATTGCTGTTGTACAGATTTTAAATAATACTCCCCTTTTAACTCTTTGCTCTCATGTGTATCACTTGGCTTCTTTACCCTGATCTTGTGTGCAACATGACCTTTCTTGCTCCACTTTCTCTTTTCATAGATACTATACATGCTGTGAAATACTGGGAGCTAAAAAATTCCTGTTGATTTTTTTTACACTCCATTTTCATGACCCTTCAGTTTGGTTAGAAGTAGTAATTATGTGTACTTTCTGTGTTGTCCAGGTTTTGTATACAATATGATATTTGATGTAGATTTTTACATTTTGTCAGATAATGGTTATTTCCTTCCAGACTAGTTGTTTTCAAATTTACATTTCTAAGTTCTGCTCTGTTATGCTAGGATTCTGTGTTATTTCCCATACTCCTCTACCGAATAGCTTCCTGTGTTAAGGCTCTCATTTTCTGTTTCCATGAGAATATTTTCTTTGTTCCCCTTAGAAATTGTATTGTTTTATCTTTCATATTTAGAGTTCTTGGGAGTGGTGCCAAGGATGGAAACCAGGGTCTTGTTCATAAGCACATACTCCATCACTAACTATCTCTAGATTTTCATATTTAGCTTTATGATTCATCTTCTTTGATGTGTGATGAGGTAGGAATTGTATTTTGTTTTCCCTTATTACAATGCAATTGATTTTAGTGTAGTTTACTGAAATCACAATTATTCATTTACTCATTTTATTCATAACTTTGTTCTAAGGCAGATGACTTATACATGTTTATCTCTTAAGGATTTTCTTTATTTTCCAGCTGATCTGTTTTTGTACTATATGGTACTTTTAGTTATTGTTGTTTTTGGCAAGGTTCAAAATCTTGTCATGTAAACTGTTTTTCTTCTTCAGCATCAATTTGGCAAATATTGGCAATTTTCTCTTTTTTTTTTTAGCTTCAAGGTCATCTTTTGCAAATTTTATTCCTTTGTAGAAGTGGTAGAATAAACCTTTTATTTAGTAATCTTTAAAATACTTTTTGAGTTATTATTGGGTAATATTTTCTATATATCAGTTTGGGGATAACTGACACCTTGTTAGTATAAGTTGAAATAACTCCTGTCTGAAAGGCTTAGGACGAGAATGGGTTTCTGATTTTTTTCTTTAGATTTAAAAGAAAAAGTATGTATTTATGATATGGTAGCTTACAGATGAGACCCAGGTCTAAACGCAACAATTTTTTTTTTAACAAGTGCTTTACAACTTACTTACATTCTTAGCCCTTGATAAACTTTTTTTTTATTTTTATTTTTTTTTTTTGGTTTTTCGAGACAGGGTTTCTCTGTGGCTTTGGAGCCTGTCCTGGAACTAGCACTGTAGACCAGGCTGGTCTCGAACTCACAGAGATCCGCCTACCTCTGCCTCCCGAGTGCTGGGATTAAAGGCGTGCGCCACCATCGCCCGGCTTAAACTTTTTTTTTTTAAATTTATTTTTGCTTTATGTGTGAGTGCTTGCCTGCATGTTGTATGTGCACCATGGCATTTCTAGTTCCCACAGAGGGCAGAGAGGATATTGGATCCCCTGGAACTCCAGTTACACATGTTGTGAGCCTTTGTGTGTGCTGGGAACAAAACCTAGCCCTCCCCAAGACCAGAAAGGAGTTTTAATCACTGAACCATCCCTCCTGTCTCTGAATAGAATTATACTAGTGAAAATTCTGTTGTTCCCAAAATAAGGGAGCATGTAATTTATGTAATTAATTTTTCATTAAGTACAGTGTTTGCTGTAAATTAAAAAACTCCTAACTGATTAATTAAATTCTCTTTCAACTTTGTTCAATATGGATAATTTATTCATATCTTGTCAACCTGAGTACCTTTTTTAAGTATATTAAAATTTTATAGGATTTTAAAATCTTAATTCTGTTAGTATGGTTAAATATACTGATTTTAAATGTAAACTCACTTTTTAAACGTTTTTGAAATAAGCTCTTCTTTAGCATGATGTATTTTTTTATGTAACACTGGATTTGCTTTGCTATTTGACTTATTATTTTATTTGCCTTTGTGTTCAAGTAAAATATATTTTATTTACTTATTATTATTGTTATTTCTTAGGTAGAGAGATGGCTCAGTAGGTAAAGGCATTTTTCTGCCAAGCTTGACAATCTTGAACTTGACAGTTTGGTTCCTGGAGCTCACACCATGGGAAGAGAGAACCAGCTTCAGCAACTTGTCTTTTAACTTCTAGCAAATGTGCTCTTCTGTCTGTTGGCACATGAAATTTTAGCTTTCAGGCCTGTCTTAGTTTTCTCTTGGTGGTGTTAAATGAAGGTGTTAACATCCAGCATAGGATTTCTACTGACTGTTAGAGTCCACAATTAATCTTAGCTAAACATGTGTTCTGAAACTGAAAAACTGGATAAATTCCTCATTTATAATATTATATGTTAATTTATATTGTTTTGTAGTTAGCAAGCTTTTTTAAAACAGATAAAATTAAAAAAGTAATATATATATGTGTGTATATATATATATAAAAATAAATAAACACATATTTCATGTTTGTGTGTGTGCATGTATCTATGGAGTGAATGTAGAGGTCCAGGAATATATTGCTGGCATTAGTTTTCTGTTTCCATAATGTAGGTTCTGGGGTTGAACTTAGATCATCAGGCTTGGTGGCATGGAATCATCTTACCAGCCCAGGAAATAATGTATTTTAAGTAGCCACATAGGACATATATGTACATAATAACATTTTTATTGTTATTATTGGTATTGTAGATACACCTAACAGATTAAGGCTGTGATCCTCCAGAAGGCTGTAAATAGATACCACCATCAGTTCTCATCAGTTGCTGTAAAGTTGGAGGTCTCCAAAGATTTTTCCAGGTTTACTAGTTTTTCCCAGCCTCTCAAGTGCTTGGGTTATAGGCATTTATTGCCAAAGCTGGTGTGGTATCTAGAGTTTTCACTGCCAAGATACTCATCAAGTCATTGCTCATGTGGCTTGATTTCCAGCCTCTTCCCTTTATTACCTGGCTTTAGTTGTAATCCCCCAAGCATGTTTTGGTCTTTTTAGGGTGACCTATCCCTTTTTTGAGTTTTTTTTTTTTTGAGAGAAGAGGTTATGTTTTTATTTCCACAGGAATTGAGAGGCTCTGGACTGATTTCAGGTTGATATGTATCAGGTTTGATTGGAGAAGACACCCTGCAAAACCTAACTACAAACATAAAATAATTAACCTAGAAGAACTACAAAACACATGATGTAATTTCACGTGCTCATACATAAAACAAAAAATTATCTTTGACTGACTTGTGTACAATGCACAGTCTATACTTGTATTAATACAGATATGTATGTTACCTTTAAAAGTTTATGTATTTTCAGAGCAAGGGGACCAGACACCAATAAAAATGAATAGCCCAAGTATTTCAGCATCTTGCTTTTGTTACAGTTTTCTCAGAATTTGGCATCCAGAATGCTTTAAGGCTTCAAGGCTGCTGACTGAGATAATTCAGCCTCACAGAAGACTCCAGCCAAGCCAAGCCCTTTTTTGAGTTATTACTTGGCACAAATTGTTTAGGAATTCCCTCTATAAGTTACTTCTTTAGTATACGCTTTCTGATGTGATCAGAGGTCCTGTCATTGAATAACAGAGGCTTTCCAATACCTGGAGAAGCTTCAAGGATCTAAAATTATGTGGGGAGGGGAACAAAAGGGTAGGAGTCTTTTGATTTGTTTAGTGGTATAGTATGTGTTCACTAATCTTAATAGGGTCCTTTACCATTTCTTCAGTTTTATGTTTTAATCATGTTTTCTTCTCTTTTTTACCTTGATAATTGTAAGCCTTTTTCTATTATTGATAAACTTCTGACCTATTTTATGCCTTCCAAGTCTCAGTACTTGACATTGCCTTCAATTTTGTAGAAACAAGTAGTAGCAACCTCTCATTTCACCTGCTTGCCTTGAAATGGAGAAGTACTTTCTTTGGCACTTTTGAGCACTTCGTAGGTACATGGAACCACTTTCACCATAGCAGCTGTTGAAGCGATGACTTTGGCCTTGGGATGTCCTGCTCTAGTCACAACTTTTCCAAACAGCTTGCACTGACTCTTGAGTACTTTTTTTGGGGGTGGGGGCACGCCAGGACTTGGTGATTGTTAGATGATTCTATCTATGTTGCTGGTATTCCCACTCAACATGAATGAGGCCATTTTCCCCTGTGCCTTAACAAAAAGACAGATCATGGGCAAGAGTCTGTACATTTAAAGCTTGTAATAGACTGATGGAATTAGAATCTGTGTACAAGCCTGCCCCACCTTGTTCTGACTAGTCTATTTCTCAGTTTCTTTGGGTCAGTCTGAGGCATCCTCTCTATGTGCATCCACTCCCCAGGGTTGCAGCATTTGGCTTCAGTAAAATTCAGTATTTGTCTCTGTCGTTGCCTTTGTATCTAGCTATCTCTCTCCCATCCCTTTCCCACCTTCCTTTCCTTCCCTTTTGTTCTGGCCCTCTTTTCCCTCTTCTTTCCCTCGCTCTTTCTTTCCTTCCTCTTCCCTTCCCTCTCCTTCCTTTTCTTCTTTCCTTCCTTCCTTGGCTACAGCCCAGGGTAACGTTGAATTTCTGGTTCTGCTTTCTCTTCTCGAGTGCTAGAATTACAGGTATGTTATACCATGCTTAGCTACTAGATATGATTGTTTTTATGTTAGGTAATTTTCTAGTTCTGTAATGGTTAATACTTAATTATCAACCTGATAGGATCTGTAATCACCTGGGAAACAAATGTCTAGACATAAAGGTAGGAAGGAGCCACATCCTAAGTGTGGGTAATGCTATTCCATGGGCTCGGGTCCTGAGCTGAATAAAAATGAGAAAGAAGGGCTGAAGAGATGGCTTGGCCATTTAAGAGTACATAGTGTTCTTGCAGAAAACTAAGTTTGGATCCTATCGCTAGTGATGGGTGGCTCATAGCCATCAGCTCCAGGGGATATGATGCCCTCTTCTGGCAATGCTCAGACCGAATGGATGATCTTCAGACTCTACACTTGAGGGAGTTCCTGTCTTTCCCTTTTATATTTCTTTCTCCACCCAGCCCCCTGTCCCCTGAAGGTGTGTGACTCCCAAATACTGGAATTAAATATGAGAACCACCACCACCTAGATCTATCTCTGGATCAATCTTGTGTACCTCAGGGTAGCCTTGAACTCACAGAGATCCGTCTGCCTCTGTCTCCCAAGTCCTGGGATTGAAGGTGTGTGCCGCTACTTCCTGGCCTCTAGTGGCTTAGCTTTGCATTCTGATCTTCAGGCAAACTTTATTTATTAGAATACAAATAAAATATCACTATAGGTTACAATTTTAAGGAGAAAAATATTGCATCTTCTCCCTCGTGCAGGTCCTAGCCTATGTGTGTGTGTTTAGGGATGCATGTCATATCATGTGTATGGAGGTCAATAGACAACTTGCAGGAGTTATCTCCTTCCACTTTGTGATCTTGGGAATCAACTCAGGTTGTCAGGCTGGGCAGCAAGCACCTTCCCTCTGAGCCATCTCTGTGTACCCCCACTCCTCTGTTTAAGACAGATTCTTGACGTGTAGGACAGGGTGACCTTGAACTTCTTAGCCTCCTGACTCAGCCTTTAACACACTGGCATTATAGGAGTGTGTTAGTCACACCCAGCTTGATTAGCTTCTATTTAAAAGTACATAGTGTCTCTAAAAGATGGCCTGATTAGTTGTACATTGATCCCGCTTCACTGAATTACAGAGCTCTAACTCTACCTGCTTTGGAAGTACCCTTGTATGATGTTTGGTGCTCTTTGTATTATCACATTCCATTATGAAGGAGTATGTGAAAAATGAATACAGTATATCCCCTTTTTTAAACTTTGGCATAGATTTTTCTATGTTAATTTGTTGTGAAAATTTAACTGTCTTTGTAGAATAGTGTTCCTGTGATTATAGCTTGTCTGTGGGCAGTTTTTACTGTCTCAAGAGCTGACATGTATTGAAGAATATGCTCTTTCCTTGGCACTCCCAGATTGTATCTGGAGACTATACTTTTGTTTCCCAGCCGCACAGACCCAAATAAGCACATAGAAACTATATTAATTACAATATAACATACAATACTATAGAAACTATATTAATTACAACCCTGTTTGGCCACTGGCTCAGGCATATTTCTAGCTAACTCTTATATCTTAAATTAACCTATTTCTTTTACTCTTTGTATTGCCACGAGGGTGTGACTTACTGGTAAGGTTCTGGCATCTTTCTCCTTCGGCAGCTACATGGCGTCTCCCTGACTTCACCTTCTTTTTCCCTCTATCGCTGCTTGGATTTTCTGCCTAACTATATTCTGTCTAAAGCATAGTCTAAAGTAGCTTCTCTTTGAATCAATGATAATGAAACATGTTCATAGCATACAGATGCTATGGTTGAATTTACCATTCTTAAGAATTTGTTTCACAGCCAGGAGGTGGCAGTGTACTCCCTTAGTCCTAGCACTCAGGAGACAGAGACAGGTAGATCTCTGTGAGTTCCAGGACAGCTGAGGCTACACAAAGAAACCCTTTCTTGGGGGAAGAAAAGAATTTCTTTTACAATACTGAGCATTCATTAAATAGAATCATTTGATCTAGTACTCTCAGAGTTTACCTGCCTAATTTTGATTCTTTGTTCTATTTTACTTTTATTATTAATTTTTTAAACTAAACTTGAATTTGGGATTTTACTAGCTTTTCTTCTGATGTCTTTTGTTCTTCCAGGATCCTGTACAAGGCTGCATTTAGTTATATAACCTAGCCTCTCTGGGGCAGTATATTAGTCTCCCTCCCACCCCCAGCTTTTCAGGATCTTGGCATTATTGAGAAATACCAACCAGTTACCCTATAGAGTGTCTTCCAGTTTGGCTCTTCTTTTGTTTCACTACAAATAGACTAGGATGATGGATTTGGGAATGAACCCAAGAGCGCTGAAATGCCTGTCTTGTTATATCTCATCATGCACATGTTATGTCACTGCTGTTGTTAACTCTCTTTACTTGAGTGAGAGTGTTTTTCCATTGTAAAGTTAATCTATTTTCTTTTGTTCTTTGTAAGTAGTAACTATATCCAGGCTACCTTGAAAAGAGAAAAGGGAATGAAGCTATAGTTTCCTTTAGGAACATACTACATCTAGTAGTTTATTTTTCCATAAGAAAGATTAGCTTCTTTTTTCATTTAGTTTCTTTAATCATTTATTAACATCAATATGGATGTTTCTAGTTTGGCTTTTAATCCAGTGCTGTGCTATTTATTGTGTTCTGTTATTAATTGATCTACTATCGGCCAGTAGGAGCTCTTTCAGTTGATTTCTATCCCTTCTTGGTGCTTCATGTCATCTCTAATATTGTAAGATATTTAGACTGACCTTTCTAATATAATCGTTTTCCCTGTCCTAAGCCCTGGGATTGTTAGTTTGCCGAGAAATCTGTTCCCTTTTATTACAGAATGATATTTAGAAACAAGATTCATGCTGGATATAGGGTTTGCACATTGCTACGAGGGTGTTGCTGTTTCTTGTCTCTTTAGGACTCACTCGACTAATAGATGCCCATCTTTCTTCACAGAGAGATTATTTGAGGCAAACAAAATAATTCTTAGTATCTGTTATAAAACTTGGCTAATTATTAGTCAGTGGGTAGTCTGAGTTTCATTTGTATGACTTCTGACACCTGTCTATTGGCTAATAGTCTACTTATTATTTAAAGTAAATTTTAGTAGCTATATTAGTTCACCTGAAAGTGTTTTCTGTTTTTATCACTGCATAGTGAAGGCTTAAAAATTTATTCTTAAATTGAGATATAGTGCATGTTGTCCAGATCAAGATATAGAACATTTCCAGCTCATTCATTGCCACTGATAATTTTTTTTACAAGTGATGTGTGATGTTTGCGTGTGTGTGAATGTGTATGTGGTGTGTAATATGCATGCCTATGTGTGTGTGCAGAAATGTTTGTCCTTATAACAGGGAGGCCAGAGAAGGTTTTGAATGTGTTGCTCTTACTCTACACATCATTCACTTGAGGCAGGGTTGCTCTTGCTTACCGAACCTGGAGTTAGGCTGGTGATCAGTAAGCCCTGACTTTCCTTGTGTGTCTGCTTATTCACAATGTTAAAGTTATAGCCACTTGATTACATATATCCAGGTTTTTACCTGAGTTCTGGTTATTTGAACTTGGATCTTTGTTTGTACACCAAGAGCTTTTACTTGTGAGTCATCCTCATCTGCCTTTTTGAGATAGTATCTTGTTATGCAGAACAGGGTGACTTTAAACTCAGCGTGATCCTTTTACTTCAGCCTTCTAAATGCTGGATTATAGTCATGCATCACTTTGCTTAGTGCTCTGATACTTTTTGCAAGAGACTTTGAGGAACAAGTATCTCATACAGTACCATTTTCCCCCAATACTGAAAATACCAGAAAGTTGACAGTAATTTGCAGCTAGATATTTGGCATTTGTGCGAGTTCCCTCTCTGTCACCTTTCCCTCTGTCCTATAGTATACTTGTCAAAGATACACGGCGGCTTGTTTAATAATTGCTGTCTACCTTTTGCTGAACACACCCCTATGGTCTTGTCTAACATTTTCTCACTGTAAGTTTCCTGTGGGAAACTTGTCTCTGATTTTCTGATTCAGCTACAACACAGTAGTAGTCAGTGATTCTGTCTTTGGAGAAACCTCATCAGTTAGGTTGTTCCTGACATCTAGTTAAATAAAGTTCTTCTGTTGTGTTCTGCTAGCCAGGCCTGCCTCTGCCTCCCGAGTGCTGGGTTTAAAGGCATGCACCACCACCGCCCTGCATATCCTTTCTTTTTTTTTTTTTTTTTAGAGGGTGGTAATATTTATTTTAGCACAATTTCAGAGGTTATAATCCGTAGTCATGCAGGAGAAGAGATGGGCAGGATATGGTTAATGACAACATATATTCATTCAAGTATGTTCCCTATGATGTTTCCTCCAACTAGATACATCACCTACTTTATTTTTTATTAAATTTATTTTTAGAACAATCTTTTCTCATTTTATAATAATATCCCAGTTCCCACTCCCTCACCTCTTCCTGCTCTCCCCACCTTCCTTTCACCCCACTTGGGAAGCCTTACACTCTCTGAGGAGCATATCCTTTCTTAATAACTAAGTCCTTCAGAAAGACAAAGTAACTTTGTATGTAGGAAGGAATTTCATTACTCTTGGCTGTTCTCCTTTCTAGAGATTAAATGTCCCCAGACAGTTGCAGAGTAGCACATGATTAGCTATTAGACCTTTAAAGCAGTACTTCCTGGTGTGTCAGAGTCAATTGAAGGGCTAGTCTAATTGAAATTCTTGTTTGAAGGATCTGCAGTACAGAAAATAGGATTATGTTATAAAAATAGGCTTGGTTATGTTTGGTTTGTCAATTTCTCTTGTTTTCTTTTTATATTATAGATCAGCTTGAACGGGTCTTTTTACGACTTGGCCATGCTGAAACAGATGAACAGTTACAAAATATTATATCTAAATTCCTTCCTCCTGTTTTGCTCAAACTGTCCAGCACTCAAGAAGGAGTACGGAAAAAGGTAAGCATGTTGGGGGCCATTTGGGGGGAAATAATTGGTGAAGAGTGTATATCATGAAGTGAGGTTTTTAAAAAGATTTCCATTGTTGTAATGTACGCCTAAGATCCTAATTACCTTTCCAAATGTATGGTAAGTCTAAGAATCAGCTTCTGATGGAAAAGCTTAACTGCCTGGGGTAGCTGCCTTTACTACCCAGTGCGTGCTTGTTATCAGTGCCAGGTGCTTTAATCGAGATAATCATCTGGACTGATCTAAAACCGAATATGAAAGCCAGTGTAGGAAGGGGAAATGTTGTTTAATCATTGGTTGATGGTGAATATATCCTTGAATAAAGGTAATAAAGGTAAGCAAATAAAGTTTTTGAAAGCAGACTATTCTAATGTAATTTATACTTTATGTTCTACAAAATACTATTTCATAAAGATATATAACTATAATATCACTATTTTATTTTTAAATTGTTCTTTATAGAATATGTTTCCCTTTAATCTGTAGAATAGTTCATTATTTTTTCCAGTATATTTGTGATAGAGCTTCTGGTCTTTGATCTGTCATTAGGTTTCATCTCCTGTGATATTATAATTGATTGATGTTAACTTGAATGTCTGCCCTAAAAGGCCTGATTTGAGTTCAATAGGAAGATTATCTTCTAGAATGTCTGTTTTGTTTGCTGCTGGAAAAGATGGACAGTCTTACCATATATGTGTTAATCTTTACGTGCTGTTAATCCTTATTTGTTGAGGTAGATTTCTTTTTAGGCATGTCATTCTCTTATTTAAGACCCTTCAGTGGACTTTTCTTGCTCTCAGGGTATCAAAATTCTTTTACAGATTGATATCTGTTTAGTGATAGTAGCCTGGTTATTTACTGTAAATTTTCTGTATGCCTTATGGGACATTCTGTATTTGTTACTTTTCTCTATTGCTGACACAAAATACTTAACTGTGTGTGAATTCTAATTGTTCTTAATAACCTGGAGTCAGATATTAGGGGGTGAAAGCTGAGAGATCAGAGAAGCAGTGCAGCCAGCCACTAGAGATACTATTTACCTCTATGAAATCCTTAGACTCTGTCCTCTGACTGACTGCTTCAGGCTGCACCTCAGACTGCATCTGCACTACCATCTGCACTGAGCTCCTGTCTCCTTCCATCTTATGCTCTCTCCACCCAGCCATGCCACTCCCGTCTCCACCTGATCACCTTTGTGTGCCTTGAACTCACAGAGATCCCTCTGCCTCTGAGTCCTGGGATTGAAGGTGTGTGCCCATTCCCTGGCCTCTAGTGGCTTAGCTCTGCACTCTGATCTCCAGGCAAGCTTTATTTGTTAAAACACAAACTATCACTACACCTAAAGAAGGAAGAATTTACTTTGACTCACGGTTTAAGGCATTATAGTAAGACTATGAAGTCATATAGTCACTCAGTAAGCAGAGAATGGAAGGGAAGTGAGGCCTGGCTATAAAGCCAGAGCACCTCCCCAGGGACCAACTTATTCCAGTGAGATTTTATCACCTAAGAAGGTTTTACTTTTCAAAACAACATCACCAGCTGCATACCAAGTAATAAAATGCATGGAGCACATTTTACATTTGTTAAGAGGGAAAAAGAAAGGAGTAGATGGAAGAAGATGGGAATGTGGTTATGACTGAGTATGGATTGATGTGAGGCTTCTTGATAAGCAGGAAGAGAGATCTACCAGGTTAAGAGATGATAGATTCCTAGTTGGGACTGAATGTGATGCCCTTGGTGAGCTCAACAAGGCCACAGAGATTCCCTCAGTGGATGAGGATGGATGATAGGAGGAAGCAGAGTTCTACAGTACTGATTTGAGTGGGTGGTAGTGATATCTTTACTTAACTGCTAGAGCTATTTGGACTAGAAGCTGAAAGTGGAGTTCAGGAAGTAGCCAAAGAACCATTGTTTTAGTTTATGCTGAGTAATTTTAGTATAATAAAAGCAAACAAACTGGTTTACTTAAGATACTATATTTCTTTTTCTTTTCTTTTTTGTAGAAAATAATCCCTTTTTAATTACCTGTTTCAAATTTTAGGTTATGTATCATTCACTTTTGTTGTATTATTATCCTTCCAAATGTAGAAATTTCATTCTTGTTTTCAGGGTTCTTTTTTTGTATGTTTTTGTGTGTATGTACATGTTTTCATGGCATGTGACTGTACACATATAAAGGCTAGAAAATGATGTTGGATTGCTTTCCCAGTTGTATTCCACTTTTTAAATATGTTTACAAGATTTTTAAATATTTGTCTGCATGGATGTTTAGCCTGTATGAATGTCTGCTGTACCATGTAGATGCCTGATGCCCACTGAGGCCAGAAGAGGGCAATCAGATCCTCTGGAACTGGAGTTACAGATGGTTGTGAGCCACCATATGTGCTGGGAATTGAATCTGGATCCTCTAAAAGAGCAGCCAGTGCTCTTAAATCCTGTGGCATCTTTTCAGCCCCTCCACTTTTTCCTTAAGGCACGATCTCTTACTACACATGGGCCTCACTGATTTGACTAGACTTGGTTGGCCAATGAGCCCAACAACCCTGCTGGCTTTATTTCCCCAGTGCAGGTATATGTGGCATTATGTATAGCTTCTTTTCTTTTTTAAAGCAAGGATTCTTATTGGCTGGGTGGTGGCACACTCCTTTAATCCCAGCATTCAGGAAGCAGAGGCAGGTGGATCTCTGAATTTGAGGTGAGCTTGGTCTACAGTCTTAGTTATGGGTGCCTGGCCTTAGTTTGCCTAATTTCTCGCCAGCTTTTCTTAGCTTAAATTATTCTGACTACCTTTTGCCTTTGGGCTTTTTTCTTTTCTTACTTCTGTATATTTTACTTTGGCTGGCCCATGATGTCCTCCTCTCCTTGTTCTCTTGCTCCTCCTCTTCATTTCTCCTTCTACTTATTCTCTCTGCCTGCCAGCCCTGTCCGTCATTGCTCCTGCCTTGCAATTGGCCCTTCAGCTCTTTTTTTAGGACCATCAGGTGTTTTAGACAGGCAAAGACTCACAGCTTCACAGAGTTAAACAAATGTAGCATAAACAAAAGTTACACACCTAAAAATAATATTCCTCAATAGAACCCTGTCCTGAAAAACCAAACCCAAATAACATGGATTCTGTGGGCTTGAACTTAGGCCTGCGTAGCAGGCTCTTTACTGACTGCGCTTCTTCTCAGCTCTTAGCTCTAGTTTATTGGTCTCTATTATCAAAATTATAGTATTTGTTTGTTTGCGTATTTGTTTATTGTGCTGGTCTCTGACCCAGTGCTTTCTAAATACTTGACAGTATATCACTCAGCCTAGCTTAGGTTAATTTTTCTTAGGGATGAGCTGTTTCAAAAGGCAAACTAGTATTTAGGTTTATTTTCCTCTTTTTATTTGCAATATATCTATTTTATTCAAAAATTTCCTCAAGATTTATATATATATGATAATGATGATTATGCATTAAGTGCTAGGTTTACAAAATAATGTGAAGGGGTTCTTCTCCACATTTTAGAGACCAAATTGAATTTAGAATGGTTGACAAACTTTTATTTGCTTATGTTTACTTATTTAATGACTTTTTAAGAGTCTCACAATATAACCCCCACTGACCTGGAACTCTGTGTAGACCTTGAACTTACAGATCTGTCTGCCTTAGCCTTCTGTGTACTAGAATTTAAGGCATGCTCCACCACTCCTGGCTATTAACGAATTCTTAAAAGACCAAAGAATGAATAGGTGAGTGAGGATTTTAAGTTTAAAATACAAAATACCAAGATACCTTGGTCACCAAATACATTTTTTCATTTCTTATGTTTCCAAGCATGCTCATAATGAATAAAGACCCGTTTTTCAAGTTGTCTTTGCTATTCTGGTTATATTTTTCAGTTACACTGACACACAGTGTTTGCTTTTTTTTAGATGAACTATTAATAAGAATATTGTTTTTAGTTTTGAAGTATTTGATACAAAATTTTCCTTCTTTTATTTTTCATTCTGGACTGAAATCTGACAGTTCTGTTTAATTTTTCCTTTGGTTGTGCTTTGGATGGCTACCACCCAGGCTTTTGTGCATGAGAAGTGTGTGTTCTACCACTGTTACATCTGCAGTCCTAAAGGGTATTCGTGATCCTGAGAAAAGTCCTTCATAAGCTTTAAAACAATTCCTGTTTGTGGACTGTGGATCTCAGTGTGCCCGGAGGCTGTTTGCTGCTAACACTGTACAGTTGTCTCGAGACTGTCTTCTAGTCTTGTATATTAATAGTCATGGATTACAGTTTTCTACAGTTTGCAGTAGGTTAATATTTTGATTAGATACATTTTGATGTACAAATTTAATGTTTTATTATCAATTACAGTGTATTATATATGTATTTATTGGCAGAGTGATTTACTCTTAAGCAAAATTGAGAATTTCTGGGACAAAGAAATAATACTTAAAGCTGGTATACTTTAATATCATACTACTCTTTGACATATCTTTTCATTGAATCTTGTTGTTTGCCTTTGATGTATTATCATTTGAGTCCTACAAATGGGAATAATGATCCTTAAATTAATAGTAATAGCCAAAATTATTGGACAGTGTCTCAGTTTAGCAATTCTGTGAGGTATAGGTGCTCTAATTATTCCTATTTTATAGATGAAAAAACTGGAACTCAGAGAAGGTAAGTAATTTGCCTTATGTCACATGACTAACAATGTACTTTATAAACAGGGACTTAACAGATGAGTAACTTCAAAATTAACTTGGTTTCTGCCAGATACTGCTTCTGTGTAATGGCTACATATGTTAATTTTTTGCTGTATTTATGAGAATAAATTTAATTCATCCAAAGTTAGTCAAAGTAAATAGGGGTTAAAAATCACTCTGAAGGCAGTAATAGAACTTTTCTTGTGTGTTATTTTGACTTTTAGAGAGTGGATTCTTGATAGGAATCTACTTTCATAGTATATAGTCTTATACTTTATGCCTTGTAAATTTTAGAACAGTGTAATAATTGTCATTTGAGTAGTATTGTTAATAAAATGTATAGATATTGAGCACAAATACAGAATGCATTTTTCCCCTTTAATAAAATATATAAAATAAGACTCATAGAACATTTATTTTTAAATAGAACTCATTTATACCATAGTCTCCTCAGCATTTATTTTTGTTATTTGGTTTTTTTGTTGTTGTTGGCTTTTTTTCTTCTTTTTCTTTTGAGAGAGGGTTTCTTCTGTGCAGTCCTGGTTGCTGGCTGTCCTGAATGATTCTGTAGACCAGGTTGTCCTCGAACTCACAGAGATCCATCTGCCTCTGCCTCCCAAGTGCTGGGATTAAAGGCATGCGCCACTACTTCCAGCCTTTTATTTTCTTTTATGCATATGATTGAACCCAGGACCTTGTGCATATTAAGCAACCATTCTTTTTATTTTCTTTCTTTTTCTTTATTTTTGTACTGTCTTTAGACAGTGTAAAATTTTATACTCGAATTTTATAACCAGAGTTAGTTGTATTGATTTTGTTTGTTGACTTTGTGGAACTTTGAGTCCTTACCATCAATTTCATAATGTATGTTTGACTTAAGTGGGATGTTACATAATATAGCTTTTAGTTGTGGATAAATTGACTGAAAGAGAGCTAAAACCTTGGGTTTTTTTGGTACTAATTAGTATCAACTTATTAATTTTAAGGAAAATGAGGTTTGCTAAGTAGAATTCTGTATTAGTTAACTTTTTTTTTGTTCATAGTTACTACAATAGCAAAAAGTTGTGCTGGAGAGATGACTCAACTTTTAAAGGCTAGGCTCACAACCAAAAATAAGAATAGCAAAAAGTTAATGCCTGACCATACCTGACGTTAGCAAGGCTGTGGAACAACTTGAGTGCTCATGTACTACTGCAGGAGTACAAATTACTGTTCACTTTGGAAACTACTTGGAAGTAACTGCTTAAACTGGGTGTGTGCATAACTTCGTGATTAAACACTTGTAGTCTTGGATTTATATCCAACAAAAATAAGCACATATGTTTTGAAAGGAAATATATTCATATCAGCACTATACTTAGTCACCCAAACTGTAGTTTTCACTAATGTGTGCTTTGAGGCTTCATTGTATGTTTCAGGAATAATATATCATAGATACAGCCAGCCCTCCAGACTAGTTAAAATGTTCAGTCTTTTTTAGGTTAGAGTTTAAAAAAATGTTGAATTTCTTCTCTCTTAGTACATATTATACTGGAGTAAGACCGAGGCCATTTATCATAAACTTGTATATTTTCCTTTCTTTCCACACACAGGAATTGTTGATGTGTTAATTTCTGCTTTTGTTCCTTTCCCACTAATAGAGGAGGAAGAAGGTTGTTATTTTTTTATTTAATTTTTTTTTTTTTTTTTTTTTGCAGACAGGGTTTGTCCTGGAATTCACTCTGTAGATCAGGGTGTCCTCCAACTCATAAAGATCTGCCTGCTTTTGCCTCTTGAATGCTGGGATTAAAGGCCTGTGATACCACTGCCCAACTTTTACTTGAATTCTTTATTGGTATCAGATGATTTTCAGGATAAAGGAAATGTACTTCAGTGTTTTGCTAAATTCTATTGTAATCCAGACCTTGCTTTTCTGAATTCTTACCATTCTGGGTTTCATCCAGATATAATTTGCCATATTCTTTGAGACCCTTGTTCTTTTCTAAAACTGGTTTCAGCTTGAAGCACATCTAATCCCCAGAACTCAGTGTTTCTACCACTTTTTCTCAGAAGTAGATTTGACAGACTAAGTGTATCTAGAAACAGTAGAATCTTCTATTTTATATTCTTGGGATCTCAGAAATTCAGATGCTGTGTTTCTGGTTCTGATACATCCCTTTCTGAGATACCAACTTTATAGTCCTTAAAAAGAATAAAGTAGCTACTTTTCACCAAAATAAGTAATGTCTAAGAAATTAAACTTTTATTTTTAAGATATGATTGGTAACTTCGGTTCTTCTATCTTTGCTTTAGGTAATGGAACTGCTGGTCCATCTGAACAAACGTATAAAAAGCCGCCCCAAAATACAACTCCCAGTAGAGACACTATTGGTTCAGTACCAGGACCCTGCTGCAGTTTCCTTTGTCACGGTGAGAATTGGTTTGTTTTGGAATGTTTTTTTTTCTTTTTTTAAAAATTTATAGTAAATCCTTTTACTGTGTTGTTGATGCCATCAATGTATGTTGGCAACTTTAGAATTTTATTCTTAGACCATATCTAATAGAAATATTTTTACTTTAAATCGCATGCTGTTTTTTCACAGAGTACTGATTCACAGGTAATATTGCTTCAAAGAACATTATAGGGACATGGTAATGAATGTCAATTTACACTGAACAAAGAAATGTTGGTGAAATGACCACCAGGTCTTTACTTATAGAGAACCTGAACACTTTAGTCCTTAGAAATTAAGCGTAGAATAGAGGTTATCAGAAGCTGGGAAAAGGTTCATTACTAGGAGCAAAGTTAGAGAACAGAAACTTCTGCTCTGCTATTGTCTAGTTAGGGTGACTATGGGTAACAGTCTGATATCTGACATCAAATAGCTAGAGGCGCCCAGTGTGGGGTGGGACCTACAGTCCCATTGACTTGTTAGGTAGAGGCAGGTAGAAAGTCAAGACTAGCCTGAGCAATGGAATGGAATGTTCTTCTTGAAAAAATAAAAAAGAGAAGAAACACACACACATAGGAAAAACAAAATAACTCAGCAGGAAGCAAGGGAGGAAAAAGGCTTTTCAAGGGTTTGCTTTAATGAATGGTAGATATTTAAGGGTATGTTTAGCCTAATGGAAACATATAATGTATATATATATATATATATATATATATATATATACTAAAATGTCACATGGTACTTTATAATATATATATATATGTATATATATATATAATTTTTTTAATGGTATTAGGGATTAAACCCAGGGCCTTTTACGTGTAAGGCAAGCATTCTGCTGAGCTATATTGCAAGTACATACAATTTTTATTTTTATGTAAATAACAGTGATTTTATTCTTAGTATATGAGACAAATCTGAATAGAGAGAAGGGTTACAACACATGAGCATGAGAAAGCAATTGTGGGTGCCAGATGTAGCATGAATTCTGATTGTTCTTAATAAAAACATGGAGTTAGATATTGGGGGTGAAAGCTGAGAGATCAGAGAAGCAGTACAGCCAGCCACTAGAGAGACCTTTTACTTCTACTGAATTCTGAGACTAAAAGGACAGTCGTGTCCTCAGACTGTTTCCTCTATCTGCTTCAGACTGCATCTCAGACTGCATCTGAGTTGTCTCCTCCCACCTTATATTCCTGTCCAGTCATATCCCTTCCTGTCTTCACCTCCTAGTGCTGAGATTAAAGGCGTGCGACTCCCAAGTACTAGGATTAAAGGTGTGAGCCACCACTGCCTTGCCTGTAGTGGCTTAGCTCTGCGCTCTGATCTTTAGGCAAGCTTAATTTGTTAAAACACAAACAAAACGTCACAGCAAGCAATACTGTTTCTGATGTGTGTATTCAAAAGATACCCTTTCTGTAGTGGAGTACACCTGAAACTGGCAAATATTCCTCTTCATTCCATTTCATGAAAACAAAATATAAGAAATGATATTATATGAAGACTGTTTTCCTGGTTCTTTTGATTTTTAACAATATGGCAAAATTTAATAAGTTGTTTTAGCAGGAGTTACAACTTTTGGAGGTGTTGTGCCTGTTTTTGACAGACAGTTCTATTAGGGATAATATCTTTAAGACAATATAATCAATGAGGCCCAATAACTGTGCTAAACAGAAGGCCTTATGAAACCTTTTCATTTTTTCTGACTAATCCTTCAGATGAGTAGCTCTGTCTTATATATAAATATGGATTTATGTCGTGGGTTTGCTACGGTTGTGAATTTTACATGGGTTATAGAACTACTGATAACCCTGAGTTTCCCTGGCTCCTCTGTCATCCATTGCTGATGTGTAACTGAAGTGAGGAACCAGACTGCTGCAGTTTCCAAAGATAGTTTTAGTAACTGACCAGCTGGGAAAGGGAAGCCTGGGGTTTGTTAACATGTGTCGAGTACCTAATACAGCAGTCTGGGAGACTGATGGTAATGCAGACTTAGATGCTGTTTTACTTCCAGATAACAGTAATTACACATATGACTACTTTCGGTTAAGTCACCTTTCTTGTATAAAAAGCCCACTTTAAAACAAACAGTTTGAATAAGTTGTGCTTGACTTCTTACCCTGAATACATCGGTAACTTGACTAAGCTGTAATAAGTCTGTGGAGAGGATGATTTTTTTTTCATGATTTTGTTATAACTATAACTTCTTGTAATCATATTTTCCTTTCATACTCACTTGCTTTTCTTTTACTGCATTAGAATTTCACTATAATTTATGTTAAGATGGGCTACCCTCGCCTGCCAGTGGAAAAACAATGTGAATTGGCCCCTACGCTTCTTACTGCCATGGAAGGGAAGCCTCAGCCACAGCAGGATAGGTATGGCTTTTCCTCATTACCTATTTCTTATCTGCAAGAGTCAGCAACTGAGTGTCTTTCAAATACAGGTCACATTTGATTTCATTTGGCAAATGGAAAGGGATCGAACTCATTTAGCTGAAAGATAATTGAGTTTTCTGTTATTATTTTAGTTATTATTTTATTAATAGCATTATAAAAGTTCTTGATGTGAACATTAAAAATGTGTAAACCTAACTGCTTTAGTTTTTGTTATTTGTTTTTAAGTGGTAAATTTATGTGATGTTAAATATCATTTTGAGTCTGGAGAAATGGCTCAGTAGTTAAGAGCACTGGCTGCTTTTTCAGAGAACCCAGGTTCAATTCCTGTCACCCACATGGTGGCTCACAGCCATTTGTTAACTCCAGTTCTAGGGGATCCAGCACCCTTTTCTTGCCTCTGGGCACTAGATTATTCTTGTGGTATACAGACATACATGTAGGCGAGGTACCTATACATGTGTTAAATAACAAAAAGGAAAATTTTTAATCAAAAAATTTCTGTCTTGAAGTATAAGACATTTCTCGGCAACTTCTGGAAGCAATAGAGAATTTTTGATATGATATTAAAATAGGTGCTGGAAAATTGGAAGGACTTGGATATCATTTGTCTGTTGGCTTAGGGAAAAGATCTGTATCTCAGACCCATCAATGAGAAAGATATTTCCAGTTCTGTTTACTTACTAATTGATCAATCAGTTGATTGATAATGGTGCTGGGGCTCAAATCTAGGACTTCAGAAACCCTGAGAAAAGGACTGTGGGTATTTATAAACAAAATTAGCAATTAAATTTTTAGGGTGTTGGAGAGATGGCTCAGTGGTTAGGAGCACTGACTGCTCTTCCAGGAGAACCCGGGTTCAGTTCTCAGCACCCACATGGCGGTTCACAACTGTCTGTGGCTCCAGTTCAGTGAATCCAACACCTTCACACAGACATGCATGCAGGCAAAACACAAATGCACATAAAATAAAAATAAATAAAAAATTAATTTTTTATTTAAAGGACATATTTGACTTTATTTTTTAAAATTTAATTTGAAATACCCTTTGGTAACATCAAGTCTATTATATTTTCTCGAAGTTTTAAAGTGATGGATCACCTTGGCTAAATGCTAATAATTTCTTAATACTTTGACTTTCTTTTCTTTTCTTTCTTTCTTTTTTGACCATGTTGAAAATTTAATATTTTAATATCATTTCAATTCTTTTTTTTTCATTCAAAATTTTTTCTTTTCTTTTTCTTTTCTTTCTTGCTAGCAGGGTTGCTATTGTAGTCCTGACTGTTCTGGAACTTGCTCTGTAGACCAGGCTGGCCTTGAACTCAGAAATCCACCTGCCTCTGCCTCTAGAGTGCTGGGATTAAAGGTGTGCACCACCATGTATAGAAGTTTCTGTCCTGCCTGGTCCTGCAGCCAGTTGTTCAGTCCCAAAGAAACACACAGAGACTTATATTAATTATAACATAATTATATACTGTTTGGCCTTTTAGCTGAGGCTTATTAATAACTTTTACAATTTAAATGAACCCATAATTCTTGTTTATGTTTATCCATGGACTTGGTACTTTTTCTCACTGAGTCATTCAAATCTTGCTTCCTCTGAGTCTGGCTGCCTTTTCTCTTCCCAGAATTCTCCTAGTCCGGTTGCCCTGCCTATACTTCCTGCCTAGCTACTGGCCAATCAGCATTTTTTTAAACCTATATGAGTGACAAATCTTTACTGTGTACAGGATCATACTCCCACAGCACTACCATGCTCATCTTAATACTTTGAGAGTCTTAATTTTCTTTCTTTCTTTTTTTTTCTCTTTTTTGAGATGTAGCCCTGGCTGTCCTGGAACTTGTTCTGAAGATCAGGCTCACCTCAAACTCACAGATATTGCCTACCTCTGTCTACTGGGTGCTGGGATTAGGAAATCAGTACCACTCCCTAAATTAGGATTTTCGTACATAATTGATATCATAAATGAACAGTTCCTGATATAATTGCCAACTTTTATTAACTGTTCTTTGTTGTTATTCACATGTATAAAAATTGAATGATAAAGTAGTTTCAATAAATGTAATTTTTCTTTCAGCTTAATGCATCTTTTAATACCAACCCTTTTTCACATGAAATACCCAGCTGAATCATCAAAATCAGCTTCTCCTTTTAATCTTGCTGAGAAACCAAAGACTGTTCAGCTGCTTTTGGACTTTATGCTAGATGTCCTTTTGATGCCTTATGGGTGAGTTAAAAAAGACCAAGCAATGTTGTTTTTTACTGAGTTTACTATATGGAAATTATATGCTGTTTTAAATGATTTGGCTCACTTGTGAATGGATTCATCTCTGAGGATTTGCATCAGTCTTAAATGCTAAGATCCAGCTCCACTGCATAAAGGCTCTGTCAATGTAGACCTGCTGTTGTGGTTTCATACTTCACCTGTCCCAGGCAGAAATAGATGTTGTGTTGAGTCTCATAGCACCTTGTATGTACCCTTAGGAAATTATATCCAGCTTTTCTTTTTGTAGTTTTCTTTCTTCTTGATGTCCTGAAATCTCTTTGCACTGGTACCATTTACTTTTGGATCTATTCAACTCTGATTAAAATTTTGTTCTCACCTCTTTGTTTTCTAACTCAGTTTTTTTAGTTAATGTGCAAAATAATGGGCTTCACTATGATCTGTTATACACATATGTCACTGTACTTAGTTATCCCTATCATGCCTTCAAATTTCTCTACAGTGCTGTAGTGCTGCCTGATTTTTAGCATAGATATTGATCAAAACACATCTTACTGTGGTTTCTCATTAGCCAGTTGTTGTATGCATTCAGCAGTTCATGCTCTACTGCAAACACTTGTCATCTTACTCTTTACAGCACTGCAATTAATTCTCTTTAGCATATTTCTCCACAGAAGAAGTAACAACAGAGTCACTTTGGAAAGTATCTCTTTCTGGCTTGATGACAACTCTGTCTCTGACAGACATTTCTTATTCTATGTAGATATTTGCTCTGTTTTCTGTATCTTTATAACCCCAAAGATCCTCCTGTATACTACTTTGTGTTTTTATCACATTGCTGACATTTTCATTTTCTTAACAGAATGTTAGCCCCTTGTAGTCAAGATATGTTTTATCAGATTTTGGAATCTGGCCTAGTTCCAGGTTGAGATCTGCCACTAGCCTATTGATTTTGTCCTGTTGTCAGAGATAGTTTCCTAAAGTTCTTCTGATCTTGAGTGTAGATGTACATAGAGGACCAGGCAAATGGCGCTGCACATCTCTGACCTCAGTGCCAGAGACCAAAGGGTTCAGGTTGTATGATTTGATTTGCTCTTCTTTGGCTCCTCTAGTTGAGTAGCTTGATTTTTCTTTATTCTTTTTTTTTTTTTCTGTAGGGCTGTGACGGCAGGCATGAAACTGAGAGTGGGCGAGAATATAAACTCAAATCTCACCCCCAGTGACTTACTCCCTCCAGCAGTTATGGTTGTGGGGATTTACTGTCCCCCAAAGTGCCAATAGCTGGGAACCAACTATAAGCCTATGGAGACATTTTCATTCAAACTACCATAGCTTTCAAGTACTTTCTTTAATTATAATGAGAATTTTATTATTATCCATTATGACTAGATTTATCAGTATAGAATTATACTGTTAAAGGGATTTTAACTAGTATTTATATCAAAAATTTATTTTGATTATGAGGAATACTAGTTTTAATTGGATCAAAATGAACTCATTAGAGATCTTATTTCTACTCTCTATAAACTAAAAAATAAATAAGATAATAATGAGGAGATATAAAAAAAGCTTTGAATATATACTGGGAAAATTCTTATTTTTTCTGACTTTTCCTACTTTTAAGACTTTATTATTATTATTTGTACGTGTGTGTGGAGGTCACTTTGTGTACCTGGTTCTCTTTCTACCTTTCATGGGTTTCAGACTCAAACTCAGATTGTCAGACTTTTGTGGTCAGTGCCTTAACACATTAAGCCATCTTGCTGGCTCCTAACATTTTCTCTTTGATCCTTTTACTTTGTTTTGAACTTTTAGACTGTTTTGCACTTGTATGTTGGCAGTTTGTCAGAAACTTCAGTGAGTTTTCTGATGTGAGTTACAAAGAAAGGAGGATAGCTGAAAGCTCTGGGGCATAGAACACTGTCACCACATGCCTTTTATGGTCCCTGAACTCGTGTCTATTTGCCAGCTAGAAGTCAAAATATAGTGAGTCTTTACTAACTCATCAGACAGTAGTGTGCAATGGAAATGGAACAAATATTTTGTATTCAACTATTGTTAAGTGTTGTAATTCATTTATAACTGCCTTGAGTTATAGGTTCTTCTGATTAGTTTGCTGAGGATATAGACACCTTTACTTAAGATGCCTTTAAGATTCTTTATGTTGCTGGGTGGTGTCACACACCTTTAATCCTAGCATTCAGGAGGCAAAGACAGGTGTATATCTGAGTCCGTGGTCAGGCTGGTCTATGGAGCAAGTTCCGAGACAGCCTACATAGAGAAACTGTGTCTCAAAAAACAAACAATAAAGATTCTTTACGTTTAAGTTTTTGTTTTAGTTGTTCTAGCCTCATGCTTCTCAACCTTCCTAATACTGTGACCCTTTGGTATAGTTCTTCATATTGTGGTTACCCCAAGCATTAACTTATTTCTGTAATTTTAATTAACTTCATTTCTGTAATTTTGCTATTATCAATTGTAGTGTAAATATCTGTGTTTCCTGATGGTCTTAGGCAGCCCCTGTGAAAGGGTCATCTGACCCCCAACGAGGTCATGACCCATAGTTTAAGAATCCTGTTCTGTCATACTGCTGTACATGGACAGCATGCTATTGACTCTTATGTATATATTTCTATATACACAAATTCACATGTTTTTATAGATAAAGTTTTATTTCCTTTCCAGATATGTGTTAAATGAATCCCAGAGTCGCCAAAATTCATCTTCATCACAGGGTTCTTCTTCAAACAGTGGGGGAGGTTCTGGAATTCCACAGCCTCCCCCAGGAATGAGCTTTTATGCAGCTAAACGAGTTATTGGTGATAACCCATGGACGCCAGAACAGTTGGAACAGGTATCACAGAGTTTGCTCATCATGAGAGTTGTTCTTGAACACTTGCCCCTATGAAGCATGTGCAGTGTATTTCTTGTATGTTCAGGTTCTCTAAAAAATATGATTGAAAGGAGCAAATGATACAAAATGTTCTTTTCCTCTACCAGTTTTTGTTAAAGTCCTAGGGAAAGGGAGGAGTGGGAAATGATTTTAATGTCTTTCAAACATTGCTCACGTCTTTCAAGTATTTTGCACAACCCATTTTTAAATTGAGCAGATTTAGTTTTCTATCATTTCAATTCATAATTATAGGTCTTAATAATTACTTAGCTCCTTTGATGCAATTAAATTATAATTTATCTTTCATTATTCAGTTTTTAGGGCTGTCCATTTTGTGTAAAGTGAGGAACCTCTGTACTTCACAAGTGACAATGTGGGGAAAAGCATGACTCCCTTTTATATTTCTTCTTGGGCTTTTAAAAATTGGCATTAAGAATTTTATTCTGGATTTAAACAGGACACAGATGTTCTCTGAGCAGCTTTTAAAAATGACTGGTGCTCTACAGAGAAGGTGCCTCCCTGTGTCTGTCATCAGGCACCTCAGGGAAGAACAGAAATCAGTATGTAATTATTTTGGAATTCAAGCAACATGGGTTAGTCTTCCAATCCTTCCTTTATTTCTCCATAGCAGTCTCAATGATTTGATCCTTTTCTTTTTGGGATTGTAAGTGACCATTGATCAAAAGTGTTCCCAGGAGAGGGAAAAAGAAGCAAGTGGGGCATTCTTGCCACTCAAAAATTTAAGAGTATTATGTTCAATGAGGGTTATAATTGATTAGATTTACTTCATGCTTGTACGTCTTCTATTTTCCCTCCTTAAACCATAGGGTGAGGAAGGTAAATAGAATAGAAACCACTCTACTGAGTGTGACCTGTGGCAGGCTTTGTACTGGGTACTTTGAGTACATTATCTCATTTAATCCTCACAGCAACTAATGAGGTAGCGAAATTGAGCTCCTTTTCAAAAAGACACTGAGGTTTTGGGGTTCACCAGGGTCTCACTTCTATTACTAGACTGTTTACCTAGTCTTCTCTGAGGCTTATAGTTGTATATATATATTGGAGAGTAGTAGTTACTGTTCACTTAGAGTCTTAAGTTGGTCATTGCAAATTTAAAGGTCTTTGAATGAGTTTTGTCTATTTCATAACCTGGTGCTAAAATGGTTTAGCTTTAAAAATGAAAACTTCTTATTTTTGAATACCTTTTCTTCCAAATTAGTCAACTTTTATTTTTTCTAATTATAAAAGGAAAGGTTTAAGTAGTCAGAAATAGAATTGAGTGGTGCTGGGTATATAGCTTAGTTGATAAGAGTGCTTACCCAGCATGCATGAAACTGCAGTTGAATCCTGGCACTTCATAACCAAGATGTTACGGCAAGGAGGTTCAAGGTGTTCAGAGTCATCCTTGGTTACATAGTTCATTTGAGACTCGGTCTCAAAAATAAAACAAAACAGTAAATAAGAACAACAACACAAAAAGCCAAACAGAAACCCCACAGTGCTGCTCAGTGATAGCGTGTCTAGCAGGCAGGCTTAGAGCCCTAAGTTTAATTCACAGCATCTCAAGGAAACTGTAACAAAAAGTTCAAAACTACCTTAGTTATACCTCCCTAGTTAGCTATGTCTTGCTCTCTTCCCCCTCCTCACTCCCCGTGTTTGTATGTGTATATGAACAGCTTTTATGTAATACATTTTTATGTGTCACAATAGTTTTGTCTTTTTACTAAATTGTCTTTGGGGATTTAAAACAATCTGTTCATTTGATGTTTGTGTAAAATTTAATCATGTAATATTTTTATCTTTTATTGATGAGAATCTGTCATTTTCAGTTTTTTATACATTTTTGTCATGTATTGTGCATTTGACTTCTATAACCATCCCTTTGCAATCTATAGTAATGATTTCTTCTCTTTTCAAACTGTATAAGAAAGTTAGGTTGAGCAGGGAGGAGAGGTAGGCCTCTGGTCATTTGCACTTTTTTATTGGCATTCTTTCTCATTCCATTTTTAAAAATTTCTTTCTCATTTAATAGTATATTTTATCATTCCTAATTTATATATCTGAGGACTATCGTGTAACTGGTTTTTAAATTGAAAATGTAGTTTTGCTTTTCAGGTATATTTGTCCAGGAATGATTTGTAGTGAAACGCACAGCTCTTTACATTTCAGAAAGTTCTTCTTAGACTCCCCATGGCATTTCATTGAGCTTGCTGGATTAAACACTCCTGTTGGAGCAGAGCTGCACTCGGATTGACTAGAGTGGGTTGGAAGGCATAGTCTCTGATTTTAGCAGCTTAAGAAAGCAGAGGACAGTAATATATATCTTAGCAATAGAGGAAAGCTCTGGAATGTGAGATGTTCACATGTTTTTTCTCACAAACATCTATAGAGCACGTTGTTCTTAATGTAGCAACCCTTTTTACCTGGAAGCTGCAGATGGAGACTTAAGTCTTCATCAGTCTAGGAAGGTTGTGTAACTTCAGTAGGGAGACTTAAAATTGTTTTGCCTAGTCTCTGAAGCCTGACGTCATCACTTCCTGTGTATTTTAATGTCTTAAGCCTTGCCTCAGTTTCTTCACCTAAAATGTCTATAATAATATCTACCTCATAGATTGTGAGGGTTAAATGAAATTATGAATAGTTATGATTTAGTACACTTGTCTAGTACATAAACCTAAGTAGGCACTCCTGCTGTTACATTGATCCATGGTTTATGACCATGTTGCTATGTTAAACGATACGTTTAGTGTGTGCTCTGTTTTCCTGACCACTCTTTCTCCTTCCCTTCACTTACCTACAGTGCAAATTGGGCATAGTGAAATTTATAGAAGCTGAACAGGTGCCTGAACTGGAAGCTGTTCTCCACCTGGTGATTGCTTCTAGTGATACACGCCATAGTGTGGCCACAGCAGCAGACCTGGAATTGAAAAGCAAACAGAGGTAATTGCTTCCTTGTTAAAGCTTTCATAATGGAAAGGTCAGAGTTCTTAAAGCTTTGCAGGGTTTTATGCAATGAGGTATTTGGCTTAGGAAACTGTGACAGTTTTGTAAGTAAAGTTTACCAAAGAGCAAAATTTTGTGTCAGAGAAAAAAAGCTATTTGAAAATGCATTTCAAAGCTGAAGTAGGTTAGGAATGCCATCATGAAAAATGAAACTTTTGGCTAGGCACATAAACTAAAAGTTAATGTTAAAAATATTTACTGTGAGAACTCCTTCAGCCAATAGCCTACTTGGGCGTGGTCTCTTGTACTATAAATATAGACGTAAAACTTGTATGGCCTCTCTTGGATCACAGATCATAGTTCTCTAAGTCTACCTTAAAATACAGAACCCTTTGTTATACTCCATTTTGAGCTAGTGTGGAACTACTTTATAGCATCCATCTACAAATATTAGACCAAAAAAGTAATTAGTTTTTAATTCTTTTTCTATCTCAAACCAGTTAAGTTTATTTTTAATAATGAACGTGTATGTATTGTGGTTACTATAATAGAAACCAGGTTTCTGGAAAGGTTTGCTGAGTAAAACTTAAGTTTACATTGAAAAGAGATACAGGTAGCAAATAGACTTAGAGAATTACTCAGTATGAAATAAAAATCAATGGAAAATGAAGTGAGCTACCAGTTTATACTAGGGTTAAATACAGGCATTTAGCTGTTGGTAAATTTATTTAAATTTCTTCAGGAGTGCTGTGTATTATGTCCTGTTTGAGCAGTGAGTCATGAAAAGAAATTATACACAGTAAATCTGGGAATTTATTCTCTAATTCATTCTAAAGAAGAAAAGTATTTTTAGAAATGGTATAAGTTTAGCCATATCATGGCCTATAGTTACTGAAAAATAAAAACAAATGGAATTTTACACAATGGGGATAAATAACTCTATAGACTATTGTTTCTTTCAAAAATGTAAAAATTATATAGCAGCATATAAAGTGCTCCTCAAGTAGTAATAAAGTAGAATGCAAAATGATAAAATATTCTAATTATAAAATTTAAAATGATAAGTACAGAGACTGAAGAATAACTTAAAAATAATCTATTTGGTTAAAAAATAAAATGAAGCTTAAACACTAGTGACTCATAATCTCAGCCTTGGGGACAGGAACAAGAGAATAATAAGTTCAAAGTTAGCTTTTGGTACATAGTGAGCTCCTGTATGTGTATTTAAAATTCATATCATGAGGTTTTAGTAATTGATTTATAAATTTTGAGATGGTCTTGTTATGTAGCTTAGGCTGTCTTTAGACTCCTGTCCCATACCTCTGCCTACTGAGGATTACAGGTCTATAGTACCATGTCCCGAAGGTTGATGAATACATTCAGTTTTGCTAAAGTAACATGTTACATGACAGAGGAATATGAAAAATGTCATAAAAACTTTTATAAATATTATATAATTTTACTTTGCTCCCTCCAAGAAGACCAGTGCAAGGAGGTATAGTAAAATAAGGAAATGAACTTGATTGGCCTTAGTTTGTTCTCCTGTTAATAGTTTGATTGGATAATGGTGGTGGCTGTGAGTAGCTAGCTTACAGCTAAAGCATATGAGGTGGGATATAGCAGGGCTTCTTTAACTTTTTTTGTGATCCTTTTTCTTTGAGATTTTTCTTATGTGACTGTGGATATATAGTGTATGAATAGATTTGAAAATCAGACATTTGATGGTAATAAATCATAAACTTATTTTAAAATAATTTTTGCTGTACATATAATTTTTCCATTTATTTATGATGAAAGCATTTTTCCTATTAATAAAATGGATGTGCTTGTTCATTTTTACACAAAGAATTAAATCTTGGCTGAATATTTGCTACTTAAGGCAGATCATCTTTAACTTGCTTTAGGGTCTATTGCTTTTTTTTGATTTTACAATGGTTACTGCTAGGAACACTGCTTTTCCTAAATATTGAGTACAAAGTGGCAGAAGTTAAAGGCGTTTAGAAATTACTGTACATTCTGTCCTAATCCTAAGCCAAAACCCATGCGATGATTTTTTATTAAAAGTTTAATTCAAGTTGCAACTTAGCAAGTTCTAATCAGATATTCTAACATGATAAAATTCAAAGATAAGACTCATTTGATTTTGTGTGCTGAGGGATGATGGTAGGAAAATAATAGAAGTTTTCTGTATACCAGCCACTTTCTATAAGAGATGGAATGTATAGTAAGAACAGGGAAATTTATAACATGATGGTTTTTGATAGGAGGCAGGGGTTTCAGTCAATGTTTGCTTGTGTTGTTTGACTGACACCATATGGGTGCAGTGCAAAACCTGCAAATTGAGTAGTCAGAGCAAAGGCTGCAGGGAAACTGCATGATGCAGTATGAGTCAGCCGCCAGAAACACTGGCTTCGTCACATTTGATTTTGAATGAATTTTTGGTGGTTCCATATTTAGAAACTTTACTGCTAAAAATTTGTTATGACCCATATTCAGTAATATGATTCCATGCGGAAGTCTTGACCCAGAGTTTAAGGAGAGGGACATAGAGGAGATGATAGTCATGATCTTATTTTTGCTCATGTCTTTTATTGATTGAATTTGAAAGCCAAGCTTAACCTTGCCACACTAGAATGAGAAAATTGGACTACATTTTTTCTAACCTTTCAAGTCTCAAGGTTTTTTTTTTTTAATTGCTTATAACTTAGAATATTTCTGATATTCATTCAAGGGATTTAGTTTTGAAGTGTAGAAAACGTCTTCCTTCTCAGTAATTTATTAAGTTTGAACTGGCCCCTTTGATAATCATATTGTAGATTCGATTGTTGGAAGTACAAATGTAATTCCTAGATATATTAATTTTTGTTTTTTTGGATAAAAATGTTTATACTATGAAATTATATCAAGAGATCAAAATCCTGTTGGGAAAACACATAGGTAATTCCCATTTTGGAAAGAAAAATCTCAAAAGTATATCTTCAAGTATTATTTCTGACAGCTGTACTGTCAGCCAGTTAGAGTCTGGAAAAAGATACGACAAAGTCAGTGGTTGTCATATTGAAAAAAAAATAACATGGTTCATAGAAGAAAATTTGTTTTTTATATTTTCTGAACATTTTACAATGACTACATGGAAAAGTAAACCTTAAAAAAGATGAGTACAGCAAAATAAAGGAACAGTGAAAAATTTCCTCTCTGGTCAAGCACAACTAGGCATTCAGTTTGCTTTCCTAAAACATTTCTTTGTTTTGTTGAAATTTTCAAAACCTGAAGTTTCATAAAAGGGAAATAGTGGTAGAAGTTGATTAATTAGCATCAAGTAGCTGAGAAGAGATGTAGGTGAATAGAACTAACATTCAAATATAGAGTGCCTTTGAGAATGGTGGGATTGTGGATAAACAGTCAAAGAGGCCGATTGATAAGGTATAATGGAATAATTGGATGAAAACCACAGTTGAGCAGCATAACAAATTGTTTTTACAGAAATACTGCATAAGTTGAAAGAACTGTGTTCAAAGTTAGAGATAGCATGGGAGAACTTCAGCCGTCCAATTCAAGATTTTATAATTATTAGGTTTATAAAGTGAGCGAATGAGTCCAGCTGTGGTGGTAGTGGTGGGACAGATACTTTTTATCCAGTCACTGTATCCCAACTCAGCTTTTTTTCGATAGCCCAGCTAGGAATGAGTCTGTGACAAATGGCATTGTGACTTCTCGTTTTAGATATTGAAGCTATTAAAGTAGATAAGGAATTGCATGATGTCAGGAATCAAATAACAGTACTGGAGAAAGACAATATGTTACAAGTTTCCAAGGGTGTGATTATTTGAAGCATAAAACTATTTTTGTTGTTTAACATTTTTAAGTTAAACAGAAGTATCAACTCTTGGCCCAGAGCTTTTAGTACAAGTATGGTCTATGTCTGCTCTGCTGAGCTGCTCCATAGTGCTGGCCCTGACCCAGTAGTTGGGCCATTGGCTCTGGTAATCTGATGAATCAAAGTGGAAGAACTGGAATGAGTGATTTGTAGTTTTTCAAGCTAACTTCCTTTTTACTTTCTACAGACCAGTTGTCCTTTCTATCTGTGTATTTCTGGCATCTTTCTCTGATGACAAATATTAGAGTTATTTGTTTTAATCATTGAAATGGGGACAAAAATAATTTTAACTCTCTATTGAAACCTCCCATAGTTTAATTGACTGGAATAACCCGTCCATCATTAATAAGATGTACAAGGTATACCTTGGGGACATACCACTGAAGACAAAAGAGGTAAGTTGCTTTGGTTTAGTCTCACATCAGCGTAACAAACATTGTGCTGACATCAACTGTTATTTTTCCCTACTTAATTTGTAAGCTAAAGTCATGTTTTATAAAATACTAGTTTTAAGTCATGTTTGTGTATGTGAATTAAACTCCCAAGAGGTGAGTTTAATAGTTCTGGTGTTTTCCACGTCAATATATAAATAATAATAATACATTATGTAGATGAGGGATTCACAAACTTTTTTTTTTGCAGTTATTTTGGGCTCTGTAGACATTATAGCATCTGAGGCTGTAACTACTCAAATTCTGAAACATGAAAAGAAGCAAGAGGTAGTAGATAACTGAATAGACATGGTTGTGTTTCAATAAAATTAGGAATTTCGATACTTTCATATCATAGAATTTTCATGTATTACAAAATGTTATTCCTTTTTTCCGTTTAAAGGTATAAAAGCAATTTTTAAAACTCACAATTCATGTTGAAATAAATGGTGGGCCATATGTGGTCTACAGGCTGTAGTTAGCTAGTTCCTGATTATAATCTAGAACAAAAGGTGGTTTCTGCAGTCTCAAAGTAACATCATTGCTTAATAAGTTCTTCACTGCGTCAAAGTATTCCAAATTCCAGTCCAAACACAGTGTGATTTGTGTGTTTGCTTGCTTTCTTTTAAGGTCATAAATATTAATTAGTAGTTCTAGTTAGATTAAATTGAGTGGTATAGCAGAAAGAACAGCGAGATTCCTGGATTGTAGTTCCTAATGTCTGCACGAAAAATCAATGTGTTAAGAAGAGAGATTTGGCTAATCACTCAACTCTGTGCTTCATGTTCTTCGTGTAAAAATGAAAGAATTAGATTATTGGTTTTCAGATTATAGTCTATTGACCTCTTTGGAATAATAAATAACTTTTCAGGGAATCTGTAAAGGTATGAAATTATTTGCCATTTTTTAAAAGTTGATATTTGCATTGATGGCATGAGAGTAATAGTGGATATATATTGTGTGAGATCATACAACATATTAAGGCAAAGCTTTGTCACATACTTATGGAAGGAGAGGGGAAGTTGAAGAAACAAAGGGAGGAGGGAGAGTGAGAATGAGAAAGAAGGCAGAATGATTATGTTTTATCTTAATATCCTGATGAAACATTAGAAATTATTTTACTTGAAGAATAGATAAATAAGCTGTGGTTATTGTGATTGGTATTTTGGCAGACCTTTTCTCTCAAAAGAAAGAAAAAGATAACATACATCAAAAATAATTGATTTTTTTTTTCTTTTGGAATACCAAAAGTTAAACTTCCAAGGAAAAACTAAAATTGTGGGAAATTTGAATATTGACCCAGTAACTTAGCAATACATTTCCTGAAGAGTTAATGTTCAAAGGAATACTTTTAAAAAAATATGTGTTAGGGCTGTTTTATATTGAAATATTTGCTTAATGCAGTAAGATAGTATTTTCCAGATGACTAGTGATGTTACAAAAGCATACAACCTAAGGACCCCATCCAAACTGTAAGATAGACTGGAATTCTATTTAAAAGCATCTGCAGGAGCTCAACAACTTGTCTTAAGCTCCAAATTATAACTAAGCTTTAGGAACCATTATTTAGTAAGTTTTGCTATAGAATCAAAGATCTACACTGACTTAACAGTGACTTAAAAAGGGGCAGAAATCATCCCTATTTTCTGATCATGTGTCTGCAAACTGGATGTTATCACATCAAGCAAAATAGCTATCACAGCAAACTCAGTTCAGAGTATGGAAATACCCAGCTCTTCCCTAGTAAGATGGATGCTGAAGATAACCTCCAAAAACTATAAAGTGATGGTCTTACTCAGTAATTTAAAAGAAAAACAAAACCAGTCTGTCTTTTAAAAGGAAAATGTTATTTATTTAAAAATTAACTTATTGATGTTTCAGATTTCCCAGTTTTAGTATTTAATGTAACAGTTGGTAGTTGGTGATACTGATAAAAGAGCTTTTGGAATCTTTAGTAAATAAAACAATTATTTATTTATTTGTATGTTTGAATGTTTTGTTGTATGCATGTATGTGTGTGTCTGCTACCCACGGAGGCTAGAAGGTAGCCCTGGATCCCTTGAAACTGGAGTTAATGGATGGTTTTGAGCCACAATAGGGTGTTGGGAATCAAACCCAGGTCTTCTGCAAGAGCAAGAAGTGCTTTTAACTGCTAGGCCTTCCCACCAGCACCTAGGAATCTTTCAGTAATTTTAAAGAGTAAAAAGCTACAAATAATTTTAAAATGCATTAAAATCAAACATGTTTTTCACAGGGAGCAGTTCTAAAGCCAGAACTGAAAAGAGACCCGGTCAGTACCAGAGTGAAGTTAAAGATTGTCCCTCACCTTCTTCGTTCTAGACAAGCTGCTGAAACATTCCCAGCAAACATTCAGGTAATCTGTGTTGTCCAAAGAGGAAATATTATTTGAACATACAGCTTTACTTAGAGAAAAAAATGGTATTAATGAATATTCATGAAATAGACTGATGTATAAAACAAGATTAATAGTTTTATTTCTAACTTAAGTGTATCTGTATAAATTATTTTGTAAAATTATATTACAATATATATTGCTTATAGTTTCCATTCACGCTAAGAATGTGGTGGTAACTCCATCCAGAATAGTTTTTGTGATCATAAGAAACTAAAACTTTGTGTGTGTTTGTGTGTGTGTGTCTTTATCTTTTCTCTAAAAATATTACCATTATAGTTAAAAATCAGGCAGTGGACAGTTTTGACTTTGTCTTTTCAAAGTCCTTTATCTTTCTTCTGTGCTTAAAGATGATATTGACTCACACTGTTGCTTATTGATTTAGTGACTACAGAAGTCTTCTCCCTTGTCTCCTGGCTTGTCATCTGACCCACATTCAATCTGTCTTCTGTATTGACACCTAACTTTCTTTGCGGTGGGAAATTATTAAACTGTGTTGATGAAGGGTATTAGATCCTTTTTTATCTTTTATCTTTAAGTTATGACTGCCTCATCCCTCAAGGCAAATATTTGGGGAATTGTCTTGGGGTTTCTGTTGCTGTGGAGAGACACCATACTCATGGAAATTTTTATAAAGAAAAACATTTAATTGGGGCTGGCTTATAGTTTCTGAGGTTTAGTTCATTGTCATCATGACAGGTGGCATGCAAGCAGACATGGTGCTGGGGGAAGGAGCTGAGAGTTCTACGTATTGATCTGCAGACAACAGGAAGTGAATTGTGTTTCACATTGGGCGTAGCTTAAGCTTAGGAGACCTCAAAACCTGCCCCCTTCCCCATAGTGACACACTTCCAACAAAGGCCACACCTTGTAGTTGCCTTAGTAGGGCCAGCACCCAGTCAGCACCAGGGTAAAAAAATCCACGAAGCTGGCATGAACTAAACTTCTTAGGAAATATCTTTTTCTCTTTCCTTGGGTTAGACTTTTCTATCTGAAGGGGAAAAAAATTAAGGAAATACAGATACTTTCTGGTGGTAACTTTCTCTTATACTTCATCATGAACAAAATCCTTTCTGAAAAATCTCTCTTGCTCCTCTACACAGCTTCTTAATTAGCTCTACATCTCTCCTCCTAATGCTCTAGTCAGCAGCTTCTCCCTAATTAACTCTGCATCCTTCTCTTTGCTCACTCCTCTCTCTCTCTCAGCCAACTACTGCCCTCACAAACTCTGGACAATTATGAGTTACATTTTCAAGGCCTGACCCATTCTCACAATACATGAAAACTAATGTATTTTCTCTCAGGCTAGGAATATTGCATTGACCCATGCACATAGTTCTTTCCCAGACAGAAAATGACATTGGAAATCAAAATTTAACAGTAACAATTAGCTGGACCTTGAGTGGTAAGGAGTACATGCAGACTAAAGTTGCTTCAACTTTTGACCTTCAGTTAGTAAAACACCTTGGAAAGCAAGCTCGTTTATATGTCTCTAGGGGAAACCAGATATTTGTCTCTAGGGACAACCAGCCTGCTTTGAATTTGTTCTGGAGACTAAAGTTAGCTGTCTGTGTCAAAGGCTGTCTTTGTGACTGAGAATCCTATGTCAGTCTGAGTAACATAAAATACCCTAGTTTTATTTCTATTCATCAGAGTTATACAGGATCATCTTCCTGACCATCCAAAGCTATATGTGTGCTTAGTAAGTATAAAACACACTACCAAAGGACTGTGGAAAGAGCCCCACAGCTGAGGTACACTAGTGGCTGGCACTTGAGATATTATTTCTTCTGTGTTTAAAATTGTGGTCAGATGTACTTGGAATTTGCCATCTTAATTGTTTTAATATGCAGTTCACTTTTTGAAAAGGTCCCATTGTTAGAATTCTTTTTATCTTACAAAACTGAAACTATTCATTGTCATTTTCCTTTTATATCCTGCCAATCATTATTCTGGTTTTCATCTCTATGACTTTGATTTTTCTAGGTACTTCTTATAAGTGAAATTATATAGTCTTTGTTTTTTTAGTGACTAGCTTATTTTACTAAGTACCATATCATTGAGGTCTATCTGCTGTAGCATGTGTCAGGATTCCATTCTCTTTTAAGATTAGATGTCTCATTCCTCTGTTTGGATCCTTGGCCTATTTCACATTTTAGCTTTCATGAATAATGTAGACAGTTTCTCTGTGTCCTGGGAGCTGCTCCCAAATAACCACATTGGAACTTATTAATTATTAATCCTTGGCCAATATCTCAGGCTTGTTGTTAGCTAACTCTTACATTTTAAATTAACTTGTATTTTTTATCTATGCTCTTTCACGTGATTTGATATCTCAGAATAACAAGCTCATCTCCTTCTCCTCACATTTCCTCATGAATCTTAGACTCGTTCTCTTCATGCTCTTTTTGTCTGCAAGTCCCACCTAACCTCTACCTGTCTGTCTATTGGCCAGTCAGCCTCTTTATTAATCCAATCACAGTGACATATATTCACACAGGGTAAAGTAATATTCCATATTTCCCCTTTTTGTTTAATTAAAAACCAAGGTTTAAACATTAACACAGTATAATAATATACAACAAAACAGTTATCAAGTAAGAATTACAGTTATATTTGTATTTAACAAAATAAGAGAAAATATTCCATCAGTTGTCTTTTCCTGAAGAGTTTAGAGTTTTGTACCTAATTTACTTTCTACCATGATTAGAGAGAATTACAACTGTAATTAACTCTCTAGTTTTCAACCCCATTGAAGCCCTGAGAAGGATATATTACCCGAGGAAACAGAAGTGCAGAGTAAGTGATTTCCAAAATTAAGAGACAACAGAAAAAGCTTACTGCCTGGACAGTCACTCAAAGTTCTTCTGTAACGTTGAACCATTCAACTTCAGCTACAGGCCTATAATATCTGACAGACATTTTTGAGAAGCAGGGAATTTTGAAGGCCTCCTCTACCTTATCTTGGCGAAATTTGGCAATCATTTTTTTCTTTTCATGCTGCTGGTCCAGTTTGGACATTATACTGTCAGCAGTTGGGGCCAAGGGCAGTTTCTTCACCCAAATGCTAGCTTTTGCTATAAAGCTCAATAAAGAGTTTCTTTGATGTCCATTATCCTCTTTTGAAGTAGATTGGTGCTGTTGGGAAAAGGTCATGAAAAACCCTAGGTTATTAAACATATTAAATGCCATATTCTTTAGGTCTTTGAAGTGTTTAAAAATCATTGTCTCTATAAATATATCTGTGTATGACCTTGAAGACATACTTAGCATGACTCTAAGTTTGACTGTTATAGATGACTAGCTATTAATCTATACTTATTAATACATAACTTTTTTTTTTTTGAGACAGGGTTTCTTTGTAGCTTTAGAGGCTGTCCTGGAACTCACTCTGTAGACCAGGCTGGCCTTGAACTCACAGAGATGTGCCTGTCTCTGTCTCTGCCTTGTGCTGGTATTAAAGATACCTTACAGTTTTAAATGAGCTACATAATTGCAATGTCCTAAACAAGAGTAGAAACATACAGTATAACAAAATTAACTTTAAATTTGTATTAATAAACTAACATTCATACCAATATTAAATATCTTAAAATTAATAGTTGTTTTTTGGATTAAAGTAGATCTATAATCTACCCTTTTTTTGGTATCATTCCTATATCATATACTCTTTTATTCCTTTAGAAAGAGATCTTTGCACTTAACTTCTTTGTTTAGCTTTTTTCTGACTATGACCAATAATAACATGTAATCAACCCCTAAACAAGGACAAGCCTTCATAATCCATTGAATAATTGAAAGCCACCTTTATCCTATCTTTTGGGAGTGTAGGTGAAGTAGTTCTCTAGACTACTTCCTGTGGGTGCTGGTATCTTTGGGGGAACCTTAAGAAAATAAGGTGATTGTTTTTTGTCTTGACTGGATTAGGGAGTGAGGCTGTACCATCTCAGCCAGCAGCCTTGAAACTGCTTTGGATACAGAGTTCTGAAGAGACTGTAACAGGCATTTTAACATGCTGGGTCATTTGGGCCATCTGTTTTTATTGGTGTCTGGTCTCTTTGCTCCGAAAATACATAAAGGTAAAGCGCATATCTGCATTAGTACAAATACAGACTGAGTGTTGTACCCAAGTTAGCCAAAACTATTTTTTATTATATGTTTGAGCAGGTAAAATATACGTTAAGTATTTTGTAATTTTTCGAGGTTTATTTCTTTATGTTTGTAGCCGGGATTTTCAGGGGTCTTCTGCAATCAAACCTAATCCATATTAACCTATTATGAATCTGCATCTCTCATTTCCTGTGGAAAGAAAGCAAAACCCCTTCCCCAAAGTAACATTTTTTGACTTCCTTTTTAAAAGTTAAGGTATCCATAAAGTATCTTTTTTGGTTCAGTTTAGCAGTCCAGTTCACAATCCCATGTTTATCAGTAGCTGCCATTTGCTCATCAGCATTCAAAAAATTCAAAATCTATACAATAATATACAGAATGCAGCGTACCTATGTATTTTCCATCTTTGTGTGACTTTTTTCTTTATATCACTTTGTTCTTTCTTTAAAGATTTTATTGTTCTTAAACCTCTTTTTCTCAGATTGTCTATACCATTTCTCTTTTTTCTCCCAAGCCTATGTACATTTTAAAACACATTGCAACCCATTTAGAGGATTTTTTCCATATTAATTTGTCTTTACTGTGTATCTGTAATCTTTTCTGTCTGCAGCTTCCCCTTAGCTCTAGCTTCTTATTGGCTAACTCTTATATTAATTTAACCCATTTCTATTAATCTGTATATTGTCACATGGCTGGCTTACTAGGTAAAGTTCACAACATCTATCTCTGGTGGCTCCATGGCTTCTCGCCTTCCTCCTTCCATGCTATAGGCCAAGCCAGTTATTTATTCATTAACCAATAAAAGCAACACATAGACAGGACATCCCACATCATTTCTGCTTTTCTGTTTAAATAAAAAGGAAGGCTTTAACTTTAACATAGTAAAATCACATATAACAAAAAGTTACTAACAAGAATTACAGTTACAATACTTATATCTGTTTTATCTTTTATCATAACTAAAGAAAACTCTAACTATAATTATAAATTCTTCAACGTCATCAAAGACTCCAGAAGAATATAACATTACCTAAGAAAACAGGAAGTGCATTGTAAGCAACTTCCAAAATTCTAGAATTGACAGAGACATCTCATTGCCTGGACAGTCACCCAAAGTTATTCTGTACTGTTGGGGCATCCAATCTCCAGCCTACAGGCCCATAGTATCCAACAGATTTTTCCATGAAGCAGGAAATTTCAAAGACAGTTCCACCTATATTGGCAGTTTGTCAGTCATTTTCTTTTGTGTCCTTAACGTGTCTGGCAGATTCTTTTATGAAACAGGAAACCCCGAAGGCCCTTTCTTACCTTTAGGCAAGTTCAGCAGTCATTTCTCTGTGGGTCCTACATGTCCAGTCAAGCAGTCCAGGCAAGAGCAGTTTCTTGCCCAAATGGCTAACCAACTCCATTATGAACCTCTTTGATGCCCATCATCCTCTTGAAGTAATTGGTGCTGCTAGGGGCAGTGTCTCACTGTCATGAGAAGTCCTAAGTTCTTAAACATTTTAAATGCCATATTCTGAAAGTCTCTGAAAGATTTGAGGAATGCCTGTCTAACTGAAATATATCTTTATACATCTAGAAAACCTAGCCAATGTGACTACAAGCTTGACTATTATAGATGACTTTCTGTTTACCTATATTTCTTAATTATAAGTGAGCTGTACAAACACAATACCTTAATTAAGAGCAGAAATACATAAATAACAAAATTGACCTTAAATTTGTATCAATTGAGCAAGATCCATACTAATGCCAATCTCTATAGCATACCCTTTTAAATATAAGGAAATATTTATAAATAATATTTGGGAATATGGGCATAGTTCTGTCCAAACTCTTCCTGCTATTTATTAGGTGAAGTAATTTCTTGAGGGGTGTTCAAGGCAACCTTTCAGGGGGTCTTGTTCCATAAAACCACACCAGTCTGGAAGCAGTCCACAGGTTCTCATCCTCTGTGGAAACAAGAAAAGAGCCTCTTTTCCAAAGTAACATATCCTTAGACCCATATTTGGAAGTCATGACATCTTTATAATATACATGCTGGTTTAGCTTAGTGGCTCGTACAATGAAATGCCTCTCTGTACTTAGCTCATTCACAGTCAAAAAATTCAAAGATAACACAATAATAGACTCTCTGTGAATTTTCCATTTTTGCGTGGCTTATTTTTACTCTATTACTTTTTAATATTTATTATCTTTACTCCTTTAATCTATGACTATCTGTACTCTGTCTCTTTAAAGACTTTGTTTTTTTTTTAATTTATTACTTTTTATTGAGAAAAGAAAAAAAAACAAGTTTCCACCTCCTCCCAGCCTCCCATTTCCCTCCCCCTCCTCCCATCCTTCTCCCCCTTCTCCCACTCCTCTCCCCCTCCCTCTCCAGTCCAACGAGCAGTCAGGGTTTCCTGCCCTGTGGTAAGTCCTAGGTCCTCCCCCCTCTGTCCATATCTAGGAAGGTGAACATCCAAACTGGCTAGGCTCCCACCAAGCCAGCACATTGCGTAGGATCAAAACCCCGTGCCATTGTCCTTGGCTTCTCATCAGCCCTCATTGTTCGCCATGTTCAGAGAGTCCAGTTTTAACCCATGTTTTTTCAGTCACAGTCCAGCTGGCCTTGGTGAGCTCCCAGTAGATCAGCTCCACTGTCTCAGTGGGTGGGTGCACCCCTCGTGGTCCCAACTTTTTTTTTTTTCTTTTAAAGCATGAATCTTCTGTTCTTTTTTTTTTTTTATTGATTAAAGGAGAATAAAGAAAAGAAAAAAAAAAACAAATTTCCACCTCCTCTCAGCCTCCCATTTCCCTCCCCCTCCTCCCATTCTTCTCCCCTTCCCCCCACATTTCTCCCCCTCCCTCTCCAGTCCAAAGAGCAGTCAGGGTTCCCTGCCCTGTGGTAAGTCCTAGGTCCTCCCCCTTCCGTCCATATCTAGGAAGGTGAACATTCAAGCTGGCTAGGCTCCCACCAAGCCAGCACATTGCATAGGATCAAAACCGCGTGCCATTGTCCTTGGCGTCTCATCAGCCCTCATTGTTCGCCATGTTCAGAGAGTCCAGTTTTATCCCATGCTTTTTCAATCCCAGTCCAGCTGGCCTTGGTGAGCTCCCAGTAGATCAGCTCCACTGTCTCAGTGGGTGGGTGCACCCCTCGTGGTCCCGACTTCTTTGCTCATGTTCTCCCTCCTTCTGCTCCTCGTTGGGACCTTGGGAGCTCAGTCCAGTGCTCCAGTGTGGGTCTCTGTCTCTATCTCCATCCATCGCCAGATGAAAGTTCTAGGATGATATGCAAGATATTCGTCAGTATTGCTCTAGGATAGGGTCATTTCAGGTTCCCTATCCTCAGCTGCCCAAGGAACTAACTGGGGACCTCAGCTTGGGCACCTGGGAGCCCCTCTAGAGTCAAGTCTCCTGCCTACCCTAAAGTGGGTCCCTTAACTAAGAATTGTGGTTCCGTGCTCCCCTATCCAACCTTCCTTTATCCCGATCCTCCTGTTTCCCCAAGTCCCCCCTCCTTCCCTTCTACCTTTTCTCTCCCCATCTCCCCTTACCCCCATCCCACCCCACCTCCAACATCCCACTTTTCTCCCCGGCAATTTTGTCTACTTCCCTTATCCAAGAGGATATGTTTTTCCTTGGGTTCACCTTCTTACTTAGCTTCTTTAGATTCGCCTATTGTAGACTCCGTGGCCCCTATTTATGGCTGGAAACCAATTATGAGTGAGTACATCCCATGTTCATCTCTTTGGGTCTGGGATACCTCACTCAGGATAGTGTTTTCTATTTCCATCCATTTGCATGCAAAATTCGAGAAGTCATTGTTTTTTACCGCTGAGTAGTACTCTAGTGTGTATATATTCCATACTTTCTTCATCCATTCTTCCATTGAAGGGCATCTAGGTTGTTTCCAGGTTCTGGCTATTACAAATAATACTGCTATGAACATAGTTGAACAAATGCTTTTGACATGTGATAGAGCATCTCTTGGGTAAATTCCCAAGAGTGGTATTGCTGGATCCAGGGGTAGGTTGATCCCGAATTTCCTGAGAAACCGAAACACTGACTTCCACAGTGGTTGCACAAGATTGCATTCCCACCAGCAATGGATGAGGGTACCCCTTCCTCCACAGCCTCTCCAGCAAAGGCTATCCTTGGTGTTTTTGACTTTAGCCATTCTGACAGGTGTAAGATGATATCTCAAAGTTGTTTTGATTTGCATTTCCCTGATTGCTAACGAAATTGAGCACGACCTTAAGTGTCTTTTGGCCATTTGAACTTCTTCTGTTGAGAATTCTCTGTTCAGTTCAGTGCCCCATTTTTTAATTGGGTTAATTAGCATTTTAAAGTCTAGTTTCTTGAGTTCTCTATATATTTTGGAGATCAGACCTTTGTCTGTTGCGGGGTTGGTGAAGATCTTCTCCCAGTCAGTAGGTTGCCTTTGTGTCTTAGTGACAGTGTCCTTTGCTTTACAGAAGCTTCTCAGTTTTAGTAGGTCCCATTTATTCAATGTTGCCCTTAATGTCTGTGCTTCTGGGCTTATACCTAAGAAGCGATCACCTGTGCCCATCTGTTGTAGGGTATTTCCCACTTTCTCTTCTATCAGGTTCAGTGTTTTCGGGCTGATATTGAGGTCTTTAATCCATTTGGACTTGAGTTTTGTGCACGGTGATAGATATGGGTCTATTTTCATTCTTCTACAGGTTGACATCCAGTTGTGCCAGCACCCTTTGTTGAAGATGCTTTCTTTCTTCCATTGTATACTTTTAGCTCCTTTATCGAAAATGAGGTGTTCATAGGTTTGTGGGGTAAGATCCGGGTCTTCTATACGATTCCATTGGTCGACTTCTCTGTTTTTATGCCAGTACCACCCTGTTTTCATTACTGTAGCTCTGTAATAGAGTTTGAAGTCAGGGATGGTAATGCCTCCAGACAATCCTTTATTGTATAGGATTGTTTTGGCTATCCTGGGTTTTTTGTTTTTCCATATAAAGTTGATTATTGTCCTCTCCAGATCTGTGAAGAATTTTGATGGGATCTTGATGGGGATTGCATTGAATCTATAAATTGCCTTTGGTGGAATTGCCATTTTTACTATGTTGATCCTCCCAATCCAAGAGCAAGGGATGTCCATCCATTTTTTGGTATCCTCCTCAATTTCTTTCTTCAATGCCTTAAAGTTCTTGTCAAGTAGATCTTTCACTTCCTTGGTTAGATTTACCCCAAGATATTTTATGCTGTTTGTGGCTATCGTGAATGGAGAAGCTTCTCTGATTTCCCTCTCTGCTTCCATATCCTTTGTGTATAAGAGGGCGACTGATTTTTTGGAGTTGATCTTGTATCCTGCCACATTACTAAAGCTGTTTATCAGCTGTATAAGTTCTTTGGTGGAGTTTTGGGGGTCGCTTATGTACACTATCATATCATCTGCGAATAACGAAAGTTTAACTTCTTCCTTTCCAATTCGAATCCCCTTGATCCCATTATGTTGTCTTATTGCTATTGCTAGAACTTCCAGCACTATATTGAAGAGGTATGGCGAAAGTGAACAGCCTTGTCGTGTTCCTGAGTTAAGCGGGATGGCTTTGAGTTTCTCTCCGTTTAATTTGATGTTAGCTGTCGGTTTGCTGTATATAGCTTTTATTATATTTAGGTATGACCCTTGTATCCCTAATGTTCTCTACCATCTCGTACATCCTTTGTACTTCAAATTTGTCCCTGAGCCTTGTGGGGAGGGGTGTGATATAAATGTTCCGTTTAGGGTTGAACATTCCTCAGTCTCTTCTTCTTTACACTGTGGTCAGTTATGTGTCACTGTTAATCAAAAGAGAACATTTTCAAATGAATACTAAGAGATACATTGAGCAGTACGTATAAGAGGTCATTAGGAGTCAGTTTAAACTATCTCCATTTAGCATATGTCTTAGGGTTTCTAATGCTGATGAACCACCTATACCAAAAGGCAAGTTGGGGAGGATAGGGTTCATTTAGCTTACATTTGTACAGTGTAGTCCATCGTTGAAGGAATCAGGACAGGAACTCAAATAGTAGCTTGCACAGCACCTTCCTACACTATGAAAGCTTTCTGGTAGCGATGAAGCTTGTAGGTCTGTATAAACTTTTTTTTTTTTTTTTTTTGCCATGTCGTTGTGACTCAGGAATATTGCGTCTTGAGTAATAGGGTCTTATTGTCAAGTTCTAGAGAGTTACCAAGAGCAACGACAGTAGCCCGTGATGATGATTGGGGGGATCTGTGACTCTTTTACTAATCTAATGGAAACAGTTTCTGTATAGGGAACCTTCTTTTCAGGTATGTCAGGTTTACAACCAAGATTAACCATCATGCTATGTGGTAGTTTAAATGAGAATGGACCCTATAGACTCATGTATATTGAATGCTTGGGCCTTAATTCGTAGAACTGTTTTGGTAAGTATTGGGAAGTATGGTCTTGTTGGAGGAAGTTTGTTACTGTGGGTGGTGTTTAACATTTCAAGAGCCCATGATAGCCCCAGTTTCTCTCTCTCTCTCTGCTTCCAACTTGTGGATCAGTTGTAAGCTCCCAGCTCCTGCTGCTAGCACCATGCTAGCCTTCTGCCTTCATGATCACTGCCATGATGGTTATGGACTCAGCCTTGCAGTAAACCCTCACCTATTGAAGTGTTTTCTTGTATAATTTGCCTTGCTATGATGTCTCTTCACAGCAATAGAAAAGGGATCAAGAGACACTGGAAGTCTGCTCCCAGTGTGTTGTCATGGTTTTCAATACTAGGAGGCAATTCAAGCCCTGGTATATTCCATATACAGTGTTCTGTGTATTGTTGAGGAAACAGGAAAGAGGTTAAGAGTGGTGGGCTTTTATAAGCCTTTTTCAGTGGTCAGAGTAGGACAATATCATCATTTACACCTACCAGCCTATCATTCAGGCACTTTGGGATTTTACCCAGCTCTGGAAAGAATCATGGTGTTTGAACCACTCACCTTAATTCTTCTTTGCTGTGCCTGTGACCACTAGTTCTGTCAAGCTGTCATGGTCTGAGCCTATAGCCTGCTAAGATAGGTATAATACTGAGGGAAGAGCATTCTCCATGTTGTTGCAGTCTTCCTGTTGCTTAGGTGGACTGGTGGCCAGTGATTGTTGCAGCCAGCCACAGATGATGCGGGCTGGATTAGAAGTCTGGTCGATTGGGACCTTGTATTATTTTAGCACTGGGGTTGTCCCAGAGCCTAAGTCAGCTGTCAAATTCTGGTGTTAATTGCTTTGTTCCGTACAGCAAATACAGTCTTGCTCCATACTATGCTGCTTCCTATTCTGCAACTGGAGTTTGCAGGAGTGATGAAGATAGTTTTCAGTTGTAGTTCCAGTGGCTCAGTCTGCCCATATTGACTTAATAGTGCTATTAGTTCTGGAGGTCTTCTAGTTATGGGCTCGTTAGTGGATTTCAAGAATAACGCTCGGATGACTTAATTTCTTGTCTTCCCCGAAGCAAGAAACCTTTCTAAACCCACATTTTCCTGTTTCTAGTTGGAAGATGAGGCTAAGAAGTACTCGTCTCCTGCCTTGTTCAGTGTTCCTTCTTTTCCTCTACTTTATTGTTGTCTTTGACATCTATCTTTGTTATCTTTGTCTTCTTTGTATTCCTTCCCTTCTGTCTTCTTCGAATGGGCTCTTACCTTGTTTTCTTAGTTCTTCTGAGGGCAGTTTTGTGTGTCTATAAGGTGATTTCTGGGCAATCTTAACTCAGAGGCTGTCTCCCTCTGCTTTCTTCATAGATTACTTTTAGAATGTTAATTTTCTTTTTATTTCTGGTTGGATGTTTTTATCGTTTAAAGATGAGGAACTTTACAAATCTTCATAAATTGAAATAACCATGAATTTTTCCTTCTTTAGTCTATTGACATGGATAATTGTAGCAAAGCAAATATTCTGTCCCTGAAACTTCCTTATCTTCAAGGGCTAAATCTTTACATTAAGAAAAATATTAGGTGTATATATGACATGTAGGAAGGTATATGTACTATATTGTGTGTGTGGATATCAGAGAGCACCTCAGTAGAATCTGTTTGTGGTTCTACCTTTATGTGGGTTCCTGGGATTGAACTCAGGTTGCTAGGCTTTTATGGCAATTGCCTTTACCTGCTGAACCTTCACCAATCTTATTTGTTCATGGTATATAATAATTCTGATGTGAAGTTAGCTTTAGCTTACTGCTTAATTGAGTATGAAGTATTTATCTTTTGTATTGATGATCATAAAAAGATCATAACAAATATGTAGCTTTCTTGTAGTAGTTTTTCATCTTAAATTAAGTATTTTTTCCTGGTTTTTTTAAAGTATTTAAATTTTTTATCTTTTTATTTTATCTGGGCATGTTTTTATCATTTAAAGATGAGGAATTTTGCAAATCTTCATAAGTTGAAATAACCGTGATTTTTTTCCTTCTCTATTCTATTGCTATGAGGGAGATGTTATTGCAATTTGTTTAAAACAAAAAGAAAAAAAGGAAAACATTGGGCCAGTAAGATGGCTCAGCAGGTAAAGGTGCTTGCTGCCACACCTGAGAACCAGAGTTTAATCCCTGGAACCCACATGGTAGAATAGAGAACTGACTGACTGCAGTGATTTGTTCTTTGACCTCCAGTAATGTGCTTTTCTGTCTGTTAGCACATGAGATTTTATCTCTTAGCCTTGGATTGATTTTCTTTTGGAAAATTAAATGAAGGTATATTCTACAAGTAATCCTAACTGAGTATGCATTCTGAAACTGAATAAACTTTATAAATTCCTAGTTTACATTTTTATTATTGTGATATACATATATATGTATATATATACACACACAAATAATATTGTAGCTTTTAAAATTGGTCAGCTATTGGTTTTTTCAATCTTACTTATTTTTGTTGTCATTTTGGTTTTTTGAGATAGTGTTTCTCTATGTAGCCCTTTTTGTCCTGGAACTCACTCTAGCAGGCTGGCCTCAAACTCACAGAGATCCACCTGCCTCTGCCTCCAGAGTGCTGGGATTGTAGGTGTGCTCCACAAAGCCTGACCAGCTTGTGTTTGTCAATATAAAAGTTGTATTGATTTTGAAGAGCATGGTGTAGTGCTGAGGTCTGTTGTTGAATCTTGACTACTATTTTAAAATGCCAGATTGTTATTTGTTAATTGGTGTTTTTGATTTGTTTATTTTATATAGGTGGTGTATGATGGACTCTTTGGTACAAATACAAATTCAAAGTTAAGAACATTGTCCCTGCAATTTGTACATCACATTTGTATAACGTAAGTTTTATTTTTTAACTAATTAACTATTCATTTTTTTAGAGTAACCATGTTTCAGCTGTTTTTATTTCTTCTTTCTTAAAAAGCAGTTATATTCATCTTAGAAAGATTCCATTGTTTAAGATTTATTTTTATGATTTTAAAATTATACTTACATGGGCATGTCTGTGTGGGTCTGTTCATGTGTGTGATGGTTCCTGCAGAGTACAGAAGAAATTTGTGAATCCTCTGGAGCTGGAGTTGCGTGTAGTTTGTGAGTTGCACAGTATAGGTATTGAGAACTAAACTAGAATTCTCCGTAAGAGCAGTGCCAGGTTTTGCTGCTGAGTCACTTTTCTAGAGAGTTTCAGGCTTTATATATTGCTTAGCTGCATTTGTTGCTAATTTTTAAAAGAGATCATCTGAAAGGATATTTTGGTTTTCATTTTTGTTTTTAAAGCTGCCCAGAAATCAAGATTAAGCCTCTAGGCCCTATGCTTTTGAATGGTCTCACTAAGTTGATAAATGAATATAAAGAGGTAAGTGGCTTGCCTTTTAAAGTTTAACATTATAAGAAGAGGGAGGGAGAGAGAATGGGTTGACACCCCCACACACAAATAAAAAACAGACAAAAAAATGTTTTAAATAAGTTAATGATTTTGGCAAAAGGATTTACTGTTTATTGTATTTTTTTGTTTTCTTTCTTTTTATTTTTTTAATTTTAAGGACCCTAAATTGTTGTCAATGGCATATTCAGCTGTTGGAAAACTCTCCAGGTGAGTAATGTCTTTTTTCTTTTTTTTTCTGTGAGAGAAAGCTGTTGAAAATTGAGAAAAATTTATTTGAAATTAACAGTAGATGCAGAATTATTTAGAATTATTTAGAAATCATTATTTAGAATTATTATGATTCTGATAGGAAATGTATTTTATGACAATAGGCCATTTAGAAATGCCTTCTTTTTAGAAAAGAAGATTTAAGTTTACCTTTGAAAATACATTACCATAATAAATTTAGTCTTGAAATTTGGTTTTAAACTGAATTTTGTCAAAATTGATTATCATTATGGTTGCATAATGAATTACATTATAGACATTAGGTTAACCTTTAGTGTTTTTGTTGTTTCTTATCACTAAACCTCACAGTCTCATTTTATGTTACTTATGAATATGAATGATCCTGTTTTCAAAGATTTGTTTTCATCTGTTCAACTTCTTCTTGTATTGTCCTCCTTCATTTTAAACTGGAGGGAAAAAAAAGATGAAATTTATTCTGTGGTACCCGTGTGTTACTTTGGCTCCTGCAGACATAGGCTGTGTATTGCTCTCCTTTGATGTGAAGGGAAAGAAACTTCAGGGTTCAGAAGAAAGTGACCCTAGATCAGCTCACAAGCACAGAGTTGTCTCAAACTCTGTCCCTTTAGCATGAAGTAGCAAAGCCTCTTACTATTGTAGATTTTCCTTTAAATTACAATTCAATATCTCTTCCTTCATGCTAAAGTCTGGAATATAAACTGATTGCATGGAATGTTATAGAAGGAATACCTGGAAATATAAATAATATAAATACAAATGTTTGTTGACAAAGGATTATTTATATATTTGAAAAATTAAATAATCACTTTAAAAAATAAGTGGCTTCTGAATAAAGTAACCTGATGATACTGACGTACTTAGTGTTGTGAAAATGTGTGCTGAGGAATGTTTGGATATAGTTTCATTTTCTACCCCTTTTCATCCCATGAAAATTTATGATAATGATATTCTTACATTCTCTTATAGTCGAATGCCCCATTTATTCACTAAGGATATAGCTCTTGTGCAACAGCTTTTTGAAGCCCTGTGTAAGGTAGGGAAACATATTGTTAAGTTTACACTTCTGCATGGATACTTTCCTGGAAGTCTGCCGGGAGGGAAACACCATTTTTCTCTCTTTACAGGAAGAACCCGAGACTCGACTTGCCATTCAGGAAGCCTTATCTATGATGGTTGGAGCATATAGTACCTTAGAAGGAGCACAGCGAACTTTAATGGAGGCACTTGTAGCTTCATATTTAATAAAGGTAGGCCCAGCTATGTAAATGACAATTGCTAATAGTATATGCTTTTTTTTAATATTAAACTCTTAAAAGTTGATAAGTATAAATTGTACATACTTAATGGGTATAATGTTTCAGTAAGTGTGTACAGTTACATATAAATAAAAAATACCCTTTTCTAGCTTTTTTTGAAATATGTAGTATTTTAGTATCTGTAGTTATTCTTCTACATATTGGGACACCAGAACTTTTTTTTTTTTTGTATCTAACTCATTTGGTACCTGTAGACCTACCTCTCCTCTTTATCTGTGTCTGGTCTATTCTCAACTTCCATGAGATTACCTTTTTTAGAAAGGTGTCTTAGAAAGAAAAACTACACAGGAGTCTAAGAGATACATTGTGAGATTGTGTGACATTTGTCTTTCTGTGCCTATTTAACTTGTCTTCTAGTCTCAGCCATATTGTTGCATATGATATTACTTTTTAAATTATTATTTTGTAATTCTCACATATTTCACTTACTCTTTTGGCTGGAAGAATATGTTGGGGGAAGGTATATAGAAGTAAGCCTTTAGCGACAGTGAATTTTCAAACTGGCCAGTTTCATCAGTTATTAATCTAAATTAAGGAAATATAATTGCATATTTGAGTTTCTGTTCTCAAGTCATTGTTAACGTCAGGACAAACCTGAGAAGAGATATTTTTGTTAATTTATAGTAAGTAAGGTCATATTCTATCCTTTGAAAAACATCTGCATTTCACTTTGTGACTAAGAGTTTGAAAGCTGGCAAAGATAATGATGGAGGCCTCACAATGGCCTTGGCTTCAAGTTTGGACAGAAGTGTGTGTGTAAAGAGAGATCTCTTAGCTAGGATCTTTGCTCTATTTGCAGGATCCTTTTAGACCATAGAAGTGCATATGAGTAATGTCAGAGACGTCCAAGTAGCATGATCTTAATAGGACTAATGGTAAAGTTCAGTGGTGGATCTGTGTGTAATGTGTGAGGTCTGTCCCCCCACAAGGGAGCTCTTGAACAAATGGTTTATCTTGATTCATATTGTTTTGGACATGTGTTTATTGATATATCAAATTTATATACAATTAGGTTGACTTAGGACTGGATTGAGATGCTGATAATTATTGCTGTTTTTGTTTGTTCAATAGCCTGAAGTTCAAGTTCGGCAAGTTGCAGTGAAATTTGCCAGCACAGTGTTTCCTTCAGATCATATACCTTCCAGATATTTGCTCCTACTGGCTGCAGGAGACCCGTAAGTTTAGAAATGTCAAATTGAACTTGGGTTAATTAAGTATATTTTAAGATTACTAAAATTTATGTTGGTTGCAAAGTTGGCTGATGAAATTTAGAAGTAGTTTATTATGGAGTTAAAAGTATATACCTTCAGGTGATCCATAATAATATAGCTATATATTTATATGTTGAATTAGCATATATGTCTAAAATATATGACACATAGATAATATAGATAGAAAACTTATTGTGAAATAGTCAAATGTAAATAAAGCAAACCTCATAATTGTATAAATAATACAATTATACTTAGATACGTAATTGTATAGAGAGGTCCTCTAAAGGAGAAAAAAGGATTAATGTCTTTGATTGCTTAATATACCTATTTTGATATTTAATTTTGTTGATAGAATATCTTTTGTGTCTACTATGTTAGGATTTTAAAATGAGGTTTGCATGTCTATGTGTGTGAATTACATTACTGCTATTCTAAAGTGTACTTTTTCATGTGACTAATGTGCCACCTACTGCACTAATGAGACACCTCTTTTCATCATTCAAGTATTTCTGAAATTGATAAATGATCTTAAGCCATTATGTAAATATAATAAAATATAAGTGTGTCTATTCTAAGAACTCTTATCAAACCTATTACCTGTTTTATAGTCTCTGACATCTTAACATGTGTGAAGTACTCTATATCTGCCATATTATGTGATTATTATATCTATTTTTTCTTTTAAATAAGATTATCTTATTTTAAAGTCTAAAATAAAATTAAGCTTTCTTTTATTATTTGAATAGCCTTCCCAGTTTAAAAAATATGGGAAGTTACTTGATAACTGTTTGAGAATTTTAATTGGTTCTGTTAGATATGCTTCTGATGTCTCCCTTCAGTATGAATTGTATGTATTTTAAGTGAGTTCACTGAAGACAGGTTCTGACTTTTGTTTTTTGATCTTTTTTTTCTTCTTAATGATTTGCATTTCAGTTTGGCTCCAGTGGTGGTTTTGATTGTTAGTCTTGTTTTTGTTGACACCCCCCCCCCCCCCCCTTAAGTTTTCTAGCTACATGCCAGATATCCTAGTATCTGTGGGCTAAGGTAGCAATTGGTGTTAGAACAAGATTTCAGTCTAGGAACTTAGACAAACCTTAACCAGCATTTTTATTTATACCACAAAAACCAAAACATGACTAATTTAGTATTTTATTTACTTTTTAGTTTAATAAAAATTGTTCTGTTCAAGCAAGAAATCCTCTAGCTTTGCCTGCTTGCTCCTTCCTGCCACTCTGTAGGGGTACTCTTAGGAATGCAGGACCCTTTCAGAGGCAGTTGAGGAGTTTTGAGAAGACTTGTGATACAGAAGCAAAGTAAAGCTGTGAGGTCATTTTTTAGGTGTCATGAAATACATTAGGTTTTTTTTTTTTTGTTGTTGTTAGTTTGTTTTTTGTTTTTATTTTTTGAGACAAGGTTTCTCTAGCTTTGAAGTCTGTCCTAGAACTTGCTCTATAGACTCACAGAGATAGACCTGCCTCTGCCTCCCTCGTGCTGGGATTAAAGATGCGTGCCACCACCTCCAAGTTAGATTAGGTTTTATAGTTGTACATATGAATGCCATTCAGGTGCCAGCTTTTATAGAATTGTAGACAAACTGCTAATAAGTGTCAGAATTGAGGTGGGTTTGTAGAACACAGTACATGCTACTGAGTTTTAATGTGTGTTATAGTTGTTTGTGATTTAGTTTTAATAAGAGTAAAAGCACACAGATAGATATTTGCATAATGAGTTGCAGTAATTACTGTCTTGTTTTTTTCCCTGTGAGTAAAAGTTAAAGATGTAAGTCAATGAATCTCCAGATCTCATTAAATTATCCAAGATTGTAAGTTTTATTTTACTTTTTATTTACTGCTTATATAGCCCAAAATGTATTCAGGACAGTTTGTGAAAACTCCAGCTGTCAAATAAAATTTCTGTTTCCATTCTTCAAGTGGTGACTCTTTCAGTTGGCAAAGGTTATTTTTTAATTCTTATTTGTCTCTCTAAAAGACGAGAAGAAGTCCATGGTGAAGCACAACGTGTGTTACGATGTCTTCCTGGTAGAAACAAAAAGGAAAGTGCTTCTAAGCAGATGCCATCTTTTCCAGAAATGGTATATTACATTCAGGAAAAGGTAGGGATTTTATATAATAGATGTTGGAGTAAAATGGACATTTTAAATGTAAAAATTCTATACTTAGATATTAAATAATAAAGTTCCTAGCAATCATAGTACTTACAGTAAGAGGGAGCTACAAAGTAAGGAGAGAAATATAATTCTTATATACAATTGGTTTGTTTAGCCTAAATACAAATGACTTGTAATTTTTTTAATGCTTGTCAGCATTGAGTATGTTGAAGAAAATTTTCCTTTGGTATGACATAGTTAAAAACACATCTTTAAAAAGATTAAATTTGTTTGTTTTGCTAGTTTTATCTCCTCTTTAATGATACCAGATGTCATAAAGTAAGGATGCTTTGGAGCAGCTCAGGGTTTTTCTACTATTGTTATTCCAAATTATTTTGTAGCTCTCTGCTTTGCACAGGGTTTCTGCGGCTGACTCAGAGCATTGGCAGTAGTCATCCTCAGCACTGACTGTCCACTCTTCATGTTGGTCTGTTTTGATTATGTTAGAGACTAGCATTTCTTGGAGTGTGAGGGACATATGCAGCAGGAAGATGTTTTGTTTTGAAAAGACAAATGCAGGTGACTGTTTTGTTTAGAAAAAGACAGAAAAATGTTTTGTTTAGAAAAAAACAAAACCAAATGCATGGGACGGAGAGGTAGCTAAGTGGTTATGAGCATATGCTACTCTTGTAGACCTGAGTTTGATTTTCAGGATCTGTGTCCAGCTGTATGTGACTACAACTCTGGAGGATCCGATGCATCTGTCCTCTGTGGGGCCCTGCATTTGTATGCACACACCCACCCAGATACACTTGCATTCACATAATATAAAATGATAAAAATAAACCTTTAGGGCTGGAGAGAAGACTTAACAGTAAGACATTTTACTGTCTTGCAGACTCATGGTTTGGTTCCCAGCGTCCACATAATGCCTCACGATCATTGTAATCCTAGTTCCAGTGGATCTGAGTGTGCATATGGTACACTTAGGCAAAACATGCATATACATAAGTAAAAATCATTAAATTTTTAAAAAGGAAAAATATTGAAAAAGTCAAATGAAAGGGACTGGAGTCAAGGCAAGGAGTCAATAGTGCACTGTTTTTTTTTTCTGACAGGACCTGGGTTTGATCCCCAGAATTCACATGGTGGTTCACAACCTTCTGCAGCTTCAGCACAGGGGATATTATATGCCCTTCTGGCCTCAACATACTCTGCATGAGTGTGATGCACAGTCACATATTCTGGCAAACACCTATATATAGAGAGCAAAATAAACCTTAAAAAAAAACCCAAAGACAAATGCAAATCAACAATAGCAATATAGCTAGAAGTACAGTTATTTTGAGCTGAGTAAGAGAACAGTTAATTTTCAAAAATGTAATTTGTTTTGGGCTTATCTTTATTAGGCTTCCCATCGGATGAAAACTCCAGTCAAATACATGACCGGAACCACTGTCCTTCCATTTAATCCAGCAGCATTTGGAGAGGTAGGACTTTTGTGTCTTCCTGTGTAGTGGCTATGAAAACTAACATCATACCTAAGGTGTATCTGATCCTTTGCATTATATTAAACTCATATTATGGTATTCTTGTCCTTTTAGGGTGTTTGTTTTGACAAACAAGGCCTAGTATTTGGTAATTTGCTTTGTTTTAATTCATAGTTAACTCACTGAGGTTTCCAACTCACCTCCAACCCCTGTCTCAGGCATCAAACCTGGGGCCTTAGAAACCCCAGACAAGTACTCTACTGCCGAGTCACCCCTAGATTCCCAGTCCCTGTCTCTATTTCAGAACAAGGTGCTCTGCATTGGTTACTGTTGGGCTTTTGTAACAAGTTAGATTTGACTTTTAAAGCCAATATACTGTTGAAATTGCTAGGGTTTTCTAGGCTGGAAGGCAAAATAGGGTTTATCACATTTATTGAGAGTATTAATTTATCACATCTAAGGTGGGTTTTATGTTTTAAATTACTGATTTACACCAATTAAACTGCAATTAATCTTGTTAGAGTAGGAAGTTGGCTAGGCTTCAGTCCTAGCATGAAGAAGAAAAAGTAGTCAAACCTTTCATTAAGAAAACTTTCATTAAGAAAACACATCTGGATTTGTGTAATCTTGTTACTCCTGTTGCTAAATTGTTAATTTAATTAGCATATTGAATCATGTTTCCTGGCTTTTATTAAGATTTTGTAGTGTTTCATAAAGGATGGTGAGGAGTGAAATCTGAAAATTGTCACTTTGAAGAATATGCCCCACACTGACTTTTTAAGAAGTTGGCATTTCTCATCTTTCTGGTTTTAGATAGTTCTTTACTTGCGCATGTGCCTGGCTCATAGTGCAGGTGTGGTGCCCACCTCTCAGAGTTTGGCTGATATGCAAGATCATGCTCCAGCTATTGGACGGTACATTCGGATGTTAATGTCAAGCAATCAGGCGACAGCTTCATCTTCTAAGAGTGGAGAAACCAACCCTGTTCAAATCTACATCGGCCTGCTTCAACAGCTGTTAGCAGGTGTCGGAGGTAGGAACATAATCATACTAGGGAAAAACAGTAAAACAATTAAGCAAAAAGTTAATTTTACCTTTCTCTTCAGTATTTGTACATCTGGCTTCAGTGGGTAAGTTACAAACCCATGATCTTACAGATGACCCTGGTTAAACCCATTGGGCTTCAAAATATAATAAAAAGATAGTAATTGGGGAAAGGACTTGTAGGTAGGAGATGGTTATATGTATGTGTGTGTGTGCAACAATAGGGATGAGAAAGAAAGAAATGAGGGTCCGGAGTTAAACTGATCAGAATATACTATATAGATACACAAAATCCGCAAAAAATAAATTCAATAAAAATGTAAAAAAATAAATTTTAGACTGTGCTACGAATTTGCAGCCAATCTATTCCAACCTTCTTGACTTTTGTAAATAAACATTAACCACTGCTTACTTTCTCAGTCTCCCTGATTTATTCTTGGTGCATTTTTCATTTCAGAAAGATGTTAATTTGTCTTTTTAACTGCATATGAAAAGCAGGACATCCTATTGATAACTGAATTGCATTCTATATATTGAATTGAAATTTTCTATCTTTAGACCAGAATTTGTGTTTAAACAGTAATATTACATTTGAGAGGAATTTAGGGATTTCTTTATATTCATTCTTTTTCATGAAAGTTAAAATAGTTCTGAATTCTTATTTAGGTTTGCCAGTCATGTACTGTCTATTGGAAGCTGTGTCAGTGTATCCAGAAAAATTGGCTACCAAATTTGTAGACAAAACAGAATGGATAAAGGTATGTCCTCATGACATGTTTATTTCTCTAAGAATTCAGGTATTTCAAACTATTAAAGCATCTTTCTTCCTACCAGTCTTAATATGCTCTTTACTACTTTTAAGTCATTTAAAATGACTTAAAAAATGAAAACATGCAGGTCGACATCCCTCATGACACATCTTGGTGATGCAGTGGGATGAGTTTAAGAATCATCAATTAAAAATATTTTTCTGCGCCATGTGGTGGTGGCACACGCCTTTAATCCCAACACTCAGGAGTCAGAGACAGGTAGATTTCTGAGAGTTCAAGGCTAAGCGTAGTTCACAGAGTGAGTTCCAGGGTAGCTATAGCTATAGCTCTTACACAGAGAAACAAGCAAAGCAAAACAAAACAACAACAACAAACACTTCAAAAATATTTTATAATAATAGGTATATAATTTTGAAAAACACCTTTACATTGTATATTTATTTGTCAAGACACTTCTGTAGTTGTGACATGCCTTTAAATCTTCTTAGTTTCCCACTCGTCCTTGCTTCTGACAAACATACAAAGGACATTAATAGTTTTATGACGTGAAACCTTCTATATTGCTTATGTATATATACATAAAACAATGCATTTAAAATGTTTCCTTTCACAGTTTTGACTTTCTTTTACTGGGTAGTAGAGCTTGTAGCTAGTCTTGTAACTGTGTAGAAAACTCCTTTTTATTTTAACAGCTTCATCATTTTCCATTGCTTGGTTAATTCTAGATCCTTATTACTGACCATATAGGATTCTTATCTGTTGCAGTGCATAATACTATTTAATGCTATTTTCCATTCAGAGAAATAATTTTTCATAGCAGGGAGGATTTATTGTATTTCATGGGCGTATGTATGAGTGAGAAGTGTAGGTTTTAGATTTCCAGATGTGGAAGACGTGTCTATAATTTTGATCATGCCCACCCTTCATGTGGGGAGTACTACTAAGTTATGCTACCAGCTCAAGTAAGAGTGTTCTTCTCTCATAACACCAAAGGTGTTAGCAAATAAAATTGTAAGTGTAATTTGAATTTAGTAAAAATATGGCTCATACAGTTGTGTATGTATCTCTTTTCTGCTGTAATGTAACTCATTTTGGAAACTAGCTTGAGTTATGGTAAAATTTATAGATTTTATCTTTAAATTTGAAAATAGGAATGTAGTTTGTCAAGAGATACAAGTTTTTAATTTTTCTTGAGAAGATTTGGTCTTTTGAATGTGCTTCTTATTTTAAAAAGGGTGATCATTCTTTGTGGATATTTTCTAATTTAAACTAATGTTGTAGGTTTTGATCACTTTTAATAGAAGGTAAGAAAACTTTCTATGATATGAAGAGAAACTAGAATATGAGTTTGGTTCTAGGGCCTGTTATACAGTGACCTATGAACTAAAAATAAGGTTTTATTCTTGCTTTTTCGCCTTCCTTCCTTCCTTCCTTCCTTCCTTCCTTCCTTCCTTCCTTCCTTCCTTCCTTCCTTCCTTCCTTCCTGTTTTTTCTTTTTTTTTCTTTTCTTTTTTTGAGACAAGGTTTCTCTTTGTAGCCCTGGCTGTCTAGAACTAAATGTATAGACCAGGCTGACTTAGAACTCAGAGATAGACATGCCCCTGCCTCCTGAGTGCTGGGATTAAAGGCGTGTGCCACTGCCACCTAGCACTATTGTTCACTTTATCTGAAAAAAAAAAATGCTGGAGTTTGAAAAGAGTGCTTTGCACGTGGTAGGCCGGTGTTTTTCCTCCGAACCACAACTATAGATATTTTATATTTGTAAGTAGGTGAAAAAAATAACAAAACACATTATTTCATGACATACAGGCTGCAGTCCTCATTTTATTGGAACACATTTGTGTCCATCCCTCTATGTATTATCTTTGCCTGCTTTTGTGAACAGTGGCATAATGGAGTAGCCCCCAGAGTGACCAGATAGACCACAGGGTCTTGGTTTTTCACAGAAAAATTGGTTTACTGATCTTTATTTTAAATCAACTACATTTATTTTGCCTGTTTTAATGGACATGAAGCTAAGATTTTTGTTGTTGTTGTTGTTTTGAGACAGGGTTTCTCTGTGTAACATTCTTGGTTGTTTGAACTTCCTTGGTAGACCAGGCTGGCCTTGAACTCATAGCAATTCACCTGCCTCTGCCTTCTATGTGCTGAGATTAGAGGCAAACACCATCGCCGCCCAGCTGAGATTTTTGTATATAATTTCAGCTCATTACAATTTTTCTTTATTTTATATTTTTAATAAAATATAATTAAATCACTTCTCCCTTCTCTTTCCTCCTTTTAATCCTTCCCATATTCCTCCCCAACTCTCAAATTGATAGCCTCTTTTTCTATTAATATTTTATATATATGTATGTGCGTGTATATATACGTATACACATAGAGAGAGAAATATATTCATACAGTCTGATGAGTTCATTTTTGTTGTTTGTGTGTATATGATTTCAGGGCTGACCACTTTGTATTGGATAACCAGTCAGGGAGCTCATCCCTGGGAGAGGCTAATTCTCCCTCAGCAATCATTGGTTGCCTGTAGTTCTTTGTCTAGGGGTGGGACCTGGTAAGATTTCCCTCTACTGTGTTAGTATGTCTATTAGTATTGTCATTGTTCGGGTCTTGTTTATCCAACCAATTTGAAGAGAGACAGTCTTATGACACCCCTATCTCCAAAACCTGTTCTGTGATGTTACGTGAATCATAGAGGCAGGAGCTGTGCTGCAAATGTATCCATTTAGGCTGGACTCTCCCACAATCCATTGATGTTTGCATTGTGTTCAGTTGTGGTTTTCTATAATGGTCTCCATTTGTTATAGAGAGAAGCTTTTATGATGAGACATGATAAGTATTCTTACCTCTGGGATAGGAATAAGATTTAGATTGTAGTTAGGAATTATCCTGGCCTAACTAAGTGGTAATAGTTCTTTTTTAATACCTTACTAGTCCTGGACAGTTGGGTAGATTTATAGTACCAGGCATGATTTCCCTTCTTTTGAATGGGCCTTGAGTCCATTTAGATAGCTGTTGGTTACCATTGATTTGGCTTGCTATTTTTACACGTTTCTGGATATCTTGCTTTGCTGGTCACTGTTGTGGCTCATAGATGTCACAGCTGAATAGGACTGTTAATATGGCACTTGCATAGTATTTTGTGATACTATGGAAGCTAGACTGCGGGAGGAGGATTTCAGGTTAGATCCAGTTCAAATATATTAAGCTTGTTTTTGAATATTTCATACGTGAACATAATATATTCTGATAATTCTCTCCCTTATTTCTTTTTATCTTTGTCTTACACCTTTTACCCTCTTCTATCTCACCACTGGCCTCTTTCCCATATTTGTGACTTTTGGGTTTTTTATTTTTTGTGACCATTTAGTTTAACCAAGGACATATATGTGCCCTTTGTATTATGACTGTCCATTGGAGCCTGGCAGAGTCATTTTGTTTGGAAATAATAATTTCTTGCACTGCATTTTTCATGGAGAACAATAGATTGAATGTTAAATATATCATTTACTTTTATAATTTTAAATGTCAACTTGTCAGCAGGAAGATGGTTATGAATCATATACCTCTCTCTTTTCTGTGTTGCTCAGAGTCTAATGAGTAGCAGTAAAGAAGAAATGCGTGAATTGGCGGCCTTGTTTTACTCGGTGGTTGTGTCAACAGTATCTGGAAATGAATTAAAGTCAATGATAGAACAGCTTATAAAGGCTACAAAAGACAATCATGTATGTTACCAGTTTATCTTCATTCTTCTTTATTGTTTAAATAAAACAACTTTGCATTTTGACAAAATATACAAACCTGTCTCTGAAACTCAGGCACTGTTATTAATCCTAGGGCAAGTTTTCTTTTTTTAAACCAGCAGATTTATCCAGTTTGAGATCTAAGTACTGTTAGGACAAGAACTTAGGAGCCATTTTGCTAGGAAGAATCAATTTCTATTTTGTGCCTGTAAGACAGTGAAAAATATGAAATTTTGATTATGAAATATGAAAAAAAGAAATGACATTTTGTTTCTATCCCATTTTTCTCTCAGTTCTGGAAATAGTTGAATCTTTAAGGGACATCTTCTTAGATTAGGAAATTTACTTGCAAGAGTGGACTAACCTGAGTATGTTGGAGTTTTTGAGCCTGAGTCTCACTGTGTAGTCGAGGCAGCTTTCAGACTCGAGATTCTCCTGCCTTAGTATGTGCCACTGTACTCAATTTTGTTCTCATTTTTAGTAGGTGATAGGGTTTTACATAGTATCTGATTGTACTTTTAGTTTTTAGGTTTCTATTTGTAAAGCAAACTTACACATTGTTTATAAGCCTTTATAAGTAAAAATTGCATAGATGTGTTGATTCTGTCACTCCAATAAATAGATTTTAACTATGTGTTTGAAAAGTACTGTTTTAGTTAATGTGCACATTGTGGTAGGCATTTATTTGGGAATCCCCAGGGCTGCCTAGTGTTCAGTTATTAGCTCTTCCTATTCCCATCTCTGCTACCACTTAATAACTGCAGTAAAAGCAAACTTGATTAGTATATTACCTAATTTGTATTTGAAGATTTTAGTAGTTAGAAAAAGGACTGCTCATTGTATTTTGTTGGCAGTATAGAGAATTTATCCTTGAGCATTATGATAACTAGCTGTATAAACAAGAAGAAAGCATAGTGGTTATAGTGATGCTCAGTGGTTAAGAGCACTTGGCTGCTTTTCAGAGGACCTGGGTTCAATTCACAGCACCCACATGGCAGCTCACAACTGTATGTAACTCCATTTCCAGGGACCTGATACCCCTTCTGGTTTCTGGAGACAGAGCATGAACATTAGCACACATTGAGGCTGACACTCATACATAAAATAAAAATTAGATAAGAAGGAAAGTATAAGGACTACAGAAGCATATTTAAAAAGTCACCTGGCCCACAGTTGAGGTTGTATGAAATTAAAGTATCTAAATCTGGATATGAGTAGAGATTCTCCGCATTCTCTGTTAGAAACTCTTGTTAGAAACTGCTCTTGTTTAAGTCATTGACTTTTAGTAGAATCATTTTATTTTCTAGCCTTAGGTTTTATCAGAGAAATTACTCTAACAACAGTTATTTCAGCATGTCTTTTCATGTGTGAGGTAGAAACAGTGCTATTATGTTATTAAATTCAGAGCCCTGAGGTACAGCATGGATCTTTGCTTGCGTTGGGATTCACTGTGGGAAGATACCTGGCTAAGAAGAGGATGAGAGCAGCAGAGCAGCACGACCTGGAGACAGATGCTGGTCTCTTGCCTGAGCAGGAGGAGCTCATTCGGAGTGCAACGGAAACAATAGGTGAGTGCCGTACTGACTTGGGTGCTGCAGGGTTTGGATTATGTTAAATTTTTAATATGGTATTTTAGTTTCTTCTTATAATATTTCACTTTAAAGACACAAGCTTTTCCATAAAATAACCTGTTTTCTCCATGTTCTTATATTCTAGTGTCAGTTATGTTATGGGGAAAACTAACGTTCAAGGACACTTAAGTCCTCTTGTCACGCTGTCAGCAAGTGGTCAACCAGAAAACACCAGAGACCTTGATTTCCTGTTGCTGCTTTAAAAAATTAGTACATGGCTGATTGTTTTAAATCATAAGAATAACTAGTGTGCTATCTGTTGTGTCTACATGTGCTCACAGGTTCATTTTTAGACAGTACATCACCTCTTTTGGCAATTGCTGCCTGTACAGCCCTGGGTGAAATTGGCAGAAATGGTCCTCTCCCGATCCCCAGTGAAGGATCTGGATTTACCAAACTTCATCTGGTAGAAAGCTTACTCAATAGAATCCCTTCCAGTAAAGAAACAAATAAGGCAAGCCTTTCTTTTTCTTTTTTTCCCCTTTCCTTTCTGGAATTCATAGTTGTATGAACTAACAAAGCCAAGTTATTATGAGTATAGTCATCTATCTGTAGCCATCCGTGCCCACTGCAGATAGAATAAAATTTTACTAATGTGTTAAAAATGATAAAGATGTAATTTTGATAAAGGTATTTGCTTTTTTTAAATTTGTTTTTGAGGGAGACATGTATAAACTGCTTTGTATGTTATCTTTTGATCCAGTTATTCTAATTTAGCTCCTTAACAGTTTGGCTTTCAGTGACTATTTTTGTTATGCAAAAGATATAAGTGCCCAGTCTCCTGATCTATATAGCTTTAGGGCAGTGCGGATCTTACTCTCTCACAGCCAGTCTGGCTTGGAGAAGTGTAGGCATTAGGAAGCGGTGTGAATAAGCTGAGGGAAGAACAGTTAGAGGTTTTTTTTTTCCCAATATTTATTTATTTATTATGTATACAATGTTCTGTCTGTGTGTATGCCTGCAGGCCAGAAGAGGGCACCAGACCTCATTACAGATGGTTGTGAGCCACCATGTGGTTGCTGGGAATTGAACTCAGGACCTTTGGAAGAGCAGGCAATGCTCTTAACTGCTGAGCCATCTCTCCAGCCAACAGTTAGAGTTTTTAAGTTGACATAATTGTTTTCATAGACTTTGCAACATTCTTGTAATTAAAGTACCTGATGTCGAAGGTGAAGGTGCTTTAATGAGTAGGAAAATACCAGTTTACTATACGTTTTCAGAAAAACATTGTGGTCTTGTTCTTGGTTTAGCTGCTATTTAAAACCAAGACAATACATTATATAGTTTTCTTTTTAGCTATCATTATCTGGTCTTTAGCCATTGATGAATAATGCAAGTTACCCAAGATATTGCCACAGGTTTCACATGTATTAAAAGTAAGTCATTTCTGTGGGAGATAACAAGGAGATATCAGAGGACTGATATAACTTGCCCAAGGGCTACTAAGTTGTATAGATAATTTTGTGCCTATAAACCACATTTGTTACCTTGACAGTTTAAATAATAAACCTAAGACTTTTTTATTTTTTATTTTTGTAGGTATAGATTTTTAATGGGCTTAGTTTTCTGCTTCTACTGTCTTTATAATTCTGTAAAATTGGGCACTTTTGTAATAATATAGGCGTTGGTATATTTGGCAGATGAATTTCCTGTTCCTGTCTTCTCATCTTGGAAATACTATTTTGAGATAAAACTGTTACTTAATTTGTTTAAATTAAAAAAAAAAAGAATCTCTGTTCTTCCAGATGAAAGAACGAGCAATCCAAACACTGGGCTATTTTCCAGTTGGAGATGGGGGTTTTCCCCATCAGAAACTCCTTTTGCAAGGTCTGATGGATTCTGTGGAGGTATTTATATTGTTATTCAAATAAACATATTTTAGTTGTTTTGCTTACTCTTGAAATTTTAAAATTTTGTTTTATTGGGGGATTATTACTTTCTTTTATGTGTATGGGTGTTCTATCTTTTTGTGTCCCTCTTATAGTGCCCATAGAGGCCAAAAGAAGGCAGTGGATCCCCTTAAACTGTAGTTACACATGCTCATTAGTCACCTGTGGGTGCTGGGAATTGAACCTGAGATCTCTGGAAGAATAGTTAGTATTCTAAAGTACTGAACCATCTCTCCAGCCCCTACTCTGAGATTTATTTTTTAAATTAAACATTTGTTCCTTCATCATATTTAATTTTGAGTGCTAGCTTTAGGCTTGTTACTGTGTTAGATATAGCTCTATGAATTGTGTATCTGGGAAAGACTCTGATTGTTGAGTGGACCATGGTATAGTAGAACTAGAATAAACCAATTAGCCCCTTGTGGAGAGTTGTAGCTGATATTCTTGTTGCTGTTGAGTTACTGATGCCCAGTGTTGTGCAAAAAGACCTAGTTAGTGAATACTAGCAAATTGAGCAAATTGTGGTGTCTTAACATGACCTAATCTTGCCTCTGCCTAACTCATGTCTCTTTGCTCTGAGCTTCTGAAAAGCTCATGTTTCCTTTTCAGATTGTTGCTGTGCTCCTTGAAAACCTTTTTGGCATTTAAACTAGATTAGATTCTTTAGTTATAGTGGCTTGGAACCCTTTTCTTCATAGTGTTTATCACATTTTCTCACTGTTGTTTATTCAAAAGGCAGGGTCTGCTTTGCTCATTATTACTCAAGTTTCTAGCAGTATGATTGTAAAGGTAGATTTTCATAAATATTGGTAGAAGTAAGTGATTAGGAAGATAATTTGCATAGAAGGCAGGAGAATCCTAAAGGAGGGTGTAATTGTGTCAGAGAATTCTGCTTGAGTGGGAAGTAACTCCTGAGCCCTGCCTGGTAGGAGGAAAGAAACAGACTTTAATTGAGGCTGAAAGATGTGAGGTTAAAATAACTGAGTAAGAGAACTGGAATTGAAATTCAAGCCTGCTTTCTTTTGTTTTCTCTCTGTGGGAGAGTGAATCCCATACTAAGCATGTACTCTACCACTGAGCTGTGTCCCCATTTCCATACAGTGTCTTCACAGTGAATTATACTCATGCCAGTATCATCAGATGCTAGTTGTCTTGGTTATTTTCCAGTTGCTGTCACAAAACACCACAACCAAGGCAATTTACAGAGGAAAGAGCTTATGGCTTATAGTTCAGAGGGTGAATCAGGACCATCATGGCAGCAGGCAGTAAGGCACTAGAGCAGTAGCTGAGAGCTACAAGTATGAGTTAGAGAAAGCTAACTTGGAATGGCCTAGTCCCAAAGCTTACCCCAGTGACATATTGCCTCTTACAAGGCCACACCTCGAATCCTTCCCAAATAGTCCCACCAGCTGGGTACCCAGTGTTCAAATATATGAGCTTATAGAAGCCATTCTCATTCAAACCACCACATCTGTTTTATTGTAACCTCTTGGGAAGAAGCTTATATTTACCTCTTCATCTTTTCCTTTGTGATGTCAACTCTCATTGTGGTTAAGTAAGAGCTTGTTGGGTTCTTAACATAGTTTGATGTCATTGTTTTAAAAATTTAGAAATACAAAAAAACCTGAAAAACCAAAACCATGGAATCAATGTAGAAAGATTAAAGGATAAGGATGAGTGAAAAACTGAATCTGAGAAACAGAATCCTAAAATAAAGCCCTAATGTGCTTTTTGGTATGTTTTAACATTTTTTTTTAATGGTGCTTGGATCAAACCTGTGACTTTACCCATAGACAAGTACTCTCCTAGTGAATACCTGGCAAACCCCACTTTAAACTTCATTTTGGAAAAATTCAAACCTATACAAAAGAATAACAATATAGTGATTTTCCATAAACTTGCCTTATATTTCCTTGCTATATAGTAAGCCTAGTTACCTTATCATTCCTAAATTAGCTATTGGGTTTTGGTTTTGGTTTTTATGCCAATTATGGTATCAACAATAGGAAATAGTCAGGCACACTAAATAGTGAAAGCTTTGTCTAAATTAGTATCATTTAATCCTTATGGCCTGATGAGGTAACTGATGATATTGTGTTGATTTAACTGGTAAGGCTGTCAGGTATATGTAGCTGTTGAGAAACTGAGCTAGAAATTCCATTGAGGTGGCTTCACCTTTGAACCACCGTAAGCCCCTACATAAGCCTACCATTTTCAAAGATTAATAGTCTCTACATAGTGAGTCTGTGCTGAGGGTGAGAAGCAATCTCATGGAGGTGAGAAATGAGCTTCAAATTTGTCTTAGTTCTCCATTCCTTCATTCCAACCACTTCTGAATCACTGAGTTAGCTTAAACAAGGAAAAAGAGTGAAAATAAAACCTGCTGAGAAGTAAGATATAATGCAGCTCTTTTGGGCTGTGGTGGTGCACGTGTTGAATCCCAGCACTTGGGAGGCAGAGGCAGATGGATCTCTGTGAGTTCTTGTAGGCCAACCTGGTCTACAAGAGATAGTTTCAGAACAGACTCCAAAGCTACATTGAAACCATGTCTTAAGAAACCAAAAATAAATAGATAAGTAAATAAATAAAACAGCTCTTTTATAGAAATGGATATTTAAGGGAAATGCTCTCCTATTCATGGATTCTATTTTCCTTCATTGAAGGCCAAGCAGATAGAACTTCAGTTTACTATTGGTGAAGCCATCACCAGTGCTGCAATAGGAACCAACTCTGTGGCTGCCCGAGATGCCTGGCTGGTGACTGAAGAAGAATACACACCTCCTGCTGGTATCAAATATTTGTCTATTGATTTACTGAGTTTCTGAGTGGCTTTCTTCTGTTCTCTGTCATATTCGAGGCAAAAATATTTTTTCCCCAAATATTGATGCATGCCTTCAAATTTGGTTTGTCAAGGAGAATGGTTGATTAAAGAAGATTGAACAAACCAGGTAGTGGTGGTACACACCTTTAATCCCAGCATTCAGAAGGCAGAGGCAGGAGGATCTCTGTGAGTTCAAGGCCAGCCAGAGCTACTGCCCCTTCCAAAGATTGAATATGAAAATTAGAACTTTCCCAGCCTCTTGTATCTCATTCATTACTACATAATGAAGCTCCACTGTCCCTTGCTAATCCTGGAAGTGTGCTAGAATTTAGTGACTGAATAATCAAGAGAGTATGTATGTGATTCCCGAGTATATATTACAGACATTAAGATTTTAGACTAAGGTGATTTATGCCTGCAATCCCAGCATTTTGGATGCTTAGGCAGGAGGATTGCAAGTTGAAGAACATATGGGCTAAATAATGAGATCAAAACCAGTTTGAGCTATATAGTGAGATTTTTGTCTCCATAGCAAAACAAAACAAAAAAACAACAAAACCAAAATCAAGGCCTAGCAAGACCACTCTGCAAGTCAAGGTGCTTACTGCCAAGTCTGATGGCCTGAGTTCTATCACTGGAACCCCATGACATAGAACCATCTCTAGCAGAGCTGACCTCTCACTGCCATGTGTGTGCTGTGGCATGAGCTTTCATGCATATCTACATGTGTGCACATTACACACAAAAAATGAATAGGCCCAGTTTTAAAAATTAAAGAAAAAACAAAGTAAAACAAAAAAAGTCCTAAGTACAAAATAACTCAGTTATCTTCTTTCTTGGATCGATTTGAATTTCAAATTGAAAATATATTTTAGTATTGAACCAGGGTTGTTTTTATCTTTAAAGCTAAAAGATAAATCATAAAGTATTTTTATTTTATCTTCTTAGTTGGGAAAATTAAATAAGAATGTTTTCATGGTAACAATACCATTGTGAATTGTATTCTGTAATGAATATAGTTATTATACTTAGTGTTATAGTTAACATTTATCATTGTAGCATCATCTCACCTATTATAGAAGACTTAAAAGAACTAGGAAAACCATTTTTCTTGAAGTATAAATGTGGTTGATGGAAGCCAAACTAGCCCCCTGAGGCTTCTGTTTGAATGCATGTGAGTTAAAGCAAGACAATATTCGTGTAATGGAAGGGGAAAGAGGCATTCATCAAGCCTCAGTACTGTTGGGATTGTGAAACCCCGAGGAAGAGAGACAAATGTGTTATAGCTGGAAGACAAAAATTGAAAGGCAAAGCTATTGCTTGGTTTGTTCTTAGATGGAAGCATAAGAAAGATTTAGTAAAGGAAAATGGCTGAGTTTGAAGAGAGTGGGGAATTTTTATTCCAGTGAACTAGTGTTATTTCATACATTAAAATGCTGGTTTATACTAAGCTCCTGGACATCTTGATCATTTTTTTATTTGTATTTTTCGAGACAGGGTCTCTCTGTGTAGCTTTGGGGCCTGTCCTGGAACTCACTCTGTAGACCAGGCTGGCCTTGAACTCACAGAACTCTGCCTCCCTCTGCCTTCCAAGTGCTGGGATTAAAGGCATGTGCCACCACTGCCCAGTGGTCATGTGTCATGTGGTTATTGTATGAGTATTGATTTAACTGTGACTTTTTAAAGGAAATTATATTTGTGTGTTTTAATCATAATCATTCTTTGCTTTTTCCTCAGGTGCCAAAGTGAATGATGTTGTCCCTTGGGTTTTAGAAGTTATTTTAAGTAAGCATATTATCAGCCCCAACCCACATGTGAGGCAAGCTGCCTGCATCTGGCTCCTTTCTCTTGTGAGGAAGCTAAGTACCCATGTAGAAGTGAAGGTGAGCTTCATAATATGCATTGTATATGTGATGAACTCTATAAGGATCCCAGAGTATTTATAAATTAAAATAGGAAGAAAGTATGTGAAGGTTGGAATCATTAAAATAAAGGAGAAGTTCTGAAATAGGCTCCGTGTGAAGCAGTGAAGGATGATGATCTGATTAATACTGGCAAGAACATGATCTCAATGTGAAGATGTAATGTCAGAAGTGCCAATAATGGGGACGTTCATACTGGGACAAAAAGGGTTAGAGCAGATGCTTAGACTACCTGTGTAGGGTACAGCTTCTAGTGATGTGAACATCTATAAAGGCGAGGGAATGGAAAGGTTCATGACTGCCTTGGTTCTAAGACTCCCTGATCTCAGTGTACCTTACAGTGAGGTGCTTTATTCTCTGAAGAGGTAGGATTTCAGTGCTCTAATGCCTTTTCTCTTCTTTCAGTCTCATCTTAAAGAAATTCAGAGTGCATTTGTTTCAGTTCTGTCAGAAAATGACGGTAGGTTGTTGGTAAATACTTGACTTGTCAAATTCTTTAAACTTGTATTTTAAGTTTTAAAAAGTATGGGTTAATGAGCCGCAGCACAAAGACCTCAGAGCCATGTGACTAAGATAGAGTGAGCCATACATCTTTTTAATGCCAGCATGTGGGAGGTCAGGGGCAGGAGGATCGTGAGGTTCTGTTTCTATCCCAGAACTGCAATACAATTAAAAATTAAATGTTTTAGTATCAAAGGTAATTGTATTAAGGTGTGAAGACCAAGATTAATTATTACAGAACCATATTCCTAGGGTATCAGAAATTGGAATTCTTCCTTTTATATGAATTACAGCATCTGCAACTTTACATTTTTTAAAAATAGATTTGAGGCCTTAACATTAGTGTTAAAACCTTTTCTACTTCTGGTTACTTTTCCTCTTTGATTAAAGCTAGGAAAAAGCAAATATTTTAGATGGGAAAGGGGAGGAGTGGAAGAGAGGAGAGAGGGGAAATGGGTTGGTATGTAAAATAAATGGGAACAAAAGTTACTTAAGTAAAACACAGAAAGAAGTTTAAAACATCTTATTTGAAGACACGTGGCCTTGTAGTCCCTTTATTTTTCTGAAGTTGGATTGAGTATTGTAAAATCCTGGGAGATTGTGTCATCTCTAATAGAAACAGTGTGTGTTGGTGTTCTCATCCCATGGCTATTGCTGTGACTGTAATTTATTGGCATTTTATTCCTGTTTGATCATGGCTTTCATCTTTGTTGTCTCATGATATACTGAGTTGATTTAGGAAAATAGAGTAATTCTGCTCTCACATCTCTATTTTTATATAATTTCAAGATAATTACTTGAAAGAAAATAATTGGCCAGAAGACAAATTTATTTTAGAATAGTATAATTTTGTCTGCCTTTTTTGTAGAACTCAGCCAAGATGTTGCCTCAAAAGGACTTGGATTGGTTTATGAGCTGGGCAATGAACAAGATCAACAAGAATTGGTGTCTACACTTGTAGAAACACTTATGACTGGCAAAAGGTACAGTGAATTTTAAAATTTCAGGTATGACTACATAGTACCTTGAGACTGTAATATGGAAGAAGGAAAAATTCCTTCTACTTATTAAAACATTGTATATCAGTGCTTGTTACACAGTTTATCCCAATGTATAATCTGTTTACTTAGAAACATTGTACTGTGTTAGGATTTCCAACTTGAAGCCTACAATGATAGTTAAAACATCCAGGTTAGAAAAACACTGTAAAACCTTTGGCTAAAAGAAGTTAAGATGTGATGAATAAACTTGAATATCATTCATAATCTGATCTGTGGTGAGTGCATGGAGGGAGACTGGTTTTGTAATTGCTGCTTTCTGCTACCTCCTTGGGGGAAGAGTAGTTTTTATGTGTGACAACAGTGGCTGTAACTTTACATAGAAATCTTTAATATTTGTGAATTTGTTTTGTTTGTATTTGAGTTTAGAAAATTTGCATTCTAATAGAAAAGAATAGTTTATATCTTTCATATGCTAGATACACATTTTATTGCTCTTTGTTGGTATGAAAAATTTGAAGCTAATTTAAATTTTTGTTTATTTGTTTTAGAGCTAAACATGAAGTTTCTGGAGAGACCGTGGTATTTCAAGGGGGAGGCCTTGGCAAAACACCTGATGGGTAAGTGTGCTAAATCTCAAGCCATTGATGGTCAGTTAAGGCAGAGCAGGAATGGTCCTTATTGATGAATAAATAAAGAATGGCATGAGAAAAAACCCTACTGCTTTAGATTGGGTTTCCTTGGAAACAGACTCTGAGCTAGAGATTTGTATGTTGGAGGTTTATTGTAGAATACCCTGGGGATTGTCCTTGGGAGGGGTGAGTAAGTAGACACTACCATCACTCTGATGATAGAGTGAAAATTGAACTGTTGCCATAGTCTCATTGGACACTGAATTCTTGAGGAACTTTAGGCTAGGATGGCATGCCCATCAGGGTTGTCCTGCTCTGAGACACAGAGCCTTGACCTTAGACTCACTTATCAGGCCTGTTCAGTGACTAATCATTGCTGGTAGGCTGCTTTGTGGGAGACCGTGACTTCAAAGACTAAGGTTCTCAGAGACTGACACTAGGTTCAGAACTCTGTGCTCCCTGGAAGCTGTGTTCTGAGTAGAGACCTTGTATAGCACTACTTTAAATTATTTATTTATTTATTTTTGTGAAAACTTTGTGACTTAGGTTAGTCACTTAGTGACTTAGGTTAATATTGGTGCTATCCCTTTTTCATTATTATTTCAGTGTGGTTTTATTGTTATTTTTCTTCTGAGAATTGTCAAGTAAATTATGACGCTTGTTCTGTTTTCCTGTGTGGCATTTGAAATAAAAGAAAGCTGCAAGTGGCTTATCTGTCTGCTATTCCATTTTTCACTGTTTTCACATCGAAGGTTTTTTTTTTTAATTTGCTTGTTTTTATTTTTGCTTTTCTGGGCTTTTTTTGGTTTTCTTCCTCTTCTTGTTTTTTGGGGAATGAGGTCTCATTATGTTGTCTATGTTGCTCCTGAACTAGTTGGTTCAGTTGAAGCCTCTGGTATGACTACAGAAGTACAAATCACTGTACCTGGCTTCTTTCTGTATTAAAAAGTGCTATTTTTTTTTTACAAAATGATAATTAAGCAAATAAAATTTTCCTAGAGGAAATTTAACACAGATGTTTTTAAATTACTCAAAGTAATGAGAGATATGTGCAACATGTTGAGTTTTTGAGTTGTCTTCCAAGGTGCAAAGAGCTTCGCATCCATGGGACGTCAGGCACATATTAGGTATTGTGTTTGTAACTACCAAATACCTGATAAAAAAATCAACGGGGTAGAAGGATTTATTCTGGTTCATAGTTGGATGCTGTAAGATCTGTCTGTGAAAGGGAAGGAATGTTGTAGATGACTCTATGGTGGTAGGAGTGTTTAATGGTACTCCACCTCCTGACCTCTTAGAATAGAAAAGGAGAGATAGGGCAGGAATTGGTACTGGACTATAAAATCTCAAAGTTCATTCCTTAGTAACTCCTTCCTTAGAAAGCCAAGATCAGCATCTTAGACATTCTACAATCTTCCAAAACAGCACCATGAGCTGGGTACCAAGTATTCAAACACTTGAGCCAATGGGAGACATTTCATGTTAAAATCACAACAGGTTTTTACCATCAGAAAGACATAGGAATTATTGATGATTGAAGTATATGACTATATTCTTGTCTTCTGTTTCCTCGGTGTTAATAATGGTACTAGCAACTGAGGAGAAAAAAACAATTTAGAAGAGACCCCCCAACATTGATAGTAAAATGCACACCAGTCCAAAGATAGCTAGAAAAATGTCTTAGTATATATATCTCTTTTTGTTTGTTTCTAAGCCAGGGACTTTCTACTTACAAGGAACTTTGTTCTCTGGCAAGTGATCTCAGTCAGCCAGATCTGGTATATAAATTTATGAATCTGGCAAATCATCATGCAATGTGGAACTCCAGGAAGGTAAGTTGCTGTATTGTTTTGTTTCTTTCTTAAGTTTTTGCTGGAGGTTAAACTCAGGACCTCATACATACCAGGCAAATGCTCTAGTACTGAACAGTATACTCCCAGATTTTCTCCAAGAGCAAACTTGGTATATTAACCATGTAGTGCCAGTTGATGTCTGTGTCTGAGAGCCAGACTAGCATAGTAGCCATTATTACTGCTAAAGCTGGAATACGGAATGTTTTATTAAGGACAAGTTTGAGAAAGACTATTTTCTTGCCTTTTTGTATTTAATATGTTAGTATTTACTATGACAGTCATTTATAAGTTATTCTTTATTGTTTTTAGGGTGCTGCTTTTGGTTTTAATGTAATTGCTACCAGAGCTGGAGAACAACTGGCTCCTTTTCTGCCTCAGCTAGTTCCTCGACTTTACCGTTACCAGTTTGATCCCAATCTTGGAATTCGACAGGCTATGACAAGTATTTGGAATGCATTGGTCACCGACAAGTCAATGGCAAGTATCTGTGAACCTGTGTGTTCAGAAGCACTGTAGCTTGCCTGTGGTACCCCATAGGTTGAAACCCAGTGTTCTCCCATGCACACCTTTGTATGTTTATTTGCTGTCAGTGCTTGTTGTTTGCTTTTTTCTTTCAAAGATGCTGTAACATTTACTAAGATCTAAAAAATGGAAATGATCTAAAAGTTCATTGGGTGGATAGATGGTTAAAAGAATGACAGTATATTCACACATGTTATATTATATGTTAACAAGGATCACTGATGCCATGGGGAATGGGTCAAAAATCCATGCTTAAAGAGTTACTTTAGTTGGAAAGACAGACAAACAAAATAGTCAGTTGACATATATTGTTTTTCTGTCATCTGACCATTTACTGTTCTATCCTGCTTTCAGATTTGAAAGTTTTTCAGGAACTGCCTCTGAATATTGTTGTCCTGTTAGCTTTCTTTTTACTAAGTCCTAGGCAAATAAGCATTCTGTTCTCAGTTCTGTACTGGCTCAGATAGGATATGTACTCCATCCATATTTACAAATTTTAGTTCCTGCTTGATGTCCTCACTTGTCTGTTATTTGTATGTACTATAATTGTAACATGTCCTGGAAAAAGCAGAAAAGAAAAATAATATCTTTTCTTCTTTCCTCTCACTATTCATTTATGTGTGCAAGCCAGCAAACTTGCTCTCACCTTCTTCTTTTGTCTGTCTTATTACCCCTCCCCCATCCCACATTGAATTTAGTTGCAGTTTCTGTTGAGTCTGATTTTATCATCAAGTGTTCCTTGAATCCACTCTGGTCCCTGATTCTTCCCTGATGAATAGATCATCATCATCTTTTTTCTTTTCTTTGCCCTGTTTTAATTTATCTACATAGTAGTGAAAGTAATTTTTAAAATTGCAAATTGAATTTTGGTTAAAATTATTATTTTTTTTAAACTTTAAATATTTTATTAGTCTATTGAACAAAATAACTATAAGAGACAAATTCATAGACAAGAAATATAATGGATTTAAGGTTACAGGAGCTGGGGATAAAAAGAAAGTAAAAATAGTTACAGAGCTTTCTCTGAGGATAATAAAAATCTTTTTGAATTAGTGGTGATAAATACACAATACACATGTATTCATTGTCACTGAGTGGAACACTTAAAATCAATTAGAAGCTAAATTTTATATATATTTTACCACAACATAACAACCTTGAGGGAATAAGAAAAGCCACCAAAAGATTTGAGACAAGGGTACAGAGCATAGCATGGTTTAACTTGGGTTTTGCAAAGAAGAAGACTGGATGAAACCTCTGCTGGACATGAAGACACAAATAAGAATTATTAAATGGATTTTTAGTTCACATTTTTTTCTTTCCAATACTGGAGTTTGAACTCTGGCTCTTGCATGCTAGGTAAGTGCTCTGCCACTGATAGTATTTCTCAAGACCTCTTTAAAAAGTACTTATTTTGATACAAGCTCTTGATCTGATTCAAACTGGGTCTTTAACTTTTGTGCTTCTTGCCTCAGCCTCCAGAATAATTTAGGTTACAGGGGTGCACAACTACTTTCAGCTTCCAGTTGATTGTTCCAACTGAGTCTACCATCAATATGTTATCACCAAAGCTTAGATCAAATTCACTCATTCTTCTCTGTTCTCATATCTTACAAGACCTGAAACATGCTGTAGTTCTGTTCTCTTTCTTACATACGACACAGAGTATATTCCCACTCATGGTTGTTGGTACTTGAGCACTCAACTTTGAGGGCTCATTGAATTCTATTAGCTCTAGGATAGGATATGGTGCATCTGGGTCAACTAAGACTTAATAGGATAATGGGAGTTACAGATATGAGTCTGGATTACAGGCCTTGGCTCTTGAGATTTGGGCCAGACAAGATACCTGTATGACAAGATGAGTTACAGTGGGTTGTGTGGTATAAAACCTAAGAGATTAGATTTTATTCTCATGTACTATGGAAATGGATCATCTGTGTTTACATTTTAGAGTGCTTGCAAAGTGCTGAGAGATTTATAGGCTGAGAGGCCTAGGGACACTTTAATAAAGAAAAATGATCAGTGTTGTTGAGAGGTAAATAATTTGATTGTTGGATTTTACATTTTTCATTTTATCTTTTGCTTTCTTTAGGTGGATAAGTATTTGAAAGAAATTCTTCAAGATTTGATTAAAAACCTTACCAGCAACATGTGGCGTGTTCGAGAATCCAGGTACCACTTAGAAAATTAGACTAGCTAAATAGAGCTGGAAAGTTCCCCTTCATATTTCTAAGGTTTTTTATTTTTTACATGGTATAACAAGAATTAAGTTAAAACCACCAATTTTTAGTTGAGTTTTTTTTTTAACTACTTGAACTCTACTGGATGATTTGCCTAAATTACCTTATATAAATATGAAGTTAATGAATCTGTGGATCACTTGTTAAACTGTAGACATCAAATTGTATTATTTCATGACTTAATAGGGTAGAATTTCTTTGTGTATGCAGTTTGTATACCTCTTACATTTGATGCCTCTTACATGCTTGGTGATATGAGCACATAGGTGAGTTAAAAATAGTGTATTGGTGTATCATTCAAAGGAATTGAATTATATAGTTGTAGGAATTGTCACTTAGTGATTTGTGTCCTATGTGATACATTTGAGGTAATACTGGAATAATTATAATTGTCTTGGGGCAAGAGGTTAGGACTAGAAATACAGATGGAGTTTGTATTATTGTTTAGTATAACTATTTGGTAGTAAAAACTTGGACTTGCATGAACATATATTTGAAATTAAGTTTTTATTTTCAGCTGTTTAGCTTTGAATGATTTATTGAGAGGAAGACCTTTAGATGACGTCATTGACAAACTTCCAGAAATGTGGGAAACACTTTTTAGAGTACAAGATGATATTAAGGTATTATAGAAATCTACATTTATATATAGATTAATTTAAACTGGAATCATTAAAATACACTATAGATTTTTTAAATGCATATATTTCAAAATTCCCTGTGTAGACAGTTTTAGGAAACCATAGTTTTATCTCCAAATTTTAGCTTTGATGAATATGTTAATTTACAAGTTTGTATCTTTATTTAGGTCTAAACTGAAGTGACTTAAAGGAGGTGGCTACAGCATGCCTTTTTCAGTAGAAATCTCATGATGCTGTTGGATTAGGAGCAAATACCCATTTGGAAGTAATTTGTATGATTAAGTTTGAAAAATTAGGCATTCATTTCTAAATAATGTGATTAATGAAAAAATATCTCTCAGTTTTCTTACGTATTTTCTTGCTTCATATTACTATAAAGCTGAGATAATTTATGAAGGGGAAATGGTTTAGGTAATTTGGAGGTTATTATTTCTCATAGATGGACTCTGTTTGGGCCTATGACAAGGCAGTCTATCAGGTCAGAGTCTGAGTAAAAAACATTTACTTGGGATAGTGAGCAAAGCGAAGGAAAAGGGGAAGAGTGTGCGGCCCCATAATCTCTTTCAAGGGTTTGTTCTCAGTGAACTATGCTTTCTTCCCCTATCTCTGAGGAGGTTGTAGTAGTTGCCCCTCTGGGGACCCAGCCTTAGCACATAAACCTTTTGAGGATGATCAAGATCCAACTAAAGTACTGGATCATTTACATTTTAAAATATTTTGACATCCTTAACATTAGACCACTAGGCTTGTTTTTCGTGTTGCTTTATTTATTAAAAAATGTTAATTCTTTTAGAATCTTCAGAGGTTTTTGTGTATTTTATTCTACATTTTACTTTTGGACTGTTGTAGTTAATGACTACATTTTTGTATGGGCAAAAATAGATAAGCAATATATGTTCCTTATTGCTCAAAAAAACCTAATGAAATACTATATACTTAAACCTGTTATTGAAAGTTATGTTTTACTATTTTGTATTAGGATTAAGGTAGTTAATTACCCATTATAGAGTAGAGAAGAATGAATGCTGTCTAATATGTATAATGCCAGACTTTTCTCATTTTTAGGAGTCTGTACGGAAAGCAGCAGAACTAGCTCTGAAAACTCTGAGCAAGGTGAGAATACTCATCTCACAGTGGGATAGAGTAGGGCAGGACTCACCATACACTTCACATTGCTTTATTTATTTTTTGTCATAGGACATAATGTTGCCTTGTAATTGGTTTGTATAGTTTATTGCTCTTACAGTGAATAAAAAAGTGTGTTCTGTAACACTAAAGGTAGTGTTTCTTGAGGACAATATACCTCTGCTTTCTTTAAATAATGAGACTATCTGCATGAGGTATACTTTTTCTTTGACCCTGAAGAACACATTACTCTCTTAAATGAAGCAATAAATGTCTTTATTTTAATATCTTTCCCAAATTTATAAGGTTGGTAAGCCTTTTTGAAACTAAATAGTCTGCCACTTGGAATTACTTTTGTAATTTACATTTTAATTGTGTAAGCCTTGTCATTGATCACATTACTAAATAGTAAAAAAGTATGTTTTGAATCCAGGTGCCCTTCATGTCTAGGTTTGTGTTCTTTACCAGATCACACCTTCAACTCCTTTGTTCCTCATTATACAAATGAGAAAGTAAAACATTAGAGAATAAACTATATTATCAGATTTTCTGTTTAGATATGACATATCTTTAGAAGCCAGTTTGGTCATTCCTCTATCTCCCTCCAACCCCCACCGTGGCATAGAAAGTAGACTCACTTTCACTTTATTCCTAATAGAGACCTAAAAAAGCACTGTCAGAGAAATGCTGTAATAGTCGAGAGGCCAGCTTCACTAATGTCCATGCTCTTTGTATGTGAGGTTTGTGTGAAAATGTGTGACCCTGCCAAAGGAGCAGCTGGCCAGAGAACCATTGCTGTCCTCCTGCCCTGCCTTCTGGACAAAGGAATGATGAGTCCTGTGACGGAAGTCCGAGCCCTCAGGTGTGGTTTGGTTGAAGTGAATGTATTAGAATTATTTAGTTTCTATCCAGTCTGTAGAAAATGTGTTTTCTTGAATGTCAGATTCCTAAAAATACAGAAAATGGACTGAGGAGAATCATTGAGATAACCCAAGCATTTGTGAAAGGATGTGAGTCATAGTACTTTTATAGTCATATTTCATGGGGAGCTTGATTTCAAATAGCAATCTGAGTTGCATATATTCTGTTATCTTTGGCCCCTTTCCTAAGTTAGGAAGCACATTTTCCTGTTACACCACAGGTCCTCAGGGGCTGGCTTGTTGGGTGTAACCAACTGTTTTGTTGTCCTTACTAAACTAATCTATGTGATGATTGTTAATTGTACCTAAACCTACTGCCTAAAAGGCAGGTGTGGAACTTAATGATGGTTCAGGCTGTCAGAACTTGAGCCCAGTAGTGACTCTAATAGTGTAAAATGACAGGCCTGATGTGGTGGGATAAGATGCAGACAGCAGTGCTTGTGGAAGAGCCTTGGTTGTTTGGGAAGCAGAGTCTACTCATGTAGCTCACTTAGGCCCTGTATTTGCTATATGCAACCCAGCCTGGCCTCAAATTAGTGATCCTTCTGACTCACATGTCCAAATGTTGGCATTACTGGCATAAGCTTATTTTTTAAAATAGTTGACCATTTCCTTGGTTAGCCTTAGGAGATACGTTAACACAACTAGAATATTATCAGTGGTTAAATGAGAGAAAGAGCAAGGATGAGACTATTAAAGTTTGAAGAATCAAGTCAGCACATACCTTTAATTCCAGCACTCAGGGGGTAGAGGCCATCAGATCTCTGTGAGTTCAAGACCAGCCTGGTCTATAAGAGCTAGGTCCAGGACAGGTTCCAAAGCTACAGAGAAACCCTGTCTTGAAAAAAAAAAAAGTGAAAAGTTTTGTTATGTAGCCAAGGCTGGCCTCAAGCTCTCGGCCATCATCTCAGTCTCCCAGCTGCTGGAATTTATGGGCATTCACCACAGTCAGCTCCTGAAAATTTTTGGAACAATCAAAAATTTGGATTTTAGATGAGAATAAGTTATTAGTATTTTTAGAAGTATAAAAATTTTATGATAGGGATAAAGTACTTGTAGAAATACATAGTGAAATTTTATTAGCTTAAAGTAATAAAACAGCAAAGGGGAAATGGTGCTTAAATGTATGAAGAAATTACAGATTAACTAAAATTGGCCTTTGTTATTAGTTGTTGAAATAGATAAAGAGGACAAGGAATTTCATCTTGGGCCTCTCTGTGTTTTATGTGTGTTTACTAAAAAGTATCTGTAATTTTTTTAAGTGCCAGGAGACCTGGGTTCAGTCGTGACCAGAACCCTACTTCCTAGTGGCTTGGATCAGGCTTTGACCGTATGACTATATACCTGATGCAGCGGCAGAACATCCTCATCGTTAGATTGTAGGACTTCTTATGTTTGGTCAGAAGACCCAGATTTTGCCTTTTGTGTGTCTAGCATTAACACCCTTGTGAAGATCAGCAAAAGTGCAGGAGCCATGCTGAAACCACACGCACCCAAACTCATCCCAGCGCTGCTAGAGTCCTTAAGTGTGTTGGAGCCTCAAGTTCTCAATTATCTGAGTCTCCGTGCCACAGAGCAAGAAAAGGTGAGTGTGTTAGTGTGAGTGTACAGACCCACCCTGTGTCCATAGACAAACTGTAGCTGCTGACGCCTTCACTCTTACACACTACATGCAATGGGTGTCTTTGTTGGACTTTTAGATTTTTATTTTAAATGGAGAAGGCCCTGTCTGTCTCATATGTTCTTGTTAGATAAAAATTGACAATCCCCCCCACACTCCCCTAGTCAGTCAGGGTTTCTCTGTGTAGCCCTGGCTGTGTAGCCCTGGCTGTGTAGCCCTGGCTGTCCTGGAACTCACTCTATAGACTAGGCTGGCCACTAACTCAGAGAGCCATCTCTCTCTGCCTCCCAAGTGCACCACCACCATTCAGCTAAAATTGACAACTTATTAACATAATTTTAACAGTTTAAAAATTACTTTTATATTTTTTAGGGAATGGATTACATTTAGGGGGAGACTTTGGTCTAACATTTTTCTGCTTTGTTTTTGATTAGTTATTTTCTAAAAGTTGTATATGACACATTTATCGAGGAAAAATGAAATCAGCCTGGAAGGGTAGAAAGCAATCCCCTAGAGGTTTCCACTGTTTGAACAGTTTCCTGCAGCCTTTAAAAATTCTTTCATAGTCATAGGCTACAAAGCCTCCTGATAGTCAATTTAAAAACAAAATCAGAGTTTGATTATTGTATAACTGCTTTTTAATTAAATAGTGCATAATGCCTGTTTATGTTTTATTCTTTTTAATTCATTTATACTAAAGTTAGGTGGTTTTATTTTTGTAGGGAGATTTTATAATAAAGGTTATATTCCCTCTTCCTTATTGAAAAATTGAGTAGTATCAGCCTTATAAGCAAGAACCTTACTGTTATATTTTGAATTTTTCTTTTATAGACATTGTCCATTATCTTTTTATACTCTCTTAGCTCCAGCCTTCTTATTATCCCCTCCACCCTGGTGTCCAACTTAGACCTTATGCTTGGAGCACTGTATCTACTGAGCTAAATCCCTAACTTTTGGGCTAGAGAGATAGCATAGCAATTAGCTGCTCTTGTAGAGGACTGGAGTTCAGTTCCTAGCACCCACATTGGGCATTTTATAACCTGTAACCCTGGCCTTTGTTAGTGTGTATAATCACATGTGCTTGTCTCTCCCCATACTTAAAGTAACAAACTTTTAATCCCTAATTCCATTAACTATTTACATACTTCTATGAATAGTGTTTTATTCTATGCCTAGCTTCCTCTCTCTACCCTCCTTTCTTTTAAAACATAATTTCTTTATTCTTTGGGATTTTCATATAATGTACCCTAATTACACTTGTCTCCTAGTCTCCCATATCTTCCCCTCACCCCTGCAACATCCCCCAAAAGAAATAAAAGGCAAGCAAACAAACCAAAACAAAAAGCAAAATCCTCTTTGCTCCTCCATCTTTCCTGTCTGTCCAACATGTCTTCCTTTATTCTGGTGGTACTGGAGCGGTATGTCACATAGTGGACCCCTTTGTCCAGTCAGCTTTACTAGCAAATGTCCATTGCAATGAGTCATTGGTCTGGTTCAAGGCCTCTTGTTTCTGGCACACCATCACCTTGCCAAAACTCCTCTGGTATATCCAAGGCCACCCCAAGTCATGGGGTTTTGTATTTTCGCTTAGACAACTTTTTAGACATTGTGTAAAAATTCAGTGTATTCTCTTTTTGAGTGGATAGAGAACCTGGGACCCAAGAAGGCTGAGTGACTTGATTAGAGCCGTAGCTATATGTTAATAAGTGAATGCATTAGTTGATTTTTGGCAGTACTAGGAATTGATCCCAGGGCCTATATGCATGCTGAGCATACAGTGTACTGGTAGGGCGTACCACCAGCCCATGTATTTTGTTTCTAACTGTTGTCTGGATTTCTGATCTTTAGGGAGATGTCAACTGTACAGTTAAGTTGTTTTTTCTTTTTGAAAGGTTACAGGCTTTAATCACTAGACCAGAATTTTAATATGTATGGATATGAAAACTGCTTTAGACATTTCATCATTAGGATAGTACATCTTTTCCAGAATGAATATGATTTACAGAAGTCTAATAGTCATCTTTCACCCAATGTTAATATTTAATAGTCTTGCTTAGCTGAAATGTTATTTTGCTTGTAAAATCCATCTATGATTGAAACTATTGATCAGAAACTCTATCAAATTCAACCCCCTTTTACAAGTGTCTGAATAATTAGCTGTTTCTGTTTTTTTTTGTTTGTACAGTTAAATTGTTAAGTGAGGTTAAAAGATACTAGAATTACTTTCACCTGATTTCATTATTGATTATTTATTTAAAAGCCTTTAGTTTGGAAATGACTCTTAATTGGAGTTTATGTGGCTAATGGATAACTAATTGAATGTCTTGAGTGACTTGAGTTTGTGTTCTTCAGGCTGCAATGGACAGTGCTCGCCTCAGTGCTGCCAAGTCCTCTCCCATGATGGAGACAATCAACATGGTGAGTGGCCAGTACAACTTCAACACTCCTTTCTTCTCTTTAAATGCGGTTCTTCATGAAACAAGCTGAAGGGAGATGGATGCTTTGATAAAATACTGTGAATGCAATTTTCTCTTTGAAAAAAATTTCAGTTTTTAACTAGTATATAAAAAAGTACATATTTATGGGCATTTTTCCTAATTACTAATAGAATTAAATTTTCTGGATAGCAGAATTAGTCAACATTTGTGTTACATGGAAAACAACATACTAAGAGCTCTATCTGTAAGTCCATGTATAAACAACATACTAAGAGCTCTATCTGTGAGTCCATGTATAAACAACATACTAAGAGCTCTATCTGTAAGTCCATGTATAAACAACATACTAAGAGCTCTATCTGTAAGTCCATGTATAAACAACATACTAAGAGCTCTATCTGTAAGTCCATGTATAAACAACATACTAAGAGCTCTATCTGTAAGTCCATGTATAAACAACATACTAAGAGCTCTATCTGTAAGTCCATGTATAAACAACATACTAAGAGCTCTATCTGTAAGTCCATGTATAAACAACATACTAAGAGCTCTATCTGTAAGTCCATGTATAAACAACATACTAAGAGCTCTATCTGTGAGTCCATGTATATTTATGCTTTGGTCTTCTTAGTTTAGAAAGGTTCAGAGGTGTGTTATTTATTTATTTTATTATTATTATCATTACTTTTTGCCTGCCTCTGAGAAATTCTTTGAAAAGGACCATGAAGGTATAAGCTTAGAGGAATTTTAATGAAATAGATAGCACAGAAGGTTGGTGACAGGAACTGAGCAATCGTGATGTGTTTCAGATGTCAGAAATATTTATAGTGAAGAGGTCATAGTTCTTTGAGGTTCTGAGTTCTACAGTTCTCGGAGTCTCAGCAGTCACCTTTTGGACATTTCTGTAGTGATTGTTAAGAGCTTGCAAGCTAAGCAGGTCACAGATTGGTTAAGAGTATTTAGTCTTAAGAATTTTATGTCTCAGTTGTATTATTGGGGAAAGTGATAGGAGTATTTAGCAAACATCACTTGGAAATATTCATAAATAAATGAAGTATGTATTTTAAAAATTGTAACAAGCTATGGTGAGTCATATATGAAATTGACTTATTTGGGGCCAGGTAGGATAGATCCACTTTGGAAGTCAGTTTTAATAGAGGCATTTTACATTAGATATAGATTGGTAGAGGAAGATTGAAAGAGAAGTCATTTATTAGGTAATCATTTCTTTCCTCTTTTAGTAAATTAATCTTCACTATTTTGTTTTATTCTATTTTTAATGTTGACCCATTAGTACATTTTCTGTTCAATTCAACTGGAGGAAAAACAAACTAGTGATTTTCCAACTTTATGTTAAATTCAGTGGGTATATATTTGATATGGGTAGTTTTTAAATGAAGACATGGTACTAACTTAATCATTTGCTTAGGCTTGCCTTTGTGTTTATTATTTTCTCAAAGTGCCTGCAATACCTTGATGTTTCGGTTCTGGGCGAGCTAGTTCCTAGGTTATGTGAACTGATCAGAAGTGGTGTAGGTCTTGGAACTAAGGTAAGATTTTTTTTTCTTTTTGTGTGTGTGTGTGTGTGTGTGTTGTGTATGTGTATGTGCTTGAAGACAAGTTGTTGTCATGCAGCTAAGGCTGGTCTTCAACTCATTCATTATATAGCATAGGCTGGCCTCAAACTCAAAGTTCTGTCTCAGCCACCTACTATTGGAAGACATAAGCATGTGCCACCACACCCAAAATATGTGTGTGTGTGTAATATATATGCACACATGCATGTGAAGGCCGCATAATATTTTGAGACAAGGTCTCCTATAGCCTAGTCTAGTCTCAGACTCCATGTAGAGCTGAGGATGACTTTGAACTTTTGATCCTTCTGCCTATATTTCCTAGTGCTGGGATTATAAGCTTCATCCTGGTGTACTGTCTTACATGCAGTCATGTTCTGCTTGTCTTACTTGTTTTAGTAGGATTGTTTGTGGTTGTCATGTAAGTGCTTTTGGATTTTCTGTTATTACCAGTTAATGGATAAGTTCACTCGCCTGTCAAGGAATAATCATTTTAGATAGTGATTAGGAATTTTTGTGTAAGAGTCAATAAGTTTTTGTGTAGAAAACTTTTTTTTGAGACTCTTATAAAAGTCAGATACTGCATTTATCTGCTTTTTTTTTTTTCTGTTGTTTTTCGTTGTTGTTATTTTAGACCAAATCTCACTCTGGGGTGTCCCCACACTGCCTTCCTGCCTCAAACTTGGCAGTGCTGGGATTGCATGTATCACCACACTGAGCTTCGTCTCATTATAAAAGAATAAATCATTTCTTCTCTTGGTAAAGTTACTTCACTAATTAACATTTCTAAATCAAAAGAGAGCTAAAAATACAAACACTAATAGTTTTACCTTGCAAGAGAAAAACCCCAGCTGTTTATATCTGAGTGTTTCCCTCCCATGTATATTCCATATGCATGTCTTCTACATTGTGTTCTGTAAGGGGTATGTGATGCTCTGCTTGCTGCAATATAGCTTTTATCTTACTCAATCAAGGGACATCTGACTTTTTAGCTTTTAGAAAGCTATTAAATAAGGAACCATTCTTCTCTTTGGACACATATAAACTGATGGAATTATTAATGCAATTTTTTGTGATAACTTGTCTTATTCTGAGAGTTTATTCACAGTGCCTTAAATTCTTGCTCCTAAAACAGTAATCTTTGTTGAACTAGTTTAGAATGTTTTCCTTTCTCTATATTGAATCCCAGAAGAGCTATTAGACTTTGTGTGTTTTATCTTTAAATTGTTGGTGCCTAAAAGAAGTGGTTTGATAGAACATTGTGACCTCAAATTTAGACCTTTGTTTTTGTGACCTTAAAGGGAGGCTGTGCCAGTGTCATTGTGTCTTTAACTACTCAGTGTCCCCAGGACCTAACACCTTACTCAGGTGAGTTGTCACATGTATGTGGATACTTTTTCATGGTTTTGTTTATTTCAGAGTTTTAAAAGAAAAATTATTTGGACATGCTTATATGTTTTGATTCCACTCAAACTTGACCCAGTCATTTTGTTAGCAAGCTTTTATTGTTCTACCAGGAAGTTTCTCAGTTGTGTAAAGAGGTAAAAGTACTTTTCATTCTTTATAGCTGTTTTTTCCTACTTATAGCTAACTTAACATGAATCTTTTTCCTCTTCTAGATAGAGTCCTGGTGGGGTTTCTGTATATAGCGCTCATTCTTGTACCTTTTCCAGAATATTTTGGAAAGAGATTAATTTTTAATTTTAAATCAAATGAATGAAAGAAAGTAGGTAGTAAAAATAATATTCAAAAGATCTAAGCTCAACAACTTACTAGACCTGGATGGAGGTGGGTGGTCCTTGGACTTTCCATAGGGTAGGGAACCCTGATTGCTTTTTGGGCTGACGAGGGAGGGGGTCTTGATTGGGAGAGGGGGGGAAATGGGAGGCGGTGGCGGGGAAGAGACAGAAATCTTTAATAAATAAGTAAATAAAAATCTAAGCTACTATGCAGTAAATCTGATTAATTTCAGGGTTATGGGGTTTTTATTCCTGGAAACATAACAAAATACTTTGCCAACCATACAATCAGATGTTTTTATTTATTTCTGTAGGTAAACTTATGAGTGCTTTGCTTAGTGGCCTGACAGATCGGAACAGTGTAATTCAGAAATCCTGTGCATTTGCCATGGGCCATTTAGTTCGGGTGAGTTGGATTTCTTGCTCAGTTAAGTACAGCTCTGGGAATTGTAAAGAAGTGAGTAGGGTTATTTGTTTTGCAGACTTCACGGGACAGCAGCACTGAAAAGCTGCTGCAGAAGCTCAGTGGCTGGTATATGGAGAAAGAAGGTACCTTTCTTCTCCTTTCGTATGACATTTTAAATTTAGAGTTTAACCAAATAGACTACTGTTTCGGTAGAAACATTTTAAATTGGTTTATTTAGATCACTTACTCTGACAAAATAGTAATAGTAAATGCTAACAAAATTTTGGTTTCTTCTTTCTTGAGAACCTATCTACAAGACCTCTTGTGCTTTGACTATTCATGCAATTGGAAGATACAGTCCTGATGTATTGAAGAACCATGCCAAAGAAGTTCTGCCCTTGGCATTTCTAGGCATGCATGAAATTGCTGATGAGGAGAAATCTGAAAAAGAAGAGTGTAACTTGTGGACTGAAGTGTGGCAGGAAAATGTACCTGGTTAGTAAATGATGGTTGCAAGGTAAATGTGGTTTTTAAGAACACAGCTGGAATTCTTTACTCATATTGTTGATTCATAATTTTCTAAGGACTTGAACACATATCACATTTCATTTTTAGTATATCCTAATTTCTAAGTTTGCAAAGTGCCACTCAGAGCTCTTCTCTTTGACTTGTTGCTGTCTCTGTGAGAGAATATAAACTGTCTAAGTAAAGTAGAACTTTACTTAGATTAGTGGAGTGTAATTGTGATTTTTATGTGGCTTTAGAGTAGTATTGTAGAGCTGTGTTTTTAACCTTAGTACACATTAATGATGATGACTTTTTGAAATAACATCCCCGGTAATGTGTCCAGTTCACAAATTCCTGCTTTTACAGACAGAAGCAGCACTGCAGGCTCTGCCTTTATTTAGCAGGTGGTGTGTTTTATCAGTTGACAGTCACTGCTTTAGACAGATGGCACTGACTTAAATTTAAAAATGATTTAAAAAAATTTTCCTTGTCACTTGAGAAGTGTTTTAACTTTTCTTTCTTCTTTTTAAATCTAGGCTCCTTTGGAGGTATTCGATTATACCTGCAGGAGTTGATTACTATTACCCAGAAGGCTTTACAGTCACAGTCTTGGAAAATGAAAGCCCAGGGCGCAATTGCTATGGCATCAATCGCAAAACAAACAAGCTCTCTAGTACCTCCATATCTGGGAATGATACTGAGTGCTTTGGTGCAAGGCCTGGCTGGGAGAACATGGGCAGGAAAGGTAAGAGAACCATTAGGCTCTGCATCTTTGTATAGGATAGGAATCTGATTGGATATGACTTTGGCTTATTTTTACAGCCAGGTTTTCTAGCTAGTGGAAGGTTTTTTCTGATTATGGTATTTTATATCAAAATATGTTTCATCCCATAGGTTCTTGAATAAAGCATAGTAATTTTGGAGATTGGAATACTTTATATATTCAGTCTTACAAGTTACTTCTTAGACCAGGTCATCATTTTGTGGCCACTGACCTTCAGTAGAGCCAGAATTGGCCATATTGGTCTGCTTCTAATCCTGGCACCAAAGATGCTCATTTCTGGAGCTTGAGAATTGGAAACCTTTTATACAATTGCTAGAGAAAGATATGTATATTGAGTGTTCCATGTGGAACATGAGATTGGGGCAATATTTGTACTCTTATTTTGTAAAGGTCCCTAGTGGCCACCACAGTATTGTCGTCATAATAGTGCATTGCCTGGTGACCTTGGTTACAAGTTCTTGAGCCTTTATGAATTAGAGATTCGTAGTTTGGGTAGAATTCAGTGATGTTCATAAATGCATATGTTAGTTTTTGCCATGGTGGTTATAAAATACTCAATGATTGTAGTCATATTGCAAAGAATGTGACATATAGGTTTAATAGTATGTCTTCATCCTTAACTTACCAGGAAGAACTACTAAAAGCCATTGCCTGTGTGGTGACAGCTTGCAGGTAAATGTTCTTTTAATGAACATACCATTTCTTAATGTGAAACTTAAAGCTGTAGCATTTCTTAACTATTCTCATGTTTTTGTATGGATCCTGTAGTACAGAGTTGGAAAAGTCTGTGCCAAATCAACCCACCCCAAATGAAATTCTTCAGGCTGTCTTGAAGGAGTGTTGCAAAGAGAATCTCAAATACAAAATTGTAGCAATCAGCTGTGCAGCTGATGTTTTGAAAGCCACCAAAGAAGACAGATTCCAGGAATTTTCTGACATTGTCATACCCCTCATCAAGAAGGTAATTGCTACCTATTTCATCCTAGGTTTTCTTCTGTCTTGGTAATGTGTTTTTATTAGGACAAGTTTATCAGTAAAGTAGCAGAAAATTTCCAAAATATTACAACCTCAAACAGAGGGAAGTTTGTCTTCATAGTTGGATCCCCTTTAGGGATCATATTTCTTATACATTATCCTTATGGTCTATGGTTTATCTGAGTCTCTTGCAGACGGCAGAGGAGATGAAGTTAGGGTCATAGTAAGTATATAATTCCTCTCAAGAAAAGTTATGGAAACGGAAACATATCACTTTGATTCATGTTCCCTTGGCCAACACTTAGCCCATAGCCCCATTTAGCAGCTGATGAGACTAGGAAAGGTAATTTTTCATATGGGTACCCTTTTTCCTCCTGTGGGAGGAGGGAGAGAATACCTATATAATGAACAGCTTCTGCCGTAATAAACTCTACCTTGCTGGCATGTACAGATGCCAAGTAATCATTTAGTATGAAGACAAGGAGTATTGTGTGTTGTGTAGTTTACCTCTGTGTTGTCTTGGGGAAACTTTGGTTGAAAAAAATATGACTGGCTTAGTTTTGAAACTGAAGTACTTTTTTTTTTTTTAAATTGGGTATCATACAGAAAGAGGGATATAGTTGGTCTATTTGTTTTGGTTAGTTTTGAGACAGGCTCTTTTTATTATGTAGTGATGGCTGTCCTGAACTCAGCGTGTAGCTATGTAGACCAGGATAGCCTGGAACTCACAGAGATCCACCTGCCTTCGCCTCCTGAGTGCTGGGATTAAAGGCGTGTACCACCACTTTTGGCCTGATCTACTTATTTTTAAAGCATGAAATATTATCTCGTTTTGCTTCTAATTCCTATTTTTTTTTTTACTAATAAGGCTATTTAGGTATTTCTGTAATAATGTATGGGTTTTAGAGATTAGTATATTAAGTGGATTATATTGTGCCTGCTTAGATATAATAGGATAAAAGGGTAGATTATTGATTCTACTCTGAATAAAAGGGAAAAACTGTAACTAATATAAGAAACTATATACAAGGGCTGGAGAGATGGCTCAGCGGTTATGAGCATTGCCTGCTCTTCCAAAGGTCCTTAGTTCAATTCCCAGCAACCACATGGTGGCTCACAACCATCTGTAATGAGGTCTGGTGCCCTCTTCTGGCCTGCAGGCATACATGCCAGATAGAATATTGTATACATAATAAATAAATAAATAAATAAATAAATAAATAAATAAATAAATAAATATTTTTTTAAAAAGAAACTATATACAATAGGAAATAAGTACATCAACAATGTCTTGTCCTTTGTATTTGACAAATTTAGAGAAAATACTTCAATATCTATTCCATCTTGGTGAGTCCAAAGTCTTTCTATCATAACTTGCTTTCTGCGGTTGGTGAACTATAACTATCTAATTTCCAACTTCCTCAGAGACCCAAGAAGGAAATAATAACTGAGTAAGCAGGAAGTGCAAGCAAAACGGCCTCCAAAATATGTGAGAAATGACAGAAACAGCTGCCTGCCTGGGCAATCACTCAAAGTTCCTCTGTAACATGGGGCATCCATCTTTGGCCTATAGGCCTAGCAAATCTGATAGACTTTTCTGTGAAGCAGGATGTTCTGTAGGGCTGTCCTTCCTTGCCTTGACAATGTTTGGGAGTCACTTTATTTTGTGTTATACTTGTCCAGTTAGGACAGCATACTGTCAACAGTCAATGCAAGGACATTTTCTTGCCCAGTGGCTTACTTTTACCACAAAGAAAGTAAACTCCATATGGAGCTTTTCAATGCTCATAATCTTCTCTGAAGTAGATTGGTGCTGCCAGGAATAGACATGTCTCATTGTCATAAAAAGGAGCCTATGTTATTAAAACATCGTAAATGCTATATTCTGTAGATCTCTGAAGTGTTTGAAGATGACCTGTCTATCTAAAATGTATCTTTGTTTGACCCTGAAAGCATACCTAATGTAACTATAAATTCGATTATAATAGGTGACTAATTACTAACCTGTATTTCCTTATTATCCTAAAAATCTGGTAATAATAGTTTTCAAAGACTAGAAATTTGCATTACATTGTTAAAGCAGCTGTATGGGTACAATTCCTTGAACAAGATTAGAAATGTATGTATAGTATGTTCTAACCAAATTAATCTCAAATTTGAATCAATATACAAAATTTGTATATATTATATAAAAATTAAATCCAATGTAAAACTTTTAAAGCTAGTAGTTGTTCTTAAACATAGATTCAACAATCTTACCTTTTTATCTTACCATATCTATATCCTCCACTTTTTCTTTTCAGAGTAAATTCAGTAATCTACCCTTTTATCCTATTTATATTCCTTTTTTTCTTTTCAAAACAAGAACCTTGAATCTAATTTCCCTTTGTTTAGCTTTTTCCCTGACCATTATCTATAATAACTTGAAATCAGCAGTGTAAACAAAGACAGATATCCATAATCCATTTTTTTTGGAGAATGTGGGTGTAATTTTCTAGGCTACTTCCTACTTATCAGGGGCACTGATAATCTTATGGGGACCTAAAGAAAATTTAGGATTATGATCAAGTCCTGACTAAAGTATTCTGTGATGCTTGATCTTGAAAGTGGTCTTGAAACTGTTCTGGACGTAGAACTCAGAGGGAACTGCAACAGAGGTGCTCTGAAGTGCTGGATCATCTGGGCCATCATTCCTATCAGTGATTTTTCAGAGGATCTTCCTTGATCAAACCTTATTTTTCTTAACCCAGAATGAATCCACAGCCTCTCATTTCCTGTGGGGGGGGGGGGGGGAAAAGGAAAAACTCTTCTCCAAAGTTGGCTATCCTTTGACTTAAATTCTGAAGTCAAGGCATTTTCAAAAAAATATAGGTTGGATTAATCCAGCAGCATTTACAATCAAATGTCTTCTTAACAACTGTTGCTCCTCCCCTAGCAGCCAAACAAGTCAGTGATGGCACAGTAACATACAATCCAGATTCTATTTAAACTCTATTTCTTTTATTTTTATTTTAATTTTTTGTTTTTTGAGACAAGGTTTCTCTGTATTTTTGGCTGTCCTGGAACTCACCTCTAGACCAGGCTGGCCTCGAACTCACAGAGATATGTCTGCCTCTGCCTCCCAAGTGCTGGGGTTAAAGACTTGCGCCCCCACTCCCGAGTACTCTCTTTCTTTTTTTAAAAGGACTTTTTCTAAACTTTTTCTTTTCTCTCCCAAGCCTACACATATTTTTAAATATACTCTAAACTGTTTAGAGGTTTTGGTTTTTTTTTTTTTTTTTTTGGTCTTAATCTGCCTTTACTGTATATCTCTTATCTTTTTCTGACCACATGAATCTTTAATCTGCTCAGCAATATGGTTAGGATTAAAGCTGCAGCTTTAGTGGCTGGCTCTACCCCATTCCTTAGCCTTTTTTTTTTTTTGGAGTGTCTAGCTTCATGGTGGAGGTACTGGTGGAAGCCAGATTTATTGCTACAACTCTGTGTAGTTTCTAGGTCCATGCCACCACCAAGAAACATGCCACTGGCTGCTTGTAAACACCATATAAGTATTTGATGGCATTGCCTCTTTAAAAGAACTGCAAGGTTTTTGCTGCTAACACTAAGTCAGGAAGTCATCTTTTTAAAGGAACCATGCCTCTACTTGCCGCCAGCACACAGCCTGCTGTGGTCAGGACAACCACTGAAACTGCTCTTGACTCTGTTCTTGTCTGTCTAGAATTCTTTTTAAAAAATTTTCTCAGACTTTATGTGGAAATTCTTTCCAAACATTTGGGTGCCATTTGTAGCATGACTAATAAAATCCCAGAGACAGAAATTGGGATTCTACCTGAAGACCAGGAAAGCAAACCAGCCAGCTGTTGGTTCTTACTTCAGCCTCAGTCCGAAAATAATGACTCTGCCTCCAGGAAACCTCAGAATGAGACTGTGTGTTGTGAGAGTTGTCTTCTCCTGTCTTATATTCCTCTATAGTGCTGAGGTTAAAGGTGTGCACCTCTACGCCAGGTTTCTATGGCAAACTAGTGTGGCTACTGGGATTAAAGGACCACTGCCTGGTCTGGAAGACTGATCAGTGTGGCTGTTTTACTCTCTGAAGTTCAGACAAATGAAATATCACATCTGCTAGCTGATTACACCTGCTAGCTGATTTCAAGGGTTTGTGTTTGGAACATTGTCAAGTTCTTTCCATCTTTAATTCTCTTGATTCAAATGCAGGTCTTTTTAGGTTATGCTCAAAATAGTACATATATAGCTTTTCTATTTTCATTTTCAAATATTTTTAAAGTATTTCTCAAATTTATTAGAAATGTATGCTCTTAATATAAACAGAAGAACTCATGGTAAAGAACTTAGCATTTAGTCCTTGGTCAGTATCTTCTGCGCTACACTCTGTTTGTTTAATAAGTGTAACCTTGAAGAAGGAAATACTAGAATTTTCTTTCCTTTTCTTTGAATTGTCCTAGAACTCACTTGAAAGCATGGGAGTCCGGAGCAGCAAAGCTGAAGATGAAAGTGATAAGGAAAGAGAGCTGCAGCTGGAGTCTCTGCTGGGCGCCTTCGAGAGCCTGGGCAAAGCATGGCCCAGAAACCCAGAAACTCAACGTAAGCACCAGAACACAGTACTTGTACAAGTGCTGTAGCCAAAAGTCACTTAGCAAGAACACAGAGTTTCTGCATTGCTTAGTAATAGCACTTATATAGTCCAAATATTAATAGTGAGAATTATCATATACCTGTTTTATTCTTATATCAGCAAATAAGTACATGGATCGCTGTATTATTGAGAGATACCTTAAGAAAGTATCACAGGGGGCTGGAAAGATAACTAACCCACTGGCTGCTCTTTTGGAGGACCCGATGAGTTTGATTCCTAGCACCCACATGTTGGCTCACAACCATCTATAACTCCTGTCCCAGGGCATCCAGGAGCATCAGGTACCCTATGTGGTGCACAGATAGACATGTGGACAAAACACTGACATACAAAATAAGATAAAAGTAAAATATATTTTTAGAACCAAAATATCACAAACTGTAAGGCTTAAACAACAGAATTTTTTTTTTCTAATTTTGTTGGATAAAATTTCAAGATCAAGTTGTTGATAGGGTTGACTTTTTCTGAGATTTCTCTCTACTTAGCTTTTGAATGGTTACCTTTCTCTCTGTTGCTGTGTCCTGATCTCTTGTAAGGGGATTGGATTAGGATCTACCCATACGATTTCTTTAAATATTGTGTCTTTTAGTATAATACAAGAATGTTAGGGGATACAATTGAGTTCATAGCAATCATGATGCATTTTATGTAGATATTTGACTATAAAGGAGTTTTGTTACTCTTGATTATGTCCATAACTCTTTTCTGAGAAGCCTAAAGTGTTAGAATTCCTTCCTCACAAAATTGCTAGACTTGCTAGCAAGTCCATAGTAAGCAAGTGATAACTGTTTTATTGAGAAACTCATGGCAGAGATTTTCAGAATTAAAAATATATTTTTCAAAGGATTAAGAAGTAAGCCATGATTATTGATTCAAGTCATAATTACAGCCCATTGACAAGACCTTAAATTTGAGCAGATGCTAAATACTTTGTCTTGTTCTGAGAACTACACTCTGTCCCAATGAATATCTCTGTACTAATTATTTATATATGTTAACTCAAGTATAATATTTCTTTTGAGCCTGTTGGTCCCATTTATCCCAGGGTAGGTATGAATATGGCCCAACATATTGAAGATGATGTCACATTGCAGTATCAGAAGTTTGGAGAGCCCTATTCTAAGCCTTTAAAACCAGCTCCTATCAATTTTTTATTTTTTGTTGAGGTTTTGCTCTTATCTGTTAGTATAATATTGTGTGATTATGGAAATACTTGTGATAGGGTCTAGTTTATGATAAAAGACTACTGACTGTTGATAATCCCATAGTTGGCAGAGGAATCTAGGGGGTTCTCAAGGGTTCTGCACTTTTTTATTTCATTAAGGAAATTTACAAGGGAAGGGAAGTTGGCTAATCTACTACCTCTATTCTGTGGAAGACAAAATGCCTTAATAGCAAGCTGTTAGAGCAGACATGCGTGTGTGTGTGTGTGTGTGTATGTATGTATGTATGTATGTATGTGTATGTGTGTGTGCGTGTGTGTGTAGGGGGCTCTAATCAAGGAAATTTTCTTGGTAATTAGATATAAAACACTACCAAGAATTTGGGGGAAATTCCGTGTCCTTAATTAAAGGCATTTATTGTCCCTCACTTTCCTCCACTTTTTCTTTTAATGCTTCATTTTTTTCTCTGTCCCTCCTTTGTTATCTTTTCCCTTTTTACTTATTCCCTCCTCTGTTCCACTTCATCTTTTTCCCAGGTTGTTATCGCCAGGAGCTGTGCAAACTGATGTGTGAACAGCTAAGACTCAGCACGTGGAAAGTGCAGCTAGGTGTACTCCAGTCGATGAACGCCTTTTTCCAGGGGTAATTTGCTTCATGATTCAGGTTTTTATTTTATTTCCCTATTGAATGGAATTCTTAACATTTCACATTTTTTATTGAAAATAGATTCTTTTCTCATACAATATATCCTGATTATATTTCCCTCATTCTACTCCTCCCAGTTCCTCCATGTTTCCCTCCTCTTGGATCCACTCCCTCTGTCTCTCATTATAAAAGAACAGGCTTTCTAACAGATAGCAACCAAAAGTGGCAAAGCAAAAACTATCATATCAGTGTTGTACATGGCAACCCAACAGAAGGAAAAGAGTCCCAAGAGCCATCACAAGATTCAGAGACCCACTCATTCTCACAGTCAGGAGTCCCATAAAATACTAAGCTAAGAGCTATAATATATACACAAAGGACCTGGTGTAGACCCATGCAGATCTGGTGCATGCTACTTCAGTCTCTGTGAGCCCATATATGCCTTGCTTAGTTGATTCAGAGGGCTTTGTCCTCCTGGTGTTCGTCATCTCTGGCTCTTATAGTCTTTCCACCTCTTCTTCCAAGGATGCTCTGAAGGAAGGGATTTGATGTAGACCTCTCATTTAGAGTCAATCTCCCTCCCTCCCCCCCCTCCCTCTCCCTCTCCCTCTCCCTCTCTCCCTCCCCCCCCCCTCTCTCTCCTAGTTGTGAGTCTCTGCATCTGTTCTCATCTACATCTGGAGGAAGCATCTCTAATGATGATTGGATAAGGCATTGATCTATGAGTATAACAATATCATTAGGAGTCATTTTATTTTTTAATAATACTTTTTCTTTTTAGACCAGTGTTTGATTTTACCCTAGGTCTCTGGGCTACCTAGTTTCTGGTTCTTGGCTACCTAGCAGTGTTAGGTATGGATTCCTTCTCATGGAATGGGCCTTCAATCAGATCAGGCACCCAAGTTCTGTACACTAGTGTAGTTTGCAAGCAGGACAGAGTGTAGGGCAAAGGTTTGTGACTGGGTTGGTGTCCACATTTCTGTGTTGGTACCTTTTGATACCAAAGAGACCAGAATGTAGGGGTGAAGGCTCCATGTAGACAACCAGCTTGACATCTCCGTGTTGTATGAGTGTGTTGTTGTCCTGGGCAATGGAGCCCCACTATCAGTTTGTAGAGAGCAACCCTTTGTCTTAGTAACAGCCTGGGTTGTTTGAGGATTTCCTTGGAACCCCCTTCTTGGCCAACAGCTCATTTGAATGCAGCCCAGCCCCATAAACCTCACCTGGCTACAAGCGATGGCCAGTTGAGACTCCTTTTCCCCCATTACTAAGAGTCGTCATTATAGCCAGGCAGTGGTAGCACACGCCTTTAATCCCAGCACTCGGGAGGCAGAGGCAGGCAGATCTCTGGGAGTTTGAGGTCAGCCTGGTCTACGAGAGCTAGTTCTGGGACAGGCACCAAAGCTACAGAGAAACCCTGTCTCAAAAAACCAAAAAAAAAAAAAAAAGAGTTGTCATTATGATCACATTCATAGATTCCTGGAAGTTTTCACTGTACTAGGTTTCCACCCCACCCCACAAATTGTTCCCCAGTTCCAGCCATCACTGTCCACCTTCTTTCCCTCTACCCCATCTTCTCCACACCTTGTTGTTCCCTGTCCCCTCCCCCCCTGCCCCCAGTTTGCCTTTAAAATCTATTTTCTCCTCCCAGGAAGATTCATGCATATCCCCCTTTATTCCTCCTCTTTATCTGACCTCTTTGGGTCTGTGGATTATATCTTGGTTATCATTTACTTAACAGCTAATATCCACATATAAGTGAATAGATACCATATTTATCTTTCTAGGTCTGGGTTGCTTTAGTCAGGATAATTTTTTGTAATTCTATCCATTTACCTATACATTTCATAGTGTCTTATTTTTTTAACAGCGGAATAATACTGCATTGTGTACATTTACACAGTCTTGTAATTAATGTAGACACTACTAGTTTATGAAATAACATGATAAAGTGATATGTACAGATAGAAGTTGTGCTAGGAAGGTGTTAAACTTTTTTATGATTAACATGTATCACTTTTATGTTTCTAGGTTAATGCTTTTGGAAGAAGAACATGCAGATTCTGAAGCTCTGGCTGAAATTCTTCTTGAAACTTGTAAATCAATTACTTATTCTTTAGGTGAGTGACTAACCAGAACTTGAATAGTTTTTTTGTTGCTGTTGTTTATTTTGTTTTTGGTGCTGGTACTGGCGGTCAGGCATAGTCCTTCATTCATGCTATTAGGCAGGCACTCTATCACTGAGCTACATCCTCGCCTCTTTTTGTTTTGAGTCGGGCTCTATGCTGCCTAGGCTGGGATCAAATTTATGGCTTTAGTCACCCAGGTAGCTAGGATTATAGAGACACCGTGACCGGCAATTCTTACAAAGGAAAGCATTTAATTGGAACTGGCTTATAGTTCAGAGGTTTAGTCCATTATCATCATAGTGGAAAACAGCAGTGTGCAGACAGACATGGTTCTGGAGAGGTAGCTGAGAATTCTACATCTTCATCCACAGGCAGAAGAAGGAGACTGAGTACCACTCTGGGCTTAGCTTGAGTGTATGAGACCTCAATGCCGGCCCCCATAGTGACACACTTTCTCCAGCAAGGTCACAGCTACTCCAACAAGGTCTTATATTCTAATAGTGCCACTCCCTGTGGCCCAAACATTCAAACACATGAGTCTGTGGGGGCCATTCCTATTCAGACCACTACAGTCACCACACATGATTTAAGTAACCCTGATTTTAAAACTAAGGAGCTGAGTCTCCGCTCTGGGAGCACATTCTGCTCCTTCAGCCAGTAGCCTTTAAGATACCAGCCCACTTGGGCGTGGTCTCTCATAGTTTAAAAAGCAGTGGGAACCATGTGCCTGCTCTCTTAACAGGAGCCGTCCAGGCTGGCCTCGAACTCACTGAGATCCTCCTGCCTCTGCCTCCAAAGTACTGGGATTAAAGGCATACACCACCATGTTGGGCCTTTATAGTTTCTTTTCAACTGGTACACTCCTTCAGCCTTTCTTTCTCTTACATATACTCATAATTTTGAAGGCTAAAACCTTCCCTTCTCTTTTTTTTAGAAAAAAAAATAGTTCTCATTTGGTTTTTGTTTTTGTTTTTTTTTGACATTTCTTCAGGCTTGGATCTAGCTTATGAGTTCTGAAGTTAATATGTTTTTCCTCATATCAAGAGGCATGCAGTGTTAACAGCTTTCTTGATTTTTCAATGTTAATTTTGTTTACCAAATCAATGTACTATAGTTTTTCTCTCTATTATCATTCTTACTTTTCCTCATGTCTAACAGTATACTTTAAGGTCATTAAAATAATCTCCTCTTCAAAACTGCATCTATTAAACAGTTTATTAGAAGACATTATATGATCTTGTAAATATACTTCTCTTCAAAGTTTATTCTTTAGCTTTTGCATGCATTGGTGATTCTTCTCTGAGCCAGTTTTTTTCTGTTTTTTTTTTCAACTCTAGTCCTTTCTCCACAATAATTGTTTGGTATTTTATTTTGAACAAGATTCTTCTTTTTCTATTTATTTATTTATGCATCATTAACTGGTATTGATTCATACCACTCCCATCATCCCACAAAACTCTTAATGTTTTAAAATTGATTGTTTTTTTTTTTTTAGGATTTTTTAAAGTTATGTGTATATACAAAGAGTATTAGTGTCCACAGAGGCCAGAGGTGTTAGGTTCTTATGGAACTGTTACCTATTGTGAGCTGCCAGTGTGGATGCTGTGACTTGAACACTGGGCCTCTGTATGAGGATTACATGGTGCTGAGCCATCTCTCCAGCCTTGATTACTTTCATTAATTAGTTTGTTATTTACTTGTCTTAGCTGTGGCTAATGGAAGTGCCTTCAAGCTGATTCCCTTGTCTTTTAAGTGGGCCACTGTTCGTTTTTGCAGTACTTCTCTAGATTTTGATGCATACTAATTTTGGATAGGCATTTTCTCCAAAAATTCAGTGCCTTTTGTGAAAGAGTGTGTATCAAAAAAGATTGTTTTAGTTGTAATTCTTGAAAGTAGCATGCTTTTGTGGATATAGAGCTAGAAACTAAAAAAAAAGTTGTCTTTTCAGGTGTCTAGTATCCCTTGATAATGATCTTTGAAATCATCATCTCTGAGGATCATTGAAATCAAATACTGTCTTACATGGTGGGGACTGTTTGTTTGGGATAGTATCTTTTGATCTCCCACATCTAAGATGGGTCTTTTAAATATTACCACTTAGGGCTAGTATATTTGGCTCTGTATATTTGGCAGTCTACTGTGCCTTGAAATAATAAATGAAGAATGTAGCTTAAGTATTTGATAATAATTGGCAAATAGAAGTTTACTTCAAAAGTGAATTCACAGAGTTTTAACTTTTCATGTTTCAGTAACATGAATTTAATCTTGGGAGTTGTGCCTTTGAAATATACTTATGATTGCATATGTTTCTTCTTAGAAAATAAGACTTACTCATCTGTGAGAACAGAAGCTTTATCTGTGGTAGAATTACTGCTTAAGAAACTTGAAGGTGAGTTATGATTAGAACACCAAAGATTCAGGGTACTTCATGGTATGCACTTCAGAAATTCTGTTTCTGTTTTTACTGATGATATAAAACACACATTAATGTATGTGCAGCTACAAGTAGACTGTAGGGAACTAAAGTCACTACATTTTAAAGATTTCAATTTTGTTCTCTGTGTTTATATATTTCTGATAAATTAGTAAGCTATAGTTATCTTGAAGCAGTACAGTTTTGTTTCCATCATGAAGTCTTACTTAGTCTTGGTTAATCACAAGAAGTGGTTATGGTGATTGAGCAAAGCTGTGGTGTGCATGTAAACAGGATACAAGGACCCACTTGAGTTGACCTGTTAGACAAAAACATGTTTTTAGTCCTACTTGATTTCTTTCTTTTCGTCTTTAAGAAACCTTATAAATTCTCTGTTGTGTCAATGGTAGAAGAAAAGCAGCTTCTTTTTTTCCTCCTGTGTTATCTATCTCTGGTTTCAAAAAGAGGACCATTCCCCTTCCTCCTTTACTTCCTACTCCTTTTCCTATTATTTTCCTTGAATTAATAGTGTAGAAGATAAGACGGTTTTCAACACAACCTTGAGAATTTGTACTTTTTCTTCTTTTTTGCTTAGACGCACCTATTCTAGGGCGCTGCAGAATGGGTCCTTTAGACTCGTGACTAAATATTGCATGATGTATTTTTATCCTTAAAATCAAAAAAGCCTAGGCACTTAACCAAGTGATTGAATTACCGGTTTTCCAGATAGATATTAATATGTTCTAGATGATGAAAGTGAAGTTAAACAACTTCTTGGAGCTGGGCATGGTTTTGCTCCCACGCTTTTGTTACTTCATTCTTTCCACTTTGCTATTCATCCTGGGGAAGGGGTGAAACTTCCTGACATTCTTTTAGGCTGTTGTCAGGGATTGGGTTTGAGACACCTATCCAACCTGTGATTGTTAAATACTGTTCTCTTAATTCTAGAGTTGCTGTATAGGCATAGGATATATGGAAGAAAAAGTAAGAGTGTTTGCCTTGCTTGTTCTATGATTTTCTTTCTGTTTTCTTTCCATTCAGAAGCTAAACAGTGGGAAAGTTTGACAGCAGAATGCAGAAGACTCTTGGTTGAGTCTTTAGCTACTATGGAGACAGACAACAGACCTGAGCTGCAAGAGAAAGCCTCAGTATTGAAGAAAACACTTGAAAGTCTGGAATGAATGAGAATGGGAAGAAACAAACAAGTGCCATGTCCTTTTGGGTTTGGAAGTTTGGAAATGGTGATATTCTTTAAAAACCAAGTGGGGGGAAGTAAAGATTATTCTGTAGCATGCATCATTCCTTGGCTGAAATAAAAAAAAAAAAGCCTTAAATTTTGCTCCTTTATTAGCTTTATTTTACTTGTCTTTAAAGTATGTGGGCTACGTGAGCTTAGTAGAACTTGGGTTTTCAAAAGGTAGTTGTAAATAAGCCTGCCAGCCGTCATTGCTAAAAGAACTGAAACTATTATAAATGAAATATAGGGCAAGCTGGATTAAAATCTCAGAGCTACGTCCAAGATGAAGTTACTGCAGGAAGGGATTCTGTAAGTCTCTCGATTTATGCACACTTCTTGCATACCCAAAGTAATAGGATTGGGGAAGACAGCTTCCTTTCCGAGGCTGGAGTCACCTGGATACTTTTCTCAACCTGCTACCAAACCAGTGTTTACCTTGCCCTACCCTGAAATTCCCAAAGGGAGGTACATTTAGGATGTCATACAACAGATATGTTACATAAATGGTATGTATAACGTATACCAGAGCTAAACTGACTCTTACCACTGGGCTCTTGAAAGTCAGATGCTGCACATTTCCTTGTGTAGGCAGTCAGTTTTTAGGAAGTGGCTGTTCAGCATGTTTATAGGTTGGCAATAATTTGGGTTTCATAAAGTTCTGATGGAAGTCCTTTCACTGGGATATGAAAATAGATGGGAACAAGATTGTTCTTCTGTCTGTATTTCTGATTATGGAGTTTTCCAAAATCTAAAACAACAGTAAAATTTAGAGACTGCCTTGGTTTAGACTACTTAAAATCTCAGAGTTGTAACGGTAACATGTCCCACGACATTATTGTCATGTGTACAATGTGGCAGGGCAGATAGATAGAAAGCCTTTTATTTAGCTGGCTAAGAATTTCTCTTTCTCAAATGCCCTTTCTCAAATTGCCATGAGAAAAACTTGAGGAAAACTGTTTCCAGGGTCTTTCCCTGCTTTCTGCTGCTCCTGCCCCTACTGAAGGGTGTAGAGTTGGTTTAACTTAAGTATTTATGGTAAGCTAAAAACTAGCTTGTCTTGAGTTCTGGAGCACAAAATTGACTTACACGTTTAGTACTGTCTCTTTGATGACATCAACATGGAATCTGTGTTCGATATTTTTGGTGGAAATTCCATCTTTATTATTTTGGTATTCTCCAGACCAGTGTATTTAAAATATTTTTAACTGTGACCCACAATGAAAATAACCTTTTACATCATGACCCAGAATATGTGTGTGTGTGTACGCGTGTTTATGTATGTTTGAATGTAAAATATTTAACTGAAATAAATATTTCATGAAGAAGTAGTTGCTAAGTTTGCTAAACTCCATCTCTCTGTGTCTCACGGCTGTGTGTGTTTTTCAGACTCACTAGATTCATATCCCAGTTCACAATTACGTTCTGTTCACGATGGAACAATACTGTCATTGATAGTACCTAAATTGTTACTTCCGTTATTCAGTGCTCACTCAGTATCATCTTTGCTGATACTGGGCTGTGCTGGTGAGTTTGTAGAACATCGTGAATTTTAAGGGATCTATTGTAGAATTGCATTTAAGAATGGATTTTGTTTTAGAGAAAAACAAATGGCTTCAAATGTTTCTCAGAACACTAGCCTCTCAGGCCTCAGTGATTTTGAGTCAGTATTGAATGCACTAAGGACCTATCTGGCTTTTCCTTTGTAGTATCCAGGGTACAGTGCCGGTCAGGTGTGTTGAAGGTGAGAGTGTAGGGTAAGAGTGAAGCTCTTGGTCTGTAGCAAATATTGAAACCTCATCAAATTTTATGCTTTTAAAGCTTTCTGTTATTTGATACTGGGGATTTCCCTTGGTGCTGAGAGTGGTGCTAAGATGCTGAACCTTAGTGCTGTTGAACTGCATTCTTTCCTTTCCTGAGCACATTCTGATTTACACTGATGCCTTCATGTTTGCCGGCCAGAAAGTGTTCACAGCTAGTAATGTGCATTCCTGTTTCAAATGCACTTTGTAGTTGGAATACATTTTTTTTATTTTAAAAGGTTAATAACCAGGACTTTGTAATTGTGAAATGTTGGTACTGGTGACCAAGTGATAAAAGTACACTCATATATCATCAGTTTTTATGTGCAAAAGCAATCTTGAACAGGTTTGATTTTTCTCTATATATTCACTTGTATTTGCCACACAGATTACTAATTTGTAGGACCTGTTCCTTATTCCTGCCATTAGTTCACTAACTAAATCTTTATTGATAAGTTAAAAGGAGATGTTTGAAATGTGGCAGTTGGATTAAACATGAAAATGATCTATGGTTTTGGTGGTCAAGAGCAGCTGTTTCATTGAATGTTTGCACCCAATTTACAGTTCCCAGGGGATCTTGTCTACAACATAGTCCACCCACATAAGGGGGACCGCTGTGAAATCCCCATGGCTTTGCCCTTCTATTTTTAAAAACTCATGTATTAACCAGCAAGAAAAAGACTAAAGATGTGACCTCACTGGTTGGTGCTCTGTCAGCGGTTGTGCTGTGTGAGCCCTGCCTGTCCTCGTGGAGCATTTTACCTGCTGCTGTCCCCGTGTATCCATGCTGCTTGTTACGTTCAGGGAGGTATTTTGACATTGGCACTTACTGAACTGTGCAATTTGTCATTAAATGGATGTATATGTAACAGATTTTTGTATTTTATATGCAACTTCTTCATAGATCCTCTGCAATATGTACTTTAGCTACCTAAGCATGAAATAGACTTATTTGAAAGGAAGACCTCACCTACACCCCAAAGATATTAAATGGTAAATAAAAGCGCATGACTTGGTGTTTGGAAGTAGTGCTTTTAGTTTTCACTGATTCTGTGGGAAAGGAATCTGCCTGCAGACACCTTGACTAGTTGTGCGTTAGGAAGAAGGGAGGGAGGAGAGTCCTCACTGCCTGCCGTATTCTCAGGTATGTCTATTGAATAGAAGCTTCTGGGAAGACAAGACGTCATGAACTGCTGCTGCCACATACTTGGAGGAAATTGTTTCACACTAGAATTTTCTGATAAAAAGTAACTGTACCGTGGAAGCAGCAGACAGATGGGATTAAAGCTTTGCTTACTCCCGGGTGAGAATTTTGCTAGCCTGAGCTGTTACAATGCCTTCAGTAGTCCTGTCATACTGCTTTCAGATTGGTGAGTAAGAATGTTAGAAAACATGGAAATAAATAGCCAGTCTTTTAAATGATGTTTATGGAAAGATTTAATAGTTTATCTTTAAAAATGGTATGGGGCGGTAAGATGGGAGATCAGATGTTTTCTCCAGATGACTGTTACTGAGAAGAGTCACATAGCCAACATACAACATGGGAAATATGATAAAGGCTATGTACACATACAGTCACATAGCCAACTTACAACATGGGAAATATGATAAAGGCTATGTATACATACAGTCACATAGCCAACATTATACAGCGTGGGAAATGCTGAAATCATCTCTAAAGCCTAGGGATAATACAATGTGTCTCCTCACTCACTCAATATAGTACTTGAGTTCCTGGCCACAGCCATAGGCAGGGGAAAGGAATAAAGGGATGCAAGCCAGAAAGGAAGAAGTCTATTCCTTCCTGTAGATGGTATTACTACTGGGAACTTTTGGGGAATCTTAGCCTTGTTAATAAAAGAATTAACAGATTTAGAAATGTTCCAGGACAATTTTAATGGATTTTAAGAGAAAAATCTCAGGATAGGAACGTAAATTCCTGAGGAGGATAGAGAAGAAAAACAAAGATCTTTTTGAATTAGGCAAACTGGGTAAAAAGAAAAAAAAGTAGTAACATGCAAACTGGGAGGTGAGGAGGAGTTAGAGAAAACCAAGTTCAAAGTGTCAGGAAAGCTTGCACGGGAAAATGCTACTTCTGATTAACTTGAAAAAGCAGGCAGGCGTGAAGATGCATGACTATGGCACTGTAAGCAGCCGCACTGAGGGTGGACTTTCTAGGAAGGAAAACCCATCAAGGAATAACAATACCTCCTCTCTCTCTATGGTGGACTTTCTAGGAAGGAAAACCCATCAAGGAATAACAGTACCTCCTCTCTCTCTAAGGTGGACTTTCTAGGAAGGAAAACCCATCAAGGAATAACAGTACCTCCTCTCTCTCTAAGGTGGACTTTCTAGGAAGGAAAACCCATCAAGGAATAACAGTACCTCCTCTCTCTCTAAGGTGGACTTTCTAGGAAGGAAAACCCATCAAGGAATAACAATACCTCCTCTCTCTCTAAGGTGGTTTCAGCTGAAGCTGCCGTACTGGGAGATGCTCACCAGTCAGACTGGCCTAACTAGAATGTTAGGTCTCTCCGGCCAGAAATACCATTCTCTTGACTAAAAGTAAAGCTTTCCATGGACGAACCTTGAATAATACATTATCCTCTAAAGAGAGAACCCCAAATCATTTAGGAAAGGGACTGAAATTGGGGAATGCCTATAACCCATTTTTACAAGACAACTCAGAGGTCCAGTCCTAAAGCTGTTTACCGGAAGAGATTAGTGCGTGGATGCAGTTTCAGTTCCACACAGTTAGGCTCCAGGCAGGCGTGGTCATTGAGGAGGTAAGAAACCAGCACCCCCTTCTGACGTTCCTGGCCAGAGGACCAAGGACATTGCTACACTGCTGTTTTGGGGTCCCTTCTCTGAGCTGCCTGTTCAGTTTCTATCTTCTGTCTCAGTTTGAAGACCCCAAAGACTGCACAGAAAATTCTTAGAACAAATAAATATCTTCAGCAAAATACCATGGTACAAAGGTCGATATAGCTTCCCCTGGAGGAGGGCAGGAGGGGAGGAGGGGAGGGGCAAGGAGAACTTGAGGGAAAGGTATAGATGGAGGAAAGACAGAGATGAGAGCAAGGAAAGAGATATTTTGATTGAGGGAGCAATTACAGGGTTATCAAGAAACCTGGCTCTAGAGAAATTCCCAGAAATCCACAAGGATGACCCCAGCTAAGACTCTAAGCAATAAAGGAGAGGGTGTCTGAACTGGCCTTGCCCTGTGTTCAGACTGACTAGTTTCTATGTCACCATAGAACCTTCATCCAGAGGCAGAGGCCCTCATCAGAGCACTGGTGAGCTCCCAAAGTCCGGTTGAAGAGTGGGAGGAATGAGAATATGAGCAAAGGGGTCAAGACCATGATGGAGACACCCACTGAAAGTCTACCTGAGCTAATGGGAGCTCACCAACTCCAGCCAGACTGGGAAGGAACAAGCGTAGGACCATACTAGACCCTCTGAATGTGGTTAACAGTTGTATGGCTGGGTCAGACTGAGGGTCTACTGGCAGTGGCACCATTATTTATCCCTACTGTTTGTACTGGCTTTTAAGGAACCTGTTCTCTTTGCTCAGTCTAGATATAGTAGGGAGGTCCTTGGACCTTCCCCAAAGCAATGTGCCTTATCCTCTCTGAGGAGTGGGTGGCGGTGGAGAGGTAGGTGGAGGGGATGGGAGGAGAGGAGGAAGTGAGAAGTTTGGTATGTATAATGAAAAAAGATAGTTTGTTTTCTTTAAAAAAAAAATAAAAGATAAAAAACAAAACCAAAAAACATAGCTTTCCCTGTACACCAGTAATGAACATGCTAAACAAGAACTCTGGAAGACAAGTTACACTCAACAACCAATCTAACAACAGAAAAAAAAATCTAGGAAACCTAATGAGAGACTATACAGTGAAAACTAAAACATTGAAGACTAGAATATTCAGTGTTCATGGATTGGCAGGGTAAAGTACATAAAAATGAACATGTTACCAAGGGAAATATAATTCTTCACAGGGTTAGTCCTAACACAAAAGTACTCCAAATACCTAAACAGTCTTGAACAACAACAACAAAAAAACAAGCAATGCCAAAAATATTGCAATACTTATTTCATATTATACTAAAAAGCAATAGAAAGTAGCATGATGCCAGCCTTGAAGCAGGCACATAGCCAATGGGCTAGAATGATGTCTGACCGCTACCCTGCCCATTGCAGATGGTGAGCTTGCCCATGTGTGATGACTGAGGAGGAGGCAAAGTGTTCTTAGCAGCTTAATAATTATGGGCATTACTTTTCCTTTCTCAAAAATATAATGGTGCACACATGGATTTGGGATATCATCTTAAACACACTAGTCATTGTTGACTGAAAAGTTGCAAAATAATATCAACTTTCCTATTGGAATCAAATCATTTGCCTGTCTTCTGTGGGCCTATGTTGTCATTAAATGGAAACAGTGTTTTTTGGTGGTTGTTTTTTTGTTTTTGTTTTTTGTTTTGTTTTGTTTTTGGTTTTTCGAGTCAGGGTTTGTCTGTAGCTTTGGAGCCTGACCTGGAACTAGCTCTTGTAGAGGCTGGTCTCGAACACACAGAGATCCACCTGCTGCCAGTTTCAGGGCACGTTGCTGTGTATAATGGGATGGTACATAGTGAAGGAATGCTGTCATGCTAAGATTGGGAATGGGGCTAGCACGCTTGCTCTTGTTAAACTTATGCAGCAGTGTGTTGGCAGCTCTAACGGGAAATTTGTGAAGAAAGCAAAATGAGAAGAAACCAACTTGGAAGGGAAAATAAATTTTCCATTTGACAATTCTAAATAATCCCCCCACAAAAATCTGTTATAACTAGCAAGCCAGTTTGGCAAAGCCGAAGACAGAGGATCAATTTGTAAAAATCAATTTTATTCCTATATATTATTAGTGGGCAATCTGTAACGGAAACTGAGAAAATTTTCATTTGCGAAAGAAAATTCTTTACTCAAAGAGTAAAAATCTTAGGAACGAATGATAAAACGAATGTAAAAATTACACACTGGCATTTCAAAACCTTACTGAAAGAAATCGAAGAGTAGCTAACTAACTGAGAAGACAGTCTGTGTTTATGACTTGAAGACTTAATGTTGCTAAGTTTTTGCACAATTGCCCTGAAACTGGATTCCTTGCAAAAACAGACTAATCCTAACATTTGTATGGAATGCCAGGGACCCATAATAAACAAAATGTTTTGAAAAATAGTGGTTTGAGTTATTCCCATGTCTTATTTTTTAAAATGTTTTGCAGAACCACAGTTGTTAGGGTCTGTGGTACAGGTGTAGAATAGCCATGTAATTGAAAGGAATAGGAGAGCCACCCAGATTCATAGTATATTAGTTTTCAACAGAGAAAGCAGCTTTCTTTCCTTTTCTTCTTCTTTTTTTTAAATGGTACTGACACTGGCTATCTTCCTGCAAGTGTATGGAGTTAGACTTCTTCCTTACATCAGACAAAACTCCCAAAATGTGTTAGACATAAGTAATGTAAAAACTAAAGCTATACAATTCTTAGAAAATGTAGAAATAAGTCATTATGACCTTGAGTCTGACTTAAGAAAAAGTCTTAGATACCAGAAACAAACTAAAATATAAATAGAACTTTATAAATTAAAATTTTTGTGTGTTTTCATAGGACACTGTCAAGAAAATAGGAAGAAGATATGCTGGAATTGCGTATTTTAGAGGTGACTTAGACTATAAACTGCTCATGAGATGGTCCAGTGAGTAAGGTGCTGACTGGGCAAGTGTGAAGATCTGAATTTGGCTCCTCAGCATCCATGCAAAGCCAGACACAGCTGCATGAGTACCTGGAATCCCAGGGCTGGTATTCCAAGCAAGCAGAACCAAAAAGCAAGGAAGAGCAATTTTAGACGGACAAAATAGACTTCAAACTAATCAGAAAAGATGGGGAAAGACACTACATGCTCATTTAAAAAAAACTATCAAAAGGATATCATGATTCTAAACATTTATGCATCAAGCATACCGTTGACCGATTTCACAAAAGGAAAGCAATTGCATCAAGCTTAACACAGTGATAACGAGTGACTTTGATAGCCCACTCTCTCCCATAGACACATTATTCAAGCAAAAACTAAACTCTGGAGTGAAATAAAACAATAAATGAACCTAACATCTGCAGATAATTCCACCTGAACAATAAAAAAAGCCCACTTTCTTTTTAGCAGCCCATGGAACTCTCCCCCAAACTGAACATATATTTGAACACAAGATAAGTCTCAATAAATAGAGGAAATTTAAAACAACACCCTGATTCTTACCAGACCACTATGGGTTAAAGCAGAATATCAACAACAGAAAAAGAAATATTCAAGCTCATGGAAGCTAAACAGCTCATTGCTGACTGGAAATTGGGGCAAGACAGAAATCAAATGGTAAATTAAAAGCTTTTTAGGATTGAATGTAAAATAAAAAAAGAGCATATCAAAATTTATGAAAGACAATGAAGGCAGTTCTTAAAGAAAAGCTCATATCAGTAAGTGCCTACCTAAAAAACTTGAGAAATCTCATGTTAATCACTTTATATCTATTAGCTATATATCTTAAATTGTATTGTGGTTTCTAACTAGTTCCAAGAGGTTATTTCAGTTGCTTCTTTCTAATTTTCTGAATAAACTATTGTTTCATTGTCTTAGCTTTTCTTTTTGTTTGACACAGGGTTTCTCTGCCTCTTTGGAGCCTATCATGGAACTAATTTTTGTAGACCAGGCCTTGAACTCACAGAGATCCACCTTCCTCTACCTCCTGAGTGCTTGTAGGAGGAGGCCACTAGTTAGTTCCCAGCTGCTTAGCCCTGAAATAATCACACAGAAACTATATTATTTAAAACACTGCTTGGCCAATTACTTTAGCGAATTGCTAGCTAGCTCTTACATCTAGAATTAACCCATCTCCATTATTTTACATCTTACCATGAGGCTTGTGGCCTACTGATAAGGTACCAACATCTGTCTCCAACAGGGCTACATATCTTTTCTCTGACTCTGCCTTTTCTCTCCCAGCATTCAGCTTAGTTTTCCCTGCCTAGCTCTGTTCCCCTAGAGCTCTGCTGTAGGCCCAAAGCAGTTCCTTTATTAACCAATGGTAATCACAGCATACAGAGGGGAATCCCACATCAAGTGCTGGGTGGGATTAAAGGTGTGCCACACTACTGCCTGGCTCAATGTCAATTGTCTTATAAAATGCTACTGCTTTCCTGCCCTATAATTGGAGAGATGTGACCAATGATCTTTAGGAGAACATTTTGAGATTAATGTTAAAGCATGAGACCACGAGGTTTCCTAAGTTTTACAATAAGGTCAGCAGGCTGGCAGGCTTGCCTATTTCAAGCGCATCCTATGTGGGCCACGGTAGCCCTATTACCCATCAAATATTCTATTCCTTAATTGTACTCATTTTCAATCCTTAGATTATTCAGTCGAGTTGTTATTTCTCTTCCTAAGAAGATAAAGAACATTTTGTTATTTATGTGGGGAATCAAATTTTTCTATGACCCTCTCTCTAAAACACCCATTTACCCTCACTGATTTAGAATAATAGAACCATCATAAGGATGTAAAAAACTGGGCCCACGTGCCACGTGACTATGGTCCCAGACCTTGGAACCTGAGGCAAGAGGATCACAAGTTCAGGACCAGCTTGCGATAAGTAGTGGGGAAAAGAAAAGGGATGGCCTGCACAACCACAGCCGACAGAAGGAATGCGGTCATAGATTCTCTGTCTTCCCAGTTTTAAAAACCTTTAACGAAACACTTAGGAACAAATTGAAGAGAGTCTGCTTTTCTACATCAGCTCATAGCAACTGCACAAAATATTTGCTTGCTTGCTTATTTCCTGCCTTTAAACATTATTTTTTTAAAATTTATTTATTTATTTCTGTGTTTCTATTTTGTTGATTTCAGCCCTCAGTTTGATTATTTCCAGTCTTCTACTCCTCCTAGGTGAGTCTGCTTCTTTTTTTTCTAGAGCTTTCAGGTGGGCTGTTAAGTCTCCAATATGTGCTTTCTCTGTTTTATTTAAGTGGACACTTAGTGCTATGAACTTTCCTCTTAGGACTGATTTCATAGTGTCCCATAAGTTCGAGTATGTTGTTTCTTTATTTTCATTGAATTCAAGGAAGACTTTAATTTCTTTCTTAATTTCTTCCTTAATCCAGGTATGGTTCAGTAGTTGACTGTTCAGTTTCCATGAGTTTGTAGGCTTTCTGGGGGTAGGATTGTTGTTGAATTCTAACTTTAATCCATGGTGGTCTGATAAGACACAGGTGGTTAGTAATATTTTTTTGTAGCTGTGTAAGTTAGCTTTGTTGCCTAGTATGTGGTCAATTTTCGAGAAGGTTCCATGAGCTGCAGAGAAAAAGGTATATTCTTTCCTCTTTGGGTGGAATATTCTATAGATGTCTGTTAAGTCCATTTGCTTCATTACCTCCATCAATTCTCTAATTTCTCTGTTAGGTTTCTGTCTGATTGACCTGTCCATTGGTGAGAGAGGAGTGTTGAAGTCTCCTACTATTAGTGTGTGCGGTTTGATGGCTGCCTTGAATTTTAGCAATGTTTCTTTTACATACATGGGTGCTTTTATATTAGGGGCATAGATATTCAGGATTGAGACTTCTTCCTGATTAATTTTTCCTGTTATGAGTATAAAATGTCCCTCTCCATCTCTTCTGATTGATTTAAGTTTGAAGTCAACTTTGTTAGAAATTAGTATGGCCACACCTGCTTGTTTCTTAGGTCCATTTGCTTGATAAGCCTTTTCCCAGCCCTTTACTCTGAGTAGGTGCCTGTCTTTGTGGCTGAGGTGTGTTTCTTGTAGACAGCAGAATGTTGGATCCTGTTTTCGTATCCAATCTCTTAGCCTGTGCCTTTTTATAGGTGAGTTGAGCCCATTGACATTAAGTGTTATTAATGACCAGTGGTTGTTAACTCCGGTCACTTTTTTAGTAGTAGGGTTTGTGTGTTTCCCTTCTTTGAGTTGCGCTGGTGAATGGTCTCTAGATGTCTGAGTTATTGAGGTCTTTGTTGGACTTTTTGGTTAGTGATTTTCCTTCTATTATTTTCTGTAAGGCTGGATTTGTGGCTACGTATTGCTTAAATTTGTTTTTATCCTGGAAAATTTTGTTTTCTCCATTTATGGTGAACGAAAGCTTGGCTGGATATAGTAGTCTGGGCTTGCATCCATGGTCTCTTAGTTTTTGCAGTACATCTATCCAGGACCTTCTGGCTTTCATGGTTTCCATAGAGAAGTCAGGTGTAAGTCTGATAGGTTTACCTTTATAAGTAAGTTGGCCTTTTTCCTTTGCGGCTCTTAATATTCTTTCTTTATTCTGTATATTTTGTGTTTTGATTATTATATGGCGAGGGGATGTTTTTTTTTTGATCCAGCCTATTTGGGGTTCTGTATGCCTCTTGAACCTTCATAGGTACATCCTTCTTCAGGTTGGGAAAGTTTTCTTCTATAATTTTGTTAAGTATATTTTCTGGACCGTTGAGCTGCACTTCTTCTCCTTCTTCTACTCCAATTATTCTTAGGTTTGGTCTTTTTATTGTGTCCCATATTTCCTGAATGTTTTGTGATGAGAGTTTGTTGGACTTGCTGTTTTCTTTGATCAGTGCGTTTATTTTCTCTATGTTATCCTCAGACTCTGAGATTCTTTCTTCTATCTCTTGTATTCTGCTGGTTATGCTTGTTTCTGTAGTCTCTATTCGTTTACCTAGATTTTCCATGTCCAGCCGGCCCTCTGTTTGTGTTTTCTTCTTTGCCTCCATTTCGTTTTTCAAATCATGAACTGTTTCCATTATCTGCTTGATTGTTTTTCCTTGCTTTCCTAGGGTATCATTCACTGATTTACTCAATTCCTCGAACTTTCTGTTATACTTCTCCTCCATTTCTATAAGGGCGTTTTTTATATGCTGTTTAAGGGTGTCAATCCCTGTCATGAAGTCAGCTTTTTCTCCTTCTTCTTGATTAAGGTGTTCATGTCCTCCTGTTGTGAGGTCGCTGGCTTCTGGTGGTTTCGTGTTGTTTTTCAGATTGTTGGGTGAATTCTTGCATTGGCGTCTCCCCATCTCTTCCTCCCAATATTCTCCTATGGATCTTCTTTTACAGCATCAGGTCTTCTTGCCAACTGATGTACCTTCCCAGTGATGTCACTCCCCCGTGCTGTTTCTCCTGGAGTCCAGTTCGGATCTCCTTGCTGCTTGGTTAGCTCGCAAACAAAGGGCCCACCCTGCTTGCTGCAGGCAGGTTATGGAGACAAAGGAGCTACCACCTTCCCCTTTGCACTCACCTTCGGGTTCAGTCCCAGCGCCCAGGCATGCTGATCACGGAGGCGCTCTGCCCCAAGAAGGGAGGGATGGAGGGAGACAGGGGGTAGGGGGATCTGGATGTAAGCTGGATGGGATAGGAATAGAGAGGAGGTACCGGGCAGTGTAGCCCTGTAGGTTGATCAGGAAGTGTAGGCGGGCTGTTCCCGGGTGCCGCAGCACTCACTCACCACAATGATGTCTCACTAGGTGCCCTGATCGAAACTCCTTGCTGCTTGGTTCTCTTGCAGACAAAGGGCCCACCCAGCTTGCTGCAGGCGGGCTCTGGGGACAAAGAAGCCCCCGAGCTCCCCTTTGCCCTACGCTTTGGGTTAGGACCCAGCGCCCAAGCAGGCAGAGCAGGGAGGCGCTCTGCCACCGAGGAAGGGAGGGGGGAGAGAAACAGGGGGTGGGGGGGATCTGGATGTAAGCTGGATGGGATAGGAATAGTGAGGAGGTACCGGGCAGTGTAGCCCTGTAGGTTGATCAGGAAGTGTAGGCGGGCTGTTCCCGGGTGCCGCAGCACTCACTCACCACAATGATGTCTCACTAGGTGCCCTGATCGAAACTCCGTGCTGCTTGGTTCTCTTGCAGACAAAGGGCCCACCCTGCTTGCTGCAGGCGGGCTCTGGGGACAAAGAAGCCCCCGAGCTCCCCTTTGCCCTACGCTTTGGGTTAGGACCCAGCGCCCAAGCAGGCAGAGCAGGGAGGCGCTCTGCCACCGAGGAAGGGAGGGGGGAGAGAAACAGGGGGTGGGGGGATCTGGATGTAAGCTGGATGGGATAGGAATAGTGAGGAGGTACCGGGCAGTGTAGCCCTGTAGGTTGATCAGGAAGTGTAGGCGGGCTGTTCCCGGGTGCCACAAAACTCACTCACCACAATGATGTCTCACTAGGTGCCCTGATCGAAACTCCGTGCTGCTTGGTTCTCTCACAGACAAAGGGCCCTCCCTGCTTGCTGCAGGCGGACTCTGGGGACAAAGAAGCCCCCGAGCTCCCCTTTGCCCTACGCTTTGGGTTAGGACCCAGCGCCCAAGCAGCAAATTTATTTATTTATTAAAGATTTCTGTCTCTTCCCCGCCACCGCCTCCCATTTCCCTCCCCCTCCCCCAATTAAGTGCCCCCCCCCCCAGCCCGAAAAGCAATCAGGGTTCCCTGTCCTGTGGGAAGTCCAAAAACCCCCACCTCCATCCAGGTCTAGTAAGTTGAGCATCCAAACTGCCTAGGCTCCCACAAAGCCAGTGCATGCAGTAGGATCAGAAACCCATTGCCATTGTTCTTGAGTTCTCAGTAGTCCTCATTGTCCGCTATGTTCAGAGAGTCCGATTTTATCCCAGGCTTTTCCAGACCCAGGCCAGCTGGCCTTGGTGAGTTCCCTATAGAACATCCCCATTGTCTCAGTGTGTGGGTGCACCCCTTGTGGTCCTGAGTTCCTTGCTCATGCTCTCTCTCCTTCTGCTCCTGATTTGGACCTTGAGATTTCAGTCCGGTGCTCCAATGTGGGTCTCTGTCTCTGTCTCCTTTCATCGCCTGATGAAGGTTAATATTCAGGAGGATGCCTATATGTTTTTCCATGGGTTCTCCTTATTTAGCTTCTCTAGGATCACTAATTATAGGCTCAATGTCCTTGGTTTATGGCTAGAAACCAAATAGAGTGAGTACATCCCATGTTGCTCTTTTTGGGTCTGGCTTACCTCACTCAGGATAGTGTTTTCTATTTCCATCCATTTGTATGCAAAATTCAAGAAGTCCTTGTTTTTTATTGCTGAGTAGTACTCTAATATGTATATATTCCATACTTTCTTCATCCATTCTTCCATTGAAGGGCATCTAGGTTGTTTCCAGGTTCTGGCTATCACAAACAATGCTGCTATGAACATCGTAGAGCATATACTTTTGTTGTATGATAGGGCCCCTCTTGGGTATATTCCCAAGAGTGGTATTGCTGGATCCAGGGGTAGGTTGATCCCGAATTTCCTGAGAAACCGAAACACTGCTTTCCAAAGTGGTTGCACAAGTTTGCATTCCCACCAGCAATGGATGAGTGTACCCCTTTCTCCACAACCTCTCCAGCAAAGGCTATCATTGGTGTTTTTGATTTTAGCCATTCTGACAGGTGTAAGATGGTATCTTAAAGTTGTCTTGATTTGCATTTCCCTGATCGCTAAGGAAGTTGAGCATGACCTTAAGTGTCTTTTGGCCATTTGAAGTTCTTCTGTTGAGAATTCTCTGTTCAGCTCAATGCCCCATTTTATAATTGGGTTGGTTAGCCTTTTGCGGTCTAGTTTCCTGAGATCTTTATATATTTTGGAGATCAGACCTTTGTCTGTTACGGGGTTGGTGAAGATCTTCTCCCAGTTGGTGGGTTGCCTTTGTGTCTTAGCGACAGTGTCCTTTGCTTTACAGAAGCTTCTCAGTCTCAGGAGGTCCCATTTATTCAATGAGGTCCTTAATGTCTTTGCAGCTGGGGTTATACGTAAGAAGTGGTCTCCTGTGCCTATGTGTTGTAGAGTACTTCCCATTTTCTCTTCTATCAGGTTCAGTGTGTTCGGACTGATATTGAGGTCTTTAATCCATTTGGACTTGAGTTTTGTGCATGGTGATAGATATGGATCTATTTTCATTCTTCTACAGGTTGACATCCAGTTTTGCCAGCACAATTTGTTGAAGATGCTCTCTTTTTTCCATTGTATACTTTTAGCTCCTTTATCGAAAATCAGGTGTTCATAGGTTTGAGAGTTAATGTCAGGGTCTTCTATTCGATTCCATTGGTTGACTTCTCTGTTTTTATGCCAATACCAAGCTGTTTTCAATACTGTAGCTCTGTAGTAGAGTTTGAAGTCAGGGATGGTAATGCCTCCAGATGCTCCTTTGTTGTATAAGATTGTTTTGGCTATCCTGGGTTTTTTGTTTTTCCATATAAAGTTGATTATTGTCTTCTCCAGTTCTGTGAAGAATTTTGATGGGATTTTGATGGGGATTGCATTGAATCTATAGATTGCTTTTGGTAGAATTGCCATTTTTACTATGTTGATCCTCCCAATCCAGGAGCAAGGAAGATCTTTCCATTTTCTGGTGTCCTCCTCAATTTCTTTCTTCAAAGACTTAAAGTTCTTGTCAAATAGATCTTTCACATCCTTGGTCAGAGTTACCCCAAGATATTTTATGCTATTTGTGGCTATCGTGAAAGGTGATGCTTCTCTAATTTCCTCTCTGTTTCCTTATCCTTAGTGTATAGGAAGGCCACTGATTTTTTGGAGTTGATCTTGTATCCTGCCACATTACTAAAGGTGTTTATCAGCTGTAGGAGTTCTTTGGTAGAGTTTTTGGGGTCGCTTATGTATACTATCATATCATCTGCAATTAACGAGAGCTTAACTTCTTCTTTTCCGATACGAATCCCCTTGATCCCTTTATGTTGTCTTATTGCTATTGCTAGAACTTCCAGCACTATATTGAAGAGGTATGGAGAGAGTGGACATCCTTGTCGTGTTCCTGATTTTAGTGGGATGGCTTTGAGTTTTTCTCCATTTAATTTAATGTTAGCCGACGGCTTGCTGTAAATAGCTTTTATTATATTTAGGTATGACCCTTGTATCCCTAATCTCTCCAAGACTTTTATCATAAAGGGGTGTTGAATTTTGTCAAATGCTTTTTCAGCGTCTAATGAAATGATCATATGGTTTTTTTCTTTCAGTTTATTTATATGGTGGATTACATTGATAGATTTGCGTATGTTGAACCAGCCCTGCATCTCTGGGATGAAGCCTACTTGATCATAATGGATAATTTTTCTAATGTGTTCTTGGATTCGGTTTGCCCGTATTTTATTGAGAATTTTTGCGTCGATATTCATGAGTGAGATCGGCCTGTAATTCTCTTTCTTGGTTGGGTCTTTGTGTGGTTTTGGTATCAGGGTAACTGTAGCTTCATAAAAGGAATTTGGCAATGACTCTTCTGTTTCTATATTGTGAAATACATTAAGGAGTATAGGTATTAGCTCTTCTTGGAAGTTCTGGTAGAATTCTGCATTGAAACCATCTGGTCCTGGGCTTTTTTTGGAAGGTAGATTTTTGATAACGGTTTCTAGCTCTTCGCGACTAACAGGTCTATTTAGATCGTTCACCTGGTTTTGGTTTAGCTTTGGTATGTGGCACTTATCTAAAAAAATGTCCATTTCTTTTGCATTTTCTAGTTTTGTGGCATACAGGCTTTTGTAGTAAGATCTAATGAGTCTCTGAATTTCCTCTGTGTCTGTGGTTATGTCCCCCTTTTCATTTCTGATCTTATTTATTTGCGTGTTCTCTCTCTGTCGTTTAATTAGTTTGGATAGGGGTTTGTCGATCTTGTTGATTTTCTCCAAGAACCAACTTTTTGTTTCATTGATTCTTTGGACTGTTTTCTGCATTTCTATTTTGTTGATTTCGGCCCTCAGTTTGATTATTTCCAGTCTTCTACTCTTCCTGGGCGTGTCTGCTTCTTTTTTTTCTAAAGCTTTCAGGTGTGCTGTTAAGTCTCTGATGTATGCTTTCTCTGTTTTCTTTAAGTGGGCACTTAGTGCTATGAACTTTCCTCTTAGCACTGATTTCATAGTGTCCCATAGGTTTGAGTATGTTGTCCCTTTATTTTCATTAAATTCAAGGAAGACTTTAATTTCTTTCTTGATTTCTTCCTTGACCCAGGTGTGGTTCAGTAGATGACTGTTCAGTTTCCATGAGTTTGTCGGCTTTCTGGAGGTAGGATTGTTGTTGAATTCTAACTTTAATCCGTGGTGATCTGATAGGACACAGGTGGACACTGATATTTTTTTGTATCTGTGGAGGTTTCCTTTGTTTCCGAGTATGTGGTCAATTTTCGAGAAGGTTCCATGGGCTGCAGAGAAGAAGGTATATTCTTTCCTATTTGGGTGGAATGTTCTATAGATGTCTGTTAAGTCCATTTGCTTCATTACCTCCAGTAGTTCTCTTAATTCTCTATTAGGTTTCTGTCTGATTGACCTGTCCATTGCTGAGAGAGGTGTATTGAAGTCTCCTACTACTAGTGTGTGTGGTTTGATGTCTGCCTTGAGTTTTAGTAATATTTCTTTTACATACGTGGGTGCTTTTATATTAGGGGCGTAAATATTCAAGATTGAGACGTCATCCTGACAAATTGTTCCTGTTATGAGTATGAAGTGTCCTTCTCGATCTCTTCTGATTGATTTAAGTTTGAAGTCAGTTTTGTTAGAAATTAATATGGCCACACCTGCTTTTTTCTTAGGACCATTTGCTTGAAAGACCTTTCCCCAACCCTTTACTCTGAGTAGATGCCTGTCTTTGTGGTTGAGATGAGTTTCTTGCAAACAGCAGAATGTTGGATCCTGTTTTCGTATCCAATCTCTTAGCCTGTGCCGTTTTATAGGTGAATTGAGACCATTAATATTAAGTGATATTAATGACCAGTGGTTGTTTATGCCAGATATTCTTATTGTTTTTGGAAGTAGAATTTGTGTGTCTCCCTTCTTTGAGTTGTGCTAGTGAAGGGTCGCTAGATGCCCGAGTTATTGTAGGCAGTGTTTGCAATGTTGGATTCCTTGGGTTGCGGTTTTCCTTCTATTACTTTCTGTAGGGCTGGATTCGTGGCTACGTATTGTTTAAATTTGTTCTTATCCTGGAATGTCTTGATTTCTCCATTTATAGTGAATGAAAGATTGGCTGGGCTTGCATCCATGGTCTCTTAGCTTCTGCAGTACTTCTATCCAGGACCTTCTGGCTTTCATTGTTTCCATAGAGAAATCAGGTGTAAGTCTGATCAGTTTACCTTTATAAGTTACTTGGCCTTTTTCCTTTGCAGCTCTTAGTATTCTTTCTTTAACCTGTATATTTTGTGTTTTGATTATTATATGGCGAGGGGATGTTTTCCTTTGATCCAGTCTGTTTGGTGTTCTGTATGCTTCTTGAATATTCAAAGGAATATCTTTCTTTATGTTGGGAAAGTTTTCTTCCATAATTTTGTTCAAAATATTTTCTGGGCCTTTGAGCTGTGACTCTTCTTCTTCTATTCCTATTATTCTTAGATTTGGTCTTGTTATTGTGTCCCATAATTCCTGAATGTTTTGTGATGAGAATTTGTTGGCTTTGCAGTTTTCTTTGATCAGAGCGTTTATTTTCTCTATGGTGTCCTCAGAATCTGAGATTCTTTCTTCTATTTCTTGTATTCTATTGATTATGCTTGTTTCTGTAGGCTCTGCTCGTTGACCTAGATTTTCCATATCCAGCTGGTCCTCAGTTTGTGTTTTCTTCCTTGCTTCCATTTCAGTTTTCAATTCTTGAACTGTTTCCATTACCTGTTTGATCGTTCTTTCTTGGTTTCCCAGGGTATTATGTACGTATTTACTCATTTCTTCAAATTTTTGGTTATACTTCTCATCCATTTCTATAAGGGCATTTTTCACATGTTGTTTAAGGGATTCTACTGCTTTCATAAAGTCAATTTTTTCCACTTCTTCTGTGTTAGGGTGTTGGAGACCTTCTGTTGCAAGATCATTGGGTTCTGGTGTTTTCATGTTGTTTTTCAGATTATTGGGTGAATTCTTTCCTTGGCGCCTGCCCATCTCTTCCTCTCGATGCTATCTAAGGGGTCTGTTAAAACTAGTTCAGGTTTCCCTGCTGGCCAGGGGCTCCTCTTACAAAATTCCCTTGCTCTGTTTTCTGGTTCCTGCTGGGGGCCAAGATCCCTCTCACCCCTCAGAAGGGTCTTCAGGAATAGGACCCGGCTCCTCCTTTGCCAGGGACCTCCCCAACTGAAGGCCTACCTCTTTGGTTTAATTGTAGTGGCGCGATCTGTTCTCGGTGTTGTGCGCGGTCCCTGCTGCCTGCTTCTGCTGCTGGGACAGTTCCCGCTGCCAGCAGCCTGTGTCCTCTGCTTCTGCTCCAGTCCCAGCCGGTTCCAGGCTGTCCCAGTCGGTCCCCGCCGGCTGTGCTGGGAGTCCTCTGGCTGCCTTCTGACGCCCGGTGATCCGGCCGCCTTCCGCCGCCCGGTGATCCGGCCTTTAAACATTATTTTAAGGAATACCCCTGAATATCGGTGTGCTTAATCCTCAAGATGGGATTCAGATGATTTATTCCTGATGGGCATACAGCAGCAATGGCACAGTGCGTCATCTCAGTAGCGCATGGAGTCAGTCTGTCCTGATGTCTGTGATGTTATGGTGATTCGTCCAGGACTCTTCATTGTAAAGTTACCATTTTATCAGTTGTTAAGTAGCTTATTATGAGATATTTTGACACGGTGTAACTATCCTGTAGGTTTTTTTTTTTTGTGATATGTGTTTCCTAAAATAAACTTTAATTAGGATTGTTCTAACTGTCATTTACTGTTTTGGGCATCCTATGACAGGGAAGAGATTTTCATCCTTATTTATAGCATAATGAGCTGATACATTTTAAGTTTATTGTGTGAATTATGTCCATTAATTTTTACATTTTTTAAAAACTGTAAAAAATAAGTGTTCCTGGATTTGACAAGGAGGATTCAGGAAATGAAGGCCTGTGCTATGGTCCTGTCGTTCTCTACGTATTCTTGTATTCTAGCATGCTAAGATATTGAGTTAACCGTTTCTCTGTTAGTTTTTATGTCAGCTAATTTTCCAAAAAGTTATGTTTACTTTTGGGTCACCATTCTGTTCAGAAGCCAATCTAGATCTTGGCTCTCCTATTGCTGCCATAAGGTCCCATGAAGAGGGGGCATTGAGTGCAATTTCTGATCACTGGGAAGATATTCAGCGAGTTTATGCTCTAAAAGAACAAATACCCCCAGTTCTTCAAACTAGGAAGTAACTTCACAAACAGAAAAATCATATACCTTAGAACTCTTAGAACATATTTTCTGCTGAATATTCTATATTACCGCCACATGGCACACAAGGGAATGATGAAGAACGAAGAATAAAGCACTTCTTCTTGGAGATCTTTGCATGTATTTTGTAGGACCTGTCATTTGTGTTTGAAGTCTTTAAAAGTTTGACATAATTGCATCTTTGGGACATTATCCCTGAAGGATGAGAAGTTTCAAACCTCTGTATATTATTGTTGCTGAACTTTAAATTGTTCGGGGACAAGTATTCCCCCAAAACAACAAGTGATTTAAACTTGCATAGTATTGCAGTTGTTACTCTGTGGTAGTTTTGGCTATGTTGGTAACAGCTGGTCATTTTGAAAGAAAAAAATTGCATAATTAATTTTTCTGTAACATTTTACATTTTAAATATGGATATATTAATTCTTCTTTGTACATAATTAACCATAACTAACTTAAGGGAGATATCATAAAACATTTTTGTTTGGAGTTCGTAGCACAGAATTCAGGTGGGAGAACCATTTTTCGTTGGCTACTATTTTTATGCAGTATAAAAACATCCAATTCTGAGCACCCAAATTAATGTTATTCTTAACAGCAGTATACAATTTTTTATTTAAAATAACTTTTTATAATAATTTTCTTGACAGGGATTTTACTAAATATTAAATTTTGCAGGAAAATTCACAAAAAATTATTTGTTAACTAGTGTAAGAATCAACTATTATTGATGGAAAGAAAATATTAAGAAGAGAAGCAAAAACTATATGTTTGGTTACCATAGAATGGAGGAATTCTGACTTTTTTTCTGATATAGTAAAGATACATTCAGTTTTGGACTTGCAGGGTAAGCTGCTTTGGAATTAATTAGTAAAACGGGAAAAATCATTGACAGAACTTGTCAACTGAGGAGAAATGAGCAGCAGTAGAGGGAGAAGGGGAGGGTGATGTAATGCGATGGAAGCAGTTTGGTAAAACTGGACGTCTCTGTCAACAGTGCAGTAAGACATTGCTGTGTTACTGTGTTCACCACCTCTGTTGATGCCCAACTTTCTAAAGGTGGAGAGCAAGGAGAAGGTTGCAGTGACCGAAACCCTGAAACAAGGAAAGGAAGCGACGCTAACGATCTGATGAGTGGATGTTTTCATGAAAGCCAGCGGAGGGATAGCAGCGTGCGTGTCAGGATGGCAGTGAAGGGGATGTTTGGGAGCCTGTGTGTTTGAAGGAACATTGCAGAGAACCAGACGGGAAAGAACATGCTTGAAGCTGATGATGAGCAATGTAAGTGCCAAGGTGAGAAAGTTTTCTGGAATAATTTTTGTTAATGTAACACGGAAAAAATAAAACCCAAAGCACTTCTTTTACAATTCTATCATCTTTAGTCCTGTTTTCAATGATCTCTTAAAGAAATTTTCTAAAAGACTATAATTTTTGTATTTCCTAGGAATTAATGGATTTTAACACATAGTAATGGATTTTTAACACATATGTATTTTTTTTAAGAATTCTTTAAATATGAGGTATGGGGCTCAATCCTGAAGGAAACTGTGTAATGGATATATCAGTGTTTAAATGAGGTGGGATATTTTTGTTTCACTTATAAAACGGTTCTTAAATTTAGCCACAGTGTTTTAAACAATATCACCATTATATAAGCAAGTTTTATAAGTTGTTCATTTAGAGCTCGTCCTCTCCTCACCTCTCCTCTTCTTTCCTCTTCTCTTCTTTCTTTCCCTTCCTTCCCTCCCTTCTCTTCCCATCCTCTCCCTTCCCTTCCCCTCCCCTTCTCTTCTCCTTCTCCTCCTCCTATTCCTCATAGAGCTTGTTTTAAAAATTCATTAATCTCTATCAACATTCCTTCCTTCATCCACTGAAGAGCATTCCTGATCTTTAGCATGAACTGCCACCTCTTCAAGTATGTGACCTACTTTTCTAAATTGTGTTCAGTTTACAAAGTTGAAAATGGACCTATCCAATGTACATTTACATTTTTCTCCATTTGTTCACTTTTATGCTTTTATTGAAAACCTGCTGGTCCAAGGACAGAATTATGGGCTGACATAAAATATTAAATTGACTTTCTGCTTTCTGATTCATTGTTTTCTAAATCTTGTGGTACAGTAATCAACTAAATCAAGCGTGTCTTTCTCCCTTAGATTAAAAAAAATACACTATCCTGCAATTTTGTGTGTGTGGTGAAATTATAACAATGAAAATAAGAACCTGTTATGTTAAAGTCTGTTTTGTGAGTTTTTTGAAGTTTGGGGCTATAAACTTGTTATTGTTTCTTACCAAAAAAAAAAAACCAATGAAAATAAGTCTGAGCATCCTTTTCTAGCTAAATGAACATTACATTTATTTACGTTCTAGGATAACATTGGTGCAAGGAAGGAAATGCGAGGAGAAAATTTCACTGCTTGGAGCCTTTTTTTCCTGGAAGGATTTTCCCAGTACCCAAAGTTAGAGATCGTTCTGTTTGTCTTCAGCCTTCTAATGTATTTGGTTACCATCCTGGGTAACAGTACTCTGATTTTAATCACTGTCCTGGATTCACACCTTCAAACCCCCATGTACCTATTTCTTGGGAACCTTTCCTTCATGGATATCTGTTACACATCGGCTTCCATTCCTACTTTGCTTGTGAACTTGCTGTCATCCAAGAAAACCATTATCTTTTCTGGGTGTGTGGTTCAGATGTACCTCTCCCTTTCCATGGGATCCACAGAGTGTATACTTCTGGCTGTGATGGCCTATGACCGTTACGTGGCCATCTGCAACCCACTGAGGTACCCCATTATCATGAACAGGCAAGTGTGTGTGCAGATGGCCACCGTCTCCTGGGTGACAGGCTGCCTGACTGCCCTGCTGGAAACTAGCTTTGCCCTGCAGGTTCCCCTCTGTGGGAACGTCATCGATCACTTCACATGTGAAATTCTTGCGGTGCTAAAGTTAGCTTGCATGAGTTCACTGCTCATGGACATGGTGATGCTGGTGGTCAGTATTCTCCTCCTGCCCATTCCAATGCTCTTGATTTGCATTTCCTACGGCTTCATCCTTTCAACAATTCTGAGAATCAGTTCGACAGAGGGAAGAAACAAAGCTTTCTCGACTTGTGGCGCGCACTTGACTGTTGTGATTTTATACTATGGGGCCGCTCTCTCCATGTACCTGAAGCCTTCTTCATCAAACTCACAAGAAATAGACAAAATCATCTCGTTGCTTTATGGAGTGCTTACCCCTATGTTGAACCCAATAATTTACAGCTTAAGGAACAAAGAAGTAAAAGAGGCTATGAAAAAACTACTGGCACCAAGCGTGTGACTGTCTTTGATTGGGTATCTGTGACTTTGCCAAGGATGTACCATTGGCACCAAGCATGTGACTGTCTTTGACTGGGTGCCTGTGACTTTGCCAAGGATGTGCCATTGGCACCAAGCATGTGACTGTCTTTGACTGGGTGCCTGTGACTTTGCCAAGGATGTGCCATTGGCACCAAGCGTGGGACTGTCTTTGATTGGGTACCTGTGACTTTGCCAAGGATGTGCCATTGGCACCAAGCGTGGGACTGTCTTTGATTGGGTATCTGTGACTTTGCCAAGGATGTACCATTGGCACCAAGCGTGGGACTGTCTTTCATTGGGTACCTGTGACTTTGCCAAGGATGTACCATCAGCAGAACTCAGCAGAGAAATTCTGAACACCATTGAGCCCTTTTGGATTCTGGCCTGAATATTAGCACTGCAATTTTACAGTCATGAGGTCCTTGTACACCAAGTCATTTGTTATGGATGCAGTAGGTTCCAGTGTTCACTGACTAATATTTCTTGGAGTTGGTGTGTCATAGCAGGGAGGACATCAATTCAGCCACTGAGTGTTTACCCCAAAAATGTGGTCAGTGAATCTTAGTACCAGAAGAAGTATCTTCTTTGCTTCAATCCCTTGTAGGATGGGTTAGGAGCCTAAAGATACAAACCAAACAACTAAAGGAATGAAAAAGATATTGGCATTGATTATAAAAGCAAGGAAATGAAATCAAAGAAAATTGAAAGGACTTGGTCAACACTGTACTGTGCAGACTTTGATGACAGCATCCTTTTGACTTATTGGTCAGAGCTTATTCTATTCCATGGTGGTAGCTTCTTAAATGCTGATTAAAATTTCCCGTCTTCAGGAGTAAGGATCTCATAAGGCTGTTTTATACCTGCCCACCAACTTTGTCTTTTGTAAACAAATTGTTCCTGTGAAACTATACTTTCTTTATATATGTTAAGTCACTTTTACTTGTTCATTTTTTTCTTCATTGGAAGACTGACTTCATAATAGCTGACGAGGAAGCATTTGTTCTAGACATAATATTTTTTTCCTTAGACACCTCAGCCATCCGAATCTAATTGTACAAACACTCATATGAAGCACAAAAAAGCTTGAGCAGGGCTGTGACACCCTTGTGCCCTCAGAACTGGGAAAACAGAGGCAGATGGAGCTCGGGGCTTGCTGGCTATCCAGCTTAGTCTACTTGATGTGTTCCAAGTCAAGAAGAGATGCTGTCTCAAAAAAGAGGATGTATTTAGGAACAATCTGAGGTTATCTTCTGACTTCAACATTTATGCATATGTACCCATATATTCTTGTACATACAAACACATACAAAAAACATATCACAACTTGTAATGGAATAATAGTTTTCGGGTTTTTTGTTTGTTTGTTTGCTTTTGTGAGACAGGGTTTCTTTGTGTAGCCCTGGCTATCCTGGAACTCTTTCTGTAGACCAGGCTGGGCTGGAACTCAGAGCTCCACCTGCCTTTGCCTCCTGAGTGCTGCAAATAAAGGCATTCAGCACCACCACTTAGCTGGAATAGTAGTTTTTAATTTCACCTCCTTGGTGATGCCTTCTTCACTGTCCTGCAGGTTCACCACCACAAGAACTCTATCACGTTGTTTATCACTGCATGCCCAAGACTAAGCATAATGTCGCCACAGAGGAGATGTTCAATGTACCTTTTGAGAAGAACTGAGTGGTCCATGAACATCTTCCAAATAGCAGTACACATTGACCAAACTTTTGATAGCTATTTAGTAGGTACCTGGCCATCCTTCTTTGATGGTTGGGTAGTGATGAGAAGGATGTCCATCTGGACCTTTCGAAATAAAGTTGCTATCAGTTTTTAGCCTGGATTTTTTTAAAAAAGATTTGTGTGTGTGTGTGCTCATGTGCTTGTCTGCATACATGTGTGTAAGTGCCTCCAGAGGTCACAAACTCTAGCATCAGATCCTCTGGAGCTAGAGTTGCAGGTGGTTATAAGTCACCAATGTGGGTGCTGGAACCAAACTCTGGTACACTGTAAGAGTAGCAAATACCATTAACCACTAAACAATCTCTCCAGTCCTTCTAGCATGGAATTAGCAGTTTTCTTTATATTTGAGATTTCATATGTGGGTACAATGAAATATGATCATACATACTCCCATTTCTCCTTTCAACTCCTCTCTTGCTTCTTCCAATATTTCCTCCAAATTTCAAGCTTTTTTTTAATTACCTACTGTAAGTCTAGTTAGTACTGCCTATATGTGCACCATCTACTGTAGCATGGGAAACCGACCCGTTGCCACAATCTCAATAAAAGAATGATTTTCCCTCCTCCCCTCTCAGCTATCTTCTGTCAGTAGCTCCTTAGTAAGTAACAAGGTCTGGGGATAATCTACTCCTACACACCAGTAGTTAGGATGGCTTGATCATATGGGCACACAGTTACTGTGAGATCTGTGATACCCGCAATATCCGGAAGACAGCATCTCACAGCATTTCTCCCCCTCCTTTGACTCTTACATTCTTTCTCCCTTCTCCTCCACAATGTTCTCTGAGACTTGGTGGTGGTGATGAGAATTAATATAATTGCCCCATTCCGATAGCACAGAACTTTGAAAACCAAACCACCTTACTTTCCCAATAGAAGGACATGCTGTTAGATAATACTTATCTATTTCAATATTAGAAATGATTGAAGCAGGCCTTTGATAATACAGTCGATATAGTTAGTGACTGAGATGGAGAAATGTACTCTGAATGAAAGAATACTCCAAGCATTCATAATTGGCTGTATCTGATGGTATGGGAGAGCATTTTATTTTATTTTTTTTTGTTATTTATTTTTAATTTATTTATTTATTAAAGATTTCTGTCTCTTCCCCACCACTGCCTCCCATTTCCCTCCCCCTCCCCCAATTAAGTCTCCCCCCAGCCCGAAAAGCAATCAGGGTTCCCTGTCCTGTGGGAAGTCCAGGGAACCCCCACCTCCATCCAGGTCTAGTAAGTTGAGCATCCAAACTGCCTAGGCTCCCACAAAGCCAGTGCGTGCAGTAGGATCAGAAACCCATTGCCATTGTTCTTGAGTTCTCAGTAGTCCTCATTGTCCGCTATGTTCAGAGAGTCCGGTTTTATCCCAGGCTTTTCCAGACTCAGGCCAGCTGGCCTTGGTGAGTTCCCTATAGAACATCCCCATTGTTTCAGTGTGTGGGTGCACCCCTCGCGGTCCTGAGTTCCATGCTCGTGCTCTCTCTCCTTCTGCTCCTGATTTGGACCTTGAGATTTCAGTCCTGTGCTCCAATTTGGGTCTCTGTCTCTGTCTCCTTTCATCGCTTGCTGAAGGTTAATATTCAGGAGGATGCCTATATGTTTTTCTTTGGGTTCTCCTTATTTAGCTTCTCTAGGATCACTAATTATAAGCTCAATGTCCTTGGTTTATGGCTAGAAACCAAATAGAGTGAGTACATCCCATGTTCCTCTTTTTGGGTCTGGCTTACCTCACTCAGGATAGTGTTTTCTATTTCCATCCATTTGTATGCAAAATTCATGAAGTCCTTGTTTTTTATTGCTGAGTAGTACTCTAATATGTATAAATTCCATACTTTCTTCATCCATTCTTCCATTGAAGGGCATCTAGGTTGTTTCCAGGTTCTGGCTATCACAAACAATGCTGCTATGAACATTGTAGAGCATATACTTTTGTTGTATGATAAGGCCTCTCTTGGGTATATTCCCAAGAGGGGTATTGCTGGGTCCAGGGGTAAGTTGATCCCGAATTTCCTGAGAAACCGCCATACTGCCTTCCAAAGTGGTTGCACAAGTTTGCATTCCCACCAGCAATGGATGAGTGTACCCCTTTCTCCACAACCTCTCCAGCAAAGGCTATCATTGGTATTTTTGATTTTAGCCATTCTGACCGGTGTAAGATGGTATCTTAAAGTTGTCTTGATTTGCATTTCCCTGATCGCTAAGGAAGTTGAGCATGACCTTAAGTGTCTTTTGGCCATTTGAAGTTCTTCTGTTGAGAATTCTCTGTTCAGCTCAATGCCCCATTTTATAATTGGGTTGATTAGCCTTTTACGGTCTAGTTTCTTGAGTTCTTTATATATTTTGGAGATCAGACTTTTGTCAGTTGCAGGGTTGGTGAAGATCTTCTCCCAGTTGGTGGGTTGCCTTTGTGTCTTAGTGACAGTGTCCTTTGCTTTACAGAAGCTTCTCAGTCTCAGGAGGTCCCATTTATTCAATGAGGTCCTTAATGTCTGTGCTGCTGGGGTTATACGTAAGAAGTGGTCTCCTGTGCCCATGTGTTGTAGAGTACTTCCCATTTTCTCTTCTATCAGGTTCACTGTGTTCAAACTGATATTGAGGTCTTTAATCCATTTGGACTTGAGTTTTGTGCATGGTGATAGATATGGATCTATTTTCATTCTTCTACAGGTTGACATCCAGTTTTGCCAGCACAATTTGTTGAAGATGCTCTCTTTTTTCCATTGTATACTTTTAGCTCCTTTATCGAAAATCAGGTGTTCATAGGTTTGTGGGTTAAAGTCAGGGTCTTCTATTCGATTCCATTGGTCGACTTCTCTGTTTTTATGCCAATACCAAGCTGTTTTCAATACTGTAGCTCTGTAGTAGAGTTTGAAGTCAGGGATGGTAATGCCTCCAGACGATCCTTTGTTGTATAAGATTGTTTTGGCTATCCTGGGTTTTTTGTTTTTCCATATAAAGTTGATTATTGTCCTCTCCAGATCTGTGAAGAATTTTGATGGGATTTTGATGGGGATTGCATTGAATCTATAGATTGCTTTTGGTAGAATTGCCATTTTTACTATGTTGATCCTCCCAATCCAGGAGCAAGGAAGATCTTTCCATTTTCTGGTGTTCTCTTCAATTTCTTTCTTCAAAGACTTAAAGTTCTTGTCAAATAGATCTTTCACATCCTTGGTCAGAGTTACCCCAAGATATTTTATGCTATTTGTGGCTATCGTGAAAGGTGATGCTTCTCTAATTTCCCTCTCTGTTTCCTTATCCTTAGTGTATAGGAAGGCCACTGATTTTTTGGAGTTGATCTTGTATCCTGCCACATTACTAAAGGTGTTTATCAGCTGTAGGAGTTCTTTGGTAGAGTTTTTGGGGTCGCTTATGTATACTATCATATCATCTGCAATTAACGAGAGCTTAACTTCTTCTTTTCCGATACGAATCCCCTTGATCCCTTTATGTTGTCTTATTGCTATTGCTAGAACTTCAAGCACTATATTGAAGAGGTATGGAGAGAGTGGACATCCTTGTCGTGTTCCTGATTTTAGTGGGATGGCTTTGAGTTTTTCTCCATTTAATTTAATGTTAGCTGACGGCTTGCTGTAAATAGCTTTTATTATATTTAGGTATGACCCTTGTATCCCTAATCTCTCCAAGACTTTTATCATAAAGGGGTGTTGAATTTTGTCAAATGCTTTTTCAGCATCTAATGAAATGATCATATGGTTTTTTTCTATCAGTTTATTTATATGGTGGATTACATTGATAGATTTGTGTATGTTGAACCAGCCCTGCATCTCTGGGATGAAGCCTACTTGATCATAATGGATAATTTTTCTAATGTGTTCTTGGATTCGGTTTGCCCGTATTTTATTGAGAATTTTTGCATCGATGTTCATGAGTGAGATCGGCCTGTAATTCTCTTTCTTGGTTGGGTCTTTGTGTGGTTTTGGTATCAGGGTAACTGTAGCTTCATAAAAGGAATTTGGCAATGACTCTTCTGTTTCTATATTGTGAAATACATTAAGGAGTATAGGTATTAGCTCTTCTTGGAAGTTCTGGTAGAATTCTGCATTGAAACCATCTGGTCCTGGGCTTTTTTTGGAAGGTAGATTTTTGATAACGGTTTCTAGCTCTTCGCGACTAACAGGTCTATTTAGATCGTTCACCTGGTCTTGGTTTAGCTTTGGTATGTGGTACTTATCTAAAAAAATGTCCATTTCTTTTGCATTTTCTAGTTTTGTGGCATACAGGCTTTTGTAGTAAGATCTAATGAGTCTCTGAATTTCCTCTGTGTCTGTGGTTATGTCCCCCTTTTCATTTCTGATCTTATTTATTTGCGTGTTCTCTCTCTGTCGTTTAATTAGTTTGGATAGGGGTTTGTCGATCTTGTTGATTTTCTCCAAGAACCAACTTTTTGTTTCATTGATTCTTTGGACTGTTTTCTGCGTTTCTATTTTGTTGATTTCGGCCCTCAGTTTGATTATTTCCAGTCTTCTACTCCTCCTGGGCGCATCTGCTTCTTTTTTTTCTAAAGCTTTCAGGTGTGCTGTTAAGTCTCCGATGTAGGCTTTCTGTTTTCTTTAAGTGGGCACTTAGTGCTATGAACTTTCCTCTTAGCACTGATTTCATAGTGTCCCATAGGTTTGAGTATGTTGTCCCTTTATTTTCATTAAATTCAAGGAAGACTTTAATTTCTTTCTTGATTTCTTCCTTGACCCAGGTGTGGTTCAGTAGTTGACTGTTCAGTTTCCATGAGTTTGTCGGCTTTCTGGAGGTAGGATTGTTGTTGAATTCTAACTTTAATCCGTGGTGATCAGATAGGACACAGGTGGACACTGATATTTTTTTGTATCTGTGGAGGTTTCCTTTGTTTCCGAGTATGTGGTCAATTTTCGAGAAGGTTCCATGGGCTGCAGAGAAGAAGGTATATTCTTTCCTATTTGGGTGGAATGTTCTATAGATGTCTGTTAAGTCCATTTGCTTCATTACCTCCAGTAGTTCTCTTAATTCTCTATTAGGTTTCTGTCTGATTGACCTGTCCATTGCTGAGAGAGGTGTATTGAAGTCTCCTACTACTAGTGTGTGTGGTTTGATGTCTGCCTTGAGTTTTAGTAATATTTTTTTTACATACGTGGGTGCTTTTATATTAGGGGCGTAAATATTCAGGATTGAGACTTCATCCTGACCAATTGTTCCTGTTATGAGTATAAAGTTTCCATCTCGATCTCTTCGGATTGATTTTAGTTTGAAGTCAGTTTTGTTAGAAATTAATATGGCCACACCTGCTTTTTTCTTAGGACCATTTGCTTGAAAGATCTTTTCCCAGCCCTTTACTCTGAGTAGATGCCTGTCTTTGTGGTTGAGATGTGTTTCTTGCAAACAGCAGAATGTTGAATCCTGTTTTCGTATCCAATCTCTTAGCCTGTGCCTTTTTATAGGTGAATTGAGACCATTAATATTAAGTGATATTAATGACCAGTGGTTGTTTACGCCAGATATTCTTATTGTTTTTGGAAGTAGAATTTGTGTGTCTCCCTTCTTTGAGTTGTGCTAGTGAAGGGTCGCTAGATGCCTGAGTTATTGTAAGCAGTGTTGGCAATGTTGGATTCCTTGGGTTGCGATTTTCCTTCTATTACTTTCTGTAGGGCTGGATTCGTGGCTACGTATTGTTTAAATTTGTTTTTATCCTGGAATGTCTTGATTTCTCCATTTATAGTGAATGAAAGCTTGGCTGGGTATAGTAGTCTGGGCTTGCATCCATGGTCTCTTAGCTTCTGCAGTACTTCTATCCAGGACCTTCTGGCTTTCATTGTTTCCATAGAGAAATCAGGTGTAAGTCTGATCGGTTTACCTTTATAAGTTACTTGGCCTTTTTCCTTTGCAGCTCTTAGTATTCTTTCTTTAACCTGTATATTTTGTGTTTTGATTATTATATGGCGAGGGGATGTTTTCCTTTGATCCAGTCTGTTTGGTGTTCTATATGCTTCTTGAATATTCAAAGGAATATCTTTCTTTTTGTTGGGAAAGTTTTCTTCCATAATTTTGTTCAAAATATTTTCCGGGCCTTTGAGCTGTGACTCTTCTCCTTCTTCTATTCCTATTATTCTTAGATTTGGTCTTTTTATTGTGTCCCATATTTCCTGAATGTTTTGTGATGAGAATTTGTTGGCTTTGCAGTTTTCTTTGATCAGAGCGTTTATTTTCTCTATGTTGTCCTCAGAATCTGAGATTCTTTCTTCTATTTCTTGTATTCTATTGATTATGCTTGTTTCTGTAGGCTCTGCTCGTTGACCTAGATTTTCCATATCCAGCTGGTCCTCAGTTTGTGTTTTCTTCCTTGCTTCCATTTCAGTTTTCAATTCTTGAACTGTTTCCATTACCTGTTTGATCGTTCTTTCTTGGTTTCCCAGGGTATTATGTACGTATTTACTCATTTCTTCAAATTTTTGGTTGTACTTCTCATCCATTTCTATAAGGGCATTTTTCACATGTTGTTTAAGGGACTCTACAGCTTTCATAAAGTCAATTTTTTCCACTTCTTCTGTGTTATGGTATTGGAGATCTTCTGTTGTAAGATCGTTGGGTTCTGGTGTTTTCATGTCGTTTTTCAGATTATTGGGTGAATTCTTTCCTTGGCGCCTGCCCATCTCCTCCTATCGATGCTATCTAAGGGGACTTTTAAAACTGGTTCAGGTTTCCCTGCTGGCCAGGGGCTCCTCTTTCAAAATGCCCTTGCTCTGTTTCCTGGTTCCTGCCGGGGGCCAAGATCCCTCTCACCCCTCAGAAAGGTCTTCAGGAATAGGACCCGGCTCCTCCTTTGCCAGGGACCTCCCCAACCGAAGGCCTACCTCTTTGGTTTAATTGTAGTGGGGCGATCTGTTCTTGGTGTTGCGCGCGGTCCCTGCAGCCTGCTTCTGCTCCTGGGACGGTTCCCGCCGCCAGCAGCCTGTGTCCTCTGCTGCCGCTCTGGTTCCACTGGGTCCCCGCCGGCTGCGCTGGGCGTCCTCCGGCCGCGTGCCGCCGCCCGGTGTTCCGGCCGCGTGCCGCCGCCCGGTGTTCCGGCCGCGTGCCGCCGCCCGGTGTTCCGGCCGCGTGCCGCCGCCCGGTGTTCCGGCCGCGTGCCGCCGCCCGGTGTTCCGGCCGCGTGCCGCCGCCCGGTGTTCCGGCCGCGTGCCGCCGCCCGGTGTTCCGGCCGCGTGCCGCCGCCCGGTGTTCCGGCCGCGTGCCGCCGCCCGGTGTTCCGGCCGCGTGCCGCCGCCCGGTGTTCCGGCCGCGTGCCGCCGCCCGGTGTTCCGGCCGCGTGCCGCCGCCCGGTGTTCCGGCCGCGTGCCGCCGCCCGGTGTTCCGGCCGCGTGCCGCCGCCCGGTGTTCCGGCCGCGTGCCGCCGCCCGGTGTTCCGGCCGCGTGCCGCCGCCCGGTGTTCCGGCCGCGTGCCGCCGCCCGGTGTTCCGGCCGCGTGCCGCCGCCCGGTGTTCCGGCCGCGTGCCGCCGCCCGGTGTTCCGGCCGCGTGCCGCCGCCCGGTGTTCCGGCCGCGTGCCGCCGCCCGGTGTTCCGGCCGCGTGCCGCCGCCCGGTGTTCCGGCCGCGTGCCGCCGCCCGGTGTTCCGGCCGCGTGCCGCCGCCCGGTGTTCCGGCCGCGTGCCGCCGCCCGGTGTTCCGGCCGCGTGCCGCCGCCCGGTGTTCCGGCCGCGTGCCGCCGCCCGGTGTTCCGGCCGCGTGCCGCCGCCCGGTGTTCCGGCCGCGTGCCGCCGCCCGGTGTTCCGGCCGCGTGCCGCCGCCCGGTGTTCCGGCCGCGTGCCGCCGCCCGGTGTTCCGGCCGCGTGCCGCCGCCCGGTGTTCCGGCCGCGTGCCGCCGCCCGGTGTTCCGGCCGCGTGCCGCCGCCCGGTGTTCCGGCCGCGTGCCGCCGCCCGGTGTTCCGGCCGCGTGCCGCCGCCCGGTGTTCCGGCCGCGTTGCGTTCCGCCGCCCGGTGTTCCGGCCGCGTTCCGCCGCCCGGTGTTCCGGCCGCGTTGCGTTCCGCCGCCCTGGGAGAGCATTTTAAATAAAGTACTTTGTCTATGCACAGGGGAATGTCAAGTGTCATAACACACACACACACACACACACACACAGCCTCTTATAGCTGTTATTCATCCCTAAAAATAATTAAGACTTAAAAGGATTTTTAGTATTGCTTTATTCTCAGCAATATAAACAACTGTAACTTATAGACTCATTTAAATAATCTAACTTTGGAATTTATTTCAGTAGATACAGGGGAATGAAGATGTCTCATTTATGGATAAGTATTGGGAGTATTACTTTTGTTTATGTTGCTTTTGTTTAATTCTGTGAAGCTGTGTTACTGTTCCTGTCTAGAACACCTGATGATCTAATAAAAATCTGAATGGCCAATAGCGAGGCAGGAGAAAGGATGGGTGAGGCTGGCAGGCAGAGAGAATGCATAGTAGGAGAAAACTGGGAGATGGGGAAGAGAAGTAGCCTGAGAAAGAGGAGGACATCTGATGGAGGAAGGTCATTGGTTAAAAAATAAAGAAACTGCTTGGCCCTCATAGGTTAAAACATAGGTGGGAGGAGTAAACAGCACAGAGTGCTGGGAGGAAGAGGAAGTGAGCTCAGAGACCATGCTCTCCTCTCCCGGGCAGATGCCATGAAGCAAGCCACCAGGTCAAACATGCTGAATTTTTCCCGGTAAGCACACCTAGCGGTGCTACACAGATTATTAGAAATGGCTAGTCCAGGTGCGAGAGTTAGCTGAGAAGAGGCTAGATATAATGGGCCAAGCAGTGTTTAAAAGAATACAATTTGTGTGTTGTTATTTCGGGGCATAAGCTAGTCAGGCGGCTGGGAGCTGGGTGGAACACAGCCTGTAGCTCCTACTACAGACATCAGGGGCCAGCTGTACAGCTGTACAGCAATCTGCAGAGTAAGAGTAAGATTCACAGGAGTAAGAGGACAGGAAATGCCCAGAGACAAAAGGTAGATGGGATAATGTAAATTAAGGTAAGCTGTCAAGAAATAAGCCAAGCTAAGGCCAGATGGTTACAAATAAGAATAAGACTCCGTATGTGATTCATTTGGGAGCTGGGTGGTGGACAGGCCCCCCAAAGAATCCAAAGACCTGAACATCATACTACTACTATAGATAAGTGACCTCAGCATAAACAGAAATCAGTGGACTGGCTTGTAGCCTCTTTCTTTCTCTGGAAGGTACCAATGAAACAGGGATGAAGTTATGGGGCCATATGTGAAGGACAAGTAGATGACGTGAAAGAAGCAGAAGTGTCCTGTTGACTGAGTTTCTGTCCTGCCCGGTTCTCGCAGTCATTAAGTCCCAAAGAAATCACACAGAGGTCTACATTAACTATAAACTGGTTGGCCCATCAGCTCGGGCTTCTTATTAACCCTTATAACTTATGTAGCCCATTAAAGCCCATTATTCTCATCTGTTAGCCATGTGGCTCAGTACCTTATTCAGCAGGGTAATCTTGCTTCTTCTCTGGTCGGGTCAGGACTGCAGAGGAATGGGCTTCCTCCTTCCCAGAATTCTCCTGTTCTCATTGACCTGCCTCTACTTCCTGTCTGATTGTCCCACCTATACTTCCTGTCTGGCTACTGGCCAGTAAACATTTATTTAAAATATAATTGACAGTCTACAGACCATTCTCCCATACCAGTGTCCCCGTATCTGTCAGAGGGACAAGGAAATCTTTTTTGTATGTGGAACCAAAAGAAGGGTAAGGTAACAGAGATATGGGAGAAAGGGAAGAATGGTAGGTGCTGAACCTATTGAGGTAAGCCAAGGCCATACCACAGATCTAAGACAATATGAACATCCAACAACCATTGCTATTTTTGAACAGGTATTTAACATCTTTTTCGAGACAGGCTTTCTTTGTGTAGCCTTGGCTATCCTGGAACTAGCTCTGTTGATCAGGCTAGCCTTGAACTCACAGAGATCCAGCTCATACTGCCTTGCAAGTGCTGGGCTTAAAGGCACCCGTCACCGCCACCAGGCCTAGATAGCATTTTTAATAGCAGTTCTTCTGGTTACATTATGGAGAATGAGTTTCAGGAAACTGAGACAACACAAGGGGAACATGTAGGAGAAATTTATAGTGAGCTACTTAGTGTTGCTGGAAGTTTGAAACATCATGGTAGCTGTGGTTAATAAAATAGTAGATATAAATTTTGAAAATTATTTGTGAAAATAGCACCGATATTGTAAGAGCTAATGTCTAAAGACATAGGCAGTAAGTGAAGGTATCAAAGAGGACTTCTAGTTTTTTGGTTTGTAGAACAGAAAGCTACTGATAGAGTAGCTACATTTACTGGTACAGGGAATCCTCAGAGGACCAACTGGGATGAAGAAGACTCTTGATTTATTTGTATTTTAGGCATGTTGATTTTTTTCAGGCATTTAAGTAGTGGTATCTCGTGGAGTTAGTTGGATAGTCTGGAATTATTGAGAAGGGTCAAAGTATAGGTATAAACTTTGCATGTATACAATAATTTAAGTAATGAACTGTTGTGGAGTGCTCCTTTATATTGTGTAAAGATATGTCAGTGTGATTGATTTAGTAAAAAACTAAATGGCCAATAGCTAGGTAGGATTTGGGAGGCAGAGAGGATGCTAAGAAGAAGCTGGGGTTACCAGGCAGTTAGAAGAAGCGTGATATTTAGGATATGAGGTAATAAGTCATGAGCCATGTGGCAGCACATAAATTAATAGAAATGGGTTAATTTAAGTTACAAGAGCTTAAAACAAAACAAAAACAAAAGTTATAGGAGCTAGTTAAAAACAATCCTAAGCTATTTCCCAAGCTTTCATAATTAATAATAAGTCTCTGTGTCATGACTGGAGTTGGTAGGTGGGACAGAGAAAGACTAGCTACATATGATGCCCAACATCCAGTCATTTCCCTATAAGACCTGAGAAAGTTAAAAAAAAGTTTCCAAACACACAAAAGTGGAGAAAATGGAGCCAAATGCAGCTTCCTAATCCTTCAATCTCTCACCTGTGCCACAGTACAGAGACACATCTCCCAGAAGCTGCCTGTAAACTTGAACCACCAGTATACCATGAGTTGAACTGTAGAGAAGTTTAAGTTTTGCTCATGTAGACAGAAAAGGTTACAGATATGCAGTAAATCAGATTCAGATATAAAAGAAAACATCTAAACGTGTTACAGTATGTTTAAAAATATGCATAGGCTTAAGAAAGAGAAGAAAATAAGTATAGACAGTTATAGAAAAGAGTAAAACATTTATAAATAATAAAAAGAAAGACTAATGGGAAATACATAGAGTCTGGATCCTGTATGGTGTTGTATTGACTTGAAATTTTTTGATTGCTGATGAGTAAGTTTCTGAGAGACATTGGGTTATAAAATCTACTAAATTATACCAACTTATATATTTTTTAAAATGTCTTAACTTCAAAATGCAAGTCAAAAAATACTTTATGTTGGGGAAGAGGTTATGCTTTTGTTTCTACAGGAAATGAAATGCTGTGGATTCATTCAAGTTTATAAAGATCAGATTTGGTCTGAGGAAGACCCCATGAAAATCTTGGTCATAGACATAAAGAAATAAAACTAAAGTAACCATAAGACAGATGATGCATTTTTTTTAACCAAACATATATTTTTACTCAAACATAAAAAAATCACCTTTGGCTGACGTGTATACAACGCACAGTCCATACTTGTGTAAATGTATATAGGCATGTTACCTTTAAAAGTTTATGTGTTTTTCAGAGCAAGGGGACCAGACACCAAAGAAACGGGTAGTCTAGGTGGCCCAGCCTCACAGTCTACTCCAGCCAGACTTCAGATAACTTCAGAACTTTTCATAGAACAGGTAAATGAGTTACTAATTCAATTTACTACTAGAAAATATTTTGTTATATTCTGTGAGATACCTTTTTACTTTCTTCATAGTGTTCTTTGATGCTCAAATATTTTAAATTTTGATCAAATCCAATTGGTTTCTATTTTATCTGTATTATTGCTTATATGTTTGACTGTGTTTTGGTTATGAACATTTAATTCTCTGTTTCTTCTAAATTTTATGCTTTTGATTTTCACATATGATATACTTGTAAGGTACAAATTTATTCTTTTGCCTGAAGGTATTCTGCTGTAAATAGGCTGATCTTTGACCTGATGAACACTGTTGGCATCCTGGTCTACTAACAATGTCTGGATTTATTTCTGACTATGACTTCTAGCCTACTGTTTTGCACATCCCCCTTTGTGCTGTTGCTACGGTGTTTTAATTGCAACAGTCTTAGAACAAAAATGTAGGGTTTCCAACTTTCTTCTTTTGCAAGATATTTTTGGTTATTTGTTGTCCCTTAGAATTTGATATGAAAAGAAAGCACATTAAGATTTTTTCATGAGCCAGGCGGTGGTGGCGCACACCTTTAATCCCAGCACTTGGGAGGCAGAGGCAGGTGGATCTCTGTGAGTTCGAGGCCAGCCTGGTCTACAAGAGCTAGTTCCAGGACAGGAACCAAAAGCTACAGAGAAACCCTGTCTCAAAACTCAAAAAAAAAAAAAAAGATTTTTTTTCATGAATTGCAATCTGATGATCACTTAGGGAAATACTTTATCTTATTTATTCTACTGGGGCAAGGTGATAACTCAATTGGTGAAGTCTTACAACTTTGAAATAAAGGCTCAAATTCATTCCCAATTAACTGAAGGTGTTCAACGGCAACTGATATAACCTACACTTAAGGCTCGGAGTAAAATGTAGATGGGTGCAGAAAGTCTTTCATAGCTAGAAGCCCAGACGTCTGTTGCTGGAGAGTGTCCCCAAGGCATGACAGGAAGGATGCACATATGGAATCTCAACAATATAGTTGCCTGAACAAGACTGGTACAATCAGCACACCAGCTGGCATGGCAATGTGAATGGGGGAATTCCACATGGTCCCACTCCTAGCTGGAGAGCCACAGGTGTCAATGACTGCTGAGAGACAGAGAATTCATTTTCTCCAGGGACAAGCTCCCACATAGGTTGTCCAATCTCGAGTGATCAGCCATGGATACATGCACATAAGAGCAACACTATATGAACTATAGGCTATGTGTACACATGTGTGTAGACATAATGAATGTATATAATATATGTGTACATATATGTATATATACATGTAGCAATAATAATTCAAGAAGAGACTAATCATGAATCTGGGAGTGGAGGACAAGAGAGGAGTTTTGAGAGAAGGGAGAGGTAGAATTCATGTAGATACAGTGTCCATGTACAAAGTTTTCAAAGAATTAAATTTTAAATTAAAAACCCATGTTTGGAAAAGTTCATTCCCAATTATTTTATCCTTTTAGGTGATATATTAGGTGAATTTTCCAGTTATTAGGAATTTTCTGTCTACAGCCCCAAGTCATCTATCAAGAGAGATAACTTTACTTCCTCCTTTCTAGTTTGGAAACCCATACTACCAAATATGACTCAAAAACAGGAACTATGTACTGACCGGTAACTAGGATAGATATTGGATCAAACATCAAATGCCCCAAGAAGAAAAATCCCAAAGCCAGTGGCTTCACCAGTGGATTCTACAAAATATTTTAAAAGCTATAACCAACCCTCTTAAATTTTTCCAAAAAAAAAAAAAAAAAAAAAACAGAGCAGGAGCAAACCCTTCTGGTTTTGTAAAGTTTCAATACCCTGACACCAAAGCCAGATTTAAAAAAAAAAAGTCACAGGAAAACCAAATGCCAGTTGCCCAGCACCTGTTCCATAGAGTGGAACTAAGGAGTTGCTGTAATTCTGCTGAGAGAGGGTAAGAGCCAAATTCCAACCCCATCAAGGAAAAGCAAAATGTTTCTCTTCTTGTTATTAAAATACAAAGAAGAAAACACAAAACCAGCCACCAGCTGCTCCAACAAGAAGGTCACAGCTGGAAACACAACAACAACTGGAAGCTGAGTAGAGCTAAGAATGTGATCATCCATTCTTGCTCTCCCAGACCTAGTTTTTTTATTTGTAAAGTAGAAGATGTGGTTTCCCCCCCAGATCTTCTGACAGTGAACTATAAGGTTCTACTAAGAATATAGGATGGGCTATACAGTTGTAGTTTAGTGGGGAAGGGATATTAGAAACACTTGTGTGAGCCGATGAGATGGCTCAGCACTAAGAACACATGCTGTGCCCATGGAGCTCAAGGAACCCCACAGAAGAGGGGAAGAAAAAACTGTAGGAGCCAGAGGGCTTGAGCACATCACAGGAACACAGTCCACAGAATCAACTGAATGGGGATCATAGGGGTTCACAGAGACTGAAGAAACAATCACAGGGCTTGCTCAGGTTCTCTGTGTCTATGTTATGTTTGTTAGCTTTGTGTTTCTGTGGTACTCCTAACAGTGGGAGAGTGGGTGTCTCTGACTCTTTTGTCTGCTCTTGGGACTCTTTTCCTCCTACTAGGTTGCCTTGCCCAGCTCTAATATGAGGGATTTGTGCCTAGTCTTACTGTATCTTGTATCACCTTTTTGGGTGATATCTCTGAGAGACTTGCTCTTTTCTGAAGGGAATCAGAGGAGCAGCGGATCTGGGGAAGATGGGAGGTATGACTAGGAAAAATGAAGGGAGGAAAACTGGTCAGAATGTATTGTATGAGAGAAGAATAAAAAAAAGAACACTCACTGAGCTTTAGGAGAACTAGAGTTTGGTTCCCAGCACCCACATCAGGTGGCTCACAAATGCCTGTAACTCCAACTCCTGGGGTCCCAGTGCCTCTTTTTAGCCTCCACAGACACCCATACATGCACACAAATTAAAAGATAATTTAAGACAGGAATGGTGGTATATACCTTTACTTTAGCACTCTGGAGGCAGAGGCAGTTTGATCTCTATGAGTTCCAAGTCAACTGGGGCTAAATAGTTGAGAAACTGTCTCAGAAATAAATAAGTAAGTAAATATTTTTTAAAAAAGGCTTCAGCCTGGATTTTCCTATAGCAATGGTCTTTGCTTTACAGTTCATGGTACCAACATGGGGACCTAGTAGCTGTTGATGATATATTCCAAATATTACATACAAACTGTGTATATGTAATCATAGAATGTTTTCTTAGTATGAAGTAAACTTTAAAAAAAATCAGTTAATCCCTTTAGCTTAAAACTCAGACTTTATACACGCAGCGCACACACACACACGCACGCACACACACGCACACACACACACACACGCACACACACGCATACACACACACGCACACACCACACACACGCCACACACACACACACACACACCACACACACACACCACACACACACACACGCACATACACACACGCACGCACACACACACGCATACACACACACACCACACGCACACACACACGCACGCACACACACACGCATACACACACACACCACACGCACACACACACACCACACACACACACCACACACACTCAGACACCACACACACACACCACACACACGCACACACACACCCATACACACACACACCACACGCACACACACACACACCACACACACACTCAGACACCACACACACACACCACACACACGCACACACACACGTAGTCATCTTGGGCATCTAGGAATTGAAGGATGCATGAGTCAATTTCTGAAATTTCAGTTGTTCTAAGACCTTTCACTTCTCAGAGTGTTTACTGTGAAGTCACAATGTGGCAGAAAAGACAATGTCTCAAAGATGTCCTTGTCCTGATCTGTGGAACGTTACTCTTTTGGGATACATGGCAATTGTGAAGGAGCTTTCTGTACAAGCATGGGGAGCTGAGTTCAAATCCCTGGTATACACATAAAAAGTCATGTGCCTAATCTCTGCACTGGGGAGGTGGAATCAGGAGCCCCCCCCCATGTTTGCTGCCCAACCAGTTCTCTCTCTCTCTCTCTCTCTCTCTCTCTCTCTCTCTCTCTCTCTCTCTCTCTTCTCTCTCTTTCCTCTCCTCCCTTCTCATACACAAACAATCTTTGAGGAGGCTCCATGAACTCCATCTAGGGTTTTTAATCACTACCAGGGAAAGAGGTAGAATGGAATGTACTTATTTATCTAGTCATCTTGACCCAAACTAGGCACTGTTTCCTAATTATTGTCCTTTCTCTCCTTCAAGATTTGCTCCTTTCATGTGTTCTTTAATCATCCTTACCATCTTCTGAAACTTCATAGTCCTGTAACATCAAAAATACAGCAAATTTTCCTTTTTCTATGACCCTTTAATAAGTGCTTTGAGCCTCTCTTGTCTTCCTCACTTCACCGTCCCTTGACAGAGAAATCAACCCCACTTTCTCCTCGAGCCCTCCTCAGGAAAGTTTCTGAGGTGAAAAGTTCTCTTACTCCTTGTCTTAATTGGATTTTCATCACCTCACTCACCCACAGGACTGAGTCCCTTTGGCTCTTTCCTTGGCATGTGGGTACTCCCAGAGTGGCAGGACCTCTGGGGTTCTGACCCATAATGAAGCCTCCTGAAACCCAGCTCCCTCCAGAAAAGCAAGGATTAACTTTGTACTTGGCCTACAGGGAACAGCGCTATAACAAGGAGCTGAGGTCCCATAGAGAACAGTGCCATGACTTGTATATTGTGTTAGCAAAGCTATTCTCTTGTGCTCCATGAAGAGCTAAGAAAGTGGCTGTTTCTCCCAGAGGCCATGGGAAGGTTTTCTCAGAGGGAGCATCTATAATGAGACAGTAGTTGTAGGTGTAGGTTCCATTAATTTTGCAGCTCCCTAGGCAAAGAAGTCCTTCTCTGTGATACCAGCCCCCCTCTCTCTCTTCATCTCCCACTTCTGTGTCTCCAATGCGTTCATGGATTAGTCAAGCATGTTCCTGTCTTTATCTTCTATTTCCTGCCTCATTGTAAGGGAAGAAGGGCCCCTCAACACTGCATTAAGAGCACGAGCCCTGTGCAAGGCAAGTGTTATTTCCATACCGACTGGAGCAGAACCATGTCCACCGTATCTGTTGACTTGGTTATTCTGGACAGTCCTGGTTCAGAAGAAGCTAGTTCCAATATCAGATTGCCTGCAGCTGTGCTTCCAGAAGAATTTTCATCAAAATTCTTTCCCATTACCCTTAGAGCAGTTATCTTTCAACCACAGGCAAAAAGTATCTCTGGATGGAATTTATGTCTTGGGAAACAACATTCCAATGTAAGAGCCATGCTGATAAACCGGAGTGATAGCATATTTTATACAAATGCCTTCCAAGTCCACAACTTGAAAATGACTTTACAGTTGGTTTGTTTTCAATAGCACAATTAATATATTCCTGTAAAACCATGAGGGATGTGATTCCCTCTTGACTACTTTCCTATTCCTTCCAGCCTCATCCCCAGAGTTAATGCAAACACCATGAGGGGCATAAGGCAACGCCAGTTAAGTGAAATATTCCTTTAAAAATTTTTTATTAGATTTTTAAAAAAAAATACCAATCCAAATTCCCACTCCCTCTCCTCCTCCCATTCCCTCCTACTCCACCCCCCCCCCATCCTAAGACAGGGCAAGGTACCTTGCCCTGTGGAAAGTCCAAGGCCCTTCCTACTACATATAGGCCAAGCAGGGTATACATCCAAAGAGAATAGGATCCCAAAAAGCCAGTACATGTAAAAGAGACAAATCCCAGAGCCCCTCAGTCTGCCCCAGCCTTACAACTGTCAACCACATTCAGAGGGACTAGTTTGGTCCTATCTTGTTCCTTCCCAGTCCAACTGGGAGTTGGTGAGCTCCCATTAGCTCAGGTAAGCTGCTTCAGTGAATAAACCCCTCATCATCTTGACCTCTTTGTTCATATTCTCATTCCTTCTCCCCTTCAACTGGACCTTGGGAGCTCAGTCCAGTGCTCCGATGTGGGGTTCCGCCTCTGTTTCCATCTGTTTCTGGAAGAAGGTTCTATGGTGATATTTAAGATAATCATCAATTTGATTACAGGGCAATGGCAGTTTGGGTACCCTCTCCACTATTGTCTAGGTTTTAGCTGGGGTCATCCTTGTGGAATCCTGAGAATTTCTCTAGAGCCAGGCTTCTTGCCAACCCCATAATAGCTCCCCCAATCAAGATATCTCTCTCCTTGCTCTCATCTCTGCCTTTCCTTCATCTCGACCATCCCATTCCCTCAAGTCCCTTCAACCCTTCCTCTTTTCCCCTCCCAGCTTCCTTATCATTTGTATATAGAAGGACTATTGATTTTTTTGAGTTGATCTTGTATCCTGCCACATCACTGAAGGTATTTATCAGCTGTAGGAGTTCTCTGGTAGTTTTGGAGGTCACATATATACTATCATATCATCTGCAAATAATGAGAATTTGACTTCTTTTTTTCCAGTTTGAATCTCCTTTGTTGTCTTATTTCTATTGCTAAAACTTCAAGAACTATGTTGAAGAGATATAAAGAGAGTGGACAGTCTTGTCTTGTTCCTGATTTTAGTGGAATCGCTTTGAGTTTCTCTCCATTTAATTTGATGTTAGCTGTTGGCTTGCTCTATATTGCTTTTATTATATTTAGATATGATCCTTATATCCCTAATCTCTCCAAGACCTTTATCATGAAGGGGTGTTGGATTTTGTCAAATGCTTTTTCAGCATCTAATGAAATGATCATATTTTTTTCCAGTTTATTTATATTATAGATTACACTAATAGATTTTCATATGTTGAACTAGCCCTGCTTCTCTGGGATAAAGCCTACTTAATCATGATGGATGATCTTTTTTGAAGTGTTCTTGGATTTGGTTTGCCAGTATTTTATTGAGAATTTTTGCATCCACGTTCATGCGTGAGATTGGTCTGTACATATCTTTCTTGGTTGAGTCTTTGTGTAGTTTTGGTATCAGGGTAACTGTAGCCTCATAAAAAGAGTTTGGCAATGTCCCTTCTGTTTTTATTATGTGGAACACTTTGAGGAGTATAATTATGATGGAGGAAGGTCATTGGTTAAATAAAAAGAAACTGCTTGGTCCTCATTGGTTAGAAGATAGGTGGGAGGAGTAAACAGAACAGAACGCTGGGAGAAAGAGGAAGTGAGCTCAGACTCCACAGCTCTCCTCTCGGGAGCAGATGCCTCAGAGAGATGCCATGCTCCCAGCTCCCAGGCAGACGCACGCTATGAAGCTCTGACCCAGGATGGACATAGGCTAGAATCTTCCCGGTAAGCGCACCTAGGGGCACTACACAGATGATTAGAAATGGGCTAAATTAATATGTGAGAATTAGCCTAGAAGAGGTTAGATAGAAATGGGCCAAGCAGTGATTAAATGAATGCAGTTTGTGTGTTGTTATTTCGGGGCAAAAGCTAGCCAAGCAGGCGGCTGGGGTGTTGGGGACGCAGCCTCGCGCCCTTATTACTACATAATTATTAGCTCTTCTTGGAAGTTTTGGTAGGATTTTGCCCTAAAACCATCCAGCTCTAGGCTTTTTTTTTCAGTTGGGAGGCTTTTGATGACAGTTTCTATTTTCTTGTAGCTTATAGGTCTACTTAAATTGCTCACATGGTCTTGATTTAATTTTGATATCTATCTAAAAAGTTGTCCATGTCTTTTACATTTTCTAATTTTGAGAAGTATAGATTTTTGTAGTAAGACCTAATGATTCTCTGAATTTCCTCAGTGTCTGTTGTTGTGTCCCCCTTTTCATTTATAACTTTGTTAATTTGGATGTTATCTCTCTGCCTTTTGATAGTTTGGATAAGGGTTTGTCAATCCTGTTGATTTTCTCAATGAACCATCTCTTTTCTTCATTGATTCTTTGTATTGTTTTCTGTCTTTCTATTTTGTTGATTTCAGCCCTCAATTTGATTATTTCCTGTCTTCTACTCCTCCTGGGTGAGTCTGCTTCTTTTTTTTTTCTAGAGCTTTCAGGTGTGTTATTAAGTTGATAATGTGAGCGTTCTCCATTTTCTTTAAGTGGGCACTTAGTGCTATGAACTTTCCTCTTAGCACTGATTTCATAGTGCCCCATAGGTTTGGGTATGTTGTGCCTTCATTTTCGTTGAATTCAAGGAAGACTTTAATTTCTTTCTTTATTTCTTCCTTGACCCAGGGGTGGTTCAGTAGTTGATTGTTCAATTTCCATGAGTTTCTAGGCTTTCTGAGAGTAGTATTGTTGTTAAATTCTAACTTTAATCCCTGGTGATCTGGTAAAACACAGGGGGTTGCTGCAATTTTTTTTTTAAATCTGTGGAGGGTTGCTTTTTACTGAGGATGTGATCAGTTTTAGAGAAGGTTCCATGAGGTGCTGAGAAGAAAGTATATTCTTTTGTGTTTGGGTGGAATGTACTATAGATGTCTGATAAGTCCAATGTAAGATTCATTACATCTGTTAGTTCTCTTATTTCTCTGTTAAGCTTCTGTCTGGTTGACCTGTCCATTGGCGAAAGTGGAGTGTTGAAGTCTCCTACTATTAGTGCATGGGGTTTGATGTGCAATTTAAGTTTTAGTAATGTTTATTTTACATATGTGGGTGTTCTTGTATATGGGGCATAGATGTTCATGGTTGAGACTTCATCTTGATGAAGTGTTTCTGTTATGAGTATAAAGTGTCCTTCTCCATCTCTTCTGATGGTTTTAGTTTGAAATCAATTTTTGTTAGATATTAGGATAGCTACAATTGCTTGTTTATATATATGAATTACAAGCTTAATGTGAAAGCCGGAAGGCTGCACTGGTAACTTAATGTTTATATTTGGAAGACAGGAAGAAAAGGTCCAAATGTAAATGGAGACTTTTCTCTGTCTTGCCAGTCCCACAGGACAGGTTTCTCTCCTCCTGCCAGTCCCTGCAGCTGCTTATAGAAAACCCCTTAGAGACTTAATATTAATTGCAATCATTTTGCCAACAGCTTAGACATATTACTGACTAGCTTTCATAATTAAATAAACCCATTTCTACTAATCTGTGTTTTGCCACCTGGCCATGGTTTGCCAGTGATGCGCTGGCATGTTGCTCCTTCCGTGGCTACATGGCGTCTCTCTGACTCCTTCTTTCTCTCTGTATCTTTGTTTGGATTTCCTGCCTGGCTCTATTCTGCCTGGCCATTGGCTGAAATGTCTTTATTCATCAACCACTAGGAGAGACACTTATTCACAGGATATAGAAGACATCCTACTTCACCCAAAGACCAAGATCAAGAAAGAGGAGGAACTGATCTAAATCAAGACAAATCTGTAAGGACAAGGTTGGAGAAAATGAGCTCCCGATGACCTGGGGTAGGGACAGCAGTCCTGAGACCCAAGTTTCAAGCCTCTAGATTTCCTGACCCTTTGACCTTGCAGAAGCAGAAGTGAGCCAACTTCTCACTCAGGGCCAGTAGCCCCTCTTTGCTTGAAGACCCTAGCCTAAATGATCATTTTCTTATCAGGTCAATTTGTCCACTCACCAAGATCTGTGCTTTTATCCTCCCTGATCTGGGGGGTTGTGGAATTAAAGGTGATCAATGGAGGGCTTATTACTTGAGAACACTCTCCAGGAATAGAATAATTATAAATGATAGAGAATGTTTCACATGCAATTGTTTAGACTTTTCTCATAACATCATGTTTCCCTGTTTGAATGAATATGGAGCTGCATATTCTTTGTGATTTCTTTTATTTTTTGAGACAAGGTAACACAAGCTCGCCTTAAATTCGAAATCCTCCTTCGTCGGCCCCTCAAATTCTGGGATTATAAGCATATACCAGCATGACACACACCACCATCTAGAATCAATTTAAATCACTTTTCCTCAGAAAGTGGCAGTATAGTATTCCCTGTGACAGTAAGTCAATTTTAATATTGTTTTGTATGCCTCTGGGATGTATACCGCTCCCTCCTTGCCTAAGCCCATTAGTTCAGTTGTGATGCTTTCTTACTAAGTATTTCCATGTTTGGTTGACAATTACATGACTTTTTTTTTTTAAGCCAGCTTTGTTCTTTCTGTCTAGAACAGATTCACATCTTTACTTCAGTGAAACAGAAATAAAGCATTAATAATTGTTGCTTTCACTAAAGCTAGTCCTGAAAGTGCAGCTTCAAGAAGTCTTGTTTAGTCACAACATACAGGCTTTTGTTTGGTTTTCTTTTGCTTGTTTTCTTGAGACAGCGTTTCATATTGTAGTTCAGGTTTGATGCTTGCATTTACTACATAAGTCGAACTAGCTCTAGACTCAAAGTGAGTCTCTTGACTTAGCCTCTGAGTAGCGGGGTTATTTTTTAATAAGATCTTTTTGTTGGCTTGGGAACTGTTCAACGTTTTTTAGTGTATAGTCTTACTATAAGGAGTATATACACATACAAGTAAGAACTAATTCTATTAAGGTATAATTCTATTAAGAACTATATCTCATGCCTATTTTAGAAAATGAAATATAGCATACAAATAATCAAGTGTGGCTGGTCTTTAAAACAATCAATATATGGGAATCATCAAACTCTTTATTTGAGATCGGTCTTCCTATGCAGCTTAGTTCTTGAACTCATGATCTTGCTGCTACAGCCTTTCTAGTGCTGAGACTACAGGTGTGTGACATCATGCTTGCCTTAAATTTTTGAGGCTACCAAAAGGAAAAGAAATGTAAACAATTAATTGCATAGTGAACGTCAGTGGAATTAATGCTTAGAAACAGATGAACTATAACTAGTGTCCAGTGGGGTTATGGCATTAATTTATAGCTGGTGCAAATGACGAAAGTCTCCTTCACTTTATCAGGGCCAGACTTCTCACACAACTGAGATTCTATCGAGCTTTTATATAAGAATCACAATTCAGGAAATTCAGGACAATTGAGAACCATCTAAGAATTCTGTAGCCTGCGCAGTGAGTGTTGAGAATAGAGGTAAGATGTATACAGAAGTTCTTGGTGAACCATGAAGAGCATGAAGATGAGGGAGCAGAAAGCATGACAGACACTTCCTGTTGGGTTCAGTTAGGGAGCTCTTGTAAGCACAACACACGCCGATGTTGTTAGGTGGTGAGGGCTAAGAAATAGACCGGTGTTTATTAAAAGGTAAAACTTACAAAGTCAGGATTCTCTGCTTGAACGATGGAAGAAGATCAGATCCAAAGCAAACCGAACAGCAAACGGGGCCCAGGGGGAAGCAGAGAGGAAGGGGCCGGACCTGCTTCCGCATCCTGGTAAATAGTCTATGAGGCCACGCCCCAGTAGGCGGGTAGTTGCTAGCTATACATCTTCCCTATGGGAAGGGTTTTGTTTTGTTTTGTTTTTTGTTTGTTCGTTTTTGTTTTTCAAGACAGGGTTTCTCTGTGTAACAGCCATAGTTGTCCTGGAGCTCGCTCTGTAGACCAGGCTGGTCTCGAACTCACAGAGATCCACCTGCCTCTATCTCCTGAGTGCTGGGATTAAAGGCATGTGCTACCACTGCCCAGTGGGAAGTTTTATATGTATTAAATATAATGTTTTATATAAATTGACTAACCCCAACATAAATTTTCTGTTAGTTTAAAACAACAGATGGGTGCTGAGGAGAGGGTCCTACTGTTAAGACCACTGCTGCTCTCCCAGAGGGTCATTGTTCTCTCCTCAGAGCCAACACAGGATCGCTCATACCCACACGTAACTACAGTACCAGGGGATCTGACATCTTTCTCTAATCTCTTTGGGTACCTGATCACACATACCATATACTCACATACAAATAAATAAAAACAATAAAAAAAAAGTCAGCAAATTTTTATTTATTGGCTTTCTCAAGCCTAACCTTTTTTGGATGAGTGCATGCTAATTTTTGTACTCACACTAGGGGGCACTGTGTAGTTACTAACGCCCTCATGAATGTTGGCAGTTTTATACAAAGGCTGAAATCACTTCTTTCTTTTATGTCAGTATTTTACTTTCCGTGCTAACAGTAGAATATGAAAAAGATGTGTGGTTTTGTTTCTATAACAGGAAAAAAAAGCGCGAATTAAAACAGTGCCTTTTGTAAGTTGGCGGGAAATACACATTGATGAAAGAGTATTGATTTCTTTTTTTTGGAGTTTTTTCTTTTTGGGGGGGTTTATACATTTACATCAGTTGATACAGCCAATTTACAAACCACAGTTGTAGCAACCAGAGGAAGAAACAGGATATGACCCCTTTTGTAAGATGCTCGTAATATCCCCAAGGAGACAGAGTAAAACTCTATCCTGCTGCGGCTGAGTGAGAACCACTCTTTGTGCCCAGACTAACTCGTCATTTCGGAATGGCCTTAGCTGAAGCTAAACAGCGGCTTCATAGCTAGACATAACGTATTTCTTCACAAAACAAGTTCTCCGGGGTCAAGTGTAGCCTGCCCCAGCATTGCCCGGCCCTCTGACCCGGTCTTGCTGGGGCAGCATCTTTGCTGGGATTGGGGGAGAATTCGGGTTCCAAGTCCTTCCTGCTGTTTCTCTCAAGTTTGTGACTGCTGTGTGGAGTCCTTTTTTTCTCTACACCAAAGCAAAGCAAAGCAAAACAAAACACCAGGAAAAAAAAAAACCCAAAACAGCGATAGAAACAACAACAACAATAACAAACAAAACAAAAGAAAACAGATGCCAAAACCCAAATCCATTCACCAGAGAATTCGATGTCTGGATTTGTCATAAAATAAGCCATAATGATCTGTCCAGTATTAGGGTATGTCATAGAAAACTTAAAATATGGATTATGAAGATGTGAATTCTCTCATTAGGCAAAGTTAGCCCAGCATTTATACTACTTTCAAGATTATTTAAGCTATACCTCAAAATATTCTTCAACTTATTTTTATTTTTCCACACTTTAGACAATTGTATCACTTAACTCGTATTTTAGAAATGATGAATTTTCATTAATTTCCATTTACAATATTATTAAAAGCACACATTGTTTATATGGTTGCTGCGCACAGCTGGTTATTTGTGACCCTTGATGCAAGATTCATTCACCCTTTACCGAAGACCAGATATGCCAGGGGTCACAGGGCCTTGCACCCACTCTAGAGTTTGCTAGTACTGGGGTTGTCTTGGGTAGAGCTCTTGATTCTCCCAGCTTCACACTGATGAGGATATCACTACCTTCCACGTCGTCACTTTTTATAGATTAAACACACTAAGGCAAAGTGACAAAGTTGGCAACGGAGTCAACGGAACATCCTGTGTGCTCTTTTGCATTCGATTTTATACCAGCAATGATGTAATATACAAGAGCACCAATAAAAACCATGTGGTTACATGTTCCAAGATCACCTTGGAGAAGTGTCTCGCACAGAATGCTAAAAAAGGGCAACCACATTTCTTGCATGGCGGTATCAAAAGAAAAGTGTACTTCCTATTCAGAGTACAAAATAAATCCAAATGATTTATAATACACATTGCATGCTAGAATTTTTTTAAGGTTAAAAAAGAGTTGATGTTGGGAGTTGAACACAGGACCGTGTGTATGCTCAGTGTGCACTGTACCACTGAACCAGATAGATCTCAAGCTTCCTAAAGAGCGTTTTGGTTAGTTTTGTGAATGATTTGAACAAAAGGAATGAGCTAGATAACAGAAGTATGGCCTATATTTTCTTAGTACTTAAAATGCATGCTTAGAATATGTTGTTTAAAAAATATTATTATTTGAAGTATGGTCATTTTAGAGGACTGTAGGGAAGTTTCTCCAAAGAATAAAAACATAATTACTGTAACCGAGTAACCTCACTTCTGAGCCTATTTCCAAAGGATTCTAAATCAGTTTGTTTAAGAGATGCCTGGTCACACAAATTAACTGTAACACAATTCAACTTCAGCCCAGGCATGGAACCAACCCAAATGTCCTTACGGTATGTACAAGAGGATACTACTTAGCCTTCAAAAAGCAGGGAATTCTTCACAAAGAAGAGTGAAATTAGGTCATTGGTCAGAAAGTAGGTGCAATGTTTTATATAAAATAAATGACTCAAAAATAAGTTTTGTGATAGGTTAAAACAGTGGATGGGTGCTGGGGAGATGATCCCACCATTAAGTCCACTTGCTGCTCTTCCAGAGGGCCATTGTTCTGTTCCCAGAACCAATGTAGGTCTCTCATACCCACAAGCAACTACAGTACTAGGGGATCTGCCATCTACTTCTAATCCCCTAAGGCACCTGATCACATATACCACACACTTACATAGGCATTACTGGGTTACAGTAATTATATTTTTATTTTTTTGAGGAACCTTTCTACAATCATCTAAAATGACTGTACATCATATTAAGCAAACTAAACCAAACTCAGAGAGGCAAGTATTGCTTGTTTTCTCTCATTTTTGGATCATGTATACATACGCGTATTATATATGTATATTTAAGTGTAAATATGTATCTGTATATACAAGCACATACAATTTTACTTACTTGTGTTGGATGAGTGGGTATTCAAGTGCCTTAGTATGCGTGTGGTAGTCAGAGGACAGCTTGTGGGATAAAATCTCTCCTTACGTCCCGTAGATTCTTGGGACAGAATTCAGGTCATGAGGTGAGGCAGCAAGTGCCTCAATTGCTAACCATCTCATTAAGCCTTGATTCTAGATGTTATATAGTGTTTATAGTCTCATTCCACGCCCCGTTCAGTCTCTTCACTTAAATGTTTTCATTTGAAGACATGAGAGCTTTGCTGCCTGCTCCTGATATTCTGCCTCCCCTCTGCGATGAGAACCATAAATCCAATAATCATCTGGAACCATAAATCCAATAATCTCTTATTCCAAGTTGTCTTGGCTGTGGTATTTTATCATAGCAATATGAACGTAACGAATACACTATTTATTTAGGGTATATGTAGCTCCTTCTCTATCCTCTCTCCTACTCTGTCTCTCTCTCTCTCTCTCTCTAAATCTAAAAGCAAACCAAAGGGCCATTTCCATTTTTGTCTGTGAATCATGGCCTGTCCCTATTTTTTTTGCCCACTTTTTGTCTAATTCAGACTGATTCTGTGTTTAATTGTTACTAAAATATACTAGGAAAATAAGACCCTTCCAATGTTGGCTGTGAATAATCCCCCCATACAAAACACTTACCCCTTAGTGTCTAATGTGTTTTCATAGGCAAGCATGTTAATATTTTATGTAATCCAATCACTCTGCATTCATAAAGCCAAACTTTCTCACATGCTGAGTTCCCGTGTACTTAGTGCTTAGAACACTGCATTTAAGAGAATTTTTCTTCTCTATTCTAATGGAATTATTTTTCCAGTCTGTATTTAGAAGTATATTGTATTCAGTAACACATACTATTAGCTCATTTGTACTCTTGAAGGGTTTGTCTGATGAGCAGTTAATGTATCACCTCTGGTTCTTAAGACAATTTTAGTTCCGGGTTAGTCTCTTCAGGTTCTTCTATGCCGAGTTTAAGGATATCTCATTTGCATGATCGATTATTATTTTGTTTGTTTGTTATTTGAGATAGGGTTTCACCATGTAGCTCTGGTTGTGCTGGAACTTACTATGTAGATCAGACCGGCCTCAAAATCTTAGAGATCCTCCTGCCACTTCCTCATTGGTGTTGGGATTAAAGACATGTACTATATGCCTAGTAGTTTTGATTATTTTTAATATTCTAGGCAGACATGTTTTAAATAAGTGTGCCTAACCCTGCTCAACAGTTGAAGGTTATACTTCTTACATAAAGTCAGATAGATGTTTTATTAATCCTGCTATAGTATTGGCACATGCGTGTATGAGTATGCACACACACACACACACACACACACACACACACACACACACACACACACAGAGTTTACCTACCTACATTTTAATCAATCATTTCTCTTCTATATTTTTTCTACAGGACAATAATGGGCATCAGTAAGCAACTTCTAAAACCAACACTTTTCTGGGAACTAGGAGAGAGGTTTAAGGCATGGTCTCACGTTGCAGCTCAGGTTAGCTTGGATTGTAGCCCAGACCAGTCTTGAACTTGCGGTGATACTCTTGCGTTAGCCTTCCACCCAAGTGCTGTTATGGCAGGGTGGATTGCAGGGTGATTGTATCTAATTCTGAAACCTTTTTTAAAGAAATCAGTGCAGTGGACGGTGGCGAGCAAAGATTCAAATCATCACTGCGCTTTAAATCATCACTGCGCTGTGTTGCTGGAGAAGCTTGGCTTTCCAGACACTCGTAGGAATGTGTCTGGCAATCATTTATGTAAATGTTGAGTTTCCCAGTGAGTATAGATGGTCGAAGAAGGAAGAAGAGTGTGTCTATACTGGTTCCTTCTTTGCCCCCGCCACCCACCAAGTGTCTGGCTTGGATGACTGACTCACTACCCTACAGGTTGATTTAACAGCTATAACTCGACACTGTCAGGGTTGATTTCATTTGATTGTGGGCTGCTGTTCTCTTCCCAATAAATATCGAGGCTATTTTTTTTTCATGTTAAGCAGACAAAGGTCCCCTTTGAGACATGTAGTCTGAGCACCAAACACAGGGCCTATTATCTATGAACCATTAAGGGCCACTTTCAGTCTTTAGAAATGGCCAGGGATATTCAAGAGCCTTAGACTCCTCACACATCTAGAAAGCGACACCAAACTGAGTCTTGTATGGTGCTGTGTGTGTGAGTGCCCCGTAACCCTGTGATGCACACAGGGTTACACACTGATGGGCCACTTGAGACTGCTCACAATGGATTATTTATTGCTTACAAACAAACAAACAAAACCCAAAGACTTCAAATGAAGACCGGAGGGATACCCAGACATGTTTAATATTGCGTGTGGGTATGAAGGAATAAGATTTCTTGTACATGTGGATATACTGTTCCATTCAAACTAAGAGATCCCTGAATTTAGTTTCTTTACAAGTAGACATGGAGTTGAAGAATTTTTCACAAATGATATTAGGTTAGGGTTGCCCAGATAGACAGGTGAAGGAGTAAGCTGGTCCCCGAGAGGGGAAAAATTCTAGTCAAGAATATAATTTCAGACACATTTGTAGCCTCCGCTGAATCATGCAGAGGAGTGGTGGAGATTACATCATAGCTTAGAAGGTGTCCCAGGTCCAAATAAGAGGGGTTTTTGAGGATCTGGTCGTGGGAGAGATTTCCCAAGGGGTTTTAAAACAACAGAGAGTTTAACTGGTGTGCAGGTGGCAGCTTGGCTCTTGTGGCTGAGCACAGACTTGTGAAGGCACGGAAGGGGACTCCTGAACAAAAGGCCGGAAAAGAGAGGGCTGGATATGGTGAGAACAGGAAACAGCAGCGAGGTTTTAGAACAGAATTGTTTGCTACAGGAATTACTGATTAATTTTGATCAAATCTTCAGTGATTAAAACATGCTTTCACCTGCCTGCCTGCCTCTGCCTGTTCAGGAGTCCCCTTCTGTGTCTTCAGGAACCTGTCCTGGAACTAGTTTTTGTAGATCAGGCTGGCCTCGAACTCACAAAGATCTGCCTGCTTCTATTTCCGAGTGCTGGGATTAAAGGCGCGTGCCACCACTGCCCGGCTTTCCTGTCTGGATCTGTTTTTATTGAGCACTTGTAGCATCTGGCCATGTGAGGCAAATCTTAAACTGCTATGTCAGCCGCTGTGTGGTTCCGCTTAGCATGTAGCACTGGCAAGCAGCCTCAGTCCACTGCCGGTAGCTGACTCTCTGTATGCCTGTCTTAGAGACCACTGTCACCAGGAAGCCATGATTGACTCTGTGTTCAGAACTTTTTTGTTTTTCTCTTTTTAAGCTTTCTCAGACCTTATGCGGCTGTATGTGGCAGGACATTAGGTACCATGTACAGCAGGCTTTTTTGGACTGCCAGCCCCTGAATCGTGACACAGAGACCTATTAATTAGGTCTCTAATTAATGAAAGCTCAGCCTTCGCTTAGGCTTGTTTCTATGTAGCTCTTATAACTTAAATTAAGTCATTGCTATTAATCTACATGCTGTTATGTGGCCTGTGACTTTTATGTCCTGCTTCTTCTGTGACTGGCTGGTTCCTCTGCCTTTTTTTTCTTTCCCAAAACCTCTCCTTCCCCAGAAGTTCCACCTCACCTCTTCCTGCCTAGCTATTGGCCATTGATCATTCAGTTCTTTATTGAATCAATCACAGTGACATGCCTTCACACAGTGTAAAGGAATATTCTGCAACAGAGACACAGGTAGATCTCTATGAATTTGAGGTCAGTTGGTGTTATAGCGAGTTCCAGCCCTGCCAAGGCTACACAATAAGACCTTGTCTCAAACAGAACAAAACAAAATAAAGCAAACAACAAAAAGAGGTTGAAAAGGATACTTCCCTTTTAATACTTTGGAATTATTTGCAAGATTTACAGTTAATTCTTTAAAAAAATTTTTTTTTTTTTTTTGAGAAAGGGTTTCTCTGTGTAGCCGTGGTTGTCCTGGAACTCACTTTGTAGACCAGCCTGGCCTTGAACACAGATCCTTGCGTTTCTGCCTCCCTCATCCTGGGATTAAAGGCGTGTTTCACCACACCAGACACTCAAAACTATTTTATTAATCATTTATGTTTTTCAGTCGATTTCATTTGTTTTTTTTTTGTGAGTGTTTGTTATTTATTTTATTCTATTTTGGGTTTTGTTATTTTTGCATCATTAGGTCATTTATTTAAAGCCTTCTCTCGATTTTACTTAAATACTTACAAACTTCCTTCTTAGTGCTGGTTTTACTAGGTTTCATAGGTTTGGCAAGCTGTGTTTTCATTTTCCTTTGCATTTAAGACACATGATTTTTTTCCGTTGATTTCTTCATTTGTCATTCAGAAAGCGTTGCACGTGCAGAGAGTTTGGAGCACTCACTGTTAACGGGGATGCTGCTGCCATCACGCCCCTCCCCTCCAGGTTCAGGGTTCTGTGAAGAAGAGGAGGCAGAAGGATTATGAGAGTCGGAAGTGGTGGACTCCAGAGAAACGTAGTCTTCCGGACCCCACAGGATTGACGCACATATGAACTCACGGAGACTGGGCGCCTGTGGAGGCCGGCACATGGGTAAGCGGGGTGGGGTTCCAGCCTCGAGAGGCAGAAGTGGACCCAGGGCCTTACCCCTAACTGAGAAGCTATTTGCAACTGCTACCAGCTGGCAAAGGAAAAATCAGTTTTCTCCAATGGAGGATCCTTGGATATATCAGCCGCACTCCAAGGCAGGACGCGCGCCCTGGAGTAACTGGCCAACACAAACCAAACTCCATGCTTTTCTGTGGGCTTTTTGTTTCATTTTTATTTATTTGAAAATTTCTGTTTTTGCTTTGTTGGTTTTGAGGGAAGGAAAACATGATTAAAAGGTAGTGCATACAATTTTTTAAATAAAAATAATAAAAAAGTGTTCCTTTCTTTCCCTGTGGTTATATAATTTCTAAATCTCCTCTTATTGTTTTCTAGTTTCACTTTATAGGGTCAGGGTGGATCGTGCTATGATTTTTTTAAACAAATGTTTATTTTATGTATATGCGTGCCTTGATGCTTGTGGAGGCTGGAAGAAGGTGATGCTGGATCCCATGGAACTGTAATTACAGATAGTCGTGAGCTGCCTGGGAATTGAACCTGTGTCCTCTGGAAGAGCAGCCAGTGTTCTTACCTGCTGAGTCATCTCTGTAGTTCCTCATACTATGGTTTCCAGCTTTTGAATATTTGAGACTCTTGTATAAGTTAAGATGATATCTCTTAGGAGAACATAGCACATCCGGGGGAAGGGTGTGTTTCCTGCAGCGGTTGGCTGAAATGGTCTTAGTGTCTTCTCAATCTGTTTGATCTATAACATGACTCCAAAGTCTGTGGGCTTTATCTTGTCTGATTAACCTCACATTGACAAACACATACTTTCGAAGTCCTCGGCCATTATTGTGATAGAGTTGGACTCTCCTTTTAGGCCTAGTAATCTTTGCTTCCTATAGAATGACTCTTTCATAGGTGCAAATGTATTTACAATTTTCATTTCTGTCGTTGAGTTTATCCCTGTGTCGTTATAGAATGACATTCTTTGGCAATTTGGGACTAAAAGATATTCATCGTCTAAAGACTATTATCTGAATACCATGTGCAGGGCAAATTCTGGGAGTGGGTTTGGAAAATACAAACTGTCCAGCTGATCTAAAGATTTGGACTTAGTTTCTTCTTATGCTGGTAGTATACAGGCTTCATCTTTAAAGTGCTCCCTGCCCCACCTCAGTATAGGAGGAAAGTCATACAAGTGTTGCATTGACCTGCCCATCTCTTGGATTCCATTTCTGGTTTTAAGTGTCCCAGACTTGGCTATCTTAAGGAGGCGTTTGGGTTGAACAGGCTTTTTTATTTTTGCTGATTTATCATGAGGACACTGGTGCTTCCTTCCACTCCAGATGGATACTGAGAATCCGAACCATGGGCACCAGTTTCAGAACCCTGTAGGCTCAGCATTTAGTTGGGGTCAGAGAGAAGGGCATTTTCACATCCTCCTAGTCTGTCATCCTCGATGGCAAACAACCTCTCCCAGGTGTCTAAAACGTGCTATTTCCTTCAGGGAGAGGGTAGAAGACAGCATTAGATAGTTCAGGTTATGATTCAGAGATGCTTTCTCTGATGTTAGATTATGTATGCAGGGGAATCTTTCTTGCTTTATTTAATTTTGGTCCCATGATAATGGTGACAATATAATGCTGTTTTTGTTTTAATCCAGTTGTTATAACTTAAGTCATCCCCACATCTAAAAAAAAATCAAAACAAGGTACAAATCTAATTCAAAACATTAAAAAAATACACACATGCACACACTCAATGTAACTTTTTGTTGTGAAGTATTAATTTAAGCTCTGTTATATTTGTTTACGTCGTGGAACATTTGTTTAATGATGCAAAGATGTGTTTGTTGCATTTGTTTAACTCTGTGAAGCTGTGTTATTTCGCCTGCCTAGAACACCGGATTGGTCTATAAAGAGCTGAACGGTCAATAGCTAGGCAGGAGGAAGGATAGGCAGTGCTGGCAGGCAGAGGGAATAAATAGGAGGAGAAATCTAAACTCAAGAGAAAGCTAGGAGTGAAAAAAGGAAAGAAGAAGACCCAGCCACAGAGTCGGAAGGGGAAAAAAGCCTCAGAATACAGAAAGGTAAAAAGCTCAGGTGCAAAACATAGATCAAGAGAAACAGAATGATTTGAATTCGAAAAGTTGGTTAGAAACAAGCCAAGTGGGTTGGGCATTCATAAGTAAGAGTCTTTGTGTATTTATTTGGGCGCTGGGTGATAGAACCCCAAAGAGTAAAACCAAGAACAAGTTTTTACTGTTGTTTACTTGTGGAGATGGGGAAGGTATTTTAATGCATGCGTTAAAACAAATGCCTTCCAAGGCCTTCAAAGGCCTCCCTGTCTTGTCCAGTGTGTCCCCCTCACAGTCTCTGCTCCCTCCTTTCTTTCCAAACCATCTGCCTGAAGTTCCTCATCCATCTTGTGCCCCTGCAGATTTCGGCCAGCATGCCCCATTTAAGCATCATTCAAGAGAAAGCCAGATGAAAATCAGCTCAGCATTGTAGCTATCCTCCCAGTGGGAGACTTCATGCTGATCCCTGCAGTGAGACCCTCTGTTTACCATGTAGTCTCTTAGGGAACAGTGCATGGAATAGAGAGTACACTGGACCAGGACTCAGAAGACCCAGGCTGCTAGCAGCTGGCGCGGCCTTCAGAAACAAGTTTGTCGCATCCACCCTTGACCAGCAAGGAAAACGCAATACCCGGAGCTCTTCTTGCAGCAGTTTTCAGGACTTTATTCACAGCACTCTCCCTCCCTCCCTCCCTCCCTCCCTCCCTCTCTCTCTCTCTCCTTCCTCTCTCTCCTTCCTCTCTCTCCTTCCTCTCTCTCCTTCCTCTCTCTCCTCGGGCAAACCTCTCCCAGCCCTTAAGTAGGCATGGGCTGCCAATCCCGGATTGCCAGGTGGGCATTGCCCATAGGCCCACACATATGCAAGCAGCTAATGATCATTGCGTGATAATAGCATAAGTCAGGCCTTAGCCATCTCAGGAGTTGATTATACATCTCCATCAGGTGTGATTCCACGCAGCTCACTACAAAGTTTAATTACGCATTCTATCTTCCTGGTTCTAGGAGGACACCCCTTTGATAAGGCTGTTGGGGAAGCCAAAGTCGGTGATGCATGACTGGAAAGTACTTTAGGAACTGGGAACGCTTTGGATACTGCCGTGTTTTTGAGAATAAGAATGTGATAGGCAGAAGTGGGGTTCTTAGAACTGTCTATTCCCATCCCTAACAATGGAGAGAAATTAAGACTAGGAAAGTGGTGGGACTCAGCCAAGGCCACACAGGCAGGTAGAATCATAACCAGAATAACATGGATCTCTCCAAAAGTATTAGAGTCTAGAGCTAGAATGAGTTTTAAGCTGTCCGAGAAGCAGGTAAATATAAACTGATCACATAGCTTTCGATGTGGGAAGGGTTTTAGCAGCGAAATGTGAGATGGAGGAGCGGAGGCTGCCATATTGTTGGTAGGACACAGGGGAAGCCTGAAGGCAGGTGTTCCTGTAGGTAGGAGAGATGCACACTGTGAAGATTCTAGTGTCAGCCTCGTGGGTCATCCTACCTATCCTGAAGTGGGGCCCAGAGATGCGCTTTGTTCCGAGGACTCATTTATCTTGAACGATTAACGATGGGCTATCCCCTCAACTCTCCTGCCCACGTTCCCGTCTTAATTACGGCTCAACAGCAGCTGTGGGTATTTGTTTGAAACTCATTTACTGGAAAGAGAAAATTTCCCCTGCCCACGAGTCGTGAGAATCTTCCTGTCCCTGGATTTTTATTTTGATGAAGCCAGGATTACGCAATTGGCAATCATTTGGATCATAATGTCCAGGGTCTCAGAATCTGTTCGTGTGCCTTGCTGTCGTCTTGAGTTCTGTGTCCTTGGGCGATGATAACTCAGATAAGGCGGAAGTCAAAGCCCTCTTTGGTAATAGGTGATGCTCTGTGACACCTGCCAACTGATGGTGACTGGGTGAGAAGCGGGCAATCTCCAGATGCAGGAAAGATGCCACAGTTCTACTCTGATGGCTTTGTCCTTGTTTGATCATCCAAATGTCCCATGCTGTGTGCCCTGAGGACTTCTTCCATTATCAAGTTTACCATTTTTCTTAAGCAATTTCTTCAAGGGAAGTTTCATTACCTCTTTTTTGAAAGGGCAGTCTCCATCTGTTTTTGTTGGCAACACAAAGAACCAATTCCAGTACCCAATTAAAATTATGTGGGCTGGTATTCAATAACATGTCATCAAGCATTTCTTATGAATGTGTGCTATTTACATAGGGAGTCAAAAATCTCAAGGTCTTTTGACAGTCACTTTCTGTACTCTCTTGAGTTTATGTGAATGCATTCTGTGTTCCCTTTAAATAATGGTTTTTAATGTGAAAGATAATTCATTGAAAAATTCTGCTTATTAGAGAAGAGGAATAAATTCAAATTCTTGCCATGTGCAGCGGGAAACAGTAGCAGCTCATTGCTGTAGTTTCAGTACGCAGTGCTAACATGCATTCTGGCTGGCTTATGTCCTTGTACACATTTCTCTCTCTGTGAGTCTGAGGAAGGTTTTCATGTAGCCAGGATGGTTTTGAAATACTGATTCTCTAGTCTACAACCCCAAGTCCCCACCAGACCATTGTCATGCGCCATCATAAGTAGCTTCCTCCCTTCCATCCTTTCCCTTTCTTCTCCCTCTTCTTTCTCTAGGCAGAGTCTCACTGTGTTGTCCAGGCTGGCCTCCATTTTAAAATTCTCCTACCTCTTCCTTCTATGTGCTAGGATTATGGAGCTGTGCCACCACACCTGGCTCAATTTTGGAATTGTCATTTGTCAAAGAATGTTTTGTCTTTTCATAGGCTGAACTCCTGAACCTGTTCTCAGGATGGAATTCAGCACGGTCTGAATTCGTCTCTTCAAGGCCAGAGGCACAAGTCACTGCAATTAATTTCATTTGAAATAAAACAGATTCTGGAAGGGAGCTTCTCAATGATAACATGGTTGGATTTTTTTCCCTCATAATAAAGTCACCACACATACAGAATCTAGAAGGAAGGAGGGAACAGACAATTGGAATGAGAAGAGAATGTGCTCTGCCCTCAGGCTGGGGGAGGTAGAGATAAGAGGAGGCAAGAGGACTTGTAAATTTGAGCCAGGCTGATGTATGAAAAGCCCTTAAATTCCATCATCCTGGTACTGCGAGCATCTTGGAGAGAATGCATGCCGATGGCTGTGGATAAAGCCAAGAGGCATAGTCCTGTCTGGGCCATCAGTTGAGTGGTCCAGAGCTCTGTGTACCCAAGTGACATGAACCAAGATGGTATAATGTAGTAATAGGAGCGGCAGGGCTGCGTCCCCGGCACCCGGCCGCCCACATGGCTAGCTCAAGCTTATGCCCCGAAATAATTACACGGAAACTGTATTCTTTTAAACACCGCTTGGCCCATTTCTATCTAGCCTCTTCTAGGCTAGCTCTCGCACCTGGACTAGCCCATTTCTAATAATCTGCTGTAGCCCAAGAGCTGGCTTACCAGGAATGATCTTAACCTGCGTCTGCCTGGAGTGGGAGAATCATGGCGACTCACTGACTCTGTTTACTCTTCCCACCTATGTTTTAACCTATGAGGGCCAAGCAGTTTCTTTATTGCTTAACCAATGAAATCAACAGATTGATATGACACTCCCATATCAGTATAACATATGTCTGTATTTCTGTTGTCCTTTTGTCCTTGGTAAATTGCTGATTGAATGAAACCAGGAACTGAGACAGTGGGGAATTATTAGGTTCCCGATGTGCAGATTTTCATGGGCTACCTGCATTTGCTATTCGTCTTTTGGTCCTTACTTCTTTACTAGTTTCAGATGGATGCAGTCCCCCTTGTAGGGAAGCCTGAGCTGAGCAGTCTAGGCAGCATCTCAGTTGCAAGGCTGTTGGGTTGCAAACTCTTGGTGGGAGGATGGCTGGCTCCAGTTCTCCCACCACCTGGAGGAAACTGCACTGGGCGGGCTTCAGTGGCTGAACTCCCTGGACTTCTGCAGTGACTCTGTGTAGCCGTGTCCGTCCCAGGAGTAGGAGAGAATGAAGTCATCTGGTAGACATACCCTTTTTAAAAGACATTTGTTGGGCATGGTAGCACATGTCTGTAATCCCAGAACTTGAGATGCTTGGTCTGGAGGCAGAAGCATGACATTATTAGCCTGGTCACATAGTGACTTTAAGGCTAGTTGGAGAGAGATGCTATTTCTCCCTCACCCGCAATAACTGTTTTATGTCGCCACCTGCTAATCCCTGGAAACAGCCAATGTACCAGAGTGGTCCTCCAAGAGCCCCTTTAAGGCTTAGAGAGAGAATGCCCACCTTCCAGATATGCAGAACGCTTATGTTTTCATTATCACGTATGAAATAGCTAGAATATAGAAAAGTCCCCTAAAAGGTAAAAATTACTAATATGCAGATAGCAAATTACGCAAAGATGCTGCAGACCTTAGCCAGCTGTTTCTCCCCTTTGGGAGGCTGAGCCTGTGACACTAGCTCATTCAACAGCCTGCTTTATGCAGAGGTTAATGACAACATCTTCCTTTGTTGCTCTTACCTGATTTTTCTGAGACAAGAGCTCTCTGAGACCCTGGCATTTGCCACTCCAGCTATCCTGGCAGGCTATCGAGCCCTCAGAATCCACCTATCTTCATCCCCCTCTCTTCCAGCCCCATACAGATGTACACTGCCATGTTCTCCTCTTATGTGGGAACTGGGGATCCAAAGCCAGGGCCTCAGGCTTGCATAGTGAACTCTGTAAACACAGTGCATCTTCCCGGGTCCCAGAATATACTTTTGTTCTCTTTCCATCTCTTTGGACCATGCCTCATCACACCGATTCAGCCCTTTGAGGTGCATTGACCAGACTTGGGGCTCCAGCACAGGCCCATTGGAGGGAGGGTTATGATGAAGAAAGCTTGAATGGTTTCCACGACCCTCTGATTATAAGATCTTCCTTTATTCCTCAGCCAGTATTATGTGGCTTACTTATGTACACTGTGTGTTCCCTTTTACATGATGGAATTTAATAAAAACAGCTCATGATTTTTTTGTAAGTAGTCCTGGCTGGGCCACTTCACTAAGCATGCAATCATGCCCAAACCCATCTGATGTTGGAGTGAACAATTCCTAATGCATTTTTACTGATGCTGCCATGCACCTACACTAGCTGTTGAGAGATGTCCTGCATGGTAGATTCTGAATAGACTGTTTTAAAAATCTTTACATATTCTCCTGAAACTCACTGGTGATTTCCAGAATGGTTTTCAGTAGGAGATATATATATATATATTTCTTCTATACAATGAATGCATCATTCTGCTACCAAACAGCTTCATGAGCTCAGATAATTCTTTGATTTTTGAATTCCAAATTTGTGAAAAAACAGAACAAAACAAAACAAGGATCAATATACAAAAAGAACTGACTGCTCTTTAGAGAGATAAACTTGAGGGAAACTTTAGAGAGAAGATGGTGTCTAAGATAGGCTTTAAGAAAATATTATTCCCCATAGGAAGATAAAGGAATGCAAAGAATGCCATGGAGAGGAGAAGATATTTGCAAAGACACAAAAAATATGAAAGTATGCCATTTAGAGCCACAGCAAGAGATCAGCTGAGGGGCTTAGAGTCCCATTAGGAGAAGCTTTGAGTGTCTTAAAGAGCTTGGGTTTGATCTTCTTAGAGAAGGGGACCATTGAGGTTTCCAAGAGGAGGCAGGTGGTCTTCTCTATGCCTAGGATGGTGATTGATGTGGACAAGACTAGAAGCCAGAAATGCAAACATGAAGCCATCCAATCAGGAGAAGGTGGGTATAGGCATTGTTAGTTAGAAAGAGAGCAAAGAGACTCTAAACAGGCGGTAAAATAGACAGGAGTTGGTGTGGTAGGTGTTGGGAATGAAGAGAAAGCCATTGGATACCAAAAGAAAAGTCTTACCTGGTTCATAGCTTTAGCCCTGTTGCTCTGGGGCCTGTGCTGAGCTCGTTCATCAAAGCAGGAACAGGTGCCACAAGCTTTATCATCAGGGAACAAAGAAAAAGAGAAAAAGGGAGAGATCCAAACTCTCCTCCAAAGACCTAGAAATCTCCCATGGACTCCCATCTCTTGAAGGTTCTTCACTTCCCAATAGCACACATCTGCAGATGAAGCCTTTATAACAGCGTGGTCCTTGTAGGACCCTAAAGACCCAAGGGGGAACAAGTGGCTCTGTCTAGCGGGTTTCTCTTTTTAAAGGACTTGGTGGGGCCGGGGGGAGGAGTGGAGTCTGGACCACAGTGGTGTTCTCTGTATATATCCTGAGGTCCAAGTGCTCACTGACTGGCTATATGGAAATGCCCTGTGCATTTAAAATCTACAGTTTAGAGACTAGGAGAGGGGGCTAAGAAAGGAACTGGGATCCAGGGCATCAGCTTCTTTTACTCTCCCTCCATGGCTGAGGTTACTAATTTCTCACAGAAAATATCTGTTTTCCCTCTCTTCCCCATCAGCAGCTGCAGTTGGGGACAGGGAAAGTGTCTTCTCAGCTACACCCTCCAGTGACCTGCCTTCTTTATCGGGTGTTGCTGCGTGGCGAAGGAATGGTTATTTAATGAAAAACACTTAAAAGAATTCCTGAGTTCTTAAGTGGAAAAGGAGAGCGCGCCCAGGTCAGCAGCCTGGAGCAGTGGGGCAGGAGGGAGGGTGGGCAGCTCAAAGACTTGTCTGGTTTGGCACGGTACTCTAGACTTTTACATTAAAACTATTTTTCTTCAGCTTCCTTTGTTCTTTTTCCAACCAGTGGATTGAGACGGTGTGAGAGCCACAGCTTTTCATTCCCACTTGACCAAGCTCAGGGCCGTTTCGTATGAAGCTCGTTCTTTAGTGTGTCACCTAAATAATAGCAGCGACCTTCACAACCTTTGGTCTTGTCTGCACGCCATAGTTTCTACCTCAATGTCTCAAATTCCTAGGCCTACATTTTGCTTTGCCTAGTCATTTCTGTTCCTATTACAGGTTCAGAATATGCACTTTAGACTGGATAAAAATCAGTGCAATCTGGCTTCATCAAGTGCCCAGAATTACAGTGCTCTCTGCCCATCTTTCTTCTCCTTTCCTCCCCATCCTGAGCATAGTATCAATTGTAAAAAATAAAATGGAAAATGGAGATACTCAAAAGACCAAGAGATGGCAGAAAGCTGCCTAAGAAACTGGTTTGAGTCCACAGGAGGGAAGCATAGGAGGAGGTGAGAGAATGGGTTTATGAACCACAGGATAAATGTAGTAACCTGCCGGCAGGGAGGACGGCAAGGACACTCTGTGTGGGTTAATTGGTGTCCTGCCTACACTCGGGAGAGAATACATTTTCAGCCACATCAAAGTCTTTTTCAGAAAAAAAAAAAGGAACCCAGAAAACAAAACAAGAACTTCATTAGGAGTGCCATTTCCAGGAACCCTGGCAGCTAGACAACGAGGAACCTGAAAACGACCGCCTCTGTTTAGTCTGTTGCCCTCTCAAACACTGAAGGATTTGCCACAAGAAGAGCAAGAAATGCAGGTAAGATGTTTAAATTCAATTTTCTAGAAAGTGAAACAATTCGGCTAGAGTTGGCTTCATTCAACCAGACACTCCCCACAGCTTCAGAATGCATTATCTGGGAATCTATAAAATCCCTCCTTTGGTGAAATTTCCATCCCACCCTCCGGAGGGACACACAGAACCCAGCACAGGGATGCCAAAGGTGACAACCTGTGACAGTGACAAGGACTGAGTAAAGGCTGCTTCCACCACCTTCCTCGTTTGTGGAACGAGGGGTCACAGTGAAAACGGAACGCCAGAGAACCCATCCTATTCGTTCTTACAACTCTTGTTTTGGTATAATTTTAGGCACAGACGGCTTCAGGGACCGAAGAATCACTGGGCACAGGACTGAACTCTGAGCTGTCTATTACAGCAGCAGAGGCCGAGGAACGGTCAGAGAGGGTAAAGCTATGTGAATCATTTTCAGAAAGGGAAAGGTGAACTCGTTAGTAGTCTGAGAAGGAGAAAATTGTAAAGGAGGAGCAGTGTGGACTCCGTGAAGAAGAGATAATGGCCAATGAGACGCCTGGGTTAAGGCAGGGAAAGTCTCATTTAGAAGCATGCGCAGAAAGTCTGCTGTGGGAAAAGAATCTCAGAGAAATCAGAAGACAGGAGGGACGTGTGGGTGATTGCCATTTGCATTTTCCCTCAGTTTCCTTCTCTTCTTTATTCAGACTTGGTGGTCGTTGTCCTTTCAAGAGAGGCAGAAAGTGAGCCCAAGAGAAGCAGGAATGGGCTGTAATGGGACTTTCAGAGACTGATAGTTTGTTGGGAGATGTGCTTTGGGTTAAGCATGAAAAAAATCAGCCGAGCCTGAAATAAATGGAAAAGATGACTGTTATTGAGAGCCAGGAGATAATCGGGTTATTAGATTTGGGGTTTTGGAGTGAACAATACGTCGGTGCTGCTCTTCAGTTGCCAGACTCCCCAGGGACTTGTGAGCCTTTTAAGACTAACTTTTCCATTTCTGTTCCTATTGCTGTATCATTGGTCAAACTATTTGTCTTGTCTCGGAATTAAGTAATGGGCTTCAATGAACTCAATAACTGTTGTTCTTCATTGGGAACTCATGGACTAACATGAACATCTTAGTAATGGAAAAATTTCAACTTTTGTCTATAGTGAATGATCCCAGCAACATTTATCCAAATAAAGACAATAACTAGGATTGGAATCTCTATATATAACCAAACCCTGGGTATCATAAACACCAGGCGAACACTCTACCAGTGAGCTGCACCCCAGCAGCCCTGTGAGTTTCCAAGCATCTGTGGCTAGAGTCCTCTGGCAGACAGTTTGCGCATGTCTACAGGGTTCCTCAGTTTCATGTGCAGGAGTGGAGTCTTAGATTCACTTTTCCAACAGACATTAAGCGTCCTGCATGTGCCAGGTGTCATCAGCAGCGACTGTGACATGTCAGTGTCTGAGCAAGGCCATGTTCTCTGCAGCGACTGTGACATGTCAGTGTGTGAGCAAGGCCACGTTCTCTGCAGCGACTGTGACATGTCAGTGTGTGAGCAAGGCCACGTTTTCTGCAGTGACTGTGACATGTCAGTGTGTGAGCAAGGGCACGTTCTCTGCAGCGACTGTGACATGTCAGTGTGTGAGCAAGGCCACGTTCTCTGCAGCGACTATGACATGTCAGTGTGTGAGCAAGGCCACGTTTTCTGCAGTGACTGTGACATGTCAGTGTGTGAGCAAGGGCACGTTCTCTGCAGCGACTGTGACATGTCAGTGTGTGAGCAAGGCCACGTTCTCTGCAGCGACTGTGACATGTCAGTGTGTGAGCAAGGGCACGTTCTCTGCAGCGACTGTGACATGTCAGTGTGTGAGCAAGGGCACGTTCTCTGCAGCGACTGTGACATGTCAGTGTGTGAGCAAGGGCACGTTCTCTGCAGCGACTGTGACATGTCAGTGTGTGAGCAAGGCCACGTTCTCTGACCCCTGCAGTCCCATTTCAGCAGGAGCTCTGAGGGCGCAAGTGATCTGCTGAACACACACAGATGACACTCATCACAGAGACCTTTACTCCTTCTTAGCTTCTTGGATCCGTCCCATCTCTTATGGCAATCTGTTTTATGTTTGACAGGGGTGGATTTTTTTTTTACTTTCTGTACACGATGTGGCTTTATAGGACCGTTGGTCAACACGTGTGGGCTCTCAAGCATGTGTTTGGGTATCTCAGCTCATATGGACAGATAGCAATCACGTTTCTACAAATGGCTCCCTCTTGGTCATTGGGCTTAAGGATGCTCTCACTTCATACATTTCATTGGTTCTTAGGAAGAAGGGTTCATGTGAAAGGTCTCTTCTGGATAAGGAGATGGGACCTGGACCACCTAAGTTTTTGAGACAGAATTTACATGAGTGCTGGGGATCTAAATTCAGGTCTTCAGCCTTTTGTGGCAGGCACTACACTGAATGAGCTATCAAACCAGACCCACTAATACAGATATTTAAATTGGTATACTTAGACGGTAGCTGGAAACATTTTTCTACTAAGAGTAAAATAAGTGTTAGTAATAATAGCATAATAATTTACTTATGATAAATTAGCTGCATATTAAAATATAGTGTCAAAGATACCTCAAAGGAACAAATTTGAATGAGGAAAATAGTACAAAATAGAAAAGCTGTTTACAAAGGGCTAGGGATGTAGCTCAGCGGTGGTAGAGCGCACGCACGGGATGCTGGCTTCAGTCTCCAATACCACATGGAACGTTTTAGAATATGAAAATGTCATAATTCAACCTGGACAATACCAACAGTAGATTGGAGTCAAATTGGCAGCTATAGAGCAGGGTTCAGTAGCTTTATTATAGACGGGAAACCATGTAAAAGTTGTCATTCTATGACAGAGGGAGATGGCCAGCACATTATGCTACATAATGTTTGCAACTTTCTGTTTTCCCTCTCTCCTTTGAAAGTGGGCAGGAGCAGGGGCCTGTGAGAAATGACCCCAGGTTTTATAGAAGGCAGCAACTGTCTTTTCTTACTCAACTCTCTTTTGGGACCAAAAGTTCTTTTTTTTTTCTTTGCAAAGTGCCAGTTTGATCTCTCATCTTCTCTGAACCCAAAACATTTAAAAAATAAAATGACTGAACTCAGAATCTCATCCACTTTTCAAACTTTTCTAACAGCAAAACGCTGGAACAAAAGACTTGTGTCTCCCCAAAAGCCCCTTGCCTCCTTTTAGGAGTCATCGACAAAGAGGTAGCATTGCCTCTTGGCTCAGGATGAGTTTTTCCAGCCATTCCAGATAAAGCCAGTATTTCAATCTGGCCACTGAAATTCTGTGAAAGTAAAACTTCCAAAACATTTTAAAATAAGAAAAATCAGGGGTTGATGGTTTCTAGGTTCAGTCTAGAAAATTTGTGGCCAGACCAACACTCAGTAAGGCCTGCCAAGGTGCTGCCCCCTGAGGGTTATTTGACAGAGTGAAATAAAAGATAGATAGAATGAAGCTCCATGTCCATAGTTCCCCCTTGCTTTTCTCAGTATAAACATAGCGTGTTAATTCAGTCTGCAGCATCCTGCACATAGGTATAATCATAGTTGTGTACTATGGATAGTGATGGTGTAGACAGGAACAAGAGCTGATGCTCCAGGCCGAGTCATCCACACCTTGCTGCCACTAGAAATCATCAAGTAGGGTCCTGGTGTCAGGTCCAGGTCTTGGTGATTATGTGACAATCATTCTTTTTTCTTTTTTAAAGAATTATATTTTTTTAATCACTCATTTAGAACAACACAAACACAAACAGGGATACAGAAAAATAATGGTCAAATAAGTTAAATACACAAAACCAAGATAAATACATTTCTTCACAAGAGTGTTACACTTAGAGGTGTTAAATGTTAGTTAAACTGTAAATGTTCCAGGTGATCAACTGTTGACCATTCTACAGGCGGCCTTGACTGTTGACCGTTCTACAGGAGGCCTTGACTGTTGACCATTCTACAGGCGGCCTTGACTGTTGACCGTTCTACAGGAGGCCTTGACTGTTGACCGTTCTACAGGAGGCCTTGACTGTTGACCGTTCTACAGGAGGCCTTGCATTTTCATAAATGTAGTAAGGAGAATCTCTGGAGGCCTCTGCTACTTGGTATCTTGTCAAGGACACAGGTGCTGTGGAAACTTTGGAAAAGGGAAGCAGCTCTTTATTTTTGAGTGGAGAACAAATTTCCCTGGCAATCATTCTGAAAAGTCAAAGAGTCCTGACTGTTATCCAGCCTGGTATTCCCCTTTTTTGTGTTTCTCTGTGTCTTCAGTGAAATGAGTCCTGCTGGTCTCACAGACTGTGTGTGGATTTACACAAAGCATATAACCTCGCCTCTGCAAATGCTCACAGCTAACATTTCTTGTGTGGTTTTGGTTCTCTTCCCTTTGTTCTCTAACATGCACAACATGAGCCTGGTGTCCACTCCGGAGAAGACATTGCTGTTACCCGAGTCCTCCACCCTGATCTAAATTCTCTTTGTGGGATCTTGGCCCCCCCCCTTTCCCAACAGTGCTTTTGAACCCTTGCTACCCCTGATAATAAAAATAATAAAGCCATCAGATCCACCAGCTAGTGCTCAGAATCCCTAAGACTGAGACTCACATCCTCACTCTTTCTTTGAAGCTTCAAATGATTCTAACAAGTGAGTTGGCCATGAGAAACACTACTCTGGATTGAAAGACTGCTTTTCCTTTGCTTCTTTTCATGGTAATGGTCAAATTCCTTTCTAGGTAGTTCCTGAGATGATCCAATGTCCTGTGTCCACAGGCTAGCAGTCAGCGGGGCAGGGATGGGAGTTGACCTTTCTAAACTGCTTTCAAGCTGACTCTCTTGGAGTCAGTGGGATGCACGGCTTCTCCTTGGACTCACACACTTCTCATTTTACTCTAAGCCTGGGATTTCTGAGGCTGAGGCAAGAAGATCACAAGTTCTAGGCCACTCTGGGCAACACAATAAGTTTCAGGCTAGCCTGTGTTACGCAGTGAAACTTTATCTAAGAAACTAATCAATAAATATTCAAACTACAAGATAAAGCTGGGTTTCTATGATGGGTTAAGATTTGTGGTTTTCTGAGATACTGTGGTTTCTCTGCTTCCTATTTCTCTAATCTCTGTATTGAAGGTACCAAATCACCAGCTGTCTTCATGACCTCTGATAGGTTAGAGTAGACACTGAGCTGCTTCCTAGGATCAGGCTTGATGTACAAAGCTTGGAGTCTTCTTCCACTGCAGCATATTTTCCTTTTCACTTTTATGACCAATCTTGGGTGTGCACAACTGCCAAGGAAAAGGACCCTGTTCCTCAGAATTCAGCTCCTAAGGTTGGTAGTTGTATATAAGGTCAGGAGCTGAATTCTGAGGAACAGGGTGCTATTTGAGATCAAGGTGCACACCCAAGATTGGTCATAAAAGCAAAAAGGAAGCATGAGTCTAGATTTAGAAATTTTCTGCCAACCTTTGAATCTAACCCTACCAGCTGAGGGCAATTAACTTAGAAAAAATGAGGGTCACACAGATCTGAATGAATGTCTGTGAAGTGACTCAGAGTTCTAACCATAGAGGTTGCTGATTCTAACTTTCAACAACATCAGAATGAATATGTGTGTGTATATATATATAGTATATATATATATAGTATATAGTGTGTATATATATATTGTGTGTGTGTGCATGCGCATTCTTGTGTGTGCATGTGTGTGATAGGTGTATATGTGGTTTTTTTTGTGTTTGTCTTAGAAGTATATAACCTCCTGAGCTGTCCTGCTAGCCCCAGAGTAGATACAGCTTATACAGACTATTCCTTCTTAGTGGCTGAGATAGATGAGCACTAAAATAATCACAGAGCTATTTTGTTTGAATGGTTGGCATTAGTTATATTTAGAAGTATTGATACTGCTTGGGCAAAAATAATTTTTTTCCTGCTTCAGCTAAGTTATTATTGATTTACGACTAATAGTAGAAATACTGATGTTTTATTGATCCCTTTATAACTGTTGTCAAGTTAAGTCCATTAATTTACTTCATTTCTATTTATTCATGTAACAAACATTAGGTACCCATCATATGTTAGTCCTACAAGAAATGTTTATATATATATATAAAACGTGATTAATTTGCAATATATAAAAACACCCAGCAAATGATACTTTGTCCCTCATCCTTTTTCCCTTATTTTTTATTATTTATTTATTTATTAAAGATTTCTGTCTCCTCCCCGCCACCGCCTCCCATTTCCCTCCCCCTTCCTCCCTCATCCTTTTTACTGAGATATTTTATGTATATTATATCAGGTCTCAATATTCAATGACTGTTTACTGCCAGATGGAGATTCATTATATAGGTATTTTTCATTTTATATACCTTTTATCTGCTGATGGTTTGAATATCAAGTATCTTCCAGAAGTTTCATGCATTGGATTGATCTCCACCTGGTGGATCCAATCAATCACTGGGAGGTACTCAAATCTCAAGGACACTGACCTAATCAATGAATGAATCTGTTTATCTGTTATTTGGTGCCATTATTGAGATGTGGTTGAACTTTTCAGAGTTGGGGAAATTTGGAAGAGATATGGATGTGTCTTTGGGGGCAGGACTATTTTATCTGCACCCTCTTTGTTTCTCCCTTTGCTTCCTAGCCTCCTTCATATGCTCTCACCATTATCTCAGGAGACCCAGGGGACCACCAAGATGTTCATCATTATCTCAGGAGACCCAGGGGACCACCACGATGTTCATCATTACTCAGGAGACCCAGGGGACTACCACGATGTTCATCATTAGCTCAGGAGACCCAGGGGACCACCAAGATGTTCATCATTAGCTCAGGAGACCCAGGGGACCACCAAGATGTTCATCATTATCTCAGGAGACCCAGGGGACCACCACGATGTTCATCATTACTCAGGAGACCCAGGGGACTACCACGATGTTCATCATTAGCTCAAGAGACCCAGGGGACCACCAAGATGTCCATCATTATCTCAGGAGACCCAGGGGACCACCGTGATGTTCACCATTATCTCAGGAGACCCAGGGGACTACCACGATGTCCATCATCATCTCAGGAGACCCAGGGGACTACCACGATGTCCATCATTAGCTCAGGAGACCCAGGGGACTACCACGATGTCCATCATTAGCTCAGGAGACCCAGTGGATGACCACGATGTCCATCATTATCTCAGGAGACCCAGGGGACCACCAAGATGTTCATCGTTATCTCAGGAGACCCAGAGGATGACCACGATGTCCATCATTACTCAGGAGACCCAGGGGACCACCACGATGTTCATCATTAGCTCAGGAGACCCAGGGGATCATGGGTTGAAGCTGTTGAGGCAAAATAAATTTTATCATTATCTCAGGAGACCCAGGGGACCACCACGATGTTCATCATTACTCAGGAGACCCAGGGGATCATGGGTTGAAGCTGTTGAGGCAAAATAAATTTTATCTCGGCCGGGCAGTGGTGGCGCACGCCTTTTATCCCAGCACTCAGGAGGCAGAGGCAGGCGGATCTCTGGGAGTTCGAGGCCAGCCTGGTCAACAAGAGCTAGTTCCGGGACGGGCACCGAAGCTACAGAAAAACCCTGTCTCGAAAAACCAAAATAAATAAATAAATAAATAAATAAATTTTATCTCCTTTTAAGATGACTTTCTTATGTAGTTTGTCTCAGAAACAAAAATATAATGATCACAACAACATCTAGTTGGGGTGCTTCTATCTTTTATTCCCATATAGCTATGGGCATTGAAAATATGTTCAAATTTCTCTTGAATATTCTCCTGGAAGTGGAATTGCTGAGCAATGCAGTATCCTATGTTTAAATTCCATGTTGAAACATGATCTAACTATGTTTGAAAGGGACCGTATATCTTTATGCTCCTACCAGTCATTTGTGAGGGTTCTGAATTCCCCACCTCCTCGACAACAACACGGATGTGACAGATCCCTCTTTAGGAGCTTAGATGTTATTTATTTTACACTTGATGGTAAGTGTTTGGTGTTTATGACTCTTTGGGTTTCCACATCAAGGCCACGTGTAATAGTACAAAACATGATCTGCTTTGAAATTGCGTTCTTTCGCTAGAATGTTCTACAGTGTGGTATGTGAGTCCCCGCAGCAAAACAAGGTAAATTGTCAGACATCTCAACTCTGAATGAACTCTATGAATGAAAAATGAATTCATTCTTGAACAGGAAACCTCTGGCACGGTGAAGTCTCAGGATTGTGAGAACTGGGGCTGTTTGGGGAAGTTCTGGCCAGATCCTGGCGATTGTTTGCTTTATCACTATGGGAGCAAAGAAGAGATCAACACGGCTTCTCAAAAGGCTTCCTCTTGCAAGATGAAAAACATGATTGGCAGGAGTGAGGAAAACCGCCAAGGCTGAGAGCGGGCTTGGCTCCCTGGTCTAAGACCAAATAATGACCCCCGGATCAGGACATGAGAACAACGGAGCTCTGTGTCGCGGCTCTTGGCGCTCACGGGCTCTGTCTCCTGGGCTAATAAACGTTTACTGCAGGTAACATCTGGAGGAGGGCAAAGGAGACAAATGTGCTGACCTCAGCAGGCAGTTTGCTGTCAGCCTGCCCAGAAGCACACTGAAAGCCGGCTTCTAACTCCGAACAGGCCTTTTATTCTTGGCAACCCTGCCCACCCTCCAAAACGCAAGCCCTTTTCTGTCCCAGGCATTCTCCCCTGCCCTTCCACGGTGGATTCTGCTCTACACAGTCCCTGGTCAGATTTCAGTGGCAAGTTCTCTAACTTTTGAGTTACAAGAAAATGCGTTTAATTTTTTTTTAAGTTGAAAATCAATTTTCTTTCTAGGTCATATTCTGATTATAGTATCCCTTCCTCAACTCCTTCTAGATTCTCCTCAACTTTCCCTCCTGCCAAAAGCTGCATTCCTGCTTTCTCTGTCTTATTAGAAAACAATCAGGCATCTAAAAAATAAGAAATAATAAAAAGATAAAATAAAAACAAACCAGAATAGGACAAAACAAAAATAAACAACAAAATCGAGCTAAAGAAAAAGCACAAGAATTATATACAGAGGCTGAGACACACACATTTGCACACACAGAAGACCCATAAAGATAACATTGAAAACCACAATATGTAAGCAAAAGATCTGTAAGTTAAAAAAAAAGCCCAGATCAAACATTATGAGACAAAAATTCTTCAAAAAATATCATGGAGTTCATTTTGTGTTTGGTATTTATTACTGGGTGTGCTGTGGCTTGTATACCCAGTGAGACGAGGTTGGAGAAAACCAACTTCTCCTTTCTGAGCAGTTACCTATTGGAGACAGCCTCTGGGTTAGGGATGTGGCTTGCGTCTCTTCCCTTCTCAACACTGGGGCCCCATCTAGTTAGACCTAAGCAGGCTCTGTGCATGCTGCCACAGTCTCCGTGAGTTCATATGCACTTCAGGCTTGTTGATTTAGAGATCCCTGCTTTCTTGGTGTCCTCTATCCCCTCTGGCTCTGGCCATCTCTCTGCCTTCTCTCCCACAGGGTTCCCTGAGCCTTGAGCAGAGGGATTTGATGGAGACATTCAGTTTAGGACAGGGTGTTCTAAAGTCTCTCACTCTCTGCACACTGTCCAGTTGTGGGTCTCTGTACTTGTTCCTGTCTACCATAGGATGCTTCTCTGATGATGGCCAAACAAGACACTGATCTGTGAGTATAGCAGAATCATGTTAGGAGTAATTGTGTTGCTTTGATCCTTTTGCAGAACAGTAGTGTGTAGTTTTCCCCTAGATCTGTGGCTTATCTAGTCTCCCGTGGTTGGCCACGCAGGCAGTGTTGTCATGGATCCCATCTCATGGAGTGGCCTTAATTCCAATCAGATAGTGGTTGGTTACTCTCACAACCTTTGTGCCACTATTATACCAGTTTATCTTGCATGCAGGTCTCATTTGTAGATTGAAGGGTTTGTAGCGGGGTTGTTCTTTGCTTTTCACTTCCGGAAACTTGGGGAGTACCTTCCAGCACCATGGACACTAGTCAGTAGGGATGAAGGCTCTAAGTAGGCACCAGCTCAACTTCTCTGTGTTCAGTGAGTTATGTAGGTGTTATCTTGAAGAAGAGGGCCTTACCACCACTACTTTGTGGAGAGCAACCAATAGCTTTGGTAATAGCCCAAGTAGTTTTGGGGTTCCTATGAGGCCTCTTCGGCCAACAACTTAGTTAGATGTAGCCCCTTCCTGGGAATAGATGTTTCATTGGTGGTGACAGATGTCTAGTTGGGGCTTTGTCTCCCTCATTATTGGTGACTCCATTTAGATTTTTTTCAGATAAGTATACACTCTAAGAAGTGTCTATTAGGTTCTGTATGACTCCCAAATGGCCCTTAGTTTAGCTGTCTCTCTCTGTATTGCCTCCCTTTCTTCCTTTTCCTTTCCATTGATCCCTCCATTCTATTTATTCGTCAGCTCTTGTCCATCTCTATCTATTCTATTTCCCCTTCCTAGGGAGAGCTACCCCTCCACACGTTTCACTCACATATTTAAAGAGTTTAAAAAGTAAGCCAGAGGGTGATGGCACACAACTTTGATCCCAGCACTCAGGAGGCAGAGGTGGGCTGACCTCTGTGAGTTCAAGGCCAGCTTGATCAATAGCGTGATCTAGGACACCAAGTGCTACACAGAGAGACCCTGTCTCAAAACAGCAACAGCAGCAGCAACAACGACATGATAGCGTGCATGTGACAAAGCAATTGGTACTGTTCATTTAACTTGTTTCAGTTTTATAGACCAAGAAACTGATGATTGAATGAAATGCCCAAATGTCTTTCTTTTACTTCTTGTTCCTACGATCTAGTCCAAGGATGGGCCATAACTTATGTTCTTATAAGAAAGACTGGAAAGGCTGTGGGATTGACAAGTGAGTCAGTGAGTGAGTTAGAGAGAGAAGCTCTGCGCAGGGATAGAGGGTGGTTCTGTTGTAAGAAAAGTACCCTCTTTTCCTCTTCTTCAGTGTCCCTGTCTAGCAGACACAGTGGGCAGGGCAGACTCATCCAACAGTGACTCGGGGCAGGAAGTGGTCTTCGGTTGTTAACACAAGGAAAGAGAAAAAGAGAGAGTAAGCTGTTCTTATTCCCCCATTCCCTCCGATACTGGCAGGTGTTCTGATATTCTTGTGGTCCTTCTCTTACAGCAAAATACACACTGTCTCCCATTTCCAGACAGTTCTTACGTGCCTTCTGGAACGGTCATTTCACAGTAAACAGACTGGGTCATCTTTAGTCTCCCACTTCTTGCCTTCATTGCGTTGGTGCCGTCAGTGGCAGACCGACCTCTGTGCCTACGGTCTCCGACACCTCTGCCTCCACAGCCTTCCTTCCCCTCTCTTGCATGGCCTTGACTACTCATTCACTCAGCTCTCAGGTATCAGTGAATTAATATCCCTCTTGATATTATCACATTTATAACCTGTTTGTCTTCCAGTCCCACGGGGCAACTTTCCTTTTGTGATGATGCTCTTTTCAGCTGAATTATCTCCAAGTTCAGCTCATCCATGACTGATGGTCTTACGATCGTATCCATGGAGACTCTTGGTGCTTAGTTCAGTCGTCTTCTGTTGAGAACAGTGAACCCCCAGATCCTGAATTTCTTGTAAACAACTTGTTTTCCCCTGATCTGAGTGCCTACAGCTGCTCTGAGCACGAGACCCTTAGGAGTTCCTGATGGCAGGAGAGTGGTTTCTGGTGCGTTTGGCTGGGGAGTGGCTATCCCTATATAAGCTGCTCCTAAACACAATAAAGGGGGCATTCTTGGGGCATTCTGGCATCAAGAGTGACTTGTGACTCTGTATCTATGTCTTTGTGTGTTTCAATCTCCAGCCCCTTGCCTGGTTCACGAACTGTATGGTGGCGCATAGAGCGCAGACGGGCGTGGTGCACTGCAGTCTTCCTATTCAGACTCTGTGTTCCTGAGTGAATGCTTTGCCGGCAAGATGCTATCCAAAGACTATTGCATTACTTGTTTATTTTTTTTTCCGTTGCTGTGACAAAATAACCAAAGAAACGAGTTAAAAGGGGAAAACCTTATTTTGGCTCGTGGCCTCACAGAATCTCCACCCATCAGGGCATGCAAGACACAGGGGCAGAAACAGCTCTGCTCTTGGTGGTGCGAGACTGCAGTGAAGCGCCTCACACAGTGGCCAGACCATGAACCTGAGAGCAGGCCAGCGAGTTAAGAATAAGACACACCAGGCTGGAGAGGTGGCCCAGCGGTTAAGAGCATTGCCTGTTCTTCCAAAGGTCCTGAGTTCAATTCCCAGCAACCACATGGTGGCTCACAACCATCTGTAATGAGACCTGCAGGAAGAATACTGTATACATAATAAGCAAATAAATAAATATAAAAAAATAAGACACCCCCTAGTGACACAACCCATTTCTTTCAGCTAAATTCTACCTTCTAAAGGTTTTGTCGTGAGCTCTCAAATAAAGCAGTTCTACCAGCTGGGAGCCAAGACTTTAAACCCTTGAATCTGTGGTCAGTTCAGACTCAGGCCATAGCAACCATGACATGTCAAATTAGTGACTCTACGCCACTTGCTTTCAGGACCATAGCTTTGTCTTAACATCACATCAGATGTACCAACTCTTGAGCCTTACAGTTTGATAACTATATGCTATATTCTCACCTTCTCCTTTTCTTACTTACTCTTACTTATCCACCTAGTTCTAGATCTACTTTCAGTTAAAAATGCGTGGGAAATGTCTGTGTTTAGGTTGACTTTTTTTCCCTCTGCACTCTGCTGGATAGTGGTTGTTAGTTTTCCCTACAAGCAATTCTGTTGTTCCTTTGGGAAAAGTGACGAGCCTGGCTGGTGTGATGCTGTGTAGCCCCACCATCTTCTCCAGCCCCACCATGGTGAGTGAGCGTGAGATAACTTCCTGGATGGACACTTGATTCAGTCAAGGTCAATCAAAACCTCTTGCCTGGTACTTGCGTCTAGTAGGTTTGGTGAGTGAGGGAATGTCAGAGGGAAGGGGGATGAGAGGAAAGATAAAGGGAGGGAGGGAGGGAGGGAGGGAGGGAGGGAGGGAGGGAGGGAGGGAGGGGAAGATATCGCTTGGAGTTTAGATTCATGAGGGATCAACACTCAGGACCTAACCATCTTTCCAAATACCATGACATGGAGGATTAGATCACAACGTTTTGTATCTAGCACCACCTACAGTTAGAAACACAAGCCGAGTGGATGCATCCCAGCCCTGTTCTTGCAGGCCAGTTCAAGCAGAGCTTGCCAGGATCCTCTGGGCTTACTGGCTCATGAATGCTGTTCTAAGGCATTTTTATTCTCATTCTGATTTGAATGTCTGATTTCGATGGAAGTCTGTAAACCCATAGAAGTGAGTCCTACCTCAGTTTCAAAGGTTTGTTTTTTATTTATGTGTATAGGGCCGTATTCATTCATCTATGCAGTAGCCCACAGAAGCCAGAAGACGCATCAGTTCCTTCAAAATGGAATTACAGGTGGTTGGGCGCTGGCATGCAGGTGCTGGAAACTGAACCTTGGTCCTCTGTAAGAGCAGTAAGTACTCTGAACTGCTGAGCTCCCCATCTTGATTTTTATCTCATTTGCAAACCTATTTTTTTTATATCATACTCTATTATCTCACCGATCATCTCTCACTTTTCATTCCATGAATATTCTCCTGGCTCTTTGGGGGACTGACCTCCTAGGGTTGAGATTTGGTTGGCTTCTTGCAAATATTTTATAGCATCAGAATAATGTTGAATTTGAAGACTTCTGAAAATGCCTTTACTGTAGCCTGCAGAGATAACAAGAAGTCCAAGTGTGGCCTGCTCAGGCCTGGGAGAGTAACCCAGCAATGCTATAGAGCTCTGCTTCTGTCTGCCTCCCGCCCCGTCTCGTTGGTGATGTCCATCACACTTCCAAATATGTAATTGTTCTGTGGAAGGAAGGATAAGCAGAAGAAGTACCCGATACACGTGTGTGGTGGGGAATGTGTGTCCCAGCCATGCCTAGCTGACGGGAGACAGAGAAATCAAGCCTTTCACAAAGTCCCATTTTTAATCTCATTGTTCAATTATTGCTATTAAGGTTCTGAGTTCCTTGTCTATTCTGGATGCTGAATGCTCCTTTTATATAGAGAAAAAAGAGAAGCAGCTCCAAGCGGATAGTTCTCAATTTCCCCTGATCTACTCATTGAAGACATAATTAAGGCTGTCTATGAAAGCCCAGAATAAAGGATAACAGCCATTTATTTGTGGTCCTCTGCTTTGTCAGTTCTGGGAGCTGCATGCAGAAACTCAGATTACAAACCAAGAGAGTGAGTACACTTTCCATCTGTGCCCATCAGTCCACGGGTAGTACCTCAGACCATACCCTACCGAGCTGGTACCCAAAAGGCTATTGACCAAATGAATTCCCACAACATCTCCCCTTTTCTCTAAATAAGAGGGTTCTAAACCTAATACAAAACAATATACAATAAGAACAAATATCAAATATTGTCCAGGAGAAAGAAGAGGCAAAAACATATACAAAAAAATAGAACTACAACCAACATGAACAATATCAAGCAAGAAAAACAAGCAAGATAAACCAGTTTTTTTTGAATACTATAATTAAAGCATATTACAGGCATATCACATAATCTTACAGGACATATATGGTCATTGAGATATCTAATCATACCTTAAAACAAATGCTTAATAAACAGGTTTTGAGGAGCCAAGACCCCCAGAGATAGATTGCATAATGCCTTATTAACCTTGAATTTTCTTAATGCTAATGAGAAAGGAATACAGCTGCAGAGAGACATTGGACAATAGAAAAAAATCTGAATTAAATTAGTCAGTGTACTTCAAGGATGTATTGACAGAATGTTGTATTGGTGAAGGGGTTTTGTTCTTATTTTCACATGAAAAGAAAAAACTATTAATACCATCAAAATTAATCAAGATTCAGTTTGAAAAGGAGAGGTCTCTTGATAAAGAGAAATGACAGCTCATCCTCTGAGGTGACAAGCCTACAAGTTGTAAGGAAACCTCACAAGGGTTGGGGCATGGTTCTGTTCTTATATTTGCAGAAAACTAGAAAATACCCATCCTCAAGAAGCCAGGAGACCTTGGACATCTAGATGCCTATCTAGCTATCTAGAAAGAGTCACCAAGCAAAGAAAAATTTGTATGATATCAGTATTCTCTGTGGGGTAAATTCTCACTTCTTAAACATACATATCTCCTTACTTCTCAATATAATAATTGTCCTGACTCACTTAAAAATCAAAGCTGGCTTTGAAGTTGGACTGTGGCTCTCCTTCTCTAAATCCAAGCATGCTGTTAAAAGTTTCTGTCTCATATCTAAGGTTATCAAAACTCTGTTTTGAAAAATTCTACTTCTCCCCATATCTAGTTTTGTCTCTATGGTACCTTTCCTTGGATCTATGTCTATCAAAATTCATATTTTCCATTTTGATATTAATAATGTTTAAGTTCTCCAAAGTGAACAATAAATTTTCCTACAGTAATCTCTGAAGTCTCAAGAAAGAAGATGGGGCCCCAGAACAAATGTTACAAGGAGGACCTCTTTGTTCTTCCCAGCCACCCGGCTAGCTTAGCCCCTGAAATGACCTCACAGAAACTGTATTCATTAAAACACTGCTTGGCCATTAGCTCTAACTTCTTATTGGCTAATTCTTACATATTAGTTTAACCCATTTTTATCAGTCTGTGTATCACCATGAGGTCGTGGCCTACCAGAAACGTTTCAGCACATCTACCTTGGCTGTGGATCCATGGTGTCTCTCACTCTGCCTGTTCCTCCCAGCATTCAGTTCTGTCTTCTCTGCCGACCTAAGTTCTGCCCTATTAGGCCCAAAGCAGTTTCTTTATTCATTAACCAATGAAAGCAACACATGAACCGAAGAACTTCCTACACCAAACAACAATTTCACCTGGTTCATATGATACCATTGAATTGATAAACACCACCAAACACTACAGACTGCTCAAGATTATTCCAACTTGGCTAGCTGATAACACACCTTCTTAAAACATTATGGCCAGAACTTCAGGAAAACCCTACCCACTACTCAGAGACTGTCTACAATTTTACCAGACAGTACTCTTGAGAACTAACCACTGTTTTAGTTTTAACAGGATCCCACTGAAATACCATCAACCCCATGACAGCTAGAAGTAATTCTAGAAAATGATGCCCCCCTCTCCCAACAGAATTTGTTCTGAGGGTTAGGGACAATTGTCACTGTTAAGGGTTGGTTATAAGTTGTATGGGGTTAGGGGAGGAAAATGAAGTAGGCTTAGAAATCTCTTTTGGAAAAGAAAAAAGGGGGAATGGTTTGCATGGAATAATGGATAGATTAGTGTATCAACTTGTGAACTATTAATTATAGATAATTTACATTGGCATAGATTCTTATAGATTGATACATAAAATTTTCTTTGTATTTCTGTCTGAAATTTTGTATGTTGATATAAATTCAAATTATGTTTGTCATATTGTGCATGTTCCTATTTCTATTTACAATGTTTGTGCACAAAGGCAAAGTTATCTTGTCATATTGTATATATGTATGTTTCTACCTCTGCTTAAGATATTTTGTATATTTATGCAATTAAAGTTAAAGATATCATATTTTACTACTATATATATATGTGAATGTGTGTATAAATATAAAATGTTATTTACATTTCAAGGTCATTGTCCTCATTTGCTGCACATCTGTTTAAAGATTGTTTATTTTTAAAATGTGAAGCCTTAGTCTTTAAACTATATAGGTATTAAGAATTACTGGTCACTCATGTTTGTCATACTTATAGTTAGGCTAGACTGTTTCTCTAGATGCACAGAGCTGTACTCCTCACAGATAGGTAATCTTCAAACACTTCAAAGAACTGTAGAAAATGGCATTTAAATAACTCAGGATTCTATTGATGTGGGACATGATTGCTCCTTGTAGTACTAATCTATTCCCTGGAGAATGTTGGTCACCGAAGATAATCCACTTGGAACTTGTTTTTTTCTTGGCAAAACTGGCCTTTGGGCAAAGAACTGCCCTTGCACATTGTCTAAACTGGACAAGCAGGATACAAGCAAAAATGACTACTGAGCCTCGCCAAGACAGGATGGGACAGTCTTTCAAATTTTCTGCTTCTGAAAATGATCTGTCAGATACTCTAGGCCTTAGCCAAAGTTGATTGCCCCAACATTGCAAATGAAACTTTGGTTGATTGCCCAGGTAGCCAGCTGTCTCTGTCATTTCTTGTACCTTTTGGAAGTTGCTTGCTTGCACTTCCTGCTTACTCAGGTAATATTATTTTCCTTCTCATGTCTTTGATGGGGTTGAAGACTAGATAGTCATAGCTACTTTCTTCTCATAAATTAGCTAAGACATTTTTAGTATGAGACAGATTCCTCAGTATAGAACAGCTATTGAAATAACCTCTGCTATTTGCTAATTATCTTAGACTGGACATTTAGCATGTGTTTCTTGGTTGATGTTGTTCATGTTGGTTGTAATTCTATTTTTGTGTATGTTTTTGCCTTTTGTTTCTCCTGGACAACACTTAATATTTGTTCTTATTCTATATAGTTTTGTATTAGGTTTAGAATCCTCTTATTTAGACAAAATGGGAGGTGTTGTGGGAATTTATTCAGCCAATGGCCTTTTGGTTACCAGCCCATTAGGACATGGTCTGAGATACTACCTGTGGACTTTTAAGTGTAGCTGGAAAGCATGCTTGCTCTCTTGGGTGGTGGTTGGAGTTCTGTTTGCAGCATCCAGCACCAACAGAGCAGAGGATCAAGGCTCTCTACCCTTCTTGTGAATTTTTCCCCAAATAAATATTTGTTATTTTTTATTCTGGGCTCTTGTGTACTTCCTTAAGTACAACCATGAATTCTCACAACAACTCATTTCCAGATCTTTCTTTCCAAATGAAATGCTTCTCTTCAAATTTCCTCATGCTAGCCCACAACACAGCATAGTTGTATGGTGGCTAAGGCAGGAACATTTCCTTGGATCATAGGGGCATCCTTTTTGTTCAATAACCTTGCTTGCCTCTCCTTCTTCCTTTATAATAGTCTTTAAAATAAAATATGATATTTTAGGGAGGGGAGACTTAGCAAGTATTGATGACTCTATATTTCTAAAGTGTCTCTGTGTTCCCATGCATCTGTATCCTTGTGTCTCTGTATCCCTGTAAGCTTTTGTGGCCCCCAGGTATCCAGAGCTTGCTGTCCTTGTTTTTAACAGGCCAGTGGAAGCTTCTCATTGTTTCCTGGCCTTCCCTCCCCTGATTAGAACTGTTCCTTGGCATTTGGGGCCACTCCAGAACGTTTAGTTGCTTTTTCCATTTCTTTTGTGTGTCTCAACGGCCACAGCAGGTTCACAGTTACAGCGCTGCTGTGGAGAAGGTCACAGAATGCTAATGGGACATTTAGCAGTCAGTGTTCCTGTGTGGGTTTTTGTTGAAAATAAAACTGAATTGACAGAGGGGGAAAGTGCAATTCTAACTTAATGTAGAAAGAGTTTTATGTTGGGGCATTTATGTAAGTCAGTAGCAGTTATTACGATAGTTTAAAAAAACTCTCTGCCTTAAACATTGCCTCATGAATGAGTTCTGCCCATTATGATGTGAACCACAGACATTGCCTACTCCTTTTGTAACACATAAGATAGATTTCTGAATATACTCAATAAATAAACAATAGAATGTGTACATCAGCATTTGTTGGAATTGAAGTAGAGACTAAGTGGATAAATGGAGTTTATAGTTAGAATGCAAAGATTTTATCTTCAAAGTGCAGTGTACACATTCTTCTATCCTTTAGTCATCAATGAAGGCAAAATGAAAGGTCATGTGACTTGGGGTAGAAATTCAATGACTTTGCTTCTGATTGACTCGCAGTTTTATCAGCAACAGAATGGGGACAGTGACACTCTTCACATTGAAAGTATTATGGGCCACAATGTAGCTTGCAAAGCAAACACACACACACACACACACTCACACACACACACCTTTGTCAATTGCCTTTTCATGCAATGAAATTATCTGTTTAAAGTGGATCAAAAATTCTGTTGTATGGATGAAGCAAATATTTGTTTTTAATCTCATTTTGATACTGCTGCAAGCATCAACCTTATAGGTAACCCTCTGCTCATCTATATTACTCCTCTTGTACCCCTCCCCCAGCAGTCCCCACTGTGCTCTCATCTCGTATCCATTCAGCACCCCGTTTTTCTCTTCTCCACCTTTCACAGTCCCCTTTCTCTTTTGTACCCATATCTGTGCCCATACCACACTTGCAGTTCCTGGAAGAGGGAACGTGCAATATTTATTGGTCTAAGTCTCTGGTCTTACTATTCTCAGGAAATAATAATTTCCAGACCTGTCCATTTCTTTACAAATTTCCCTTTTCTTTCCTGCTGAATAAAATTTGTGTACATGTACCACAATTTATTATCCAGCCTGTGTTGATGGACAAATGCTTCATCATATACTTGAAAGTAATAAATCCAATTTAAGCTATCAATTTAAAGACAATAAATAAATTTGAAAAATAGTAAGAAAGGTGTATTAAAAGAATAAGAAACTCGTAAAATTAGAAAGAGAAAGGGAACCAGGAGAGTGTGCTAAATGCCAGGAATTAGAGGACAAAGTTCAGTGGGACAATTCAGCTCAAAAGCAAAGAAAATGGATGTTCTGAGCCACAGAGGGTTTCGTGTTCCAAGGTCAGAGGTCAAGGGGTGGGAGGTAGTATTCCCAGGGCAGCGAATCCTCACAAGAGATAGCACTCTGGTTCACACGGAAGGTTTGGGGCTTGCAAACCCTCCTGCTAGGCCTCTTGGCTTTTGCCTCCTCGACTTTCCTGTCTGGAAATTTGCTGAAATGCATTTGGCGCCTGTATCTGCAGGCATAAAGACCCCACAAAGGAGCTGCTACTATCTGAGCGAGGCCTGGAAGGGAGAGGGTTCTCTTTTAAAGAAATTAAGCTTCTTAGGTATTTAACACTGAGTTACCCCTTTGAATAAAAAAGAATTCTTTTGAGCAAAACGTTATTCTTTTCAATAAAAAAGTAGTTTGAAATTTTAATAAGCGATTTCATCACAGGAGGGGTCCGGTGAGATGGTGTCCCTAAGCGAAGTCCGTCTAACTCCCAGGAAGATCCAGCTGCACGGAAGCCTTGCAGTCTTGCCTTGCTAGGAATGCTTTCTTCTCCCACAGCTTGAATTTATCTTCTAAATGAGCTTAATTATTGATCTCCGAAGGGAGCTTCCCATCGGGAGTTCTGTCCCTTGGTGTAGGTAAATTACCGTACTCCCGGGGTTCTAAACCAGCTTGGATCTGGGTGGGGCCCGGAGAGAGGGGACTTTACTCTTTTTACCTCCCGAGTGGTTTTGACCCTAGAGTCCTGTGTCTGTGTCAGCCGTCCAGATCTCCTTTGTAGGGTTTTTCCTTGTTGACTTTCCCTGCTGTTATCAGGAGCAGCGCGTTCTCCTCGGTTTTCCTGTGGCTTTTGTGGAATGCGCTGGTGAGAACTGCAGCTGTTCTGTCTTCAACGGAGCACAGGTTTGCTTCCCTGAAGGATTAATAATAGGGAGACAAACTTCGCACGCAGTTGCCTCTGCCAGCTCTTCAGACCCTGGGAAAGAAACGGCCCCCAGTTTCTCGTCCTTTCCCACTCCTAAATTTGCGTCTCCTTTTCCTGCTCTTCTTCCACCTCAGTTTTCAAGGAAAATTGAAACAAAGCAAACAAACAAAAAAAAAAAAAGAAAGAAAGAAAAACAACAACAACAACAAAAATCGCTTGTGGTGTGGCCAGTCAGGAAAGGGAAGCATAGGGCTCCAGGCTGGAGAGAGCGCTTGACTGAAAAACAGAACAGACAAGGTTGCTTTTCAATGCATCATGTGAAGTGAAGATGCAGGGATGGCGGCAGCAAAGCCTTTAAAGAAAATTGACCAATCGAGGTTGAGAACTTTCTGTTTAGGCGGGAAGAGGCCCACAGTGGTCTGGGAGTGGCTGTGTAGCGAGCAGGCTAGGCAGCTATGCCAGGGGTCCAGGGTGGTTGGTGGGATCCAAAAGCTGCTACTGGGAAGACAAAAATCTCAAGGGGAAATTATTTCTTAGTAAAATTAAGATAGGAGCACACAGATTTCTAACGTAAAAACACACACAGGAAGGGGAATAATGGCTAATGTGGTTTTATAGTTAGGGAACTATGGGAAGAGGTAGAAAAAGAAAGACTGTTAAATAGTTATTAAGTTAAAGACAGGAAAACCACACAGGAGGAAAGATAAAGAAAAGAAAATGGAGGTATCTGTGTGTATAGACATTTAAAGTAAGAAAAACATGGAGTCCACCAAGGTTTATAGAAAAATACAGACACACCAGCTAGGCATGGGACACATACCTGCAATCCTAGTCCTTGTAAGGCCAAGGTATGAGAGTGATTTCAAGGCCAACATAAGCTACACATCGAGACTCTAGATAAAAACAAAACAGAACAAAACAAAACAGCCAAAATGGCTTCCACCTACCCACCACCAAACCAAACCACACAAGGGATGGTTGGTTATGCAGCTAAGCTGTAGAGTGCTTACGTAGCCTGTGAAAGGTCCTGGGTTTGATCCTCAGCCTTGTATCCGTGCCTCTGTGTGTGTGTGTGTGTGTGTGTATGTGCATGGTGTATATTATGCTTGTGTATATGCCTATGTATGTGCCTGTGTGTGTACTTGTGTGCTTCTGTGTGTTGTACGTGTGCTTGTGTGTATGTGTGTCTCTTTCTATAAACATCTGCTTGTGTATGTTTGTGTCTGTGTGTTGTACATGTGCTTGTGTGTGTGTGTTTCATTATCTAGGGAGAAAAGGGACTGAGTCAGAAAGGCTATAACAGAGGACTGTGCTGAGATTTTGGGCAAACAATCCTTGTACTGTGTCTTAGGCTCTCTGCCGGGTATGCAATGTGGCCCCAGGAAAGTCATTCAGCCTGTGTTTAATCAGGTTTTTGAAGAACAAGGGCTTTGAACGGAGATCTGAGGTGGTATTGCAGAAACATTAAGGTCTGATGAAGCTGTCAGGCGGTACTTGAGACTTTTGTTGTGTGAGTCTGTTTGATGACCATGCATTTTAAAAGAAGGCGCAATGCAAGGAGAAGAAATGAGAAGAGAGAAAAGGAAGGAGATCAGAGGAGAGAGTAGAGGGGCGATAAGTCTTTTTGTTTGTTTTGCTGGTGCTGGGGATTAACGATAGGCCCTCTCGCTCACAGATGAGTGCTCTACCAACTGAGCTATTTGCGCTAGCCTTGACATTTTTCATAATAAATAAAAATCTTAAGAAAAACAATAAAATGGTTAATGGCTGAGATTGGGTCCAGCTAGGTCTCTTTGCCCCACATAGTCACTGGGGCTAACATGGTCAAGACAGTGCAGCAGACTGGCTCTGGAGGCCAGTGGCGGAAGGGTGTGTTCCCTCCTAGGCTGGCTGCACACTACTTGGAAGGATGACTAGGCACGATGGGATTACAGATGTGGCCAGGAGCTGATTATCCTTCCTAATGTTGGGGGTATGCTTACAGAAGTACCCCGAGACTTGCTCCTTATAGAGCTGGGGTTTGGAAAGACCCGACAGAGAGGCCTTTAGAGGCAGAGGCACAGAAGAAAAGGGAAGCAGGGCCTGGCTGGGAGAAAGGCGGCAGGAGGCAGGGCTGGGGGCTTTGGTTTGCAGTGCTCAACCATGAAAGAGGAGGAGGCTTGGACAGAAGCCCAGATCACAGGAGTGGCGAGGAGAACAGCTGAACTGGTCGGCTTGCCCAGCCCCAGCACGCCTTTGCCCTGGAATGTTGGCTTGTTGGCCTCTGTCGTGTTCTTTTTCCTCCCAGGTGCTGAGCCCAGTTGTTTAGGGCAGCTTCTGTGGGGTGGGCCACAGAGTCCAGAGGAAGGTCAGAGAGAGAGAGAGAGAGAGAGAGAGAGAGAGAGAGAGAGAGAGAGAGAGAGAGAGAGAATTTATTTTTCTTGGCATCTGGCAGGTGCACAAGATGAAATGTAACCAAAGGCCAGGCAGCAGATTCCCGCAATGGCTTCCACCAACCACAGCGTCCTTCTTTGTGGAAGGCATTTCTTCTCCATTTTCCCATCCGATGAACAGTCTACTTCTGTGTTTTCTAGACAGATGACATTCCAAAGGAAAGAAGCATCGGATGTGTCTTAAAGTGGCTTAAATGCCAAAGTTTCCTTAATTAAAGAACAATTTGTTCTGCTATTTAAACTAATTTTAGGTCTTGAAAGTGTCCAACTTGGGCAGTGGAGATGGCTTGGTGGGCCGGAGCACTGCAGTGCAAGCAAGAGGACCTGACTTCGAATACTGAACACCTGCACTGTAAAGCAGGGCATGGATGCACGCGCCTGTGGCTTCAGCATCGAGTACCTGCGTTATAGAGCTGGGCATCGGTGCATGCACCTGTGATTGTAGCACTGAGCACGTGCGTCATAAGGCGGGGCATGGGTTCATGCACCTGTGACTTCAGCATTGGGCAGTGAACACGGGGGGTCTCAGGGGCTCACTGGCCTGCCAGTCTACCTAAAATAGTGAGGTTCAGGGTAAGTGAAGGGATTTGTCTTGAGGAGATAAGGTGAGGAGCAATATAGCAGTATGCCTGATATCTTCCTCTGGTTCCTGGGCCCACATGGACAAGTTTACACACACACACACACACACACACACACACACACACACACACACACCGCCTAGTAACTGAATTAGAGAAAAATATTTTAATTCCATGTAATAAGGGCGGCGGGCTGCGTCCCCGGGACCCGGCCGCCCCCACGGCTAGCTTTACCCAAAATAATTACACGGAAACTGTATTCTTTTAAACACCACTTGGCCCATTTCTATCTAGCCTCTTCTAGGCTAGCTCTCGCACCTGGACTAGCCCATTTCTAATAATCTGCTGTAGCCCACGAGCTGGCTTACCAGGAATGATCTTAACCTGCATCTGTCTGGAGTGGGAGAACCATGGCGACTCCCTGACTCAGCTTCTTTCCCCCAGCCTTCCATTCTGTTTACTCCACCCACCTAAGGGTGGGCCTATCAAATGGGCCTAGCAGTTTCTTTATTGCTTAACCAATGAAATCAACAGATTGATATATGATACTCCCACATCACTTCCCCTTTTTCTGTTTAAACAAAAAAGAAAGGCTTTAACTTTAACATAGTAAAATTACATATAGCAAAACAGTTATTAAGCAAGAATCACAGTTACAATATTTATATCTATTTTATTTTTATAATAACAATCGAAAACTATAACTACCTATCCATTCTTTAACTCCATCAAAGACTCCAGAAGGATATAATACTACCTAAGTAAGCAAGAAATAAGAAAACTCTAGAAATGACAGAGATATCTCGCTGCCTGGACAGTCACCCAAAGTTCTTTTGTACCATTGGGGCATCCATCTTCAGCCTTCAGGCCCATAGTATCCAGCAGACATTTTCATCAAGCAGGAAATTCCAAAGACAGTTCAGTCATTTTCTGCTGTGTCCTGCAGAATGTCTCGCAGACTCTTTCATGAGTCAGGAACCCCGAAAGATCATCTCACCTTTAGGCAAGTTCAGTAGTCCTCTCTCTGCGGGTTCTTTATGTCCATTTTATGCAACAGTCCAGGCAAGAGCAGTTTCTTGCCCAAATGGCTATCAAACTCCATAAGGATCCTCTTTGATGCCCATCTCTTCCTCTCGAAGTAGATTGGTGCGCCAGGAGCAGACATGTCTCCTTGTCATGAAAAGCCCTAAGTTATTAAAATATTTTAAATGCCATATTCTGCAGTCTTTGAGAGATATGAAGAATGTCTATCTAACTGAAATGTATCTCTGTATATCTGGAAAATCTAACTAACATGACTACAAACTTTACTATTATCAATGATTATCCATTAGCAACCTATATTTCCTATTATACATTACATTTTAAATGAACTACACAATCACAATACCTTAATCAATATCAGAAATACATATACATATAACAAAATTGACCTTAAAATCCATACCAATGCAAATTATTCATACCTATATCAATTACAGAATTTGTAAAGCAAATTTTTGCTTTGATGTACATGAAAAAAAATGCAATGATTTCTGATGGGCATCATACATCCATGACATGTATGAGAAACTGCAACAACATGACATTTACACAGACATTAACATTATATGTGCAACAAACACCGAGCACTCATTAGAATATAGTAGAATAGAAGGGAGAATTTATGCTAAAGTATTTCTCTCCTTGGTTAGAAGACACAACCCTCTCTCCTCTCTCTGTTTTTCAAGAAAGGGTTTCTCTGTGTAGCCCTGGCTGTTCTGGAACTCTGTAGACCAGGCTGGCCATGAACTCACAGAGATCTGTCTGCCTCTGCCTCTCAAGTGTTGGGATTTAAGGCATGTACCACAACCACCTGGCAAAAGATACTACCTTTAAACAGAGCAGACAATGTATGTCTGAGACACTAACAGTTCTAAGATTCTACCCACTGTAAGGCCAGGATACATAAGCCCCAAACTTCCATTTTTCCATATTGTGGTGGTTTGAATGAATTGTCCCCCACAGTCTCTGGCATTTGAATGCTTGGTCCCCTGTTGATACTCCTGTCTGAGCAGGCTTAGAAGGTGTATGTAGCCTTGTTGGAGGAAGTGTGTCACCTGGCCTGGTTCTGAGAACTAAAAGTCTGCTCTCTCTGTTTCCAGTTTGTGGGTGAAGTGTGAGCCCCAGCTCCTCCAGTTGTCATATCTTCCTGTCTCTATGCTTGCCTGTGGTGGTAGTGAAGGACTCTTATCCCTCTGGAGCTCTAAGCCCCAAATGAACTCTTCCTTCTGCAAGTTGTCTTGGTCATGACATTTCATCACGGCGACAGAAAAGTAACGAAGACACTTATTATCTTCCAATATTACAACAGAGTTGTTGAAGATTGTATTCAGATATTAGATGCCAAAGACCATCTGCTTCCCTTTCTTTGCCCTGCCTCTTGGAGCATTCTGAAGTTCGAATGTTTTTTTTTTGTGTGTGTCTGGGTGGTGAGCAGTACTGATTCCTTAAAATCGCCTCTTTCGTAAGCTTCTTCAGTGTCAGTTGCAAGCAAACAAAACACGTTTGCAAAGTAATAGGGAGGGAAGCTAACACTAAAAGACTTTAACTGTCTTTTAAACTGTTCCTAAGCTGGGTACCGGACAACACCTGCAACAAGGGGCCGTCTTGAATTTGTGATTACATTAGTGTAAAATAGAGAGGCCCTGGTGAGGAAACGAGGTTGAGCTTACTAAGACCATGATTATCCTAAGCATAGCAGAGGCACTCCCATTCCTGTCCCCTAACAACCCTCCTGTAAGGGGTGGTCATCCTGCATTCTGCACATTTTATAGGCGGGGAATTAGTGGTTGAGCCCAGTTGTCCTCAGCTGTGGCTGCTCATTTGAGTAACCCGAGGCCCTTTTAGAAGTCTGTGCTCAGGCCACCATCAATCAAACCAATTAAACTGGAGCCTCCGGAGGTGGCACCTGGGCTGCAGGGCATTTAAAGCCCCCAGGTGATTACAAAGTACAGTCAAGACTTCTCCAGTAGTTAATTACCCCGTGGGCTCCAGACTGAGGGAGTGAGGTTGTGAGGGCTTCCATCCAGCTTTGTTAGATGTCAGAGTCTCATTTTAACTTCTCTACAGCCTTTCCAAGTATTTAAGGTTTTCTTTAAAAACAAATGGAAAAATAAAAATAATCCAAAAACAGTTATTAGGATATGTGTTTGCATTTAAGGTAATGGTAGAAAAAAAAAACGTATAAAAGGACCAACAATGAGATTCACAGCAATACAGGAGCTACACAGACTGCAAGTTGAGTTCTACCTTGTGTGTGCCCCCTCTGCTAACACCCTTTAAAGTCATATAATTATATGTGACAAACTCATTTTTTTCCTTTTGTTGCTTTTCAAATCATGAATGGATGCTTAATTTTGTTTCACAAGCTTCTGCACAGTAAAGGCGATCTTGCTTGCCCCCTTGGCCCAAGTGGTGAAGTTTGGTCTTTGAGTCAGGGTTTTAGGTGCCCGAGACTGACCTTGAACTCACAGCCTACTAAGGAAAACCTTAAACTCCTGGTCTTCCCGCTTCCACCTCCCGAGTGCTGGGGTTAGAGACTTGTGCCTATAAATATGTTCTTATACCTACAGAATATTTTAGGAGGTTATAAAAAGAAGCAAAATAAAGTTCTTTTAAAGTTATTTTACGAAACCAAAACAGCTCATCAAAAATGTCACAGCTTGCCAACCTCGCTGTGATCACAGAACCTGGGAGGCAGAGGGAAGGGGATCAGGGGCTCAAGGTCATCCTCAACTACGTACCAAGTTTGAGAAGAGCTTACGCTTGTCCCAGAAAAAGAAAAATTACACTAACTAGGTCCATGTCTATCCTTCCAGCCCTCAAAAGGCTGAGGCAGGATGATTGCTGTGAGTTCGAGGCCAGCTTAGACTGCATAGTGAATTTAAGGCCAGCCTGAATTCTGAGCTAGAGAGTGTGAGACCTTCTCTTAAACTGACACACACAAACAAGCAAAGAGTCACTATCTAGAAACATAGAAAAAGTGAGCATTCTTCCTGTGTATACAGCAAGGTTTGACAAGAAAAAGTTAAAGTGATCCTAGTGGTCTGGCCTCAGTGACAAGCTTAGAACAATAAACCTGACTGTTTACTTATAGATCTGCCACTGAGCAGCAAGGACTTGTTGGCTTGGCAGTTTCTAGTTCATGGCTGTGCTGGAGTTACCTGGTACCTGCTGTCCTCGGCTGTGGCTGGAAGAGCCCAGACAACAACTTGCCACCTCTGCTGGAGGGTGGTGTGGCTTAGCATCTTTTTATGTGTTTGTTTCTCCTTTTCTATGGTTTTTTTTTTTTTTTTTTTTTTGCCACTCAGTGAACCCTGAGAATAGGAAAACAGAGTCACATGTCTTTTAATATTGGGTTTCAGGATGCCTCATCCAAATGTTTTGTTGGTCAAGGAAAGTCACAAATCCAGTTCTCTCTCAAGGTTAGAGGAGACTGATTCTGCCCCTTGTTGGACAGAGATCTGTGTCTTCAGGGGTGGAGGAGTGTCTGGAGGCCTCATAGGAAATCTTACCACTGTAATCACAAATATGTGAAGACTCCACAGTCTATTGGCAAGAAGCTGGTTTTGCTTGGTTCTTTAACCAGTTATTTATTGAACATCTACTATGTTCCAGGGACGGTTCCAGCCACTGTGAAAGCAACGAACCAGGAAACAAAAGCTGCCCACCTGGAGTCTACATTTGAGTTCAGTTACAAGAACCCAACAGAACGCAGCAAAAGACAGAGCCTGCGCCTTCAGTTCAGACGGTGTGTGGATCTCCTCTGTTTCTACCTGAAGCAAGCTGCTGTAGACATTAATGGTATTTGCTTTCTATTTCCTTCCTAAATTCCTTGTTAGAATGACCTGTGTATGTTGTCAGTCTGAGTGACACAGAGGTCCAGAGATTTCTGGTAGTGGAAAATGATCCAGCGACAGCTGGTTTTTCTTATCTTTGACAGTCACACCACAAATCCCTTAGCTTCAGTAGTTAGCTTGCAATGAATCTCAACAATAAATAAATTCAAGGCGTAGAAAGCTATCGACTAATAGTCAGGTGCTTTGAACAAACATTTGTCTGTCTGGCTGCTGAGGGGACTGTGAACATGGGCTATGCAGATTAAGTGTGGCTGATGCCAAGCCCTGGGTGTCCTTCTTTCTTCTTATCCACTCTCCTCTTTGTGACAATGGGCTCATGGTAGGAAAGAAGGAACTCTTGGGGTTTCTCAACTTGAATAGATGCTTCTAAAATTCTCCATTCGCCGGGCTCGTCTTTGACACAACGTGAGACCTACCTGTCTGTGAGGCCGCTTGTCACGTCTCCTCCTCTGAAACTGAGTTCCCAGGATGCTGGTGCCACTGAATGAAGATGTCTTCCTTTTCTTCCTTCCAGCACATAGTCATCCATTCATTTAGCAAATATTATTTATTTTCAAATGTTTATTTGGTTATGAAGGTAAATATTGCATGTCAGCCACTCTTCTATGGACTTGGGATACTTTTACAAAGATCATAACCAAAATCTGGGCTGGGAGATAGCCCAGTGGATAAAGAATTTGCTCTGCAAGTGTGAGGACCCGTGTTCATACCATAGAACCTGGGTAAAGCCGGCATGGTAGCATGTGTCTGTAAGTGCAGTGCTTCCGTGGCAAGGTGGGAGTCAGAGACGAGGGAATCCCCAGAAGCCTATGGGGCAGATAGCCTGGTGTATGCAGTGGCTTAATAGCAATGGGTTAATTTAAGATGTAAGAGTTAGTTAATAAGAAACCTGAGCTAATAGGCCAAACAGTGCTATAATCAATATAGTTTCTGTGTGATTATTCGGGTCTGGGCAGTGAGGAAGGGAAAGAGCAGCCTCCTTCTACAAAATGGCACCTACCATCTGGGGCGTGGATCCACATGAGACCTAGGAAAGCTTAAGAAAAAAAGGAGGGCTTCTCGACCCACAAAAACGGGAGCCAAACACAGCTTCCTGGTAGCCACATTTTCTTTTCAGATAGGCTCTGTTTGCTGGTGGTGAGCAGAGGCACAGCTTCTTTAAGAGAAGGCTTCCTACTCAGCATTAGCAGAGAGACAGCTTCATGGCGCGTGCTGGCAGCATGAATAGCTCTGGCTCTTTCAGGAGGCCGAGCACTTGATTGGGGTTTATGGGCAGCATGCTGCAAGTTAGTCGGTGGCAGCATGGGCCAATTGCTTCAGAGAGTTGGGGTGGTAAACACGGCTCCCTGAGCTGGCAGTAAACGGACCTCTGCCATGTTGAGAAGTCGAGCAGGGTAGAACCAACAGCCAAGGTGACTGCTCTGGTCCTTGCCATACCTGCTTAACAGTTCACAACAGGGATCAGAAACGGATTGCAGATACACAACAAAGACAGATTCAGACATAAATAAACTTCTGAACAGGTCACAGTATGTTTAAAAAATATATGTAGGCTTAGGAGAGAGAGAGGAAAAAGAAGTGAAGTTTTAAAGAGACAGTAAAAGTAATATAAAAGAATACAGACAGTCATAGATTAAAGGAGTAAAAAAATAAGCCATATAAAGATGGAATATACACAGAGAGTCTGGATTATGTATATTATTGTGCTTTCTTTGAATTTTTTTGACTGCATAGAGACATTTGTTTCTGGGAGCTGCTAAATTAAACCAACATAAAGGTATCTTGACTTCAAAATTTGGGTGTACAGATATGTTACTTTGAAAATAGGTTCTGTTTTTGTTTCCACAGAAGATGAAAGTCTGTGGATTCCTTCCAGACTAATGTGGTTTGATAAACCAAGAACCTGCCCCCACCCGAAAGTTCTCCATGAACCCTAAAAATACTTCACCCAACAAAAAGCAGGAAGCAGTTTGGAGAAAACTACACCCAAATTCCCAAAATGATTGTTTATAAATGTTTGTTTTCATTTGAAAAGGGTTGGGTATGAATCGGTAATGGCCACAGTCAATTTCTTTCTAAAAATAAGAGGGGGGGAAGATGTGATATAGGGATGAATACTTTGCATTGATATGGATCTTGGTCTGTTGATACAAATTTAAGCTTGATTTTGTTACACTGTGTGTATGTATTTCGGCTCTTGTTTGAGGTATTATGTTTAGACAGCTCATTTAAAAATGTAATGATAATTAAAAATTGCAGATTAATTGGTAGTCATTTATAATAGAACCCACATCTGCTGGGTCATAACTGCTAGTGAGTCCAGCTCTGGGGGAAGTCAGATGTCCTTTATGTCCTCTCCAGGTATCTACACACATGTGCATACACTCACATAGACAAAGAGACAAGACAGACAGACAGACGTATACACATGCAGAACAAAACTGAACGACTTGTTAAGTGACAAATGAGGATAAAATTATGTAATACAGGAAAAGCAAAGCTGACATTTTTGAGTGTTTGCCTCACATCAGGCCTCGGGTTATGCAAGCTACAGGCATTTTTTTTTTCATAATTCACCAGAACTCGTCTGTAGTTGGGCTTACGATTTTTGTAGTTCTCAGATAAGGAAAGCCACACATTGTTTTTCATTTCTGTTCCAATTTTTTTTTTCCTTTCGCATGTGACCATGTCTTTCTTAACTTTGAAAGGGAGTGGAACCTTTTCCTTTATTCTTGAGCATGTCTAATCTTCCACATCCTAAGAGTAGAGACAAGAAAAAGCTGTTAGTGAGTGGGCATTTTCTGGGGTTTCTGGGGTCCCAGGGTTTGTGGGAGGAAATTGCACAACTTGTCTTTGGGCTGGAAAGGCCCTGCTGTCCTCTGTCTGCACTGGTGCCCATGACTGCAGAGCACACAGGACAACCAGGGCTCACAGACAGTGCTGGGATGGATGAGCTGGCCCGGGAGAAGGTCCTTGGCTAAGGCAGAGAGAGCCATGGACCTGCCCAGGCATTTTGGCAGAGACAGGAATATCTGAGGGAAGAGACAATGGAAAGAAACAGAAAGGATCCAGCAACTCATCTTGTAAGGCCAGAGAGTGTGGTTGCTCGTTTATCTACTGGATGGTGCTGTCCTGGAATGGTACGCTATGATGTAGCGTGCTTTCCCTCGGAGTGTTAAATAAACAGGAAGTCATGGTTGCTCATGAGATGGAGTTTGGAGGCTAATTTGCTTTTTCTTTACATTTACTTTTTTGGGGGGCAGAGTCTCACTATATAGTTTGTACTGGTCTTAAATTGTAGCTTCTCCTGCCTCAGCTTCCTAAGTGCTGAGGTTATAGACAGCACCCTTACACCTGGCCCACCAGGTTGGTCTTGTAGAATCTCTGTATGGACAGCCACTCTGTTAGTTACTCTTCTCAGTGCTGTAGCAGAATACCAGACAGAAATGGGTTCAGAGAGAAAAGGCCCAGTCTGGGTCATAGTCTGTTCATGGTAGGAGAAGCACAGTGGCAGAATCGGCTCAGTCCGTGGCTAGGGGAATACAAGGTGGTGGCTGCTTGTCCACAGAGTAGCAGGCAAGGCTTCTAAACTCCGAAGGCTTACCTGGGTGACCAACTTCCACCAACCAAGCCCTGCCTCCTGATGAAAAACTGTGTGCATAAAGGCATTTACTGCGTGACTCACTGTGTCACACCGCAGCTTCCGTGTCAAGATTTCCCCCTTTTCCCTCCACCCCTCCTTTTTTCTCTTAAAATTTATTTTATTCTGGGAGTGAGGGAGATGCGTGGGATCAGGAGGCAAATAATAATAATAATAATAACAAAAAAGAAAGCAAAAAAAAAAGACAGCCTAAAATATGTCCTCAAGCAATCTGAACAATTTAGGAATCATTGGAAACTGCTCTATGAAGCAATATATTGTAAAATTTACCCTTAAAGACAAAAGATGCTAAAAATGAAGTCTCAATGTCTCCGCCAAGTCTCTTTGCTCATCTGTCTTTTGAGACTAGGTCCCATGCAGCCCAAGCACACTTTGAGCTCCCTGTGTCGCTGAGGACTGACTTAACCCCTGAACCTCCTGCCCACATCTCCCAAATCCCGGGCTGCAAGCATGTGGCACTCTGTTGGCGCAAAGCCTCTCTTAAGGGTCCTTACTTTGTTCTTATTTTCTTCATATTATATTTATACAGAAGAGGAAAATACATAGTAAAGAAGGCAAGCAAGCCTTGTTTGTTAAAATCAGAGGGAGTTCTCTCCATCATAGTTCCGGAATCTTTTAACGCTGATTGGCTTCAGAGTCCTTAGGCCACTGGTGTCTATCCCAATTCTAGGGCAGAGCAACAGCTCCCAAGATCAGAAGTGTGGCTTTATAAGGAAAATGATCAGCTGGGCACCTGGGAGGCAGAGTTTCAGGCTAGCCAGAGCTACATAGCAAGACCCTGTCTCAAAACAAAACAAAAAAAGAAAAAAGAAAAGAAAAGAAAAGGAATTCTCTCATGTGTGATTAAGGCTTAGGAGGTAGAGTAACCCAGCTGGGCTCAATCACCTTCACAAATGCCCTCGGGAGACAGACAGAGGGATATTAGATAGACATTTGGACAGAAGAGGAGGCCAAGTGTTCAGAAAGGCTGTTTTATGGACAAGAAGAGGGAGAGGAGGAGCCAAGCTTTATTTCCAACTACTTGAATAAATTCCTATGTCTAGTTTTTTATTTGGCAGGTGAAAAATCCAACAGTTCATGCCAGCTCTATTCTAGATCAGACAGGTTGAAGGTGACTTAAATTGCTTTGGCTGATTATCAACGCCAGTTTTTCTCTTGTTCCCTTCTCTTCAGCCTCTCCTGACCCCTGGCCAGAGGACTGCAGCTTTACTGCTATGCTGGTAACTTGTATTTCTCAATGCTGCTTCTTCTGGGCTCCACATGAGTGCTCTGTAGACATTTTCCACTTTTTCCTGTCCCCCGTTTAATCCAGGAGTGCGTCGCCCGGCTGAGACAGAGTCAGCGTGGGGAGGCCCTCCCTTCTTCTGGGTAGTTCCAGCCATTTAATTTATGCCCCCTCTTCTACCTTCCCTCTACATGTTTGACGTTTGGCGCTCACAGCCAGAGGGAATTGCAAACTGTTTATCCTTTCTGTTACTGTTAGCTTCATAAAGTCTCGGGGTGAACAACTCTCCAGGAATTATTATAGATGAGCGTCTGGGGCTAGCAAGGCCTATGTAACTGTTCAGAGTGAAAATTCCAGTGTTCAGAATAGTGATAGTGGTCCCCTTAAAGAATTCCGTATTTATATCTTAGGAGTTGTGTAGATGCTCTCAGTTTTAGTTATATTATTATGAGCGGGCTGAAAGCAGCCACTAACCTCCTGTGTAGATCTTTCCCTATCTGTTGTTAGATCTGTTTAACTGCTATGGAAAATATCACACAGACATTTATGGAAATTTTTATATTGCATATGTGTTTGTGCAAATTTTATGAAAATTATTTTAACTGTTAACTAGACAATGATTTGCTAGAGACTATCTTTACTTTTAGAAGGTGTGTGTTAAATGGTTTAGAGGTATTATGTCATAAAATATGTAATTTACTTTTACATGAGTTAGCAAGAGTATGTGCATATATGTATGTAAGTTGTATGGGTATATGTGTGTTTGCGTTGTATAGTATGTAGGGTGTGTTTTTGTGTGACATGGATGGTATGCATCATATATTACATGTATGTACAATATATCTCATGTATATATGTGTGTATTGTTTGTTATGTGGTAGATAGGCTATATATATATATATGTATATATATGAGGTATAAGTTATGTGTGTGTGTTGTGTGGTACATTTTTTCAGTATCATTTCATCTTCACTATTTATACTTCCAAACACAGATCAGGTATCTGGTGAGACAGGAGGAAGAAACCCACATACATCAAAGCCACGATCAGTTGTTAAGTCTAAGTAAAGGGTTGTGAATATTCACTGTGATAGTTTCAACTTCTCTTTAAATTCAGAATATTGGAAAAAGGGTGCTTAGGACTGTACTACACTGGGTGGCGAGAATTTTGACTTTGTCATTTAATGGCTGTGTATCACTGGGCAAATTGTTGAATCTGTCAACATTGTACCTTCTTCTGCAAAACAATAATAGGAAGAAAAGCATTATCGCAGTTTTGGTATTCTTGTTAGGTAAAGTGAAAAAGTACAGGAGAAATACTCACTACTGGTTAGAAAATGCTTCCTCTTCACCAAGTAAGCCATTTCATTATCGCTGTGCTCTCAGGACCTTTCTGGGTCACAGGACTTGAGGACATGATCTAGACTGCTCAGGGGCCATTCAGCGCTGGGGCAGACAAGAGTTTTCACAGATCAGGGTGATGGGAGCGCTGTTTGAAAGCCTTCTTTGTGAAAAGGTGGGGTTACCTCTTCAACTGATTCTGAAACTGGGGCAGCTGTGAGTCTCCCACGGGATTTCCAGAGCTCAGGAAATGCCAGGAAATTGGCTAGGGAAGAAAAAGGTTCTGGACAAAAGCCAAGAGCCTTTCTTTGGCAAGACCCTAGGTCATAAGAAGGCAGTGCTGTGCCGTAGATTCTGCATCGCCTGAAAGCAATTGAAAACATTTTGTTTCATCTGAGAGCAGGACACACATAGCGAGCTCAGGAAGAGATGCTCTCTCACGTTGGTATCAGCTGCCTCGTCTGGGTATTTATTTAGTAAAGTAAGGCAAAGTTGTGCTTTTCCTAGAGGCGTTATGCATTTATTTTCTTACTCAAACATCTGTTTGTTTAGAGAATACACACCGAAGCCCCTGCCACAGAAGACACCTCTGTGTGTTGTTTTCCAAGATCTTGCTTTGTTTCGACCCCATTCATTTTCTCCTCAGCCCGCATAATAGATGTCTATGGAGAAATGGAATTACAAATTTATTTCCGTCTTTCAGATGGACTGGAACAGATTTAAGGTCTCCGATAAGAGTGGATTCTTGCTTCTGTCCTTGTTGGCACAGCCTTATGAAGGCTGTCCTGCTCTGTGAGCAGGCTCCTAGAGCCCAGCGATAGATAGATAGATAGATAGATAGATAGATAGATAGATAGATAGAGATTCGCCCTTTGTCAGAAATTTATATTTACTCTTTCCTTGAAGTAGGGAAGGTGTGTATACTGCCTTGGAGCTTGTGTGCACAGAAAACAAGTCTTGTTATGGGGTTTCATGTATCAACACTTGTGACTTCACACACACACACACACACACACACACACACACACACACACACACACGCTGTTGAACTTTTAGTCACCAACTTGTGTATTTATCATTGTTCATGTTTTTCAATCACGTTTAAAACCTCGATGACCTCAGGATGTTCAGATGGCATCTGATGTCTGTCTGTCTGTCTACCTTTCTTTCTTCTTGACAGAGGGTCTCACTGTATCCCTAACTGGCCTGGAGCTTGCTATGTAGACCAGGCTGGCCCCAAACTCTCTTAGATGAACCTGTCTCTGCCTCTGAAGCATGTGTCACTGCCCCTTGACTGATACCTTGATTCACAATTTATTTTATAAGAAATATTAAAGAACTTCAAGTCTTTCAATTGTGATAAATATGAACCTATAATGAAAATATAAATAAAACTAATCATATCAAAAGGGTATTGGAGTATTCTAATTTGTGACACTTATAAGTCACACTTTTGTGAGAAGCATGTTAGAAACAAAGTAAAAAGATTGGAATGTACCAGGAAATGAAGTTTTCCAGGTTTGTGAATGGCAAGACTAAAAATATTTTAGGATTTAAAAAGTCTGTGTGACAAAAGAGGGCAACACTTTGAATTTTAAATACTACAAACTGGATCCTTTTCTTATTCTCTTCCTTACGTCAATAAATATATAGTTCTGGTAGCTTAACAGTCTCTGGCGGACAATCCATGCTTGTTGCACAAGCACTGATTACTATAAACACGACACAGAAATGAAAGTTGAAGGTTTATTGCCAGCTACTTGAAGCTTCAGTTAGTATGTCTGTGAAATGCTTGTATTATATGGGTAACAGAATGCCCTCCCAATCCACTGAAGAGTAGGGGATGCACTCCTCAAAAGAACCATCGAGAAAGGAAAAGAAAGACAGGCAGAAAATAATGTTTATAATGTTTTAAAAATATGTCAGCGAGTCTTTGATACTCTTCCCATTAACAGGATCAATCTCTCCTCCCTCTCTAATCTAGGTATACCTCAGTGATTTGGAATGGCTAGAATGTAGTGTGCAGTACCTTTGCACTCCAAGGATGGGTCAGACGAGGCCACATGGTTTTGGATTGGTCTCTCAGGCTCCTCACTTTCAGCAGAAGTCCTTCTTCAAGTGGGAAGTGAGACATAGACCCTACAGGCTGTTCTGGTGAGGATGGACGCAGGCCACAACACTCCCAGCCTGCTCAGGAGCGGATGGAGATGCCAGACACAGGACTCAACAATCTTGTGTGGCTATCCAGGCAAGGCTTTCGAGGCCATAGCCTGGGGAGACATTCAAATGCAGCCATGTGAGAGACCTCATAACACAGCTTCGTAGCCCAGCCTTCCCCAAATTCCTTACCCTCAAAACTGTGACAGGATTGTAGTTTAAATTGTGGGATAACTTTTATACAGCACAATTGACTGGTCTTGGGCATTTTAAGGAAAGAGTAAAAGCAAAGGTTCCAAGTGCCGTTGTTGCTAGCAAGAGTCACGGCATTTTGTGATTTTCTCCATTTGGGTTGGGCTGTGGTAACTTTAGTAACGACAGTGATTTGGATTTCCACTGCTAAGGTAACTTGTTTCTCTACATTCTTGCCATCTCTGACCCGTCAGCCTACGTAATGGCCAGTCAGGAAAGATAGTTATTGATCACCTAACATTATTTAATTGAGCATTCTCAGTGGTTACCTCTAGCAATGGCCAACGGGGGACCAAAAGCGGAAACTTTTCCATCTCCTTTTTACCCAATCTCTGTTCTGCCACGTAAACCTGAGCTCTGCTCAGCACCCCTGCCATGCTGCTATATCTGTCTCCGTGGATCAGTCTATAGCTCTATTAGTAAATCTAGAAAGAGAACAATACATCAATATCCCTTGAGCCCTAAGCCTGCTGTGAGACTCTCTGAGAGGGTGCCCTCCTTGCCAGAATTGTGTCTCTCATCATCTCTACTCCCATCTTCTCCAAAGATCCCGACCTGCAGCTCAGCACCAGCCCTGGTTCTCAGTGAACCAGGTTTTCCTAGACTCACTCTTGATTCCGGTGCTCTCCTGTGTGGGGAGTTGTTATCCAGAGCCAGGGAGGAGGCAGCTGCGTCTTGCTCAAAGTCATTGGTGGATGTTGCATTATTTTGCTCCTCTCTGACATCCTAGAACAAGATACTTGTTTTCCCAAGATTCTTTGCTGCTGAGTAGCAGATGATGAATTATGATAGAATAGATGTGTTCTGTGATTGGTCTTGTAGGCTCAAAGTTCCATTCCACCTCTCCCTTTTGGGTGTTGTTAGAATCCCTTTCCATTGGTTCCTGGGGAGGTAGGAAGAGTGTGTAGGTTGTGATAGTTTTCTGGACAGATGGATAGAGTTGTTTCACATCTTGTTTCCATTATGGTGACTTACATCTCTCTGCCTCATATTTAAAGCAACTTGGATGCACAATCTGGGGAGAATTTTATGGGCCTATGACAGGGAACTTCAGTAATTCAGTGGCTGTGAGATGGAGTTTCCTTCCTTCCTTCCTTCCTTTTTTCCTTCCTTCCTTTTTTCCTTCCTTCCTTTTTTCCTTCCTTCCTCCTTTCTACCTTCCTATCTCCTTTCCGTTCTTCTTTCCTTCATCCCTCTTTTCTTTCTTTCCACCCTTCTGTCCTACATTCTTTTCCTCTCTTGATGCAAGAGAGAAGTTATTGCTAATAATTTTTCCTTTTCTGTCTTTTACGCCTAAAGGCAGAAATTATTATATTTGAACCACCATTTATTAACCACCCACTTTGTGCTTCCCACAGTCCTAACTATGGAAACTATGAATGAACAGCATAAAATCCTGGGCTTAATACAGTTTGATTGAATTAGCGGGTGCTGAATTCTATGGAGGAGGGGAAAGCACACTGAGCAAGACAGGGGAAGAGAGTGGTCATGACTGGTCCAAACGTTAAGTCTACTATAGCTTTCCGTAACTGATGTCTGGGCAAAGATAAGAAGGAACTTGTGGTGTACAGAATAATGGTCCCATCCAGAACTTGTCTACAGCCTAGTCCCTGATATCTGTGGCTATGTTGTCCTGTGTACAAAACAGACATTGCAGGTATGATTAATGCTCTTGAGAGAGGAAGCTTTATTTGGAGTCATTCAGGCAGGTCCAGCATCATCATGAGAAAGGGCAGAGCAAGAGTGAGGGCAGCATCAGAAGCTACTGTACCACTTATCTGAAAACACAGAAGGTGGACCCCTTAGCCAAATAAAGCAGAGCTTCTTGAAGTTCAAGGGAAGGTGAAGCAGAACCACCCCTAAGTCCTGTGAGCTGCTTAAGTTTAGGGCCTTTGACCTTCAGAATGGTAAGAGTACAGGTGGTGTCATCTAAGACACTGAACTTGTGGTGATTTTTTACAGTAGCAATAGAAAACTAATACAGAAATGGAAAACCAAGATGTGTAAGGAACTGAAAAAAATGAAATTTATGCCCTGGCAATGCTGAAGCATGCATGAGCAGCCCGTATATGGCGGTTCTGCTGAACTTGTCCATATTGGGCTTCATGGTCTAAGTTGATGAGGACGACTGACCAGGTCCCTTCCTCAAAAGGGCACCAGCTCTCATTACAGATGGTTGTGAGCCACCATGTGGTTGCTGGGAATTGAACTCAGGACCTTTGGAAGAGCAGCCTGTACACTTAACCGCTGAGTTATCTCTCTTGGGCGGCAGAAAATGCAGAGAAAGCACAGTGCGGTCCAAGTCCTTACTTAGCTGGGAGCACATAGGATGAGCGGAGGACAGATGAGTCCAGGTGACCGTGACTTTAGTGACTTGGAGTGGTGTGTGTAAGTATGGCAGGAGGGGTAGATACCGAGAAGGAGGGGATATGGACTTGAACATCTTTTTCCCGAGTCAGCCAGGACACCCTCCATCCCAAACAAAGGACATTCCTTACCTTAGAAAGTATTTTTTTCAGATTACTATTAATGTTGCATGCTGTCAGCTCTGTTAGAATTTTCATCAAGGACGCCTCTCTTACCCTTTGCTTAGAATTTCCCTTCATCATTTAGATATATGCTACATACATACAATATATATATTGTAGTTTTCAGTGGTCTCCCATAACCACATTCAACTTTTTGATCAGTCTTGCTACTTCATCTCCACGGCATTAGATGATGACCTGACTTTCCATTCATCCCTTTGTCACGGAAGCTAATGTTATCTCCCCTTCCGGGTTCCTAGATCTTTACACATACTCAGTTCCGCTATTGGCTCTCCTGCTTCTCAAACCTTTGGACTCCGGCTGGATCATGCCACCACCTTTTCCTGGCTCCAGTTTGCAGAGAGCAGATTTCTTGGTTTCCACAGTCATGGGAACCAGTCCCAGAATAAATATATCTATAATCTCTTTCATCTGTGTTCTTCTTCTTGGGTCTGTTCCTCTGAGGCATCCTTTCGGTGGGTAGCACCCTCTATGCCTGATCATCTATAACGTGTTCTCTCTCTCTCTCCTGGAGACAGAGGAGTCTCACTCTGTGGCTCTGCCTGACCTGGGACTTGTTAGGGAGAACAGGCTAGCTTCAAACTCCCAAGGGTCTGTCTGTCTCTGTCTCCTGAGAGCTGAGATTAAAGGTGTGTTCTACCATGCCAATATTCCCTTAGTTGTTACAATTTAGGAATGTTGGCATGGCTCTGCTCGGAGAAATTTCATTTAGAATGTGTTTATATCATTCTTTCCTTTTATGAAGGAACTCTTTATGTAACTCAGGCTGGCATCAAATGCACACCCTCCTGTCTCTGTCTCCAGGAGAAACAGGGTAACAGCTTGGGTCACCCTGCTCAGGTAATCACTTTGGAAATGGATAGTCTAATGTTTATGTTTTCAGCTCAGAAGTTTGCACTTCAACTGTTCTGTTATTATGAGAGTGATCCTGGCTAATTCTTTGACTTAATTCTCATATGCTCCCTCTGTTTTTATGAACCCCACATAATTTCCAGGTCCGGCCTTTATGCTTGCATTTCAGGAAACTTCCTTGTACTATTTTCCCTATGTGGTTCATTGTCTTTATCATCGCCGATTTTATTGTTTTTTCGATGCTGGTGTTTTTCTTGTTTTTGATCCCCACACCGTAACCATGGCTTTTGTTTCTAATTTTGTTGTGCTAGCTTACACCTTCCTTCTCTCTCTCATAGTTGCATGTCTTCCTGTGCCCTGCTAAAGAGGGCAGATTTTCTGACACATCTGCCAAATGTGTTCAAAGCTAGACAAGTCTCCTGTAAGTCATAAGGGTAGTGGTGTCTTACCTCTGCAACACGGGTCTTTCCCCTCTAAACGCACTTCAAGTGGACTTTCTTTAGCTTTTAATTTTAAAACTTAAAAAGAAATAAAAACAAAAGCAAAATGCAAGGTCCAAAATCACTGCCTCCAACCTAATACTACTCTGTGAGGCTGGAGGGGTGATCTGCTATGTCCTTAAAAGTTACTCTCGGTCTTTATTCTCTGGCTCATTTGGTCGCCTCTTCTGGGGAATAATCAGGGGCCCGTAAGACTGGGTACCCTTGGTTGGTCAAAGTTTTTGTGTGGGTGTTTCAATATTATCTTGTGCTAAGTTCACACCTCTGTTCTACCCAAGTCTGAGCACTGAGTTAAGAAGGGGCCCTGCTCGGAGTTAAGGACAATCCCCAGATCCTGGAAGATCTGAAAGAGTATTCTATTGTCCCACAAGGTTGGAAGAAGAGCAAGTGCAGCTTTGCATCTGAAAGAGGAAAATGCCTGGGAATGAAGTGGTCAATGTGATACTCACAGCCTCAGCCAACGTGGGAAGGATGACAGGAGAGAAGCTGGAAGCCGTAGGAGGTAAGAAGGGAGACAGGAGGTGGCTAGGTGTGTGAAATGGGCATTTCTTTTTCAATTAGGAATCCAAAGCAATTTAAACCTGTCCAGATGCTGGGTTTATCATCAGAGCAGGTGAGTGGGTTATTGAGTCCCTGCATCATTTGATTAGGAGCCTTTTGGCTAGACGTTTACCGTATCACATGTAGTAGCGGCTCACACGTTTCTGCGTTTCTGCTCCGAGGCGTGCTCTCTCCCTTAGCTCTGCTAGCTGGATCAAAGGCACACTGACACCATCGCCTGTGCCAGGCGTTCTTCCTAAAGCGCTCCCGTCTCTGCCTTTTCTTTAGGTTTCCTTGCTTGGAGCCAGAGATGGGAGAGAGTTGGGTCTGTCTAGTGTAGTTTCTTTCGGCGTTCTGCTTTGCTCCACAAGAGGAAGCTTCAGACTTGCTTTTTTTTTTCTCAGTCTGGTTCCACCGCTATTTGAATGCACGAACATTCTTCTCCTTCTGTAATGTTCATTCTTCTGTTTATTGAAGCTGGCGCCGGTTTCACGGTTTTCTTCCTGTTCATCAGTATGCTCTTAGTTTACAACATAGGTAGCTGTGGATGCAGTGAAGCTAAGATATGTTTTTATAGAAATATAAGTTTCTAATCCTGGGTCCTGATTGAAAAACTTTCCCCAACAGAGTTTTCCTTCACAATTGCTTATTTTTTATTACTACATCCTTACAATGATTTAGAGTTCCCTTCTTTTCATACATACATACATTCTTGTTTTTTTTTTTCTCTAAAGACACAGCCCTACTTTGTAGCCCAGGCTGGCCTGTAACTCCCTGCATTCTTCCTGCCTCAGCTTCTGCTGTGCTGGGATTGCAGGTATGAGTCACCAGACTCGGCTTAGCCCCCAGCCCCCATGTAACTTATCAATGTGCACACGTGGAGACCAGAAAAGGACATCAAGTGTCCTGTTCAGTCACTTTCTGTCCTGTGCCCTTGGCCCAGGGTCTCTCACTGAACCTGGAGTTAGGCAGATGGGCAGCAAGCTCCAGGATTCTTCTATCTTTTCCCTTACAGTTCTGGGATTCCATAGACACGCACAGTTTTTTATATAGGTACTTGGGGGTTAAACTCAGGTTCTCAGGCTGGTGCAAAAAGCACTAACCTGCTGACCCATCTCCTTAGCCCCCCCTCACTTTGTTTTAAGCCCTTAAATCCTTTCGGAATTCAGAGGACTTAAGTAATAAATGAATGTATAAAGGAACACTTTAAATTTAAGCCAAAGGCTAAATCACTAAGATTAAAATAATATAGATTTCAAAACTAATCATCAGGGTTTTCAGCACTTACTACTTTTCATGTATTATTAAGTTAGTTGTCCACACAGAATCCTGGATAAATACTGCAATATTTATTTCTGGGCCAAAAACAAATGAGTTATAATCTGTAGATTTAATAATTCAATGTTTATTCTCCACTCCTGTCAAGAAGCAGCTCATGGCTACTCACAGACTTCTCATTCATTTTCAAACAGTGTCCCTAAGGGAGGAAGTGTTTTTATCTCTAGACAACGGGCAGCCAGGACAGTCCAGATGAACACACAGGCCCTCTTGTCCATACATTTTCCAGGCCGGCTCTGCCTGCCTCCAGGTCCTCTGCTCTTTCTCGATGTCACACGGTCACATGGCCTCAGTGTTTGCCAGACAGCCCTAACCTAGTAAAGGGGATGACAGAGTGTACAGTGATAATTGCATTTAACTGGAAGCATTTTGGGGTAAAAGCATTTATGTTAAACCATTTTCACCTAGATTATCAAATTGCATAGATGTTCATAAAACCTCAAGACTTAGGGAGATTTCCAGATAGCTTCTATCGCTGTCCGGAACAGTTTCCTTTGGTCCAGACTCTCAAATGTGTGAAAGGCAGAGCCCAGCTCTTGGGCATATATATATATATATATATATATATATATATATATATATCCATATATAACATTCAAATGTATATGCATACATACATATACAGATACATAGACATATACAATGTGGGGAGAGTAACTTCTATGCTGTAAATATTTAATCTGGCATTCCCAAGCAAACTGGTCTAACATGAAAATTGATAAAACTGTTGTAATTCTCTCTGTAAATTGTTCAAGAAATCAATGTGATAAATTCATGTATCACTGGAGTACACATTAAAAACAGAGTTACATAAGCTGCTCCAGTTGTCTCTAAAGCAGCGGTGTGAAGCATTGAAATCTTCATTTCTCTATTCTCCCAGTAAGCATTTATGGAATGCATGAGTGCTGGGTCTGTATTGCGGGCTATGGTTTTATCATTGTTGTCTAGTTTTATTGCGCAGATAATAGTGCATCCTCTTCACCAAAACCAGAATGCTACAGATCGAAGGTAAACCTTCTTTGAGTGCTCTGACTATCTCTATGCCCCCAATACCTACAAAAGTTCATAGTCACTTCCCAGACATATTTTTTCTAGATAGAAAGGATAATCAAAGCAATATAGAAAACATAAAACAACTCTACATTCTTGGTATAGGGCTTAGTATAGATTTCTGAGACTTACACATCCATTAAATCATATGAAGAATTGGGGGAAACGAAGGACAAATGACAAGCGACCTCTAAATGGTTTTATCAGTTAGCCTGTGTAGTCGTATGCAATTGAGATGGATCCTGACTGGTTGAGGCAGATTTTACAAAGGTAGCTTAGAAGGCTGAAGTCATGGCAGGGTCTTCTGGTGTTTCCCTTGAGCTAGAGACCGTGGCACACTGGCCTATGCAGGTCTGGGAAGTTCACCTCTATCAAAGCAACGGTCTATCTCCCTGCCTCAGACCTGTTACTGGCTAAGGCCAGTGTGTGAATATGTGTCCCCTGGACCCCTGTGACATTGTGGAGGAGTCAACTGGACTCACGGCGCCTTTGCCCGTACAAACCCAGCAAGATCATCTCTCACCGCTCCTTATTCACCTATTCTACCAAGCCTTCCTGCTCTACTCAGCAGGGAATGGGAAAACGACGCAGCAAAGTCCTTGAGTCATGGTGAATCCAGGGACTGAGGGGGAAAGTTCTGGAACTTTCAGAGCACTATATGATTTTTCTTGTGTAGCTTACAATCATCACTGACTGCGTTAAGTCGTTAGTGGGCACATGTGTATCACCACCTTAAGGCGCTCAGTAATCTTTGCTTCCCAAGTCCTGCTGAACCATCTTTGTTTTCTTTCTTTCTCCTTTTTAAAACACACTGAGACATCCCATCCAGTCTTGAGCCACATACGTAACAGCGACAGAATGAGAACAAGGAGCCATGATACCACCATTAGTGCTAGCATTGACAAAATGGTTGCCAATGCAATAAACCCAAGGTATTTGCAGACCCGTGGGGGCTGGGCTTGGGGTCCCTGACTGCCTATGATATATAAATAAGGCAATTGTTTATCTCACTTGCCCTGGGAATCCCCCTTTTATAATTGTTGTTCCAATGTAATTTATCAGGTGACCCAATTGAAGATGAATTATTATTTAATCACCCTGTTCATGAAAATCTCCTCTCTCTCATTATCTCAGTCTGTCTCTATGGATTTAAAATTCCTAATTAGCTTAACCTTTATCTTCTATTATTTGGGGTGGATGTCCTCAGATTTCTTGTTAGTATCTTTATCACTTTTGATATAATATTTTGGATTTCCTGGTGCCTCTCCAACATACCCTAACCCTCGATGGTGGCTTTGGTTCCTGCTTCTCCAATGATAGTTAGCCGGTGAGCCCTTTAGATTTTTATTCTCCTCAGTGCCATAATTAGAATCTCTGGTGACCCATACCCAAGGAACAACCTGGCACATTGTGGAAATGTGGCAGTGGCTAGGGGGAAACTCAGGATGTAATGCTCACCAGACGAGGACTGATGTAAAGCTGCTCCTGTAGGTGGCGCTGTCCTTAAGAGTGGTGACAGGAGGAACAGCCATTTCAACTGGGAGCAGTTCCTGACACTGCAGGGGCTTGTGAAACAAATAGTCTGTGTGTTCTTGTTTATACTCCTTAGCACATACAAAACTGCCTCATATTTTCACTAGAAATAGAAATGCTACAAAAGGAAGGTGATGGTGTGAGTTCTCCTTTGCTCTAAGGAGTAGTAGCCAGAAAGTTCTAGAATGGCTCTGGCAACCCTTTAGTAGAGGGCTTTAGGAACAAGTCCCCCTCTCTCTGCCTTTCCTCACTTACACCTGGAAATGAACTCTGAGAGACACATTCTCTTGGCTTCCTTGCAGAGCAAACACAATCAAGGTATTCTTCGAAGAACTCAGGAGAACTTGGGGGGCTGATGGAGTCAATGACCAGGTCTCTGTTCAGCTGATATTTCCTTTGTATATTCTAACCTAGATTATATTGTCTAATCTAGACAGAAAACAGTCCTTGCGGATGACAGTGCTGTATTAATATTAATTGTTCTGACTAACTTGCCCCGACAGTGTGTTCCCACGACATTTCCTGTCTCATCTAAGACAGCCAGCAGAAGGCGAACAGAAAACAAGTTTTCCAGTCGGATTGGCCTAGGTTTGCACCTTGACTTCCCGTCTTGATGATCGCCGCATCTCTGGATAATTTCTTATAAGCCTCTACCTCGATGACTCCGTTTCGTTTAAATAATCACAACTTGTCATTAGTTACTGGAAATACTTAAGTTTTTTCCTCCTCCTTTCGATGCCTGATCTGTAAAAAGTCCTCAGATTGATAGGCACATAGGTGGCTCTAGTGGCTGGGAACGCAGTGGCAGGTGACTTAGTTTCCATGAACAATGAATACAGGGGCACACCCCGTCCAGAGGGTGTCATCCTTACTTCCGAGAGTCCGGGGGAGAGCGGAGACCAGCAGGCAGGGCAGCGGTCCATTGGTGCTTTGGTTTTGGTTTCTGTTGCCTGTTGCTGCCATCCCAAGGGTGGTCTTACTCAGCCATGGGTGTCTGTCTGCTGCTTAGGAAATACTCTCGATGGGTTGGAGTCCTGTCAGTGCTGTGGGAATTCTTGGTGGGTCTGGCCAGAGTTCTTCAGGACACGTAGGTGGCTTCAGAACCCCAGGGTGGCTCAGTTTCCAGGGCTTCTGGTCTCTCCATTTCCTTTTAGATGTGGGCTGAGCTTGCTATCATGGCGCCTACTGAAGACAAGTTTCTCCCATCCATTCTCTTGAGTTATCCTTTCATAGGGTTCTTACCTTGCTCAGGCCAGAGGGCCGGAGCCCTGGATTTTCAGGAATAGAAGCCTCACACTCTGTTTTTCCTATTTAGAGATTCTGGGTGCTTCATAGACTAGTGAGCTCCTCACTGTGAATCCTCAGTGTGTGCGGGGGAGGGAGGCTTCCTCCCACGTGAGAAGGGACCAGTGGAGTTGGCTCTATATCAGTGTGTTTGCAGGCCCCACTCACACCACTCGAGAATTCTCACAGAGCATAGTTCAGTTCCTTGGAATCTTTCTTTCTAGGTCTCCTCTAACGCCAAGACATCTTCATCACGAAGACACGAGAAAGCAAAACAATACAAACAAAAATCCCTCTGCCTCATTCGTCTCCAGCACTGGAGTTGCAGGATTGTGTATAGTCTGAAACAGAGATGACGGCGAACACATTACTTTATGTTCCAGTATGGAAAATAGACAAGCAACCAACCACTCAATCAAGTAAACACAGACAAAACAGCAACTACAACAGTAGCCACAAAAACAACAGCACGCACAAATCAAAACAAAACAAAAAAAAAAACAGCGAGCGGGGGGGGGGGGGGGGGAATCCAGACCTTTTCCAGTTAAGCTGCAAAGTCTCATTCATCAACTACCCCAATTTCCAGGAACTTAAAAACTGAAACCAACACAGACTCCAAACCAGAAAAATCAAACCTGAGTTTTGGAGTTGATGACTTTCCCATCAGTAGGATTTAAAGAGCTGCCTTCAGTTGGTGGTCAGGAGAGTAACCAGATCCCATGCCTCCTGCAGATCCAGAGGGGGGTTAAAAGGTCTGGTGTAAGGAGACGGGAGGGGGAATAATGAGGGGGTCCTACTTGGTCTGCATTAGATCCAGGCATGCTAAATTCATGAGCGAAAAAGCCGCTGCTTGAAGTCTTTGTTTCAGTCTTCGAATATATACATATATTTCTCCCTTCTTTCCATCTGGATTTTGTTAAAAAAAAAAAAAACAACTCAGGTCAGGCCGGCTTGAAAAAAAGCCATCCCTGCAGTGGAACTACCTTCTCCAGGATGACATCATGTCTCTGCTGCTTTTCTTTATAAAGCTGAGTTTCAGCTGGCGAAGTCACACCCTCCTCCCTCCCTCCGCTCTGCTTTCCCCTCTGCTCTCACAAGCCCAACCTGATGGAGTTCCATTGTTTTTACGACTGAACCGCAGCACCAGGCACAGAATTACTAACCTGGCACTGGGAAAACATAGCTCAGGATAAGAATTCAAACCTATAATTCTGAACTCTGAAGAGATTTGGGCCTATTTCTTTACCAGCTGCAACCTACAACTTACTGTTAACTTTCTACCCACTCTCCTGTGTAGAAGAGGTCCTATTTTATGAAATGACTGAAGCTGTTCAAAGGCATCCCTGAATTTTGGAGGCATATATGGAAAAGCATGAGAAGTTAGAAAGTAATTCGCATGAATTTACCTTTTGAAATTATGAAATAAACGGTGGAGAATTTTAAAAGTTCAAAGATGGTGGCAATGGTCACCAGTAATGGAACCATGCCTGTTCCTTTTTACTGGACATTACAGGAAGGTTCCAAGATCATTTTGGCTATATATAATTATTTTCAAATCTTATTGCAAAACCAATTACATTATTATTAAGACATAGCTTGGAACATTTAAGAATTGGGGTTGGGAAAATGGGAAATTTTTAAGAATTAAGGTTGAATGTACCTCAAGCTTAGATCCCCTGACACCCATGTAAAAAACTGGGCATGGCAGCCCCTTTTTAATCCCAGTGATGGGGAGGTAGGGACTTGGGGATTACTGGGGCTAATGGCCAACCAGTCCAGGCTAATAAGACATCCGTGGTCTCCACATGCATGCCTGCCCATGCGCACACTCATGAATATATACATGCACACAACACACACAAATGTGGAGAGTTTGTAGTGAGTCTGTAATTGAAATGTAGCTCAAGTTTTTGTTGCTATTATCTAAATAATCACAGCTCCTAATGTTTTGCAGAGAGGGCACTTTTTTTTTTCAAGTTAGTTTTCAGTGGGGAAAAGAAAATCCCATTATTTATTTTTACCCTAAGTTCCATTTCAATAGAATCACAGTGATGGGATGCATGAGGCTGTCATCTACCGCCCCTCCCATAACCCTAAGACTCCATTCATGGAAAACTGTGGAAAAGAAGAAAATGAATAGAAGGAAAATGAGAAACTTGCTGAACCTGGGAATGAAACAGCGTACACAAGGGGGGCTTTCCGGGTACAGTGACTGATAAGAAGCTGCCTCCTCCAGCTGGGTGAAGAAGAATCAGAGAAAGCAAAAGACTCATTCCAAAGAAAGGGAGGAAGGAAGAGCTTCAGACAGCTGCGAAGGCAGGGGCAGGACACCTGGAATGCAGAGAAAAGCAGGTGAGACAGGAGAAGAAGCCGAACTGGACTGAGCTTCAGCCTAGGGGAGCAGAAGATGCCTCCGAAGAGCGAGCCAGGTAGCCCTGGTGAAGACAGACTAGCAGGTGTTCAACCTGTTAGACAAAAAAGACGGTTCACTGCCATCCCCCTTTTATCATGCTGGGGGTAGGAGTGCTCCATCCTGCCTTCAGAGCTGTGGCAGACTGAACCCTCTAAAACAGGGAGCAGAGTAAGTCTTTCCTTCCTCCCATCGTTTCTATCAGACGCTTTGCCACAGCAATACGAAAGACACTACCGCACCATCTCTTATCCCCACGAACACTGCGAGAGAAACCCAGAGGGTCCCAGCTTCATCGCCTTTCTTTGGACTTCAGCCCCACTCCCGTTCTTCGACACTGAACTTAACAGATGTACGCCACTGCGCTTGCTGGGAATCTGAACTCAGAACACCACGCTTTACAGCAAAACCTTCACCTGCTGAGCCATTATCGCAGCCCCACCAGATTTTGTAATTTTTGTTTTTAGTGATCTTATCTATTTTAACCCAGGTTTTACAAGTTTTGGTGCTCTTCTGAATTAAGATATGTTTCTTAGTCATCACTGATAGTGTTCAGAGATAATCCTGATTTTTTTTTTGCCTGTTGTTCTCATACCCAACAGTTTTATCAAAAAAATCATATGTTACTGTCATTTGCTTATACTTTTTTTTGGGGGGGGGGAGAGGATTTCTACACAGAGAACCACATCTAAAAAGAGTATACCTTCTGCCCTACCAATGTTAGAAACCCCTTGCTTTATTTAATTAATCAGGACTGTCCAGTGGTCCAGCAATTGTGGGAACGGCCTTGCTTACAGGGTGACGTCTACTGAGCTGCAATGCTGTGTGGCAGATATTCTTGTCAGGCCAAGGAAGTTGCTACCATGGCTAATACTCTGAGAATTTTTTTTATTAATGACAGAGTATTGCATGAAATCATTTTTTCTGTATCTAATTCTAAAGATTTATTTTTCTGGTTTTTAAAATGTGCTGAATTTAAATCGATTTTAAAATGTCAAGCCAACTTCACATTTCTTGGGTAGCCCTTGGTCATGATGTATTAGCTTTTAAATGAAGTTCTGGATTCAATTTAGAGCATTTTCCTTAGAAGTCTTTACATCTGTGCTGGTGATGGATATTAGCCTACGGTTTTTCTCTTAATGACTTTATCAAGAGTGAGCAGGAATATGCTCCTTTGTTCTGCTTTCTGAAGGAGTTTGTGCGGGGCTGCTGTTGCCTCTCCCTGCTTCTCTCCCCCACCTTTCTCTGACAGGATCTCTCTGTGGTGTTCCAGAGGCTGGTCTCAGACTCTTTTTTTTTAAATTAATTAATTAGTTATACATCCTGACCACAGTTTCCTCTTCCTTCTCTACTCCTACCTTCTCCCCTCCCCTTGATTCTCCTGCTTCAGCATTTTAGAGGCTGGAATAAGTCTTGCGTCATCTTGCCTGACCATGTCATTTTTTGTTAAACGTGTGGTAGAGATTTGTTTGTTTGGTGATTGTTAATTACAGATATTATCTTAACATTTTCTTGTTCAGCCTTTTAAGCTATTTTTCCCTCTGTGTTTGAATCTCTGTTTCTACTAATCTGTCTTTGAATTCCTTTGCTATCCGAGTAAGCCAACCACTGAATATCTACAGTGTAACAGAGGGGCTGGAGAGATGGCTCGATGGTTGTTCTTCCTGAGGATTTGAACCCTAGCACCTGCATGGCTCATAACCATGTTACTCTGGTGCCAGGAGATCCAACGCCCACTTCTGGCCTCTACAGACACAGTGTGTGCCTGTAGTACCAAGTGCATGAAGGCAAGAGACCCGTACAATAAAGTAAAAATAACAAAGTATAAAAAATAAGAATAAAGAGAGGTTTAGTATTTCCTTTTAGTTGACTCCATGCATTTATGTTGTAGTATGTTGTTTTAAGATGTACATACTTTGGGGAATGGCTAAACTAAGCTAATTAACAAGCTTATCAGTTAAAATACTTTGGAACTGTGCTCTATTGAGAACTTCCATCCTTCTGTGAAAAAAAATCTGTCACCTGTGGGGTCTCTTCTGCTCTAGCCTTTATAAAAACATCTCTCGTGGCAGTTTTGTTACCTGTAGCTTCCCTGCTATTGGGGTTTCCCTTTGAACAGTAGTCCAGCTTTCCGTTTGCTTTTCAGGAATTGTAAGGTTTTACTCTGTTCAAGAGTGACAGGCCCTGGAATCAGCTTTACTTTGCCCAGCATGGTTCGTATCCTTTCTTCTTATCAGGCATCTCGAGGCCTGTGGAGATAGAGCTCTTTGCTTTGCTCCAACAAATTTTACAGGATTTGGTTGATCTGTAGCTTAAGTTAGCTTAAGTTGTATTTGTTTCGTTTTTTCTAAGGATGCAATCTTATCTTCCGTTGAACCTTGGATTCTATATTTGCATTTGGGTCTTCCCAGATGGGTCTGTCAAACAGTGAACAAAAGTCCAGGAAGGACCCTTGCTGCCTTTGGTCGGAGGGGGCTAAGATTGTGTTCCCCTGGGCCAACTCACATGACTGCTAAAAGCTTAACTGTGCTCGCCTGCCTCCAGCAGGCTCTTTAGGCCCAAACCTCAGGAGGACGGCAGTCTTGGCTCCCTGCTCACCCAAGAAGGGCTTGCCTTCCTAGCCACAGTCTTTTCCTTTCTTTCCACACCTCTCCATTGTATGAATCTCCAGGGAATTCTCTTTCACGAATTCTGTATCAGAGTCTGAAGTAAAACTACAGCAAAATTGTGGGGAAAAAAAAGATTCATGAAGAATTGCAAAGCAGCGTTTTAATCAGAGTTTCAGTGCAATTTTATGCTGGGGCATTTGAAAACAGAGACTCATGCAGTTTAGTAAAACAAGAGCCGAAAGTTAAGAAACAAAGGCTTAGTTTGTAATAAAGATGGCTTCCTTGAAATTTTCCAGGGCAATGTTTTATTTAATCTATGAGCAATAAAATGTTCATTTAAGATGGAGGTGTGGTTCTTTCCCTTACCCACAGCTCCAAACCCAGACTGCAAAGCCGTTAACTTAAAAAAATCTTCAAGAAAATTAATTATAAAATAAAGGAGAGCTGATCTTGCTTGCATCATTATTAAGGTTTTTCTAAGCAGAACAGTAAGAAAAGATAAATAAAAGAGAATAAAGTAGAATAAGTTCTTTATCTTCAAAATTATCACATGCAGACTTAACTCTAGCTTCTAAGTGGGTTAATGTATTTGTGAAATAGGTGATCCCCAGGGGTCATCATACTCAATGTATAAAGAGCTGTGAGAATTCAAGTTGAAATGTTTTAAAAAATAATCCACAGTGGCTTATAAATATATAAAAATTTATATTACTATCAAAATTCTGAAATGGTTTGTGGTTGAGGTGGAAGAAAAACCCATTAATATTCTAGTAAGTACTTTTTTTTTATTGTGTATGCCTAAAGAATGCTCATGTAAGAGACTGAATGTAGGCTCTTGCACCTCATTCTCTGCTGCGTATACAGCTTCTGTTGAGAAATTTGCTAGCAATCTGATAAAGATTCTCTTGTACCCTCACCAGCTGCAGTTGGTGGAGGTGAGTGGTCCCCGCACCTTGCCTGGGCAGCACAGTAGAGCTGGCCCTGAAGGTGTAGGTGTGGGGGAGCCAACCCTGAGGATGTGAAAACAGAAGAACTGGCCCCACCCCTTGCTCATCAATTCTAGGGGTGAACCAGCCAGGGCAATGCAAGAGAGCTCACCTTGGTTGTGTAGACAGGGGAGAGCTGGTGGGATGACCCTGCAAGTACCCAGGCCCAGAACCAGGGTTATGGGTTGGCCACCCCAATATCCACCCCATCTGTGATCTTTGGGTCCTACAGACCAAAAGCTGCAGGCTCTCCATGATTCAGGGTAACAATAGGATATCCAAGAGGAGTCCCAGTGATGGCCCAGAATGGATTGTATAGTGGGAACCAGAGGCCTCAAACCAGACCAATGACTCCGTGCAGTGAACACTTCGAGAGTAAAGATACATGGATGAAAGGGTTTGTTGTGTGACTCACTGTGTCGTACTGATACAGCTTCCATGATGAGATTTTTCTTTCTTTTCTTCCTTTCTTTTCTCTTAAATTTTATTATTTTATTTTGGTGGGGGTTGTAAGGGCAGAGGGCAGATACAAAGAGACAGGGAAAAGAATTGAATTGAGATGTATGATGGAAAAGACACGAAGAGTAAACAAAGAGAGTTATAGAAAAGATTCCATTGCTGCCTAAAAAGTTTTCTTTTTGACTCTGGATTCTGATAGTGATGGTATGATGTGTCTGGGTGAAGACCTCTTTCAGTTGAAGGACTTTGGAACTTTGTGGAGCTGAATGCCCAAATCTTTTCCAAATTTTGCAAAGTTTTTTTGTCTTTATTTTTATTCTTTTACATTTTCTCCCTTATCTTCCGTAGGGTCTTGTAATGCGTATGTTTCTTAGTTTATTAATAACATTATCATTCTTTAAAATTTTTTCCTTTTATTGAAAATAGATTTTTTTTCTCACATAATGTATCCTGTTAATGATCTTCTCTCTCTTTACTTGCCCCAGTTCTTCCCTGTTTTCCCTCACATCTGGACCTATCCCATTTCTGTGTCTCATTAGAAAACAGGCTTCTAGGGGATAATAATACTGTGGAATAAAATATAGTAAGACAAAACAAAAGCTAACAAATAAGAATGGAAGAAAACAAACAAAAAGAAGGAAAAGAGACCAAGAAAAGGCACAAGAAATATAGATACAGAGACCCACTTGTTTGCATATATAGGAAATCCCATAAAACAAAACAAGAAAACCTAAACTGGAAGCCATAATATATAACCAAAGGATCTATAGGGTAAAAGAGAACCATCTATCTATCTATCTATCTATCTATCTATCTATCTATTTATCTATCTATGAAGATAAAAACAAACAAACAATCCAAAATCTCTGACCTGACATTATGAGACAAGGAACCTCCAAAAATGCTGTCTAGTTAATTTTCTGTTGCCCATCTACTGCTGGGCATGAAGCCTACCCTTGAGAGTTGTTTGATTTTCCAGTGAGACTTCTAAATTTTCCTTTGCAATTGGTTATCAATTGGAGATAACTTCCGGGTTAGGGATGGTGATGTGTGTCTACTTCTCCTTTCTGCTCTAGGACTCCAGGTCATATCCATTGTCATGCTTTTTCATTGTCTTTTATTTTGTGTCCTGTCTGGGCAGTGGCAGAAGACCTGTCTTGAAGCTCATAGCGAATTGTTTTCTGCTCCGCTGGATCTGATGTTAAAGATCTCTGCTGTATTCTTTAGTCATTGTGTTTTCCACTCCAGGATCTGTATTTGGCTTTTTTTCTCATGTTGTGATGATCTCCATCTCTGTTGTATTCCTGGCTTAGATCACGTCTTATTTTCTAGAGGTCATTGTATCATCTATCTCTTTTTTCTTTGTATTTCCCCTAAGACAATTATTTTTAATTTCTTTTCAAGCAAGTCATAGATCTTCATTTCTTTGGAGGATGGTCATTTATTGGAGAACGAGTCTGCTCCTTTGGCTTTGTGATGTCGCCCTGTTGGTCTTTGTTTCTGTGACTTTGCATAAATGCCTGTGTATCTGACAGAGCAGTTTTATCTTCCAGACCTTACACCCTGGCTTCAGCATGGAATTCCACCTTAACAAAGTATGCAAAGGTTGGGTAGATTGTGGTGACTTTGGTTTCAGGGAGAATCCAGGGATACAATCCTCAACAACTCGGTCAACTGAGGTCAGCATTTGTGAAGACTGGGGACCACAGTAGCCAACTGTTGCAAGGTGCTGAGGTCTTTCTGAGCATTCTTTCCCACCCTGGGAATACAGGGTATGGGTACAGTTTGTGTGGAGAACACCCCCCCCCCTTAACACAGGGTATGGGTGCAGTCTGTGTGGCGGAGAACCCCCCCCCCCAACACAGGGTATGGTGCAGTTAAGGTTTCCACCGGTCTCTGTGTGGTCACCCTCTGACTTTGTGTTGCACTGTGCTGTGTTCTAGAACTCTCCTTGAGCTATTCTGTTGGCATGTGATTATTTTTGTTAGCAAGGTGAATATGGCTACTTTTTATCCCATCATCTTGGTTTTAGGTGATAATTGTAAGATGAATAAAAATAAAAATTTTGCCAAAGAATGAATTGCCTAAGGTACTTAACATGAGATACTTAAAAATCTTGCTTTTTAAGTAATTAAAATCACTTCACTATATATATATATATATATATATATATATATATATATATAATTTTTGCTAATTTTGATGTTTTTTTTTGTGAGTAGATTTTGCTGCACTCAATGGGTAGAAACCCTATAGTAACACATCCTTGGAACTTGCTGGAGGCTGATTGATGCCACTCAAGTTTTTCAGAGTTCCCTTGACGAATTCTCCACTGTCTTACTTTATTTAGCATTCTTCTACCTGGTGTATCCTTCTGAAAGTCTGACATCTGTGAAGCATCTGGAGTGTGGCTGCAGCTGCTGTCCACCGTGACACCAGCAAGGACAACCTCCCAAGTCCCTAAACCCGAGTGACACTGTTTTCCTAAAGCCCTGGCCAAGCCAAATCTGTGCTGTGTTGTGAGCATAGAGTCCCAGCCCCCCTTTTCCTGTATCTCACCTTGTGGTTTGAACAATGCCCCACCCCTCTACTTCCTTAGAGAAGTAGCTCCATTCTCTCCTCTTCACAACCCTGTTAATTCTGAGGTGCTAGTTGAGGAGCCGTGGTCCAATTATACTTGTTTATTCCAGTTTTTGCCGGTTGTAGTTATACTCAGTTGTCCCTCTGAGGGACCCGTCTTGCCAGGCAATTTTCAGCTGAGCTGTCTTTTCGTCCTCCACACACACAGTGAATGTCAACAAATAGACGTTTGAGCAGCTTGGCCACTGCTCTTCTCTCCTGAACAAGGATGGATGAGTGTCCTTTAGCACATGCCCAGACAAAGGGGGAGCTGGGGATGAAGGGTACTGATTCGTTCCCTACCCCTGAATCTCTCACCTCACACGTGGTGGGAACCAGCTGTCTCTCTGCTGAACTTGAATACTTCTTTGACCTCAGCTAAGCCACAGTGTTCATGACTCTCATTTTCTCTCTCTCTCTATGGTACGTCAGTATCTTTCCTCATGTCCTGGGGCCATAGTGAAGCACAGCTTTCTGACGAAAGTAAAACAAGAGGCAGAGAGGCCCCAAACTGGCGTAAGGCAAGTCTTAGGATGCTAACCTATGAATCAACTACAGAGGTAAAAGCTCCAGCGAGAGAGAGGACTGACCTTCTGACTTTCGCCCCTCGGGGAATATTACTTTTACCTTCTCTGTTAAAATGATGGCAACCAGGCTGGGAACTTCGGCTAGATTATTTATTCAACGTGACAGCCCCTCCTTCACACACACACCCCTTCCCAGCCTTTGCTCACCACCTTTCCAAACTCAGCAAGTTCTGAGTACTTAAAAAAGAATTCTCATCAGAGAGTCAGAACTGGATGAATAGGTATTAAATATATATCCCAAGATACCATTGTTTTTCTGTCTCATAAAAGACAACTTGAAATTTCAAGTTGAAATTTCAACTTAGAAACTGCCCAGTGTAGTAGCTTTTAGAAAACGTTGAATTATCTCACTGATGTTCAGAAAGCTCGCCCTCTCTCTCTGCAGTTCCAACTGCTTCTGTGGAGGAGGGAAAAATAAATTTTAAATTTCAAAAAAAAAAAAAGGCCTATTGATTACAGCTCTCTCCTGTTAAAAGACTGATTGTTCAGTGAGGAAATGGATGGTCACAAATCGCCTGCTTTTGGCGCTAAATGATAATAGAGTTTTAATACCCTAAGAAAAACAAAACCTTCTTCCAAAGCGAGTAACGCAGAGCTTCCATTGCTTGGGTTAAGTAGCTGGGCCTGTTGTGCAGTAATTACTCCAAGGAGGCCTCAGGGAGAGGAAAGTGCATTCCAGACACCTAATCATTTACAATTGAGTCTAATGAGCTAGTAATTTACAGCTTGGGGGTGGAAGTAAGGAAAGGTCCCTGCCAGGAACTGGGCCGACGCTGTAAAATCCTGGGCTTTAATGAAGGCAGTGGAGGGTGGATTCCTACAGCTGAACTTGTGTTATTCCATCTGCTCGGTGCTCGGACAAGAAGTAAATGACAGGGCACTTGGGACCTACATCTGGAAACAACATGTTTCAAAGGATTTTATAAATCCTGCAGTAAAAGGAGAAAAAAGAAGGGGAAAAAAATGAGGCAGAAAGGACCTAATTATGGGGGGATGGGAGAGGACCACAAAGGGCCACTGCAGGCTCTTTTTAACTTGAAGAAATAACATTTTCTCATGTCAAGGTCAGACATTGATTATAATTGCTAAAACATGCTTGCCAAGCTCCTATGAAAGCAGCAGGTACTGAATCGTCCTTTCTGGACAGGATTTGGGTGAAGACAACAGAGGAATTCAGTATGCGCTGAATGCACCCCACACTCCCTCCTTAGTCCTTTTGGTTTGTAACATACCGGCTTATGTTTACATTCTGTTCGCTGTTTCTTTTCGGCTACAACTAGCAGGGGAGGGAGCATGCGCTAAGCAGATGAAGGAATGGTTGGGTGGTGGGGGCAAAAATTACGTATGCCGATGACCGGTGCATGGCTTGTGTGTGTGCATATGTGTGTGTGTGTGTGTACGTATGTGTGTGTATCAGGATTAATTTCTCCTCACTTGGCAGGGGTGTTCTTTGAATGGTCTTTGTGTTTACTTCTTTTGTTTTTCTTTTTGGCAGTGCTGGGGTTTGAACTCGGGGACTGGTGCATGCTAGGCACGCGACCCACCACTGCACCGTCCGTCTTCTTCATATCTTACTTTTGTGTTACTGTTCCACGTCTCCAAATGCAGGCTCCAGAGCTTCCAACTTCACAAAACTGTTTTTCTGTTTGTCATCGTGTTTCTTCATCCTTTCCCTTCTCGAGTGCCTCTGCCAGTCGGTGGGAAGTGAGTTTAGGTCCAGGAGGAGAGTGGGGGAGCACAGCGGAGTCGAAGCTCAGGTGGACCTGTTCCTCATCCTCCCATTGTCGTATAGCATCTCAGAAGGAAAGCTAGCCCGCGGTGTCAGTGAAGGCGATTAGACCGATCCAAAACGAGTTATGTGACTTGTGATCACGGTCTCATTCATAATTAAAGTGCCAGATAACAGTGTGCAGCATTTCTTGTGAGCTCTGTGGTTTACACCCATTGCTGTAGATAATAGGGTCTCGCTACCAGTCCTGGCTGGCCTGGCAGTCGCTATGTAGACCAGGCTGACCTTGCATGCAGAGATTCCTGAGCCCCTGCCTCCCCAGTGCTTAGGTTAACGCCTGGCCGTCACGCCTAGCCCTCTCCTCTGATTCTTGCAGTAGCTCAGTGAAACAAGCTACGCTCTCTCTCACTTTTCAGATGAGAAAGTCTTGGCTCGTGGAAATTATCAGGGCAAGATCAGTAAGGTAGCAAAGGGAGAGTTCAAGCTTGAGAAGCCAGAACTCGCAGGCTTAATTCCCCTAACGTATTAACAGAGGTTCGTATGGCTGAGTGTAAAGTTTTAGGGACTAGGGAAGCATTTGTTTGGGAGGCGGAGTGATAATCCTGGTGACATCTGGGAAATGCTCCTTCCTCCCCCGCAACATCAAATTCAGTCATTCAAAGTCTTTCACATGATCGTTGAAGAAGTGAGTGCAGAAGAAAGAGATTATGTTCCGCCTTGTGTAACACTCTACACAGAGAGCCTCAGCTCTGGCTCCACACACAAGTGGAGTTGGTTTTCAAGTGTTGTGTTTCCCCGTTTTCTAGAGAAAAGGCCGTTCCTCACATCTTCACTTAAAACACACTCCTTTGCTGATTAAAAATAACAAACAGAGTTTTTGTTAAGTTTCTCAAGATCTAGCGGGTACGTTTTGAAAGCCTGGGCAAACCCTCTGTCCTGGAACAACAACTATTCTTTGGAAGGCTGAGTGTGCGGATCCATAATCAGAAACACGTGATAAGGTGCTGCGTTACAGTTTCTGCACACACGAACTGGTGAGGGCTTTCAAGTTAAATAAATCTTTCCTTGGTGACAAAAACAAGCTCCAAGATAGTGTGGGTATTGCCAGCACTGGAATCTGAGACCAGAGGGCTAATGAGGGTTAAAAAAAAATGAGAACAATCCTAATATTAGGCTTTTTATTTCTCTTTCTTTTTGGTTTGTAGAGAGCTTGGTCATCAAAATTTCCTTTGGTGCTGCTAGTTTGTTTCCACTCTTAAGATCACACGGGTCAGCTTAGAAAACCAGCCTGGTAGTTGAAAAATGTCTACCTCATCACAAAACAGTTGTGTGTATGTTGCCTATGTGTAGTGTGTATGCCTATATATATATATATGCATGTGTATATATATGCATGTGTTATGCATGTTGCCTGTGTGTAGACTGTGGTATGTGTGCATGCATGTACATGTGTGTGTATTTATGTTGCCTGTGTGTAGGGTGTGGTATGTGTATATGTGTATGCATGTGTATGTGTGTGTGAGAGAGAGAGATTCTCTCCTTCTTCTCCTTCCCCCTCCTCTTTCTCTGCCTCCCTCTCCCCCTCTCTCAAACATATTTTTCTTTCTTTTTGAGATAGGGTCTCTCACTGACAAAGTTTATCAATTTGACTACAGTAGCTGGTCACTGAACCTCAAGGATCCTCCTATTTCTAGAATCCAGGGCGGTGCCTGCCACTGTGCCCAGCTTTTTATGTGGGTGCTGGGGATCTGAATTCATATTCTCATTCATGGGTGTCTCCACGGCCCCCTGACTTATTTCTTTAGAGGATCACAGAACTAGTAAATTAAGCCACCTTTCATTCTTTGGACCAGTGAATTGTACTAACATCAGATATTGTTTCCAAGGTAACAGAAATGAGATACGTATTGACTCTCAAATGCCTTCCACATGAGTCAAATACACAAATAAATATCAAGACCATTTATCGTTGCTCTCTCTCTCTTTTTTTAATTCTCCGGAGAAGTACATGAGCATCCCATTTATCTGACATGATTGGAGATCAAACTTTTCCATCAAATATATCACTGCTGCAGTTTTGTCTCTTCAAAGGACAGTTTTTAATATTTGCAGCTAGAAAGATAAGAGATACCTCTCTGAAACACGTGAATTGATGATCTGTCTTCTTACAAAAGTGAGGCTGAATGTTACTTAGTCTTATCTTGTGACATCAGAGTGTTGCTCCAAATAATTATCCTCTTGGGCCGCTGTGCCTTCTGGGGTGTTGAAGAATTGCTTCTGAGACCCAGAGGCTGTGGAGATGGAAAGGGTAGCACTTCATAAAGATGAATGATGCTGATCAGGCCATTTGAGCTGAAATCGTATGTGTGTGGTGGGGCCCCTACTAGTACCAGCCGCAGGGACTGGTTGCTTTTAAGTTTCCCTAGCCCTCATCTGTAGCTCTGAGAGAGTCTGCTAAACTCCTTGCCCGGAAGTTGGAGCTCTCACATCTGTGCTGGCCATCTCCGGGGTGTGGCTGTTCCATTTGTTGTTCTGAATTGTGGAGGAGATACCCAAGACTGCCTCACTATTTAGTTTTGGGTATGTTAAAGCAATTTCCAGAATGCACTGCTGATTTTGCAAAACGTTCAACGATTTCATAGCTTTGCAGCTCCCGATTGATTTTTGTTGTAGACCCTGTCGAACTCATGAGACTATCTATTTCAGTCACCCCTACCGGAGATCCAGACCGTAGTATGAACTGATGGGGCCTCTGATTTAAAAAAACAAAGTACATCTGGGTTTGAAGCGCTGCTGTCCAATTTAACAATTACTCAGCCACAGATATAGCGATTTATTTTTCCTCAACTATCTGTTAAACAAACACTTACTAGGTACCTGTTGTTTGCCAGGTCATTTTCTGGGTCCTTATGATCCAGTGCTTGGAGTGCCCAACCTAGTGGGGTGGGTAGATGGATAAAGAGACGGAGGAAAGTCATGTCGTGCTCAATGGTGGTAGTGCAAGCAGTGTGCTGGCCGCAGTGTGAGTGACAGAGGTGGACGGGAGTGTTGAATATCGTCACTAGTGTGGTTGGGAGGAAAGGCTGCAAGGACTGTGCACGGGCAACATGGAAAGAGTGGAACTCAAGATGCCCAGACAGGCAGCCTTCCATAGTGTTACACTATAGGAAGCTAGAGATGTATTGTAGCAGCTTAGGGCGAATGGGGAATGAGGAGATTGAGAGAGGCTTGTTTTTAACGAGCCTCTGGTCCTGTTTCTACAGAAACTGAGTTTACAGGAGAAAGGGAAGAATAGAAGCAGTGCTGTTCCTTGAGATAATAAGGATGACATCTACCGCTAAGGCAGGGGAGGGATGGGAGAGGAGCAGGGCGCTTATACTAGGAAGGTGGGAACTTTGATGGTTAAGGTACAAGCAAACACCGCTTTTGGTTGCTTCTGTTTTCTCCGTGGAAAAAGAAGAAAGTTCATTTCCTGAGACTTGAGAATGACAGATGTTTGAAGAAAGAAAAAAAGTTCAAGCCAGCCATTTTAGAGAGATGGAGAGTCAAGAAGCTACAGACAGACAGACAGACAGGCAAACTGCCTAAGGCTGACGGGTCCTTTTAAGACTAGTGACCGTGGCCTCCCTACAGGCAGAGCTGTCGTCAGTGCTTGCTTAGCATGTGCCGAGTCCAGGATGTGCTGTGCTCATATGTCTGTGGGCCTAGCGCTCCCTTGGCAGGAGGATGCAGGAGGTTCAGGAGTTCAAGGCTGGCCTGTCTCAAAAATAAGTATGTAAATTAATAAAACACAAAGAGAAGAGTGATCGTAACTGTAAGCTGGGCCAAATTTTTTGGTTTTGCTTTTATTGTGGAAAATGCCTTTCTTATTTTTCTACCCATCTTTAAAATGATTATAACATTGTCATTCACTTATTTACTCTTAAGTTTTTAATTATCAAATACCATTATTCATTAACTCTTTAAAATTCTGTTTTTTTTCTCTTCTTCACTTTGTGTGTCTATAAATTAATGAATAGTGGTGTTTAAAATTCATCTTGGAGATTCCATTTATTTACTGAATTTTTTTCTGGCATGTCTAAATGATGAAGACTATTTCTTGGCAACACTTACAAATTTAAAAAGGAGATTTATTTTCTAACAACTGTTTTCCTTCCAGATAATAGCAAATTACATAAAACATTTCTAGGTCAACCAAGGCAACTGAGAAATTTTGATTTTGACCACGGCTGAGGCAATTTGCTGAGGAGATGGCTGCAGGCACACAGAGGCTCCCTAAGCCAGTTGAGGGCTGTAATTAATTTCATATGTGCTCTGAATAGCACCGAAGATAAATGCCCCAGAGGTAGATTGTTGGAGAGCGCCTTAGCTGTTTCTAATAAAACATTTTCTTAAAATCCCAAGACTTTCCTCCTATAGACACTCATAATTAAAGGATTTGAATGAGATGTATTCATGTGTGCTAATGACTTTCTACTTGTCCCTAATTATGAAAGGAACATATAGCCTTACTGAAAGAAGTTTGAAAAGCACAGACATAACAAAGAGCCAATCAATCACCGGATATTCATACACATTTATCTATCTAACTGAGATCATATAGGTCTCTACATTCACTTTTATGTGGTTCTGTCCTAGATAGGGTGTCTATGGCTGTGAAGAGACACCATGACCATGGCAACTCTTATAAAGGAAAACATTTAATTGGGGCTGGCTATGGTTCAGAGCTCGAGTCCATTATTGTCAGGGCAGAAAGCATAGTGGTATGTTGGAGAGCAGCTGAGAGCTCTACATTCAGACTGGCAGGCAGCAGGAAGAGAGTGACACTGGGTCTGGCTTATGCATCTGAAATCTCAAAGCCTGTCCCCAATGACACACTTCCTCCAACAAGGCCACACCTCCTAATAGTGCCACTCCCTATGAGCCTATGGGATCCATTTTCATTCAAACCACCACAGGTTCCATGGGGTGTTTTTAATTTTTTTTTAATTCATGTTTGCAAAGTTTTCAAAGCATATATTCAATAGTCTTTTAGCATTGTGTAGCACTCCCCACCCCTGGTTTTCCATACTATCGTAGGGATTCCTGGAGATAAGATTCTTGCACTAAACCTCTGAACTGTAAGCCAAGCCTAATTAAATGTTTTCCTTGATAAGAGTTGCCATCGTCATGGTGGACAAGTGGATTTGGGCGGTCAGGAATTGGGAGGCAGGTCATGGAGCCGGTTGGCATCATACTCCACATGTCTCTTTGGAGCAACAGTTCCACGGGAAACTCATTGTAAGCCATGAGGTCCACCTTGGCCTTGAGGTTGTGGTTCTCCTTGTTAAAACTTTTGGGGAAGTGTGCTCATGCATATGTGAATTTGAAATCACCACCAAGGGTTATTTAACTATATTGTATTTCTTGCTTACTTTTCATTTCTAGAGTTGAGATAAAGTTATGGAGAGCTTTGCACATATGGAGCCGGATCCTGATTTATAATGATTTGATTTAGGGGTTTTCCATTAACAATCATGCATTTATCAGGAGCCATCCTTCCATGCTCAGTTTTCCTTGTCACATGGGCTGGTGTTGTATGATACAGTATTATCTCCCACTGCTGGACAGGCATAGTGAGTCGTACCTCCTAGTTGAAAACCATGTTCATGAGGGTAGCTGCCAGTAGTGTGTTGTCAATATGTGTGCGTGTGTGTGTGCTCGTGCGTGCACATGTGTGTGTGTGTGCGTGTGTGTGTGTGTGTGTAGAGGCCAGAGATTGACACCTATGTCTTCTTCCATTGTCTTCATCTTGTATTTTTGAGACAGAGTCTCTCATTGAACTAGAGCTCACCATTTTAGCTTACCAGTCTCCAGAGATTCCTTGTCTCTGCTCCCTGCCCCAACCCAGGGCTGTGGTCATAGCTATGTGCTAACACGCATGCCTGGCTTTTGTGTGAGTGTTGAGGATCTGAACTCAAGACCTCATGCTTTCACAGTAAATACTTTACTGTTGTAATATGAGCGGTGGGCTGTGTCCCGCCACCCTGCCGCCCGCACGGCTAGCTTTACCCGAAATAATTACACAGAAACTGTATTCTTTTAAACACTGCCTGGCGCATTAGTTTCAGCCCCTTAACCCATTTCTAATAATCTATGTAGCACCATGAGGTGCGCTTACCAGGAAAGATCTTAACCTGCATCTGTCTGGAGTGGGAAAATCATGGCGACTCCTTGACTCAGCTTCTTTCTCACAGCATTCTGTTCTGTTTACTCCGCCTACCTAATTTTATGTCCTATTAAAGGGCCAAGGCAGTCTCTTTATTTAACCAATGAAATTAACACAAACAGAAGACTCTCCCCCATCACTTTACTCTCCGAGCCTTCTCCCCAGCCTGATTTTATATTTGGATGCTATATTTTATGGTTTTATTTTCATGTTTAAAAAATGACCACCTGCATGATATGCTTATTTGTATGATCAATGAATGCATATTGACTTCCAGTATTTTCAAGTTATAGTGAGCTTCTCAGACCAGAACTATATCGTGATGAGGAATATTTGTGCGCGGGTCTTTCTCTGTGTAATTATGCTATATTGGAAGATATACATAGCTATGGAATTATTGGGCTAAGCCCAATCATGCTACAGAAATATGGATGGGAGGTTAGGTCTGCAGGGCCAGTTGCTAGCAGCAGTGTGCATAGGGGCCTGCCTACAGAGCACAGATGCTTTCGTTGGCTGTTGTTTTCTGTGCAGTGTTGAGATTATCACCCCACAGCTGGTTTAGTAGTAGCAGTTATTCTGTTGTGGGAGGCTAGATCCTGTCCACATGCTTACTGGGGCTGTTTTCTTATGCAGGCTCTCTACTTTCCTGTGTCTACTTCCCCGTGTCTACTTCCTTGGGTCTACTTCCTGTGACTACTTCCCCATGTCTACTTCCTGCTCCTTTATTGATATGTCTGTTGGAGAGTTTGTCAGGTGGACTTACAGATACACAGATGTGCTTTGTATATGGAGAGAAATGCCTTTAGCTTCATTTGTGGATATCATTACAGCTTTTAGTAAAATGTTATGACTTTCTAATATATGTAACATATTTTATGGAGTCTAATTTATCAGTTTTTTTTGTTTTATGATCTATGGTGTTTAAAATTTTAAAAAAGAACCTTTCCATTTTCCCAAAGTTCCACCTATCTGGTCAACAATTTCCTGAAAATCATTTGGCATTAATTCACAAGAATTAATTTGAAATTAAGACTTTTTTTGAACTTACATTAGCTATGCACACATGAGCTATTTTTCAATCATTGATTTTTCAGCTCCATTTGGTTTCTTGTTGAGTAAGAAAATAAACAAATTTATACTGTGAACCAACTGTCTCTATAAATTACAATTTTATGTTGTAAACATGCAGGTGTATAAATTGTACTGTTGCCCCATTTATTTGGAGAATTTCTCTGGGTTTCTACGTAAGAAGAATATTATCAGGAAATCATCCATTTTGTTTCTGCCTCACCAATTTCTGTGCCATTTTTCTTTCCTCCATCCCTTCCTCTTCCCCACCCAGACTAGAGCTTCTGGGCAATGTTGCACAGAAGCCTTGACTATGGTGATTCATAATTCATACCATGTTTTCAATCTTTACAGAAAATGTCTCAATTTTCTTTCTCTCTTTTTTCTTTCTTTCTTTCTTTCTTTCTTTCTTTCTTTCTTTCTTTCTTTCTGTCTTTCAGTTTTCAGAGTGATTTTTCTAAGTTTTCAGTAGATTCAGGCATGTTAAGGAAGTTCATCCTTATTTTTATTTGCTAAGAGTTCTTTGAAATCTTGAATCCTTTTTTGAATAATAGAAAAACCTTATCCTTGCACCTTTGAGGTGTTTATTTCTTTCCTTTTTTTTTTTGTTAAACATGAGTTGGGTTTCCTGATATGAATCTATATAATCCATATAAAAATTATATATTGAATCTGCATTCAATATATAATTTATTTGACATATTGATCGATTTAATTTCTGTACCATTTTATTCAAGTAATTTATGCATTAAAATAGGACAGGTTTATTCTTCTTAGAATTATTTTTTTTGTTTTGCTGTGTAGTTCAAGGCTTTTTTTCTTTTTATTATTATTATTATTACAAATTTTCACCTCCTCCCCTCCTCCCATTTCCCGCCCCCTCCCTCCTTGGAATTATTTAGTGTGCATTAGAATCAAGGTTAAATAAGCACCATAAATGAGTTGGTGAGCATTCTTTGTTCTTCTGTTCTTTGAAAAGTAATATTTGATCTGTTTAGTCTGCAAACCCAGCTGGCTCCGTGTCTGTATGTGTTTGCGTGTGTGTATCATAATAACTAAGTATTCACAAGTTGTCTGAAGAAGTAGACACAAACATTTCTTCCTGTCTCTCTAAGCCCATGAAACTACTTCACCCAAGAGCTGGGGCCACAGCTTTTCTTGCCTCTGGTCTTCCGTGACTTGCTTTGGCCAAATGAATGTAGCTGTAATTATTTTGTTCTTGTTGTGAACCCTAAAAGACAGAGGGACCGTTTTCTGTTCCATTCTTTTGTGATCAGCTGTCATGTAAAGAAACTCATGGTAGACAATAAAATACGTGAATGTGGTGGGAAGACAAAGCAGGAGAAAAAAAACTATTGAGAGGTTCTACCAGTCCCCAGACAGTCCAGTTTCCTCCTACAAAATGCCAGGTATGTAATCAAACCATCTTAGAGCCCCCAGCACCACCTGGCAACTTTGTCAGCAATACTTGAGGTAGAAATAGCTCATTATGAGTTATCTGAATTTCAGAATCATGAGACGTAATAAGCAATTTTGTACTGAGTTTTTATATCTTTGATCCATTCTGGTCTTTGGCATTATTTATCTTTCCCACCCATATTGACGTCATTTTTGACATTATTTCATTGAGTCTTCATGCAATTCCTCCTGTTTACTTTTTGTCATTGAAAATGACAAAATGTTTTCTGCTTTCTCTCTCATATGCATTTCTCTCTCCCTTCCCCCTTTCTCTATGTGTTTGTATATGTACAAACACACACACATATGTATGTATATAATTTTTGTCAACTTTTTAAACCTTTGAGAAGGTAAATAAGAATTAAATTAAACTTCTGAATTCTTTTGGGAAGAATATTTGCAAGATTATCCTTATAACATAAGCTATGATTGACCTTAATTTTGTTATTGTCTTTTTGAGACAGTCTTACACTGTTGCTGAGTCCAGCCTGGAACTTGTTATGTGACCCAACTTTCATTGAACTCTAAGTAATCCTTCTGCCTCATCCCGTTTAAGATTAGGATTGCAGGGATAAGCCACCATATCAGGCTCTCATTGGTTTGATCGTATTTTCCAGCACCATTTATTACCAATTTATAGTCCTTACATGTTTCAGACAATCATTCATTTAGTTATTCATTATTAATTCGGAGGGCATTTCTTGTAATACTGAGATTTGCCACTTATTGTTAGCGAGCAGACAGGACTTTTAAAAATTTACATTTATTTATTTATTGTGTGTGCGCACACACGTGTGCATTCCACAGCCTGCACATGGAGATCAGAGGACAAATTCCAGGGGTCTGTTTTCTTCTTCTACTATGTGGGACCTGACAAAGCTCAAGTTGTCAGGCTTGGTGGTCGGTGTCTTTACCCACTGATCTGTCTTACCAGCCAGCCCAAGGGCACAGGGCTTTCCAGAATGTTTTGTGTATGAACCCTATCACCTGCTGTTATTTTTCTTTCTACTTCTATGTCATCCTTTACCCAGATTCTGAATTTGTGTTTTACTGAGATGCTTGGAACTTTTGTGAACACATAAGTGGCTGGGGTTCTATCTTTTTATTGGAAAAAATACATTTATTTATTTAGCACACGTGCTTGTGTGTGTGCACACGTGTGTGCGTGCATGTCAGAGGACAACTTGCAGGCATCAGTTTTTTTCCATTTTTCCTGTGGGTCCCAGGGATTGAACTCAGGTTGGCTTCAAGGCAAGAAAACTTTTACTCTCTGAACCATCTTGCAGGCCCATGGCAGAGTTCTTAGGACCCCAACTTGTTTGGTGACTGGAAGGCCGGTTCTGGGTTGCCCTGTGAAGGACTAGAGGGCTAGCCTTTGGACCAGGCAGCTATGTATAGCTGGAGCTTTCCTGATGACCACGTACCTTCCTCAGAACTGGGTGGCAAGTCCTTTCCTGCATTGCTTCATCCAGCACAGCTCGTTCCCAGCAACTTGGGGAAGTCATTTCCCTGGCCCTGCTCAGTAGGGTGGGGGGAACTGCACTCTCCAGTGTCTGCCGTCTTACATTGTTTCAAACACTCTGGACTTTTGTGGGCCACAGCCTTTCCTCTTCTCCCTAGTGGCTGTTTATTTAATTTGCTTTAAAGTCACTGGAAAAGTGTGGCTTCTAGCTTTGATGTAAAGAGCGACTACTAGACTCTCAGCATGTAGCTGTTCACACGTCAGCCATGGCAAGACCCAACCAGGACAGAGCAGGGGCCTCACTGCAGCCTGGGAGAAGGCTTTACCATCTTTGCCTGCTGAGCCATCTGCCAGCCCTGGATCCTTATGACCTTGCAAGAACTTAACCAGATGCATCTGGCATTATTATCTTTTAGAGTCCATGAGCAAAAAACAAAGTTATTTTTCCTCTTTTTATGCCACCTGTTTCTCTAATCAATCTCAACGAAGTTCTCCTTGGGGCCATTTGCTTAGAGAACGGAAAACAAATTTAGAAACGGATAGGAAACCAGCAAGCCTTAAAATTTATTTTTATGAAAGGAATTTATGCAACAAAACAAAATGATAGGCATTGGATCTTAAAAAAATAGAAAAGCTTCTTTTAAACAGATATTCCCAGGAATTAATTTAAAATAGCAAACTTACCAAAGTACTGTTCGTGCTGCTGGTTGATGCAAATATTTACTTTAACAACCCTTAGAGTTGCTAATTCCAAATTTATTTGTATTTTAATTATTAAATTTATCTTCTTTTTTTGCTGTTGTTGTTTTTTGGCATTGGACCTAAGGCCTCAGGCATGCTAACAAACTTACTTTTAGAATTCGCTGCATGCAAAGTTCCTTCCTCAGTATTCCTCTAGGGTATTAATAGTATATACAATAACTAACTAAATAAAGGCCCTTAAACCAAATCTACTAAACCAAAGAGTTTGACTACAATGGAGGGGTTGAACCTCACAGACTAGAAGAAGGGTCAGTTACTATGCCAGGCTCTGAGTTAAAACGTAAAGATCAGAACGTCCACAAAATGTCCTTTTGCAGGCCATAGAGCATGGCCAGGCTGGGAAACAAACATGGACAATTTGACTTCCTTCCGCTCTCTGGAAGAGAGGCACAGGCACACTGGCCAGAAGAAGTCAAGGCCCCTCCCTGCTTTTGTAAACTCTTTTATAAAGGCATCAAAGCTGCCTCTCGAACTTCCATGCACGGTCAGGCATCCCCTTCCCTCGGGGACAGCATTCCTGCACCCTGCAAAGAAGTATACAGAAACAGCAAAACCTCGGACTGCACCCGCTGAGGCACACTAAGAGACTGTGTCCACCCATGTGTCTGGATTGGTGATGTAGTTGGGATGTAAACAAACTCGAGAAGAGATGTTCACCGTGGGTTGTGCTGGTAGATAAGATGCTGGTCTGCCTGGACATCTCTGAGTATAACAAACAAACAGCAACAGGATGGCTGCGAAATGTCCCTGAATTTGCATTTTCCACGCTGTTGTGGTTTAGATAAGTCTCCCCTAAAGATCCACGCCTTATGGGGCTGGTCTTTATGGCAGCACTTCTGGGAAATGGCCACCTTTAGGAGGGGGAACCAAAGAGAAGCTTCAAGGACATTTTCTTAAAGCTATGATTTAATGACAACAGTAGCAATATTTAAACAACTTTAAAACCCAGGTCCCAACTCCCTCACGCACTGCTTCAGCACACGCACGTTCATAAGGCCCTTCCCACATTCCTGTTCTTGGTTTAGCTCCCAGCAGGCTGTACAATTTCATTTGGTTTGTTTTCTTTTAATCATAATACTATTTTTTTAAAATATTGAAATACAGTTTTGCAATTAATCATTGTCTAGGAAAATGAAGTTTTGGCTCAGTAGTAATCATAGCTATTATAATGGCAGCAACAGGAAGCATTAGCAAGATCATACTTTTGCAAACTGCTTAATTCACATATACATTTGTAACTTACTGTGAAATCCAAAATGGAGTTTATAAGATGATTTCTCTCTGATCTGTCTTTTATTATAAAATATGTATCTTCACAAACATACGCATAGTCAAAGGGTAAGCTCTCCAAAATTCAATTCCAGGTGAGATAGTAAGCAGTCTTTACTGCTAAAAGGTTTCATTTTATTTTACAACAATACTATCTAGATATTATGTTTTGTGCATGGATGCTGGGAATTGAACCCAGGACCTTGCATATATGCTAGACAAATATTTTACCTCTGAGCTACAACTCTAGCCCTATGATCTTTTTTAATAATCATAAACCTATTTTTTTATTTTTAAAGCAACCCAAAAAGGATTAAAGGTCCCATATTTAAAAAAAATCAGTATATTCAATATATGTAAGGCCTATGTGATTTTACCCAAACATTAGATCCTCATAGTTGAGTAACCAAAAGTTATGACACTTGAACCTTTTATAATCTGAAGTCTATAGGACAGCTTTTTAAAACAAACAAAGACGTGATGATCTAGGGACACCCAAACGATTTCCCAGATTCAAATAGCTCATAAATTATGAAGCCAGAACTAGACTAAAAGCACTCTGAATGTGAGCAGGCAGCTGTGGACTTTTAGCCCCATTCATCTTTAAACTTAAACATAGCCAAAGGAAGCAGCTGCAGTCCCAGGTACCAGGAAAACGATGAGAAAATGCCCTGGAGAGAATGAAGTCAGAACTTGGAAAGCCAAGGGACGATAGGAGCCCCTGGGCTGCTATCTGCTGATGGTGTCCCAATGGGCAATAGAGCTGGTGCTGCGAGGACACTGCGAAAGTGCAGGGGTCTGGTGCCTATGCAGCTGGAACTGTCCCACAGTCGCCATGCCGGTTCTTGTTGGGCATACTCCAAATTATCGGAGAGGCACCAGCATCAACTGTGCTAGTGTGTCAGCCTTAGAGCCAGGCCGTTCTGACTCACTCTAACACGGCCCACATGCGCGGCTCCACAGCCAAGCCTCCATTCCCCCCTCGACGCTTCCCGTTAGCTCTTTCAATCCAGCTGCTTGAAATGACTTACCCAGCCTCACCAACAGCCATTTCTCCCCTGTGCAAAAGCGGCTGCTTTGCTACAGCCAGCCGGTATGAACTCTTTCCCCAAAGAGGGAAGTGCTCAGGCGGGTCAGTTACGTTCCTAGGGCTTGCTTCGGTTCAGATATACGGTGCTGATCAGCCAGTTACCTGGGTATCATCTTGACCAATATCCAGGGAACCTTCCAACCGAGAGATAGATAGAAATGCAGAGTGCGCTAGGGTTAGAGATGCCAGTGAGGTTCCCTGAGCAGAACCGGCAAAATCCCTAATTGGGACAGTAGTGTTTGAGGGCTCTGTTTGGAGATTCTGGCTAAGCATACAGCCAGGGAACCAGATACAGCCTAGGAAATTTTGGGTGGAAATTTGAAGATAAATACAAGACAGAGTTGGAGTGAGGAGACAGGAGAGGTGGGTGGTGGTGGGCAACATTTGTGGTTAGGAAGTAAATAATAAAATATTTAGGGTCTTGTGATGGGTGGGAGAAAATTCTAAGGGCTCTGTGATCTTTGTTTAGGGTTTTCAGAATCCATGCCTGAACCTCCATTCAGAGTGATTTGTCTCCCCTGGCCTCAGTCTAACGTTCAAGAGAGTCTGAGTAAAAATTCTATTTCTGAAATTTAGAATATGAGCAAGATTCTGGAAATGACTAAATTGCAGCGTTTTTCGTGTTGGCATCAGTATGTGGGGTGGGATTCGATCCATATTCTGGCTGAGCTCTCTGCATTTTCTTTCAAGATTTCACTAATGCTGGGGACTCCCCTAAATCTTTTCTGCTAGCTCCCAATTTGCTTAAGTTAGAGTCCATTTCTGAGTCCCAGATGAAGAAACTCAACGGGTGCTCTCACCACGGAAATCAGAAAAAGTTCTTGGAGCCGAACTTTGAGATGACCACAGCATCAGGTAGATGGAGAAGCCTGTTTTGAAGAGATTAAAGCTGGGATGGTTCAATGTATAAAAACCTGTCAATATAATCCACCATATAAACAAACAGAAAGAAAAAAACCACATGATCACCTCATTAGATGCTGAAAAAGCCTTTGACAAAGTCCAACACTGCTTCATTTGAGATTCATCTGTTGAGAGTTCTCTGTTTAGGTGCCCCATTTTTTAAAATTGGATTATTTGTTCTTTTGATGTCAAATTTCTTGAGTTCTTTGTGTATTTTGAAGATCAGTTCTCTGTCTGTTGTAGGGTTGGTGAAGGTATTTTTCCCAATCTTTAGGATGCTGTTTTGTCTTGTTGACAGTGTCCTTTGTTTTGCAGAAGCTTCTCAGTTTCAGCAGGTCCTATTTATTAATTGTTGCTCTCAGAGTTTGGTTTGTACTACTGGGGTTATATGTAGGAAGTGGTCTCCTGTGCCAATGCATTCAAGTATACTTCTCACTTTCTCTTCTATGAGGTTCAGTGTGGTTGGTTCAGTATGCTAATGTCTTTGATCCATTTAGACTTGAGTTTTGTGCATGGCAATAGATATAATCTATTTTCATTCTTCTACATGTTGATATCCACTTATGCCAGCACCATTTGTTGAATATGTTTTCCTTTTTCCATTTTGTATTTTTAACTTCTTGTAAAAATCAGGTGTTCGTAGGTATGTGGATTGATATCCAGGTTTTTTATTTGATTCAATCTATCCTCCTGTCTGGTTCGACATACAAAAGTCTGTCAATGTAATCTACCATATAAACAAACTGAAAGAAAAATAAAACACATAATCAGCTCATTAGACGCTGAAAAAAAAACATTTGACAAAATTCAACACCTCTTCATTGTTGGAAGAGGCCGCTTGTTTGTCCCAGCCACTTAGCCCCAAAATAATCACACAGAAACTGTATTCATTAAATCACTGCTTGGCCCATTAGCTCTAGCTTCTTATTGGCTAACTCTTACATCTTAGTTTAACCCATTTCTACTAATCTGTGTATTGCCACGTGGTTGTGACTTACCAGCAACGTTCTGCATCTGTCTCTGGCGGCTCCATGGAGTCTCTCTAACTCCACCCTTCTTTCTCCCAGTGCACCCTTTCCTCAATGGCACTGAAAATTAGTGTTTCCTGGCTTTGGTTAATGAACACTTTTTGGCTTTCAGTCCAAACGTTGATGGCGTTTTATAGATGCAAAGTTTTAAAACTTTAAAAATCCCTTTCAGCTGGGTGGTGGCAGCATATGCCTTTAATCCCAGCACTCAGGAGGCAGAAGTAGGTATTTCTCTGTGAGTTTGAGGCCAGCCTGGTCTACAGAGCAAGTTCCAGGACAGCCTGGCCTACCCAGAGAAACCCTGTCTCAGGAAAAACAAACAGACATCAAACGACAAACACTTTTTACATACTTTTTTGCAGAGTTCTGAATTTTTAAAGACATGTGTTTGTCTGCGTTTGTGTTGGCATCATGTGTGTCATGGCACAGCCTCACACATGTGTCGTGGCACATGCGTGGCCGGGGGAGGACAACTTTGAGCACTCACTTCTCTGGGTCTCTCATAGGGGCCTCGGGAATGAACTCTGGTCACCAGGCTGGTGGCAGATTCCTTCACACGCTGAACTTGTCTGATCATTTACGAAGGGTCTTATTATGTCCAATTCCAAGGTTTAATTGCACAAATATGCCATAGTTCTTTATATTTATTGTCAGGTAATTAAGATGCCTCATTTATTGCACCTATGTTCAGTGGGTTTTAAAGCAAAGTTATTAATGCCACATATTTTGCAATAGAGCGCTAGAGTGGTGGTCACATGACCTTGTGGCAGGAAGTCGTGACATCTGGTAAAGCAGTCCCTGTCTGACTGACTGCTGGTAAGTGGATTTATTGGTTTGTGACCCAGAGGTGGCTGACCTTGATAGTTGTCACGTGCATCGGTTCCCTTTGAGTCTGGAGAGGGTCTGAGCTGTTACTATGTCTGACTTTTGGCTGATGAGCCTTTTACTAGGTCCTTCTCCCCGCACCCCACGGAGGTCTCAGGGACTCCCTCTAGAAGACTCTTAGGTTCCCCAGACCAGGGGGTTGGGTTTGCAGGAGGGTTTGGGTTTGCTGTGTGACCAGACTGGTGGTCTCTCTCAGGCCTGTGTCTCTCATCTTTGGTTAAAACATGGTTGGCTTTTACGTGTGTGTGGTGTATGAACATGCTTTTGTATGCGGAGGCCAGAGCTCTTGAGATCTTCCTGTCACTGACCCACAGTGCTGGGGGTTAGTAGCATGTTCAGCCATGCTCAGCTTTTTTGTGTAGCTAATGGGATTTGAACTCAGATCCCTTCATTTGCAAAGTCAGTACTCTTACCCAGTGAGCCAATACCTCAGGACCAAAGATACATTCTTTTGTAATGATATTTCATTTGTATTTTAATAAATAAAGTTTGCCTAAAGTTCAGAGAGTGATACAGCCACACTGATCAGCCTTACAGACCATACAGTGGTAACACACACCTTTAATCCCAGTAACCACACTAGTTTGCCAGAGAAATCATGTGGTAGTGGTACATGCCTTTAATCCCAGCACAAGAGAGGAATATAAAATGGGAGGAGACAGCTCTTACACATAGTGTCATTATGAGATTCCATTTTGGACTAAGGGTGAGGTAAGAGATGGTAACTGACTGTTTTGCTTTTCTGACTTTCAGGTTGAACCCCAATTTCTGTCTCTAGGTTTTTATTAATCATGAGACTTTCTTTCTTTCTTTCTTTCTTTCTTTCTTTCTTTCTTTTTCTTTCCTTCCTTCCTTCCTTTCTTTCCTTCCTTCCTTTCTTCCCTCCTTCCTTCTTTCTTTTCTTTTCTTTTTTTGGTTTTTTGAGATAGGGTTTCTCTGTGTAACAGTTATGGCTGTCCTAACACTCACTCTGTAGACCAGGTTGTCCTCGGACTTACCTCTGCCTACCTCTGCCTCCTGAGTGCTGGGACTAAAGGCGTGCGCCAGCCACCACTGCCTGGCTGATATGTTGTTTTTTTAACTGGTTTCTTGAGATCGAAACAGTTTCATTCCAAATGCATTCACAGTTCTGTGTAAGAGCACCCCAGAGCCCAACTAAGATTAGTCTATAATAATAAACCAAAGTATACTAACAATAGAAGACAATAGCAGATTCAGTACGTGAGAGAAAGTTCTGGATATTAGACAGGGATTTTCCCAGGCTTCATAAACCCTGATGAAGGCCATCAGTTCCTCTCCAAGCTAATTGTATCCGTTTACATCGTTATGACAAAGTAACTTAAGGAAGGAAGGCTTTGCTTCAGCTCAGGATTTGAGGGTTCATCAAGGCAAGAACGGCATGGTGGCTGCTGTTGGTCACATGATACCTGCAATCAGGAAGCTGAGAGAGAGGAATGCCAGCAGCAGCTCTCAGCTTGTAGCTCCTGTTTATTCTGTCTGGTGTTTAGCCTGGGACTTTCCACATCACTTAACTTAGAAAATCCCTCAGAAACAGGCTCAGAGATTTGTCTCTAAGGTGATTCTTGATTCTGTTGTCAGCACTAACAATCACACCAGTGCAAGAAAAGTCATCCCCGCCCCCGCCCCCCGCTCAGTTTTACTCCAGTGGGTCATGAAAAGATAAGCAAAACTATGCATGGGAGCCCTCTAATTTTCAATGAAACCTCCATAAAGTGGCAGACACCAAAAGGCATAGAGATTCGTGTTTTAAAATAGAAGCCTGAGTGTGGGAAGATTTTAAAGGTAGAAGATAACATCCACGTAAAGAAATGGATTATGTGTTGATCAGCATCGGAATGGATTGGCTGGATGTCATGTTGAGAATAAAGTCATAGATGTAAGAACACCAGTGCTGTGCTCACTGCTGCAGTTCCGCAATAAGAAAACCACAGCTGGAGTGAATGCCTAAGTCCCAGCACTGTGGAGGTTGAGGCAGGAGGATTGGGAGCTAGAGGCCAGCTCGGTTTACATAAAGGGACCTTGCTAAAAGAAAAACTCTAAGTAATAAATGTAAAAGTTAAAGAATTAGTAAAATATGTAGGAGTGCCAAACTGAAAAGTATGTGTTGAGTTGAATGATTTGTATCATTCGTTAAGAAATTATTAGAAGATGCAATGAAATCAAGTTTTATATAAAGAAGGTATTTAAATGACACTGTAGTAAGAGAGGCCACTTGTCAGTTCTCGGCTGCTCAGCCCCAAAATAATCAAACAAAAACCTTATTAATTAAATCACTGCTTGGCCCATTAGCTCTAGCTTCTTATTGGCTAACTCTTACATATTATTTTAACCCATTCTATTAATCTGTGTACACATGGCTGTGGCTTACCGGTGAAGTTCCAGCATCTGTCTCTAGAGGGACTACATGGTTTCTCTCTGATTCTGCCTCCTTTCTCCCAGCATTCAGCTTAGTTTTCCCCACCCAGCTCTGTTCCCCTATAGCTCTGCCATAGGCCCAAAGCAGTTCCTTTATTTATCAATGGTAACCACAGCATGCAGAGGGAAATCCCACATCATGACACCCTAGGAAATGTGGGAGTCCATTGGATACAAATACACAAAGTGATTTTAACAATTCATGTGAAAGGAGATTATTTACGGGCTTACTCTTAACATCCTCGTTGGTATTCGAGAGACAACTCTGAATACCATGACTGTCTCTGTGAGTGGAAAAGATAACTATAGCCTCTGCTTGAGGAAATCATCATCTATCTAAGCCTATGAATATTTAAAATTTTGTGTTTATATAATACACGGACCAATAAAACTTGGTAATTATAATGCATAATGTAGGGGCTATCTACACATGTGAAGATCATGAAGTGGGGCATAGTGGCACAGCTGGAGAGTCCGAGGAAGGTCATCCAGCTGCATGTGGAGGATGGATGGCTGCGTGTGCAGGCACCAGCCCCTCTTAGAGAGTCATCAAGAGTCATCAAGCATCATCCATCTGAAGCTGTCCTTGTGAATCCCCAGCACAGCACAGCAAGCCATCCACTTGTTGGAAAGCTGATTTCAGAAGTAGATTTATTTAAGGTTCGTGTTTTCCCTCAGCTGACACTCTTTACTGTTCTCTCTGGAGCTCAATCTCTCTAGTCAGAGGCCCACAGCCCATCTTGCTAACCTATTGCATCGTAAGTCTGCCCCTTGTTCCTCATCTTAAAAGATATCTATCTTCCTTTCCCCTGACAACATCTGAAGCCATCATAAATAGCTCTGGTCTTTTACCTTTAGAAACTCCCATCTTCTTCCTTGCCTGAGGGTGGGATTTGTGACTGTTTTTGGGATTATGACGTAATTACATCATTTTCTCCCTTCCCTTTCCTTTCTCCAAACCCTCCCATGTACCCCTCTATGGTGGTTTGAATAGGAACGGGCCCCATAAACTCATGTGTTTGAATGCTTGGCTCATAGGGAGTGGCACTATTAGGAGGTGTGGCCTTAAAGGAGTAGGTGTGACCTTTTTAGAGGAAGTGTGTCTCTGTTGGGGCAGGCTTTGAGGTCTCAGATGCTCAAGCTAGGTCTAGTAAGGCATCCACTTCCTGTTGCCTTCTTATCCAAATGTAGAACACTCAATTCCTCCTCCAGGACCACGTCTACCTGCGCTCCTCCACGCTTCCTGCCACGATGAGAATGGACTAAACCTCTAAAACTGTAAGCCAGTCCCGAGTAAATGTTTTTCCTTTATAGGAGTCGCCATGGTCATGGTGTTTCTTCACAGCAATAGAAACTCTAAGACATCCTTCTTACTCTCTTCCAAATTCATGACCTCTTTTTTTTTCATTACGTATACGTATATACATATATATTCCTAAATACAAAAATATAACCCGCTTAGTCTGTATGTTACTCATATGTGTATGTTTCCAGTGCTATTTGGTAATGGATAATCAATTGGAGTGCTTTTCACTGGGGAAGAATGTTTCTCCCACCCTCAACTTTCCTTAGCTGCCTGCAGCTCTTTGTGTAGGGTCAGAGTCTTCCAGGATTCTCCCAGTCTGCCTTAGAAAGCTTTTCGTTGTCATCTTTGGTCATATCCTCTTGAATAGCTTCATTACCACCTTTGTTCCTTTACCTTTATATCTTATAAAAAAAATCCTTCTGATCAATCAGCCAACAATCTCCTCTTTTTCATACACCCCCATCCTAGTTATTGGCCCTTCTAATTGACCCACAGACAAAAATCATGAAGTCACACGACATAGCTTGTGAGCATCATCTCCCGTCCTCACAGGCACTGCTTCAGCACTCTGACCAGGATTTCCCTATGCTTCTTCCTAACATTTAATCTAATACTTCTCCCAGTGCCTTTTTTCTTCATTTCCTTTGTCTCCCATTTCCAGTTCGGCACTCGGGATTTTAAAAACATTCCTTCCTGTGTCAAAAACTCCAGCTCCTCTGTTTCGCTCATCATCTTGGTCTTACAAATACCTGACCCTAGATGAATTCACTTACGGTCCCCCCATAACTGCCTGTACAAAGCAGTGTTGCAGGAAGCAATGCAGCAGGCTGGGGAGTTTAGCATGAAGCTGGAATTTTCTCGCCATCATCCACAGGGAACCTTAACCTTGCGCTCCTTCCTTTGTTCGGCGGAAGCGAGACTGACACATCTGGGTCCTACATTAGTGAAGGACAGACAGAGGTTTCGGATTCAAGGCCAGCTACAAGAGTCTGGTATCTGCTCACAGAAGTGCAGGTTTGGATGTGAACAGCACACGGCTAGTTTTTCATGGGAGACTGCTGACATAGTAAGCCAGCTCTTCCGGTTTCAGCCCTCTTCATTGCAAGGCACCAAAATCCCAGCCCCAAGTGTCTGAAATGAGGGTAAGTGATTTGTAGGGTGGGCATTTCTCATTTCTACCTTGAACTGGAAACCTCCCCCAGCTATATGCTTATTCAATTAAAATTTATGCTATTCGCTGGACCAACAGGTTCACTGGGGCACTGACTTGTCTGGTTTTGCTCACAAGGCACAATTGTTGCATTTTATAGTCATTTAGCACTTGGTTGAAGGACTTTTTTTTTTTTGAGACAGTGTTTCTTTGTGTAACAGCTCTGGCTGTACTGGAATTCACACTGTAGACCAGGCTGGCCTTGAACTCATAGAAATCTGACTGCCTCTACCTCTGAGTTCTGGGATGAAATGTATATAACCACTACCACCCAGCAGTTAAAGGACTTTTTAAATTTTTTTCCACATAAGCCCCTTTTTGCTGAAGAAGTTCTTATGGGGCTATTAGTTCAGGTACATGAAATAGCTATACAAATCAAACACATTTATTGAAAATCAAAAGGAAATGCATTTGTAAACACTTATTTGGAATACCTATAATTCTATCATTTATTAAAGACCAAAGCAAATTTGCATGCTAATGATACATATGTATTTGTTGGTGTAAACACAAGTTATTCCAAATGTATACTAATTTGACACATTGTGTAGAATGATAATAGAGAAAGGATTTCTTTTCTACAATTAACCATCATGTTTCTCTAAGAGCAGAAAACTTGATATGTAAGTGAAAATCCTAAAGTTCATAACACACAATAGTCTTGGATGGAAGTCAGGGTGTTTAAGGCGGTGTTTGTTGATGTTTAGTGACTGTATGCTCAGAGCAGAGGCCTCTGTATGTTCAGACCCAGGGCTTTTGTGAAGCTGCACAATGCAACTGCTTTACATTCATGGGTGCATTTGCTTCTGTGTTAAATCTCAGTGCTCATGCACTCAGAAAGCCCCCACTCTTGCTCACATATTGCGAATGCCCCCACATCGAGTTATGGGGCCCTGTGTGGGGTCATGACTCAGAGTTTCAGCAGTTTTGAATTACACGAATGCATTATTTTATTATGATATGAGTCACAATGACATTTAGTGCTGCTGTTCTTAGGCCTTTTCTCTTGTGTCTTTGCTTTCTCTAAGATTCATGCCATTGACATGGGTCTAGTTTCATGCTTTATTTTTGTTTAGATTTCTCTCTGTGTCTGATACTTAGAACTGAGAATATAAACTGTCACCTCTAAGCCATCTTTCAATCCTTTTTCGATGGTTTTGATAGAAAATAACAGAAAGCTGTTTAATTTGTTGTTAAAAAATAACGAAGCATGTAACTGACTTGAAATTCAGAGAGAAAGCAGCCTTGCGCACACCCACATGGCTCTGGTGGTGCCTGACTGCATGCGGCGGTCCCCTGGGCTTGTCTTCCCCTCTGGACTGGATTTGCCCTTAAATTGGGAACAGGGTGGCCAGAGAGGTTTCATACAAACTTTAGGACACTACAAGTTCTGAAGGAAGAAGAGGGACTGATTTTGCCACCGGTCATGTTAATGAAATATTTCCCAGCAGCCTCTTGGTAGACTTTCTCTTACAACATCCATAATAGCCCATGGGTTCAATCCTGACCAACCCTTGCCTAGTGAGACTGAGCTTAGCAGAACTTGCTCCATTTAACCCTTTAGGATAGAATGGATGTGTTCCATTTTGTGGTTTTTGGAAAACTAAAATATGTACAACAGACCATTGATACCTATGCAGGTTTTCAACGGGAAACTGCTTTGAAATAAAGAAAAAAAGCTGATTCTGTAATCACATATTTGCTAGAAGTTCTGGCCATTATGAGTATACCTGTAGAAAAAAAAAGCAGGCACTGCTTTAGCATATGTCTCTAAGAAAATGAGGCAGTATTTTTTTTTTGCTTATTGTAATATAAAACATATTACAGGTATACCACACAATCTTACAGAACAGGCAGTTACAGAAAGATCAAATTGAACTCTAAAGTATATGTTAAATAAACAAAAAGGGATGATAAAGACACACATAAATAGATTGCATAGTACTTTTTTAACTTTGAATTTTCTAAATGCTAATGAGAAAGGAACAACAGCTGCAAAGAGACATTGGATAGTAGAAAAACTTATAGAATTAAATCAGCCAATATACTTTAAAGATGTACTGACCTTAGAATAGAAACCAGGACATGTGTTATTTTGGGGAAGGGGTTTTACTCTTGTTCCCACAGGAGAAGAAAAGCTATGGCTACCATCAAAATGGATAAATATTCAATTTGAACAAGAGACATCTCTTAACTAGAATAGATGATAATTCATCAAACAGAATAGTCATTTCATCTGAACTAACTTGTACAACTAAAAAATGCTCTACATTTTACCTGATATAAGTTGCTATAAGAGAACCCAAAATTAGGGTTGGGGAAGGGTTTTGTTTCTGTCTTTTCAGGAGAATAAAGGTATTCAGCTAAGGAATCTGAAGACCATTGGACAATGAGAAAGGACAAATAATTCAGAAAAAAATGTCTCAGGAAAAAGAGTAAATTGGTCTATTTGTATATCACATTTCCAAGAGGATAAAATTTTATAAATCTTCCCAAATGTTTGTTTCTGCTATTCTCTACAGATATATAATATAAACAGTCTTCTTTTAGTACCAGTCCAGCTAAAGATTCAAGCTGACTTTGGAGTTGGAGTGTGACATTCTTGTTGAAATAAAACCCAAAATTTCTGTCCCATGTCAGAAGAGCCACCTGACATGGGACAGAAGAACAAAAGTTTAAGGACTATTTTATTGCTACTAATATTATAATCCTTTGGTTTTATATTGACCATTTGACAGATTTTCTTAAGGTATAAGACTTAGACATATATATCTTTTTTGTCATGGTATTAAAGGTCATATAGAGTGCTACCTAATTCTAGAAAAAGGTTTCATCTACCTTCCTGTACATGATTTCGGGTTTGAGTCTCTATCAGTTTTCTACAGTGAACACCTAATAGTGATGTTTGAAGTCTCCAAAAGAAAGATGGGGTCTCACAATGACAACCCCTCCGGGACTATGGTAACAACACTAAACTGAAAAACACCAGTTAAGGATCAGCTTTGGACTACAAACTGCTCAGAATAATTTCAAAATGCCTGGCTGAGATGATCCAGTCTAACAGACTACTCTCGCCAGGACTTGAGACAAGCCCTGCACTTTCCCATTACACAGAGACAGGACAACAAATGATACAGCTACCTCTCCCAGGACTTGACAATTAATTCACAGTTTTCTTTTCTGGATCCCATAATAATATTGTCACCCCCAAACAGCAGGAAATAAATTTAAGAGTACGACACCCACATTCCCAAGAGGTGGGGTGGGTGGTTTTTGGTCATTCATTGGGTTATGGATATTTGTCATTGTTTAGGGGCTTGGCTGTCAGTTGTTACTGGTTACAGCCAGAAGAAAAGTTTAACAAAGATTAGATTCAGAGTTCTTGTTTTGAAAAGAAAAAAAGGGGGATACAGACATGATAGGATAAAAAGGTGGATTATTGAATCTATTCTGAAAAGGAAAAAGGTAGGATATAGATATGATATGATAAAAAGATAGCTTATTGAATATACTTTTTAAAAGCAACTACTAGTTTTAAGTACTTTGCATTGGACTATTGTATATTGTATACAAATTTTGTATATTGATACAAATTTGAGATTAATTTTGTTAGAACATACTGTACATAATTTCTACTCTTGTTCATGATATTGTACCTATACACCTAATTTGTATGTAATGCAAATTTATAGCCCTTGAAAACTATTATTACCAGCTGTTTAGGATAATAAGGTATTGCATGTTAGTAGTTAATCGCCTATTACAATTGAACTTATAGTCACATTAGGTATGTTTTCAAACAAAGATATATTTTATATAGACAGGTCATCTTCAAAAACCTTAGAGATCTACAGAATATGACATTTTAAAATTTTAATAATATATACTCTTTTTTATGACATTGAGACACATCTGCTCCTGGCAGCACCAATCTACTTCAGAGAAGATAATGGGCATTGAAGAAATTCCACATGGAGTTTATTTTTTTTGTGACAAAAGTAAGCTACTGGGCAAGGAAGTACCCTTGCCTCAACTGCTGACAGTATGCTGTCCTAACTGGACAAGGAGGACACAAAAGGGAGTGACTGCCAAACACTGTCAAGACAAGGTGGGGCAGCCCTTGAGAATATCCTGCTTCTCAGAAAAGTCTGTTGAATATTCTAGGTCTGTAGGCCAAGGATGGATGCCCTAACATTGCAGAGGAACTTTGGGTGACTATCCAGACAGCCATCTGTTTCTGTCATTTCTCGCACTTTTTTTTGGAAGTTGCTTACTTGCACTTCCTGCTTACTCAGTTAATATTATTTCCTTCTTGGGTCCCTGAGGGATCTGAAGACTAGATACAGTTTATTTTTCCTTGATTTTCAGACATAGAAAGCTTGTTATGATAGAAAATAAATCAGGTACAAGATTTTGGACTCACCAAGATAGGATAGATAATGGAGTCTTTTCTCTAAACTTGTCACATGCAAATGGACTAGACATTGTTGATGTATTTATTGCCTGTATATATTGTACATAGTTATAGAGCTCATTGTATATAGTTTTTCTTATATTAGTTATAGCATTTTTTATTTTAGGCAAAAAGGGGAAATCTAGTGGTATATGGTTTGAACTTTAATAAATGAGGCTTGCCTGAAGATCAGAGGGGAAAGCATCCACACTAGTCAATCATACAGGCCAGGGAGTGGTGTCACACACCTTTAATCCCAGGACTCTGGAGACAGAGGCAGATGGATCTTTGTGAGTTCAAGGTTACCTTGGGCTACACAACTTCGATTCAGAAACAGATTCTGGTGGTGGTGGTTCATACCTTTAACCCCAGTGTTTGGGAGTCACACACTTTTAACCCAAGCAGGTGGAGGTGGAGATGGGAGCGATATGATGCCTGGGCAGAGAGAGGAATACAAAAGGGAAGAGACAGGAACTCACTGAAGTGTGGAGTCTGAAGATTCATGGGGATAGGATCTTGCCCTTTTGGTCTGAAAATTTGGTAGAGATAAAAAGTCTCTCCAGGGGTTGACTGCATTACTTTTCTGATCTTTAGCTTGAACACCAATATCTCTTTCTAGGTTTTTATTATTTGTGCTACAATTCTGCACTGAAACCATCTGGCCCTTGGCTTTTTTTTTGTTTGGTAGACTTTTGATTTCCTTGGGGGTTATATGTCCATTTAAATTGTTTATCTGGTCTTGATTAATTTTGGTATGTGGTACCTATCAAGAATATTGTATATTTCTTTTATATTTTCCAATGTTATGGAGTACAGGTTTTTGTAGTATGACCTAATGATTCTCTGTATTTCCTCCTTGTCTGTTGTTATATCCCCCTTTTAATTTCTGATTTTGTTAATTTGGGTGTTCTCTCTCTCTGCCTTTTGATTAGTTTAGATAAGGGTTTGCCTATCTTGTTGATTTTCTCAAAGAACCAGCTTTTCATTTCCTTGATTCTTTGTATTATTTTCTTTGTTTTCATTTTATTGATTTCAGCCCTCAATTTGATTATTTCCTGTCATCTGCTCCTCCTGGATGAGTCTGCTTCTTTTTGTTCTAGAGCTTTCAGGTGTGCTGTTAAGTCGCTAGTTTGAGATTTTTCCACTTTCTTTATGTAGGCACTTAGTGCTATGAACTTTCCTCTTAGCACTGCTTTCATTGTGTCCCATAGGTTTGGGTACATTGTGATGGAGGAAGGTCATTGGCTAATAAAGGAACTGCCTTGGCCCATTTTATTGGTTAGAGCATAGGTAGGTGGAGTAAACAGAACAGAACGCTGGGAGGAAGAGGAAGTGAGGTCAGACTCCACAGCTCTCCTCTCGGGAGCAGACACCTCAGAGAGACACCATGCTCCCAGCTCCCAGGCAGACGCAAGCAATGAAGCTCTGACCCAGGATGGACATAGGCTAGAATCTTCCCGGTAAGCGCACCTAGGGGCGCCACACAGATGATTAGAAATGGGCTAAATTAATATGTGAGAATTAGCCTAGAAGAGGATAGATAGACATGGGCCAAGCAGTGATTAAATGAATACAGTTTGTGTGTTGTTATTTCGGGCATAGGCTAGCCGGGCAGGCGGCTGGGGTGTTGGGGACGCAGCCCCGCCGCCGCTCGTATTACTACAACATTGTGCCTTCATTTTTGTTGAAGTTTTTAATTTTTTTCTTTATTTTTTCCTTGACCCAGGGGTGATTCAATTGAGCACTGTTCAATTTCCATAAGTTTGCAGATTTTCTGCAGTTAGTGTTGCTGTTGAATTCTAACTTTAAACCATAGTGATCCGATAAGACACAGGGGGTTATTCCAAACTTTATTCTGTTGAGGTTTGCTTTGTTTCCGAGTATGTGGTCAATTTTAGAGAAGGTTCCATGAGGTTCTAAGAAGGAGGTATATCTTTTTGTGTTTGAGTGAAATGTTCTATAGATGCCTGTTAAGTCCATTTGAGTCATGACATCTGTTAGTTCTCTTATTTCTCTGTTAAATTTCTGTCTGGTTGACCTGTACATTGGACCATACCTTTGTTAGCAGCCTACATAAAGGACATGGAAGAAAGAAACTAGCTTTCTCTCTCTCTTTCAAGGTTTCAGGTTGACAAGATGACCTATCTCGTGAATGTCAGATGTCTTTTCCTTAAATAATATTTTTTGCTGTTGTTTGACTTGCATATTTATTTCTTTTTATGGTCTTAGCCACAAAGTGGCCACGTTGATAACAAGGAAGGTTATGTGTGGTCCCAGCAGTATGGATTTTCTCAGGCTGATTTGTCGGTTAAGCTGATTGCTTACCCTACTGATAAGTGATACCAACTTGAAGGTCCTACTACACCAGCCTTCTCCAAGGTGACCTGCCATCACCTACAGATAGGAGGCAATGGTTTGTCCTCAGGAAATACATGCACATTCCTCACATAGCCATGCCCTGTCATAACAGCGCTGCCCTCTGATTTTAGATACTCCCCTATGCGATAATGGTAGTTTACATGTTTCTTCTACACAAGGACTCGCGGAAGAATACACCAGAGAATGTACATCCTCTAGTCCTCTAGTCTAGATACACTGATGTAACCACACACTTCTCTCCAAGCAGGGCGCGGCCTGTTGAAGGAGCTGGGCGTGACAGCCATGCCCTTGGATGTTACTCTGCAGGGTGCAACATATGCTTCAGATCAACACAGATATTTATTACATCACGTGATGCTTTAGGGCTTTCCAACATCTGGTCTCGATTTCTCTCCGAACTCTCAGATCTGCCTTGTTCTAGGCCACCCCTCTAGCTGGCTTGAGTGTTGTTCAGCAACTTCCATCCGTGCGGATGCAAAGACCTTGTGTCTGAAGTACTTCCATTGCTGTAGAGGTGTCGGAATGAACAGCCACGTCTTGCTGGAGGATTTCAGCTGTTTGATCAAAGCAATGCAAGCACTTTCCAATGCCTTGCTAATGGCGGTGTCTGCTTTCCTCCCCTGTTTCATTAAAATGGATATACATTCATGAATATTATTCGCTAGTTTTGAAATAGCTTTCATGAATATGAATTGTCTTATTAGGCTCAATTTGGGGTTTTGCTTTTACTTCATATTCAAGTTATTAATAATGTGACCATATTATCATTTTGCTAGTATTGCTCTGATATTTTTGACTATATCTTTTTAAAAATGTGGGTGGGTGGTGAAATGTGTGTGTATGTGTGCATATATATGTGCATGTATGTGTGTGTGTGTATGTGACATGTAAGCATATGAGAGTGTGTGCCTGTTTTTATATGTGGGTGCAAGTGAGTGTGGATCCTTGCTTTCCCACCTTGTTAGAGTCAAGGTCTCTTTGGTTCTCTGTAGGCCAGGCTAGCCCATTTCTGTGTAGGCCAGGCTAGCTTACGGGTATCGATCTTTTGGGAGGGTTCTGTGTGGTGAACACCTTTACTCAAGCTCCCTCCCAATCTCCTGATTTTCAGAAACCCAGTGCTCTGCAGCCCAGTGCTGAGGTCAGTTTGACTTATCGTTTCAGAATGTTTTGCAGTTTTTCCTTATGAATTTTGTAGAAATGGAATATAGCTGGACTGTGTTTTCTGACACACCAGAGAGAGTTTTGTTCACTAGAGGTGGTTGATGTGGGAGTGTCATATATCAATCTGTTGATTTCATTGGTTAAGCAATAAAGAAACTGCTTGGCCCTGATAGGTTAAAACATAGGTGGGAGGAGTAAACAGAACAGAATGCTGGGAGGAAGAGGAAGTGAGCTCAGAGACGCCATGCTCCCCTCTCCCGGGTAGACGTGATAGCTCTGCTCTCTGAGGCACACGTGATGAAGCTCCGACCCAGGATGGACGTAGGCTAGAATCTTCCCCGTAAGACCGGTGCTCACTAAGACTGGTGCTCACAGATTATTAGAAATGGGTTGATCGGGATATCAGAATTAGCCAGTAAGGGCTAGAGCTAAAGGGCCAAGCAGTGTTTAAATGAATACAATTTGTGTGTTGTTATTTCGGGGCTTAAGCTAGCAGGCAGCCGGGGTGCTGGGGATGCAGCCCCGCCGCTCCTATTACTACAGGTGGTGGTGACTGAATTAATTTAAATTTTTCTGGAATTTTCTGTACTGTCTTTTAACTTTCTCTATATTTTCTGTCTTTTCTCTATATAGTCTTGGCTCTTCCTACACCATAGTGATTTGAATTTTATATAATTGCTTTCTCTGAGAATAGTTGCCTTGGTCATGCTGTCTCTTCACAGTAATAGAGCAGTGACTAGGACAGGGAAGCTTAGGATAGAAAAGAACATTAGTGAAGTAGTAGACAAAATAGATATACCCTCCAGAATGCAAAAGATGCTAATCGAAGGGAAGGTGCTACCTGTTTAAGACAGAATGACTCCTTCCTACCAGTGAACGCAGCCATGCAAGTGCCACAAGGACTCTGTGTGCACAGCTTGACATGCTAGCCATAGGTTAATGGTTTTAAAGACTTTGTGCCCATGGAATAGTCATGTCCCCTGAACTTTGGGGTTTCAAAATGTTCATCAGAGGGGAACCCTGCTGACCTGAGAGTCTGACGTGGTTGCCAATCATCATCAGGAGTCTGGAGGACTAACTCTTGCTGCGGATTAAATGTGCCCTTCAACATTCCTGCATTAGAGACTTGGTACTTGATGCAGTGCTGATGGGAATGAGGCCTAATAGGAGGTTCTTAGGTCATGGGGGGGGGGCGGTCATGAAAGATGATCACAGGGACAGATTCCTTGTAAAATGGATACATGTGGGGCCTGGGAAACCTCTCAGTTGGTAAAGTGTTTGCTGCACACGCATGAGGACCTGAGGGTGGATCCTCAGCAATGATGTAAAAAGCCAGGGATGGTGGTATGTGCCTGCCATCCCAGAGCTGGGGAGGCAGAGATGGGCGGATCCTTGGGGCTTGCTGGCCAGGATGGTGTGCCTGCCATCCCAGAGCTGGGAGGATCCCTGGGGCCAGGGATGGTGGTATGTGCCTGCCATCCCAGAGCTGGGGAAGCAGAGATGGGAGGATCCCTGGGGCTTGCTGGCCAGCTAGTTTAGCCAAAGTTATGATGAGCTCCAGGCCAATGAAGACCCTGCCTGAAAAGTAACATGGGTGAGCAACCAAGGGAGATGTTTGAAGTCAACCTCCATCTCCATACATGTGGGCAGATAGAGGCAAGGAGAGCAGCAGCTCAAGGGAAAGCTTGGTTTCTTAACAAGTGTGAGGCTAGTCTAGGTGACATGAGGTCCTATTGCAATAGCCTCCAAAAGTCAAGCTGTTTGCCCCTGCGCTGTTTCTCCTGCTCTCCTTGTCTCCCTCTCTCCTCCTCTCCCAATTCCCACATCTTCTCTTGCCCTCCGAAAGAGACAGACCCACTAAGAAGACTGCTGGAGACTGACTCTATGGCCCTGGACCTCTTGGCTTCTAGTTCTCTGAGCCACACGAGTCCTTGTTTATTATAAATCCTCCAGCCTGGAGCTGGGTGTGGTGCTTCCCACCTGTAATCCCATCTCTGGGGAGGATGAGGCAGCATGATCAGGAGTCCAAAGTCAGCTCTGGTTCTACAGTGAGTTTGAGGTCAGACTGAGCACTGTAATGGCGTGCCCCATCTCAAAAAATAAAATAAATAAATGAAGTTTTTAGAAGTACCCAATCTGTGGCATTCCGTTGTAATAGTATAAAATAGAGGACTCAGTGCCCCATCTCAAAAAATAAAATAAATAAATGAAGTTTTTAGAAGTACCCAATCTGTGGCATTCCGTTGTAATAGTATAAAATAGAGGACTCAAACTCTCTTCCTACAAAGCAGACAAGCAGGCAGAAGTCCACGGCAGCCCTGCGGCCCACCTCACCTCTGTGGGAGCCTGGAGCAGGTGATCCCGGTGGGTGGAGAATTTGTGCCTCGCTTTGTGTCTTACCATAACATTTTAACAAGAGGATATTTTGAAGTGTGAAAGCCTCTGATCTAACCTGAGGCGGGCATGGATCCCTTGGGAACCCTGCTGGGGTCCTGCCTAGGAAGGGCTCCTGGGCTCCCAGGCATCCCGTTACAGAACATGCAGGGTCCTGTTATCGCAGCACCTGGGGCCTAGGTGGCCGCGCAGGTGCGTGCATGCCTCCTTCCTCAATCAACCTGCTTCCTGTCCTCTGAAACACACCTGCTGACACCAGCTGTGAGCGGGATTAGCACGGGGGCAGCACACGCACAGTCCTTGGCCTCGAGGAGTGTTCGGTAAAGGTAACTCCTTGGTTTCATTGAGATAAACACGCAGGATGTTCCTCGGGGGATTATGGGAACAGCAGGGAAATTGCTACCTGTGGATTTGAATTTATCGCTTGTTTGTTTCATGGAAAAGAACGTGGCTTTTTGATCCCGCACTGAGTGTTAGGCAAATGAAAGAAGAAAGACCTATAGTGGTGATTGGTGGTAGAGTAACCTTCAAGGAAAAGAAGTAGCATCAGGTCCAGGGAAGGCGCGCTTACGAGAAATAACGGAGAAGCATGGACTAGGGTGGATGTGGAGCCCAGCTTGGGGGTTCAGTTCTCCTAAACACGGGTGAGACACCCGAGCATAACAGTGAGGCCCTGCTGCAGACTTTTCCTCTCCTCTGACAGCACAAGAAGTGCCTAGAATTATTCTAACTTTTCTTCATAAATTAGACATTTTTAAGGGAGGTTTTCCGTGCTTCTTCACTGACAAAATGACTTCAATAATGCTTGCTTTGCAGGCTATGAAGCCTGCTTTCTAACTATGCATGTAGAATTTAACTTATTTTTCCCCACGAAATATCAGATATTTTAAAGAAGGACCTTCCCAGATAACTCCTTTCAGTGTGTAACTTTTTTCATATCCTTCAACAGAGTCTTTATTTGTATAGCTCATTTTTTTTGTATGACTGCCTTGTATTTATTTAGTTCTGGGGATTGAACCCAGAGTGAAATGTGGTCTAAGCATATGTTCTACCTCCAAGTTCATGTGAAGCAATGGTTTGCCTTGGACGTATCTTACTTACTTTAATACATTAGAAATCAACTTAGGAGTAAAATCTAAGTCTTTCTTTATGTACTGATAAGTTGTTCATCACTCTAAATGCTTATACAAGGGCCAGATCATATTGTTTTACCCTATACGTGCAGTTAGCTAATACTCTTTACATCCTGTGAAGTATTACTGGAACCCTTTTATCAACTGAGAAAATGACTCTGAGAGGATTCAATAGCTTGTTCTAGCTTGAGTCTAGAAAGTGACATGGCAGAGATTTGAAATTAGCTCCACACCCTGCCCTCCTTTTTGAGTCAGGTTCTCATGTAGCAAAGGCTAGCCTTGACCTTCCTGTCTCCACATCCTAAGTGCTGGGCTTACAGATACGTGTCATAATGCCTGGTTTATGTGGTGCTCGGGATCAGGACTTCGTGTTTGCTCAACAAGTGCTCTACTAATGAGCTACAGTCTCAGCCCCGAAGTCTATTGTGTCATGATACCTCTGTCTTATGACAGTTATTCTTCTGTCTTTTATGCCTTTGCATTTCCTGTAACTTTAGCTTCAGCTTTCTTTCTAAGGCTTTGTAGATCTTCTCTTGGTGTGTGCAAATGGTCTATGTGACCTACCAGGTTTAATTTTCCTCATATATTTCCTTTTAATATGACATAATATATTACTCAAACAACTACAACCATGTCTTCTTTCATCTGGAGGAGATAGCCAGGGTCTTGAAGTTCTCATATGTCTTAGGTCTCTGATGACAAAACTCTTCCCCCAAACACAGCATTCTCAATAGAAATAATTTTGTGATTTCTTCATCTATGTATTTAAAGGAATCACAGGCCTCATCTGGAATGCAAGAGGAACTAATGGACATGTATTATTTAACAAAAATATGGGGAAAATATACCAAGAATGTGGAATTTAAAGCCGATGTTCTAGAATTGAAAAATTCAACCAGTGCCAGTTGGTGGTGGTGCACGCCTTTAATCTCAGTACTCGGGAGGCAGAGACAGGCAGTTTGAGGCCAGCCTGATCTACAAGAGCTAGTTTCAGGATAGGCCCCAAAGAGAAACCCTGTCTTAAAAAAACCAAAAAAACAAAAAAGAAGAAGAAGAAAGAAAAAGAAATAAAGAAAGAAAAAAAAGAAAAGAAAAATTTAACCAAAGAAAAATTCAAATCATACAATTAAAAATGAAAAAAAAACCCAAAAGGTCGCTTTGACAATACATTTGTGTTGCTTCATATTTTCGGGGGGCAATATGTTGAAATATTTTTTGTTAAAATTATTCATGCATGAAAAAACAGATACCGAAGAAAGAAATGGAATTTAAAAAAAGCAAGAAGTCTCTTAACACTTTATGTCTTGTGTTCTGTGAGATTTCCTGTTTAATTAATTTATGACTTGGTGATTGGAGAAATTGCTGATGAGACTACTTAGCACTAAGCATGTCTCCTTTGTATAACTAAGCTTCTTGAGTTATGACGTTTAAATTGCGCCTGAAGATACCCTGTCCAAGTACTTCCTAGACAGTTGAAGTTTCCTGACATTAACTCCCGGTCCACAGCATCTGAAAAACATCCATGTTTTTGTTTTATTTCTAGTCTCTTTGGTAAATGTCCCACTTACTCTGTCTATATTTTGTTAATTCGCCACTACAATTGTACTGTATACGGGGGAAAATCAAGGAGAGGCCACATAGTTTAAGCATGCCTGCATTTCCTGTGTGTTTTCATGACTTCACCTCTGCATCACACGTCCAGCAGCTCAGATCATTTCCCTCCAGTCACTTCAAGATCCTTCCGCTCCGAGTTACAGCCTCTCAAAGACAGGAGAGATAGTGACGGGATCCCAGTAGGTCCTGTCTCAGGGCGGGCATTTCTAGGCTGCGCGAAGACTGGAGGTGTGTGAGGGCTCCCCCAAACACCCATGGCTCTCTCCAAACTGGGCACTAGTCCTGACTTCTGTTCTTTTCAGCTTGTTTTGTCTTTCTTCTAAAGCAAGATGGGAGCTGCTGTCACTACAACTGTAGGTTACGAAGGGTCTTAAAACATGTAGGATTCTAAAAATCTTGATTCTTCATTTAAAATATCTGTAGAATTTAGACTGGATATATCTGACACTACAGGAGCCATAAAGCACTGATTTTTAAAGACCTCATTGGGATTGAAATCATTCAGAGCAGTCTTATGATGGTTTCAGAGTATTTCGACAAAATGGAAACCAGTAGTCAAACTGGGATGTATACAACAGGTCTTTAAAGTCACCGCTGATAAAATATTTCAGGAGTTATTTTGATCCTACTGCACGTACTGGCTTTGGGGGAGCCTAGGCAGTTTGGATGCTCACCTTACTAGACCGGAATGGAGGTGGGCGGTCCTTGAACTTCCGACAGGTCAGGGAACTCTGATTGCTCTTCGAGCTGATGAGGGAGAGGGACTTGATCGGGGGAGGGGGAGGAAAATGGGAGGCGGTGGCGGGGAGGAGGCAGAAATCCTTAATAAATAAATAAATTAAAACAAACAAACAAAAAAATTATTCTTTCTTTTAAAATTTGCACTGAACCACTAAAGGATAGTTGTAAAACATTTTTTTCTCTGTATTATTGGTAAGATTTTTATAAAAATGTTATTTTATGTGTATGGGTGTTTTGCCTGTATGTATATCTATGCACTACTTCTATGATATTCCTGCAGAGGCCAGAAATAGGCACCAGATCCCCTGGAACTGAAGTCAGAGACAGTTGTGAGTCACCATATGGGTGCTGGGAATGTGAGCCTGGGTCCTCTGAAAGAGCAGCCAGTGCACTTCACCTTGGAGCCATGGCTCCTTCGTTGGTAGGATGCTCAGCAATATGAACGGAACCCAAGCTTTGAAACCAAACACCAAAACTTGAAAATGTTTCTGAAAAACAATCACTTGTATTTCAGCTCCGAGAATTGGATCTGATGGGATGGTAGAGACTCCTTTGCCCTGAGAGTCTTCTGTTTCAAACGTTGTACTTCACAGCCCCCTTTGGGATCTAAGATGTCCATGTTCCTAATTGCCAACTCTACAAAACAGCCTTTCACTCCTCTCTCTGCTCAGTGTATCACAGAGATTAAATTCAGTATGGACTTCCGGTTAGCCATTTCTAACAGGGGCAGAGAAGTACCATCAGGGTTGCTACCAGGATTCTGTTGGCCTCGGTTGTAGAATCTGTTGATGGTAAATCTTAATTCAGAATAAAGGGCACTCTAGGGAGATACACTGGCTGACTTAGCTGGAGAGAGGTGTTGAGGAGTCTCAAAATTCTGATGTCTCAGTTTTCCCTGCTGCTGGCTCATTGTTTACAATCCTTATGTTTGCTAAGTTGGCTACCTTTTTTTTTTTGTTGTTGTTGTTAGCTTCAAAAACTCATAGTTGCTAAGTTATTCTGGTTCAACTAGAGGATCGTTACTACAGACCCCTCTTTCTGAGGGACATGATGCCTTATGAGGAAATTTGTTGCATTTGAATTTTAAATGAGGACCTGGGGTGCTTTATGTGATTGTAAAGTTTGTCATTTGACAAAACATGTCTGGTCCAGGGAATGAGAGAGATGGTTCCACTCAGTCCTTCCCTGCTGGTGAGGCGATGTTCCCTCAGGTAGGGGTCTGCCTGCAGTGAGCATCTTTTGCTTTCTGTCTTTGCTCATGTGAAGTTGTTACTACTGAGGCCAGTAGTCAGGACCCATCTTGTCCCCTGTGTCCTGTGGGTCCCGTTCCTTTCACAGACTACTCATTTGTGTCTCTTTGGAAGGGTTAGCCCTACAAGTCATCCAGATACAAATCTACTTCTCTTTATTTCCTGGAACCTGCACAGCACCCTAGAGGAGTGGGCCAGAAGCCATAGCTCTTTCTGGCTAGGATGCTGGGTCATCTTCTGCACACAGCTCAGTTCCAGCCACTAAGTTCTTCTGATAGCCAGTCTCCTTCCTGCATCAATATCTTGCCTCACAACAAAGGAACACATTCACTATGAGGATATAGGAAGAAGAGTATGATAAACCAGAGAGCAAAACAGCCAAAAAGTACCAAGCATCCATAGGGGAAGACCCTGTGAGTGAATGAGGTCATAAATAAGGTTTTAGGATCACCACAACCAGATAGCAAAGGCTATGATAAGACGATAGAGTCCTGGCAGTGACTAATGCTTCTGCTACCGGTCCTAGGACAGCGCCCACCCCTACCCCATCTGATACAGGTCTTTTTTCCTCCTGTCCTGTCAGGTCAAAGGAGACACTGGTTTCCTTTACTTACTAGAGTCATAGTGCATGCATATTCCTGGGTTCCTTTTATCAAGATCTTTGTAAATAGATTCCCCCATTAAAATGTCTTCAAGAATTCAATCAGGCAGAGAAGAGAGAGAGAGAGAGAGAGAGAGAGAGAGAGAGAGAGAGAGAGAGAGAGAGAGAGAGAATTATCCTTTTCTTTTCTATGTTATGACTGCTAGTCAGTTTTCTATACCTCAGCGAATGGATCTAAATCCATACACTTACGGGCAGCACTAAGTGGACTTAGTGGCAGATAAGAATGAGGAAGAAGAGAAGGAAGAAGGGAAAGGAGGAGCCAGAGCAACAGGAGGAAGTAGAGACATGAAGTTGGAAAGAGGGAGTTGAGGAGGAATGGACATCATTTATTTCATTGTACATATATTTAAAATTCTCAAGAATAAAGAAAAATCATTTTGGAAATAAATTTCAAAAAGTATTTTGAAAAGAATCCTTTCAGATAGTCAGGCATGATCATGTATGCCTATAATCCAAGTATTTGAGAGATAGAGGCCAAAGAATTGTGAGTTCTAGGACAGCCTGGGATATGTGAGACTTTGTCTCAAAAAAAAAAAAAAACAAAAAACAAAACCCTCTTATCTAAGAGTTTGAATGACTTCCAGTAATGTCTCCAACTGATAAAATTTTGTGGATTCCGAAACCTTGGGGACAAAGATTAAATTCTGTAAGTGTGGAAGTGGAGTTGGCAGCTTGGGAGGGAGGGGTGTCGACAAAGATTGATTCTAGATTTCTCGACAGCATTAGAGGAAGCCTGAAATCAATGAGTCAGTTTCTTGCAAATCTTGAATAAAAGATATTTTCAGTCTAGGATCCGATTCCCAGTTAGGACATCAATTATGCATGAAGTAGTCCGAAGACATTATCAGAGACTGGGGTTCTCTCTGACTGTGCCATTCAAACATCCATTCCCAGAAAGCAGTAGGCAGGGGCAACACAGCACAAGCAGATACACAAATGAAAGGAGGCCATTACCCTGGAGATTGGAGAGCCACGTGCAAGACCGAGAAGGAATCCTCAGCATGAGGGGCCGGAGGTTGACAGCTGCTTAGCAGGCATAGGGAGCCCCCAGAGCAAGAGCAAGCTGAGAAAGCAGCTGCAAAGAGAATAACAGAATGGAATAGTGCCACCAAGAGATCCCCGGAACAGGAACGACTGAAGGGCTATTGATAAACAAAAACAAACAAGCAAACAAATACTGAAATTCCTAACATCACTGAAAGCCAAATTTGTATGAAAATGGAAAAATAGTTACAGGAATACTTCTGGTTCAGCTAGTTTAACGTCATTCCTACTGATTTTAACAAACCAAGAAACTAAATTAGTATTTTAAAAAGTAATACAGTGTTGCTATTAATTCTTTGAGAATTTCATGTGTGCATCTAGGGTATTTTTATCATCTTGGGGGTGAAAGGGAATAGGATTGGTGTATATATGTGTCTATGAGGGTGTGTATATGCATGTGTGGATGAATGTGATGTGTTTAAGTACACGAGTGCATATGTGTATGTGGTATAGGTATGTTTGCATGCATGTGAAGTGACTAGACATGAGTGTGGATATATGGTATGTGGTGTGTGTGTGTGTGTGTGTGTGTGTGTGCGTATGCAGAGATGGTGGACCTGCAGGACAGACAGAGAAGTAGTGCAGGCATAGGAGACAATAGGCAATGCCAAACTGATAAATCAAGAGATATGGATATGCAGTCATTATGGGATGTACAGAAGGAGATGAAAAGAGAATTGGCTGTAGATTAAAGGGCTTTGTTGTCCCAAAGTGGGGAACAAGAAGGAGCTATGATGTGATGGACTGTGGGCTTTGCCTTTTATTTTGTGGCTAATTGTCCTTTTTATAATAAGCCTTATACATTTTTAAGCTATGTGCAGGGATTCTTTCACAAAACATAAAACTAAGTTTAACATTGTAATCAAATATTTGAAAAAGAGGACCTTAATGCAATTGATTTTATATTGTAAGAAACAGAAAGCAAGTGTAAACTCCCCCATTGACTGTCAACAATAAACTCTAGCACTTGGAAGGCTAACGCAGGGGTTCAAGGCCAGACTAGCAGAGTAAAGTCATATTTGAATGTCCCATCCAGCCGCTGCAAAACCAAACAAATGAACAAACACACACATGCTTGTTTCCTTCCCAGTCATGGTGGGGGTTTCTGTGTTCTGATCTCTTACTATGGCTTCCCTGCCTCTGGACAGGTAAGCGGACTCCTGCCTTCTCAAAAGATATGTCCAAATTTGAAGCTTGGGTTTCTTCTGTAGTTATATTGGAACCACAGACTGCAGATATAGGTAGGCCAAGGATCTCCAGTGAAAACATCTTAGCCTCGGGGTGGCTCCTAAGTCGGACAGGCACAGGAATAGGAAGGCACAGACAGGCATAGGAGAATAGGAAGCGTGTGTGACAGGCACAGGAGACACAGGAAGGAGGCTAGCTGCAGATGGAAGCTGAGCTGGGGAGGACCAGAGGCTGGGAGAGACTGTGAAGGGGCTGTTCTAGGACATTTGAAGGGTGTTTGTCTGCAAAACTTTGGTTCGGGTTTCAGGGCTTCCATTCTGTGAGAATGAGTTTCTGTTGTTCAGATCATCAACCATTGTGGCCACCCATAGTCCATGCTGGTGCTGATGCAGGACACGTAAGCCTACGAGCAGCACACCTTTATCAGGCTTCCTTTTCTACAAATGATGCTCACTGAGCACCTGCCGTTTGCTCAGCCCTTGCAGGGCCTCGGGCCTGAGTAGGTCCACTTGACAAAGGCCACCTAAAGGCCTGTCTCAGAAATCCCTAGTAGACTTTGAAGGATTGTAAAGCTGAGTTCCATGCTTCAGAGAAAGATCTCAGAGCTTGGGGCAGTAGGAAGAATAGATCATTATAAGGAAAGCTGGTGAAATGTCAGGCAGCTGTAGCTTGGGTTTTGAATGTGCCCCCATGGCTCGTTCATGTGTTCAAGTCTTGGGTCTCAGTCTGTGGGACTAGCAGGTGGTGGGGGAACCTTTGAGAGTGGAGTCCAGTGGTAGGTTCTTAGATATGATAAATGTGCAGTGGGGTGTCCTCTCTAGGGATCTGTGGTACCCCCAGCTCTTCCTTTCTCTTTCCTCTGTGACTCTTGAGAGAAGCAGTTTCTCTCAGTCATGTATTCCACAATGTGCAATCTCACCACAGATCCAAAAGCAACAGAGCCAACTGATTACAGATGGCTGCAACCAAAGCTACAAGCTGAAGTAAATCTTTCCTCTTAGAGGTTGCTTATGTCAGGTACTTTATTATAGCAATGGAAAGTCAGCTTTCCTTTGTGGAATGGAATTGTGAGTTTCCGCGTGAAGAACATTTGGTTTCCTTATTGACTGCCTCCAAGTCTTAGACGTGAGATTTGAAGAAGAAAAGACAAAATGTCTATTGCTTGTATAGTATAAATTACATGGAAAATGGATTGAATTGTGGCTTGTACAATTATGCACAGAAAGCATGGTAAACATTGTACGGTCATGAATTTTATGAGTTTGATAGAACAATTAGCATTTTTGATTTTCTGATTGTTTCAGCATGTACTGTCATGAATGCTGTTTTTTTTTTAAATTTCACTTCTTCTCTTACAGTATTACAAGGCATTGCTGTGAACTCATTTCCATGTTCCAAAAGTTAAGTGGGGTTGAATAACAGCAGTGTCAGCCGGCAGTGATGGGGGAAAGTGATGTAAAGGACAACTCAAAAGTCCCATCCATCAGACAGGGGACAAATGGATCGAAGGGAAAAGGGAGTTAAGGAGGACACGGGCCTCTACGTTACTCATGTGTTTTTCTTTCTGCTTTGGAAGTGTTAGGTGTTGCTTACAAATTTAGGCTTCTAACATTAAGAGTTTTGTATGTTTAACTCATTGTGGTCTGGCCAAGGCAGATCTAAGCCTTTAGCTACAACGGAAAAGGGCCAAATTTTATCTGACCCACCAAATAATTATCATTTCATGGCTCTCTCTAAGATCTCTCTAAGGAGATAGGATACTCAAGTAGCCACACACTTGGGTCACTTCTGGGCGGTTTGACTGCTAGATACCTTGTAAATAGAGACATGCGTTCTATAGAACATAAGTCTGCACAGCAGTGCCCTACCTGCAAAGCAAGTCATGTTCTTCTCTCCATCCAACTTCATCTGGGAGTCCTGTGGGGGATCCCTTATGTCAAGTTAAATAAAGCATTTTCTGAGTTGTTTTTGCCAAGCTTGCCATAACAAGGAATCATCCAGCCTAGCTGCTAAACCAGAGGTTTTTTCTCATCACCCTGAAGGCCTGCAGTCTGATGTCAAAGTGTCACCAGCGTCTTTCTTCTGGGCTTGTAGACTGTTGTCCTCTCTCGTGTTCCCACCTGGTCTTCCTTCTGCAGCCACTCTCGTTTTCATCCAAATCATCTCTTCAAGTCGCTTAGAGTCCACCCTCAAGCCTTAGTTTCAACCGACTTGTCCGTTACAAGACTTGGAACCAAGATGTTTACTGGGAGGTTAAGTCATCAAGATCAGCTCACGGCCTTGTTCAGGGTCACGGAGTTCAGAACCGAATTCAGACTGTCCCAAGCTGTTTGAGGAGATGAGGGCTTCCAGAATGCAGGACACTCACATATTCAGAACGGAGCCAACAGTGACTTCATGTGGGACACTTGGGGAAGTTCCCTCCCTCCTCTTTCCGTGGCCTGTTTCCCAGACCCAAATAGACGAGGTTTTAGTCAGTCCTTGACTCTGTTGATGGCCATGGGGACATCCACGTCTGACACTGAAAGGGAAGGGAACAAGGGTGACTGGACGCTGAAACTGTTGTTTGTTTAGGCTCAGGAACGTGGAGAGGCTGAATGAAGTGGGCTGTTCTCAGGGGGTGGACTGGAGCTTGAAGGAAAAGTTGGAGGTCTGTCCAATTAGCTAGAGGGAAAAATTTATATTCCCTAAAAAGCAAAATGAGAGAAATATTATTTTTGCTACATTTTATTTTATCATTTTTGTGTGTATGGGTGTATGCATGTGTGTGCATTTACATGTGTGTGGGTTCATATGTGCGTGAGGTTAGAGGTTGACGTTGAGTTGCTTCCTTGACCATGCACCACCTTTCAATATATTGAGACGTGTATCTCGCTTGCATCCAGAGCTCACAGCTAGTTCAGCTAGTTCAGCTAGTTCAGCTAGCCTGCTTACTCCAAAGATCCCTGGTCTCTGCCTCTACCATCCTGAGATGATTGGCAGGCTGCCGTGACCATCTGGCTTTCCACACTTTTACATGGATTTTGGGGATCTGACCTCAGGCACTGAGCTTGTATAGCACGTGCTTTACCCATTGAGCCATTTCCGCAGTCCCCTTTTGTTACCTTATGTATATAATGTACATATATAATATATATGTTATTAAACACACACACCTTTTATACTTCATCTAGTTTATCTCTCTCCACCTCTAAAAATATCCCAGTGAGTGAATGAAAAGTATATATACGATGGTTAGCTTTAATTGTGAAATTGACCTAACCTAAAATCACTTGGGAAGACAGACTCAGTGGGGACATCTGTGGAGGACTGTCATAATTTAGTTGATTGACGGGTAAAGACACAATCTACTGTGGGCAACCCCATTCCCTAGACAGGTCCTGAACTGTATAAAAATGGAGAAATAAAGCTGCACATAGCTCAGCAAACAAACAGTCATGCGTGCATTCACTGGTCTATGCTCTCGACTATGGCTGTGAGGCTGTGACGTGACTAGCTGTTTTCAGTTCCGGCTACCTTGAATTCCTACAGACAGCAACTTGGACAGATGAGCGAAAAGAATCCCATTCTTCCTTTGTATCAGGATATTTTATCACGGGAACAGAAATGAATCCAGAGCAGAGGAACTATTTTCAAAGCGAGCCCTGTTGGAAGTGATTCAGTCTCGGGGACCTATCCCTCATTAAGTAATGATGCTGAAGATAGAATTATCTCTCAGAAAATCCAAACTATTCTCAAATAAAGATAAGAAACGGGGTCATACATACATACATACATACATAGAGAAAATTGTATCAGCCTAGAAATGAGTAGTCAAATGAGCCAACATATGTTTTTGTTTACCCGAATGATCTGTAAGCTAACAGATCCTTTCAGTATTATGAGGGGGAGCAGGCAGAGGGGGGAGGAGAGCACTTGTTTTGTGCCTAGAAAGAAGAAGCCTTCCCTTCCCCTTTCCCAGCCATACTAAGGCAGTGTAGTTCCTAGTAGAGACGAGGCATACTGTGATGAACACTGCCATACCTTTCACTCTGTCCAGAGCAGGAAGGGTATGAGCTTATTGTCTTGGTGTAATTAACAAAGCCCCCTTTCAATTTATAAATCACCCCTGCTTAGGCGATGAAGTGTACGTCCATCTTAACCCTCACACATCACAAATGAATCAACAAATCAGTGGCTGAGGGGTTTCCTAGCCTCCTCCCCCTTGAGGGATGCTAAGATAAACATCTGTGCTGTAGCATTCTGTATTACACTATCCAGCAGAAATCTGGTGAGCAGGACATAACTCAGCAGCACAAGGCAAGACTCTGCTTTCCTAATATAGAAGTAAAGTGACTTCCCTTCTATCCCAGGTCTCTGAACTATTAACTCCTCCATTTTCTTCTTTGGAAAACAAATACGGAGATCAGGTCTGGTAGAACCTTGGAGTCAATGAGGGTCTGGGGAGGGAAGAGCTGTGGGGACAGAAACAGAGACATCCTTGTGGATCAGCAGACTTGGCGACAATTTTCTAATCATATGGAGTTCAACTTTAACCCAGTGGTGAGTGAATACTTACTAGGGTTTTAACACTGGCGCCACTTGATGGGGAATTTGAGTTGTCAAAACCAGGGTTAATATTTATTCATTAGCTTGTTAGGTTTGTCCTTTGGCCTTCATTTCAGAACACCTTGAGATCAGGAAACAAAATGTTAAGACATGTAAAATAAACAAACGCTTGCCCCTCCTATACTTTAGAATGAATGCTCATTTATAGACGTTCTCTGTGCCCCACGAAGTCCTGTCAAATCTTCAAAGTGTGGCACAACCACTAACATTTGCATTAGCAGGAGTGGCCAGGCCCCCTGTCTCTATGGGTTGCAAAAGCTCCCCAAATCTATCGCGGGTATTTATTTAACACCTGTAAACCCCAGACAAAGGAAAGTTTATAGGGAAAGAGCTCTAAGGGAGGAAAGGCCTAAGGGAGTGGAGAAAGCTAATTAAGGGGGAACCAGAAGCCTGCTGGGATTTCATTTCCTTAAGAGCGCCAACAATTATAGACTGGTTTACTGGGCTCTGCCCTGTCATGTTGTGGTCCTACCCCCATTGCAAATCCCCACCAAATGTCAGCCCACTGCCTGTGAGAACACCTGCTTGGACAGCAGGTGGAGTAGGGCCTCTCATCTGACATCTGAGACCCCACCCTGGGAAATACAGACAGGGCAATAGAATGACAAGGTGGAGAAAATGCTCTATTCCATACTTGGCAGTTGGATGAGAGACCAGCTAGAGAGATGGGAGCATGGCACAGAAGAGAGGGCAGCATTTCATAGTGTCAGAAAACATGCAGGGAAGTGTCGAGCCTAGAAATACGACACAAGAGTGTCTGGGTGTCATAGAAGCCATGGCATTGGCTTCTGAGAGTCTCACAGGGATGGAAGGCATGCGGAGGAGAGGAGACATCCATGGGGCCATTGAGATCATCAGAGTTAAGATGAAGAACAGAACACTGCCCTGTATGCCCTTGACAGCAGCAGCTTTGGGCCAGAGTCTGGGGACTGGCATTGCAGAGAAGCACACTATGCAAGGATGGAGAGAAAGATGGGGCTTATATGAGTTCAAGGGGGTAAAATGGGGGCACAGACTCTTAACTGAGGACTCCAGTCCAAAAGTTTCTGTGACCTACCTCTCCATGCTACTCTTTCATTAAGAACAATTGCTTCCTGAGTGAAGAGGTGAATGGGGGGTCTAGAGTGTTTAGAGGCCTTAAGTTCATGAATGAACTGCAGGTACAGTTCACCTGGTGGAGCTTGATTAAGGAAAGACACCTTCTTCCCTCCCATGAGCTGAGGTGGTTTCCTGCGCTGATGTCTCCTTTAGCATGGCTCAGTGCCGCCTTAGCAAGACCTGCCTCTGCCTATTTTGACGATGAGTAGAGTCGGGCAGATGGTTAGTAAGGAGAGGGGATTTACAGAATGGTTATGTAAAGACTGATTTGAGCTCTTTGCCACTTCTTAGAGCTTTCTCAGCGGTAAGTGAAGCAATTGGCCATTAGGTGTGAGACTTTAGAGTTAAACTCTCATTGTAAAGGCGAAGTGATTGTTGGAGAGACCTGTTGAGGGCAGGAAGAGGCACCTTGTAGCTCGTCAAACACAAGCCAGGGGTCTGGGTCTCTTAACTCATTCACTCTAAGCTCTCAGAAGCTGCCTGTTGGTAAATCATTAACAAGCTGTAGGTTTTCTTGACAAGTCCCTACCTGGGACTTCTTTTCATAAAGATATAAATCTCATTAAGACCCTAAGGATGTTCCCTGAGGAGGGCAGGATAGAGAGAGACAACTCCCCAATCTATTTCACTCTAGGCTGCACAAGATTCATCGTCATAATAAAACTAATATCAAAACACAGAGGAATTACGGGACAGTGAACACATCATGTATCTATAAAGTAAAATAACTCGATATTAAAAAAGTGTCACCAAGAGGGCAGCTTTATAGCAATTTGGTTTAATGACCTTAAATAACTTCTTTTTAGAAATTCTAGAATTAAGACTTTTTAAAAATAAAACAGAATTATCATTCCAATTAACTCAGAAGAAAAAAATTGTTTTTTATAGATGAAAAGGACTGCAAGAAAATAGAAAATAAAAGTAGCAGTTACAAAGAAAGCAAGCAGGCAAACAAACACAAAACAGAAGGGGACTAGTCATTTCAAAGTTACTTCCCCTAAGCTATAGGGACTGTGAGACAGAGGCGAACAATCCCCGGCCAGTCCACCTCAGATTATATCTTTTGCTGTAAGGGTTCTGTACCCAGGAAACTTCCTTATCACTCCAATTGAAACTGACCTGGTCATAGAGGAGTTAGGCTGTTATTGCTAATGCTGATTTCTCAAGTCAGGTAGGTAGCTTGGTTTTCAACTCTGTGCCACAAATCTAGTGTGGGAAGTTAGTCTAAAGCAGTAGCCTTTTGTCACTCTTACTCAACTGTGCTGCAAAGGTAGATGCAAGGCATTATCTTCTTGTCTAATGAGGGGGCTCTGAGTCCTTATGGTGGGCCACTGTAGGTTCATCACTTGTAATAAACCACTCATTTGGGGTTTTGATGGGACTGGGAGAATATGAGAAGTCTCTCTCTCTCTCTCTCTCTCTCTCTCTCTCTCAATTTTGCTGTGAATCTAAAACTGCTCTCTGAAAAAGTATTTTTAATTATATTTTTTATTTTTGAGATTATGATACAATTGCACAATTTCTCTCTTCCCTTTCCTCCCTCCAAACCCTACCTTGGTCCTTGTTCTCTTTCAAATTTATGGCCTCATTTTTCATTAATCATTGTTATATATATATATTCCTGAATATAACCTGTTCATCTACAGAATGCTACTAGTGTGTATGTTTTCAGGGATGACCATTTGGTATTGGATAACCAAGTTGGTATGTTCTTCTCTTGGGTAAGACTATTTCTCCTGTTTTCAGCATTTCGCAGTTGCCTCCAATTTACTACATAGGGTTGAGGCCTCATGGGCTTTCCCTGGCTGCTTTGTAACATCTATGGTTATCCTTGTTAAGCCCATGCTTAGGCAGACTTGTTGAGTATTTATTTATTTATTATGTATACAATATTCTGTCTGTGTGTATGCCTACAGGCCAGAAGAGGGCACCAGACCCCATTACAGATGGTTGTGAGCCACCATATAGTTGCTGGGAATTGAACGCAGGACCTTTGGAAGAGTAGGCAATGCTCTTAACCTCTGAGCCATCTCTCTAGCCCCGATTTGTTGAATTTTTATGGGTGCTGCTTAAGACAGAAATGGAAAAAGGATTGAAGCAATTCTATTGAAGTCAGGAACAAGATAGGGGTGTCTACTGTTCCCACTCTTTTCAATATTATGCTCAAAATGCTAGCTGGAGCAATAAGGCAAGAGAAGGAAATTGAAGGAAGACAAACAAGGAAAGAAGAAGGCACAAGCTATTCTTGTTTACATACATCAGAGGTTTCAAAAATAATACTAGAAAACTTTTAAAAATGATGAACACACAGCAACATGGCAGGATACAGAATCAACTCACACAAATAAATAAATATTTCTTTTATACAACACCAGCAAAGGTCTGGATAAAGAGATCTTGGGCACACTCCCATTCACAACAGCCTTGAAAAGATAAAGTATCTAGAAACAGACCTAACCAAAGAAGGGAAGAACCTCTGCAATGAAAACTTCAAATAAGATGAAGACCCTGAGAATGGAAAGATGTCTCATGCTCATTGGTTGGTAGAATCAATGTTGTAAAAATGATCATTTAACAAATTATATTTATAGATTCAATGAAATCCTAATAAAAATCCCCATCCCATTCTTCACAGACATAGAATAGCCTATCCTAAAATTCATATAGAATCATAAAAGAGCCTGGATAGCTAACACAATCCTGAGAAAAGAGAGAATGCTGGAAAGATTTCCATTCCAGGTCTTAAAAGATGTTATAAAAACATAGTAACACAAACAATATGGTGCTGCCACAAAAACAGACACATAGACCAATGGAACAAAATTGAAGATTAAACATGGGCACATATAACTAGCCATTTAATACTTGACAGAGATACCAAAAACATAAGCTGGAGGGGAGAAAAAGCATCTTCAACAAATGGTGCTAGGGCAATTGGATATCCACATGTAGAAGAATGAAATTAGATCCAGAGCTATCACATTGCACAAAACTAGATCCAAATGAATCAAAGACCTAAACCTGAAACAGGATACACTGAAGAAAGGTTTATTTCCTTTAAAAATTCACTACACACCAGGAACTATCTTTAATGCCTTAAATTCCTTTTCTCTTCTAATCCAATAATGATTCCCATGGACAACCAATATTAATTTTAAGTGCATGCTCTCCAAAGAGGTATTGAGCAATTGAACAAAAATTTGAGGGTTCCTTTTTTTATTCCCAGCACAAATAACACATGACTTGTTGAAGTTTTGTGAGCAAGTTTTTTTGCTTGCATCTTTTTAGAGAGGAATGGTGCTTTTATAGAATTGGCGCTTTGGGCAGTGCTCTTTTATGTTGAGTTTATCTGTGTCTTCTTAGTCTTCATCCAACAGACTAAGAAGGGCCTTGGGAAGCAGCAACTCAAAGCTGAATGGTTTTCTAAGATAGTTGGAATGGTAAAGAATGCTGCTGTTCTTAGGAGCTGATCAGACAGGAAGCATTCCATCAGGACAGACACCATCTCTACAGTCTGTGCATTCCCAAGAAGTGCACCACACAGTTCTTTCTTTCTCCCAGTGAGCAGTGAGCAGCCATATTGCCTCACCTAGATCACTCCTTACGGCTCCCCAATCCTGTACTCTGAGCCCTCATGGGCTCTCTTTCCCAGGTTCTTCTATTTTGTTGTGTTGAGAGTAGTGAATTTCAAATGTGATGCAGTCTTTGGATTCTGGCTGGGGCTTCTGAAAATACAGAACTTCAGTCTCCATTCCAGACTTAACAAAGGAAACTATCTATAGATGAGGAGTGACAATCTATATCTTAGTCCATAGCTCAGTCACTGATTTCTTACAGTCAAGTTTGATAATCAATACAGAAAGATTAGTCTTATGTCTCCCAGGGAACCTAAATATTTCATGGAAATAGTCACTTTATATCACTTTATATGAGGCTGTTAGATTAAAAGAACAGAAAGCCTCTTCCTATGGCAATGACTCCCAGCCCAGAGTTTATATAAAAACCTTGGAGGTGGGGGTCTGTAGAAGGAAGTTTCTGTTCCACCTTGTCCCATAGCCATTAAGTCCCAAATAAACACACAGAGGCTTATATTAATTATAAATCGTTTGGCCTATTAACTCGGCTTATTATTAACTAGCTCTTAGTATTTAAATTAACCCTTAATTCTTATCTATATTTAGCCATATGGCTTGGTACCTTTTCTCAGTAAGGCATTCTCATCTTGCTTCCTCTGCATATGGCTGGTGACTGACTCTCTACCTTTCCTCTTCCCAGAATTCTCCTAGTCTGCTCACCTCACCTATACTTCTTTCCTGGCTATTGGCCAATCAGCTTTTTATTATACCAGTAAGAATGACAAATATTTACTGTGGACAAGAAGATTATCCCAAAGTACTTCCCATTTCTTGCTTTTTAAAACAAGAACCCTAAACCTAATCTCCATGGTTTAGCTTTTCTCCTGACCGTTATTTATAACAGATTGTAACTAATACACTAAACAAAGACAAATATCCATAATCCTTTCTTTTGGGGGGGAATGTGGGTATAGTTTTCTGTCTACTTCCTGCTGTTTGGGGGTGCTGGTAATCTTATAGGGGCCCAAAGAAAATTAAGGATTAAGGCTGAGTCCTGACTAGAGTATTCTGTAAGGCTTTTTCATCTCAGCCAGCAGAATTGAAGTTGTTCTGGATCCAGAACTCAGAAGAAACAGGAAGAGAGGTGCTTTAAAATGTTAGATCATCTGGGTTATCCATTTCCACTGGAGATTTTTCAGGGGGTCTTCCTTCATCAAACATTATTTTTCTTAACCCAGAGTAAATCCATAGCCTCTCATTTCCTAGGGAAACAAAAGCAAAACCTCTTCTCCAAAATAACATATCTTTTGACTTAAAATTTGAAATCAAGGCATTTTTACAATATATAAGTTGGATTAATTCAGTAGCATTTATAAGCAAATGTCTTTTATCAGCTGCTGCTCCTCCTTCAGCAGTCAAACAATTCAAAGACAGCACAATAACAGACAGTGTCCAGATTCTTTGTGTATTTTCCATCTTTACATGGCTTTTTAAAACTCTATTTCTTTTATTTTTAATTTTTGGTGTTTTGAGACAAGGTCTCTGTGTATTTTTGGTTATCTTGGAATTCACTCTGTAGACCAGGCTGCTGGGATTTCTTTTTTAAAGGACTTTGTATAGTCTTTTTCTTTTCTCTCCCAAGTCTACAAATTTTTTTTTTAGTTTTTTGAGACAGGGTTTCTCTGTAGCTTTGGAGCCTGTCCTGGCACTAGCTCTTGTAGACCAGGCTGGCCTCGAACTCACAGAGATCCGCCTGCCTCTGCCTCCTGAGTGCTAGGATTAAAGGCATGCGCCACCACCGCCCGGCTTACAAATATTTTTAAACACACTGTTTAGAGGGTTTTTTAACATCTGAATCTGTCTTTACTGTATTTATCTATCTTTTTCTGACCATATGAGTCTTTAATCTGCTAAGCATTATGGGTAAGATTAAAACTGTGGTTTTGGTGGCTGGCTCCACCCCATTCCTTAGATTTTTGAGAGTCTAGTTTCATGGTGGAGGTACTGGCTGGAGCCACATTTATTGCAATAACTCTGTGGAGTTTCTAGATCCATGCCACCACCAAGAAACCTGATGTTGGCTGCTCGTAAATAACATATAAGTGTTTGGTGGCAGAGACTCTTAAAAGAGCTACAAGGTTTATGCTGCTAATGTTGAGTCAGAAAGTCTCTTAAAGGAACCACACTTCAGCTTGCCTCTAGCAAACAGAGCCTACCTGAGAAAAGATGGTTACCAAAAAGCTAAACTTGACTCTATTCTTGTCTGTCGAGAATCCTTTTTAAAAAGCTGTTTCAGGATTTATGTGGAAATTCTTGCCAAATGTTTGGGCACCATTTGTAGACAGAAGTTTATGTCCAAAACAGTCCCACAGCCATTCAGCAACAAATAAATATACAGAGACTTATGCCAATTATAAGCTGTTTGTTCTGTAGCTTAGGCTTATTATTAACTAGCTCTTATTACTTAAATTCACCCATAATTTTTGTCTAGGTTTAGTCACATGGCTTGGTACCTTTTCTCAGTAAGGCATCCTCATCTTGCTTCCTCTGTATCTGGCTGGTGTCTGACCCTCTGCCTTCCCTCTTCCCAGGATTCTCTTAGTCTGGTCACCCTGCCTATACTTCCTTTCTGGCTACTGGCCAATCAGTGTTTTATTAAGCCAATATGAGTGTCAGATCTTTACAGTTTACAAGAGCATTTATCCCACAGCTGAAGCCTTTAAATTGAAAGCATTGCAAGAGCTACACTCACAGCTGACTAAGTCAATTTCCAGAGGGAGTCATACAGTCATGATTTTAAAATGGCCCTTTCCGGTGATTCCAATCTATACTTAGGCACTCCAGTTCCATGGAATGGAGGGAAAGCACAGAAAACAAGAGCCACACAGATCACCTGATCTTATATTAAAACTCAAGTGGGGGACTCTGTGACCTGAATGGTGCACAGGAATTTTTTTCTGTGTTTCTGGTATGTTTGTTTGTTTGTTTGCTTGCTTGCTTGGTTTTGTTTTGATTTGAGACAGTTTCTCACTATGTAACCCAGGCTGATCTTGCATTTGAGTTCCTCTTGCCTCTGCGTTCTACTGCTGAGATCACAGGCATATACCACCATTTTCTCTGGGAATTCGTATTTGTAAATAAGCAGCCACATCCCTGGACTACACCCTGAGTACTAAGGCACAAAATTCCTCATTCCCAAATGTTGCTACCTGCCAGTACCAACTAAGGGACTTTACCTTACCTTAGGCTATACTCTAAGACCAATTTAAAAGGAATCTCTTTGAGTGGAATTAGACATCAGTAGGATTTTTGTTTGTTTTTAAACTTTCCAGGTAACTATAACACACAGCATGGGCTGTGAACCAGTGCAGAAGAGGAACAAAGAATTCATAACAAATCTTAAAGAAGATTGGAGGTTTCAAACACACTGAACCTCAAAGAGTAGAGAGCTTGATTCCTTAACTGATGTCATCAACAAAGTCTCAAAATTGTGTGATTTTTGACTAATAGGAAATTATATTTTTTCTTAAGCCACCACATCTGCCTAACAACAACAACAACCACCACCACCATACACATAGACACACACACTCCATATACACAGACACACACTGTTATACCCTTAGGGTGATTGTGTTTCCTGTTTCCCATCATGCCTGAGGTGAGTTTTGTGGTTGTTACCTTGTCATATTCCATTATTTTGCCAAGACATGGTCTATACTGATTTTCTAACTAAGATGTGAAGCCTAGAGAATCTAAGAACACATGAAATCTGTTTAAAAACAAACAAACAAACAACTTGGTGCCCATAGAAAAATTTAGCAATATTGTCCAAGAAAACTTTCTGGAAGGCTTCTCTACTTTCAAACTGTTGTAAGTTATCATCTTCTGGGAGCATCTAAACTGACTGGATGCACACTGGGGTGACATGTCAGGGCTATTAGACAGGGATTTCAGTATCCCCCTTTGTGCTCAACTTCACAGGAATGGCTAGCTTATCTCCCCACTGTGATCTAACAAGGATACTGCTTCTCAATAGGAAGGTCTAAAAATAAGTTCATATCAACACTATGTGATCTGGCCTCCACGTTGTCCCAGTGTGTGAGGGGTGTTGCTCAGCATGTTAGCCAGCTTTACTTTGCTGTGACAACACATTTGAGGATGTCAACTCCAAGGAGGAACATTTTACTTTGGCTCTTAGTTTTAAAGATTTCAGTCCATTGCCAGCTAGCTCTATTGATGAGGCAAAGAGTCAAAACAGGAACATGCTGCAGGAGGCTGCTCAACTTGTGAGGTCCAGAAAGCAGAGAGAAGGGTCCAGAATAAGAAGGACACGTAACTAGTTGGATTCCACTTCCTAAGTCTCTATCATCGCCCCACCATAGACTACCAAATTATAAAATCACAGCTTCCATAGTCCATTGGCTTCCTCAGAGTCCCATCTCTGAGTCTGGCTGCACTGAAGAACAAAGCTCCACACTTGAGCTGCTGGGGACATGCCAGACCCTAGGATGTCACCTTGGTTCTCTACCTGAACCTATTGCTTTTCTTCTAATGTCGTTCCAGAGCATTCAGTAATCACACAGTTCCTACCTGGTGGGGTTCTTTCTGGTGTGCCTATAGGATTCGGCACACACACTCCCTCGCTTCCTTGCCTGCGTCTTCTGTCTTGAGAGAGGTCTTAGCATCGTAGCCATGATCTCTTCTTTGTAGCAGCAAGCTGATGAAGGCAGTCTGCTCAGAAGAGTCCTCTGGGAGAAGATGAGCATCGGTGGCACATGAACTGCTCACCGAGGACATAGTGGTGTTGTTCTGGAAGCCGACATGCAGAGGAGGCATCTATAAATGCAAATAGTTTGACTTGGATGACCTTACACAAGCTTTACCTTCGAAGACACCAAGAGCAATGGGAGCTTGGCTGTAGTCCCATTATTAAATGTCCTGTTTGACTGTCAATAGTCCAGTTTTCCCAGTCATACTGATTTGCACAGGCAGGATCCCATCTGCACAGCCTCTCCTGGATCCTTCTGGTTCCTCATCCTCCTTTTCTCTACTCCTAGTTCTCTGAAGACTTTTCTTGGTTTCTTATTTTCTAGAACTCAGAACGTCTCTCCACTTTGAAAAAGTCAGAGAGGAGTTCTGGAGATATTCCACACTTGGAACCTGTGTTAGTCAGCTTTCTGTCACTGCGATAAAATCACTGAGGTCATCAACTCCTCAGAAAGAAAAGTTTTGGTTTTGATTTCAGATTTTAGTCTATGGGCATTTAGCCTTGATGGCTTTGGGCCTGTGTTCTCATGGAGCATGACAGGGACTCATGCTATAGGTTGTTCATATTATGGTGGAAAGGAAGCAAAGGTGAGATACAGGAAACAGCCAGGGTCTCAGTAGACTCAGGAAGGGCATGCCTCCAACTAACCAGTTTGCTCCTTAAGATCCTCCCTTTCTCCCGCACTCCCAAAGGTTTCACCCAGTGGCTGGCAGCACCACCTGGGCCAAGCCTTTAACACACAGACCTCCGGGGGACACTGCACACCCAAACCCCAGAACCTACTGCTGAGGATTCTGGGAGGGGTAATACTAAAGATAGAGGCTTTAACCGAAATTAATCCCTTTTCTGCTTCTGCAACAAAATACTAATTTATAAAGGAATTATTTCTGATAGTTCTAAAGCCAAAAAATAAAAAAGCTAATTTTTGTACCCCACCCCTTCAATCCCAGCACACTGGAGGCAGATACAGGTGAATCTCTGTGAATTCAAGGCCAAATGGAAAGCTAGTTTTAGGCCAGCCAGGACCACACAGTCAAACACATGAATAAATAAAAAAAAATGAATAAGTAAATAAATAAATAAGCTAGGAAGTATAAGGACATGGCACTGACATATGACTATATCATAACAGTGGAGAATATACACAGGCACAGGTGTGGTGCTTTGACGAGAATGGCATCCATGGGCTCATAGATGTGACTGCTTGGTGCCAAGTTAGTAAGACTGTTTGGGAAGAGTTAAGAGGTATGGCCTCTAGGGATCAGAATGTCAGAAATAGCTGCAGAGAGAGATGCAAGAGAAACCTTGTGGATTGGGTGTCACAGTATACTACAGGTGTGTGTGTGTGTGTGTGTGTGTGTGTGTGTGTGCACAGGCAGGCACACCTGTAAAAATATATGTAACTTGTAGATCTTGGGCTCCAGCAGGAGTAAACAACAGCCACTACTAAGGTTTATCTAAGAATTTAATTCATGGTATAAGAGCTATTCAGAATTTCAGGGTTTTTTTTTGTGTGTGTGTGTCAGTTTCAGGACTTGATCAGGAATTTATTTATTTAGCTTAAGTTGTCAAAGTTACAGACATAGTCCCTAATGGCTTCTTATTTTTAACATCGTTAGGATTTATGCTGCCTCCTTTGTTCTTCTGATGTTAGTGGTTTGTGTTTTTTGGTATGGGTTCTATAAAGGATTTTAGTATTTTTTAATTTGTGTGGGCATGTCTGCCTATCATGGCGTACGTTTGGAGGTCAGACTCCTTGTGGAAGTCAATTCTCTCCTGCCACCCTTTGGGAACCCTCTTTGTAAATGGAAGTTTCTGTCTTGCCTGGTCCAGCAGCTTTTCAAATTCAAAGAAACACACAGAGGCTTATATTAATTATAAACTGTTTGACCCATTAGCTCAGGCTCATTATTAACTAGCTTTTACAACTTAAATTAACCCATAGTTCTTATCTGTGTTTAGCCATATAGCTTGGTACATTTTCACAGTGCAGAATTTTTATCTTGCTTCCTCAGCATTTCGGTGGTGACCATAGACTGAGCCTTTCCTTTTCCCAGAATTCTCCTAGTCTGGTCACCCCGTCTATACTTCCTGCCTGATTACTGGCCAATTAGCGTTTTATTAAACCAATATGAGAGATAAATCTTTACAGGGTACAAGAACATTATGCCACAGCACTTTCTCCTCTTTCCTCTCCCTCTTTCTTTTCTCTCTCTCTTTCCTCTCTTATGACCCCTTTCCAATGAAGGACACTTCTTTCATAGATGCAAGACTAGAACTCAAGATCTGGTGTTCTCTCTGTAGATTTTGATCATTCCTATTTTCTTGCATTCAGTCTAGTATCATCTTTTTGACTTTCTCTTACCTGCTAAATACAGATGTCAGAACTTCTTTACAAACCATTTGGTTTTTATTTTTTAATTTTACAGCTGAGTGCCTTTCTCTGGGATAAGAAAACCACATAATGAAAGATAAAGTAATATTTTTGTTTTATTCCTTTTCTTGGTGAAAGGTCTTGGCTTGTGGGATAAGTTAGCTTTACTTGGCAATTTGAGATAATCAGGAATTAATGATCTGAATGGTTTTAATCTTTTTATCATTTTAATCTTTGCATGCAGAATTAGAGATGGTCACAAGTCATGGGCCACAGGCATGAGAGTTGTAATACATGTTTCTTTTTCTAAGGAAAAACAAAAACAAAACAGACCAAAAAAATAAACAAAAAAAAACCCAAAAAATAAACAAACAACCACTACAACAAAAATAAGTCAGAACAGCAACAATAACAAAACAAACCAATTAGAAGACAATAGTGTGGGTACAATGAGGGCTTTGGTCAAACTCTGAGGTACCAGTTAAAGCCCACCCAAGTGACTCAGTCACTGGGCCATTGTCACTTCCATTATAAGATGGAGATGATCCTGTGCCTTAAAAGGATTATGCTAAATGTAGCCATATAAGGGAAGTTTCTCGAAAGAAGCAGTTGCTATTATGTGTTCCTTATCAGGATTATGGAGGATGCTGGTGTGTGGAGAAAAACGCACTAATTGGACTTTAGTCAGATCCTTGCCCCTCCTCACTCCCTTGGTCCTTAAAATGTATCAGCAAGAGAATTGGTGTGCAAGTCTCAGAAAGAACTGGTAGGCTAGATGTTTCCTTTCTTTGGACTAGTCTCTGAGTGAGCTCAGTGGTCAAAAGACTTGGTCCTGTGGCCAGGCCATCTGAGACACTTTAGCTCTGAGGATGTAAGTTTCATTTTCAAAGTCTATTAGAAGGAAATGATGACAATTTCGTTCATTTAAGATTAAGTTAAAATGAAATATGAGTCACCACATAGAAGTCAAAACCATGCTGCTTCATATTGGCCAGATGGGGAAAGGCCTGGAGTGAGTGGAGGGCAGACAGACTTTCCTGAGTCTCCTTGGCCTCTGCTTTAACTCCTAACCACAACGAGGTATTTATTAGATTCTCTTCCATTTTAATTATATTTTTATTCTCTTCCTCTTTTCCCCCTAACCTTCCTCTCTCTCTTGTTTTATTTGAGACATGGAGCCACGGCTGGCCTTGGACTTGATCCTCCTGTCCTTGCCTAGTGATGGGAGTACAGACCCAGTTCTTTATTTCTTAAAAAAAATATTTATTTTATATGTATGAGTGCTCTATCTGCCTGTACACATGAATGCCAGATCAGGATCCCACTATGGATGGTCGTGAGCCACCATGTGGTTGCTGGGAATTGAACCCAGGACCTCTACAAGAGCAGTTGGTGCTCTTAACCGCTGAGCCATCTCTTCAGCACCCCTCCATTTCTTAATTTTATTTATTTTGTGTTGTGTGGTATAGGCCATGGTACATGCATGGAGGTGCAGGCTTGCATATTCATGTCTGTGCAGTGGTGGGGGGAGGACATCTGGTGCTCTGCTCTTTCACTCTCTGCCTCATTCGCTGCACTGGACTGACAAGTGTGTGTGTGTGTGTGTGTGTGTGTGTGTGTGTGTAAAAGAGATAGACTTCAGTGCTCTTTATTTCAGACTTTAGCAGAGACTACTACAAAATGAACTCCTGTACCTCCTGCGCAGTACCCTGTATTGCCGCGAGCCCAGTCATCAGGTGTAGCCGGCCATTTTGTGATGGAGCCTTAAGAATATCCTTGAAACCTGTGGTCTCGCCATTGCCCCCTCCCCAAAACATCCAGGGAGAGGTATGCACCTGGAAGAAATGTAGATGCTGAACCTGGGGTACTATCTTGAGCTCCACTTCAGTGGAGCAAACTGGCCCTAGGGTATTTGAACCGGTCTTTTTCTTTTAGCCCACCAACCAGCTCCCAAATCATGACACGGAGACTTATTAATAGTTTTAAATGCTCAGCCTTAGCTTAGCTCTTACTATAATCTATTTCTCTTTATCTACATTTGGCCTCAGGGTTTTTTTACCTTTCATTCTTTCTGTATGTCTTACTTTCCTGCTTTCTCCAGTGTCTGTCTGTCTGGCGGCTACCAGGATTCTGGTCCCAGGCATGCCCCGTTCTTTCTCTTTTGTTCGCTTTTTCTCTTTTCATTTTCTCTTCTGTTTATTCTCTCTGCCTATCAGCTCCATCCATCTCTCTCCTGCCTAACTCTTGGCCGTTCAGTTTTTTATTAGACCTTTGGCAGGCAAGGTAAAAGAAATGCAATATCTTTACAGGATAAACACGCATCCTTACATCGTTAAACAAGGGCAGCATAAACAAATATAACACTTTTACACAGTTAGAGTAATATCCTGCATTACAAACAAACGGAACACGTCTTTGCCTAGTTACACTAATATTCCCCAACAGATATTCCTCAGTGTGGAAAGGTGAATTTTGTCTTGGTTGAGCTAGAATTCTTTTTTACTGATAATTTAGGGGGGTGTGACTGGGCAGAAGTTCCTTTTCACATAAGAAAACCCTTTCAGAAGATCACTCCTGATGGGCCCAGGTCGAGAGTTCTGTGAGTGGAATATTTTCTGCCGTGACCCATGGCTTCTGGCCTTCATTGTGGTCTAATCTCCATGCTCAGCTTTTTGTGTGTTTTATGGATGCGGCGTGACTAGAAGTTAAGGCCTCACAGTGCTCTAACTCATGGAACCAACTCCTCAGCCCCTAGTTCTTTAATTTTTCTTCAAGGCTCTTAAGAACTAAGAGGCTCCCTCCCTCCCCATCTTTCTTTTTCTTTGTGTCTTTCTCCCTCTCTGTTTCTCTCTCGTCTCTCTCTCTCTCTCTCTCTCTCTCTCTGTCTCTTCATCACTGTTTCTCTCTCTGTGTTCCTCAGTTTCTGTCATATACACACATTCTCTCTCTCTTTCCCTTTTTTTAACCGTATTTCCATCCTAACAACCCCTCACTTCCTCCTTCCATTCCCTCTTTGTACTCTGAAAATTGAACCATGGAGAAACCATTAAAGGTGTGGTGGGTCAGAACAGGAGGTGCTATTTAAGGCAGGCTGACGCTGGGCACTGGCCAAAGACTCACCCGTAAGCGGGAAAGAAAGGTTACTGAGTAGGATGCGCAACGAGCAGAGAAGGATGCAGGATGGAGTCCAGAAGGAGCTTGTGGAAATGATGTTCATTATGGTAGATAGCAAGTATTGGGAGAAGTCGTGAGGGGAACAAGGGGTTTAGGGAACAACGGTATGTATAAGGTCTCTAGGGGGCCAAATAATAAAGTCTGCTAGTGACAGTCTAAGAGGACAAAGAGGAAACAGAAAGGCCACAAAGGGTTTACCAGCCGAGGTCTCAGACGTCAACTGCACTGGGCAGCTCTTCTGTTCTTGTTAGTGTCATTTACACGCCACCTCACTAATCCTGGGAGCAACCCCATTGGGAAGCACTATTATCAAACACTTTATAGTAATCAAAATGCATTAAACAACACATTGAAAATTTTGTCATAATAATTTGACAATAATAAAGTAGACTCCATTTTGAACCAATAGAAAGGCATTTTGAAAGCTAACTTTTCCACATTCTTATAAAAGTCAATGTTAGAAGACCTCATTTTTTTATTTTTCCATTCAAAGTTTACACCTCCTCCCATTCCCCTTCCACTCCTCCATTCTTCCTCCTCTCTCCCCCTCCCTCCTTAAGAGAGGGCAAGAAATCCTGCCCTGTGGGAAGTCCAAGGCCCTCCCCCCTATATCCAGGCTTAGGAAGCTTTGCATCCAAGTAGACTAGGGTCCCAAAAAGCCAGTACATGCAGTAGAAACAAGTCCCAGTGCCTTTATCAATGGCTTTTCAGTCAGCCCCCATTTTCAGCCACATTCAGAGAGTCCAGTTTGATTGCATGTTCACTCAATCCCAGTCCAGCTGGATTTGATGAGCTCCCATTAGAACAGGCACACTGTCTCAGTGGGTGGACCAACCCCTTGTGGTCCAGACTTCCTTGCTCATCTTCTCCCTCCTTCTGCTCTTCAACTGGACCTTGGGGGCTCAGTATGTTGCTCTGATAAGGGTCTCCCAATCATACTACAAAAGCATTTGCTCAACTATGTTCATAGCAGCATTATTTGTAATTGCCAGATTCTGGAAACAACCTAGATGCCCCTCAATGGAAGAATGGATAAAGAAAGTGTGGAATATATACACATTAGAGTACTACTTAGTGGTAAAAAATTAATGACATTTTGAATTTTGCATGCAAATGGAAGGAAATAGAAAACACTATCCTGAGTGAGATAACCCAGACCAAAAAGATGAATATGGTATGTACTCACTCATTAGTGGACTCTAGCCATAAACAAAGGACATTAAGCCTATAGTCCACAAGCCTAGAGAAGCCAAATAACAAGGTGAAGCCAAAGAAAAGCATATATAGATCCTCCTGGAAATTGGAAGCAAACAAGATTGCTGGGCAAAAGTTGGGAGCATAGGGGTGGAGGTGGGGTTGGGGAAAAGGGAGAGAGGGAGAGAGAAGGGAGAAAGGAAAGACTGGAGAGAGCTTGGGGGAGTGGGAGGGTGGAGGAAGGGCGGATATAGGAGCAGGGAAGAAGATATCTACATTAAGGGAGCCATTTTAGAGATGGCAAGAGACTTGGCTCTAGAGGAGATCCCAGGTGTCCACAGGGATGTCACCAGCTAGGTCCTTGGGCAGCAGAGTAGAGGGTGCCTGAACTGGCCTTGCCCCACTACCATACTGATGATTATCTCGAATATCACCATAGAATCTTCGTCGGTGACGGATGGAGATAGAGACAAAGACCTCACCTTATTTCACACATTGTATCATAGGTAATATGCCTTAGGAAGGAAGCTGTGCAATAAATCCATTGATGATAATGAGTTCAATAGGAAAATTATGTAACTGTATCTTTGCTAGACATTGGTGTAGCTAAGTAAATAAATACACTAGACAAAGAAGGCTCAGAGGTGAATTTAGCTTGATCATATAACTATTGGGAAGCTTTATGTACCACAAAACCAATCTTGATACAAACTAAGTTGTTAATAATTGTTCAAATGAAAACTGCATGCATAAAATAATCTCCTTTTTCTATAGAATTTACCCCTTCGCTACCATGACAACATTCACAACTTGTCTTACTTAGGGTTTCTATTGCTGTGATAAAACACCATGAGAAAAGCAACTTGGGAAGGAAGGGGCTTATTTCATTGACACTACACCAGACTCTATCATCGAAGGAACCCAGGGCAGGACCTCGGGGCGGTAACCTAGAGACAGAAGCTAAAGCAGAAGTCATAGAGGAGTGCTGCTTACCAACTTTCTCCACACAATTTGCTCAGACTGCTTCCCTATGTCATCCAGGACCACCTCCTTATACTATCCAGGACCAGGAATGGGACCACCCACATCAATCACCAATCAAGAAAACCCTTCACCGGCTTGTCTATGGGCCAATCCTCTGGAGGCATTTTCTCACTTACGATTCCTTCTTCCCAGATGGTTCTAGTTCATGTCAAGTTGACATAAAAACCAGCCAGCACACAATCTTCTAGATGCTTAGAAATCTGGGCCAAAGGAGTTTCCCTAGATCTTTTCAGGGGACACATGGTTCAAAGAGCTCTTGCCAAAATTCTTTCACCCAAACCCAAAGAGTTCCTACTGATCACATATAGCAGCTTAGCCTTCATAGGTCTCCACTGGAGTGGAGGCAGGCCGCAGGGTATTTATCAATTTAAAATATTTGTCCAGATGTTTGGTCTGCTTTGACATCAACTCTTACCTCATTCACTACTGCTAGGTGAGGCTATCCTAAGGCATTCCACTCCACTGCCCCCACACGCTCTAGGACGCTGGGATGGGGGAGATTACATCATCCGTGTAGGCTTCTTTTGAACTGGATCTTTCTAGAAATGATGGTTGGTATGGCAAGTGACATTAGACTTCGCTGGAGGCCAGCAGAGTATCTACCCAATAGTAGCACTCAGTCATCTGAGTCATTGCTCTGCCATCATCTTCTCTAAAGAGGTCACAGAGAACCGGCTGAGGACTCTGGAGACCCACAGGACGGTTGTTTTCCATCTGATCTCATCATCGTTCAGGATCCACTCAACTCTGGCTCTTTTAGAGATTCTGCAGGCCGTGTGTCATCTGAGTTTCTGCCCCTATGACTGAGGTCATGAGAGCCATGCCTCTAGAATTTGCCTTTGCTTGGCTCAGTTGTCTCAATACTACTTTAATTCAATGAACTATTTCTTTATTTTGCCCAAGTATTCCCCGAAATTGTGCAGCCAAAAGTAACTCACAACTCTCTCAAAGTTTCCCCTCGGAGACAAGTTTCCACAGCTTTGCTGTTGATTTCAGGATGGGCAAACCTTTTTCTCAGTTGCCTCTTTCTTCCTGCTAGTCCCACACAGTTTTCCTAGTATGGATAGCTTGAGGCCTTCTCTGAGGCACTTCTCATTTTTTTCTTAGACAGCAGTATCAATAATTATAGTATTCCACCCTAGGCCAGAGTGGAGTGTGTGGATGGATGGATAGTCCTTTCCAGTTGAGATATCATTAAAGTCACTTTTTTAATTTGAAAAAAAATTAATGAAAATATAATTAGAGCATTTCCCCCTCCTCCTCCCTCCTACCCCTTCCATGCCTACCCCTGCTCTCTCCCATAATTTACAGCCTCCTCTTCTTTAATCATTGTTGTTATGTATGTATATAAACAAATAAATATATAAATATAGCCTCTGGCTTGCTAACCACTTGGGCTGGCTACTGACTGTTCGACAACTAACCAGGGGGTACATCCCTGAGGAAGACTAATTTTCTCTCTCTCAGAAGCTGTTAATTTCTTGGATCTCTTCATCTATGGGTGGGGCCCCATGAGATTTCTCCCCTCTCTGTTAGGTGTCTGTTAACCAGTGTGGGGATCATTCAGGTTTTGTTTAGGCAGTCATTTTGAGATTGCACACATGTAGCTTCAATGTCATGGCTAGAAGGCACAACCTCACAGCGGACTTGCTAGTCCTCTGGCTCTTAAAATCCTCCCACCCACTCTTCTGTAATGCTCCTTAAATAATAGGTGCGGGAGCTGTGTTGCAGATATATCTGTTGGGATTAGGCAGGCCATAGTCTGTTGTTCTTCCCCTTTTGAGTAGCTCTTGCTTCTGGTAATGGTCTCCATGGGCTGTAAGAAAAAACTTCATCCATGAGGGGTGAGCGCTACACTTATCTGTTAGTAGAAGGATGAGTATATTGCGTGAAATTAGAAAGCACCCTTGAGTAACTGTTTAACTGATAACCCAACTCATCAAAAGCTGAGAAACAGCCATAGAGTTCGCTGCTTCCCCAGAGTCTTTTACAGTGTGCATCCCTACTCTCAACCCTAGGCAAAGATCTTTTATATTTTTCTGTAGACCAGGCTGGCCTCGAACTTCCTCTGCCTCCTGAGTGCTGGGATTAAAGACGTGCACCACCACCGCCCAGCTACACCTGGAGTTTTAATTAGGGCTGAGGGCAGCTGAGAGGGAGAGAATGTGCTTAGTGCGCGTGCACAAAGCACCAAAAGAAGTTTAAAATGAAACAAAATTCTGTAAGGGTCTAGCATCGCGACTGTGATTGTGCTGGCAATGAGCTGGGCTCCCTCAGCCAGAGGTTGCTCCTTTGGAGCTTTGGGCAAAAAGAGGAAGTGAGTTTAAAATAAAAAAAAAAAAGAAAAAGAAAAAAAAACTGACAAAGACTGAGAGACAGAGACAGGTTCAGATCTTTTCCTTTTTTCCCTTCTCCTTCTTCATCTAAGGGCAGGAGGAAATAATATTAGTTTTAAAAGGTCTCTAAATTCTGTTTATTTAGGGCAATAGAGATGGAATCCCGAAAAAATAGCAAAAACTGAAAATAACCTCAAGTTAATACTGTTGGGAGACTTTCAAATTGTGACATTTCTAGACATAGTCTTAAGATCTCTTTTCCATCCTATTGGAAAATATTTTCTCCTAGTGTGTTGTTGTTGTTTATTTGTTTTAGTACCTGTCAGTTCTTTCAAACCAAATTCTAGTGATTAATAAATCCCTGTGAACAGAAACAGGAAAAGAGCACAACATAGCTAAGGGCAAATTTGAGAACGCTACCTGTCCTATGCATTGGATGGATCTGGGAGAAAAGCATGAACCAGTGGAGGAAGGAATGTTGTGTTACAAGAATAGCATTGACAGGGAGGAAAGGTCACAAGGTTGTTACCTAAGAAAGAGGAATCACCTGTGATGTCATCTAGGGCTTTGGCTTCCCTTCCTAGGCTAAGTGCTCAGCAAACATTAGTTCTCACAAAAGGATGCTATCAGTAGGGGCGGCTTTGATTCTTGATTAAAGCTTCTAGCAGTTGTGTGAATGCACATGTGTGTGTGTATCTCTTTGTGTGCCTCTCTGTTTGTCTGTATGTCTGTCTGTCTCTCTATATGTTTCTCTCTCTCTCTCTCTCTCTCTCTCTCTCTCTCTCTCTCTCTCTGTGTGTGTGTGTGTGTGTGTGTGTGTGTGTGTGTGTGTGTTGGTTGGTTGGTAGGTAGCAAACATTTCTGTTGGGGAAAGTCCATCACAAATACTCCAGTCCTGGGCTGGAGAAAAGAGATAATGTTGAGCTTTCTACAGCATAAAGTCCCTCCAATTCTTGCAAAAAGTTGCCCTCATTATAGAGTTATAGATTTTGCATCCTCATTCTGAGATGTTGCCTTTCTAGATTCTGAAATCTAGACGACAAACTATTACTGCAAATTATCTATTCTTCTTACTAAGTTAGGTGTGCATGTGTGTATGAGTGTGTATGTGTTTTCACAATTGTTCAGTAGGAACTGGAGAAAAGGCATGGTTTCAGAAAATACAGTATTTTACAAATACTAGAGTAATAATTCTCTTATAAAGACCATTCTTAGAAATTCATGGTGCTATTCCAACCTGAATAACCTAGACTTTGGAGATACTCCCATACCAGACATCTTCATCTTTTCCATCTTCCATACCAGACAGCTTTTAGTATGAGAAAGACAGACATTTATTTTTTTCCTTTTACTTGAAAAAGAAATTTAATTTTTTAATTTCAAATATATTACCTCACTAGTTCTTTGATATTTAGAATTAAAATATTAAATGAATCCATATGATCAGTGTCTTGTTATACAATTGTAAGCCTTCCTGAAAGTAATTCTGAATTCTAGAAATGACTTCTCTTTTAACTAGATAGGACAATGATTCTCTTAATATCCTCCTCTTTTATCTTCTTTCAATAATAATTTTAACCAGATTTATAGGAAATATTTATTATGCTGGGGCTGTCCAATTTAAACCTAACCTTTATTTTGGAAATAGCATTGTGTCTGAGTTTTGGCAGAGGTCTCGACCTGATTCCTGCTTCAGAAGGTGAAACTTGTGGTTCTTTCTTTGTTTTTCCAGATTCCCTTAAAGCTAAGAAATGGATACACAACTTAGGGTCAGTCAATCAAACAGGAATACCTCCCTCATTGTTTGAATTTTGAGGTAGTAACTCAAGCAGCCAAGACCAGAAGAGAAGGGAGAAATCTCAGTTCCCATGAACATGAGTGACTAGGCTGTTTTGGTGTCCAGTGGTGATAGTGTTCAGGGTGCCAGCTGCAGTTTGGTGTGTTCAAAACAGCAGTGGCAGAGGAGCTATGATGTATGATCTGGGTGTGAACTACTTAAGAGTAGTTGAACAGCCAAGATGGCTGACATCTGATATAGCACCATTCTTGGCTAGGAACTAATGAAGACTCTTTGCAGAGAGATACTGTGGTTCCTTACTTCCGAAAGATATTTAGACGTAGAAACAAGTAAAATGGAACTAATATACAAAATGTTGAAATTTGATAATAAATGAAATTTAGTCTTCAATGGAATTTTATGGAAATGGCCCTGTATTTGGGTCTGAGATTTCAGTTTGATATTGTCAGGAGGCCAATTATGGATGCCAATTACCTCTCTGATGGAGAATGCTTCCTATCTGGAAGAGATAGTTCCTCTCTTTTTATTAGATGAAAATCCCTTCTCTAGATTTTTGCTGAGACCAAATGAGTTTTTGAAGACACACTTTCTTGGTTGGTTAGTGTTGACTGAGGTTTCTGTCCTGCCAGGTACCATAGCAGTTCAGTCCCAAAGAAACACACAGAGGCCTACATTAAATATAAACTGATTGGCCTATTAGCTCAGGCTTTTATTAACTCTTATAACCTATATTAGCCCATAATTCTTGTCTGTGTTAGCCACATGACTTGGTACCTTTTTCTGTGAGACAGTCACATCTTGCGTCCTCTGTGTCTGGGTGACTACTGCAGACTGAGTCTTTCCTTTTTCCAGAAGTCCTCTTCCCTGTTCTCATTGCCCCACCTTCCTGCCTGGCTACTGGCCAATTGGCATTTTATTAAACAAGTACAAGAAATAAATCTTTACAGGGTAAAACCATTGTCCCACAGGAGGTTAGGATGTGAGTATGCAGGATTGGGAATGTCTGTGTGCTTTGCCTAGTTAAAATGTGAATATGTGGGACTAGCAATGACTCTGGGTCTTTTTTGTGACCTCTGGAACCCTTAGGGCAGGGATCCTCTGTCATAAAGCCCTGGGATTACTGGGGGGTGGGGGGGAGTTCAAGTCCTACCTAGAAAAAACTCTAGTCAGCATCTCTGTGGTTAGGTTCTAAGGACTGATATTGTTTTAAGGTGTGTCAAGGAATTTTAATGTGCAGATAATTTGAGAATCATTGATTCTGAGCAGTAGCTGTGATCTGAACCCAGGGCCTGGCTTGCACTAGACAAAAATTCAACCACTCTGTTACAACCAGCCCCCTCTTACCTTTTATTTGAGACAAGGTCTCACTAATTGCCCAGGTTGGCCTTGAATTCACTCTGTAACCCAGGTTGGCCTGAATCTGTGATTCTCCTGCCTCATCCTCCCTGAGTATCTGTGACTGCAGACTTGCACCACTAGGCCAGGCTCTGTGCTTATTTTATGTATGAAATGGTCTAATCATCTTTTTTGTTTGTTTGTTTTAATTTTCCAACTTTAGTCCATTGCTAAAGGAGCTTGTCAAAGTATTTTTTGACATGTTACTAAAAGTAAACTTCTGTCATACAAAAATGATAAACTTTGTTATTGAATGCAAAAGAATATAGTATTATGTGTTAAGGAAATATATCCAAGTAGAAGTCTACTTAAGTTTGAGCAATAGCAATTGTCTTAGCTACTTTTCTCTTGCCCTGAGAAAACATCATGACTGAGGCAACTCATAAAAGAAAGAGTTTAATTTGGGGTTCATTCTTCCAAAGGATTAGACTCCATGATCATCATGGCAGGTACATGGCGGCGGGCATTGTGTGGTGCTGGAGCAATAGCTGAGAGCTTCCATTTCATCCACAAACAAGAAGCAGAGCGCTAACTAGGAATGTTGTGAGCTTGCCCACCCCTAGTAACACACCTTCTTCAACAAGGTTACAACTCTGAATCCTTCCCAAACAGTTCCACCAACAGGGAACTAAGTATTTAAATGGATGAGTCTATGGGGGATGTGACATTATCATTCAAATCACCACAATTTAAAATTATAAACATTCTTGAACCATCAGCTTCAGAAGACAGCAATGCCATAGACATAGTGCAAACAGAAGATGGTTCTTATGGTATATATGTATCTTGTGCAAATTATATATTATATAAGCTATGTTAAATGAAAATGCAAACCTATGTAGAATAATAATTGTAGAGGATAATACGTGGGTGAACAATCAGGGAATAACTATCCTTGTCTAACTTTCTCTGAAAAGTCCTCTAAGGAAAGCTAAAATCGCAAGAGTGCTTACATACAAGACCAGGGTTAGAAGATGGGAACTGAGATAAAGAGGACATACCCTCGTCAAAGTCAAAGACGGGAATGAATGTAAGGTGACTGGAATAAGAGGGCAGCAAGGGGTCTATGAAGAAAGATGGGACGATGTGGTACACCGAAGAGGCTTGGTGGAAATTAAAGGTGGGTAATTCAGATTCTGCAAGCTGTGATTACCAATAAAGAGGAGACTTGTTTATCATAGAATCTTCATTTTTAAGGCCAGAAGGGATTTTGGAAGTGGGAAAAACATGCTGACAATTCAATACCAAGCATGATCCTTTTACATGTTTCTGGTCACAGGAGGCACCAGCTTTGAAACCTGTTAGACAGAAATTCAAATCCTGGCTTTGTCACTGCCTTGCTCTGTGTGACTCTGGCCAATGAGCCTTTTGAGTTCCTCTTTCCTGTGTTTGAGACACACAGAGAGAAGGCCCTCCTTTCCAAGGGCTCTCTGTGAATGAAAGTGAAACCATGCCTGTAATGAACTAGATATGTAATGACCCTGGCTCTTAATTGTGGTCTCAAAATGCTTTGTCTAGGCCTTCCCCTCTCCATAGGTCTTTTGCATATTTATTAAGGCTTCCATTTTTTAATGGGATTTCTGTGTGTGCAAATGTGTGTTTCTACATCTATATGTGTTTCTTGTGCTTTTTCTTTGGCTCTTTCTTCTGTTTATTTTGTCCTATTCTGGTTTGATTTTGTTTTATCTTATTATTAATTTTTAGATGTTTGTTTTTTCTAAGGAGAGAGGAAGAAAGGGTGTGGATTTGGATGAGAGGGGGGCGGGAAGGATCTGGGAAGAACTGAGGGAGGGAACCACAGTCAGAATATAGTGTATTAAAAATTCTATTTTCAATAAAAAAAGAATTATGTGCTATCCCTTTAATAGTGCATTGTGGTTTAGAGATTACTCATATAGATCAGGCTGGCCTCAAAATTGCTACATAGTTGAGGATGACTTTGAACTAGAAGTTTGGCTAGATTTAGCCTTTCACCCTTTATAGGTACTTAAATATGAACGGCCCCTAGTAGGCAAACCTGAATACACCCAGCAAGTCTAGGCAACTGTGCTGTTCCTATGAGGGTGAGACTTTCTTTCTGCCTCCTGGAAACTGGTAGAAATCATCTGTGGAGTGGAGCTGGGAAGGCGGATGACCCACCAGCTGCAACCGTGGGCTTGTGATCCAATCCGATGGGAAACTACGCAGACAAGATCTGTGCAGTAGCATGCGGTAGTAAGACAGTGGCAAAGCACATCAGAACCAACCAAGGCTTTGGCTTCTTGTGGATACGGGATGAAAATGGTTTTTACTTTGGAGATAATCGTCACGTCATTTCCTGAGATGATCAGCTGGGCGTTCACAAGGCAGTGGCAGATCCCAGAGCTCACATTTGGGAATTCTTGGGGGAATGAAGCTTCAGAGTCTGTTGTTTGGGGATTAGATGCTTACCTAAACACTTTGACACTCACGGCTGTCTTAGTCATGCTGGACAGATGGAAGAAGACACTGGATCAAAGCCTTTCTTCCTTGTTTTTTTTTTTCCTCCCCCTTCTTCGCCTATGACACGTGCAAGGATGATTACAAGCCAATAGCCACATGACTTGTGGTTTTACGAACTTACTGGTAGCTCTTTCCAGCGTGTAAGTTTCACCCTGCTTCTGAGACTACACCCCAGAAACAGAAAATGTAGATTTTTCTGATGTGCGGACATGATTCAGAGAGCCGTTCCCGGGGTGGATGATGCCCCAAGGGCAGATGGGAAACAGGCACGCTGAGCTGTGCTCTCAGTGAGCAACAGGAAGGACTGATGTCACTGTACAGTCAATATTTCACAACAAGGCTTTAAGCCTAGTTTTCATCCTTTCAGAGCTGACCCAGGGGGGTAAGCCTGCAAAAAGTAAACTAAAAGCGTAATACGAAGAACATAACCTATTCTATGCTCAGGAGGCCGGGGAAAGTCAAAGCAAATGCAAACGGGAATCATAGTAGATGTCCCAGTACCGCGGTTCAGACACGTGGGTCCTGATGACCGACTGAAATGACCCTATCCTATAGCAATACTGACGAATATATGCAAGATAGCATACCACCATAGAACCTTCATCTGGTGATGGATGGAGATAGAGACAGAGACCCACACTGGAGCACTGGTCTGAGCTCCCAAGGTCCCAATGAGGAGCGGAAGGAGGGAGAAGATGAGCAAGGAAGTCAGGACCACGAGGGGCGCACCCACCCACTGAGACAAGGGGGCTGATCTAGTGGGAGCTCACCAAGGCCAGCTGGACTGTGACTGAAAAAGCAAAGCCGGACTCTCTGAACATGGCGAACAATGAGGGCTGATGAGAAGCCAAGGACAATGGCATGGGGTTTTGATCCTACTTCATGTTCTGGCTTTGTGGGAGCCTAGCCAGTTTGGTTGTTCACCTTCCTAGACATGGACGGAGGGGAGCGGACCTTGGACTTTCCACAGGGCAGGGAACCCTGACTGCTCTATGGACAGGAGAGGGAGGGGGAGAGGAGTTTGGGGGAGGGGGAGAAGGGTGGGAGGAGGGGGAGGGAAATGGGAGGCTGGGAGGAGGAGGATACTTTTTTTTCCTTTTCTCAATAAAAAAAAAGAAAGAAAAAAAAAAAGAAAAAGAGTACCCCTTCTTGGGCCGCAAAGCCTAGGGATCAGAGAAGATTCTAGAACAAACTAGCTTTTTTGTTTGTTTTTTTGTTTTTCAAGCATGATTTCTCTGTGTAACAGTCCTGGCTGTCTTGGAACTCACTCGGTAGACCTGGCTGGCCTCGATCTCACAGAGATCCACCTGCTACTGCTTCTTGAATCCTGGAAACAAAGGTGTGCACCACTATCCAATTCAAACTACCATTTTTAAAATTCACTTGCCCCTGATCCTCTTGCTTCTACCTCCCAATGCTGGAATCACAGGCAAGTGCTTCATCATTTTTGATCAACCTTAACTTACAAACTGTGACAAAGTAAGATCAGCAGTTAGTTGTATAGCAAACAGAATCCATTCGTGGCCCAACATCTTACTAAGTTTTCTTCAAAATAGACTCTGAGGATACAGTTTGGGTGTAGTTTCATTTACTATAATCCAATTAATATGCAACTTTTTAGTAGCTATAGATTGCAATAAAAAGCAGTAAACTTCTAAACAGTCTTCTTTGAACTTCCTGTTTTAAATAAAATGACCACCATGGTCTCTGCCCATATCCCCACTTCTACACCTAGAGAGTTTGGAAGAAATTGCTTCCTCTGCTCCCACAACTTGAATCTCACATGGAATAATTAAGCCCTTAAGGTCTATGTGTGTGGGGGGGAAAGTTTCCTGGAAGACACCAAGTCAGTAAAATTTGGTGCAGGAGAAAGTAGGCGATGCTCCATCAGCGTGTAGAACCCCGTTTATTATACATTCCAGACAACGGAAACGGACAGCTGGGGCAGCGGTGCAGCTTGTTTCTCTCTGAGTCAAAAAGGGGGAGCTTGGCAGACGCCAGCCAGCTGTGCTTACTCTGGGGCTTCCTGGCTCTGTGCTCCTCAGTCGACGTGTCCAAACCTCGGGGGACGCTCTGTCCAGTGCAAGCCAGTCTCCTGCCTCTCCTTCCCTCCTGTTTCAGAAATGAAGACTATCAGATATGTGAAATACTCCTGGATGACCTGAGATGCCAGGGTGGGGGAGGGAGGATAATGAGAATGGAAGGGAGTATGAAGGAAAGGAAAGAGGAGGAGGAGGAGGGAGAAGAGGAGGAGAAGGAAGAGACACAAGGATAATGAAAGGACCAGGAACTTGAAAGTGAGTCTAGGGTGGCCCATTAAATTTCAAGGAAGGAAGAAGGGAAGGATGGAAAATAAAAACGGAAGCAGCTAAAGGTGAAAAGTTGACAGGAAGAAGGAGCCTTACCTAATAGGTCAGTGGTTCTTCTTCCAGAAGGCTTGCCAAATATGGAGTTCAGGATCTACCACAACTGCTGATTTGTTGGGGTTACAGTGAGGCCTGGGAGTCTTCATTTTAACAAGAGAGACTTCCCGAGACATGCTAGAGTTGAAAATAAAGAAGGGTTTGTGGGCTGGTAGAGGCTGGCTGTAGATGGGTTACATAGCGTAGCATGCTGTCTTGAGAACAGAGAGGATCTGGGCTTCAGAGGGAATGGGGACAGGGAGGGGACAGGTAGAAGTGACATTAAAAAGTGGGAGGAAGGGAGGTGAGGACAGAGGCCCCTTAAGACATTCAGTGTGCAGGCTTGCTCAAGGAAGTCAAATAGAAGATGGGGCAGAAGAAGAAATAAGAGTGCACCGGGTTGCAGCTAAGGCCTTGATTAAAGTAGCTGAAAGTCATATCTAAGTGCTCAAGTCTCTTGGTCAGTCCTGTTTCCCAGTGTAGACATGTGGCCTGGAGATGCAGATCAGTGATAGCATGCCTCATTTATTGAAATAACCAGGCTAGCTATTGGCTAACAAGGTTTCCCATCACTCATATGTGCAGTGCCCTGGGCTCGGTCCTGGCTTAGCATGGTGAGCTGAATGAATCAATGAAGAAATGAATAAAACTGAGTGCATGGTAATGGAGAAATTAATTGTGGAGAAAGAGTGAGGGGGACTGTGGGTGGTGTCGGGGTAGCTAAGCCCATCATCCTTTTGTTGTTGTTGTTGTTGTTGTTAGATGATGATAACCAGGGTACCTGCTTATTAAAAGTCTCCACGAAACAGACTCACACAATGTCTCCCTAAAGCATCTACAAAACCACAGCAGAACAAACCAAAAACTGAGTCTTAAAAAAGACTGATAAACGGCTGTGAACCTCTGGAAGGGATGTATTGACTAGTAGAACTTTGGTGTGCACATCTTACCACCTGTATGGAACAAGGAGAGATGTCTTTGCCTTCAGAGACACTTTTTCAGAGAGCGGAATTTACTGCTAATCTACTCAGTACCCCTGCAAAGGTACACGGGAACAACTGATTCTCTTGTGTGTCACACCCAAGGGGTGAGGAGCCTTCCTCTACCTAGCCACTCCTCCGAGACAGTGCTATGTCGTACCTCTGTGGCTTTGCTGGGCTAACCCTTTGAGCATGTCTAGCTCTGACTTCTCATAGGTCTAGGAGAGCTGCACCGAAACTCCGGGGTCCTGTTTCCCCAACCCCTTTTCTAGATATTTTCACTCCCCTTTGCCCTACAATAACAAATGTGAGGATTATAATAAGTCAGACACTCAGAATTTTGCAAATGTTTAAGGCACCATTTAATACTCGTGGCAATTTAATAAAAGAGGCAATGCTAACTCAGGTTATCAGTGAGGACATCTTGGCCTACTAGCATGGCCCTTTAGAAAGACTGCCTGAGACGGCACAAATTCAACAGCCAAAGGGAAATGGGCTATGATTTCAACCCAGGTTATCTAATGTACTGGCTGCAACCCCATGACAGCACTGGTTACACTGTGTCCGAGACATGAAGTAATGCATATAGCCTATTAGTTTGGCTTTCTGCAGGGCCCATTTTGCAGTCAGTTTTGTTTTCATATTTTAGCAATAATATTTCAAATCTATGAGAATTCATCATTACTATCCATTTCCTACTTGCTACTATATCCTAATGGAAGCGCGTTTTTATTGGAACTTCTAATTATCTTTTAAATCTCCTGGGAAACACTAGTTGGAATGTTTTCCAAGTCCTACTTAGTTTTCTCCATTACACTATTCTGCTGGGACAATTTTCTCTTCTTTTACACTCAATGTCCCTCTTCCTGGTGGCTGAGGCTCTTCTAGTGAGGTCTCCCTGTCTGTGCACTTGTTTAGGAAGGGTTAGAATGACCAGCATAAGTAGCTGACATGGGCTTCCTTCACAATCTTGTTGGGTCACGTTAAGTGTCCTTTGGTAGGCTTCCTATCTGCCTTGTCCTCTCCTTATGCTGACATTTGGTTGCTGTTAAAACAGTATTAAGAGGTGGGACACTTATGAAGGAACTAGGTTATGAGGGCTCCACCCTCACTAGCAGATTTGTGCAATTTTAGCCAAATGGGTTTGGTCATGATGTCACTGGACCTGATAAAAGGCTAAGGTCCATTTTTTTCTATCCCCGTGCTTTGCCTCATTGTGAGGAAGCAAAAGTCAGTGCTGTGCACTTCCCCACCTTGGGAACAGTGAGTGAAGTACATGTCTATTGCTTAGAAATTATCCATGCTGTGGAATTCTGTTACAGTGACAGAAAAATCCAGTGAGACACGCCCACTCCCCGTCTTTGTGCAGAGAAGGTAGATGAAATTATCTTCCTGTCCCAGATAGAGCAAAATCATTTTGGCTAGGCCAGGAACCTTACTTCTTTGAAAGATGTAAAGGCTACATCCACGTTTATTAATTCATAGCATGGAACAGCCTAGACATACACCAACGGATGAATGGATGAAAATCTGTATGCATACAGAAGAGTTCCATACGCGGGAAAGAGGAAGGAAAGGATGTTCTTTTCAGGGGAATAAGATAAACAGGTGAGTCTGGAGAGATGGGGGAAGAATGTGAAAGTGGAAGGAGGACTTTGAGTTGGGTGGAAGAATGCCCCAAAGAAGGGGGACAGGAGAGGGTGATGGAGAAGAGAAAGTTATAAACAGTAAAAAATACAGACTGGTGCCAGATAGCACAGCACTCTGCCACCAGACCTGACTGTCTCAGTTCAATCCCATGGAGCTACAGAGTGGAAGGAGAGAACTGGTTAGAGAGGGATAGATAGATAGATAGATAGATAGACAGATAGATAGACAGACAGACAGATAGATAGATGATAGATAGACAGATATATAGATGATAGACAGACAGATAGATAGATGATAGATATAGATAGAGATAGATAGGTAGATATAGATAGACAGATATAGATAGATAGATAGATAGATAGATAGATAGATTGATTGATTGATAGATAAGGACAGAGAGAGACAGACACACAGAAACATACATAGAATGGCAAGTAATACTCCCCAACATAAATAAATAGATGGATAGATAAAAAGATAAAATAAGATAATTAAAAAATAAAAGAAAAAGATGTACAGAATACAACCAGATCTGAATAATGATTTCCTTGTAGCTTTTTTTCCAGTCATTGTGAACTGAGCCTCACTCAGTTAAAGTGAAGATCAGGCTGAGTGACAGGCCAGCCACTCGGTACATTGTCTGTAAATGGCTTTTAGTGTCCGTTCTTCAGGTGACTAAATGATTTTTAGCCTGCCCACTCACACACACAACCTTTGCTCATGGCAAATCTTGGAATTCCGGCACCTGATTGGAAATGTAGTTGCCACTTAGAAGCAGGAAGAAATTACCATGGTGACTAAGCATGAGTGGGCTTCTATCCTTAACTTGGACAGTTTTCCCTATGTGGTTTATGGTGGAAAATTCCATGAAGTAGAATTTTGAAATTCAACATTAACTTTAGAAGGCATCCATTGTGTTTATCTGAGCTGTGCTTGCCGAATGAACCTTGAAAGTAAACGCAAAAATATTTTCAGCATGAGTTGCATGGATTTTATATTCATCATATTAATATGATGGCCCTCCTTATATACAGGGATGTGTCCCAAGATCTCCAGTGCTCTGATAGTGCCAAACCCTGTGTAGGGTTTTCTCCTGTATATACACAACTGTGGCAAGGTTTAATTGATAAGGTAGATATAGTAAGAGGTTAAGAATAATAACAATAAATTAAATAATCATCGTGATATAATATGATAAGCAATTATGAATTATTATTTTTAATAATTGATATTTAAATAACATAATATTATCCAAATAATTGGGAATAGTCTAGGGTAATCTAAACTATAAAAGGCAAAGTCATAGGTTGGGAATGCAGTTTGGTGGTAGAGCATTTGCCTAGCATTCATGAGGCCCTGGGTTCAATCCCTAGCATTGCAGAAATCATAACAACAGTAACAATGTTCCCCAACAAAATGACAATAAGAAGCATGGATAAGGGAGAACGAGTGTGTAAAAGTTAGCCATCAGGCTTGCTTTGCTCAATGTCATGGTTAAGAAACGTTCTTCTTCATCTACCCCAGAGTTCTGCTGCAGAGCCTTCCATCACACCACCACACTGGAGGCAGCCGAGACGAGAGAAGTCTGTGACCAGAGGGGATCCTTTCTCATGAGGAAATGTGGAACAAGAAGGTTTTATCCAGCTGACTAAACTTGGCTAACCAGATCCTCGTTCTTAAGAACTAAGATAATGAAATAGAGAGAGAGAGACAGAAAGAGACACACATAGAGACAGAGAGAGACTCAGAGAGAGACAAAGGGAAATGGAAGAGAGGCAGAGACACAGAGAAAGAGACACATAGAGAGACCAAGAGAGACACAGACAAAAACAGACAGAGACAGAGAGAGATAGACAAGAGAGGTGGGGAGGGAGAAGGAAAGAAAGACAGAGAGACAGAGAGAAAGGAAGAGCGAGACAGAGAGAGAGTGGGGGGCAAGAAAAACAGGGAAGAATAAAGAGCACAGAGAGGAGCCCTGAGATTCCTCAAGGGTCCCAAGCAAGCTCAAGTTATGGAGAAGAAAACATGTCATTTGAATTAAAGACATAATTAAATAAACGAATTCAACTGACAACAGTAAACAGAGTGAGTTGAAACTGGGATATGAGTTGAATCACAGGTGTGCTTCAAGTGAGCGGCTTACCCGCTGCTCTCAGAGAGCCAGGATTCTCCATGGGCTCAGAGCAGAGCGGCAGGGTGCAGCTAGTCTGAGGACTGTGGACAGTGACACTCTCTAACTTTGCCTGGGGGAGACAATGGAGTTCTTGTGCATTGAGCGGTGCACAATTTTGAAGGTAAAAAAAGTAGAAACATTTCATCTACTTTATGGAGAAACAGAGTTTCAATTTTTATTACTCCTATTTGCTGCACCTAAAGTTACAACACAAATGTAGTATTTTCTTTGGAAATATCCCATGAGAATGATTAGGGGAGCAGAAAAAGACTTCCAGACGATGGAGAACAACACCACATTGCCCTCGTGAGATCCAAATGGGGGAGGCTTTTGGAAATGAACAAAATCCAATCAGACAGCACAGGGGCTCCTGCTTGAAAAAGTCATTGAGCAGAGATGTTTTCTCAGTATTGTTTGATAAAAGTTTGTGGTGTGGGAGGTCTTTCTGTCTATGCGTTGCTTTTATTGGTTAATGAATAAAAAAAACTGTCTTTGCCTGTGATAAGGCAAAAGAACACAGCTAGGAGGGAAAAACTAACGTGAATCCTGGGATAAAGGAGGCAGGGTCAGAGAGAAGCCATGGAGCCACCACCAGAGACAGATGTGCTGAAACTTTGCTGGTAGGCCACGACCTTGTGGTGATGCACAGAATAATGGAGATGGGTTAGATTAATATGTAAGAGCTAGCCAATAAGAAGTTAGAGCTAATGGGCCAAGCAGTGATTTAAATAATACAGCTTCCGTGTGATTATTTCAGGTCTAAGCTAACTGGGCAGCCGGGAACCCAAAACAGCTTTCTCCCTCCAATAAATTTGGTTGTCAGAGAGAAAGTAACTGTGTGATTATTGCAGCCACTGATAGAAGTAGTCTGAAAGACCATAGTGAGAAACGGCATGTGTGATGGTTTGAGAGAAAATGGCTCTGTAGATTGCTTTTTTTTTTTTAAAAAAATATGGCATCCATCCAAAGGGCAAAGGGAGTAGCGCTATTAGTAGCTGTGGCCTTGTTGGAGGAGGTGTGGTCTTGTTGGAGTTGTTGGAGGAAGCATCTCACTGTAAAGGCAGGCTTTAAGGTCTCCTATACGCTCAAACCATGCCCAGTGAGACAGACCACTTTTTGTTGCCTTTGTGTCAAGATGGAGGACTCTCAGCTTCTTCTCCAGCACCGTGTCTGCCTGCACGTCACGTCCCACTCTTATGATAATATGTTATGATAATGCCCCACTGTCACTTTGAACTGTAAGCCACAATTAAGTGTTTTTCTTTACAAGAGTTGCTATGGCCATAGTGTCTGTTCACAGCAACAGAAACCCTATCTGAGACAGTGCGGTTTAAGGGGATTATGGGATGGAAATGACTTATTAGAAGAAGATAGACAAGGCTGTGCTTCACTATGCTGAAAATAAAGGTATTAGAATATGTGTCGGGCAGCTAGAAAAAAGAAGGGTGTTGATTTAGTTGGTTGGAATTAGATGAAGCTAGAAAAAGAAAGCACACAGATGGCCACGCCCCTTCCTTCTACGATGAGTATGAGTCACGTGACCCTACCTGCTACAAAATAGTCTTGGCAGAATGGAAGCTCCAGCTGAGGGTCCATGTGCCCAGCTAAAATTCGGCTACTTAGGAAGAAGAGAAGAAAGTGTTTCTGGTGACTACTTGGACTCTGCTCTCTTGGATGTGAAATCCAGATCAGCCTCCTTTTCCAAAGCACTCGAAGCCATCTATGGCTCGTGGGCCAAAAGGTCAGCCTCGGAAGTCACACAGCAACACAAGTGGAACCCTCTTAGCAACCACCATAAAACTTCACTTGCCTTTTATTTGCTGGAATCATTTGTTGGAGTCATTTCCTACCTACCCCGAGGATTCGGTGTTAAAGCGAATTTATTTTTCCTAAAGGAGCAGTGTGGATCCTATATTCTGAAAACCTGAAAGATTAGCTCAGCCCAGGGCTATTCTAAAGTCCTGTCTTGTTTTCTCCAGGACCTTCTTCAAATGCTCCACTCTTTTTCTCTCACGAACTCTTCTTAAATGGGTCTCTCCTCTTATAACTCCCTGGATAGAAAAGAAGAATGTAAAAAGCTGAAATGATTACTGGCGTTTGTTGACTTTTTAATTGTAAAAGTTCAGGGGTGGAGTGTGGGTGCAGCTTGATACAGGTGTCTAAATCTATAAAGATAATATCTGAGTACTGACTTACTCCCCCTCCCAAGTCCTTGTTCTTGGTGTTCTCTAGCATTGTAAGCTTCCAGACTCACAGTGTCAATTCCAGAGAAAACCTAATTATTTCCCTTTTTATTAATGCCTGCAAAAGTCCCAAGATCACTTCTCCAGAATTTGACTCTGAGCAGATTCCTGGCTCGTTTAATTAATCAAAGTGATGAGGAACCCCGTGTGCTGGATGGTTAGGATCACACCATCCTACATCAAGGGCAAAAGCTGGAGAATAGGAAGCAATAGGATGGAAAGGCATACTGCTGTGAGGTCACGTGAGCAAGGGAGCCAGGTGAGGGAAAGAAAGCTCCTAGTTCATTTGCTTGCGAAGTTGAAGGGTGTGCAGTAATTTTATAGTGACTTAAATTTTAAAAATTACATCTTAAACGTGTAGATGGATTGGGCATGTGTGCCCAAGTCCCCCATGATACATATGGGAATCAGAAGATGGCTTGTGTAGGCCAGTTCTCTTTTCTCATTATGTGGGTCCTGGGGATTGAACTCTGGTCTCTGGGATAGAACTCAGGTTGTTGGGCTTGGTGAGAAGCCCTTTCATTCACTGAGCTAGCTCCCCAGCCTTTGATGAGGCAATTCCCTTCAGCTTCTCACTGCTCCCATGCCTGTGAAGTCCCCTGGCAGTGTCACACGTCAAATGCTTGTCTGCAGGTAGCGTGTCTCGACGTCCTGTCACTTGAGGACAGGCATACAGTGACCCGATGAGACCTAGTGTACTGTAGTGTGTTAGTTACATCATGGTATTCACCACACCCAATTGCAGCTTTTCATAACTTTGACTTTTTATTCCACTTCTTTTTTTTTTATGTACTTCCTGGCTCTCATGTGCTCTGACATAATGGAGGCTACCACGGGTCAGATTATAGGAAATCAAACCTTTGTTGCTTGAATACACAAATGCATTGTTCCACTGTTCGGTAGTATACTTGTTTTATTGACAGGTGGTTAGACACCCTGGGCTAGTATCTCAGGCTAGCAGTAGACAAGAGATGTACCTCAATGACAGCAAGATCATTCACATCAATGAGGACCAGGGAGCTGAGCATGCTGGCATCTGCTTGTAATTCTAGGACTCAGGAGGCCTTGGCAGGAGGATTAAAAGTCCACGGTCACACTCAGTCACATAGTTAATATGAGGCCAAGATGAGCTATATGAGACCCTGTCTCAAAGAATGAGAGGGGCGGGGGGGATTGGGTAGGTATTAGAGAGCAGACTGTTGCTACTGTGCCCTTACAGTGAGATGGGTTGGTTGGCACTTAGAACAGTTAAGTGTGCGGTGAGGTGGTTAATAACACAGACTCTGGGCTAAAATCAGTTTCACCATTTACCGCCTACCTAGGTTTAGGTATATAACCTGACCTCATTGTACCTTAGCTTCTCAGAATAGAAATAATAATGTTCACCTCACGGCACTGATGTGATGTTGAGATGAATATATATATATATATATATATATATATATATATATATATATATGATTTAGGATCTAAGAACGTCCCACTAAAGAGTCATATAACTATGTAATGATAACTTTGTTAGCGTTATAATTTTTCCATGAAAATTCGTGTGTTCCTTGAACAAAGTGAGGGAAGCATTGTTCAGTGGCAAGTTCCCCAAAATGGGGAAAAAATCCCGAAGCCCAAAAAGCACAGTTTTCTGTTTATGAACCTTGTCTGCATTATCCACCTCTGAGTAAGAAAGTGGGAATGACATACTAATGGAAAAAACGACTAATAAGCCTGCTCCGGCTTCACATTCGAAGGGTGGAATCATTTATGGGAACACTCTCCAAACTTTCTAAATGCTGCAATCAAATCCCTGCATGGAGAAAGCTACAAAACCAAGTTCCAAACAATGAAAACATCAGTTTCGCAGTGGAGCCGTTCCAACCATCTGGCATTCATATGTTGTTTGGGGGGTGGTGATCGTACAGGCGAGTAATGACCCAGCCCCACCTCTAGGCAAGTGGCTTTCATGCAGGAAGCTTTCTCTGGTCACTTGTGTCTGGTTAGGATTACCAGAAGCCTCCTCCCCCCACTTCCCTTGTTAATGTTTTAAATTCAGACAGATCTTTCTTCAAAAGCATACAAAAAGAGACCGTGAGTGCATCTGTGGGCTTCAAGGCAGTGAGGGTTCAATATTTCGTAAATAAATGTGTTCTTTAAGGTGATTTTTTCAGAAACAAAGGGCCCATCCTGTTATGCAGGCTGAACACAGTTTTAATGATAGTTCTCTCTTCTAAATGAATCAAATATTGATAATCTTAGATCATGTTAAAGCTGATTTCGGGTAAATCTTGGAACACAGACACTTGATACGTCTTTTTTTGTTCTAAACTGTCAATTTTGTTAGCATTTTATCTTTTCCCTGTAGTGAGGAACTTGAAATACAGTTAAAGCTACATTTTTTTTTCATTTAAAATAATTAATCTAATGAGTATTTGCTGAGCTACTAAGGGCTGGGTACTAAGTTAGGGTCATTTATTTAGTGGTCTATAAGGTATGGTTTAGAAATACTGGGACAGTTGTGTTGTGAAAAGAGAATATTGCTATAAAATGCTGAGAGTATGGTAGGATCTTCTTTTAAATACAGGAAGAGATGAAAATGAAGATGGGAAACAGAAGAGAGACTTCTGAGACAATGTAAACAAACTGTGAATAAGATATACATTGGGGAGATTGAAGGGAAACCTCAGTGGATAACAGGACTGGTCATGTGGATTCACAGTCCTTGCACTGTCCTGGTATTTGGGTGGTATGGTGATTCGAATAAGTATGGCTCCCATAGACTCATTTATTTGAATGCTTGATCCTCAGAGGAACTGTTTGAGAAGGATTAGGAGGTGTGGCCTTGTTAGAGGATGTGTTCCATTGAGAGTGGGCTTTGAAGTATCAAAAGCCCATATCAAGAGTTTAACCATACTCTAGTGAGTATACAGATAACACAAATTGAACTTTAATTTTTTTTCCTATTTTTATTTTGTTGGGTGGAGGAGGTCACAACAGTGGGGGAGTGGGCATGGAAGGACTGGAAAGTGGGTGTGATCCACATGTATGGTGTGGAACTCCCAGAGAATCAATAAAATGATTTTGTCAAAAGAGAAAAAAAAAATAGAAAAAAAATGCCACAAAACAAAAGCCCACACCGGGCTGTCTCTTTTTGCCTGCAACTTGGGGATGAGATGTGATCATACTGCTCCAGCGCCATGCCTGTTTGATTTCTACCATGAGGATCATGGACTAACCCTTTAAAACTGTAAGCAAGCTCCCAGTTAAATGCTTTCTTTAAAGAGTTTCCTTAGTCCTGGTGTCTCTTCTCAGCAATAGAACAGTAACTAAAATAACTGGGAAAGACAAAGGAATAATAAATGACACAAAGTAGCTAAATGCTAAAAGAGAGAGGACATGGAGTCAGTGCAGTTGGCTTCTGTATCTGGCAGCTTGCATATTAAGAAATATTTGGTAGACTGGATTTGGTAGGCATAGACTATGATGAGTAATCTTCATTTTCAACTTGCCTTGGATTTGGAGTCACCTAGGAGATACGCCTCTGGGGCATGTGTTGCCAAGTGTGTGTGTGTGTGTGTGTGTGTGTGTGTGTGTGTGTGTGTGTTGCCATTAAAACTTCCAAAGAGGCTGAAGAGTGGAGGGAAGACTAACCCTGAATATAGGTGGCTTTAGTCCATACACTGGGGTCCTAGACCGAATAAAAAAGGACAAAAGGAAAAAAACAAGCTGAGCACTAGTATTTACTTTTCTGTCTCCTGACTGGGTACACAGTGTGGCCAATTCACCCATACTCCCGCCATAGCTAAAGCAGCTTTCTCTACTACTACTTCCTTGTTACGATAGGGAATAACATCCTTCCTTAAGCTGCTTTTGTTGGGTGGGTGTTTTGTCACAGTGCGAGAAAAGCAACTAAGGCAGAGTCTACAGTGCCAAACATACATGTGTTCTTCCTCTCTCCTCTGATGGTCAATTCATTCATTGGTTTTATGGGGTCAGACTGACCCAGACTGGCTCAGCCTCCCTGGCTATGGAAATGAACAGGCATTGTGCTTTTGACCTCTTCTTTACAGTAAGAATTACAGGAGGATTATGTCTACTCTAGTTCACTTGGGAGTTATGGTCATTTTGTTTGCACCTGCCAAGACTTGTCACTACAGGGTCAAGCCTATCTTCTCTTAATTAAGTTTCTACACACCAGTACAGGTCTCTTCTGGAGAAAAAGTTTATCTGCTTTTATTGTTAATCTTTCAGAAACTTGAAGTCCCAGGAAGGACTGTCAGTGTGACCATATTCCTTTTCTGGATGTTTTTATGGACATGGGAGCTCAATTTTATCATCAGTGAAATCTGTCAAGGCTCAAAATAAAATAAAATATAAAGTAAGAAAAAACAAAAGGGGACTTTCCCATTTGGCCACTTAGGTATCAGGACTATGACTGCCTATCGTCTTTAATTTATACCCTCCAAGGTTGGTGTTGCAATTGCCACCTCAGAGAGCCACAATGGACAGAAGACTTGAAGAAATGCATGTTGGAGGATTTTACAGATGGTCCCACAGTTAAAAGAAGCTATCTGTATTGTATTTTACTGGAGACAGCTTTGAGTTTGAATCTTTAATGTTCCCACTAGCTTGTGTTTTAGTGCTTTTCCATGTTTTAGTGGAGGTATATCAGGAAGCTGCCAAACCTTTGGGCACGGGGCCTGGCTAGTGGTCGCAGATTACTAGGACTGGGCCTTTGAATATCATAGCCCAGTCTATGATTGGGGCTTGGTCTTCTGCTACCTGGTCCATGAGTTGTGAACTGCCTCTGCCACACGCCCTGCTGCTGTTTACCAGGTCGCTCTACTATGCCTTGCCTAAAGGACTGACATCCTCTGACACGCTAGCTGAAACAGCCCCTTCCTTCCTAGGTTGCTTCTTTTCATTAGTTTAGCCACAGAGATATACAATTACTAATGCAATGGCCTTAACTAAGTGCTAGAGTCTGAGAAGTCTAAACTGGCTGGGTGCTGAAAATATATACTATAGATGAGATGGTTATCACAAAACAAAATGAGTATGATTAAGGGTGCAGAAGTTTTATAGCATTGATTGGTGTTAGAGGGGGCTGCTTGTTTGTCCTAGCCACCCAGAACTGAAATAATCACACAGAAACTATGTTAATTAAACACTGCTTGACCCATTAGCTCTAACTTCTTATTGCCTAACTCTTACATATTAATTTAACCCATTTCTATTAATCTGTATATTGCCATGTGGCTGTGGCTTCCTGGCTAAAGTTTTGGCATCCATCTATGGTCGGGCTACATAGCTTCTCTTTGACTCTGCCTTCTTTCTCCCAGCATTCAGTTTAGTCTTCCATGTCTAGCTATGTTCTACCCTATCAGGCCAAGCCAGTTTCTTTATTCATTAACCAATAAAAGCAGCACATAGACAGAAGAACCTCCTACACCATTTCCCATTTTCTGTTTAAATAAAAATGGAAGACTTTAACATAGTAAAATTATATATAAAGAACAACTATCAAGCAAGAATTAGAGTTGCAATATTTATATCTACTTTATCTTTTATCATAACTAAGGTAAACTATAACTATAAACTCTTCAACTCCATCAAAGATTCCAGAAAGATATAATATTACCTAAGAAATCAGGAAATGCATTATAAGCAACTTCCAAAACTCTAGAATTGACAGAGACATCTTGCTGCCTGGATAGTCACCCAAAGTTCTTCTGTACCTTTGAGGCATCCATCTTCAGCCTATAGGTTCATAGTATCTAGAAGACTTTTCCACAAAGCAGAAAATTTCAAAGACAGCTTCACCTTTTTGGCACTTTTTCAGTCACGTTCTTCTGTGTGCTACAGAATGTCTGGCAGACATAGATTAATGGAGATAAGTTAAATTAAGATATAAGAGTTAGCTAATAAGAAGCTAGAGCTAATAGGCCAGGCAGTGATTTAAATAATATAATTTCTGTGTGATTATTTCAGGGGTAAGTGGTCAAGAACTAACTAGTGGCCCTATTTCAACAGATTGGGTTCTCAAAGGTTGACTCAATACCCAAAACACCTTCAGCACTTCCAGTTAAGGGGACATTAGCTTTAATGCCTTCATCTTGCTCTAGAAGGTATAAGAGAGCCAGCTAGATAGAACAATAGAAATGACACAAAATACACAAAATACATGCAGTACAGAAAAATCCCTGTTTCTCACTGTTGCCCAGGGTGGCCCAATGGCACTCACAGTTCTTGGAATGTTCTCATTGTGTGACTTGGCACAGAGAGCCAAACAATTTCTTGAGCTCAAGAAAAGCCAGCATATTATACCATTCATATTTTATCTGAAAGAAAGGGCCATATTATTTTATGGGGCTTGTACTTTTTTACATCGTGTGAAACATTTCCTACTATTCAGTGACGAAGAGTCTAAACACTTTTAAGTTTTGCTTTGAAAAATTAGTTTTTTAACTTATTAAAAACATATAAAAACAAGGCTGGAGAGGTGGCTCAGTGGGCAAGAAAAGGCAAGGTTCAATTCCCAGCACCCACATGGTGGTTCCCCATTGTCACCTCACAGCCATCTGTAACTTCAGTTCCAGGGGATCCCACATTGCCTTCTGACCTCTGCTAGTACCAGGCACATATGTGGTACACATACATACATGTAAACAAAACACTCAAACACATAGAAGAAAATAAAAAAAAGCATCATCTCAAAATGCTTGTAATGTTGGTACAAAGAAAGGAGTTATTATTTCCTTTATAAGCGTGCCAGTCATCTTAGCACTAATTTGCATTGATTCATCAGTTAATTATATAGAATACTATTTCTGGACTTTTAGTTTTTTAGTGTCTATCAGTCAGGGCACCAGTTCCTTTTCTTAAGAATTTATTATGCTAAGCCCCTTCTATTCTTCAATTAGTCCTATGAGGTTTATAGTTATTGTCTTTGTTAGGGTTTCTATTGCTGTGAAGAGACACCATGACCATGGCAATTCTTAAAAAGGAAAACATTTAACTGGCGATGGCTTAGAGTTTCAGAGGTCCAGTCCATTATCATCATGGTGGGACATGGAGGTGTGCAGGCAGACATGGTGCTGGAGGTAGCTGAGAGTCCTACATCTAGATCCAAAGGCAGCAGGAAGAGATAGTGAACCACTGGTTCTGACTTGAGCTTCTGAAACCTCAAAGCCCATGTCCTACTGGCATGCTTCCTCCAACAAAGCCACGCCTACTTCAATGAGGACATACTTCCAATGATACCACTCTCTATGGGGACCATTTTATTCAAATCAACACATTCTACTCCCTGGCCCCCATATGCTTGTAGCCATATTATAGCGCAAAATGCATTTAGTCCAACTTCAAAAGTCCTCATAGTCTTTAACAGTCTCAACCCTGTTTAAAATGCCCAAAGTCTCTTTAGAGACTCATGACAATCTCTTAACTAACTCCTGTAAAATCAAAATCAAAAAGCAGATCACATACTTCCAACATATAACAGCACAGGTATACATTACCATTCCAAAACATAGGGAAGGGAGAAGAGTGATGAAATACTGGACCAAAGCAAGACTGAAAACCAGCTGGGCAAACTCCAAACCCTCCATCTCTATGTCTGTTGCCAAAATGCTCTTCAGATCTCCAGCTCTTTTCAGCTTTGTTGACTACAACACACTTCTCTCTCTTGGGCTGGTTCCACTTCCTGTTAGCAGCTCTCCTTGGCAGGTCTCCCACAGCTTTGGCATCCCCAACGTCTTGGGGTCTCTAAGGCAATCCAGGCTTCACCTTCACAGCTTCCCACAATGATCTCTCTAGGCCTCTATTCGGGGACTCGCTGACACATGCCTGGTCTCAGTGACTTTCCTTAGTTATGGAGAAAGATTCCATAACCCTTTTCTTCTCTCCTTGACTTCAAAGCCAGAACCATGTGGCTGAAGCTGTCACGTTCTGCTGCTTGCTAGGGCTGGAACACGGCCTCCTTGTTCAATGAAATCTTCACCAACTTTCTGGTTTTGATGGTTACCTTCACTGCCTAAGTTTGGCTGTCCTCGAACTCACTCTGTAGACCAGCCTGGCCTCGAACTCACAGAGATCTGCCAGTCTCTGCTTCTGAAGTACTGGTATTAAAGGTGTTCACCACCACATCGGGCTCTAAGTTTTTCTTTAATTCCTTTTTACAAGTTGGAAAATTAGCTGGGTGGAATCTTACCCTGAGGATACCACTCTCCCTTTATTCCGTTTCTTAGCCTGTCTATCTCCTTGAACAAAGGACTCAGCTCCATGCTACGTACATTTTGTATTTTTACTTGATCGCTTGGTTCTATTCATTATAAATCTTTATCAGAGTTAACACTAATAACCACCCGACAGTGTCTAAATTACACTGTTTTGAGGTTTCCTCTACCAAGGGAATTAATCCAAAACTCTCCACTTTGGCCTCAGGCAGACTCTTCTGACAAGGGCAAAAGGCAACCAAACTCTTGTTCTTTGCCAAAATATCCCAGGACAAGCCTCTAGGTCACTTCCTAACATTCTTCTCCTCTGCAGCCTCTTGAACCAGGCCCCCAGAGTTCAGATCATCCTTGGCACCACTGTCTTCCATGCTCCTACTAAATGCCCATTAAGCCCCACTTAAAACATTCAACTGCTTTCCTACTCCACAGTCCCAAGTTCCAGATCCCTTGAAACAAAAACATTGTCCAACCTCTCACAGCAATATTCCTGTCCCTAGTACCAACATCTGTCTTAGGGTTTCTATTGCTGTGAAGAGACATCAGGACCATGGCAACTCTTTTAAAATACATATTTCTCTCTCCCCCTTCCTTTTTTACATTCTGGCCTCAGTTTCCCCTCCTTTCTTCCTAGCCCCTTCCTCACCTTCCTTCTGCCTCCCACCCCAACTCCTCCTTCATTTCTATTCAGGAAGGGTCGCCTCCCATGGATATCAAGTTGGAGTAAGATTAAGCACCTTCACTCATATTAAGGCTGGACAAGGCAACCCAGTATGAGGTATAGGGCACCAAAAGCCACAAAAGGGTCAGTGACAGCTTCTATTCCCACTGTTAGGAGCCCACAAGAAGATCAAATTACACAACCATAACACATATGCAGAGGGCCTAGGTCAGTCCCATGCAGGCTCCCTGATTGTTGGTTCAGCTTCTGTGAGTCCCTGTGAGCTCAGGTTAGTTGGTTCTGTGGATTTTTCTTGCACCACAGCAATTCTTATATAGGAAATTATTTAATGGAGGGTGGTTTACAGTTTCAGAGTTTTAGTCTGTTATTATGGCAGGACATGAGGCCTGCAGGCAGACATGGTGCTGGAAAAGGAGCTGAGAGTTCTACAACTTGATCCACAGGCAACAGAGGCAATCATGTGTCACACAGAGCATAGCTTAAGCATAGGAGACCTCAAAGCCTCTCTGCTCCCGCCCACAGTGACACACTTCCTCTAACAAGGTTATGCCTATTCCAACAAAGCCACACCTCCTAATAGTGCCACTCCCTAGGGAGGGCATTTTCTTTCAAACCACCATAATCATTTTGACCATGTCAGTGAAAGTTATCTTAATAGAGTTCTATATACTACTTTATAAAATTTGTTTAGCTATCTTAAGATGACACTATGCTATCTATAAATGATGGCCCCTTGTTTTTAACCTTTATATCATTTAATTTCTTTCTCTTACCTTCCTGAGTTGGCAAGGGGCCAGAGTTCACTGTTGAATGTACATGATGCAAGCTGTCTTTGTTACTAACCTTAAGAAGAGCTCTACTGAAGGATTACTAACAGGAGTGCCTCTAGACCAGCTTGTTGGTAGCAATGCTTGATTTTGCTTAAGAAATTCTTCCAAAACTGTAATTGGAATCTTCATATTCATACTTAATTTTTCTTTCTTTCTTGACTGTTTTGCGAGAAGCATTCCTACCCTCTGACTGTCTTACGCAATAACTTTTTGTTTTGTCCACCTTTCCGACCCTTGCTTTGTAGTTATGTTTATCCTTAGCTCGAAAATTGTCGGCACAACACATGCACCTGTGCTCTCACTCTTTGCCTTCCCTTGCTTGTGGGTCTCTGTTGTTTGCTCAGCTCGGTAGGGCAAAGGAATTATCAGTCCCGGGTCTGCTTCTAGCATCTCTCGAGTTATTCATACAAAGATGCGTGATCAGACACAGGCAAATGCGTGGTCACTCGGCTTCAGGTTCTAGTTTTCTGCCCTTGTGTACATTGGGAAGCTCCACACACAGCCCCAGCTTCTAGTGCCCTTTTCTGGAATGTCCTTAGGCCATGTCTTTTCTATAGAGTAAACTTTTCTTCTTTTTCTTTCTTTCTTTTTTTTCTTCTTAAGTAGGTTGGATTTTGACACCCACCTTTGCCTTGGGCCTTTTAAAACTGAAAGTGTCTTTAGGGATAAGGCCCATCCCAGGGAAAAACACTAGAAAGGCTGAATATTGGGAGATGGAAGAGACCCTCTGTCAAGCAGGCTGAAACCCCAAAGGATGCCATTTCCCCAAATTTATTCTTGAATCGATTTCTCCATCAAAGAGGGGAACATTCCAGCAGATCTCTGAGCTGAGAGTTTTGGTTGCACGCTAGTTTTGTTTGTTTTATTTCCAGAGGGAAGGGAACTCAGAGAGGAAGAGTGAAGTAGGGAGAACAGCCAGCAAACACTCTGAACCAATGATAGCATCAAAGGAACAGCAGACGGCTCTTCAAACCCCAGTGATGCTCCTCTGTTTACAAGTTTGGGGTCACTAGATAATCTGTGTGCTTTAAGATGTTTCGTGTGTGTGTGTGTGTGTGTGTGTGTGTGTGTGTGTGATGCATGCACAGGTACCCATGTATGTGAGGCCACATGACATCAGGTGCCCTACTCTGTCACTGCCTTCAAATCCAAGTCTTTCACTGAGCCTGCAATTCCCAGCAATCCTTCCATGCTGCTGTGAGTGGTTTTTTTTTTGTTTGTTTGTTTGTTTTTTGCCACTGCTGAAGAAGCACATGCTACTTAGCAAAACCCAGGAGAGACAGTTTAGCACTAGGGTGACCATCCAAAAAGAGTTGGGGGGCAGGAGGGCTCCAGACAGACATTAAATAAAGTGTGTCTAGACATCCTCTTCTATTCACATCCAGACAACATCCTAGATGTTAGGATTTTAAGGAACTTATTCAAATACATTTTCCTGGATAAAGACAACTTGGAACATGGCTTGTGCCTGTGATGCCAGCATTAGGGAGGCTAAAGGGTTGCTGAGAGTTTGAGACCAGCCAGCCTTGGACACATAGTGCCTTCCAGGCCAGGATGGGCTACATCGTGAGACCCTGTATCACAACAACATGCAAAATCAAAAGAAGACAACTTGGAATTATGTGAAATACAGTGCCCGGTTGCCATCCTGTTTTACAGACTTGGACCTCACTGGGAACTGGTTTTGATGGTTTAGTCTCGGTTCGGCACTGCTGTGGTATTGTAGCTCACGCTCTCTTTTGTGCTGGACACCTAACCTACTTCAGGTTGTTGACCTAAAGCTGGTTGTGGAGCTGTCTCATTCAGACAGGCCTTTGCTTGTCAGCAAGACAGGTCTGTCCAGGTAGACGTCTTGTTTATTTCAGCTTTGGCTGTGGTAGTTGGAATAAGGAAGAGATAAAGCAAGTAACTCGGTGTGTGTGTTTATGTGTATATGTGCATATGTTTATGCATGTAGGTATGCGTATATATATATATGCATGTATATTTGTATGCATATGTATGTGTGTATGTGTTTGTGTGTATGTGTGGTGGTGGGCATCAAAACCAGCGCATGCTAGGTTAGCAATCTGCTCCTGAGGTACATCTTTTCACCCCTACTGTGCTGGTGAATACATGTATTTAATGAGGACAGATATCCCTGTTTGAGGTTGGGAAGGATCACAGAGTAGCTAAAGTCGTTAATACTGCAATAGTTGGGATAGAAGCAACTACGTTCCTCAAGAAGGCAAGAGATGAAACCAACATATTAAAATTAATCAATGTGAGTGCAAGCTCAGAGAAGCCCACTTATCGTGTGCCTTTAACCAGTGAGGAATGGCTAGCGATGGTAATCCCTTTAAAATATTCTTCTCATTAAGTATTGATGTTGAGAAACAAAACAGGTTGGGTAAGTAGAAAGAGAAAGAAAATTAAGCAATAAATAGGATTATTATGTATTTAGTGGTGCTATAGTAAAAGCCCATTTCAATGTATTCTTAGTTCTTTTAATACATATGTATAATACCTGATGGTTTCCTGTTCATCCCAACTCCCTAATAGTTTAAGATCAGCCATCATTATTTGCGATAGGAAGTAGCTTATATTTATCGGTTTATTTATCACTTATTTTTCTAATGCTGGGGCCCAAGCTCAGGGCTTTGTACTTGGTAGGCACTGTACCTCCGACTAACACCTGCCACGGGATGCGTTTCTGCTTGTTGTCAAGAACAGAGTTGCTGCTGGGTATGACAATATTAGCAATAGTAAGGAGTACTTTTTATATTTTAAGTAGATACTTATAAAATAAGTCATAAATTGGTAGAAAAGGAGTTTGGAAAGCAGAGTCTTTAAAAAAGAGATTTAAAGAGTTTTTAGAGAGGGGGTCTTGGTCATGTAGTACAGACTGGCCTGAAACTCTTCATTCTGTCTCAAGTTCCCCTGGGCCGAGATGACAAGTGGGTGTCACCAAGCCTGTGTAGCTTGAACCATACTTTTAAAAAAGTAAACAGCTTTGGATAATAAATGACCAGCTTTTCAGTTCAGCCTTGAGCACTGTGAAATACCACGGACAGGAAATGGCCATGGGCCTTTCAAGTCACAACCTGCTGAAGGCTTGAGAACTTTCCATCCCCCAGGGTCTTATCGATGGAGCCCATCGCTGTTGGCAGTGACCTCTTTCTACCAGGCAAGGGCTTGGCGATCAGATCCATTCTCTCACTGCTTCAACTAGTCCTACTTCACTGTGGTCTGACAACCCTCGATGTCCCTCGGGCTAGAGGTGGTTAGGCCTTTTACTAAATGCATCTGCTTTTGACGCATGGAGGATACATCTGTGGATGGGGCGGAGAATTATGATGACCCGGGAAACCTGGGGTGGGGCTGGAGTGAGAAGCAGGTGGATAGGCTGGCACGGAGAGACCTCTCTCTGCTGCTGCTCTGTCTACTGAGTCACGTTAGGCTTCTGTGCTGGTACCCTCCAGAAAATGATTCTTATGCCCTGCTCCCGCCCACACCTCCAGGTGTGCTCCCCCCCCCCCGCACTTAATTACTCCCTGAAAAATCATAGCTTGCCCTTGCAAAGTTGCGCTAGGAGAGCGGAAGAGAAATTTATAATCATAGAGCCAGGGGCCCAAAGCCGCAGTCACTTTGATTTGCAGTTGCAAAGACACGGAGACTCATGCACCTTTTTATTTTCTTTCTTTTTTTCTAGCGGCAAAGCCAACCCTTTGGCCTGCAGTTTAGGGCCGCTCCGGTAGAAAGTTTGCTCTGTCTGCAAAGTTTAGAAGCTCAACTAGGAGGAGGCCCACACCAATTCACCAGGTCTTTATTTTTTTTTTTTTTTCCGTTTCGGCTCTACTGTTCGGGCTTTCCAAACGAGGGAAAAGCAACAAGACAAAAATGCAGCATGCAGGGAGTCAACCAAAGCTGTTCAAGCGGCTAGGCTCTGGGGTGAGCGCAGGAGGGGGCAGGGGTAACCGGGGTGGGTGTGTCTGATGTGGAGGGTTGGGGGAGAGCACCGAGAAGGTACTGAATGGGAGGCTTAGGCTTCCCTCACCCGCCACCCCCCACTCACAGCAGCTCGGGAAGTTCAGTGAATGACTGGGGGAGGAGACCACAGGAGTTAGGGGCGCAGGGGGAGTCACGCAGGTAAGGGGAGCTGCTGGGGAAAGGCGCCGGGGGCGGGGTGCGGGGAGTTGCTGATTTGTGCAACGTGGATGGGGCAGAAAGCGCCAGAAGGCGGAGGGAGAGGAAAGGAGGCTGGCACCGAGGCTTCTTTCCCTGCCGCCCGCCTGCTCGCAGAGTCCGGGAAGTCGGGACTGGGCGGCAGTGACGCCCCAGGAGTCTTTTTTCCCCTCTGAGAGAGCGCAGCGCTACACTCATAGCCTCCTGGCCGTGCCCGGGTGAGGCTTGGGCTGGGCTGGCCCTGAGGCTGCAGGCACTGCGGAGCTGGACCTAGCAGGTAAAGGCGCGGGCGGCCGGGTGTCCCCCGGCGCGGGTGGCGACGGCCCCGCCTCCCATAGGCGCGCTCGCCTCGCGCTGTCCCGCCACCCGCGGCTTTGTGGCCCTGCGCGTGAGCGCCTGAGAGTGCGCGCGCCCGCGGGCCCGGAGTGGGTGGGTGTGCGCGCGTGTGTGAGGCCGCCTGCAGGAGGCGAGGCTGCCCTGGCCTCCCGCACCAGCCGGTGGAAGCCAGCCGGGGAGGGAAGTCGCCTCAGTGGCCCGGCGGCCCTCCTGCCCTTTGGCCAGGTCAGTGCGCCCCAGGGTCCGTCCGAGTGACGCGTAGGTGGCCTCCGGTTGGTTACCTGGGGTCGGGTTGGGGGCGCGAGAGGGCTGGCGTGGGGCGCTCCGAGTTCCTTGGTGCCGCGTCCCCGAGGACTCAGATGGCCCGGGTTGTCGCAGCGCCCCGCGCTCTGCTCGCTGGTGACTTAGTCGTCCCTTGAGTCTGAGGAATTTAAACTTAACGTGAAGTCGCCTGAGGCTTAGTCAGTACCTGGGAAATGCAAGGCAGGGGAGGGACCTGGCTTTGCCTGAATGGGTTGATCCGCTGTGCTGGCTCCTGTAGGGAGAGTTTACCGTGAATGCTTTTAAAGTTTAGGCTGTTTTTTCTTTGCTGCCATTTGGCCTTTGATGTGAGGCACCCAGGGCTTGTTGCTGCTTCCAAGCTGGGGCCCTGGACTGTCTCTTTTCTCCGTCCTCCTTTCTTCCTCTCCTCCCCTTTTCTTTCTTTCTCCCTTTCCCTCCACGTTTTTCTTCTTTTTCTTTTTAGTTGAAACCTATGAGGAGTTCTTCCGTGTGGGTTTCCAGCGAGTACTGGCTTGTGAAAGTTTCCCTCTTAAGCTATACCCATCGTCATCGATGCCTGCTGCTATCTGCAACCAGAAGGTTAGCTGGTCATTAACGCAGAATCCACTGTTCTTTCCGGCAGTGCTATGTGCTTGTGCTTTTGTGTAAGTGTCCTTTGCTCACCTAACAAGATTGAGAAGCCGGAGGTCTGAGTTTCAAAGTCTTAGAAAAGGGAAGAACATATTCTTCGGTCAGATAGAATGAATACCAAGGAAGAGGAGTCAATTAGACTTAAGGCCATGTGCATCGCAGTGAACTACATGAACACACCGCTGTTTCTGCCCTTGGTTCTCCCGATGCAACATTATGAATAATAATCACCAGGGCTCTAGGTATATGAAAGTCGTATTTTTTTAAAAAAAAACTTTTATTTCCCCCTTTTTTTGGTCTTGAGTGTTAATTTGAGGGAAAAGAAATGCAGAAAGAGAGGAAAGCTGCCCGAGGCAGGAAGGCTGAGAAGAGCGGCTGCAGAACTGGGCCTTGTCCTCAGAGCCCCCTGGTACACAGCGTCCCCTAGCGGAGCAACCCGGGCCTGCTCTGAGCTTCTGGTCATGGTGTCCATTCTGTAAGGAAAAGGACTGGGTGGGATGATCTCTGCTGTTCCACCTATCTCTCCAATAACTGGGGGCTGGTGGTGATTGCGGGGGACTTCTCAATGATAGAATAATTCTAGCGGGAAAATGGGAGCGCAACAGAAAGAAAACGGGAAAAAATAAGAAAGAAACCCATCATGCAGGGGTGCTTGGAGGTAAGGAACTTCCAGTTTTTCCTTTCTTTGCCCACGAGAGAACCAGTAATATAGTCTTCTTCTTATTACAACCCGGTGAAGCTGCTTAAAGCTGATGTCAGGACCAAGTGATCCTTGATGTCTGACTGTCTGCAGGGCATCAAACACCTGCCCACTGTGCTCCTGCATCCTCAGCTCAGGAGAGGGGCTGCGGCCCTCCAGAGCTCAGCATCCATCCCCGTGGGTGATGGGTAAGAAGTCACAGAAGTGAGAATTTAAGTGGCAGCATTTTGGAAACTTTTGTTTTCATTCAAAGCTAGTACTTTCCAGAATGTAATTTGATTTTGTTTTTCAGATTGTATCACAGATGTCGGGTTTTAGAGAATCGGCTCTGTTTGCCCTAGTGGGACACTCAAGGGAAGAGTAAATCCTAGATGCTGAGTCTTTGGGCTCGTAAGAACAGTCTGAAATCTATGATTTCTAGGGAAAAGGATTGCTCCAGATGCTTGGTAGAAAAGTTTGTACTCCGTGCTCACTTCGCTGGGAAGCTACAAGTGTGCGGCTCATAATATCTTTAGAAGTTTAGTTTAGGGGCAAATTTTAAATGTTGTGCTTAATGTGTGGTCGCCCTACCCTCAGTGTCTCCTTCCTTCCCTCCTTCCCTCTCGTCCTTTCTCCTTCTCCCCTCCCACCGTGCACCGTGCCCCCTCCCTCCTTCCCTCCCTCTTTGCATCCCTGCCTGCTCTCCCCCTGCCTCCTTTCTTCCCCTCCTTTCTCTCTCCCTGCCTTCGTCCCAACTTTCTGCCCTTCATTCTTTCCTTCCCTTTTTGCTCCCCTTTCTTCCTCCCTTCTTTCCTTCCTGCCTCCCTTCTTTGGTACCATCATGTCTACACATGTGAGGAACATGCTTTACTTTGAGGGTGAGGTAGGCTGCCCTGAAAACTAACGCATAAGCCAGCTCTGGCTTTGCCCACGAAGTCAGCATCTTGCTTCTGTCTGCTTTCTTACCTTCTGCAGAGCAGGGTAATTCCAGTCTCTATTGTGTTAGCCTTTAAGTAGCTGTTATGGGTGGGTTAGACTGTTGGGAGCGAAGGAGAAAATTATAATCCAGCAAGCAACCATTGAATTCTTGTTGTAACAGGTCCAGAGAGGATGAGGAGAAAGTTATAGAGGGAGCTGAAGTGCAGACGGTGGGAAATATGGATAACCATGGTGTGGATAGTGAAGAGTGTAGCTGTGTCCTATTGGTTCACTGTGTGGTCACGGAGAAGTCTGAAGAACCTGGACAGGCTGGGGAGCCAAACAGCCGGAAGAATGGCCTGTGTCTCCAAAATCAGTGGGGAGAGTGAGGACCTCTCAGAGGTGGCTGTAGTCAGAGTCCTTGGTGATGAAGAAGGCCTGGATATTATTTTAAGATGCTGTGCTGTGACATTATTTAGTCCTAAGATGTGTGAAGCCCCCAGCTCGGACTGCCTAGCAGCAGGGTGGAGGTAAAATGTTTGGGAGCTGATTGAACGAGTGCTCTCTACATTCAATTGTAAGCTCGTAGCTAGGAAGGTGTGTGGCACCATGGCCAGTTTATTTCATGTTATCATATAAAGCGTCTGGAACAATCCATGTGCCATTTCTTCCCCCCTTTACCCCCTCCAGACGATAGCTTCCTTTTAGGTCAAATGGATAGCTTCCTTGGTCAAAATGGATGAGGCCCGTGGGTTGCACAGGGCCTCGTGGGGCCTTTTGAGCGTGTGTGTTCAAGCCCCTCCTCAGACACAAAGCTGTGCATCGATCGGTAGGTGCTTTTCCTGTTTGGGGAACAGCTTGCGGGTTAATGCTAATTTAAACACAACTCTTCTCCCCATTGGCATTCTTGACCCTGTTTATATTATGCATAGCATCTTAACCACAGTGTAGTACAGACGAGAGAGGCTTGTTATTAGCGCAGAAATAAGGCTAAAGACTCTTTTAAAGAACCGGGAGGTGTAGAGCCCTAAAAACCCTCTATGGCGTCTGATTTCCCGTACTCCTATAGAAGTGCCCTGTGGAGTGATGTGCACGGGTTTTATCTTCTCATCTCTGAAGCAGTTTATATCTCAGGGGAATCTCAGTGGAATTCCATCAGGGGAGCGAGGACCCCTCTCCTGCCCGCTGCCTTTTGGGTCACTCCTGGGAAAGGCTGAGCTTTTCAGCTGCAAGTCAAGCTGATTTGGGTAAAGACTTTGAGTTACCCTTGAGTCTCGAATGCTAGGCTGCCTAGGAGACTGATCACTAAAAGAGATTTGGTTAGTGTTTGTGATCTTCTGGATGCAATTTGAATGCATGAACCTTTTAGTAACGTTTAATTTGTTCATTTACTTATTTTTTAAAATCTTCAGCAAGGTGTGGGGACTTAGGCTTGCAATGGTTAAAACAATCAGCTAGTTAATTAATTTTGGTAAGTCCAAGGCTAATGTATTTTATTTTAGGGTTCTCAATGGGTCACTTTTTTTTAAGTGAGTGGGGGATCGTATTGAAATTTCTCGGCTCTTTGTTTTAGTAAGTTCATGCATAATGGACTTTATTTTAGGATTCTCAAGGGGTCACTTTTTTTGTTAGTGAGTGGGGGATGATGTTGACATTTCTTGGCTCTTTGTTTTAGTAAGTTCGTGTATTTATTTATTTAGTAAGTTCATGCATTCATCCTTACACTACCTGGTTGCTGGCACAGAGCCAAGGGAATTGTATCACTACCTGGACGTTCTCTCCCGCCACCCCACCGCTGTTACGGAGGCTTTAACCCTGGAGTTCACATGAAAGCCAGGGCTTCCCTCCCCGCTCCTGGAAATGAAAGGGAACTATTTTAATGCACCCATGGATTTAGGTTATAATTTATTTTCTTTTTGTGGTGCCGTTTTAAAAAAGCGATATAATAACAGGGCAGACTCTTAACTTTAGTCCAGCACTAAAACAAACATGTGTAAGCCTGAATGGGTCGGGGTGTGCTTGTGGTAGCATAGGGAGAAAGGAAAACGCTTTCAAAACCAGTCTCTTCTTCAGAAGGGGAAAGAGAAAGCTTGGCTATTGGCATGTAGCTTCGGATCTCCGCTGAAGTTGAAACTGTCACTTAGAGGTTGTTTTGTCAATTGTGGACATTCTATGTGCCTGTGCTTCCAGGGTGCAAGTTGCCCTGGGGTGCTACGTCAACTGATCCCCACAGCAAGTTGGCCATCTCCCCTCTTTATTTACTCCAGACCCCCCTTTCCCTTGCTCTTGTGACAGGGTCTTATACGGTAGCTCAGGTTAGCCTGAGCCATGAGACGCTGCCTGGCCTCTGACTCATAGCAACCTTTCCTGCCTCAACAACACCCCAAGCGTTTGGATAAGCCACCACCACACTCGGATTTCCTTTTTTATCCCCCCATTATCTAAATTTGAAAATAGACTAGATTAGTCTTCCTGTCAGTGTGCTACATTCAGGTTTCTTTCCCTGTATCCCAGCGATTCTCCCAACTCCTGGTTGAATTTCCGCCCCCAGTGAAGATAGTCCTTGCTCTTTGGAGGGAGGTAGATACGGGGCAGGGGAGGTCAGATCCTCTGAGCCCAGAGGTATGTAACTGACTGTTGGTGCAAATAGGTCTGTGGTAAGAACCAGGGATGGACAGAAATGAACAATGCAGGATCCCCCCCCCCCACACACACACATCCCCAACCAAGAATCCAGTGAGGGTTCCCAATGATGGGTTCTTGGGACTCTGAGAACATCAAAGGCAAAAGGTCAGGGGACACCTGGCCTTTGGAGTCAAGGGTCAAAGCAGTGGAAGTGGAAATGCTGAAGATGGGGGAGGAACCGTAGATTAGAATCTGGAAGGACCCTGGGAGACTAACCAAACCTGGGGAGAACAAAAGAGATGAAGCTGGAGGGAGTTAGGGGCCTGGAGACTGAGCTCTGCTGCATCGGGTAAGTCAAAGGGCTTTTTTTTTTTCATCTGTGAACTAGGAGTACGTACTGATATTACTTGTTTCCCAAGTCTACTTTTCATTCTTCAGGTAACCCCATCTATGGCTCATTCAAACATCCCAAGTACAGTGGGAATTAGTTAATTGTGCATCTATGCCTGGGAGTCAGTCAGGAACAAGCTATGGAAGGCCTCGTCTCTCTTCTGTCATGGAGATGGCATTCCATTGTGTGTTCTCTCTCTCTCTCTCTCTCTCTCTCTCTCTCTCTCTCTCTCTCTGTCTCTCTCTCTCTCTCTCTCCACTCCTTCACACCAGGATATCGCACTGTGTAGCTCAGGCTGGCCTTCAACCTGCAGTTTTTCTTTCTCTGGTTCCTAGGCGCTGGAATCACCTCATTTTTTTCTGTCTAAAATTATTATGTGACCAACTGAAGGCTTTCTGAAATGCCTTTGCTCAAAATCGCTTTTGAGTGGATTCTTCTGTTTCAGCAGCTTCTTCAAAGTCCTCTCAGTGTTTCCCCTGGGTGAAGGAGGCAGAGCCTTCGATTTATAAACTCAAAATAGTTGACCGAGATTTACCTGTAAATGTAGAGCCAGACACAGCCGTGCCTTGTCTGGAGCTTGCTTCCATTTCCTTCCGGATAGTCCTCCTTCTGACCCAACTTGTGTTTGAGTGTCTACACTCAGTTTATGGCTGTCTTCCTAGAAAATTTCAAGCCTGGTGTTTGACTTTGATGGTTTTGGTGAGATCATCTAAGATACAAACATTGTAGAAAACGTCCAACCAGAAGAGAGGCACTGTGCGCCTTTGTCAGTGCAGACAGTTTTGTAGTGGTTCTAAACCGTACACATATGTCCAAAGTAAGAGATGTGATCTTTGCCACTTCCACCGCGTCTCTAAGGTAGCTGCTCTGTCATTGATTTGTCCTAAAGCCTTCTGTTTTTGGCTTGATTGCTCAAGCCTAGATTGCTGGGCATCCTTTGTTTGCACACACGGATGCATTTTCATACATTTGTATGTAATCACACCAATATGGTTCCATTTGTCTCTCTTCCCCCTGGTCTTAGCCAGGCAGTACCCGAGGTTGCCATCAAAGGTGACGAGCAGAAGCCAGAAAAACATGGCCTCTTCTTGCCTACAGCCCGACTTCGTTCAGTAGAGTTCTTGTCAATGATTCCAGAGACTGTTATGAAGTGGGTGTGGGGGGGGTGGGGAGGAGGAACAGAAAACCATTTCCAGCTGTGTGACACTCAAGATGAATAATGCCATTGCAGGGTGTGTTCTTTCCACAAGGGCTCTGCTGCCCCTGGGTCTCCAGCAAGGGGGGAGGAGGGGCGTCTGGGAGCCTTTTGTGAGGTGGAAAATGCAGTACCAGGGGAAGGCCTGTACCCACTTGTGGAACGGAGACAGGTGGAGTTATTCATTGGAGGGCAGGTTTCCCCGTGGGAGCGGTCAACAAAGCCTCCCTCCCCCAGCTCCTTAGAAGTCTAATCAGGGCACGATAAGGATGGTGTGCTCTCAGGACGAAGGAGCACAGCACCGCTAAAGCGGGATTGCCTTTTGTTAAGGGGTCGCCTGCCTCTCCGGACTCTAGTTTATTGGGGAAGGATTGTTGTCACATCAAGAAAATGAAGCTTTCCTTCTGCCCCTCTGTTCACTGCAGTTCCACGGAGAAGCCCCTGCCCTCCTTGTTGAGGGGACCCAGACAGAACAGTTCAAAGGTTAGGGCAATCAGACTGATGTTTCCAGATTCAGCAACTTCTGCTTTCTAGTCATTTTTATCTGAGATCCTGTCAGTGAACGCTCATGCATCTGATATATCTTAGAGGATTCTAAGTCCTCACGCACGGCCGAGAACACTTAGGAAAAGAAATTCAACAGCAGACAGAAAAGCCCGGGTCCTGCTCTCAATTAGATTATAAACATGGAAAGACTCAAGCCAAGGATGACTCAGATCAGGCAGCTAGTGATAAATACTCCAAACCAAAGTTTAAACAGAATTCTCCGCACACTTCTGAGGGTGGAGGGAGAGCTCCCTCTGCCTTGGAGTAGATGAGTGATTGACATGGCAGCTGGGTGCTGGTGTCAGGCCCCTGGCTAAGTTTATTCCATGCCTAAGAATAAGAAGAGAGACCAAGCAGGAATGCGTGTGAGCGACAGGCTTGGGAAGATGCCTGGAATATATGGCTTCTGACAAGCGGTGCGGGTGTGCACGGGGCCTGTCTTACAGGCTGAAGAAGGCACTGAACTAAAATGGTTGCTATGATGCTATTGCCAAATAAGACGCCAGGGTACGAGAGGGTTGCCGTGAGGTTTGCTCGTTCTAGATATGTCTACAATTACAGAGGCAGGTGTGTTCTCCTGGGAGCTGGAAATCTGGATACAGAGCTTGCTGTGCTCAGGAAGACTCACAATACATAGGTCATGGTTTATTAAACACCATTGAAATATATGTGGAAAGCTAGTGAGAACTTTCAAAGGTAGAGGATGTATTCAGACCTGGGATATGTCTTGGTAAAGTGCTTGCTTAGCCCACGTGAAACCCTGGGTTTGATCCCTGCCACGGCACAAACTTAAGTGTGGGGTGCGTGCAAACTAGATGTAGGAGAATTCCTGAGAGTTCAAGGTCAGCCTGGCCTGGGAAGAGAAAATCTATAATAATGGTTTACCAAGGACAAGATATAATTTTGGTCTTTGAGTGTTTTTCTCTAGTAGAGAACTGAACGCAACCAGGCATTCCCTGAGCATACATCATGGCTTCTCTTGATGGTATGGTTCTGGGTGGGTGGTTTAGACCTATAATTCCTGCTGCTTGGGAGGCTGAAGCAGGAGGATCTCACGTTCAGGGCCTGCTTTGGCCCTGGAAATAAAATATTTCCTATCTGATGGGATAAAATTCAGATGATGGGGTGAGTTCAAAGCTGGCCTAGGCAACTTGGACAGAGTCTCTCATTGAAGTTAAAAGGGGATCCGGGTGTAGCTTGGTGGTAGAGCAATTGCTTAGCCTTGTGTGGGGCTCTAATGTCAGTCCAAGACACCACCCAAACCACCCAAACCCAAACCCCAAACAGGAAACGGTGTGGAGTTTGGCATGATATTCTGTGGTGAACACAGCTCTCACCCCAGCCCCAGCAGTCCTTCCCAGTTAGGATTGTCTGAAAAATATTTTTAAAATTGTTGGAGATTAATGGTGATTTGGGGGCTAGCAGAAGGAACAAAGCAGTTTTAATTAGCCCTAGAACTTGCTGTGGGACTCCCGTTGCTGTCATGACTAAGAAAGGGCAAACTGAATCCTCGGAGGAACTTGGAAATCCCAGGAGCCTAAAAGAGCATTCTGAGAAACCTCAGCAGGCTCCCATAGAGGTTCTAGAAAAATCTAGTGAACTGCTTCATTGAGGTAAACAGTAGGACTTGGTCCAACTCTGTTTTGTTTTTTTTTAACCTGGATTTAAACAACAACAACAACAAAAACCCTTTTCTGAATAAGATTTTATTTCTACTTTAGATAATTATATTGTCATGTCTTCTACATTTTTTGATAGAGCTAAGATAAATTGTTTTTTAAGCTGTTATGATTCTTTAAACATGTGCATATTTCACGTGGTAGTGAAAGCAGGGTCCGCATTTGGGAATACTTGGGCTGGAGAGGAGATTCATCTGCAGTCTCACTGCTCAGTAAAATCTTCCTGATGCTGGCCATGGTGGCTCACACCTATCGTCCTGGCACTTGGGAGGTGGAGGCAAGAGGACCAGGGGCTCAAGGTCATCTGCAGCTATATAGCAAATTTCAGCCTAACCTGGGTTGAATGAGACCCTGTTTTCAAAACCCAAATCAAAACCAAACTTCTCTATTGCATTTTGGAATAATTCCTTGCAGTTCTTAAATTATTAGGACCTACTGAATATTTAATAACGTTTTGCTTTGTAGCTAAACTGTCGATGCAATCTATGAAAGTATTTTATATTAAATGTCCAATGATAGGGAGAATAATCACTGCATGTGATAAACTCCATATTTAATTATCACCTTCTATCTCTGCTTATCTCTTTTCAGTCTCTCCAGGGCTTGTGTTTCCTGGCCCATTGTTACCTGCTATTGATTTCTTTATCCCTACTCCAAACAGTCTCTACACCTGAGTTTACCTACACAAGGACCATGGCTTCCAGGGCTTTCTGTTGACCGTTGTCTCTGTTGGGAAGTTTTTCTCTCCAACTATCTAAGCGCATATTGTCACCATGTCTTTACTCAAAGCTCACCACCTTCTCGGTGAGGCCGAAGCTGTCTCTAGCTCCTGCCTGTAAAATGGAGTGATCTTTCCTGTGTGTCCAGCTTGCCTCATAGTCCCTTCTTCACTGTATTTTTGACTTCTTAGTTGAGGAAAAAATACTTTTTTAAAAAAAAGTTCTCACTTTGTTTTCTGATGTTTTCCAAGTGCTCTCAGCTATACACAGCAGAAAGTTTTTAGAATAAAAAAAACTTGAGTGAATAAATTTAATTATGATAATTAATTACAATTAATTATGATAGATAAATAAATAAATACATAAAGAAATGTATTTGTGGTTGTTGAGCATGCTGGAATAACTCAGATATAGCCTTGACTTCATGATGTTTACAGTTCAGTGAAGGTGGGGATGGCTTTCGGGGAGCTCACTGTAGCTTTAGGAAAAGACAGCAAAAGAGGCAAGGCTGCCATTGTTTCTGAGATGGAGAAAAATGGGCCTGTGACTTGAAGGCTGAGCTAAAAGAACTGAAAATGAGATGTGGGGGTGGAACAGGAACTGAGGGGTGGGTGATGAGGACAAAGAAAAGTGGGTTCCTGGAAAGGAAAATGGGACTCAGCTTTTCATGTCTTGAGTTGAAATGAAGTCATTGGTTTTAAATGATGAGATTATGTAAGGGTAGGCATTTGTCATACTTATTGGTATTTTTGATGGACAGAGCTTCATTTTGAATACTTTTTTTTTTTGATTTTCGAGATCAGCAGTATTTTCATTTTGAACTCTGCTCATTCGTGAGGGAGTAGGGATTTTCCACTTGAAAGTGGGTATTTAAGCCCATGGAAGTAGCTTCAATTCTGTGTCTGGCAGATGATCACTCTGTGGACTGTACGCCTAAATTCTTTGTTTTATGCTAATGCTATTTCCTGCAAAATTTGAAACAGTACAGCAGAATAAATGTTCGCTTTGGCATTTGTCTTCATAGACGTTCCTTTGGGAGGCTCAACAGGGCTCCTCTGAAGGCTGCTTTATTGTAGATGCTCTATGCGTGTGGACGTCCCATGGCTAGTTCTGTTGATTTTCATGAGTGAGTGTGGATTTTTTATAGTTTTTACTTCTTGGGGATTAGGGTTTCTGAGCCTGATTTTCTTTAGCTGATAAGTACAGTATGTGCTTATTAGTTGAGCTGCAGTACTAATATTCATAAACTCTAGATTCTGTTAGCCTACTTGAGCTGTTATAGACTAATAATGCCCCCTTGGCATTTGGGTGTTTCTACAAGTGGTTCCCTGTCTCTCTGTCTGTCTGTCCCTCCAATGTCAACTACTTTCTGACAATTTCCTTGTTAAATACATAATGTGAGTTACAGTCTAAACAACCCTTTGCATTAGGAACTCTTTTTTTCCGCTCAAGTTAATGTTGCTATTTTTGTTCTGTTGTTGTTGCTTGTATCTGAAATGCCTTCATTTGCAGGTCTGATTTTAAACTTTGCATGTTATTTATCATGTATTTGCCTGTAAGCAAGATTGAACTGGATTTTGTTCTGAGATACCTCTCGACGAGGAAACATTGCTTTTATGTTTATTGTTATAATGGATGAAGGGACCTCGGAGTCAGCACAGAACACACCCAAACACCAAATTCTCAGCACAAAGGAGATTTAACACCCTGGGGGGCCCAATTTTGGAGGGGGGGCTGCCTCTGGATCAGACAAAGACAACAGTAGGGGTCTCTGCTGGAGTGGTTTTTAAGGAGAAAAAGGGAAGCCTGTGCTAGGATGAGTTGTTAGGTCCTGGTTGGACGGGTTAGCCAGTGTAGCCAAACAAAGAATTTTGACTGTTAGACCTTGGTGATCAGTTTCGGGAATGAGTTAGACATAAGGAAGTGGCAAAATAAGGGAATTGATCTTATTGGTGTAATAGCCACCATTACAGTTTCCTTCATTGATGGGTTAAATCACATAAGATGTCTTGTACTTGGTCTTCAGCTGCTAAAAAAAAGGGCAATTTTATATTGTTCTGCCTAATGTATTTCTTGGCCTTTCCCTTTGTTCTTGTCTTTTTCCATGTCTTGTTTGTTCTGTACATCTGCAGCATGGTGAGCTGGACACATCTGGTCTTCAAGTTTGCTGGTTACTGCTTGTTTAACAATACGTCTGTAAGTTTCTCTCATTGCAATGTCGTTGTTCAAATAATAAGTTTCAATTTAACTCTGACATCCATCAAAGAATTTTGTGGTTTTCCTTTTCAATTTCCATTCCTCTTTTATTTATGCTTTTCACTTTATAACTCCTATGTTTTGGTTATTTTATTTTTTCAAAGGAGCTTTTTGTTGAAACTCTTGTTGCAGTGAGCTTCAAGTCTGACCTTGCTCTAGGATCTGTTCCAGGAACCTCTCTTCCCTGTAGGATACCAAAATGCATGAGTGCTCAAGTTCTTATGTAAAATGGTGTTGTCGATGGGACATACTAACCCAGATCCATCTCCCTGCATACTTTAAACCAACCCTGGACTTCTTAAAGACCTGGTAGTCTATACACATCAATTCCATATAAATACTCGATATATTGTATTGCTTTGGCAATACTGATAAGGAAAAAGAAATGTTTGTGTATGTTCAGCTGAGATGTAGTTATTTTTTTTCTTGAGTGTTTTTGATCCACGAATGGTGAGCTGCCCATCAAGATGGACATTAGGTTTCCATTTCCTATTTGTCACGCTGTACAGCAATGTTGAGTGTATCACTCACACCTGGCTGTAGTGGGGGTGCTGAGGAAAGAGGTCCTTATCCCTGGAGGTGTGAAGTCTAGTGAAGAAGGATGTTGGCCCCCTGCTCGCAATGCATAAATGCAGATGCATCCATCAGTGCTAGAAGAGAAGGCACGCCGAGCCTCATTTGACACTGGAGAGATTCGGGAGTTCCTGGGGATGTGCTGTGTCTGCAGCATGAGATGGGTTGACTCTGCGAAGTCCTGAGCTGCTGCGTATGCTTGGGATTGCACAGGCATGGAATACGAGAATGAGGGAAGGAAAACGGGAGTTAGGGACAGGTGGAAGGCAAGCTTTTGATTGTCCTTTTTTCCTTTTTTCTTTTTGTGCTACTTGGTGAAGTCCCAGTGTGTAATTCTCCCTTTCTCCCTTAGCACATTTCCAATAGGGATAGAAATGACTTTTTTTTCCCCAGATGAGTGTAGCTGCTGTGGAAACAGTTGTGCAGGATAGCCCTTTAGCATCCTGCTGATTAATAGCTAGCATGTATTGATGGCTTGTTCTGTGAGAAACTGGGCAAAGCCTTGCATAACCCTGTGGTGCAAGTAACCCTGGTCGGATTCAAAACACTACTAGATAAAGTAGTTACCAATGTTATACTTTTCCATAATCCATAGGAAATCGGAAGAGCAAAGTTAAGTCTTTGATTAGTGAAGACCAGATGGCTGGTTATTGGTGGTTTTCATTGTGCAAAAAAATTTTATTCTGCTTGCTCGTTGTTTCATATTCACATTGCTTTGCCATGGTAAAAATTTTTACTACTTTAAAAAAGCTGTGTCAAGAATTAAAATATTATACATTAGAAATTTGTAAAGCGCATTTGAGACCGAGAGGTGGGAAATCAAGAGCCATGTGCTGGCTCCCACTGTGCCCCCATGGCCATGTTCTGGCCTTTCCAGGCCCTGCCTTCTCAAGTTAAATAGAGGATTCGAGTCATGTTTGAACAACTCATTCCTCAAGTTTATTGTTTGGTGACTCTGATTTTATTTTGTCCCTGCACTTAATTTTAAAGACTTTGCTCTGTACTATTTAGGTAGCCTCGGCCAAGAAGCTCTAGCTGATGTTGGGAGACTCCTATGCATTTTTTTCTTTCTGTGTTTTGGGAAGGTAATTCTCCAGTGACTTTAGCTTGGCCTCTGGATTTAAAAAGCTGTTTTCTTTTCATTCCTGAGGTACAGGGAACATGGAAAAGTATGATTATCTTAGATTTATCTGTTGATGCTTGCTTCAAAAGAATGTAAAATATCCAAATTGTGAGTTATTGACATTTTGTAAAACCCATCAAAGAGTGTGCATTGTGACTTCCCAGAGAAGCATAAAAGAGATAGGGGAGGACCGCTTTCAGGTTTAATGATGCCCGAGTTTTAGTAACATTTTAGAGGGATGAGCTCCTTTTGGAAGCGGATAAAAGGTATCTGGCAAACTGGTTTTTCCTTTTCCCTAGTCAGCTCTTTTGTGTTGAGATTAACAACTATATTGAAATATAGCTATGTTTAAAGAGTAATACTCGATAACTTGATATGGAATGATGACTCCAATCTTTCAATACTCAACATACCCAACATTTACCTGCTCATTTATTTGTGTGGTTTTCTTTTTTTTGTTTGTTTGTTTTTTTTTTTTTTGCTAGACACCTATGGCTCACTTTTGAACAAATTTGAAGTATATGAGACTATATCATTATTGTTATTTTGAGACAGGGTCTCATATAGCCCAGGCTAGTCTTGAACTCACTGTTTAGTAAGGATGACATTGAACTCCTGCTCCTTGTCTCTGCCTCCCAGGTTCTGTACTACTGTGACCATTCATAAATAGTATTAGCTAGGGTCACTGTGTTACCCCCATCAGGTCTGCAAAACTTAGCAATCTCACAACCAATACTTGGTAGCCCCTGGTCACCATTTGCCCATTTCCCCCTCTAGTGCAGCTTTTCTTACCAACGTGCTAAAAATCAACTGATTTAAAGATGTCTAAACATCATTTTTGTCTTTCACATCATTCAGTTTTCTATACTCACATATTTCAATATGAATATTTTATTATATTTCTTTTTTGTTATTTAGAAATTGAGGGGGAAAATAAGATATAGGCCTTTTATTTAACTCTACCCAATTCCTCATTTAATAATCAATATTTATCCTGGAAGTCCAGGCAACTGAGGATTTAGTGTGTGCTTGGGGCTGATTCATCTGCTTGTATCCCTGTTTGCTGTTGAGTTCTTTCTCCTTAGTCTGACTGATACATGGAAACCAGACAGGTCTCCAGGCTCTCAATCTGAAACACAGGTATAGGCAGTGTTTGGGATTAGATGAGGTGTTGGTTCAGGCAGGTACTAGGCATGGGCGTTGCTTCAGGCTAATACCAGAGATAGGTTGGTCCAGGAGGGGGCAGAGACATGTGGTTAGCTCAGCCTTAAGCCTTAAGGCAGAGCCAGGAAGAATTCAAAGCACCCCTATGTGCTGTGAAGGTTCCGAGAGAGTCCTTCTGTGTGGGTCTGAGAGAAAAAGCCGTGTAGATGAAAGACTAAGCTTCCTTAAGAAATGTCATTTTTAGAATTGGAAGCAGCAGGTGAATGTCTTGGTTTCAAGTGATCTCAACCCCGAGCCACGTGTTAGGCAATGGATATTCAAGAAAAGTTCCAGCTACTTAAGCATCTGGCTGTTCCCAAGGAGAGGGCCAAGGACCTCAAATCCTCATCGGTTGAAATAGGAGCAGCAGGGCTGCATCCCCGGCGCCCACATGGCTAGCTTAGGCCCCAAATAATTACACGGAAACTGTATTCTTTTAAATACTGCCTGGCCCATCAGTTCCAGCCTCTCATTGGCTAGCTCTTACATATCGCTCTAACCCATTTCTAATATCCCTGTAACACCACGAGGTGTCTTACCAGGGAAGATCATAACCTGCATCTGTGTCCGGTAGGAGAATCATGGCGACTCCTTGACTCAGCTTCTTTCTCCCAGCATTCTGTTCTGTTTACTCCGCCTACCTAATTTTATGTCCTATTAAAGGGCCAAGGCAGTCTCTTTATTTAACCAATGAAATTAACACAAAACAGAAGACTCTCCCCCATCATTTTCCCTTTTTCTGTTTAAACAAAAAAGAAAGACTTTCATTTTAACACAGTAAGATTACATATAACAAAACAGTTATCAAGCAAGAATTACAGTTACAATATTTATATCTATTTTATCTTTTATAATAACCAAGGAAAACTATAACTATAACTAACCATTCTTCAATTCCATCGAAGACTCCAGAAGGATATAATATTACCTAAGCAAACAAGAAATCCAAAGCTCTAGAAATGACAGAGATATCTCGCTGCCTGTACAGTCACCCAAAGTTCCTCTGTACCGTTGGGGCATCCATCTTCAGCCTTCAGGCCCATAGTATCCAGCAGACATTTCCATGAAGCAGGAAATTTCAAAGACAGTTCAGTCACTATCTGCTGTGTCCTGCAGAATGTCTCGCAGACTCTTTCATGAGTCATGAACCCCAAAAGACTGTCTCACCTTTAGGCAAGTTCAGCAGTCCTCTCTCTGTGGGTTCTCTTTCTAGGTGTAGGCATTAGAGCATTCATGCGTCAATACATTTCTCCCATAGGAAAGATGAGTAGTAAACTGTATTCAGTCTTCAGTATGGACAGACTGCCTCTCCACAACCAGTAGGATTGAAGCGTGAACCCCAGACATACCTGGGTTTGGGGAGAGGCCTTTAGGGGAGAGCTGGCATTAAGAGAAGTCATAGGAGTATGAGTGGAGCTTCAATCCAATAGGATCTTTCCAGAAGAGGTAGCTCTCCACAGACACGAGCACTGAGGGAAGTCCATGTGTACAGGAAGGAACAGTCCAAGCCCGCATGACAGCCAGCAGCACAGTCAGCCATGCTCTCCCCTGATCTCCAATGTCCAGGCACTGTCAGTCAAACTCCACAATCAATGACAATATGCTATGACAGGCTGTAGCAAGCTCTCTTGTCGGACTATCTTTAGACAGCCAGTCTGCAAACAATGACCCCCAGAGACTTATTATTAATTATGAAAGCTTGGCTGTATCTTATGCTTTTTCTCAACTAGCTCTTATAACTTAATTAATTCATATTGTTTGTTAACCAGTGCTCTGCGATGTGGCTTGGTTACCTCTTCTTATTATGAAACATCTGACTTGCTCTGGGTCTGCTGGCAAAATGGTGTGCCTAGATTCTGCCTCCTCTCTTCCTCTCCCTGGAAATCCCACCTCCTGCCTAGCTACTGGGCATTCAGCTCTTTATTAAACCAATCAGAAGGTGCCTTAGGGAGAGACACATCTTTACAGGGTCCACAAATATTCTGCAGCAGAATATTCTCCGTTGACACATTCTCCGTTTTGACTGGGAGGAAAGCATTAATTCTGGCCAGTAATTGTCCTGGTGGATGCTGGTGGCTGACTTTGAGCTTGCTATCACACATGAAGAATGCCCATCACTTCTTTGCCTCTCCTTCTGTCATCTTTCCATCTCATTTTAATGACAAAATAACCCAGGTGTAAAATTTTTCATTAAATACACTTCAAATATGTTAAAACTTCACCTCTCCTTCAAAATTGTTTTTTACATGAAGTAGTGCTCAAAATATTAAAATGCTTTTGAAACTACAAACAGTACATAAGCAACAAGCCCAATCATCATATCTTCATTTCTATAATAAGTAGAATTATCATTTAATCTTTTTTTTCCTTTTATGACCTTTTCCCATTTTGGCCTGTTTTATGGTCTGCTTCTTTGTAGAGGTAGTGAATGTGTGCTTTGTTTCTATCGGCCATGGTCTAAAGCCAATGTTGCACATGGTAACATGTTTGGAGTCGAATTTTGATAGCTTGATAATAAACCATTAAGTTGTCTAATAGTTCAATTAACCACCATGCTGTCTAGTTTTATGTCAGTGTAACACAAGCTAGAGTCATCAGAGAGGGAGCCTTAATAGAGAAAATGGTCCATAAGATCAGGCTGTAGGCAAGTCTCTAGGGTATTTTCTTAATTAGTGATTGATGTGGGAGGGCCGGCTTACTGTTGGTGCCAGTCATCTCTGGGATGGCAGTCCTGGTATCTATAAGAAAACAGGCAGAGAAAGCCATGGGGAGCAAGCCAGTAAGCAGCATGGCCTCTACATCAGCGCCCATCCTAATGTAGCTCCTGCCTCTTTTGAGTTCCCGTCCAGGCTTCTTTCTTTGATGATGAACAGTGATGTGGAAGCATAGTCAAATAAACCCCTTCCTCCCCACGTTGCTTTAGTCGTGGTGTCCCACCCCAGCAATCCCAGCTCTAATATGGCAGCCGTTATTTTAGTTTTGGAGTTGTATTTTCTGTCTCTTTACTATCTTAAAACAGTTTCACTCACAACTTGTCATGCCATTTCCTTACACTGTGTACAACCAGAGTCACTGGCTTGAGAAAAATAGTACTTGGTTTTCAAGAAGAAAAAAATATCCTTGAACTTTTTAACTCACTGTAGAAAATAAAAAGTATAATGAGAAAAAGGAAGCCATAATTATTCTGATTGAGAGACAGCCACTGTCAAATTTGTGGGATGTTTTCTTCTACTGTTTCTCTGGTTCAGATCTTTTCTAGGCATGTCCTTCTGTCCCCTCAGCACAGTGACATAAGTAGGTGGTTTCCTTGGTGTCTCTCTCTCTCTCTCTCTCTCTCTCTCTGACACACACACACACACACACACACACACAGAGAGAGAGAGAGAGAGAGAGAGAGAGAGAGAGAGAGAGAGAGAGAGAGAGAGAGAATGCATGTGGAGATCAATGCAGGAACCTTGGGTACTGTTTCTCAGGTGCCACCTCTATTTTGAGACAGGGTCTCCCGCTGGCCTAGAACTCACCCATCAGGTTTGGCTGGACTGTGAGCCCCAGGAATCTGCCTGCTCCTGCCTCCCTAGCACTGACCTTCTAGGCCTTTGCCACTAATGCTTGCTCTTTTAAAATGCTGCTTCTGGGCATCAAACTCATTTCCTTGTGGTGGCAAGGGGAGCATTTTCTTGATGAGCCATCTTCATAATCTCTCAAGCAATTACTTTTGAGTGTATTCCCCGGCGACAGACTTTGCTGTCTCAAACTACAAAGACATTTTTTACTAGCCAGTGATAGTGATGGTGAAACTGATGTCCAAAACGATGCCCACACTTCATACCTCATACAGCACAGCCAGAGTGAAAACAGAAATTAGTGAGACCAAGGGGCATGACTTTTCACAGTGTGGGGCGGAGACAAGATGTTTTCTGTAGTTTGTCAAACTATAGACAGTTAAAATAGTGGACTGTGTCTCTAAACACAATTTGTTATTATTATTATTAGCCCAAGAAAGCCTTGGAATGACAGCCATCCTCCTGTCTCAGCTCCCCATAGGGTGAGATTACATGCATGAACCACCATGCCTTATTCCAAACACTATCTTCACAGTAAGCGAAGTTTGAACAAAGCCACATTTAGTACAGGTCTGTGGCATAGCGCCAAAGCTTATCTTAGGAAAGCAACTGTGAGCCAACGGGAGACAGTTCAGACAAGTAGCTCTGCTGCCTCAGTCAGAGGGAGATGCTGCATGTTCCACATTCCTTGCGGAACGATGGGAGGGCAGCTTTCAGGATATTGCCTATAAGTACTACGTTGCACATAATCATAGGCTTGAGAGTTGCTGAATGGGATCAAGCTCACGCTTACACAATCTAACGCTGCACCCTTTCCCTGTTGTCAAGCTGTGTGGATCTCTGTGCTTCCAGCCTTGGCTCCACAGAGGACAACATCAATGAAGGTCAGCCTGTGACCACAGTAGGATACGCTGAAGGGTCAGAGGCAGGAGGATCGCGTTATAGGAGTGATAACACTATCCTGGCCTGCAGTAGCCCACTTCGGATTACTTTCTAAATCCCACAGTGGCAAACTTGTGGCACAATAACATGTGTGAGATCCTCATTTCAGACCATTTGACCGTCTAGAGGCTGAGGCAGCCCCTGACAGGTCTATGTGTCTAAGGTAGGGAAGATGAGTGTGGTCCACAGACTGGAGAAGAGAGGTAGAAGAACAGCCCGGATCACTCATGGGGTGGAAGGTTGAAGGGAGAGGAAAGGGTGAGAGGAGAGGGCCCTGGAGCTTCTTGAGTAATTCCCACTGCCTTCTCCATGAGGGACCTGCATACTGTGGGCTGTCTTGGAGGGAAGAGGCAGTAGGAAGGATGGAGAGAGCAAAGGGAAATGGCAGCTTTAGGGCTCAACTGGGATTAGAATACGTTGATTCATAGTGACAGCCTTATCTGGTCTCTGGTTGTCTCCACAGGGTCCCTGGTGACTGTGAATGAGAACAGAGCAGCTGTGTGAGTTTTCCTGGGGACGGTAGTGTCAAAGGGCGGACTGGCAGAAAGGACTGTGCGAGGCAGCAGGCTGGTGCAGAGGACCGAGCATGCGGTTAAGCTTGGGAGAGCTGAGGCTGGACAAAGGGAAGGAACTAGAGAGATCAGGAAGCTGGGTAATCTGATATTCAAGGGCAGGGATAGTGTCTTTAGGTGCAAGCAGCTGGATGTTCAGTTCCAATTAGAAAGGGGGAGGTCGAGGACAGTCTTGGTGACAAGGGACTAAGTCAATCAAGGAAATACTGAGAAGAAGTTGTCTTTGTTGAAATTGCCCTCGACAGTGGTTTGCCCTGTGATTCTGGATGAATCTGTAGACGAGAAGGACAGCACCAAAATCCCTTCCAGTCTTAGAATTTTTTTTTCACAGAATTTCATTTATTGTGGGGCCACTGCTTTCCCCTCCCTTCAATACATATTATTTTAAATCAAAAGACCAGAACAAACTGTTAAAGAACTATTTAGCAATCCCATTTTTATTGATCTCCTTGTAATTGTAAATGTTTGACAGATTATGGCCTCTGTAAAGGCCTCAGGATCCTTTAACGCAGGCTGCACTGGGTTCACTCCGGGTCAAGGAGTACAATGGTCGGAAAGTGTTGCTTTTTTCTCTGTATCCCAACACATGCTGGCTTCTGAAGTCCTGTGATGGCCAATTAGGACCGGAAAGCGAGGAGTTGCTTGAGCTATTTTTAAGGGAACATTAATTGGCTTCATCTTGCACCACATGGTCCGGGTCATGGTTAGTCCATTTGCCGTTGGGAGGTTTGGCATTTCACCTCTTGTGGAGTAGATGGTTCCAGGCATTTTCAGAATGAGTTCTGTGGTTGGGTGTTTTGTCTGAAGTTTGAATCTGTATTTGGAACTCAAGTAGAGTGCAGGTTTGAAAACTAGGACCCCAAGTGACAGAAAGGATTCTATGAGTACGTTCTATATTTGATATATGAATACTGTCTTGATTCGCGAAGAAGGGGATTCAGTCATCATCCTGGAACATAGAAAATGACCCTTTAGGATGCATTATTCTTCTTGTTGCAACCATCAACTAGCTTGAGTTTGAGTTGCTTGTTTGGGAAGATCACTGTATCACAACATGAAACTGATACAAAAGACATTTATAACTTGAACTTGGAGGGATGACATTCTAGCCTTCAGAAAGGCTGCAGGCTGTCTGGTGCAGTGGGAGGAATTCCTTGTTCTGGGGTTGGAGCTTCTTTCCTGTGTTTCCCCTCCCTCACTTCACTCTCTCTTTCTCTCTCTTGAAAGATTCCTCCACACTTGTGTTTTTAGTCCCAAAGCAAAGTTATCAAGGTGAGAGAACAGTAACGTTGAGTGGCTTTATCCCTAGCAATTCAGCCCCATCGGGCCCACCCCATCCTTCCACATCTTCTTTACTCAGCTTCTTAAACAGCGGATCATGACCCTCCATGGGATCAGATAATGAACACATTACAGGCTCCACTGCAGCCATGGTTCTGTAAACCAAAGCTGGCCCAAACACCTCAACTCAGATTTGAGACTATGGTATGTTATGGGTGGCCATAGGCTTTTGGTTTTTTTTTCTTTTTGTTTTCTGTACATATCAGGTTTTCTTATAGTATCATAGTGGCTTAATCATGGATAACAATCTTTTTGTGTTTTCCACATGTCAATCCCCAGCCTGTAACTATCAGATGGATATATTTGGATTCTGTTGTTTCAGAATGTTGGATTTTTTAAATTACTGTTTGAATCACTGACTTGAATTCCTTCCTAAATGGCCCAGTGAATTCGGGCTTGAGATTCGACAGACTCTCCTGCAATTTCTGAAATGACACGAAACTTAAGTTTATATTTTGTACGATGTACTTGCTTAAAAAGGCATTCTCAGTATTGTCAAATATATTCTTTATGATTTATTATCTGTGGAACCCTTGATCTGGATACCTGCTTTAGATACCTGTTTACCTGGGGTCACAGTGGGAAAGCCCCAAACCCTGTTTTAGATGACAGCTTTGGGTTGGCAGGAAGATTTCCGAGGACTCCGCTCTGCTCTCAGCCATCCAGTCAGCTACAACCACAGGGCATGCCTGCTCACTTCATCTGCTTTCGTGGGTTTATGGAGGCGTGTGTTTGAGTACACAGATATGCATACCTGTCGAAGATATAATATTGGACTGTGACCGCTGAAAGGAGTTGAAAACATCAGAAGTAGGGATCGTGAGTAAGAAGCGAGGAGATCATCTTTGACTTCATCACGTGATAAGCCTGGAGTGTTTGATGGATCAAAAGCAAAAGTTTGGTTACAGGAGCAGCTAGCTGCCTTTGATGGACTCTTAATGTATTCATGTGTGTATGTATGTATGTATGTATTTATTTATTTTGTGGTAGAGAGGATTGAACCCAGCGCATTGTACATCATAGGAAAGTATTATAGCACTGAGCTATATCCCTCTCCATCTTGATTGGCTTTTTAGGCACCATGGTTTGAACTATATTTAAGAGAGGATTTGAACGAGTGACTTGCCCAGGGACTTCACCGCTGGCCTTGGAAGGTAGTGAGCTTCCTGTAACTAAGGGATTCAGCAGAGATGCCACAACAGATATCCCTGCTCAGTGCAAACGCTGAATAAGGGGAGCTAGATAATTCTAAAAGTTCCTTTCCAGTTGCGCGAGATGTTGTGTTCAGTTTTATAATAAACACCACGCATAAGCTACCTTGAGAACACTCTAGAAGAAGCTAAAGCTGAAGTAAGACGAGTTAAACTCCAGCCTGTCGATTGATCATTAAAAGCAAACACGGACACACCCATCATCCACTTAAGCACACACGATAAGTGCAGGAGAGCGCTGCATCGCCTTTGAAGCTCACGAGTTGCAGGTCGTAGTGTTTCTAGGAGTGAAGAGCTTCCCAACCCTCTTTGGTGACCTGATCCTTTCTTGTGTCCTCTGTGAATCTGGGCAGAACCACAAAGTCACTCCTTTACAGCCCAGGCAAATGCTGGATAGAAAACATTTATATTTTCCTCTGAATTTTGGTGCTCTTGTTCTCTGACTGGGGATCAGCCTGCAGAGGTCTACTTCTGGAAGAAGAAGGGAAGTCATGATATTTTGTGTGAGCTCAAGCAGGCAGAGAGGTTTCTCTATCATTAGATAATCATATGTGTCCAAGGTCACATGGAAGTATGCTACCTGTGGTCTGTGTTTTTACTCCCGACTAAATGGGCGATTGAGATCTGTGGCTTCCAGAAAGTTCAAGGATATCATAGCAAACAGTTTTATATCAGAGGCAGTTTTGATGCTATTAAAAAGAGAACCAGCAGGCACATGCTCTCAGCTCTGCCCTGTCTTGAAAGGCCTTGGTAAATGTTGACTTTGCCTCTATGACTGCCGGGGATTGTAAATTTGAATGTGCTTTGGGGCAGGTGGTCCCAGCTCCAACCTTACTTTTCGGTCTTTGTGCTTCTGCTGCTCGGGTTCCCAAGAGTCAAAATTGATGCCAGATGTGTGTCAACATCAAGAATCTTCTACGGACTTTCTTGTTCCCCCAATTCCCTCCCCGCTCCCCAGATACCAATGCAAGAAGGACACTCAGACCCCAGGGACAGCCACTGTTAACATCAGCAGCAGGCCATTTGTGAGACCTGCAGGCAAGTTGTTCTGAGCTTGAAAATGTTACTCATAGACGAGCTATTTGATGTATTGTGTTAGCCACTGGTCTAGAAAATTCTTGGATTTTTTTGCCTGCGTTATTTTAATGTTTCTATTTTCTGATTCTGAGGACGCGGGTCTTCTTCTAATTCTGGGAGTTATTTATTTATTTGTTTATTTATTATTTTGTTAAGGCGTAGACCAGACTGGCCTTGAACTCTTTCTATCCCAGACTGGCCTCAAACTCAGGGAACTCTTTCTGCTTCAGCCTCCCTAGCGCTGGGGTTACAGGCCTGAGCCACACATGGTCTGTGGGATTTCCTTTTTTAAGCCTATTTCTTTACTCATGTTGCCTCTGTAGGTTGGATATCTGCTCAGATGTTTCTGAGGCTGCAATCCTACCTGCCTCTAATCTTCATTTTCTGATCTTTTTTTTTCTGCCGCTATTGACTGCTCTGTATAATTTCTTCTCAGTAAAACTCTCAAGTATTAATTCTCTCTCCAGCTGCTCTTTGTTGTATTATTAGTCTCTATTGAGTTTCTCCACATAAATATGGTATTTTCCATTTCTGGAAACACTGAATCATTTTCAATTTTTTAAAACCATTTATTGACTTATTGGTGTGTGAGGGGTGGCCATGCTTTTGGGGGTCAGAGGACGACCTGCTGGAGTCTGCAGTTGATTCTCTCCTTCCACCATGTAGGCTCAGGTGATCAAGCTCATGCCATCAGACTTGGCAAGTACCTTTATGTTGCTGAGCCATCTTGATAGCCCCATTTTCAAATGGAAATATTTTAAATCCATTGTCCTATTAATAATTATTAAAACATCATCCTATTATAATTTTACATTGTCATTTTATAAACCATTTGTGACAACTCCAGTATGTATAGACTTTGTATTTATTGGCTTTGATGACTTCAGTATGTGCTGGCTTGTTTCCAAATGTTTTGTGCCCCTCCAGCCCCAACCCCTTCTTCCTGCCTCTAACCCTGTCCCATTCCTGTATTAGCATATGTGGTTTTTTTCCCCTCTGGGAATTGAGAACATAAGGTAAATCAGTTTGGAAAGAATATGCCCTTGCTTTTGCTTCAACCCACAGCCACTACAGTTTCAATTTTCACTTTGAGTTTTTTTTTTTGTTGGCCAGACGAATAGAATTAATTTTCAGTCTGCAGTTAATTAATAGCGGATGTCTGGCTGTACGTTCTCCAAGAATTCTTTGCAACTCTCATCTAAGTCCCGAGGCAGTCACACTTCTGCGCCCCATCCCTGTGACACACATCTGTGTTTACATCTCCGCTTCACCTGCTGACATCCGGCTTGTTGCAGAGATCTTTGATGTGAGTCTACTGGCCTGATTTCTGCCTGTAAACCCTAGAACTAAGAGTTAACTGGGATTGGGATCTCAACATTGGCCATATTCAGCCTTCTTTCATGTCAGCTGATTGTTGACGTAGTTTGTTTCCTACGATACATGCTGCTTTTTCCAACTTGACCGGAAGCCACACAGCTTCCACTTGTGGGTTTTTGGAGGCACATATGCAGTCAATGAGTTCGGGTGCTTTGATGCTGGAAGGATTTCAGGGTATTTGACCTTTAATATTTCTGGAAAGACATCTACAGTATAACTTATTTTTTTTAAAAGGATGTATTTCATCCTCTGAATGCATTTTGTAGAAAGATCTATTTATCTTTATGCATGTATGCTTATGGCCACATGAGTTTATATACACTATGTGTGTATGGAAGCCCATGTAGGTCAGAAGAGGACATCAGATTCCCTGGGACTGCAGTTTTGAATCGCTATGTGGTATTAGGAACCTATCTAGGTCCGCTACAGGAGCAGTGAGCCATGCAACGCGCCCTCCGTCTGCACTCTATATACTAGAATCCAGTTCACAAGCTTCGGGCAAGGGGCTGGAGGTTGAGGAAAGAAACACAGAGACAGACCAACACACGGACCTCTAATCGCTGGTACAAAAGCCCGTCTTTAATGGGGATGTTCTATCGGGAACTCACCAAGGCCAGCTGGCCTGGGTCTGAAAAAGCCTGGGATAAAACCGGACTCGCTGAACATAGAGGACAATGAGGACTACTGAGAACTCAAGATCAATGGCAATGGGTTTTTGATACTACTGCATGTACTGGCTTTGTGGGAGCCTAGGCAGTTTGGATTGCTCACCTTACTAGACCTGGAAGGAGGTGGGTGATCCTTGGACTTCCCACAGGACAGGGAACCCTGATTGCTCTTTGGGCTGACGAGGGAGGGGGACTTGATTGGGGGAGGAAGAGGGAAATGGGAGGCGGTGGCAGAGAAGAGACAGAAATCTTTAATAAATAAATAAATTAAAAAAAAATAAATAGCACCATGGAGGCTTAAATACCCTCCAGTCAATGCCCAAAAGGTGAAAATCCCATCCTCTGATCCTCTAGACTAGGCACAGCTTCTAGCAACTTCAATTAGAAGGCTCTAGCAGGGACGAGCTGCTGAAGGCCAGGACTCAATTGGTCCCAACAGCAGTGAGTATGTGTAACCACTGAACTATCTCTCCAATGCCTGGACTATATTTTATTTACCAAATAATCCTACTCTTCAGACTGTCACATTGCTTTTGGGTTCACTGTGAGTTTTGTGATGCTGCCTTTGTATAGATATGCCAACCTAGATTGCTGGCTATCTCCCCATGGTACTCTCTTGAGGCAGAATTCATAGGTCAAAGGGTGTGCCTGGCTGATTCTTGGTAGACGCTGCCAGAATTAGCCTGAAGGAGTAAAAGAACTTTGTCTCATAGAAACCTTCCTCGCATTAGTGGATAAACTGATAAAACACATCGGTAGGTTGGGAGAAATTGCACTTTAGATTTAAATTTAGGTTTAAATTCTGTTGATCAATCAAAAAGCACATTTTTCTGGTTTATTGACCATTTGTATCTCACATATATATTTCTTGTTTGTGCCTATCAATTTTTATATTAGGAGTATCATTTTACAGTTTATTTTTGTTTAGCTTGAATATTAATAATATAGCTCTTGCCTTTTCAAGTTATTAGTAGTTTATCTAAGATACAAAGTGTATTTCCAGTTGTGTGTTTCTTTCCTCCCATCCCTCCCTTTAAACAGAAAGTGGCTTTATCTGTTTGTGTGGTTTTTTTTATTAAACTTTTCTTTTTTAAGGTTTTGCATTATGATAAAACATACTCCTCCCATTCTAAGATGTTATAAACACTTAATTTTCGTTTAGCTCACTTAAGACTTTTAAAGAAATATTTCTAGTTGTAGTGCATGCAACATTTGCTTATGTGATGTTCAAAGTTTACCTGACATTGCAGGTTTTAAGTTGCTTGCCTAGGTCTCTCTTCTTAGTTAGCAATCTTCACCTGAGCACTGTTAGTATGCCCACCCAACTGAGCGTCTGAGTGAAAAGGTTAATTCTGGTGAGCTCTCCATCTTTAAAATGTTCAAGGTCCAAGTGCTGATGTCTGGATGATAGAGGTCAGTGTGGTTAATGTTGTGATGTGCAAGGTACAGAGGTGACGGCATATAGGGTACAACCAACTTCCTGCCAACGGTGATGGGTGTGTGTGGGAATGAGGAAGGAGGAGACTTCTGAGACTTTGGCCAGCCCTGGAAGATTGACAGATAAGAGAGTTCACTTTCTTTCAAGGGACTGGAAAGAGACTGAAAAGGGCCATTCTGATCAGTGAAAACAGGACATGAAGGGACATGAACTAGCCTGGTGTTTTCTAGCAACTCTGAGTGGTTTTCTTGGTCCACAGTGGAAGCTTTGAGGGTGGATGTGGCAAAGTCCAAATCGGGGAGCATCTTGTTGGTCCCCTCCCTTCAGATCCTTGACAATAGCAAACATGTTTTTGTTTTTTTTTTTAATGTTAGACCATGGGAGGTTAAGTTAGAGAGGGGCAGAGAAGTGAAGTAAGAAATAAGATTAAATATCCTTGCCATTGTCCAGGGAGGTGACTGGAACCAAGTGACAGTGAGTGGAGCAGGGGAGAGAAAGGACTTACATCTCCTGAGGAGGAGAAATGGCCAGATCTAATGACGTGCTTGGCACAAGGAAATACCAGGTTAGACTTGTCCCGTCTCTGTTTACTATAGTAACGTCCCAGGTTTATCCTCACTTCAAACAAGATTTCTACCTCATCTGCTCTCAGAAAGCAATGGACCCTGTCAGATGCTCATCCTCCCTGGCTCCCTCTGTTAGTTACATTGGGGAACAGTTTCCCCATTTTTGAAAAGTTCTTTCGTAATTTTTTCCTCATATCAGGTCATACTTCTGGGTTTGTGTGATGCTCTTGGCATGAACAATGTTTGGTAAGATGAAATGATTTTTTTGTCCCCCAGATAGATTACACGGATGTGTGTCTGTGATTCAGTTAGCAGACAGAATAAGGGGAGCATCAAATTGGTTTCTCATAATAGATGGGTTTGCAAAGGGGGAGATGAGTCTCAACTTAAAACCTTGTTCCTTTTAAAATAAGAAAGTAAACAGCTTTATTAGAACAGCTGCGATTTGATTAGCAACCTCGCTGAACCTGGGTCTGGAAGTGAATGCCCTGACAGTGGTTTGGTGCTGTTTTTAATCAGCTGAGATAACAATATTATATCGGTAGAGACAGCTGTTAACCTAGAAGAAAGGAAGTTCTAAGATAGAGATTGAAAAATAAAACACTATTATTTCTACGTAAGAGATTTATTTGGTTTTGAGACAAGACGGACATATATCAAAGGTTAAATATTACCCTGATGCTAATGACATCCTTCATGTGAGCTTTCATTTGGATATTTCTATCCAGTGGATTTTAATTATTCATGCAGCCTTTGAGAAGCTATAACGTTTATTTTCAAAACTGGATTCTAAATGGGCTTTTAAAGATGTGCTGCCTGAACCAGGAGCTTACCATAGCTTTGCTTGGTGGGGAAGGGAGATAGTGGTTAGTTCTTAGGGCCCAGAAGACCCTCAAGTGCAATTGCGTTTTAAAAATTCCCATCTCTGTCCTGTTTCCTGAAAGCCACAGCCTTTCCTTCATGAGTCTTAGCATAGATGGCAGTACAAGGGTTCGGGAACAAAGCCAGAGCCAGGGTAGCTCAGTAACAGAGTGCTTGCCTAACACACCCAAGGCACTAGGTTTAATCCCTAATTACTCCAAGAGAGAAAACAGAATAAGGAGGAATTGAAGGTAAAAGGGAGGAAAACGTGAGCATGTCAAACAGGGCCTTGGCATTTTCCTGGGTCAGTCAGTCATGCTAAGGGCTGTAAGCCATTAGGGTGTTAGTTCTGTGTGTGATGTGACTTGGGGGCCTGCTTACTCCTCAGTCAGGATTCTCTAGAGGAATAGAACATATATGTACATGTGTGTAAATCCTGTATGTGTATGTCTATAAACTCTGAAGTCCCAGTCTAATGCTGAAGATGTGAAAACTCCCTGGAAAGTCATTTGCATGTGGAAGGCTGAAGAAGCTGTTGTCTCAGGTCCTTGCTTCTTCCTATATAAAGCCCACCATATTCAGGAGGCTGTGGACCAACCAGCAAATTATTTGTTATGCTTACTGATTTATGAATGAACATTTGAAAGTGGTCAGTGTAAATAAACACTTTCAGTCCTGACTGCCCGGTCCCAAATAATCACTCAGAGGCGTAACATTACTTACAAATGCTCCCTCGATAGCTCAGGCTTATTACTAATTAACTCTTACAATTCAATTAACCTGCATTTCTATTTATGCTTTGCCATGTGCCTCCTGGCTTGTTACCTCATTTTTTTTATGCATCCTGCTTTCTCCGTGACTGGCTGGCATCTCCCTGACTCCACCCTCCTTTCCATCAGTCTCAGTTTCCTAACTTCCTGCCTAACTTCCTGCCTGTCTGTCAGCCTTTTATTAACCAATGAGAGTATTACGTATTCATGTAGTAATATGGGCGGCGGGGCTGCGTCCCCAACACCCCAGCCGCCTGCCCGGCTAGCTTTACCCGAAATAATTACACAGACACTGTATTCATTTAAACACCGCTTGGCTCATTTCTACCTAGCCTCTTCTAGGCTAACTCTTGCACCTGGACTAGCCCATTTCTAATCATCTGTATAGCACCGGTCTTACCGGGAAGATTCTAGCCTAAGTCCATCCTGGGTTGGAGCTTCATCACGTGCGTCCGCCTGGGAGCTGGGCATGTCGTCTCTGCTGAGGCGTCTGCTCCGGCGAGGAGAGCTGTCGAGTCTGAGCTCACTTCCTCTTCCTCCCAGCGTTCTGTTCTGTTTACTCCTCCCACCTATCTCCTAACCAATGAGAGCCAAGCAGTTTCTTTTAATTTAACCAATGATCTTCCTCCATCATATTCACAGTGTAGAAAAGGGTTGTTCCACAGCAGATCAGAGAAGGGGGAATTGTGGTACCATAACCTAATGTTTGTACCTCCTCCATCTCCTGGTTTCATATGCTGAAATTCTAATGCCCAGGGTTGATGACATGAGGAGATGGTGGTAGAGATCTTTGATTATGTCAGGAGAGTGATGGTGACTTTACAAGAGAGGCCCTGAGAGTCCCCTTTGTTGGCTCCTGAGAATGCAGTGGGAAGATGGAGTCTTCCACCTGACAGAGGTCCCTCATTAGTACCCAGATCTGCTGGGAGCATGGATCTTAGACTTCAGATCTTCAGAAAGATGAGAAATACATGTGTGTTCTGGAGGCCACTCAGGCAATGATGAGGGCCAGAGCTATTAAATGCACTAAACAGAAACTAGTTGCCCACCCCTGCAGGAGCAGCACAGGTGCTGGCTTTCTTTGGGACTCATCTTCTAAAGAGCTAGGTGGGAAGGAGGAGGTGTGACCCTTCTAATTCCAGCTTTCCTTCCTTTTCAGCAAGCTTGGCTTCCATCACTGCTGCTAACTCAGCTCCTTCTGCATCACAGGTTGTGGTCCTCCCAGGTTCCTCTCAACCACTGTTCTTGACTTCTGAGCTGTTTGGAGGTTTTTGTCCCTTTTGTTTCTGTTTGTCTGTGTTTTAACTGGAAATTGGGTGTGCCCTGTGGCCAATTGGGGATGATGTCCTCTTCACTCAGAAGTTACCTTATTGATTAACTGCGGCTGTCGATGCTAACGAACTCTCCCTGGGCTGAGCTGATGTGGAGGATATAGGCTCTCATGTTCCTTAAGGATTGGCGCAGCCACCCCAGGAAGAACGCACTGTTCGGGAACTATCTGTCGATGGATCACATTTCTTCTGCAAATAACAGAAAAAGCTACCCACATCCACATTCTTCTGCCTTCTTTTAATATTACAATCTAATAACTGTTTTTCAAAAAGGCCTTTGTGTAAATTAGAATTACCTTTCCAGTTGAGCTGTGATATGATCGCAGGTCCGTGAACAGGATATGAATTTAGGCGATCTCAGACCCTTTGGCCAGCTGATTTAGCAGAGGAGAGCTCGCTGCTGACTTTGTCCAAACTAAAGTCTGCCGCTTTTGGCAGCAGACTCTCCCAGTAAGATGCTCAGCAGCCAGCAGTTACATCCTGTAGGCCAACCCCATGGCGATGAGGGTAAAGCTTTATTTAAAAAGCAATGTGTTCTTGGGCTCTTGGCTGAGTGTTTTGTATCCAGGAGGAAGAAATGGCAACACCTACTCTCAGAGCAGTGCCTCCCTGGGCCATAGGCTTTCAACTAATGTGTTTAATGAATGAGTCAGAAGATGCTTTTTGCCAGTCTTTGTAACTGAACATGTGAATTGACTCTCAGTTTGGATTAAAGTCCATGTTGTTTTAGTTTTTAAGAGAAAATACCCGTTTTATCTTTTAGGCTGGGTGTTAAAAACACATTTAGTTGTGGTTAGCCTAGAGTCTTGAGTTCTCTGCTTTCAGCTCTGTGCAGGGCCATGTGGTGGCCTTGCCCTATGCAATGGCCAGTCTGGTGAGGAGTCCCCTGTGTGGCCTCAGAAGCAGCAGCATAGCACGGCCTGGGAACCTGTTGGTAAATCCGGGTTCACCGTCCCAGGCCCTACGTCCTGAGTCAGAAACTCAGTGACCTGAGGCCTGCTCCCTGTTTCTGAAGAGCTCCCCCTCTGGCGAGCACTCAGGACGACATGTGGCATGTGGACTGGTTGAATGCACATTTGGGTTTTCTGAGTGAGCTTCCTTTTTGGAGCTTGTTAAAATATGGACTTTTCGTCCTGCCCACAGAGGGGGCATCAGGAGGATTTGGTGGGGTTCAGGAATCACTGTTTTGTCTTTGGTGGAAAAGCTTACTCCGTTCCCCTCTTTATCTCACCTGATCACCCAGTAGCTATCCGGGTAGATTATAACAGCATGTTCCTATTCAGTATCTTTAAAGAATTCAGGTTACAAATAATCTAAGGTTTACTTCAGATTTACTTAAGGAGATTTCAGAAATATAGTCATCTAAGAATATCTAGGTTCTACTAATTCAAAGCCCCTCGTTAAGTAATGGTTAAATCTGGTTTGTTTAGTGTTTAAGTTTTGTTAAGATATTATACCATCTAAGAAACAGGTTTTTTTCTCTTTAGCATTGATTGATGGTTGCTAGACGGTATTACCATAGTAATATCCTTATGTATTTTGTATCAAGGGATGACTCTTAACACAAGATTCAGTAAGAGAAAATGGTTTCTTCATAGCTCTCCTCTTTCTCAGTAATATACAACTTGTTCATCCCCAGAGTTCTCGTTCTCAGAGTAAAACCTTACTTTAAAATAATATTTATTTATTTTTATGTATATTTGTATCTCTCTCTCTCTCTCTCTCTCTCTCTCTCTCTCTCTCTAGTGTGTGTGTGTGTGTGTGTGTGTGTGTGTGTGTGTATCACATGCATCTGGTGACCTGGAAGGCATAAGAGGCCTTTGGATGCCCTGCAGCTGGAGTTACAGATGATTGGGAGCTGCCTGATGTGAGTTCTGGGAACTAAGTCCTGGTCCTCTGCAAGATCAGTAAGCGCTCTTAACTACTGAGCCATCTCTCCAGGCTCTCTAATGTGTGATATTAAAAATCTATCTATCTATCTATCTATCTATCTATCTATCTATCTATCTATCTATCTATCTATCCATCCATCTATCTATTTATCTATCTAATTTAACTGTATTTCTATATCCTGATATCCTGGCTGGACATTGTTGAGGTCTCAAAACTAAGTGCTTGGTGGAATGTCTGCTTTTTCCTTTGAAATGAGTTCCCTGTTCAGTGAGCTTGTCTCAGCTAATGGCTTTAATTGGTCTCCTTCCATCTGATTGGCTGCGCTGTGAGTACTGCTAGCCTGGCTCTGAAAGGGTTAACGTTTTCCAATACCAAGCGAAGTCATAGGCGATGGGGAAAATCTGGTTCATTTTGTTTCAAAATAAACCATACCTCAAGTAAGTACAAACAGCTGCAATGCGGGCTGGGAGCCAAAAGAAACCAGTGTGGTGCTAGGAACTCCAGCCGAGAGGAGTTCATGTATCATGGATTTGAGGGCAGGCTCCATCTCGAAATCATTAGGGCCCAGCAGGGGCACAGTCCTTGCTTGTCACGCTGGGCTGGTCGCCTCCCTAGTCATCAACACAAGGAAAACTGAGTGGGTTTTTTTTGAAAAGGTGGCCTGCTTGCTTGCTTTCTTTCTTTCTTTCTTTCTTTCTTTCTTTCTTTCTTTCTTTCTTTCTTTCTTTCTTTCCTTCCTTCCTTCTTCATTAAAAAATTACTTTTCCTTCCTTTCTCTCCCTCCCTCCCTCCCTCCCTCCCTCCCTCCCTCCCTCCCTCCCTCCCTCCCTCCCTTTCTCCCTTCCTTCCATTCTTCCTTCCTTCCTTCTTCCTTCTTTTTCTTTAGAAAACAAAACAAAAACAGAACACAAGCACAAAAAACCAAAAATCCCAAACCACCAAAATACCCCTTCCTTGGCCCCAGAACACAAAACACACTGCACCTGTACCTACGAAACAGGGAACTCTGGGGTGCAAGGAATTTTCCGTTTTGCTGCCTGCTCTTTTTAAATCTCCTCCTGCTTGGCTTCAGCAGCAGGCATACTCACCCTGGCTCTGGGGCACAGTGCTTCCTTCTGTAGAGTCAGGAAAGTGTTGGTCAGAGGAGAAGGCCTTTGGGGTGGTTTCTCCTCTCAAGACAACAGTTTATCAGATTGGGAACACCTCTCCCCGTCATAGGACTAGGGATCAACCCCAGAACCTTGCACAGTTAGGCAAGCTCTCTATCACTCACTGAGTTGTATGTAACCCCAGCTACACCTGTGTCGTTCTTCAGCTTGGCCATGGGCTCTCTCTGCATGCCAGTCCGAAGGCTGTGTGTGACATTTACTGTGTGCTTGCAATAGCCTCCCGGGGTTTTCTGGCCATGCAGGGTGATGTCTTTCCCGCTGATGAGATGGTTTGAAGCCTCTTAGATGTTAGGTCTCCATTTGGTTTTCCAGGTGATGCTGCAAGGGGAGGCTTGCTGGGTGATATCTTAGGGGTTTTACTAATCTCTTCACAGTTTATTTAGATAAAAGAAGGAAGGTTCTTCCTTTGCATTTTCTGAGGCTTTCATGATAGAGAGCTTTAACAGTTATCTTTAAAGGTATTGCCATTAGATAGCAATAGGACTATAGTTCAGGGAGGGCAGTGGGAGCCAGGGTGCTATCCCTGTGAGTTAGGCCCCACTTTGTCTTTCATTAGTCCTCATAGTTTCTAAAATCACTCTGCATAGATAAGAATCAGTTGATTTTCTTTGTATCCGTTCCCTTGTTTCTTCAGTAGAGCTGCAAGGGTTGAAACGCAGTCCTTAGATTGCTATATGAGAAAACAGAATTGAGCTGTAAAGCACTTGCCTTGTGAGAATGGAGATTTGAGTTCAACCCCCTAGAACCCACACAAAGAAGTCAGCTATGGCAAGTACTTATAACCTAGCCCTGTGGAGGTGGACGCTGGCAGGTCCCTGAGGTGTGCTGGCCAGCCAGCCTAGTCTACTGGCATATTCCAGGCCAAGGGGAGAACCTGTCTCAACAAAGAATGTGACCAGTGCCAGAGGAACAATGGCTAAAGTTGTCCTACACACACACACACACACACCACATACTCACACATATATAAATAGAAAATGAAGCCAGGGCGGTCTGTCCTTACTGATCCTTCAAGTTGGTAAAAATCATGTATGTGAATTGTCAGGAAATGACATATTTATATATTTATATATGTTACACCTAACGAGGAGTCATTGCCCTCCAGCACAGGCTCAGTTTTCTTAGTTTCTCCTCTGTACTTGTCAAGGCGGTTCACTGAGGTGGACTGGTGCATCCTGGGAGCAGGAAAGGAGAGGAAATTTAGTGCCTCCTTATTTTTCCAGTGCTAAAGTAGTCTCCATCTTTTTGTTGTTGTTGCTAAACTTTTGGCTTGTTTGTATGTTAGGTGCAGGTTGTGTACCGATTTTCTTTAAAGCTGCCTTTTATCTTCGGTTTGATTGGAGTATTTCAGGGAAGCTAGGTTTCTTGTTTGGCTCTAGAACTTTGAAAATAAACAGAGCTTTCATGTTTTCGAATAGCACTTTGTGGGCTGGACGACATCTGGAAGAGGTTATTCTCCTGGTAGGCGGAAGAAAAATCTCGCAATCTTCTGTCTTCAAAGAACACAGCACCTTGTCACATCGCTTCTAGATCCTTGAAACGGAAGCCCTGAGGGTCATGTTGCTGGGTCATCTCCTCTCTGTTGTGCATCGGACATAAGTGCGTCGAACACTAAAGATTTCTGTGGCTTTTGAAAACAGAGCCAAATGTGGTGGTCTGGGGTTGCTGACTTTCCTCTGAGTCTAGACTTCTTTTCCGGGAATCCTATTTGAGTTTTGGCAACATACTCTTAAGTTTTGATTTGTCTGATACATCTTTTCTTCTCTTCTTTAAGACCAGGCGGGCACATGTATGTCTAGGATGGTAATTTAATTTTTAACAATAACTTCTGCTCAGTTTGAAAATTACAAAATTGAGTTTATTCCTGGCCTTGTCTATTCGTATGGGTGGTATAGCAAAATATGAATACTTTCATCTGTAAACTTTTTATCACAGATGTTTCTGGAATAAAAGGACCTCCCCTGGTCTTTTCTTCCCCCCTCCTGATTCCATTTCTCTCTCGAGCCTATAGGAAAGTTGCAATTACAGCACAGAGTATGAAGAACCTTTATCTCAGCAGTCAGTTGAGGGTGATTTGCTTACATTTATATTCAGCAGTGAGCTTCAAGTACTTTATAATGTAATCCTCCCAAAGGAGGACATTCTCCCACATAGCCGCGAAACAGCTTTCCAAATCAATCAAGATTGTACTGTCTTGTTTTCTCAGATCACCATAGTTACATCTTTGGCAGCTAATGGTTCAATTCATGACCTTGTACTGTCTATAACATTCAGTTTATGACCTTGTACATGTCTTTTTCATATGGAATACTCAGGGGCTGCACACAGTAACTTCAACCTTGCTTCACCTTCCTGTCCTCCCAGGCCTTCCTCTGAAATCTTGATGAAAGTCTTCATGGCCCCCAACTCTTATATTCTACTTGACTGCAAAACCAGGATCACCTTGGTGATACAGAAATTTGCCTATTCGGTAGATAGTCAGCTTAGTGGACCAAAGATAAGTGGCTTCTTTGATGGGTGGTGTCTGAGTGTCTTGTACTTACTTCCCTGGAACAAGACAGTTCTCCTTTTAGTACAAAATAGTATCTCAAGGTCAACATGCTGCGTGTTTGTTTTTGTTGACATGCGACTTCTCCCAGCGTTATCATTGTGAGAACACATTTATACTTATCTTTTTCTTAACCTCTTTTCTGATTGGATATACCAGTCTGAATTCTCCCTCATTGGAATATCTGATATTTTGATGCTTCTGTGTGTTATACCCAGTGGCCCATCTTATATGGTTTTCCAGCTTTCCAGGTGGTATAGAGACTGATTCTCAGGTCTGAGCCAGTGAAGATCAGGTACCATTTCCTTTACTCTACTCAGGTGACTGTCTCTGCTTCTCACAGTTTTCTCACATGCGTTCTCTGATAAGTTTTCTTTGAAACCTAAAGGAAAGTACTTTGAATCTCTTGAGCTTTCTTTCTGTTTTCTCATAGTCAGTTCTTGGAGCTGTAGGTTTTTTTGGAGCTTCTTGGAGTGCCAGATCTATCGCCTCAACTCAGTAAGTGACCTGTGCTCCAACTGGATTTTCTTTGTATGTTATGTTTGACACATTGAAAATTCTTTTAAAGGTGGAAGAACTGAACCCAGGGCTTTGTGCATGCTACTACCCCCAAGCCAAACTCCCAGATCACATGGACTTGAGTCGGGAAGTAGTTGGGGCAATTATACAGCATACTCTGTCTCTTTTCTCCTTCTCTAGGACCATTGTCCTTTGCGTCTAGTGTATAATCTTTGTATTGTTTAATCATCATCATCTTATTTATCATCATCATCATAATTATTCCTATTATTATTATCATCATCATTGGTTATTAGATAAGCTTTTTCATCTGGTCCATGTTACTTCCCTTGAGTTCATTCTTTCTTAGTAGAAAAATTAAATACATATATCGCCTCAGAGAACAAAACATGTTTAAGAATTATATATTTCTCTGTGTGTTTCCCCACATAGGAGAAAGATATTTGAACACCATCTAGTCTTATTGATTAGATACACCTATTGAATGTAAACATATTTTTAATAACTTAGTTAATAATACTATATTACTGGGTGTTCAGATGGTTTCATTTTTTCCTGTCATATGATTTTGCATTAAAAATTCTTGGAGCTGAATATTTGCATGTAATATTCATTCCATCATACTGTAGAGTCACCTAGTTTCAGACTCAAAATAATGTTTAGGATTATGATATATACCTTGTATACACATGCCTGTCTATCATGGATTCCAGAAAGGGGTTAGCAATTGCATCCACATGAGGTATATTTTTAAGTGGCTGTTCCTTATTCTTCACAAATCCACCAGACAAGTATCTTTTAAGCATGACTTTTGTTAGGTAAAATCTTCAGAAGAGCCTCTCCACTGATACAAAATAACTCCAATTAAAAAAGATTAGGCCAAATCAAGAATGCTCACATTTAATGAATATAGTGCTCCTGGATGGACCAGGACACCATGGCAGGGAGAGGAGCCCATGCAAACCCCGGAGACCATGTGTTCCTGATGAGCCTAAATAGCCTGTGGGGGAGTGGTCATGACCCTCCCTGGGGAGGGGTCAGCGCTTAGCAGGCTGGGAGTTAGAGTCCAGACCAAGGCAACTCCCAGGCCAGGGCCTGGGGTGACACTTCCAGACTTCTTGGATATAGGAGTGTCAGAGGTCTGGTGTCTCACTTTCAATCAAGTAACTTTTTAATGCTGAGGTATACTTGTTTTAAAACACTTTTGTGTCTTTTGTTGTTGTCCTTCAAAACACTAAAAATTGATTCTGGTATGTTCTTCCAAAGAAGGATAAATGTCAGCTCCTTTGAATCTTAGATGATGGATAATACCTCTGTCAACAGAATCCCCACCTTTAAGAAACTTGTAGGGCCGAATCACTCTTACTGACACAAACACAGACTTCTATATTATGACTGTTTGTCCTCTCCCCAACTTGCCCTTATTTCTTCCTTTTGTCCATGCCCCTCTTCCTCCAATCTGCTTATATACTCATATTCCTTAATTTAGACCATTTGAGAACTACTTCTGATGTTAGAAGGACATGTGTGTTCTTAGGAGGAAACTACAGCCTCCCAAGCACGAGTTTCTCTTCCTCGTTAGAGGTTCTAGTGCCATCGTTGGAGCCCCACCCTCATTCGCTCATCATCTGCCTCCACTTCCAAGAACCATTGATGTAAACAGTGAATATGGGGATGGAATCGCCATGTATAAACGTAAAAGATTTCTTTTTGTTTAATTTGTATGAGTGTTTTACTTTCATGTATGTCCATCCACCACATGTGTTCCTTGTGCCCAAGAAGGTTAGAAGGAGATATTTGGATCCCCTAGAACTGTAGCTATGGATGGCTGTGAGCTTCTTTGTGGGTGTAGGTTCTGGGAATCAAACTTGGGACCTTTGCAAGGGCAACATATGCTCTTAACCACTGAGCAACCTCTTCAGCCCCAACATACAAACTTTTAAGGTCACGTCAAACCATAGCATGTAGCCAGTCTTTATATTATGAGATTGTAATTCTATGCTCATTAAACATTATTCTCTGGCCTGTTCTTTCCTCTCATTGTCTGGTAACACTGGTATGCGACCAGCTTCTTTCCCTTAGCAAAATGTCACTAAGGTGCACCTTTATTGTTGCCTACATCAGGGCTTATTTCCTTTTTAAGCCATAATGATATTCCATTGTACATACCAACCAGTTTATTTATGCATTTATATATGTGTATCCATTACTGGACACTTGGGTTTTTCTACCCCTGGGCCATTCTAGCTATGCTATATGAACATGGGTATGTGATTAGCTCCTAAAGGTCCCATGTTAATTACTTTGGAAATGTGTTCAAAAGTGGGATTGCTGGCTCATAGTTTGAGTTTTCTGAGCCTCTTCCATGTTGCTTCTGTGTTGACTGCAGCATTTTACAGTCCTATGACCTTCATTCAAGGGCTCTAATCTTTCACTTCCTTCTTCTCATGACCTCTTGTTTTAGTTTTTCTTTGAAACTTCTTAGTAGTCAGTGCTGTGGAGTTTGCATTTGGCTGTTTTCTGTTCACCTACACACGTCCTTGAAGGAAGTGGTTGCCCTATTCCTCCGCCCATCCTTTAGCACAGTGTTTGTTCTTGAGCTAAGAAAAGAACTTTCCCTGATAGGTCATCTCTGTTCCATTTGTTTTCCTCAAGTGGGCTGGTTATCCTTATTTGAGTGGTTTCTATGCTGTGAGCCATAATTTCTAACAAACACGACATTCTATTACCATGAACCCTTGTGCTCCCCCACTTACAATGGCTTTCCATGATACCACTTTGGATTTCTCCACTGACACTTGACCTCATGTGTGGTTCTAAACTATTTGATTTTGAGTATTGTTCTTTGCATTTCATTTTAAAAAAATTAATCAGTTATAGGTATTTGTAAAGTGTTAGCCCCATGGAGCTTGCTAAGAAAACAGTTCTTTTCTTCTGATTTCCCTATTGTCCCAATGGGTGTTAGGTCTTTGTTTCAGTTGAGTCAGTGTTTATACCTATCTATTATCATGCTGGGGATTGCATTTGAGGCTTTAAACCCGTGGACTGGCACACGTGAGGTAAGTAATGTATGGCTCAGCCTGTCTCCAGTCCTTCATGAGTGGTTCCTCCTTGCCATCATTCAGTCCCACGTCACGTGAAAAGTGTGTAGATCCTTTTCCTCTGAAATAAACTTTTGTGTCTGTTTTAAGTTCATCATCTTCTTCATGCTGGCTTAGTTTTCTTTGTATTAACTCTTCATTTAATACCAGGCTCACTTAGTGTTGTAAACTCATTCACAGTATACCCAGATGGACAACTGGTCTACCAATAATACCTTCTCAGTCCCTGTGTGTGTCGCCCAGGGATTGCTCTTCACAGTTAATTTCCTTTGGGTTTCTCTGTGTTAGCACTTACTGTCCTAGTTGTCACCTCCCTTTTCTTCCCTTTCCTTCCTGTCACATCTGTTAATTACTTCCCTCATCATTGTCCCTTTGTCTTCTTGCATGTAGGGATCTTATTCAATAGTCCAAAGGCACTTGGATTCCCACCTATTGGTTTATGAGTTCTCCTCCCCCTTTTCTGAGGTCTGTCAATATTTTTAGTTAAATTTAATGTTGCCGTTGTGACTTTTCCAGTGCTAGGCTCCAATTCCACTTCTGCACACATGTTCAACAAGCACTTGCCCTCTACGGCTCAGCTGTAGCCTGTTTAGCTCTTCTAGGACTTTTAAACCTCTATGTTAATGTGATCCTATCAAAGCTCATTGAGATTGGTAGCTTCTTATGGACCTTTTCACTCTACAAAAAGAACTTTCCATTTTAGGGACTGTTTTGAGGTCTTCCCTCCTCCCCCACCTTCTTTCTTTCTTGAACCTAGGGCCATGTATGTGCTAGCCACGTATTCTGACTCTGATCTATACTCCAGGAAGTACAGATCCTCCACTTACCACCTTTTATCTTCAGATAGGGTCTCCTTAAGTTGCCCTGGCTACTCTTTAACTTGCAGCCCTCCTGCCCTACTTGTATTCCTTTACTCCCTTATTCTTCTGATTGATCTCTTAGGGTTTCTACTCTAGTTCTCTATTCCTTTGCTCTGTTATCCCATTTTATCTGAAAATTCTGGCCAGCTTTCTTAAGTTCATATTCTAATCCTTTTAAATTTGGAATTATTGCTTTTAAAGCATCCTGTTATTGTTCCGGTGACTGCAGCATCTCTTTCTGGAACTTACTGTTGTTAAGTCTTTTCTTTCCAACCAGAGATTCTGGAGGACAAGCCTATCTGTTTCATGCTTCAGGGGAGGGAAGTCTGGTGGCAGAGGATGTCTTGTTCTGGTGGAGGGACAGATGGGGACAGACATTAAGAAAGACAAGCTGTCTTGCCTGTGTCTCATCTCCTTGATGCTCTAGGTCTTGGGTCCAGAATTTTCTACTGAGTTTCTGCCAGACTGTCGAGCTTGTTGCAAAACAATACACAGATATAAAGTCTTATTTGTTCCTTATTTTATCTCAAGTGTGTAACAGTTTTCTGAAAGTTGGGGCATAATTTTATATTTTCTTGATTTCAGCAATGATGATGATAATTTCTTTCATGTAAAAAAATTTTTATACAGAATCTCATGTAACCCAGGCTAATACCAAACTTGCCATGTAGCTGAGAACAACCTTGAACTTCTGATCCTCCTGTCTCTGCCTCCTGAGCTTAGGAGGCACTGTCATTTACAGCTTTCTTCCTGCTAGGATTTTTTTTTTTTTTTTTTTTTTTTTTTGGTTTTTCGAGACAGGGTTTCTCTGTGGTTTTGGTGCCTGTCCTGGAACTAGATCTTGTAGACCAGGCTGGTCTCGAACTCACAGAGATCCGCCTGCCTCTGCCTCCCGAGTGCTGGGATTAAAGGCGTGCGCCACCACCGCCCGGCCCTGCTAGGATTTTGTTCACCTATCCTGTGTTGGGGTTAGTATTTAAATGTAGGTTTTCCCGTCCCAAAGATCTGGTTTGCCTTCTCTTCACTGATTGCTTTCTGTTTTCTATTTCCTTTACTGCCTTCGTTTCAGTTCACAGTCCAGACTTAACCTTTCTTTGTCCCTTTGGTTAATGCTAACTCTTTCCTGACCTTGTGTCCTAGCGTGGTGACATGCTCTGTGTTCAGAAATGTACTGCAGTGTCCTCAGCCATCTTACAAACATGAATTAGAAGTTTCTCCTCTAAGACGTATACTTACTGCTTAAGTAAATATTGGCTCTAATTCTGGAATTTCTTTACTTAAACTCTGTCTTATGGGCTTAGTGCATTTGAAAGTCTCTCTGTTGCTTGTCTTTGGAGAGAGCTAGTGTCTACTCAGCCTTTCTTCTTTTCTCCCCCTCCCCCTTTCTTTGCTGCAGATCTACCCTGTGATTTTTCAAAAGACTTGCATGAGTCACTCCTTGACCAAAATCCAGTACAAGGAAAAAGGTTAGGCTTGGAGTAGATTAATTTGCCAATTAGAGGTTTATCTTCTTGTGAGGCCTGGAGAGGGAGCCAGCTCCAGTTGAAGCAGTCAGATGGAAGTTTGCTTCCAACCAGAGTTTTTCTTTTAGGTCTTTGGTGTGGCATTCACTAATTAGCATAGCCATTGTCATCTGGCATGGCTGGCCCCCTCAGCAGCCAGCTAGTGGCATTCTTCTCTCACAGTTTTCTGGTGAAATCTTCATAGCCTATGTAAAACAGGAGTAAGGCAGCCAGAGCTGACTTGCTTAGTTGGCTTCTGGAGGCAGAGGCTCTCTTGAAAAAGTTAGTGTGTTTCAAATGCGCCCCAGCTCTCCCAGGCCTAGCACCCTCCCACTGCTGAACACACTTCCAGGTCTGCTAGATTCTTGTTTGCTTATTTTCTGTATGTGCACTTGGAACTTGCAGTTTCTCGTGAACAGGGTGTGGTGCCTTAGCTCATCGTGGACCATCCACATCTATTCTCTCCAGCACATGTTTATGGAGGAATAGGCAATGGTTTCTGCAGTTTCTAGGACTGATTCCTAAGGTTTCTACCATCATCAGTCCATCTGGTAATCTATCACAAGGGATGAATCTGTGTGTATTACTTATTAGAAAATTTTAGTTTCCCCCTAAAATGATACTTAATTGCTCGTGATCCTTGATACTCCATTTCAATTTGTATATTTTTTCTATTCCTTGGATGAGAGTCTAGATACAGTTTTCCACTTTGCTTTCTTATACCATAAGTAGCTTCCATTTCATTCCTTACTGTTCATATTCATATTCCCTTTGTAAATTAAAAAAATTTATTTTGTGTTTGTGATGCAATGAATATGTGTTCATGTGTGTGTGTCACTTGTATTTGCATGCATGCCATAGCCAGAGGGTAACTTGCTGTGTTGGCTTCTGGAGCCAGATTGTCACGCCCCACCTCATCCAGCAAGGAATGACGCGACCACCGGAGCTCTTCTCACTGCAGTTTATTCCAGGACTTTATTCACAGCAATCTATCTCCTTCTCTTTTCTCTCTCCTCTCTCTTTCCTTCCTCTCTTTTCCCTCTCTCTTTGACCTCTCTCCCTCTCTCTTTGACCTCTCTCCTTGGGCAAACCCTCTCCCAGCCCTTAAGTAGGCATGGGCTGCCAACCCCGAACTGCCAGGTGGGCACCGCCCATAGGTTCATGCATATGCAGGCAGTTGATGATCATTGCATGTTCATAGCATAGGTCAGGCCTTAGCCATCTCAGGCGTTGATTATACATCTTCATCAGGTGTGACACCATGCAGCTCGCTACACCAGATGTCTTTCTCAATGGCTTAACACCTCATTTCTTTATAGGTGGAGTTTTCATGAGACAGTGGCCACTCCCAAATAATCATTCAGAAACTTAATATTAATTGTAAATGCTCAGTCAATAGTTCAGGCTTATTACTAAGTAGCTCTTAAAACTTAAATTAATCCATTTCTATTAATCTATATATTGCCGTGTGGCTTGTGGCTTTACCTGTTCTCCAGCATGTTTTTCTCCCTCTGCATCTCCTGGCATCTCTAGACTCTGCCCTTCTTTTCCCAAGCATTCTCAGTTTAGTTCTCCTGCCTAACTTTATCCTGTTCAGCTATTGGTCATTCATCTTCTTTATTAAACCAATCACAGTGACCTCTATTCATACAGTATAAAGGAATAGTCCACATTTCTTCAGATGAGGAGCTCAACCCTTTAGCTAGACTATTTGAAAAGTACACCCAGAGAACCTCCCATCTCTTCTTCCCCAGAACTGGGATCATAGGATTCTCCCCCCCTCCTCTCTCTATATATTTGTATACGTATGCGTACATGTGCCTATGCCTGTGGAACCAGAGGATAATCTTGGGTGTCATCCTGAGGAATAATGTCTACCTCCTCGGAGACAGAGCTGACACAGGGTCTCTCATTGATCCATCAGTCACTGATTAGGCTGGATAGTCTGTGAACCCCAGAGACCCTCCTGTCTGCACCTCCCCAGTCCCTGGCCCACAGACACATGCTACCACACCTAGAGTTTTGTGTGGATGCTGGGGCTCAAACTCGTGTCCTCATGCCTGCAAGGCAACCACTTTACTGAATGAGCTACATGCCCAGTCCACCAGTACTCTTTCAGTTGGAGGGTTGGCCTGTAGAAAGAACCTGGACCCTGGCATCAGGCCGGTCCTGCTCCAGGTCTTAGAGCTCTCCTGGCTTTGTGACTGTGACTGGGTCATGTGACCTTTTTGGAGTCTTAGAAGTCTCATGACATGAGCTAACTGCATCTAACTGAGGCCATGCGGAATGACCGTTACTAAGCTTGGTGTGCAGAGGGCTTTCCTTGACTCCTGGCCCCCCTCTCTTTTCTCTTGTTGTTAGTAATGATGACATATGAAAGCTTGGTTTTGGGGGTGGGGGTTTATCCTTTTATTGTTATAGACAAGGTGCTTGTATTCCCCTCTGGGCAGTCTTTGTATTGTGGCAACTGAAGTTACCTTGAGCTAAAACGAAATGGACTAGATTATACAGTATGACTCTTCTAGAATAGAATCCCACTTACTCTCTTTTTGTTGTTATCATCATGCAATTTTGTCTTCATTTATGAATATGGAAAGATGATATGAATTATAAATGCACAAGGAAAATAGAGAAATAAAAGTAGGGGTGAGCACAAGGTCATGTGTTGCCATGGGTCCTATAATTTTCCTAGGGTAGAACCCACACTCTAGAAGCTGTTGTAAAAAAAGCCATTGCCCCTTCCCCTGGGCCTTTCATTTAAATTATCAATGTCCTTTTCTTCCTTCTAAGAGTAGAGCTGAGGAAGATGTCAGCATTGGCTCAGGATAGCTGTGGCATCCCATGTTGATGCTGGTCCAGGACAGCTTTCGAAGCTTGCTTGCTGTGCTTTTGTTCATAAAGCGATTGCCCTTCATTTAGAATCAGTAAAAGCTGATATGAGTCAAACTGTGGTGTGAAGGCATAATACTTATGCAAGAATAAAAATGAAAACTTGCAGGCCGTGGGAGTTGCTGTGTGACCGGGGCATTTCTACAGAGGCTCAGCAGCAGCCTGGAGCCAGTAGCACAGCACACTGTGGGATCAAAGGACTGGGATTAACTGTCCAGCTTCTCTGTTCCCACTACACAAGGCTCAGATCATTTGACCCTTGGTTTGCGACTTTTATTATTAAGGAAGCTGTCATTCTCCAAGAGCTGAACAATACTCAGGCATCTCCTTGTATCCTGATGAAGTTAGAAAGTATGTTTGCAACAGGGGCTGGCTCAGACCTATGTGCTTGTTTCCTTTAGGTGCTCAATGAATAAATCTGTCCTCTCTTCTCCCCTTTGCCTCTCTCCTCTCCCACCCTTCCCCTTCTATCAGTTTTTCCTTTTCTCCCTTCTCCAGTGCCCTTCTCCCCTTCGCCCATTCTCCCTCTTCCTTTCCCCCATCTCTCATCTCTCTTCTCTTCTATCCTTCATCTTTTCAACACCAAGGCCTTACTATATAACCTAGGCTAGCTTAGAACTCTTGATCCCCTTCTTCTGCCCCAAGTGTTGAGATTAGAGGTGCGAACCATCATATGCCATCCTTGATCAATCTCTTTTGAGGGATTGCTAGGTGAGACAGAAGCTGCTGGAAGTGCAAGGTTTACTCAGAAGAAAGGAATGCTCATAACTTCTTCAGGTGAAAATTTTCCCTTTATGGACTAAATTGCAATGCTCATATGACATGATCATGGAAAATATCTCCCCCCCCCCACACACACCCATATTTTTAAGGCAGGGCCTCACTGTGTAACTTTAGGTGGCCTGGAACTCACTTTGTAGACCAGGATGGCCTTGGACTCACAAATATCTGCTTGCCTCTGCTTCTTGAGTACCGGGATTAAAGGTGTGGGGTACTATCTCTGGCCAGTCTTTGGACAGAACCAAGGTCCTAGCTTACTGCTGGAACTTCAGCATTTTTTGAGTTTCCTTAGTGAACATACAAATGAGAAAAGCGTGGGTTTTACTTTGTGGTTGTTTAGCACCCTCTCCTTGAGAAAGTCAAAGGATTTAAGGAACTCCCTCTCTCTTACCTGTAGGCAGGAAGTCTGATTTGTGGAACCCCTACCTCCCTGAGTTCCTGATCCCTTCCATCACTTACTCATGTGATAGTGGGATACTTGATCTTAAATCTTTAAAGTGTTCACCATGCTCTCTGAAGAAATGTAAATATGGAATCTCATCCCTTTCTTATGTCTTAAAAGTGTACAAGTCTCTAGACTCCATTCTCCAAGTCTCAGGGTTGTTTTTGGTTTTGTTTCCACAAAAGGGTAGGGAGAGCTAAGGCTGAACATTAGTCTTCCCTAACTGCTTGGCAGACCTTCTCTTACCCTTTGTATATAGATTATCAGATCTCAAAAGTAAATTTTAAGAAAGCATTATTTAATGACAAGGTAGCTTCTCCTCTTGGAACAGTCTTCATGTGTCCCCAAATTGATGCTGTCTCCCCAGGACATCTAGTGTGAGCAGATGGCATAGCAGTCATGCCTTTCATTGGTAGATGGCATGGGAGGCATGCCTTTCATTGGTAGATCTACCTCAGCAGGCCCTGTGTTCATTCAGCTGTTATTTGTTTTTGTTTTTTGGTTTTTTTTGAGGGGAGTGACTTTTGCTTCACCTTGCCGGTGACTCTTCCCTAGCCCATGTGAGTCCTCTCCTCCTCATTCTGGGCTTCCTTATGTTTTTGCAGGCTTACAATTCCTCCTAGCATGACCGAGATCTGATCAGTCAACGCAAGCATTGTTTCCTGTGCCCAGTTCTGCAGTGCTGGGGCCTCCTCATTGCCCCAAACTACGGCACTGTCATGGCGGCTGCCTCTACTTCCGTCCCTGTAATTTCACAGCCCCAGGTAAGTGATTTGACCTGGGAGATGTTTTGTTGTTGTTGTTAACGATGGTTTTGTGTAATAGTTAAACTGAGTTTTAAGGAAGCATACTTCAATGAATCAAGCACACCTCTCATTGTCACTTGCTGGGTACTTTGACGGGGTGCTTTGGAGAGAGAGATGCTGTGTAGTTCAGGAAGCAGCTAGAACTGACCTCTGTTCACAGGGGACAAGTTTACCACACTCAGGATGAGAATGCCCAATTGGCGCTCCTGCCATCAAGCTCTGAAACAAGACACGCCAGAAGAAGTGAATTCTGCTTCTCTTATTTCTACCTTCTTTTGGGGGGGGGTGGTACAAGTAATATTTCTCAGTTTGATCTAAGCCCTCCAAGACTTCTTCATTGGCCTTTTCCTGTAATTATTATTTTGCCTTGGCCCATTCTGGGAAACTTGAAAACAAAATGGAGTTCTAGAAACTTCTGAGCAGTCGTCTCAGTAAGTGCTTTGGTTGTACATGGGGAGCAGAAATTCTTCCAGGATGTCTTCTTTGTTTAGATTATGGTGTTACCTGCTGCTTTGAGTGTGCGAGTGTATTAGTCTCAGCAGGCAGCATAGTGCAATGGGAGGGAAAGAGACTTGGACTCGTTAGGCCTTGGTTCATCTCCCTGTTCCTTGGACTGACGCCTCCTTGTCCCTCCCCAGCTTCAAACTCCACCTGTGTTATTATCCTTCACACAGTATTCCAGTGGAGAAAACAGTAGCTGGTATGCAAAGCACTCAAAAGTGTATAGTTTCTCATCTTCTCTCCCTTTCTTGTGACTCTTCTTTATCCTGTGTGGCTTCTCATGTATGACGCTCAATTTTAGGCAAAGGTTTAAGAAAAAAATGGGTACCTTTGAGCAAGAGGCATTTTAAATGCTTATATTTAGTACACAAAATACTGGGTTCCATTGTAACATTTTCATGTATCATTGTATTTTGCCCATTTTCCCTGATGCCTCTTTTGTCCTGCCTCTGTCCTCCCTCTTTCTGGTCTCCCCCACTCCATCCACACACCCCCTCTGTTTCTGTGCCATTCATATGGACTGTATTTGTTACTTTTTGCTGCTGTTCTAAAGCACCATGAACAAGGCAACTAAGAGAAGAGAGTGTTTATTTGGGCTTCTGGTTCCAAAGGTGTAAGAATCCATCATTGTCATGGAAACATAGCAGGCATCGCCTCTGGAGGAGCAAGCCCAGAGCTCACAGCTTGAAACATAAGCAGAAGCAGAGAATGATCTGGAAGTGGCTTGAAGATTTAACTCTTTAGGCCCACTTCTAGGGACATACATACTTCCTCCTGCAAATACATACCTCCTGAATCTCCCAAACAGTGCTACTAGATTGGGACCAAGTGTTCAAATGCATGAGCCTGGGGGACATTTTAACTCAAACCACCTTGTGGACATAGTTTTTAAATCTAGCTTCTGTATATGAGGAAGCCGGAAGTCTTTTGTCTTTCTTCCCCCATCACCCAGTCTTGATGGCACAGGACATTGTTTTACCCATTTGTTTTCTGTCTCATTTAGAAGCCTATTATATTTTGTACATATTTAAAATAAGGACATCTGTTTTTTTTGTTTTTTTTTTTAAGAGGGAGTTGAGAAAGAAGGACGGGTCATTCTTCATTGCCTGTAGAACAGCAGTTCTCAACCTGTGGGTCGTGACCCTTAAGGGGAGTTAAATGACCTTTTCACAGGGATCTACTAAGACTATCAGAAAGCATAGATATTTACATTATGATTCGTAACAGTAGCACAATTACAGTTGTAAAGTAGCAATGAAAATAATTTTATGGTTGGGGGTTATCACAACATGAGAAAGTATATTAAGGGGTCACAGCATTAGGAAGGTGAACAAATCTTTCTTGGAGGAATATCTTTGGATTGCCAACCTCCAAATAGCAACCCAGAGACTTATTTTTAATTGTGAAAGCTCAGTCTTAGCTTAGGCTTGGCCCACTAGCTCTTATAAATTAAATTAACCTGCTTCTTTTAATCGACATTTTACCATGTGGCTTTTTATCTTTTGTTTTTTGTATGTCCGACTCCCTCTGTGTCTTGTTGGTGTCTCCACCTTTCTTCCCAGAGTTCTCTCTGTCCCTGGAAGTCCTGCCTACTTCTTCCTGCCTAGTTATTGGCCATGCAGCTCTTTATTAAACCAATCAGAAGCTCCTTGGCAAAGACACTCTTCACAGTATAAACAGATACTCTACCACAGGAAGGTTGAGAGCTACTGCTACTGATTAACTGGGGGTTTTCCACCATGAATAAGTCCTTGTTGTTCTTTGACTTTTTCAGGAGTGTTTTGGGGGATGTTCGATGCTTGGTGTCATCTCCATCACGCCATTTCTCTTTTTCTAGCTGGTCCATCAAAGTTTCAACATTTTTGACTACTTGGGCGTCTTGCTTCTTTTAACCCCTGTGGATCTTTGGCACCATAGGGACTTAGAGAATGGATCAAGAGATTTAGTTTGTTTTACTTTAGGTTACCATTTCAAAGCCCAAGGCAGCTGTTCCTGAGAGTGACAATTCTTGGCCTTTTTTTGGGAAGTGAGTTAGGTCCTAGCATGGGCTTTCCTGACCAGACATTTCAGCATCTCTCACTGTCGTGTGTCAGCTTTTCCAATAACACTGGCTTACCCACCGTGCTCCCTGTTACATAAACTACTATGGTTTGGTGCGTAATATAAATGCTTTCAAGTGACTCATTCCATCAAAATGTCCAGTACTCTCCAAAGTAGAAGGGGATCCTATTTAATATAAACACTGAGGGAAAAAGATACTCTTGAAAACTTTCCAGGGTGTGTGTATGTGGGGTTAAATTGGCATAGCTACTTAAGTGGGTATTAATCAGTATTAGTCAGTATTAATAAATACTGATGAGGCAGTATTTGTTGAAGTCAGGTACCTTTGCAGTCATTCTGCTGTCTAAACACATAAGACCAAGGGAGAGTGTAAAAAGATAATCGCACCACGAACTTCAAAGTTCCTGATAGTCAGTTATGGTTATTAATGAAGTTAGGTGTATGGGTATGATTTAAAGGGCACATAGCAGTTAAAACAGGCATTTCAGCATGCCTATGTTGTCATCAGACACCTTATAAAAGGAAAAGAAAGAAAGACATAGAATAATCCTCACGGGAAGAGATCATTAAAACTATAAAACAAGACCATGTGTTTTTAAGGACTAACATATGGCTCATAAACAGAACTGCAGAGGAGAAAGCCAGAACATACATTTTTCAACAGAATTCTGTTGCCCCCCAGAGGTCCCAAATTGGATCTGGGGAGATGATAAATATCTCCAAAGCTTAAGCCTACCCTAAAGAACTGTATTTTGTAGTGTGTGACTTCCTTCATTAGGGAGAATTTAAATTTAATTAAAGTTTTCTTCTTGAGGATCATTATTAAAAAATAAACAAAAATGGCATGAAACACCGCTTTTCGGAAGCGTGCACACGGGCCCTGTAGCCACACTGCTTGAGCTCAGATCCTCGAGAGCCTGAGGGTGTGTGTTTCCCTTCTCCCTGCCCAGTTTGCATAAGAAACAGCAGTAAAGAAGCCAGCCTTCTGGCATTGTTTGGAAAGTGTCATGTGCAGTTATGCATTCGACTCAGAACAATGGCTTGTGCATATTGTCCATGCACGTTGGCATGCATTGTTGTTACTGCTCCGCCACTGGATAGGCCTCTACGTGCAATGAGATAAATAAGGTTGTTGCCTTCCTCGAGTTGAGAAACGCAGTAGAAGATGGGCAGATAAGGAAACCACAAGTTAAAATGCTGGGTCACAATTACAGTGGCCGAGAAGTATGGCTCTTCTTAGAATTAGCACTTTGGCTTCTTGCAGAAAGACCCCAAACAAGGAGCCCGTGCATGGCTATGAGCTCTTTTGACAGGGGAGAAGAAACAGCATGTGCAAATGCCTGGTAGGCTATGGTGAGGAGAGCCACAGCCTTGGGATTAGTTCAGAGTGAGCACAGTGAGGTGGGGCATGGGTCTGTCCCTAGAGGCTCCTCCACTGGACCACAGATCTGACTGTTGGACTTTGAAGAATTCTGTGAAGGGCTCCGTACATAACTTAGTACTTAAGGGTGTGTTTTGTTCTCTTAGAGGATCCGAGTTTGATTCCCAGCACTGCATCCGTACTAGGGGTTCATAGGTCTGTGACTCGGACTTCAGAGGACCCGGTGTTCTCTTTTGGCCTCCGAGGGCACCTGTACTCATGTGTGTAAATAAGCACACACACACACACACATACACTTAAAGGTAAAATAAATCTTTTTTAAAAACCAAACCAAACCCAGCATTTGGTGAGCTGTTTGAAATCAGCCATGATGTAGTATTTAAACGGCAAGAAATTGGCAAAGTCTTAGTATTAGAGGGTTTACAGGATTTTGAAAGCCATATTAAGGAAATGAACAAACTCTTAATGAAGCCTGTGGTGGTAGAGTGCTTGGAGTCTTAGACCTTTGCTTGAACCCTGTCTTGACAATGTTCTTGACAAATTCTATAGCAATGCCAACCACAGTAGGCAAGTCCCATTCTCAGCCCATGCTGGCCATACTGGTCATAGCAATGGTCTTTTGTATTTGGGAACTAAGACATTTGTGAGGAATTAGCTACAAGCTGGGATGATTAGATCACAGAGCAAGGTGGTTTATTTTTTAGGAGAGATACAGACCTTTGGACCCCTGGCTCTAAGAGTCTGGCTCTAGGTCATGATGAGCCTCCTGATTATAGGCTGATTCTTCCTCCGGACTTTGCAGCCAGGATCTCCATCAAGACAGGCTTTCCTGTGCATCTCAGCCTGTACTGATGGCTGCTCCCCTATTAGCTGTTGTCTCCTGGTGCAGAGAAGGCTTGAATTATATGAAGGCAGCCTCTCTTTAGGTGGCACATAACGAGTAGCTTTGACAGAGCCATCACCTTACCCTGACATTATCCAGCCCACGAACTGCTCCTGCAAAGGGAACTGACCATCCAGTGTGAGGATAAACTCACATTCAAGTGGGAAGGCCTGAGAATCCCTTTCCAAGACAAAGGCAAGAAGTGGAAGAACAAGAAAAGAATGTGGGTTTTTTTTGTTTGCTTTTCTATTCATCTGGGAACAAAGAACATTTCTCCAGCGAAGGCTGCCTAACACAAGACATAAACTAATTAATATGGACAAATAGCTGGCGATTGTTTCAAATAACAATAGGGAAGAAAGCGCTCATTGTCACTCCCGATGTCTTCGCTGTATAGTCAGCCAGGCATTGGCCTTGTGCTTTGCAGTGAGACAAGTTTGTGTTCTCTGCTTGGCTACTGCCTGGTCTCCAAGATGCAGGCTTGTTTTCTTGTGCTGGGCCTGCAGCACCCAGCCCTGATGTCACTAAGGTGAGTCCCAGGATAATTGGGACAGACAGCCACAGGAAGTTGCCTCCACTGATTTATAGCTACCCTAGTCCGGAGTTGGTAAGAAGCTTCCATATCCACGGAAACCTGAGGATGCGTTTTGTAGACAGGGATCACTGAGATTGGTGATGTGTTCCTCCTGTCCTGTGGATGCTGAGGGGGTGGGGTAGTTGCCGTGTTCTGTTTCTAGAACTCAGCTAAACATTTATTTCATTGTGGTTGATGAGGTTCCGGGGAGTTGAACAGTAATTTGGATTTCAATGTTAATGGAAGGGTCAGTAGCTCAATACTAGAGTATGTCATTTGGTGATAGGGGTGTCTGAGATCTTACAAGGTGCTTGGCTGCCATCCCTGGGATTCCATTAAGGAAGGGACCTTTGCCTTCAGTGTTGTGGATGCTGTTCCCTTCTGCCTCTCGAGTGTAAGACAGCATTTGTGTTCACGCTAGTGACCCAGAGAGAGTTTGTACCCCTTAAGTGATTTTGTTTTCATTAAAGGTATATGTTTGTGATGGTTTCCAGTGCCTTTTCTGTTTTCCTCTGATATTTTGAACTGTTTTAAAGCCTTTGTATTTTCAAAGTCTATGTCTTAGAAGCTTTTACTTTGAGTTGGATGAAAGCAACTGAGTTCTGCATTCCAACTCTGGATATGTTACTCTGAGTTTGAAGACTCTCTCTCTCTCCACTTCTTCCTCCTTCCCTCCTTTCCTCCCTCCATCTGCCGTGTGTGTGTGTGTGTGTGTGTGTGTGTGTGTGCTGTTGTTGTTTTTGTAGAAGCCCGTATTAAGAGGTTTCAAACATTCTCAAGAATGATCACAAGCCCCTGCTACAATCTAGAGTCACCAGTTACCAAAGTTCAGCCCATTGGCTTCACATGTGGGAAGATGAAACATTAAGTCCACAGCTTTGCTCCATCTCTTATCTGTCTGCATATCTCACTATTCATCTGCCAGATATAACTTGTTTATATAACCACAATTCCATTATCACACCTAAGAACTGAAAGCAGCTGCTGACATCATATTGTGCTCAATCGTGTTGTCGTGGAAGGTCAGCAGACAGAGTCATTCGCTCTTCTGTTACTAATCCATCCCATGAGCTCTCATCGTTTAAAAAGACAGTTTCCTTTCCCTTTCCTCTTTACTCTCTGAAGGAGTTGGAAATTATAACGAGACTTTCACCAACCAAGACTACAGAAATGAAATGCTCACTTTAGTGTTCTATGTAAGGAAGTTAAGGCAATAGTTAAAATTTGATTGCCAAGGAGTCAGGCATGATTTTTATTAGGCAAAAGTATGAATAATTAATAGTTGTATGAAATATTATTTTACTATGAATCATTCATTACAGTATGATGTTCCCTGGGCCACACAATGAAGCCATAGTGTGATCTGGCTTTACATACATGGACCTGAGAAAGAGAAAAGGTTCATAGGATTAGATCCATATAGAGTTTGTTAAGTCTGAGCTGTTATATACAGCGCCAAGAGGCCTTTCACTATAGGTTTTCCTTTCAGCTTTGTTTTTCATGTTGTAGAATTAAAACAATGTGTGCTCTACTTGAAAGTGTAGATGGGAAGTCAGGGGCTGAGTGCTTTGTGGAGTCTTTAATAGCTACCAGGCAGATGCTAGCTCTCACCATGTCCCCATGGTGGCTGTGAGAGTTCCTTATAGGGAGCAAGCAGTGGCTGCATAACGGTTTGTGTGTGATGTGCATCTGTCTTTTGCCAGGAGACCCATCAGAGGAAAGCACGTTAGATAAACACTCTGTGGAAAACTCCCACGTGCTGCCAGGAATAAATGCACGTGCAGATAAACACTGAGATTTCTGACTTCTTCCATCTTGATCTGTGCTTCGATTAGAAGTCAAATTTCTTCTTATATTGCTATTTAAATTCATTTATGCCCCTTCTGTGTTTATAAACTCAGCAAGTTTGCGAGGGTATCTTATTGTGGACTCTGAGGGTGCATTTTCAATGTTTCTTTCCTAAGATAAAAATCACATGGGGGGTGGTGGGGCGCCTAGGACAAACCACAGAAGATACCTATGGAGTTTGTTTGTTTATCTTTCTAATATGCCCTTGTAATTGGTTCAGTCTGCGATGGTTGGTGAAGCTACTTCTTTGTCCCTACAGGGCCTGTGGTTTTCTCTTTTGCACCCACCCTGGTGCGTGTCATTTTTACGCCTGGGTTCTCCCGATACTCGGACTTCTGTTGCAGAGTCAGCAGAGATGGCAGAGTGTCACAGTGTCCTATTTTTACCATAATCACAGGGTTCAGGGGCTCCATCTTTGGAGCTCTGGATCGTGCTGTAATGAGCCTGTCATTAAAGAAATGAGCCTGAATTTGCTGGGTGATGACCCTGCCATACCATAGTTGCAGAGTGTCACTTAAGCATGGCCCTGGGGTAATTCGCAGTTGTAGGCAGGCTGAAGCCTGTGGAGAAGGAAAAGGTGTGTTTCTTCTCTGCGTTCCTTAGTGAGAACTGGGACTGTGGTGCCCCCTCGTTTCTGAAGCCTGGGTTGGCCATGGAGCAACTTTCAGTGATGCATTCAGCTTCCAGTAGAGCCATAAGACCCGGCAGCTAGAAGGACGGGGTGCGTGCTTGTGGGTGAACAAGGGCTCTGTAACCTCACAGGTGGGATGTCCAGAGGATGATCTCCACACACCAACGTCAGGTCAGCCTGCACCAGTCAGTAAGGGGGGGGGAGTTGGAGTCTAGGTTCAGGCCCAGATAGGAGACTGTTCACTGAATTCATGCATGAGCCCCAGCTCTAAGCACTTTGCTCCAGAATTCTGCTTAGCATGACCTTAACTATGGTTGGTAAGTCAATAAAGCCAACCAGGAGAATTGCAGTTCCATAGCTTAGTGGCACAGGTCATAGTTCAGGGCTAAGCTAGAGGGATGAGTTCAGTTGTGTAGAGATGACGTGGTCAGGTGATCCCACCTCTGTGAGTCATGGCCACATGGAGGGACTCACCTGCAACATCACACTGTCATGAGGAGCCTGGAGCCCTAAGGCACCACTGAGCCAGCGTGTGGGAATTCACATCCCTGGCAGTGAGGAAGAAAGTAAGGCAAGCAGAGATGAGAGGGCGTGCCACTGATGTGAGGACCACAGTCAGCAGGCACACTGGACAGTATGTATTTAATTAGAATTAAAAACAACTGTTTTGTCAGACAGGCTTTCCCACCACAGCCCAACATAGCCTTGAACTTGTGGTAATTTACCTACCCACTCCTCTTTTTTTCTTTCTTCATTCTGAGGCAGGATTTCTTTGTGTAGCCATCTTGGCTGTCCTAGAACTCACTTTGCAGACCAGGCTGACCCTGAACTCACAGACATCTGCCTGGCATTGTCTCCCAAGTGCTGAGATTAAAGTCATGAGCCACCACCACCCAGCTTTACCCCATCCTCTTGTGTGCTGGGATAACAGATTTAAGCCATACTACCTGGCTAAACTGGATTTTTTTCTTTTCTTTTTAAATTAATTACATTTGACCTCAGTGGTGGCATATGCCTTTAATCTCAACACCCAGGAGGTAGAGGCAGGCAAATCTCTGTGAGTTCAAGGCCAGCTCAGTATGTCTACATACAGAGTTTCAGGCCAGCTAGGGTTACACAGTGAAACCTTGTCTCAAAAACAACTAAAAATATGTCACTTTAGTTATTCATCTTGTGCTCCCCGTGGGTGTGCGTGTGTATGTGTGTACTTGTGTGTGTGCATGCTTGTGTGTACTTGCGTGTGCACTCATGCATACACATGCCATGGCGCATACTTGGGGGTCAGAGGACAGCTTGATAGAGTCTGTCATCTCGATTCTCTAGGTCGTTTTGCCAACAAGGTAGGACCTAGGGACTGAACTCTGGTAGTGAGGCTTGACTACAGATGCCACTGTCTGCTGAGCTAGCTCACCAGCCCCAGAATTCTTATAAGTACCTTTGGTCCAAGTTTTCTCTTAAAGTTATTAAAATTTTCTCTTGATATGTGAAATAGGGAAAGTGGCTTTTTATTGAATATTGTATGACTTAATTCTTAGTCTACTCATAGCAAAAGCAGTTTCCCGGAGCAGTTTTTCCCGTAAGGAAATGACAAGAGAAAGTGGTAGGTGAGGGTTAAAAAAAAAGAATAAGTGTTTGCTGCTTATGTTTTAAAACTGAAACAGAAGAAGTTGTAAGTAGGATATGTTTCTTAATGCACACCGAATACGTAGTTTTGCCTATCCATTCAGTTAAGACTTCATTTCAGATACTGTCTGTGGTCCATGAAGGCTCAGTCCCTGTGGGTTTTGATTTTTGTGTCAACAGAACAGATGCCGTAGAAATGAGTACCTGATGCTCAGGTTGCCTTTAAATCCCAGGACTCAGGAGGCAGAGGCAGGTAGATCGTTCTCTGGGGCTAAGGGGGCCAACCTGGTCTGAATAAGGATTTGCAGGCTAGTCAGAATTGCATAGTGAGTCCCAATCCCCTCCCCTTTCCTTCAAAAGGTAACTTTTTCTTCTCCAGTTTTAGATGAAGAAATTACATTCTGTTCTGTTCATGCACACATGTTCTGGTGGAGGTCAGAGGTTCTATGTTATTTTTTGAGAGAGGTCTCTTATTACATTGGGAGGCCCCGAATGAGCTGGAGTAGCTCATTAGCAAGCCCCAGGGCCCTTCCTGTCTGCCGCCCCCAGCACTGGAATCGCAGGTGTAGTCCACGTGTAGCTGCACATGGTTGCTGGTGGTGTGAACCTAGTCCTCATGCTTCTCTGGCAAGCACATTCCATCTTTAGCCACGATGTCCCCATCCCCACCTCCTCTTTTAATGGCTTACATTGAATCATTTTTGTGATGAAATATGTTTAACGATGGTGAAACGTGCAGGAATGTATCCATTATTTTGCTTTGTAAAAGCTTAACCTTTTGATGCGATTTCTCAGCCTTTTGTGTTTTAATAAATAAAGGAAATGAATACTTACCATCCAGCAAGGTCATTGAAGTCCTTTCTACTCTTTTCCCAATGCTGTTAATTTTTTCATCCAGATCAGAAGTTGACAAATTATTATCCTCTCTGCATGTATTTGAGGACATTCAGTTCTGTGAGAAAACATGAATAATTATAATAAATTTCTATAATTTTTAAATGCAAGAATGATATGCCACATGTTAACCTGTGCAAATTGCCTTCATGGTTAGTGTGTGTGAACTGGCTTTATTTCATTTCTTTTTAGTAGTTTCTTGCGTATGTTGTAATTCATTCCTTCTCTGGTGGTTCAGTATTTATGTTGCTTCTTCATTTTAAATTATACGATATTGGCTCTCCTTAGGCATGTTTGGGATCCTCCCCACCCCCTCCAGAGTCCAGTGTCTGAATATGTGAATTTGAGTCATTTTTGTGAGACCGTTTTTCAAAGCTGGTGTACTGAGTTTCCATTCTCTGGCATCGTATGACTGCCCTCGCAGGCAGTGACATTTTCAGACACGTTAATTGTGCTGTGTTGGAAACAATTGGCCCTTTCTGTCGATGCTGCTCAGCCTTATCTGGTTCCTTCTGAGGAGAATGTTCATGTGGCTCTTGGCTGGTTTGACTTTCTCCTGGGGATTGTCTGTCCATGGCTTTGCACAAGTTTTTTTTTTCTGTTGGATCTTTTAGATTTGTCTTTTTGATTGGTAAGAAATTTTTACTCCTCGCTCTAAGGAGAATTGTATATGTAAATTGCCAAATTTCATACAAGCATTTTTCCTCCCCTTTAATTAAAAGTTTTTTTTTGTTGTTGTTTTTCAGCACTGAAGTCTTACATTTTTTTTTATTAGCTAAATTTGGTCAATGTTTTGGTTTCATTTGGAAAAAATCTTCCCACTATTCACAAGTTATAAATACATTTTTTGTTTTCTTCCAATTCTTTCAGATTACTATATAGTATATATAATAACATATAAAATATAATATATAATAGACACAGCACAATAATACTTAATAGAATAAAATAATATGTATTATATCATAATATAATATGTTTTTTACATATATATATATATATATATATATATATATATAATGCCTCAAATGGCATTCTGTATATGATAGTGACTTATACACCCTGATGTGAGTTCCTATGCATTAAATAGGTTATTATTTTTAAATAAATGAATACTTGATGGGTACAGTTTGTTGTTTTTACTCTTTGACCCTTTTGTGGGGCCTGCCACAGCCCCCAAATAGAGAGTCTCACTATTACTTATTATAGCTATTTGGCCTCAACTTAGCTTGTTTCTGGCTCTCTTAGCTTAAACTATCCTGTCTGTCGTTTGCTCTGGGCTTTTATCTTTCCCTATCTCTGTAAACCTTCCTTTATTTCTTACTCCATGGTTTTGCTGTGTAGCTGGGTGGCTGGCCCCTGGAGTCTTCCTCTCCTTCTTTTCTCATTCCTTGATCCCCCCCTGCCCCCGATTTCTTCTTCTATTTATACTCTCTGCCTGCCAGCCCCGCCTATCCTTTCTTCTGCCTTGCTATTGACTGTTCAGCGCTTTATTAGACCAATCAGGTGTTTTAGGCAAGCAAAGTAACACAGCTTTTCAGAGTTAAATAAATACAATATAAAAGAATGCAATGCATAGTTACATCACTAAACAAATATCCCACAGCATAAATACATGTAACACATCTTAAAACAATGTTCCACAACAGATGGATAAAGCCATGCCACCCTATCAAGCCACCATGTGTGTGTTTCAGCCTCTCTGGCTAGTTCCAGAGGGTTTTCATGCTTGTCTGTGCTAACCTTGACTTGTGTATTCCACCTGGGCCTCCTCAGTACTGGAATTACAGGTCCATACCACCATTCCTGGTTGGGTAAATCCTTATTCCCCTAATTGTTTTTCTCAATTGATGCTGCTTTTTTTTTATTACCTGCACTGTGTGTGAACTGATATTTTTCCTTATCCATTATTTTACTAATAAGGAGACTGCTAAGACTTCTGGCACTACTAGTGGCTTTTAGTTCAAACTCACAGCCTCAGACATAACCATTTCTGCTTCTTAGTAGCATTTGGGAGTTGGAGAGATGGCTCAGCAGTTAAGAGCACTGCTTGTTCTTCCTACGGTCCTGAGTTCAATTCCCAACAACTACATGGTGGCTCACAACCATGTGTAATGAGATCTGGTGCCCTCTTGAGGAAGGGACCTGGTCAGTCGTCCTCATCAACTTAGACCATGAAACCCAATATGGACAAATTCAACAGAACAGCCATATATGGGCTGCCTATGCATGCTTCAGCATTGCCAGGGCATAAACTTCATTCATTCAAAATTTCCTCATTGACCACGATAATCTGCTCCAGGTGTAACCCATTAACCTTGCTTTGTAGTTCTTAATTGGCTCAGAGAAGCATCTAGAAGACTTGCTATATTTAATCCTGCACATCCTTGCTATTAGTAACAGCTTTTATCATTCCTCCTCTTAGCGACAACTTAAAATTCTCTGGGAATCTGCCAGTGTGATGATGTTTCCCTTTTTTAGCCTGGTCGAGAAGAATCTTCATGAGAAGGCTTTCATGAAATAGTCTCGCTGAATATATATATATATATATATATATATATATATATATATATATATATATATATATATATCAGTTTGCTCTCCACATGTAAACGTAGTATTATCCTGCTACTTGCTTTATAAGATAAACCACTTGAGGTATTATTTTTGATGAATTTCTAAAAGACTAATTATTGCATCTTCTTCAGCATCCTAAGGAACCTAGAACTAAGCTATCTTGTAATTTGTGTCAGTGCTGTATTCTGATGAGAAATCATGCCATTTTTCTTATTTTTAATTTGAGACTGTAAGAAGGATGAGAGATTATTTTCCTGGTAGTAAACCTAATACCATTTGAATAAATTCCATGCTACCTATTTTTCTGCTCTTATCCGGAGAATAGTGTAAATGGTTTGATTGTTTTAGCTTTAATAACTGGAAATGAAAAGGACATAGAAATCTTTTATGCTTCCATTTCAAAAAGAGAGAACGGGACTAGGAGCCTACGTTTTGAACACGTGACTTGGTGGACATTGGACTCAGGAAGAGTGTAAAGCTCCGAGTTGCACATACCCTCACACATTCCACTGTGTTAATAGAAATGGGACCATGTGATCCTGAGGCAATGGGTACAGGTGGCTCCTCAGTGTGCATGGGCCAACCAGCCTAGTCTATTCAGCCAAATCCAGGCCACTGAGAGATCCTGTCTCTGTAGCCAAAGTGGATGAAAAACAGTACCCTAGGTTGACCTCTGGCTTCCTCATGCGCGCACACGCGTGTGCCTGTGCTCTGACACACACAGACCTATGTGCACATATGCATACACAGGAGTGGGGAGCAAGCTGACTTCGCTTATATCATACTGCGGGTTCCTTACCCAGCGTAGATTAAGATGCCCTTACAGCATGCCAGGGGAGTACATATTTACTTTCTTCTTGGACTCTCTACTAAACCGCAGAGGTCTAATTAGTATCTTGTGAGCTTTATGCCAGGTGTTTGTTTTTCCTCTTGGCTAATGAGTGTGTAATTGCCTTCTGGGAGTTAAAAGGCGTGTCAAATGGACAGGAAGTGGCTTCAGCAGGCACTCGGGTGTATCGTTTAGTGCCCTTTGAAGGCATAGTGTTGAGCTGCGTCCTTGCCTGACATTCCATAATTCCTGGGAAGGCGGAGAGGGGTGCATGAAGGTCAGAGACCCCAGACAGCACCATAACAACACCCTTTAGAGTTCAGGATGACAGGCTGCCGTGACTGAAGCACGGGTAGGGTGAGATTTCCAAAAGGAACATCTGTGCAGAGTAGCAACTGAGGCCCTACCCCCAGCCCAGGATTCCTTTCTGGGATGCAGTGACCACTGGGGCCCCACCCCACCCCACCCCACCCCATGATTCAGCGATCAGTGCATGATGGAAGTACGTGAATGCCGACTTTCTGCCACTGAGAGACATTTCATTTAAAAGTAATTTTTATCTGATCTGCATGTTTAGCCCTTTGGCAGCTTCTTACTCAACAAGGATTTCGAGCTGTAATGATTTCACCTGTAGAGCAAGAGCTCTCATTGGAAAGTATTTACTGAATTTTGTCTGAGTATATTCATATTGTCCCCATGATTCTAACAGTAACTACTGGTTTCTTTTAAGTAAGATCTTACGTAGATACCTTTGGTGCAGGGATCATTCTTTGCCTATTGCCCTTTCCTTCAGTACAGCCAGCTGGAGACCAAATGCTCACATTTTCCTCAGCAGTGTGGAAAGTGACCTTACTTCAGTAACTACCCAAAGCCACTGTCTTTACCTCCGCCCATTCCGGTAATTTCTGCCGATTGTCACAATTTAAATAGTATGTTCAATATGTTTGCATTTCTTCCTCTTTCTCCTCGTCTCTCCCTGATATGATTCTTATCTAAACAGTAAGAGAAAATGAACAAACATTTACGTCCTACTTTCCTAACTCAAGTACTTTTTGGTGCAATGATAGATTTATGCCAATATTATTAAATTATATCTTGTGTAATTTAAGAGTTATTTTTATGTTTGAATTTTTGACCATTTGAAAACAATTGTCATGTCTTATGAATTTTATACACCAGGGATTTTGGCTGCATGTGTGCATGCATACATGTGTGTGTGTGCATGTGTGTGTATGCGTGTGTGTGTGTGTGTATGCACAAGCACTTGTGTTTATTAGTCACTTTCCTTGTGATTGTGGTCAAGCTCCTCGTGAGCCTGTGGGGGGCTTTCCTGTAGGGTCCTAAAGATTTTCTCTATACAGCAAAGTTTTTCATACCTTGGGTTTTGTGCTAAAGCAGTGGTTCTCAACCTTCCTGATGCTCTGACCCCTTTAATACAGTTCCTCATGTTGTAGTGACCCCAACCATAAAATTATTTTTGTTGTTACTTTATAACTGTAATTTTGCTACTATTATAAATTGTAATGTAAATGTATGATTAGTAGAAAATTGTAATGTAAAATCCAACATACAGAATATATGATATACAACCCTGGTGAAAGGGGCATTTGACCCCCAGCGGGGTCACGACCCACAGGCTGAGAATCTCTGTCCTAAAGCTCCCACATCAGAAGCACTGGGGTGTCTGTTCTCTCCACCTTCCACATCTGGTGAGCTTGCTTTTTCTCTATTTTTTCCTTTGTGCTTCTAGAACCTTTCTTTACCTTTAAGATTCCAAAATCTCATCAAGCTACAGGGAAATTTGACCTACTTTTAACATTGTTCTGTAATTTATATAAACGTAAACCGGTAATGAATGTGTCTTAAGCTGTGGCTTTTCCTTGTGTGAGGCTCTGCCTCTCCAACTCCACCCCAGTCCTTGGATCTCCAGAATAACTAGGTGTTTGTTTTAATCCACGCCTCCAATTCCTTCTTGTTGTCACTGACCCTCTCTATGAATGCTGGGTGGATATCTTACATCTTTTATTTTATTTGGCATTTCTACTCTCTAGGAATTTTGTCGTTTTTTTCTATTTATTCATTTTTGGTTTTTTTGAGACATCCTTTTTCTGTGTCGTGGCTGTCTTGAAATTCACTGTAGACCAGGCTGACCTGGAACTCACAGAGATCCATCTGCCTCTGTCTCCCAAGTTTTGGAATTAAAGGTGTGCACCACTATTGCCAAGTTCTACTTCATTTTTTATTTAGAAATTATTTTTTTTTTGATTTTCAAGACAGGGTTTCTCTGTAGCTTTTTGGTTCCTGTCCTGGAACTAGCTCTTCTAGACCAGGCTGGCCTCGAACTCACAGAGATCCATCTGCCTCTGCCTCCCAAGTGCTGGGATTAAAGGCGTGCGCCACCACTGCCCGGCTAGAAATTATTTTTTATTGTGTTCTGTCTGACAAGTACAGTCATGGCTTCCCAAGACAACCACAGGACCTCTGAATAAATGCCCTTAGTTGGCAGAAGGGATTTTTTACAAGTAGTTTTACAGGGGATTTGAAATGAAGAGATGATCATAAAGATTCAGGCTTCTTAACAATGTTCTACTCACAACCCTTTTGTACCTGAAAACTGTTCACATGTCTCTGGACATTTCTGTTAGGAAGTTTCATGATTGAGAAAATTAAAGTGGGAAGGCGTACCCTTCCCACTTTATGTGTGTGTGGGGAGGCGACATTCCCTAGGTTGAGTCCTGGAGTGAATACAAAGGGAAAAAACAGTTGACTACAGCATTCTATGCTCCTGCATCTTCCCACTCTACTGACAAGACTTTCTGATAGAGCAGACCACATCTTCACACCATTACTCAAAAAACAAGCCCTTCCATCCTTGACTTACTTTTGCCAGTAATATTGTTACAGCAATAAAAGAAATAATTAGCACAGTAGTTGTTGTTAATATAATCAGAAAATTCCGAATTCAGGTCATCTCGATGTCTTTGAGAAGAGACTATGCTCCTGTGTTCACAATAAAGGGACTAAATCAATCACTGTGGAACTTGAATTGGATGAAAGAGCAAATGGAAAATAGGAGGGTGATCCATCAAAAACTGGATCAAGAAAACAGATACCTTCAAAAGACAGAGGTACTAGACATTACATGAGAAAAACTGAAAAATGAGAGATTATGATGAGTAATTAGAATGTCTCAAGTAAGTATTTTCAAAAGCAGACAGTTCTGGGTAGGTGTGGTCATGGGTGTGGGCCACTGGGATGTAATGGAATAGGTCACTAGAGGTGAAGTCAAGGAAAAGACAGGCAAGGAAAGTAGATGAATTACCTAGAATAAGGGCAAGATTTGAGGTGGAATGGAACACTAGTGACCAAGTTCTCTGCTGTGTAGTGAGGGAGACACTCTGGACTGTGCAGAAGATGCCAAGAGATGTAAGACAAGGTTGTAGAGTATGACTTATTTAATGAAGAGAAGAACCTAGAGGTAACCATACAGCAGTGTATTTGCTTAGTGATTTAGGACTCACAGCAAGAGAAGAGGAAACAGAGTGTGAAATGTCTTCAGGGACTACTTTCTAATTCTAGAAGTTTCCAGTGAACTGAAGGTTTCAGGAAGAGAGTTTTTTTTTTCCTTTTTCTAGTTGATATGCATTTCCCCTTTTTGTATTCTTCATTATCTTTTATTTTCTAACTTTGCTTTACTGTTTACTCAAACCTTTCTGGACTAGAGTGAGAGTATCAATAGTATGCAAATATACTCCATCTGTTTCTGATTAAAAGAAAAAGAAGGAGTAAGTAAGCACATTACAAAACAGCATCATTCTACACTGGGAGGCATGCGTGGCCTCTAAACTGATTCTATTTTACTTCTTGGGGAGTAGTGTCAGGTATCAGCTGCTTACAGTAAGCCTTCCAAGGGGGAAGAAAGTTCTCAAGAGTCACAGACTAGTAGCTGGATGCTATTCTGGGGATGGAGAGTTCTGGGGGTGGGTTGTCCTGACCACAGGAATGTTGAACAGTACATGCTGGCTTTGACTAAAGAATCTTTGATGCATAGTATGACCTTTGAAATGTTGGGGCTGATGGCCCTTCTGCGAGCTTGTGTTACAAAATGTCTGTCACAAGTCAATACCACTGTGTGAGGTGAGAAATGTACACTAATTGGCCAAAGATACCATTCAGAAACTACCTCTGTTACTAAATAACAGGGCAGAGTAAAGTTCAATAGGATAAACACTTCAATTGCAGATTCTGCAAGATTTTTGACTGTTTTGGGTATTTTAAGGAAGTTTGTATGTGTGCATGCCATGTGGCTTGTCTTGAAGACTTCAATGACACACAACCACCAAGTAGAGACCTTGTCCTTTATTTGTCTCACCCTCTTTAATCTTGAGTACTAAATGGCCAATGTGGCTGTTGGACATTATTCTGGGTCAGATGTCCAGATTCTTTGCTTTTATGGTTTCATTTGAAGATGTTATAGGAGCCTTGTGTTGTCTGTCCGTCTTTATATTTGGATCCGTGGGTTTCGTTTATTTATTCATTCATTCATTCTTCTTCTTTCTCAGTTCACAGCCATGAACGAACCACAGTGCTTCTATAACGAGTCTATCGCCTTCTTTTATAACCGGAGTGGGAAATATCTTGCTACAGAATGGAACACAGTGAGCAAGCTGGTAATGGGACTGGGGATCACTGTCTGCGTGTTCATCATGCTGGCCAACCTACTGGTCATGGTGGCAATCTATGTCAACCGTCGCTTCCATTTCCCTATTTATTACTTGATGGCCAACCTGGCTGCTGCAGACTTCTTTGCTGGATTGGCCTACTTCTACCTGATGTTCAACACGGGACCCAATACGCGGAGACTGACTGTTAGCACCTGGCTCCTCCGGCAGGGCCTCATCGACACCAGCCTGACGGCCTCTGTGGCCAACCTGCTGGCTATTGCCATCGAGAGGCACATCACAGTTTTCCGCATGCAGCTCCACACACGGATGAGCAACAGGCGTGTGGTGGTGGTGATTGTGGTCATCTGGACGATGGCCATTGTGATGGGTGCCATACCCAGTGTGGGCTGGAACTGTATCTGTGATATTGATCATTGTTCCAACATGGCACCCCTCTACAGTGACTCCTACTTAGTCTTCTGGGCCATTTTCAACCTGGTAACCTTCGTGGTCATGGTGGTTCTCTATGCGCACATCTTTGGCTATGTTCGCCAGAGGACTATGAGAATGTCTCGGCATAGTTCTGGACCCAGGAGGAATCGGGACACCATGATGAGCCTTCTGAAGACTGTGGTCATTGTGCTTGGTGAGTTGTCACCTTTATAGAGTCTCAGTGTTGTCATGTATCCACATTAATTTATGATAATGGTAAACAAGAGTGTGGCTATTTACCTGGTATTATGCAAGTCTATGGCAATGTCAGCTTACCATTCTTTCTGCAGTTATAGAATCAGCTAAATACTGGTCTCAGTGCTGTGGTGTAAATGATGAAAGATATCATAGAAGATTTTTCCTCCCTAGAATACCATAGCATTCAAGGTCCCACACCACCAAAATAAAAACAAACGAAAGCCTCAGCATAACTGGTTTCAATTAGCTTTAAAAGGTTTTTATTAGAGGCTACATCATAAGACTTTTGCCCTGAGGTCTTTGCTTCACAGATGTTCAAATGGATAGTGCTTTATATGATATGGGTACCCTAGATGCTTTCCTACATAGTTATCTGTTAGTTCACGTCTACATGCTGTAGTTATTTTTTATTTTATTTTTGAGCATTTGATCCATGGAGACAATGAAATATCATCATATGTACCTCCACTTCCTCCTCTGGTTCTCCCTCTATCTCCCTAACAAGCCCCTCCCAACTTCATGTCTTTGATTTTGTTTTTTTTTTTTAATTTTTTGACAACCTATAAGTCCCATGTGCACAGATGTGGGGTATAGGCAACCTACCAGTATTGATTACCTTCCTCCATAAACAATGATTCTTCATCCCCCAGCAACTACCCATGAGCAATAGCTCCTCAGTATGGAGTTGGTCCTGAAGATCATCTACCCATCTGTGCTGGGATGATCTTGGGAACCTTTTGGCTGTCTTGTTCATGTGACGGTCTTGGGTAGGTAATCACTGCACTGTGAGGTCATGATTTAGATAGCTTTGCCATGTATGGGAGCAGCATTCCTCAGTACCACCTCTCCCCTCTGGCTCTTACATTCTGTCTCTGTCTGCCTCCTCTTCTGTGATGATCCCTCAGCCTTGGTGGCGGAGATGGGTGTTCTGTTTGGAGCTCAGGATCTCTTTCTCAGCACTGTGACCAGTTCTGCACCTCTCCATTGACTGCTGTCCACTATGAAAAGAAACGTCTTGGGCCAAGGTGGAGAGCAGCCCAGGGCTGTCAGTAGCAGAAGCTGGGAAGACTCTCTATAATTCTTAACAAATTGTAGGCAAATAGTCCAAGGTTTTATAGAAATCTATGGCAGAAATCTTTAGGAAAATTAGTTTTGCAAAATTAAATTTCTCTTCATATTAATAGACATTATCTCACAGTTCAAGATAAAAATTATGATGTTCCTTCTATAAACTCAAATAATCTTTTTGTTGTTGATTTAAAAAATTAAAGTATAATTATATCATTTCTTCCTCCCTTTCTTCTTTCCTCTCTGCAATCTGTCCCATGATCCTCTCCCTATCTATCTATCTATCTATCTATCTATCTATCTATCTATCTATCTATCTATCTATCTATCATCTATCTATCTCTAAGTATATTAATATAATTTGCTCAGTTCCTTTAATGTGTCTTGTATGTATTTTATGACCACCTTAGTAGTGTATAACCATTTAGGGAGCTCATCCTTGAAGAAAAGGATTTCTCTCACTCTCAGCGTTCCTTGAGGCAGGCAACCCTGAACTCACTCTATATAGACTAAACTGGCCTTATCTTGTGGCCTCTTGCCTCAATTTCCTGAATGTTCGTATTATAGGCATGAATTACCATATCCAGTTTTAAACTCAAGTAACTTCAAACTTAAAGTTTTCCTAGGTTTAAAAAAAAACCAACTTCATGGTAGTGGTCAGTGTGGATGAAGATATGAACACAGTTACATACTCACAAAATAGTTTCAGAAAGCCTAGTAAACTCTGGGCATTGGGATGGCACCTGGAGATATACCCACCTAGAGAACATTTGGAGAACATTTCTTTTAGAGTATAGAGTAACTAAAATGTTTGCGTAATGATAACTTGTTTAATTAATTACCTAATTGAATCATAGCTTCTTCTTAGACTATATTGAGGTTAATGTTTGATCACGTCTATTAATCCTAAAGCACACCCATATAAACAAAACAATGCCCCCAAATGAAATCCTTGTAAGAAAAACAAGCCATCGCTTTTTCAGTGGTTGGGAACTAAAAGACACAAAAGAATAGGACAAAACAAATAGAAAAAAAAGAGCCAAAGTCAAAGCTCAAGAAACACATAGAGATGTAGATGCTCACACACCTGCACATCCAGAAACCTCATAAAGACACAAAGAGAGAAACCATAGTGTGTAGGCAAAAGACCTGTAAGGTTAAAAGATAAAAATAAAAGCCCAGATAAAGAATTAGGAGACAACAACACTCCAAAATTGCTATTGGTTTAATTTTGTGTTGGCTATCTGCTTCTGAGCGTGGGGCCTACCCATGTGTGGTTTGGATACCCAGTGAGACTTCGTTGGAGAAAACTTAACTTTTCCTTTGTGAGCGGTTGTCAGTTGGAGATGGTTTCTGGGTAAGAGATGGTGCTGGTGTCTACTTTCGCTGTCAGCCCTGGGACCCCACCCGACTTAGATCTGTACAGGTCCTGTGCAGGCTGCTCCAGTCTCGGTGAGTTCATAGGTGTGTGTTTTGTGTAGAAGGTCTTGTTTTCTTGGTGTCTTCTATCTCCATTGGCTCTTTCCATCTTTCCATCTTCTCTCCTACAAAATTCCCTAAGCCCTGAGGGGACGGATTGGAAAGAGACATCCCATTTTAGGACTGATGGTTCCAAGGTCTCTCACTCTCTGTCCGCTGTCCAGTTGCGGGTCTCTTTATTTGTTTCCATCTACTGTAGGAAGAAGCGTCTCTCATGATGGCTTCTTCCTCATTTAATTACGGTAAAGCCTTGGCGCATATCTGTGCCTCCAGACAGCTTCACCTGATCTGAAGAAAACATGTTTCAGTTTGCCATGGATATAATCTGTGTATGAGATGAGATGCATAGCCTGAGACATTTTGCTTCCATATTGACGCAGACATTTGTTTGCTGGCCATCAAATGTTGATGCGTGCGTGGCTTTTCCTTTATAATCTCAGACACTCACTGTTTAGATCATGGAGCACTAAATGACTGTGGCATTTGGACTATGAACCCATCAAGTTCTTACTTTAATCTTGACCTTTGCATAATATGATTCCACATCTGCATCACGCACTGCACTTAATGATTCATGTAAAATTAACATTTGTGCCTCACTGGGTAGTTTGGCCTCCACCTTAAGCAACACTACCGCCACCTATCACATGAATTTCAAATGTGTATAGCAGAAGTCGTGTCCATTGAAGCTTACATAATAATAATTCCGTGGCCATGAAATGGAAGAAGTTTTAGAACATGGAAAACTCCAGTCAGAATGATGCGTGAAAAATAACTTGAAGCAAGATGGAAATATGTTTGTAACTTAGGAAATAGAGGTCAATAAATGAATAACGACCTTTTTGAGAAGAGTAGTAGGAGTGAGAGGGTGGGTGGGCTCCACACGGGGAAGTGGTAGAAAGCCCCAAGAGGAAAGTCACAGCCAAAAGCAGTCATGCGTTTGTCACAGTGATGCCAGTGTCTCTTGTGCCATCCGCTCTCCTGCTGGAAGTGGTGGATCTGGGTATTTGGAAACCATGGGTTTGTTTTGTGAAATGAACGCTGTCATGGCCTGGCGATCATCTCATTATCAGCTCACTGACTGATAATGTGGATCTTTGACTTTGGCTTTTGCACGATGGTTTTTAATATCTGAGAACTATGATCTATGAAGATTTTTGGCCTGGGGAACACCAGCGGGATCAAATGTCTTGTTGTTTCTTTTCTCTATGTGGTCTTTCACAGCTGTCTGGCTCAAAGTAGGTACACAGCAAGTAATTGTTGAGTGAATGAATGGATTTGGTGGGAAAAGCAACTTTCTGAGCTTTCAAGATGAAAGAGCAAAGAGCCTTGGTGAATTTACTATGGTATCACTTTAGCCAGCTATAAGGGGAAACACACCTGCCTATAATTCTATTATGTTCCATGAGTTTAAAATAAAGCCAGCTTTTTATTGAGACAGGGTCTCACCATGTAGCCCAGGATATCCTTGAGTTCATGATTCTTCTGCCTCGCTCTCCTGAGTGCTTAAATGAAAGGCATGTCCCACCACAACAGGCTAAAAGTCCATGACTGCTAACTAGAATGTGAACAACTTAGAAAATGACTGGCTATTGCGGGTGTTTAGTTAATAGCCAATCAATTTTATTGTGATTTGTTCTGGGCTGGCTAGGACTTATCACTTGTATAGGATAGCCTTTGGTTTTGCTGTATGAGAATGGGCTATGGCATTTAGACCTGTTCGGTGTCCATGTTCAAGCGAGCATTTGTTGGTCAGCAGCTGAGTTCCTAGAGAAGAGGCATCTTGGAGTCTCACAATGGCAGCACCAGCAGGGAAGGAAGCATGAGAGTGCAGATAGATTTTGAGTGGGTATTGCGTCTTAATAAGAATCTTATTTCAAATGTGTACAGCATTACTTGCTCACCTAGCACTCAGACTACCTTGGAGGTCTGGATTTGGAAATAACAACCCTACTGAGCATGGCTACCATGATCGATTTTCTATCTTTTCCCTGGGTGGTGAAAAAGGAAGTTTAGGGCCTCTGGGTAGCTTGCCTGAAGTCACACAGTAATAAGCGTAGGAGCTAGAATTCTATACAACTCCTGACTTGGGTTCCATGATCTGTGTGGGTTTTACCTCCACACCATGCTGCTTCTCAAGAGTGAAACTATCCCGCGTCTTCTAAGACAGCTTGCAGGCCAGCGGGTTTTTTTTTGTGTTGATCCTTTTCCTTGATGCTACCAAACCCCACCTTTGCCCCTTTTCCAGGGGCCAAAAAAAGACTTGAAGGTGTGTTATTTTCCTTTCTCTCCCTTCTGATACCACTCAGGATTCCCACGTCGGCCACCGTTCCCCATGGTTTGGAATTACAGCATCCACAAACCAGCTGCTTCTCACTGAGCGTTTTGTTCAAGGTGTAGTCGACTCCCCATTCCTTGCCCCAGCATGAAGCTAGAGATCCCCTCCCCAGCTCAGGCTTCCATCTGCTTGACATCTTACCAAGAATTCCTTGAATCGGTTCCCCGGTGACTCAGGCAGTGGAGGCGTTCTTCCTTATTTGACCACAGGCCATCTCAGGATGGGAGTCCTTTCCCTTTCTGCTCTGTTGTTTGTGGTGACACTTCACTGAGGACAATCAGCAAAGAGGAGAACCAGAGTTCAGAGAGGAAAAGGAGCCCGGAGAAGGTGTGGAGGCTTTGACATCTGATCCCTGAGAGGCATAGAAAATAGAACAAATATAGGGGATCATTCCTCTTGGCAAAAAGGATACTTTTTTTTCTAGTTTGACCATTGCAATGGCCAGTGGTCACCAGCAACGATAAATTACCTACTATTATCCATGTACTTCATGCCAGAGTCAACACTTGCCACCGCTCTTAATGTTGTTTGGACCAACTATTAGGGAAGGTCTCTTTTTTCCTCCCATTTTATATGGCAAGTTATTTGTGGATAGCCTTCTCTTTGGAAGTGGCAAAACAGAGTCCAGCTGTAGGGATGGGCTCCCCGCACTTCCAGCACAGGGTGCTGAGCGTGAGTTCTCCCGGTTTCCTTCAGCGAATCTGATGGGTGCTAACAATATGCTCAGGAATAAACAGACCAATCAGGGCAACCCTTTGCAGAGCTTACTCTGGAGAAGAAGCTAAGAAAGTGCTGTAAAGCAGTTGCCCCCTTGTTTTGGTAGGGATGGGGCAGAGACCTTGAGTGAACGGAAGGCAGGACTCCAAGAAGAGACAATATTGAGTAGATTCATAGTCTCTCTTCCTCTCTCTTCCTCCCCCTCCCCGTGTGTGTGTGTGTGTGTGTGTGTGTGTGTGTGTGTGTGTAGTAATAAAAGCGTTGGGTGCCGTTCTGTTGTATTAGGAGCGGCGGGGCTGCGTCCCCAGCACCCCGGCCGCCTGGCTATCTTATGCCCCGAAATAACAACACACAAATTGTATTCTTTTAAACACTACTTAGCCCATTATATCTAGCCTCTTCTCGGCTAACTCTCACACCTGGACTAGCCCATTTCCAATCAGGTGTGTAGCACCCCAAGGTGCGCTTACCGGGAAGATTCTAGCCTACGTCCATCCTGGGTCGGAGCTTCATCGCGTGTGTCCCAGAGAGCAGAGCTATCACGTCTACCTGGGAGAGGGGAACATGGCTTCTCTCTGAGCTCACTTCCTCTTCCTCCCAGCATTCTGTTCTGTTTACTCCTCCCACCTATGTTTTAACCTATGAGGGCCAGCCAAGCAGTTTCTTTATTTTTTAACCAGTGACCTTCCTCCATCATGTGTGTGTGTGTGTACACGTGCATGTGCACAAACACAGGCCACAGTTTGACACCACGTGTCTCCCTCAACTGCTTTCTCACCTTATGTTTTGAGGCACTGAGCCCAGAGCTTTGGTTTAGCTAGACTTGCTTGGTCAGCAAGTCTGAGGTTCCCATGAGCCTTCCCTCTCCGGTCTCTTCAGCATTGATATCACAGGTGTGTGACACCACACTGGGCCTTTTACATGGGTGCCGGGGACTCACGCTCACGTCCTCACGCTTGCGCATCACACACTTTACCCTGAGTGGAGTCTGGAGAGGTGTTGAAGAGGAGTTAGTCATACCGTAGTTTGGAGGTACAGGATGGGAGGTGCCGGTGGGAACAGGAAGGAGTGTGAGCAATGGTTATCATCCTTGGGAAACTGAAAGCAGTCAGGACGATTTGCATGCCATGGTTATGCTGGGTTGAATGTTGACCGGATTGGGGGGGAAACTTCAAAACGTACTATGGCGTTTGGGCTTTAGGGTGACTGACAGGAAACGCTAAAGTGCATTTCCTGATGAGCATCAAATCTTAAGGGTAGGGCAGTGCACAAGCTGTGATCCAAACAAACATACTTGCGGTAGCAAAACCAGACACTGATTGGTTGGGATGCTGGTACCACAGACGAACCCATGCATCTTCAGGAGACTTGGCGTATCTGGTTCTTTTCTCCTATGCATACTTTCTGGGTTCCTGTTCTTTGCTGTTCAAGTGTGAATGTTCATACTATATATACATGATAGGAAGAATAATTTTTTTAAAGAGAAGTGTCTTTTTTTTATTTGGAATTTCAGAACTTTGAGGGTCTTTAAAAACCACTCAATTTACCCCCTTCATCTGATGAGTCTGAAGCTCTCACATTGAATATTTTACCCAAACCAGGGCCCGGCGCGCTGTCTCCTGTACCCCAGTCTCATCCACAAGTTCTGTCTTCTCTTTTTTTTCTGAACACCAGCGTGTTTTCGTGGGGCTAGCTGGAACTCGCTCCAAACAGTGTGGCTGTGAAAGGTAGCACTACGGGAAGGGCCTCTTTGAATTTGGTCTCATCATTACCAGCTGCTAGTATCTGACCTAAGGCTTTGCCACATGACATCCAAAACCAAATCGCTTGCATATTTTGTAGCTTTGACATGTATTACAATTGTGTTGACTTTCTTAGTAAGAATATGATATTAATGCCTTTATTCAGGTATGTGTGTTCTTACTTTTATTGACTCTCTTGGTTGCCTCAGATCCTCACTCTAGCGTTGATTACCGGGGTGATGATGGTTAAATTTCAGCCTCTTTGTGTTAGTTAATGTCTTTTTACCTTTACCCATAGGATAAGTTGGCCAGTTTGATTTTCAAGGTTTTTTAAGGTTTTACTTATTTTATGAATAAGATTGTAAGGATAAAATGACCAACCTGTAGATCTTTCTAGTGGAAAAATAAGAAATGGTATCAAAACAAAAATCATAGACCATTTGTTCTCTCTCTACAAAGTGCTTCCTTCTTCAGTGATTCCTATTAAGATGCTCTGTTGACCATTAAATCCATGGCGCCTTTATTGAGAATCGTCTCTGAGAAGTCAGGTTTAACGTTTTATTTTTTTTTACAGAGACCTGGGTGGCAATGAAGGAAGGCTTTCCAGTTGGCCCTGCTGGTCAGAGAAGGGAATAGACACAGAGTCTCTTCTTCCCTGGCCACAGGTGACCGAGCTGCATACACATCCTGCACTGTGGAAGGGAATTTTAGCTACCTCAAGTGTCCTTGGGTCCCTGTGGCATCCCTGTGAAGGCCTATTTGAGGAAGAGTCTGAGGGAGAATTCATGAGAGCCTTGATTGTTTGGCCAGTCCCTAGGTTGGCTTGGCCTTATGAGTGTGGCCAGGAGAGACACTCTGCAGGCACAGTGCTGTCCCGGCCCAAGCCCCAGAGAAAACACCTTTCCAGCGGCAGCTCTGAGTACTCTTTGTTGCCCATCTCTGTTCAAATATTTTTATTCCAAGGAAACAGTCAAACAGAAACAAAACCCCCAGACCACATGGACCCAACAGTATTCCTTTTGAGGGTGGACAGATGATCCTACGTGGAGCTCTTTCTTATTTTAGGTCTGTTGGAGTGACTCAGGCCTCTGAAGCCGAGATACTGAATGCTAAGGTCATGTTCTTGTCCTTACATGGAATAAAAGACGCACATGTTCCATTACTTTGGTGATTTTGATGAAGGCGGGAATCGCTGTTGCCAGGGGTTATAAACTTAGATTCAGAATGAGATGGGACAGTTTGAATCTTGGCTTCTCACCACAAGCTCCCAGGACCTAAGAAAAAAATGACTTTAATGTCCTTAACTTCTGTTTCAGAATTGGGTTCTATGAACTGATTTCTTAATGTAAAATGCATTGTTCAGCCTTTCCCAGAGAACACTTACTATAGGAAAGAAAGGCGTCCCAGACTAGTAAATCTTAGCCACGCAAGCAACTGTCCCTCTGTCTTTTTCAGACACATTCATGTCCACAACTACCCACACACCAAGCCCACTCTTGTACACAATGGTGGAGTTTCATTTCTCTGACACAGAAGAAAAGGACCATTGTGTTTCAGCAGCTGGCTCTGAGAGTAGGTTGTACATTTCGTTGTTAATGTCTTTGCCTTTTCCATGCAAAGGAAATAATAGTTTTGATCGGCTTTACCCCCCCATAGGTGAATTTAACTGGGCTTGACTGTTAAGAAATGTTTGGGAGTGGAAAAGACCACTTGGTCAGTATCTATTTGAATGCCATTTTCTTTTGTAGGTAGATCTATAATATTTACAATAATTAAGGTGCAACCAGCCGCCCAAAGTCCTGCAGAACTAATTCCTTTCTCTTTCCTTTTGATGAGTGATAAAAGACCACGTCTGGAGAAGGTGGAAAAACTGTCAGATGAACAGTATACTGCTTACTTTTCTGGTACTGGATAAAGCACTATGGTCAAAGGCAACTTAAGCAAGAAAGAGTTTGTTTTGGTTTATGGTTCCAGAAGGATTAGAATCCTCATGTGGTGGCAGAATGGAGGCACAGCAGCAAGTGTCGGGCACGGTAGAGTGAGGGCAGGAAGCTGAGAGCTAATACTTCTTCCAGAAGCTAAAACCTAAACCTCTAAACCACCTAACCCTCCCCCAAACAGCCCCTCCAGCTGGGGATCAAGTGTTCAAATAAACGCCCAAGACACTGGGGGATGTTTCTCATACAAAACACTATCTATAAGATCATGAGACCTTGTGCCGTCCTCAACTGCTCCCAGCTTCATAGTGGGACCACCTATGGGACCTGGAATGCGGCTTCTGTCACTGTTCCTCTGGGAAGAAAAGGATGTGTGCTCTCAGCTTCTCGCTCCAACTGTCTGTCTGAACGAACTCTCCCTCTGGAACTGTGAGCCAGAGTCGATTCTTTCTTCCATCAGTTAGTTTTGATCGTGGTTATGCAACAGCAGAAAGTAACTAGAATGCTTTTTTTCACTATTTCTCATCTTTATTTAGAGTTGTCTAGAAATAAATAAAGGATCCTTTTTCATTAAAGAACTGTAGGGTTGTTTCTCAGGAATGACACATGCACCTGTTTATGTTTTCCTTTTTTAGATAGGGTCTTATACCATTCAAAGGTGGTTTGGAATTCACCATGTAGTCTAGGTTGGCCTTGAACTCATGACAGCCTTGTTTCAGCCTTTCTTACGTTGAGATCATACATGTGATTTGCCATGCCAGGCTTGTAAAAGATTTGTTTTCTCGTGTTTATTATAACTTCAGTATTTTTTCTTTGTGGTCAAAGCTCCATCCTTAGCCTCTGAGAAGCTTTTTATTCATGTATTTGCTCAAAGATGACAGAGTCTAGACTGAATGTGGTCACAGCTTTACTTAAACCCTAGCAGGTCTCCTTCATCAAAGAGGACATATCACAGTGGTCCAAAGCAAACACCAAGTTCTCCCAGGGTGACACAGCAATAGCAGGGTCTTTCTGAAGAAGTGGGATTTAATTTGGCATCAGGAGACTGGAAATTCATGGCTTCACCTATTTAGCCTCCCTAAGTAGACTCTTGTTGACACAGAGAGAACTACATTTGAAGCAGGGTTTCCATGAATTCATTCTAAATGGGCATTTCTGGGCTTCAGAAAGCATCTCTATGTGGCAAGGGTGAATTCATTTACTGGGGTTATTTTTTCTTTCTCTTTAGAAAAGGGAAATTAGGTGTAAAGAAGCCTAACCTTAAAGGACCCACAAAAGACAGCCAGCAACAAAATGTTCTGCTGTAGCCAATGGGTCGCCATTTTGTAGTGAAGTGATTTGCCCAGCTGATCTTGCTGATCCCATGATGTGCAGGCTTGATTCCATAGGAAGGGCTATGCTGTGAACCACGCTGCAGGCAGTGGGTTTCTGAACAAAAATTGGAGAAGCCAGAAACATCCTGCAAAGAGTGGCTGTGGTATATGCACGTGTGTGTGTGTGTGTGTGTGTGTGTGTGTATGTGTGTGTGTATGGTATAGCGATTAAATAATCAAACAAAAGTTGTGGAGATAAAGCCCTGTCTTTATCTTATTTAGCAAAAGGGGAGTTGTTTTCATTGCAAACACTTTCTAAGTCTCGATGCATATATATCCCACAGTATTTAAAACCACTAATAACCAAGAAAGGTTACTTAAGGATGGGAGCAAATGCAGTTGAGACAAAGTGACAGTAATGCCACTGCGCTCTAGAATACTGGCAGTGTGGTACAGTAGGAAGACCGATGAAGTTCTGTGCTAGAATTTTCCAGGGTTCTCTTTAGCTTAACCTGGACCTTACCCCCGCTGAAGCACAGAATCCATCACTAATGCATCTGCGCATGAAACAACACATACTACAGTTGGAAACAGGGGCAGATAGTGTATCTCCATGTGTGCTTTGCACTCTCTGCAGCATACTGCAGTGCGTAACTGCTTGGCTGCTGTCCTGGGTGACTGCTATTCCTTGGCAGTCACCGACTCATAGCTACTATTGTGGCCATGCATGTAGTTATGTTTCTGTGTGGCTAATTGTGTCGGGCAATAGTTTGACCCATTGTTGTACTTAGATTCTGATTACAATAATGTAACTGTGGATATCTGAGTGCTAATCCACATGTAAGTGAACTTTGTTGAAAGGGTACTTTCTGAACTGTCTCTTGTTAGTTAACGTCCACCTCTTCAGTTTGCTTCACGTTTTGACTCAACTAAAAAATCTTCAGAGTTAAATCTTTTCAAATAAGTTACACAAGCTTAATTTTAAAAATCTTATTCATTTTAATATAAATATTGACAACTAAGTCATTTGCCACTATGAATTTTTATTTGACTTCATTTTTCAATACTTATCGTATTAAATTGTATAGCATTTGACTGATTTCAGTTTTATTGTCACCTTTTCCCCGGCCAATATAAGCTTTTTGCTGGGTCAGTATTTTTAGTCTTTAGAGAGTTTCTATAAACATATGTGGATGGTGATGGCCAGCATGAAGTGCTCACTGATTACCAGGGCTCGTTGAGTCCTGCTTTGCCATACATGGGTAAGGCTTTCAGCAAGAATTCCTCCTCCTTTTATTTTAGTTCTTTGAGAACTTCCTGCAACGCATTTTTATTACATCCACTTACCACTCCCCATTCCTCCTAGGTCCTCTTCCTTACCCACCCAGCTTTGTGTCATCATTTAAAAAAAAAACAAATTATCAAGTCCAATTTTGAGCAAGAATATTAATCTCTTTGAACTTCTGTCCCCTTATCAGCCAAACACAGGAAATACTTTCCTAATGATCATATGTGATGGTCAAGAAAGATCTTTTTATAGGAAGCACTGCCCATGTGTCAAGCGTGGGTGCTTTTACAGCTGCTTATATATAGCTTACAGTTTATAGGGCAGCGGCCCAAAATTTTAAAAATGTTTGGCACACTACACGAGAAACACGCCGTGCTGTGAAAGACTCCAACTAGTCTTGCTCCAGGTTAGCTGCTTGCTGGCTGGCGTGCTGTTGGGTCGTCCACTTAACCTCTGTGACAGCTTCCTATGCACACCATGCCGGCCTGCACTGCGTCAGTGTTTTGCCAGGCGTAGTCCAAGGACCACCTGCGTGTGAGTCACCTGGGACGCTCGTTAAATAGCATTGGGTCTCCGCCCAGACCTACTGTAGTGGAATCTTTGCGTTGGCATCCAGACATGAGCACGTCAGTCACACAAGCCTGACGGTGCCACCAGTCTCTAGTCTTGCTTTAAATGACTGGTAGTCAACTTGGATTTGTTCAATTTTAAATCCAACTTTTCACCTTCTCTAAACTTGGCAAAAAGAATTTTTTGGTTCCACTTAAATATTGAGTTCTTGTGATATTCCCAGGTAAATCTGTTGGTATGCCAGCTTTATGTGAGCTAGGATGAAGCAGGGAAGAAAGGAAAAGGAATGAGGAGCTTCTGGGCAAAGCTCAAAACTATGAAAATAAAAGTCTCGAGTCCTGAAGAATGTCCTATGAATGAAAATTGATATTTTTATACAGAATGGTTGTTCTCGAAGTATTTGAAATGATGACTCCGGGTCCAGCACCCTAGGGAAATGTGTCACATGCAGTTTAAGGACTGAAAAACATGCACGGTATGGCAATACCTTCAGAAATCACAGGATCTCTAAGCATAGTTCATGAAGACATGAGAGCTGATGCTGTTTTAAGACTTTTTATTCCCCTCAAGAGAAGAGATGGAACACAATGCCAGGCTTTGTATCAATCCAATAAGAGTTGTGTGTGTCTGCGTAGGGACTTTTGTTGAGAAGGAAACACTGGCATTACTCTTTCCCAGGCTAAACAAGGGGCAGACCATCCCTTTTCCTTTCCTTGGGCCAACATGGTATAAAGTTTGAGATTTGGATCCGTGTGTGCTTGGGTTTAAAGTCCCACTTATACTGATACATTAACCCCATGACAGGTAATGGGTCTGATTTTCCTGGAGTTTCTTTTGTGCTTCTGATACAGAGAACACCTTATTGGCTCTTTTTTCCTGCTGCTTTGACAACAAAATATCCTGACAAAAAGTGACGTAGGAAGGGAAGGGTTTGTTCTGGCTTGTAGTTCCAGAGGGATAAAGTCCATCGCGGCAGAGGAGACACGGCACTGCACAGGGATGGCCTGGTAGCAAGAAGCTGGGGGATCCCATTGCATTGAGGAAACAGAGATGGGGTGAGTGGGGAGGCAGAAGGGACAGAAAGTGGGGACACACCCTCAAAGCCCATCCCCAGGGGCATCCTTTCTCTGGCAAGGCTCTGCCTCCTAACGGTCCTATAGCCTTCCCAAACAGCATCATGAACCTGAGTGGGACCAAATGTTCAAATAGATGAGCCTATGGGGACATTTCTCATCTAACCCACTATAACCACTGTCCCACAAATGGGAATATGCAATGAGATGTTCAAATGCTTAGCACAGCGCCTGGTACGCACTGAACACGACCTTCTCCCGCCCTCCCTCTGACTCACAGATATGCTGCAGTTGGTTGAAACTGGTTTCCCAGAATCCTCCATGGAGTGGTGTAGCTTCTTTCTTAGGCTTCTGTAATGAAGAACAGCATCTTCCCACTCCCTGGGAGCCAGGGGCCCTATATGTGAACCATCCTATTAGTTTCGTGTTATTTCTTTATCTATCCATTACAGCATTGTCTTCTACCGCTCATTTTACCAACTAGTGTAGAACCGTGACAGTTTGGTGTTGGGATGGAACTGTGAGGATTATAATATTTGTATCCTTTTTGAAAGCCAGGCTTGAGTTGTCTATATAGTAGCGATTATATATAGGGGTGTATCTGTATGTGTGTGTGTATGAGAGAGAGAGAATGTGACTTGTGCGTGATCCATATGTATCTGTGTATTATAATATGTATGCATATATATAGAAAGGAGTCAGACTTCAGATAGGTGGAGTATGCATGTACAGACACATGTGTGTACGTGTTTATCATTGTATTAGTTATTTTTCTGTTGCTGTGGTAATTTACCAAGATAGCTTATGTAAGAAAGAGCTTATTGTGGCCTATTGCGACAGAGGGGTAAGAGACCATCACAGCAGGGAGCTGCAGCAGCAACTGGCAGGTGTGGGGAAGAACAGGAGCTGAGAGACCATATCTTCAACCTCAGCACAAAGCAGACGTGAACTGGAATTGGTTCAAGATTGTGAATTCTTAAAAGCCACCCCCAAAGATATTATACTTCCTCTAGCAAGACTGCAACACCTCGCCTAACAGGGCCACCACCTGGGGACCAAGTGTTCAAATCTCTGAGCTTCTAGGGACTTCTCATTCAAGCCACCACAGTCCCAAATCTAGGGAAGAGTGGCTAATATGTTTGGGAATGTCATCTGCCAGATCTGATTCTGTTTGCTCTCCGCCATCAAGAGCACTGCAACCATGAACACCCCATTCAGTCCCAGGGACGTGATTTCTTCCAGCGGGGAAGGTAGACGTCCAAGTGTCTCCCGCTCCTCTAGAAATCTGGATAAGGAACAAGAGGAAGTGGGAGACAGTCTGCGGCAGAGGTATTTATGAGGCAGATGGAACCCCGCCATTCTCAAGCCTGCAGGGACATGGCAAGGGTGCCCTGTATAAACAAGTATTGCCATGGAAGCCAAGCGGGGATGGAACTACCCTAGAAGAGGTGCAGATGACGCTGGAAGGGACAGAGACTCTTTGTCAGTGGTGGCCTCAGGAAACTATATAAATGACCTGTTAACTTGGCTGTGAAAACATAGGCAAGGTCTGGGGACTAAGCTAATCTGTTGATCACTTTTACCCCTTTAAATACCGAATGCTGTTTCAATAGCAGCTATTTTTAAAATTAGAATACATACTGATTTGGAAATAAAAGAAAACGAATGAATTCATTCAAATGATTTAGAATTTTATTTCTTATAGAAAATTCAAGTATTAAAACATGTATACTGTTTAGATTTCTGCATGCTAGTTAATACAACTGAAGTCATGTAATATATGTAGTTTTCTGAATGATTTTTTTTAAAGTAAGGAGCATTTCGTATGTGAATCTGTGAAAACATGTTTCCCTCTCTACATTTTATTACATAAATATGATAGAATATTGCATACTTAATGGGTGTTTAAATTTGCCCTCTTTTCCCTTTACTAGTATATACAGAATTGAGATAAATATGAAATATAAGTACTATCTTATAGTGAGATTCTGAATTCTGCTACCTATTCTTAAATGATTGTGTGTAAATTCATGTCAACTTCTATACCTATCACACAGGAATAAGCTGTCTTGCCGTTTTTAATCAAATGACTACTTTTTCTTAACATTCTTATTTTGTAACTACTATCATTTATGAGAATAAATATTAGCAAACACCCTCCTGAGAAAAGGGTAGATACAGCAATGATTTAGAAACAATGAATAAATAGAAACAGGGATACATCTGGTCATGTTTTAAATATGTGTCCCTCTTGGAAATACTTTGCACCCTATAAAGTCTAAACTTACTTCTTCCAATACCTGGATCCTGATCCTCGCAGCACTGCATACCAAGGGAGTCAACTTGGGCATAGTATGCAGTTTGTCTGTAGAACTGACAAACTGCAGTAGTAGAGCTGAAGCTCAAGTCACTGTGTGAGATGCCAAGACTGTCAGTACAAAGAAAACACGTAACTCAATGCTTTCACCCAATGACTTGATTTCTCCCCTGAAATCCAAAGCCCTGTCTTTTCTCTTGCTGTGGGAGATGGCCATCACACTGTGAGAAAGCTCAGCCTCAAGGAGGGACCAATCTTGGCTTTGCAGCTTTGCAGCTTCCTGGGATGTGTGTCCCTGGGCTGGACCATGGCAGTGTCAGAGGTTCCTGAGACTGGGGGAGCAGATGCGCAGTTCACTTGGAAGAACCTTTGCTGTCTTCCCAGGCAGATTAATCCCTGGATGATGCCCCTGTCCCTGGTCAGTCCAGTGTTCTCACTGCGGATTTAATCTCTGGATGATGTTCCCGTCCCTGGTCAGTCCAGTGTTCTCACTGCAGATTTAATCCCTGGATGATGCCCCCGTCCCTGGTCAGTGCAGTGTTCTCATTGAAGATTTAATCTCTGGATGATGTTCCCGTCCCTGGTCAGTCCAGTGTTCTCACTGCAGATTTAATCTCTGGATGATGCCCCCGTCCCTGGTCAGTCCAGTGTTCTCACTGCAGATTTAATCTCTGGATGATGTTCCCGTCCCTGGTCAGTCCAGTGTTCTCACTGCAGATTTAATCTCTGGATGATGCCCCCGTCCCTGGTCAGTGCAGTATTCTCACTGCAGATTTAATCTCTGGATGATGCCCCCGTCCCTGGTCAGTGCAGTGTTCTCACTGCAGATTTAATCTCTGGATGATGTTCCCGTCCCTGGTCAGTCCACTGTTCTCACTGCAGATTTAATCTCTGGATGATGTTCCCGTCCCTGGTCAGTGCAGTGTTCTCATTGCAGATTTAATCTCTGGATGATGTTCCCGTCCCTGGTCAGTCCAGTGTTCTCACTGCAGATTTAATCTCTGGATGATGTTCCCGTCCCTGGTCAGTGCAGTGTTCTCATTGCAGATTTAATCTCTGGATGATGCCCCCGTCCAGTGTTCTTAGTGCTCAACCAGTTTTCAGTGCCCTTTTGCCTACCACCCCCAAATCATTTCAAGTTACATTTAAAAGATTAAATCAATGTAGTAAGCATATAGGTCCTAATCAAGTAGTAACTGTTTGATAAAATGAAACACAACTACATAACTTAAAGACCGTTATCTTAAAACTCTTTTCTATGCTCTGAGCTTTCCTGTTGGGGTGTGCACACTGTCTTAAAATCTGGATTCAGGCAGTACCCTGCCATCTTCATTTCCCGTCCCACACTGAGTTTCCATTTTGATCTCATTCATATTCCCCTTGTGGATCTCTGCTGGTCTCCTGACGGCAAAGGCACGATGTCATCAGCATTGCTGTCTACTGCTGAAACGGAAACCACCCCATACTAGCCGCTCAGAGGGTGGATGTCAAATGTCACTGCTTCTTATAATACTTGAGAAATTGTCATTTTGGAGATGATAAAACCGAGGCTTCCTGGAGAGGTAGCTCGGTGGTTAAGAGCAGTTGCTACTCTTGCAAAAGCCCCCGGTTCAGTTCCCAGCTCTCCTGTGGTGACTCGAGCCATTTGTATCTCCTGTTGAGAGGGCCTGTTGCCCTCTTCTGGTCTCCATGGACGATGCACATATATACTTGTAGGCAAAACTTCACCTACATTAAACAACAACAAAAAAGAAAAAACAAAACCAGCAAACAAGTAAAAAACCCCAAGGCTCCAAGAGACCGTGTGGAAGGCTAAAGATAATTAATTTAACATTTACTGGACCTTTGTCTGCTTGTGTGGGTTGCTTCTTACTTGCTGTGCTACTGGCTTCATTGTTTCAGAAGTTCTAAATGTAAGAGGAAGGGCTGAAGAAAGGAAGAAACCAAAAAAGCAAAATAAGATGTTTATTTTTTAAATTGTTCTAAGCTATAAAAATTTGTTATTCTGCTTTGTCTGGCACCTCCGAGTGTTACTGTGACTTTACTGTGTTTTAGAATTAAGGCCATTGGAAGAAAATGCCAGTGTTTTCTATTAAAAGCAAACATTTTTTTGCGGACCCTAATTGGACTGCATATCCAAAGCATTGCATTCATACGTTGGGAAAGTGTAAAAGAAGAATATCGAAGCTTGGTTTCCAATGGGCAGACAAATGATTCTGAAAAATGGAAAACCATTCCCCGTCTCTCCTTTCCTCTAAATGTTCATATGCCTCGTCCATCACCCACGCGCATACTGCTGCTTCCTGACCACTTTCTGGGCACAGCCGCATGGAAAGACATCGTCAGGGTGTAATTTTGTGCAAAGCACAGAGAACATGCTATTACAGAGCAGGGGCTCAGCTGAATAGCTTGGCCGTGGACTGTGTTTTGGTCTCTGTGTTAAAAAGGGAACGGAACGGTGCCTCTTCCACTCAGGTCTGTTAGGAAGTTTCTGGTCCTGGTCGTGTGCCTGTTGGTGATCTTCGTAACTGAGGAGCAGAGCCAATAGGGAGAGCCAATCTTTCGATCAACTGCGGTCGGAGGCCTTGACTTGAGTTACTGGAATGGTGACTTTAGATTGCTATTATGCCGAGTCACTCACGATCTAAAAATGTGACCGACTGAAAAGCTGTGGAAGCCACAGACTGGCCAGGCTTGACATTTTCTGGCTTATTGAGGCAGGTGTCTTTGGATGAGCAAGCGCGGATGCTCTCTGACTGACCCTGGTTCTTTCAGTGCGGCGCCTCAGGAATGGAGACAGCCATGTCAGTTAACTACCAGTAGCACTCTTGTGGGAGAACTTGGCCAAGTGTGATGTGGGAAGTTGAGAAGGGAGTCCGAGGTTCCAGATATTTTGTTTTCTCTCTTAGTTAATAGAAGGCAATTCTCATGCAAATTGACCCTCATTCTTTTTAGATGTTGCATTGGTTTTCTATGCTGTACAACAAATCACTCCAAATTTATAGATTTTCAAAATAACTGTCTAGTATTACCTGCTTTCTATAGGTTAGGAGTTAAGATTTGTCTTAGCTGGATTTAGGGTTCAGGAATTGCTAGCTGAAGTCCACACACTGGCTGAGCTACATTCTCTTACGGAGACCTGACAGGGAGCCCATTGCCAGTTTGCTTAGCTTGTTAGCGGAATTAATTTCCTTGTGTCTATACAGTCATGGCAGCTTTCTTTTAAAAGGTCAGCAACAGCAGTCTATCTCTGATGCTTCCAGTTTCTGACCTTAACCTGTCTTCCAGTATACTCACTAATTAGATCCAGTTGACCTAGGATTAATATCCCCATTGATCATCTTAAAGCAAATTTAACGAGGTCGGCAAAACCCCTTCATCTTTGAATTTAACAGAGCCTAAACAAGGACGTGACATCCTGGAGACGGTGCCATGTTCTATTTGTGGGGAGCAAATGATAAGCATGTGTGAGATTATAGGTTCAGGTTCCAAGAAACCACAAGAGAAATCAAACTAAACCAAGCATCATCATCATCATCGTTATAGGTCTACTCACATCTGTGGGACGGAGGAACTAGGCAGGGTGGGAAGTCACGTCACCTTAGATGTTTCCACCATGATGTTCAGTGTGTTTGAGTATTGCAGAAGAAAAAGTAGCTTTTCAACCAAGGTATTTCAAAAAGAATTATTGTCTTATATTGAAAACACGGAATATAACCTGTTTAAATTCATGCTAGTTTTGTTGCTGTTGTTTCACGTTCTGCACCAAGAATATGTGTCTTCCCTTAAAGAATGCAATTCTTAGCACATTTCCCCTTCTCTTGCTGCTAAGGTGTTGCTTCTCTGAGCTCCTATCTCTCATTCTTGTCTGGTACTTCCTTCTCCCTCTCTGAGTGTTGATTTTTGAAATGCCACATCTCCGACCTTGGCTCACTCAATGACAAGGATAGTTCAAAGTCCTACACCTACTACTCACTTCCTGAGCACAGTGGTGCGCAAACACATAACATGATGCAATTGTTACCTTGCAGGTAAGCCAGCACTGCAATGCTGGGGTCACAGTGTAATCTACATGTCTGCAGCATGGCTGTGAGTGACAAATCTTAGTCTATAAGAGACATTCTGGTGTCATTTATGTAGGTAATTTTGATGTTCAAATAGCAGTATTATATAAACATTCTTAGAGGTCTTTGCAGAGATTGGCCTGTGTTTATACATTAACTCATAACAAAAGAGTTCAGGATAGCTTAAACATGTATACATATATATATATATATATATATATATATATATATATATATGTGTGTGTGTGTGTGTGTGTGTATACACACATATAGTTCACATATACATATATACTATATATGTAGTTAAACATATACTATGTGTGTGTGTGTGTGTGTGTGTGAGTTCAGAGGACAAAGGGAGCTGGAGATGGCTCAGCAGTTAAGAACATTTGCTTTGTTATCATGAGAAATGGCATTAAGATCCCTGCATCCATGTAACAAGTCTGACCACATGTCTGTAGCTCCAGCTCTGGGTCAGGCAGAGTCAAGAGAACTACTGGGGCCTGCTGACTTCCATCCTAGCCAGGAAAAAGTATACTCCCAGTTCAGAGAGAGACTCCCCAGCAAAGGAATGGCTGCAGGCTCATAGAGGAGGGTAACCACACCATCGTCTGGCCTCTCTGCATCTGCACAGATAAATGCATGTGCATGCCCATTGTATGCATGCACACACACACATGCATGTGCACACACACACACACATAAGTAATTACCAAGGCAAAGGAAGGAAAGGGAAAATAAATATAATAGAGTAGCAGGAGGTCAGACAGAGATATCGTTCCCTGCCGTTACTACAATCTAAGCACAACTGGTTCTTCTGGTACCCACATTCTTGGGGCAGTTTGTTATCTGTGCATCTGTGAGAAGGAATGGCTCCTGTGTGTCTGTCTCCTCGGCTATACCTAGTAACATCTCTGAGAACAGCTTTCAAAGAGAGAGAAAGCCAACCGCATCTTTATTTTACCTAATTTGAAAGAGTAAGATCTTGAGTTTGCCATGTGTGTTATCAAGTTTTCTCCAACTTATATTTTCCAGTTATCTTTCTTGAAATCTGGACAGACTAAACAAAATGTCTATCTCACCGTGTGTAAAATGGCTGAAGTGGCTGCAGAGGGTGGGTGATTAGCATTCCCTAATCCTCTAGGAGCTTAAGACACCTCTGCCTCATTAGAGGACCTTTATTCCTCTACTACAAAGAGAGGAGAAGGGACTTTGAGGCAGGACAAGGGTCACCAACTTACAATAATGGGTGTCCCCTAGCTCTGGGCCTCATGGTTGAGTCACAAAGTTTGTATGTAGTACTTATTATTCTCTCGCTTAGTTCTGGTTATGAAGTAATCATATCCAGTGCCATTTATTTAAAAATGCAGAAATGCAAAAGTATAAGAATATAAGTTTCCTTATTTATAAAGTAGAGAGAATCCTGCTTCCATAGGCCTCAATGGATGTGTGTGTGTGTTGGGGGGGGGGGAATTGATGTTGTGCCCAATGCCGTTTCCTTTATTTTAAGTCTCAAGTCTGACTTCTGATCAGAAAGTCCTACCTCTCTGGACAGAGCTGTTTGCCTTTTGCTTGCTGGTATTGCTGTTTTATCGTGACTTTAATGTTGACAGTTTGATAACTTATGAAGTTATGAGGTCAGATGTTCAAAACTACGCAGGAAAAAGTAAAAGAAGATAAGCTTGCTACACGTAAGAGTTTATTACATTTACTTCCTGACTGTTGGGATGGCGCAGTGTGTCATTGTGTGTGTGTGGAGGTAAGGGACAACTGGCAAGAGCTGGTTCTCTGAGACTGAGCTCAGACTGTCAGGCGAAGCAGCAGGCACCCTCACTTGCCTCATCAAGCCCTGATTTCTCTTTTTTAGGAAGTCAGTGGCCGTAAGAATGAAAATGCACATCTAAAAAGTTTAAACTGTTTATTCCTTTTACTTCTTTGTACCTTTAAAAGTTTGTTTTAAGAAAAATACGTTTAAAGATATGTGTGATTGTATGTATATGTGCATATGGGTATGTTCATGTGTGTATTCATACTATGTGTGCATTTGGTACAGGATTATAGTATTATAGATAAATTTTTATATATTTCATTTTTACACTAGTATTTTCAAAATAAAACAAAGAAACAGCATCAAATCATAACCACAATTCAAGGGTGTAATTTTATAGTGAATTTAAAGACTCCTTGAGTCCAAAGTCAGCCTGTTCAGTCAATGACTTTTATATTACTAAGTGCAAGCTTGAACAAAGGAATGCTTGCCATTCCCAAAGATGGGCTCTTGTCCTGCTTTGGTTTTGTTTTCTTTTTCAGTTTGTGAGATTTGTGTGTCCCTCAACTTCCTGGGCAAGCCAGGTGGCTAGGCTCTGTTCTCATTGTTAAGGATGGGACCAGCCTGGGAACCAAAACATTTCTTTGTACGGAGACATGAAACCAAGAAGTACCATCTCAGCAAGCAAAATAAAACAAGACACCTCCCTCTCCCCACTCTTCATCCCCTACCCTCCCCCACCCTGCTTTGGGTCTTACAGGAGACAGGGAGTGGAAGGAGATGAGGGATCTTTTCTTACATACTTTCTTAATTACTTTCCATGTAGGTATCAATGTCTGTCACTCTTGGTAAGATTGGGGAAGAAGAAAAGCAGGATGGGGCGAGAAGGTTGTGGGACACAATGCTAAAGACATCATGTAGATGGGAAGAAGGCACTGGGGGTTGCAGTTAGAACCCATCCCTGGGTGTATAGAGCTTGCATCCTAGGGAACTGATCTACCTCACAGAGGCTGACAACTTTTTGGAGAAATAATCAAGGGGAAAAAGTCATGTCCTAAAAGGAAACACCTTTTGTCCTATGTCTCCTGCTGAAGGTAAAGGGAAATAAGTAGCCCTTCTCAAGCCTGGACCTGGGATGTTAATAAATTGATGATGAATATAATGGTGATGATGATGGTAATGATGATGGTGACAATGATGATGACGATGATGATGATGATGATGATGATGATGACAATGATGCGTCTTCCTTTCTGTGGAGGGATGCTGCAGGTGCCCAGTTAAACTACCTAGCCATTCTCTCTACTTTCAGCATCCCATCCTGTGCTTCGCCCTCCAGAGCATCCCTTTGAGCCTCTTCACAGGTCTTTTAAATGGGTCCCCACTGCGTAAGAAAGCTGAACTCCAGCATTGCCACCCTCTCAAAACCCTACTGCAGTCTGCCCTTCAGCCTTAAGCCAGACTGTTCTACTCGCCTGCTCTGCTCCATAAAATGGATTTATTATTCCTTAAACATATTATAAGCTTGTCTCCATTCTGTGCTGCAGGACAGAGGTTTGTATATCTAAGGACAATAATGGACACATTTATTAAGATAGTCTTCCTCAAAGAAGAGCACACCAATTGATTTTGCAATACCAAATGGCCATCCCTGAAAACATATATATGAGTGACATCATTATAAAGACTGAGCAGGCTGTATTTATGTATTTAAGAATTTATAGGTATATACAGAAACATATGTATATAACAATTAATGAAAAAAAAGAGGCCATAAATTTGAAAGAGCAAGGAGGGGTAAATGGGAGGTTTTGGAAAGAGGAAAGGGAAGAGGGAAATGATGTAATTACATTATAATTCCATAATAAATACATATGCACACATACATTTAGCACCTGTTAAGGTGTTTGTAGACCTTTGACTGGGAAGCTTTTAGAATCAATCAAATGTCAGCATGCAGAATGGTGGATTGGTGTTGACTTTCCTTTGGTAATAGAATGAACCTTTCTGACTTTATTGTAGGACTGATACAAACGTGGTAATTGGCTCCTTCAGAAATCTACATTGAATCTGTCAGTTGCTCTAAAAGTCTATATATTCCTTATTTACTTTTTACTAATTAAGCTTGTTCTTTTGACAATTTTGTACATGTATATCATGCATCCTAGCTGCTCTCATCCATACCTCTTCCCTCTCTACTTCCTCTCTCCACCTCCTTCCTACTAATCTCTTCTTCACATTCATATCTTTTTAACTATGTCCCTCTTGGTATGATCAGGACATCTGTGTGACCATAGAATCGAAATTATCCACTGGAGCCTGGTGTATTCATCAGGGGGTACACAGATGAGGACCACGACTCCTTTAATTCTTAGAGTCTGTTACAATACAGTGCAACATTTCCATTATAGAGTTATATATGTGTGTGCAGATAAGATAGATAGATGATAGATTGTAACACAGTCCAACACTTCCATTATAAAGCTGTAAATACCTATGCAGATAGAATAGACAGACAGATAGATGGATGGATGGATGGATGGATGGATGGATGGATGGATGGATGGATAATAATAGGTAGATGGATGATAGATAAATAGATTGCAACACAGTTCAGGACTTATATAGCTATAGATACATATGCAGATAGGTGATAAAGACAGAAAATATAGATAGATAAATATATAGAGAGAAAGAACTTAGTACATATCAGATGAATTCTAAGTCAGAGAATGTAACAAAATCTAGATTTAAACAAACTTCTGCTTGCATGGTAGTGAGATGAGTGGCTTTATTTTAGCATTTTAGTTTTAGATTCTTCACTTTGGAAAGAGCATAGACATCTCATCTTTAGGTGCTTGTGGAAGAGTAAATGACAATGGGATCCTCAGTCAGTGTCCACCAGCCTCCCTACCACCTTCCTGTGCTGAAGCATCTAAGGTTGACCAGATGACCATCCCTGGTTTCCCACTTGCTCTTTCTTTGTGACATCTTTCACTCATCCCAACTGTCCCAAGAGAGGCACAATTTAGCATCCTGTGAACTGAGAGTGAACTTTTTCATTGGGTGTGGTGGGGTGGCGAATAAGGAAGGACAGAGTGTCCTGGTGATGTTTAAAATGGAACGTTGAGCCCTTCTGCCTACACACAGTGGAGCCATGAAGAAACCCGTTGTTTTGATAGCCTTCTCTAAGAAGCATGGGGCTAGATTTTAAAGTTGGTTCCAATTTAGATTGTGCCATCTTCTGTAGTCTAATGCACAGCTGAATAGCCAAACACTGACTCCATTATAAAATTTCAATGCTTTCTGAATAGCTAATGTCTAAGGATGGGTTTTATGGTGAAAGGAAACTGTCCTTTATGTTTCCTCTTCTGTTTCTAAATTGAGAAAAAAAGTAATTAAACGAGAACTCAGTAGTTGGCAAAAGATCTTTGCCTCATAATAAATCTCTTTATATATTAAGTGTGTGCATGTGTGTGTGTGTATGTGTGTGTTCATTAAAAGGCAAGAGTTTCTTTTTTCACAGTTTGACATTCTATCTCCGAGTCAGGAATGAGATGTCTGCATTTGTGAAGATCAAGAGGCCTTTGAAATGGACAGTTCTAGTAATACTTGAGCTCCCAGGTTCAGCAAGGCTCTGTGCTGGGTAGTTCTGGTCACTGTTGTGGTGAAAAGGGTCATGGTGAACTGACTTGGTCTTCTGGGTGGTCAAGTGCTGGGTGTGTGTATAAAGAAGCTGTGGTTTTCTCCCCAGTTTCTATGATTGTTTAAGAGCCATGATTTATGCCTTTGTTTCTGCATGGCGCTCATGCTTTCGTTTCTCCCTTCTCAGCCTCTCAACTTCCTCTATCACTAGAGGTTTCCTGCCCTGTAGATTTTTAGTGGGCTGTTGCCTTTCTTCTTCACGACTCTCAATAAAGCACACCCTTCACCTTTCTATATATTGTAAGTATTCATGCTCATCTCAACTGAGAAACAGAAAATAATGAAACCATGGGAAAGATGAAGGAAGATGTAGGTACTTCCAAACTTTTACTGTCTGATTGGTAATTCTCTTGTCCTTTCTGAAATGGAAACTTAAAAAGTCTCCTTGTCATATGTGAGGATATTAACTCCTCTCAAAGGATGCTAAATATGCTAAATAACTGTTCAGCACTATAACAAGATATCTGAGGCAAAAACTTAAGGGGGGATTAATTTATCTAATGATTTCAGAGATAACCAGCATGTCATTGTTGGCTCTGTGTGTCTGAGCTAGTGATGAGGAAGTAAATTATGATGGAAGGGTGTGTTAGAAGCCACTCATTTCATGGCATCCAGGAAGCAGAGAGAAGAGAGAGCATCTTGGATCAGGAGTGACAAGGTCTATTTTCAGAGTCACACCCTGCTTTCTTCTTGGGGGCAGACACCACCTTCTGCTTCCTGCTGTTCCCAGTGATGCCACCATCTGATAAATCAATCAGTGAGTTCATCTGTCAGTCAGGTCAGAGTCCTTTTGATCTGTCACCTCTCAACCACTGGATCCACCAGCTGGGGCACAAAGTCTGCAACACGTGTGCTTTCTATGGGAACACTCATGTCCTAATGGCACTAGGCATGTTATCTATGGGAACACACATGTCCAAACCATACTAGGCATGCTTTCTATAAGAACACACATGTCCAAATGGTACTAGGCATGCTTTCCTTTTTCCTTTAGCATGGTTTTGTGGATGGCTTTGCCAGCTGTCCCTTAGAGTTTGCAAGGCCTTCTGGGAAGCTGCACTCATGTGAGTTTTTTGGTTTATTTTGTTTTTGTCTACAGAGAAAAAAAAAAACATTCCTTTATAATGTCTAGTTAATTGCACTGCCTTATGAGTCTCTTTCCAAGAGATTAGAGTGTTTTATTCAATGTATTTATTAAAATCCACTTATTCTTTCAAGCTATCGTTCTACTTTATAATTTGTTTAGCTTTCTTTTAAAGATATGATGTCATTAATTTAACTCAGAATTTTCTGATTTAATACTTTAACAACTAAAATCAAAGCCATTATAACTCAGTTTATTTATATTGTCTCAGTGAAAGAGCCATGTGAAAAGTAGTTTATTAAAAATTCCATTAAGGATTAATAATTTACTACAGATTTATCTAAATCAATGTTCTAAAAATTATAAAAGTTAAAATATTTTAACTAGCTTACCATTTCTAAATATTTAAATTAGTAATTTAAGTTAATGGTGATTTAATTTCTAGATTAAATGGAAAAACATTTCCAAAAATGTGCTTAGATGAAAAATACACTTCTTAGACCCAAGAACATGATGAGAGACTCAGCTGTTGGGTTGAGTTTGGGTTAATCTCTGTCTTCAGTAATGCAAATTCCTGACTTAAAATCAAGGCATGCTGTTTACACATATAAAGTGTAATTTGCATGATTCAGTACATGTATAATATAATAATTAAATCCATCTTCAAAGATTCACTTATTTCTGTTCATATCCCAGTTATATGAAATATGCCATATTGTTGTGAATAGACTAGGGTTTCCCTGCTGTGCATGGGACACCAGAACCAACCCTTCCTCTGTTTCAATGCCGTGTGGTTAACTTATTTTCAATCTTTGTCGTCTGCAACTGCTCCTCCCAGTCCTTAATGACTCCTTTTCCAGGCTATTATTTTATAGGATAACTTTTTCCTGTCTGTAGGTGAGAGAAAAGTGTGAGACTCACGGTTTACTGTCTTATTTAAGTCAGCATGGTTTCCATTTCCAGGCATGCAGCTGTAACTGTTAGCAACCCATGCTTCTTGTGCCTGTGTGGTATTCCTTGATGCATATGTATGTATGTCCAGGGTTTCCAGCAACAGAATTCATGGTAACTAAAATGTGGAATCAGCTATCAAATTCTTTACAGTTTAGTGCTTTATTCAGACCAATTGTTATCTCTTCCTCCTTGTTAAAACAGCATGATTAGTGTAATTCTTAATATGTTTAGATTTGTACTACTTTTGTCATAAGGTAAATGCATGACAATACCAGAAAATGCATAGGAATTCATAGATAGGGTTTCATTTTTAATTCTAGATTTTTTGAAAGCTGTTGCAGGGGGAGGCCACTTGTTCATCCTGGCCACTGGGCTAGCTTAGCCCCGAAATAACCACACACAGAAACTGTATTAATTAGATCACTGCTTGGCGCATTAGCTCTAGCTTCTTATTGGCTAAGTCTTACATTAATTTAATCCATTTCTATTAATCTGTGTATCACCATGTGGCAGTGGCTTACTGGCAAAGATTCTAACCAGCATCTGTCTCAGGCAGAAGATCCATGACTTCTCTCTCCGTCTCTTCTTTCCAGCATTCAGTTCCATCTTCCCCACCTACCTAAGCTCTGCCCTATCAACAGGCCAAGACAGTTTCTTTATTAACGAATGAAAGCAACACATAGACAGAAGGACCTTCTATACCAGAAAACTATTGCTTATCTATAAAATCTTTCTTTATAACCTAGTTCTTAGACATACATTTCCTTTATCCTTTTAGTTGACTCTTAAAAATATATCTAAAGTCTCTATTAAAACTTTGGGTCTTGATTAGATGCATAATTCACAAATTTCACAGGATATATTTGTTATTTAGGCTTTTTTGTTGTTTTTGCTGAGCATATTTGTGCATTTTATACAGAAAAACATTTTCATTCAAAGAGTTTTTCCTAGAAGAGACATGGCGGGAAAAGCATTTGCAAAGGGCTTTGATGGTGTATTATCTCCTCCAAGAGCTGTGTTGTTGTGAAGCCTTTCATTCTCCTCATGGTGAGAGTCAACCCAAGAAAAATATTTAAATATGAAAAAAAGCCCTACCACAGAATGATAGGAATGTGTACTTTTAATTTTCGAGGCAGCCATGTTGGCAAATGTTGGGTTGATGTTTACAAGGAACCAAGAAGTTTGGTCTCTAACACAGGCTAGAATGTGGTGATGATGGTGTTCCTAGTCATTGCATGACTTTACCCAGAAGTTTGCTACTTGGAAAAAGAGTGCACCGCTTGAAATAAGCTTTGGAAGAAAGCACTCATGTCCTGTTTACAGCATGCTCACACGCACGCACGTACACACACACACACACACACACACACACACACACACACACACCACGGAGGAGCTTACCCTGTTAATGGAAGACATTATACAATGAGTGGAAAGGGTTGACCCTCTCCCATCATGGAATGTGGCTGTGTGTTTGATCTGAGAGTCTCCTCCTCTTCGGGTCCCAAACATAAGCACAGGAGAACTTCGGCTCCAGTGGTGACATCTGTCAGCTCTCTAGAACTTGACGTCTCTTTTTGTTCCCTGGTCCTCACTGAGCTGACTTCCTGAAATTTTATCTAAAGCCTTGCTGCCTCTGATAACAAAGTTTCTTGCAAAAGGCTTGTCCTGGATTAGAACAGCTACTGTGGAATGTGTCTCTCGTGCCAAGTACTTTAAATGTATAAGTCCGTTTGGTTCTGCTAGCAATCCTTCAAAGTGGGGGTTGTCATGTGCTTTTATAAATGAAGAAACTGAGGCCCAGGGTGGTAAGCCGGGATACTGCCAACAAGTACACAAGCTGGGACATTCTAACCCAGGCGCATCTGACACCAAAGCCTGGTGTTTAACCACTAAGCTGGGTGCAATCCTGAGACACTCCGTCTGCTTCTATCTAGGAAATAGAATTCTATTTCGCTATAGAAAACAGATGGAGAGAAAAACAAAGTCTTTTGAATCCTACATTCTGTGAATTAAAAAGAAAAACCTTAATACATCATAGTAAAACCAAGGCATCCAAACTTAAAAAACACAGTGGTGACCTGTTTTTGTTTCAAATGCTTTTCTTTGTCTACTGTGTGAAGCTCTCCATGGTGAAACCCTGACTTTCCAAAGGTGAATGATCTTTGACCTCTGCAGACGGGGTAGGTGGAAGAGTTAACAGAAGAAAAGTTGAAGGTGTGTTGAGTAGGTGTACCACAGTCAGCATCAGCCGGTTTTCAGTTCCTTTACTTGTGGATTTCAGGGTGGATCTAAAAGTAGGGGCTAAGTGAGCAGCAGGAGGCAGCTAACTGTCTCATTCTTTCCTCTGCCAGTAGGAAAGGAGCATCCATCTGGGCGAAAATGGTCCATGTACCAGTGAGTCTATAACATATTCCTCCAAATCTCTCCTCAATTCTTTGGGACCCCTGAGAGCACTGAGTGTATCATGTAATAGTATCCTTGCATCAGGAACTGGATTCTGTGGGTTTTGGTCCATTTTCAGAGAACTGTGCCTTACATCCAGCAATGTAGGATGGATTTTGAAGAGAGGTTAGGAAGAGTTGATGTGATTAGTTCTGGAGATTGGCTTACCTTCGCAATCACTCCCCCTTGGAAGGTGGTATGCTGGAGCCCAGAAAGTTCTAGTAACCTACATTCCTAGTTAGAATTGGGTTTGACCCAGAGTAGCATAGGCTTCCTTTCTAGTGCTGGGGTTTTGAGTTTGTGCCAACGTGCTTGTTTTGTTCCTAACAGTATGTCTTAGGGATCAAACCCATGTCTTTGTGCATGGCAAGCACTTTCCTGACTGAGCTGCCTGCCCTGGATCAGCTTCACAGCCTCCTGGATGACTTTATGCTTTTATTTATATCAAATCACCCAAAGAACAGAATTCCAAATAAACATTTGGGCTTATAGAATTGCACCTTAATTTATTTTTAGTATATCTTCTTGCATAGTTTTCTCATTGGTTTCTCGCTCTCTATTCAATTTTTATTTATTTTTTTCACAGTTCCGTGCATACATAGTGTTCTTTGATTAGTTTATCCACCATTATCCCTCCTATCTGTCTCCAACAGAATCCCTGCTTCTCAGGTTCCCATCCTGTTTTCAAGTCTTCAGAGATATATTTTTGTGACCCACTGCATCTAATTGCAATCGTCTGCATGAGCACGGGCAGGGCTTATTAGCTTGCTGGGGAGCAACGTGCATGTGGTTAAACCACTGAGGACTAGGACTCCCTCATCCCATCCCCCTCCCCCGTAGTCTTTGGTTGCTTATAGCTCCAAATTGCCCTCCTGTTATTACAGATACATAGACAAACAGATGGTATTTATCATAACAAGCCAATGCTGGTAGGATTGCTTCTTTACCTTTCTTGTTTTTAAATATTTTGTCTGGTGCATCTGGTGGTGTTTAAATGCTTGTTCTAGTCATCTGTCCTGTAGTGCTCATGAGTGGCTATCTATAGAAGTGTCCACATTTCCACTCCCTCTGTTTTCTTTTCTTTTACTGGATGTTCTAAAGATTCCTTTTTGCACAACTTCTTCCTGTTTGGAAAAAGATTGTCTTTAAAGCTGTTCCAATAAGGATAGGTTTACTAGCAAGTCCTAGCCCTGGCTGATAATGTCTTTATTTCCCCCTGCATCTCTAAAAGTTAGGTTTTCTGAATACAGAATTTGAAGACCATGTCTCTTGTGTTTACTTATTAGAAAGTGACCCATTTCCTTGGAAGCCCGTGGTTTCAGATGACAACTTCACCATATCCCAAGTCCTGAGGCTCTGCTTTTCACTCAATTTCAGCCTTTTTTCTCTGTCGTTCAGATCGAGTAGATCCTACGGCACTATTTTTCTGTTTTTGCCGCTTTGCTATTGGACCCATGAAGCTAATTTTCATCACTGGTTTTATAATTTCCACTTTTATAAAAAAATGAAATGGTTTTAAATTTTTTGCTGAGGGTTGCTGTACTTTCAATTGTTTTTTATAAAGAATTTGAAATTATTTGTTGAAGCATTCTTATAATGGCTGCTTTGAAATATTGTTAATTATTCCATCATCTGTTTCTCTGCATTTTTTTTGTCATTTCTCCACCAACTTGTGATTTTTCCAAGGTTTTATTTGATCTGTGAATTTTCACTGAATCCTGGACACTTGGCTACCCTTGTTAGGAGACTCGCAGTCACACTTAACATTTCCTTTTAGCAGACTTTCATCCCTGTTGCTTTTAGCATATAAGTCCTAATGTATTGGATGTACTTTCACTGAGGACATGATTTTCTGGGACTCTGCTGCTACCTTGGTCGGCTTGGTGTATTGGAATCTAGTAAGCTTCCACCAATCTCTGCCAGGTGTCACCTGGTGGGATCTGGGCAGGACTTTCTGATGCCTCCTGTGTAAGAAGGGAAAGACAAATAGATTTCTTACAGTCCAACACTTCTGATGCCCCTCACCCATCAGGTGCAACACCTCAAATGGAGTCCTTTGCTGTTAAGGCCCCTCACCTGCTTTCCCATTGAGACTAAAGAGTTTTAAACCTATTGCGTGGGGATAGTGTTTTCCCTGCTCAGTCTTCTTACTGAAAAGTGTTCATGACCCTTCCTTTTGCTATTACACTAGCTCCAAGACTGAGCCAGTGACCAAGGCCAGAGCAGACCTGAGACAGCAAACTCCACAGGAGCTGCTGCACTGGCTTCCTGGTATTATCTGACGGATTCCTGTAGGATATGGGGTGAGAGGAGGAAAGGAGTGAGCCTGCTTGGGCTGCCTGTTCCTGCTAGGTTGGACATCTAGAAACTCTGGATCTGGGTCAGCCTATTTTGTATGTCTTGGATTGTGAGATGCCCTGATACTATGGTGTTCCTCTAGTTCTGGGATCCCATCCCAGTTCATCTTTATCTTTGTACCCTAGAGTTCTCTTTGCCCCTGATGTTTCTTTCTATGGTTTCCATGTATACTTAACTGGAAGGATCAGGGAGAAGACCTATACTGTCTTGTCTATACTAGACCGAGGGATTTTTTTTTCTTTAGGAGTTGGAAAATCTTAAGACTACTCATAATAGAAAAAAAAATATGCATTTGGTTAGTGACTTTTTTCCCCAAAAGTCTTCTCTCAGGAGTGTCCATCCTGTGGCCTGTAGGCTGCTTCACACCATACATGGCCAAGACAGCTATGAACACCGTCCAACACAAAATTGTGACATTTAAAGTATTATGAACATTTCTGGTGACTGGATTGCAAGGTGCTTGAGCATGCCCTTTGTTCATGATGGCGTCATTCATCCATACCAAAGGTTGATGTGCCTGCATAAGCCTTTTAGTTTCTGCCCCTCCTAGCTCTCTGTAAAAACAAAACTGAAACAAACTTGGCTCTCTGCTCTTTGCCTTCCTCCTGCTCTATGATAATCCAGGTCTGTGGGTTTCGGTGGGTAAAGGTCCCATGTCTTTAGGATTGCGGAAGAAAAGCTGATCAAAGTCCCAGTCTCGGTTGGCCACTCTTGCTGTGGCCAAGTGAGTCGGCTAGTCTTCCCATCCGCAGGCCACCACTTCTGCTTTCCCTTTCCACCAAGCCCAACTTCTCAAACCCGGAGAAACTGGCTTTTTAAAGACAGTTAGTAGAATCTTGAACATATCAACCTCCTAAGGGGGAGAAACCCCAAGTTTCTCTGGACTCTGCGTCTCCTAGGAGGCTTGCGACATTTTTTTTTCTTTTTGGTTCTGGAACTGAGCGCATGCCAGACAATCCCTCGTCTATTTTAAAAACCACCAGCTTTTATTCTAATGAACAGCTCCTGGTAACAGATTGAAGAATTTGTTTTAAACCATTTGGACCAATATTATGTTTAGTTAATGTTGTCACTCAGTGTTTTGCAACTTGAGATGCCTCACCTTGAGTACACATGAGCAAAACCATAAAAATTATAGGCAGGTTGCTAAGAGGAAGACTTTGAGACTACTCCAAGGGGTCCAAACCCTATTCTGGACCCTGTGAGGACTGCACACACATGTGAGAACTGCACACACATGTGAGGACTGCACACACATGTGAGGATTGCATACACATGTGAGGACTGCACACACATGTGAGGACTGCACACACATGTGAGGACTGCACACACATGTGAGGACTGCACACACATGTGAGGATTGCACACACATGTGAGAACTGCACACACATGTGAGAACTGCACACACATGTGAGGACTGCACACACATGTGAGGACTGCACACACATGTGAGGATTGCATACACATGTGAGGACTGCACACACATGTGAGGACTGCACACACATGTGAGGACTGCACACACATGTGAGAACTGCACACACATGTGAGGACTGCACACACATGTGAGGACTGCACACACATGTGAGGACTGCACACACATGTGAGGACTGCACACACATGTGAGGACTGCACACACATGTGAGGATTGCACACACATGTGAGAACTGCACACACATGTGAGAACTGCACACACATGTGAGGACTGCACACACATGTGAGGACTGCACACACATGTGAGGATTGCATACACATGTGAGGACTGCACACACATGTGAGGACTGCACACACATGTGAGGACTGCACACACATGTGAGAACTGCACACACATGTGAGGACTGCACACACATGTGAGGACTGCACACACATGTGAGGACTGCACACACATGTGAGGACTGCACACACATGTGAGGACTGCACACACATGTGAGGACTGCACACACATGTGAGGATTGCATACACAGGCCATGCTCTCATATTCATATACACAACTGCGCCCAATTCGTCTTTGCGTGCGCCTCCCCTTCTTTCCTCTCTTGAACAAGGAGGCTTCTGTTCTCAACGCCACCCACCCACCATCAGCGACCTTCTTGTCACTAAATCCACTTTTTACGTTGTTCTCAGTCTTGACTCCTTTCTCCCTCAAGTCGAGTCCACAAATCATATTACCTGGGCCATCGAAATGCCACCTTCCTGTGTTCAAAGGCAGCAGCATCTCTTGTGGTCACACCTAGGAGCCACCAGCATCACCACAGGGTGGGGGGGGGGGGTTCCTCGTGGTTCTGCTTGCTCTGTCTCCAAATACCATCCCCTTCTAAAAAGCATTGCCCTTACCTTCCTAGTAGCTTTTCTCATTCCTTCTACAACCTAAGCTCGGTGAAGGCAGAGAATTTCTTTTCCTCTTTGAATCATGATATATTCCTACTACCTTAAAAACACTTGATGTATAACAAATATCCATGCTTGCATGATTTAAAAAAAAAAACAGAAAAAATAGTACAGTATCACTCGAAGGCCAATAATTTAACTCCTGACAGTTACCAATATCCAATTGTTTTTGTTCCTAAAACTTTACATCAAACTATCATAATTACATAATTTCATATTATCCGACAAACAGTGATTACAAACAAATAAAGCATGCATGTGTCAATCAGGTGCATATTTTCCTAATATTAAGTAAAAGCAAATGGGAAAGAAAGATGTTTGAGAACAGCTGGGGAAAAGTTCTGCAGGCCTTCACAGTCGGACTACTGTGGAAGAGTTCTGAGTCAGGCGTGGGGGTGCTCACCCCCAACCTTCACCTTTGGGAGGCAGAGGGGATCACAAGTTCACAGCTAGAGTTAGGGAGTAAAACCGTATCTCAAAAACAAAACCAAAAAAAGGGGGTGGGTGGTTCAGCGGGTTAAGGCTCCTGCCACCAAGCCTGATGACCCCAGTTCAGTCCCTGACCCCCCACAGAGTGGAAGAAGAGAAGCAGTAAGTTGTCTTCTAATCTCCACATCCACACCGGGATACATGTGTAGCCACACACCTGAACACACACAAAATAAAAATGTAAAAGTGATTTAAAAAAAAAACATTTTAAAACGAAAAGGAAGAAGAAAGGAAGGAATCGTAAGTGCTGACTCCATACTGGAGGAACCGAGTGGGAAGTGGCTTGTGATGACTTTTTCTTGGAAGATGACACAGGACTTCAGTCCAAAGACCCAAGCTCAGATGAACGGTCTGGACTGTGTTTCAAAGCACTGGCAGATGCAAACAAATTTTGCTTTTCAAGTTGAGTACTGTGTCAAATGTATCATCTTTATGACTTTCTAAATTGTCGATTAGTCTTAATTGAGGCCCATGTTGTGCAATTCTTGGTCGTTGCTCTTCTCAAGACATAGCTGGTGGCAAAAATTATTCATATTTTACATTTTGTTCTTTTTAACTAATACAGTTATTTTTAGATCATTTGGTAGCAATAAAGACAGAACATCCTAGTCTTAGAAATTATTAAATTATTATGAGTTTACTTTTTGTATACAATGTGATTTGTTTTATTTTCTATGGCAGTTGGTTATTCTTAATTTTTTTGAATAAGCAATATTGCAAAGAATTCCTTGATTGTACATAGTTTGTACAATGGTTGGATACATTTATAGGATAAATTCCCCAGAAATGATATTGCTACAATTTACATTTAAAATTTTATTCATTTTATATGTATGAGTGTTCTGTCTGTATATCTGTGTTCCACATTCGTGTCTGGTACTGGAGGAGGCCAGAAGAAACTATTATAACCCCTGGAACTGGAGTTACAGACAGTTGGAAGACCCCCATGTGGGGCTAGAAATTGAACCCTGGTCCTCTGGAAGAGCAACCAATGCTCTTAAGCCCCCAGCCCCCTCTCGAGCCCCTGTAGTTTATCTTTAAAGCATTTAGAAAAGATGGATTGATGTTGCTTAGGTATTCTGTGCTACAAAAACTTACTGGACTACATTTAAAGTTGCTTTGTCAGAGCTGACCCACTGGGTTTTCACTCAATAACTGTAATTAAAATAACTGATATTCATGCAGAAAAATTGCTTATAACCATGGAAATCTTAACCATAAATACTTCTAACAACCATTTCTCAATTACATTTTTTAAACCGGTATTATTTTTTTAAAAAATATTTAACCATTTTTGATAACAGGAGGTATCTTTAGCACACAGCTATCGTATTAGAGTAGAACAGACAGTACCTCCCTCCCACTCTGCCAGGAATCTGTACTTTGGGAAGGTCAGCCCAGGACATCTGGCAGCCAGAAGAGACTCAACAGATCTCCAAAAAACAATCACATTGACAATTTGAGCTGTTCTTCTTTTCATGTCTTTTGGACACTAGGTAAAGAATACAAGTAATAAACATTTTTAGATTGCAAAAAAAAAAAACACACAAAAATATTTGCTTTTGGACTAACCTCTAATTTTCTCCCATTTGACAGTAAAAACAAAAAAATATGAGCAAATGAAGTTTCCATTATGTCTCTGTGCCTTTGAAAGGTCCCTCGAAGTAGTACGCATCGTGCCGCTCCGTGTAAGTGGCTCATGAAGGACAGAGATTAAAATCCTCTGGGTTTTGTCCCTTGCTATAATCTGTGAGCTTTTGCAGCCAGATTTCAGCACTTGTTTAGACGCTCACCACTTAGGAAGAATCTTAATTCATAGCTAGAAATTAAATACACTGCAAAAACCGTTTATAAACTTCCTGTTTATGCTGAACTTTTGCAAGGGAAAGATTTAGGGGGAGTTCATTTATCCCTTAAATGGGATAAATATTATTCAAGTTACCTTGGTAACAGCTGGTCAATAGTCACGCTGTAAGTTTAATGTTACTTTTTCAGTTAGCTGATGTCAGTCTAGAATTGACAACAATAATTTTCCTGGGAGATCTAAGGGCTTTTATGAAAATCTTTGGTAAGGCTGTGGGGTGACATTGATGTTTGGTTATTGGTGGGCAATAATACTCTGTCAAGGCAGCCACAGCTTTACTCTGAGACAGAGGGACTTGAGAAAGCATATGCAGGGAGGCGGGGACAGGTGGTGACCCCTCTTACCATTGTTTAGACTGCTGTACAGTTTGTTCTGCTGAAGGTAAATTAAGTAATTTCCTGTTTTGTATGCTCACAGAGAGAGACCTCAAATATCATGTTCTACTTCTGAGTGTCTTAGCTGCTGATGAAAATAGTGTGTGCGTGTTTGAAAGGATGTATGGCCCTAGGTATCCTGGAGCTGACTAGGGTCATGCTGCTTCTGTATGACTTTGTGTGTGTGTGTGTTTCTTGTCCTCTCATCATGTGGTTATCTAACCGCATTTGCCTACACACCAGATTGCCATCACTGGAGATGTAGCTATAGGCGAAGCAGTTTGGGACGCAGTTCTTTATACTATCCTCCACAAAATAAGAAGTCCTCTGTGTAGACTTTCTTTGCAATGGGAAATCACTCGCCGAAGCATCGTGGCCTCCAGTGTAGTTGAAGATAAAGCGACAGCTTACATGGAAGCTGAAGCACAAATAATAAAAACTCGGGGGTAGATATTGGGGTTCAACCTGAAGACCAGAATAGCAAAGCAGCCAGCCACTGGCTCTTACCTTGACCTTCCATCCAAAAATGGCAATCCTGCCTCCAGGAATTTCAATGAGACTGAGATGGAGAGCTGTCTCCTCTCGTTTATATTCCTTTCTAGGGCTGAGATTAAAGGCATGTACCACCTAGATTCTATAGCAACTGGTGTGGTTCCTAGGAATAAAAATGTGTTATCACTGCCTGGTCTGTAAGGCTGACCGGTGGGGGTGTTTTACTTTCTGATCTTCAGGCAAGCTTTATTTATTAAAATGCAAATGAAATGAAAAGCAGTGTAATTATAAGAAACACATGGTTTCTGATGGGTTCTAGTTGACAGTTTGACAGTTTCATAGATGGAGGACAGTATTTTATTGACTAAATTGGGATGCATATAAGAATACTGTTCACCGAGAAAATGAAGCATGCCTAAAAATAAAAAATGAAATTTGTTTGCCACCTTCCCTTTACCAATCACTGGCAAAAAGGGTAAATAACACAGCAACAAAATGGACAGGCCACGGCTAAATACCCAATAACGATCCTGGAAATTAAGTTCAGCTTACCTTCCTCATTGCCATGTAGAAAGCAAGATGCTGAAAATGCAAAGGAACAATAGGAATTCAGTCACACCTGAATGTAAACTCTAAAAACAATCCATATCTATTATAAAAGTAGTCCCCAATGAGCAAAAAGAATAGAAAAACACTCAGAATAAAAATGGAATACTTCTTAATAAAACACCTCAATAAAAAGCCAAACAACAATTTTGAACATCGACAGTACATCTGAATCCATGTATCCTGGTAGCATCAGTGCTCTCCTGAGGAAAAGTAAATAAACTGGCATTACAAAAAGCCTGATGCACAGACTTTCTTGTGGCATGATATATGTTCTTTATTCACTTATTTTAGAAAAAAAAAAAGTTCGTTCAACAAATCTTTACAGGCTCCTGTGGTGAGAAGAAATGGCAGAGAAACAATGTAACCAACAACGATCCTGTAACTAACAATAAATGACAAGTCTCTGATGGCGTCACCATCGAGGGTTACACGGTAAACAGGGGTTTTGACTTCCTTGTGGAAGGCATCCCAAAAGTAATGGCAGGTGAAGAAGGAGAGGAATTTAGACTGAGGTAGCGGTGGAAAACTGGGAGAGGGGTGGGCAGTGGCGCACCAAAAGTCACTGAGAAGGTGGAGTGTCTAGGAAGCAGGAGGTCAGCGCTGTGTGAAATTGAGATGACCCATAAATCCGCAGCTAGAGTGGAGTGCCGTCAGGTGTCGTAACTGCAGCACTCTGTTCTTGAGCACAGTGCTCTGAGAGAAAATGGTTGCAGCTGAAGCAAACTTTCCAGAAAGAGTGTGGTTACATATATGCTTGTAAATGGGGGAGGGAGAAGGCGAAGATTCCATAATGCCGTGGACTGGTAACTAAGCTTTGACCACACGGACCTTTGGGAGACAGCCTAGATGTAGACGGTGGCATTCTATTATATAATATAGATGTCTATTTCGTACCTAGACTTCTACTAACAGCCATGTCCAGACTACAGACTGTTTCTCGAGGGCAACATCATCTATTACACCATCCAGATGGCAGAAACATGGCTGGGCTGTGTTTTTCTGGGCTTCTGACCCACCCTACTTTTCTGTTTCCTCAGACTCTATGGACGATCCTATCAGCACTAATCAAGGCAGGTTAGTTTATACTGTCGTAAAGAATGCCTTTGTGTTAAGATGTTTGCATGAGAGGTCCACCCTGTGCCCCTTCGAATGTCCTGTAGCATCCCTTCAAAGTCTTTCCACGTGGCAGTGTATCTTCTAGATAAAACATCATAAAAGACGTTTATTTTTATTGATGTGTGTGCTAGTTTGCCTGAATGAATGTCTGTGTACCACATTCATGCCTGTTACCAATACAAGCCAAAAACAGTCATCATATTACCAGAACTGGAGTTAGGATGATTTTAAGCCACTGCACAGGTACTGAAATGTAAGGCAATAAATAAGATAGTTTTGGACACACATATGGGGCCCTGAGGATAGTAAAGAGCGATAAGGTGGTGGTGGCAGTGGGAATATAATAACTATTCTGTCTTAGAGGTCAAAGTGTTATTAATGCTCTTCACTAAAAGACGACAGGCTGTTTGGATAACCAAGAACAGCCCTTTAAAGGAAGTGACATTTAATAGTAAGTAGTCACGAAGAGTCACAGAAGAGTTCTCCCAGGTGGAGGACCTGTAGAAGAGTTTTTTAAAAAAAAAGTTGTGTGGGTGGAGCCTAGTAAATGAGAGGTGAGCTGTCGTCAGTGGCAGCCAAGAGGAGGTGATCAGGTGTGAGGCATTATGGACCAGGGTAGTGATTTCAAGTAAGAAGGCTCTGGAAAGTGATGTATTGTGAGTTGTTTCCTTTGTAAGAGGTCATTCTGGCTATTGTGTTCCAGTGGACTGTAGGGAAGGATTGTGGAGGAAGAGGCATTGGTGAGGTTAGGAGTCTGTTACAAGAGGCGGTCAGCACTTAGCTGGGGTATTGACAGTGGGAAGTGGTTTCTACTGGCTGATTCACAGAGAGATTACCTCCACAATAGACGACACTAGCACATAAATCATGTTAATGTGTACTTCCCTATGTACAATTGCAGGATTAAGGTTTGGAGCCTGCAGTAGTGGCCAGAGAATGCGTGTGCGAAAGGCTGCTGAATGCTAAGAGGTGTGAATAGTGCCCGAGGGAAGGGTGTTGACACTCTTGCACAGAGGAAAGCCTGGAGTGCTAGGTCAGGATAGAGCTGGAGGATGGAGACTCTGAGGCAGGAATGTCAGGAGAAGGCAATGACCGTTCTGCTCTGCACGGAGGTCTGGGTGCTGCTAATGCTCTTCCCTAGTCTATAAGTGTTGCTCTTAGCAGTGAGTAATGGAAATACCAGAGCACACCACTCCATGAATGAAATCATAAACTCTGAAGGTCTGCCGTTCGTCATGACATGAAGAAGGGAATGTGGGCCCCAGGGGACAGCAAGCTTGTTGGGCAACTAGCTGGGTGTATGCAGCAAACAAGGGAGAACTTGGCTCAAACAAGGTGGAAGGCAAGGACCAACACCTGAGATTGTCCTCTGACCTCCACACAGGCACTATGGCACAGCTGCAACCACATTCACACATAAGAACACACATGGACACACACAGACAGACACATACACACATGTACACAAACACACACTCCTCTGATTTCCGGACACACACATGGACACATGCAAACACACAAAATGGATGTAGAAATATTCGACATTAACTAGGTGGAGTTAACAATTGGTGTTAAGATAGACTTTATAACACGGGGCTGGAAAGATGGCTCAAAGGGTAAGAATGGATATTGTCCTTACAGAGGACCTGGTTTTGATTCCCAGCACCCATGTCAGGCAGCTCATAACTGCCTGTAACTCAGGCTCCATGGGTCTCAACACCTCTGGCTTCTATAGGTACCCACAAACATGGCATCTTTGTTCACAGACAAACACATACATATGATTAAAAATAAATTTTTTTAAAAAGATAGACATAAAACATATGAATCAGTTCTTTTCAATGGGCAGGGAAATCATTGTATCATAATATAGGTTAGGTTAATCTTCTAGAAATAGCTTTCACCTCAGAGGCCACCTCAAGCTGGAACTGGTGGCACAAGCCTAGAATCACAACTGCCCCGGAGGCTGAGGTAGGAAGGCTGAAATCTCAAGGCCCACCTGGGATAGATTTGTGTAGCTCAGGATCCACCTGGGCAACTTGGTAAGAGTATCTCTCAGAATAATGTTAAAAGACATTGGGGGTTTATCTTAGTGTAAAGCATTTGTTTAACATACCTGGAGTTATGTCACAATGACCCCTCTGCACAGAAGAATAAGCTTTATTATATCTATGCTCCACTACCTGAAGCATTTTTCTGTATCATTATTCTTTATCAGTAAAAACTTGGGAGTCAGATATCAGGGAAAGAACCTAATTGGTTAGAGAAATGGCAGAGAAGCGAACAGTGACTCTGATTCTCTCTCTCTCTCTCTCCTTCCTCCATCAAAAAGACTGAGATTTTTTTTTCTAAATCCCTCCCTACTACTTCCTGTGTCTCTCTTTATGTCCTGACTCCTCTACGACCACTATGGCTAATTTTGGTCAGCTAGTAACTAGTTCTGCCCTCTGATTCAAAGTAAACTTTATTGGCGGTCTCAGGAGTGTCAGCTTGCAATCAAAATATCCCACAACAGCCACCTAACAGAGTCCTTTAAGATGTGCTAGGTGAGAACTGTTTCAGCAGACTCACAAAGCACCTTAAGAGATGAACTGAAATTTGAATGGGTCCTGGGATACAACTGGCCTGCCCTGAGGGAAGATACAAATTCAATGGCACTAATGGAAAAAAAAAAGTTTCTGAAATCTTCATCAGAGACATGAAAAGAACCAGGACATGGAGAGGCTAACCTGGGTGTGGGACTAGTGTAGAATTGATTTGCCTTGACTAGTTCCAAATCTGTGAAATTGCTGAATTTTTTGTGAAAACACAATTTTTCCAGCCCAGACTGGAAATGCTTTCTGCTTTGCTCATCCGGAATCTTGGGCTCTCATCCTAGGGGTCTTCTCTGGCCCCTGCTGCCTGTTTTTTCTTTGGTTTTTGTGCTCCATATGGAAGAAAAGAGGCAAAGATCAGCTGGCTAGGAAAGCGGCTGAATGGTGGTAGCATCCAGCCGCTGGGGAGCTGTGTAGTCAGAGGGATGACTGTGACCTGCAGCTGTGATCTGTCATTCCAAAGCTGCTCCCTTCCTCCCTGCCTCTTGTACCAGCATTCTAGCACCTTGCTGCCCTCAGACACATTTTGAATAGCCTCCTAGTCCCATCTTCCTTATGACTGAGACAAACTGGGTATCTTTCTGCACCCTGAGAGGCTCCCCAGCCTCAGTCTTCCAGGAACCTAGCAGGGTCACTTGAAGTTGTTCCCATCTTATATCCTTCAGACACCTCAGACAAAACAAACATGACTACCCAGGCTGTCCGCTATTGTTCCCCGCCCTCACCGACAAAATGCCAAGTTAGTACTTCCTCTTGCTTCCTTCCTTAGCACAAGGCTCTACCCATGATGCTTCATTTAGTTTGACAACCCCAGATATCATCCTAGACTCTCCATCTTTCTCACCATCAGGGAGAGGACAGCCTCATAGTCCTTTCCCAGGCTTCTACAGTTCGTTCCCTTTAATGATGCCCTGATTTGGGCTCTACTTATTCCTATTGTAGAAACTAGAAATAACTGAGCATATATAAATATATGTGTGCATGTGCGCATGCTCACACATTCTATTTACCTTGGCCATTTCTTCTTCCTCTGACGGTTGAGGCCAGTGAGATTAAAATGACGGTCATTACTCCATACAAGCCTCTCCTTCCATTATTATTACATGAGACTTCGGCTGAGAACCAGCTCTAGGCTGGAAAATGAATGTCTTAGCCAGTACACAAGGTTCTCCTGGCCTTGGACATCTTCTCTTCTGCCACTTCTGGCTTTGTAGTATGTAACCACAAACTATTTGTGCTTCCTCTTTTTCGTACTGTTGAATATCATTCTTTGGTTTTGTGCCTGGGTCTGTAGAGAATCTGCCATCAGAAATATTCCATATTAATATTAATAGACAGAGCACCAAAAGCAGTCTTCCCGCTGGCATTTTTTATTATTTTTATTTTCTATCTTGTGAAGCGGGGAGCTGAAAGGCTGCAGAGCCATCTGAGGCTAAGTTGCTTCCTTGTGTCTCCCCCCCCCCTCTGCCTTCTTGGTTTCTTTCTCATGCCTAACTGTGAGTCCTGGGACACTCTGGCCATCTGTGTAGCTCTGTAAATGCTAAATCTTCATGGCGCTTATCACGTGCTCTTTTGGGCCAAGGGTCTACGCCTGAGCTGCATGCACAAGCTCTCTCATCTGTGACACTCCTGGTGGCGCGCTCATCCTCACGTCTCTACACATGCGGGTGCATGCGTGTGCACAGCCATTCTCTGCACACTGGATATGGTCCATCATGCGCACACAGAGTTAGTTGTATGACCCAACTCAGTTAGAGCTGACTACATATTTTTAAAAAGAAAAAAATGGATGAGGCTTTCATTCTTAGAAGCTCAGAGGGAAATTGTAACTTGAGCAAATTTGATTTTAGGCCCTATCACCCTATGATTTAGGAGCCCAATCACCTTGGACTTTTCCAGGCCTCTTGTTCCCCTCCTATTATACACTGTTGTCTCTGTGTCACTTTGATTCAAGACTACCTAAGAAAGAGAAAGGAAAGAGGAAGGAAGGGAAAGGTCCATGTGATTGGGTTTCAGTGTGGATTTCTGAGGCTGTCAAATATTCATCACTAAGACATTTGTTTGTGTCTTGAAGATTCTGAGACAGTGTGGTTGGGCCTAATCACAGTTCTGAAACCAGTTCCTTCCAGTGACAGAGAAGGGAAAGGACTCTTGAGTTTCTTCACACAGTGTTCACATGGGCTAGCTCCTGTCAGGTTGTGGCCAAATCTAACAGGTGGTTTTTGTTGTTGTTGTTGTTGTTGTTGTTATTTGAAGACAGGGTCTTTCTCTGTCAGCCTTGGCTGTCCTGGAGATCAGGCTGGCCTCCAACTCACAGAGATCTGTCTGCCTCTGAATTAAAGGCATGTGCTACCCACTACCCACATTTTTTTTTGTCTAAAAATGAAGGCCAAAGTCTCATTTCCAGAGCTCCCTCTTTCCTAAAAAAGACCACTTTCTTCTTGAATTTTAGCATTGGAAGAAATCATAAACAACCCATGACTGTATCTGGATTCTTTTCTGCTCAAGGCAAGCCAACTGAGCAACTGCATGAGAATAAGGGCTTTTCCTTTCTGTTGCCAACAGGGCATAAGAGGTCGTTTTATTTAAAATATATCTGCCTGTGCTTGTAGCCAGTCAAGTTCTTAACTTGAGCTCAACTAGAGCTTTGATAAAGGAAAAGGGGAAAGGAACTTTTAGAATTGCACACCCATTCGTGTGTGTGTGTGTGTGTGTGTGTGTGTGTGCGTGCATGTGTGTGTTCCAAGTAGATGAATAATGGGACCGTGCATTTTCCATCCAAGCATTTTCCACCCTGAGAATAATTTCTTTCCTGGCTTCTCAATGAATAAGGCATTATTTCTGAAACCCAAGAGGCATTCCTTTGATTTCCCTTCATGTTTAGCTTTCTGAGTGGTTTTCAATAAAGGAAATCCAGCGACTTGGAGTGAAGGCTCTGTTAACACTTTTAGCAAGGTTCAGAGAGTGGTCTGGCTATTATCTGCTGTGATTTGGAATATTATTTTCCCTCTCTGAGGAGAGCTGAGAGTATTGTATTTATAAGAAAAACGAAGCACCTTGGATGGTCTTCAAAGTGAACAGCGGTTTAAAACCAATACACATTAGTGTTACAGAACAAAGAACTTTATGGGGGCCTTTTCTTCTGCTTTATTTGTATTTCCCTGCTGAAAAGGTTCGGGGAAAAAAGAGAGAATGAAAGGTAAAAAGAAAGAGAGGGAGGATAAAGAAAAGGAAGAAATCTCATATTCAAGATTCAAGGCTGGGCAGTTTAGAAACTAAATAGCATTTGTTTACTTTTTTGTGAAACTCATTCCTTGAGACTGATCCAAGCTGAATACTCCCACCTAAGTTGACATCCACCAAGGCCAGCACCACCGTGTGTATCTGTATGGATAGAGAGATTCCAGTGCATGCGTGGGCTCTCCCGACTCAGCCTCTGTGCACTAGATAGCTGTCTATGCAACATGGGGCCTCTTAGATGAGGTCTAATGGCACACCCTGATCCACTGGCTCCCTTCAGTAGAAGACGCCCAGCACATGCTAAGATACATAGTCATCAGGACTAATTAATCATCTCGTGACTTACACATTCCCTCAGATCCAAATGGAAAGTGATCTCAGGAACTAAATAAGATAGGATGACATCTTTTCCCATCTGAATTTCCAAACCATCTGTGATTATAGAAATGATCTTAATAATACAGGGTAGTTGTTTGGGGTGAAAGCAGAGAATTGATCTAAGTTAGAGAACAGCTGAAGTATAACATTTGGTTACAAATGCTTAGCTTTGGAACTCTCTAGGAGTGGAAGGACAATGTAGTACTCTCGTGAATGTGGACTCCAGAGCCAGGCTCCTGGAGGAGAGAACCTGGGATTTGCCTCTTGCTCACCCCCTTTCCAGTGTAGTGGTCTTTTAAGCAAGGTATTTAAACTTCCTCGGTCTCAGTTTCTCTGTTTGTACAGTGAGGGTTAATTTTGCCTGCTGTAGGTACAGATTAGATGAGTTATCATTTGTAAAGTGTATGCAAGAACTTTGATTGTTGGGTTAAAAACTAAAGCATTCGTCGCCGCCGGAAGCTGCTGTTTACATGCCAGAGAGCATGGAAAAGCGACGTTGTTGGTTGGGGTTGTTAATGTACACTGGGTATTTTCTTTGCATCCATTTGCAGTTTATAACCAACCCAAGAGGTAAATAGACCATGCCTGCTTTTCAGATGAGAAAACTTGAGACAAGAATTTAAACCACCTCGTTCCCCAAAAGGCAAAGAAAGCAGTGATTTATGCACTGGAGGACAGACAGCAGAAACTGCGCCTTCACTAATTGTGGAGTCATTGTATCACGAATGTCTAGCTTTTACCCCACCCCACCCCGACCATGTCTTTAGGAGATTTTTTTTTCTAAGAACTTATGTAGTAGTGTGTATTCCTGATGCATTTTATTGTGGAGCAACTGTTATCAAACTCTGTGTTCTGTTCAAAATAATTAATATGTCATACATCCTCATCCCAGTAAGTGGGACTTGAATCCATAGCATATCATTAAGGTGATTATTTCTTGTGTTTCAGAAACAGACATTTCATTTGTCTCCATGATTGATGGCTCTGGTCTTATGACTTGCCACACAGACCTGAGGTCATATCACTTTTTGGTTATATACATTTCACAATGATATTCGTTATTCTCCTTCTAATACATGATCCCTCTCCGGTTACCATAGGTGCCTTTATTGTCTGCTGGACTCCGGGACTGGTCTTGTTACTGCTGGACGTGTGTTGCCCGCAGTGTGACGTCCTGGCCTATGAGAAGTTCTTCCTCCTCCTCGCTGAGTTCAACTCTGCCATGAACCCCATCATCTACTCGTACCGCGACAAAGAGATGAGTGCCACCTTCAGGCAGATCCTGTGTTGCCAGCGCAATGAGAATCCCAATGGCCCCACAGAAGGCTCTGACCGCTCAGCCTCCTCCCTCAACCACACCATTCTGGCTGGAGTTCACAGCAATGACCACTCTGTGGTTTAGAAGGAAGCTAGCCAACCTCTGTGAAGCTGTGAACCCCCACCCCATTGCCAGGGCAAGGTGGGGAGCCAGAGGACAGGAAGACACTCCCATACTTAAACACTAACCAATGGCAGTATTTGTCCAGAGACCCAAGAGACTTGACATAGCCTGAAGATGAACCTATGTGGCAGCCCCCATCTTCTCCTTTGGAAAACAGAAAGTGTTTGTCTGGCAGTGAAATTCAGAGATGGACTCTGGGTGCCTTGTAGCCTTCACTAACTAGACTTAAAAGATTTAATGTGGTTTGGCCTAAGCCAGAAAAAAAAATCTGCCAAATCAAGTGCACAACTTCATAAGGCTTCCCCTTTAAAATATAAAACAAAGCAAAAACAAAAAATGTCTGGAGGATAGATTTCATCTAATAAGTGTGTTTATTCCTGTCAGCATGTTTGTGATGGAAAAGACTGTTAAATTGACATAGGAGAATTTTTTTTTCCACTATGGAGGAAAACTGTACATTGGAATGATTTTTGTGTTTGTTTAGGAAGCAAGCATGTGGCGTGTGTATACAGTTTGTTTTCTTTAAATATAAAAGGATACTATTTTAAATCTCCTAGGGGATAGAACAATCTAGTAAAACTCAGTATTCAGTTAGGCTAGGGAAGAGACAGTAACATCCCCACCAGTGTGCCTAACAATGAAGGTATTGGAGCACACACGCAAGGCAGGGACTGTGTGTTTTTCACCCAAAGAGCGTATGCTCTCAAACCAGGAAAAGATGAGTGCACTAGCCTTGTCCCTGCGTAGTTAAGATCCCCACGTGCATTCTTAGAGCCAGGACAGTAGTGGAATTTTTTTCTAAAGCCTGTGGTTTTCCAAGTTATAAAATAATGCATACTTACTATAGAAAACTTGAAAATTGCAGAACTGTGTGAAAAAGAATAAAAAAGAAAGATTGTTGATAGTATAACCTGGAAGTAACCGTCTTTACCAACTCACGCATGTATGCCTACCGACATATATACTTTTGACATAATTGGGATGATATTGTAAAATGTTTTGTAACCTTTTCTTTCAGAATTGCCAGGTTTTCCTATGGCATTAATTTTTTTTTACAAAAACAGTGTTAGTGGCTATATAATATTCCATTTAATGGATGCAGCTCAGTTTATTTAACCATTCCTGTATTGTTGACTAGGTTTTTTTTTAAATTTTTATTGTTATAATATTGGAAGAATCTTGTGTACATAAAACTTTGCCAGTATCATTGATTATTTACTTAGGAACTGTTCCCATGAAGGACCTACTTTTTAGAATGTGAATTGTCCTCATGTGCTTTCAGTCTAGAAAAGGGACATTCTACTTCCAAACTGCAGAGATGGCAGTGTTAAATGCTCCCCAAATTACCTTTTTACACAAGAAACACAGTGGTTGCTCTAGTCGAGAATGACTTCTTAACAAGGAGTTTCCCAATAACCAATATGCCCTAATGTAACTAGCAATTTCAGTTTCGTTTTTTGAGGAAATGGTGATTCCCATTCTTGGCAGCCAAGGCTGTCATGTAGCATTGAAGAAAACAAAAAGAAATCAAACGTTAGAAGTGAGTCCAGCATTGCTGTATCAAGTAGCCTGGGTGGGCTATGTTGGCAACTGGCTGCTATGTGGTCTCCACAATCGCCCAGTAGATGCTTGTGTGCAGAGAGGCCTGGTACATTGTCTGGGTGACTAGTGGTTCTGCTGGTGCACTATAAGAAGCAACAAGGAAGAAATACAGCCCTGAAGCAGGTGTGGAAAGGTCAGGAGGATGTTTGAGAGAAAGAAGTCCTGGAGAGAATGGCATTCTAGGGAGGAGGAAGATGGAGGGTGGACTTCATCTGCACAGAGGGAAGGCACATAAAGTGCGCCTGTTTGTTTGTTTGTTTTAAGTAGGTGGAGAGCCAGTTAGCAGGAAAAAATTTTGTTCAGTATTTACACAATGTGCAGACAATTTATACTGGAAATGAGTGAAATGAATTTGGAGTTTTATTGATGGGGCGATAAGGGCTATTTGAATTGAAAAGCATACTAATTGGACCTTAATAAATCATTCTCAATCAGTGTTTGGCAAAGTGTGGTTCTCATCAGTGCTATTTCTATTGTTCGAGAAGCTTCTGGTTTGTGCTGGGATGTCTTCCCTCTCTGACCTTTACTCAACAGTGTGAGGTGAAGCAATCACTGTCCTAACAGCCCAGAGACTTGTTCCTGTCTCATGAGGTTCATGAAGGACTTGTTACCTCAGCAGCATGACCGCTAGAGCAGGGTGTTTCCAAGAGATTAATTATTATTATTTATTTATTTTAAATAAAATATAGTATAGTGAGATAAAACAAAAACTGACATTGGAATTGGACAAAACAAATAGACAGAAGAAAAAGAGCCCAAGAGAAGGCACAAGAAACCGAGACCTCACTCGCACACTCGGGAATTCCGCGTAAGCACTAGACTAGCAGCCATTATATATATATAAAGGACCTAGTGCAGACCCTTTCAGGTCCTGTGCAGGCTGCTCCAGCCTCTCTAAGTTCCTGTGATCTTTGGTCTTGTTGATTTAGAAGGCCTTGCTTTCTTGGTGTCCTCCATCCCCTCTGGCTCTTATGCACTTTCTGCCTCCTCTTCTGCAAGGTTCCCTGATCCCCGAGGGGAGGGATTTGCTGGAGACATCCTGGTTAGGGCTGAGTATTCCAAGGTTTCTCACTCTCAACCTCCCCATGTTCAGTGAGTTGTGTAGGTGTCGGCTTTAACAGTGGGGCCTTGGTGTCAGTTTGTGGAGAGCAACCTAGTCGTGGCAATATCCTGGGGTGTTTGGGGGATTGCTATGGGACCCCTTTGTCCAACAGCTCAATTAGAAGTAACTCAGTTCTGCTATTGGTCGCTTCCTTGGTGACAAGAGATAGCTGCTGTTTGATGACTTCATTTAGGTTGCCTTCACATATGTCTATATTTTAGGAAGCTTCTACTGTCTTAGGTTTCCATACAACCCCTCAAATGGTCCTTAATTTTAGCTGTCTTTCTCCCATATTTTCTCCCTCATTTCCCCATCTCCCTTCCCCACCTGTTCTTCCCATTCCACCTCCCATCCATCCATATTTATTCTCTATTTCCCTTTCCTAATGAGGTCTAGCTGCTGACCACCCCCCATTCTCTACCAAACTTTTTCAGTTCTATAGATTATAGCTTGGTTATTTTTGACTTAAGAACTAATATCCACATACAAGTGAATACATACCATATTTCTCTTTCTGGGTCACAGTATTTTTTTTCCTAGTGTTATCCATTTACCTTTGAATTTTACTTTTTTAATAGCTGATTAAATATACCATTGTGTAAATGTTTTCTATCCATTCTTCTGTTGAGAGACATTTAATTTGTTTCCAATGTCTAGCTAATATGAATAGAGTAGCAATGAAGATGGTTGAACACGTGTCTTTGTGGTAGGATGAAGCAACCTTTGGGTTGTGCCCAAGTGTTGTATAGCTGGATCTTGAGGTAGATGGATCCCCATCTTCATGCCCATCTTCATGAAGAACTGCCACACTGGTTTCCACACTGTAGTCGCTGTACAGGTTTGTACTCCCACCACAATGGATGAATGTTCCCCTTACTCCACATCCTTGCCAACATGAGCTGTCCCCTGTTTTATTTATCTTATCCATCTATGGATGTAAGATAAAGTCTCAAAGTAGTTTTGATTTGTATTTCCCTGATGGCTACAGATTGTGTTGAACATTTATTTTAGTGTTCCACCACCATTGAGTTTCCTCTTTTGAGAATTGGTCAATTCCTAGTTATTTGAGTTCTTTATATATTTTGGATATTAGTCCTATATCTGATGTGTAGTTTGAAAAAAAAAAAACCTTTTCCCATTCTGTAGGCTGCCACTTTGTCTGAATGGCAGTATCCTTTGCTGTGCAGGAGCTTCTCAGTTTCATGAGGTTCTGTCTATTGTTGATGAGGATTGCCAGAATCTGTAGATTGCTTTTGGTGGGATGGCCAGTTTTACTGTATTACTATATTACATTTTTACTATACAACTGATTTTTGAGCATGGGAGATCTCTCCATCTTCTGAAGTCTTTTTAAATTCCTTCCTTCTTTCCTTCCTTTCTCTTCCTTCCTTTTCTTTCTTTCTTTCTTTCTTATTTCTCAAAGATTTATCATACAAGTCTTTAATTGCTTGGTAGACGTATCCCAAGTTATTTCATATTATTTGAAGCTATTTTGAAAGGTGTTATTTCAAGATTTCTTTCTCAGTTCATTTGTCATTTGTATACATGTGAACTACTGATTTTTATGACTTAATTTTGTATCCAGCTACTTTGCTAAAAGTGTTTGTCAGCTGTAGGAGTTTCCCTGTGGAACTCTTAGGGTCACTATGCAGGATGGGAGCCAGATCAAAATCTATTGAACATTACCTAACAAACAGTAATATTTCAAAATAACAAATTAGAGAAGAAATCATAACAGAATTTTATGAGATGAAAACCCAACTTAGCTATGTGTGTGTGAGGAGGAGTGCAGGGCTAGGGAGGAAAAATAGAGCAGTGAATTCACATGTGGAACGTTTGTGAATCGACACTTTCAGTCTGTGTCATAAGGAGCTAGAAAAATAAACAAATCCAAAACAAGTAGAAATCAATAAAACTGATACTAGGACATCAATTGGGGGGAATCAATTAAGCTGAAAATTGGTTTGGGGGGAGAAAAAAATCAATAAAATGAATGAAAACTTAGTCATCTAAATAAAGCACAAATGATAGTATCAGAAAAGAAAAATGAGGCATCACTATAGATCACATGGACATTAAAAGAGTAATAACAATATAATTAGCAACTTTGTCCACAAATTTTAGAATTGAGTTTCAATGATCTAACTACTCAAACAACACTGTAAAACTGAGACAAGAATAAATAGACAATTTTGATGTGCTTCTTTTAAAAACATTGAACAAATAAACAGTATAATTTAAAAACACTGAACAATGTATAATCTTCCAAGACAGAAAATGTCCTGTCCTTATTGTTTCCAGAACCAGAAAACTGTACCAATTTTCTATGATCTCCTTTTTAAATTTAGGAGAAAGAATACTTTCTAAATAATCCTATGAGGCCAATATTACTCTGTATCAGAACTAGACTATCTTACACAAAAAGAATTTTGATCACCAATGCAAAAAAATTTTCAACAAAATATTAACAAATTGAGTACAAAGTGTATAAAAAATGAATTACAGAGAATGACCAAATAACCTGCAGTCCAGGAAAGCAAATCTGGTACTCACTCATTCATGCCATCTCTCAACAACTTAGGGAGGAAGGGCTTTCCCAGCATGACAAACAACAGCTATAACAAAGCTTACAGGTAACCATCATGAGCGTGTCATACCTAAAACACAGATGGACACATTTGTGTCTTTCCAGAGCACCAGAATCTATCAAATACCCAATAAGTTCACAGACCACACAGGATTCTTTGACTGCAATTCTTCAAATATAAATTAAGTTTATATCAATATACAAGAATCTGTATCAATATAAATTGCCTATAAATAATAGTTCACAAGTATTTACTCTATTACTCATTATTATTATTATTATCTATCATCCCATCCAATTTTCTCTTTTTTTAAAGAGATTCCTGAGCCTACAAAATTTGCCTCCTGATCCCCAACCCTATACCAATTATAATCAACCCTTAAATGATGTCCCTAACCCTGAGGACAAACTTTGTTGGAAGAGGGGATGGTTATTTTCTAGAATGACTCCCAGATGTCATGGGGGTGATGTTCCTTCTATATGGAATTCTGTGAAAGTAAAATGATGGTTAAGTTCCAAGATTACTATCTGATATAAATTGAAAATATTCTCTATTTGGTAGGGTTTTTCTGAGGTTCCTATTTGGAGTTCTGGCCAGAACATTGTAAAAAAAAAAAAGTACACCATTTCAGCTAATCAATTTGGAACCATCTTGAGCAGACGGTACCCAAAACAGGTCTTATAGTAATGCTATCAGCATCATGACATCATATCAACCAGGTAGACTTGTTATTGTGGGACCCCATCTTCTTCCTGGAAACTTCAAAGATAACTGCAGGAAAATTCATTGTGGAAAACTTAAACATTTTTTATGCAGACATATTCAATGAAAGGTATGATAGAGACAAAAATAGGTATGAAGAAAAGTATTTTTTTCTAAATTCTTTCTTCTTTCTGTCCCATACAAGATGGCTTTTGACATGAGACAGAAACTCTGAATTTTTCTCTTAACAACATGCTTAGATGTAGAGAAGGACAGAGCCATTGTCCAACTCCAAAACCAGCTCTCTATATATCCATAAATATATATGTTTTTAATGCATTGTATCTGTTACCTGACCTCATAAATCATATTCCTTTTTTTAGATAATTCTTAGTGGATAATTATTTTTCCATCTGTCAGCATTCAAACATCCAGGGTCTGCTCTGCTTGCTAGAGGCAAGCAAGTGCTCTCATCTAAGAGAGGCTTCCTGACTCAGCTTTAGCTGTAAAACCTTGCAGCTCTTTTAAGAGGTCCTGCCAGGAAACACTTACACGGTGTTGATGAAAAGCTGTCCTTGTGCCTTCTTTCCCTGTTCATCAGCTCCAATAATTTCCTCATTCATTTCAATTTTTTTTACTATTGTCTTTTGTAAAGTTTGAATTTCCTGGCCTGTATATATTTCTAGTGATTTCACTGAGGCACCTAGCCTCTGGTCCTCAGTCTGCACATGCGATCCCAAGGTCTGAAGTTTCTCCTTTAAAGCTAACATCTCATCTTTGGACATTACTTGGATAGTGTGCAGATTGCCATCCTGGAGAGATACTCCATCTGCTAACCTATCATAACTTTTTAACAAATTTTGATTGTCAAATTCAACAGTATAAATTCTTCCAGATAATTTCTCAGTCCCCTTGGATATGGATATGGATTCAATTTTGTCTGTCAAATTAATGTTGTCCTTTTTAATAGTATTAATTTTTCAGTTAACTTTTGATTTTCAATGGTATTAATCCAATGGTATTAATGCTATCAACTAACTGTTTATTATTAGTCTGTAAAAACTGTATCATTCCTAAAAGTGCCACATTCTTTCTTAATGATAGAATGTGAAATAAAAAACTGAGTCCCAATATCCAATAAATTGAAGTATCACCATAACCATATAAGCCTTGCAGAATGCAATCCATAGTATTAACAAAAAAAGTTACTAAAAGTTTCAATATTAATGCAGTCTGCCATATTGATTTATCAATTACCCGCTATGAGAGCCAGTAAATTGTTTTAGGTGTAATAATCTTTATTGTCCAGCAGATGTCATGGTTGCAGAGTCACCACTAGCAGCAATGCAACAGGTGGCGACAGGAACGGTCCTGAGCCTTGGTACAGGTTAAATACTGAGATATATGCTTTGCTTGACAACTTAAAAGCAATTAAATCAATTCCATACACGAGCAAGAAACCCAGAACTGATAGGCAGAGAGCACAAACCTGAAGCTGCACAAGTTGCCACGTGGCAAGGATCCGCACCAGGGAATGCGGCAGTCATGTGTACACTTGGGAAATTTCCAAGTTGCCACATGCAGTAAGCTCTGCTGTGGTGAAGGATCTACAAAAAACAGCTTATGTAAAAGCAAGCGAAGCAGGCAGGGTTGGGAGACTTTCTGGGCCATGGACTGGCTAAGCCTTTAGGCCATCCACCTGGTAGGCATGGAGTCTGAATCCACGTGGGTGCCAGATGAAGAAGAATGCTTAAAAGAAATTCTGCACTAGCTCAAAATTGAGACTATTAAATGGTTATTTATTTAGGGGTAAACTCACACAAATCAATATCCTCTGATAGAATGGAGAACAGCAACCAAATTCTGCAGCCAGAAAAGAGTCTGGACGCATGCTTTACATCAGCATAAATAGTATAAGAGGCCACGCCCCAGTGGGCGGGTAATTTAAGGGCTACTGGCTGTAGGATTTCCTACAGCACAATTCCTTTGATAGCAGTACAATCTCCCTTTCTAAAGTCTCTTCTTCCTCTTCTATATCCCTTTTAGTACTTTTAACTTCCCCCTCCTCAAAGCTCTTAATAGACTTCACAGATCCTTCATCCTGAATCTCTTCAAAGAGATTTGAATTTGGTTTTGGCCAAATTCTCTAATTCTTCTTTTACTTTTACATCATCACTGAGAAGAGTGTCTTTGACTAAATGGCATAGTGAAAATGTTCTATGGAAGATTCTTCCGGCCCTCGCTCTTTTAACACTTTTTGAAGGTCAGCTTTCACCTGCTCCCAGTCAGGAGTATTAAGGCCTCCTGCTTGTAGAAACCAGGGACTAAACTCTGAAACTGTCTCTTTTTTTTCCCTTTTTAAAAAAAATTATTTATTTATTTATTAAAGATTTCTGTCTCTTCCCTGCCACCGCCTCCCATTTCCCTCCCCCTCCCCCAAACAAGTCCTCCTCCCTTGTCAGCCCAAAGAGCAATCAGGGTCCCTGCCCTGTGGGAAGTCCAAGGAACCCCCACCTCCATCCAGGTCTAGTAAGGTGAGCATCCAAACTGCCTAGGCTCCCACAAAGCCAGTACTTTTAACGAACTCTTGTGCTGTCTCAGTTTTAATACCAGTGCCTTGCTTCTCTAAAAAAAATGATCAATTGACCCATCAATTGGCTTGTCAATATTGGAACAGAATTACTAGCACCCATCCTCACTTCACCCTCACTATCAATATCTTACATGCTGGCCAGCCTTCCGAGGACAGCCTCTCAGGGGTCCCTACCTCCCAGTCTCGCTGGTGGCCTCCAACTGTATTGCCTGTGCTACTGGATGGTTCAGGAATTGGGCAAAGAGCTGGAGATTGAAACACAAGAGACATTGGTCATCCGTGAAGAGAGAATGCTGAATGCCATTTATTCAAGCTTAGAAAAAACCTTATATACCTAACTGCTACACAATGGAAATCCCCCCAGGCAGGTAGAAAATTACCAGGCCCAAAACAGTAAATAACAGCCCTATAGCTAACCACCAGCTGGGGCAGATGGAGCACAGGAACAAACAAAATGTTTTGCTGGAAAATGCAACCAGAAACTGCAAGCTATCCTCAATATGGGCCCTGGGACGAGGGGTAGACCTGTGGGCCCTACACTGTCAGAATGGTTAAAATCAAAACTACGGAGGACATTTTATATTGGAGAGAATGTGGAGTCAATGGAACACCCCACTACTGCTGGTGGACGCGCAAATTTGTACAGCCACATTGGCAATCAGTCTGGCGGTTTCTCAAAAAATTGGGAATCAATTTACCTCAAGACTCGGTGATACCACTCTTGCACATATAGCCAAAGGATACCCAATCACACCACAAGGACACTTGCTCAACAATGTTCATAGCAGTATTATTCATCATACCAAGAATCTGGAAATAACCTAGATGCCCCTCAACTGAAGAATGCATAAAGAAAATGTGGCATATCTGCTCAGTGGAGTATTACTGAGCTGTAAAAAAACAAAAATCAATTATATCATGAAATTTGCAGGCAAATGGATGGAACTAGAAAAATACACAGTGTATTTTCCATCTTTACAAGAATTTTTTAAAAATATTACTTTGTTTCCTTATAAGAACTTTATTTTTTATTATTTTTAATCTATAACTGTATATACCCTTTATCTTTTCTCTCTCAAGCCTATATATATATATATATATATATATATATATATATATATATATATTTTAAAACACATTTAGAGTTTTGTTTTGTTGTTTTTTTCTCCATCTTATGTGGATGTAGTGTGCCACATTGGAACACCATATGTAGGTGGAGCTTTCCTGTCCTGGAGCCACTCCCATACCCGTTCAGAGATTTAATATTAATTATTAACTACTTGGCCTTTCATTTATCTTGTTTTTCTTGCAGTGCTTCTGGAAAGAGTCTGCTGAGCTCTTCTCGATTTTTATTCATTGCACAATATAGCTCTCAGTAGTAGGATAAAGTAGAAAAAAAACCCACCATGTGCTTCAAGAAATCTCTCTTGGGGGCTGGAGAAATGGCCAAGTAGTTAAGAAAACTTGTTACTTTGCAGAGGACCCAGACTTAGTTCCCAGTACCCATATAGTAGCTCCCAACCATCTTTAGCTCCAGTTCCAGGAGATCCATCGTCCTCTTCTGGTTTCTGTGGGCACTGCACAAACATGGTATAACACACCTGCATGCAAGGAAAACACTCATAACAATAAAAATAAAAAATTAAAATAATAAACAAAAATATTTTTGAAACATCAAAAATAAATTTATCAGGGCCTCAAAGAGTGGCGCCTCCCCGACGATAATTCAATTAAGAACATCTATGTGTTTCTAGTCACCACAGCTGAGTACCTTTGCATTTACATGGTCAATAGAGCATATCTGTCCTTACTCTTACTCCAGAAATAAATGTACACCTTTTTTTACTAAACTTCTTTTCAATTTTTGTGGCAGCCAGCGGAGAATTTCTTAAGCACCTGGAACGTAAGAGTTCCGAGATGTGTCTTCCGTAGCCCTGTGAAGAAGGTGCTCAAGCCCGTTTACTTTCTTTCCCAATTACGTTCCAGGTGCTTAAAAAATTCTCCGCTGGCTGCTTACATGAGGCGTTTCTCCAAGAATAAATTTGTGTGGTGAATAGACTTTCCTGAGAAAGTAACTTTAAATTTTGTAGCTGACGACTATTTAGAAAAGATGTAAGTGAACTTGGGGGCGCCGGAAAGCTGGTGGAATGTCAGGTGTCGGATTTAAAAGCCTATACTTACAGTCAAGCTAAGATTATATGCACGGAGCCTGAAACGCATTGGGATAATTGTCAGGAACTGCGTTAAGGTGAACCCTGTAATTTGCGCTAGAGAAATGTCTCTTTATCCTGCGGAACAAGCTGCCGAAGGGCTGCAAGACTGGGAAGGAAGTGATGAGCTAGGCAGTGTCAAAGATGGCCGACCGCCACGGAGTAAGTGGGGATATGAATAGGCAAGGGAGAGCAACAGAATGCCACCAATATGTCTGAGCAGAGAAACGAAGTAGCTTAGATGGTGGTGCTGAACGGGTGGACGAAAAGGTGCAATCATTGTTTTAGATACAACAAAAGGTAAACCAATCGAAGTCAAGAAGGGTGGTGGCTGAGCTGTGGGTGACATAGGAAAAGGAGATGGTAAGAAAGACGTTTTTTCTTTGGATTGGATTTAACCACCTGCGTGAATAGTGGGGTCATTTACTAAGAGGGGAATGAGTGCGGAGAGAAGGAGAGTTAGATTCTTCCAGGATGGGGCCCATATTGACTGTCCAAGGCAGAGTGGTTAGCACTGGAACCATAGTTACACAAAAAACAAAAACAGATTCATCAGGGTGTGTTTATGTATTTCCCCACTTGTAACAATAATAATAAAAGAAAAAGAAGCTATCCATTTGAGATCAGGGGTGACATGGGAAGGGTTGGAAGGAATGAGGTGGGAGGAACTGGAGGGAGGAAAGAAAGAACGGGAAGCAATTTTAATTAAAATGTATTAAATTTCTGAAGGAAAAACTTGAGTGGAATGTCTTCTTATTATATTTTAGCTGGTTATTACCATTAGAACACTAATTTTTGTATGTCCGTTTATAATTAGTAACTGTTCTAAACATTCTAAGAAAAAAAGAAAGAAAGAAGAAAACAAAAAAGCGAGAAAGAAAGAAAGAAAAAGAAAAGAAAAGATAGAAAGAGCAAGCCGGAGAACTGGCTCAGTGGTTAAGAACACACACAAAACCAGAGTTCAGTTCTCAGCGCTCACATTGGGCGGTTCACAACCACTGAAACTTCAGGGAATCCAACATCGCCTTTTGGCCTCTTCTGGCATTGCACTTCTGTGCACCCTTCCCATATTTTTGTAAAAATAAAAATCTTTTAAAAATAAAAATAAACAGACTGGGTAATTTGCCATCTTATAACATTGGTTAGGTTTTTTGGGGAGCGGGGTTTGCAGTTGTTGAAGTACAGTCTTACCTTGGCAAAGTTAAAAGAGAAATTAGTTGAAAGGAAATTTAAAGTTCTATAAAATTAATTAGACTATTAAGAAATTAGGTTTGGGAATCAACAGGCACTGGGCTAAGAAGTAGGAATTACAGGAATTCTCCTCTAAAAAAAAAACAATCTGGGTTCAGTTGAGATGAATGAATTCTCACAATTTATGGTCAAGATTTGTATTCCATTAAGATATGTCTTAGATCACATCTCAGTGCCTGGATTTCAGGCGATCAGAGCATAGCACGACATGCATAAGAGTCTGTATCCAAAAGAAATGGTGATTATGTAAATAAGAATTAGGGGATAATTTTTTAAAAACAAAGAAAACACTGGTCAGTAATAACATCAAATGTCTGCTATTCAGGATTTCCACAGGGAGAATCACAAGATCAGCAAAAGACAGCAATTCGTCTTCTCTCTATATGTCTCCCATTCCTTGGTTTCTTTATCCACACAGAGGCATGTGGGCAAAGTAAGTGAACAGATATTAGTTTTGAGGGAATAATGGTCACTCTAGAGTCCAACACGGGCTCACCGTGTTAATTTAGAGCCCTGGGTTGGAGCAGAAGTGCCGTGGTAGTGCTCAATACTCTAAGCTGCAAATGTTTTCAGATCACCTGTATGAGGCCAGAAGAGAGCTTCGGGTCCCCTGGAGCTGCCCCTTGTGGGTGCTGGGAGAGGACTTTGGTCCTCTGGAAGGGTAGCCTGTGCTCTTAAGCACCCAGCCAGCTTCCCAGGCTCATCAGATTCTCATATCGTCATAATAGCTTCCCTCAGGTGAGATTCAGGAAGCAAACTGCCAGTTCAGTACATGCGTTCAATTCCCCCTACTTTCGGCTGTCTTTCAGGATTCCCGTTCTGCACAAGCCTGTTCTCCTCGTCTGTACTAGTTAGGAAGCAATTCTTTGATTTTTTTTTTTTTACCAAATTGGAATATATTTCTCACTTTTAATTTTAATTTCTTTTGCTCATTGACAACACCGATGATGGTTTTTCATAAACTGCTTTTCCTTTACATACCCTTTGTCTATTTTTATAAGTTGGTTATGTCTTTTTTAAAAATTTGAAGCAATTTACTTATCAACTTCTTAATTCTTTCTTAGATACTGGGCATGACTGAATACATCTTTATTTAACCAAAGGTTTTGCTTATTTGTTTCTTTAAACATTAGCATTCCTAAGACTCCTGCTCACCCCTCAGCTCATTTTTAAGGTCTTATTCCATGGGGAATGTATCCTACAAACAGTAGAATTTTTTTTTTGTTTTCTTTTACTTTTCATTTCATAGGCTTTGTATATTAGGGTTATTTAATTGACTCTCTTTATTTATCCTTATAATGCATGTGTGTCTCCCTTTCTCTGTTCTAATTTGCCATCCTGAAATTATTTGTTCAATTACTTTGAAGTTTTGTGCATTGAAAAGAGGCTTTCAGAAACATGTTAACGTCTGTCAATGCAAACCCATGTGTTTTCCTTTCTCAGATTCAGTAATTTGCTACCCATTCACCAATTTGCTTCCTTCCCACCCCTTTCTCCAGCATCCTTCATTCACTAAAATAATTTGCCTATTTATCCCCCAATCCTTATTTTCCACAGTTTAATTTTGCTTTGAAGGGTTTTTGCTAACTTCTGCCAGTGAGTCCACAGATAACTTCCCTGCTGGTCGGTGACGTGGGCATGGTTTGTGTTTGTTTGTTTGTTTAGAAATTTCAGATTTCATCTTCTCTTTCCTTTGCATCTTTAGTAATTTAATTATTATTAATTTTTTTGGCTTTCCTAAATAACTTCACAACCAACCCAAGAAAATAGACTTGTGACAGTTTAAGTGTGTGAGATGTATTTCATCTTTCTTCTGTAATTTTGAACATAATATTTTTCTTAGGAAATGTTAAGACACGGCTCAGTCACCTCCAACCTACATATATATTATAGGCTGAAAAAGAATGGCAATCTGGACCATTAGTGTATTTCAGCTTTGTTCTGGAATTTGGAAATCAAGACTGTGCATCGGTATCCATCTTCTCGGTGTGGTTACACAGCTGGGTAGAGCGAGCATCCTCCCAGAGTTGAGTGCAAAATTATGTATTTTCATTAGACTGAGCCTGCTGATTGTGTCTTAAAATCTCTGCTGTCCTTTTGCCTTTCCTGTCATTGGCTGAAAAAGGCAGAGTGAGGTCTCCTGTTTTGACATTGCGTTGTTTCCTTGAGGGAGGGTCTGAATTTTTGCATATATATTCTATTTCATTAGCAATAATCATGTTTAAAATAGTCTTTCTAGTTAGTTCAATTTGATGTAACCATCTTTCTTTGTGTAATTCTTTGAGATTTTATACAATGTATTTTAATCTTAATCTCCTCTAGCCTCTAACTCCTTCCTGATCTGTTATTCCCTTCCCTACCAGACCAAATTTATGTCCTTGTGTTTTGTTTGTTTAAACCCACCAAGTCCAGTTTCTATTGTTCATATAGTCTTAGGTGTATGGTCATCTACTAGAGCATGGCCAAACACCTGCTAGGTGCACACTTTAAAAAAAATGGACTCTTTCTCTCATAACATCTATTAATTGCCAATAACTTCTCAGCTAGGAGTGAGTTTTCATGCCTACCTCCCCATTCCTGGATGAGATTTTGGTCTGGGGCACATATGGTCAAGGTGCGGAGAACATGTGGCTATCTGTGGTAGTCTGAATTAGAAGGGTCCCCAATAGGCTTTTGTATTTGGATGTGTGGTCCCCAGCTAGTGGAACTGTTTGGGAGGATTAGGAGGCGTGGCCTTGTTGGAGAAGGTGTGTTACTGAGGGTGAGCTTTGAGGTTTCAAAAGCCCATCAAAGGCCCAATCTCACCCTCTTTCTGTGTGCAACTTGCAGATCAATGACCTCTCTCAACTACAGCTCCAGCACTATGCCTGCCTGCCTGCCTGCCTCCCACCTCCCTGCCATGGTGACCATGGACTAGCCCTCTGAGACTGCAAGCAAGCCCGCGGTTAAATGCTGTGTTTTAAAAGTTGCTTTGGAGGACACTGTCACTAAGACACAAAGGCAACCCACCAACTGGGAGAAGATCTTCACCAACCCCGCAACTGACAAAGGTCTGATCTCCAAAATATATAAAGAACTCAAGAAACTAGACCGTAAAAGGCTAATCAACCCAATTATAAAATGGGGCATTGAGCTGAACAGAGAATTCTCAACAGAAGAACTTCAAATGGCCAAAAGACACTTAAGGTCATGCTCAACTTCCTTAGCGATCAGGGAAATGCAAATCAAGACAACTTTAAGATACCATCTTACACCTGTCAGAATGGCTAAAATCAAAAATACCAATGATAGCCTTTGTTGGAGAGGTTGTGGAGAAAGGGGTACACTCATCCATTGCTGGTGGGAATGCAAACTTGTGCAACCACTTTGGAAGACAGTATGGCGGTTTCTCAGGAAATTCGGGATCAACTTACCCTTGGACCCAGCAATACCACTCTTGGGAATATACCCAAGAGAGGCCTTATCATACAACAAAAGTATATGCTCTACAATGTTCATAGCAGCATTGTTTGTGATAGCCAGAACCTGGAAACAACCTAGATGCCCTTCAATGGAAGAATGGATGAAGAAAGTATGGAATTTATCCATATTAGAGTACTACTCAGCAATAAAAAACAAGGACTTCATGAATTTTGCATACAAATGGATGGAAATAGAAAACACTATCCTGAGTGAGGTAAGCCAGACCAAAAAAGAGGAACATGGGATGTACTCACTCATATTTGGTTTCTAGCCATAAACCAAGGACATTGAGCTTATAATTAGTGATCCTAGAGAAGCTAAATAAGGAGAACCCAAAGAAAAACATATAGGCATCCTCCTGAATATTAACCTTCAGCAAGCGATGAAAGGAGACAGAGACAGAGACCCAAATTGGAGCACAGGACTGAAATCTCAAGGTCCAAATCAGGAGCAGAAGGAGAGAGAGCACGAGCATGGAACTCAGGACCGCGAGGGGTGCACCCACACACTGAAACAATGGGGATGTTCTATTGGGAACTCACCAAGGCCAGCTGGCCTGGGTCTGGAAAAGCCTGGGATAAAACCGGACTCTCTGAACATAGCGGACAATGAGGACTACTGAGAACTCAAGAACAATGGCAATGGGTTTCTGATCCTACTGCACGCACTGGCTTTGTGGGAGCCTAGGCAGGTTGGATGCTCAACTTACTAGACCTGGATGGAGGTGGGGGTTCCTTGGACTTCCCACAGGACAGGGAACCCTGATTGCTTTTCGGGCTGGGGGGAGACTTAATTGGGGGAGGGGGAGGGAAATGGGAGGCGGTGGCAAGGAAGAGACAGAAATCTTTAATAAATAAATAAATTAAAAAAAAAATAAAAGTTGCCTTGGTCGTGGTGTCTTGTTTAGGGTTTCTATTGCTGTGAAAAGACACCATGAGCACAGCAAGTCCTGTAAGAAAAACATTTAACTGGGGTGGCTCCCTTAGAGTTTTAGCGGTTCAGTCCATTATCAACATGGCGGGAAGCATGGTGACATGCAAGCAGACATGGTGCTGGAGAAGTAGCTGAGAGTCCTATATCTTGCGGACAACAGGAAGTTGACTGTGACACTGAGCAAGGCTTAAGCAAAAGAGACCTCAAAGCCTGCCTGGACAGTGATACACTTCCTCCAACAAGACCACACCCATTCCAAGGAACCGGTGACTCCTAATAGTGCCACTCCCTATGAGGTGATGGGGGCCAATTACACTCAAATTACCATGGTGTTTCATCACAGAAATAAAACAGTAATGAAGACACTATACTTAAAAATACCTTTTAGCAGGGTGGTGGTGGCATTCACTTTTAATCCCAGCACTTAGGAGGTAGAGGCAGGTGGATCTCTGTGAGTTTGAGGCAAGCCTGGTTTACAGAACAAGTTCCAGGACAGCCAGGACTACAGAGACAAACCCTATCTTAAAAAATCAAAAATAAAATAAAATACCTTTTAAATTAAAACACTTTAAAATTTGAAATTATTATCACTTATTTGAACAATTTCTGCCGAGGGCCCAGTGAGTCCTTTGGACGCAAACCTCTGTGAGCTCAAACAAATTTTCTGCTATCATTTCTTAAATTACAGTGAAAATACATGTTACACTTCCCCAAAGCCCCATGTCCCATTTTCAGCCATGTAGAATGATTCAAGCCAGCCAGCCCTGGATTTCCCTGCTAATCTGGAAGGTCTACAGCCCTCTTTTAAGCCACAGGGAAGTCCTCAGCCCAATTCTTCATGATCAGGTGACTCTCACACAACCTTTGTGTCTTCGCTTTGCCTTCTTTCCCAGCTGTCAACAAGGTAAGCCCCCTTGATGGCTCCAAAGCCCAAGAGATCGAATTTCCTCTCTCTTCTTTTCCAAGTTCTGTTGAAGCTGGAGAGACAGTGAGAATCATATTCAGAGATATGTTAGGAAAACACACTGACATTTTTTTTCCTGTGTGGCTTTCTGAATGTTTCACTTCAGAGTTTTTGGAACTATCTCTAATATCACTACTGTCTTCATTATCTTTTAAATTTGGTAATTGTGATAGTTTTACAGTTTTGGAGCATTGGTAGACACAAATTTTTGGCCACACAATTTCAGTCACAAAATTTCATCTGTGAAAGTTTGTTTGTTTGTTTTCAGAAAATGTGAGTTAAGTTTTGTCCGGCTTTGGCAAATTTAAGGTTTTAGTCTGCCTTTGTCCAGGACCTTACCCACCCTTAGTACCCATACACGGGCATGTAGTTCATCAGACTGCGGATATATCATCAGATTGTGGCCAATCACCACCAAAGGTTTTGGATATAACCATCCATAGCCTCACAGGAATGGAAAAGTGAGGTTAGCATACACCTCAGAAATGGATAAGGAAAGTCAAGACCTTAGGTTGAGAAAGGCTGGTATTTTATGAGAGGTTCTGTTGGGTCTCTCAGTAGAACTTACCATAGACATAGTCATGGCTGATTTTTCTCTGCCTACATGGGAAGTGAATGATCTCAGGCTAATCTACTATCTGTTATAATATTAATATGGCTTCTGTTTATGTTGTCGAGGTCATGCTCCTAGAAGCTACTGAGTAAAAGTTGAAGGTCCAAAGACTTATGTTCAGGATTTGGTTGCCTGTGGAGACCCTTCAAGTTCATGGAGGAATAAAAAGAGTTAAGGGGGGAAACAGCTCTCACACACACACACAGCTTTCTGGTTGCAGGATTTACTGCCCTGATGAAATGATGAACTTAATGATGGCGCAGGAAAATGTTTATGCTTCAGAAGCCAGCAAGATGCTAGTAGGCTTCACCAAGGTTGCCACCTGCCAGCTAAGGTTCAAACTGTTTATTGCCCAAGGGAGGCTTCCGCCCGCCCTGGTGGTCACCTGCCCTGGTAGTGGCAGAGCCTGGGATGGGGCTGTGGGTGAGGTATAGAGGCTCATTCGTGGCTAAGGTTGAGGGGAAGAGGGACATCTAGTGGTAGTTTGCAATCAGGAGGACTTGTAGGAACACCACTTCAGTGCTCCAGATCTGAGACCCCCTGAAGTGACAGCCTGTTAAATATTAAGTTATTTCCCAGGAATTTGGCCAGCGCTCAGCCTCAAATTTAGAAAAGAGGAGCCCACTTTGAAGTTACCTGGAGGCAGAGTTACAAAGGCAATGACAAACAGCCCATACGAAAACAGCAGGAAATGAGACTGTAAATAAGTTTCTGGGCTCCCTACTTATCTAAGTGTGTGTGTGTGTGTGTGTGTGTGTGTGCGCGCGCGCGCGCGCACGCACATGAGTGCATGTATGTGTATTGTTGTAGGGTGGAATTTAATTTTGACTAGAGAAGAAGAAAAACTTAACAAAAAGCCTTATTAATCCATATAAATCATTGAACATTTCACCTCTCCTGATAGATTTTTTTTCCTAATTTGCTTGGGGAGAATGGGAGACAGAGATACATATGAAGTCAAACTCCATGGTAACTCGGGAGGAAGACAAGGATTTGAACCAGGTACTATTTGCCACTGTTGTTGCTAAGGACCAGTATTTGGTTTCCAGCTCCCACATGGTGGCTTGCGTCTCTGTAACCTCAGCTCCAGGGGACCTGGTGGGCTTGTATGGGCCCTTGTACTTACACTATGCATCTATACTCATGAAGACATACACATGCACACAAGTGAAAAGGTAAGAATAAAAAAGATTTAAGATAGGTGCATTTGCTCATGAAATATTTCAAGTTCTTCAGCAAAAGATTGTATATGATATATAGCCTCTTGTCTAATTGAGGAAATAGGTTGGAAACACATTTCTGGCATACGACTTCAGGTAACAGCAATCTTTTAAGTGGATCTGCATCAGAAGGACACCAATCTCTACGGAGTTTAGAGATCTGGACCCAGAGAAGGAGAGATTCATTAATCTCCACTCTAGTTCAGAGAAGAGGACACTTCTGCCGGAAAGGGGTGGTTATTCCCCAATGGAATTGTCCTGTAAGGGTTTTGCTTGTTTGTTTGTTTGTTTGTTTGTTTGGTTGGTTAGTTTTTCTCCACTTTTTTGTTTGGGTTCAATGTTCTTTGAGAATTTATGTAAGGATATTGCGTTGTACAAGACAGTTACTATTTTCATAGTAAAGTTGTAATTTTATATAAAATATGTTTAAAAATAGAAATGTGATTGGTTATCCAATACCAAGTGCTCAGTCCTGAAATTATATCATACAAGCAATACTAAATGGACTCATCAGGCTATAGTTATTTGTTTATGAGCAATTACAATTAAAGAAAAAGAGGCCATGCATTTGAGATGGAGTTAGGTGCATATGGAAAGGGTTGGAGAAAGGAATGAGAAAGGGGGAACGATGTAATCATATTTAATTTTTTAACTTTCTTTTTATTTATTCTTTGGCTTTCACATCACGCATCTCCATCCCATTCACTTCCGCTCCCTTTATATTTGACCTCTGCCCCTGTAACCTCCCCCACCAAAATAAAATACAATTTAAGAGAGGAAAATAAAAAAAGGAAAAGTTTCGTTATGGAAGCTGTAGTGTGATACAGTGAGTCATGCAGCAAACCCTCTTATCCATACATCTTTACTTGCAAGTGTTCATTGCAAAGAGTCATTGGTCTGATTTCTGCTACACCTCTGGTTTCTGCTACACTATTGATGCTGGGTCCTGACTGAACTCCTCTTGGATATTCTGTTGTTTTGTGTTGTGGAGATCCTGCAGCTTTGAGTCTGCAGGACTGGCTCCTTCATGTGCTCCAGCATGTTGGAGACTCATAACGCTAGTTCCGGGTCTGGGTAGTTGCAGGGTTGGTCAGCCCGCCAGTTCTCCCCTGTCTTCACCCCCAGGATGAGTTCTCCAACATTGCCCTGGCTAGCTCACCCCTTGTATCGATGAGCAAGGGGTGGGGCCAGTTCTCCCACCTTCACATCCTCAGGGGTGCCTCTCCCAAACCTACCTTTAGGACCAGCTTACTATGCTGTAGGGTGGCTTCTCCCAAGTGCCTCAGCTGGTGAGGAGCAGGGGCAGCTCTCACACTCTTACGACCTCAGGGCCAATTCTCTTAACTGCTACAGGTGGCGGGGGTGGGGGATGTATTTCCCCCTTCCTGCCCTCACCACCATATGGCAGATGAGGGACGGGGCCAGCTCTCCTATGCTGTACTGCCCAGGGAAGGTACAGGGTCCATTCTCCGGAGTGCTGCAGCTGGTAAGAGGGAAGATTATCTCTTCTGCCCTCCACAGGTGGCAGGGGAAAGGGGCAGAGGACATCTTTTCTTTACCATTACCACCACATGGGAGATGGCGGGTTGGGGTTGGTTGGGGTTGGCCTGCTATCCCACCATCACACCCTAGGTGCCAGCTCATCTACTCCTCCACCACTAGGGGCCGCTCTACTGTGCTACCCAGGCGAGGAGCAGGGCCTGTTTTCCTGAGTGTCGCAGCTGGTAAAGAAGAGGGTCAGCTCCCTTGTCTGTCTCAGACAATGAGGGGCAAGGGGTAAGGGGGGACATCTCTCTCCTGCCCACATCAACACATCCACACATGACAGATGAATAGTGAGGGCCACTCTCCCATGCTCACAGTTTTGGGCCTGGCTCACCCACACCTCCGACAACAGGGTTGGCTCTATTGTGCTGCCCAGACAAGATGCAGGGCCCCTTCTCCCGAGTGATGCTGCTGGTGAGGGGTTGGGTCAGGGCAGGAGGGCATATTTCCCTCATCCATGCCACCACATGGCAAATGAGAGGGTGCAACCTGGTCGTCCTTTCTCACACCCTCAGGGCCAGCTTGCACACACCCCGGCGAATAGGGTCAGCTCTATTTTGCTGCCCAAGTGATATGCTGGATCCTCTGTCCTGAGTGCTTCAGCCCATGAGGGGCAGGACCAGTTCTCTCTAGTGTTACAGCCAGTGAGGGGTGGGGCCAACTCTGCAGTCCTATCCTCTCTGCCTTTGGTGGTGTCGGGAGCCTCCGGCATCAACACAGACCATGGCTGCATCATGGGCCCCAGCAGCAGCCCAGACCTCGACATTACCATGGCCCCAGGTGGCATGCGAGGCACCCACCTCAGCCTGCTCCTCACCTCTCTCACCTCTTCAGATCTGCCTCTGTCCATATAAAACAAACCATTCTCTCTCTTTCTCTCCCACAACACACCTTACGTTTGTTCACCGTAATAGGGCCCATGTTTTCTCCTCAAAGCCTGGGGTGGTCCCGCATGTGAGTCTCTTGGCCGCGCTTAGTCTGCCATGGCGCTGGGCAGGATAGAAAAGTAGAAAAATTTCTTAAAGATTAATTCAACTTCCATAAGAGTTACTTTGGACAAGTATGTTATATGAATACATGATTATAATGTATGCATACTTTTCCTTTGGAGTTTTCCTAGAATATAACAGGATAAGCACGTCCTCCAGAGAGCCTATCATCACCACAGTCGCCACTCTTTGTGTCCCCGCAGCGTCACAAGGCTTGCCACTTGTCTATAAGACACAAAGGAATTAAATGCAAAATTCCTTCATCACAATGTGAAAAGTTTTATGACAGAGGTTGTCCAAATCTTACCAGCATGACTGGCCCTTAGCACGCTCAAGGTTGGATGACTCTAAGCAACTACAGCAATCCTTTTCATGAGTGTGGGAAGTGGCTACCCAGATTGCCTTTCTCTGGACTCCCACAAGCTCCTCCACTGCTCCTTCCTCTGGGTTTGGCAGAGAGTGTGGAATGTGAGCATGTCTTTTGACTTTGGCATTGTCCCAAGACCACACCTCTCAGATTTCCTCTCTTACTGACAAAGGCCTGACCTACATTCCCTTGTACAAGACAGAATTATCTGGAAAACTAAACCTTTGATAGACAAATTCTCAAATCTTTGCTTATGCAAAGAGGCATTTTGAACAAAAGCAATGAGAAGTTAATGGATTTTTACTTGCAAAGCATTTCAAGGTCTTCCTGATCCAAAAGTGCTGATCTCTGTGACAGACAAAGGTTAAAGTTAGACAATCAGATGTTTGTCCTCACAATTCTCCTATCTGTAAATAAAAGATGTGTAGATATCATACTCTAAAACATATTGTTTGGGTTAGAGAATTTACTCCTTAAAGAAAAAGGCTGAAGGTTCCATTTATCTGAGGTGAATGTGATAAGTCATACAGAATGATTGTTTTCTCTCTCTGTCTCTTTCTGTTTGTCTCTCTCTCTGTCTGTCTCTTTATCTCTGTCTCTGTCTCTTTGTCTATCTCTGTTCCTCTGGCTCTGTCCCTCTCTGTCTCTGTGTGTGTGTCTGTGTCTAGCTCTTTGTCTGTGTGTGTGTGTGTGTGTGCGTGCACGTGTGTGGTGTACACACAACTGTGTGCCTAATGACCAGAGGAGGATACCAGGTGCCCCGCCTTGAAACAGTGCCTCTCATTGAACTTGAACTTTGCCTGGAAGGCAGTCAGCCCTAGGGGGGTCCTTCTTTTCCCCAGCAGCCAGGGCACTGTATTTACAGGTGGGTGCTGATGGTGGGAACTCAGCTGCTAGCACCTGTGCTGCGAGTGCTCTCTCCCTTCCCCATTTCCAGCCTCAGATCTTCCCTTCAAAGGGCAGTCTTCACATGCAGAATTCAGTTCACAGCTGGGAGTGGAGATATGCTAGATAGGAATGGCAAAAGATCAAGGTGCTGGCATTGCTTTTTTTAATTGGAGAGCAGCAGAAAGTAAGAAGGCAAGAGCACTGTGGGAGAATAAGTGATAGGCCACATCTGAGCCTTGGTTAGCTCTGTGTCAGCGGGACACAAACTAAAGTCAGCTGAGGGAAGGAAGCCTCAACTGAGAAAATGCCTCCATAAGACCAGGCCGTAGGTAGGCAAGTCTATAGGGCATTTTCTTAGATAGTGATCAATGGAGAGGGGGTCAGCCTAGTGGGCAGGGATATACCTGAGCTGGTGGTCCTGTGTTCTAGAAGAAAGCAGACTGAGCAGGCTGCGAGGAGCAAGTGTAAGCAGTACCCCTCCATGGCCTCTACATCAGCTCCTGACTCTAGGATTCCACTGGGTTTGAGTTCTTGTTTTGACTTCCCTCGGTGGACTGTGATTCAGAATAAATGCTTTCCTCCCTAAGTTGCTTTAGGTTATGGTGTTTCATCACAGCAATAGTAACCCCAAGAGACCAGCTAAGCTACTGCTACAATAAGCTGAATAGCCACCAATCTCAATTTCATATAATAAGTGAGCATTCACACTGGAAGGTCAACTGATTGAAGCTAGACTCAGTTAGGTCAACTCATTGGAGAAGCTCTGGTCCAGGTAACTCCTTTTCCTGGGATAAACTCAGAATCATTCTTTTCATAGCAGTGTTAGCAGATTCCTTAAAGGGGCTTAGAAGTAGCATATTATCTCTGCTTCTGAGGTTCTATGAAGCAAGACACTAGACAAGTGCAAAGTGAAGATCTAGGGAAGTATGTTTTGATTACGGCGAGGCCACAGCAAAAATATAAATGCAAGGGCTGGAAATGTGGCTCCTTAGTTACGAGCCAATACTGCTCACGCAGAAGGTCTGAATTTGGTTTCCAATATCTGTGTTGGTCATCTCAAGCCACCTGCAACTCTAGCTCCAGGTGATCTGATAACCTCTTCTGGCCTCTGCTGAAGAGCAGAGAGCATTTGCACTCACCTGTACAGACAGCCCCAGCCCCGCACAAATATACATAATTAAAAATAAATCTTAAAACGTGTAAAGACAAAAAGCTGTAAATTGTTGTGGTCACTAATGCACACTGGGGATAAGGGATAAACTGCAAGAAGGTCCAGTGAACTTGATCCTAGGAGAAGGAAAAAACAAACAAACAAAAAAACCACGTTGGGGTTTAGAATGGCATTCCAGCAGGAGCATATACCAGGGAGGAAAGGATACATGGGTCAACGTATTGTGTCTGGAGAAGTAAAAGATATAATCGGAGAGCAAGAGATGTGGGAAGAAGCCTGGAAGATGAGAGTGGAGAGAAAGTGTGAGGCCAGATCATAAAGGGTCTAGAGTACAAACAGAAGAGCTTAAGTCTTTTTACAGACATAGGGAGCCGTGCGAGAGTCCCAGACTCTTTGACAAAAGGCCTCTGTGGGAGGCATACATAAGAGAAGTTGGTGGGGTCAAGCAAGGTATAAAGGGTAGGGGGCGAGAGAAGAAGGGTTTGGCGATCTTGAATTAGGGAAGTGGAGGCAAGGATGATAAAGAGCAAGGGAATTAGACAAGGCAGAACCCACATGACCTGATCTAGTGGTTGAAGTTATGAGAAAAATACTTGCTTCTCAAAATTACTACTTAAATCATCAGTCACAAACTAGTAACATCAGCTTCACCCAAGATGACCTCTGACCTGGGAAGTGTGAGGAGGAGACATGATAGTCATTGGGACTGGGACCTGTTGAGGTTACATTTTTGGGCTTTTGCTGGATGAAAATATGAAGTCTGTAGTCTGAGTCTCAGGATAAATTCCTGGAACTTCAGTGTGTCACCTTGGGTGAGGCTGTGCAGGGAAAGCGATTTTAAATCTAAATAACTGAGTTCTTGATGCAGATACCAAATGCTAGAGGTGGACAAGTGAGTATGGTAAAGGATCCGAAGACATGAGAAATATAAATCCACGAAGGAGTTCAGCAGGGGGACGCAAGAGGGATAGGAAAAGGTACTAGGTTGTATGTGATCAGAATACATTATGTAGATGTGTGAAGCTGGCATAATAAGCTGCTGACAGGTGGTAGGAAAGCCCAAAGGTACATACATCATGAAGGGTAAGGAGGGAGAGCCCAGTGATCAGTCAAATAAGGCTGTAATAGCAAAGGCCACTAGGCCTGATAATCAGTGGGTGATTAGAACATTGATGAGGGTGAGTTGGTACGGGAGAATTATCTATATTCTGTCAGTCATGTTTTGAATAAATGCTGATTGGCCAGGCAGGAAGTATAAGTGGGTCAACCAGACAGGAAGTAGAGGCAGGGTGATGGAAACAGGAGAATTCTAGGAAGGAGGAAGCCCATTCCCCAGTCCTGCCCAGACCACAGAAGAAGCAAGATGTGATCTGCCTGGCTGAGAAAGGTACCGATCCGTGTGGCTAACAGAGATAAGAATAATGGGCTAATATAAGTGATAAGAGCTAATAAAAACTCTGAGCTAATGGGCCAATCAGTTTATATTCTTATGGAGACCTCTGTGTGATTTTCTTGGGACTTGCTGGCTGTGGGAACCAGACAGGACAGAAATCCCCACAGCCAGCCCTCATGTTACAGTGAGTGTAGAGGGTTAGTGGGGTAAGTGGCCCAACCGAGATCACACACTGATATCTATAGCACAATTAGTTAAAGTTCAAGAGACTGATATTGGGGTTCAACCTAAAGGTCAGAAAAGCAAAACAGTCAACCACTGGCTCTTACTTCTACCTCAGTCCAAAATGATGATTCTGCCTCTAGGAATCTCAGGATGAGACTGTGTCTGAGAGCTGTTTCCTCCTGTCTTATATTCCTCTCTAGGGCTGGGATTAAAGGCATGCACCACTGCCGCCCAGTTTCTATGGCAAATAGTGTGGCTACTGGGATTAAAGGTGTGTGTCACCGCTGCCTGGTCTGTAAGGCTGGCCAGTGGGGTTGTTTTACTCTCTGAGCTTCAAGCCAGCTTTATTTATTGAAATACAAATGAAATATCACTACAGATATCTATGTGGGTAATTTGAGGCTGAGACCAATGTTTCTGACTCTCAGTCCATTTTTAGGTGGAACACACTAGAAGCTTGTTTAGCTCTAAAGATCAATCAAAATGCTGACATCTTAGCCTCAAAGCCTCAGTGTGAGGGAGTCTAGAGAAGATGCATAAGTAGCCGATCCATCAAATGCTCAGTAAGTATGTTAGGTCCAAGTTCTTGGGATAGAGATAACCTTTAGTTGAACAGAGGTATCTGAGCTCCCGGCAGAGCAAAGCTTAAGACTAAACAGGTCCCTAGTGACTTGAGTGTCCTGTAAGATGTTCTATGACAGGGATATTCTGTGCTCTGTCATTTCCTCAAAGCCACAGACTTCAAAGCTCTCTGGGGTCTTTTCTGCTGACTCCTCAAAACAGGAAGTTTCAACTATCAGGTCAAGGAAGAGAGCAATACATAAAATTGGCTTAGTTTTGCAAGTGTTCTTCTGCAGAAGTCTTCCCCTTTTCTGCATTCGCGATAAATCCTCTAAGTAAAAACGTCAAATCACCATAACTTGAGGATCTATGAAAACCATCTCCCCTTTCTTGCAGTGAAAATACTGGCACGTTGACGCACAAAAATAATTTCTCCATCCTGCATTGTGGTTTCAAGTATTTTTCCAGGCATAATAAGCAAGGGAAAAGAATGTAAAGAATGCTAACTGGTATTCATTCTTGGAAGATGAAATAGGACTTACTGATTCCAAGTTTATGGGGACCATTCAGCCTGAAAGATAGATTTGAGCTCTAACCCCGACCTCCTGCCTCCACACATATTTATCTTTAATTTTTTGTTTTTAAATTTTTTTATTTTATTTTACATGTTTGACTGTTTTGCCTGTGTACATCTTGTACATGCAGTACATTTGGAGGCCAGAAAAGGACATTGGATTCCTCGGAAATGGAGTTGCACAACATTCCGTGTGAGTGCTGAAATTTGAACACAGGACCACTGGAAGAGCAGCCAAAGCTGTTATCTGCTAAGCAATCTCTCCAGCCCCATCTTCTTGCTTTTTTTAAGTTTTATTTCTTCAATTATTGACCTTCTGAACTCTCAAAAATGATTAATAGCTCACTTATCTGTTGGAAAAATTGACTACATAGAAATAACTATTTTGAATTTTCATTGTAATAGCAACTGCACTTTTACTAACAACACATTGATCAAACCTCAAACATGATAACAAGGACAGATTTGTATCATTCTTAACTATTTTTATCTGTCATCCTGTTATGATGAAGTATTATGGCTACTACAAGTAGATCTTTTTATTCTTATTTACTAAGAGGATTTTTTCCAGTCAATTTTTTTCCTCTTAGAAATAGATACTGAGAGCTATCTAATGCCTCTGGAAATATGATTTTAAAATTTGTAATTATTGGCCAGATGGTGGTGACACATGCCTTTAATCCCAGCACTCAAGAGGCAGAGACAGGCAGATGTATATGAGTTCGAAGCCAGCCTGGTCTACAGAGTGAATTCCAGGACAAAATCCAAAAGCTACAGAGAAATTATATCTTGAAAAACCAAAAAAACTATAATTATTTATAGAATAAATTGATCTGGAATATTCCTTTACACTGTGTGAATATATGTTGCTGTGATTGGTTTAATAA